>NC_046288.1:25675111-28153236 GCF_004115265.2 Rhinolophus ferrumequinum
GCTAATATATGCATAATATTGTCATGAATATTTATGTACAAGTTTGTGTGTGAACACACATTTCTTTTTTTTTCAGTCCTCTGAAACAGAATTGCTGGGTCAATGTGATAATTCTGATTAACTTTTTGAGGAACTGACAAATGTTTTCCAAATAGTTACACAGTTTTACAACCCCAACAGCAATCTATGAGTATTCTAATCTCTCATATCCTTGCCAATACTTGTTCTTTTCTGCGTTTTTATTATATCCAATATAATGTAACTCTTAAGGTTTTGATTTGCATTTCCTTAATGACTAATGATGCTGAATCTTTCCAAGGGCTTAATGACCATCTGCGTATTTTCTTTGGAGAAATGTCTGTTTATTCCTTTAAACGTTTTTTTTAAATTGGGTTCTTTGTCTTTTCACTTTTGAGTGTTTGTTTATTCTTTATTCTTGTCCATCTGATGACTACAATCCTCCTCTATAAAGGCTGCTAATTGGGGAGCATCAAACAGGATAAACACATCTCTATAGTCTATGGCTACTTGAAGAGGTCTATCCACATATCTCTTCTCCAGACTTCCTTGTTACCAGCTATATTTCTTTTATTTCATCCTGAGGGATTCTCTTTAGTATTTCTTATATGGCAGATTGCCTAGTGACATATTCCCTCGGTTTTTTTTTTTTTTTTTTGATTTTATCTTAGAATGTCATGATTTCTCCTTTAATTTGGAAGGCTAGTTTTGATGCATTTTAAAATCTATTTTGTCAGTCTTTTCCTTTTAGCACATTGACTATATCAACTCACTGCCTTCTGGTCTCCATGTTTTCGCTTAAGAAATCAGCTATTAACCTTATAGAGTAAGACTCCCCTGCATGAAGCATTACTTCTTTCTTGTTGCTTTCAAGATCCTATCTTTGGCATTAGCTTTTAATGCCAAAGAATATGGTGTGAATAAGTATGAATCTTTCAAGTGTATCTCATTTGGACTTTGTTGAGCTTCTTGGAAGTGCATATTAATGTTTTTCATCAAATTTGTCGATTTTATGGCCATTATTTTCTCAAATACTTTTTCTACTCTCTCTCTATCCTTTCCTTCTGGGATATCATGCAGATGTTGGTACAAATAATTGTTTCCCACATTTCTCTGTAATTGTTCTTTTATCTTCATTTTCTGTTCCTCAGATTGGATAATCTCAACTGATCTATTTTTAAGTTTGTACCTTCTTAATTCTACTTGCTCAAATCAGCTGGTAAGCTCCATAATGAATTTTTCAATCTCATACGTTTTATTTTTCAACTCCATAATTTATATTTGGTTCTTTTTTATAATTTATGTATCTTTATTAATAATCTGTTTTTGATAAAACAGCATTCTCATATATTTCATACCATCCATTATTTCTTCATGTACTGTTTCCTTTCATACTTTCAACATATTTCAAATAACTGATTGAAAGTCTTCATCTAATAAGTCAAAATGTTGGCTTTCTCAGGACAGTTTTTATTTACTAATTTCCGTTTTTACTTTCCCATACTTTCTTCTTTATTTGCATGTCTTATTTTAAACTGGAGAAATTGAGTAACATAATGTATCAACTTTGAAAATAAGATTGTCCCCTCTCTGCAGGGTTTTTATTGTTTTGGTTTTGCCCCAAGTACTTCCCCACCACCACTATTGTCTACTGCCCCAGGTAGCTGTAAAGTTAAACAACTGCCTCTATTGTTTTTGACAAAAAACCTGGGGCTGAAGGTTGTTCCTACAGGATGAGATCCAAGTCAGATCAAATAAAGACACCACTGAAACTAGGATCTTTAAAAAACAAAACAACATGGGTCAAATAATGACAATTCTCTAGGAGACTGTTAGGTCTTACTTCAGTCTGGCTTCTCCAGTGACTGCCAGGCTGCTGATTTTTACCCTGAGTGTGGAATGTTGGTTTCCCAGGCTATGGAAGAACTGACAGGCCATGGCAACAGAGCAAGTTATAATACTATAAAATTCACTGTTTTTGCCAAGATTCACCTGTTTTTGTTGCATTAATGTTTTTGAGATCCCAGCAAGAGTTAGAATAATTTTCAGAGTTCTGAACTTGTTGTTTCTGATGTTTTTTCAAGCTTCCCATTCCTTTTATGGAGAATTAAATTTTTGGAGGTTTTCACTATACCATTTTCACTGATATTCTCTATGTACAGAAATGTATAGTTTTATTTTTAATGTTAATGATATTAAGGCATCTACGATATCAAGTTCAGCAAGATGGAATTGATATATATTCTACCATCTCAACCTAGAAACCATATGCTTTCCAATCTAAAACATTCCATGTAAGAGAACAAAGAGTTAGGATTTATAGTTGCTAGAGCCCAATGGCAATACTGGTTTTTAATAAAAAGAATTGGTGAAATATTAACTTCTTTATACAGTGAAACTCTTGAGGAATTGAAAACAGATGAGTAACTGAAATAATGAAATATACTTTGGAATTTTATAGAAGCAAATATATTTGTTTGCTCTTATGTTAAGAGTATGAAGAGTTTGTGAGATGTGGGTAGTAAAAGAATGAATTGATATATATCTACTGACTTGGTAAGTAAGTTATTTTGTGGGCTGCAATTGATTATAAAATAAATCCACAAGATAAGCCAAAGGGCAACAAGTTTATGTATATCAGCTATTAATGAGGAGAACAGCTTCTTGATTAGACTGGAATAATTTCTAGGGGGAAGATAGATTGTATAAATAGCTTGCAGAGACTTTTTTTTTCATATGTTTTAGTTTGAATAAATAATACACAATAAAACTTATTTCTTGACAACAACAGAGTATGCAGTAACACAATGGTGGGGTTGTAAAAATATGGTCCATGCGCTCCAGAAAAGAATACAAAAAAAAAAAATATATATATATATATATATATACACACACACACACACACACACACACATATGTTTGTATGTATATTAACGATTTCTTTTTATCACTTTTTTTTTTTTTAAATGCTTAAACGTCATGAGGCTTTGCTGACTCTGGAGGGATTGCCTCTCCTAGGGCTAGTAGTAAACAATTCACCTAGGAGGATGCGTATATGTAAACCAACCAACCCAGAACTTACCCACGTCATTCATTAGGTTCCTTCAGTCTAACCCTAACCACCTCATTTATTAGGTTCCTTCACTATAGATCATTATTCCCCTGCCCTAATCACCCTGAGGTCAAGTAGGGGCAGTATGCCGCAGAGCCCACAACAAATTATTCATAATAGGCAATTCTTTAGCCTGCTTTCCCTGCCTCACCCACAGAAATCATAATAAAGGCTCTTACCCACATTTTCCCCTCACTCACTCTGACACCTGCCCCGTCCTGCTTCTTCTCTATGTGGCCTTGAATGGTGTGAAGTGCCTATTCCTAAGGAACTGCCAGTAAAAACTTTTTAGTTCATGATAGTTATTTCTATATGTGCATGTCTTGCTATATCTGATTAAAACAAATTCTAGATACCCTAAAAACTATATATTCTATAAATGGTTTGTATATAATTCTACAGTTCAAAAAATAAGAGCTCAATACTGAGATATTTAGCTTGGAGTACATCGTCTGTTCACTTTGCATTTCCTGACTGCTGCTGAAGCTTTCTTTATTGTTTGTATTTGATATACGTTTGTCCTGTGAAAAATCATGCATATTCTTTGTAGAAAAGAGTTGTTAAATTTGGTACTTGTTGACATATATTTCCATACTGAGAGAGCTTAGTGGGAGACAATGGGTAACAGATGACTTGAATTATTCAGATTTTTACATTAAAAAAAAAGAACTATGTTAGGTCACCTTACTAGATGATTTAAGAAATGAAAAAAACAATGTCTATGACAGAATCTTACTCTTGGGGATCTTATCAGGAGGTAAGGCAAGCATATAAATTATGAAGATGACATGGTAAGTCTAAAAAGTGAGATATAATATGCTAGGAGGGATCAGTTCAGTTCTAATGGGGAGGAATCAGGATAGTTATAGGTAGAAAGTTAGATTTGAACTCAAATTTGAATAAAAAAGTTAAACTTTAAAAGGAAAACCAATATAAATAAGACATTGTAATGCATGCAGTAACATGACCAGAAGATAAAGCAAGAAAATGTGAATACAGATTAGTTATGATACTGAGTGACTAGAACATTAGTCAATAGTCAATACTAAAAGAGAATTGAAAAAGTGAAAGAGGAGAAAACTATCTTCTCTGTGATTGTTATTTTAAGGGTGATCAACCCTCATACTACTAGATTCTTATACTAGAAAACTACTAAACTGATGGCATTTGTGACTTCAGTTCAACCTTCCCGGAGGGAGCCATGTTCTTTCTCGTGTCATTTGCACTCTGCTTTTTGGATTCCCTAGTATATAGATTCTGAGGTGGAGATTACTGACAGGAAGTGAATTAGGGAACGATCTTGGGTTAATAAATGTGGAATGGAATGAAAGGAAGCAGGATTGTAGAAAAGAAGTTGAACTGCAATGCAGTCTCTATGTAAGACTCAGATGATTCAACAGGGAGATTTGAAAATGGAATTACTATTCAGAATTGTTTACAAGGGTGTAAAAGGGTCAGGTCTTGACACTCCTTTGTCAACCAGCCTCTGAATACCAGCTGCTCTAGGAAGGAGCAAGATCTTTGGTCAGCTGAGTTTCTTCCGCTAAGATAATTCCGAAACTGAGCTGATACTTGAGTAATGCCTTCCAATAACACTTACACCAGTTGAAGTAGCTTGGCCTTCATTCCTAAAGGAGCATCTGAGTAGCATTTAATAGAGTTCACCACACAGTGCCCTCCCACTTAGGTAGGTTGTCATATGATTTTGTTCAACCATGTGATATGGTTTGGCTAAAGAATGTAAGTAAATCTGACAAAAGCAGAGGTTTGAAACAAATGACTGAGCTTGTTCTTTTGTTTCTCCTACTCTGCGATTAATATGAGAACATGCCTGGGCTTGCATTCTGAAGAGCTAGACATAGAGGCATGGTTGATCCAAGTGCCCCAAACCATCCCACCTGAGACTACCTTGCTTCATCAGCCCATCAGCTGAACACCCAGGCCTATGTTTAATCCAAGATCTACAGAGCCACCTACAAGACCCTCAGCAGATGACTACAGATTCATGAGTGAACATAGCCCAATCAGAAGCACCATGCAAAGGTGTAAGCTAAATCGATGTTTATCATTTTGTGGCATTGAGACTTTGTGGTTATTTACTGTTCAGCATTATTATTGTGTTAAATAACTAAAATGTTAGCTAATACAAATTAGTATTATAATAAGACAATTTATGTTTCATAACTCATTTTGATATTAAGATTTCTATATGGGATAAGTTTATGACATGTACACCATTTCAGAGGGCGTCTCTTTAAAAAGGACTATAATTCAATAATGGATCTCTGGATATTTAACAATGGTACATGAGGACAGAAAGTACTATACTTGTTCAACCAGGAGGTCTGCACTGCAGCATCACACATGTTTTATTACCTTTTGATAAAATTCCAAGAAAATGTAATTCAGAGGCAATTAAATGTAAAGGATGGTATATAGATCAAAACAAAGAAAAACAAAACAAAACAAAAAGGTCGTTCTTAAGAGTCCTACATTTTGGCTTAATAAAGAAATAAGATGTTCAGTCAATTAATTCTCAGGGCAACACTGTATATTTTACATTATATACCCTTGAGTATTCTGAGGTAATTAGACTTTACAGTTCTAGATATTTAATTAACAGTTATTAAGTAGAAAACATTATATTATTCCAGTTTTTCTTTTAAATAAAATAGCAGGTTTTTTTTCTAGATTGGATAAAACATGACAGAATGTTGAAAATAGTTATAATTTGAAAGGAAAATAGTTTGTTTCAAGAACCCTGTTTCATAATTCAATATGGATCATTAATTTAAAAAATATATTAGTCAATGCTTAAGTTTCTATCATCTTTTCATATTTGTATAATAAAGTACTATTGGTTATGCCTATAATTATCTTTTTCTTACTAAATTTTAGTAGAAGAAAAAAATTTGTAATTCTCTTGCCAGTTTTTTTTTGGGGGTGGTAATCAAATGACCTGTTCATTCATGAGTCCTTTTCCAGAAACCAAAATTATGAAACATTCTGGTTAATTCTTCAGGTTTAACAATTTTGACTATTTACAATTAAATTAGCCAATAGACTTTCATTTACATACATAAATAAAATATTACTTAACATTTCAAAGTATTATTTCTATCATGAAAAGAAGAAGTTTATTTATTCAAATGAAATGGTGGGGATTCTCTTCTAGTGTTTCTCCTAGAACTTATTATGTTCCACCTACCCACATTAGTAGAAGCAATTTCTTAAAATGGCCATGTTTAGGTAAACCTCAAGTATCAATATTAAGAGATGAAAGAAAACCATGTTTCTTTAACATAAAGATTCAATTTAGCCTCCATTCTTTTAAGTTTAATAGAATCTAGTACTTTATACTTTGGAATATTTTGATGATAATGATTATCACGATTATGGTCTTTTAGTAGACTGCTTAACATAACTGACAGTTATACCAAATTAGAAGCTCTCATTGCCCAATGTAAGAAAAAGTTTTCTGTTATAATTTCTTAAAAAAGAAAAAAACAAACTAAAGTCAATTGGTTAGTCACATAATAGTGTCAAAAGGGCTAGATTTTGTTTTGTTTTGGCATTACTTTTTAAAAAGCTGAACATTCTACTATTTCCTAAGCAATAATGATTATGATATTGTCTAAAAACAGCTAAAATGTCTGAGTTTGTCCTCCAGGTTTAACATTTACTGGGCCCATTTAAATTTTAGAAGCAATATTTTTTCCCCTGCAAGGTAAAAAATAATACTTACCTCCAATTATTATGGTCATAATTAATGGCTATAAAGTATCATATGAACTACAAAATACAATAAACACACATCTAAACATTTACATATATAGTGTATACGTAACTATTTGCTATGTCTAGAATTAAATATGTATATTTTTACTTTGGTTATATAGTATAGAAATATATTATATAGTAATTTTATACACACACATCTTTATTTAAAAATTTGGATCTTTTTATTGCATATTTCTTGAAGAATTCCCTAAGCACAGTATTGTTTCCATTTAATAGCCAACCCTAACATAAAGGTTTCCAGATCACACAATAAAGGCAGTTATTTTTTTCAATCGATTATAATATTACACAAGAAAAAAATATATACATATAATAATTACATAAATATGATATATTAAATATATTACATGTGTATTATTTTAATATAATACCAAAGTATCATATTATATAGTATTTATTATATACTAAGTATATGATATATTATATTTGTTATGTAGTATTTAATATATAATATATATATTTTCCCTCAACTGGAAAAAGATAGTTTATTCTTTAAATGGTGTTGGAAAAAGATAGTTTATTATTTAAATAGTATTGGGAAAACTGAATATCTACATGTGAAATAATCAAACTGGACCCCTATTTTATACCACTCACAATAACTCAGAATGGATTAAAGACTTAAATGTAACACCTGAAACCATAAAACTAACAGAAGGAGACATAGGGGAAAGCTCCTTAACATTGCTTTTGGCAATGATATTTTGTATGTGACACCGAAACTGCAGGTAACAAAAACGAAAATAACAAATGGGACAACATCAACTAAAAAGCTTCTACACAGCAAAGGAAACCATCAACAAAATGTAAAGGCAACCAACAAAACTGGAGGAATTATTTGCAAATCATATTCTAGTAGGATTAGTGTCTTAAATATAGACAGCTATATTAGAACTCAATAGCAAAAAAAAAAAAAAGATTAAAAAATGGACAAAAGATTTGAATAGACATTTTTTTCAAAGAATACATACCAATAGCTAATAGGTACATGAAAAGATGCTCAACATCACTCATCATGATGGAAATGTAAATCTAAACTACAATAAGATATCACCTTGCATCTCTTAGGATGGCTGTTACCAAAAAGACAAGATAACAAAAGCTATCGAAGATGTGGAGTAATGGGAACACATATACATCATGAATGGAAATGTAAATTGGTATAGCCACATGAAATATACACGGAGTTTCCTCAAAAAAAAATTAAAATAGAATTACTATATAATCCAGCTATTCCACTTTTGGGTATACATCTGAAACAAGTAAAATCAGTATCTTAAAGAGATATGTGTACTTCAATGTCCCTTGCACCATTATTCACAATAGCCAAGATATGGAAACAACCTAAGTGTCCATCAATGAAAGAAAAAAGGAATGGGGAGATATTAGTCAAAGGCTACAATCTTTCCTTATCAGATGTAAAAGGTCTAACATACAATATAGTGACTATAGTTAAATATACTTTAATGTATACTTGAAATTTATGAAGGGAGTATTCTCACCACAGATGGGAAAAAAAGGTAACTGTGTGAGGTAATAGATGTGTTAATTAATCATTTCACAATGGGTACATATCAAATCATCATATTGCATACTCTTTCTTTCTCTTTATATGTATGTGTGTGTGTGTGTGTGTGTGTGTGTGTATACATACAGAGGTTGCCAAAAAATGTATACACATATTAAGAAAAAAAACTGTATTAAAATTACACTGATGGCAACCACTTTGAGCACCTCTTGTAATTGCAGAAGTCAAACATGACTTGTATTCATCTTTTATTATCGGTGTATATTGAGTATTACAAATTTAATACAGCTTTTCTTTTAGAACCCTTTGTGTGTGTGTGTGTGTGTGTGTGTGTACATATAGATATAGATACAGATATAGATATATGATCAGTTAAGTTCATGAACTTGTTGCAACCATGTTCCTAACCTTATTTTGATATGAGAGGGATCATGCATTATGAGTTTGTACCAACTGAACAAACAGTAAACAAAGTTTACTACTATTTGGAAGTGCTGAAAAGGCTGCATGAAAAAGTTAGACGACCTGAAATTTTTGCCAATAATTCATGGCTCTTGCATCACGACAATGCACCAGCTCTGTCTGTGAGGGAGTTTTTAGCCAGTAAGCAAGTAAGTGTACTGAACACCCTCCTACTCACCTGATCTGGCCCCCAATGACTTCTTTTTCTACCTGAAGATAAAGGAAATATTGAAAGGAAGACATTTTGCTGACATTCAGGACATCAAGGGTAATATGACGACAGCTCTAAAGGCCATTCCAGAAGAAGATTTCCAAAATGGCTTTGAAAGGTGGACTAGGTGCTGGCATCGGAGCATAGATTCCCAAGGGGAGTACTTTGAAGGTGACCATAATGATATTCAGCAATGAGGTATGCAGCACTTTTTCTAGGATGAGTTTGCAAACTTAATTGTCAGACATCGTGTGTGTGTGTGTGTGTGTGTGTGTGTGTGTGTCTGTGTGTGTCTGTGTGTATTCATATGTATATGTATATTACACACACACACACACACGCAGTTTTGTCAATTATACCTCAATAAAGCTGGGGGGAAAACAAGAAAACTACTTACCCATGTGAATCTGTGCCTATACTCTCTGCCTTTCCTCTTTTTCCATGAAGAAGTTAATACTGAATGTATTCTTTTTCTTCTACCTCATGACTTTCCTTCTCTTCTGGAAACAGAAACATAGAAACAGAATCAAGAACTCTATGTGTTATAATCATCCTCTGACTTCATTTTATCTCCAGATATTATTCTGCTTCCCTTTCATAAGAAAAGTTAAAGTTAATGAAAGAGCTGTTTATGGCTATTGTCTTAACTTCATGCATCAGTCAGCGTTCAACCAGGGAAGCAGGACAGTAGAGAGAGAGAGAGAGAGAGAGTGTGTGTGTGTGTGTGTGTGTGTGTGTGTGTTAGTGTGTGTTTTACAGGGAACACCCTTACTCAATTATATAAGCTGATTAAGCTGTCTCTGGAAGGCTGCTGCCTCCTTGTCTGTTCTGGAACTTGAAATCCTTGGGGCAAGCAGGCAGTCAGGAAGGGAAAATCATAAGCAGGTTGGAACCCCAAGCATGAAATGGAACCCCACCAAGACATACTGAAATCCATGTGGTTTCTTGTTGCCTCTGTTCTTGATGATAAGGATAACTTACAGAAACCAGAGCCTTTGTCACAAAGCTAAACAAACACACAAGATCAGAGACGCTGAAGAAGAATTTCAGAAAAAGTACAATTGTAGACCCAGCTGCTGATTCACAACAATGGAGTGAGTCAGCAGATCCACAAAAAGTGTGTGAGCTGCAAAATGGCTGCTACTTCCCTTCTGCCTTTCAAATCTCCCAGGAACCTCCCTTGTTGCTCCCTTTCTTTTTTTTTTTATTTAAATTTATTGGGGTGACAATTGTTATTAAAATTACATAGATTTCAGGTGTGCAATTCTATATCACATCATCTATAAATTACATTGTGTGTTCACCACCCAGAGTCAGTTCCCCTTCCATCACCATATATTTGATCCCCCTTACCCTCATCTCCCACCCCCAACCCCTTTACCCTCTGGTAACCACTAAATTACGTTCCCCAGATTAATTTTCAAACCCCGTGGCCATCCTGTGGTCACCGACTGCCCTTCCTTGTTGCTCTTTCTAATTGAAATTCTGGGAAATGTAGTTCAGCCTCGCTAAGTAGACACATTGCAAAGCTATCCCGTTCCCAATCCACATTCTACACTCAACTACAGTAAACCAGTCTGTTTTTTCTATTAGCACTGTCCTGAGATTAATTTCTGTTCTGATTTTCTAAGACTTCTTAACAGGTTTTCATAAGATTGTTGTTTTAAGTAATTGCTTACAATTGAATTAGAGAGGGTGTGGAGATTATTTTTCTTTATGATACTAGTAAATACCTTCTCCATCCACAGAAAGAAAAATGACTGCTTAAGAGAAATTTTGAGCCAGTGCCGCCGGAAGTTATACTTCTCATCCAAGATGAACTGAGAAGCAACGTGGGCCATTTACTATCTTCCCAGAAATACACCAGAATGATTCATAAGTATGTTTTAGAAATGCAAGATAATTAATATATCATACTTCCTTTTTGGAATTCACATAGTGGACAATACTGAGAGCTCTACCTAATAGATGATACATTGTGACTGAAGCTACAATTCACCACCACCCTTAAAGTCAATATATAGAAAAGTTATGGCTGAAATGGCTACTCAGATATTGCTAGCAGTTGGCATAAGTTATTTACCAAAAGCCTCTTACATAATATTTCAAAAATGAGCTAAGAAAAATAATATATAATGAAAGGAAGGGGGTAAATTGAATTTGTCCAAGGAAGTCTGTAAAAAGAAATACTTATTATGCCAAAGCATTATCTTTTTATGAAGAGCTAACAACTTCTGGACCAAACAATATTTAACTAAAAGTATATAAAATATCCCACTCATTTTATTTCTCTTTTAAGGAAGTACCTCTTAATGCCAAATCTTGTATTTTATTTAAATACTGGAAACATACTTATTTTTTCATTTAAAACATACATAATTAATCCCACTTTTAAAAAATATACAGTTCAGAGGGAAAAAGAAGTAACAGAAAATAAATAAAACTGAATTATATACATATATATATATAATTTACAAATATACACACACAAGTATATGTGTCTAGATATTTATGTGTGTGGGAGTACTTGCAATGCGTTACAATGCATTCAAAAATAGAGTATCTATTTACTTATACTATCCTGGAAAGATGATATTTTGTATTTGTAGCTGGCAAAAATGTATAGCATTTATTTATTTTTATATTAGAGATATACACTTGATTATATGTATATGTACAGTTGAAATTTTACTAGAAGTGTTTGGAAATATCAGAAAGAAAAGGTGATGAAAATTTAAATTAAAATGTAAATTATAAGAGGTAGTGACAAATTCCACATCTTAATTTATATAATTCATAATGTAAATGTATTTTATAGTAATACCTAGTTACAAATTAAAAGTAAAATTAACTACCCAATATCCTGATTTGTAAAAAAAAAAAAAAACAACAACCAGGAGTTATTTGAGAATGAGCTTGATCTGTTTTCCAGTTGGGTCAGATTTACATCAATGTACCTATATGATTCACTGGAGAGCTTCAAAAGCAAACCAGGAAGTGCACTCATTTGGGACTCATTGAATATCACCCTCCATACAGAAATTTGGGATTAAACTGCAAGACTTGATTCTTGACTTGGCGACAGGTGCAGTATGTAGCCAACTTGAACCTTCTCTTAGTTACTCCCGCTACTTCCATCATCACCACACATGAGCATCTATGTGGAGGAGGAAGAAAAAGTACTAGTATAATGTAGAATTCACTTTGAATGAGCTGGTGATGAAAAGTCAGAAGTTGTGTATAGTTATCCAGAGGCTACCATTAGTGAATAGTTTGAGGCCATTAATAGAGTTTATAACAGAGCAGCTTAATTTATTTATTATCTCACAGCAGAAGGCTTCAATCATTCAAGATATTGGCCAGGCTCCTTTCCTTTCAGGAGCTCAGGTTCTTCTTTCAAGTTCATGTGGCTGTTGGCAGAATTCTGTTTCTTTCAGCTATAGGATTGAGATGACTGTTTACTTGTTGTCTGTCAGGTGTGGCCACTGTCAGCTTCTAAAGTCCAGTCATAGCTCCTACCACAGAACTCTCTAACAGGTCTTTTCACATCATGGCAACTTACTGTTTCAAGGCAAGTAGGACAATCTTCTCTTCAAGTCTGCTACAATAGAGACTTATAAAAGGTGGCATAACTATGATGGGGATGACTATCTCATCACTTTTGCCACTTGCCGGTGGCTAGAAGCAAGTCACACGTTCTGTAGCATTCAAGGGATGGAAATTATACAGCATGTGACTCAATGGAGTTCACAGTGTGTCCATTATAAGAAGTGACATCAACACTGTTCAATAGAGCATAAGAAGGATAGGTTCTGCAACCAGGTGGTTTAATTATATGCAGGAGACAACATCCATAGTCCCACACAAACATATCTATACAACCATCACTGGGACTCAGGAAAATTATCTTTCCCACTATAATATGGAGAGGTCTAACTTATATTCTGATGACACATAAAAATAATCCTGGGATTCCTGGAAATGTTTGGGAGGGAGAATCCAAAGCAAGACTGAACTTTGTCATATATATGTGGGAAAAAAGGCGATCTGGGACAATGGGTGCTCATGTTCACCTTTTGCTTTTGTATATAAATATTACTTGAATATTTTCAGTGAGCATATGTTATTTTATAATAAAAATGATCATATTTCATGTTTATGATATATCAATATTTGCTAAATCATCTCTTCCAGTCCTCAGTAGTTCTTTACTCTGCATCTAATGCTTTCTCCCCAAATATAAGCATAGTATATGTACCTTGTTACTCTTATTTTTACCTCATGCTCTTTTGAAATACATCTCAAACTTTTCATATTATACAGAGCTGTTAGTATCTAATTTTAGCCTTTAATACTGCATGTCTTAAAAAATGAACTAGAAGAGAGTTACTTAGGGATTTTAAAAACTCTAAAAGAACTAAGTTTGGCTTGTTTGTTTTAACCCAATGAAAGAGGATTTCCATATGATTATTATGATATTTTCTATCCTATACTAATAATTGCAACCATCACTTAATCAATGTTTGCTATAAACCAGGAAAAATGCCAAGCATTTTATCTAACCTATATAATATTATTCTCACAAAAACCTAATAAAATATGCTCACAGGGTTAAGTATTCAGAATTACTGGGCTGGAAATTGCAGAATTCACATCCAAACATTGTCCTTTTTACCTTTCGTACAATTCTAAAAATTTTCCATGACTCACATTAATGTGCAAGGGAAGATATGACAATTCCTATTTTTAGGAACACTAAAATATGGTTTGGCCCATGAATCTCTTAGAAATACCCTCTGGAATCACATGACACCAACTTCAGAAAGCCAATATAATTGAAGGACAGATTTCAATGAAATTCAAACTTGATAATTTCTATTTTATTATTAATTAGGCAGCTTCATTGCATATGTGATAAATCACCCAATATAAAAGCAGTTTCAACTCATTAAAAAACACATTACCCACAATATAATGTAATTGCTTCTAATGTAAAGGTGTTATTGACTTATCCTTTGGTGCTTACTTCCTGAATATTTCTTTAAGAATCCAGGTTACTGAGGAGTAATTATTACTGCTTTCATGTTCCCTTGGTATTTTGCATATTTTGCTTTCAAACCTTCATTTATTTTTTATACTATAATATTACAGAGATAATTATAACGTATCTAGATAAATAGAACCTCAGAATTGGCATGAATCTTAAAAATCATATCATCTAATTATTTCAATTTATAGAAGGGAGAATAAGTATGATAAAATAATTTGGAAAACTAATGACCACAGGGAGAAAGGGATGGTTAGTATGCATTGCGAACAAAGAATATCCCTTTTTCAGGTGACTGATTTTGGAATTTGAAAGATGTAAGCCCAAGTCCCATGTTCAACACTTGGAATCTTAGAGGGATTTCTTTAAGATAGAATATATTTAAAAATAAAATAATAAATAGCAATAACTACATATCTATCAACTATTGCTTGCAATGTACATGGAATAAATACTCTAATCAAAAATACAGGGTGGCTGTAAGAAAATAAAATATGCTGCCTACAAGAGACTCTTTCAGATTGAAAGACACACACAAACTGAAAGTAAAGGGATGGAAAAAGTTATTCCATGAAAATGGAAATGAAAAAAGAATTAAAAGCTGGGGAAACAATATTTAAAGGACACAAACCAGACTTTAAACAAAGGCTATAACAAGAGATAAAGAAGGACACATTAATTCCACTTCCTGGTACTGATCTGAAGAAACCCAAAACGCTCTTTCGCAGGGATGTATGCATCCATATGTTCATTACAGTATTGTTTACAATGGCCAGGATGTAGAGGCTGCCTGGGTGTCCATTGATGGAAGAATGGATAAAGAAGAGGTGGTACATATATATACAATGGAATATTGTTTGGCCATGGAAGGGAATGGGTTCTTGCCATCTGCTGAGGCACGGATGGACCTGGAGGGTATTGCACTGAGTGGAGGATGTCAGACAGTGAAAGGCAGATGCAATGTGATGTTGATCATATGTGGAATCTAAAGGACAAAATAGAGAAACAAAACAGAAACAGTCTCACAAATACAGTGAACATTTCAATGGTTGCCAGGTGGGTAAGAGTTTGAGGTTATGGGTGAAAAAGGGGAAAGAATTAAGAAGTACAAATTGGTTGTTACAAAGTGTCATGGGAATGTAGGGTATAGCATAAGGAATATTGTCAATAATATTGTAATAACTACATATGGTGTCAGATGGGTACTAGATTTATCAGGGTGATAGATGGGGGGAGCTGTGGAGCAGGGTGAAAAAGGTGAAGGGATAAAGAAATAAAAATTGGTAGTTAGTTACAAAATTACCATGGCAATATAAACTGAAGTATGGGGAATATAATCAATAACATGATAACAACTATGCGTAGTGCCAGGGGATCCTAGACTTGTCAGGGGGATCACTTCTTAAATTATATAAATGTCTAACCACTATGCTGTACACCTGACATGAATGTAAAATAATATTGAATGTCAACTGTAACTGAAAAATTTTAAAGGGAAGGAAAGGTAAAGGGCAGTAAACGGTCCAAATTTTCAGGTATAGAATAAATAAGTCATGAGGATGTAATGTACAAAATAGGGAATATTGTCAGTAATATTGCAATAACATGATAAGGTGTCAGATGGTTGCTGGACTTACAGTGATCACTTCTTTAAGTATATAAAGGTTGAATATTGTGTACACCTGAAACTAATATAATATTGTATGCTAACTATATATTTAATAAAAATATTTAAAAAAAGAAAATGCTTAATGAGGAACTACTATGCTCCAGGAACATTATTTCAGATTCTGTGGATACAGATAAGGACAAAACAGTGGAACTCCATGCTACTTAACTCTTCTGTCGTTTAGGAGGTAGAATTTTATATAATAAACAACAGGTTCTCTTGCCCTTGGGTTTCTTGTAGGATTGGTCATACAAGGTTTCAGTTCCCGCTTCCCGCACAAGAACACAGGATATGATGAGGCCAAAAAGGAACATCAATGGAACCATAGATAGGGGAGTCATACCATTATATTCTCGATGGTGGCTGGTCGAGGCACAAAAGCAAACATCTGTCAGTACCCAAACAGGGAGTCTTCCTGTATCCCTGTCTCTCTGGTGGCCCGACGAAACACAGGAAGTAGGATCCACATGATCTGCAATCTGCCATCCAACTCTTGCTAACCCCACTTGCTAGCCGCAATCCGCCGTCAGCTTCTCTGCCAACAGAACCAACCGACTTGCTAGTGTAGCAACAGCAGTTATATTAGTGGCTAATGGCTAACTGGTTACAGCTGATGGCCATCTAGTTACAGCGGAGCCAGCACCTTTCCAAGTGAGGTCAAGAGCCTGGAAATTGCTCTCTGGGACTCTGTTCCCACAGTTGGCCAATGAGCAGTGTCAGAAGTTTATCATGGAGTACAGAGGAATGAAATGAAGGTTTCTATTCTATTAGCATCCTCCCTAATGAACACCAGGTTGGTTCCATTAGGCAACTGCTCCCCGCTGCTATCCTTACAGGCCTATGCATTAACAGGTCCCCACTGTGCTTTATTATCCTTTATTGATTTTTAATAACCATGCCCACAATTTTCTATGGTGCCTTACATAACTTACTTGCATATGTCATCTGTTTTTTTGCTTAGACTCTGATGTATACAGTTCAAACCTGGAACGTGATTTGTCTTACAGGACCTGAGAATACTCTTGATCAGGGCGTTCTTGCAGCATAGGCTCTAGTGGGTCAGAGGAACTAAAACTGTAACTGAAGATATCTACTTCATTGCCTCTCCACAGTTACATATATACTCGTACACAGAACTATAAGGTACTAAATGGGGAGTACTAGGGATAGAAACACAGTGTATTTACCTTTATATCCCCGCAGGGCTTTGTACTTCTAAAACTTACGTTGTAAAAATCAGCTATCTTAACCTGTGCCTCTCCCTTCTTGCTCCCTACCTTGCTCTTCTCCCTTCCTAATACCCTTTCTATCACCAGTTCCTCAGTTCTATTAAAGATATCACCATTCTCCTAGCCCTCAAACAGGATGTTAGAGTTGCTTTTAATAACTTTCCCTGTTTTATTGCTATCATTTATCCACTAATTTTTAAAATGCATACTGTTCAGCCCCTAAATGTCAGGCAATTTTCTAGGTCCTTGGATATAGATAAGGACAAAATATGAGCGCTACCTCCTAGAAGAAGAAAAAAACAAGTAAACAAATACATGAATATGATATTTTAGATTGCTATGTTACTAAGAAGGAAAAATAGTGCCGTGGAAGAGAGGATTGTGTTAATTGCCATAGAGAAATGTTTATGTTGATATGACAGAGAATAAAATATTGGAAGTACTGTGGATACTTCAGGGAGAATCATTAGGGAATGTGGCTCTAAAGCAATAACATTTGAACTGACAACTAAAGGATGAGCCAGAGTCTGGCATGCAACAAAACTTAAAAAAAAAAAAAAAAAAGAAAAGAAAAGAAAAGAAAAGAAAAAAAAGAAAGAAAGAAAAAAAAGAAAAAGTTGCATTTCATCAAGAAAAACAGACAAATGCAAAGTCCTAGAAGTGGGAAAAAGAGTTGGAATGTTTCAGAACTTTAAAAAAGCCAGTACAGATAAAGTATAATGAGTAATAGAACTACATGGAACAGATAATACCAGATTTTACACTCCATAGTGAGGAACTAGAACTTTATTGTTAGTATAACAAGTCCCTGATATATTTACATTGAAGAATTATGAGTTGAATTAAGATTTTAAAAAAATATACATCTTTGGCTGTTTAGCGGAGATGAGCTAGGAGATAGCAAGCGTGAAATCAGAGAAAACAGAAGGAGGCCAGGTTGGAGATGGAAAGCAGTGGAGAGATTAAGGATCTATTATGGAATCAGTCGTGTGGGGTAAAGAAAAGGGGGATATCTGGAATGGCTCCTATGATTCACCTTTCAACAATCATGAGAATGTCAGTGGCATTAACAGATGGGAAAGCCTGGGTATTGCATCGCCTTGTTCTGTACATTCTACTTCTGAAAGCTTTCTGACATGTGCCCACAACCATAAACCATTTCTCAGCAATCCCCCTAATTCAAGTGAGTTCTTTAAGGAATTTAGCAATGGTTTCTCAATATTTTTATGCAAAATATTCAACACAGAGTTAAAGGATTTATATTTCTGAAGTAGAGTTCCAGAATCTCTTGCTGCTCCCCTCAACTCCCTAAAACTCCTGTAAAGAATCCTTCCTTGCTAAGAACAGGACTCCTAGGACTGACAATCTTGGTTTCTGAAATTCGACTCTATATTCTTGCCTTATAATTTATTCACTTATTTCTCTTCTTCACATGCTACAACACATAAGAATTTGATGTTCTCCATATTCCCCATGCATTTTCCTATATCTGTTTTTTTGTGTTTTTTTTTTTTTTTTTTTTTTTTTGTACCTCATTATGTGACCAAATCTTTTTTAGGCCCAATGCAAACTCTATTTTTTCTATCAATATCTCTTTTTCTTTACAAATGCGGAAAAATTCCCTCTCCTCTGATGACCCATAAACTTCATTTGTCCCTTTTCATGCTGCTTAACTCTTTCTGCTTTGTATGTCATTTGATACAGTTATGAAATATTCTCTATAATAACGTATGTTCATTATCAGAAAAAATCCGGCTGATTAAATTGTCCACACACGACAGCATTTAGCCATACACAGTCTCTCAAAAAAGGTTAAATGCCTAAATGAACAAAAGATTAGAAGATGTTTATTAAATCTAAATGTCTGTCAAATTAAAGTAACAGTGATGGGTCAAATTGACTCATGAGACACATTGAATTAGTCAATGAAATGTGATCCAGATGTTAACCAATATTACTCTGTTCTTGGAAATTTAAACAAAATTTGATATATCCACCTATTTGTTTCCTAGGGAAAATACAATGACCTTCTTAATATTTCCATGAATTTATAAAGACCTCTGGTTAATACAGATACAGTACTTTTGATTCGGAGTCCCTGTTCTCTCTGAGGACCCAATTCCTTCTACCCCTCAGAAACTTCTGGCACTTTCATTTTTTATGGCTATCTTTTCTCTCACATTTCACAGGTTAAGATGCGGAACTCCATTCTATTTCCATAGTTAAAATTAAACATATCAGAAAGCACAAGTTCAACACATTAAAAGCAGGGACATGTATGTGTCTAAAGCATCATTTGGTTAAGGAAACTTTCTTTTTTATCCAAGTTGCCAGTATCCATATCCACTTCCAACGTCTTCCCAGGCCCTGTCTTCCAGTACCCCTTTGCCCAGGACACAGTACCTCCTTACCCTAGAGTTTCTTGGTTCCTCCATTCCTCACCCACAGTAAAGAAACAAAAGATCCCCTCATTTATTTTGCAGACCAGTTTCGCTCTCCATCCCCACCTCAGTCCCAGATCTCACTCACGTTTAATGCCTCTGATGAAACACAATTCACACCTTTTACCAACATAGAGAAACAAGCAGAGTTCTAAATCTTTAGACTTTCTTATCTCTCTCACCAATTTCTATAAATGGAAGGGAAA
The DNA here is from genome assembly GCF_004115265.2 of Rhinolophus ferrumequinum. Classification (NCBI taxonomy): domain Eukaryota; kingdom Metazoa; phylum Chordata; class Mammalia; order Chiroptera; family Rhinolophidae; genus Rhinolophus; species Rhinolophus ferrumequinum. The sequence continues at coordinate 25,694,836 of NC_046288.1, forward strand.
AACAAAGAGGTTTATTTGTCCCCTGGTATAAATTATATAAAATGATTGTCACATGTTCTCTCTTCTCTCTCTTTCTCTCTCTCTTTAACACACACACACACACACACACACACACACACACACACACACACACAAGAAATGGCTGTTTAGATATTAAATTTAAAAACATCATTTTTAAAATACTGAAATTAAGGTCTTTCAAAAACATGGGCCTACATAATACTAACTCTTTTATAATAAAACACCTTATAAAGTAATGTAAATAAGCCTGCAGTAGAAGCAAAATAAGTTAATTTAGAAAACTTTTTATGCATATGCTCATTCTTTGGTCATTTATTCTAACAAATGCCTATTAAGTGCTTACTGTACAGTTGTCTTTTTGCCAGGCACTAGGAATAGAACAGTGACCGAGGGAGTCATGACACTGTCCTAGAACTTCTAGTCTGTCACAGAGGAAAGAACATGAACAAATTATTACAAAGCTTTCGGGTGATAAAGTGATAGAATTAACACTGGAGCACAGGACATGCAGAACTAATTTATTGTAGAAGAAGTGATCTATATTTTGAGAGCTACAGAATAATTAAAAGCTAGTGAGGCTATATTAATCCAAACATGTCACATATTAAATGATGGATTACTAGATAGCTTAAGGAGGTTCTAAATAACTGAATTTTATTTTCTAAACTTCATTTTATTTATTGTTTTAAATTTCATAGTTAAGATCTTTCATGGTTATGTTATTTTAGTTACAAGCAATGCTGACTTTATATTTATTCTACGGATGGAAAATATCCTTTTTAAACATATTCAATTGTACTCTTTAAATGCAAGTAAAATCAAAGGTAATTATTAATTAAATACTCGTATAGGTGGTATATATCTATCACAAAATTACTAATGTCATACGTGATTAAATGTTTTAGAAACACTGATAAGCATTCCGAGAACTATATATTGATAAATATAATTCATAACTCCAGCTTTCTCAAAAGATGTCAAAATTATTTAAATTTGAATCTCAAGATAGTTTAGTATTTTATATTTAAATATCCATATATATAAGTGTATATACACACATATTTCTGACTAAAGTATATACATTAATATTTTTAAAGATTGTTATTAAAATATAGCTAACATACAATATTATATTAGTTTCAGGTGTACATCATAGTTTTTCAACGGTACACACCTGGCACTATACACAGTTATTACCATATTATTGATTATATTCCTTATGCTAAAAAAGTGATCACCATGATAAGTCAAGCAATTATCTGACACCATACCACACTATCGCAATATTATTGACTATATTCCCCATGCTGTATATTATATCTCCATGACTTATTTGTTTTATACCTGGAAATTTGGACCTCTTATTCATCTTTGTTTTTCTCCCCTTTTAAAATTTTGCAACTAGTGTTGACATTCAATATTACTTTATATTAGTTTCAGGTGTACAGCCTAATGGTTAGACATTTATGTAATTTAAGAAGTGACCCCCCCCAGACAAGTTTAGTATCTACCTGGCACTATATATTGTTATTACCATATTATTGATTATATTCCCTATGCTTTCTTTACTTTATATCCCCATGACTGTTTTATAACTACCAATTTGTACTTCTCAATCCCTTCACCTTTTCCACCCTTCCACCAACCACCTCCCATCTATCACCCTGATAAATCTACTATCCATTTAACCCCATACATAGTTATTGCAATGTTATCGACTATATCCCTTATGCTATACCCCACACCCCCACGACTACTGTATAACAACCAGTTTGTACTTCTCAATCCCGTCTCTTTTTCACCCACTCCCAAACCCCCTCACATCTGATAACCAACAAAATGTTTTCTGTATCTGTTTGTTTCTGTTTCATTTGTTTATTTTGTTCTTTAGATTCCATTTATAAGTGAAATCATGTGACATTTGTCTTTATCTGTCTGACTTACTACACTCAGAACAATACTCTCTAGGTCCATCCATGTTGTCACAGATGGCAAGATTTCATTCTTTCTAATGGCTGAGTAATATTCCACTGTATATGTGCGCCGCCTCTTATTGATCCATCCAACCATTCAGAGATACCCAGGTTGCCTTCATATCTAAGCTACTGTAAATAATGCTACAATTAACATATAAATGAGCACTTTCCCTGGAAGTAGCATTTTGGGTGTCTTCACCACCCAGAGTCAATTCTTATACCCTCTTTATGTAGAATAATGATGCCAATGATTACATTAAATATGTTTTCTTACAAAAACCAGGCACAAGAAATACGCCTACTATGCAAATTATGTAAGATACTAAATTCATTAGCTGTATCTCAACTCTATCATGGTAGCATAAAGTTTGATGCTAACCAGCATTCATTCTTATTCAGATGTCATTTACACACAGTAAAATTCACTCTTTTAATGTGTACAACTCAGTGGATTTTAGTACACTTACAAAGTTGAACAACCATCACCACTTTGTAATTACATAACATTTTCATCACCCACAAAACAAAGCCCCTACCTGTTAGCCATTATTTCCCATTCCTCCCTCCCACCAGCCTCAGGTAACTACTATTTTTCTATATTTGCCTATTCTGGACATTTTATATAAATGGAATCATACAATACATGACCATTGTGTCCAATTTCTTTCACGTAGCATAATTTAAAAATTTTGTGCTTTGAAGGTCACAGTTCTTGAGGCTAGGAAGTCCAAGATCAAGGCTGATTTCATTCCTGGTGAGAGCCCTCTTCTGGCTTACAGACAGCTGCCCTCTCACTGGAGGGAGGAGTAGAAATGGGTGGGGGGCGGCTCTCATCTCTCTTTTTCTTCTAATAAAAGACACTAATCCCATTAGGGGAACTCCACCTTCATGACTTCATCTAACATTATTACTTCCAACTGTCCCACCTCCAAACACCATCACATTGAGGGTTAGAGCTTCACATATGAATTTTAATGGGATGCATTGAGTCCATGACAGTATAATAGCAACTCCATGTAACCGTGTTTTCTAATGATACTCTTTTGTTACAGATATTTTGTTTTACTTAAAGATTTCCAGGATTGTTTTACTATATATAATTCTCTCTGAGTAATCAAAATGGCTCTATGGCTTAACTATTGTATGGCATTGTCTGTAAATTGCCATTATTTTTTAAATTTGTTGTGTTTTGTTTTTATCTTATTTTATTTTAATTAGTTACTTAGTTATTGGAAATTGAGTATTTTCTGATGTTGTATAATCACCAGTGAATAGTTCTACCTTAGTCTGTTTGTGGGGGGCTGTATAATACAATACTAGCATAGACTCCAAGGCTTATAAACAACATAAATTTATTTTTCATAGCTCTGGAGGTTGGGTGCTGGCAGATTTGGTGTCTGGTGAGAGTCTTCTTCCTGGTTCATATATGGTCATCTTCTCACTGTGTCTGCACTTGGGAGAAGGGGTAAAGAAGTTCTCTGGAGTTTCTTTATAAGGGCTCTAATCCCATTCATGAGGGCTTCACCCCCATGACCTAATCACCTCCAAAGTCTCAGCCTCCAAATACTATCACATTAGGGATTAAGTTTCAATATGAATTTTGTGGGGACACATACAGTTAGTCTATAGCAATTAGTTAATAGGTGAGGATGATGATATTTTTGGTTATAGCTAATAATTACATTAGTTGTACACATTTTACATGATGCCTATCTCTTAAGACAATGCAAAGTGTTTTATACTTTTGATTTCCTACTCTTGCAAATTTTAATGTAAACATAACACAGATATGCATATATCTGTTTACATATACTTAATGAATATTTGTTGTATTTTAAATATCAATAATAGTATTAATTCTTGTCATAGATCTATGGAATGTGTTTACACTCAGTAAAGAATAAATAATCTTTTGAAATAGTTAAATGATTTTCCAGGTCCTAGATTTGAAGTCAAATATCAGTCTATAATACAGATTTAAATAAAAATGTCTAAATATTGATATTTATGTGTGCACTGATATATTCCATTTTAGTTTTACTTCAGGACTAACTTAGATTTCTCTTTCTAACCACCTTCCTCTTTCATGATGACTTTCCAGTTCATTTTCTACTAATCTCTTCATTTCCACTGAGATGGCAAAGTCTTCTTTGAAAGTTCATATTAAAAGACATATTTCTTCTTGAACTCTAAACTTTCCAAGGCATATGTGTCTTTTTCTTCCTTCTCTTTCCATTTTTGACAATTTCGCCTTCCATTTCATACTCTTCTGTGTCTCTTGTTGCTTTATTCATTTTGAGACTCAGTAGTCGAAGCAAACACATTTAAGACTGTTAAAACTTTTTGATGTATTTAACTTTAATCTTTATGAAAGTTTTATGTTTAGTTCTGGAACTCCTTGTATTAAAGTCTATTTTAACAGGTATTAATAAAGGCACTCCAGCTTTCTAATGACTATTATTTTTTGACATGTTTTTTCCTTAATTGTAACCTATCTGTACAATTATCTTAATTGTAACCTATCTGTAACTACAATTTCAGGGAATATCTTATAACAACACACAGTTGGGTCTTGCACTTGTATCCATTTGGAAAATCTCTGTTTTTCAGTTGAAAATTACTGACGTTGTAGGGTTTAACTCAATCATCTTGCTAAAATTGTTCTCTCTTTGTCGCTCATCTTTTTCCTACTTGCTTTTTATCATGATACCTTTTTTTCATATTAATCAAATATTTTAAATATTGAATTATACTTCTTCTATTGGCTTTTTAGCAATCCTTTTTTTTTTACTGTATTTGTGTTTTCTGTGGTTCTCCAGTGACTACAATGTTCATCGTTTTTATTACCTTGTACCTTGACTTGCCATTATATCTTTATACATATATTGTAAGAACCTCACTACAATATGTTCCATTTACCTTTCTCAGTCCTTTGTATGAGTATACATTTAATATTGCATATGCTATAAACCTCACAATGCAATGTTATTATGTTTACTCTAAACACTCAATTGTATTTTGAAGAAATTAAGATATGAGGGGGGAAATCTCTTACATTTTCCCATATATTTACCTCATTCAGTACTCACTATTCATGTAGATTCAAGTTTTTATAGATACCATTTTCCATTGGCATGATTAACTTACATGAGCATTTCTTGTAAGATAATTTTATTGGGAATAAATTTTGGAGTTTTTCTTTTTTTAAAAAATCTGAAAATATTTTATTTCACTTTCACTTTTGAAAGATATTTTTATTGTGGATAGGATTCTAGAAAAATTCTTTTTGTTTTTATTGTTTTTACCATGTTTTTTTCCGCCTTTTTAATGTCATTCATTGCCTTCTTGTTTACATTTTTCTGAAAACAGGTCAAAAAGCTTTCATTTTGTTGCTGTCCTATGTATAATCTATCTTTTTCCTGTAGTTACTTTCAATCTTTTTATCTTTGTTTTGAAACTGTTATCGTGATATTCTTACTTGTGGTTATGTTTATATATTTGTGGCTTGGCATTTATTGTTCTGAAATTTGTGTGTTGACATTTTCCTCAAATTTGGGGAAAAATAATCATTATTTCTTCAAATATTTTTTGTGTTCTCATCTTTCTTCTCTTCTTAGAGCATCAGATTACATTTTGCTACTGTTTAGTGATACCCTTGCGACTTTATCCTGTATTAATTTTGTGCTAATAGGTAATACAATATCAATGTCATATAAATCAACACTGTCACCGGTCCCTCTATACTTATAATTACATTTTCATATATTCTATGAGCTTCAGATTGTGTTTGGTAGACTGTTTGATATTGTCTAACACAATATCAGGTTCTATTTATGTTTTTTAAGGTGATTTTTTAAAACTCTGTGCTTTAGTTTTCAATTTCTATTGACCTGTCTTCAAGGTTACGGATATTTTCTAGCTGATTCTGTTTCTATTGACCATTCTTTTTATCTCCTGGCTATGAGTCACACTTACTTGCTTCTCAATATATACAAATATTTTGTTGTTTGCTGGTTATTATAACTGCTGTGGTTTTCAAGACTGTGCCTTTTCTATTAGTAATTATTGGATTTAGTTCTAGAAGGCAGTTAACATATGGTCGCTCATATTAATCCTGAAAAAGTTTAGTTTTAAGCTTTGACTGAGTGGGTCTATAGTAGCCTATACTCTTATTCCTTAGGAGTGGGTTTCCTGAGGTTCCAACTGAAATTTTGGAGATTTCCCTCAGTTCTTTCTATTCCAGTAGTAAGCCAGAAACCTAACATCATCCAATAATATGTAACCTCCAGAATTTCCATTCAACTCACAGTTCCCAAGTATTTGCTTCTTTCTGCCAGGATTGGCAGAATCTTATGTTGGGTATGTGAAGCTTTATATTTAGCCAAAGACCTAAAGGAGTCTCCATAAAAATGTATGTGGCTCATTTTCTATGCAGGTCTTTCCTCTCCATTAGGCTCTTCTGTAAATGCCATCAGCTTCAGCAGCCACAAACTCCAATTTCTGTTTCTTCCATCCATTAAGACCACTACTGTCTAAGATCCACTACTCTGTGCTAGGTTTCATATGTGCCTCCACGCAAAGCACCTGGATAAATGTAGAGCTCATCTCAGATGCATATGTTTCCCTTTTCTCAAGGACCACAGTCCCATGTTATCCAATATTGCCCAATGCCAGAAACTATATTTTGTCCAGTTTTATAGTTGCTTACAGCAGGGATTTAAGTTTAATGTCCATTATGAGCAGAACTAGAAATATCAACTTAATGCTTTGGAAATACCTGGGATAAACTTATAAAGTCCTCATTTATACATACTGTAAAAAGAGACAAAATTTTGGATGTAAAAAGATTATACTCATTGCAATGAACACTTTCACATTTAAAATGTTGTCTCTTTTTACATAAATAAAGCCTTTACAAGTTGTTAACTTAGTGGAATATGAATAATTTTAGAGAAATTTTCAAGCTGTACCTCTAATGTAAATGCATTTTTGTTACTATTTAGTGATATCCCTGTTACTTTAACTCATAGTAATTTTGTGCTAATACGTAATAAAAAATAAATGTCATATTGATTAACACTATCATTGGTCTCAATATACTTACAATTATGTTTTTACATATTCTTATTGATTCTTCGAAGGCCAGAGGGGAAATTTAAATCAATTATAACATCTCTTACTATATATTCAGGTAACACCAAGGTATTTTTGGTGTTAAATAATACTGATCTAAATTTTGTAATGTGTATACCCTTGCTTTGATTTCCCCCCCTAATATTTTGTGTAGATTCCACATAAAGATGAAGAACAAAGTAAAGAAAATTAGTGTAGGAAAAGTAAGTCATTTGATCAAAATTACACCAAAAATAAATTATAAGTTTTATTCAAATACAATTAGGCATTTGTATACTATTGCTTGATTTTAAAGCTGAGCTAAAATTCTGAGCACATTATATATATATATATATATATATATATATATATATATATATATATATACTAAATTACATATATATAATTTAGTATATATAAAATATATATACTAATTTATATATTTTAAATATATTAAATTACATATATATCAATTTATATATATGTATATGTGTGTGTGTGTGTGTGTGTGTATATATATATATATATATATATATATAATTTTAAAATGTAATCCAACATTCACTTTGGTTCCTTCTTACAAATTAGGGGAAAAAATGGATTTTTTATTATAAAATTTGGGAAACAAAGCAATAATAGGATTTTAATTGCTAGATTTATTTGACACATAGCTAGCACAGCATAGCCTTCTTTATAAAGTTTAAACCTCAAATCTCTATAGCAAGCATTTAGCAGAGATTTAATTGAGATGGCACATATAAAATGAATACATAAAGCAACAACGGTACAACTCCATTATTTATTAGAATGCAAACACCCATATAGCCTTCCCCTATGTTAGGAAACTCAGAAATTCAGAAACCCCTTTCAACTCCTTATTCCAATGATTACATTGTGTCTCTGAAGACATCCACTATTCTGAACTTAACATCAATCCCTTCCATATTTTAAAATGTTTTTACCAACAGCACATACACCCTGAAACACAATTATTTTTGCCTGCTTTTAAATGTTACATAAATAGAATTGCATTACATGTATTCTTTTGTGTCTAGCATAAGTCGTTCAAAGATACATTGACGAGATTCATCTATATTGTTTCATATAGCTGCAAATCAGTTATTTTTATTGCAGTTCAGTATTCCATCCTATGAGTATACCATAATTTATTTACTCCTTGAACAGTTGATGGGAATTTAAGTTCTTTACAGATTTGACAACATGAGCTCACTCCAGTTGCAGTCCAGTAACACAGGGTTTATTTTTATTTTAGTTTTTTTTCCCAAACTATATTTTAACTCCCTTCTGTGACAGTGCGAAATCTTCCTCAAATTATACTTAATAATCTGGTTTTATGATCAAACCTCTTTGTTATAACCAATTGACTACTACCAGTGATACTCTCATCTTATCCAAATGCCCTCATCACCCGACTAGGGTTCCAAAACTCCACACTAGTACAACACACACATGGAAACCTTCTTATACTCTGTGGGCTTCAATACTCCATGGCAGAGCACTCACCATCCTGGGTTCTCCCCTTCCCTGTATGGGTTCTTATACCCCACTTTAGGCCACAGACTCCCCTCAACTTTTGCAAGTTACCTTCCTTGTCCTCACATAAGGGCTTTGGATAGAAACTTTCAAGGAGAAAAGACAGAAAAGAGAAATGAAAGCAAGAAAAAGAACAGGAAAGGAAAGAAAAGAAAGAAAAAGGATAAGCTATATATAAATTCCAATATAATAGAAAAGACAAAAACTTTAAAACGTGGTCATACCAATTTCCACTCCAACCAACAGTTCAGATAACTTATCCATATAATGTATTGCCCAAACTACAATACTTTTAAAAGGAAAAAAAAAATGGCTCTTTTGAAAAGGACACTGGGACAATTAGCTTTAGCCAAGATTTTGTTAGGCAAACCAAGATGTTTTTACTGCCTCATGCATGAAAATTTTTATTTCTGTACATCCTCAGCAAGATTTAATATTGTGATTAATTTTAATGTTAACCTTTTAAGGCGGTGCAGTTGTGATACCTTATTATGATTTTAGTTTGCATTTCCTTATATACTAATGCTATATATATTAATGTTTTTTGAGCATTGAATTATTGTCTTAGAGAAGAGCATACACAGAGAGTCATTTTTATAGTGGACTGTCTTTTTATCATTGATTTTTAAGAGTCATTTAATATTTCTGGGTGATGAGTCTTTCATCTTTATTTTTCAAACCAAAATACATTATACATTTAGTTCAAGTAAATGCATCTCAGCTAAGTGGGAAATCCATTAACCAGTTTGGGTGCCTCACTCCTCCGGAATTTTTAAACATTCTGGCACCATGGTGCCAGATATTCATTCAACCATCATGATCAAGTGGAGAGGACACATTTCATAGCTCATCAATCCCTTACTGACAAATGATGTTACTGTTAAAAGCTAGCATGTAGAAGTCACACAAATATGTACACAGAAACATTTCTTTGCCATGTTCTTGAGTTCCTTGTTTTGAGCCTTGGTCACTACCCTTGCTGGGTAACATGATATTTCTCACAGGTAATTTGATTAAAGAAGATTCATTGTCTATCTCTTTCTGAAGAGATGAAACTTGGTTCAGGCTACCCTAGGTCAGCCTAATTAGTAGCCCTAAAGAAACAGAAGCTGGCAGTGGCTACCCATATGCCTCTGACCTTTCCAGGTGCTAGTTTCTGCATTTCTGGGTCTGTGGATATTTTTTTTTCCCAGAACACTGGAAGGAAGATCTGCCTGTACTCACAGGATACAAGAAGCACTGAATTAACACCACTCTATTTCCCTGAGTTAGCTTTCAATCAATGACTGCCCTACCACCAACAAGAAGCTGGCTTATAAATGAATAGCACAGAACCACTACCCCTTGAGAGAGATAATGCTGAGTAGGGGGTTAAGAGGAATTAAGATGCCATTTCTTATTGTCATGACTGACTTAATAATACATACTTTAACTACCTTCTCTTAACTGTATCACTTCCTCACTCTCCTGTAGAATTCCCTACACCTCCTGCAAAACTTCTAGTGCTGAAATCTATACCTCAGCATAAATTTCTGGAGGATCTCAGATTAACAATTTGAACTTTGTATCCCAGATAAATGCAACCTGCTTAGTTATCAGTTAGCAACTTTGAAAAGAAAGATTAGGGAGTGACAATTTGACAGAATGAGAAGAGACTTTGTTACACCAGAATTAAAAAAATAGTGACTGTCTATGCCCTCTACATCTGCCTTAAACAAGGGGATTTCTTAGTGCATTTTCACAATTCCAAAAAATTTAGCTCATTTAATTTAATACAAATTTACTAAAAAAGACAACACATCTCCTTTGACCTCTGTTCCTTTTCTCAGACTTGTCCCTTAGGACAGGTTAGTCTTATACAAAGTTGACATTCAGAGATACACTCATTCTTCTGTTAAAATATTCAAATACATCTATGGTGATTGCTAAACGTCCAAGAAGAAAGGGGTTAACACCAGGCAAGTGTTCCAGCACCCATCTCTAGGATCCAGATCCCGTTTTCCAGCATGGGTATCCTCTGGCTGGTCAGTGCCAGTGCAGCTGGTTAGAACGCTGGTTAAATAAACATTTTGACTGTCAGTACAACTTTCATATCAGCCTGCATTTGGTTAGCTAATTCTACCCTTCATCAGAATCTTAGGTATCCTCAGAGAATCCCAGTTCCTAGCTAGTTCTGCAATATGCAAAATCAGCAAGTCCAAAAGTTTGGTAACTACCAGGTTTAATAAAGCTAAATACTTGTTTTTTCTTTAATGCAGTCCTACTCTGGCTTTTTAATCTGCTAATGACAGTTGTATATATTCAAGCATGTGTTTCAGCAGGTGGTGCCTTTCCACCATATGTAATTAGTGGTAGAACACATATTAATGTTTTACGTGCCTAACATTACAGAAACACTAGTATTTTGATACAAAGAGCACACGAGTAGAGAACACAGCATCAGATACATCAGTCTCTAGACAGAGACTGAAGTATTCAACCATTTTAAATATATACATATATGTGTGTGTGTATATATATATATGTGAATATATATATATACACATATATATACTCACATATATATATATACATATATGTGTGTATATATGTATATATGTGTGTGTGTATATATATGTGTGTGTATATATACATATACATATATATATATAAAGGTGGAGGAAAAATAAAAATCAATTCAATCAAGTGGCAGTAACATTTTTATGATAGTTTTATAATGCCATGTTTGATATGGATTAATGATATTCATATTAAATAGTAATAGATATAAGGCACATGTAGCTTTTGCTATGTCACTTGAATATTAAAGCTAAAAAATAAATTCCTTGACAGCTGCCAGCCTTAATGTAGTATCATCCACTATTATCCTTCAGCTGTCACTTATTATGGAATTTCAATTTGCTTTTAATATTTATGTTTTACACACTTATTTTTCAGTGTTTACTTAGTAAGTCCAGCAATTGTTTTTAATAATGAAACTGTAGGTTAAAAAACTAGTTCATTGCATAACATTTAGTTAATGAATGCTCAAAAGTTTGCTATATGTTATTCTTGGAGCTGGGACAGAGGATCTGGATTAGGGGAAAAAGTTACAATACTTCAGAAATAATGTTAAAGTTAGTGAAGCATGCTGAGATTGTGATTAACTTGCCAACACCGGATGAAAGGATGTATAACATAAGATATAAAATGGTGAGGAAGCATAAATTATAATTTGGTGGGCATTTTTCCTTTCGAACAACATAAAATTTTAATCTAATGATTGTATGAAATAGGATTTAGCAAGTAGTACACTTTATCTCTTTAACCTGCATACATATTCTATTGGCGTGTGTACATACTTGTATGCAAGCAAATGTAATCTGATATTAAAACTTGGACCAGATGTGCGTGGAACAGAATAATACAGAATTGTAGATGGTCCCTATCTTAATACACAATGAATGAAACATATATATACATATATATGTATATATATAAAAATTAATATATACAGCAAATAAACAAGAGAAAAATAAATGAACTCTCAAAAGGGAAAAAATGTAGCTATCAAGAAAAGCAACTAAAGATCCTGGATAAGGTTTACAGTAGTCTACCCTTACCCAGGGGACATTCATTTCAAGACTCCCAGTGGATTCCTGGAACAAAGGATGTTACTGAACCCCATGTGTACTATGCTTTTCTCCTATGTAGACATACCTATGATAAAGCTTAATTTATAAATTAAGTACAAGAGATTAACTATAGCTAATAATAAAATAGAAAAATTATAGCAATATGCTGTAATAAAAGTTATGTGAATGTGGTCTCTCTCAAAATATCCTGTTGTACTGTACTTTTCATTTAAAGGAAGCACTTAAAGCTTCTCTTTGGCATATCTGAATTGTAAGAATCACTACTCTTGTGCTTTGGTGTCATTATCAAGTAAAATGAGGCTTAATGAACATGAACACTGTAATACTGTGACAGTTGATCAGAAACCCTCCACTAGGAAGTGACTAATAGGCATGAAGCACACAAAGCTTGGAGATGCTGGACAAAGGGCCCGGTGTGTCAGAGCTGACCGTCGGGAGATTTCATCACATTACTCAAAGTGGCGCAGCAATTTAAAACATATGAATGTTTATTTCTGGAATTCTCCACTCGATATTTTTGGACCTTAGTTAAGTATGGGTAACTGAAATCACAGAAAGCAAAACTGCGAATAAAGCAAACCACTGTACTTGGCCTCCCCTAGATAAATTGCACTGAGTTAAGCAGGTGAATGGAATTAATCCTCCGAATTAATCTTACCAATGTCTTCCCATCTTAAAGTTGATTGGGATGGAAATGGGTGAGTTATGAGTATATCGCTGTGGAAAATGTGGAGCAAAGACACTGAGCATAGACAGTGCTACATATTAATGGTAACAGGAAGGTACTAGAATGAATGGCTCTGATCATGTCATTTTCTAGGCGTGTTTAGGAATTGGGAAAGTGAGCAGAAACTCATGATACTGAAACAAGTCCTGACTGAATGGAATAAACCCTGATATAGATGACAGATAGATAGATAGATAGATAGATAGATAGATAGATAGATAGATAGATAGATAGATAGATAGATAGATAGAGATAGAGATATCCCTTCCATCAGAAAGGCCGGAAGGGCTACAGCATTGTCTAACCTCAGGAATTAGGCAGCTTTGTAGAATAAAATGTGTATGTCCTTTGAAATTTTTAGAGCTACACTCAACCCAAACCAAGCCCACTCTTACAGCGACCTATGTGTTTTTGGGACACATAGCTTAGATGCAAGAAAACTGACTACAAGACAACACACTGCCCTAATATTGTCATGCTAAGATAGATTGTTTCCACTGAATAATTCTTATCTTAAATATCTTTTAAAGTATGATTGCATTTTAATATATATCTGTCTATTTGTTTTCCATCCATCCATCTATGCATGCATGAATATATGTATATAGCCATCTTTATATATAGATGCATAAAGAAATGTCTATAATGATACTTAGCAAAAGGCAACAAAAGACTAACATCAGAGATATATTTTTCTATTGCTTTTCAATGTGACATCTTTATAATTCTGGAATTTGATTATTTCTATAAGAAATTTTAAAAAATACAGAGAGCTCGATCTCCTGTCTAAGTGCTATTGAGAAATAAAATTCCTAGAAATAATTTCAAAAGGCTGCATTTCCAACATTTTAAAAGAGAGCAAGGCAAACTAGAATCTTTATTTCTTTTTATTCCAGATTTACAGAGATTTTATTGACATGTAGAATCTTTATTTCTAGCAGCAAACACAGTAGCAGCAAAAAAGTAGGAGTTTGAAAGTAAGATAAACAGAGAAATATCTTTGCCAAACTACTTTTAATATTTGTAATCTTTGCATTTACTATTCATTGTTTTCTTTCTCTCTTTTTAAATTGGACTTTTCTTGTTTGTTCTTAGTTAAGCTTCATTACTGATACAAATACAGAAACAAAGGAATTATGTTGAGATAGGTATGTTGGTTGCACCCCTGCTGGTTTCTAAGATTCTGTGTATGCCTATGTGTATTTGTGAGTGAGTGTGTGTGCGTGTGTGCGTGTCTGTGCATGAAGAGAGGGGAGGGGCAGAGGAGACAAAACAAATCAAGCCATTGTCTCAGGGATTTTGAATATAATGGAGATTTACATTTATAAATCACTCTCTCTCAATAAAATTATAAGTCATAAGAAGGAAGCCACTTAGAACACATGAATTAACACTTGCAGTAACTAGTTGTTTTTTGTTTGTTTGTTTGTTTTTAATCTGTCATTCTGCCATCCCATTAATAGAGCCTAATAACTGACAATGATGTTAATGTCTTTAGATTTTATACGATCATATAATTCCTATATTTTTGCTATGATGAACTATGTGGAAATTTACTTGTAGCATCATTTCCAAATTTGCTTTTTTCTTTGAATCTAGCTTCTAAATCAAAGGAAAGGTGGGTATCACTAATATTCCATATCAGCAGATATTTCAATTGCAATGTATATGGCTCTGCAAAATGCCTACGGTCCCTCCAGAAAACAAATACCAGAATCTTTCGTTCCTCAATAATAACACATAAAGGATACCCATTTTAGCATGCCAGATTAGCTAACATCATCAAAGTAAAATCATTAAATTCTAAACCAAAGTGTACATTTTAATGATATGCCCTCATTATGTACTTGGTTAAATTACTATTTACATTTTAATGTTTGAAAAATTTTTTCTTAAAATTTACAAATTGTCTGTCAATGGACATTAGTAAATAAAATAAACTTGTAATAATACAGATAGGCTTAATTTTTCTCTTACTATTAAGTTCTGTTAAGAAGCAATTCAAAGTATTGTTGAAGTCTTCAACTGTGAAACATCTATTTAACTCTTCATTATTGAGTGGGTTGACTTTAGTCCTTCACATATTCCTTTAAGTGTATATATCAAGATATTAACCCATGCTGCTTTTAGCAATTCCAAATTCTATGTTTTCTACAAAAAAAAACAAAACAAAAAACAAACAAACAAACAAAAACTGATGTTTCCTGGGGTCTTAAATGAGGGTTGTAGTCAGTACTTTGAAGATGTAGTGAGGAAAAACACAATTAATTGCTTTTTGTCACTTTTGATGAACTCAGCTGTCAAGAAATTCTCAATAAGCAGTTAAAAGTGCCAAAAAAATGTTTTTGTGAAATTCTTTTGATGATTTACATTCCTTGGAACAATGTACTATAAGTCATCAGGCTGCTGAAAAATTGTCAATGCCACAATGTGTGAGTGTATCAACAAATAGAACTTTAGTTCTAGAAGGGGAAACAAAGCTCTAGAAGGGAAACAAAGCTTGAATAATGATATAGGTGTTAGAATTTAGGTCCATTTTTTTGGTAAAATTACACAGAGTTAGTGTTGGAGCTTAGGAGAGCTCTAGTTCTTTCACATCTTTTTACACACTGCTGTGTCTCAAATTAATTTTTTTTTAAAAATCTTGAAATTCTAACAATTACATAAATTAAACTTCTAGATGCCATTCTTTTTCAAAACTTCAAACTATGTGTGGATCATTGACAAAAATAAGTGGCAGAAACAAGTTAAAACTTTGAGCTAATTGCACTGTTTTGTTTTTCAGAATTAATTCTGATTTCAAACCAAAGGACAGATTGAAGAGTAAAATAACCAGAGCATTTAAAATGTATAATAAATTACTTACAAATTTAAAAAGCACATCATTTAAAGATTTGTCTGTATAGCTCATGAAAATAAATCACACATGTTGATGGTATACTTCTTAATCCTGTTACTAAATAAAATTTAAGGATAGAGGGCATATAAAGTATGTCCTATTAGGAAAAATATTTCCTGCCTACCTTGGAAAATGGCATTAGGCCATCTCATTTTGCTCTGCTTGCCAATTGATTTGTATCATTACTGTACAATTCACACAACTGGAAAGTGATCTGTGAAGTATTATTTTACATTATGTTTATATATGGTTTGTATATATTTGTGCTATTGTTCATGAATTAAGAAATTCATTTCAAAAACAATAACTTATAGAATTTATTGATTTTGTTGTTGTCATTCTTAGAAAAGCCCAGGTGCTTGGACATATTTTACCATTACATTTTATCCTATGCTATAGGATAAAGACACATAAAGATTGTATTAAATTAATGTGGACTTTATATCAGTAATTGCAATTTCAGGTATTTTTTGAATGGATTGTTATGTCTCTCTAAGAAATTGAGATTATTTTTATTGTTCTCATTTCAGAAATAACTATTTGACATTACAATAAAATATATTTCATGTTGAATGATTGTCACAGAACCCGGCTTTTCAAACTACTGTACAGTACCTTCTCGAAGAGAGTAAACTGGTGGTGTACAAGGGAGAAGTGTATCTATTCTCAGAATAAATCAATTAGTCACTGGTGAGTTCCAAATATTTTTATATTAAAGCTACACTGATATGGCACTGTTAAGAAATATTTTCACACTTTGTATAAAAAACTTACAATTTCAAAAAAAATGTTTTGTTCACCAAGACTATATTGAATATGCCTCCAGAAAACTGGAGATAAGCAGTCCTTTTCACCTGTTATGAGAACTATTTTGATAGAAATATTTGAGAAGCCCTGTAGCATAATAATCTTAGAGTCCTAATAGCCTTAGGATATATAGTAAAACTTAGGATATATAGTAAAACTCTCCCAACATTGACCATCAGGAAAACCTCTCAGTGTGTAGGAATATTAAAAATAGACATTGGCAGAACTTCCAAGGAAAATGACAACATTTCTCCTAATTCCAACATTTTCATGAAAATGAACATGGTATAAAATTAGGATAAAACTCATCTGTGAAATAAAATAGGAAAACTTGATAACAACAGTATTGAAATAAATACAGTGATACTTTTTACTTCTCATCTTATGAACTAGAATATAAGTAGAAAAGAAGGATGAAAAGTACTCATACCCACTAATTCAGAGAGGAGAAGGAAGTTGAGTAGAAATCACAATTGAGTGAGGTTACGCTGTGGCTGGAAAATCCCACCAGGAAGAAGCACAGACATCACTGGGCCATGAAACCGGTGTGAATGGCCAAGCCAGACGGAGAGAAGAGATCATTTTGGCACAGAGTGACTTTATTGTGACTGCCTGAAAATCTGCCATCCTTCATATTTTCTTTTAACCATAACCATTAACAGAAATGGTGGTTCATCTCAAATGCCAACCACAACGTTGGAAAAAGTGCCAAGGCCACATTTTAGCTCAGAGGAAGCACATTTTGCCTGATTAGCAATGTTTGCCATTGGAACAATCGTGATGGAATATGACATCAAGTGATCCGTGTATTTTATGATCTTGACATAAATTACTGGATTTCTAAACTGATATTCATAATTCAAAATAATTTTTCTCTTTTGTTTTCTTTTAATCTTTATCTCATTGCCATACTCTGGAGACTACTTTGTTTTTTTTCTTTGGGGGCTTTTTAAGATTTTGTCCTTCCATGTCCTAATTTTGTATATTCACTAACTTGTAATGAGCTGTGGATTTCTTAATTATTATTTTATTTGACACTTAGTAGGGAGAGATTACTTGAAAATTTAGAGTTTGTATCTTGGAAAAAATTGTCAGCAATCTTTAATTTAAATATTTTCTCTATTTCTTCTAGTCTTTCTTTCTGGAAACTATATTCAAGTTTTTTGTTTGTTTGTTTGTTTGTTTGTTTGAGTTTTCCATTCTATTCTCCATGACTCTAAATCTCTCCTTCACATTCCTTTTAATCTTTCTGTGTGAAACTTATTTCAGCATACTGATATATATATTTTTTACTTGATATCAATTAAGACTAAATTTCCCAGTTAAATAAATATGTATATGAATAAAATCCATATTATTTGAAATAACCTACAAAATGTGAGTTGTTTCAGATTTATAGCAACAATAAAAACATGCTTTTGAATAAGGGAACAATAAGTGAAGATGAATATTAGTGCCATTTCTTCCCATATCACAAATAATGCATTTGTCCTTTCATCTTTAGTTTTAATATATATTAATGCTCTTTTTAAATGGTGAAATGTTGTTCATTGGTATTAGGTGGTAGAAAAGATCACTAGAATTGGTTAAAAAATATGTATTTTAAAGAAAAACATAGCTCATTAATTTTAAATATATCAAGTGTTTAAACTTTCCATAGCTAGGAAAAAAGGGTTGTACCATAAAATATTAGGAAATTAAGATAATACAAATTCTATTTCTTATAATACCAAAATTGTTATACTTTGAGACACCTGGGAAACACTATCAAATTATAACTGGATAAAGATTTTAGCAAGAGGTCAGCACTTATTACTAGATAGACTCAATGGAATCAAACAAAATACTCCACAGCTGAACTGGCTTTTGATGTTTGAAATGAGAGAAGATATGATGAATTAAAAAAAAAAAAAGATTTTCAGATTATATAGGAAGAAGTATTTTAGTATTAAGAATTTCAAGTAAAATAGTAAAAATTCCAACACATGCATATAACACAGCATAGCATTAAGGCGTTTTGACAGTGCAATTCTAGTTTCAGAAACTGGACATCCTATTAAAGGATATTAAGGTCCTATTTAACAATATAGATACAGGTGCAGACATCAGTACTTTGGACAATAACTCATAAAAGGAAAGTGTGGTAGTTTAGGTTGAGGATGGCACTTCACCAGAAAAACGTTTAAATTGGAAAACTGATAAGAATCAGAGTTTATAGGGATATTTCACTCCCTTAGTCTTAATATCCGATGTGATACACAAGACTAGATCAGCAGCAAAACAATTTGTGGTGCTGCAGGTTGTGTGTTATGTGGCAGGAGCTAGAAGTCTTGAGTCTATAGAAGATGAAATGGTCCCAACTATAGTGAAAGTAATAAAAATTTGGTCTAGATAAAGCTTAATCGAATACATCTTATCGAGAAGGTTGGTAAAAGTATTTATTTAAATTGATGAGAAAAGATTGCAACTTCAGTTATATGGCTCATGATTCATTATTCAAATTGTTAAGATCCATTGATCTTTGAGATGCCATCTGAAAAGAGAAAATAGATATAAAACTTCTAAAATAATTTTCAATGAAATAGAGATTTTCATCTAGGTCATTATACATCTATGTCATATCACCTAGATGATAAGGTCCTTTATGATAAGGTCCTTACCCTCAAGGAATTCATACTCTAGTGGAGAAAGTCTAACAGACAATAATTCTAAGGCTCAGAGAAATCTTTTATAAATTTAAAATTTACAGATAGAAATAAAGCTATCTTTCATTTTATAATTTAAAATACATATATATCAGTACCAATAAACTACAGCTCACAAGCCAAATCCAGCGCTCAATCTATTTTTAGGAATAAAATTTTATTGGAACAGAGCCATGCTCAATCATTTACATTTTGTAAATGACTACTCTTATGCTACAGTGACAGTTTAATAGTTAACAGAGACCAAATAGTCTGCGAACCCTAAAATATTTACTATCTTGCCCTTTACAGAAAACATTGGCCAACCTATGCTGTAGATTATAACTATAAATAATAATTAAAATGTAAAACAGGAATATTTAACACTCTTCTCATTGTTTTCAATAAATACCCTTACTTCCTGTGGGAAAGAGCTGACTGGTCTTAGGAAATTTTAGAAGGAATCAGGATGATTAAATTATATTTAGTTTTGATTTTAAATAAACAATAGCCCTCAGAAGGTATTTGGGGTATAATACAGAAAACTGAGTTTTCTACAAATAGAGTAAAACAAAAAAAAATTAGTTTCACGTATTGTTCCTCTGTTTAAAGCAGTTCTCATTAAATAACAATTTTGTGAGAATGTTGTTAGTTAATGTTGAGTGTGCCTCTACAAAAGCTGTCTTTATATCTCAAAGTTAAGTACAAAAATTAGGAGCAAAGTGAACAGGAAGTAATTACTAGTTGTCTGAATTCACCATTTTCAACAAGGTGATTATCTTTAAGACAACACATTTCCTTTATATGTATGTATATTTACATATGTATGTATGTATATTTATTCAAGGGAGTTTTTTAAATAATTTTTTTAATAATTAAGTGATTTTTCAAACGGGAAAAGAAAGTAAGTAAAAGGCTTTGAGATTGTCATTTTCTAATATCACCTCTAAAGAGTTCAAGAGGTATCAGAGTGGTTCACTCTACAATGAATAATTAAATGAATAAGTCTCTATGGTCAGTGGCATAGCAGGGTAGCCATCCCCAATGAGAAAGCGAATGTTTGGTGGGAAGTCATTATGGACAAGTACTGGGAAGTGTTGAGTTTGTGCTCATAGCAGCAACTATTCATAATGATCACATTGGAAATGCTATTTTCTCCAGGCGTTCTGTCTTTTACCTGTTATATTTATAAATTCACCCATATAGCAAATATTTATTAAGTATTGTGGATACAAGATATGTAATGCAAAATCAAGAATACAAAGGAGAGAATTTGATTTTTTAAAACCTATATCTCTTCATCTGACATTCTTTACATTTAGTTATACTTCTGTTGGAGGAGGTCATTGAGAGGACGACTTGTTGCCAAGTAGTCAAGACTACTTGTTGCCAAGGTGGATCCAGGCAAATAGAGACTCCTATCCTCTCCCTGTCCTTGTATGTTCTGCCAATCATTCCCATAGTGCCAGCCACTTTAAGAATGCAGCCTTGAGAGGGTAATGGCTTGTTGAGGTCATCTGGACAGTATAGGTGACTGAACCCTGTTAAAGTCTCATTGTATATAAACTCAAGATTCTGGTGGGCTCGTGCAGATACCAACATGTTGTGCAGCTGCCTAAGACAAGCCTCCTGTGTAAATCCCTTGCTTATTAAACTCACCTCCTTCCAAGCTGGAGTGGCCTGCCTCCTTTTTCAGTCTCTCCCTGCTGTCTGTGTGTGGGAGCCAGTTTTGAATTCACCTGGGGAACTCCCAAGGTTGCGAACCAACAACTTCCTAGTCTTATTATAATATTTAAAATTTGTTCTTTACTTTGATGCACAGTTATTTATTTTATGCATAACAGAAATGTTCTTGAGACATAATCCTGAATTCTTGCTGCTTGTCTGAACAAGATTTCATTTGTCAAGGAGTTCATGTCAATATCAAGGATTTCATTTTCCTAGGACATAGTTTTGACCTTTTTGTTTTTCCTTTAGAGTGACCTGGCTGTCCTAAGCCAATTACAATAGATTTCCTGGAAAAGACAAGAGAAAAGTGTCTAAGAAAAGGTATGTGAGAGCTTTCATCTGGAACCACGTTTCACACGATTAGGTTTTTCCATCTCACCCTCCCTACTCTAAGGAGAAATATATCAATTTCTTTCTAATTAGCTTGTTTTACATTCTCCAAGGCTCTCTCTATCTGTTTTTGCTTATGTCAACACCAAACTTCTTAACTGTAATACCCTACGTATTAAAACTTTTTTTTCTTGTCTTCGAATTTCAAAATTACAGTTGTGAAGTAGCCATATTATCCCATGTACCACAATAGACAACAAGCCACAGAAAATATTTTTTTGTATAATTTCAAATGTGATTACAATTAACATAGAAAATGTTGCTTGTATGTCGTAGCTTGAAAACTGATTTTTAAATAGTTAAAATACCACTACTTCAATACACTTGATTTTACTATGATGTGGAAGTATCTGTTTATTTTTGTTTTTTTTTTTCTTTGTGGGATGATTTGCATAAGGGAGACGGGAAATTTATCTCAGAGATGGTTCTTTATGGACTACATTTTATTTGTGTGAGTTAGTGCTGTTAAATTGTGTGTCTTACTCAAGGGTCAGTGTGAAATGCTTTATATAAAACTACAAAACCACTTTTAGGATCCTTGAGATTGACGGAATCATAAATACATGAGGAAACTCAGTTCATAAAACACTACTGCATTGTTAAATCTATAAGGATTCAGACTATCCGTATCTGTGCTAACTTGGTCTGTGCATGATAACCAAATGCAATTATAACAAGTTTTCAAGAGAATTCAAGATGTTTCAACACTACAGAAGAAATAAAACATACAATCCAAATGTTTAATTAGTAAAATTTAGCATAACGTTATTTTATAAACTATCCATTTTTTAAAAATTTTCTATAGTTCTATAGAATACATACTCTATTTTGAAACTCACCAAAATCTTGAAACATACAGGAAATATTAAAAGATACTAAAATATTTTCCCAAAATATTTTCAGAATTAACTTCAGAACCTGTTGACTTTTAACGTAGAACTATCTTTCCTATAACAAACTTCTCTTAGAAGTTGGTATAATACAATGGTAACTTATAAATATTATATAGCAAATATATAATGAAGCACTATAATGCAATTTAATTATAGTATGTGGTAATTCAAAATATTTGAAGAAGAGGAAAGCTGCATCTGGGAAGGAAAAGCTTTCTACCACTCAGAAAGTAGGAATGCTGGGGATGCAACAGAGAACATGAAGCCCTTAAATTTCTCCCTGAGAGCCTCAGGAGCTGATGAACCTCTCTCTGCCTCTATGAAAGGAAGGGAGAATCACAGCTAGGTAGTTCGGGGCACTTGTGGTCAATTTTTATAACTCCTAAGAGAAAAAGGAAGAATTGCTTGCTTTTTAGGTAGAAAAACTAGTTTGTATTATAGTTCTCAGACAGTTAAAAAATATTTCTACAGTTTTTATCTGCCATTCCCAGGCCATCATATACACAAGACTTTTTCAAGTAACCGAATCCAAATAACACTACATTAGTTCTAAATGAGTTGGATTGGCAAGTCACAAGGTGTCTGAAGTCATATAAATGAGCATATTCTTAATATGTCTCGTAAATCATAACCCAATGACCACACATATTATTAAAAATGCTAGATATGTTTGTATCAGCAATACAATCTCAGATAGTGACTTTTGCTGTTATAATTTTATGTCCATCATTTGTTAATTTTAATATTAATACAGTGAATGTTAAAAAGAGTGAGAGCTCCAGCAATACTAGCTTCATATTAAAAGAGGGTGAACACACAGTGTGATTTATGGATGATGTGATACAGAATTGCACACCTGAAATCTATGTAATTTTACTAACAATTGTCACCCCAATAAATTAAAAATAAATTAATAAAAAAAAAGAGGGTGAATGAAATTCATTCAATCGAACAATCAAATGTATTTACAGAAATTCCCTAAGCCATCAGTTTATGAATAAAAACGAGGGTAATAGTTCAACATATCAAAACAAGGAACATATATAGACATCCAAATAAAGTGAAGATATATTTTACATGCTGCTACATATTATAGATGGGATGAGAGAGATGGGTTTCAGTATTTTCTCAAAATGATTATAAATGAGGCAAGACTATTCTTTGAATTGGTCTATACCATCCAAACATTTTTTTTTAATTGAAACACTGAATTTTCTGCAATTAATAATGATTGATGCCTACCAATTTATAGTTCTACAG
Organism: Rhinolophus ferrumequinum; assembly: GCF_004115265.2. Taxonomy (NCBI): domain Eukaryota; kingdom Metazoa; phylum Chordata; class Mammalia; order Chiroptera; family Rhinolophidae; genus Rhinolophus; species Rhinolophus ferrumequinum. The sequence continues at coordinate 25,718,522 of NC_046288.1, forward strand.
GAAGTATGTTTGGTAGCCTAAAACAATTAAACACAGTGCCATAAATGTATTCCGTACTTCCATATAGGAAGACGAAGATAGTAAGTTTTATGATAAATGTTAAATATTATGGAATCAATGTAACTACAATCCAATATACCAACTAAACATAGAGCATTTTGAATTCAAAACTAAAAAACATACAAATATTTTTTTAAACTTGTGTTTTGGTATGTAGATTTCTTCAAATACCAATGAAATACACATTTTAAATAATTTCCAGGGGAAGCAATAGAGTGAAAATAAACCATTTTGTAAATTTATAAGACACCAAAGAACAATATGTTTAAAGTCTTGTCATAGTTACATGTCCATAGATCAATACTTTGTAAGTTTTGTATGATAAAGAAATACCTAGGAAGCGTGTTAAATTTCTGCATTTATTATCTAGATTTAGTGATTCACTACGTCTATAATGGAGTTCAGCAACAAGAACCTCCAGTTATTCTGGTGCAATGGATATACAGATCAAACTCTGAAAGAAAAACAAAAACCTCCAGCTGCTAGCTAATATATCTTCATGGAAAATATTTATTTGAGAAAGTAAAAATAAAATTAGATATTAATATTTAACCTGGATTTTTCATCTATTGTTTGAGAGAAATAGGAATAAGGTCATCTTTAGGTCCCTACAAGCAAGATATATTAAACTCAGTAGTATCCTCATCATACACTAAGAACCAAATTGCTATGATCTCCTTGAAGGATAACAAGAAAAGTTACATAGAAAAATAGCACAGAGAAAAATGGCTATCTGTGCCTCCTTCCCACAAAGAAACACATCGGAATATATATGAATAGAGAGATGGAAAAAAATAAGCAAAATAAAACATCAAAAACAAATTAAAGGAAGATTCATACAACTAAAAGCAGAAGTCAATCAGTGGTAAGGATGAAAAATCATATGTACCTGAGCAATGAACCACTGGACTGGATTCAAAGCCAGGAAGCAAATAAAGTCCTTCCCTTGAAGCCAGTTCTAAGTGAACCATACTAGCAAGTTACAAGTCCTCTGAAGCAATTTCAAAGGATAATTTTCAAAAGGTATAAAAAAAATTAGAATTAACTTTTCTTGGTCTACGTAAGCTTGATAATGCAAAATGTTATCTTGAGCTTAAGCTCTACTGGTTCTATAATCAGACATGTCTAGGTATAGTGGAGAGTTTGTGAGTCAGGTCTCCAGCTTCATTATGTGATGTCTTCTATGAAACAACAACAACAACAACAACAACAACAACAACAAACTCATCCAAAGTAAAGGCTTAGAAGATTGAACTAAGACACTAGTTTAACGCTGGAGGATATATGCTGATGATCTAAGTACATTAAGTATACTGTGAAGTTGGATAATATCCAAGGAAGCTCAAATGGAATACATTCAGTGAAGCTCTTTATTCATCAAAAAATTACTGCATACACAACATGTGCCAGGTGCGATCGTAGACACTAGTAACCCATCAGCAAATAAAGGGAAGTCCCTAACACTTGAAGATTACATGGGTGGGTGTCATGGGGGCACATAAAATTACAAATGTGTGTGTGTGTCTGTGTGTGTAAATTAAGTAGTGATAATTGCTATAAATATAAAGCAGGGTGAGAGAATAGATTAGTGTTTAGTGATTAGATTATTGACCTGGGATTTCTTTGTGAGGAAATGACAGTTGAAAGGGCTTCAATTAAGCAAATTTCCTTTAGTTGAATAGAACAGACAATGCAAGAAGTAGAATGTGTGAAGAGAAGAGTGAATGGTGCAGTCAAGGGCTAGCTTATAAAAGAGCTCTTAGGCCACTGCAGAGAATTTGCAGTTTGACATTAATGAGATAAGGAGATAAAACCTTTGGAATAAGTCAAGAGCTAATGACAAAATGAGATCAAATCAGCAATGCTTTATAACATATGATTAAATAAGGGGAGAAAGACTGAGATGTTTAGTGGGGATAAAAAGTGCAATGTTTAAGAAATTGGTGTCTGAGACCATCTTCCCTGGATTTATATTCTGTATTCACCAGTCACTAGTAGTTGTGATATTCGGGTAGGTTATTTAAATTTTATTTAAATTTTCTCTATACCTCAGTGACCTCATCTATAAAGTTAGAGTAATAATAGTTTGTTGTGAAGAATAAGCGACTCAAAGTATTTAGTGTTGTCCCAGGTATATATTAAGCATTCAATTAATGTTATATTTATTATTGTTATTATTACTTATTTACTCACTAATCAGAGTTTGGTACAAAATGCTGTTCTTAAGACAATTTATTCACAATTTCAAGATTATCAGATATAATGTGATAGCTAATGCTATCTGTCAGGTTCAACTCTTGTTTTTAGCTTTGTTCACATCTATAATTTTTTCAATTTATAAAACAGGGCCGTCTTAGCAGCTTCTGCATCCAGTGTAGAATTACAAGGAGTTCAGACATGTCAGACAGTTCTTTCAATAGGAAATCATATCAGATACACACATGTGCATAGCAGCACTATTCCTGTAGCCAAAGGTAGAAATGTTCTAAAGGTTAATCGACAGAATGAATTAGCCTCCTGTGGGATAGCCATATAATGCAATCTCAGCCTTAAAAGGAATGAACTTTTAGTACATGCTACAATGTAGATAAAACTTGAAAAAAATTATGCTAAATGAAAGATGCCAGACGTGAAATATCACATATTATATAATTCCATTTATATGACATATTCAGATTAGGTAAATCTCCAGAGACAGAAAGCAGATTAGTGGTTGCTAAGGAACGAGGGAGGGGGAATGGGGAGTGAGTACTTAATGTGTGTGTGGGTTTCCTTTTGGAGTGATAAAATGACTTGCAAGGGGGGGTGGCTGCACCACATTTTCAAAGTACTAAATGCCACTGAATTGTACACTAAATGGTTAATTTGATGTTATGTGAATTTCATCTCAATAAAAAATCTTAGACTATACACCACAAAAGTATAGTCTAACTTGCCATTTAAAAAATAACATTTAAAAAAAAATAAACACATCAGAAAGCATAATATTGGTAACTCTTTGGGCAGAAATCACTGGACATGTAAAGCAAGAAACTGCACCTTGACTAGCAGTAGCAACTCAGTGACCTCAGGGTCAAGGACATAACTTTGAGAGATGTGAATTTTGAGACAACTTTTCAGACAGTAAAGCATTTAGCAGGAGGTCATAGTAGGGAGCCAGAAATAAGAATATAGGGAAAATAGCCAAGCTGAAATAGTGGCTGAGAGGACATAGCAGAAGGCAAAAGTTTGGTAGAAGATAAAAAGAGAGAATATTATCATGTTATGGAACTGAATGTTTCTGTCCTTCCAAAATTCACATGTGGAAGCACTAATTCCCAAAGTGATAATATTTGAAGGTGGGCTTTGGGGAGATAATTAGATTTAGATGAGGTCTTGAGAGTTAGGCCCCCATGATGGGGTTAGTGTCCTTATAAGATGAGGAAGAAAGTACTTCTTTAAGATGAGGAAGAAAGTCTCTCTCTCTCTCTCTCTCTCTCTCTCTCTCTCTCTCTCTCTCTCTCTCTCTCTCCCTCCCCACCCCCCACCTGAGCACACAGTGGGAAAGGGACCATCTGCAAGCTAGGAAGAGAGTTTCACCTAATAACAAATCTGCCTGCACCCTGACCTTGAACTCCCCAGCTTCCAGAGCTGAAAGAAATAGATGTCTGCTGTTTAAGCCACCCAGTGTATAGAATTTAATTAGAGCAGCCTCACTGACTCAGACACTAGCATTCAAAGTTCTTGTTTGCTTAATGATCTTTAAAGGGCTTTTGGAAAATAAATACATGACTCATTTTTTTAATTTAACATTTGTGCCAGATTGCCTATTGGTGAGTAAGCACCATTCTTGCCCCTTCTTTTTCTCTTTGTTCCATCACAGAGGCTGAAAGCTTCAGAACTACGTTTTTCGTTCTTTTTTAAGTACTTGGCAGCAGAGTCCTGAAGTACATTCTGCCAGGGAGCTCTATTTGCATGAGGTTTAGAAAGCATAAAAGGGGCACAAGCCATCTTACTGTTTCTTTAGCAGAAGTGGAGGTTGCTGTTGTCACAGGTTTTGCAGTGAGATCAAGACATTTCCCTGAAAATCACTTCCTTAATACTGTAGGCAACTATTATCATTGGTATGTTTTCCTGTGATTTTTACAATCTCTTAATTCTCTAAAAACTATGAGTAAATCTGAAAGCTGGTGGAAGTTTTACCTGGTCTTTCACTATCCATCCATTTAATGTTCTTGTAAGCACCTACTTTGCTACTTAATGTCACTCCTACTTAATATATATGGAGTGGTTTCTGTTTTCAAACTCTGAATGCTACATTTATGTATAACTTTAATATTTGCAAAGTATGTATTTCTGGTCATTGGATATTGTTATTGAAAAAATAATTTATAGTATTTTTATTAAAGTATTTTGAGCTACAGGTTTAGGTCATTCAGTATGTTAAAACATGCACAATTTCATTTAATGGTAAAGCAAGACTTCATTATTAAAACAGTCAGCCAACTCAGACTTAAATTGACATTTTTTCTGTTAAAAAAACTCTCTTCTCTAAATAATTTAATATATTAATATATTTATTTGCTATACTCTCATTTCTGAATTTCAAGATAGGTAATAGATGATATAGCTAGCTAGCTAGCTAGCTAGATAGATAGATAGATGATAGATAGAATATAAATACATACATACAAGCACAGGTTTATAATCATGCCAATACTTGACCATAGATTGTCATGGGGACTCATTTTAATATATCTTACAGGCACTTTACGATCACAGGGCTCTCCTCAATTGCTCAGTATTTTACAATTATCCCTGTTTGGTTCTTTAGAGATTTTTGTTTTTTTTCCCCTCTTAAGGGCAATGCCTCATTGATGGGTGAAAGTTATTCTTTTTATTATATGGGGAATGGATTATTGTGAGAGTTTGGAAAGGAAAGTGAGGACCAAAGGTACGTTAATTTTAGAAAAGAGTACATATAAGAATTGAGGATCTGGAAAATTATTCTCTTTAAATTATTCATTCCTATGTACTTCCTGGAAAATCAGAGATCTGAAGAGTTTGAAGAGCACTGCAACACCTTGTATGTCTTTATCTTCTCTGCCTCCAAAATAAGAGGTTCTGGGAGATATTAACAATCTTAGAAGGAATTTGTGGTGTCCCAATACGTGAATAAATGTACTTACGTGCTTACCACAGGTGAACGCTTTGGAGTAACATTTTTATTTATTTTTATATGCTTCTTCATAATTAAAAAACAGTCATTAATCACGTACTGTATGATGGCACTATACTGAATTGAGAACACAGAAGTGAACTAGGTTCTCTCACAGCTCTGTCAGCCACTCAGTCTCATGGTTCAATTTATTGCAAAGTGTCTAGAGTTTATTCCTAACACACAGATCTATTGATTTCATTTCATTGTCAACTGGCTTTTCTATCTACCATCAGAAACACCATGACACTCTCCTTCAAAGGGAAAAAAAAAAAAGTGTGGAGTTTCAACTACTACAGAACAGAAAAAAGTACATTATAAAAATGTGTTAACATTTATTAGGTTAGTGCAAAAGTAATTGTGCTTCTTGCAATTATTTTTAAACTTTTAAAACACAATTACTTTTGCACCAACCAATACTGTGATCCTAATATTTGCCAGATACTAAACGAAGCTCTTAACAAAAATGATTTGACTGAATACTCAAAATATATTTATAAAATATAGATCATATTTTTCATTTTCCACATAGACTGTAGGTCAGAGCATTTCAGTCATTTATTCAAGGTTCCACATTCTTTCAATATACAAACTTAGGTCAGCTTTACTACAGGATACAGCTTGTTGCTTCACTCTAGTCTTGTAATGCAAATTCTTCCAGAAAGGGACTCCTGTTTATCTCTCCATCACACACAGTTTTGCTTCCCACTCCCACAGTACAACAAATGTTTTGCACTTTTCCCCTATAGGATGTGATTTCATTATTATATACTAGCTCGAATATCTATTTCACATATGCTTCCCAAATATGGCCCAGATAAATTCTGCCCTTTCTTTCAAAGGTAAGATAAAATCCTATCTTCTAGAAGAAAGCATTACATATTTGCCTCCCTTCCTTAGGCCTTGTTATGTTGCATATAAATCAGATGTACCATAGATCACTCTCTTTTATTAATATAGATGCTGTTATAAGGAAGTATATTAATCCATTTATATAACTTGCTATTAAGGACACACTTTTGTTTCATTTTATCACTTTACTCTGTAGCTTCTATTTACCAAAATTTTCCTTTGCATTAATTTTGCAGAATTCTTATGTTCAATTTGATTATTTCTATTTTCTTTTCTGTGTGTGTGTCCTTTATAGGTTTAAAAGTTACATATATTTTATTCTACTTAGATGGATTAAATGTAAACATTTTAACATGCATACTCATACTTAACTGAATGCTATTCAAAATTATCTAATATTTCTAATCTCCTGAACAATAAAATTATTACAGAACCCTTCTATAGTCTCAAGCACATTGCTATTAATTTAGATCTACTTACTTTTATTCTAAAATTATTTGTAGCAAAAATACGATTACTAAAAACACAGTCAAATTAGATTTTGCCAAATACTTTAGTTATTTGTTTATCCTTGCTTTTTGTACACCAGTATATCTTTTTGTGTTTAATTTTCTTCTTGCTTACAAACATCCTTTAGTGGTTTATTCAGAGGGGATCTGAGAGAGTAATAAATTCTATCAATCTTTGTAAATCTGAAAATTCACCTTTCCTTTTAATACAAGCTTAGCTTATTTTTTTAAGAGTTCCAGATTGACTCATTATATTTTCAGACATCTCTGGCTCTGCTGCTTGTGATAAGCCTGTCTGCCTCCAATCAGAGACTTTTTGAAATTTTAGGGATTCTGTGTTTCCTCATTATAATTGAAAATGATTATATTCAGCTTTTATATTCTGAAAATGTTCAATGATGTGTTTGGGTGTTATTTCCCCTGATTAGGATTATAGGTGATTTTTTTCAATCTGAGACTTTGTCTTTCTATTATAAAATGATTACAGCCATTATATTTATCAATTGAACCTCTTCCCCATTTTTTCTTTCTTTCAGGAACCCCTATAAATTGGGAGTTGAAGCTTCCCTTAATAGGCTCCCTATCTTCCTGTTATGTTCTGGTAATTTTCCTGACGAAATGTTTATGATTACTAATTCTTTTTTCTGTAATGGTGGTTTACTCTTTTACCTGCCTAATTCTTTCAGTGACAATGTTTGTTTTTTTTTTTTTTTAATTCAATTTGATCTTTTTAAAATTATTTTTTTTAATTATTTTTCCCTATCCTGACCATTTTATTTTTGTTTAATTGATTCTTTTTTTATTTCAAAGGACTTTTTCAAGGGAACGTTCTCTGTTTTGTTGTATCTATAATTTTTTCTATTGTTTTGTAATTTTTAATCATGAATTCATCCTCAGCAGTTATTAATTTAATGGAAATACCACAGACCCTGGGTTGTATAGGCATTTTGTGGGGCCAGTTTTAGGTTTGATTCTGCTGGAGTCACACAAATGCTAGACCTTCTCCTCCTCCTCCTGTTCCTCCTCCTGCTCCTCCACCTCCTCCTCCTCCTCCTCCACCTCCTGCCCCCCCTCCTCCTCCTCCTCCGCCTCCTCCTCATTTATTTTTTTAATAGGGTGTCAATCCTATGAGGGTAGTATCAATTAGAATAGCACTTATTCCAGCTGAGGCTTAAGATTCTAAGTGTTTAGAGATGAACCTATCTTATCTTAGTTTACCATATTGACTGAGGTCTCTTATTTGTATTGTTTATTTCCTTCATTCTAACGTGAACTTCTCTTATAGAAAGAATTATTTTTACCAATTTTCTTTTTCTGTCTGTGTCTTGCACATTATAGGTACTAAAAATGTATATTTTTTTCAACTAAATCAGTTATCAACTAAACATCATTCAACCTGAGTATAAAAGAAATCAGTAACATGAAACTAAAGAAGTCATTAGGACCCATGACTTGCACTACAAATTTTATCAACTAAATAAAGTTAAAATAAATAAATTTAAAATGGAAGTCCAATTTTTAAAATATTTTTAATCTGTTTTTTTTTTCTTTCATACAAGCAGAGAAAACATACTTTCATAAAGCCTCAAAGTAATTTTTCAGGTATAAAGTTTTATTCTCCCAAGCTCTCATGCAAATATTAGTTTCCCAAGAAAGCCATTATCTACTTCATTCTGATAACAAAATAATAAGCTCATATGGAGGGAAAAATAAATTTCTTAAAGGATCAGGTACATTGTAAGTATATTAATTATAAAAAGTTTTAAATGTTAATCTGTGTGTAAAACAATATCCGAAAATAAATCTTCTGCTATATTAGCCTAATAGTAGAATAATACAGGATGTTAGGAAGAAATCATGCTATTGGTAATAAGGCCCTGAATAAAGAATGATATTTCTATACTTGGGGTCATCATATAGAACATCTTTAACAAATTAAAAGAGAAAGATATATCATTAAAATATGTCATGCTTGCCTATAGAAAATGCATTAATATATAATCAGGTTTGCAACAGGGTAATGAGATCTTCACTATAATTCTTTACAAACAATTTATTTCTCAGGAGGAGAACTTCATACTCTGTCATAAAGATGGACAATTAAAATCAAAGCCAATTCTTTTCATCAGAAACATTTCAGAGAAACTGGAAAATAAAATTGTACCATATTGGAAATCGCGTATTTTGAAATAATCAGGGTTCATTTTAAACCCAATCCAAGGGAGTTTAATTATGAAATTACTAGACTTGATTTTAATATAGAGCAGCTATTATTTGGGCTCCACAGGTAATTCAATCTAAAACACTAATATATCTGCTTTAAAGAAAATTATTAAACATTATACTCCTTGGACTGTGATGAGCAACATATTTTTAATTCTATTTTTTATCTTCATTAAATTTATTGGGATTACACTGGTTAGTAAAATTATATAGGTTTCAAGTGCACATTTCTATAATACATCATATATATATATATATATATATATATATATATATATATATATATATATATATATATATATATTGCATTGTGTGACCACTCGGAGTCAGTTCTCCTTCCATCACCATATATTTGACCCCTTTTTCCCTCTTCAACCACACCACCTTTACCCTCTGGTAACCACTAAACTGTTCTCTGTGTCTATCAGTTTTTGTCTGTTTATTTGTTTGTCTTGTCTGTTTGTTGTTTTCAGTTTTATAGGCTACATATGAATGAAGTTATATGGTTCTCGACATTTTCTGTCTGATTTATTTAATTTAGCATGATAATCTCAAAATCCAGCCTTTTTGTCTCAAATGGCAGTATTTCATCTTTTCTTATGGATGAGTAATATTCCATTATATATATTACATCACATCTTCTTTATCCAATCATCTATGGAAAGAAACTTTGGTTGTTTCTAAGTCTTGGCCACCATGAATAAAGCTGCAATGAGCATAGGGGTACGTATATCTTTACGGATAATCTTTTCAGATTTTGGGGGTAGATACCCAGAAGAGGGATTGCTGGGACATATGGTAATTCTATTCTTAATTTTTTGAGGAACTTCCATACTGTTTTTCACAGAGGCTGTACCAATTTACATTTTCACCAAGGTGTATGAGTGTTCCTTTTTCTCCACAACCTCTCCAACACTTGTTATTACTTGTCATGTTGACAGCCATTCTTACAGGTGTGAGGTAGTATCTCACTGTCGTTTTGATTTGCATTTCACTAAAAGCTAGTGAAGTTGATCATTTTTTCATATATTCGTTGGCCATTTGTACCTTTTCTTGGGAGAAGTATTCAAGTCCTACGCAAATTTTTTAATTGGATTGTTTGTTTTTTTGTTGTTGAGTTGTATGAGTTCTTTATAAATTTTGGATATTAGCCCCTTATTGGAGATGTTTGTAAATATTTTTTTTTCTTTTTTTTAACTTAGAGATAAATTCTGTCAAATTCTCTCTCCACCTCTCTCTCATTGCCTCATGCAACTAAAAATTAAAGAGTTCCTCCTCTCAGATATAAACAGAATGCATTAAACTGAGAACTACTTCACATCTAGACAAAATAAATAACTGCCTTGGTTTAGTGTCCTAGCTCAGACTCTTGGGTCAGGTTGTCATTATTCTGTCACTGCCTACCACTCAGTATCTATAGATTTTATGAAATTTCACTTTTGCCCTCAGTTTTCTCATTATATAATGGTATCAATTGGAATGTTGGGTCCATTCGATGGCAAGAAAGATTGAGAAAAAAAGAGGAAGAGATAGAGACAGAGACAGTAATAGAGACAGTGATAGAGAGTCTTTACAGCCTGGTCCAGAGAATTCATTCAAATATCTTTATTATATTTTATAAATTATTATTATTGTTATTATTTACATTATTATTATTATTACTATTATTTTGAAAATTGATGGATTTTCAGATCCAGTATTGTAAAGTAACAAATGATTACCTACAGAAGGCCTAATCTGAATTCATTTATTTTTCATGGGGAAATAACCCCTTAATAAAAAACAGTAGTTGTTCTGTAATTTATACTAACTAGTCCCCTTGAATTACAGTTAAGGGATTATTCATTCATTTGGTCATTCAACAAATACTTATTGAAATTTGTATGTGTCAGGTCCTGATCTGATGCTGTAAATACAGTAGAGATTAAAACAGACTAAACACTTGTCTCCGTAAAGCTTATATTATTGGAGGGACAGAGTGGATTCACTTTATATATATATATATATATATATATATATATATATATATATACACACACACATACATAAACATATATACTTTTATATATATATACACACATATATACACATATATATGTACATATACATACATATATATAAAAGTATATATGTTATATATTATGTACATATATAAGGTCAAATAGTGTTAAGTGTTATAATGCAGAAAATATAACTGGACAAGGATATAGACAGTGTTGAGAAGTGAGGCGAGGAATTAACTTATATAATGTTGTCGGGAGATTTCTGACTCAAATGAAATAGGAGAGCAATCCATGAGAATATAATAAGGAAGAACAGGCAGTGTGATAACAGAGGTAAAATACCTGAGCATAGATCATTATTGTCATGTTTCTTCATAATACTAACCTAGCAACTTGGTTGAAATTGTTAAACACTCTTTCATAAAGCTGTTATATAACATCTGGCACACGACATACACAGCAGGTCCTCAGTATGTGATAGCTACTATTATGAAATGAGAATAAGGGCTGCATGACTGTTGATTTGAGAGGACTAGAAATACCTGGAGAGAGAAATTCTCTGGTAAAGAAGCCATGGAGGGCCCTTGAAATAAAAGAAAGTACAAAGAAGAAAGAATAGCTACCATAGAACAGACAAGGAAATAAAACAATTAATCAGTTTATTATCTCACCAAATGAAAGGAGTAGAAATGTCCAGTTTCCTTGAGTTTTTTCGGATTAAGCACACCATGTCTTCCCTGAATCAATTTCCACCACTCAGTTAGACCAACCTCCCAATGAAATTCTATATGTGCAACATGTAAAAATTGCAAGTAGAATTAATGCTTTATACGGGTTTAAATAGGCATTTTACTTATACTTTAGTGGTTCTCTTTTGTCATATTTTAAAGCATTTAGAAATTATTCTAGAGCAAAAAACCTCAGCAATTTGTTATTTGTTAGAAACTAAGAGTGAAACAAATCAGAAAATACGAGGTTGAATTGATTGAAGGAGTCTACTAGTATCTGCAAAATGGAGCATCAATAAGTTCACCTGCATTCAAAAGACATGTGTTAAACTCTTAAATGTAGAAAGTACTCCCTGATACCTGGAAGAGGCAGGGGATGAAAAGGAAATAACTTTGTCCCGAAAGACAAACTATAAAAGCAGCAATAAAATGGATGATAGCCGAGTCAACAAAAAGGAGGAGAGTGTTCCAAAGGCTGTATTCATTTTGACAGAATTAAATAAATAATAAATAATAAAAAAGAACAAAAATAATAATAAAAAGTAAAAATAAAACAAGAACGTCTTTCAGAAAAAAAAAAAAGAAGAAGGGGGGGGGGGAATACAGTCGTTCCAGTACCTCCTCTAATAAAGGGGAAATTATCAAAGGTGGAAATGCCATAAGCTGATACTCTCTGTCATGCACTGACCAAGGGACTGAAAGTATTGGCCGAGGACGTCAGTACTATAGCCCACTGGTAAGTCCATCACACCCTTAGTTTGATGCTGTTGCTCTTAATTCGGAAAGTGCCTCCAATGCCTATGGCCCCATGTTAATTAAGCCATTTTCTGACCATAATTTCCTTTATGTTATAACTATACTGGTCAGAGACTATATGGTCATCTTAGTGTGACTTTATCATTCATGGATTTTTATATTTCTCATTTATATTTCTAACTGATAAGTTGTCATTCTGTTTTTTTAATCAGTCTCTGAGCTGGGATAGTATGAATCTATCCTGAAAGACATCTTTATTTTCATATGCATCAGAATATCAGAATCTGCAATACTGAAATCCATATCAGAAATTTAAGTCAATTCCCCAAGGAAACAGACCTCTGCAAGACTTTGAGACAGCCAGCAAGTCTTTCCAGGAGACCCTCCTCTTCATTGGAATTATTTATTTCTACTTTTCTCCAGACATATTTTTCTCCTGTTGCCTGTGTTTTCCAAAACAACTTTAGATATTTGGAAGGTGCTTCTCCCATATCTTAAAATCTTATCAGTCTTTCCAGGCCTTTAAAATCATTTTAAAACTGCCCCCTTCACTGAAACCTTTGGCAAAAATAAGGTTTCATTGTTTTTAACTCCCATAATGCTTAACACTTTATTTGTATATGTTTACACACACAAACACACACACACACACACACGCATAACTATATTTCATATTATTTTATACTATTTTCTACTTGTACATTTATTCTCTTCCTTAAGTGATTGCAAACTACTTGAAAAGAAAGGTGAGATACTACAATTTATTATATGCATTTCAAAAACTTTTGGAGATCTGCTTTAAAATCTGGAAAATTTTTTTTTTACTCTGTAGAAAACTTTGTTTTTTGGAACAATTTTAGGTTCAAAGCAAAATTGAAAGAAAGGTCCAGAGATTCCCCCATAATAGTCCCACCCCCACATACGCAGCCTCTCTGTTTTATCAACATTCCCTTACCAGGTGGTACATTTATTAGAATTGATGAACCTACGTTGACACATCATAATCACCTAATGTCTGTAGTTTACATTAACATTCACTCTTGTACATTCTGTGGGTTTGGACAAATGTGTAATGACATGTTTCCACAATTATAACATCAGAGAGAATAGTTTTACTGTCCTAAAATTCCTCTGTGCTCTGCCTATTCATTCCTTCCCCGTTTTCCCAAACTTTGGCAACTACTGATCTTTGTATTGTCTCCATAACTTTTCTTTTTCTGGAATTTCATACATGTAGTGGGAATAATACGGCATGTAGACTTTTCTGATAGGCTTCTTTCACTTAGTAACATGCATTCACTATTCCTCCTTGTATCTTTCAGGGATTAATAGCTCATTTCTTTGTAGCACTGAAAAATATTCAATTACTGGATGGATATACCATAGTTTATTTATTCATTTACTTACTGAAGGACATCTTGGTTGCTTCCAAGTTTTGGTCATTATGAGTAAAGCTGCTCAAACATTCATATTCACACTTTGTGTGGACATTGCATTTCAACTCCTTTAAGTAAATGCAAAGCAATGTGATTGCTGGATCATATGGTGAGAGTATGTTTACTTTTGTAAGAAAATACAGCCTTCCAAAGTGGCTGTACCATTTTCCATTCCCACCAGCAATAAATAAGAGTTCTTGTTGTTCTACATCTTCTCCAACATTTCATGTTGTCAGTGTTCTAGATTTTGGTCATTCTATTACATGTGTAGTGGTATCTCACTGCTGTTTCAATTTTCATTTTCCTGATGACATATGATGCATCTTTTCATATTCTTATTTGCCATCTATATACATCAGACAATAAAGTTTGTGAACTTGTTGCAACGATGTTGCTAACCTTTTTTGATATCACAGGGATTATTCATTATGAATTTGTACCAACTAAACAAACAATTAACCAAATTTACTATTTGGAAGTGCTGAAAAGGCTTCATGAAAAAGTTAGACGACCTAAACTTTTCGCCAACAATTCGTGGCTCTTGCTTCACAACAATGCACCAGCTCACAGGGCACTGTCTGTGAGGGAGTTTATAGCCAGTAAACAAATCACTGTATTGGAACACCCTCCCTACTCACCTGATCTGGCCCCCAATGACTTCTTTCTTTACCTGAAGATAAAGGTAATATTGAAAGAAAGACATTTTGATGACATTCAGGACATCAAGCGTAATAGGATGACAGCTCTGATGGCCATCCCAGAAAAAGAGTTCAAAATTGCTTTGAAGGGTGGACTAGGCGCTTGCGTTAGTGCACAGCTTCCCAAGGACAGTATTTCGAAGGTGATGAAGTTATATTCAGCAATGAGATATGTAACACTTTTTCTTAGAATGAGTTCGTGGACTTAATTGTCAGACCTCTGTATCTTCTTTGGTGAAGTATCTGTTATCTTTAGTCCATTTTTACTCAGGTTTTTTATTTTCTTATTGTTAAGTTTAAAAGTTCTTTGTATATTTTGGATAACAGTCCTTTATCAGATGTGTCTTTTGTAAATATTTATTTCAAGTCTGCGGCTTTTCTTCTAATTATCTTAACATTGTCTTTTGCAGGGTAGAATTTTTTTAATTTTTACAAAATTGAACGTATCAATTTTTTTCATGAATTGTGCCTTTGGTGTTATATCTAATAAGTAATCATCCAAATTCATCTATGGTTTCCCCTATGTAATCTTCTAGGAATTTTACAGTTTTGTATTTTACATTTAGGTCTATGATCCATTTTAGTAATTTTGGTGAGGGGTTCAAATTCTGTTTCTAGATTTACTTTCTTGGATGCCAAGTTGTTCCAGTACCATTTGATGAAAAGAGTGTCTTTACTCCACTGTATTGCTGTTTCTCCTTTGTCAAAGATCATTTAAGTATATTTATGTGGGTCTATTTCTGAGCTCTCTATTCTGTTCCATTGATTTGTTTGTCTATTGTTCCACCGATACCATAGCCTTGATTACTATAACTTTATGGTAAGCCTTAAAGTCAGATAACATCAGCTCTCTAACTTCGTTTGTATCCTTTAATATTGATTTCTCTGGGTCAAACTTGGAATATTATGAATTCAGTTTGTTTAATGTATCAAAGCCTCTCTAAACATTGTATAGAAGCACACAGAGTGAATCGTCAATAGCTGTATAACTTTGTTCTGGTACTATTTTTCAGGAGACAAAATCACCCTTCAATTTCTTTCATGTCAAATAAGAGTAGAAAACTAATATTACATTGCTCTGAAGAGACTCAATAGGAATGATTTATCTGGAAAGAATGATAAAGATGCTCGTCCATATAGAAGGCAGCGATCACTTCCCTTCAGGCTGCTGGCTGTCAGACTGTGCCTCCTATCGGACTCTGCTTAGCACAAAATTCAAAAGATATTGTAGGCAAAACAGCTAAGAGAGGTTTCTTCTGGTCAAGCTTGACCTTCTTTGTTTTAACTCCAGAAAGCTACTATTTAACAGAACAAGGAAATGATATTGTTGAGCACCTTCATTCTGTATGGCTTTTAAACCCTGTAGGAAAAGTAAATAATTGATCCTCAGGAATCCCTTAAGAGTTTTATTCACCCAGTGTTATAAGGAGAGGGATGGAGTGATCTAAGGCCACTCTGAGAATCTGCATTAGAACTGTCAGCACTTGGGAGCATCTGCAGGACAAACCTATGCTCACACAGGAGCTTGTGCCAATCTTATTCTCTGTGAAGTGACACTATTAACTGTAAAGTAAACTTTTAACTAAAGGAATTTTCAGGTTAATACTAACATCCATTTCCTGGCATAAAGAAGAACATAAATGAGGTATAAAGTTACCATTTTAGAATTCCTTCAGAACTGCTTTTAAGAGAATTTAGTCTATTTAGAATTTAAGCCAGAAAAGAGATAAACATAGTTTTTGTATCACACAGTTGGCTAGAATTGTGCATTCTCCATGTTATAAATTATAGCCAGAGGCATGCTTGAGTCTAAGCACTAAAGGTATTCTAGGAGCGCTTGGGGCAGTTCTAAGAAAAGTGGCTGAGGCGTCTCCTGGGACACCCTATCTTATGAAAAAAAGGAGTGGGCCACAGAGAGTTAGACCCACTTATATATAGCCAGCTTTCTTATTAAGAAGCTGGCAATTCTGAAATATTAACCCTTCCAATGGCTCCTCTATCCCAGTGCCTATGAGTTTTATTAAAACACAGAAAATAAATAAAAAGGCAACAGCTGTTTGACTAAAAGATGTACAGCATGGCTTCCTATCCACTCTGACACAGTGTAACTCAGACAATTGCACAGTGTTCTCTCCCAGTGCCCTCCAAAATATCTTGTTCATATGGCACTAAGACTTTTATACGTAAGCAAAGGTATTTGTCAGAGTGACAGTAGCTCATAGCGAGAAACAGCGGTACCGAGTAAAGCAGCAACACATTCTTAGAGGCCCAAATGGAGACTACCACCATGAGGAGGGGAATGTCAGTACCCAGAAGAAGACAGCCATAGCAGTGGTTGCAGTTTGCAAGAAAATGTGACACTCTAAAATACCAGGCAGGGGCCCTTGTTTGAGAACCAATGTTCTCCCATTTGCTCTAGAGGTAAGCTGCCAGTGTGATTCATACCTGCTTACAGGCTGGTGAAACTTAGGAAGACAAAGTAAAGTAGATATGGTGTAACATTGATGGTTTCTATATAACTATCCAATAATATTTGGAAGTCAATTGATATTTATGCATGTGATGGTTACAATTTCTGATCTTAACAAGTTTGCTGTGTGATATCTCATTAACATGATTTCAAGATTATAATAGATCCAGACAAACCACCTTAGGAAAGCTATCCAAAATCCATTCAGATGTAATATTAATATCTATAACGGGTGTGGTCCTGACATACAGAGAAAAAAAATATATGATAGAGGACAGAATTCTGTCAAAAAGATCAGCGGTAGAACAGAATTATATAGGGATATAAGGATTCCAATAAAATAGCATTAATGGTCCCCATAGAAAACATTTTAAATATCATAAATAATTCAAAACAATAACAACAACAAAAAAGCAAGCCCCAACTAAAGAGTAAAGAGAGTTATATGAAATTTGAGAAGTGTTTGAAGGATTGTGAGAACACATAATGTTAAAAGAATTGACTGATATGAAATTTAAACCCAAGAATGTGGGCTGTGCACACTCCCACTTCTTAAATTTAGGAAGTCCCTTTTGATGTCACTATACATAGAACCCAATATGTTCATAGATAAGGAGAGCAAAAGCCCTATACTGTGAAAAAATCAGGGGACTCTGGTCAAAAGGAACTTCAGGACACCGACTGGCTCCAGAAGACTGAAACCTATACAGATGTGTCTTTTAACCCTGAGAAGATTTAGAGTTAATTGTTAAGATGATGAAATAAATGAAACCCATCTTTATTTCTATTTTTGCACCATAAGAAGTTTGCCCATTTTATGTCTCAAGGATTGTTACAGACTCAGAGATAGAATGAAAACAACAGAGTTTATACCCTCATGGAGTTTATAATCTAAAGAAGATGGAGAGTAATAAAAAAAAAACACATAATAATATATAGTATGTTATTGTTATTTCATCAAGTCTCAAATGCCATCCATCATAAGAGATGTTATTTATATTACTAAAAATGTAAAAAACAAACAAGCAAAAAACCTGAAAATTAATCTATGGTGCTATGCTTTTTTATCACTTAAATTTAGACAGATTTCATCACGTATCAATCACTCTTGATCATATATAGAAAAGTACATGTAAGTGAAATCAACTGGATATTTTCTTAAAAATGTTTCCTATTCACAATCAAACTCCCCTCAGTGGTATAATGTCATATTACACACACACACACACACACACACACACACACACACACACGTCATTCTTTATGTTATCAGGAATGTTAATGTCATAGAATTTCTTACAAATTACTCTATTTTTGTTTCCACAATTTTCTTCCTAGTCATTGAATTGCATTCTGCAATGTCATTTCCAGCTTAGCATGTGAAAGGCAATCTTTGTGCACAGAATTCAGTAACAAAATGTAACCCATCTAATCTATTATTGGTATCCTTATTTTTCATGTACCATAAAGAAATTCATTGTTGCTTTGCGAGTAAATGTGGAGATGCAGTCATTCCTCCATCAACTTATACTAGCTGCACTGTTAAATTCATGCCACCCTGCTATTCCTATACATTTCTGCGTTGAAAATGTTTAACGTTTTTTTTACTGCCAAGCCAGTGTCATTTAAAATATATTTTTAAATGGCAATTAACTTTAACATATGTAATGCCAAAAACACATATAACTCTACAATTTACAAGCTCATTTTAGAATGACAAGTCTGCAAAAGTGACAGAAAGGTAATTTTAAAGAAGTAGCCAAGGAAACCAGTTTAGACAAGAGATTAAAATACTTTACTTTGTTAAAAACTACTGACATGTCAAGATAGAATATATTTTTTGAAATCTTAACATGTTCAGTGACCTAAGTACAATAATGAACTGAGAAGTAAAATCTTTTGAAATAATTGTAGCTACATTTCATATTGGAATGTGTTTTGGGTGTAAGTAACTCTAAGACAATGGACATGACAAACAAAATTCACATATTAAGGTTTTAAATTTTTCTATTATTAACAATGTGATGCTATTTGAAATTGTGACCTTATTGATAATTTTTTAATTCTCAAGGAAAACTCTATCATAGAACTGTATATTAAGATGTAAAAAACATACAGACTAACTTTAATTCTTCATAATTAACACTTTAAAATACATGGTCTCAAAGTTCCTTCTCAAATTTAAAGCACTACAATTTTATAATAATACATACAATAAATACAATAATAAAATAATCTTATTTAAAACAACATAGTTTTCTTCAGTTTTTAATTTATTCATTAAATCTGCTTTTTAAATTTCTAGAATTGGATGATATCAAAACTCAGGTTAAAATATATATATACACACACACACACACACACAAACATATATAAATATAAATATATATAAATATGTATATAAATATACATATATATATGTGTGTGTATATATATATATATATATATATATTAGCTTTGTTATATTATAGCACTAGCCTGAGAGATAAACTACATACCTCTTTTGTAGTCTCTTCCTGCTCAAAGATTTAGGTATACATTTACATAGTCTCAGTAGGTTTAATTTTGTCAATTTTATCTTAAAATATTTCTCAAATTAATCTCCTTATTAGTCATAGTGTCACTGTCATTGCCCACTTTCCTTCCTTATATTTTCTCAAAACAATAACAATAACATCGACATCAAACAAACCAAAAAACAAAAAGCCCAGTGAAATTTTTATAAGGACACAGGACATAACATTGAATTCAAAGAAAATAATGCAGCCAGTCCTTGGGAACAATGGGAACTGAAAATGGAAAGGTAAGAGAACCCAGGCAGTACCTTTTCTCTTGCCTCTTTGTTGCCGATTTCTTTACCACATTCTTCTCTTTCTCTCTCTCTCTCTCTCTCTCTCTCTCTCTCTCTCTCTCTCTCTCTCTGCCCCCCCCCGCCCCCCGCTCCTCTCCTCTGCTCTTCAACCTATATCCTATATAGTAGTACTATATGATAGTCCAGGATTTCAGGTTTACATGTTACAGCTCCATCAGCACCAAGAAGGATTTCACACCTAATACATTCACAAGAAGAAAATCTGATTGTTCTGATTTGGTCCAGGTGGATATGCTGGGTCTGATTGTTTTTGTATCATATACCAGTGCAGTTGCTAGAGCCTGCACGTGTAACACCATGGGAGGGGGGACAAGTTTCCAGAATGGGCAGTCTCATTATGAATGGTACGAAAAAAAAAACACGAGAAATGTCTATCACAGCGTGGTATTTGCATCCAAAACCTTTCCATTCTAGTGGAAACCCAATTTTCTAACCTGATTTTTAATGGTTTAAAATATCAGGAATCCTGTTTTAAATGATTTTAGCACTCAGTTTTGAAGTCATGAGTTGTGGCTACAGAAGACACTGTTGAAGAAACTGAGAACAAAAGGGGTGGAAATGTTTTTCTCCAAGTTAGACTAACTCTACAGACTATAGCATTTAAATTAGTTCTACCAACTCAATGCAATTCCTCTAAAAAATTCCAGCTTTTTTTTTTTTAACAGAAATTGAGAGGCTGATGCAAAAGTTCATATGGAAATACAAATAAACTGAATATCCAAACCAATGGTGAAAAAAAAAAGAAATGCTGGATAACTAATACTTCCTGATGTTGTATCTTACTGCAAAGGTACAGTACTCAAGAGAAAATGACTTATGATGGATTCATATATATACAAATATAGATACAGTACAATATTATTCAGCTGTTTATATAAAAAAATCTTGCCATTTGTGACAACATTGATGGATTTTTTTAGTGTGTTTTGTTAAACGAAATAAGTCAGACAGAGAAAGACATATACCATATGATATAACTTATATGTGGAATCTAAAAAACAATACAAAAACAAGAAACCGAGCTCATAGATATAGAGAAGAGATTGGTGGTTGCCAGAAGCAGGGGATAGAAGGTAAGTGAAATGGGTGAAAAGAGTGAAAAAGTACAAATTTCAAGTTATAAAATAAATAAGTCATGGGGATAACGCACAGGACGGTGACTGTAGTTAATAATTCTATATTGTATACTCGAAAGTTGCTAAGGTAACGGATTTAAAAAATTATCATCACAAGAAAAAAAAAAGTAACTAAAATATCAGAGTAGTTCTACATCTGTTGCCCAGGTTTGAAACACACCAAAAAGACAAAAAAGTCTCCAAATTATTGTTGCTTTCAAACATGTAGCCAACGACTACAAAATATAGCCAGCTAATAGGTTTTGTTTTCACTTGTATCCTCTATGAGATTAGTTTCTACACAGTATTTCTGACATCAGAAGAGGAAGTGCTGAAATGTGGACATCATACATTTCTATTGGGCTGAGACATAGTCTTCAGGGCAGATCTCTGTGATCAGTGCAAGAAACTAAAGCCTTAATAAAAAGAAAAACCTAAGTATTTTTATTATCACAATTCTGATGAAGGGTTATATTATAATACAGAGGTAATTAATATTAAAGTAAGCACAATACAATATAAAGGGTTTATGTCTGAAATTACATCAAGTTGATTAGTCAACAAACTTTTATTAGATTTCTACGTTGTGCAATTTGTTGCCTTAGGCAGATAGACTCGTATTTTAATGAATGTAAAATAATTTCCATTCTTAAGAAAATGTCCTGTGGGACAGAGACATTAAAATTATTACTAAATTTTAAACATGAATCACACACACACACACACACACACACACACACACACACTCTCACATACAAACAGGATATGACAATTAAGTTCGCAACTTGTTGCACTGATGTTGCTAATCTTTTTTGCTATCACAGGGATTATTCATTACGAATTTGTACCAACTGGACAAACAGTTAACCAAGTTTGCTATTTGGAAGTGCTGAAAAGGCTGCATGAAAAAGTTAGATGAAAATGACCTGAACTTTTCGCCAATTCATGTCTCTTGCTTCACGAGAATACACTAACTCACACGACACTGTCTCTGAGGAAGCTTTTAGCCAGTAAACAAATAACTGTATTGGAACATCCTCCCTTCTCACCTGATCTGGCCCCCAATGATTTCTTTCTTTACCCGAAGATACAGGGAATATTGAAAGGAAGTCATTTCGATGACATGCAGGACATCAAGGGTAATACGACCACAGCTCTGATGGCCATTTTACAAAGAGTTCCAAAATTGCTTTGAAGGGTGAACTAGGCACTGGTGTTGGTGCATAGCTTCCCAAGGGGAGTACTTCGAAGGTGACCATAGTGATATTCAGCAATGAGGTATGTAGCACTTTTTCTGGAATGAGTTCACCAACTTGATTTTTCAACCTCGTGTGTGTGTGTGTGTGTGTGTGTGTGTGTGTGTACAGTATACCATAGTATACCATGAAAATATAAAAAGAAGACCTAACCTGGTCTGATAGTTATTGAATAATTTTCTGAACATAGCTTAACACCTGTGAAATTATTTCATTGTAATTAAATCATTTCCCTAGCTTAACAAAATAAAGATGAATCATAGCTTCTTTATTCAAGAATTCTCTACCAGCTCTGGGTGAGCCAATAACTCATTAAGTATTTGTTCATTAATATAATCGGTGCTATGTTTGTTATTATCAATTGAAAATATGACTGAAATTTCCCTCAGATTGATACTGATCTGTAAATGAACATTCTATAAGCATATTCATAAAGCTAAAAATTTACTTAATTGTAAGTATACATAGCCCATTTTCGTATTCTTTGTCTAAAAGTCTGGATGAAAGAATCATAAACACTCATGGGGAAATCTTCATGGTAATTATGTAGCATTTCTATGATCTCTCAGTCTGGACACTGTTTATGGGGAAAGGATAAAATTTCCTTGGGATGTATTAGTCTTACTGAACTTGAAATGGCTTTTAGTGATGGTATCTAACTCCACTTGGAATTTACAAATCATCTGTGTAGTAATCTGTCCAAAATGTGTACTCAGCAGTCATGATACTCATTGGTAGATAACTTTTAAATAAAAAGGCATTAGTTGATCTTTAGTTTTAGTTTTTGGTTTTGGTTTTCCCCCCAACAAATACTGTACTTTAGGCACTCTCGTAAGTACCAGAGAATATTAAACTAAATAAGCCCAACTACCCTGAAGGGGTTGAAATTTATTGGTTTCTGATCTTTATGGTAAAACTCAATTTATCCTTTTGATTTGGCAGTGAATCATTAGATTTCAGAATTGCCATTTCCATCATGTTTTATTTACATAAGTGCAAATTTCTATATTTTAGTGCAGTCTCTAGTGGAGTTCATCAGTAAGCAATACCTAATCAAGTTGCCTCTGCATTTCAGTATATTTCTTCACTGCTAAGCAATCAATGATTCATTAGCAAATTTTTAGAAAGATAAATTCTAAAACTTGTGCAAAAATGTCCTCTCATAGTTACCATTTATTAAGAGACTACTATGCCTTAGGCTCTGTATATGGGTATTATATAATCACAATAACTCTTCAAGAAAAATTTATTGTCCAAATTTAAAAAGAGAGTGAAGTTCAGAAATGTTAAGTAACTGGCAGAACTTCATACAGCTTGTAATAAGTACCATATGATGTGTGTTTGACTCTATGATCTATTGTTTCAATATCTCTAACACGGTTTTTCCTGCCTCTTTCAGAAAACAGTCTGTGTTGTTTTAGATAATGCTTTTTAGAAACAACAGGATATTTTAGAGCAAGTAACATAATGTTTTTTGGAAATGTTTGCTTGCATCAAAGAATTCCTGGCAAGAAGCTCTATTTTATGAAACAGGCACCATTGCTATATTACTTAACTCACTGAAGTTGAAAACCTTAAATTATATCCTAATAGCTAATATAGTTTCAAAATGTTCTACATGATCTCCATTGAATCGTTTATCTATTGCAGAAATATGATGATGTCCAAATTGGTTTATTGGAACTGCTGGTGACTCCCATATTTCATCTTTCCAATCACTACAATTGACAGATTTGTTTGTTGCCATTACTAGAACCTATGATAACAAGCAGCAGAAAATGGAAACAAATAACTATTGATTGTTTGACTCAGCTCTCTGAGTATTTAATAGTGACGATCTATTAGCATTTTAAAATTATCAAATTGAATGTGTACTCTCAACAGTAATTCACTAAATTTTAATCTTATCTGGAATGCTTACTTGGAAATCTTAATTTTACCTGGAAATCCAGAATACTAAATGCTGTTTTGCAACCTGTTGTTTAGAAATAGTGGTTTTTGAACCAGTCACTGCAACTCTTCAGCTCCATCCAAGTTTATCTTTGATATTTCTAAATGATTCAATAGTTTATTTCTTTTTTGTTTTTAATAGGAATAAATGCATAATGGTATCCATTATATTTCAACTGTGAAACATGCCAATATCAATGCTAGAAATTGGACTTTGAGAGTTAAAGATACCTTTAAAAAATCAATAATATCACTTGTAAGGCTTATTTCTCACAAATTATTCTAGCCTTACCTGTACATAATAACATTCAACTTACCCTGCTTCTTGACTGAGTAAGCAGTTCCTAAGAAATTTTAAATAGGATTTTAATTGTGAATAAAATAAGGAAACTGGTATGAAGGGCAGTGCCTTGTGAGGGCTTCACTGGACGGACTTCCATTGGGGTTGAGGATCATTACTTCCGAATTTTCCTTTTTCCTTTCACTGACATGAATTCATTGCTCATTATTTGACTTTAGCTCCAAATCTACTCTTAAACTTTATATAGCATTGCTGGGTCTAGAATGATATAAACTGTATATCTTAGACATCTTTGTCAGCTAGTTGGCTGGTAATTTCTGCCAATGGAAGCCAGAGAGGGAGATTGAATAAAAGGAAAACAAATGACTCCCTTCCTGCATTTAAGTTCTGAAACTCTCCTCATCAAAAGAGAGCAGCCAACTTCAGCTCCAGCTTCCGGATTCTTTTGTGTCTCCTGCCACCAGCTATAAAGAGGGCCCTCAGAGATACCTATAACATCTTATACTTGGAGTTACAGCTCCCAGGTCTGAATGTCAAACAGATGCCTCCACAGGACCTCTCTCCATAGGTCCAAGCACTGGCCCTAAATGATCCATTCTCTAAGCTCCCAGGTTCTGTCAAGCCCATTCATCCCTTCGGTTTCCCAGTCGTAGTGGTGATGGCCTCCTCCTGCAGTTATTAATCTCTGAGTAACTTTAGCATTTCAGCATAGCCTTTATAATCTTTGGGATTTCCACTACCTGTGTAAATAACTTCCTGTATTAAATCATTTTTCATTGTGAAACACTTAACTTTTTTTTTCCTCATTAAACTTAGTTTCATCAGTACATGTTACCCTTATACAAGTATCATATTTTACCCAGCATGGGATTTTTGGTAGCACTTTCTGGCTCAAGGCACGCAGAAATAAATATTATTTAATTTTTAACTGAAACTCTTCATTTCACTTTGAGTCATATAAGAAAGAGGGTACACATTGTACCTGAAGTAAGGCATACATGAAGGAGAGATACTTTGTAAGATCATCTGTTTTCACATTAGAAACAGAATTATATTATTGGAAATCAGAAAAGGGACCTCCCTGCAGGCCATAAATCAGGTTCTAATAGGAACAGGTAAGACACTGAAAGATGCGACCCTGATAGGATGACTGTGCACGCTTGCTCAAGTGCGCTAAGGGAATTATTAATCATTGTTTAGTAATCTAGCTTCCTGAGCCAAGTCCTTCCCGATATGCTGGAAGAAGTTTACAGAAACCACTGGCAACCAGGGAAGCTCACTCAGGCCAAGTGGAACTTTTTTTGAAAGAGCCACATCTAAATAATTTTTGCTATTATTTCTGAAATTTCTGCATTTAAGAACTAAGTGAACATTTTATAAGTTTGTGACCAGAAAAAATTGCCAGAAGAAATAAAATCTGACATCTCTGTTCTACAAATATTAACTTCTTAAAGATACGTATTCTTGGCTAGAGGACCAAAACTAAATGCTATAAACCCTGCCAAAGTATGTTTCATGTGTAAAGATGAAATAAAGACTTTTACAAACTTGCAAAGTCTCAGGATTATGCCACCCACACAACTTCACTACATCAGATTACTTGAGGAAGTACTCAGCCTAATGAAAACAGAAGCAGAATAAAGTTAAGATGGGCAGCCACAAAGACGGGGTTCCGTTTGAAGACTACTGATATAAACTTATGTTTGGTAACATTGGTTTACTTCCAAAGTAGCTAATAATCAGTAGCAAGTATATAACTATATAAGGAGACAAGTGGGTAAACCTAGCTCTGTACTACCTCATTTATTTCTAATTGAGGCATACCCAAGATCAACAGTTTTTTAGCCACATTTTAAAGGAAAGTATCTACCAGGTCAGAGGTATACTACTAAAATGAAACTTGCTACTTTTTTCTCTCAATTACCATACAAAGTTAACTTATACTGGAACTGAAGCAGTAAGATTTTGGACCTGAATCTGTCAGCAATTAGGAGTCTCCCCTTGTCTGTGTTCTTGTCTCAATATAAAAGTCTTAGTTTACACCTTTTTAGGAGCCATGGCCAACCACATTTTCTTGATACAGAGATTGAATATATGGGAGAAATCAGTAACTAATAAGGCCTTTAGAATCCATACTAAAATATTATACTATGATACGTTGTAGCAAGATGGTTAACAGCACAGAGGGTAAAGGAGTATCTGTCTATTCAAATTCTAGTTATGCTTCATACAAACTGAGTTACCTTGGCAATATACTATACTTCTATTTTCTTTCTTTTTTTTTTTTGAAAAAAGAAGTTAATAATATTTAATTTATATGGCTTTTCTGACTGTTAAATAAGTTGAATTCTTAGCATACAAAGGCTTAAGCAGTATTATAAATTATAATACTATAGCATCTGACAATTTTTATACTTCTATAATGTTTGATTATGTGGTTCTTAATATACAATGTAATTCTCTAAGAAACCAAAATAGAAATGGCACAGTATTAACAATACACAAAATAACTTTTAGTATGGTGGTAAGAAGTTAAAATATGCTAAAGATTTTTTTTTTTTTTGAATAGGAGTAGATGTAAGCACATTTATAGTTGAATCTCTATATTTTGATAATGAAATTAAAAAGTTAATTGTTATAACCACTAGTGGAATAAAAATAATAAAATGAAACTTCCAATTCTCTAGACAAAAAAGAAGTGAAAAATACATGAATGCAGATACATATATTCACCCTATAAAGATGAATACTTCTCTCAAATATGTAAATTATCAATATTGATAATATAATTGTCCCCCACCACATAAACATGTGTGCGTGCACACACATATCTTTACTTTCTAAGTACGAATGTAATTGAGTTTATCTAACATCAATGTGATAAAACTTGATATTATAAACACAAAATTAAATTAACAGATTCTGCTAGAGAACAAAATAGTCTTTAGATCATAGAAGAAATGAAAGCACAAATTACTGGTTATTTACAGACTGAAAAAAAAAATCTAAGGAATGAAGACTGAGCTGTATTCTGAGAAGATTTCATAGCTTTAAATTTTGCTGCCTACAAATAATTAAACCTTTAAGTCAAGAATTTTGAAAAGAAACAAACAAAAGAAATTTGTTTGTTAAAAGAAATAAAGAATTCTTTATTTTAACCAGAAAAAAAAAATAGCTTAGAAAAATATGAAAGCTATCAGATACTAGATTCATGTATTTTTTTGGAAATGTAGGGAAGAACCCCCAGAGCTCTGTTTTGACAGATGAAGAACATAAAGAGAAAACACACATATGTAACACTGTAAATAATAAGGGCAATAAGTCACAAATTCAAAGAGAATACATCATATAAATTAAGGTATAATAATTTGGGTAAGTGTTTTTTACAATAGTTATAAAATGGCCATTTCTTTTTTTCTTCTGGAAACAACTAAAACTTGCTGTTTTTTCTCAGCAAGAGGTAGAAATACAGACTAATTGCCCTGAATAAACTGAAAGCTTTATCAATGATATATATCACAAATAGCCTAGCGATTTTATAGATAAATTCTAGCAAAGTGTAAGAAGATGTTGAAGTCTTTTATGAGATATAAAAACACAGTTATTATAAATTCAATTCATGAGGTGAACGTACAATTCATTGGGTTAGAGATAGACTTCAAACTAGGCTTAAATGAACAAAATGACAAATGAACCCAAGTGAAAGAAAAAAAATAATTTAAATATATATATATATATATATATGTGTGTGTGTGTGTGTGTGTGTGTGTGTATATATACACATATATATATATACACATATATACATATTACAAATATAAATGGAGACTATTACAGATATAAATGGAGAAGTCCCACAAAAGTTCATTCTTAACCAAATAAAAAAAAGTGATGAAAATACACCATGGCCAATTAGGTTTCAATGTAGGAAGAAAGGAATGATTCAACATTAAGAGTTTTATTTACAGAGCTCATTCCATCATGCATTATGCTAAAAAGTATAATGATATAAGTAGATACTATACTGCATTAAATAATGCATAATTAATTATTACACTCCTTTCTGCTTTGAAAAAAAGACAAACTTCTTAAATAATACATAGAATGTGTTAATTATAGCAAAATTAAAAATATAGTTTGTATATAAACTGTGAATACCATATTAAATAACTCCACATAATTCTTAGTGAAGTTAACAATAAAACAAATGTTTCCAACTATTAAAGTCTTTTAAATATTTTATCCACTGCAAGACAAGGAAAAAGTTGAATAGCACTTCTGGAGAAAATTACATAGGCATATGGATCAGTGCTAGAAAAAAGCACATTGGAATATTCACATCTAGCTTGGTCTTCAATTCATCTTAAAAATCTTTCCATACAAAAGCAGTAATCTTTTCTCATATTAGCTCTAAACATACTATACTTCCTTAGTATTGTCCTGAACCTCCCTCTCATGACCGTCAAGGATAAATGTTACTACCTTCTATCAGAGAAGTAAAGATAATGATGTAGAAACTGCCTCAACTCACAGTTTATATTTTATCCAAGATCGTTCCTTTCAGTTTCCTTCCCATCACAGTGGAAGAGATCTCATTTGTATATCCAAAGTTAATATCATTCTCGAGTGGCACTTAGAATTGTTGTTTAAATGAAAAAACAATTGAATATGTTTATGCACAAGAGAGAATCTGATTGATAGAACAAGGACGTTCAAGGTAGCTGGAGAAGATGGAATATAGTCAAGAAACAGATCTCCTATTCAAAGCTTTTCCTCGAAGCCACCAAACTAGAGTTCTAAACTTTACCACTGTTCAAATATAACACCCTGTGCTTATTTTTTTAAATCAGATATCTGGTAATATTTATAGTAGTTATATCTATATTACTGTTTTACCTTTTTCTCCACTGTTATAATTTCCCTCAAAATCAATAATGTTAATTAATAAATTCATTTGCTACCTTATTGAGTAAATTCATATATTTATTGAATGCTTATCAAATGCTATGCATTCTAAGTAAAAGGTGGAAGAAAACATAAGAAATTAACTCTTTATTAAATAGGACAAAGGTGTAGACAGTCAATTGCTTACATGACTAAATATAAAATTACCAAAGTTCTAGGCAATGTAAAGGAAATGACCAAAGATGTATGTTTAGAAATTATAATTGAAAAATCTGATTCAGTGTTGATAAGTAGAAAATATTTCACTGAAGTGATATTTGAACTGCAATCTTAAGTATGAATAGGATTTAATTGGACATACTGAATAAGTAATCATAAGAGGTACTCATGGCTGATAATTTAATATTTGTTAAATTTTCCACTGCAATTGGAAAATCATGTAGAGGTCCGTGGGTCTTTGTGCTTAGTTGCAACACTCAAGATATGATATAAATCATGTCATTAGATGATGCAAAATAAATTATTAAGCACTTACTTCTCAGTCAGTGTACCACGTAAATTAATAAATACTACCTTTTCATTGAGCACCCATGTTGTGGGATTTAAACAGTTACAAAAATCACAGTCCTTGGGCGGCCCAATGACTCAGTTGGTTAGAGCACGAGCTCTGAACAACAGGGTTGCCAGTTCGATTCCAACATGGGCCAGTGAACTGTGCCCTCCACAACTAGATTAAAGACGACGAGCTGCTGCTGAGCTGCTGGAGGGGCAGCTGGATGGCTCAGTTGGTTAGAGTGCGAGCTCTCAACAACAAGGTTGCCAGTTCAATTCCCCCATGGGATGGTGGGCTGCGTCCGCTGCAACTAAAGATTAAAAATGTTGACTGGACGTGGAGCTGAGCTGCGCCCTCCCTAATTAGATTGAAGGACAACGACTTGGAGCTGATGGGCCTTGGAGAAACACACTGTTCCCCAATATTCCCCAGTAACATTAAAAAAAAAAATCACAGTCCCAACTATTAATTTAATAAACACTAAATGACTGTATGCATTTAACAAAAATAATACATAGTGTATTTTTGAAGAAATACAATTTCTTCAACTAAAAATAAAGGGATAAAATAAAGGGAGCTAAGAAAAACTGAAACCTTGAGCACCCTTCCGATTCTGATGCATGCTTGCTTTTTCCCAGCTCATCTCCAAGCTGCAGGCAAGGGCCAGAATGGACCATTCCTCATACTGACAGAGAGAGCATGTTTTCTCTCCCTGGTCTTCTTGGCTTACACTGTTCCTGGAGTGAGGAGACCAATGCAGCCTATGGAAGCAGAAGCTTCTCTTCTTGGAATAGAGGCTACATAGAGGAATCAAATTAAATCTCAACTCCCCACTCCCCCCTCAAAAAAAAAATAAATGATTTGTTAAGTATATGAATATATTCAATTTCATCAAAAACTTAAAGAAACAGCTGCATCTGCCAGATGTAAATGATGAGAGAGGGAGCTTGCGGATCACAGTCATGCTTTAACTTTATGCTGAAACTCAGCATATATACTGTGGTATGGTGAGTAATGGGTTGTCACAGCAGATCCAATTTAGATGATATAAAGCCGCTCTATTAATTAGTCATAGCAGTAGTCCTTCCAACTTCCCCATCCACCACCACCAACAGTTATTCAGTTATTCTTCATAGTGGAATCCAGCTCTGTAAAGGAGGAAGCCAATCCAGTGTAGAGGGCACAAACTCAGTCACACCTCACTATTGCATTAGGTCTTCAAACCCAGCTGATGAGGTACTTGGTGATTTCCACTTATAGTGGCAAATAGAAGAAGCAGCTGCACCTCTAATCTTGCCAACAACAGTATTCTCAGAACATAGTAACCGAAAAAGCATCATGTTACCTTCAAATTCATATTTTGTCCGTTGAAATTCATGCCTCTAATCCCTTCACTGGATCACTGCTTTGTTGAAAACTAGCATCATTTACAATCCTGACAGCCGGGATCACGGTGCCAGGAACTGCAAACATGTTATCATCTGACCTCGGCAATGGTTTAGGAATCCAAACAATAGGGCAACATATTTTCAACAAGAACAATTCCTTTTAAAAGATGAAACCAAAGATATAAATAGTATAGAAGTAAAACATATTTTAAGGCCTCTGGTAAATTCCTTTTCATCTATGCTTTCATATTCTTTTCTTTCAGATTACTTCACCAAATAAGATTTAAACTGTTTTCTCCCCCTCCATTCCAATAACTATTTTTGCCAAATCTATAATCTCAATAGAAGACTTCAAATAAAAATGTATTATGCATTTTTGCTAGAATTTAATATTTTCATGTGCTTGTTACTTTAAAGATTTTTTAAAACAAAGGGAGATAATCTGACTTTTAAAAAAAAAATTGTAGGAGACTCAGAAAACCAAGCCTACTCTGTTCTGCTAAGCTACACACAGATAAAGTCAATTAGTAATTCATAGATTCTTAAAAAGTAGAGATGGAAATATGAATTCTAGGCCCTTATTCCTTAAGTGCAGAAGGATGAGAAAGGACATTCAGGTTTTCTCCCTTAACTCTCTTCTGGGACCTTACTATCTGTCCAGGAGGCAACAGGGTGAGCCTTTCTCAAACTGGCCTTTGAACTCATATGTCTCTTTTATCCCACCACCTGTCCCAAAACCATGAGATTATTTTTTAATCCAGAATAGGATGTTCTCTCATTCTTAAAATACCATTTCAGCCATACATCTTCGTTATATCCTGAATTGTCTTTGATTCATTTGTAAATCTCTGACATTCTTTCTCTGAAGACAACCCATACACAAATTCTAAATACTTGACTTAAAGGTGGGATGCTTTGGGAGAGAAAAAGAGAAAAAAAAAAAAAAAAACAATAGAAAGGGAAAATAGTTTATATTTAAAAAATTCTTTCCATATGGCCATAATTCAAGCAAAAATTACTCAAATTGAGGAAGGGGAAATCAGTACAATGTCTACTTATTTGGTAAAAATGAAACACTTTCCCTATTTATGCTCCTTAGTCTCTTCTACCTAATTTGTGTGACATGGCTAGTTGTCACTAAACCCAGAATATTATTTTTTTGATAGTCTCACCTGACCAACTTAATGTTAGAGAGGTTTAACCTGAACTTCATAGACAGAAGTGAGGAAGTCCGTTATTTAGGATGGGGAAATATTAGCTACACCTATATTTTCTCTCACCATTAACTGAAAATTAATATTCTCCTGCATTATGAATATAGATAACAGAATATAGTAGTATTACTATCTGTGGATTTCTAACAATATAAATTACGGATATAGTCATGTAAGATTATAGTTTATGCAAAACTTAAAATATTAGCATTTATTATAATAGAATTTCATTAGTTATTGAAACCACTACTATAGCTTATTATTTAATACATTAATAAAGAAACAGATATATTACTCTCTCCCACTGATTGCGTCTTAAATATTCAGATAACTAAATTTCAGTATAACTGATTTCCTTTATAATGGCACGTAATTTATTGTCTTCATTTAAAAACATTATTTGGAAAAGGAGCACATAATCTTCACCAGATGGCCAAAGGGATACATAGCACACACACTAAAGTTTACAAACCGATGTGGGACTTTTTGTTGGTGCCAGGTATATTTCTATATTAACATCATTAGGAGGGCAGAATTAGCAGGCCTTTTAGTGATTTGATGTTTTCTGATCCTTGATTTAAAATTTCCATATGTGGAAATTTGATTTAACAAGACAAAAAAATTTCCATATGTGGAAATTTGATTTATATTTATTTGACGAAAAACAAAAAAAGAAATGATGCTTCACTAATAGTCAATGGGTGGAATGGCACGGGCACCCTCATGAGGTTCATGTATTTGACAGTCACTTGTTACAATAGGGAAGAATTCCCAAAGGAAGCCTGTGTAATTATAAAGGGTTGATAATGATGAACTCATTATTCTTTCACTAGCAGAACACTACAATATGTTACAGATTTTATGCTATACTACGTCCCTAATATAGTTAAATATTTTTTTTGGAAAAAATACCTTTAAGTAGTAAATTATATAATAATTTGCAATGTAAGGGGATTGAGTTTAAAGAGAAGTCGCTTAACTTCCATTTTTCCACTCATTTTTCTCATTTTAAAAAGAAATAAGTGTTTCAAATTTGTGGAACTTATCTGTAACAAGTCAGTAGTTTGATATCAAACAAATACATTTAAAAAAGAATAAAGACACAATCTGTCACTTCAACTGTATAAAGGTGGCATTTTATTAAGGGAGAAAAGTGACTGCTATTCTAAGGAAATTTGTCCTATAGAGACAATGGTTTAAAAGAGATGCTTGGAAACGTTTTATCTTTATGTGATTTTTGTTGCCAAAAATGATATGTGCCACCTATATTTGACAGTTTCAAGACTCTGAACCAAGATTTAGAAGCTAAAAACGCTCAAAATTAAAATGTTCAGTGGGTTTTAACTTGTTTGGTAAAAATATAAAATACAACATCATAATTTGAAGAAACTGTCTAGGATCAGAGAAAATGGAAAATTTCTATCTGTATTTCAATAAAAGTATGTATATAATTAGAAAATGAGATTGAAAATTATCATAATAGTTTAATAAGTATAGTCAATGATGTATTTTTCCATTTTTATATGTGGATTTTTATAAGGTATTTTTCTTAGTCTATGATCATTAAAAATATTATAAATAAAATAAACTGAACTTTGCAAAAGGTCCCTAAATTGGTAAACTCCAATTTTAAAAAAATCGTGAACACATTATTTGCTTTCAACAGAAATATTAATTTTAGTGAAAGCAAATATTTTGTATTAATAAAAACATAGATGTTTTATATCACATATATCTTATCTCATTAACTTTCTATGTTTAATGTATTTTACAATATAAATATTCTATTAGTTTGGCGGTATAGGTATACAATTTATTAGAGTTAACAAACATATATTGGCATACAGATTTTTAATTTTTTTCACTGATAAACTGCATAATATCAAGAGTTGTTACATTACTAGAATAAACATGTAAGAATTTCTATGAATGAATAATATTGATTTAATCCTTTGTCAACGGATTTTTTAAAAATTCATTTACTCTTATATTGACTGCTTTTAATATCCTAAGTGGTCATTTGAAAACCATTTCCTCCTGAAGGTCACTTGAAATGGCTTTTACTAGTAAGGCTATCTGTTTCATGTTTCAATTAATTTATGAGCTCTTGTAATTGTGCACATATTCTGGACACTCTATATTCTATGACGTGGAAATATGGTCTCGTAAGTAACTATTTCAGCTACATATGAAGGTTTTATTAACTCTTGTTATTCTCCTATTCTCTCTCCACTATCAATGCCTTAAGGTCTGCTTATTCAGATCTTGTGCTCAAAATACTGCAAGAATCTCCTAAAAAGTCTCCCTAACCCTTGTTCCAGCCTTTTCAACATTGCTGCCAGAATATTTCCCAAAAGTAACACATGCTTGAAACTCTTCAAGGGCTTGCCTCCAGCTTCACAGTAAGATGCTAATTCCTGAGCCTTGTCACAAAGTTCTAGATGGATCGCCTCAGCCTCTTTTACACCACTTGTACCACCATACGTGTGCCCACTTGTCACCACACTATTGCACATGCAGTTTCCTTTGCTGAAAACCTCGTTTTCTCACACCTAACACATTCTTCCTTAATTCTGACATCTCTTCTTATGTATATGACTGATGTTCATCCCTTGTCTATTTCATTTCATTTTGTTAAACATACCTGGTCTGTACTTTCCTTGCTCCCACATCAATGTTTGTCAACTCATTTATCATATTTTAAAATAAGTTATTAATTAACAAGAACACCTAAAAAAAGTCTTTAACAAGAAATTCTAAAATGTGACAATTCCCTGAATTTACTCACAGAACTGGAATGTTAAAAGCTTCTGTGAAATGACATCAAAGATTTTTTTTTTAACTCTGTATTATGCTATCCATTAAAGTTAGAGGAGAGAAAAAGGTACCTGAGAACAAGGACTTAGACTAACTGAAGAATGTGCATGTATTTTTAATATTCAAAAATTTTACCTTTTATTATTTTAACAAAGATAATTGACTATCTTGTGTTTACATGAGAGTCAATATTCTTATTTTTAACTATGAGGTGACATATTAATCACACTCATTAAACAGAATAAAAGCTCCACAAATTAGATAAAATTGTATCAAATTTAAAATAAAATGCAACAGAAAAAGAAGAAAATGCCCTCCATTAAGAAGATAAATTCATACTCTCCATTCAGAATGATTTAACAAATGTAAAATGTTAGTATATTTTTACAATATGGGTGTACTGAAGGAACAAGATTAATAAATTCATTCAGATGGTAATTGGCAAACTAAAATTATTCTTAAAATTTATTCTCATTAAAGCTCTCATATTAAAGCTAAAAGTATCTTCAAAAGTTAGAGTGATATGTGATCCTGCTAAAGTGGCTCTACTTCTGGCCAATTTCAACTTCTAAGTATTTATTTTCAGAATGGAATACATTCCATTCTAAAATGCAATTTCAGTCGAAATGCCAACTTATTTTTTCCACAAATGTTTTCAACTATCATCACATGAAAACTGATTATTCTATAAATAAATATTTCTTGTCAATGGTACTTTTATTATGCATGTGGGTAGGTATTTATTTTTTAAATTAATATTTGTTTACTATAATAAAGATTAAATTGTTTAATGGAAATAAAGCACTTTTAATGTATAATTTCTACTTTGCTTTTTATTCTTGGTTTGAGTCAATGGTGTGTCTATGTATTTCTTTTTCAAAACATTTATTCCCCCTTCCTTTGTCCCATTATGACTGGCCACTTCCTACTGGTTCCCTTTGTGTAGGAGAATTAGCCTTTCTGGTCTCTCAAAGTAAGTTAGCTGACTTGCATTGACCAATGTAACATGAGTGGCAGTGATGTGTGCTAGTTTTCAGTGGAAGTTTTAAAGCCATTGCCTGGTTCTACTATAGCTCTTTTACCCCCAACATGAGGCCAGCATGTCCAGATATGACCTTCAACTTCACATTCATGCTAGAATAAATATCTGTAGCCTACAAAGAATAATACTATGAGAGAAAAATAACCTTTATTATAGAAGGCTATTGAGATATGGGAACTGTTGTTACTGCAACCTAACTTTGTAAACACTGACCAATTCAGGAGGATGCATCAATGGCCTAATTATGGTAGATGTCCCCTAAGAATAATGCCTTCTTAGAATTTTCTTCTCTTCGGCACATTTTATCTTGTACCTTTGGTATATTATGTAACTAATTTATTCTTATATATGGCTCCCCTTACTAGTCTATGGAAGTTCCTTAAGAACAAGATCCATGTTTTATTAATCTCTGTTTCCCTTGTGCCTAGCCTGACCCTCTAACAATAATAATGCCTTATAATTTTTAGTACTTTCTATGTACCAGCTTTGGTACTAACCACTTAATGAACATTATCTCATACAATTATCACAACAATCATATGAGTTAGGTACTAAATGAAGGAACAGAGGCACATAAGCTTTATGCAGCATCCCCAAGTTGATACAGCCAGTCAATGTACAAACAAGATTCATTCAGACTCCAGTTTTGTTTTAAATCACTAAGTCATAGTGTCTCCCCCTTAAGATATATCTCTTAATGACATTATTTCTATAGAACGTGATGTGTAAAAGTAGTGTTATAAAGATGGAGGTAGAACTTAGTGGCTGAAAGATCTGCAGTATGTGAGTTTAAGGAAAAATATGGGAAACAGGTAACAAGGAATAAAGAAATGGAGGGAGGAAGAAAAGGGAGGGAGGGAGGGAGGCAGGCTAGATTACTGAGCTCTTTAGTTTTGTTTCTATCTCTGAGCTTTTGTTGGTGTCCCACTTCTCTCCTTCCCACTCCTACCTGCTCATACTCCCTACCATGTTATTGTCTGGGGTATCACAATGGGGTTCCCAGAGCAGGAATGAGCCAGCAGAAGCCAGCATCCTCAGATGAGAACAAGGAGCATTTCTGGATCTCATGGTCCAGGAGGCCAAGGTGGAGGCTGAGGTTCTGTGCAGGGAGCCCAGATCTAATGTTCTGTGATCACAGAAGCAGGGTTTCAAGCTCTGGTTCCAGACCAGCTCCAACTAAGGCCCCAGAGCTCAGGCTTCAAGGGACAATATCTCATATCACAAAACCTACTTTTAACTTCACCTTTTGAACCTCAATTTCCCTAGCTTTAAAGGGGATATTAATAGTAGCAAGCTTTTTTGCTTTTATAAAATTTAAATGTGGAACATAGCAAACTCTCATTAAATGATCAAATTATATTTGGCTAAATGGCCAAAATATAGTTTGGGTTGGGCCGAAATATAACTAGGGTCTACAAGAAACTCATGTATTTACTCTCTAAGCAATAATTAAACATTTCTTGTCTGAAAAGCCTATGGATTCATCTTTAGTACTCTTTGAAAGTATTGAAAGCATTTCTGGGAAATGCTTAAACGTTATTAGAAAATATTTTTGTAAATATTTTCACAAACCAGGTAGTGGCAGTTTATAGACAAAACTCCTTTTCCTGTATTTCAGAAAACACTATTCAGGCAAATTACTTCATACATTTAGAAACATAGACATTTGAGAACTTTCTTTACATTGTTTTTAAAATTCTTAAGAAAAATCACAAGACATGGAAACAACCAAAATATCCTTTGATAGATGAATGGATAAAGAAATTATGATATATATACACAATGGAATACTATTTGGCGGTAAGATGAAATAGGACCATTTGTGACAACATGGATGGATCTTGAAATTATAATGCTAAGCGAAATAAGTCAGACAGAAAAAGCAGATAACTATATGATTTTACTGATTTGTAGTATATAAACCAAAAACAACAATACAACAAAACGAACAAATAAGAAACAAAAACTCATAGACACAGAAAATAGTTTAATGATTACAAGAGGGTAAAGGGGATAGGTGAGGGTAAACGGGATCAAATATATGGCGATGGAAGGAGAACTGACTCTGGGTGGTGAACACACAATGTAATTTATAGATGATGTAATACAGAATTGTATACCTGAAATCTATAACTTTACTAACAATTGTCACCCCAATAAACTTTAATTTAAAAAAAAGAAAAAGAAAAATCACAAAATTTCCTATAGATTTAAAGATCAGTATCTAAATCTATCAAAGGTAGATTAAAATGTTTTGCACTTTCTAACAACATATATATGTAAATAGAGATTATTGGTGCTAAAAAAAATAAATATGTTATTTGCATTTCATTAATTTTTTTATTTTAATTTAACTAATTTATTTTCTTTGAAACTGACCTATGCATTGCAAGTGTTAAAGGTTTTTCAGTTAGGATGTAATAATTGAAATATATTTAAGTCAGTTTATAAAGATATATCAATAAAATAATGAAGGTAATATCAGGACACACCAAACACATAGGAGGTATTGTATGAATAACTATAAATTAGAAAATACTATCATATGAAATAGAGGAAATGATTAATATATTATTTTATTTTACAGAGTCAATCTTACTAATACCTCTTCTCTAATCCAACTAACCTAATTCACTCTTTTAAGAACACATTTCAGAATCATTTTCCTTGCCCTTGATTCTCAAAATTATTCAAATCTGTCTCATCCTTTTCTTTTCCACCAGAGAAATTAATATAAAATAAATGTGTTTTTCTGTCTCTGTTTCTTCTCAAACCACTTCAGCTTGCAGAAACCACTATTTTAAAATACAACAGTGGCTTGTAAAAGAACTATGAATATCTTTGAAATAGTTTTGAATTGTTCTTCAATCTTCTCCACTTTTCACATATTTGCCTTATATCCTTAAGTAGCGAATGTAGTTTTTGGTAAATAAAGATTGTATTGCCATAGTCTACAGAACACTGGACTACCGTCTGTGATTTTGAATTTCTACACCCCAGTTAGCTATTAACTAATGAATAAGTAAATCACATACTGTGACTATCAATTTTCCATTCTTCAAAATGAATAAATGAATTTGTCTAATAGTCTTCTCAGATCTCTACTGAAAGGAAATGTGTCTTTAAATATTGGCATTGCCTGATTTCATACAAATTCATTTTACAGATACAAGCATTTTTAGTTTAGACCTCCTAAATGGTTATCATTGGCCATTTTTGACCAATATTATGTTTATCAGGAATTAGTCACAAAAATCAATAATAATCATACCTCTGAATCATGAGGTCTGTATATTAGAGTTCCAAATTTTAATAAGTTTGATGAATCATTCTGTCTTCCCTACTAAACTGTGAGTATCTTAAAAGCATAATTCTTGAATAGTTAATCTTTGTAATTTTATAGCACATAAAACAAACTGCCTTGCATGTTAGGGTCTTAAAAGTGTTTATTGAATATAAGAAAAAAAACAATTCACTTAATTGGAACAATGTTTGGGTTTCTGCCTGAATCAGTGCTTTCAGAATAGCTATTCTTTGATCTCAAATAAACGCTTGTTTTGTCTCATTTTCTCTCTTATTTTTATGTTAACATATACTAAAACTAAAACCGAAGAAATCATTTATGTCATCGACTTTTAGGCTTATTTTCATCAGGGAAAGCCAGACTTTACATTTAGAAAAAGAGATGAACTGGAGCATAAAAAGAAAGAAAGAAAAAAAGAGTAAAGGACATAAAAGAATGGAGAAACACAGGTATTACAGGTGGAAGGTGATCTAGTTGACATATGAGATATCCAACATTTCACCTAGCCATAAAAAGATTTACATTTTACATTACCTTAAGTTTATTTTTCCTACTTCTATTGCAAGTTATCGTTCATGTAGATGATGTCCTTATAAAATCACAATCCAAGAATTCACTGCATAATTGGGCAACCCCTTTCCCACCACTGCTGATGTTTTCAATGTGACTGGTACTGGGAGCCTTCACCGCATCGTTGACTCATGTCGCTTGTATGCATGGAGCAGATGTAATCTCAGGTGATCAGGTATCTATTATTCCTGTGAGGAAATATCTGCAACAGGCTATTCATTGTGTTTCAGATCCCAGTTAGTCATTTATAGAAAATCTAACAATACTGTTCATGGACATTCTAATGATCTGTGCATGTGGTTAATTTATGTTTCCTTCCCTGCAACTGAATATAAAGTGGATCAAACTTTTTTTTCCTTCCAACAAATGACCATATACTAGATTTTTTTCTCCTTAAAATGTTATTGGATTTATTTATAAAATCCAGAATTTATATGTATGTGAAAGTCTTAATTCTTATCACATAAAAGCATTTATAAAAATACAGTGTTGAGCTTTATTTAATAAGTAAAAGCAAGCTGCAGTGCCTCTGAAGTTCTTTCTTGAAGTGCTCATAGTTGGTCCTCCTAAGACAAAGTACAAAGGCTGCAAGGACATGCAGCTTACCTTTCCATTTCTGTGTCCTCAGTACACACAAACACGTACACAAAAGTGCTATAGAGGCTTAAGATTATCCAGTGCTGCCTTTCTAGGATTCATTACAGTCTAAAATTAATTTGTGACTAAGAAAAATAGGGCCACCAGTACAGGAATAGAGAAGGGGACTCAAATAATTTATTATCTTTATTTTCAAACATAATCCACCTCAGAAAATGATGGATGGCCTAAGGTTGAGGGAGTCAGGAGTTTGCATAAATCCTCTTAAGCTTTTTCCTCCAATGGCAATGGAGAATATTTAGATAGAAACAGAAAGACCCAGAAAATAAACATGATCTTCACTATTTAGGAATCATAGTTTAAACTATAACCAGTTTTTGGAAGCATCCTCCAAAATTCATCTTTCTAGTTTTCATGGGGAATTTTTTTCCCACTTAATATCCATCATAATGAGTTTTAAAAATAAACACCAATTCATACATATTCATGCTAAAAGCAGAAGGAAAAACAACAACAACAACAACAACAAAATACAGCTTTACTTCCCAGTTAAATCACAACTTGAGTTTCTGGAGTTTTATTTCTTATTCCTCTCTTTTACCTTATCTCAAAGTATACTTCTTAGTATTCCAAAGAACCCCCAAGATTTGCATATTAATCTAATTGTGTGTATTCATGCAATACTTTTCAATTCATGACAAATTATCCATAAGTATTAAAATCAATTTGTGAGGGAAGAGACATTGTGTTCAGAGATACAAAGTGCCAAGCTTCCTGCTCTTCTACATTTTACTGCCACTTAGCTGTCCACAGTGTGGACTTATGAGAAGTGCTAAATTGTTACCTAAGAAGAGACCTACATGTCTGAGACAGGTGTACATAGGAACTTGGTCTTGTAGATCAATGTGCTTTTGGATATATACTTTTTCCTTTTATTATTATTGAAGAGAAATGTAAGACTTTACATACTGAGAGGAGATTGATCCAAATAAGAAGTCACTAAACCTTGAGACAATTGGACGTTATTTTTATCAGTTGCATTATACAACGAGCCACAAAGCTATTTAGCAATAGACGAGCTA
This sequence comes from Rhinolophus ferrumequinum, assembly GCF_004115265.2. Classification (NCBI taxonomy): domain Eukaryota; kingdom Metazoa; phylum Chordata; class Mammalia; order Chiroptera; family Rhinolophidae; genus Rhinolophus; species Rhinolophus ferrumequinum. The sequence continues at coordinate 25,760,420 of NC_046288.1, forward strand.
TTTATGTATTTCCTGGGTGTAATTAATTTTACTAGCCAAAATCAAGAATATTGAATTCTGTGATTTTTAAATTAAAAATTTAACTTGGTTGAATTCAATAGATATATTTATTCAGTTATGTCTCATCAGAGGCATGTTGCTTATTTTCCTTCTGATCTAAGTCATAGAGCTCTCTATACTTTATAGAGACAGAATGTAATATTTTCAGTAAACATAATGGAATCTTACTATTTTTACAGCAACTTATTCGTTTCCCACTAATTCTCTCTGATTGTGAAATCCCAAGGTTCAGTGTACTTCTTGGAAGTCCATCACACTATTTTTATAGTTGAATTTACCAAGGGGAAAAAATTAGTTTGAACAAGTATCTACTGATGCATTTGGAGTCATAATATCAAAATTGGAAAAGGGTATTTTGCAATTAAACATATAAGAGAAAAAAATGTCAAAGTCACCAGTTCTCATATTTATAGCTTTCTCAAAGCTACTTACCATGTTTCCCTGAAAATAAGACCAGGTCTTATATAAAGTTTTGCTCCAAAAGGCGTATTAGGACTTACGTTCAGGGAATGTCATACTGAAAAATCATGCTAGGGCTTATTTTCTCTTTAGGTCTTATTTTTAGGGAAACACAGTATCAGGCACATAACTTTTATCATAGAGGAAGGAGAGAGAAGTTTAAGACAACAATCCTGTTCATAGCTTAATAGTAGAAATGATATCCTGGACAGTACTTTATCGTATTTCCCATCTTCTTGTTAGAAATTTTATAGATTATGGGCTTATGTAATCTACCATACCATGATGGACATACATGATTTTATCCAGTGTAATGTAGTTGACATCATAAAGATAGGAGGTAAAGAGTTGATATGTTTAACCTAAAAGTTCAAGTGAAAAATTTTAAAACACCAGTTGACCTCAAAGGGACTCCAACTATTTAACTTTGTTATTAACAACAACAACAAAAAAGACATTGAGATATATATAAAGAAAATGTAGAGACAATGTAATTAATGGATGGTTATAATACATATATGGGTAATTAAGCTTACTGTGCTTATTTCATTCAAACACCCTATTTTCCAGCTGGTCATGACAAATATCAAATCCTCTTAAAAAATTATCAGTTAATAGCCTACAATTAATATATTTTGCATATGTCCATTCAAGCATGGAATTTAATTTTTGAAATTCAGGATGATAGCCACTTCTTAAGTGCTGGTACTTTTACATATAACTTTTTACTGTGACATTTGCATTACAGCTAAATATTCTGCTCTTGAAGTCAATGAGAGTTCTGTTCACAAATGTGACCACAAGGGGTCTTACTCTGATACTATAGATCTTATTATTAATATTTAGTTATGCGGCCTCTCTCATGCACATTAGAATATGACTTCAGAGTTTGTGAATGGGAGAATAATTATTTACTAAATGTAATACATTGGTTTCAAAAGGTTTGCTTTCCAATTGATGGCTTCATGATGAATATGTCATTAATATAACATGATAATTTATCTTTTTGATGTTGTTAATCTGAAAACCATTAAGGCTATATACAATCTAAATTCAAATTGTTTAACAATGATCCTATGAAGTCTGATGGAAACTTTATGTTACACTAATGAGATTTATATATTAAATCACTTTTTTTTATTTCAAGTGGAGAAGAATAAAATTTTTAATATCTATGTCTGTGAAAGTAAATCCATTTCAATATATATTGTATCACATTTTCATGGCTTTTTAAAAATAATCAACTATGAAGTATTAAAGGAGTATTATAACATGATACTCATCCAATAAACAAGCCCTAGTTATTATTAGAATTATAGTCATTAGAATATGTTCCCCTTGGAAGGTCATGTGATAACCAGAAACATTATTTGACTAATCCAAATTTAAAAAGATATGGAAATTCATACAAATACAATTAGATTTTTTCTAAAGCTACATTTGTTATTGTTGTTGTTTGGAAAGCAGCCAAATGTACAATAAATCAGAATTTTTATATTTTATGTAAATTTTTCAAAGAGACAAATAAAATACATTATGACATAAGCCACAAAATGTAAAATCTAGTTTGTTTGCTTGATTCTGGACTAAAACATACAGGCAAGATCACATGCAAAGTCACATATTCACAAAGCGGAAATCATAAACATACGTTAAATAACACTGTCAAGAATTTAACCCTTAAAGTAAAACTACCAGAATAATTCTAAATTACTTCAACTTAATTGGAAATTAGCACCAATTTCATACACAATTTCATTAAAGAAAGATATCTAGATGATAGCAACATATAAAAACAACAACTGAAATAAAGCTTGCTGGGCTACAGTTAATAGTATAATGACTGATATTCAAGTCCTGCCCTTGAGGAATGTACAGTCTAGAAAGTAAGATAGTTATACATATGAAGCAATGGAAGGAATCGTCTGCCACTAAGAGAAGGAAGAGGAGATAATTAATGTAGGAAAAAGTTCTGTGAAGCTCAGAGCCTTCCATCTCCAGAAACTGAAGTGGTAATAAAAGCTGACATTACAAATGAATGAACTTTTCCACGGTAAATCACTTAAAAGCCCTCCTTTAGTGTTAGAAGTACCATGTTGCTCTTGACAATAGTCGCTTCCCTGAGAAGGTAAAGAAATATTGTTTTTCTGCCACACTGAAAGCACAGATTGTGATATACACCAGAGTGACCGTGGCACATTGAAAGTAAGTTTCAAATGTGTTGACCGGTGTTTTGCCTGTAAGTGGGGAAACTGTTAAATTCCTAGACTTTTAATTTGCCTGCTTCTACATCTGTTCAAAAGAAATGAGACTTGATCTAAGGAAACTTATAAATAATATACGTAAAAGAAATGAGAATGATTGTTAAAGGGATAAGAATTGAATCCCATATTTATTAATACATATTATTGTATAATAAAATATAATAATGCAGACTATCATACTCAAAGGGTCCTTCCCCCAATTACTGTGGTAGAAGATAAGGCATATTAGAGCAAACATTCCTAATGACTTTATATGTTAAATTATGACCTAAAATTAGCAAAAAAACCCCACAGTAATTTGGGTAAAAGATATGGATAAAATGTTACATTATCATTTCTAATGGAATTAATTGTTTTGTTGACCATTTGACATAACCATGGAATAAAAAAATCTGTAGTTTATATTATAAAAAGATTTAAACTTTCAACCTATTACTTTTAATAAAAGTATGTATTCAAGAACCACCCAAGAAGACTTTCTCTTCTAAGGAGCAAAAACAAACAAACAAACAAAACCAAGAACAAAACAAAACAAAAAAAGATACTATTACATGAAATGGACTTTGTAATAAATAAAAATTTACTGTTAACATGATGTTCTTATAATTTTTTTTAACTTTTTGCCGTTTAAAATAAAAAATGACATTTCCAGACAGTTGGTAAAGTCATCCAAAAATGATTTCAGATTCAGTTTTATTGTTTATTTATCTTATCTCCTGCCTGAACTGTAAAGACATAGCACACAAAGTAATATATTTTAGGACAAATGTGAACATCGTGATGTGTACAAATGAAAAAGTGCTTTTGTGAATTCATTAGTGTGCAAACCATTTAAATGTCAGAGTGATCATACAAAACAAAGACTATTGAGATTTGGTTTTGCTTTTTGACCCTATGTCCATACACTGTAATCCAAACATAATTTAAAAAAAAAAAATGCATTCAGAAGACAGTACTCAAAGAAGTAGAAATCAGCACAGTGAAACCTTTTTCTTATTCCTCAATCACCTCACTCAAATAAATCCTGCTAAAACAATTCTGTTTGTTAGTTTTTTCATATAATTTCTTGAAGTTCATTAGCTATCAGTAATTTCCTAAAGAGGGGCTTTGTCTGTGGGATTAGAATGTGCATTATTTTGAGTCACTATTACGCCAGTAATCTTCAAACCTTAACTCTAGGGCAATTAGTTTAAATGGACTCTAATTTCCAGGTAATGCTCCCTTCCAGTGCAAAACAGTATTATTTTTCAAAATTACCTAGTTAACAAGTACTTATTGCCTGCATATTTTAGATTGTACAGAAAACAAACATCACACATCTTCTGATATATGAAGTAGCCTAGCTCTTTTGTTGCTACCATATAACACTTATTATTATGTTTTCTTCGGAAGGTTTGTTCATTTTTCAAATACGCCAAGTTTAATTTCTTTTCTTTTAGGTGTGTTACAATCCAGTAGGAGAAATTATACTCAAGTGGACACTGTAATATTTTTCTGCATATTTAAAAGACAAAAGTAAAAGAAAATATAAAAACTACAACTTTAGAGTAGTTAAATTCTTTTAAAATGACTTACGCTTAATGAATCCATTTGCACAACTACAACAAAGTTGATAATGTAAGGAAATTCAGGAGAGATCACGTCTATATTATCCTAAGTTATATCATTCTGCATAATTGTGCAGTCTATGATATTTAAGAATCCTTCATCATACTGTATATAATTAAGTATAATAAAGTAACTCAGAGCCTAAAAATAATTGCATCTTTTTTATTACTATAAATGTATCATATAATTATTTTTCATTGTTCTCGTTAATTTTAAAGTCTCATTGTAGGACACGTTTACTTTTCAGAATTTATCTTATGTTACACAAATCTTTGAATTTTAAATAAAAGATGCACAGAAAAATTAAGATCTTGCTTCCTTTGACTTTGATTTTAAGTCTCTTTATTATGTACTTAGAAATATTTATTTGCTATATTTTACTTCCTAAGAAATATGGGTGATTATCTATTTTCCTGTCCATTCCACTGGATAGTATCATAAAAATCAGGAGGGATTTCTTAGCATTTTATGGCTACTGACCTTAGAATTTCGAAAGCCTCAATTATTTTTCACAGAAAGTTGATATAGATAAATGGCCAAAGAAGGCCATATTTTTATTTGAAGCATGGAAGATATTTGCTTTATGACAAATACCAACTCTTTAATGACTTACACCTGAAATGTATTTTATAATTTACCTCCTATAAGTACTTTTGCTTCCTTGACTAACTGGTAAAAGTCTCTCTCTCTCTCCCATGCATATATAGGGCAAAAAAAAAAAAAAATGTGTACAAGTGGACACTTTGGTCAACATTGCTCAAGCAGTAGTTCACCATAATCTGAACTGTCTGAATGCTGATGGTAACCACTCTAAGCACCTCTTGCAATTGCAGAAGTTAAATGTGACTTCTATTCATCTTTTGTTGTTGGTATATATTGAGTATTACCATTTTAATACGCTTTTCCTTTCTTAAAATGTGTGTATATTTTTTGGCACCCTCTGTATATATAGTGTATATATATATACACACACACACACACACACATAGGGAGATATAATGTTAAATATGCTATATTTTATAAACATGTTTTTAATAAACATATATTAATGTTTATTATAACATGTTATTTTAATAAATATATTATTAAAGTTCAGTTATTATATTATGTATAATGTAATAAATATATATGATAAATATAAATATTTATAAAATATATATATTTAACATATGTATTTAAAACTTGTTTCCATAAGAGGGTGAAACGTCACTTTTAACACATGTATTCCTTTTGTGAAACACAAAGTTAAAATAAAAAGCTACCTATACGCACATGAGCTACTATTCTGTATCTTTGTTGTACCTAACACTCACAAAATGTATCAAAATAAATTGTTCTTTCCAAAGCTCAGGATACATTTTGTCAAATCAAAATCAAAGTCCATGCAAGCAAACTATTGGAGGCTATTTTCATTTCACCCTCCTTCATTCCTCTTCATGTGTAATCTGCAACCAAATAATTTTTTAAATCATTATTTTGATTAAAGGGTTTCCTCTCTCCCATAATTATTAATAATTGCAAGGCACTTCTCTGTAAATATTTGATTGAAAGAGCTCAATTTTTCTTGAATATGTTTGAACTCTCTTAAAATAATGGTACTCTCTTTAATGTGTTTGAGATGAGTGAATTTTGCCAGATTTAGTAAAGAAAGCACTTAGCCATTTTATAAAAATAAATGTTATTAAGAAGGATAGAGGGGAGAATTTAAAATAAAAAAGTACTGAGGTCTCTCTGCCATTTTTTTTTATTGGTATTCCACTGGTTTTCATATCTACTATTAACAAAGACTTAATAGAATTTTGTTGCTGAATACAATTAAGTGAGAAGTAAAACTTAGAAAGTGAAAGAAAATTTAGGATACAGATAGGGAAAAGAGAACTCTGATTTGAAAGATAAATATCGATAATGGCAGTTTAACATTCTTGTCACTTACTTTGTACTCGGAACTACTCTAAGTATTTATGTGTATTAACTCAAACTTCTCAATAAGTTAATGAGAAGGTAAAATTGTATGCCTATTTTATAGTTAGGTTACTGATGCCAAAAGAGGTTAACTAATTCACTTATGGAAACAAGATTAGAAGTGGTAGAGCTATGACAGGAATTTAACCAGCTCTACTGAATTACCCACACTCTTACACTGAACCACACTGACCACACTGAAGAAATATAGTGTTCATAAAATTAGTAAAAATAATATCTCAAGACAGGAAAAAACTAACTATGGGAAGCAAAAACTGTAATAAAACTGTAAAAACTGTAATAAAACTGTGCAAAATCTGTAATAAAATGAAGAGTAAAAAAGAAAAATAGTTAATAAATGGAACATATATCATTACTGGAACAGTAACATATAAAGCACACATATCTATCTCCCCTGCCTTTCCAATACTGCACAATGTAGACAAATATGTATTAAATAGAGTAAAACCATGATAAACCAATGATGTGCACCCATTAGAACCTTTGACAAAATAGTGGAATACAGAGAGCATATGGAGTACAAGTGATTGATGAGCTGCAGTAGGGAACGACAGGCAAAAGAGGTACAAGGCAAGACTATAATTAAATTTGGAGTTTTCTACCAGATGGGACTTGGCAGGGATTTCAAACTCAGAGTCACAATCTACAACAAACAAAAGTGGAATATAAAGAAATGCTTCAGGTTTTTAATTTAATGGTCATCAATACTTTCTCAGTCCTATCCATACTCCTCATGTAGAGAACACTTGTCAGTGGAGATATTTACCATCAGACATAAAATGTCAGTGAATCTATTGAATCCATAAGGAATATGCATGATCTGCCAATGAGTAGTTAAAGTCTGAGCATCAGGTTTGGCACACCAGATTAAAACCTTCCATTTTCTGTCGTATATGATAAGTAGTTCAGTTTGTCAAGATTTTGACCACTACTTCTAAAATGAAAAGTGTAATTAGACTTGATAATATACCAAAAGCTCATAATTAGTTCAAGAAAACACATAGGAAAAGTAAATCCTTATATTAATCAAGCTAATTATGCACAAATATGAATAGTAAAAAAACCAAAAACTAGCGGTCAACATATGTTTAAGAAAAAAAATGAACAGGAATGAAGCATCGTACTAAAAATAAACAAATTACACCAGAGAAAAGAAATTAAAGAAACAAAAGAGTATTTTAAAATAATCTTTGGCAACTTTGGAAAATGTAAGAAACATTGCTTCAATAAATCAAATTAGGCTGCTACAGGAAAATTGAGAGAACTACAAAGACATTTTAAAATTATGTGTGGAAAATGAAAATTTTAAAATAGGAAATTTGTAGAATGTTGAGCAAAATGTCAAAATAAGAAACAAAATTTAATAAGCATGGATATTCTATTCTAATGATATGTGCAATTGCAAAAAAATACAGAAGAGTAAAGTGGGTAAGAAATGAATAAACAAATGTTAGAGAAAAAACACAGAGAGGAGAAATATTCAAATCAAAAAAGTTAATAGTAACTGCTAACTTTTAATTTTATCTATATTTGAAATAGTGGCCAAAGTTATTAATTTCAGTATAATGAAAATTATACTGAAACATCTATGGAAAGTTTTTCAAAAAATATGACAGAGAAATGGACCAAAATATTTTAAATGTTGAAAATTACAAGATGGGGCAGTAGGTAAATGCTGTGCTCTCTTCCTTCCATGACCATGTCAAAATTACAACTAAACTACAGAACAACCATCTCTGGGAATTGCCTTTTAAGTGTAACTGAACAAAAGTCCTGTTAACAAAGGACATACAGAAGAAGTAATGTGGAGACAGGCAGGAGCGGTGGAGACGCAGTCTGGTTCCACACCCACATATGGCAGTTAAAGATTGGGAGGGATATCAGGAAAGCAAAAATAAAGAAGCATCAAAAAAAAGCAAAAAACAAAATAACCCAATAAGGATAGTTTAAGGGGCCTCTGGGATAACATCAAGCAAACCAGTATTTGTTTCATTGAGATACTAGAAGGAGAAGAGAGAGAACAAGGAATTGAAACCTATTTGAAGAAATAATGATGGAAAACTTCCCTAACCTGGTGAAGGAAACAGACATACAAGCCTGGGCAACACAGAAAACCCCAAATAAGATGAAGCTCAAAGAGGCCCACACCAAGATTCATCGTAATTAAAATGCCAAAGGTTAAAGATAAAGAGAGAATCTTAAAATCAGCAAGAGAAAAACAGTTAGTTACCTACAAGGAACATCCTATATGACAGTCAGCTGACTACTCAACAGAAACTTTGCAGGCCAGAAGGGATTGCCAGGAAATTTTCAAAGTGATGAAAAGCAAGTAACTACCACCAAGATTACTCCACCCAGCAAAGCTATCATTTAGAATCAAAGGACAGATAAAGAGCTTCCCAGACAAGAAAAAGCTAAAGGAGTTCATCAACACCAAACCAGTACTGCAAAAAAAAATATTAAAGGAACTCATTGAAGAAGATGAAGAAGGAGAAGGAAAAGAAGAAAACTATGAACAATAAAATGGAAATAAATATCTATCAACAATTACTTCAAATGTAAATGGATTGAATGTTCTGATTGAAAGACATAAGGTGGCTGAATGGATAAGAAAATAACACCCTGACACATGCTGCCTATAAGAGACTCAGGTCAGATTGAAAGACACACACAGACTGAATGTAAAGGGATGGAAAAAGTGATTTCATGAAAATGGAAATGAAAAAAAAAAGCTGAGGTAACAATACTTATCCCAATCAAAATATACTTTAAAACAAAGGCTATAACAAGAGACAAAGAAAGACCCAGTAATTCCACTTGCGGATATTTATCTGAAGAAATGCAAAATACTAATTCAAAAAGACATATGCAACCAAATGTCAATTACAGCATTTTATACAATAACTATGATATGGAAACAACTTAAGTATTCATCAATAGATTAACAGATTAAAAATAAATGGTACAGGGGGCCAGCCTGGTGGCTCAGGCGGTTAGAGCTCTATGTTCCTAACTCCAAAGGCTGCTGGTTTGATTCCCACATTGGCCAATGGGCTCTCAAACACAAGGTTGACAGTTCAATTCCTCAAGTCATGCAAGGGATGGTGGGCTCTGCCCCCTGCAACTAAGATTGAACACGGCACCTTGAGCTGAGCTGCCGCTGAGCTCCCAGGTGGCTCAGTTGGTTGGAGTGCATCCTCTCAACCACAAGGTTGCCTGTTCGAGTCCCGCAAGGGATGGTGGGCTGCGCCCCCTGCAACTAGCAACGGCAACTGGACCTGGAGCTGTGCTGCACCCTCCACAACTAGGACTGAAAGGACAACAACTTGAAGCTGAACGGCACCCTCCACAACTAAGACTGAAAAGACAACAACTTGAAGCTGAACGGCACCCTCCACAACTGAGATTGAAAGGACAACAACTTGACTTGGGAAAAAAAAGTCCTGGAAGTACACACTGTTCCCCAATAAAGTCCTGTTCCCCTTCCCCAATAAAATCTTTAAAAAATAATAATAAATAAATAAATAAATAAATAAATAAATAAATGGTACAAACATACAATGAAATATTACTCAGCCATAAAAAAGAATGCAATCTTGCCATCTGAAATAACATGGATCAACATAAGGGTTATTTTGCTAGGTGAAATAAGTAAAAACAAGAACAAGACGAATGAACAAACAAAGCAGAAAAAAGCTCATATATACAGAAAACATTTTGAGGTTTACTAAATAGGAGGGGGTTGGGTGAATGAGTGAAAAAGGGGAAGGGAGCTTTTTCACAACGGGTTTGCCGCCAGAACACAGGTGTAGTGAAAACCACCGCTGAATCTAAGCCAAAATGGGAAAGGAAAAGACACACATCAACATCGTCGTCATTGGACATGTAGATTCCGGCAAGTCTACCACTACTGGTTATCTGATCCACAAATGTGGTGGGATCGACAAAAGAACCATTGAAAAATTTGAGAAGGAGGCTGCTGAGATGGGAAAGGGCTCCTTCAAGTATGCCTGGGTCTTGGATAAACTGAAAGCTGAACGAGAGCATGGGATCACCATTGATATCTCCCTGTGGAAATTCGAGACCAGCAAGTATTATTTGACCATCATCGATGCCCCAGGACACAGAGACTTTATCAAAAACATGATTACAGGCACATCTCAGGCTGACTGTGCTGTCCTGATTGTTGCTGCTGGTGCTGGTGAATTCGAAGCAGGTGTCTCCAAGAATGGGCAGACCCATGAGCACGCCCGTCTGGCTTACACACTGGGCGTGAAACAACTGATTGTTGGTGTGAACAAAATGGATTCCACTGAGCCGCCTTACAGCCAGAAGAGATACGAGGAAATCGTTAAGGAAGTCAGCACCTACATTAAGAAAATTGGCTACAACCCTGACACAGTCGCATTTGTGCCAATTTCTGGTTGGAATGGTGACAACATGCTGGAGCCAAGTGCTAACATGCCTGGATTCAAGGGATGGAAAGACACCCGTAAGGATGGCAGTGCCAGTGGAACCACGCTGCTTGAAGCTCTGGATTGCATCCTGCCACCAACTCGTCCAACGGACAAGCCTTTGGGTCTGCCCCTCCAGGATGTCTACAGAATTGGTGGTATTGGCACTGTCCCTGTGGGCCGAGTGGAGACTGGTGTTCTCACACCCGGCATGGTGGTCACCTTGGCTCCAGTCAATGTAACAACTGAAGTAAAGTCTGTTGAAATGCACCATGAAGCTTTGAGTGAAGCTCTTCCTGGGGACAATGTGGGCTTCAGTGTCAAGAATGTGTCTGTCGAAGATGTTCGTCGTGGCAATGTGGCTGGTGACAGCAAAAATGACCCACCAATGGAGGCAGCTGGCTTCACTGCTCAGGTGATTATCCTGAACCATCCAGGCCAAATCAGTGCCGGATATGCACCTGTGCTTGATTGTCACACAGCTCACATTGCTTGCAAATTTGCTGAGCTGAAGGAGAAGATTGATCGTCGTTCAGGGAAAAAGCTGGAAGATGGCCCCAAGTTTTTGAAATCTGGTGATGCTGCCATCGTTGACATGGTTCCTGGCAAACCCATGTGTGTTGAGAGCTTCTCTGACTACCCTCCTCTTGGTCGTTTTGCTGTTCGTGACATGAGACAGACAGTTGCCGTGGGTGTCATCAAAGCAGTGGACAAGAAAGCAGCTGGAGCTGGCAAGGTCACCAAGTCTGCCCAGAAAGCTCAGAAGGCTAAATGAATATTATCCCCTATACCTGCCACCCCAGTCTTAATCAGTGGTAGAAGAACGGTCTCAGAACTGTTTGTCTCAATTGGCCATTTAAGTGTAATAGTAAAAGACTGGTTAATGATTACAATGCATCGTAAAACCTTCAGAAGGAAAGGAGAATGTTTTGTGGACCATTTGCTTTTGTGTGGCAGTTTTTAAGTTATTAGTTTTTAAAATCAGTACTTTTTAATGGAAACAACTTGACCAAAAATCTGTCACAGAATTTTGAGACCCATTAAAACAAAGTTTAATGAGAAAAAAAAAGGGGGGGGAAGGGATTAAGAAGTATAAATTAGTAGCTACAAAATAGTCATGGGGATATAAACAGAGCATGGGAAAAATAGTCAGTAATGTTGTAATAACTACGTATGATGTCAGATGGGTACTAGTATTATCAGGGTGATCACTTCATGAGTTATATAAGTGTCCAAACACTATGTTGTACACTTGAAACTGATATGATAGTGTGTGTCAATTGCAATTAAAAATTAAAGAAAAATATGTAAAACAAGAATTATAACATCCATTGAGGTAGATTTCTCTTTGAACTATAATCATACTAAAAATATGAAATGCATACAAATAAATGTTAAATTTTATATTTCTGTTATGTTATTTAATAAATTTTCTAAATCATACATTTATTATATTGAAGTTTTCAGTATTTAAGTTTGAGGTTAATTAAAGTATACTTTTTAGAGAAAAATGTTATGTTCTGGAATTTTTTAAATTTTTAAATTATTTTCCACTGATATTTCTGAGAATTATAAAATAATTAACCTGGACAGCAAGGTAGATTGTAGGTATGAAATGGCAAAAAAGGATACAGGAAGGTTTCCATGTTGAAGAAAAAAAAATTGTCTCTCAGCAAATGACATCAACACATTTTTATTCCAACATGCAATACATTCCCTGACCTTCTTTAGGTAGCTTGATTTATGATAAATATTCTGTGTCCTCGTGATTCCTGCTAGGTTCATAGGCCTTCTAAAAGAACCAAAGGTATATATTTTAGTACTGATTTACATTAATTTCACTCATGATATAGCATCATGTGACAGGTTGGTACACATCAGTTCTATAATAAAATCAATTTGAGAAAGGGCAGCTGTGTACTATCATTACATTATTTTATATAGATAGATGACATATATATATATAGATATAGATGTAGATATCTCATAGATATTTCATACATGCACCCTACATATATATATTTCATATATATATATATATATATAATACACACACACACACACACAAAGTTGGACAAATAATCTCCCGAACTCATCCTAGAAAAAAATGCTACATACCTCATTTCTTAATATCACTATGGTCACCTTCAAAGTACTCCCTTTGGGAAACTACGTATGCACTGATGCCAGCACCTGGTCCACCCTTCAAAGCAATTTTGGAACTCTTTTTCTAGAATGGCCATCAGAGCTGTCGTCGTATTACACTTGATGTCCTGAATGTCATCAAAATGTCTTCCTTTCAATATTTCCTTTATCTTCGGGTAAAGAAAGAAGTTACTGGGGGCCAGATCACGTGAGTAAGGAGGGTGTTCCAATACAGTTATTTGTTTCCTGGCTAAAAACTCCCTCACAGACAATGCCTGGTGCATTGTTGTGATGCAAGAACCGTGAATTGGTGAAAAGTTCAGGTCGTCTAACTTTTTCACACAGCCTTTTCAGCACTTCCAAATAGTGAACTTGGTTAATTGTTTGTTCAGTTGGTACAAATCCATAATGAATAATCCCTCTGATATCAAAAACAGTTAGCAACATTGTTGCAACAGGTCCGTGAACTTAATTGTCAGACCTCGCATATAGGATATATGTGATATATTATATACAATATTTCCAAGCTTATTACTAGTGCTAGTCTTGCGATTTCCATGTCTAAACACAAACAATATACCAAAAGCACATATTTAAATCCAAAAGAGGAACTTTTTATTCTGTAAGAAATATCTCAAAACCACTTGAAGTGTTTTACAAATTAGTTCTTGTAAAATATAAGATTTCATTAGGTAGAAAGAAAAATTGGCAAAATGGTACTACTCTAGCACCATTTTGGCAATAGCAGTATCAGTAATGCATTATTTGTTTTACAGAAAGTGCTATAAAAATATAGAAGTAAAAGGGACAGTCATTTATTATCTTTCCCTTGAGCAAAGTAGACTAAGTATCTTTCAACATATTTCATCTTTTGGCATTTTCAGTTAATTTATTTACCTAGCACACTTCAGCTTAAAAGCAATATCTGCTTTCTTTCTTGCATTGTTACAATGTTGAGAGGTGAAGCAAAATAAGTATTATAAGGCAATCTACTCATATTTTCTGTATGGCACATGACATATAAAAATTACCTAAAAGTTGGATTGTATAGATAAAATTTCAAGTAAAAGTTCAAAGTTGTGCACATACATAATTGATGTATGTATCCATAGAGTAAAGTAACAAGATTATTCAGTATCTAATCCAGGATTGAAGATATCTGCAATCTTCAATTGTGTGGAGGAAGAAACAAGGGATAAAAAAATTGATTTAACATGCTAAACTCTTTGACACTGAACCATAATAAGAAAACTGAACATCTCTAATTTATACATGTGTAAAAGATACTTCTGAAAATGGACATTTATTAAACAAATATGTATAGACTGTATGCATACTGCCAGGCTATGTTGTAGGTAGAACAGACAAAAATCTCTACCATTATGGACCTTATCTTCTAATTGATGGTAACAGCTTTATATAGTTTATTGGAAGGTAATAAGTGTTTGAGAAGAAAGGAAAACACACAAGGGGAATAGGGAACACAGGCTCAATCTAAGATGTTGGGGGAAATGGCGATATTTAAATGATATGTGAAAAAGACTTTCAAAAGATCATTAAAAAGTCCATGAAAGGAAGCTAACATGCATCCTCTTGTTCAAAGTGTCTTCAAGACTGCCTTCTTCATCCTTTTCAGATATTTTCACAAAAGTCACTTTTTTGGTATGCTTTTCAGATTTGTCATCCTTCTGACCTTTACTCAAGTTTCACCTCCTCAGTGTGGTTTTCCTTGACTCTTATTTAAAATTAAAATGCTCCACACATACATTTAATTCTGCCCTACTCACACCGTTTCCTGAGTATATTTTTCTCCAGGTTTTTCACTATCGGAACAAGTATATATTTTAGTTACTAGTTTACTCACTATTAGTTTGTTATCTGTTTCCCCCATCTAGAATATAAATCCCTGAAGATATGAATTCTTCTTTGCTTTTGTTTTCCACACTACAGTTCTAGCCCTCAGTTATTACTCAGATTTAACAGGGACTCAATAAGTATTTATTGACTGTAATTTAATTAATCAAGTGATCATCCTTGACGCATCCATTCCCTTCACTTTTTATATCTCATCAATTATTATATTTTATTGATTTTCCCTCCTAAATATCTCTTTAGTCTGCACGATACATCTGTCCATTTCTAATGGCATCAAGGCACCCTCATCTTGACTGCTATATCTTCTACTTGGCTCAGTTTCTACCTTTGGCTTTTTCAAATCCATTCTCTTCCCTTTAGCTGGAAAGAACACGGTAAAATGAATGTCTGATAAAGCCATTTCCAGTTTAGAAATTCCTTAATACAGCCCTGTGATTCTGTAAAATAAAGTCCCAAATCCAGTATAATGTGGTTGCGCGAACATCTCCAGCCTCATGTTTTACCATTTCCCATTATTTCCTGATATGGCGGTTATACTACTCTTTCCCAGTTGATCAAACTCACATGGATTTTTTTTTTCCTCTCCCTAGAGTTAGGTACAAAACAAACCCAGCCGTAGAATATATACTCTTGTCTATACCCTACCCCATCCATTGTTTGCTGTTGGATCAATACCCTTTGCTCAGGGAAGGCAGTTTTCCCAAACCCCTAAAACTTCAGTTTGCAATATTGTACAGATCTTTACACTTCTCTTTCATAGCCCTTATCTCACCCTGTAAATACATATTTGAGGGATTCTTTTATTAATCTCTGCCTCCACCACTAGGTTGTATTCTCTGTGAGAATGGACATTGTTTCTGGTATGTTTACTAGGCCGTCCTTGTAACCTTACATACAGTAGATGATAAAAAATAAAACTAGAAAAATAAACAAGCAAAAATGGATGAAAGAAGACACATTATTTTAGAGGCCTCCCAAATACAGTGACTTATAATAAAAGGAAAATGTGATCTAATTGAGAGTGGCAAACTTAGAAATGAATATTCAGCTGAGTCAGTACCTTTGGATGTTGGTTCAATGCATTGATTTAGATAGACTAGCTGAACAAAGCTAAGGCTATTTGAGTAAACCAGAAATAAAGTGTATGAAACTTATGTAGATCTAAACACAAAGAATGTATAAATCCAATTGAGGACCTCTGCGTTTCTGTTATTTTTTTTTTCCTTTTTACATTATGTTTGACATTTTTGAAACTGAGTTTTGTTACAGTTCATTAGGTTATTGCTATGTGCTAATATAATGAGATTGCACTGAGATGCATAACATAACATTTTAGCATGAACAATTGAAATTACAAGGTTTTACAAACGTGTGTTGTGGAGATTGTTTCAGTGTGGCCTGCATGCTGAGTTTGTGAACAGGTAGCTTGTTGTGATGGAGTAAGATGAAATTGGTGCCCAATCATTGGAGAAAGTTGTAATGATGTATGGAATGAAAATTCCCTTCCCTCCCAGTGCAAAGAGAATACAAACCCTCTTTGCAATCATTGCTATGCTATTTTCTTTAACATATCATTCACCTCAAGAGAACACAATGTCCATGGCAAAGCCAAACTTGCAGTTTGTCAGAGGAAGTGAGAAATAAGATTCTTTAAGGGATTTGGGAAAATGAAGAATTGCAAAGTTTCTGATTATAAGAAAGACGTTTTCAACCATATATATATGACCCCTCTTATACAAATACACTCAAATGTCCTCAACACAATGTATAGACACACACACAGGCACATCATAGAAAACAATTTTTTAATCAACTTTTATATTATCCTATTTCTGAGGTTTTAGAAGAAGTAATGATAAGAAGATTCATTCATTCATTTATTCATCAATCATTTAGTGAAAATTGATTATGTGTCATGCACAGCACTCAGCACTGGGGATAAAGAGTGGGCACAACACAAACACTTCTCCTTTACTGAAATTTACATTCAAATTCAGACAATAAGGAGGATAAATAAGGAAAGTAGATAGTGTATTTGCATTAAGTGGTACGGAGAAGAATGAGGTGTAGAGGGAATCAAAAGAGTAGAATGGATGTTTCTATTATACTAGTAAATTAATTGGTCAAGGAAAATCTCACTGAGAAATCCTTCAGAACAGGCCTGAAGACAGCATGAAAGAAAGCCATTTTATGATTTGAGGAACGGGCATTACAAACACAAGAAAAACAACAACAACAAAAAAACAAAAAACAAAAAGTAAAGAAAATAGATATAAGAGTGCCTGGAATATTTGAAAAACACCAATAGATCAGTGTGGGTATGTAAAACAGCATTAGAGAGACGCTCGAAGATGAGGCAGTGCATAGAGACCCATGGGCTGTTGTAACTCTTTCTTTATTCTAAGGGAAATAGGAAGTCATTGAGAGTTTCATGACAAGGAATGACATAGTCGGGGGTATCTGAATAGGATCACTTTTGCTACTTTACTGAAAGGACGCATATTACTCAGCAATTACTGCATTAATCCAGCGCAGAAGTGATAGTTTGCACTAGGAAGATAACAGAAGTCAAGACATTACAAAATTTAAAATGGAATATGGAGACAAATAAACCTAAAGCTACTGCAACTGCATAACATAACCACACTGAAAGAGGAAGAGGATGAGGAGGAAAAGATGGGAAAAGGACTGATCCTTGTAACCTTTAAACAAGGGATTTTTGTAACATATGAGGTGTGATCAAGAAATACGATGAACATTGAAATATATATATATATATATATATATATATATATATTACAGTAAAAGACACATGGTCATTAATCCCTCTCCAAATACTCCCCCTCACTTGGAACACACTAATCCCACCTGTCTTGCCACTTTCTGAAGCAGTTCTGGAAGTCCTCTTCCATGAGTGTCTTTAGTTGCGCTGCTGTGGCTATAAGGACACACTGTAATGTTTTTATTTGACAGAAATTTATGTACCAGAAACGATGTGTGATCAAAAAATACAGTGAATGCTGCTGCTGTGTGCCATTCAACAGAAAGTCAGGGATCTTTAATATGGGAAGTGGTGAATTGAACCTTATTAAGAGTGTGCAACAAGTTTCAACCTGTTTGGTGCAATCCGTAGGGTGTGAGCTATGGTTGAGAGAAAGTGTGTTTGAAAGTGTGCCATAAATCATGGATCACAAACAACATATTGACATGAGTGGGCAAACAGTTTCATCCTCCATCATGGCACACTCCCTGTCACACATCTCTTCTGGGATATGGCAATTTCTGTCAAATAAAAACATTACAGTGTGTCCTTATCCACCTTACTCACCAGATCTGGCACTGTGTGACTTCTGGCTCGTCACTAAAGTCAAAATAAGCAAGAAAGGTAAACAGTTTGAATAAATTCAGGACATTGAGACAGCACAACTAAAGACATTCACGAAAGAGGACTTCCAGAACTGCTTCAGAAAGTGTCTAAAACGATGGGATAAATGTGTTCGAAGTGAGGAGGAGTATTTTGAGGGAGATTAATGGCAGTGTATCTTTTACTGTAACATTTTTTTTAATTTAAACTTCACTGTATTATTTGATCACACCTCATAGTCTCAAACTAATGACAAAAGAAATTAACATGATTAAATGTTAGTTACTAGGTTTCATAAGTTATTCTCTGCAGTAGTTTTAATTAGGAATTCTGAGTCCACATTCCGCACATTTTAGGAATAATGTGATAAGTAAATATATTGAAGATAATATAACAAGAGCCAGGTCTGTCTTTTTTGCAGAGGGTATTACAATAAAAGGGAGGATTTCTAGAATAAATCTTACGATATTGGATTAGAATTGGATGTATGAGTATAAATTTAAAAAAAGATATAGAAATAGATACGTATAAATGTACACACAGATATATCCAAGTTTTGTTTTCTCCCCCCTGTGAGAGGACATAGAAACAACGATACCTCTTGTAGCAATAAGCACTTCTTGTGCATAGATGTTGGTATTAAAATATCACTCTCCACTAAAGAGAACCATGTTTTGTGAAGGAAATGATTCCAAGGCTGAGTAATAAGAAGAAAATGTCAAAAGACTAATGGGAAAAAATGAATGGGCCTCTGCTGAACAAATTGATTTGAACATCAGAATAAATAATGAAAGTGATGTATCATAATATGTAGAATAAAATACAGTAGGTGCCAAAAATGTATACCTATTTTAAGAAAACTATTAAAATTGTAATACTCAATATATACTGATAACAAAAGATGACCACAAGTCACATTTGACTCCTGCAATTACAAGAGGTGCTCAAAGTGGTTACCATCAATGTCCAGACACTTCTGATTACAACAAAGTCCACTTGTATACATTATTTTTGGCATCCTCGGTATTAATCTATTAGCTCACAGTAATAGAAATAAAAAAATTCATTAATGGAGGAAAAGGATAAAGGCGTTTCTTTATAATAGACTTCCAATGAATAAAAACAAGCTATAATTAATTAATCATCATGTGGCAACAATCAAAATTATAACTGATTCACTAGGGAATCATCAATACATACTAAAAATAGCAAATGAAAGTTTAATAAAGAAGAGGGTATTTATATAGTCTAAAAATATGTCCCTACCAATTACTCACTAATTGTGAAGGGAAAAGTAGTAACTTTATAATAGAGAAAACAGAGCATAATCTTAAACCGGTGATCAACAATGTCAGCAATAACAGGATAAACTGACATTATGTATCTCCTTAAATTATGAATTGCTAAATTCACAACATCACTTGTATAGATTTTGTGACTAAAATGAACAACACGAATCTGAGGAAATGTTGAGAGAAATTTTACAAAATAACTGCCCTGTTATTTTGTTATTCTACAAAATAACTGCACTGTGAGAATCAAAACCATGAATGACAAAGAAAGACCAAGTAAGTGTTCCTGATTAAAGGAGACTAAAGTAACCAAGGAAATGCAATGCTATATTTCCTGATTTTAAGGTTATACTGTGGTTATGTCAAAGAATGTCACTGTCCTTAGGAAATACACACTGAATTATTTAGAATTACAGGCATAATGTCTGCAACTTTCAAATAGATAGTGGTTCATTAAGAGAGAGCAAGAGAGAAAATAAATCAAATGGGCCAAATTTTTTTAAGTGGTTGCATTTGTAAAAAGGCCTTACAATGGTTCTACTATGTATTATTCTTATAACTTTTCTGAAGTTTGAAATTAAATAAAAATAAAAAGTTAGAAAGACTTTATTGGAATTGTTTTCTTTTAGGAAGAAATAACATGTTTGTAGCATTGAATCTTCCAATGTACTCTACTTAACTGCTTTTTTTTTCCTTTTTTTTTTTAAATATCTTTGTCATGCAGTCAAGTTCTGTAGTTTTCTAGAAAGAGACCTTGTTCATACCATACAAATTATCTCCTAGCAGTTTTTAGTTGTTAATGCCTTTGTAAATGGATTTTTTCATTATCAAAACTTCATTTTATATTTATTTCCCCCTAAATGTAGCTATTCAACCAAAATATATCTTATTAGTTCTAATAGTTTGTCATTTAGCATTTTTATGAGTATATAATCATATTATCTGAATGCGGAAAAATACTGCTCTATTTTTGTTAGCTTCTTTATATATGAGCAAAACAAAAGATCTGTAATAATCTATTACAGGGGGACTAGGGAAAATTCATGCCACTGGTTATCTTAATTGTGGAAAATCAAATACTTATTATGATCACATATGCACATATATCTAGGTTTTTAAGAAATAGGAGATATAGGTGATCATTGGAATGTCCTAAATGTTTACAGAATTATTGTTATGGTTTCTTTTCCTTAAAAGAAAGTAATATGATAAATATTCTAGCTTTGACATTTTGTATATTTTGTTATAAAATATACGTAAATTTGAGTTACCGTTTTTTTATTTTTAGTACTACTTGGCCATACAGACTTTTTAATTAATAAGATTTATAAATCGTAGCTATTTTATGTAAGATATAAGTCTTAGGACTACATAAGCCAATAGTTATGTAACCAATGTTTCTATTGACACAGCATGGAAGAGATGGACCAGAGGGTAACAGCTCTTGTTCTGATAGAAAGTAACAAGCAGAAGAATCAGAATGAAAACGCCTGAACCTTAATCCAGCTGTGAGACTGCTAGCGTTGGCACACCCCCACTTTGGAAAGAAACCCTGAGGTCTAAACTGTCCCTCTGACAAACATGGTTGGAGTTTCTTGGCAAGATTTTTCTCCCTGATAAAAACATATAAAAATAAAACTATTTTAACCCTTGACACCCTTCTCTACTGCTTATGATTTCTTCATCTTGTAAGGATATCATGTTAAAAGCTACTGCAGCCATGATGGGTCCCTGAATGGAAAGATAAGCCAATTTTGCCACCTGACACTTTTGAATATAATCACCTCCAGATTCAGAAGTGATATAACTAATCCATCATTAGCTAGATTTATTACTACTAGAAGCTGAATGTAAATAAACTGATACTTTTCACAGTAAAGGTGGCAGAGACCAGAAGTAGTGAAATCACAACCAAATAGAGTCACTAACATGGCAGCTACCTCCAGCCACATCTATCCTGAGTAGGAGAATATTAAGACCACGAAAATACCCTTTGCTAGCTCTGGGAAAAATATATGGGGAATAGGATATTAGACAATGGATGCATTTTCTTTTATTGAAATGTTTTGGTTTTGTTTTTCTTTTTTTTTTTTTTTTTTACGTTCAATGAACACTCATTTTGATTTTAAGTGTTTAAGTGCCTGGAATGGAGGGTTCATGTCAATTGATGGAGCTTGATAGATTAAATAATATGCTGTCTTTAATTAATTGTTCTAGCCATATTATGAGGTACCTGCTGAATTCAACCCATTCATAGTTACTGGAAGTTACTGACACTGTTATGAGGAAGAGGAAGGACAAATCTAAGGAGAAATAAAGAAACAAGAATACAGCTATTTTGTGGACTGCGGTATTCTTGTGCCAGTGCAAGCTTAGATTAAGGAAAGGGAAAAGAAAGATACTAGGCTCTACTTTTAAGCAATTATTATATCATTTAATACTTAAACCATTTCTAATATAGACACTACTATTATCTTTTTTTTTTAGATGAGAGAAATCAAGGATTAGAGAAATCATATAAATTGTTTCCGGTCACACAACTAACACATCCTGGAATTGGGGCCAGAAACGTGATCTCCACAATATTACATCTGCAGTCTTAATTGCCATGTTACAAACAATTTACATTTTATGTTTTCTGATTCTTGGAAAGTCCACACAAAATATCTTCCTTGATTCTACTTAATATTGCAGAATTGTCAAATTGAAGAATGTCTTTGATAATATATTTGAGCTGGTCTATTAAATAAGCCTGTTTGAAGTTTTTAGAACTCTACTAACTCTCAGTTACTTTTAGATTTCATGTCTGTGATTCAATAATAAAACCGGTTTATTAGGGCTACAATTTCTTGTTATTCTTTGGAAGAAACAGACAGACAATTTTTTTCTGCTAAATGATTTTGTCTCCAGGCGTAAAATAACTATATACATATGTAGAGAAATAAACAAGGAGACCAGGGCAGAAGATGGAAGTTGTCTTTAGATGAAAATGAACAAACAACTCAAAAGGGATCAGAGATGAGTATCAGAATAATATACATCAATAGATGATATGTTCATAAATGGTATTTTTTTAAAAGAAAAAGTGTTATTGATAAGATTAAATTCACTAAAGAAACAGGTGACCTTTTAGGTTGGCATGCATTTAGTATGAATAATTATGCTAGAGCTAAACTGTTTGATTGGAAGAATATGTATATATAATATTTCATAATTTGATAAACAACACATTTTATGAAAATTATCATACGACCCAAAGTACAGGAAACTAGATTAGATTGTATACACACAAAGATTCTGGATTAAAGGATCCATGAACTATTTCTAAAGGCTCTACAACCTCTGACTTTGGACATAATAGATTCAACTATAAATCAACCATAGAATTCTAAGAGGTAGAGATAGCCCAATCTGTTAAATAACCTGAGCCAAATAGTTGAAAATATTTAATAAAAGTTTGTGTTGATTTAGTGATTCAATATTCAGAAAAACAAAATAGCTAGTCTGGAATTGTTGTGTGTAACAACAAAAATAATTTATGTAATTTAGTTAGAATTTGAATCATGTAAAAAAAGATACGACTGGTTACACTGATTTAATGCAATCTATTTGAAAGAGGCAAAGGGATTTCAAATAAATATAATATCAAAGTATATCGATATTGAGTTTTCTCTGCTTTCTATCCCAGGGACATTGCTCTCACCTGTAAATTGTGCCTTCTTAATTCTCAAATTGGTGGGTCCCTTTTCTTTCCTGTGTAGTCCCAGTAAGTGTGGGCCTGATGAGACATTATGAGTGAGACATGGGAGAGAAGCAAGAGCTATATGAGTACTTTATATGCTTGGAGGTCATTGCAGACAACCAGGTATGCCCACGCAGGTCATGCACATCGTCACTTATCTGCGGAGTAGCAGCGAGGCTTACGGCTTATTAACTTGTGGGCCTCTCTAACTCGTGGGCCTGATGTGTGTTTGGTGCTGTAATGAAAGGAACCACTGTCTCCTGCAAAACACTTACATCCCAGAAATTGGATACTTAAAGGTGGTAAGTGACCGACATGGGTTCCAATCCAACCTTGTAGGTTCCAGCTTGTTCTCTCAGGTTCCAGTTGATATGCATCTTCTCCCAGTCAACGTACCTTTCCTTACTAACTGCCTGATCCTTTGACTCTAAACCCCAGCATCATAAGCAGAAGAAGTAGATTTTCTTAGATAGTTTCACTGGTTTAACTATCTTCCTAATTGTGTAAGGGCACACACATATACACATACACACACACACACACACACATTTTTGCTCTTCTCATTGCAATATTAAGAATATTTGTCTTAATTCTTTATTAATTTTCCAAAAATTCAAATTGCTTGTTTTCAAATCAAAGTCTGTTTTTAATTTGTGCATGCATCATCGTCTGTTATCTTTTGGAGTCTTAATCATGCCTGTTTTTAATTCTCTTTCTTCTAATATAATTATGTGTTTTTTTCACATCATGTTGGATTCTTTCATGGTGAAATTAATATTGCTTATTTATTTGTTTTCTTTTAAACATTTGCTGATTTGTGGTTTTCTGTTACAAATCGTATGTACACTTCCCATATGCCTAATTGAGAACGCTTTTTTTCATCTTGAATGTGAGAGAGAGAGAGAGAGAGAGAGAGAGAGAGAGAGAGAGAGAGAGAGAGAAGAAAAAGGAAAAAAGAAAAAAGGATGGACAGGCTCTGGGCAAGGTATGTGGCTGTCCTGTTTCCGCTGTTATCTGTAGTGTCCACCCTTATTTCAGTCCTGCTTTCTCAGTCACCACTCCAGGCTCTGAGCAAATATTCCGGCTACCTACTGTTCAACAAGGGGTGGCAATGTTGTAGGGCCAGTGTACGCAGTTGACTCAAATTATTTCCTCGTCACACCCCCTTTGTATCAGTCACAGGTCCATCTCTTGATGCTCTTTCTACAACTTCCAGACTTGGAACATAGCTCCTTTCCATACAGGTTTTGGGCTATAGGGTTCTCCTCAATCCTCTGTCAACTACTTTCTTTCTCTTGGGGTGTTCCAGAATTTCTGGACCTTCGATAAAATTCTTTACACTTTTGGTATTTTTGTTTATTCCTTTCTCATTTGTTTTAAGGTAAATGATAAATGTCTGATTCATTCATTACTTTTATACATTTTTGTAATTAATTCATTTATATAACCATCTTACCCAGATTGTGAAATAAATCTTTCTCTCATTTATTTGTGCTTTTCAGTGCTTCTCCAGTGCCTAAATGCATAACAGATACATAGTAAATGTCCATGGAGTCACATGGGAAGTGTCCAAACAAACCCTGGCTGAGTATACAACACAGATATTACGGAAGAGCATTCTAAGCTGGGAGAAGATTTATGTTCCTGATTCCTCAGTGTCCTTTTAATGTTTAAATTATGATTTGACTCACTCTCTGTATTTATCTGCACATATTGCTTGCAACTGTCAAGATAACACCCCCCTTCCTGCTTTCTCTCTTAAACTTCCTGATAATTAAAGAAGAATGTAAATAAAGGAATGCACCCCCAGAACTTTTCATTATTAATGCTCTATAACTAAATTGGAAATCTACTACTGTGCCCCGAGGGAGTGATTAATTTAGCAAACTAGGAGTTTTTATTAAAAAGGAATGTAATGCCTGACAAGTAGTCTATTTATCAGTTATTATGATATTAAAATACTCTAATCATTATGGTGTCTAAATTAAGACTTCATAGCCTAAATATCACTTCATTTTGCTTCTTTTGATTTGGTGGTGTTTTATGAGCTTATTATCTGTGAATGTGTATGCATGTGTACATGTGAGTGGCACACATTCTCACTGATATTTAAAGAAAAATAATGCAGTAAGAAAGCCTTTGCCACAAGTCGTGTTGATCATTCTCCGAATTTAGAAGTGATTATAGAATATATTGGTCCTGAACAGCCAAAAATTTCAGTTATTAGAATTTATAATTTAAGATTTTCTTTTAATAAGAAATTGACTCCAGTAGACCCAAATATGAAAATAAAAATGTTATATCATTAATTTAAATATTACCTCTACTTAGAGATAAACATACTAAAAAAGAAAAAAAGGATATAAATTTCTCAGTGACCATAGCGTTAATTAACTATTCTAATCCTTTAAAATATGCTAAAAATTTCAAGTCCTAGTGAATGCATAAAGCAAATAGTGCAATGTAATCTGAAATGCTTATTTAAATATATTTTTATGAAAATGTTTACCATATTTTAGCTTTACTCTTCCTAGATATTCCACCACCCAATACCATTTGGAGAAATAAGTCAAAAACTATTTCCTTCACATAGTTCTCTCTTTCTCTCTCTCTGCTTTCTCTAAGGAAGGAAACACAATCAATCTGTTTTATGGATTTTTAAGCAACTTTTAAAACATGACCTAAGTAAGAGTGTTTGACTGGGTGGTCTTTCTCAATCTTATTTCTAGAACATTCATTCAAGTTTGAAAATGCTCAGACCTGGGACAAGACAGGTTGCATTTGGAGGAATTATGATCTAGCTTTTCCTTTCTCCATTCCACTCCCATCTATATTAAAAAATAATAATAATAATTTCATAGCTTGGGCTAAAGAAAGAAAGCAATGAGACACCAGAATAGAAATAAGGTCAGCAGAAAGAGACCACTTACTCAGCCTGAAATGCTTTCCGACTCTTTATGGACCCGTTTCCAAGGATCAAATTACTCAGAATCCCCCAAATGAAAGATAAGGCTAGAATACTGAATCAGATCTTAGTGATATAACAGGAAAAATAACCCAACCCTAAAAATTGCCGAAGGAGAACTATACAGAATCAACCAAGATCGCCTAACAACCCAGGGGAGATGGAAACCACTTCCAATTCCCTTCCAGCCCCACATAATGAAAAATCATTTGCATTTCCTTAATTTGTAAGGCTGAATAATATCCCGTTGTATGTCTGTGCAACATATTTTAAAAATCCACTCACCTGTCCATGGACATTAGGTTGTTTATATGTATTGGCCATTGCAAATAATGCTACAATAAACGCAGTAATGTAGATATCTCTTAGAGATCCTGATTTTAATTCTTTGGATATATACCCAGACATAGGATTGCTAGATCATATGGTAATTCTAGTTTTAATTTTTTGAGGAATCTACATACTGTTTTCTACAATGGCTGTATCATTTTACATTCCCACCAACAGTGTATAGTGTTCTAATTTCTCCACATCTGTGCCATCACTTGTTATCTTTTGTTTTATTGATGATGGCCACCCTAACAGGTGTGAGGTGATATCTCATTGTAGTTTTGATTTGCATTTCCCTAATGATTAGTGATGTTGAGCACCTTTTCGTGTACCTGCTGGTCATTTGTCTTTGGTAAAATGTCTATTCAAGTTTTTTGCCTTCCCATATGCAACAACATGGATGCATCTGGAGAACATTATGCTAAATAAAATAAGTCTATTATAGATGGGCAAATACTTTATGAATCCACTTTATATAAGATATCCAAAGTATTCAAATTCATAGAAATTAAGAACAGAATGGTAGTTTCCGGGGACTAGGGAGATGAGGAAATGGGGAGTTGTTCAATGGGTATAAAGTTTCAGTTGTGCAAGATGAATAAGATCTAGAGATCTACTTTACAACACTGTGCATATAGTTAATTCAGTTTTGTCACTAAAAGTTAGGCAGATAGATCTCACGTTAAGTGTTCCTATCATATAAACACGCAAATTAGGGTTGGGGGCACAGGAATCTTTCAGAGAAAATGCATAGATTTATTACCTTGATTATGGTGATATTTTTATAAGTTTATGCACATCTCCTAATTATGCAAATTGTATACATTAAATATGCCCATTTTTCGTATATCAGAAATACCTGAATAAAGATATTTAAAAGAAAAGTCATTTACGGCATGACGAAAAAATTAACTATTACAATAATATGATAACAACTAGCACTTGTTAATGTCTCACAATATTGTATCAGACACAACAATAAACAATTTATGTGTATTAGTAACAATTGTTAGAGAGGCTGTGGAGAAAAAGGAATCCTCATAGACTGTGGGAATGCAGATTGGTGCAGCTGCTATGGAAGGCAGTGTGGAGGTTCCTCAAAAAATTAAAAACAGAATCACCGTATGACCCAGCAATCCCTCTCCTAGGTATCTACCCAAAAAATCTGAAAACATTTATCCATAAAGACACGTGTGCTCCAATGTTCAATGCAGCTTTATTTATGGTGGCCAAGACATGGAAACAACCAAAATGTCCTTTGATAGATGAATGGGTTAAGAAGTTGTGGTATATATACACAATGGAAAACTATTTGGTGGTAAGAAAAGATGAAATAGTACCATTTGTGACAACATGGATGGATCTTGAGATTATAATGCTAAGTGAAATAAGTCAGACAGAAAAAGTTACAGTTGTATTCTGAATCACTTTTATCATACAAAACAGCTACTTGAGACTTTGACCAACCTCTTAAGCTGTCTTTTACTTTAGTTTCCTCTTGTATATTAGGTTGGTGCAAGAGTAACTGTAGTTTAAAAGGTTGAAAATAATCGTGAAAACTGTGATTAACTTTGCACTAACCTGATAAAACGAAGACATAAGACAATTGTCTTCTAAATTGATCTGTGAACATATAAGGTAACGAATGTAAAGTGGATAGTGCTATGATTGACATAGATCATGTAATCAAAAATGGTAGATAACATTACTAAGATTTCCAGTTTCTGAGGGATTGATGAGACTATCAGCCACTTAACTTGCTCTTCTTCTTCAACTCTGATTCTAGCTAGAATCCCAATCTAGCTACATTGACATATGTTTTCTCTTTTAATGTTCACCAGAGGATGAGCATAATGTTGGAAAAGGAGGCAGCTGAGGTTCAGAGAATTTACATGATTAAGCTGAAATGTAAGAGCCTCACCTCCTCTTCTCGTCTGCCCCATTGTACTTCACATTGCTTTCTGGTTCTCACTGCCCTTAGGCCACTCCCCTCCAAAAATGTTCCTCAGCATTCCAAGGCAATCTAGCTAAACAGCTCCCTCCACAGCTGCTGCATTGCTGAAGATGAAGAGAAGCTAAAAACGCAGACCTGGACACTGAAGATCCTAATAGCTACCTCAATTCTTGGCTCTGATTTCATCCTCACTCCTCTTCCCAAGAAAAAGATGAAAAAGCCTTCAGTGACCCAAGATATGCCATTTATCCTTCATTTAGCATGCATTACACTGGGTAACTTAAATGTGGTTATATAGCAGAGCCTGCTACATCAAGTGGGATTTAGTTGGATTGTTTTTCTCTATTTTTTTTTTCTTTTTTAAAACCTGAGACAATATCTAAGCATAGTAAATAAAACTAATTAATTTAAACACACACACACACACACACACACACACACACACACAAGAGGTGGTGCTGGAAGATATTTAACATATTATACACAAGTCCAGAACAAATAAAAAGAAGCAATTTTGAGGTGGTCAAGTGAAAAAGAGAAGCAGCAACTTTGTATATTATTGCCAGATACAGGGCTTCAGAAATAAGCCAAAACGGCTCAATCTTAGGAGCTACTTTTTTAGGTGAAGTTGCAGAGAAGCTGGTTAAAAGTATCCAGACCCATTAGATTCTCTTTACCTTGGGAAGAAGAAAGTAAAACATGAGGGACAGGGGGAGGTAATCTGTAAAGATAATTAATTCTGTAAGAAGGGAGTAGAATACCTTCCTGCCACGGACTGGCAAGGCTGACTCTGCTTCTAGCGTGGGCTTTCTAATATTATAAAGAATATTTTCAAGGAATTCTAAATTCTTCTCACCTTAAGGGTCCCCTGGGTTTATTTCCATCATTAGTTGAAACTGTAAAGCTAAGCCAATGATTCCAGTTATCCTTCCTGCCCTTCTTCTATGGGGTCTATCCTATGAGTAGGAGTTGGTGGTGGTCTGCTTGCATTTCTTTGCTTTCTCGGTCAAAAATTGGGATGAAGTCAAGTGTGACAAGAGCTTTGCATTGAAACTGAACAGGAATTTTAAATTCTATACACATATTGCCATTTCGTGTTTATTTAATGCACAGAAAGTTCAGCATTCAGAAGTAGTATGGGAATAGTATAAGGGTCATACTAATAAACGCTAGTTCTTTTCAGATGCTTGTGTTCAAATGAGACACAAAATCATACTGATAGCATTTTTTTTTTATTTTATGCTGATGCTATTTTGCTTTGTTGAGTGTCTTTCCCTTTTTTTTTTTTTTTTTTTTTTTTTTTTCCCTTCTCTAAGGGCAATGTTTCAGGGAAGAGGAGCATGGATAGCCTCAAAACAAATTAGTGAACATTTGATTGGATACACAGTTGGAATGAAATGAAAGGAAAGTGACTTATTGTGTGTGATTAGATATAAGCAGACAAGTGTGACACACAAAAGTAAGTATGATAGCACTAATGGGAAGAGGGGGGGAAGGATGTCGGGGATAATCAAAAAAGTAAACTTGTTTCTAGCTGAAAATTGAATTATGACCTGAGTATGCAAAGACAGAAAAGATGCTGAACTGGACAGCACTAATAGTACGGCTCCTGTTCTAAATCCATGGATAGCAGCTTATACTGTTTTGTAAACATAGTTTTTAGTTCCCTATGGAATAGACATGGGGAGATGATAGTGCTATTGTATAACTTTTATTTTCACCATAATCATATTGCTTTTTATGAAACATCATTTCTTCTCTCTGGAATACTCTGGAGGAAAGTTGTGCGAAATTACAGTCATCTGTGTTGACTGGGGCAGCAGGAGACACCTGCAACTGTCCATCTTCCACATATCTATTTAATTTTTATGTTACTAGGTAAAATCAACAGTATACACTTCCGTACATAATGAACACTCAATTCTTATCAGTAATGCTACAGATCATTTTCAGCAGGTTTTGGACATTGTGCATTTTTTCATACATTCTAACTTACTGCAAGGCACAGGACGAAAACCAGGTGTGTGTGTGCCTTCACTGAAAGGATGATCAGAGCTTTCATTTTTGTCTCAGTATTCTAATGTCATACGTGTCTAAATATTTTTGCAGGATTTCCGAAAAAACCTGTCACTTATTTAGGAAATAAAATAGGGAGAAAATATTAAAGCAGTGGGTTAAGTGTCAGGGATAAATTTAATTCAAAGTTTGTTGCAAACGTTTCCTCTGCCCCCTCAAAACTGGCGACCTACCTAGTTATATTCTGTTGAATATCACATTCACTATAAGCTTCTTAGTAAATAAGGGTTAGTGTATTCCAAGGGTTTGGTCCATTTCCCCCCAGAATCCTTTTATTTGTACTTTGATTAAATATAATAAACATAATTAATATTCTGGCAGCTTGTGTGGGAGATTGAGTTCTTAGGTTGAGAACAATATCATAGCAAGCAATAATGAGCTCTGTCTCTGGCATGTGAGTTAGAAACACACTCAAAAAGCTCCGGAAGGTGGGCATCTGTGGAAAGTTTTATAAGAGATAAATGTTTTCCTTTACCATGATTCACAGTGATGCTGCTAAACAGAAATGTGCATTTTGCCTAACTGCCAATACAGCTGCAACATTCTATGTGGGATTCTGACTTCAAGTAGATATGTAATGTGTATACCAGACAGACTCCAAATGCATAAACAGCCTCACTGAATTATTTCAAAAGCTTCTTAAGTGACCCTGAAAGCAATTTCAAATCTATGTGAATCAGGGCTTATTGTCTAATGGACCCAAGTGGGTACATCTTCATTGGAACCAGGCTCTCAGATTTAAAAGGGAGTTTTAGAGACACATTAAAGAAATATTTGGGTTTTCCTCATACCCCCAAAAGGGAAATAATTATTAAAAGTCCTTAACACATGATGTCTTTTACATCCATACACCCCTCAAATTAGAGGCATGCTTCTGAAGACCTAAGCTTTGTATCCAAAATAAAACCTATAATTATTCAACAAACAATTTGATGAATATCAATATCTGTTAATAAGACTATCATCAGAACCTGATGGAGGGAATTTTTTCCTGCATATGAACTTTCTCACTACATGCTTACTGCTGTTAATATCAAGGCAAGATGGATATATATACGGTGTTTCCCAGAAAATAAGACTTAGCTAGACCATCAGCTCTAACGCGTCTTTTGGACCAAAAATTAATATAAGACCCGGTCTTGTATCATATTATATTATACCCAGTCTTATATAATATAATGTAAGACCGGGTCTTATATTAATTTTTCCTCCAAAAGACGCATTCGAGTTGATGGTTCGGCTAGGTCTTATTTTCGGGGAAACACAGTAGATGATAGATAGATGATAGATAGATAGATAGATAGATAGATAGATAGATAGATAGATAGATAGATAGATAGATAGATAGATAGATAGATAGATAGATAGATGATGGATAGATAGATTAGATAGATAGATAGATAGATAGATAGATAGATAGATAGATAGATAGATAGATAGATAGATAGATGATGGATAGATAGATTAGATAGATAGATAGATAGATAGATAGATAGATAGATAGATAGATAGATAGATAGATAGATAGATAGATAGATGATGGATAGATAGATAGATGATGGATAGATAGATTAGATAGATAGATAGATAGATAGATAGATAGATAGATAGATAGATAGACCGATAGATACAGACACAATGATCAGAATACTTTGTGCAGCTCCTTCCAGACCTTACTGTATGTGTTTAATACTGCTCAATGGCTACATAGTGGAATAATTACCAGTTACAAGAGACATCATTTTCTTTATCTTTTTTTTTTTGGTACAATAAAGTATAATCACTTTATACACATTATAAAAATTTGGCATTGGGTTTTCACTATGACATCATTTTCTTTTTAACCAATAAAAATGTGTCTTTAAGATTTCCCCATGACACCCTTATATCTATTTCTTTCATTTTACACTGAGAAAATTCACTGCACTTGTTCTTGAATGAAGTGATGGTCTCTCACCTGGCCAACTAATACATTCAGTTTTAAATAAGTTACTTCAGTGGTCTTAGATTACTATTTAACAGTTGTTTTTTTTTAATTTTTGATCTTATTTGAAATTTTATACTCTTTGCAGTTTGTCCACGTGCCTTTCTCTCTTCTCTCTCTCTCTCTCTCTCTCTTTCTTTTCTTCCTTCCTTCCTTCCTTCCTTCCTTCCTTCCTCCCTTCCTTCCTTCCTTCCTTTTTTTTTTTCTTTTACTTTCTGCTAGACAAAGACAGTTTCTATTTTCTCCCTATTTTCCACACACTCACAGTAAGTCACAGAGGCCAACTGAAACCAAATTTTAAGACCAGACTTTGTTTAAACCAGGAAACCGCTACGTGATACTCCTTATACTTTTCACTTTCTTTTACCACCAGCTGTTTTATGATTTTGAGTTTTGCTCATAGTGAATGGACTTTGATTAAACACCATAAATTTCTGCCCAAGCCGACCATGGGACAAGCAGGTATGGGACCTGTAAGTCACTTGTCTTGTTCTGTGCAAATAGCTCCTCAATACAATTTTTGATTAAGGTAATTGAATAGTTTCCCTGAATCCTTGAATTAAAACCCTCATTAAAGGTGTCCTCACTTCCTTCATGGACTTTGTGCATACATATCTGTTTGTATATCTCAAGAAATTCTTTTTTTTTTTTTTTTTTAATTATAAGAACTATGTCTCTTTGACCCACACTGACTAGTGGCTGCCAGGATATTGGCAATGTAAATCCACTTACCTGATCAGAAGACATCCAAGATATACTACATACAATGAAAATGCAACTTTGGTCTCTTTCTTGGGGTTGCATATTTCGAAGCTTTAAATTTCTCCTAGGAACACTTCTGCCTTGTACATGTTTTCTCATTATAAAGCCAAGTCGTGTGCCTATGTTTCTCAATGAAATAACTTCAGAAAACATTACTTTCTGTTGCAACTGTTTTCTCTGGAACTTCTAATTTGACAAAATTGGTGTATTTAAAGGGAGTCTAAAAACAAAGAATAAATTCAAATGCCCACTGGTCAGTCTACCTAGATTGGTATGCGACCTCTGAGCAAACTCCTAACACTATTAGGAAGCTTTGAAAGATTTATTGACTAAAGCAAAAGAGAAAATATCTCTGAATGATCTCTCTGAGGTGTTCTTCTCTTATCCACTACCCCCATCTATCTTTTCTATACTATATCCATACTCCATATAACTCTTCCACAGATTGTACTGAAAGAAACATATTACATAAATTATCACTTCTTCACAATTATAATTTAGAGTCTTTAATTTATTCTACACACTGCCTAAGTTCATCAAGGTAAAGTTGCTTAATTTACAGTAAAAGTAACTCCTAGTTTATTACACAGCTACAATTAAGAACTTCTGAAAATCAAAGATGATAGGAAAATTTTAGACAAAAGTTTAGACTTATATTAGATACCAATGTCCTGGGTTTCCCAGACTTCTCCTAATTGATCTACTTGCTGTATTAATCAGATGGAGACAAACAGACAATGGATGTCAACTGGAATCTAAATAAAAGTCATGAGTAGCCTAAGATTTTTAATACATAAAAATGTCTTATAATAGCTAAAAGGTAGGAGCAAACCCTATTCAGGGTTCTCTTTTCTTAATGGGATATTGAACAAAAATTTAAAACTATAAACAGTATACGAAATTCTGAATGAAATTATGAGGTGTTTTCAAAACCAGAGGACATTAAATCTTTAGGTAATACTTGGATGTCTACCTAGCTGTAGGTAGCCAAAAACATGCCAGAAAGTTCAAAATAATAGAACCAACAATCATACAACTAGTAGATATATGTGTTATATATTATAGGTAATTTGAAAAGCTATGAAAAAAAAAATAGCTTAACCAATCCTCCCACTTGCCCTACAGTTCCTTCTCTATTTAGTACCATGCTGTTTGAAAGAAATATAGCAAAAGCCACAAATGGGAGCCTCATGTGTCATGTTAAACCTTTTGATACCCACATTTTAAAAAATAAATAGAAATAGATAAAATAAAATATAACCATATTTTATTCAGTGTATCCAACATAATTGTATTTCCAATATGTAATCAGTGTAAAATTATTAATTAGAAATCTTCCATTATTTTGTTCTTACTTAGCTCTCAAAATCTAGCATGTATTTTACACTTACTGAACATGTCAGTTAGGATGAGCCACATTGCAAATGCTCAATAGCCCTTGTAGTTGGTGTCTATTGTATTCTGTATTCTGTATTGGATAATTGTTTACTTACCACAGGTCATTTCCTTAAGCCATCAACTAAGAATGAATATAGCTGCTGTGCTACTAAACAAGAATAAATGTGCCATAATATATTCAAACTTTACTACAAAATAAATAAAATACAATAGAAACTGGCAGAAATTATAGAACTATCCTCCAAAACTATATTGTGTAACTTCTCGATGGAATGATTAATAGTGGGAAACTTCAATGCACTTCAATTTGGCAAGTATTAATTGAGTTCCTATGGGATATACAGTATTGATTGATTAATGAATTAATTACTTAATTAAGGAAATATGTCTTGAAGCCCTATTAAGTGGAACGTACTTTTCAGTTGTCAGTATTTAAGCAAAGAGCAAGAGAAATGAAATGCATGCCTATGAGTTTTGGCTACATGGAGGTAGTTATGCCATGGGAATTGAGAGAGAGAGAGAGAAAGGGGGAGGGAGGGAGGGAGAGAGGGAGGGAGGGAGGGAGAGAGAGAGAAAGACATTGCCCAAGCATGCAAGGAGTTACTTGCTATTTAAGGAAGAGTAAAACATGAATTACTATAAGACAGTATGAAATGTCGTAATAAGAGCACACATAAATGAATAGATTGAAAATAAAATGTCAGCTAGATAATAAAGTACAATAAAGGAAAATAAAAGTGGATGATTTGTTAGCTAATGATGTAATGAAAAGGTATAATCTATTTTTTTTTTCCTTTGATTGCTTTTTTTTTTTTAATTTATTGGGGTGACAATTGTTAGTAGAATTACATAGATTTCAGTTGTGCAATTCTGTATCACATCATCCATAAATCACACTGTGTGTTCACCACCCAGAGTCAGCTCCCCTTCCATCACCGTACATTTGATCCCCCTCACCCTCATCCCCCACCCCCCGGTATAATCTATTTTATATAGAGTGATCAGGAGAGGCAATTTTGATAAAAATTAAATAAATGAAGAACGAGTATGTGAATATTTGAGGGAAGGGTTTTCCAAGCCTAGGAAAATGCAATGGACATTCATTCCGAGTACAGAAAATGACACACTTTCCATATTTTAAAAAATTACTTTTATGTATGTATGTATGTATGTATGTATGTATGTATGTATGTATGTATTTTTTTGAGGGAAAGAATAGTTTGCAAAGATGGCTAGGGACCAGATCATTCATGTATACTATGTTAAACTTTGGATTTTTTTTCCTGAATATGATGGAAGCTACTAGAGCATTTTGATAAGAAACTGATGTTATCTTATATTTACATGTCAGAAATAGACAATGGGGAAGAATTCTAAGTTGGGACAATGATAGGACAATATTAAATATTACATTGAATTCAGGGACAGTTGTTTATAGTCTACCTTGGTTATTCACAGAAATATGATATTTGCTTTTCTAGGGTGACGGAGATGATATAATAATGGTTCAGAGTTGAAATACATTTAAAAGGTAGAGAAAATAGGGTACTTTCTAGGGGCTTGATACGGATAGCTTAATCAACAGGAAAGTAAAAGTTTGAAAATCCATAGATACAAAGAAAACATTGAGGCACCAAATCCCAGGCAGAGGAAGCACTATGAAGCTGAGCATGTGGCCAAAGTAGCATCCATACCTAGAGATGAGTACGTAGTCTGGTTGAAATAGCAAAGGAACTTTACAGTATTTGTTTGTGTTTCTAATATTTTTTTTGGTGGAGCCTTTAAGATTTTTTATTTCAAAACTCATGTCATCTGAAAAAAGTGACAATTTAACTTCTTCATTCTCAATTTAGATGCCTTTTGTTTCTTTCTCTTGCCTGACTGCACTGGCTAGAACTTTCAATGCTATGTTGAATAAAGATCATATATTATATTATATATGATATTTCATATATATATGTCATATATATGAAATAAAATAAGAAGTGTTATACCAATAAGTACTGATAATGGAAAAATAAAATGGAATAAAATGGCTAATAGAGTCACTTAAAATAGAGTCAAGCCACTATTAAGAAAGTGGGGTTTATGCCCATCTTGTGGCTCAGTTCTCAGAATTGCTATTAAGTTTCTAAACCTGTTGCTAAACTAAGCTAGAGACTGACTCATAAACACCCTGGAACAACAACTGTGGAATGGACACATATGGACTTTACTTCTTTCCATGTACTTCTCACTTCCCTCGTTTGCATATTGGACTAATCAGTCCTTGTTAACCTAGCCAGCTACCCTTCATTTGCATGAAATAATTACATTTGGTGGTTTATAAACTGCCTTTCTTTGTTCTTTCCAGAGAGCAGTCTGAATTGCTACCTGAATCTGCATCTCTTGGACTGGGATCCTTTAAGAGCCCCCCCCCAAAACTTTTAATTTGTTTTACAGCCTCAAATCTTTGTTGGTTAACACCAGAAAATGTACTACATTATCATAGTACAGAAAAATCAGTGCAAGAGTGCTCAGTGATGGCTGAGATAACACACTTATCAAACAAGGACAAAAAAAAGTTTTCATTACAAATATGGATTGAGTGGAGGAATTATAGGAATCAAGGCAACAGAAGGATAACTAGGCAATAATATGAATAACTTTAAGCCAACCAATAACATTTAATGAATATATAGAGTATACTGCAAGGATAATTCAGAGTTAATATGTCCAAAAGTGTCATTATTTCAAGGTTATGACTATTATAGATCACTTCAAATTCTACACAAATATAGAATGAGATTGGAATATTTACAAAATGACTTCTGAAATTTAAATTGCAATTCCATTGAATTTACAGATCACTTTTTAGACATTTTGCATTTTAATAATTTTTGAGCTCTTCAATCCATACACATGATCTATCTCTCCATTTATTTAAGTGTTCTTTAACTTTTTTCTGTAGCATTATGTAGTTTTTACTATGTAAATATTATGCATTTTTGTAACACATATTTCAAATTATTTTATTTTATTCTATTCTATTTATTTTATTCTATTTTATTCTATTTATTATATTCTATACTTATTATATTTTTATTCTATTTTATTTATTTTATTCTATTTTATTTCATGCAAATGAAGGATAGCTAGCTAGGTTAACAAGGACTGATTAATCCAATATGCACATTGTATTTACAAATTTCATTTTCTAATTACTTATCAAAGGTAGAAACAAAATGTATTATATATACACTATACTTTCTCAATTCACTAATAATTTTAGTATTTTTAAATTAATTATAATTTTCTACATGCAAATCAAGTAACTTGCAAATGAAGTTTTAAATCTCCTTTTCCAAACTTTATGCCTTTAATTTATTTCCTTTCCTTTCCTTTCCATTCCTTTACAATGGTTGTGACCTCCAGGGAAATTCTGATTAGAAGTGGTAAGAGAGGACATTATTGCTTTAACGACTTCTTCCTGATCCTAGGAGAATAATATTCCACATTTTAGTAAATATTATTTTAGCTATAAATTTTTATAGGTACTTTACATATTAAGAAAAGCCTTTCCTATTTATAGTCTTTGGAATTATTTTTATTCATGATTTTTTTTTAATTAAAGTTTATTGGGGTGACAATGGTTACATAGTTACATAGGTTTCAGGTATACAATTCTGTAATACGTTTGCAACATGGATGGATCTTGAGATTATTATGCTAAGTGAAATAAGTCAGAGAGAAAAAGTAGAGAACCACATGATTTCACTGATATGTGGTATATAAAACTGAAAACAACAGAAGAACAAGACAAATGAAATTTTTTATATCATGAATGGTGCTTAAATCTTTCAATAATTTTCATGTGTTGAGATGATCACTTATTTTTTCTTATTAATTAATTATATTACATTAATTGATTTTCAAATGTTAAAACCAACTACTGTTTAAGGAGTAAGTCCCTCTTGGTCATAATATATCACCTTTTATTTATTGCTGAATTCTATTTACTAACATCTTCTTTAAAGTTTTTGAAGCTATGTTTATGAGTTCTGCAACAGATTCAGGCAGCTGTATAAATGAGACTGATCTTTGGGTCATGACCTAGCAATCAAATGTTATTTGAAGTATTTGCAGCAGATAAGGAGGCTGTATGGAAACTTTGACAGGCCTCTAATGGAAAATGAAAGAACAGGCCCTTAGGATATTGGAGCAAAATCATACCATCTATGATAGATAACTATTCTCCATTGAAAAACAATTTCTGTTTGCTAATGGGCTCTGATAGACACTGAACATTTAAACATAATCCACTAAATTATCATGTAGTATGAGCTGTCTTTTATGAATATGGTATTTTGTAACCTAACAAGTTTGAAATTTGGGCATTGCAGCAGTACTCATCGAGTGAAATTCAATACAGAGATGGAATTGAGTTTGAGCAGGTCTTTTTTTTTTTAAGTGCATAATTTGTTAGGTTTGTTTGTTTGTTTATTATTAGTTTCAGGTGTACAAAACAATGTAATAGTTAGACATTTATACCCCTCACAAAGTGATAACCCCCCACCCCCAATCTACTACCCCTCTGACATCACACGCAGCCATTACATTTCCACTGTCTCTATTCCTTATGCTGTACTCCACTTCCTGTGACTATACATATACATATACATATATATATAAGTAATATACATATATATGACATATATATGTATGTATATTACATATATATGTATATGACATATATATATATATATATATATATATATATATATATATATATGGTCATAAGACGTGGAGTACAGTTGTCTTACTAGGGAGACCACTTCATGGATGATGTAGGTGCCTGACCACTGCAGTGTACACCTGAAGCTGAAGCTAAATAATAATGAATGTCAACTATAATTATATGCGTGTATGTGCGTGTGCATGTGTGTGTGTGTGTGTGTGTGTGTGTGTGTGTGTGTGTGTGTGTAGGCACCTACACCATCCCTGAAGTGGTCTCCCTAATAAGACGAGTGTCCATCGGATACCCTACAAAACCTTTACAACAACATTATTGATTATATTCCCCAAATTGTCTTTCGTATCTCCATGGCAATCTGTGGTTACCAATTTTGCTTTCTAATCCCCTCACCTTCTCCCTCATTCCCTCCCTCTTCCCATCTAGCAACTCTTAGTTTTTCTTGTGTATCTGTGAGACTGTTTCTGATTAGTTTGTTCATTTATTCTATCCTTTAGGTTCCACATATATGTGAGATCATATGGTATTTATCTTTCTCCATCTGACTTATTTCACTTAGCGTAATGTTCTCTAGTAGGTCTTGAAGGCACAAATAGCATGAAAAAATGGCTCAGTCTCATGAGCCTCTATTCCCTCTATATTAGCCATTTCTAATTTAACCCAAAAACATATAAAGCCACCTGAGAAAATTATCTATAATGAGTTGACCGAGGGGGAACAAAGAAGGGAGTGGTTTAGGGAAGATTAAGTATGGCTGTATCATAAAATCTGAAACAACTGATGCTGATCATCAAGAGGAAGGGCTGCTACTACAATTTATGCGGCAATGAGAGAGAATTTCTGATTTGCTTATTAGTACTCCTTTGTCCCATGGCATAAATCAATGGGAAACTACAGGAACAAAGGACCATTTATAGTGCAGACTGGGAACAGAGGTTTGGATCACCGATTCAAGAAAATAATCATGACCATTAGTTTGGGTATTCTTTGTTCCTTTAAAATAAGTATGTTCTCTAAATCTAATTATAAATACTCATAGGAACTTAAAATACATCAAATCACTTTGTATCCTGCTGAATTTTTGTGCAGTTTCTTGAAGTGATGACTTCTCTTTTGCTTCAAGTATGTACAAAAATCTTTTGGGTGGTTAATGACCAAATTCAATGAAGATGGAAATAATTGTTTAAAAAAATAAAAATGTGAAAATTTTCTGTAGGGTATG
Organism: Rhinolophus ferrumequinum; assembly: GCF_004115265.2. Lineage (NCBI taxonomy): Eukaryota > Metazoa > Chordata > Mammalia > Chiroptera > Rhinolophidae > Rhinolophus > Rhinolophus ferrumequinum. Next base: position 25,801,089 of record NC_046288.1, read on the forward strand.
TTGGAGAGCTCACTCAACTTTAGGCACCGAGAAAATAAAAACACATTCTGGATCCTGAGAGCTGTACCTTTCCCCATCCTTAGTACAGAGGATAAAGTATACCATAATATCAAAGGAAAATATTCTAAATATCCCCACTGTTATTATTAGTAATTGAACAGATGTTATTTACTGTTCAAAAAATTTGAACATTCCTTAACCTGACAACTTTGAAGACCAAAGACAGAGAGAGAAAGAACATTCCATGAAGTTAATGTGGTTTCTCCTGAATTAATTTCAGTTTTCTTTTTCTTTTATTTTTAAGTAGATGTGGTAAGATGAATTTTTACTTTTTAGTTTCACACTATTTTGATAGCAAATTTATGTTATGTTTTCATATGCTCATACTTCCAAAATACATGAAAACAAAACACAAATGAAATTGAATTGGAAGATTCTGTCATGACTTACAGAAATATCTACTATTCGTGCAGCCATCTGTTGTGAATGATTCAGCTTTGAGACATATAATGAAACATGAAATCTTGAAGTTAGAAAGTGTGCATTGCTCTAATAAGAGTGCTTCTTGTCTTGTTTTATTTTTGAACTTAAATGTCTCATTTTATTCATTTTTTTTTAATTTGTATATATTATGTAATAGATTGAGGGATAAAGACAGATTAGATTTTTTAGGATACTTTTAGTTAGATTTAGTCATTCATTCCTTTTGTTCATTTTCAGTCTGTTTATGAGTCATCATTTCATTTGCTCATATTTCTATTCCAATTAATATAATTTTTAAAATTGGTAAAGAGGTTTAAATAAAATTATTTTGGAAGTCATAAGTAGCAATGTCCAATATGAAGGACCTACTTAATATTTAATCTATCCCTACTTTCCCATGTCCATTTCTGTTGCTTTCTAAATGTTATGACATACTCAAGGTCAGAAGTAGACTAATCCAGAGAATACTAAATTTTAAGAGGAAACATAAAGTGGTGGAGAAAAGACCAGAGTGAAATTAGACCTAGGTTCTAGGATTGGCTGTGTTTCAACTTAGTTAAATTCTATGTACTTCAATTTCTTATAAGAAAAATTGAGGAAATTGTTATATTCTTAAGCCTCAGCCTTTTTTGTCTCTGAATTTATGTGACTGATTTTGTTTCATCTAGTGGAGATAATCCAGGAATGTGGATATCCAGTGAAAATTTACAAAAATAGCATAAGTGAAGTTTGCACAGGAAAAAAACACCTAGGGTGATTGGCTCAGATTTCTAGCTATTTTAGTTGTCAGGCCTTCAAGTAAATTATAGATATTTCAAATAAAAGCAGTTATTTCCCTGAGAGCCACAGCTGAAGGAAGATGTATCACTTGTGTGTGTGTGTGTGTGTGTGTGTGTGTGTGTGTGTGTATCTGTAAATATTCATAAGACCTTCTTTATTTAAAAAGCTTGCATGCTACACTTTCTTTATTTGGGAAAATTTATAGTTTAGGAGAGTAAAGTGATAGTTGGACCCTTTAAGGATATTGAATTCAGTTTATATATACAAACTAAAATCAAATATTTTAAATGAATTCATTTTAAAGAAAAGGGGGGAAAGTCCTGGTATGTGGGATTTTTAAAAATAGTAAACAGGCATAGTTCAGATATTTTGTTCATATCTATACATATCCTCACTGTACACACCCAAGTAGCTAATGTAGAGGGTAAGTTACGTGAATGGAATGGACATCACTTAACAATACCAGTGGAAAAATCAAGATATCAACATAAACTGAGTATAAGACAAAGCTTTACTAGCAAAGAGAAAAGGTAAATCCATTAGGACAAGTACCATGTTTCCCCGAAAATACGAGCTAACTGGAAAATAAGCCCTAGCATGATTTTTCAGGATGACATCTCCTGAACATAAGCCCTAATGCACATTTTAAAGCAAAAATTAATATAAGACCCAGTCTTATTTTCGGGGAAACATGGTACCTATGACAAGGATAATGTGTTCAATACAGAACAGTTATTATTTTAATGTCATAAATTGTCTTTACCTTCCCCCCCATTTTTAAAAATGAAAACATGATGCTTTATGGCATGACACTTGGACCTCCAGCCACTAGCTTTCTCCTTTAAACATGCTATGGGGCTTTCTGTATTAGTAATACACAACAAATGCTCACATGGGTCATCAGCCAGCTGAAGAGGACTACCTTGGAAACAGTTTCTAATAATTTCATGTAACTTGTCTCTTTATTCGAAGGACTGCATCCTCTTTGTGTAAGTATGTGTGTTCTTTTGAGTACATTAGAGGGAGGTAGGCAGAGAATTGAGATAACAATTCTCTCCCTTCCAAATCTTTACTTTCCCTTTAATGTGATTCCTGGTACATAATTGTGGTATCAAAGACAAAGGGTTCTCTTCATAGACTTTTTCCACTTTGTTCTGGAGTCTAACTAGTGGAGATCAGTATCTTGGAAGTAGATTATGGTTGTTTGGGAAGCACTACAGAAGAAAATAAGTTATCTTTCATAGAGTTGTCATAGTATATTGTTTTAAAATTAAATTATGTACATCATATGATGTACATAGTGTCAATAATGGTAATCCTGGATATAGCATCTTTTCAAGAATTACAGAAACACAAACTATATGGCTTTACAAGAACCTTAAAAATTACATAATAATCTAATTTACCAACGTATCAGAAACTGAAAACATAGAGATCTCTGGTTCTTGTTGAACTGGGAAATATTTGCCGGCAAAATGTCATCTACAAGTGGAATTAAGATTCAATTTTACCATTCTCCTGTAACTTTAGAGTTCTTTTCAGGTTTTGTTTTTTTGTCTTCTTATTGACTATAGACAATAAAAAGTAGATACTGGACTTCACATTGTTCTAACTATACTAGAGTACTATAAAAATCTGTTCTTTGACCATTTTTTGTTCCCCCATTTATAATGCAAATTTATGCAAATAAAGAAAAGAAATTTTAGGTAATTATTGAGAAAACATCACAATTAATAGTATCACAAACATCAATAATTTTATTAACAGATAATACAGTCAAAGTAAACTAAAAATAAATGTTCACATGTGCATAATAATTCATTGCTTATTTTTGAAAGAACTGATATTTCTTTTGTTTTTCTACTTTTTCTGAGATGCACATTACAAATTGATTTCCTCTCTTCAGTTATGTTGGTCTTTTGTAATTAAGTATATGCACAGTGTTTTCGTTAGATTTTTAATGCCTGATTGTAGCTTAATTTTAATGGTCACTGTTCTGGTTGTCACTAATATCTGTGAAATATAAGGAGAACATTTTGCTTAGCAGCAGAAACACTGGTATATTGTCTTATAAAAAGTTCTGTTTTTATAAAACAATATTTGCAGATAAATATCATGCTGCTTTGAAAACATTTATTATTCCAAAGGACCAGCTGCAAAGGAAACTAATCAACATAAATGATTATGATCATTAAACTAATCTGCTTTCTATGGACTTAAGGTAAAAAATAACATTATTAAAATTCCTCATAAGGCCCAAAGTCTACATTTACAATCAACCTATCACCATACTATAATGTTTTTCCTTTTCAGATGTCATTCTAATACTTATCAATATGTATCATTTACAATTCTAATGTCTACACTTATTAGTAATAATACTGTTTTTCTTGGGAAGAATCCAAAAGATATTTTAATAATGCCATTCCCTTAGTTCTTCTATTTTTTTCTGTCCTTTACAATTTTAGAGAACATAAAGTATATTTTAAAGGTAACGGGATTATTTTTTATTGGAAAATTTTACAGGTGAAAATACTGGAAGTGCTGAAATTAGAAATATATACAGACAGAGATGAGAAAGGGAGATAAGAAAAGTTTTTTATTGAGAGATTTAAAAAGGAATTTTATTGTGAAAATCATGTACATGATTTTTCAAGTTTCTATGACAACTAGGCTATATTTTAATTTATATCTAAAATTAAAATAAGTTTCCTCGTAGATAAAGTTTTCCTCATTTACAAAATTTTAGTGCCTACTCTCTCTTAGGCATTTCTTTTTATTTTTTACTTTCTTTCTTTTTCTTTTTTTTTTTTTTTTTTTTAGGGGATAGAGTATTAGCAGTGAATAAAATAGGCAATTATTTTGCTCATTGAGAACTTCTTTTTCCAGGCAGAAAATAAACAGATATATTAGATATCACCATCATAAAAAAAAAAAAAATACATCCCATCAGGATAAGAGCTTTTCAGCGAATAGGCTGCTGTATACTAAGAGGCCATATTAGAGAGTGGTATAAGGGCAGCCTCTCTAAAAAAGTGACACATAATCTGAGACCTGAATGACAACAAGGAGAAAAATGTGAAAATTAGGGAAAAGAGTTTCCAAGCAGATGGGATAGGGTGAAAATGCTATATGACGGCAAAAGTCTTGGCAGTTTCAAGAGAGAGAGGCTAGAGTGGCTGGAGAGTAGACAGCAAAGAGGAGAGAACTGAAGATATACGCAGTTTTAGATCATGGAAGTTTTTTTTGTCTGTTTTTGTTTTTCTTTTTACGGAGAGGAACATAAAGAATTTACTTAAGTTTACAAAAGAAATTCTGAATAAATGGAAAGATAATTCATGTTCATAGAGGAGAAAATTTACATAATTTGAGGTATCTATTCTACCAACATCAATCAATAAATTTCATAAAATCTCAGTGTTTGGGTGACTTGCCTAATAAACTCAAAATTAAAATAAGATAATATATACACAAAATGGCCAAGACAATGCTCAAATAATGAGAAGTGTAATAATAAGAACAAAGAGGAAATTTGTCTCTTCTGGTTAAATACATTACAAAGCTACATACTTAGAAACAAGTGATATTGACAACAAAAAAAATAAATAGTTCACTGGAGTAAAATAAATTCTAGCATGTGTGGAAATGATAGAGATTACTGAGGAAAAAAAAACTATTCTATCATTATAGTGTTTGGAATAGTATTTATTCAGAAAGCAAATCAAGTTATATATTTGCTAGGTACAGTTCATAAAATTGAATTCAATAGGATTGCTAGCTTAACATCTGAATGAAAGTATCATGCATTATAAAAATAAAAATAGTAATTTCCACAGAAGTTTTGGATAAATCCTTTTGATATAATGTAAGACCCATTCACCATAAAAAACACTTGATAAAATAGAATTTGACCATGTATATGAGTGTGTATCTCAATTAATAGAAAGAAAGATGTGTTATGTGTATGTATGCAGGAGCTATATTTAGATAATATATATCTAGCAAATAAACAGGAAACTATTTTTTAAAAAACCTATTACAAACAAGATGATTTAATTGCATATTGCAATTTAGAAAAATTAACATTAAAATTAATATGTGTCATATATAAAAATAACCATTTAGATTATATGACAGAATGAAGATCCAAATTCCAACAGCAACAACATTGCTAAAATATCTTGGCATACAGTTAATAAGAAATAATAAAACCTCTATGACTATGTGAGGTTAAACTTTAAGACTTTAAAACACATGAAGAGACAAAAAAAATTGCAAGACATACTATATTTTTTAGACAAGAAGCCTCACATCCTAAAGATTTTATTTTCTCCTGTCTGTTTATAAAGTTATCATGATCACATTAAAAATAGTTACTTTTGTTTCTTCACCTGAAGCAAAATAAGATGATTATAAAATTTCCGTAGAAATTTAAACAATTATGATAAACCAGGAAAACAATATTTGGGAGTACGTACACCAGAGATTTGCAACATTTTTATAAAGCCTCTGTTATTAAGACCATATAGAATTTGCCTACAAATAGATAGAAAAACTAATAAAACAGAATAAGAAATCCAAAAAGACACCTAAGAGTTATAGAAATTTATTATTCAGTAAAGGTGGCATTTCAAATCATTAGAGAAAATATGGATGATGTAGTAATCGTTAATTAGCTTTTGGAGGAAAAAGTCTATTAGCTATTTTTTTTTTTTTTTTGCAAGGCAAAGCAAAATAAAACATAGGCAAAATGTAAATACCACAAACTGAGTCAAAATGACATGACAAAATAGGTGAAATTATTGAAAGCTACAATATTTAAACTTGGATATCACCAATACAAAAGTCTATGAAAAACTTAAATGGAAATGTACAACAATATAAAATAAAAATGGTTAAAATATATGAATAATCAAGTTTCAGGAATGAAAATTCAAATTAACATAAACATATAATTAGGCACTTAAAATCCTTCATAGAAAGAGAAATACAAATTAAAAATACATTGAAATAACATCCCTTATCTATTAGATTTGCAAAAATCCAATATTTGGTAACACACTTGTTAGCAAGGCTGTGATGATATAGAAAATCTAATACATTGACACAGAATGCAAAATGGTTGTCATCCATAGGGAGGGGAAATTAGCAAACTATAGCACGTTACACATTGTCTATATTACATTGTGACCAAATTTCTAGGACACAATATCAAACATAAACTTTAAATTATGAAATTATGTATCTACAAGATTGTCAATTTTGACAATAATTAAAACTAAAGATTAGATAATCCAAATTTGCATCCATAACGTCTCCATGAGTAACTAATGGTGCAGTAGCACAATCTAGTATTGTGTAGATTTACATAGAAGTGAAGTCATTTCTACGCAAAGTGTAAAATGTTATTGAAAAGCAATCTGAAAAACAAAGAGATGTACTATGTTCATAGATGGAAAAGTGTCATAAATATACCATTTTTTTTCAAAGTACTCTTTAAATTCTGCTCATGTCAATGACAAGCTTAACAAAAGTTTCCATACAATTTGTTAGAACACTGATTCAAAACCTCATAATACTGAGCAAAGTCACAGAATAGATAATAAGATTTTGAAAAAGCAAGCAAGGATGGGGTAATTGCCCTACCAGAAACCAGGGTTCATTATGAATCTATAAAAGTATGACACACAAAGAAACATTTAAAAATGTACCTTGAAAATCCATAGCAAAATAGGAACTTAATATTTTATATGGCACTAAAATAAAAGTAATGTTATTAGGGTAATTGATTTTCCATGTAAAAAAATGAAATAACTACATCATGCCATAGCAAGCAATTATTGATAGAGAACATACTTCAATGAAAAAAAGTTTAAAAGAAAACCTAGGATATGAATCTTTATAACTCTGACAGGAACTGCCTAGGTTTTTCTTCAACAGTACAAAGAATATAAGGTATAGATTAAAATGTTAGGAAGTTGGACTTTCATAAAAAAACAAAACAAAACAAAACCCAGAAACAAAAACCTTGTACAAATAAAGACACCATAAATAAAGTTAGAAGATACCAAAAACTGGAGTAAGACATTTTCTATATCTGTAAAGCAAAATTTTGTATCCAGATTATAAAAATATTAATACAGACTGAGAAAAAAAAAGTGAAAGTTCAGTACAAAGGATAGACTGGCAAACAGATATATATATACTCTTGAAAGAGTTATGAAGATTTTCTATGTTTGCACATTTTTCTTTTAAAAAATATTCAAGAATTTTATATCTCAGCTCCATCTTAACTAAGCACTTGTTTCAGCTTTGGAAAGTCATCAAGGTCTCCTGAATCTTCTCCTTTTTCAATTATCAGTAATTTAGCCAAGAAAGCTTACAACTAACTGTTCAGTAACCTCCATAATGGTGGTTCCAGAAATTTGATCACAAAAATGTAACTCATTCTTATGATCAAAAAAATATATATCTTCCAGGTACGCCATCCAGTGAAAAAAAAATCATTTTGTTTCAGAATGTTCCCAAAGTGCATTCTTTTCTTTTCAGATAAAAAGTAAAAATTTGGCTGCCCTTAGTTGAAACAAAGGCTTTAAGACTGTCCCCCTTTGAGAGTGAAAAGCTTTATGTGTGGTACAAAGAATGTTATATTTTAAAACCGTATCTTGAAAAATGTTTTTAAAATATTATTATTCATAGACTTGCTTCTGCTAATATTGATGATTTTTATAGCTGTTAAAATTTCTTTTAGAGATACTCTAAAAAAATTGTGCGTGATGACTGACTGAAGCAAAGGCAGATGTATTACCAAGTATCATACATCAAAACCATGCATGCACAGGGAAAAGTATGAAACATTTCTTTCCAGTTCTATCATTTTTCTGCAGCTACTGTAACAAATTACAACAAATTTAGTTTTTTAAAACCACAGAAATGTATTCCCTTACAGTTCTAAATACCAAAAGTCTGAAATCAGTGTCACCAGGCCAAAATCAAGGTTTTGGCAGGGCTACACTACCTCCAGAGGCCCTACAGGAGAATTCACATCTTGTCTCTTCCAGCTTCTAGTGGCCTCAGCGTCCCTTGGCCTGTGACTGTGTCGTTCTAATTTTTAAGGCCAGGAACTTCAAATCTCTCTGTTCCATTTTTATGTTGCTTTCTCCTTTGTATGGGTGTCAACTCTTCCTGTGTCTGTCTCTTACAAGGATACTTGTGATTTTATGTTGAGCCCACCCAGATAACCCAAGATAATTTCTCCATCTGTCAATCCTTAAATAATCATACCTTCAAAGACCTCCTCTCCTTTTTTGTTTGTTTGTTTGTTTGTTAGTGATTAGGACACAGTATCTCTGTGGCGGGGTTGAGGTAGGGGTTGGGCTATCATTATTCCATTATTCTGCCTAGCATGACAACCATACTTTTATTTGGGAGAAAAATAAAGAACTTTTCTATTACTTAAATAATAACCTCTTTTTATTTATTTTTTTATTTTTTTTATTTTTTTGGTTTCCAAAAGTGATTCATAATCACAACTTAATTAATTCTTCTTTGATGGATACTACAGGAAAAGAGGTAGGTATTTATTTCTATTTTAGCTTAATCAAGCAAGAGGTTTAGGGTAACAGCTAGGAGGAATTAATTACTGTCTCTTGAAATTATGGGGGGCTCAGTGGACTGTTTTATTACTCTTCTCTGAAAGATCCAAAGAACAAGCAAATGGGAGAGAAAAGTGAAGAAGTGTTTGCTACCAGGTAGAATCATCCAGTACACTCACCTTTTTTAGGGCAGAGAATGAAGAAATAGTTTTTCATAGACAAAATGTATATATAGACATTTTCATAGACAACCATATATACAGGATGGCTGACTGAAGGGACCCTGAAAATAGGGAGATCTTTTGTAATTGGACCCCAAGAACCAGAAACCAAATGACAAGTCTTAAGGACTCAAAAAGGAGAATGCACTCATTTATCTCAACTGTGGTGAGGGAGTTGTCATAGAATTTACAAAAATATCCCTTCAGAGAAAAGAGCCAAATTTCAACAACATTTAAGACCAGGATGTGCAATACCAGCACCTGAAAGCATAAACCAAAAAGGAACTTCTATATCCCTTTAGTTGCTTCCCTCTCCTTCAAACTCCAACCCTGGAAAGGTCAGAATCTGATGGCAGGCAGGAGGAAGAGGAGAAAAAAGAAAAGAACCCAAATAGTTCACAAAAGATAAGCTAATTGCGTAATTAATTTGGCTGGCTTTTATGACACTAAAGAAAAAATGAAGCAATTAACTGCAACAAATTCTTTTCAATTTCTAGTGGGAAAAAAAACACCTCTGTGTGCATAGATGATAAATTAGAAAAAAACTAAAAAACTTGTTCTTAGCTTAAATCGTGAATAAAAGATTGCATTCTGCTAAAAAGCAGTCTTTTTATAGTGGCCAATATATCACATTTGCATAGACTTAACAAGCAATCACTTAAAAATCATCATTTTTAAAAACACACATTATCTTTCACTCTCTACTAGTATTCAATTAATAAAAAATATCACTATCAATATTTTTGCCCAGCCAGTTTTAATCTGTTAAGAAAAATCAGAATTATACAGTTCAGAGGTTGTGGACTAAATTTGAACACTGACACAGGTGAAATTTCCATACAACTAATGTGTATACCATTCAAGATCAGATATATTTATTTTTGATTTCTAAGGGAATGTATTTCATCATCTGTATTTCTAATAAGAGTGTGGCAGTTATTTCACAAATAAGATCTTAGACAAACATGATCAACTGCTTTTCTATCCATACACCATCTCAAGGACATAATTTATTTCCACCAATAACCATGTGAAATAATAGTACAACACATCACGTGTTAACCATCACAAGCCCAGAGGCTCTGGCTATTTAAATTGAGTTGCTCCCCAGCTGCTCACTTGAAATTTCATAAGATATATGCATATCTTATGAAATATATATATGAAATCTCAAAATATGGTTATTTTCGGGTGCTATTTTTTCCTGTGGCACTGTATTATATAGTACAACTTGTGTTTAGCATTTAAGAAGTTGCAGCTACATCCCTTTATCAAAGGCATATTTGTTAGAACATGCATATAAAAGGCTTTGTAAGTGAAGCACAGCTTTGATGTATTTAATAGGATGTAAAGCTGTCATCCTATTTTAATGGGCAATGTTTTATGTGCAGTAGCAGTAATATAATAATGCCTCTTCTGTGTGCTCTTGCCATTAGCACTTTTCCACTCCTTTTTTTTTAGTTAATCTTTAAACTTTAATGTAATCCAAACACATTAACATCTTTTTCTCCCCGTCGGTTCCTGACCAGAAGGAAGAGCTTTGCAATAAACTTTCCTTAACCGAAGGACAGTAACCATACAACTTGATCATCAGTACATTTCCTTCAATTCTGCCTCCCTGTCGGTTCATGCACACTCTTTCTAGCCTTGGAAATGCTTACCAGCACTGAAAGTGTTGGACTGGAGCAATACTGGAGATCAAAGTGAGTTAGAATGAAGAAAATAAACGGGGAATGAATTTAATGCATTGAAGAGCAACAGCATTCTTTTATTCGTTATTAGGCCAAGCTACTTCATATGGCATTGAATTAAAATGAGAAAACAGTGGGTGAACCATCTATGACTTCATACTGGCAGAGTTATTGGCATTATTACAAAAACTCTTTCATTGGTATTATCTCACGAGGTTTTTAAAATTTTTCTCTGATTCACAAGATACAGATTATAATTTTGCTGTATATTTCAGTATGACTTCTAACATTGTCCTTGAAGAGTATGGCATATAGGAATATGTCAAGAAAAGTTAATCAAACTAATGGAAACTACCTGATTGAATTTCCCCAAAGTAGTCTTACCTGGATTGCAGCTAAATATACACACACAGATCAATAACAGCAGTATGGCAGACAAAGCTTGTCTTCAAACAGCAGGAGAAATCTGAATGGTTTAATGGTCTAGAACTCTTAGCTTTAATATATTACATCTTAAATTTAATATTTTCATAATTTTCAGGAGAATTTTGGGTACTTATTTAATTATTTTCATGATATATAAACTGGAAATGCTGAACCCAAATACAATTGGCACGTTCTTCTGTTCAACGCCATCAAATCTTAGGTGACTTGGGGTTTCTGGAACCAGGTAAGTTAATCTAAAATTCTTACAGAAGTTAAACAAGATCTTAGACTTCTGCACTGAGCCTGCTTTAAGGGGACCCAATAACGTACCTAAAAATATCCCAGGACACCTGAATGATTTTGCTGCTCTAGAAGCTTCCTATGTCAGGAGCTTATTAAAGCATAAGGTTACCTTTCAACCTAGTATTTACCTCATGATTTTTCTATTAACTTAAGCTGCTGTTGTTTGTATAAAATTAAGTTGCTAATCAGTATCAACCAAAAGTTTTCTTGATGTAAAATCGAAAGTCAAAAGCTATTTTATCTATATATTATCATACATGAGCTTTAGGGAAGGGATGTCTAAGTTAATTTTGTGTCCATTATATACAATGTATATATTTCTCACATTCACATCTTAGACAGATATATGTGTTTCAAAAAGCAGCTTAAACAAAGAATAAAGATGATGTTGCAGGCTTATTTCTTTTAAAGTACACATCAGAAACTCTTTCACAAGACTAACGTTGGCTTTTAATCAAAAGATATCTCTCCAATGTATTGACCTCATTTCATGGGTTAATCACTTAATTCACTTGTTTCAATATCTTGAGCATAAATTATGTGTGTGTATTGTCTGTGCTATAGTCTCTTATTCAATAATTTGTGGATGCCCTTTGTATTTGTTAATGTTTGGGGGATAAGGGAATTATATTATGTGAATTCTAATCCTGTTACTTTTAGGATATATACTTTTGGGATGGAGAAGGGAAGGGAGAGAGAAAAAGAGAAAGGTTTCCTGAAAAGATTACTTACTGAACATTTGGAAAGACAACATTAAACATTATATAAAAGTTCTGACTTTTATACATAGAAAGTGCTTAACAAAAATACTTGTTTCAGAGAGTAAACATATTGTCCCTTACATCTTATTTCTCATAACACACCTATAATAGAAAGCATTCTTTTAAATGCTAATTCCTAAAATTTTTAATAAATTAAGGAAAAACAATGTTAAATAACAAGGTACATATGAAAGATCAGAAAACATGTAATCTATAAATTAAAACTGATATATATATTAAGTAGACTTAACCCTTTACCTTACTGTTTTGACCATTTCAACAAGGTCAGTAAACACTAAATTATCATCAAATCAAATTCAGTGAAATGAATTTAGCAATATATCACTATGACAAATCAATTCCAAAAATGTTTAAAAATTATAATACATCATGATCAAGAAGGGTTTATTTCAACAATTCAGGTGTGGCTTAACATTCAATAATTAACTAAGGTAATGCACCACATTAAAAGAATTAAAAAGTTATGGTCATTTACATAGATGCAGAAAATGTTTTTGATAAAATTCACCAAATATTCATTATAAAATGTCTCATCAAACTAAGTATAGAAGTAAACTTCCTCAGGCTGATGAAGAAACTATGAGAAATACCTACGGATAACAACTAACTGCATGTTGAAAGACTAGATGTTTTACTCCTCACATTTAAAAAAACCTATGTATGCTTACCTTAAATATTCCCAATAAATAGTCTAAAGGAGATCAAAATCAGTGTCATAAGGCATGTAAAACAGCCTACAAACTGGAAAGCAAGAAGCAATAGAGACTTATTTTTAGACCACCTAATAACCTTAGTAGAAAATCTTAAGGAATTCACAAAAATAGCTATGGAACTAAAGCATGAATAGAGCAAGTTCACAGAATACACAATCATTACATGAGTCGATTTTATTTCTATATGCTAAGCAGTAAACAATTAAAATTTTAAAAATCATTTGCAAAAGTATAAAAAATGAAATGATCAGTGATTAACTTAACAAAGTGTATATAAAACATGTATGCTACAAAACATCATGAAAAGACTTAAGGAAAACTAAATAAAGGAAGAGGTGCTATGTTCATGATCAGAAGATACCATTTAAAAGAGAAAAATTCTTATTAAACTGATCTATCATGCCAATGCAATCCCAATCAAAATCCAGTAAGGTTGCTGTAAAAACAAACTTTCTAAAATTTATGTGGAAATGAAACATTATATGAAATAGCCAATGGGATTTTAAAAAGAAGAACAAATATGGAGGAATAGCAGGACCAGATTTCAAGATTTAGCATACAGCTACAGTAATCAAGTAAATATTGGCATTAACATAAACATGTTGACCAATAGAACAGAAGACAATGTCTAGAAAGAGAACTACACATGGACGGTCAACTAGTTTTTGACAAACATGCCAAAGTAACTCAATAAGTTACTAATAATCTTTTTAACAGATGGTGCTAAGAAGTTGGCTATTTATATTTTCAAAAGGGATATAAATCTTTATACCATACATAACATTTAACATTAAATGGATCACAAACCTAAAAATAAGAGTTTAAATTATACAACTTCTGGAAGAAATCATTTAAAAATTCTGTATGAACTTGGTTTAGGCAAATAATTGGTAGGCCACAAAAAGCAGAAACTATAAAAGACAAAAATGAATAAACAGGATTCCATCAAAATTATAAACTTTTTCTCTTCAAAACTACTCTTAAGAAAATGAAAATGCCAGACACAAATGTATAGGAAATATTTGGGAAACATCTATTTCAAAAAAATTACATCCATAATTTGTTGAGAACTTTATAACTAAAAAATAAGAATACAGACAATCCAGTTTAAACATAGGCAAAAGATTTAAATAGACCTTTTATCAAAGAAGCACATTTATAGACACTCACTATCACTAGTGACTAGGGAATTGCAAATAAAAACTCCAAAGATACCACTACATATCCACTGGGATCACTCAAATTAAGAAGATTGCTGATACCAAGTTGTTGGCAAGGTTTTGGAGTAAAATGAACTCTCAAATATTGACAAAAATGCAATAGTGAAGTTACTTTGGAAAACAGTTTGGCAGTTTCTTAAAAGGTAACATATGAGTACACCTACGATATCATCCAGTGATTCTAATCCTACATATTTAGTCATGAGAAATGAAAACATATGCTTATTCAAAGACTTGCATCTGAAGGTTAACGGCAATTTTATTCATTATAACTCAAACCTGAAAACTACCCATATGTCTATCAACTGGTGAATAGATAAACAAAATATGGTATATTGGTATAATCAAATGCTGTTCAGCAACGAAAAGGAGTAAGCCAGCAATAGATGAGAAGTATGGATGAATTGAAAGCACATTAGGCTAAGTGAAAGAAGGTACAAAAGACTATATATTGTATGGTTCCTCTTATATGACAGTTGGAAAAGGCAAAATTATGACAGAAAGCAATTCAGAGATTGCCAGAGGCAGAGTGTGGTGGGAGGCAATTGATTATAAAAAGGTACAAGGGAACTTTTTTAGGTAATAAAAATATTCTACATCAAATTGTGCTAGTGATAGCAGTACTGTTATATAAAATTGTAAAAACTCAGCAGTGTACAATTAAAATGGGTGAATTTTACTGTACCTAAATCACACCATGATAAAACAGACAAAAATATTATGTGTTAGATAGCAATATATAGGTAATACCCCCTACTCATAGTAGAGAGAATACAATCTTCAAATAAAAGTTTACTTTAAATAAACTGAGCTTAATTAAACACTTACTGTATTATTCTTTTAAAAATGTAGTCTTTTACAAAAACAACTAAAAACTTGATCACCATTGTGTTTCTGGGAAAAGTGTTCTAAAGCCCTTTTGCATTAGTGCCTTATGAGTTTTGTGCTCCCTCTCTGGGATCACACTCCCTCCTGGGATCTGGGCTATCCAGATTCTCTTGGAACTCTGGGATCACTCTGGGTTCTATTATCTCTGATCTCAAGTCATGTTTTCTTAACATTCCATAAAGTGAAACCAGATTGATATTAAGATACTGATAATTCTCAATAGATAAATGTGTCTCCAAGGGCTATCTGCATTCACAAATTTTTAAGTAAGTTATATGTATATAATACATTAAGGTGTACAAAACACTTTCACAAGAATTATCACATTTGATCTTTATAACCCTGTGAAACAAATGGCAAGCTATCACATTATCTTTGTTTCAGAAATGACACAGCAGAGACTCATAAAAGATTACAATACTTTTTTTCTATGAAAACATTGTAGTTTACCTAAACTGATAATATTTCAGTGATTGTCTGCGGCTCTTGTTGAAGAGTGATATTTAGGGGCAATCTGCCAAATGGTTCTAAAATCTCGTTTCATAGACAAACATACATATTCTCTTTTTATAGTTAAGTCAGCCTAAATAATAGATATATATTATCTGACAGTGTTTATGTCAAAGGTCTAAGTTTCAGATATTAATAAAAATTTTACAAATAAATAATGCCTTTATATTAAAAATGAATAGTCTATGATGTTTCCCCATTTCTCCTAAACTCACCAGCACAACAAGATCTCATAAGACGTCTGTAAGATTTAGCAGTTCATAAAGTTATGTCTAAAAAGTTATAGCATATCAAACTATGCTAATTTTATGACTGTGTTCATTTCCTAAGTGACAGATATTACAGAAGTACTGAACAGAATAGACTGTGATTATAACAACAATGATTTTAATGAAAAAAAGGTCAGCAGCTGAATAAAATTGAATAAAAGCACAATGTAAGTGGAGAGAGAGATGCCAGAAGTGATACACCATCTGCCATGAAGATAAATTGTCTAATGATGGGGCCAGACAAGAGAAAGCAGAGTGTTCTGGTCCTGACCCTCCACTGACCTTTCTTATTACCACTCTAAATAAGGCAATATCCAACTGCCACACGACTTTAGTGTTCAATTATAAAAATCAAGTAATTTACCTGACTAGAGTATCACTTCATGCCTGAATCACTCTACAAACTTTACATACAGTCTGCCTTTCCTGAGACTCAACACCCACTAAGGCATTGTGTTTGGGTTTCACTCGGTTTGCAAATGTGCAGAAAAAAAGTTTAAAAAAGTTGTTTCTCAATAACTTCTAGCACTTTTGTTGTTCTTGTTATTCCCTCCACAAAATATATAATGCAGTCCCTCTTTTATAGGATAGCTATTCTAATAGTCAAAGAAAACAGTTCTGTCCAGGCCTCTGTCCATTTTTATCATGTAATGCTAAAGGTTAATGGACTCTTGGTAATAGAATCCAACAACCTTCTTTTTTATTTTTTTAACTAAATTTTATTGAGGTGACAATTGTTAGTAAAATTACATATATTTCAGGTGTACACTTCTATAATACATCATCTATATATATATATATACCACATTGTATGATAACCACCCAGAGTCAGTTCTCCTTCCATCACCATATATTTGATCCCCCTTACCCTCATTTCCCACCCTCTCCCCCCTTACCCTCTGGTAACCACTAAACTACTGTCTGAGTCTATGACTTTTTGTTTCTTCATTTGTTTGTATTGTTCTTTTGTTGTTTTCAGTTTTATATACCACATACCATGTTTCCCTGAAAATAAGACCTAGCCGGAAAATCAGCTCAAATGTGTCTTTTGGAGCAAAAATTAATATAAGACCTGGTATTACATTAATTCTATTCTATTCTATTCTATTGTATAAGACCAGGTCTTATAGTAAAATAAGGTCTGGTCTTATATTAACGTTTGCTCCAAAAGACTCATTAAAGCTGACTGTCCGTCTAGGTCTTATTTTCAGGGATACACAGTATCAGTGAAATAATATAGTTCTCGACTTTTTCTGTCTGACTTATTACACTTAGCACTATATTCTCAAGATCCATCCATGTTGTCTCAAATAGTACTATTCCATCTTTTCTTATGACAGAATAGTATTCCATTGTTTATATATACCACATCTTCTTTATCCAATCATCTATCAAAGGACACTGGTTGTTTCCATGTCTTGGCCACCGTAGATAAAGTTGCAATGAACATTGGAGAACATATGTCTTTACGAATAAATGTTTTAAGATTTTTTGGGTAGGTACCATGGAGAGGGATTGCTGGGTCATATGGTAATTCTATTCTTAATTTTTTGAGGAACCTCCACACTGACTTCCATCTATATATATATCACATGTGGCTGTATGTGGCTGTACCAGTCTGCATTCCCACCAACAGTGTATGAGGGTTCCTTTTTCTCCACAGCCTCTCCAACATTTATTATTATTTGTCTTGTTGATGATAGCCATTCTAACTGGGGTGAGGTGATATTCCATCGTGGTTTTTATTTGCATTTCTCTGATGATTAGTGATGCTGAACATTTTTTCATGTCACTGGCCATTTGTATGTCCTTTTGGAGAAATGTCTATTCAGGTCCTCTGCCCATTTTTTAATTGAATTGTTTGTTTGTTTTGTTGTTGTTGAGTTGTATGAGTTCCTTATGTATTTTGGATATTAGCCCCTTATCACAGGCATTGTTTGCAAAAATCTTCCCCTATTCAGTTGGTTGCCTCTTTATTTTGTTGATGGTTTCTTTTGCTGTGCAGAAGCTTTTAAGTTTGATATACTCCCATTCATTTATATTAGCTTTTACTTCCCTTGCCTTTGGAGTCAAATTCATAAAAGGTTCTTTGAACCCAACGTCCATAAGTTTAGTACCTATGCTTTCTTCTACGCAGTTAATTGTTTCAGATCTTATGTTTAGGTCTTTGATCCATTTTGAATTAATTTTGGTGTATGGTGACAGATAACAGTCTAGTTTCATTCTCCCAGCACCATTTATTTAAGAGGCTGTCTTTTCTCCATTGTATGTTTTTGGTTTCTTTGTCAAAAATTATCGGTCCATATTTATGTGGGTTTATTTCTGGGTTCTCAATTCTATTCCATTGGTCTGTGTGTCTATTTTTCTGTCAATACCATGCTGTTTGATTATTGTTGCTCTGTAGTACAAGCTGAACTCAGGGAGTGCGATACCTCCAACATTGTTCTTTTTTCTTAGAATTGCTTTGGCTATTCAGAGTCTTTTGTGGTTCCATACATATCTGATTATTTTTTGTTCTATTTCTTTAAAAACTGCCATTGGCTGTATGCGATGTCAGAGGGGTAGTAGTTTGGGGGAATGGGGTTATCACTTTGTGAGGGATATAAATAATGAATGTCTAACTATTATATTGTTTTGTACACCTGAAACTAATAAAAAAAAGTAAATAAAATAAAAACAAACAGGGACTCATACAAAAAAAAAAAAAAAAAAAAGAAATGCCATTGGGGTTTTAATGGGGATTGCACTAAATCTGTTTATTGTTTTGGATAATATGGCTATTTTAACTATGTTGATTCTTCCAATCCATGAACACAGAATGTCTTTCCATTTCTTTGTGTCTTCAATGTCTTTTAAAAATGTCTTATAGTCAGTCAGTCATAAGTCTTTCACATCCTTGGTTGTTTATTACTAGGAATTTTATTCTTTTTGTTGTAATTGCAAAACAATTTTTTTTTTTTTTTGTTTTTTTTTTTTTTTTTTTCTTTCTTAGATTTCATTGTTAGTATGTGGGAAATGGCCTTCTCCTTAAACATATTCTTTGGTTTCCCTGGCAGTTGTTCGATCACTATTGGCATTGAATCTAGAAACTTTCTCCTCCCTTGATTTCCGGGACACTATTACCTTCTCCTGCCTCTTATGAAATTGCTGTCTCTCTTCTCTGGCTCCCAAAATAAAGGTAAGCTCAAAGAGTCTCTTTCCCTTTGTTTATAATTTGTTCCAACTCCTATCTCTCTATTACACTGGAAGAAGTATTCTTATTTCTGAAAGCACTGTGTATACTTTGTGGTATTTCATAATATGTATTAATAGCCCAGTCATATTTTCTTAATTCTATTCCGATATTTCACCTACAGCTTGCTGTATGTTTCAATATCAATATACTTTCAAATTTATAAATGTAACATATCAAAAATAGAAAGTATAATTTTCCTTCTTATATACACTCATAAATGACTTCACCAAATTCCTTGTCATCCTGGCTTAAAACCTTGATTTGTTTCTTTCTTTACTTGCTATTTTCAGTGAACTGGTATGTTCTGTAAATCTGATTTCTTCAATACTATGTTTCCCTGAAAATAAGACCGGGTCTTATATTAATTTTTGCTCCAAAAGATGCATTAGGGCTTATGTTCAGGGGATGTCATCCTGAAAAATCATGCTAGGGCTTAATTTCGGTTAGGTCCTATTTTTGGGGAAACATGGTATCTGTTGCAGTTGTACCATCTCTCCATTCTGACAATGGCTTAATGCTACATGTAAACCTCTGTCTCCAATTTTGTTCAGAGTTCCTAAAATATTCTTACTAAAACTCAAATCTTCTCTTGTCATTTTGATACATATATATTTTCAATATTCCATTCATTGCCTACAGGATTCGAAGTAAAGCATACACTGTATGCTATGGCTACAGCCTATGATTTTTTTTTTTTTTTTTTTTTGGCCATTTCACATATAAGCCTTTTGCTCTAATTGAAATTCACCATCCACAGATCCTCTTAAATATTTTTCACTTCCAAATTTCTCTGGCTTCTTTATGGTTCTCTTTTCTGTTTTCTAGAATACTTCCACTTCATTTTCCTTGCATGTACCAAATCTTGCTCCTTTTTCACAAATGTCATCTTCACATTAATGCCTTTTTATATTCCTCAGATAGACCTACCCTTTGAATGCTAATATCCCAAAGTATTTTACTTACAAATATCTTTTGGCTTGGTTACTATTTTTTGATACTTTTGTAAACCTCTTTTACCAAAGTATGGTTCATCTTTTAGTGAGTTTCAGGAACAGACAGTCATTTCTCAACTATGTTTCTATGTTTAAATACACACACAAAAAATGTGATGTCTCTCAATAGACATTTTATGCCCTTATCAAAAAAAAAAAAAAAAAAAGAAAAAAAGAAAAAAAGAAAAAAAGAAAAAAATAAATAAAAAAAGAAAGAAAGAAAGAAAGAAAGAAAGAAAGAAAGAAAAGAAAGAAAAAGAAAGGCAGGAAGGAAGGCAGGAAGGCAGGAAGGCAGGAAGGCAGGAAGGAAGGAAGGAAGGAAGGAAGGAAGGAAGGAAGGAAGGAAGGAAGGAAGAAAACACTAACAAAAATCATGTCCCATGTCATAACATTTAAAGAAATTTCTAGAAGTGCCTATACTTTTGTCACCAGTTTTCAGC
The DNA here is from genome assembly GCF_004115265.2 of Rhinolophus ferrumequinum. Taxonomy (NCBI): domain Eukaryota; kingdom Metazoa; phylum Chordata; class Mammalia; order Chiroptera; family Rhinolophidae; genus Rhinolophus; species Rhinolophus ferrumequinum. Next base: position 25,821,637 of record NC_046288.1, read on the forward strand.
CCTTTGTTCTTCTGGAAATCTACTCCCTACTGAGATTAAAATAAACATAACAACCAGTGCAATTCCTAGCCTAGAAGGTATGACTGAACACAGACATTGTCTGGTCTTTCTCTGTGAACCCCATTGAAGTGCTATAAGAGTGCTGAGGATTCGAAAAAATGAGGACGCCGTTAGTTAGATAATATACTTTGAGGAAGAAAATTGGGGAAGAGAGAAATAGATGAGATGGTTTTGATAAATAATCTGAAAAGGGCAAAAAAGAATACAGGCAAGAGAAGGCAGTAGTAAAAGCAGGAGTTGTTTTTCAAAAAGAAGTTTTGGAGAGAATTCTAATGCAGGATCTTCAGAATCACAAAGTGGAATAGGGAAGTGGAACAAAATCCACATGAATAATTGAGGTTCAGCTATAAAGAGAACATTTCCATGTATGCTCCTTAGTCTCCTTCACCTCCCAAATATGCAAAAACCTGGCAACTGTGATGTTTTCATCACAATAAACTTGATTCACAGAATACATTTTAAAAAAGATTTTATAATTAAGGACATAAGAGAATTTAGAGGTATTACAAAGAAGGCATAAGCGTCCTGCCTTATTAAGAATATATCAAGGCTTTTTGAAATTCAAAAAAAAAAAAAAAATTTTAAAACCTGTCCTAGAAAACCTATTTACACACTGTAGCAGGGTGCTTTTACTTTTAATTACCTGAACCTTACCTATTAAAATATTGCCAAAATTATGACCCATTCAAAGAGAAGACACATGAAAGGAGAAACCACAGAAGGCACAAAAGAAACTACACACACATTTTTTTTCCAGTACACAGAACATTTGGAAATTAAAATTGAGACCATATTTCGGAAAGTTGATGAAAAGTGAATAAAAATAAAGAAAACCAGAGGATTAATCTAAACATCCCAAGATTTTAATAATAGGAGTTTCTGAAGGAGAAAACAAATAAAATAGTAGGAGAGAAATTACCAAAGAAGTACAATATCATTCCACAGAACCGAAAACAACATGTTTTCAAGATTAACAGTATCTGCTGAGTGCTCAATTTAATGAATTTAAAAAAGCCTCATGCTGAGACAGAATATAATGAAATTTTGTAGCACTGAGGATATAAAGAAAAGATTCTAAAATCTTCCAGAGAAGAAAACAATCCAAGTTTCATCAAAATATTCAGAATCAGGTGGCCTCAGGCTCCTGAGCTGCAAGACTAATGGCTATGACAGAACAAAGCATTGGGATACTGCCAAGAGGTAATTTTCAAGAAACAATTCTATGCTCAGTCAAAAAGTATGGGGATAAAATATTTAAATTCTAATATGAAAGGTCTTTATACATTTACCATTCATACACTCATTATCAAAAAACAAAAACTACATCCATATTTTAGAAAATACAATAAGATAAAGGAAATTGTGGCAGAATGTTAGTTGCACAATTAATAACTAAACCTCGATTATAATTGAAAGCCCAGATACTAATCTAACGCACATGCTCCAGTTGCCTATTGCTTCATAATAAACCACTCTAAAACTTAATAGCATAAAACAACCATTTTATTAGGCTCATAGAATTTAAGAGCCATTAATTTGAACAAGTCACAGTGAGGGGGTCTTGTCTCTGTTCTATGATTTTGACCCTCTTCGAGGAAGACCCAATAGATGGAGGCTGTTATGACATGGAGGAGTTTCACTCAGATCTGCTGTTTAATGCTGACTTTCACCTGAGACGTCAGCAAGCTCTGTTGCCAGAACACCTGTACATGGCCTTTTAACACAGCCTGGGCTCCCCCACACCATGGTAACTGGGTACAGGAGCAAATGAAACAAAGGAAATGGAAAGGCATTGCACTGCCTTTTATGAGCTAGGTTTGGAACTTATACAATTTTGATTCTGCTGTAATCACGAGCCCTCCCAGGTACAAGGGGAGGGCAATTCTATGGTGTTTATTGATAGAAGGAATGACCAATGATATAAAAGTGAATGCTTTCCTGTAAAATTTTTGGGAGAGTTCCTTTAAGTAAGGACAGTCATTGGGCAAAGGCCATTGTGTTATGCCTTTTTTTCTTGTTCTTCATCAAGTCGAGAATGTGGATATGATGATTAGAGTAATAGCAGCTATTGTAGACCATGAGGCAACCCAAAGATGCATGGGACATCTGCATTCACTTATTTAACAACAACAACAAAATCTAAGCACCTGTAATACACAAAACCCTATTCTAGCATCATACAGACAAAGAGAATTGAGCAAAGGAGTGGCATAATGCATTTGATTTTTTTAAAGAAAAATTTCATTAGATTTTGTGTTGAGCATGGACTGCAGGATGGGAGAAAATGTGCAGGGAGGACAGTTAGTAGAGTATTGGTAGGTGATGATGATGTCTTAAAATTGGAGTTGGTAGTAGTGGAGGTAGCAAGAAGTGTTACACTTTTATATATAGTTTTGAAGGAAAAGCAAAGAGATTTTGTTGAAAAATTGAATGTGGAAATGGGAAAGCAAGAAAAGAGCATACTTCCAGATTTTTAATATAAGTAACTAGGAATAATAGGGTTACTATTTTCTGTAGTGGAGAAGATTGCAGGAGGAACAGGAACATTTCCAACAAGAAAATTCAAACTAGAAAGGATATTTTATGTTAGAAAAGTAATTTGCTAACAAGTTCTATATAAGACCTTTTAAATTTGAAATGCTTATTAGATTTTTGAGAGAGATAACACATTTGTACTTGGGTGTATTAATCAGGATTTCAGAGTTGGAGTTATAAATAAGGAATTCATCACTTACATGTGTTATTTAAATGTAAGGAATACAATAAATTGTTAAGAGAGTGAACGTAGATAGAGTTGATCTCAAGTTATTCCAATGTTCTGAATTTGGGGAAATGAGAGGAACAAGCAAAGAACACTGAAGAAGAACAGCATATAAAGTAGAAATAAATCATTGTATTGTTGAAGTCAAGCAAAGAATGTGTTTCAAGGAGGTAGTAATAATAAACTTCGTGCAACACCAATGATTCCTTAAGAAAGAGGAGTGATGAGAGTTTTCCATTATGTTCTAGTAATGTGAAAAGATTATTCGAGACACTAACAAAAGCAGTTTCAATGAAGTGAAAAGGGCAAAAGCCTGATTAAGATAGATTCAAAAAATTGGATCAACAAGAAAAAAAAATTCAAAAGTTTGCTGTGAAAAGTAACAGAAAAAAGTGATGTGATGAGAATTTTTCTGTAATGGGAAATTGTAAACGGTTTCTATACTGATGGGAATAATGAATAGAAAAATAAAAAGTAATTATGTTGGAGATGGTACAACTATTGGCACAATACATATAAGAATGTTAGCAGTGATGGGATTAATAAAAAAGGGAAGCCAGCCTTGAGAGCTTGAAAACGTCATCCACAGCAACAGGAAGAAGGCTGGGTATGTGTGAAAGTTGTTGAGTAGGTGAGAGTAAATATTGTAGCACTTCTCTTGATTTTTATATCTCTCAGAAAAATAAAAAGTAGGGTCATTAACTGAAAATGATGGAGGAGAAGGTACTGGGGGAGGATTGAGAACAAGAAACAAAGTATGAATTATTCATCTAGGATAATGAAAGAGTGAATGAAGCAGCAAAACATAGTAGAATGGAGGCAGCATCACAGTCCAACTTGAGGTTCATGATCATGGTTTTTAAGTGAGAAAAATCAGAGTGAGTTTTTCTTCACCCTTGTTCAGCATCATGGGTGTTGTCAAAAATGTGAATTTCCCCAGAGTTGGAGTTTTGCCTGTGAGTGTGGTGTGACAAAGTAAAGAGAAATGCAGTGAGTTGAATGTTGAAGTTGGTATGGCAAATGGTCTTGACCAATGTTTGTATCAGTGACCTCCTAGGAGCTTTCTGATATTGATATAGCTGAAAACTTAAACTACATTTCCCAGAGGCCCGTGGATCTAAGTTCCAGATGCAAATTAGGATCTAGAGTAAATCCATTTCTGAGAGAGTTTAGAGCATTCTTCCTACTACTTTTGTCTGTTCTCTGCTGGCAGGTAAGGTTATGGAGTTTGGGGATTTTCAGCAGCAACACTGCAGGATTTAATTAGGGCTGCGAGGAACTTTCAGCAGATATGGTGACCAGACTGTGTCAATGCACCTCCTTAACAAATTTGTATGTGTATCGAGAAGCATGTGGGATAGCCAAAGAGGTGTCCTCATCTTGGATTCCTAAACTTTTGTTCACGGTTAAAAATCACAATTTATATTCTTGAACTATGTAATCCAATATTACCTCAAAATTCCCTTCTTCCTGATTGTAGAAGAGTTAGTAGGTATCCAGTGGATTAGTCAGATACTATTTCAAGTGACAACCACTGCACAGTGGCTGTGTACACTTAGGGTGACATCATATACCAGCTGTCCAGAACAGTTTTGTGTTGCAGACCTTTGTCTTATCATCAGCATCGCAGTTTACTCTCTAAAGTATTCTGATAAAAATAATAAAATTTATAGTTCTTGTAACCCTTTTGAAGCACTAGACAATGTGAATAATGTTTTAATCAATGCCATAAGTCAAGAAGAATTTGAAGATATATTTTAGATATAAAGGGCTCAATAAAAATAAAGTTGACACTGTTGTCCCTATGTTTTTTTTGCAGATTTTGTCCGAATTGATTTTGTAAACCTCTTGAGTAAAAAATAATATAAATGTATGTTCTATATAATTTGTGATGATAAGATAACATTGGCAATTGTTTGGTTGCATGGCAAATTTGAAAACATTTACTATATTTGAGGATGACTTCATTTTGGGATTCTTAGTGGACAAAAGAAGTCATATCAGAAGATCAATACCTTTTTCAGCCTCCCTTGTTGATAGGTGGAGATGAATAATTCAGGCTTCACTGATCAGCTGCATCTACCTAAGACCATTATATCTTAGATGAGTTGAATAAAGAAAGAAACAACTCATGAAATCCATTCCAAGGAGAATGGCAGCTGCTTCAGAGGTTTTCAGAAACACTGGTGACATTACACTAGACAAGACTGGCTTTGGGAACTTCTACCTAACTCCACAGAATATAAATCTGTTTATCTGTCCATTTTAGAGATGCAAATTTCCTTTAGCTTAAAGCAGTCAGAATTGTTTTCTGTTTTAGCAACAGAAAATGATATAACTTTTATGACAACTATACTAAATATCTATGGTAATACTGTTTTCTTATTTCTGTTTTCTAAAAATAAATGAGATAGATTACAAAATGGTCTGACAGAAAAGGGAGAAGAAAATATAGTCAAGGTCAAATTTGAAATTTGGAAACAAATTTTTAAAGAAAGTAACAGAGCATGTAACAGTATAAGACAGTAAATTGTAGTTTAGAGTGGTATATTATTTATTATTCATTGATATCTTTAATTATCAGATACATTTTCCCAACTCCAGACATCTGAAGAAAAGCATGTGTTTATGTATTGATTGGTTAATTGTAACATCTAGTAGGGCAAAGAAGATAAGTTTTTAAATCACATTTCTATTTGAAATTTGAAACTCCTCCACCAATTAGATTTTTTTAAGGATCTGACTCTCTGAACTTCTGTTTCCTTTTCTACTAAGTATTGTAATAATACTCACTGAAGAAAATTAATGAGATGAACTGAGCCATGTTCTTAATCTATATAGTGCCTCATTTGTTAATTTCCCTTCCTCTTGCTTTTTTTCAAAAGCAGATTTTAAGCAATTTTAATTTAACAACAAATCTGAGAGTTATTCTGGTTTCATTTTAAATGCTAATTAAAGTTTTGTATTCACAATTAACATCATATTAATATTTTATTTTGATGACACTAGAGTCAGCCTGAGTCATTACCTCTATGTTTCAACTTGTCAGGATAAAATTTAAAATTTTAAATAGGTGTAATATTTCAATTATATAATTTGTTTATTTGTTCATTTATCTTTACTCAAACAATGTTTCTTGTTATCATCCTTTATAAATAAACTTATGTTCTACTGACTTCAGCAATATATTCATTAAGCAATTTAATGTCTGTTTTTCCCAAATCAACTATCTATTTCTGTTAATGAATTCAGTATCTTTTTTTCAAATTTGATTGACTCAATTGCAAAACCCAGTTTTTGTCATGTCCAAAATCATAGATTGGTCAGTTTTGAAACTCGGAAATTTTTATTATGACTTATTCTCAGAATCTTTCTTCAGATAACTAACTTTTGCCTTTTCTACATAATTTGGAAGAGTTTATTCCATTTTCCACTGGATTAAGGAAAGATATATCATAATATTAATAACTGAGTCATGTTTAGGAGGTATATTTCAAGCTTTGCCTATATCCTTTATAAATGAAAGTCTGCATAAATATGATCATGTATACCAGTGCACCAACCAGCAGGGTCAATTCAAATGGTTAGAAAATTTTTGGCTAAAACTTATATTCACTTCAAGAATGTGAAATAAAACCTAATTTTTACATTTATGCTTACTTTAAGCTATTTGACTTTTTAAAGTTTTTCATACAATTTTAGTTTATGTAAGTGATCTCCCTTAAATATTATTTACCAACTATTTGAACTACATGCATGTGGAAAAATTCCTCTGTTATTACTGGACTCAGACAAGCAAACTGGACCTGGCTACTCATACAAATACTTGGGAAGTCACTGAAAAGAAAGATGTCTTTATAGACCTATTTTACACTTTAGATGTTTTTCTCTCCTTTCTCTTCAACGGAATGTTATAAATTGAAGAAAATACACCAAAAACATAAAATAATATTTTGAATTTTTGTCCTGAAGAACAAGTGAGCTATTACATCATCTACTCATAATGCTATTACATCAACTCAAAATAGCCATGGACTCTGGCTAAATTTATCATATATATGTATAGATTTAATATGTAAATATAATTGTATTGTGATTTTCAACTAACGTTGTTCATTTTAATTTTGTTTATATAGATAAATTCAAAGGCTTTTGTTAAATGTGTATGATGGATTTTAAATATAAGAAAATCTGCATTTATGGCATCATTGTTGGAAAATGTATTTGTATCTATTTAAAGTATTAAATAAAATTAAAACATTTTAAGGGTTAATAAGTAAAGCAGGCAATCATAATTTGGTAGATAAAATTTTAAGAAAACAATTCTTCCCAACAGAAATTGCTTTTATATACCAATTCTTAAAGATTGATCTTTGGATAAAAAAAAATAATTAAAAAAAAAATAGAGGCTAAACCCACAAGTATAAAAACCTTGATGCAAAAATTAGGTACACAGGCAAGTCTTCTAGCACAAGCAAAATTGAGACACAGCAACACAGAACATCAATGGACTCCATTTCCAAAGTCCTCAGAAAAGAGGAAGATGAATCATAAATAGTCCCTTAGTTTTCCTGGTGAAGATTTATTACCAATGTCTGAGTAATAGGAAAGTAGAAACTATGTAAAGATCCCTGTATACCTTCCAAGGTTCATTTTATAAAATTATGTGTAGTATGACTGTCTAATGAGTGGAAGCTCATTCGTTCTCAACACATCCACTAAGGACTTCACAAAGTCCCAAATTAGACACATCTCCATTTTTTAAGTAGGTACGGACCAGGTAGAAATCTTGTGCTACAGGTTCCTTGGTACTATTTATCATTGTAGGCTATGCTGAGATGTTTGCTTTCTTATAGGCTATTTGCAGATCCATTTGGTATGGGCATGTGCCCATGTTTAAAGTTCACTTAATATACAGACTAGTTATCATTTGAACATTAAGAAAGCTTGCTTTCCTATAGCAGTCAAATAAGTGATTTTTCTCCTGATTTGTGTCCTGTTGCTGTTCTTTGGGATTTTTATCTCTGATTTGTACAGTATTTTGTATTTGATTTGTGCAGGATTCTGTATCTAAATATTCTATCCAAATAGTATGCATATTTCCATAAGAAAGGGCTATTATATCTCTTTTCTTGATAGAGCGATTTCCCAAATAGAGACAAATCTAAGAATGGAGCGCACTTATCTGACTATGCAGAAACAGAGATCTTTGACTCTTCTATAATACCATCAAACATTCTTTGGAGAATAGCGTTTCCTTTCTAATTATCTTTTGATCACATAGTTCATAATAGAGAGAGAATGCATTCATCTAGTACCTTTCTAGATCAGTTTCCTCATTTACAAGTTGGGGAGAACACTGTATTTCAATGACTTGAATATACTTTTACTGTAAGATGCATTGTGATGTACCACAGGGAAAGGAGAAAGTGACCAATTAAATTATTACATTACACATCAGCAACAGTGCAGGATAAAATGCTAAACACTCCCATAAATCTATTGTTGCTTTAAAATTCCTTTCAAATATCCAAGGCATTTGGCTATTTCTCCTGTCTTTAGTGGCGTTGCTTTGTTCATAATAGGAGTCCTTCCTTTCATATGCACTACAGGAATAAAGTATTATACAGTCTCAAATCTGTGATTCTCACATTTTAAACATACAAGTCATCCAGGGAACTTGTTAAAAGTAGATTCTAATTTAGTAGGTCTGGATTGAAACCTAAGACTCTATATTTATAACGAGCACCCAGCTATTCAGGACCACACCTTGAGTAGAAAAGGCATAAAACGCTTGGTTGAGGCTTCCGATGAAATAGAGAATTGTGTTATTTTTCAAATGAAAGATATTTGCTTCCCTATTATTCACAACTTATTCTATTTCATTATCTTTCTGGGTATAAAGTAGCTTTCTGTTTCAATGTTAAACCAGAGGTTATTGTTTATGAAGACACTTTAAACACATGTAGTACCAATAACATCCCAAGCTCAATTAAAATGAAAACAGCTTGGAGAGCTGTGACCAAAGGTGTGTATGGAATGACAATGCTGAACTGAACCTGAGCCTTGTGCAGGAATAGTGACAGTTGACAAATGCTCAAGCCATTTTGTGTTCCACAAAACAGATAAATGGTATTGTTAAACTTAAGGAAATAAACAGGCCAAAGGACCACCATTGCCTCTCGTATTCCAATATGAAACCTACCTCCTTTCTTTCCCAAGATGGCCTTGTTTCCTTGCCTTCTTTTATTTTGAGGCATTCCTCAATGATAAGTATTCTCCACTATTGCAGTAGATAGAACAAAATTATCTGTTTAATTGCTCAGATCATACTTAATCTTTCACAGTAAGCAGTGTCTATATTCAGAGTACAACATAGTGGATACATGTGGGGACCCTAGAGGCAGATGAATTAGTTTTTAGCCCTGGCTCTCCTGCTTATTAGCTGTGTAACTTTAAAAAAGAGATCAAAACTTCCTAAATCTCCAACCCTCCACTACAACATAACTAAAATAGGAAGGGTTAAGTATTTTTATCCAATCATATCACTTCCATCTTCAAAACATGGGCATTCCCATTCCACTTAGGTGAAAATTGAAAATCCATTCCTACGGCTTTGCTGCTCCTTAAAACTGGCTCTTCTCTTCTCTGCTCTCCTCTCTTCTCCTCTCCACTCTCCTCTCCTCCCGTCCCTCCTTTCCAAGTCTGCTTCTGCTCACTCTGCTGGGGCCACAATGACCGTTTTTTTTTTCCCCCAGAACTCATCAAGCTGTTTCCCATATCTAGGATTTTCCTTATGCTAGTCCCTTCTTCCTAGGTTTACCACAGGTATTATCATGTCGAGCTCCTTCCCATCATCCAGGTCTGTGTTATAATATCACCTTCCCAAAAAGATGGAATCTCCTTCCCTGCCTGAAATCCTTATGTGAAATGCCCTTCCCCTCATCACTACCCATTCCCTTCTTGTGTTATAACCATCCATGTCAGTCATGTTAATGGTTTGTTTACTGTCTGCTTCCTCATTAGAATATAAGCTCCATATAGGGCAAGCTACAAACTTTATGAGTTCCAGCAAAAAATGAAAATGTGAGGCTCCTTGCTCAAAAACAGGTGCTAAAATATAAAGGTTTCTTTTCACCATGGTCTTTCTTTCTCAACTTATGGTGTTTTTATTCACTATTTAATGTAATTATAAGTAAAGAAATATTTTAATTTTAAAGTACTAACAATGAATTACTGTTCACCATTTTATTATGCAATGCTAGTTTAAATGAAGATGCAAGAGACTTTAATTTATGGAAAAATCACAGAAATTATTCAGGCATATTATACTAAACAGAACAGTTGGAGACACTACACGATTCCACTCTTTTTATGTGACTTCTTGAACGTGCACAGTTTATCACTACTCTCTACCTCTGACTTACCGATGAGTAAAGGAGAACTGAAAGGATAAGGAACTATGAGTTTCACCATCTTTCTCTTTCGTTCTATGTAATCATTTTCTGCATAGGTGGTTGGCAGCTACAATAAGTTACTTATCCTGTATTTGCTTTGCATCCCACTGAATTCTTTTTCATCAATGGTCCACCGGAATTCTGTTGTCATGGAGCATCATAAATGCTATATGTGAAAGGTGCAGGAAGGAAACATGCATATTGTATATATGTACCTCTTTTGGCCATGCTCTTTGTCTTTTCTTACATCAGGCTTCACATACAGAACACAAATTTAAAATAAAATTTAAAAAATTCAAGATAATGAAAGCAAACATTAATCCAAGAGAGGAGTTTCTCTGAACACAGAGCAGAGGTCACATGCCCATGAAGAGAATCTGGCTCTGTTAGCTCAGGAACTCTCAGACTGGTTCATGTATGTGTTACTAATGATCAGAACAATGCCTGAGCATGCAGAAAATGAGGGACTGTTTGTGAATAAATAAAAGAATACATGAATATTTGGTGAGGGTTACATATTACATGAATCATTTACAAAATACCTGCCACACAGTAAGTTACGTATTAACAGTGCTGCTATGATCAATATCACATGTTAATACTTTGTAAGTTACTTCTGGAAAATGAACAATATCTCTTGGATAGAATTTCTAATTGTGCATTCATTTTAATCATAGAATTAGTTGATGTGTGTTAAATAAGGGAAAATAGAAATAAATTAATTTGACTTCTGGCTAGCTTCTCAAGTAAAAGTTTTGAAGAAATAGTAGGTTGAATTTAATGGTTAAAAAACAAACAAACATACTTTTGGCTTTGCCTTAAATACCATATATATATATATACATATATATATATATATATATATATATATATATATATATATATTCATATACCATTCAGATATATATATATCTGAATAAAGTGCTCAGTGGAATACTATGCACTGTCTATAGTGCACCCATCAGAGTTATCTGATTCTGAATCTGTGGTAGCTATTTTACAACTCTGTTAATTTATATATATATATATATATATATATATATATATAAATATCCTAACTTAGGTATATTTGGTTTCTGAAAAACATTAGCACTTTAATTTTACACTTAATAAAAGACATAGAATAAGCAATGGGAGCTTACTTTCGAGATCTTCCAATTCTGTTTCCACATGGCTTAACTATCAAAAGTCTCCTTCTTTTATGGAAATGGCTCAACGCTCTAAGTACTAGTGTAGTTAATGTTAACATTAGATAGAGAGGAGCTATGCTAGCATCTTCCATTTTTAAATAATTTTAGAGCCTAGATTCATTTTTAAGCTTGTTTCATAGAAGCTCAAGTTAAATACCTAGATTTCTCTGGTCAGATTATTTTTCTACAATAATGTCAAATTAGGTTCTAAATAATCCACCTACAAATATTTTCAGAGACTTTCTATGGAGGAGTCAGAGTAATTGGAGTGAGGGTGAGTAAAGAAGAAATAAGACATTGTAACTGCATTGACATATTTTTAAAAGACTATAATCTTTCAAGACAGTATATATTTAATAACCAGCAAAAAGTATTTAGCCTAAGATTTGGCCACTGTATCAAAGGATAAAGCCTTGAAAAAACAAAACAAAAAAAATACAGCTGCTTAAAATATAGTATATATGTTCATACTTCTCTCACATGACAGTCTGAGTATAGTCACCCCAATAATGATGTGGTAGCTGCACAAAGTTGGGAAGTGTGGGCAGAAATAGGAAAAAAAATAAAGTGCTCAGTGGAATACTATGCACTGTCTATAGTGCACCCAATCAGAGTTATCTGATTCTGAATCTGTGGTAGCTATTTTACAACTCTGTTAATTGTAGATAATTGATGCGAATGTAACTTTATTCTTCTTTAAACATATACAAATGGATTTCATATAAAGAGACAAACTTTACTGCCCCACCTTTGCCTCTAGTTTCACATTCACTGGAATATTCTGGATCAATACATATTCTATTCTTCATATTCTCCTTGAACTGATTATTAACACCTTACCAGTTTCCTCATTCATGATTTAAATATAATCTTTAATACAGGTTAATTTTTATATCTGTAAGAGAGTCATAATTTTACCTTTAGAAAGTATTATCTTTTAATAGGATTCAGGCTATCAATTTACTCTCCCATCCACATGTGGCAATCTAAGATGTCTGTTGCAGCTCTTACTGCCCTGTCCACATTCCATCCAGTAGGGCAGGAAGGCCAAGGAGAGGCCAAGCCTCTTTCCTTTCTAGAGGTACCACGCTTCATGTCCATTCACTTCTCATTATCCAGAATGAAGCCAAGTGGCATACTTATTGGCAATAAAGGCTGGGATATATTGTATTATATAATATTTACCAGGTCAGTAATGTGCCCAGCATCAAACTTTGAATTCTAATTAACAAAGGAAAAGGGCACAACAGACACTGACCAATAACTGGCAGTCTTTGCCACAGTAATTACGTGGGGTAACCAAGACTGCCTTAATCTTCCCTTCAGTTTCACTAATCTTTAGAGAGTCTTGTAACTCTAGAAACATGACCTTCCTTGTCTTAGAACATTTATTTTGGAAAACTTGCAATTGTAAATTCTTTCTTTACCCCTTTGAGATATAAGCTTCTTTAAAAGCATCTTGCCTGATTTATAATCCAGACATGTCTTTCTCAAGGACCTAGGAGCCATCCCTTTTTAATGTAATCATCAAGGAAGATAGCAGCCCTATATCTCAGTCTCTGTGGGAAGGTAGGGGCATTCAATGGTCAGTGAAAATAATCAACCACAGATAGCCAAATCACAGAGAAAAACATTTGCAGACTCAGAAATAACTCAATGGGATCCACATGTCCCATTGATCAACCTCTCTCCTGTCATCCTCCAGCACTTTTGCATTAGTTCAACCTCTGCCGTTTGTTTAGCAGAGGTGAGCTAAGACTATGTTCTGGTCTCTCTCCTCTATTGCAGTAGCCTTGAATAAAGTCTCCCTTGCCTTTTTGACACTGTCCAGTTTAACTTTTGCTTTGATAGGGGATTTGTAGACAGCAGGTATAAAAAATGTGCTAAAATTATCTGGGAAAACATCTTCATGGAGAAGAGACTGATTTGTGTCTTAAATGATTTCAATTCATAAATGCAGGGCTACAGAAATTCACATTCCAGTTAAAAGAAATAGTGTGTAATCTAGTAAAGAGAAAGTTTCTTCTGACACAAAAATTCAACTATACAAGATTCAACTAAACTCAGATGGCAGGAAACTTAATGAGTGATGTAGCTCCAGTGTAAAACAAATGGAATGATGGGGACTATGAACTAGACAGATCATGTGACTTCTGAGAGGAGGCAGCCCTATTCAGTCCCATCTCTTTGGCACTATGTGGTCAGATTTCATAAACTTTCTAAATAAACTGGAATGTGGAATTTTATTTTAATCCTCAATTTTATTTATATATGACTAATAAAAAGTTAGAGAAAGCTGTGAACCTACAACAAACCACTAGACTACATAATATTTGCTTCATTTTGTGCCTTGTTAAATAAAAATGACTAATTTATTATTTTAAATAAAATGACTATTAAGTGACAAATAATAGAGGCGTGTTTAGTTGGGAAGTGAATTACTTCCTCATTTTGTCATTGTGGCAACTTAATTTTTCTGCATCTTGGTTCTCTCATCTGAAATCTAGATAATAACTATTATATAGGGTCGGTTTGTTGATATTGAGACAATGCACATAAAAGCATTTGGAAAATTGTAAAATGTGATACAAAATATGAGTTACATAAGTTTATAACACAGAAATTAAACATAGAGGTACAGCCACTTGTCCAATGGCCTTAAAAAAGCCATGTAATATCCTATTTGCAAAATGAATATAAAAATACTGTTTATTTCATAGGATTGTGCTGAAATTAAACAAGATAATCCATAGAAGATTTTCAGCATGGTTTGTATTAAGCACATAATAAAACCCTGATTATCAGTAGGAATACCAGTAGCACATGGCATAAACCGTGATCCCTCTCAGTCAGCCAGAAATAATAGCACCTTCTTGAGAATACCTAAAGCGGGGGAGGGGGGGACAAACTAAAAAAAAACATCACACCACAAAGGTTGCCGATTATCCTGTGGAATATTAATGCTCATTTTATGCTGATGCTGCTTTAATGTTAATTGAAAATCCAGAGCCTTTCCTTGTGCACATAATGAATATTCTTTCTTGTGCTCTACTTATTCATCCCTGACAATTATTAAATTAATTACTTCAAATCTGAGCTCATACCAGTTTTTAACCCTTTAGGTTTGTATAAACTGCAGAATTTAAATTTGGCCCTCCGAAGTATTTTCACTATTGATTTAAGTATGTAAATAAAATGTCTATAAAATATTACATGATTAAAGGCCTTTTGAACATAATTACATAGCAGACATAGGAAGATTTGAAAATGCAAGTACTACCAAATGCTTAGTTTAATCAAAAGCTGTCAGTGCAGTTTACTGGATATTGACATTCCTTGGCCTCTGTATTCATGCAACATGTACACTTGAAAAACATATCTATATATAACTCTGAGGAATATGAAATCTACTACTTACTTGACTGAAAACTAGTAAACTCCATGAAATTAATATGAAGATATAAAACAATGTGCAGACACATATATTTTGGCATTACTTAGCGACTTTCATCTTGGATGTCAACTGACCAGGGAGAGTACATATATGAAGCAAATGGCTATGAAAACAAAATACATGAACTTTTGGTGGTTGATAACAAAATCAGCAGGAAATTTTAATAACTTTGTTAAAAAAACATCAAACAACATTTCCAAAATAGTTTGGTTAATAACTTTCCAACTACATATGCTGACTCTGACTATAAATATTAAATGTTTATTTTGTTACCTATTGTTGACACATAGTGATTCTACTTATGCTTTGGAGTAAATTAATTTCTGATTTTATGCTTTGGTATTGGTATAGACTATGCTAGTTTTATATATTTTACTCAGTGATTAATAAATAGCTGTCTTTATTTTGCTGACATTGAGGGCACGATTATATGCATTAACAAAACAGCATCACAAAAAGCTACTGCACCACTCTAAGAGATAAACAAAAACATAGAGAAGCAGTTATTTGTTTTTAAAAACATATTCCACACAATGGAAAAAAGGAATGAAAGTCTGACACATGCTACAACACAGATGAACCTTAAAAATACATTATGTTAAGTGAAATAAGGCACAAAAGGATATAAATGTATGATTCCACTTCCATGTGGTACCTAGAGTAGCCTAATTCATAGAAACAGAAAGTAGAATCATGGTTGCTAAGGGCTGGGAGGAGAGGAAAATAGGGATTTATTGTTTAATGGGTACAGAGGTTCAGTTTGGGAAAGTGAAAATTTTCTGAAAATGGACAGTTGTTGTTTCTGAAAATGGACAGACAACAGTGTTGAATCTGCTTAATGCCATTGATATATACTCTTCAAACATGATTAAAATGGTAAATTCTGTTACATATATTTTATCACAATTAAAAAAAAAAGCATACTCCAATGTCTTTTTAGAGTAAATGTAACTTGTCAATGATAGTGGCAAGAAGATACACACTTTAAATCATTAAGCTATAATGTGAGAGTAGATAAAAGCACAACAAACCCTATTTCCCCATTCAAGGTTTTCTTCAAAGTATTTTTGCTTTGGTTTAAAATACATTTACTCTAAAGAAATTATTTTTTAAACGTCTCACTTTTTCATTCTTCAATGTTGACCAAGGTGACTACTCTAGTCATATAATAGTTGCTACATTTTCTGAGCAAAGAAATAAACTCTCTAGCTTGAAACAATTTTTTAAAACTGGAAGAACTAAATAAATGTAAAGGATAACATTAAACTCCTAAAGGAACTTTAGTACTCACACAAATTCTATTTAAATATGGTAAAATTGGAAAAACTGAATAAAAAAATTCTTTCCAAATTATCTAAAGTCCAAATTATCTTAGACTTTATTAAAGATTTGTTAGTCAGTGTAATGGTCTTTAAAGAGTCAAGATTATCATTGAAGTTTGCCTGGCACCTTGTAGAAGCACAACGCATTTCCAGAATCACCAGATCCAGGTATTTTTATGTGTATGGCATCTAGAAGAGAAGTATGCCAATTTTTGGTAATTTCCTTCTTACTGTTAAAATTATACTGATTCAAAAAAACAAATTAATATGACTTGCCAATATCTGAAGGACTTTAGTAACAGACATAAGACTAAAATAAAAATCTAACTTTCAGTCCTGTGTTTTCCTCATTATAATACTAAATATGTTCTTAATTAGTTCCCATCCCAGATCTATTTAGTAAACATTTATTAAAACATCTATCATGAAAAGGTGAAGGGATTAAGAAGTACAAATTGGTAGTTATGAAATAGTCATGGGGATGTAAAGTAAAGCATAGGGAATATAGTCAATAATATGGTAACAACTATGTATAGTGTCAGGTGGATACTAGATTAGCCAGGGGGATCACTTCTTAAATTATATAAATGTCTAACCCCTATGCTGCACACCTGAAACTAATATAAAATAATATTGAATGTGAACTATAATTGAAAATTTTTAAAAGAGGAGGAAAAAGGTGAAGGAGAATAAAAAGCTCAAATTTCCAAGTATAAAACAAATAAATCATGGGGATGTAATAAACAGCACAAGTAGTATAGTCAATAATATTGTGACAACATTGTACAGTGTTCAGATAGTTGCTGGACTTATCATGGTGATCAATTCTTTAGGTATGTAAATGTTGAATAATATGGTATACAACTGAAAGTAATATAACATTATATATTAGCTATATTTTAATAAAAATGTTTTAAAAGTATATCTATCACAAGGTACATATTAAACCAAATACAGCTTTTACATCCTTTATTCACAATTCCATTACCAAAATATGTGAAAATGGAAAGATTTTTTTCAGATGTTCACGATAAACATTTGTTGCCAAACCCTGATCTGAAATGAAAAGAGGCTATTTATAGTCCCACACATTGTGAATATTTATATTTTCCACTGAATAAATATGAATGATTATGGGGTACTGCCCCAGATTTTGATGGGAGTGTTACATAATAAATATGTACATCATCTTTTCTTTGTAAAAGAAAAATGGAATTTTGAAATACATTTCATTCTATGTTTTAAATAAAGGCATTTGAATTTAAACTAAAACCAATTTTTAATTGTTAGTGGTTATCGAGAAAACAAGTATATTCATGGGGGGAGAGCCACACAAACTGTACCTATGTAAATGATCTCTTTTAGCTTAGACACGAAATTACATTCTATTTATTGCATAAATAATACATTGTTTCTAGATTGTTGTGCTGTTTAGGTAAGTACTTATATTGTTGTTTTATTCTGTCACTGTTTTGGGTTTGACAATGTAAGGGATTCCATTTCTTCGTTCACGTATATTCTCAAGTGGCCATCCAATCTAATCTCGATATATATAAACGACAGAAATGCAGCCTATTTTTGATGAAGAGAAAGGACTAGTTTGTTTTTCCAATTACAACAGATTAAAGGCAATAGATTTAATAAAAAGTGTTATGAAAATATAGCCTGGTATTAAGAAAGACTCTAATAGTCCCCATTTCCCAATTGCTTGGATAAGAAAACAGGTGTAACTAAAGTTAATATGGTCATTATCTTAGAACAACAAAAACCTCTTAAAGTACTTTCTCATGTTTTACATCTCCCCAAACAATACCATCTTTATTATGTACCATGAGGAAATTGAAAAGGTAAATAAATGGAATAATGTGCTCAGCTTCACAGAATTACCCTGAGACCTCTTGGGAAAATGTGCCCTTGTAATAAATATCCCTCCTTCCATGTACAGACAGGTCGTCAATTCCCTAAAATTGATTAAATTAAAGAAGTATGTTCCCACATGATGACTACTAAAATGTAATCAACGAAAACTCAGTTGGACATATTAATTATGAATTTTTCCCACATTAAAGAAGCAATAAAATGGACAATATACTAGCAGTAATCTCTCTGGATTTGAGGAAAGCTTTTGTTCTCTCACACAAAGCTATTGATCTGCAAGGACAGCACTGGGGTAGAAGGAGCAGAGACCTATTGAAATGGATGGGAAATAGGCTCAAGAGTGGATATAGACATTGTCGATAAAAGGATTAAAAAGCAAGCAAACAACCTTCGCCCCCACCCCCCAAAACCTTGATAGATCAGGTAGCAGAGGACACCCAAGGTGAAGATGCAGAATTTAGTAGAATCATCTTTGCTATTTGATTTTGAGAAATACCTTTCAAAAGGAAGGAATGTACTGTATAATTAGATTAAATCAAAACATTGGTTACATATATTCATTATATATATATATATATATATATATATATATATATATATATATAAATTTAGGTAATTTTAACAATGTACGTATTTTTTCTTGATTGTCTTTATAAGTAAGGAATTAGTTGACAGACTTTTACATTTAAAACTCTGTTTTTATACATCAAGATGTTTTAAACAGGAATAATCAGAAACCTCACTTAAATACAGCTAAAACACCAAGAAAATTTATTTCCTCACTTGAAGTTCCCAACTTTAGCATATACACTCAGATATAATGTGGTCAGCAATTCAAATCCATCATCAAAGATCTAGATCCTTTCCCTCTTCCTAGTCTAACTTTCTCACCATCAGCTTCTTTCTTTCTAACATCTTTTCCCTCATGGTTGTGCAATATCTACTATAACAGTTAGGGGTAACAGCCATACACAAGCAACAGATACAATAATGGTCAAGAAGCTGTCCCTTTCTGTGTATTTAAATTAGGAATGAGAAAATCTTTCTGGGAACATCAGGCATATTTTAGTTTATGATTCCTTGGACAGAACTAGAACAATGTCCATTCCTACCATAAGTCACTATCAAGAAAAAAGAGATTTATTTGACTGGCTACTAATAACCATCTGAGATCACATGGATGCTTGGAGGTCTACTGTCATGACCCCTAAGTAAATGTTTACATATAAATACAATTTAGGTAGCTTCAAACTATTGTATAGCAAACTCCAGATTGTTTTATGTGTTGTTAGAGATATAAAATAGCTGGGGTTAATTATTTTATCATGTAGAACGGTCATTTAATTTTTCACTTGTCATGGGAAGACTAAAGTAGTCCAGAATCCCCATTTTATTTGTTTTTTATCTTCTTTATGTTTACTCTTATTCACCTGAATCAGTTATTTATTTTTTTCAACTTTTAATCAACACTGAACTCTATCTATGATCCTCACTGTGTTGACCCAGTAAGCCTTCCTTCACCTGACATTTTTCTTTGCAGTTCTACATCCCAACTTTACTTTTTCTTTCTGTAATCCTAATTCTTTCTATAGTTCCTACATTGTGGAATCATTTCTATAAGGATATTCTTTAAAGTTATAACCAAGAAGTAAATCACTATGTCTGAAAACCACATTCTTTATAAAAACAATTTTGTATCTATACCAAGAATAATGTACAGATTTATTATTATAGTATTTTCCGTAATTATTCTTAATTATGTTTACTTTCTGATGTTTTGGAGAAATAAAATGCATTATGTCTGTAGATTTAGCTATAGTCAATGATTACCAAGAGAAATTGCTTTTCATTTTCCACTTGCAATGTACTCTGAGGGGATCCCCTGATTTTTCATTTGTTTCTAAAAAAGTAAAGCTCTTGGAACCTCACATAGCCTACAGCATATTCATTATGCACTTACTAATAATCCACTAACATTTGCTTCACAAAAATTAAACAAGGTTTTCCCTATAAAATAGAGAATCTGGGATTAGCATTGAAAAATTCCAGACATCTAGACATAGGCTTTTGGGTCTGGTATTTCAGTGATTCTTGTGAAGCCAGTAAAGCTGCAATTTAATCTCGTTGTGTCCTTATTTAATGCAAGGCTGATACAGGACGAGCTACTATTAAATTGTAAAGCAGTGCACTAGGTAAAGGATCTATGAGTCTTTCTGAGGCCTGTCAGAATCAAGCAGCCAATAATCCTATAGACAGCCTGGAAAGCATGTGTATGTGAGCCCCGGGTGAAGACTTTATCTTTATTACCCTTTTAAAAATATCTTTCTATCTTGTTGAATTGCAGAAGTCAGATAACCCTCTGGCCACATGATCTATGCTTAGGATCGAGAAAAATAAGTAGTATTTGTAAGACTATTTATTGTTGTTGAAAAAGCTAAACTTCCCCAAAATACAGCACTTATTTTAGTGTAAACAGCACCGAAATGAAAATCAAAATATCTGAAGTTTGAGAAGAGTCTTTTCCACTTGCTCACTTTGTGACTGTGGCATGCATATTTGCTAGCTATTAATTGGTTGCAAGGAAAAGACATTAACTGGTTGCATGCACATAAGTTTGGGTTAAAAGGGAGATAATAGTTTATTAGTGTAAATCAGATGTAAAAAAGTCTGCTAAACTTTGGGATTATCCTTTCTCTTAATACTGAAAAAAAAAACGTAACTTCATTTTCCTTCTCAAGTCCTGTGGGAAGTCCAACACTAGGGCCATGCTTAGAACATATGGATTCCTTGGGAAAAGGTCTTTTTTTGTGGGCTTCATATTCTTTACAGTCAAATATGCTGTTCCTGGATAATTTCACATCTACCATCATAAGAAAAAGGTAACAATGCTGTTGTTATTTGCTGTGGCATGGCTCATTGGAATTTGTTTATAATGAAATCATATAGATTGTCTTCTCTCTGAAATATCCTCATTCCACGTATTCATGCTGGTTATATCACTACTCCTGACACTGTTTCGCCTTTGTCATTCATGCCTGCCATGAAACTCGCTTCTACTAATGCCTTCAAAGGTCGTTACTGCTCTCCATTAACAATGACCACACATACAAGTCTTCTGCAGAGTATGCAGACAAATGTGAACAAGAGTCTGTTTTCTGATCATCTTAAATTCAGTTTCAAATTTTACAGTGTAAGCACAGAACAGTGAATCTTTCAACTATGTATCTCTTAAACTTGTTATATATATTTTTTTCAGATTTACAATATCCTATTATTATCCTATTATTTAGTTGCTGCGGAGGGGGGGAAGCAATAAATTCAAACTAACATTTTATTTAATCTGCAGAGTAAAGAGAATAACAATCTTGCATGGTGTTTAGAATGTTCATTGCTTGTTAAGAACTACTTCTAACCTAAGCCTTATGAGGCAATGCTCCATGATAACGGCATTTTATTCCCAGTTTGTAAAGGAGAAAAAAACTGAAGCTTAGAGAAGCTTTAGGAAGAAAAATGATGCCATCAAAATGGAATAACTTTAATTCACCTGATAATAATTTATTTGAAAATAATTTAGGATAAATTATATGACATTGAATGTCAAAACTTATCTTGCAGTCCCATACCAAATTACCAGATGTCAGTATATGTGATTAACCTATTCAGCATATTTCATTAAATGTATAACGTTGATAGTTGAAAAGAAAAATGTTAAATGTGACCATGTTATGGACTGAATTGTTTCTCTCCAAAATTCATTTGTTGAAGCTCTAACTCCCATTGTGACTCTATTTGGAAGTATGTCCTTAAAAGCCATCAAGGTTAAATTAGGTCATAATAGTGTGGCCGTAATCCAGTATAACTAATGTTCATATAAGAGAAAGAAAGGCCATGTGAGGATACAGCCAGAAAGCAGCTATCTGTAAGCCAGGAAGAGAGGTCTCACCAGAAATCAACGCTGATGGCATAGAGACGTTGGACTTCTAGCCTCCAGAACTGTGAGAAAACAAATTCCTGTTCTTTAAGCCACCCACTCTGTGGTACTTTCTTATGGCAGCCGAGCTGATACAAACAATAAAAATGCCCTTGCAATACTTCACACATTTTGATATTTTTATTGCTAAAGGTTTTTAAAGACTGTATGAAAATAAATCTAAAGTTTCAAATTTTAGTAAAATAATTTAATATTTTTGTTCTTATAAATGAGTTTGGTCTTCATGGTAATTATGAGCCATATCTTAAGAATAAAAATAGCACAAAGTAAAACAATACTCTTAGTGTAGTGTTAGAGTATTTTTACTATCTTACCATGTGCAAGTAAAATCCCTTTTTCTCTAATTGAGGTTAAATGAAGTCATAAGGGTGGGGCCCTGATTCAGTTGGACTGGTGTTCTCATAAGAGACACCAGAGGGCTTGCTCTCTCATGCTCTCTCTCTCTATATGCACACAAAAAAGAAGTCATATGGGCACACTGTAAAACGATGGATGTCTACAGGCCAATAGAAGAGGATTCAGAAAGAAACCTATTTGTCAGTACCTTGATCATGGACTTCGCAGCCTCAAGAAATAGGCTAAATTAATTTCCTTTTTTTAGCCACCCAGTCAATGTTATGACAGGTTGGGCAGACTAATGCATGGGTATAATGAACAGTTGGTTAAGTCGTCGCTCTCCTTTTTCTTTTTTTTTTGTTATTATTGTTGTTGTTGTTGTTGTTGTTTTAGTTTATGATCTCCTTCTCCATATTGGAAATCAGATGCAAAGCAGACCATATGCTTTGATTAGAAATTTCCTTTGTCAAGAGCAAATTGCCATAATTGCACTTTTGCTTTTAGAGAAATTTTGTATACTATGGATGGGACTTTGGATGAGGAGAGCCAGTACAGTTTATTGGCTAAGATCACGGGCTATGAAAGCAATCTGTCTGGATTTGAATTATAGCTTTACCACCTTGCACCTGAATGACCTTGGAAAAATCACCTGGCTTCTTTGTTACATCACTTTTTTCACCTGTAAAGTACTGATAAAAATTCACCTAAGTTAGAGGGTTGTTATGAAAATTAAATGAGTTAATATTTGAAAAGTGTGTAGAATAATGCGTGGCACAGAGTAAAGTCTATTTATATGTTAGTTACTAAATACAATTAAATAATGGATTTGTCAGAGAAATGTAGAGTTAGAAAACTACTTTATAGGTTGACAAAAGGTACAAAAGCAACTCAGTGCTTAATATTAGAGTCTTATTAGCTCAATTTTGAATTTTGAATCCCTGAACATTGATTTGTAACATCTTAGTAAAGTCTCATGATGTGCTTCACATACAAAAGTGTTTGATACCCAAGCAAATTGGAGGAATTCTGTATGTTAAAGCAGTTGACAAAAACATCATTCAGAAGAGGAACTGTTTAAATTTGTTTAGCCAAAAGATCTTCTAACTTATTTTTAACATGGATCCATTTAGCAACACATTTGAACATCCTGGGAAACTAATGTCCCATGAAAAAAAAATCCTGTCACAGAAAAAGTCTAGTATGGATTAGAAAACAATGAAACATGGCTCAATTAACTAGAATGTCAAGAAGTAGACAGCAAGTTCCTGGGACCTGAAGCTACTCTAGCCACTGAATTTGGAGAATATGAAAAAGCAGTAGGAAGCTCTAACTAGTGGCAGATGCTTAGAGGAATCTTGTTCTGTAGCTATTTATAACTGAAACACATGGTCAGGAGTCAGACTAAACATAAAGGCAATGATATTGAGCTAGATAGAAGATTGGGTTATTGTATTTTAAATACTTCCTGCATAAAGTGAATATTGGCCCTAGGAATCGAACTGAGGTCACGTACTGAAGCCTTAAGGTTTCACCCACCAGCACTGTGCTTGGCAAACTTTTTCTTTAAAGGATCATATAGTAAATATTGTTGGCTTTGTGGCTATATGTTTTTTAGCACACCTGCCCAACATTGCTGTTGTGGTAGTGAAAGAAGCCACAGATAATACATAGCTGAATGAGCATGACTATGTTCTACTGTTTTTTAAATACTGAAATATTACTTGTGATCACTGAAGTTTGAATTTCATACAATTTTCATGTCACAAAGCGTTATTCCTCTTCTGACTTTTTTTCAAAAAATTATAAATATAAAAAAATATTCTATGAGTTTTCGATTTTTCATTTGGCTTGTTCCTTTATTGTTTTCACTTTTATATTCCACATAGACACAGACAATAGTTTAGTGGTTACCAGAGGGTGGGGGAGGGAGGTGGTAGAGGAGGGTAAACGAGTTCAAATATATGGTGATGGAAGGAGAACTGACTCTGGGTGGTGAACACACAATGGGATTTATAGATGATGTAATACAGAATTGTACACCTGAAACCTATGTAACTTTACTAACAATTGTCACCCCAATGAACTTTAATTTAAATATATATATTTCTTAGTTCTCAGAATGTACAAAAAAAAAAAAGTGGGTAGGACTTACCCTACACTTTGCAGAACCCTTTTTCAGAAGATAAAAGTTGAGTTACATGAGCATGTAAAAAGTATTTTAGCAGAAATTTTTATCAGAACTAATTTTAACATTAAGAGGCTCAACTTTAGAGCAAACAATATAACTGGCTTATATCATGAACATCACATACGATTCAGTCATTTTTTTTTTTAAAGAGAAGATAACCCTGTGGATGAGGACAGTATTCATACTCACACAGATTCTTAAAAAAGAATCTAGGGGGATAATGGAGTGAATGGTGTATTATTTGTAAAAGACATACTAGTTTCTGCATGTGTAAAGTTTACTGGAATTTTCACAGTAGTGTCAACAGGGAGAAACTTACCCCCTAAGAAGAGTTGTTTATGATATTAAAAGTGCTCTTTAAATATCACTTGGGACCACTAAAATACTAGCTTGAAATATACATCATTGTTGTGCATCTAAATGGGCTTAATTGAAGAGTTTAATAAATTTAGAACCTGCAGAAGTAATTGAAAAAGTGATTGATAATGCTAATAATATGACGAAAGCATTAAAGAGTTAGAAGTAGCTAATTCTATGGAAACCTCAGGAGGTTGTAAATAATTATGACAGTAGTTATGCCAGCTCAAAGCCAAACATCTGGATGCAAAGTGAGAAGTTCAGTCAATTATTCCAAAGCTTCCTTCCATGTTCAGGACAAACATCAGAGTGATTCAGGGGAATAGTCACTTTTTATTTGAACTGATAATACCTGTGAACTGCATTACAATGGAAGCCCTATTAAAGGAATGAAAATGAGTTGGATTCTCTGAGCTGCCTTTCATGATAAACATAAATCAATTTTATCCTAAATATTTATCAGTTTGCATGATAAAAACTCACAAAGATGAATATAATACATACTAGAAGTAGCAGCATTGATAGGAAAAATGGACACACTGTGATCTATATCCTCCTGCTCTATGTTCATCAACTCACAACCTTGATCTAGGTGAACAAACAATGCCACTTGAAAACTGAGGCATCAAGTTGCTCTCTCAATGTTACCCTAAATAACAGGGAGAGGAAGAATTAGTCTTTAAATTTCTGATTCCTAAATAGACCATATTCTCTCATTATTTGCCATGACTTGTACCATGACTTACAAACAGATTGACTTATTATAACTTAGTATTTTACAGTGTTTTTATTTTTCATACCAATGACAGATGACAGAATTTAGAGAAACTGAGTAATTCAAGGTTACAGAGCTAGGAAATAGAAGGTGCTAGACTCAAACATAAGTTTTTCTGACCTTTATTTAAAATGCCATGTTGTGTAAAATACATGAGGAAAGTGGGTGACAGAATTCATGTAATTAATTAATCTGCATTAAAATAAAGCTCTAAATTGAAAAGTAAAATAATGAAACTATTCATAACAATATATTAAATAACGTACACTAGAAATGACTTAGTATAAAGACATAATCTGTATATGGCCTATATTTGGAGACAGTGAAAACACTATAAAATGCTAAATATACACAGTTTTCAATCAAATATATGATTTCCCATAAATTATACTAGCAGCATTTATATTTTCAAAAGAATATGACCTTGCAAAATTGGCACAGTTATTTCATTCAGCCAAACAGCTACAGAAACTCTACTTTTGAGTTCAGAATCATCATTTAGCAAGGCATTTACTATAGTGTAGGTGTTTAATACATGCTTATTGAAATCAACCAGTAACAAGTTATAGAGGAACAACTGTCATTTATTAAGGAATATTGTTCTTTATAACTATACACTTATTACTTTTGGAGAGCAATCATTTTAAGTTAATTCTCCAATCTTGCCTTAATTCAAAATGTTACCAAATTAGATTAACTAGTATATTAATCAGAAAAGATGCAATTAAATTTCATCCGTTCTCTAAAACCAATTCTATTTCCACAAAACAAGTATTTGCTACCATAAAAGGGATGTGATTCACGAAGCCCAAAATCTATGTCATCCATGATGATTATTGTGATACAGAAAGGGGAAAAAAAAAAATCCTGCCACTTGAAAGATCAAAAATGGTTGTAAAACTATCTGTAGTGTCATTAGGGTTTAGTCCTGAACCATGAATAGATGCAGAGACAATTAAAGGAAAAGAGCAGGCTACCCTTATAAAGGATACACCAACTGTATAATCTATTAAAAACTAACGTGAAAATGTTTTTGTTAAGGATTTATTTATTGATTTATTCTTTAGTTTGGGTTGACAGACAAATTCTTACATTCATATGTCCAACTGCATCTAATGTACATTGCAATTTCCATATGTCCAATGTTGAACCATTCATATTATCCCAAAATTACTCTTCCAAGAGTGTACCTCACCTCAGTCGAAGGGCACTGTATTCTTCCAGTTGCCAAGTCTAAAATCCTTGCAGCCATGCTTGATTTCTTTTATTATCTCACATGCTACATTTAATTCATCAGTAAATCTAGTTGGATCTATTTTCAAAATAGGATTTCACCATTTCTCAGTAAATTAATGGTCACAACCCTTGTCGGCGGTACCATTATCTCTTATGTAGGTTAAGATTTTAGCTTTCTAAAGGTCTCTATTTTTTACTGTTATAGTCTAATTTCTACACAGCAGACAAAGTGATCTCTTAGGAGTAAACAGTGGCAAAGGATTTTTGTTCTTGGGAGGGCCAAACAAAACAGCACATTTAGATATTTCAATGTAACCCTGTTACACGTCATTGCCTGAGGTGATGATAAATAATAAGACATGTTATAACTTATGGAAAAAACACTTATGAGTAAGAGAAAATATAGCAAGAACAGAAAATGGGAATCAGATTATGCATAAGACAAAAATGAACAATCTTGGAAGAATCTCACTGACTCCCTTAATATTAATCTGTTGATACAGCAGGATAATTAATTGTGGTTTTATTGTGATTTTTCTATATCCTTCAAAGAATTAGGAAGATTGAGGCAATTTCTTCCTTTTCTCTACACCCCCATCCCTATGAAGGTGGGGTTCTTAATTAAGCAGGGTCATAAAGAATTGGGGTTCCCAAATCTCCCAGGGTAGATATAACAGCCTTTCTTTTCTAAAAGAAAAGGGCAATTTAAGTCCAAGAGAAAGGGTTGGTGCTCTGAAACTTTAGAATCAGGGGATTTCATACTATCTGATTTGGGAAATTTCTCCAGGACTGATGGGAGAGGTAATGTGTGCAGGTCCCTGGAATCATGGGAAATGATTCTTTGGTATACTAAAGAACCCAGGGTAGGTGACAGAAACTCAAGAGATTAATTTTAAGATTTATATAAGAAAAAATATATATCTGGGAAAGACTGGGTGACTACCTTGACATGGGAGCACAGAAGTAGTGGAGGAATTCTTATACCTCCCTTTTTGGGGAACTCTGCAGACTTGGACAAATAAGTAAATGGCCCATTAAATACTGATACTTAATTTCTCATCCACATGTAAAGTGGAGACTCAGGATAATTTTAATTTGTCTTAGATAATAAAATAAACACAACTTTCCTACTCCTCGGTATTATAGTAGAATCACTATGACAACCACCACAGTAGATCCAGTCCATGAAGAAGAGATTAACATCCAAAGGAATAGATCAACTTTGGACATCTGATATTGGACACACCAAAAATAGAAAAATAAATAATAATAATAATAATAATAATAATAATAATAATAATAATGTAAGAATGTGCCCTAGATATAAGAATTTGCTTTCTCAATGAAAGTCTCTGCAAGCACAATGTCTATTGTAATGGTTTAGTACAGATTCTAGAGGGAAAAGTGAGAAAATACATACAACTTTCAGAAAAAAAAAAAGACACTAGTCTTTAACTAGAGAATTGTCATTAGAAGAAGAAAAAAATAACTTTGGGCTCTTAATTGGTGAGTATGCAACCATTTTGTAAAAAGCATATATCAGGGAAAATTCCATTCCAATGTAGAAAGAAATATTCCAACTGATATAAAACTGACATAAAAGTTAAATGAAGCTAAATATCCATTTTTCAGCATACTACACAGCATTTATGTCAAACAGATGTCATAATTTATCTGAATAATTAAGTGACCTTCAAACTACTGCTTTAATTATAAAGAAATTAATTTAAAACGCATTTACTCAGATTGAACTGTATCCTATGAGTTATCCCTGCGTGTTGATCACCATGATGTTTCTCACTGTATTTTACAAAATTTTCTGTGGCAATACCATAATGTAAAGCTTGATTACCCATACTGGTAAATACTTATGTCTCTTTTTTCCTTACGGAAATTTAAATTGTATATCATGAATCCAGATGTAAATAATAAATGTAATCCTATGTTACAATGCTTTCCAGGTAGCCTCAAACTGATGTAAATGTAACAAATAGTACAAAAGAGTAAGACTTTTCATTTGTTATCAATAAAACTAATTTTGGTGACATCAGCAAGGCAGAATGGGAAGCCCTGTCCTTCATTCTCCCACAACGATACCAGCTTAAAACAATATATGCGCATGTACACACACACACACACACACACACACACACACACCCCTTATGAGGACTCCAAAACCAGTTAAGAGGTTGCAATGTTCTAGGTAAGTTCAAAGCCAAGAATAAGTGCATTTGAATAGCTTAGAAAAGTCATTTCATTACAACTGTGATAGACCTTCCCGTAAGACAGCACAAATTGGTGCAAGTGGAAAGAAAAACTCTAATCACAGACTCTACCTTGGAAGGAAACAAAGAGAACAGTGTACATTCAAAGCACACTGGAAATGTACATCCAATATTTCAGCTTTTGGGGGGATTGGATTCTGTGTCTCATGATTTGGAGTGCTGATGGGGAACTGGCATACTTTTGATGCCTGGGGGCCACTAAGAATAAAAGAGAGCTCAACTTTTTCAGTGCCAGAGAGCCTGCAGTACAGTGGACAGATACCAGAAAGAGCAAGAGATTACAAACTAAAAAGGATACTGACAAACCTCTCTAATTAGGAAATAATAAGCACAAACCCAGAGAAGACACATTCCCAGAAATAGTTTGAGAGTCCTTGAGAATTTTTAGGTGGGCTGATTGCTGAAGTTCATTCCCTGCATAAAGACAGTCTATAAAGATTGGGAGGGGGAACTGTTTTTCAAATGCACATATCACAGCACAAAATAACAAAGAACTTGAAGAAAGCGAGAAACAGAGCCCAATCAAAGAAACAAAATAAATCTCCAGAAAGTGACCCTAAATACACAGAGATGTATGAATTACCTGACGAAGAATTCAAAATAGTCTTAAAGAAGTTCAGCATACTACAAGAGAACACAGATAGAAAACTAAACAAAATTAGGAAAATAATTCATGATAAAATAAGAATAACAATAAAAAGGTAGAAACTATAAAAAAGTAACAAATTCTAAAGCTGATGAACACAATAAATGAATTGAAAATTCACTAGAGGGGTTCAAAATCAGACTTCATCTATCAAAAGAATGCATCAGCAAACTCAGAGATAGGACATTTGAAATTATCCAGTCAGAGGAATGAAAAGAAAGGGAAATGAAGAAAAGTGAAGAAAGCCTAAGGAATTTATAGTATATCATCAAGCAAACTAATAGTTACATTAGTGAAATTCCAGAAGGAAAAACGAGAAAAAGGAAGGAAATTTGAAAAAAATATGCCCCCTGAATTCCCAAATATGAGAAAAGAAATGGACTTCCAAATTTAAGAAGTTCAAAGAATTACAATAAAAATCAATTTTGAGGAAGAAAACAAAGATTCAGTCATCACAGTTCCTAAATTCAAAACATATTACAAATCGACAGTAATTAAAACATTGTGGTACTGGTATAAAGACAATACATAGACCAATGGAACAGACTAGAAAGCTCAGAAATAAACCTTCACTTTTATGGTCAAAATTTCTTTGACAAGGTTGCCAATAATAAACAAAGGATATTCTTTCCCTTGAACAAAAGGTGTTTGGAAAGCTAAATAATAACCACATGTAATATAATGAAGTTGGACCCTATGTCACACCATATACAAAAAAGTAACTGAAATAGATTAAAAAACTAAACATAAGACTTGAAACTATCAAATTCCAAAAAAGACAAAACAAAACAAAACAAAACAAAACCAAAAAAAACATAGGGAAAAACCTCCATGACATCGGATTTGGAAAAGATTTCTTGGATATTACACCAAACACACAGGCAACAACAGCGATTTTGCAATCTTTGGTAAGCAAAGGAAACGATTTGCTTAAAGATTTCTTGGATATTACACCAAACACACAGGCAACAACAGCAATTTTGCAATCTTTGGTAAGCAAAGGAAACAATGAACAAAGTGACAAGGCAAACTACTGAATGAGAGAATATTTGCAAACCATAAATCTGATAAAAGTTAATATACAGAACATATAAATGCTATACAATTCAACAACCAAAATAACATCATTTAAAAATGGGCATTTCTCCAAATAAAATATATAAATGGCCAAAAAGCATATAAAAGATGCGATGTTCAACATGACTAAATATCTGGGAAATTAAAACCACAATGAGTTATCAAAGCCATTAGGATGGCCACTATTACAAAAATAGAAAACACAAGTGTTGGCAGGAACATGGAAGAATTGGAACCCTTGTGCTCTATTGAGAGGCATGTAAGACGGTGAAGTTACCGTGGATATCAGTATGGAGGTTTTTCAATAAAGTAAAATTAAAGCTGCTATGATTCACTAATCCCTCTTCCGGGTATATATTCAAAGAGACTGAAATCAGGATAGTGAAGTAAAATTTGCACCCCTATGCTCACTGCAGCATTATTCACAATAGCCAAGATATGGAAGTGACATGCATGTTCATTTATAGACAAATGGGTAAAGAAAATGTGGTATATACATAAAGTGGAATATTACTCAGCCTTAAAAATTGAGGGGATGCTGTCACATTATATAACATAGATGAATGCTGACTATATAGTGTTAAGTAAAATAAGACGATCACAAAAAGATAAATACTGCATGATTTCAATTATATGAGGTGATCCAACTCCTGGGAATACAAAGTAGAATGAAGGTTGCAGTGAGCTAGAATAGAGGGAAATGGAGAGCCGTTGTTCAATGGGCACAGAGTTTCTGTTTTGAAAGATGAAAACATCTAGAAATGTTTCACAACAAGGTATACACAGTTAACACTACTATATTGTATGATTAAAAATTGTTAAGACAGTAAATTTTATGTGTTTTTTTTCCCACAAAAAAACAAAGAATGAGAGAGCACTCTATGTAGTCATATGGAAAATTTTCCAACAGGTATACTTGAAGTAAATGTGAATAAAACATGGTATCATTCGAGTTAAACATAGGAGAAAGGTCAAATATTTCTTTTGTATGTATATACATTAAGAAAATGTTTGGAAGGATAAAAAAATATTTTTCCTAGGTATTAAGTAAAACAATTACCTATTATAGTGGAGTTGAAAGATTTCAATGCTATGAAACTCGAGCTCTCAAACGCTGTGTTTCTAAGAAAGAGCAAAGAAACTGCAAGGAAAGCTTAGCTATCATTTGCATTGGGTAAAGGGAAACACAAATATTTTGATACAAGCTATAAAGCTCCTTATGCATGGAAATATGACAATATTTCTTTCTTATCCAGAGACACTGAGAAAAGCAAAAGTTGGATCTGGAGATCACAGAAAATTAAATAGTATCAAGTATATGAATATAAAATAACAAAGAAGCATCAAAAATACAACTCTTGAGGTAAGTAATTTTTGTCTCATTTAATCTGAGTTCTTTATTCAGTTCATTTTTTAGTCATTTCCTGAAATCATCTATAATGCAGTTGGCAGTCATGACATTTCAAAAAAATATATGAAGGGGCATATCAAGCATGCTTGGTATTCTTTCCTACTTTATTTTTTTCTTTTCTGTGAAAGCATCCCTCAAATATTGCTTTAGATACAGCACTAAAAACATCACACACACACACACACACACACACACACACACACACACACACACACACACACACACAAACTGGCTTGGCAAAATACCTGTTTTTTTCATTCCAGACAAAAATGAAAAGATCCGGTGGTCATAAATCTGTGAATACAATTTATTGAATACATTTTTCAAGTCATTGCAGTGAGACAGACCATATTGAAATGAGTCTATATGCATGTCTGTTTTATTCCATTTTATGTGAAAAGGGTCCATCTTGGACTGTGTCCAAACTGACAGAAGAGCTTTAGATGAGTGATAAATTTTAATACATCTTTTAGCTGATAATGATTAATGGCCATATCTCAACCTCTTTAAGAAGTCTGAGATTTAAAGTGTCTCACCACTTCTGAGTAGATTTATCAGAGACAGTTAAGTGGTGTTTCCACAAGGAAAATTACCAATACTAAAAAGACTCTCTGTTAGAAGTAGATTGGAGACATAACTAGTAGAATAAAGATTTTTCACATTACCCAGGCTCTGTGCTTATGGAAAACACTAGTTTATATGAAATATAATTTGATTAGTTTAACCTAATGGCCAAAGTAATGAAAATTAATTTAATTTAGTTGACAAGGTCATTAAAATTATGTAATTCAGATTTCTTTTATCCAGTTAGCTTATTCCAAAAGTGTTTTCTTTTCGAAAGTCATCATTGTATATATAAGAAAGTTTTACATTAACTCAACCTTCTCCAAAGTAATGGTATGAATGTAGACCAAAATCTCCAAAGCCACTAAAGCTCAACATATTAATGTTGTTTCCATAAAAAAGTTGATGTCATCATATATCACGCTACATGTTTTTTTTTTCCCTTAAACTATCTTTGTAGTAGTTGGCAGCTGCTAAGTTTTTGTAAAAATAATTTATGACCACATAAAAGATTATTTTCATTCAATCTGATGTTAGTAAACATAAAATCACTTTAAAAATGTAAGCATTATTTAATGTAGAATTTTATATGCCCATAGATAATTACAATAGACTCATCTGAGTGTGAGAACTTTCCTACACACTAGTTATGATCTTGATCGATAAATATTTTCATCTTGGAATCACCTGCTAAGTACTTTATATTTCACTGATTACAATTATGTTGAGTTTTTTTCACTTGAAAATTTAATTAGGCTTATAAGGTAACTTTGTTTGCTGCAGATGTTATAATAATGCAATGGTAAATAAGGCTGGGTTTGTAACAGAAAAGTGCCTTGATTGATTCTAACAAAATCCATTCTGAGTTTAATTAAAATTGTCAAATATTGCCTCAAGCCATACAATACTACTATACCCAGTATTTATGAAGATATTAAGTTTACTTTCAGTATTAAATTGTTGGAAGTCATATCGAAATTCTTATCAGTATATTCTTGTTAACACTGATTAGACTGAAAATGTATCTCTCCCTTTGGTATAGTGGACATTGTTCTTTTCATTCTTTTTTAATTTTTTCAAGCTTCCTTTTTCTTCTTTTACTTCCCACAAAGCCTCACTTTCTCTTTTTCTCTGTTGATTTGCTCCCTCAAATGATTCACTCTGTTATAGCTTTCATTACTTCCTCTCTCCTGAGAAACTTGAAACTAATATTTCATGCCAAGACTGATCATTTTTACCAGTTCAGTCAAAACCTTGACAAAAATTCAGAGAATTATTTTACAATATTAAATATAATTAAAAGTAAAAGTTTAAATGACTATCTAATGTAATAGTGTATGTACTAATAATCAATAATTTCAGTCAATAATTTGATTTAACAACAGCATGCAAATTGGTGCCAAATTGTATTAGGTCTGTCCTTATAGAATTATCCCTAATTATATACAATATTGTGAAGATAACACATTGTTATTAACATGGTTCAATACAGCAATAATATTCACTATTGTAAAAAAGTAGATATTGAGTAATTTTAGGAAAGAAATGAAATTTTATTTTTATTGAAATCGTAGTATGGTTGTCTTAAGATGCAGTGCAATGCTGAAAATGCTTTTACCATAATGATAGATCTAATAATACAACATTGAATTTTAAATTTTCTTTACATGTTTGTAAATGTAAGGCTCTTTTAGAAGAGAACAAAAGAGTGAAGTATACTGAGTTTGAAAATTATCTGAGACAATAGTTCTCAAAGCATAATCAAAATGTATTACTCTGTTCAAATGTTTGCCTATCTCTCTATGTAACTGGAATAATGTATTAGTCCTAACATGACCATGCTTAATTTACCCATGCGTAGGAAGTAAAGCAAAATAAAGTTCTTGATCATTCTTATGCTGAGAGAATCTTGAATTTAAAGCTTTTAACCTCTAAGAGAGAAAGGATATTATTATTACATTTACTTCCATGAAGCATAAGAATATAATATAGATTTTTGTAAACCAGAGAGTGATATTGAAAGTATTACATGTTACAGAATGTTGGGTATATTAAAAGAAGAAAAAGGACTCTAGAAATTTCTAAAAATATCAAATGGTATGTTTGATATTAAAAATAAATATGCACCTTATTTCATTCATAAATACCAAAAATTAATTGTAAGAACTTAAAGAAAAATATTATTTTTGATATAAAAAATATGGTAAATTACAAGCTAACATGTTCAAGGAAAAATAATGTTTGTTATTTGGGGAGTGTGTGTGTGTGTGTGTGTGTGTGTGTGTGCGAGAGAGATTGATAGATAGCCAAAGAACTGATATGTGTGGGAAAAGTCTAACATCAACAATTCAATCTTTTTCTGTGGGTACCAGAGAAGGAAATAGGATAGAAAATTGAGCCACACCTGTAACTCAAAAATTCAAATAAAACATTAGATAAAAACCAGAGATCTTAGGTTAGCAATTACTTTTCATGTTTATTCATACCAAATCTTCTACAAATTTAAAACATATCTGTTGCATAGTGTTTTAGTTCCCTTTCTACATTTCAGGTTAAGGTGCTAATGAGCTATGAAATGAATAGTTAGTACCGGAGAGAACTAAAGCTCATGAAATATTCCAAATTGGAATAATCAGCTATCAAAATCACTGAGATTTTACATAATAAAGAGCTGGCATAACCCTATGTCAAGATTACA
Organism: Rhinolophus ferrumequinum; assembly: GCF_004115265.2. Classification (NCBI taxonomy): domain Eukaryota; kingdom Metazoa; phylum Chordata; class Mammalia; order Chiroptera; family Rhinolophidae; genus Rhinolophus; species Rhinolophus ferrumequinum. The sequence continues at coordinate 25,857,323 of NC_046288.1, forward strand.
AGCTTTAGAAACAGAATGAAAGGTGTTCAAATCTTGGCTTTAAAATTTTTATCTATCATAGATATAGATATTAACATTTATATATAACAATACTTTGGCAACTTTTCTTTTTAAATTTTACAGAAGGAGAAAAGAAGTTCAAGAAGGCATACTACTGTAAGGTTTGTTTGTTTTTAATTAAATGGAATAATCTATGCAATCTTCCTAGCATAGGTCTGGTATCTAGTAAGTATTCAAGAAAAGGAAATTATTTTTATTAGACATCTGCATTATTGTTACCTTCACAGTTCAGAATCACTAAGCTCTTTATAATACAGTATCATTTACCACTAAAGAAAATCCCAAAACTTATTTTGCCTTTTCATCATTTTCTCTATCTTATTATTATTGTCTTTCATCTGAAAGTATCTTATTGAGCAAGAGGAATCAATAGTATGAGGATGAGTCATATTACCAAATAACTTACTTTCCATTGGATATTTTGATCTACTGGATATTACAATGTTACTGATTATTGCAGGGCTTCATAACACTTGATAGGCTGATAGCCTTAGATTAGATTTCATAAAATTTGTCATTAAGTTATGAAATTTGCATTATTAAATCAGATCAATGAAGACTATCATCTCGCAATAACTCTACACAGAGTTTTCCTTTTCTTTTTTTCTTTTTGTATGAATCTACTGTTTGAGAGAAATAGTTTGGAAGCATCAAAACATTTCCTTTCATCATCTCCCAGCTTGTTCAGTCTTTCTCTATTCATACTCAGGTAAAAATGTTTCTGTATTTATCTACAATGTAATTTCAAATATTTTAAAATATCACAGCAATGAATGAAAATATTATTGGTACTGATGACAAAGGGGAAACAGTGTAAACTTACTAATATTTAATAAAAAATATATTTTTAAATACACATGCTAATGACATCGGTTGTCATTATTTTAAGACTAAATGTTGTGTGCTGTTTATCTTTAAATTGGTTTCTTTAGTTTCAGTGCTATAACTTTGAGTTTTTAAAAAATCATAAAGATAATTTAGTCATAAAATTCAATATATAATTTCCCCAAATTTGAAGAGAAACTTCCTTTTGCTTTGAATTTCCTATGGAAAGATTAAAGTCCAAAGGAAATCAAGTCCAAACAACATCTTTTACATCTTGTCTATTAAAATTTAAAAAATAGAAGGACTGGAATTTACCCTCCTCACATCTTAACTCTGTTCAGTCTTAGTGGTACCATACATAAACAAAAGAAAGGCACACTCCGTTGGCAGGATATTTGATTATAGATCATCACATGCTGTTTGTGATGCTTTTCTTTCCTTTCTAGCATATTGGAAAGCTTGACTTTTATTTGAAAGTAAGTGACTTCTTGTCACTGAATCTGACAACTGGATACTTTACTCACTATGTTAGATCCCTAGGGTTACCACAACAAAATACCACAAACTGGGAGGCTTAAAACAATAGAAATTTCTGACCTCATAGTTCTGGAGGTCAGAAGCCTGACATCAATGCATCCACAGGACCATGGCCCCTCTGAAAGCTCTAGAGAATGATCTATCCCATGCCTCTTTCCTACCTTCTGTAGCCCTAGGGGTTCCTTGGCCTGTAGATATAGCCCTCCAATTTTCTGTCTTCTATTGGTATTCTCTCTGTGTGTCTTCACATCATTTTCCCTCTGGGTGTGTCTGTCTCTGTACCCAGGTTTTCCCTTTTATACGACACAATCATAGTGGAGTAGTGCCCAACCGAATGATCTCATTTTCACTTGATTATCTCTGTAAAAATACCATTTGCAAATAAGGTCACATTCTGAGGTACTGAGCTGAAGACTTCAACATACCTTTTTGGATGAGATACAATTCAACACATAACACTCATCCATTACAAGTAACACTGAAATATCACATGTAAAACTTGGACTATAGATAGGAGAACATATGCATATACCATGTAGTAGATTAATTTCTAAAGCAGAAAAGAATAAGAGGCTGAGATACACTTTATTACCCTGTGGAGTAGTGAGGATTGGGGCAAAATGCCAAAAAAACATTTTTTTTTAATAAAATATTTTCTTTGAAAACAAATAGAATGGGACAGAAACATTATCCATTAATATATTTATTATTATTTGAAAAGTTATCTACTTTACGTTTTTTGTTTTTCTAATCCACAAAATGATTCCACATTATCTGTCTCGTTGCTGCAGCACTTCCAGTTTTTAGCACATGACACGTACTGAATGAACATGTGTTAGTTATTGGATGAAACTTTCTATCTGAAAGATGGATCATTGACTATTTTAAAAAAATATGTTACATATTTTAGTATATTTTATCTACTCTTTTCACTGAAGACATAGCACAGTAAAATTAGATTTTTGCATGTAGAAAATGTCTTCAAAATATTAAGTCATTATCTCCTTCAACCTGACATATCATTTGATGTTAAAAATTTATTATACAAATGGTAACAAAACACATTCATGTAATTGTGGCTTTCTCTCAAGTGCAGTCTCAAATAAGGGTATCTCAAGATACAACTTGGGTTCCCAAAGTATTCACAGGTACCAAATGTAAGGAGAAATTTGCTTCCACATTTTTAGGAGAATGACATCAAAGTGTGCTGATAACAGCATCAATTTTGATGTTAAAAGCTTGGTCTCAATTAGAGGACTAGTTTTGTAAACTTCAAGAAACCACATATTCTTACTAATCTTGTTCTGTGCTTATGAAAACAGTGATGGCAAGAGTAATAGACACATCACAGATTTGCATGAGAATCAAATAAAATGACTTATACCAAAAAATGATTTCATTAGCATTACAAATAGCAGTTAATATTTATTTTATCAGAGCTCTTTGTGAACATTGTTGAAATTCATGTATTTAAAAAACATATTGAAAATTAACATCTCTAGAAATTGGACTGTGACTATGAAGTACACTTCATTAATAAAAAAAGTCATATTGTTATCACAAAGAGGTAAAAAAAAACACCTTATTTATAAAATAAAAAATTAGGCTCTGAAAATCTAATCTTCAAAACACTTACACACTTAAAATATTACGAATAAAAAGTTACCAAATATTTCCCCCAGTATTTGGGGAAAGAGCTTAAAAGAGAGAACTAATGTCATTCACTTGGATCTACCACATAAAATAATTCATATGAATTCTAAAATATTATACATTTTCAGAATTAGAAGTTTTGGGCTTCAATTTATGAAAGTTCTCTTAGAATGTTTTTAAGTTATGCAGATTCTTTGTCTCATAAATAATGACTGACTGTGGGTAGTCCAGAGTTGGCACACTGGTTCATTAGCATATCTTTTTGTTCTTCTGAAGCTTTCAATGTCATACTGTAAACATATAAAAACCTATGAATGCTGTAATTCTAGGTGCAAAGAAGGGGAAGAAGAAAATGGCAAAGAGGAAAAGGCAGAAAGACAAATAGTCTTTTTTTAAATGAATCTCTGCATTTGAAGGAACACATTCTCTATGAATATTAAAACGTTAATTGAAAAGAATAGTGTTACCTACGCAGACCTGGTGGCAAAGGGTTTTGGAACACTTTGGTTTAGAAGCAGTTAAAGGGAAGATGTATTGAGAACGGACTTGAAGCAATTCTCTGAGAAAGTCAGCAGCATGTTCATAATTAATGATTCAACATAGAATTGATGTGTTCTCATAGCAGTTACATTTCTGTTAGAATACATAGTTTTGCTGTGTATTCTAAAATAAGTAAAATAAGTAAAATAAGTAAAAAAAATAAGTAAATAAGTAAAATAAGTAAAATAAGTAAAAAAAATAAGTAAAAAACAAAAAAAAAATCTCTACCTTAAGACTCTATCTTAAGAGCAAAATTATGTATACCAAAGATAGCAAGGTGATTTTGAATTAGACAAAGATAAAAATTACATCATTTTCAAAAGACCAACCATTATTCAATACCTGAATTCTTAGTAACTTCTCAAGAACACCAAAGCAAACCTGAAGACACTGGGAAATACCACCAAAGAACTGAGAAAAATATAATGCTACCTATGAATTACACACACTGAGAAAATATTTCAAGGATTACAGTATTTTAAGAAAACTTTCAGACAAACAAAGCAGAATTTGTAACTGGTAACTCTTCTCTAGGAAAATTTCTAAGAACAGTAGAAGGATAGCTATCCCATGTGGAAGTTCAGTGGTAGAAGAGGAAACAGTGCAAACAATAAGAAAAATGAGAAAAAAATTAGGTGAAGGGAAAATGAAATGAAAAATAAATATGTATTCAAAAGAAAGAAAAAAAAACACAGGGGGGAGGGAAAAGATAAACATAACCAAATGATGTCTTAGAATACAATCCAAATATATCAATAGTAACAATAAATGGAAATGATGTCTCTATTCCAGTCAAAGAAAATATGACACTGGATAAAAATATAAAATTCAGCTTGATACTGCATACAAGAAGCACAATAAAAATGTAAGCAAATAGAAGGAGTGAAAGGAAAAGAATGGAAAAAATTGTAAGAATTTATAATTTTATAAAATTAATTTATAAAATTAAAAGAATGGAAATAAATTATAATAGAGAGAATGCTAGAATAGTTACATTCATTTTAGAAAAATAAAAATAAATGTTATGAAACATTACTAGAGGTAAAGACAGTAGTTTCCCAATTATAATTGCTCACTTCATCAAAAGATATAATAATTCCAATTATGTACACTCTCAGTAAAAAATTTTACACCACCCCCCTCCCACACACACACCAAAACTATTAGAACAAATAATAAAATCCCCAAAATATTGGAACATTTTAAAGTATATCATCCTTAAAATATGAGAGATTATGCAGTAAAAAATTTCAATAAGCATATAAAATATTTGAACAAGACTGTGGATGTAAGCTTCATTAATTAGACATACTGGAACACTCTACTGGCTAGTTGCTTTGGATAAGGATTTCAAAAAGTGGTACAAGGGAGATGATGTATTTTTGCTCCAGAATTTCTGCGGGCCTCACCTGTAAGATTAGCCCACACAGCCATCCCAATGTTTTGCTATTTGTCTGGTATGGTATTTATTAGCAGACTGAAATTATCTCATTCATTCAACTAACATATCTTGAAGTTGATCGTATCTAGGGGTCTAACTGCAGCTGTCAGAGGGAAAACCCATATGTCATCTCCATGTCGTTAGAATTTCCTCAAACTACAGTGCCTGGGTTACAGATAAATTACCCAGACATGGGAAGGAGAGACAGAGAGAGAGAGAGAGAGAGAAAGAGAGAGAGAGAGAGAGAGAAGCTTTATTGTCTTTTGTGACCTAGCCTAAGCATTATTTCTACCACATACTATTGGTCAAAGAAGTTACAAAGACAGCCTAGAATCAAAGAGATGGAACATAAACCCAGCTTTGATGGAGGAATGTAAATATTGCATTATACAATCATGCGGGACTATATATATGTGTATGTGTGTGTGAGTGTGTGTGTGTGTGTGTGTGTGTATATATATATTACATACTGTGGGTGCCAAAAAAAAAAATGTATACATTTTAAGAGATGTTATCTATGTATGACTTTTTCAAGTTGAATTGAATTATGGTAGCAATGTGTAGAATGACATTCACTCAAAAGATGGTATTAATCAAATGAATGCTAGTGTCATTCATTGTATTACAATTTTAATACACGTGTCCCCTTTCTTAAAAACGTGTATACAATTTTCTGGCACCCTCTGTACATATGTGTATAAATATACATATATCTGCATATATCAGTGTGCTTGATAGAAAGGAAAAAATAAACAAAAAAGCTAGTAGACTATATATGTTTTGATATTAAGTAAAATAATTCAAAATACATCTTTACGAATTGACAAAGTGAATTCCTTTTGAATATAAGAAAATTTGTAGACTTGATTGTTAATAAAATATTATTTCTCGGTGTAACTATCGCAATAACCACAGATATATCCTCCCTACACATATCTCTTTTGTGTCACGCTGGTTCAAAGTTTTCAGTGGTTCCCATGCCACTGAAAAATGAAAAAATGAAATCCCTATGTCTTATAAAAATTCAAGAGTCTTCAATAATTTTGACTTAAACTCTTTATTTAATATGGCTTCTCTCTTACTCCTCTTTTCTTATGCATCTTATTTATACAGAATTTACAGAGATCTATAAGCACAGGTCAAACTTTCTTGTTTTTGTGTTTCTAACCATACACTCCTCTCTATGGAATATCCATATATCTTTCCACCACATCTATCTACTAAATTCTACTCATCTTTCAAGATCTATTTCAAATTCCACTTCCTCAATGAAATGTTCTGTGGTTCCTCCAACCCTCAAGTAAAGTGACTTTTCAGCCTGTGTGTACATGAACAAGGATACGTATTTTTAAAAAACAGTTCAATAGCATATATGACTTTCTACTTTGTTTTACTGTTTTTGTGTGGTTGTCTTTGATGACAATGTTTCAAGATCAGAGAACATGTGATATTCAATTTATATTTTACATAACATATAGCATCTATTGGAAGTTCAGGTATATAAAACAAAATCAACTAATATTTGTTAAATTAAATTTGTTTTACTTACAAGTATACTCAATATGTACTCTCAGTGCTTAGAAACACAATCAATATTCTTTACAAAGTACAATTCTAGCTTTCCCAACATCAAAATATATACAGATCTCTTTAGTTTGAAGGTTTTATTATTCTCCCCTCTACTTGTTATCTTCCATTATAATTCACTGTTTGTCTTTTGATCACTCACAAAATGTGGGTTGTAACTATAAGAGGAATGAACACATATGCAACATATTGCATATGTAACGTGATTTAAATATATGTTAAATTTTATAGGGTAAATAACTGTCTCTGATGTACAAAACTTACAAGAATAGTAAAACTGAAAGGGATGGGTTTTGACCAGTTTAATTTCTAATTGGCATGCAAATGACCCACGCTTATACACCTTTTGAAACTCTTCTTATTGCTGCTAGATTCCTTCTCCCAGTGGCATATGAACCTACATAGAATACTTAACAAAAAATGCTAAACAATGCAAAAGTTCCCACCACATTCTTTGTAAAATGTCGTCTAATATTCAAATTTCCTCTAGGAAGAAAAGCTACATTTAGCCCTACCCAGCCATCCCATGTTTTGCGCTTTGCCTGGTATGGTCTTTCTTAGCAGGCAGAAAAAACTGTGCGCTGTCTAGTAGGGGGTGTTAATTTCAGGAGTTTCCAGTAGATTTATCACAGTAACTGGAAGAAAGAAACCTATTTGTTTTCTATAGATGTGATCTAATGTCAGGGGTCTGTGATGTGAAGCATCAGAGGGTGGTCAAGTTAGCTGAATGGACTTTAGCACTATGTATCTTTTCATTCAAATGTGGAGGACAATTATTCCCTCAGGTTATAAACTCTTTATTTTCACCTTCATTGATTCACCGTCACTGGTGCACATCAAAAGCAGAATATCTGGCTGCTTCTGAGTTCTGCATTCTCTGTTTCCATCACGCTGTTTAAAAATGTCATTCTCTAGAGAGCAGTTTGTCTTTGAGGGTGTGCAAAAAATTTAACTTAATACCCCATGTGGGTATTGAACCATACTTAGTGGAATTACATTGTAGTTCCCTATTGAATTTGATAGCTTCTATTATTATTAACGATGTAAAATAATACATTGCATCAATAATAGCTATACATTCAATATCAGTTATTTATTAACTATTAAATGGGACATAGGGAAGAGACGAAAGCATTGGCTGGGTCTACAACTGAGATGACAGGAATCTTCCATGTTTCTTCTGACTTACTTTTGGTTGAAGCAATTTATCAATACATATGTAAATGGAAGTTGTATGTATAAATTGGAATACAAAGAATAACCAAAAACTTATTTTTTACCAACTGTCCAGTCTAAGGGATTTACACATATTAATTCATTAATAGAAATGTTAGATTATAGGAGCTATCATCAATGTCACCATTATCATTTACAGACGAGGAAATAAAACGATATAACTGTTAAACACTTTTCCTTAAAAGCATACACATAATACGTGGTAGCACCTAAAATGGAAGCCCAGTCTTTCTGTTTCTAGCGCTTGTGCTCTTGACCACTGACTGTGTTTTACTCGGTCCTTTGGTCTCTTCCTCTCACCCTGTCATTTAACTACATAGTTGGGTAAACCCTTTCCTATCTTCTCAGTGATGCCTCTAGATGAAAAATTATACACTGATCAATTTCACTGGCTTGCAGGTAATAATGTGCACATTGTAAAATATATATTAGAGTCCCTCAATCTGATATTGGATCAACCTCTTTTTCTTTCATCAAACTTTAAGATGAGATTCTGTTTTATTCACAATTACTGCAATATATATGCATACATATTTGTATGACATATAAATGGTTGACAATGTTTTTATTGGAATAGGTTTTCTTCCATAGATTCTTAATTGATGACATACTATCAGGAAGGGCAAGGAACGGAAACGATGAGCTCAAAAATTAGGATTATTCTTCACTGATTGTTGTTTTTTTGTTGTTGGTTGGAAGAACTTAGGAAATTACTGTACAGCAGGAAACTCTCTTCTTTGTTGCTGGGAAACAGTCATTTGTGATTATTTCAAGGCTTTGCCACCTGGAGTAAAAAACACTTTCCTTTGCCAAGATGCCAGATTAGATAGATCACATCACTTCAAGTCCAAACATCTGCTGAGACAAGGTTGAGTGTGCTGTGAAGTTCTATTGGCTGTATTTTTAAGGACACACATTTCAAAATTTCATGTGCCAATTAGTCCATAAAATATTTATTGAGTCTCTAATATATTCAGAACACTGCAATAGTAACTATGGATAAACCAAGGATAATGGATAGTTTATAATTTTTCTACCTCTCTAAAGAGTATTTATAATCTAAGGCTAGAAATAGTTGCAAACATAACACAGATGTGACAGTGTCCCTGAGGCACTTACAGATAGGCTCTTCTGAATGAGAAGCTGAGTGAAGTACAAAATCAAAGACACACCCAATGCAGTTGTCCCTTCTGCAATATGTTATTATCTAACTTCAGTTTCAATAAATCCAATAATATCTCTATGTATCTATCTAAGAGGCAACCACCTTATTCTTTTGAGAAGGTCTAATTATTAAGAATTCTTTACACCATTTGTCCTTATTGGTCCAATCATAGCAAGAAAGGAGAGATACCATCTCTTCAAACATTTAAAGATCTATCCTCCCTAAATATGTGTCATTTCTCTGTTCTGTAATCCCAGCTCCCTAGTTCCTCCACAATATTCTAAGGTGCAGCTTTATTTTCAGTACAGATTTCTTTTCTTTTTATTTAATTCTCTTTCTATCCTTAAAGCTCAACCTATCCAACACACATCATGTTTAATTTCAAACAACTACCTGTCTGGCTTTCTCATTTTCAGTGAGGTAAATGCAGGATTCATGAGACAACTAAGATTCACTTTGTTGTTGTTTTTTTGTTTGTTTGTTTGTTTGTTTTCCCTGAGATGTGTTTTCTGAATGAGGCTAGTTTATAAAACAAACCTGGAGGCACACTCAAAGATTTTGCTCAATTCGCACAAAAGGGAATGGGGGCCACTGAGACTCAAACTAATTTGAAGCCAAACGATGCTTCACCATGACAAAACTAAGGGAATGGAGTGGAGTTGGACTTGAAAGAAAAGTAAAACTAACAAGACATGACCAAAATTTTCTTTAATAGTTTCAGTTGTACAAAACAATGTAATAGTTATACATTTCACCCCTCACAAATCTATTTCACCCCCTCCCCCAACCTATTGCCCCTCTGACATTGTATACATCTATTACAATTCCATTGACTCTATTCCCTATCCTGTACTCCATATCCCATGACTACATATATTTTAAATTATAGTTGACATACAATATTATTCAGCTTCAGGTATACAGTGCAGTGGTCAGACGTGACCAAATTTTTTGATAGTTTTGGCCTAAGTAGATGTGGCTTGAAGTGCCACTTTAAAGGAAAGACAGAGACTACAATATGGTGAACTAAAGCAAGATAATTCACTTAATGTAATTCAGACTGTTTGTGGCACCTTGCCTTTTTTTTATTAAACCAAAGTTTAGTAGGATTGGATGACCACTACCGTGCTGACCAGGAGCAGTTTCAAAGAATTAGGCAGTTTGCCTAGACAGGATGGGAGGCTATTACTGTCTAACCTGCAATGAACAGGTACAAACAATTGCCAGTGTCCTGACAAGTCACTGTCCCAATGATCAATTGCTTTCTGATGCAGTTTGTTATTGCCCTGTAAAGACATGGTATGCTATGAGAAAGAAAGAAAAACAATGAAGCCTAGATCTGTAACTTCAGTTTTTCTCTGACGAAATGTTTAACATCTATTGATGTGATTTTCACAGGCCTACAAATTCAACAAATTTTTAAGTGATCTCTTTTTAGTTTATTGAATTCTATAGTTTTCTACTATAACATTTAAATGTTATGTTTTAAGTTCCAAGATTGCAAAATATATTATCTAAAAAATCACTATTTCATCAGCAAGTCCTAACTTTAAATATGTTTTCTACTTTTAGCATAGTGTAAGTCTTGTGATGTGATTTTCTACTTGAAAAAATAAAATTTTAACATCATAAAAATTCATTGAGTTCCTTATGGTTTCATTCTGCTTAAGAATGATAGAAAATACCTCATGATACAGAAAACAAAGACTATAGTATTTTGATCTGAATCTATACCTGCAGGTCTGACAGTGTTTTTATTCTCTCTGAATGTTTTCTTCTTGAGAAAAGAGACTGACAGGTCTATTTAATCTTTAATATGGGCCCACAGTTATAACTTCCTATTAAATATTTCATATTGTTTTACTGATAAAGACATTATGCAAAACTTGGCCAAAATATGACCCAGGAGAGCATCTGCTGAAAAATAAAATACTTGAGAACCTGGAACTTAGCACATAGCAGTGCTCCTGAGAAGATAAGCCAGACAACTCATGTATTCAATAATGTAATGTGGGCTTCTTTAATGATATTCTGCTCTTATCCATATAATGAAGCTCTGTGTCCCAGCTGCTGGATGATAGTTAGAGTGATGTGGCAAATCTCCCACAAATCTGTTCTAAGGACATTGCTCCATTTATGGATGTTGAATGAATGAATGAATGAACTAATAGTTTCTCTTAGTCTTAGACCATCAAAGCAAAGTCAACTTTAAATGTTTATCAATCACTCTCTTAACAGGTCTCATATATCATATTTACATGACAGTGGATGGAACTTAATTGGGAAAAATTTATCTGGCTGTATCAATGTGATTTTTCACCAAGACCAAAATACAGCCTTTGAAATAAGTTAGACATTCATAAGAACATCACTTCTACTGGGAGTTCCAACCACTACTTGATTATGATTTTTCATTATTTAGAGATGGCAAAAATTAACGGTTTGAGTGTTTGTTTTAGAAGTTAAAAATTATATTGCAAATCTCTTGTAGTAGATTGTGATTGTTTTCTTTTTTTTTTTTTCTTACAACCTTTTACAGGTTTTTTTCCTGGAGAAATTCAATCAAGGTGAATTAAGCCATTCTTCTGGTACCATAACTTCCTATCTATAAAAACATGATAAAGAAGTTACTTTTTCCCTTACAGATATTGGAAAATATCTCAATATTTTCCAATGCTTAATTTAAATATTTAATTTGGTCAGTTGTTCTCATGAAATTAGGATATTTTATAATAAGGAGTACAAAAAATATTGCACACAGAACATGACAGAAGAAATTACGTTGCATAAAGAAAAAAAAATGTTAAGTGTGGAAAAAAAACATTACCAGAGCTAGAATAAAAAAGAATTGTGTGTTGAAATTAAAATTTAAAATATAGCTGGAACTTGATATTTATTAAAGTTGAGATTAATTTCTAGAGGGAGTGCCCATGTAAGAGGATTATACTTATTATACAGGGATATGCTCAAAATGGTGAGTAAGAGGAAGCTCCAATTATTTAAAAATCCATTTAATGATTACACACGCACGCACACACACACACACACACACACACACAATACAGGTTAAAAGCAAAATTTAGACTAATTTACTAAAGAAAAATAATGATCGATTAATAAAATAGCGTATTTTTTTATATTCAATAAAGCTTAGACTTAGAGCACTGAATATATCATTAGCTTCTTCAGTGTATCCAAAATTACCTCACAGGGCATGTGCTGTGCAATCAGACAGAGTTGGGTTCAAATTCAAGCCCAGCCTCTTACTAAGAGTGCAATTTTACCTACTGGAAACTCAACTGCCTTATCTGCAAAATGGCAAAAATTATATAGAGAGTAACATACTCTGACAGAACTCTTTTTCAGAGCACATTATTTGGTGCTTTGAAGTAATAATCACTAAGTGACCTCGATATGTGTAGTGTTTATAAATTTCAACAAGTCTTTCTGGCTATCATCTTTGTCACTTATACACAAAAAATGATGGAATTATATGATATGATTTGCACACTCAGCATTCTTTCTATACATTTTTATTTTAAATATCTACAAATGTAATATATTTTTCCATGGGCAAAGACTGAAATAGTCATTCATAGCGATAATATTTCAACAAAATTTAAAAATTTATTAACTCCTAACAGCCTTTCAAAAATTTCCTTTCACAGCTTAAATTTCTTGGAAATAGATTTAAAAAAATAGTTTATTTTTCTTTTTTAATTTTCATTACATTTATTGGGGTGACATTGGCTAGTAAAATTATATGGGTTTCAAGAGTACAATTCTATAATACATCATCTATATATTACATTGTGTGCTCACCATCCAGTCAGTTCTTCTATCATCATGTATTTGACCCCCTTTACCATCTTCTGCCTTCCCCCATCCCCCTTTACCCTCTCATAACCACTAAACTGTTGTCTGTGTCTATAAGTTTTTGTTGTTTGTCTTCTTCATTTGTTGCTTTCAGTAATAAGAAAAGATATATACTATAATTACTAGGATTTTTCTTCTATGCAGTAGATAAATGAAATTAGCAACCTCAAGATTTACTAAGCCAAATCAAATAAAACCAGTGTTAGCCTCTACTGAATGTTGGGGTGAGTAAATCTTGTCTTTAGTAATCCTAGAATTTAAAGAAATATGCACATATATATTTGTACATCAACAGATTTCTACTTCAATATATCTTGAATTTATTGCACATTTTAATAAAGGTAATAAATTTCAAATAACCAAATTGTAGTTTAACCCCCTAAGTGTGGTTGATTTCATCTATATAAAGGTAAAGAGGCCTATAGCCTTATTATGTGAAAGACAATTTATCTGCTCTTTTAAATGGGACCAGATGATAGAAAAATAGTTTAGTTGTTTGTGGGTCAGGGAGAAGGACTAGAGCTAAATTAAATCTAACAGAAGAAAACAGAGGTCTCAGAAATAAACCAAAAGGAATTTCCAGGAGGGGAAAAAAAATATATATATATATATGGAACAAGTATGAGCCCTCCTAAAATTGCAGGTAGGTAGCCAATAAGAAATATTTCAGAACCAGCCCCTAAAGACTAGGACAGATATATTTCATTAACATATAGGACAGATATATTTCATTAACATATAGTTAGGTTTGAAGATAATGTGGTGAGAACAGTGAATAGAACAGCATAGCTTAATTCAATCATTAACAGAGGACTGTCAATATAACAGTGTAATTGGGGGTGTTGCAGATTAGTCTATGAAGTAAAGGGACATGACATGTAGTATTGTAGAACATATGACTAAGGGAATGTTCAAAGAAAATGAGAATCACTAAATGGTGCTAGGCAGTAAAGAATATACAGTTGAAGTTCAAGGAAGTATAGGTATTGGACCCATCAAATGTTACGTTCCAGGTGGCAGTACACAATGCTGGGTGAGCTGGGATGGCAAATGCTTCCTACAAAGATAGAAGGAATTGGCTCCCTGTACGGAACCCTGCAAGACAATATCAAAGCCAGGTATTAGAAGCTAAAATGTCTACTCCAAAAAACAAAGGTACAAGAAAAGAAAAAAAAAAAAAATACTGGCTCTCTGAAACCTCAAATAGTGGTAGCCCAAGACATATTGGAAGAGTAAAGGAGCTAACATCTACAGAGATTAATTTTTTAAAAAATCTTGTCTGAACTTGCTTGAAAGGAGAAAGGAAACAAGAAAAAACGGAACACTCTGCTGAAGAAAACACATAACAGCAAGAAATATTTCTGCTGTCATTAAAATAACACAGGTCCCTCAAGGGCTGGAATATTCAAATTTCTGAAAAGGTAGGAGTGGGTGCGGAGAGACCGAACCCACTTAGGTATTGCTTGGATAGCAGACTTTGTAAACATCAAAGCTCCAAACACCTTTAGGTCAGGTCAGAAACCTACAAATAAAGAATTTCCAACTGAGAAAAAACTGGGGACAAAAAACAAAACAAAAAAAATCCTTCCATTGAAAGTGTGACTTTTCAAGAAAAAAGCGAGTCTCAGTATTTGTGATGCAGTACTAAAAGACCAGAAGGTTGAGTGAAAACTGGAAATTTCATGGAGATGAGACAAAAAAAAAAAGAAAGAAAGAAAGAAAGAAAGAAAGAAAGAAAGAAAGAAAGAAAGAAAGAAAGAAAGAAAGAAAGAAAGAAAGAAAAAGGAACTGTGAATGAATACACTTAATTTGAGGGTTACCTATTTTAGTTAATGGTTGACTGTAATCAGAAAACCACAGTCATATTGCCATTTAGGAAGAAAAGGCTCAAGAGCAAAATAAATTAAAAGTGGACTGGACACTAAAAGAAGAAAGCCTCCAGAAAGCAGTGTGCCTGGAATGCCAGCAAAATTATCTGGTTATATAATTATTTAATTTTACTCTTTTAAGAACATCCATCTTGACCTTGTCTGAGAAAGCAGTATGATAAAGGGATTTACCTCTTACCATCTCCACTTCAACATGGTACATGTGGTGTTATCCTAAACTCTTATTCAAGATTTCTCCTAACGAAGTTTAAGTTTGTAGGTTGTGGATTCTGAAAAAGTAGTTCAGACTGACTGGCATTCTGGTGAGACTAACAGCATTAATTCATACAATAGATATTTGCTGATGTCTTTTAAATGACTTATTCATACATTACATGAGTATTGAATGGCTCCCATTTGCTGGCTCTGTCTAGGCATTAAGGATTCAACTCTGAGCTATACAGTAAAGGTATCCCCACTTTTCAAAAGTTTTCTCTACACCACTTTGCTTTTTCAAAACACCTGGATCAATATCTATTCTCTAAAAGAAATCCGAAGAGGATTTTCACATTTATAAAAAGTAAAAATAAGGTGAGAATCAAAAAAAGTGTTCAGCGTTTGTTTTGGAGGGAAACATGATAGAGGCAGTGCTCACACCTAGCAGCGAGAGTGGCCCCGCCAAGCTCCTTCCCTGGGAACTCCTCCCAGCATCTCAGCATCAAGCCACCATAGCTTTGAACTGTGTCGGTGAGCATCTGTGCTTTCTCTCGATTTAGTTTGTGCCAGTCATGTCCTAAGGTAATCGCTCATTTGCTTTATGCCATTTTAGTTTACAATAGTTTTCATAGGAATACTCGGTGTTCAGATAGCAGGGAAAACCTGTATTCAAATTTATAAAACATACATTGGAGTGTGTAAGATAGGCAAATTATTCCCTATTTTTGTGAGCATCTGAAGAAGGACAGAAGACAAGCTCTTTGTAGGAGAGGACCTGGTCATAGAATTGATAGGCAAGCTATTAGACCAATAATCCATAAAACTATTGAAAGCAATACAATTGGGTGATGAGACTTTTTAGAGCAGGTGACAGTGATTCAGATGCTAAATCTTCATGGAATGAGGTAGAGTGCTTAAAGGGCTGGAAGATGTCTGAAGCAAGGAGAGGTGGTAGGTAGTAGAGTTTGATGAGCTGATGTTCAAAATCAATGCTTTTATGGACAAAGAAGGGAGATTAATATAAAAGACACAGTACAAAGTAAACGGTGCCATACACCAATTCCAAGGCCAGTGATTCTGAAGGGTGGGGAAAGAAAACAAGCATCCCTTGAAAAGGCTGCAAAAAAAGTAGAAAAGAACCAGACTTCAGGTAAAGGAAGAAGATAAAAGGAACATCTAAGAAGCTGAGAAGAGAGAGGTATTGAGTGATGACTAACCATGTATTCCAGAGGGAAAATTGAAAAAGAGTTGCAGAAAACATGAAGGAGTTTGTTAGCATTACAATTTTTTATTTAGAGTTTGTCTGGGGAATAGAGTGTGTGGGATGATAAATGACCTAGGAGACCCCTAGGTCATATCTTGTGACAGACAGAACTAAGAAAGGCCTGACTGGGTTAGTACTGAAGGCCTTGATGCGTAAGTGACTGTGTCACTGTGAGCGTTAGAAGGGAGGAGAGGTAAGGTGCAGGTATTTCAAAGAACAGTAGAATTCCGGTTTCCCACTTGACCCTGGACAAAGGAAGCTTGCAGATAGGAGACTGATTGTGTGGACACTTTAACCTCTCTATCAATACAATCATACGTGCAACGGATTATGAAACATTGGTAAATTATATTTGTTATAAAAAAGAAAACAGAGAGTAAAGTTTGGTCCTAAGGTGAAGTGTTACTGGAGTTACTGTTTTTTTGTTGTTGTTGTTTGTTTGGTTGGTTGGTTTGTTTTGTTTTGTTTGATTGTTTGAATTTCAGAGTCTTCTTCAGCAAAAAGGTGAGCCTTCCTCCAGTTTTTCCAAGAGGAGATACAATGGAACAGTAGTTCACTTACTGGAAGGACCCTTAGAAAGGAGGAAACAATACTGTTCTTATAACTACTATCTACTCCCTGAAGAAGGGCAGCTACCAGCTTAGAAACTACATCCAGTAAGAAGCCAAAATTAGAAAATTTAAAAGTTTATATTTCCTCTACTCATATTCTTGCCTCAATCAGTAAAATAGGAACTTAAATCATTTTACTAGTAATGAGAAAAACTGTTTCCCTTCCCCCGCCACCACCACCCAAATCAGTTCTCACTTACTCCTCTACAAGAGGGAAGCTCCTTATTGACAAGAGAAGAAACAACCCTGCATACTCATAGCCTTTGACCTTTCCTGGCACCTTACTGCCTGCGTGCCTCATGCTTTCTTCTGTCTTCCTTGTGATGCCAGCAATATATAGGACATTGGGTGTCCCATTTGGTTATCCAGCTCTCAGTTCCTTCAAATACTGAGAAGGGAAGATAATCGATTGGCTTCTTATCTAGCCCACATCCCGATTCAAGTATCATACTTTTGAGGTAGAGAGCAGAAATAGCAGATTGTAGAACTTAAATGTTACATTAATGTCTTTTTATTTCAAATCCATTCCTCTCTCTACTATATTTTTTATATTTTCAGCCATAAAAAAGATTCAATTACATAATTATATATTGCATTAAGTAACTGTCAACATCCTTCAAGGTGCTACTAGTGAATCACCTGACGAGTAGAGCAAATATAGAAATAGACTACCTTTTATGTTTCCCACTATTTTGTCTCCTGTCTTCCATTCCCATCAAAAGGCAATTTGTTCTGAAGATATTTAGGTAATGATTCTAGTGGCCATTTTTATGCAGGCCAAGTTACTCCCGGGAATTAAGATTCAATACTATAAATTACCAGTAAGACTTTTAGTGTACCCCTGCCAGGATTCATGTCTTTCCATATGAAGTCTCAAAGAACTTTATTTGCATCTTTTTGGTTAAGAGCAGACTCTAGAACCAACTGAATTCAAATCCCATATTGACCATGAGTACTGAATAAACTTGGGGACATTATTTCATCTCTCTACACGTTTTTATCTTTAAAAAAATAGGATTAATGATGTGATCCACCTCAGAGGATTGTTTTGAAGATTGAATGAATTGAGTATATGTAAAATGCATAGAAAACTGCCTGGCATATAAAAAACACTGTGGAAGTATTGCTATTATCACTATCTTCCTTGTTGATTTTGCCTTAAGTTTCTTTGGATATACACACGTGGTATTGCTCTCAACAGTTTACACAAAGGACCTTTGCTATTTGGAATTTTAGCATTCCTGAGGCTAACATTGTGATCTCATTAAGGTACTATTAACATTAATACATATATTAACTCAGCAAATATTAGTTGAGTGACTCCTACGTGCCATAATTTATGACTCTACTAGTGAACAGGAGTGTCTACCCTTACAGAGCATATGTTCAAGTAAGAAAGATGCTTAGTAATCAGCAAGTTTTTGGAAATGGAAATTTGAATTACACAGATGATAAGGTAGATGCATAAAAGCTTAATTAGAAGTCAAATGTCTGATATATTTAGTTAAATTTCACTTTTTAAGAAATGATCACTCATTAATACCTAAATACTTTATGAAAAGAATATTAGATGTGATCTAATCTGATTAGATGTTTATCTAATATTAGATAAAATTAGATTCCTAATTTTATCAAAATTATTTGATTTACAAGGATTTACACTATTAAAGTCTCTCCTTGTCCTCTGATCCTTTCTTTGGGTCCAAAATTGTCACTGGTCAGTCAACTATGTTGAATGAATAAATGGTTATTTTGCTTGTCTTATTAGCATTGTGGAGCCTACATTGAAAACAGCAATTAGCTTGATTCACAGTGTTACAATGAGTCTAACTAAACCAATTTTCTCCATTGCAATTATAGATCCCAGAGTACACCAGACACTCCTAAGGTATTTCCCATATTCTGAAGAGTAAACAGTATTTACTTTTTCTTTGCTGCTCTGGTAGTGATAAATAACAGAAATGAGAGAGAAGAAAAAGCAAAACAAAGTTACAACAATGCTTGTCTGAAATGGTTATAGGACAGTGAGCACAGAGGAATTGTCTTTAGTTGCAAACATACTATATTTACAGTATTATAATAAAATCGTAAAGTAGCCAACATACTCTTAAGTAGCTAACACACTAGTTCAATATAATCAGCATATATGTAAACTCTAAGATACATGTCACATTTTTTCCTAGAAAAATCTCACCAAAAAAATCTCACATTCTAAAGACTTTCTGAAATCTTTGAGGACACATCAAATAACAGAAGAACTCTGAATGTACAAAAGTAATAATGTTAAGTTCAGTGAAGGCTACTGTTTTGTGTGCTGAAGTTAAGTTTACATAATAGATGTCAAAACCAAAGACTTACACAGTATTTGGGCGCAGAGCTGGATGTTTCTTGGACTTTGGAGTTCTGTGAAAGAGGTAATCTTTTCCAGGTATGACTCAAAATGGGCACTGATTGCCAAAACCCACCCCCATCTCAAAAGCTGGTGATGGAAAAGCCATTCAGCAGCCATAGCACAAGTCAGAGAGAGACCAACAAGTGTCAAAAAAATGACCTACAGAGAGAAAAGTCAGTATCATGTAAAGTCTGTGAACATTCTGTAGAAGCTGCACTGGGAAAAGCAAAACAAATGAAAAAAACTTTACTTTAGAAATACTACTGATGAAGAGAGAATGTATAATGTGAACTGCAATCAGTTGTGAACTGACTAAACATTTCCAAAGCTTGATCTCAAAGCTCAGAGACAAGGAGATAGTCCATCTGATATAGCAATTGTGGGTGACTCAGGCAGGAACTGAGCAGAAGTGGAAATAGCTAGAACCATGAGAATAAATAATTAAATTTAAGGACTGTTTGTGTATTTCAATTATTTTTGCTATTGTCACCACCATAATAAAAAATTGATAATAATAAGTACAAGTATTTTTATAAGACAAACTTTCACTAACAATACAAATTATTTAAGTTTTGTAATGTTCTACGTATAATTTTTTTAAAGATTTTAGCAAGGAGCTGATAGTTTGTCATTTCCAAAAGAATACTTATTTTTGTTTTGTTTTCTATTTGTTAAAGAAGTCACAAACTCTCTGCATTTGCTTTCAATTTCTTTCATTGGTATTTAAAACATACGCAGAAATTAGTCATCATGGAGAAAAGGGCCTTTATCAAAAGGCATTTATGATTTCTATTAATATCAATTAGTTAGTACTGCTATATGTACTTTTAGCTAGTTAATAGCTTCCTGGATATTTCCTCTTTCATACCTTCATGTACTATGCCAAAGTCTATTCCAGGGGATGCGGTTGATGAAAAGAGATCCAAGAAAGAAGTGTAATGTGTTTTATATATCCAATATATGATTGTATAAATGTTATATATAGTGTATAAAAGTCAGTCTCATGAATGTATGCTTAGAAATTGTTCAAAGATACCAGTTATACATCACTATGACAATTTATTGAACTAAGAAATCCTTTTGTAACCAGAATATATTTTCTCTGCAATTTTAATATTTCTCAATCATAAAATACATCACTTATTTTATTATTATTATTATTATTATTATTATTATTATTATTTCCTGGAGTAGATTGAAATACTGATCTTAATTCTTACTCTCATACCATGCCATGACCTCATCGTGGAAAAAGTATACTTTCCTACTTCTTGATTTTTGGGCTTGGCCAGCGGGATGTTAGTGGATATGATATAAACAGACGTCTGAACTGACACTGTGTGGTGGAGCTTGGCTTCTTGAACTCCAGGAAAAGCATGTACGTATTAAAGAAGCAGAGAGAGGTTTACCAAGAATGGAGCACTTCCCCCTTCAAAAAAATATTTTGTTGGACTAAAGTTCAAAATAATTATTGCAGTTACAGTTAGCCATCAGCACAGCAGACTAAGCTATATGCACTTCTTTTGAAAGTAAATTCATAATTTCTCAGGATCACTCACGTTCACATAAGAAGCAGTTTGAGTCTCCCACCCCTTGAGCATCACATTTTTAATCAGTAGCTTTTTTAAAAAAAGATAGATTCACAGTGATTATAAAGATGTAGAAACAGAACTTGAGTTACTTCTGCCATTTTAAGTGATTGCTTAGAGTTCGTATTTGTGTTCAAAAAGTTTTAAAGTGAAAAAGCAAATTTTGAGGGGTAATTTTTTTTCTTTGTAAATACTAATTTTAGTTTTAATTTAAATTGATTTATTCAATTTGAACATTATTCAATTCAATTTTTAAAATAAAATACTGATATTATTTATTAATGCATTTTTATCTCATGGTTATTACTAAAAATTATTTTGTATTTTAAAGAAAGGAGTGAGTTAACAAAGAAGACTTTTGTTCATCAAACATGATAGTTAAGCTCCTGAGGAAAGAAATTCCCCACACAGAGCTCCTTCAGCCTGGACCCAAAATGAAGCACCTGTAGAACTGATCCAATCTGGACTAAGCCACAGCCTGAAGCTGAAGAACAGTCAATTCACACAACAATGAGTATGAGAACAAAGGCTTTACCTTTACAAGCCCTGAGTGTTGTGGTGGTGTGTTAGTTAGAATCGTTGGGGCATTAGTATACCAAGACATGTACTGTCTTTTGAGACTATCATTTATTCACTGCTCAAATTGTTTTATCCACCATTTCACCTTACACAATGTGTCAATCATCGAAAGTTTAAGTGACTATCTGTTGATTGATTGATACTAAGTTTTAGACTGAAGGACTTAACAATCCCACAGAAGAGAGAAAAGCCCACATAAAAAGCTATAGCAATGAAGGATGCTATGTGATTGTCCAAGTGATGTGCACACGATGAATGCTACAGGGGTTTGAGGATAGAAAGTATAGTGTTATTGGTGACTACTGTGGAAGAAAATATAGAAGAATTGGTGAAGTCTTAAAGAAACAAGTTTCGGGCTCTATTTAAAGAATTCATTGAATGTAGCATGCTTAGAGAATGGGGAAAGGTATGTGAGAAAATGAAGTGCATGACAAAGCATGATTGAACAGAGCATTCCTGGGGATAAGAGTGTAATGGAAGGGATATCTTTGCAAACAGACTACAGTGAGCTCAAGTCTTGCCTCTTGCCCACTTGAGTAACTGAAGGAATATTATTTAACATTTTTCTCTTTGTTCTCTTTTCTGTGAACTAAATGATACTTTCTTAGTGAGATGATTTCAAAGATCAAGAGAGGTAAATTACAAACTGACAGACCCCATATATACATTAAAAAAGCTATTAATTCTCATCCCTCACTTTGTTTTTTCTTTATGTCCCCACATATTTATTTTTGCTTCATTGTCTTATTTCCATTTCTGTGTGCAAAACATACCTATATTTCTAATGTTCACTTTATGTTTGGGAACATGAAAGAGAGAAATAGAGCCATAAAACTGGGAGATCAGAACAAGTATACCTTGTTTTATTGTGTTTTACTATATTGCACTTCACAGATATTGTGACTATTTTTATTTTTATTTTTTCTTTTTATTTATTTTTATTTTTTTAAATTGAAGATCTATGGCAACCATGCATGAAGCATTCTATTGGCATTGGCCGAAAGCATTTGCTCACTTTGTGTTTGTGTCACATTTTTTTAATTCTCACAATATTTCCAACATTTTCATTATTAGGACATTTGTAATAGTTATTTATAATCAGTGATCTTTAATGTAATCATTACATTGTTTTGGGAACCATGAACTGCACCCATATAACACAGAAAACCTAATTGATAAATGTCTGTGTTCTGATTGCTCCACCAACCAGCCTTTCCCCCATCTCTTTCCCTCTCATCCTCTCTATTCCCCGAGACACAACAATATCAAAATTATACCAATTAATAACAGTACAATAGCCTCTAACTGTTCAGTGTAAGGAAGTTTCACAGACCTCTCACTCTAAATCAAAAGTTAGAAATGGAAAAAAATTGAACAACTATAATTCTACAAAGGACTCCCTGTGCGGCAGACAGGTAACACTAAGACTCTCACTACTGAATTCACCTAAAGGTGGGCAAATTGCACGAGCGGAGAGGAGGGAAGGGAGAAGTGCTGAGACAGGACTGTGTGGGCACAGGATGCAGACCTAGCTTGGTGCTCCAAGCTCGGTGCATCCCGGAACTGCCGCAGCTGCAGGAGAGGAAAGAACTCCAACTGCTAGAGCTCCGCTTATGGTCCACAGGGCTGAGGGCACAGCATATAGCACAGGTGAACCCAACGCTCATGGCAGAGACCTCAGAGTAAAGACTGAGGGAAGAAGGCTGAAAACAGGGGTTTAAGCCCTCACTGCTGAGCAGACAACAGAAGCCTTAAGCACTGAGTCTAGACACCCCTTCCTTACCTTCCCAGAGCTCACCCCGCCCTCACCTGCACAGTGATAGAAACAGAAGAGTAGAAGTATCAGATCAAAAGAGCAGAATAATTGCAGTTCTGAGAACTGCGGTCCGCAGACACGGACTCGCAACACAACTAGTTCTGGACAAGGGGAGGAAGCCATGGAAACAGGACTGGCTATGGTAGTGGTCGGCGCCATTGCTCTGGGCCACCTCTCACAACCCACCCCACCTGTGTCCCCACCTATCTGGGTGGATCCTTGCAGGACTAAACAGAGCTACTGAAATACACACGTTCTGAATCTGGTGCAGAAAGAGCTTTGGAACTTCAGAAGCTTTCCACAGCCCCCCTGGAGGCAGTGGCCTATAATGGAGGTGAACTGTTCACAAAGGAGAAGCCCACCTTCCAGGGAATCCACCCCCATTATGTGAGAAGCCAGAATAGTGCAGAAAAATATAACACTACAGTGTAAGAAAGAATAAAAGGCTGCAGTTGGAGAGAAAATAAAATATTCTACCATTAGATTCTCATCAGATTTTGCAGCAGAAACTCTACAAGCCAGGAGGGAGTGGAATCAAATATTCAAGCTATTGAAAGAGAGAAAATATGAGCCAAGAATAATATACCCAGCAAAGATATCTTTTAGATATGGAGGAAGAATAAAGACCTTTCCAGACATAAAGAAGCTGAGGGAATTTTCTAACACATGACCAACACTACAAAAAATACTGAAGGAGGCTATTTGACCAACATCATTTTTGAAATAGGCATAATTTTTGAAAACCAAAATGTCAAAGGGGGAAGAGTAAAGGTATGAACCAGAATATGGAAATGGAGAAAGTAAGCATGCTGAAGAAAATGGAATACTCTAAATATGAAACTTTCTTTTACATAAACTGAACGGTAAACACGCAAAAAAAAAAAAAAATCCAGAACTGAAATAGATAATGTAATAAAAGAAGAAACAGGGAAAAAGCATAGAATACCACCACACAGAAATAGTAGACAACAACAAAAAAGGCAAAGGAACAATGGAGACACAGTATTACCAAAAAAACAAAGATAGAATGATGGGAAATCCTCACGTATCAATAATCACCCTAAATATAAATGGACTGAACTCACCAATAATAGGACACAGAGTAGCAGACTGGATCAAAACACAAAACACAACCATATGCTGCCTCCAAGAGACACATCTCAGCTACAAGGACAAACATAGACTCAAAGTGAAAGGGTGGAAACTGACACTCCAAGCAAATGGTATCCAGAGAAAATCAAGTGTAGTCATACTGATATCAGATGAAACAGATTTCAGGATAAAAATGGTAACAAGAGACAAAGATGGGCATTTCATAATGATAAAGGGGACTATATAACAAGAAGACGTAACAGTCATCAATATTTATGTCCCTAATCAGGGAGCACCGAAATATACCAAGCAACTACTAACAGAACTAAAGAGAGAAACTGACCAAAACACAATTATAGTAGGGGACCTAAATACATCATTGACAGCTACGGATACATCATCCAAACAGAAAATAAATAAATAAACAGCAGCCCTAAAGGACACATTAGATGAAACGGACATTATTGACATTTATAGAGCACGTCATCCTAGAACATCAGACTACATTTTTTTCTAGTATACATGGAACATTCTCAAGGATAGACCATATATTGGGACATAAAACTAGCCTCAGCAAATTTAAGAAGATTGAAATCATACCAAGCATATTCTCTGATCACAAGGCTTTGGAATTGTATATCAACTGCAAAAAGAAAGCAAGAAAAACCACAAACATGTGGAGATTAAATAACATACTTTTAAAGAACAACTGGGTCAATGAAAAAATAAAAGGAAAGATCAATGATAGATAGAAACAAATGAGAATGAACATACATTCTACCAAAATTTGGGTGATACACCAAAGACAGTTTTAAAAGGGAAATTTTTACCATTACAGGCCTATTTCAAGAAACAAGAAAAATCCCAGATAAACAACCTCATGTTACACCTTAAAGAATTAGAAAAAGAAGAAAAAATGATACTCAAGGTCAACAGAAGAAAGGAAATAGTAAAAATCAGAGCTGAACTAAATGAAATAGAGAACAAAAAGACAATAGAAAAAATTAATCTGACGAAGAGCTGTTTCTTTGAAAAGATTAACAGAATTGACAAACCCTTGGCTAGGATCACTAAGATAAAAAGAGAGAAGACACTAATAAACAAAATCAGAAATGAAAAACGGGAAGTTATCACAGGTGCAACAGAAATACAAAGGATCATCCAAGAATACTATGAAGGACAATATGCCACCAAATTCAATAACCTAGAAGAAAAGGAGAAGTTCTTAAAAACATATAGCCTTCCTAGGCTGAATCACGAAGAACTGGAAAATCTAAATAGACTGATCACCAGTAATGAAATTGAATCAGCCATCCAAAACCTTCCCAAAAGCAAAAGTCTGGGACCAGATGACTTCACTAGTAAATTCTACCAAACCTTCAAAGAAGATCTAATACCTGTCCTACTCAAACTCTTCCAAAAAATTGAAGAGACAGTACTCCGTAACTCATTTTTTGAGGCCCACATTACCCTGATACCAAAACCTGGTTAGAATAAGATAAAAAACAAACAAACAAACAAGAAAAAATACAGATCAATATCTCTGATATATACAGATGCAAAAATCCTAAACAAAATTCTAGCAAATCGAATGCAACAATGCATTAAAAAGATCGTTCATCACGACCAAGTGGGGTTCATCCCAGGGGCACAAGGATGAACACACACAAATCCTTCAATGTGATACATCACATAAACAAAATAAAAGATAAAAATCATACGATTATATCAATTGATGCAGGAAAAGCATTTGACAAGATGCAAAATGCATTTATGATTAAAACACTTAATAAAGTAGGTGTAGATGGAAATTAGCTTAACATAATTAACATAATAAATGCCATATATGACAAACCCTCAGGTAATATCATAATTAACAGTAAAAAACTGAAGCCCTTTGCTCTATGTTCAGGAACACGACAGGACTGTCCCCTAACACCTCTGCTTTTCAACATATGTTGGTAGTCCTAGCCAGAGCAATCAGGCAAGAGAAAAAAAAAAAGAGGCATCCAAATTGGGAATGAAGAAGTTAAATTGTCACTCTCTGCAGATGACATGACGCTATATATAGAAAACCCTAAAGATACCATCAAAATCTACTAGAGGCAATAAACGAATACAGTAAAGTTGTCGGCTACAAAATCAATGTACAAAAGTTCATTGCATTCCTATATACTAACTATGAAATGTCAGAAAAAGAAATACAAAAAACAACTCACTTTGCAATAGAAACAAAAAGAATAAAATACGTAGGAATAAACTTAACCAAGGATTGAAAGACTTGCATACTGAAAACAGTAAGACATTTGTAAAAGACGTTGAAGAAGACACAAAGAAATGAAAAGATATTGTATGTTCATGGAGTAGAAGAATCAACATAGTTAAAATAGCCATATTACCCAAAACAATATACAGATTTAATGAATCCCTATCAAAATCCCAATGGCATTTTTTTTTTACTTTATTCCATTTTTTATTTATGACATACCATGTAAATTTTCCTCTGAATACAGTTTTGTTTTGTTTTTTTAATTTATTGGGGTAAAAATTGTTAGTAAAATTACAGATTTCAGGTGTACAATCCTGTATTACATCATCTATAAATCCCATTGTGTGTTCACCACCCACAGTCAGTTCTCCTTTCATCACCATATATTTGATCCCCCTTACCCTCATCTCCCACTCCCCACGCCCCTTACCCTCTGGTAACCACTAAACTATTGTCTGTGTCTATGAGTTTTTGTTAAAGAAATAGAACAAAAAATCATCAGATTTGTATGGAACCACAAAAGACCATGAATAGCCAAGGCAATTCTAAGAAAAAAGAACAATGCTGGAGGTATCACATTCCCTGACGTTAGCTTGTACTACAGGGCAACAATAATCAAAACAGCAATGATGTTGGCAGAAAAACAGACAGAAAGACCAGTGGAATAGAATTGAGAACCCAAAAATAAACCCACATAAATATGGACAGATAATTTTTGACAATGAAGCAAAAAACACACAATGGAGAAAAGACAGCCTGTTCAATAAATGGTGCTGGGAGAACTGGAAAGTCACGTGCAAAAGAATGAAACTGGACTGCTATTTGTTACCATATACCAAAATTAATTAAAAATGGATCAAAGGTCTAAGTATAAGACCTGAAAAAATAAACTGAATAGAAGAAATCATAGGTACTAAACTTATGGACCTTGGGTTCAAAGAGCATTTTATGAATTTGACTCTAAAGGGAAGGATAGTAAAAGCTAAAATAAATGAGTGGGACTTTATTAAACTTAAAAGCTTCTGCACAGCAAAAGAAACCATCAACAAAATAAAGAGGCAAACAACTAAATGGGAGAATATTTTTGCAAACAGTGCCTCCGTTAAGGGGCTATATCCAAAATACACAAGGAACACATGCAACTCAACAACAAAAAAACAAACAACCCAACTGAAAAATGGGCAGAGGACCTGAAGAGACAGTCCTCAAAAGAGGACATACAAATGGCAAATAGACATATGAAAAAAATGCTCAACATCACCTGATCATCAGGGAAATGCAAATAAAAACCACAATGAGATATCACCTCAGTCAGAATGGTTATCATCAACAAGAAAAATAGTAACAAGTGTTGGAGAGGCTTGTGGAGAGAAAGAAATCCTCATACACCGTTGGTGGGAATGCAGACTGGTGCAGCTGTTATGGAAGGCAGTGTGGAGGTTCCTCAAAAAATTAAAAATAGAATTACCATATGACCCAGCAATCCCTCTCCTGGGTATTTACCCAAAAAATCTGAAAACATTTATCCATAAAGACATGATTGCTCCTTTATTTACAGTGGCCAAGACATGGAAACAACCAAAACATCCTTCGATAGATGAATGGATAAAGAAGTTGTGGTATATATACACAATGAAATACTATTTGGCTGTAAGAAAAGATGAAGTAGTACCATTTGTGACAACATGGATGGATCTTGAGATTATAATGCTAAGCAAAATAAGTCAGACAGAAAAAGTAGAGAACCATATGATTTCACTGATGTGTGGTATATAAAATTGAAAACAACAAAAGGACAACACAAATAAATGAAGGAACAAAATCTCATAAACCTAGACAATATTTTAGGGGTTACTAGAGGGTAAGAGGGGAGGGGGCTCTAGAAGAGGGTAAATGGGGCCTTATATATGGTGATGGAAAGAGAACTGACTCTGGGTGATGAACACACAATTTGAGATATAGATAATATATTACAGAATTGTACACCTGAAATCTATGTAACTTTACTAACAATTATCACCCCAATAAACTTTAATTAAAAAGAAAAAAGCTAGAAATTATTTAGCTTTGTTAAAAAGGCATGTTGAAAACAATCAGTAACCACAAGATGGCCACGGGGTTTTGAAAATTAATCTGGGGAACGTAATTTAGTGGTTACCAGAGGGTAAGGGGGGTGGGGGGTGGGAGATGAGGGTAAGGGGGATCAAATATATGGTGATGGAAGGAGAACTGACTGGGTGGTGAACACACAATGTAATTTATAGATGATGTGATACAGAATTGTACACCTGAAATCTATGTAATTTTACTAACAATTGTCACACCGATAAATTAAAATAATAATAATAATAATAATAATAATAATAATAATAATAATAATAATAAAAAGGCGTGTTGAACGATAAGACAGCCCAAAAGCTAGGACTTTTGCACCAAAAAGTTAGCCAAGTTCTGAGTGCAAAGGAGAAGCTCTTGAAGGAAATTGAGAGTGCTACTCAAGTGAATACATGAATGTTAAGAAAGCAAAACAGCTTTATTGCTGATATGGAGAAAGTTTTAGTGTCTGGATAGAAGATCAAACAGCCCATAACCATAAGCCAAAGTTTGACTCTTGCTACAGAGGAAGGCCCTAAGTCTGTTCAATTCTATGAAGGCTAGGAGAGGTGAGGAAGCTGCAGAAGAAAAGTTTGAATCTAGCAGAGGTTGGTTCATGAAGTTTAAGGAAAGAAGCCATCACCATAACATGAAAGTACAAGGTGAAGCAGCAAGAGCTGATTTACCCAGAAGCTCTAGATAAGATAACTAACGAAGGTGGCTACATGAAACAACAGATTTCCATTGTGCACAAAATGGCCTTATATTGGAGGAAGATGCCATCTAAGGCTTTCACAGCTACAGAAAAGCCAACGCCTGTGGCTTCAAAGCTTCAAAAGACTGGCTGATTGATTCTTTTTAGTGGCTACTGCAGCTGGTGATTTTAAGTTGAAGCCAATGCTCATTTACCATTCTGAAAGTCCTAGCGCCCTTAAGAATTATGCTAAATCTAGTCTGCCTGTGCTCTATAAATGGAACAATAAAGTCAGTACATCTGTTGACAACTTGGTTTACTGAGTATTGTAAGCCCACTGTTGAAACCTAATGCTCAGAGGAAAAAAGATTGTTTCAAAATATCACTGCTTATTAAAAATGTTCCTTGTTACCCAAGAGCGCCAATAAAGATGTACAATGAGATTAAAGTTGTTTTCATGCCTGCTAATGCAGCATCCATTCTGTAGCCCAGGAATCAAGGAATAATTTTGACTTTTTATGTCGTATTATTTAAGAAATAGATTTTGTAAGGTTATAGCTGCTATAGATAGTGATTCTGCTAATGGATCTGGGCAAAGTGAATTGAAAACCTTCTGGAAAAGATTCACCGTTCTAAACACCATTAAGAACATTCGTGATTCATGGAAAGAGGTCCAAATATCAACACTAACAGGAGTTTGGAAGAAGTTGATTCCAACCCTCACGGATAACTTTGGGGGGTTTGAGACTTCATTGGAGAAAGTAGCTACAGATGTGGTGGAAATAGTAAGAGAATTAGAAGTAGAGCCTTAAGATGTGATCGAATTGCTGTGATCTCATGATAAAATTTTAATGAATGAGGAGTTGCTTCTTATAGATGAGCAAAAAAAAGGGGCGGGGTTGAGATGGAATCTACGTCTGGTGATGATGCTGTGAAGATTGTTGAAATGACAACAAAGGATTTAAAATATTATATAATCTTAATAGATAAAGTAGTGGTAGGGTTTGAGAGGATTGACTATCATTTTTTTTTCTGTGCACTTTATACATATTTAATATAATTTTATTTATTTCTTTTTTTTTTAATTTTATTTTTTAAATTTATTGGGGTGACAATTGTTAGTAAAATTACATAGATTTCAGGTGTGCAATTCTGTATCACATCATCCATAAATCACACTGTGTGTTCACCACCCAGAGTCAGCTCCCCTTCCATCACCGTACATTTGATCCCTCTCACCTTCATCCCCCACCCCCCAACCCCCTTACTCTCTGGTAACCACCAAATTACGTTCCCCAGATTAATTTTCAAACCCGTGGCCATCCTGTGGTCACCGACTGCCCTCCAATCCCCTCCCCCTCCCCCCCCCCCCCCCCCCCCCGCCCATCTAGCAACCCTCAGTTCTTACTATCATTTTGAAAGAAGTTCTGCTGTGTGTAAAATGCTACCAAACAGCATCGCATGCTACAGAGAACTCATTCTGAAAGGAAGAGTTAATCAATGCAGTAAACTCTATTGTTGTTGTCTGTTTTTAAGAAATTGTCACACCCATCCACATGCAGTAACCACCTCCCTGATCAGTCAGCGGACATCCATGTTGAGGCAAAACCCACCACTGACGAAAGGATTATGACTCCCTGAAGGCTCAAATGATGGTTAGCATCTTTTAGCAATAAATCATTTTAATTGAGTTATGTACGTGTTTTAAGGCATAATGCTATTGCTCGTTTAGTAGACTATGGTACGGTGGAAATTCGACTTTTATCTGCAATGGGAAACAAAAAATCCATGTGACTTGCTTTATTATGATACTTGCGGATTGCAGTGGTCTGGAACTGAACCTGCTATATCTATGAGATATGCCTATAAATAGAATGAGAATCTAGTATTCTTTTTTAAAATTTGACCAATGTAGTTAATAACCATCATCTAAATGGCCATACCAGGAAAGTCAGTCTATGACTTTCCATGTTTTGTCAGGTGTGAATGATTCAGGATGAATAATCATTGGCAAGAAATGAAAAAGCCCTCTGTGTTCCAAATTTTTCTTCTTGAGTAGCTCAGTAAAATGGAAGCAAAGGGCAGCAGTAGAGAGTGAACAGAGATCAGGCAGCAGAGCTGTGCATACATACACACCCTGACATTAGCACAGTATCTCATCACAAGAATTTCGGAGGTTTAAAGGTGTAGTGCTGAACATGCTCAATGTTGCACTGAAAAAATTTCTGTAGCACAGAACGTGTCCTTAGAGACAGACACATTTACTGCTTGATTCTAGGTCAAGAACAAATGCTTTGAAAGAAAATGCTTTTGAAATCCATGTCTTTATTTGCTATGATTGTTGCTGTTTGCATTTCTCTGAGATATTATATTTATTAAATCCTTTATAATGAAAATAATTTTTAACAGAGCAAAGTACTTGTGTCTGACAGAAGCAGTAATTTTCATTGGAAGACCCTGAATTCAGAAATAATTTTGTTAATCAACACAGTTCAAATTGTAAAAGCACATACATATTTATAATGTTTGTAATAAAACTAAGAAATATCTAATAAAAGTCACTCTACTGAGGAATACTGCTAAGCCATGGAAGGGAATGGGTTCTCATCATCAGCTGTGGCATGAATGGACCTGAAGGGCGTTGTGCTGAGTGGAGTATGTCAATCAAAGACAGCTTCAATGTGATTTCACTTGTATGTGGAAATAACAAAATAAACAAACAGACAAACAGGAAAAAAAAAAGTCACTTTATTGAGATCACCCTTCACATGTTTTTTAAAGACACTCTGGTGGAATTGGGGAAACTCACTTTTGGGGCCCAGTGGAGATAGAAAAACCAATAAGGCCAATAGAGATAAAAGGCCAGAGAGAACAGGGTTTGGGGAGATGAACAAGCTATAGAGTGTCCTCCCTCAGAGTTATAACAATCAGTGAGCCCTAAGGTTTCAAAGGAAAATAGCAAATTGGGCTTAATTAAACTAGTCTTAGAAGCAAGAGGGCTCAAAGCCATTACTGGGTGCAACAGAGAAGCACACATCGAGATATCAAGCAATAGTCAAAGCTAAATGCAGAATTATTATATTTTCAGGTTAGGAAATAATACCCAATTTCTACTGAGAAGCTGGAATAAATGAGTCAAAGTGTAAGCATTTTGTTGAGAGTATTACAGGACTTTTTAGACAATATGTTTTATATTGGAGAGACTAGCGATTTAGTGAGAGTCACAGTCGGTTGATGTTTTTGGTGGGAAGTAAAGCCACTCTCCACACTTACACCTCAGAATGAACCACCTCTTTGATACCAATCAAATAATCTAAGATTGAGGTACCAGTTGCAGTTCCAGCAGGAGAAAATTAGAGAGGAAAAACTTAGTGAATGTAGTGGGGACCAGAAGAAGCCTAAAGCATAACGTATACAGACTAGCACAGCTTGCCTCAGGGACACTGGATCCCTCAGTAGCAGAAAAATTGCAGATTGTACCTATTTGGAGAATGGAGGTTTATAATGTACAGTAGGATTAGTTCCTGTATTGGTCCTAAATGAGCACCTAGATGAAAGGATGAACAGGGTTGTACGAAGAATGTGCTAGATAAACATTAATTGTAACTACCCACACCGTATGTGCTTTGGGGTCATCTGAAAAATTAAGGCTAAAACACAATATAATTAAATCAAAATAA
The DNA here is from genome assembly GCF_004115265.2 of Rhinolophus ferrumequinum. Lineage (NCBI taxonomy): Eukaryota > Metazoa > Chordata > Mammalia > Chiroptera > Rhinolophidae > Rhinolophus > Rhinolophus ferrumequinum. The sequence goes on from NC_046288.1 coordinate 25,890,407, forward strand.
AAAGATAAAAACAAAAGGCAGGAATCAATATAGCAGGTCCTCAAGTAATGCTGTTTCATTAAACATCTGCTCATTATAACGCTGATGAGATGTGGTAAGAACTTACTAGATCTTTTTTATATCAATTAGCCCATGGTAAAAATGCTTTTGTGATATGTTGTTCCAGCACAGTTCCAAGAACCTATCAACGACATTAAATGAGAACTTACTGTATATTTAATATATTTTACTTCTGTTAACTTTACTGAGGGAAGAAAAATAATCTCAATCTTAAAATTTTTTGCTTCTTTTATTTAAAACAAATGATGAGACATTTAAATCTTGTCTCAGGGATGTACCTATTATACAGATGAGATTTATTATATACTCATTTATACTTACTTAGTGCCCTGCAATGGTCTCTCCATATCTTTTCGTGAGGTTGCAGGCATATAACCAGCCTGCAGTGCTACATTCGAGTTCCTTAAAAGTTTTTTCTTTTAGGTTTTACCTCCTACCCTTATGCCCTGAATCCAATTTGTTCTCTTCTTGTATATCTTTTTTTTTCCCCTGCTGCTTTATTCCCATTTTTTCTCTTCACATGTGACTTCACTTAGATTGTTTGTTTGACTTTTGATTTGTATGACCTTGTCTTTGAGTTTTTCTTGCTGATGTGCAAACTGAAGACTTGTGAAATCTTGCCCAAATGCCAGAGGCCCAGTGTCTTCAGCCCCTCCTTCCCATCCAGCTCACTGGCCTCCAGCCGCCTATTTATGTAGGAGGGCAGTTTAAACCCGAAAACGATCATATTAGGAAGACCCTAATTACTGAAGATATACCTTGGTCTAATTTTCTTCAAACACTCTAAAATCAATTGTTGAAATGAAAATAAAAAGTTGTCTAAGTCACTGCACTAGATGGAAAGCTTTCTGAAGGCAGGGACTTTGTTTTACCACCAGCACCTAATACAAAACCCAGCACATAGGTACATACAGGCAGTGACTGTAGCAAGTACTGGACTCATCGACTGACTTATTGGTTGATACAATGAATAAATGGCATCAAATGCCTTTGGGATATCTTACACAACATACATTAACCATCAAGTTCAGAGTGAGTAGAGGTTGTTGAAGTTTGGTGACAGTAATACACATGCCATTAAACTTCTCCCGAGAAGATTTGTGAAATCCAACTCTAACTATTAAACTCCTGATTGCATTTTATTCTAATTCTCTCTCCCATAAACATATTTATTTTGGCCGCCAACCTCCATAGGGATGTGAACAATAACTGAAAACAGTAATCTGCATTCTCTGGTATCACCTAAATTTTAACTTTGCATTTCTCACAAAGAGTTTCATTTTAAACTGTAGCACTTTGAGAACTGATTTCTAATAATTGATAATGCTGAGTTTTCCAATTTCTTTTCCTCCCTGGAATTCTCACGCTGGAACAAGCAACCCGAATTTATCACTGACATCATCATTTATTACAGAACTTCACCGAACAATCCATTGCCTTTTACTGTACTTTCTTTTTACTTATTTATCGTGATGGCCTGCTTAGCTCTGAGTTTGCCTTGCATTCCCGATTTGCCTTTCAGCCAAGTGGCTAGTGCTGACTGAAGGGCTATCATCATCCATCACCATCAGCAGACTGCACGTTATTCACTGCATTTCAAATGGATGGTGCACTTCACTTTTTACATCCCCAATGTCTGGCCTTTCTGCCAATAATTCTTCTACTTTAATATTTAAGGAGCACCCAAAAGGTTGGGTATTTGAATATGTGGCTTCACAAATACATAGGCTGCAGCAGGAGAACAAATTCTAACTTTGTGTCTCATTGTCTCCTTTTGACGGATAAGTGCAGGAATGGGTTGGAAATACTTTGTCCTTTAGTAGTGTATCACCACCCCTATACTCATATCAATCTCCTTAGTGTGGAAATTTGTGTTTTTTATGAAGAGGAAAAGTTTTAAATCTTTCAGGTGAAAGGACTTTTAGAGTTCTATTAATTACTTTGTTCTTTTATATACAACAGTTACTTCAAATAGCTGAAGTGCAACCTCATTATTCTACACACAAGGTGATCATATTTTGTATGTAGAACGGAGTTCAGATCATGAAATAAGCGTTAGTTATTTTAAACATATGGTGCTTTCTATTTTTATTTTTCACTGTTGCAGTCCCAGTCTGCATAGATAAATTCAAAGAGGGGAAAGTGGTATCTTTTGTATTTGATAACCTAGAGAAATTATAAAGAAAAGTGTGTTGAGCTCAAGAGAATACACATTGAATAGTAGGAGACAAATTTTAATTGACAAAGATTGCTATGTAATCTATGCTTCCTAATAGCTTCATATGACTAACTATTATAGCCCAACAAAAAATGATTTTCAAATACATTTTTAGATGCCGCTTTTTAGAATTCATTGTATATGTCTTCAATAAATAATTACATAACTTATTATACAAACACTTTAGATAGTGGAAAGAGCACCACAAATAGTAAAAATTGCATTTTTCTAAATATTTATTTACTTGGTTGATTGATTATGTTGGTAATCTATAAAATAACTCTATCAAAAGCCTAATTCAAAAACTAAAATTTATTTTAAAGATAGTAAGTTCATGTACATTAAATAAATTTTTAAACTTCATATAATTTGTTGGGCATTAAAAATAATCTAGACCAAAAAGTGTTCTAATTACATATTCACACACGTGAATCATTTCTTAGTCATAGTTGTCTCTATTACTATTAATTTTCAAAAAAGTTTCTGAAAAATGTAGTGTATTTTTTTTTTTTTTTTGGACAGTGAGTTTTTATGGTGTGGTTTTTCCCCAAAATGTGTTTATAATCTTCTTCAAAGTAGCATTTAACAGATAACCAAAAGTGTACATCTTCAATTACACATCCTGTAGATCATAACATTTTAATTGAAAAAACATTGCTTATCTAGGAGCTAACATAGTTGATAAGCTCAGGAAAAAAGAACGAAAAAAAATAAGCTAAATCGAGGATTTTTTTCTAAGCTCATTTATTTCAAATAAAAATATTTAAATATTTCATCTCAGATATTTATGCAAGTATTATAGTCTATCTCCATTAAGAGTATCTTCCTTTGATGAATAATTCCTAATAAAAGTCGTCAAAGTTATCTTTATTTAGGATACGCATATTGTTACACCAAATTTAGATGCTGCCAAACTGTAGGACTTCTTAATTTATTATATTCTGGTTCAGTAAAAACTATTTAATTGTACCTCTGAAAAAGTATATTATTATATCACTTGGCCAAGAAACACTTTCTGTTTAGATTGTAAGATATCTTCTTAATTAATTTCACATATATTTGTTCCAAATCATACAGTAACTATTAATTCCTACTCCATTAGCAGATAAAAAAACTTCACAAAGTTTCAAACGATACCAGTATTACATCAGAGTTTATCAGAGCCTTGAAATGGAAACTTAGTTATTACCAATAATGGTTTGATTTTTTTTTTCTCCCATCCCACTCATGAACTCAAAGTAAAGCTCTGGAAGTTTGTTGCTGCCCCCTCTTGTCTTCTGGTATCACCAAAAGGGTGGAAGTGGAGAGCTAAGAAACACTTGTGATGGTCACAACCCAGGAATACAAGCTCACAAAAGACTGATATTTAATCACAAGAATATAGAATACTGTCTTTTCTCTATACTTTACTATCACACCAGTAACACTCCAGTATAATAACAGTAGATTGCAGCTTAAAGAGATGCATGACACACAAGATCCCTCAGCAGGAGGAGTTAAGGAAGTCTATATTTTTAAAAAATGATTCAATAATTACAAAACAATAAAAAATAAAGCATTGAGCCCAAATGGTTTCACAGGTGAATTCTACCAAAATTTGAAGAAGAAATGATACCAATTCTCCATAGTCTTTTCTAGGAATAGAAGCAAATGAAACACTTCTTAACTCTTTTATGAGGCTAGCATTACCCTTATACCAAAATCAGATAAATATAGGAAAGGAAACAACAGAAAAATACTCTCAGAAACATAGATGCAAAAATCCTCAAAAAATACTAGCAAAGCAAATCCAACAATGTATAAAATGAATTACACACCATAACCAAGTACTAAGTGGGATTTATTCCAGGTATGCAAGTCTGGGTCAACACAAAAACCAGTCAATGTAATACAACTTTTCCAACAGAGTAAAGAATTAAAAGAAAAGAAAAACAAATGAATCAATTGATAAAGAGCATTTAACAAAACCCAAAACCCATACAAGGTAAAAATTCATCAAACTGCAAATTAAAGGGTACTTTTTCAATTTGCTAAAGAACATCTGCAAAAACTATACAGCTAATATCACACTTCATACTGAGAGACTTACGTTTTTTTCTCAGAGACTGGGAACAAGGCAAGGATGTCTCTCTCAACACTCTGTTCAACATCGTATCGGAAGTCCTTTGTAACTGCAACACGACAAGGAAAGAAAATAAATGCTGTACAAACTGGAAAGAAAAAATAATAATGTCTTTATTTATAGGTAGCATAATTATCTATGTAAAAATCCCTTAAAAATTTACAAAAGAATTTGTTGAACTAATATGGCAGTATAACATGGTGGCAAGATACAAAGTCAATACAAACAAACAAAAAATATCAGTAGCTTTACTATATACCATCAATAAACAATTAGAATTTGAACTAAAAAAATAACATATAAGAGCACCAAAAAATGAACTAATTAAGTATAAATCTAACAAACTATCTATAGGATCTCTATGCAGGAAACAACAAAACACACAGGACAGAAATAAAAGATCTACATAAAAAGGGAGATATTCTGTGTTCATGGATTGGAAGACTTGATATTATTAAGATGTCAGTTCTTCCAACTTCATCAATGGATTTTACCAAAAATCCAGCAAGCTTATATATACATATCTGTATATACAGATGGAGATATATACAAAGTCGTATATACGCACATATATACATACATACATGCATATATAATTTTTAATACATAATATATAAATACTTATAGATATGTATATGTAAATACATTAGTATACAAACATATATTTTCTTACTCTAAGAAGGCCTACAAGCAACAATGCTGCAGAAGCAGTGAACATACCTAGCAACTAGATCTTGGTTTCTAACACCATTGTCCAACAAAAGGAATCAGAGTTTTCTGAAGAAATATCTGATTCCAATACTGGGCTGGGAAATACGTCGAATGAGCCTAAAGTGTCTTGTAATGCCAGAAAGTAAGGAAGCCCTCAAAATAAACATAACGATGGGGACCTGCCATTGGAAAATGGAGCTCTCATGGCCAAAGGTAGAACAATTTGACCCACTAAGTAAAGTAATATCGAATTATAACCAAACACATAAATCAAATATTCATGAGCCCATACTCATAGAAATAATTGAATACATAAAGAGGGGAGAACAGACAAATCCCTCATGCAGAAAAATCACCCCAAATTGATAAACTCTGTCCTCAATGTGGTGGAACATAGCTTTTCACTCCTAAGTGTGTGGTGTCCATAGTAACTTCCCTCCAAAGAGAAGAGCACAGAAAGGCAGAAAAAGGAGAAAATTACAGTGGATAAGTGTGGCTTTAGCTATCTCATGATCATGACTAACACTAACAGAGAGAAGTCAGTTGATTGTATGTACTCTATATGATGTTATGAAAATGGAACTTTGTATTATTTGTCTTACAAACTATATCCCCTAATCTAATCAAGAGGGGAAAAAAAGATAATCCCAATTAAGGACCATTCTACAGAAGATCAGTACTCCTGAAAAAATGTCAAGGCCATCAAAACAAAAAGAGTCAGAGAAACTACCACAGCAAAGAAAAGACTTAGGAGACATAATTACTAAATGTATTATGATATCCTAGATGGGATCTTGGAATAGAAAAATGACATTATTTAAAAACTAAGAAAATGTGAAAGTATGGATTTTAGTTAAAATAATGTGTCAATATAATTTTGTTAATTGTGTGCTTTATACTAATATAAGATGCTGACAATAGAGGAAACTGAGTTTGAGGTAGCTACAAACTTTCTGTATTACCTTTACAACTTTTTTGCAAATCTAAATCTACCCTAAAACAAATGTTTGTTTTAAAAAGTAAAGTCAAACAAAACCAAAATAGTATAGTGTCCCCAAACAAGAAAACGAACAGAGGTGAGATTTTCACCATGCATACACTGGTAAAAGCACTATAGCAAAAGCATTCAGACCATACAATTTAGGGCAAAACTGTTTACCCTCTATTTCACTCATGTATTTTATTCACCCCTAATATCATCGTCTGTTTCCACTGACCCTGCCAAGAAGCACCGTGTGGTTTTTGTATCTCACAGGCCTTACCACACAGCACAGCTGGCTTGTACTTCAGGTGGCTGACACAAGCCATGCTGTCCTGCTACTAGCCTAGACTGATCACATGAACCAGAAAGCGCTTATTTTAAAGGCGAGCACCTGCACTGCCTATCTTGAAGGAGACGTTTCAATTACTTTGTCCCTGGGACTCTTGGGGAAAGAGAGAGAGGCTATTGTTTATTCATATGACAAAAGTAAAAATTCTGTCCAGAGCACAGGGGTCATACACACCACCAGACGAGACTATGGAAGAAGTTATAATGGAGATCTGTTCTGATCAGAATGGAGATTATCCATTCTGACTTATACAATTATTACTACCAATACTTTATTTACTTAAAACAAATACAGGCAAAATTCTAAACCATATGTGATACACGATAGACGCATAAATGAGGACGGTCTGTAAAAAGTCAGGATATGTGGTCATTTAACTAGATAAATTTCCCCAGAAATCTCAGTTGGGTGGATCTTTATTTTGCTATAGCTTTGTTCACATATTAAAGGTTTAAAATGCAGATGCTTTGGTTTGTTTTATTCATAACTAAAATTGCCACATTGAGACTGAGCAGGACTTTGGCAAGTGATTTCATCCATTGTCCAATTTTTAGCAAAGAAGACACACAAACCAAGGCAAAGTAAGTGACATCGAGTTTACCAGGATCACTTATTTCAGAGCCAGAATTCCAGACTAAATTTCAGAGCCCAGGCTTGCTGTTTTATTTCATTACCCTGATAGTTTATGCTGAAATTTTGTTTATCTTAATACTGAGGTCCCTTTGGTGCTTTGTTTCAGAGCAGTCTGAATGGCATTTACAGAAATAAAGGCATTTATGGAATGGTTTTTAAATGCTTTTTGAAATATTTAAGCTGTGCTTTGATAAAACTAGCAGGCTGAGTAAGAAATCAAAGGTATAATTCAATTTGGTCAACCTCCTTCTTACTTATGAGATGATTCCAGTGATATGACTTCAGTGATTCAATCAACATATACACAGGGTGCCAAAAAAATGTATACACATTTTAAAAAGGGAAAAATCTGTATTAATATTTACTGGTATCAAAAGATGAATACTAGTCATGTTTGACTTCTGCAATTACAAGAGGTGTTCAAAGTGGTTACCATCAGCATCCAGACACTTCTGATTAAGGCAATCTACTGCTTGAGTAACGTTGACCAAAGTGTTAATATCTCTTAAAATGTATATACATATTTTTGGCACTCCTGGTATTTAAGGAGCATTTACCTCTGTGCTAGTTGCCAGAATAAGGAGTGGGACGGAGTATAAAATGTACAATCAGCTTACCTACCCTGGAAGGCTCACAACTGGGTATGATTCAGGGCAACATATATTATATTTTAATAGAGAATATTTATAGGAAAACCAACAGGAGTAATGTTAATTCTGACTTGGTGATCAGGTGAAGAATCATGAAGACTAATATTTGAACTTTCTAGTTGGAGTCATGAATAATAGGAAAAAAGAAAGAACATCAATGCGAATGGTAACTGCAGAATAACAACTGTCCCGATTGTCATTTAAGATGTTTCTTTAATAGAATGGTATGTTATAGGCGTCAGATAACACAGTTTTTCCAAAGTCATCTAACAGGGGAGACATTTTTACTGAATGCCATTCAAGCACTCTGTAACAAATAGTAGGTAGCTGTACACACACCATCTTAGAAGTCCAAAATATTTAAATTTTGTCCATGATGTTCTGTATCCAAGAATTATAGGTCAGTACTATGAAAGCCTAAAAGATAAATAAATGTCAGCATGGTCACTGCAGGTTGAAAGTCAAAGTAAAGCAATATTGAGCACTGGAAAGCTTCCATCTGGTAAAATAGCATAGTAAAGGCAGCCACGGTGAACACAGCCTGGGTTGCTACAAAAAAGGTTTTTGTATCAATGATGGGACATCTATGGCCTTGCTTAGTTTTGCCATCTGGGCCTTTGCTGAGATTGTGTGGCCCTGACTCCCTGAAGCCGACAAACTGTGTCTAACAGATTTTTCATGAAGCCAACTTAACTTGGTATACACTGGAAGAAATACTCATATGTTCCATACAAACTACAATTTACCTTAATAGCTATAACATACATGATAACTTTATTTCAAGGATAACAACTAGTTATATTATAAATATGCAATAATGCATCTGGGCTTAGGTGACAGGGAAGAGGATTACAAAATCATTTATATATAATTCCTGCAAAGGCTTGGTCAATATATATTGCCTGATTTTTATATATTAATGGTAATGCCAACATACACATAGATTTTTAAGCCCTGCTAATTTTCCAGAAATTGCAAGAAATATTGATTTCATTTGCCCAGCCATGCTAGTCAATATACTCTTTTAAAGGAAATATTGCACAGAAGATAATTTCATTTCTTTTAAATGCAAATAACCAAAAATGTAAATTTTATTATTCAGTTATAGTAGTAAATTCTGAGAGTAAATCAGCCAAAGAAAATTGGAATTTAAAAGTAATTATAAGGCATGTAAACTTACAATAGTTTATAATATAGGAAAAATGTGTGAAACACTTGAATTACTTCTACAAATTAAATATACTTTCATAAACAGAACTTGCCTTAAAATTATTAAATAATCTGCCCATGTAGTATAAGACAACATATATTAAAACAAATTAGAAATGTTAAATTATTAAGGTAATATTCAATCAATACTATAGATTATATAATTGATAGTATATATTATATATATCCCACATGCAACAATTCTGGGAGAATATATGACAGAATATAAATACTGTTTTATTATGCTTAGAGAATTCAATTAGTAACAGGAGAAAATTTTATTTGCAACTAAATCATGACTGCGAGTTTTAGGAGGCTTTCAATAAAACTGATATTTTCAGATGTGCCACAAGAATTAATTGTAATATCCAGATATGTATGAAGTTTTGATATTTGCAGATTGAAAGAAACACAAGCTGCAGGGAATAAATAAGAAACTTATACATCTAGCTCCAGGGCAGAAATTGTTCCTGTTTATGTATTGTGGTTCACTGATCATGAATCAGATGAAAATTTAAGGAAATATGTACTTGTCTCTTAATGTTACCATGGCTGCAAAATAAAAAAAATAAAAAAGACAAACAAAAAGAATTTTGAAAAATATTTACATATGCAATATGCTGAAGAAAAGAAGTAACACCACAGTGCAGACTTCCATGACAACAAAGCGATCACGCTCACAGTGTAAAAGCCCCATCTCACTCTACCAACACCACACATGCACACGCACAGACCCCACAGCAAACTCAGCTCCCCACACATCTCACAGCTTCAAAACTTGTGAGCAGAAACCTTTTGAATTGATTGTTGCACCACCAAGGAAATAACCAGTCCACTCTGGAAATTATCTGGTCAGCAGAGGCTTTATTGCTCTAAAATTGCAGGAAGGAGTCAATGAGCAGGTAAATCTGAGAACAGGTGCTCTGCCTTCAGTTTTCTCCAAAGTTGGGCCAGAAATCGATTACCATTATGATTATTTTGCAACAAAGTTTTTTTTTTAATAGTTAAATAAACACAAAGAAATTGTCTAGCTTTCTGAGCTAGCTAAATTTCTGCAGTTTTTTTTTCTCCAAATAAGAATTACATTTCTTCCTAAAGTGACATGTTGCTGAAGTAACTGAAGCTAGAAAATGAAGTTCTATGCTTTGCTTCTCACCCCCCTGCCCCCCCAAAAAAGTACTTCCAAAAAGGAGCAATGATTTTTAAAATTCACATGCTTGTTTTGGGAGGAATCAATCAAGTAATTTTACTTCTATTTTAAAAATGTATTTGCTATAATTAGCAAATGATATGTATACATCTGCCAGTAAATATATAATCAGGGTAGTCATATATATATAGGACAAGAATCCTCCATTATCACAAATATGAATGATATTTTTCAAGTTTTCACAAAGTTCTTCCCTTTTCTATTAATTTCCTGCTTTTATTTAACTTACTGGCTGAGCTATGCATCACTCTCTCATTCTCTATTTAGTCTAATTTACTTCCAAAAATCTTAAAGTTTCTCAAATTTATTAGTACTAGAAATGTAGTTCTCAGCAAGCAGAAGGTTGCCTGTATCTTTCTATGGACAGTTAAAATAAGTTATTGCTATGAGGCATGTAAATTCTAAGTCCTAAATATTGGCTCCTGTCAGTTAAATTTCCCTGGATTCTGTTTTAGACTACTCAAATCAATATAAAATAAAAAAACTTACATAGGTATTAACTGCAATGCATATTTTCTACTTCTTTCAACTATGGTTTTAAGAACTTATATTTGTCAGATAATAATATTTTTGTTAAATAAGATACACACACACACACACACACACACACACACACACACACACACACAGAGGGTGCCAAAAAATGTATACAAGTTTTAAAAAAGGAAAAAATTGTATTAAAATTGTAATAATAAATACCGATAACAAAAGATGAATACAAATCATGTGAATACATTTTTTGAACCATATATATGTGTGTGTGTATATATATAGATACACACCACATATATATACATATATATAAATATATACATATATAAATATACAACTTTGCACATTTCTTTTAACATGTGAATTTGCAAATCTTGATTTGCAAATTCACATGTTAAAAGAAATGTGCAAAGTTGTATATTTATAAGTGTAAGAATCTATATTTTCTATATTTTTAATGATAAATAAAAATATATCATAAAATGACAAACAATATTAAAATAGTCATTTTATTTTTGTTTTAAAATTTTTGTCATTGCTATATTACAGAAATAAAAGATTTAAGCAATCACCATATTAATGTGTTTATTACTTACTAAAATAAACTGTTTTAAATAAATCTTTCTTCAACATTTTTTGTTTGTAAATTAGTTTAATTTACAGTAATTAATCAAATTAGTTTAATTTGAATTTGTTTAATTTTTAAAGCAGAGAAACATTAGTGAAAAAAGTCTGAAATCTAGTTTCAACTTTACTACTATCAAAATTTGGAATTTTATGTCAGAAGTATGCTAAAAGTGACCTCTGAGCTTCTCTCTAGTTCTGAGATATGATAATTATATTTTAATATTATTTTAATTATAAAAATGAATTTAACTAAATTAAGTGACATATATGTATAGATGTTAATATGATCAAAAGTGAAAAAATGCACAAAAAAATGACACTAAAACTTCCTGAGTACTACCCAAACTCTCTCCTCCTGAGATTTACCTTCTGTAATATTTCTTATTCCTCCAAATATTTTATGTATTTTATGTGCATAAACACATCATCATGAAATTTTACAATCTTGTATGTATTAATATTCAAATTTAGGAATGCTCATACATTGTTGGTGGGAATGCAGATTGGTGCAGCCACTATGAAAGGCAGTGTGGAGTACCTCAGAAAATTAAGAATAGAATTACCATATGACCCAACAATCCCTTTCCTTGTTATATACCCAAAAAAATTGAAAACATTTATCTGTAAAGATATATGTGCTCCGATGTTCATTGCAGCTTTATTTATGGTGGCCAAGACATAGAAACAACCAAAGCGTCCTTCGAAAGAAGATTGGATAAAGAAGATGTGGTATATATACACGATGGAATACTACTCTGCCATAAGAAAAGATGAAATAGTGCCATTTGGGACAACATGGATGGATCTTGAGATTATTATGCTAAACAAAATAAATCAGACAGCAAAAGTCACAACCCATATGATTTCACTGATATGTGTGATATAAAATTGAAAGTAACAAAGGAACAAGAAACAAAAACTCAGACATAGACAATAGTTTAGTGGTTAACAGAGGAAAAGGGGGAGAGGGTTGGCCAATAAGGGTAAACGGGATGGAACATATGGTGATGGAAGGAGAACTAACTCTGGGTGGTAAACACACAATATGATATATAGATGATGCATTACAGAATTGTACACCTGAAACCTATGTAACTTGACTAACTATTGTCACCTCAATAAACTTTAATTAAAAAAACATGTATTCAAATTGTATTTCACTTTATAGGAAAGATAAAACTATGCATTTGGAATAATTGAAAGAGGGTTTAAAAATAAAACAGAGGAGTGGTAATTACTTTATGATGAATGCCTACATAAGTTTGGGGTAAGAAATAATATCAATGCCTCTACAACTGATATATTTTGTATTCACTGTATCCTCAGGCCTGAGCTCTGGCAGTTTCTCTAGGATTTGGCCTCTCTAGATTATCTTGATGTTAGAGTTGATAATGTCACAGCTGATGTCATCAATGCAGTACACTATTCTTTACTTTGTAAGTGACTCAGTTAGGTAATGGATATAAATTTAAACAACCTTCTTAAACATAGTTTCCACATATGCTTTTAAACATAGACACAGAAATGAACCTTTAACCCAGATCAAACTCTAGGGTATTGTTAAGCCAAAAGCTAACACTACAAATATTTTTTTTCTAAAATTCAAGAGACAGCCTCCCACCTGCCTGAACACTTTCAGTTAGGATGTTGGTATGTTTCAAGGATAAACTAAGGTCAGGTTCTAACCTGAACTTCACAAATCTCTGAGTAAAGATTTCCAGTGACTCTGAAGAACAGAAAGTCTTTTTTTGTTTCCCAATCTGGGCAGTCCTTCCATTTCTGAGGTACTAACAAATGCAGTAAAAAGATATATAATAATTCTAGTTTAGTACGTTATCTAGTTGACCAGAGATAGAGTGATGGGTCTGTATGATATCAACCTTAAGATCAAGCTAAAGATATGAAGAAGAACAGCTAAAATTTATCTAGGATCAGTGAACTTGGTCAATGTTTCTGACTTTTTTGTTAAAGGCCACCATATTTTTTAATCCACTTTTCCTGCACTTAGGAAGGTACTGAAAATCAATTTTGGTGTGATGTGCAATCTAATATTTTGGGGCTATGGTAAAATCACTTTATCTCTCCACATGTTGTTGTTATAAATGGGTTTAAAATGTGACATTGTAGTATGAAAAGATATTTGATTCTGCCTCTAAACTCATATGAGGACCTGCCTATGTAAACTAATCAGTAAGACTATTCTACTCTCAATAGTTTCATGGTTCAAAAAGTCAGGTTCTTGAATACCTAGAGTTGATGAAAAGATAGAGACTGGAAGCTAGTGAAGGACATCAAGAAAATTCAGAAGAGGTGGGAAATGGAAGTAAAAAAGGGAGAGAAGGAAACACAAAGCGAAGAGAGGAGAAGGGAGGGAAGAGGGAGGGAGGAAGTCACTTCAGAAAAGGAAAGACTTTATCTGGAAAACGACAACTGCAAGTTCCTACTTGTTGAAGTTATTCAAGGACAGAAATCATGCACAAAACTCCTTTAATATCAAAAAAGAAGGATCAGATTTATTCATGTTTGCAGACAACCTGGGTTTGTTCACCCTTTCATGAATTTACACATCATTTAAAAATATTTATTTAGAATTTTCTATATTTTCAATTATCTGATAGACCCTGGGGATATTTTGGGCACGTAGAAATTCCTTCTTCCATGGAATTTTATAGTCTGCCAGGGTTAGTAACCTAAGATTTGAGAGATCCATAAATAGCAGTCAATATTTAAAGCATGGGTTTTTTTTTCATAGTATTATTAAATACTATCAATAAGGGTATCTAGGGGAACTACTAAGTATCTTATGTTTCATATATCTGAAAGTTCATCTTCAGAATTTAAGTTTAGATTAACCAAGTTCTTTATATACTTAATGCATTGTGTTCTTCCACAGGAATTACTTAAGAAGATAGAAGTTAAGGATCATACTTCACTGTGAGTAAAGGTTCCTAAAAAGGAGTGACTCAAATAAAAGTAATGATGAATCTATCATATTATGATAAATTTTCAGACAGACAGCTTAGAGCTGGTGAAGTCACCAAGATTCCAATAACATGCCAACCTCCTTTTGTCTTTCTGCTCTGAATACCTCAGGGAAAATCATGCAGTCACATGATGACAGCTGCATGTGTGGCAGCTGTAACCTGGAAGGAGGAAGCAGAAATGTGAGTGGCCAATAGTTAATGTTTGTCAGCCATGTGTGGTTTTTTTTTTTTTTTTTTTTTTAAGTGCTTCCCCAGAAACAACTTCATATCACAACTCATTGGTGTAGATAGTGTCAAATAACCTGAACTGCCAAGGAGGATAGCAGTTGTATTTCATTTTTTGAGCTCAGTGATATCCTTCTTCCCCCAATATCTGATTCTCTGAGCAACAAATTCATAATAACAGTTGAGGAGTGAGCAGTCTGTGCACCACAGAGAAACCCATTTTACACAGTTACACCTTAGTGTTGATGGTTGGATGAAGGCAAGGAAATCATTTGCTGAAATATGAGAACCTAAAAGTGCATTTTTCTTCCTACTTTGGCTGGGACTTGGTAGGGACACACACACATACACATGCACGTTGGCTGACGTACCCATTCATTATGCAGTATACACTTACCTCTGTCCTAAGGAGTCTGTAAAAAGTGCTAAAGTAAATGCAATAGGTCTTCTATTAATATATTGATAACAGAAAGATATTTCCAAACCAAGAGGATTCATGGCTTTAAGCTATTCTTATTTTTACTACCAAATCAAGTGTCAAGGAATAAAATGAGGAAGAGGTAAGAGGATGAACAAAGTACAGAGCGTGATTACTGTCTGACATTGTGGGAAATGGAAATGCTGAAGATTCACTGCACCTAATGCTTTGGGCATCTTTACTGGGCAACAGATTACTCGTAAATAATCTACATGCAGTGTAATGCTAGCTACCACCATTTTAGGTAAAAGATGCTAAAGGCTTATTAGATAACAATCTATTTCTTGGCTTTTGCAGGCAAGAGTCCCGAGAGACAACACGTATAGACAACACATGTAACACTTGATCTCAGCCCAAAGGCCAAGAGGAAATAGTAATGATACATTAGAAAATATATTATAGGTCTATGACATTTAATTACAAGGAGATAGAATAAGAAAAAATCGTAGATATGTCCAACTGAAATTTATTTTAGTATCTGTAGGAGAATAAATACCACTAAGCTTATAATTCATATTTCAACTTTATTTTCTTGTGTTCTTCAGTGCTTTATTGTTTACTGCATAGTTCAATAAATGAGATCTCATTTGCCTCACAGAGAGAAATTACCTTAATGGATAAACTTAGATGTTTCTAGTAAAATATGAATTCTATGTCATTATTAATCTAATTGTTAAAGAACTACAATTTTCAAAAAGTTCATGGAGGAAACATTAGTGTTTTTGTGTTTTTGTTTTTATTTCTTTCTAGAAACAAAGGTTCTTGAATTTCAAAAATATGGGTGGCAAAATTCCAAGGAGGATACATTATTTTTTTTGAATACAACAAAAGCTGTTTTTAGTTATTAAGATTTTTTTAGCTACAATTTGTATTTTCAAAAACCTTCCAGAGTTTTAGCTGCAATTTCCAAGTAACATTTTTCTCATTTATGAGAAAAGTATACGTACATCCATTTATTTTGGTGAAGGTAACTGTACAATATAAAATGCTACCCTGACTATATCAAACTTAAAAGCTTCTGCACAGCAAAAGAAACCATTGACAAAATAAAAAGGCAACCAACTGAATGAGAGAAGATTTTTGCAAACAGTGCCTCCGATAAGGGGCTAATGTCCAAAATATACAAGAAACTCATGCAACTCAACAACAAAACAAACAACCCAACTGAAAAGTGGGCAGAGGACCTGAAGAGACATTTCTCCAAAGAGGACATACAAAGGGCAAAGAGACATATGAAAAAAATGCTCAACAACACTAATCATCAGAGAAATGCAAATAAAAACCACAATGAGATATCACCTCACCCCAGTCAGAATGGCTATCATCAACAAGACGAACGGTAACAAGTGTTGGAGAGGCTGTGGAGAAAAAGGAAGCCTCATACACTGTTGGGAATGCAGATTGGTGCAGCCTCTATGGAAGGCAGTGTGGAGGTTCCTCAAAAAATTACAAATAGAACAGACCCAGCAATCCCTCTCCTGGGTATCTACTCAAAAAAATCTGAAAACATTTATACATAAAGACACGTGTGTTCCAATGTTCATTGCAGCTTTATTTATGGTGGCCAAGACATGGAAACAACCAAAATGTCCTTCGATAGATGAATGGATAAAGAAGTTGTGGTGTATATACACAATGGAATACTATTTGTCAGTAAGAAAAGATGAAATGGGACCATTTGTGACAACATGGATGAATCTTGAGATTATAATGCTAAGTGAAATAAGTCAGACAGAAAAAGCAGGGAACCATATGATTTCACTGCTATGTGGTATATAAACCAAAAACAAAAAAGGAACAAGACAAACAAATGAAGAAGAAAAAAACTCATAGACACATACAATAGTTTAGTGGTTACCAGAGGGTAAAGGGGGAGAGGTGTTGTAGATGAGGGAAAAAGGGATCAAATATATGGTGAGGAAGGAGAACTGACTCTGGGTGGTGAACACACCGTGGGATTTACAGATGATGTGATACAGAATGTACACCTGAAACCTATGTAACTTTACTAACAACTGTCACCCCAATAAACTTGAATTAAAAAAAAAATTGCTACTCTTAAAAAAAAAAATGCTACCCTTGAGTAGTGAGGGAACAGAGACAGCATCAGAGCTGGAGCTGGATTTCTCTGGAAGAACACATTGTTTTCTCTACCTTCCCCATGTAGTGGGCATTTGATTTGAGTTGATTCATTAGAAGAAATCCTAGTTCCTCAGTACACACTTTTCTTTTCATTTTTATAATTCCCATCTAAAGGTGAAAATATTATTCCTACTCTTCATACAAGTGTGGCATGCATGTTTAACAACATTTGGCTTCTGTTGATAAGCAGTAAAAACAATTGTAATAACAGATTAAGGAGCAATATCTATGTGACAGGTACTGTTCAAGGACCTTTACATCTATTCTCTCCCTTAAATCCTGCATCAAGACTCTGCAGTAGGTATACTTATTTTTATCATCATGTCACAGATGGAAAACTGAGGCACTGAGAGCTTACGTGACAATCTTTAGTAACACAAGCTCTGAAACCTGGAAATGTGACTACAGAGCCTAGGTTCTCCGCCAGTGTGCAATACTGCCCTCTTAAAAATCCAATCCAGTCTAATTTAGGAAATATTCTGCATGAGTTTTTAATGTGCAAAAATTGCTGTAAAGAGTGCTGAGTCTTCAGTAATGAGTTAAAGAAAGCAATCCCCATGGAAACTAACAATAAAAGGTGTAAGAAGATGAACAATAAGATATAAATGGAGTGATTAGGTAAGGTCCAGTGATAAAGCAGTTTGCAGCCATATTTTAAAGAAACGTGATTAAAAATCAAGAGGTGCATTAAATTTACAAGAAGCAGATTTTAAGTAATGAAATTAGTTCTATACAAGGACTCATAAGACATGAGCTCAAAATTTATTTCTGCCATTCATTTCTAATTTTAAGAATATTATTTATCTTCTCTGAATCTCAGTTTCTTGTGAGATTTAGAAACTGAGTGTATAATACTTTAGAAGGTATAATAAGGATTACATGTTTAATGCATGAATATTTTATGCTGCTTATTACAATATATTAAAAGCATTATCTTTCAGATAATATATTTTGTCTATTATTTGATTCCCCACATTAATGTATCAGTTAATTATTCACTTCTATTTTACATATGAAGTTAAATCTGAAAGGATTAATAGCAAAGACAGGAGTCACAGAAATGTTTTTGATGCCACATTTCAAAATTTATCCACTAGCCAGAAAAGTCAGAATAAACATTGTCTATACCACCCTACATTTCCACATTTGAAAAAAAATTAAAAATCTATATTTCTCTAGTTTCAAAGAGAAAATTTTTCTACATAACCATAGTAAACTATGATTTTTTTCTTGTTATAGTCCTTTATAAAATAGCCATATATATGACATATAAATCAATTTATTTTTCTCCCTCTTTCAAAAGTGGTTTATTCACTAAATTACTATGTCTTCATTTGAGATTATTGAAGTCTGGTTCTGCTATTATTTTTATGAATATTTCATTTTAAAATTACACTATAAAAGAATAGCTTTTATTAATCGAAGATCCAAATCTTGCCTTATGAAAAAAATTATAACATCCTTTCAATTACAAAAATGTTGGAGTGTGGAATGATCACATTACCAGCCACAGTTCATAATTCAGCTGTTTTCTACTACTGCTATATAAAGCAAGTTGAATGACCTACCATAAATATTGAATCATCCCTGTCCTCTCTGGGGAATTTGAGTCTTACACTTCCCAGTATGAGATTGGAAAAGCATTGCAAAGAAGCTTAAACAAGTTTATTTTTGACAATTTGAAACATCAGATGTTCTAACACTGATCACTCATATGTCCGTGATCGGAATAGATGAGTGATCTTCTTTAATGTGCATTTACCAATCTAATTATTTCCACAATTATGCCCGTTTATTTGTTTCTAATAACAAATACATGTTTTTTTTCCTATTTGATTTACATATTCATGCCTCTCCATGACTAATAACCTTATAGTTTTTAAAATAAAACTAAAAACAATACATTTTTCCAATTTGTTATGAAAAGAAATAACACAAAGTGAATTTCATATTGTTGGTCCCCTCTCTAACAATTAGAAACGTATCTCTTCTATCAGCTAAATGTTAGTCCTTGCTATATAATGTGCAATGGGTTTGGGGTGGGGGTTTGGGGTTTCAATGGATCTCAGAACTGATTTAAATTGGTTGGACTGATTTAAATTGGAGAGAGTAAAGAGTCAGTTGAGAAGAGAAAGAATAAGTGTGAAGAGAAAGAAGGAAGGGGAGAAAGGTAGGAGTTAGCAGAGACTAAGCAGTAGGGGATCAGTAACCATAATATCATGGGTACGATTTGGAAGAGAAAAATGGATAAAGTATATACTAGAACAGTATTACTTTGTGTTATGGATGGGAATGTCGACTTCAAGTTTTTTTTTAAGACCTTGCAGTTAAGATTTATGCCATTTTTCAGTTTTTTGAAGGTGTATTTTGGTATGCAAGGCAATGAGATATGTTACCTCAACATACTGAAATAAAAGGCCATTATCTATAATATTTTCCAAAAAGAAAAACAAAAATATCAAGAAAAGCTTTTAGTAAGTATAAATATAGTATTGTCAAAACGATAAGAAAATGTTTACATTAGAACTCAATACTTTGAAACTTGTAACAAACTTTTTTTCTTAGAGTCTTTTTCTCCCCTGCTTCTCTACGACACAGTAGTATACAAATATATTTAATGCTAAATATGTGTTTTTTGTAGATACCTGGGTTATTATCTCACTTCTATTTTGAAGAATGTCTAGGCAAAATATAATAGATATGATGCTTCTTTATTTTATTCAAATTAAATTCTGTCTGTATAGTAGGCCTCTTAATTGCCTTCTCCTTTATATTCAGAGTTCTTGAAAATCTCTGAGTGTTTATAAATATTGACATCTTGGGCCATCCCTCACAAAAAAGGTGGCCTGGTAATCAAAATTTTTCTTTTGTATTTTCAGTTTCTTCATACTGATTTCTTGCCCATATGTAATCCAGTTTTTACCATTTTAGGCACACAACCTACATGCTCTTTTTCCTCAACGCACGTAAAGCCCATTCATAGTGTTTTTTCATTTCTTTTCTTTTTTCTTTTTTTTTTTTTTTTTTTCATTCCCATGAGTTACAAAACCCATTCTACTGACACATATTAAAAACATATTCTGGTTCACCAATATGCAATAACCCCATTCCTCCTAATCCTTTTTCTTACAACTGCATTGCATAAGAAACAAGCATAGGAAAACTTTGCAAGGTAGAAAGAAGGAGGAAGACTCCCTAGAGAACTCAGGACATGAGGAAGACATAGCAGTGTGCCACTTATGTTTCTTCAATGCTCCATACCTCCTAGACATGGCACTGCACAAACTGCCAACCTGGAAGTTCCAACATGCACAGACCAAAAGAAGCTCCCAGAAAAGCCATTTGTCCCTAGCAAAAGGACCAGAACAGAGTGGCCTAACAACATCTGTTTGTCAATACTTCCCCTATTCCATCTAAAGACCAACAGAAAAAACATAGTTTTACAAGATGTCGCCATTAGGGAAAACTTTGCAAAGGGCACTGAGGATCTCTCTATATCATTTCTTAAAACTGCATGTGACTCTCCAATTTTCTCCACATAAAATTTTAATTAAAAATACACTCTACACATGTCTTTTTGAATTAGTGTTTTTGTTTTCTTCAGATAAATACTCAGAATTGGAATTGCTGGGCTGCATATTAGTTCTATTTTTAATTTTTTGAAGACACTTCATGCTGTATTCCATGGTGGCTGCACCAATTTACAATTTCACCAATAGTACATGAGGTTCCCTTTTCTTCACACGTTTGCTAACACTTGTTGTTTGTTCACTTTTCTATAATAGGTATTCAAACAAGTGTGTGGTGATACCTCATGATGGTTTTGATTTGCATTTCTCTGATGATTAGTGATGTTGAGTGTCTTTTCATGGGCCATCTGTATATCTATGCACCCCTATGTTCACTGCAACATGATTCACAATAGCCAAAATATGGAAGCTGCCGAGGTGTCCATCAATGGATGAATGGATAAAGAAAATGTTATATATATATATACATATATATATATGTATATATATATGTATATATATATATATATATATATATATATATATATTGCATTATTACTCAGCAATTAAAAAGAAGGAAACCTTTCCATTTGTAACAACTTGGATGAAATAGAAATACTGTATGATTTCACTTATATGTGGAATCTGAAAAAAAAGAATAAAAAACAAAACAGAAACAGACTCATAGATACAATGCCAGAGGGGAGAGGGGTTGGAGGATAGGTGAAAAAGGTAAATGGGAATAAGAGGTACAAACTTTCAGTTATAAAATAAATGAGCTACAGGAATGTAATGTACAGCATAGGGAATACAGTCAGTGATGTCATAATAACTTTGTACAATGACAGAGGGTTACTAGAATTGAGGTGACCACATCATAAGTTATATAAACGTTGAATCACAATATTGTACACCCAAAACTAATATAGCATTGTATGTCAAATATATTGTAATAATAAATATATGTGTGTGTGTGTGTGTGTGTGTGTGTGTGTATATATATATATATATATATATATATATATATATGCTGTTTCAAATTCTGTGGTATCTACAGATTAACACATTATATCTAAGTGTCTTTTGTATTTCAACAGCTATCTAAGTTTTAGAACAAAAGTTTAAAGTGCTCATAGAAGCTCTACAATCAACCAATAGGTCAGGGAGGGCCCTTTTCACACAGAGCCAAGTTACTTCTGAAATCCTATAATGTATTTGCTTATTCAATTCACTGTTTTATGAGTTTATATTATGTTATGTGCCGGGCTTCAGGAGCACAGAGATAACTATATGATGGTTCTTATCTATTAAACACTGAGCACCTCGTAGTGAGTACACACATAAACTGAAGTGATAAGTACAAACTCAGGTGAGGAAAACCACAACTATGAGAACAGAACATAGGGAAGGAATGACATAGGCAGAAGTCAATTCTACTTACAGGTAGTTGACTCTAACCAAAAAACATATGTACAAGAACAATTGATCTCTGTGCTTTTTGCACAGTTCTTCTGCTAAGTTTATGCTTTACCCAAGGTATCCATTCAACAGGACTACACTGATGTCTCATGGCATTTTGAAATGGTGTAGATATGACCGATGGCATACATTAGCAGCTTCTAACCATGTTCCTTTTCCATCTTATACACGGTTTGTCAAAGTGTGCCTGGCAGTCATTAAACTAAAACATGTTAATGTAATATATTTTTTTAAAAGATGTAGAAACAATTTGGAAGATACTAACATTGAAGATAATTGTGGGGAAAACTAAAGTAATATTTTTTTCAGTCAAATGAAATACCTATAAGTTTACCATATGAAAAACATTCATACGCATTAAAATAAAAAATTATAAGATGGAAAATTAATATTAAAGAGTACTCTTTCTAAGTTTCACAGCATTCATACATTTTCAGTTTTCATCAACTTCATACGACCACTGTGTTCAATCAAATTTTCCTTATTTCATTATTTCACTTTTATGTTGTTTACTTAAAATGATTACGTTACCCTGAAGGGAACAGAGATTATTGTGAGAGGAGCTTGAGAGGAGTTGTTTGCTTGTTTGTATTATGAGGAAGAGTATAGTACCCAAAAATAAAGTTTCAAACATTTTAATTTTCAGATATCTGTTAGACTCCATAGTAATATACTACATAGGTAATTTGATATATGTCTAAATTTCAAGAAAGAGATGCAGGATATGATTTTATTTGGGAGTTCTCAGTGAGTAGAAGATAACAAAAGTTCTGGAGAGTAGATAACATTATCCTAGGGGTCAATGTATAGAGAAAAAGACATGACAAGTAGTCCTCAGATCTTCAACTTATTTGGGCCCTATTTAATGAGAAATGAATTCTTATTTGAATCACTTTTAATGGATAATTATTTTACAACACTTTTTTTGGCTGTTTCGATAGGACACAGTAGCAGAATTTTTTCTTTTTGTTTACCTTTGAAATTGGTGTTCAAAGGGACACCAACGGCACAATTATGGGGTGCAGGGAGAGAAAAGACTGAAAAAATTTAAATAGATGTTATTGAGAAAGTGGGTTCAGATGTGTTATTTTTCTTCTACCATATTAGATTATAAGCCCCTCAAGGGAAAGAGCACTTTTCTCTATTTGTCTCTTTACATGCCAGTTTATGATTAGTTTGGTTCAGTAAATAAGAGCTAACGTTTACGGGACACATGCCAGCAGCTAGGTGTTCATTCTAAGTGCTTTGCTATACCATATTTCATCACACAGAGAAGACACTTATAAGGTTCACCATTATTGGTTGACCACTAAGAAACACTGCTAATTAAACTATTGGAAGGGTGACACTTAGAAAATCAATACCTTAGCCTATAGATTGATTCACCTCATAGTTTACTATGCAGTTGTTATCTCTTTGTTTCTCCCCCTCATTGCTTGATTTAATGACTTTGTTCCCTTTTTCAAGGCTACACATACTTTGCTAATCCAGTTAATCAGCAGAGCACTAAGGGAAAAAAAGTAATCCCTTAGTTCTCAGGCATCCAGGAAATGAATCCATTTTGCAACACCCTTGCAGTTTTTCCAGGTGACATATAAAGCCCCTGGCCACGGTTGCCCAGTCTGGAAGATAACATTATCTTAAAACAGACCAGACCCCAGGAAGAGACAGTCAGCCCTTGCATCTGCCTGACTGATCTGCTTTCCTTTGTTCTGCTTCTTCTGTGTACCTATAAAGCCTAACCATTCCAGGAACGGGAGATGGCCTTTGGACAGGAGTCCACCATCCTCCCGGAATGATGGCATTCTGAATAAACTTGCTTTTCTTTTCACCAACTTTGTCTCTCAAATTTTTAACTTTTTTCAAGCATCAGGAAGCCAGACCTTAACTCGGTACACCATGATATATAAACAAATCTTAAAAAATGTTAATGAGTTTTAAAAAAATGAATGGTTCACCTTTCCATTTCTATACAAAATAAGAACTCATGAGAGGATACTTCCTGGAAAAGTGGGGCAAGTATAATTTTGAATTCAGTAATATGTAACTCTTGGAATACATCAAGAAAAATAAAATTATTCTGTTTCATTGCATTTAGCTCCATCTTGGTTTCAAGTTAATTCATACTGCAGATAATGTTACTTTTAAGCCATGGACAAAAGTGATTTTCTGTTTGGTTCCATACCAAACTAATGTTAGCTTTTTAATAATTGAATTTGAAATTGCTTTCTTTTGTTTACTGAAGCAGTAGTGGTTACATCACAAGACTATAAATCACTTAGGTAGTAATAAAGATGCTTCTATAGTATTATAGAAAATCTCCAGAACTGTCTAAGTACTTTGTGAGGTCATTTAAATTTTAATGTATGTAATTGTATAATTAATTTAATTAACTCATATAATTAATTATAATATATAATTCATAATTGATATGTGATTATAATATATAGTCAATTTAATTATATTTTAAATGTATAATAGTATTTTAATTTATGTGTAATCTTTGAAAAAATTATTTTTGCACAATCCCTGGTACTTAATGAGTGAATGTTTGTGTCCCCTCAAAATTCACGTTAAAGCTCTAATTCCCAATTCATGATGGTATTTGAACATAGGACTTTAGAATGTAATGAGGTTTACAAAAGTTCACGAGGGTAGGATGACTAGAGTTTCCTCTCTGTCTCTGTCTCTGATGCCCAGTTAGAGACTTTGCAAGCAAAACTCCTTAGCTATCCATATTTCTAACTTCCTTCCAATAGGATGGGAACAGAAGTGGTGAATACAACTTTATATTCTTTCCTGTAAAAGGAAAATGCAAACCATTCAAGTCAGCTTTCTGAGACTTACCTTTCTGAGAGGAAGGTACCTCTCTCCTTCCAGGTCACCTGGCATTTTAAGATGATAGATGATAGATAGATAGATAGATAGATAGATAGATAGATAGATAGATAGATAGATAATAGATTGACGATAGATAGATAACACAATTTAAATTTTAAAAAATAAACCAAATATTTTTTATAAATGGACAGAATTTATTGAATGGGTGTTTTTTTACTGCTAAAAGCCAATGGTTTTTTAGATATTTGGGTGCCTAAGAATTTATTATGAATTATCACTACAAAATATTATTTTATATGTAAAAAATATGCATAGTATTTTGACTTTAAATAAATGGTTGCCTCATCTATTCAACATGTGAATATCACAGAATTAGGGGAAAGGTAAAATGGCAGTCTTATTGAATTATCAAAAGACTTTCTAAAATTAGAAAACAGGTAGAGGGTTAGCATAATTTCTCCAAGAGAAACCCTGAATTTTAGCATCTTTTTGAATAAAAATATTCATAGTCATAGAATATAGTCATAATCATAAATTTGGATTATCTTCCGAGCCACAATCCCTCTGAAGGGACTTATCATGGTTAAGGCTCAGTTGTAGAGTTAGAGTATCTGAGCTCATATCTAACTAATGTTATTTGGGTAAATTTCTTAATCTGTGCACGGTTCAATTCCATCACTTGTAAAGTAAGCACTAAGCACGACAATACAACCTAACTCATTAGGTTGGATGAGGATTAAAAGGTAATTTAGCACTGTAACTGGCAAACAGTTGGAGCTCCATAAAGATTAGTTTTTATTATGATAATGACAATTTAGAGATGGTTACTAAGATTAAATGACAAAATAGAAAATGTATACCTGGGTTCCTCTTAATGGGCTTCAAGGATATAAATTTAATGTGGAGTAATTGAAAAGAACTAGATGGTAGGTAATAACTTTTCACTTATTCAGTTAGTCAGTAATACAAAGTTGGAGAAGTGCCTTTGGATAAAGATATAATGAAAATGCACATTTTAAGATAATAAGCTATGTCAAATTACACTTAACATGTGTATTTAAAATACATTGTGCTGTGACATTTTTATTGGCACATTTAACTAATATCCTCTAATGATGGTATAAGGCTAAGTGTTATCATAGATTGTTTTTAGAGAGAGTATTTGGACTCAATAAAGAATAATTCTTTCATTTCTAGTGTCATTCTGTATCACAAGACTTATTAATAACAGATTGTTGATAAACAAATGCAACTGCTGTCTGAGTGTCATTGCACACACTTATAAAATGCCTTTCAGACTAAAAATATACAGAAGATTTTGTTTCAGAATTCTTCCATACTATTCTATGGAAATTTAATATGTTTTACAGGTGGGAGGAGGGGGTAGAGGTGGGATAAGGTAGAATGTATGAGTAAATCCAATAGGAATAAATTTAAGCTATATTTTTAATTATGCATTGTTCTAATTCCTAAATATTTAGGAAACGATGTGTATAGTATAACAATTTATGTTACTGAAAATCATAGATTTGTGTAAAAATGCCCATTTTTTCTTTTTGACTAAGCATGACTTTGATGCCTTCAGATATTGTTTGTGCCCATCATTATTTTACCCTAATTTTCATTACCAGTATTCCCATTAGAATGTAACCTCTTTAGCAGAGGGATCTACGTCTTTTTGTTCAATATTAATACTCAACCTGTAACAAACTGCTTTGCAATAAGAATGTCATATTATTTTTTACACAAATAAAAATTAAAAAATACATAACTTTTAATGAAATAATAAAATCAGAAATCTTAGAAAAGGGAAGAAACTTAGGGATCATCTAGTCTGTCCAAATCAGTTTATAAATTAAAAAATAAGGCAAAGAGAGGGCAGATACAATGCTGAACATCACAGAGCAATTCTGTGGTAGAGATTATACATGGTCATGAGAGTATCGGTAATGTTAGGGACTTTTTGTAAGCATTAATTATCCCACTATCCAGTCTGTCTTCATTCCTTTTAGTCATGGAGCATTTCACATTAATATTTCAAATCACTTCCCTCTTTGATGATAAAAAATAATCTCCTTAATGAGAATGAGTTTTGGTAAAATGAATGCGCATAAGGTGAAATTCTAGTTTCAGCTATGAAAAATGAAGCTCAGAATATGTCATGTGCAAAATCCAACGTTTTTAAATAATTGTGCAAGGACACAATTGCAGGACTTCCTAGTGCAAGTGTGGAATTTCCTACTAAATAACTGGATGACTATACACTAAATTAGTGTGGTTTTAGAATAATTCACAAATAAGTATAGCAAACACTACAGATGAGCTTTTAGTTTCTAGTTTCTTTCTTCCCCATCTCACATTCTAACAAGTGACTACATTTCACAATCTACCTTGCAGTTTGGTATCATCATATAACTGTGCCCACATGGAGATGTGAAAAGAAGTGGAACTTTTGACATGTCATTACATTGCAGTTTGTGTTTCCCCAGACAAAAGGTAAGAACACAGACTTTATCTGGTAGTACTTTATCTTGGACCATGCAGACCCTGGGACAACAGATCTATAAAAGATCATGGCTTCTGAATGACATCCTAGAAATGAGCCAAAATAGCCTTAGATATATGTGAAAGATAAGCAAGCACCTATCTTATTTTAGCCACTAAACGTCCAGATCTCATTGTTACTATATAGATAACCCTAATAGCCTATATACTACCTTACATAGTAATCAAGAAAGACACAAGGAATGTAACTCTAACTTAAGCAGTAGATCAGAACTCAGACCCCAGAAGCCAAGAGAACTAAGTGACAAATAGAAGATAATGAATTTGAGAGGAAATTAATTGAAAACATCTATGAGGACTAGAGATTAGGAGACACACACTGCTTGTGGATACAAATTGCCCAGCTTGATTATGGTTAAGAATAAGAAATAGAGAACTTTAGAAGGTCTATTTCTTTTCAGGTTAGCTCATAGAAATAGTGCAGAAATAAGGTTAAAAAATATGAAGAAGGAAGAATGTCTTCTTGGGTAGATAGAAAGATAAGCAAATGGATGAGAAGTAGCAGGGCTAAAAAAAAACAAAGTATTGTGAACAGAATTGATGTATATGTAAACATGAAGAATTCTTTACAAATCCACTCATTCAGTGACTTATTTCTTCAAAGAGCTTTTTAAAGGGTTAAGTAGTAGGGCCTCCGCTTACATTATCTTAGCTGAATTAAGTAATATTTCTGAACCTCAGCTTTATCACCTGTAAAGAAGTGGTTTTAAGAATTTGATAAAATCATGATGGGAAGTAAATGACACATAAAAGGCTGTGATTACTCTTGTTGATATCATTGTTAGAGAAAATGAGGCAAATAATTATCTGTAGGATCAGACGTTATCAAAGTAGAATATGAGAATTTATTTATGCTTTGAAAAATAAGTAGGTATCTTTCAGGCAAAGAGCAAGATAGTGTTTTTTGAATAGAAGAAAGGATGTACTCAAAGGCAAAGAATCATGTAAGAACACCATGTGTAAAGAAAATTAAGAGAGATTTACTAAGCTTAGAACATAGGTCACAAAATAGGAAATAGCTGAACAGGTGGGTAGGGACAAGTCCCAAAAGATTTGATAACCAAGTTAGATACATTAAACATAATCCTATATATTACATAAGCATTTTTTTAAACCAAAGAGTGATATGAAAGATGTTTTATACATGAAATTCAAGCTTTATTATGGCAGAAGAAAGAGTAAAGAGAAAGGCCAGCTACCGGGAAATTGGAGAAAAGGATGTTACAAATGATTAGGCCAGAGAAAATTGATGTCAAAGCTAAGTCAGTGGAAGCAGGTGTATATAAATGGTTGAACTGAAGAGATAATCCTGAAATAAAATCAATATCACTTGGTAAACAACTAGATGTGGGATCCTATGTTTGTAGCTCCAGAAATCTGTGATTCTAGTCACTAAAATTTCAAAGAGTGAGGATGGAATAAGTTTGTAGAAGAGAAATGAGCTGAGGAAGTTTTATAATAGTAAGTTGTTGCCAAGAATATTGGGATATATGAATACCTCGGGTATACATACTCAAGATAAAATGCAGCATTTGTAAATAAAACAAGTTTCTCTTGAATTTTTGCTGTCAGTGACTTCATATATCTGCATATCTCTTCATAAGGAGTTTGTTTATGGAACAGCTGCTCACTCCCAAGAGAGTATTTGAATTTCAGTGGGAAGGAACTCATTGCATGAAAAAAGAGAAGCTCCAACAATGTGCGAGGGATAGAAGTAGGAACACACTGAACATGTTCCCTGTACTCATAGAACTGAGTCTTAGTGGAGAAGCAGACAAACTGTGACAGCTAATTTGATGTGTCAACCTGCCTGAGCAAAGGGATGTATTTGTGAGATTGTTTCTGGGTGAGACTAGCATTAGAATGAGTGGACTTATAAAATAGACAGCCCTCCAAAAGTGGGTGGTCACCATCAGTCCTTGGGAGCCTCAATGGACCAAAAAGGTGAATAAAAGAAAGAATTCACCCTTTTTTGGTTTCCTTTCTTCTATCTTGATCTGGAATATTTGTCTTCGCCTGCCCTTGGAAAGTGTTTAACACAATTATTTCCCCTGGTTTTTAGGCCTTTGGACTTGGAATGAATCACACCACTGGCTTTTCCTGGTCTTCATCTTGCAGGTGGCAGATCATGGAACTTCTCAGCCTCCATAATTCAATCATGTGAATGAGCCAATTCTTCATGGTAAATCTCTTCATATATATATATATATATATATATATATATATACACACACACACACACACACATATGTATATATGTATACATATGTATGTGTGTGTGTATATGTGTGTGTGTGTGTGTGTGTGTGTGTGTGTATATATATATATATATATATATATATATATATATATATATATATATAAATGCATATATGTTTCTCTGGAGAATCCTGACT
The DNA here is from genome assembly GCF_004115265.2 of Rhinolophus ferrumequinum. Classification (NCBI taxonomy): domain Eukaryota; kingdom Metazoa; phylum Chordata; class Mammalia; order Chiroptera; family Rhinolophidae; genus Rhinolophus; species Rhinolophus ferrumequinum. Next base: position 25,920,289 of record NC_046288.1, read on the forward strand.
AATAGACAAACTAAGAAGAATTTGTCTGTCAAGGTACTACCACAAACAGTAATGAGGATGGTAAGGTCTAGTTCATGGAGTTACCCTCATGTGGTAAATGGGATCATATACCTATTTTGTTCAGTCATGCTCTCTGTCAAAGGGATTCCAGTGAATTCACAATTTTATGTTATTTGGGAAAATTAAAAATCAGAAAGCATAAAGTTACTGAGTTATCCTCAGTTTTAAACCTCAGCATTTTCAGATAGACAAAAGACCAGGTAGTTGTTGATGTCATTACAGAAAAAAGGTGTCCAAAATATACCACAATGTGGCCTTTCTTATCCACCTCATCTCTCATAGAAATGGAGTGCGCACCTTCCAGCAGAAAGGGTCTTCAATTCACAGGGGCCTAATCCTGAAAATTTCTGAGGCAACTCAGGCTAATACCAATTGATATCCCATATAAAATCCTAAGATAAATATAACATAACTAAATAAAAACTAAGAAAAAATAAACCGTCACTCAACTCGTAAATTAATAAAAATGGTTATCCTTGGGGGAGGGAAAGAACAAGGTGACGGAGCGACAATAGAAGGAAGTCTTCTCTGAATATACCTTGTTATATAGCTTTGGTTTAGAAAGCATATGTCTTTTACATATTCACAAAGGAAATTTAAATTCACAGAACCCCCTAATTGACAAGAGATATAAACAAATAAATATCATCTAGTACTCTCAGCATTGGAGCATAATTAGTACTGCTATTTTAAACTAATGCATTATGTAGAATAATGCAAATGATTATGTTAATGTGGTTATGAACCAAAATTTTCAGTAAAAAGAAACAAGATCAAAATCAAGTAATTTAACTTTAAATTCTGTAATATTAAATTTGATTCAGAAATATTTGGGCCATAATTTTTCTTATAAAAATTATATATGTGTAATTATATATTATATATTAATATATATAATATATATGTTATATTATTATAACATATATATATTGTTATATATAATATATTATATATATATATACATACATACACATATCAACTATCCATGGCATGGAAAAGCAGAAAGATTTAGAAACTGATCCAGATGAAGTGAGAATCAAGAGATATAACAGAAGCATTTACTGAAATTTATAGATGGATCTTGAGATTATTATGCTAAGCAAAATAAGACAGAAAAATTCAAGGACCATAAGATTTCACTCATATATGGGATATAAACCTAAAGCAACAAAGGAGTAAGACAAAGAAACAAAAACTCATAGACACAAACAACAGTTCAGTGGTTACCAGAGGGTAAGGGGTGAGGGGGATGGTAGAAGAAGGTAAAGGCCGTCAAATACATAGTGATGGAAGGAGAACTGACTGCATGTTGAGCACACATGTGATATATAGATGATGTATTATAGAAATGTACACTGGAAACCTATGTAATTTTACTAACCAGTGTCACCTCAATAAATTTAATTTAAAAAAAGAAAAAATACATCTAGAGTATTTCAAATCCAATATTTAGAAATTCTTAAGCAATGTTACTTTAAATTTTAATGTTAAAAATAAAAAAGACATAAAAATAAGAAACTTTCTTGTAATATAAACCAAAAATTGGGCATATAATTTTAAGTCAAATTAGGGTTTTGCAAACATAAAACATTCTATATCTTAAAAGTTAGTTCTTTTAAAATTCCCAGATAAGTTTTACTCAACATTTTCAGAAATTAATGACCAAGATCTAATTCATAAAAAGGTACAAAATAGAGTTAATTACTTAAGATTTATACTCAATTGTTTCTTAGAATTCTAGTTTAGCCTGTTTTCATTTAGTTAGGTTTTTTTTAGATATTAGTTACATTAATCTTTCTTTCCTGGACATAAGATGGGCTTTGATATACCTATTTGCGTGGTGTTGTTTTGTACATTATTATAACAATGTTAGGTTTATTTATCTAAAGTTTGAAAGGACCTGAAGTCTTTACTCCTAAAACATTCTTATATTTAAGATTTTAAAAATTAAGATTGCAGGCACAAAAATTGAATGGTTAAATAAAAAATGTATTTCTATTAATGTGCTGCCTGTATAATAACTGAACACCTCAGAAATGCAGAATGATATTTAAACTTAACTGGAAATCATGAATACCAGAGCTACAAGATGACTGAAGCATTGTTGAAAAGTTTTTTTGTTTTGTTTTTTTAATATACTAGCAAATACAATTAACAGAATGCAGGATGATTTTCAGTATGTCTTTCAATCTTAGTACTTCACGTGAACTGCAGGCACCTGTGAAGCAATCATTTTGCTTTCACTTTTTTCCCAATTCACATTGTCTAAATGACTTGACACAGCACACATTTACTTTATTTCACTTACAAATATAAAAAGAAAATTCTTAAAACTGAAGCTGAAGCTGAATAATAATGAATGTCAACTATAATTTTATATATATATATATATATATATATATATATATATATATATATATATAGTCACAGGATGTGGAGTACAGCATAGGGAATAGAGTCAATGGAATTGTAATAGCTGTACACCATGTCAGAGGGGTAGTAGCTTGGGGGTGGGAGGTAATCACTTTGTGAGGGGTATAAATGTCTAACTATTACATTTGTTTTGTACACCTGAAACTAATTTAAAAAAAAAAAGTCTTTTTTTGTTTTATGAAATAGTTTCCTTTCTTCCATATAACTTTCCAAACTGACAAAAATAATGCATATTAGAGTCGGTGTTAATCTCATATTCTTCTAGACTTTTAGTCAGGTAAACATAAAATCTGCATATTATAATTACCACAAATCTTTAAAGGTTAATTTGGACATAATTTTTCAATACATCTTCTGCTAAACTTGGAAAACAATGACGATTTTTCATCGTCTCATGTTCTCTCTCCAAAAACCTCCTACCAAAATTTTTCCAAATTCTGCCTCTTAGAAATCAGGAAATTTCATGCTCTAAGAATATATTTAAAACTAATCAATTTTATGTGACAAAATAGACTTATTCTTAACATTATTAAACAAGGTTTGATATAATTGGCATGAATGTATATGTTGCTATATCACCTACTTGTTTTCCTTATTTTACAAAAAGACCTTACAAAAACTCTCTGAGGATTTAATTTAACTAAAAATATGTAAAATTATTTGACAAAAATATTTCTCTCTTTGTAGCTATATTCATATTTATTATTATGAACAATTTATAAGGCATTGTGCTATATTTTCAATCTACTAAAGCAGTATTGTTATTTATGGTTAAAACATTTTAAATAGCTGTGTTCCTATATTCTTAATCTCTTTAATAAATTATTAATGAATATCAGTATTACTTTTTAATTGATAGACTTCTATAAAACTACTAATTGTATATTCTGAATTTCCCTTTAAGTATGTTTAGTTTCTGAATATATGTCAATTTTTATGTTGATGTTTTGAAACAGATATGTTTCTGTCTGACATTTGTTACCAAAAAATATTGAGATAATGATCGAGTCGATCTTTTCTTTTGAAAGAATTTTCTTGAGATAATTAGAACACAAATCAAATAAGACACCAAATTTTTATTATTTGCCAAAATTGTGACAAAAGTCACAGTTTCTCAAGAGTTTCAATTTCCACAAATAAAAAATGAATTTAAACCTTTTGGACTGTTACAATTCTAGAAAAGTATAATCTTGTTGATAAGAGCACCTATATTATGCTGAGTGAATATTACAAAGTTGGACTTCAGTTTAAATATTACAATAATTATACAACCATTTATTTACCTACCTTTCAGACTTTTGTTGCAGTTATTCTAGATAGGACTTAAAGCAAAATCCTTCTGTTTTTTGACTCAGGTATGAAAAAGTGTTAAGGTGTGTTGTTTTGTTATTTCTTTTTAGAAAATTGGATATTACTGTTCCTTTTCTCATATTTGAAAGTGATTTTAGTAAGTATGGTTGTCTTATGTGTTTTGAAGTACTGATCACTAAGAAAATATTAAGACATTAGTAGCATTTAGAGAAAACCAGAAAAATATAAGTAATATTTTTAGAACAAATGTGTCCGATTCGTATCTTTGCGATGCACAGTGCTCATGGCAGGCATTACGTGCATGTTTAATAAATGATGTCATTAATGTGGTATTGCTTGCTTCTCTTGCAGGGTACATTTTTTTTAAAAAAAAGAAGAAGACTCTCACATATCTTCAAACTATATCTTTTTCTTTTCCTCAAGTTCAATTCTTTCTGAACCGGGAAAACTAAGGTAAACAAAAATATACCTTCACCTGGAGAGCTTTAAACAAATTAGCCACCCCCTGAATCCCTCACACAGAAAAAATTGATCTGGGAAGGGACATCAGTACTATTTTATGTAGCCATTTTGACAATTTCTATCAAACTTGTGAGCTATGCAGAATAGGTGCTCAAAAAAATGACGAAATAATATGAAGACAACAACGAAAAAAATATATCTAAACCTCATTACCTTCCTCCTTACCTTATTCCAGTATGAATGGGCATGATTTACGGGCATGATTTTTTTTATTTTCTTAGTGACCTATTTTCAAAGTTTGACAACTGTTATCTACAGGATGTTGAAAGATATGAATTTAATCAGCAATAACTGTCTGAACTACTGCAAGAAGAATGTGGCTGTTTGAGGGATGGTACACATGGTTACACAAGTACTATCTCATGTGCATGCTTTATTCAATAGAATCTATTTTCATCTCAGATTCCTTTCATCAAAGACAACCTAATACATCCTTCTCTATCATTGCTTTATGGTTAAGAAAGCAGAATATAAGACATTGGAGAATACAGTAAGTCCTCACTTAACATTATCCATAGGTTCATGACTTTAAGTGAAATGACATATAATGAAACCAGTTTTACCTTAGGCTAATTGCTTTAACCAAAAGTTCTAATGACATCTCATTAATGTTATTACAAAACGACGTTGAATGAAACATTATTTGAGGACCTGCTATACATTGTCCTGTGGTTGGGAAAAAATCAAGTAAATACACAGAAATAGTCTTTCTTCCCTTATCTTTTCTACTGCATGTTTTTTTAAAAGTACATACACCTGCATAGGTTTACCTCAGTCTTCCTACTCTTATTTGTAACAAAAGATCTGTTCAACTGAATATTTTCCAATCATGTGAGTTTAAGATTATAGTCCCATAATTGTAGAATGGCTATTGTTATATATAATCCAAAGGTAAAATGTATTTTTTTCTGTCATATTTGTTTGTGTTTCCAAATTTTCACTAACTAGTCATGACTGCTAAGCCCAAAACTTAATCTATATTTTTAAAACTATGATACATAAGCACATTAAAAAAATAAAAATAGAACCTGATATTTTTCTGTACAGGACACTCACTTGACAAGTTTTCCTGTTTTTATTTCAATGACTTTTTTAAAAGTAATAGTTCTGTTAGTATTTATTGACTATATTATCTGTCTGCTCAGGTTAATTTATATGATACATCACCATACTTTTATTAGTAAAATTTCCTTCTCAAAAAGTTGAAAACTGTTGTATATGAACAGATTTATCACTGGATCCTAATAAAATAAAGGAGCTCCAATGTGCGTTCTAAGCGCACTGAGTTTGTTCATTAAGTCAATCAGTCCATCAGTCAGTTGGTCAATAAATGTTAACTGAGTACCAGATTCTGCATATGATTAGGGTTAGGGCCAGAAAAACTAATACCGCGTTTCCCGAAAATAAGAACTAACCAGAAAATAAGCCCTAGCATGATTTTTCAGGATGGCATCCGCTGAACATAAACCCTAATGTGTCTTTTGGAGCAAAGATTAATATAAGACCCAGTCTTATTTTCGGGGAAACACGGTACTAACGATGCATTCAAGAATGCAGTACACCTATCGTAATTGTAAACTGTTAAATTTAAGGCCCAATTAAACATTTTAAATTAGTAATTAATTCAAGCTCTACCTTTTAATACTAAAAGTCAAATATGCAAACCCCGTTTTTCTGCACAGCCTGGCATGTAACAATGTTTGGTTATAATTATAAATTTCTCTCTCTCTCTCTCTCTCTCTCTCTCTCTATATATATATATATATATATATATATATATATATATATATATAATATATATACAAACACATGCATATATATACACATACATACATATATATGTATACATACATACATACATACATATATATACACATATATGTATATATGTAATATACATACATATATATGAACTACTGCAAGAAGTCCATATATATATATTTAGAGAAACATACTTAAAATTTAAATATATGTATATATCTGTATATATATATATGTGTGTGTGTATATATATATACATATATAGCTCCATGTTTGACTAATATAGAGAAATGAGAGATCAATTTTCCTAATGCACACAAGTCAAAATCAGTTTTATTGTGAAAATCATCCAAAATTGTTTCCTGTTACTGAGTGTATATTGTATAGACCATGTACATCAAACTTTCAAGAGGTCAAAACACACCATATACACTGCTAGAAACAAGACAGCATACCCGAAAAAGAGTTGCATACGCTAAGCCCTATGTCACCAAACAGACTTAGTTTCCACACTTCCAGAAATAGAACCTTAAACCAGTCAAACAGGAATCGCCATACAAGTATAGCATTAGTTAATCAGATCCCTGCCATCCATAAAAAGAAAGTAACCTTGACATAATCCATTTTTTTTCTAGAACTTCTTTGCTTCTTGTCCCTTCTACATGCAACAGTGTTTCATTTGTACAGCTCCGTGGAGCTCCTTTCTATCAGATTGGATACTACCCTATTTGTGAATCATTGAATAAAGCTAATAAGATCTTTAAAATTTGCTCAGTTGAATTTTGTTTTATAACAACATACAAAGAGGAATATTAAAAAAAATGTATTCCCAGATACAGAATTGATCGTATCTAGAAACCAGACAAGGAGCAGTAGAAATATGTTTCAATATGTTAGGTAACTCAGAAATAATCTCTAAAATGCTAACAGGATCAGTGTGGTGAAAATTTCCTCAGTTCCAAAAATGGAAATAAAGGTCCTACATCCTGAGTAAGAGGGTTTATATATGTAGAAATCAGTTTTTATAAATACCAGGAGTGACAAAAAAAAATTTATACACATGAATTGTATTCATCCTGTTATCGGTATATATTGAGTATTACAATTTTAATAGAGTTTTTTTCCTTTCTTAAAATGTGTACACATTTTTTTGGCACCCTCTGTATATTTTTGGTCAAAGACAAAAGGAAGGTTAGTAGATTATGCAGAGCTTTAGCCTTTAGTTTTCTATTCTACTTTGATTCAAAGAGATGTGTTTGAAAGAGTTGGCTTCTGATTAAAGTGACCATCCAATTTATCATCCAAAACAGACAATTTTGAGAACAAAAAAGGAACTATGCATCATTAGTCTGGACAATATACAAAAACGCTTTGCCTACCAGTTCATATGGCCATTCCTACTGTAGACATACCTGAAGTTCTAATCCTAATTTTATCACTTTACTAGTTATAAAAATTTGAGACAATACACAACTTGCATCTCAGTTTTCTCATTTATAAAAAGATGAATTTCAATGCCTAGAATTAAGCCAGAAAATATATGCAAGGTGCCTGTCACTTATTAAGCATTCAAAAAATGATAGCTATTCTGATCTATATATACTTGGATCTTTGATCTAACTTCTGTCAGACATAAGCTATTTCAATTTTTTTCATTGCCAAAATGTTCTCTATATGTGCATTCCAGAATATCATCACGATATATATATACGTATATATATATATATACTCTATATATCACCTCTCTCCCTCTTGCATGTCATTGCCAGAAGAACTTGCCCATTAGCTCCAAGGAAAGTATGAGAGACATGTGAAAAAGAGCCATCCAGGCACGCTTAAGCTAAATCAGCCAACTTTTTAGCTCAGGGCCCTAGAGAACTTTTCCTCCATAGAGGAAAAGACACTAAATATTTTCTGCTTTGGGATCATATAGCCTCTGTACCAACGATCAACAATGTCATTGTACCACAAAAACAGCCATAGATAACATAAACCAATAGTCATGACTATATTCTAATAAGACTTTACTTCTGGAGATTGAAATTTGAGTATCTCATTTTTTTTTATGTGTCACAAAATATAAATATCCTTTTAATTTTGTCAAGCATTTAAAAATGTAAAAACCACTCTTAGCTCATTAAATGCACAGTAGTTTGCAGGCCTTATTTGTTCATCAGGATGTAAATTGCCAAGCCTTGTATTCGCTTCTTTATCTTATGACAACAACCAATTTTTAAGGCCTTTACAGTTCAATCAGCCTGGCTCCTTGAGTGACCATGTTAGAGATCCACTGTTGCTGTTTGCTAATGACATAAAGCATGAATGCAAATTGTTGAATTAAAGGATATTTGACTGATGTGGCTTTAATGCCTTACAGCCTACATAAGCAAACCAAAACTTAAGGTTATAAATGCCTCAAGGTTAAGAAATCAAAACCTAAGGAAAACCAATCACAAATACCCAAATAGGCTTTTCCAAATAAGGCAAATGCTTAAGCCATAGCCAGTCAAATCATTTCCTAGCTTTGCTTCTGCATCTCTCTATAAAAGTCTTTCCTTTAGCTCCTGTCAGTGGAGAGCTCTTTACCACTTCCAGATTGGTGCTGCTGGACTACAATTGATTTTTGCTCAAATAAACTGTTAAAAACTTTTAATATGTCTCAGTTTATCTTTTAACAGAATTAAACATGTTGAGTCCCATGGATTTTGGGTTGCGTGCTGTCACTATGTGACATGATATGATGTGTGTATACATAAATGATCAAGATTTGGTTTCCAGTGTTGCATTTAATTTTAAAGAAAAACATATATTGGAAAATAATTAGTGCAATATAATTTTAAAAATAATTATTGTGGTCTTCTTACTTGAAAGTCAAACATTATTTACTTTTCATGACCATATCATTAATCTATAAATTTTACAGGGCTTAAAATTTTCTCCACACGAGGTTAAATATAAAACTCCAGGAAATAAATGTAAATGTCAAATACCATATTTAGGCAGATATGTTTGGCTGACACCGTCAATCTTTAAGTTGCTAATGTGGACCAAAGCAATTCCGTTATTACACGAAGCCTCCATCAGAAAGTCTAACACGTTAATTATGTCTGTAAAGAAATATCATAAATTGTTCCTTCATACAAACAAATGCAAATAAATGACACTTTAAATGAAGTTTTCTTTTCTGCAAGTAATTCTTATACAGTTGAAAAGGAGTTGAGGTCTGGGGCCTTGAAATAATGCAATTGTTAATCTATAAATTGTTTTGTCTTTTTTTGTGCCCTAAATTGTTACTTAAAGTACTTTGACATAAATTTGAATTGCAAGGATCCTCACTTGATTTAAGGAAATGAAAGGGCAAATGAAGAACCATCACAGACTTTTCTTACCTTTTACCACACAATCAATAGCATTCAATCTGTTGCTAGAAATCTCTAGTTCTGCTTAGCCCTAAATCACTGGTATTCAAAAGGTTTATTGCACATTCATGCTCATTTGTCATTTTCAGGAAGTCTAATTGAGAGAATTTACAGTTCGTTGAGTGCTTCATTTAAATTGTACATGTTTAATAAAAGCTTTTTAAGTTACTAATCTTAGCTCTGGAAACAACAAAAGTGCTTGAGGGTTAAAGAATAAAACATAGCAGGTAAATGTTATGGTGTGACATTTCCTTATGATGTTTCCAAGTAACTGCATTTACTGGCTTTGAATTGTTTTTACACAGCTAACATGCTCTGCTGGAAAAATGTAGCCTATTAGTTATACCATGTGACAGAAATGTGATGGTAGAATTACTCCTCAGTCAAAATGCTGTGGTTAGCTGAAAATAGTGTCAATAATTATTGCACTGTAGGAGAAAGCCTTAAATCATATCTCAAATGGAATAATCTTGAGCATATTCTCATAAAAATAAATCTAATTAAATAGCAGAGAGACTGACTTTAGTCTATTACTCTGAAGTCATTTTAAAATGTGATTCTGATTTTCACTTGCATTATTGAACCATGTGCATTGTTTACAGGATGGTACTGTGAGAAAGAACTCACTTTACACAAATAATCCTTGTTGCTATTTAACCTTGTATTTCAAAGAAAATGTGAAACTATGTAGAAAAGGAGATCAAAATGTGGCAAGAATAAACTTCAAAGAACCCAGATATGTCAACATGTGAATTCTTCCCTTGGGCTTGATGTGCTGCAACTGTTTAGCCACATAGCAGTAAGAAAAATTAGACAGTGCTAATGAATGATGCTACAGGACAAAAATGGAACCTGTGGACCAGCTCTTTTAGTAGAAAGTTGATAAGAACCTGACTTCCTTTTCATTACTCACCAGATGTTAGTGCCTCGCTATTTTCCATAGTTTGGTGGAATAAATGCTAGTTCCACTGCATGACAGGAAACAGCTTCTTAAATTCAATTACTTCTAAGTAAACTCTTTTCTTATATGAAGGTGATAATCGACTGTTAACACCCAGCTTAGTTGGATTAAAAATTAAGTAAAAAAATATAATATATATGTAATATAATATATAAAATATAATACATATATATAAATTCTTTGTAAATGATGATAAAATGAGGCATGAAACACATTAGTGTATTATGACAGAACCATTTATTCTTTCCTTAGAATTGAATTTGCAGTGGATGAAATAAAGAAAAGCATTCTTTAAACAGATGGCCAAAGTTACTAATATCAAAAACATTAATGTAAATATTCTCACCGCTTAGATTGTTGGACAACATTTCCCTAAATAAAAACATGTTAGTTGAGTTTTGATTGAAACTGAGTATGTTCCAGAGTCCCTTGTCCTGCATACATTTTGGAAAGCTTGAAGAGGAACGATGGAGGGAAGTACTTCTGTAGCATGGAGGAGAATATTCCAAACAGGGATCAAATGTTTGGATTTCTCTTTCATCCATGTAACAAACAATTAATGAACCTCTTATATCATTTTCTAGATGCCAGAGATAAAGCAGCGAGCAAACATGCTTTCTGTATTCATGAAGCATACATTCAAGTGGGAGAAGAGATAATTAACAAGCAAACAAGTACATGTTTTCTTTGTGAGTTTTATGGAGAAAAGTAAAGCTTACAAAGAAAGGTCAGAAGCAGTGTGTGGGGGGATCTTTTACACTTTTATAGTGCCAGGAAAGGTCTCGCTGACAAAGTCAGAGTTGATCAGAAACTAGGGAGAAGAGATAGAGTGAACCACGTGGGTCGCGAGGGAGAGAAATGATCAACACTTTAAGTCTAGTTTTATATTAAGTCAAAATCAGCAATGTATTGTGAAATTGTTTCTTGAGTCATTAATTCCTTGAAAGCTTTATTCAATACAGCACAAAACTGCAGTTTTTATCTACATTTACCCTCCCCTTAACTTCTTTTCTAAGCTGGGTTTCATAACACTAGGTTGTGAATGCAATCGGCTTGACTACTACACTAGGGCACATCAACCAGCTCGCACAACTGCATACTCATCCCTCCCTGTTTTTATTTGTATGATCATCGCATGTGTAAGAGAGATAAGGAATTCATCCACTCCTTCTGAAAATTGAGTTTCACTGTTTTTCACATTATTATTCCATCATTAGTTTCTTCAATATGTGTTTATTATCTTATAATGCATTCATTTCTTCACTATTTGTGTATTATTCATATATATCGGCAAAGGCATCTTGCACCCAGTGATGGTACCCGTGCCATTACTTCAGCTTAGAAAATAAGTGCATATCAGTTTTCTATTGCTGCTGTAACAAATTCCTACAAGCTTAGTGGATTAAACAATATTTATTATCTCATATTTTCTGTGGGTCAGAAGCTCAGGCAAAGTGCTATCCAGTTTAGAGTTCTCGGCTCAGAGTCTTACAAGACTAAAATCAACATGCTGGCAAGGCTGCTTTCTTTTAAGGAGTTTCTGGGGGTAAATCTGCTTCCAAGCTTACTCATATCGTCTGCTAAATTCGGTTCCTTGCAGTTAGAGGAAAGACTGTTTCACTGCTGACTGTCAGCTCTGGGGCCTGGTTTTGCTCTTAGAGTCTACCCACATCCCCTGTCATGTTTGATACGTGGTCTCCTCCAGCAACAACAGGTCTAGTCCACATACTCCAGGTCTTTCTGATCTCCCCTTCTCCTTCATTTCTCTTTCGCCACTGCCCTTCCCCCATGTATTGCATTTCTCTGATCCCAACTAGAGAAACCTTATCTATGTTAAAGGATGCAGGTGTTTAAGCTGGGCCTACCCAGATAATCAAGAATAATCACCCTATTTTAAAATCAGTTAATTAGTAATTTTGATTTTAGCTGTAAAATCCTTTCACACCTAGCATCACCTAGATTAGTGTTTGATTTAATAACCAATGGACAGGAATCTTGAGAGGACAGATTTAGAGTTCTGTCTACCATTAAGTGCTAACTCCTTATGTCAGTATGTATTGTCATAAGAAGAATAGTTGTTCAGTCATCATAATTTTATAAAGCAGAGGCTATAATTATCTTTATGTCGTAGATGGAAAAATTGAATGTAGTTTAAGTAACTTACCCAGCATTCTTTATGCAGAGAGACATGGAACAGAAATTAAAACTATATCTGTATAATTCCAGAGATATTCCTCAAATACAGGCATACCTCAGAAATACAGAGGGTTCAGTTCCAGATCACCACAACAAAGAGAGCATCACGATAAAACAAGTCATAATCTTTTTGCTGCAAGGAAGTCTTGCTTTGCATTTGTGAAAAACACAACCTCTATGAAGCACAATAAAGTGAAGTGCAATTAAATGAGGTATGCCTGTAATGACATGAGTTGCAGTATTAGATGGTGTTTGTTACCTGTTGATGTGCAGGAATCAAGATGATGGTTCTACAGTAACTATGTTAAACAACTATTTTTGAGTTCAGATTATGGATAAGGCACCTGAACCAACCCTACAGAACAGTAAATATTAGTCTTCCACATGGAAATGCATTGCATTCGAAACTATTGCTGGTCCTTTCAAAAGTACAATATTCTTTTTTTGCTGTTTAGATAACAAAATAATTGTCCATTTATAAGGGAAATAACAAAAATTAATTTGTTTATATCTAGACACATATTAAATAGATTTTAAAGCACTGATTAGCAGAAAAATTTTTTAAAAATGTTTTCCAATACAAGAATTACATTATGATTCTTTAAAAGGCATATATTATTTTAACAATATAGTGACAATGAGAAAGACAACCACTTCAATGCCACTAAATATAGTAGTGACTGCATATTTCATTAATTCTACATCACTGAAGTAAAGTTAATCAAGTTTCTTTTAAGGCAATTTCATATCCGTAATTGGGTCAAACATGAACTGCAGCTTATACATATCCTTTATTTATTTATTCTAGAAATTATGATCAGATATGATTAAATCAAAACACAGAATGAGGAATATCATAAATAAAGATCTTTAAAACACAAATTAAAAAGAGGGAGAGTTTGACAATATGCATTTAATGAACATACATAGTCAAACCCCCAAACTTGCAAACATAAATATGTGCAGCCAAACTAAATAATTCAAGACCATAAGGATTTTAAACAATAATAGTACCTAAATTTTCTTTTTTTTATGATGCAATGAATATACTGGATATCAGAGAAAGTGTCCCCTAACTTAGATTAGGGATTATGGATGTATACAGTCTTTAGAGATTAAAAACCAAGATTCCAAATTTTTTCAGAGAAAATTAAACTCAACATTTTTAACTTTTCAAATTTAGAGCTGACTATATATATTTATTTTTCACCCAAGTCTTTGTACTATACTCTCAAAAAAGAAAAAAAAAGATAAAAGTTTATTTTTCCTAAGATTTGCAAAAAAAAAAACCTAGTCAGATTTAATATACAAAAATCCATTGATCAACATGCCATTTGTCGTTATTTGTAATACAGAATTTTTATCTCTGCTCTTTTAAACTGTAGGTCTTGTCAAAGTTAAGGGGAAAAAATCACAATTGAGGCAATAAATGTACAAATAGAGGTAAATTATATTAATGGAGGTTAAACAGTAAGAATTCTCCTCTTAAGTGTTGATAGACTTAATTTTTAAATTCTTTTAATTCACAAAAAAAAACATTCTTTGTATAATAGTATTTTAGGTACAGAAAATAAAATAAAATTTAAAAGTTTTTTCTAAAACATAATAAACTTAAAGAGTTTGGCTTTTAACACCTGTTATAACTTTAAGGATTTGGCATTTTTTATATTTAAAAAAAAAAATCGACCACAGGAAAATCAAATGGGGGTAAAGTTAAACCTGAGTATGAGCCCAAACCTCTCTACTTTAGCTGATTGTGATTTTTAACTTATTTCCAGGCCACCCATCTAGTTTTCTGACTAGTGAGACTTATTTCCCACTGTGCTAGAGCTAGAGGAAGTATTCCAAAACCTTAATTCTAGTATTCCACTTGGCATGCACAGGGTTCCCGAGGGGAGCAACTCTGCCGTGTTTTCATAGCACAGCATAGAAATGGAGGTTTGCATGCATCAAATCCTTGACAAATGTTCCAGCAGTTAAGTAAAACTTTGTTTATATTGCGTGTCTCTCAACAGAAATTAAGAACTGTGGAAACAATTCCCACAAGTGGTTGGCAATCTCCTCTCGTTCCCTCTTAGTGAATATGACAAGCTCACCTGCTGTGGGAGGCTGAAAATAAAGGACAATCTCACCACATTAATAAAACATGAGCCACAACTGAAACTGAGGCCAACTGAACCACCAGAGACCTAGTGTGATGCTTAACTTTGTCGGTGATGGAAGTACTTTAGCCCGAGATAACTTTCACGGAGGCCGTTATTTGCGTGCAAAACTTCACTTAAAACACTGCGGCCAGGCAGAGTTAATGTTCATGGGAGTGTACACTTACAGTACCAGGCAGGAGCCACATCAGATGTTACATCACTAAAGCCAGTCCACTTTGGTAGTAGCCTAATATTTTATTGAAACTCTTCCTTCTCACAGGAGATCTGAAAACCCACTTAGTGCCCTCAGAAAATTGTCTGTTTTAGCTGTATGAACTGGTTTCTCATCACAGAAAGATAAAAACATCAAAATAAGTGAATAGAGTTTTGCCATGAAATACAATCCCGGGAGAGCTAGAAGTAAAGGGGGAGGTTTTTTGGAGAACCATTAAGGGTTTACTGAAGTTAAGGGAACATAATCCAGTAAAAAGAAGAGAGTGGGCAGAGAGAACATATAAAACTGAAGGAAAGGGAAGAAAAAAAAGAAGAAGAAAGAAAAAGGAAGTTATTGTCTAGAAAATGGAAAAAAGCATGACACAATAAGTGAAATAAAATCATCTTTAAATTTTATATCAGTCAGACAATATTTGAAAATAATGCTGAGGCACTGACTCAGAATCACAGAAAAGGCTCATATGAAAATTTTCCTTGGAAATTTCTTTTAAATGATAAAATCTCATAACGTAATGCCACCAGAGAAAATACATTTTGTGAAAGAATTTTTCTTCTTTTCAATTATATAATCTCAGGCAAAGATACCAAAATTATGTTTTCATTTATTCCCATCCTTGTTCCTTGAGACTGAGAAGATCTGATTTCTTTAATTAATAGTAACAATTTATATTCTTAAACAGAGAGTATGTGAAAATGAAACGATAAAGAGAATATGAAGCACATAAAACTATTGATTATTGGAGACTCCTGAGATTTATTGTTCATCTGATCTTCAGTTATTTGTGGGATTTTAACCAAAGGCATTTAGAAAGAAGTCTAAAACAAAAGTCGTGCAACTTGCAGAAGAGTTCATTCTTTTCTCGGCACGGCATGCTTCTGTTTATTGTGAACAGACCAAGACCATGGTTTGGAAAGTGTTTTATCATCTTTTGTGTAACTGCAAAATTTTGTATCTAACAACACACAGAAATTCTTTATGGGACGTAATGGCACCCACTAACTGGTTCACAAATTTGTTAATAGGGCACTGATGTTTATGGTAAAGGTATTAGAGCACAGATTTAGAATCACATATTCTCATATTTGCAAAAGCATGTATGTGATTCTCTGCTCTTTCTTACTTGCATAGCAAGAAAGAGTTTTAAGGAAGAAATAGATTATATAAATGCGTGTCACTCTGACAGTTCTTGTCTTATATTGTATTAACTGTGAACCTAAGCCAAATAAACTTTTAGAAATGATCATCATTGAGGTAAAAATTCCTACTATTCTTTCAAAACCTCAACAAAACATTACCTCAGGGAATAATTGCATATCGTTTCCTCCTCTAGCTGAATTCAGCCAGCACATGCATCTTGTGTGGCCCAGACTTTTTTTTTAATTTTTAATAACTTGATCCAATTTTAAAAATGAAGATTTTTAAACTCAAAGCCTGAACCCAGCTTCTCTTAAAAGTCAGAAGGTCTGGCACTATTGGCGCTACAATATCTGTTGGCACCTATTGCTAGATCACTGCCAAGACTGGACCCTGTACCCAGCCTTCTCCAACCCACTATTACCTCCATCCTCCTTTTTAATTTTTTAAAATTATATATCTCTGTATCCTTGCCTGCATCAAAGATTGAAAAATGTGTATAAAATAGGGAGCCTTATAGTTTAAAAAAATAAGAGTATATTCTTTGGGGGCATGAAGAATGGGTCTGCCTTTAGCATACAGTGTATGCCTGTATCTTCCACCTAGACTATTTTACTCATTTACTTTACCAATCTGTCCCCCATAGGCATTTACATTTCAGCCTGTGCTCTTAAGCCCTATATAATACTGCCAATATTTACTATATTATATGAAGCAATTGTGAGTTTTAATAGTTAATTCTGCCTGATTTTAAAGATATAATATCTCATGAACACAACAAAGCTACTTTGTTAAATTTTAAGACAAATGTGACTATAAAGAAAATTTTGGTTGCAAAAAGGGATTGCTTAGTGATTCTTCAAAGTATAAATTTAAACTAGTAATAAAATACACTTATACATTGTCCTTTATGAAATCAGGCATATTCTTTAGCACATATATAAGGGTCAATGTGTAAGCTGTTGGCTCTGTGAATCTCTTCCTTCTCTTCTTTGTAGAGCTGACCCCTTTGCAAAATTTAGGCACCAGCTTAAACATTTCCTCCCTTGATGTGCAAAGGCATTAATTTTTCTCAGAGGATTTATCTAAACTCATGCTTGCTTACATATTTGTGTATGTGTATCAAGATTCTTTCACAAATTAGAGGATAAACTTCAGGCAGATGGATACCATGGGCAATGCATTCACTGTGACATCTCCATTATCTACCACAGGGACTGGCATGAAAAAATGTGTTGATTAAAGATTTTCAATGAGTTATAATTAGTTTGGTACTATATAAATACAGAGGGTTGGCAGCTGAGAGTTAGTGAGAGCCCAATAAGAGATGAATTGGAGAGAAAGCCAAAAGGTGTTTCATAGACTCTTTTATGCCATCATAGTTTCACTAATACCCTTTAGTACTTTCGAAACCATTTTTCTTATATACCCCAATCAATAAAACTTTCTGAGTATACCCTTCCAATATAAAAATCGTCATTTATTTGAAATACATTTTCACCTTCACTACTACAACCTTGGTTCAAGCCTCCATCATGTATCACTTAGACTCTAGCAATAGTGTCCTAATTGGTCTTCCTACTTTTGGACTTACTCTTCTGTACTATCTCAGCCAAAGTAAGTGAGATTATGTGACTTTTATGATCAAACAGCACCATGGATCCTCGACTTACTCAGTAGAAGAAAATGCCCTGACAACAGGTTAATAGCCCTAAGGATCAGCCCTCTAGTTACTTCCCTGACTCCTATCCTACTTCATTCTACCTCTCTTTCTCTACTCCAACCACACTGTTCACTCATTTCTTGAAATGATACAGACATACTTCCTCAGCTTCTTCAGGTCTGTGCTTAAATGTTATCTTACTGTGGACAACTCAGACTATACTATTTCAATTGAAACCCAGTCTCCCCAAATCCTCAATAGCCTTTCCCCTACTCTACATTTGTTCAATAGAATTTATCACCTTATCAAGCATTTCAATGTATTATAACTTTGTCAATCAAATATTCATTTCCTCCCCCTTTCACTTTAAGGAGGAATGTATATTACTAACCACATGACTTGATTTGGCCAATGAAATGTGAATGAATGTGATGTAAGCAGAGGCTTTGTACAAGCCTATGATGTTTGGTTTGTCCTAGGGACTCCCTTGTTCTGATGTGAGGAGTTGCTGGTCGAAAAGGAATGAAGAATCCTATGTAACAGAACAAAGTCTGCAGGCTTGATCCAACCCCCAGGCTACTTACTATCTGAAACAGATATATGAACCCACCCACACACCCAGGAACACGAAAAACAAGTGTTTATTGTTATAAGCCATGGATATTGTAGAAATTTGTTATGAATCTTTATTATATGGCAATAGCTGACTACTGCACCTAGAATAAATCTACATTTTATTTCCTATCTCTCTTCTTCTGCTAAAATGTAAGTTCCATGAAAGCAGGGGATTTGATTAATTTTTGTATCCCAAATGCCTAAAACAGGGAATGGCACATTGTAGGCAGTTAATTAATAATTGTTGAATGACTAAATACATATTAGCTAATTTCTAAACCCGTAATTCACAATTAGGATGAATCCTCATTTAAACACATAGGATGCAATCTGTATTTTGAAAATGATCTAAAGTTCCAACAGGAATTATCATTGTTTTTTTAATTATTATTTGAACTTGTAAAAAATGACTCTAAAATATTTTTTCAAGACTAACACATAAGAATGACTAGAATATCCCAAACAGCTGAATAATGGTCGGAGTTACTTATTTTACTAAATTTTATACCATGTCATAAAGTTATTAGGTTTAAAACACTGGTACATGAATGAGCAGAAATTTCACAAGGGAAAAAATTATAATCAAGGAGCATGACATCATCAACATGGAAAAGTAGGAGACCCCAGCCATCCTCTACAATGCCTACAAAGATAAACACTTAGACAGCTGTCTAAAAAAACAAAACAAAACAAACAAATTTAAAAAAATAATTCTGGGTGAGCTTAAGAATTCACTTAAGCAATTTTAGCAACACAGTGGAACAAGAAACCTGAAAAAAATTTTTAAAAAAAGAGCGGAAGAAAGAAAGCTTCATTTTGCCTGCATCATCCCATCCCCCAGGCTCCTACTGCTTAGCACCAAAAGGGAACTATCCAGCTAGAAAGGGTTTCCATCAGCAGGAAAGGAAGAGTGAGGTGAGCTACCAGCTTCTCGAGATTTCAGGGCACTGCAGGAATGACCTGCTTAGGTTTCACCCTACTCAGAGACCAGCAAAGCTGAGATTTATAGAGATAGCTAGGAACAAGGAAGAACTGGGGCTTTAGGAGCAATCGGTATCAAACAAACAGTAAGACAGAGCAGTTTCAGTGAACTTCTCTATGGAGGACCCAACAGCTATTGCCAGTAAAGAAACCAACAGCCAGCACAGCTGCCACTGAATCCCCGCAGATTTCACCAGTTTTAGCCCCATAGGTATTCATATTCAGATGCCACCACCTTATTCCCTCCCCGAACCTTCCCCCCACCACACCACCAGAGGCCAAGATCTTCACTGGCCGTCAGTGCAGGCCTCTGTGGTTGGGTAAATGCAAGGCACCAGCCTAGACCCCCACGGCTGACCACCACAACCATGGGCAGACAGGCTAGTCCCTCCAGCTCTGCACCTGCATACTGCTGGCCTGATTTCTCTCATTGGCCTCCACTGCTGTTTGTGTACCTGGAGCAAAATCTTGCAGTGACAGAAGTACATGCAGGTAGCCAAGGCTCTCACAGCTCCTTGTGACCTGCATTTGGCCCCATCATCACTCATTGGCCTGCACTACTGGTCTCACCTGCAGCTAGCCCCTTCAGCTGTGCACCTGTATGAACACCCATAAAACTATCAGCAGATTTCTCAGCAGAGACCTTTCAGGCCAGGTGAGTAGGAAGATGTATTCAAAGTTCTAAAAGAAATAAAACTGTAGAGCAACTTTACCCAGGAAAAGTGTCCTTCAAAATTAAAGGCAATAAAAATTTTCCAAAACAAAAGGTGAGGGAGTTCATTAGCACTAGATCTGACTTACAAGAAATGTTTAAAAAAAGTTCTTTGGCTGAAATGATAGGACACCAATTAGTAACATAAAAATGTGTGAAACTTACACAACATTGGTAAAGGTGCATATTGTAATCAAACAATATGGTAAACGTTTCAATAAAAAAAATATTACAGTAAAAGACCCACGTCATTAATCCCTCTCAAAATACCTCCCCTTACTTCGAACACACTTATCTCATCATTCTTGTCACTTTCTGAAGCAATTCTGGAAGTCCTCTTTCGTGAGTGTCTTTAGTTGCACTGTTGTGGCTGCCTCGATGCCCTGAATCATTTTGACTTTGGGGAAGAGCCAGAAGTAGCACATTGCCAGATCTGATGAATAAGGTGGATGAAGACACACCAAATGTTTTTATTTGACAGAAATTGCCGTAAACCAGAAGCTATGTGTGACACGGAGTGTTGTCATGATGGAGGATGATTTACAGCACACTTTACAACACACTTCTCTCAACCATAGCTCACACCCGACTGACTGCACTGCATAGATGAAACTTGTCACACATTGTTACTAAGGTTCAATACACCTCTTCCCATATGGAAGATCCTTGCCTTTCAGTTGGATAGCACTCAGCAGCAGTATTCACCATATTTTGTGGTCACAACAGAAAGGCTCTGTGTCACACATCACTTCTGTCAATTTCTATCAAATATGTCAATTTCTATCAAATAAAATAGAAATGTCAATTTCTATCAAGTAAAAACATTATGGTGTGTCCTCATCCACCTTATTCACCAGATCTGGCACCATGTAACTTCTGGCTCTTCACCAAAATCAAAATGACCACGAAATGTAAATGTTTTGAATCAATTCAGGACATCAAGGCAGCCACTGACAGTGCAACTAAAGACACTCACGAAAAAGGACTTCCAGAACTGCTTTAGAAAGTGGCACGAATGATGGGGTAAGTGTGTTGGAAGCGAGGGTGAGTATTTGGGGTGGGGGGGATTAATGGCAATGTATCTTTCACTGTAATTTTTTTTATTTAAACATTCACAGTATGTCTTGATCACACCTTGTATTCAGAATCAGAATAATCCAACACTAAAATACGGTGGTGTGTTAAACACTTAATTTGAAAGTTAAAGAACAAAAGCAAGAGGTCTGACAAATAAGTTTGCAAATTCATCCTAGAATAAAATGCTACATACCTCATTGCTGAATATCACTACTGTCACCTTCAAAGTACTCCCCTTGGCAAGCTATGCACCTATGCCAGCACGAAGTTCACCCTTCAAAGCAATTTTGGAACTCTTTTTTGGAATGGCCATCAGAGCTGTCGTCATATTACATTTGATGTCCTGAAGGTCATCAAAATGTCTTACTTTCAATATTTCCTTTACCTTCAGGTAAAAAAAGAAGTCAGAGGGGGCCAAGTCAGGTGAGTAGGGAGGGTGTTCCAATACAGTTATTTGTTTGCTGGCTAAAAACTCCCTCACAACCAGTGCCCTATGAGCTGGTGCATTGTTTTGATGCAAGAGCCATGAATTGTTGGTGAAAAGTTCAAGTTGTCTAACTTTTTCACTCAGCCTTTTCAGCACTTCCAAATAGTAAACTTGGTTAACTGTTTGCCCAGTTAATACAAATTCATAATGAATAATCCCTCAGATATTAAAAAAAAAAGGGAGCAACATCGTTGCAACAGGTTCACGAACTTAATTGTCACACATTATATCTGAATCATGAAGAAATAAAACTCTGAATAGACCAATAACAACTAAGAAAATTGAATCAGCAATCAAAAATCTCCCAACAAAGTAAAATCCAGGAACAAATGGATTCACTGATGAGTGCTACCAAACATTTAAAGATAATTAGCCAATAATTCTCAAATTCTTCCAAAGAATAAAAGAGACTGGGACACTTTCAAATCAATTCATGAGGTCAGCTTTACCATGACACCTAAGCCAGACAAAGACACCACAAGAAAACTACACACAAACATCCCTCATGAATACAGATGCAAAAATCTCAATAAAATACTAGCAAACCAAATTTAGCAATACATTAAAAGGATCATACACATTGATAAATGGAATTTGTCCCTGGGATGCAAGGATGATTCAACATATACAAGTAATTAAATGATACACCAAACTAATAGAATGAAAAACAAACGTATGTGTGTGTGTGTGTGTGTGTGTGTGTGTGTGTGTGTATATATATATAAACATATCTATAGATACATAAAAAGCATCTGGCAAAATTTAACATCTTTTCATGATAAAACAAAACAAACAAAAAACCTCTTAAATTGGTTATAGAAGTAACATACCTCAACATATATGGCCCTTGACATATATGGCCATACATGATCTTTTTCTGCCATATATGACCCTTTGACAAGCCCATAGCTAACATCATACTCAATATGAAAGCTTTCTTTCTAAGAACAGGAATAAGACAAGGGTGTCCATTCCTGCCACTTTTATTTAACATAGTACTGGAAGTCCTAGTCAGAGCAATTAGGCAAGAAAATGAAATAAAAGAAATTCAATTTGGAAAGGAAAAAGTAAAACTATGTTTGCTGATGACATAATCTTGCATGTGGAAATCATAAAGACTCCACCAAGAACTGTATGAAATAATAACTAATCAGTAAAATTCCAGAATACAAAATCAACATATAAAAATCGGTTGTATTTCTATATACTGACAATGAAATATCTGAAAAAGAACTATACAGACTACCTTATTTACAATAGCATCAAAAACAATAAAATACTTAAGAACAACATTAACCAAGGAGTTACAAGATCTATACACTGAAAACTACAAGGCTTTGATGAAAGAAATTGAAGAAAACACAAATAAATGGAACAATATTCTGTGTTCATAAATCAGAAGTGTTAATATTGTTAAAAGGTACACATCACCTAAAGTGATCTACATATTCAATACAGTCACTATCAAAATACCAATGGCATTTTTCACAGAAACAGAAAAAAAAAATCCTAAAATTTGTATAGAACCATAAAATACTTCAAAGAGCCAAACCAATGAAGAAAGAACAAATCTGGAAGAATGACACTGCTTAATTTTAAATTATATTTCAAAATTACAGTAATTAAAACAGTATGGTACTGGAATAAAAACAGACACAAAGACCAATAGAACAGAATTGATTGCCCAGAAATAAACTTGCATAATATGGTCAATTAATACTTGACAAGGGAGCCAAGAATACTCAATGAGAAAGGATAATCTCTTCAATAAATGGTGCTGAGAAAACAAATAATGAAATTGTACCCCTATCAACACTGACACAAATTAACTTGAAGTGGATTAAGAACTTGAAGATAAGAACTGAAGTCATAACATTCCTAGAAGAAAACATAGGAAAATGTTCCCTGACATTGGTCTTGACAATGATTTTTTGGATATGACACCAAAAGCACAATCAACAAAAGTGAAAATAAGCAACTGGAACTACATCAAACTAAAAAGCTTCTATACAGCAAAACAAATCATCAACAAAATGAAAAGTCAAACTATGGAATGGGAGAAAATATTTGCAAGTTATGTACCAGATAAGGGGTTAATATCCAAAATATGTAAGAAACTTACATAACTCAACAGCACAAAATAAACAGTGCAATTGCACAATGGTCAGAGAACTTGAATAGATCAGTAACAAAGAAGACATTCAAATGGCCATCAAGTACACGAAAAGGTACAAAACATGACTAACCATCAGAGAAATGCAAATCAAAAACAGAATGAGATATTATCTCACATTGTTAGAAAGTCTATCATCAAAAAGATAGGGAATTACATGTACTGGTGAGGGTGTGGAGAAAACAGAACCATTGTGCACTATTGATTGGAATGTAAATTGGTTGAGCAACTATGGGAAATAACAGAGAGGTGCCTCAAAAAATTCCAAACAGAACTACTATATGACCCAGAAATCTCATTTCTAGGTACACATTAAAAGGAAACGAATTTGAAATGTTATCTATACTCCAATGTTTATTGCAGCATTATTCACAATAACTGAGACATGGAAAAAGGCCTAAGTGTCAATCAGTTAATAAATGGATGAAAAAAAAATGTTGTGTGTGTACACACAAACACATATGTGCACGTACGTACATACACACATACACACACACACACACACACACACACACACACACACACACAGAGAAATGGACTATATTATTACCCCATGAGAAAGAAGGAAATCCCACCATTTGAGAAAACATGGTTGGACCATGAGGTCATTATTCTAAGCGTAATCCGTCAGACAGAGAAAGATAAATACTGTCTGATCCCACTTATATGTGGAATCCAAAAACATCAATCTCATGGAAACAGTAAAATGGTTAGTGCTGAGGGATGAAAGAAATTGGAAGATATTGGTCAGAAAGTACAAATTTTCAGTTGTAAAATGAATATGTTCTGGGCATTTAAGTATACCTCTGTGACTACAGAAATGATACTATATTGTATACTTGGAAGTTGCTATGAGAATAGAGCTTTAATATTCTTATCATAATAACAAAATGATTATTATGGTGGTGAAGGATGTGTTAACTAACCTCATTGTGGTGAACATTTTATAATAGATATGAGTATGAAATCATCTTATTTTCTACCTTAATTTACATAATATGTCAATTATATTTCAATAAAGCTGGAAAAACAAAATAAAAAACATAATCAAGTAAATAGTCCTTAGAAAATATTTGGTGATTTCTCTATCTTTTTTAACTGCTACACACTCATTATCAGCAGCAAGGAAGATTAAGAAAAATCAGGACAAGTGTCTGACATGTGTAAAAGCCAGAGCCAATCTAAAATAACCAAAATCAGAATGAACACCAATGCTTCCTCTTCCAGGTTCCTTTTACTTGGATTCATGGACACAGTTTATTGTCACTGTAAGAACATCACTGGGAGAAAGTACAGGCTGGTACCCTACTTTCAGTTATTTCATGTTCTGTGCATCTTTTTTTGTTTCCCATACAAGATCCTTCACTTCAATTTTTTCCCCCAAAATTGAGATTATAAAGCCTTTGTCCTATTCAGTGTGTGCTTTGTGTATAAATGATACTGTTTATTTAAAAATCAATATCAGGCAGTGGAAGCTCCATCACATACTCAGCGACATGCTTTGTTTGTGTAGTTGGTTCTCTGAGAGTTCTCGTGTTTTATCCTTGTCGTTCATCTTCATGATTATAAGATGCCTTCACAGGGATCTCCTTCTATAGTATCTGTGTCTCACATGAATTGTTCACTGTACTGTTTTTCTACTGTTACCATAACAAATCACCACAAATTTAGCAGCTTAAACAATACAAATTATCTTAAATTTCTGTAAGGCAGAAATCCCACACAGATCTCAGGGGTCCACAGGGCAGTGTTCTTTCTGATTGCTCTAGGAGAGAATCTATTTCCTTGTCATTTCCAGTCTAGAGGTTGTCCACATCCTTCCTACCTTTAAAGTCAGCACCACTGCATTACTCAGACCATTCTTCCAATTGTCACATCTGTCTCTCACCTCAGGCAGGCAAGTTTCTTGCTTTGATGGACTCATGTGATTAGATTTCGCCCAACTGGATAATCCAGGATGACATCCTATCTCAAAATTCATATCCCTGTATACATCTCCAAAGATTGTTTGATCCTTCTGCCATGTAAGGTAACAATACACATGTTCCGGTGATTTTGTTTGGACAATCTTAGGGGTTTATTATTCTGCCTAAAACAATCACTATGACATCTTCGCTCACATTTGGAAATTTATGAGATCTTAAGTAGTTTAAAATGCAGATGCAGAATTCTACTCATATATTACAAAAAGGAAAAAAAAGAAAAAATAATCATTCTCAACTTATATATTTATTAATAATCCCATAAATTTCTATATACCAATATAACAAATTTCCCTGTGATCAATATACACTCAATATAACATATTTAATTTAAAATAAATTAATATTGTATAAGAAAGGTAAAAATTGTTCAACTGGTGTTATAAAAATGGATTACTTGGAAACGGATACATCTATATTCTCTTTTTACAAATCATTAGAATGAATGAAGCTGTAAATTATAATAAAATGATCAAAGGGAAGGCTGGCTGCATCTGACTGTCTGCTTTGGAAGCTCAGGGATGCCCTTCTTCCCATTTTCGGGGATAATCAGTCCCTAAGGGACCATCTTCTGCTCACTAAACAGTTGAGACTGAAGGGAAAAAACAGATTGCAATTTTATTAATTAAAGTGAGAAATAAAGTTGTCACAAGACCTGAAATTCAGAACTTATGTCAGATCAAGCAGCAGATCATCATACTGTAGTTTTGCAACATGGAAGTCATATTATTATCAGCTGTCACTTTATTGTAGCAACTTAAGGAATAATTTTCACAGTGGTGTACTCATGGACTATGTAAGCAGCGCTTCTTAGTTTTACTGTATGATACCCACCTAAGATTCCCCACACCAACATTGGTGAGCTTAAAATGAAAAAAAGAGGCTTAAAAATAATTAAAACCTTTGTCTCCAAAGTATCCCTCAGTTCAAATTCTGCTGAATGATACATATTCAGATGGTCTCTAAAGAAGGCCTGACAAGTTCGTGAACTTGTTGCAATGATGCTGCTCACATTTTTTTGACATCAGAGGGATTATTGATTATTAATCTGTACCAACTGGACAGTTAACCAAGTTTACTATTTAGAAGTGCTGAAAAGACTGCATGAAAAAATTAGACGACCTGAACTTTTCGCCAACAATTCATGGCTCTTGCATCACAATAACGCACCAGCTCACAGGGCAGTGTCTGTGAGTAAGTTTTTAGCTACTAAACAAATAACTGTATTGGAACATCCTCCTGTTCACCTGATCTGGCCCCCAATGACTTCTTTCTTTATTCTAAGGTGAAGAAAACATTGAAAGGAAGGCATTTTGGTGGCATTCAGGACATCAAATGTAATCTGATGACAGCTCTGAGGGTAATTCCAGAAAAAGAGTTCCAAAATTGCTTTGAAGGGTGGACTAGGCACCAGCATCGGTGCATAGCTTCCCAAGAGGAGTATTTCGAAGGTGATCATAGTGATATTCAGCAATGAGTTCTGTCACACTTTTTCTAGGATGAGTTCGTGAACTTAAGTATAGGATCTTCATATGTATGGAGGAGTAAGAAAATTAGTTTTTGGCGGGGCACAGCATGTTAGAATCAACATGGAGAAGAAGAAACATGGAAAGGAAGATACATAAATTAATCAAGCAGAGTCTGAAAACCCTGCCTGGTATGTATAGTCTTTTTAATCTTCATTTTTGTCAGTCAGACTGAAGAGTTCAAGACCTCTGTGTCATAACAGTTTCCACATAAACATCCCATAAACATTCCTGGCACATTTTAATGCACAATATTTGAAAATAGATGGTTAAGATGCATTTTTAATTTTTCATCTTCTAATTTTTCTAAAAACAATCTCTTCCTCCCTCCCTACCCTCTCACATGTCAGAAAATGCAAATGACTTACCCAATTCATCTACGTCTATTATTGAAATTACAGCTTAATTGATCTAATACTACTTTTTAGTGTTAAGGAGAAAATCACAAGTTCCAAATGGTGTTATTCCTGTTCAGAGCACACGACGCCAATTCTAGATTCAATACCTTATCTATTATCATAACATGATCTTTAATACCTATTACAGTTTCAGCCTTTCCCAGAAACAAAATCTTAATCAACCAGTCTGTTATTTTCTGATCAAGCACCAGTAAAATAATCTGTCACATGGGTGCTCTCCACCTCTCATAGAAAGAAGAGGCAATCTGCACAAAAGAACTCTCCCTTCTTTGCACTCTCAAAGAAAAGATGTCAGGTCCCCAAATAATCCTTTTTTTTTTTCTTCTGTTAATAGCTGCCTTGCCTCACCCTACTTCCTATAAAACCCTTCTATTTTGTACAAGTCCTTGGAGCACACTTCTAGTTGACGGATGCTGCGTGATTCATGAATTGCTTAATAACACCAATCAGAACTTCAAATTTACTTGGTTGAATGTTTCTTCTTTTAACACTAGGAAGAAAACTAAGGACTGTTTTCCATTTTTAAATACCCACAGATATTAGCATCTTTCTTCGGTTTTCATGGTATGCAGCTACTCAGAGTTGTTAAAATCTCAAGGGTTTCTTTCCCTTGAAGGCCTTTCTCTGCTCTTCCTCCCTTTGGATTAGTAATAGTTGAATAAATGTTAACTTTCCAGGACCTTGAGCTTTTCTTTGTAAAAGATCTTTCATTCAGCCCTTAAAATTGCAGAAATAGAATTTCCAAGCATTATAAGGTGGTCCTTTCCTTTTTCTAGGTGCTCACACTTTGTTGGAATTAGTGTTTAAAATACGTATGTCCAAATGTAAGCAGGTGATACACTGTATCTGATGCTACAATTGGCAGAGCTTTCAATACAGGTCTAAGCAGGCCTCTAATTTTTGCAAAGTATTGTGCTCATCAGAGATAAAAAAATGTTCAGGTATTTTTTAATAAAGGTATTTTCTTAATTAGATTGTGCGCTCTTTTGGATTAAGATCTGGAAATGTGAGAGGCACTAGGGAAATTTAATATTTGTACCTAAGAGACACTAGAATAGTACAGGACACAAAAATGTTTTTATAAAATTGTTTTTAATCTCACTTTGGGGAATATAAGTACACACTTGGGAAGCTCAGTAGAAAAGGGAAATGTTCCAGATGATGGTGTGCTTTTCTATTCAGCATGATTGCTTGGGGGAATAAGTTATTTTGAAGCACATAAAGGCATCATTTTGTCTAATCCTGGAAAACTTCTAAAAATAAATGACCATTATTTTGGTTCAGATGTTCATCCTAAATAATAAAATTGGATCAAAAACTTCTATAGTGTTCAAATAAATATTTTTTTTTAAATGAGCAATTTCTTTCTTTTTTTAAATGTCCTCTTTCTCCATGGCCAAATGTCTTTCTTCTGGAATCTCAGTTTATTCTCATTATCCAAACAAGAAATAATCTTCTTTGTTTCTAGTGTCTTCAGATTTCCACACATTCTGTCTCTTTAGCATTACCTAAGGTTTGTTTTAGAAACTAAATAGAAAGGTGGAAGAAACATGAATCAAATAATAAAAGTCACATTGTCAGAAGAAACGAGATGATTTTATACTTCCTGAAATCTAACAGCAGTTTATAGCTTTTTCTCCCGTAGCAGCCTGAATTTGATCACTTAATTACAATCCAATGTTCTTATAAAAGACACATTAACCTAAAGAGGAAAACCAAAAGAGTTTGAGTAGTATTTATTGAAAACTTTGGAAAGATAATTAAAATGAATGAGTCACCATAAATCATTCTAACCCTGAAGTTGTTCAGAGCCTTCTCTTGACATATTAACAGTGTAGCAGGAAAAATGGCCTTTTCCAAAGAGATTTTTTTCTCTTCCCTTTAGATTTTCTATTTACATTCTCACATTTAACTTGTCAAATCAAATGGATTAGAATTAAATTGTAAATAAGCCTTTTTTTTATTTTCCTCATAAAGAAGGATGAGCACGGTTTAAAACATGTTCCCTACTTTAGCACATTATGTAATAAAATTGGCTTAAAAGTAAATTTATGTATATTATAAAACTAATGTTTTTAGACAAAAAGTTCTCTTCTTCCTCTAATAAAATTCTTAATTTTTAATACCTTTCTTCCAATTTATGTTCCTCAATTTCATTTGTACAATAAAGAATGAAGCTGCACATGCTCAGAAAACATATATAATTAATAATTGATCAATTTCCTTCAAAGACATAGATGTAACGACGAACTAAGAAACAAAACATTAATATATTATCTGACCCACACTCTTCACTAATATAACCATTTACACTTGGGATTATTATTGACCCTATTCATAAAAAAATTAGTTTATTTATAATAAATCCAGAAAATTTAGACTGATATTCCAAAGAATTAAACATTTCTTCCCTACAGTTGAACAGTAACAGAAATTTTTGTATCTGCGACTTCCCTTAAGTAATGTGGAATGTTAAATTAGCTACTAAATATTTAGAACATTTCATGCTTTATTTTTAATTTTATATAAGGATTGTCCACACAAAGACTGACAAAGAACAGTAATGACTGTCACTCCACACCTATTGGAGTAAATTGTAAAAGGGGACAATCTTATGTAAAAAGATATTAACACTGTAGAGCTAAATGTTACTATACCAGCATCTTCATTTTCAAGATAATAACACAATGACCCACAGAATTTAATGATTATACCAAAATCATAAAACTTCATTATGTACATCTCAAGTCTCTTACTTCTTACCAAGGCTGAAAACATTTAGCTGTTCTGCCATAATACCCCTTAGGAAACTGGAAATAGCATTTGTGTTCCTTACATATGTTTTCTGGTGCTTTCTATAAGTTAGGCAAACTACACATTGGTGATCAACTATTTCTCATAGATCCTCTAGTTTATAAATATCATTCTCTTGTGAGGTGATGTCAAAGATGCGTGACACCACCTTTCAAGGACCTTAGAAATAAAAAAGCTATTGACAATAGAAAAGGCCAAAAAAAAAAAAAAAAAAGATGTTTGAATGACAAAGCCATATTCTTCAAAGTTATGATGCTATCTCTTTCCTACTGCAAAGAATGCCTTGACAAAGATAAAGGACCATGTCTACCAAAGTCATGTGCGGTCTGACAGTCACATTCACGAACTCATCCTAGAAAAATGCTACAGACCTCATTGCTGAATATCACTATGGTCACCTTTGAAGCACTCCCCTTGGGAAGCTATGTACCAAAACCAGCACCTAGTCTACCATTCAAAGCAATTTTGGAACTCTTTCTGGAGTAGCCATCAGATCTGTCATCATATTACCCTTGATGTCCTGAATGTCATCAATATTTCTTTTATCTTCAGGTCAAGAAGGAAATCACTGGGGCCAGATCAGGTGAGTAGAGAGAGTGCTCCATTACAGTTGTTTGTTTACTGGCTAAAAATTCCTTCATAGACAGTGCTGTGTGAGCTGGTGCCGTGATGTGATAGCTAGGAATTGTTGACAAAAAGTTCAGGTCGTCTCACTTTTTCACGCAGCCTTTCAGAATTTCCAAATAGTAAACATTCTTAACTGTTTGTCCAGTGGGTATAAATTCAAAATGAATAATCCCTCTGATATAAAAAAAGGTTAGCAATATCATTGCAACAAGTTCATAAACTTAATTGTCTGACTTCATATTATTTTGTATAAAAAATATTCTAATCTCTGGTAAATATTTATCTTTTTCCCCTCAAATACTATCTAATAAACTAAAATAGCTTCGTCAAAACCTCAGATTTGGTATAAGAGGACTTAACCTGACCTGATCATCTCAATCACACAAAAAGGTTTAGCTTGTTATCTATACATTTAACACACATTCAGTGCTTGCTAAGTGGTAGGCATTTTTTTAAGAACTCTTTTTGT
The DNA here is from genome assembly GCF_004115265.2 of Rhinolophus ferrumequinum. Taxonomy (NCBI): domain Eukaryota; kingdom Metazoa; phylum Chordata; class Mammalia; order Chiroptera; family Rhinolophidae; genus Rhinolophus; species Rhinolophus ferrumequinum. The sequence continues at coordinate 25,952,010 of NC_046288.1, forward strand.
ATTACCTCATTTCATCTTCCTAACAACCTTATTAAGTAGGACTATTATTGTTTCTATTTTATAAATGAGAGGAAACTGAGACACAATTAGCTGAAGCTCACATACCACACATTAGCAGCTGTCTTGGACACAGCTTAAACTCCCTGAATATTTGCTGAAGAAATAAAATAATCTGACAACAGTTGCACAGGTTTACCCACCATTTACAATGCTCAACAATATTAATAAGCATTCTATAAATGCTGACTGATTAGTGTTGCTAGGGGAATAATATACATTTTCCTTCATAATGAAATACTAAAAATCAAAATTAAAAAAAAAAAAAGAAGGGCTGCATCCAGTGTACCCAGCCTAGCTAATTCTATTTAGAACATCTTAACTTTTGAAGAAGCCATATAGAAATATAAAGAGATGGGTGACTGGTAAGCTCAGTTGGTTAGAGAGTGGTGCTAATAACACCAAGGTTGCTGGTTCGATCCCCACATGGGCCACTGTGAGCTGCGCTTTCCTTAAAAAAAAAAAAAAGAAAAAGATATATTTACGTCTGTCTATATAGATAGGTATGCATGTTTCCATGTAGATAGGTACATCTGTATATATAGATATTTCCATATATGCAAGCAGAGAGAGAAAGAGAAAGGGAGAGAGAAATCCCAACTATTTAATCAGTATCACAGCCTTATGAGTAAGTAACTTGTACTACTGTACTCTTTTTCCCTCTATGTCTGAATAATCGTGTATTATAGAATAAGAGACTGACTTGGCTGGAGTTCGACAAACCCAGGTGGCGCCTTGATGCTTATTGTCTGCACATATTGCCTAGCACCCGTTGAATATTACTTAATTCTTTTCTTTTCTATAATAGCCCTTTAACCACAAAATTAATATTACGCTCATAGGTAGACACATGGAGACTAAGCACACATCATTCCAAATTGCTATTATTTCTCTCAGATTGACTTTAAGGCATTTCACCCTCTTAGGACCCAGAAGTGGCACATTTGTCTAGTAACACATGGTCAAGCAGAGTCATAATTTTCTCTCTACTATCTGGTGTTGTGACAGTTTCCTTATAAAATATGCAAGCCTTTGAGTGGAGAGATTCTATACAGTAAATAGCAATGACTTTTTGTGTGATTTACTCTTTCTTTTTATGATTCTTTTAAAGTGCTCTATTATAAATTCACTAATATGATATGGACTGGGTCCACAGAAATGAAACTTGACTGCACTTCAGAATAAATACAAAAACATTATGGAAAATGTAATCAGTGTTTCAAGTATGTGTTGTGTATGTGATTCACTGAAAACCCACAGCAATATAGGATATACAACAGATTCTGGGTGACGTATAACAGTGCATTTTAAATGCAACACATAAAGAAATTAACATATTTAAGCTTCAACTTATATAATCTGTTAATAATAAACTACAATAAAAATACAAATTACAAGTTGAAGTATGCAATTTGCAATTTATGTATATAGTCTGTTATTAATTTCCTTCTATATTCAATGAGTATCATTTATAAGTGTTCTGATTCTAGTGATAGATATAAACATAAAAGATAGCTGTCCTCAAGGAGGTAGTGGTGTAGTGGAAAGGCGGGAGTGTAGACACAGATGAAAAGGAACACATAAACAGATTAAAATCCAGACCAGACAATGTAGCAATGCATTACTAGGGAATCACTGGGTAGTTCCCAGAACTCTGAGACCTTAGTATCAGGATAATTGTAACTCAGATTATTCAGCCTTTCAAAAAATAAATAAATAAAATTCAGCAAGGAACTAATGATATTCAGACAAAGCTAACTACACAATATATCAACCCTTTAACCACAAGACTGGGAATTTAGGAAACCATCGTCTATTAGATTTATTTTGGGCTGCTTCTTGTGAGATAGAGTTTTGTATCTTTGGTTCCCATGTGTGCTACTTCTGCTCATTTTAAGTGAAATTTTGAAAGAAATAAACACAGTGCTTGCGTGAGTTAATACTACCTTCATTAATAAATATTTGCATGTTACTCCAGTGTTATCTCATGCTAATTTTCCTAAACACTGAATAGCAAATTATTCAAGTAAGTTCATAACCAATCATCCAGCATGATCCTAATTAGTTTGTGAACTTACCTACAACTGAGATATAACACTTGGGATGGAAGCACCTGCTGAACCCTGTGATGAGGAGGTATCTGTGTTTTGGCGCATCTCCAATATTTAATTAACCTGTCATCTTTTATTATACTTCTACAAGGCATCTAAATCTTGTGCAAGTTAAACATGCTAAAAATATTTTGAAGCCAAACCTATGACTAATTTAAAGTTAGTCAAATATGGGTACCATATAATTTTGTAATTTATGATGTTTTCCAGCTTGTGAGGGTGTTTTGTCCTTTTTATGGTTAAAGTTTGATCAAGTAATAGTCATTTTAAATAGGCTAAGGAAAGCAACACTCAGAAGGATGTGATTCTACTTCACCTCTGCATTACATTTTAAGTATTCTTTATAGTTGGGTCCAAAACTTGGAAATTTAAGTACTTTGAACAATGATATGTCTATTAGAGCCAGAACCAAAATGCAAGTTTATTCAGTATAATGACAAAGCACACTGTAATTATATAATTTGCGGTCCTATACAGCATTCTACTTCACTAGAATATTTATCACTAGTGTGTGTGTGTGTGTGTGTGTGTGTGTGTGTGACATTACCAATTATAGAAAATACTCTATTTCAGGAGTTGCTCATGAGCATAAAACACTAATGTAGGATTGGATTCAGGATTGTCTACTCTGAGTGATATGGTATTTATCTCACATATGACACTTTTAACTAAAGTTAAATTCACAAAGCATATCTATGGGTAATTTTTATTAACATCTCTGTTTACTTGTTGATGACTATGTTTGCTATAAAGCTGAATGTTTAGAACAAAATAATATATAATATTTTCTTAGCCACTATTTTCTTGGCCAACGATTCTTTTTATTTACTGAAATGTCTGTCAATTGTTCTATGGTAATAGGTCCCTGAAAATAATTACCATTTGCTATCCCAGACTGGGTGGTGACAAGGACAACAAAGTGGCTACAGCTTTTTTCTGGAAGATGAGACAGGAAGTCTGAACATTTTATAGAAGACATGTACATAAATCATGAATGTGCAAATTTTCTCAATACAGAATATACTGTGTTAAATAAAGCACTTGTAGATGATATTTGTGGCAGGTGAAAAGCTCATGGTTTTCAAAATGTAAAAGATACCCTATTTTGATCAGAACTTTTAGACATACATTGTCCACTTTTCCTTTCTGTAAAGGTAGAGTAATGACTGCTATATAGTTAAAAGTATACTGAAAACTGTATTACCTAACTTGATGTTACATATAAAAGAAAAATGACAGAAAACAATGAATAAATCTGTTACTTGTATAAATTGCACAAGAATATAAAATTTCCTAAATCCCATAAATACCAGTGCCAACATATTATAAATATAACGTTCAATTGTATTTCTGGCTTAGAAAGAGCCTGACTTTTCCAGATATGAGATGTGACTCTGTAGGACTGGTACTCTCAGAAGTTATACACTTCAGTAGTAAAGCAGTAAATTGTTAGAGTACTGCTCTGAAATGACTGGAAAATTATGGAACTGTTCCAACTTCAACTTGCCTCTATAAAGGACAATCTGCAGCTTTAATACCTTGGAAATTTGACAAAAATTTGAACTGTAAATTTAACACCACTTGTCTGAAATCTTTGTTTATAGTATCATTTGTTTAGGGCAAGAGTATGAATGAGATGCCACCACAAATTATTCATACTACAATGCTTTGCTCATCAGTGTTTCTAGATGTAGAGTATTTTTATAAATCAGAATAGGTGACAAAATAAATGAATAAATAATATAAATTATGTGGCACTAAATAATACTTACATAAGTATATGTAATTCAATTTATTATTATTTTTTATTTTCTACATGATAATGAATAACTAATGTGGATCTTCAATAAAGTAAATCTATTTGGTATCTATTTGGTATCAGTTCCACTGATCTTTCTGAGATATAGAATTGCACAGTAGACTTTCAAAGTTCCAGAAGCTTGGGACCAAATGCAATGTACATAATACGTGAATAATAAATATTTTTGAGTGAATACATGCAAGATTTAAGGATGACTGAACAGTCAGGGTTTATACTTACTTCAGTGAAACCTATACCATGTCTATTTCATTACAAATGATGAAGTCTCTATTCTTATTTTGAGGTAGAAATCTTCTCATTTGGTTATAGGAATTCAGGAAGAGAAAAGTAACATGGTATAAATCAAAATTATGCTAAAAAAATGTGTGGCTATCTTAGATTTCCTCACTTTATCACAATAGATCTTAAAATAGACACCAGTGATGGTATATTTCAGCTAATGAGAATGCAATCAAAACAACAATTTTGATTGAAAATTATAATGAAATTTTAATTGTCATGTTGGGTTTATAAAATTCCCAAGAATAAACCATGGTTTATGTATCCTGCTATAATATAGTAGCTTTCCCATATTTTGTTCCAATTAAATATTTCTCAGGTAGAAAACAATGATTCCTCTTATTTAAATATATTATTTACAATTAATATAATTAATGGTGAGCTATAAATAATATTTAAAACTTTCTTATTTTAGATTTTACATCTCCTAAGTATCAGGTCAAAGCAGCGTATTAAAATGCATTTTAATATAATACTTAGTTGATCAAATAACATTTGAGGACAAAACACATAATTAAGAAAAAAGTCACCTACTTTGCACATGATCCAATTTAATGTTATTTAGTTATTGGCTATAACCTGAATTTTGGAATTCCTTTCAAAATGCCAGCATTAAATGCATATCCACATTTGACCCATCAGAAGTGAGAGTAAAAAGCGCCAGACTCCTGCCTCAATTTGAGAAACTTCTGATGGGTCGTTCCAACTTGAGTTCCCTGGGGATATGCTGAGACCACTCTTGGCTTTACCTTGCAGTTCTCCTCCTTCCTACAATCCCGCTTCCTTCTCTGACTCACAGATTTTATTTCTAAGAATAACCCCCATAAACTTTCTGCATACAAATCACTGCCTCAGAGTCTCTTAACACATAAGATGGGAAACTAAGATGTCCTCTGTGTTGGAAGAGGAATATAGAAGTAGACATGGGGGTGAGTGTAGATATTTGATCCTAACACAGCTTTCCTTACTGGAGAAATAACTGCGAGGAGAAAGGCTTACATTTTCCTTTAGGCAGAACAGTTAAGTTGGAACCAGCCATAGAGACACTAGGTAGAATTATTTCTCTTGACTCTGTAATGGCTAGAACATAAATCAGCATTCTGGAGGGAAGAAATGTGAGTCAAATGAAGAGACTGAGGAAGTGTCAAATTAAAAGCTTAGTGCAGAAATTCTGTTCATGTGGCCGAACATGTTGAAGACAGAGTGCTCTTTGCTGAACATCAGGAAATATTGATATATTGGATTTCATCATTCAAAATAGAAATCATTTTTACCAGAAGAAAGTGCTTGTACATAAAAGCAAATGGAAATCACACTTGGTTTAACAAAAATACTCTCTAGTCCTGAACGTGCTTTCAAGTTTTTCTGTTAGCATTTGTTACTCTGCTATTTATTGCGTAGTTGTAAGATCCCATAGCAGATGACAAAGGGTTAAGAAAAAATAACAGAACACATACTTTAGGAAATGTTATATCTTATATTATTGTCTTCTCAGTGAATTTAGAAAACTATTCCCCATGTAAATTTAACAGCAGAACATCTATATGCAGCAGAAGCATAGTTTGAGAGCTTCTGGCTTGGTGTATACAAACTTCCAAACGAGGAAAAGCAGTGAGAAGACTTAGAATACTTTGAATGTATGGTTTAAAGATTATGAGGAAGAAGCTTCAATTTCATGGAGTCCATCCCAATTATTGACAGGGTCGATGACATATCCACACACACACACACACACATACACACACACATACATGCACACACTTTCAAATTTCTCAACTGTTTTTAACTATGTTGACTAATTTTTTTCACAGACATCTAAATGTATGTGTATGTGTATTGTTCAATTATATAATCTTCATAAATAATCTCAAAAAGGAGCTATTTGACAAATAAACTATTATATACAGCAAGAAATGTCTCCACAGAAAATGCTGATGAGAAACCAAAAAAAGAAAAATAGTTCAGAAAAATGAACAAATGATTCTCACATTTGATAGAAGCTCTAAAAACTATTGTTGCTATCAAATACATGTTTTGTTTTTCATCATTTTAGTAAGACTTAAATATATTTAGGATGAGGATAATGTTCCTTTGAATTACATGTCAGATGAACACACTGGCAATTTAATTTATATTTTCCATGGTAGTAACAGGAACTTTTGGTATGTTTAATCCTGATTCTTAAAAGAAAAAATAAAAGTTTCAGTATATAATGATGCCATTCCTTAAATATTTCTTGTAAAATGCTGTAAATTCTTTAGAAATAATTATCTTGGCCGGTCCCCTTGTAATGAATGGCTTCTGCTATTGAAACCATCAATATATTCTATTTAATACTTTCTAGAAAGAAAAAAATAGTATTTATTACTATTATGTTTTACCTGAATCCATCTTACTTGGAGATTATGTATGTCTTTTTCTTAATCCATATTTTTTACTTTCAATGAACATTGAAGACTAAATAAAATCAGACATATTTTGTGACTTTGACCCAAATGATCTATTAATTACAATACAGTCTTGTATTGATGGAAGTATTACATTACAAGCTTCTCTTAAAAAGGAAAAACTCTTATTGTTTCTTTAAATAAAACAGATAAAAATATCTGTGAAACATTTAAATAAAGAAAATTTGCATATGAGTTTCAAACTACTAAAAACTAGGATTTTAAATGCAACATCTTCAGACATAGTCTGTTTATCCTGCTTATTGGAGACTTAACAATTTAGCAAAAAGAAAACCATGAATATACATAACAAATATCACAGCACAAAATGTTTTTCCATAACCACACACTAAATTACTTCAATTAACTATTGGCTTTCTATCCCTTTTCCACCTATACTCATTTGAGAATATAGTGTGACCATTTACTTGAACAAGGAATGTCACACCACCAAAATAACAGAGATTGGTGTGTTAGGCCTGATTTTATGATGCATCAACATGTTCTACAGACAGATTCACACACATTGAAACAAACAAACAACGAAAAAAAGAAATTATTTTCAAAACTCTATCATAAGGAATTGTGACTATATAATTTCTATTTAAATGTATCTTAAATGTATAGGACCATCATAAATTAGGGACTTGGGAGGGACCTGGATTTCCTGAGGAAGTTGGAATTGTTCTGTGAAAGTCCTATAGAAACATTTCTCAAATCAAAGATCATGATATGTAGAAGACAGTGTGTTAAGGGACATAGGTAGGGTAAACTGGGGACACAAAAAGCAACTAATTGTAGTAGCTGCAGAGAATGACAGGTCCTATGAAAGGGAGAAAGATCATTTGCTTCCTCTCTGAATTATTTCTCTGCTTGAAAAGACTCATTGAAAATTTAATAGCGATCACCATATTGTTAAAGCATTCTTTGACAGTGACTTAAAAAAAAAAAATTATGTGCAATCAATTTGCCACCACTATTTTGTTTTATGCAAATTAAATGCCTAGAAATTTTTCTTGTATGAGATTAGACTATCAGCATCAGTTCAACTCTATCCTAGAAGACTGCAATATGGTGTTTATTACTTATGTAAATTTGGTTAATTACACACCAACTCAGTTATCTTATTTATTGCATTTCAATTAGTATCCTTTTAATAGTCACTAACTCTTTAATTAACTCACAAGAATAAGAGGTGTCTTGTTAAATGTAAATTAAATAGATTTAAGTAGACATAGACTGCAAATGGTAGATTTACTGCTAATGATATAGAAAACTGTTCCTGGAAGAACTAAATGTACGCCATACCATCTGCCTTTATCTCTAGAAGAAAGGAAGAAAATTTCATTTTCCTCAGAATTATTTTTAGCCTAAAGATAAGACCAAGGCAAAACAAAAGTATGGCAATTTTTTCTTCTGTTTTTGCAAGAGTGGGTTAAATGTAATGTAGGGTTTTGTTTTATTGGCAATGAAAAACTCCAACAGTACAAACAATATAAAATCAAATCATTTTTGAGTGTGGAATTACTTCTGAAATGAATGTTAAAAGGTTTTAAAATAATCCATAATCACTGATTTATCTGTTCAGGGTAGAAGGGAGCAAATTATTATACCTTTTCCCTAAAAGCTCCCTCATGACCTAACCAGGAAATTAATTAGCAGGGCACCACTATGTGGCAATAAGCATGACTGCAGGGAAGCCTGAAAGTCAGTGGGCTGATACTGTAACCCAGTTTTGTTAGCATAAATGTCTCTGCTTTAGCCAGTTTATTTCTCAGAGGTGAAATAAAAGCTTAGCTAAGATGTAGAGAGTCTACTTTCATTTAAGAGCAAGTTTTATTCCTTGCAAAGCAGTGCAAAACACTTCTAGGTTCTGTTATTTATGTTTTAGGACTGACAGAGTCTGTCAACTGTGAACACCGGAAATAGATGGAATGGAGGTTCATACATATTGGTACATATATTCTCTACACTTCGGCTGTGAAACAGTTTAACATGGAGGAAAAAAGCTTTTAAAATATGTTGTATCAAGGTTCGGGATATTTATTTTAACAGAATAACACAATGTAATGTCACATTGCCATAAAGCCCTGAAATTTTAAAACCAAGTATTTAGCTTTCTCTTTCAAGATTATAGTAGTCCTCCATTACCATGGGTATTATGGTCCAAGACCTCCTGTGGATGTCAGAAACTGTGGATATCACTGAACCCTATATATGTTTGCAAGAACTAAACAAACTTTTTTTCTATATACGAGATCAGACAATGAAATTCCTTAACTCATCCTAGAAAAAGTGTTATTAATACATACCTCATTGCTGAATATCACTACTGTCACCTTCAAAGTATTCCCCTTGGGAAGCTATGCACCGATTCCAGTGCCTAATCCACCCTTCAAAGCAATTTTGAAACTCTTTCTGGAATGGCCATCAGAGCTGTCACCGTATTAACCTTAATGTCCTGAATGTCATCAAAATGTCTTCCTTTCAACATTTCCTGTATCTTCAGATCAAGAAAGAAGTCACTGGGGGGCAGATCAGTGAATAGGGAGTGTGTTCCAATACAGTTATTTATTTGTTTACTGACTAAAAACACCCTCACAGACAGTGCCGTGTGAACTGGTGCATTGTCGTGATGCAAGAACTATGAATTGTTGGTGAAAAGTTCAGGTTGTCTAACTTTTTCATGCAGCTTTTTCAGCACTTCCAAATAGCACGTTTGGTTAACTGTTTGTCCAGTTGGTACAAATTCATAATGAATAATCCCTCTGATATCAAAAAATGGTTAGCAATATCGTTGCAATAAGTTCGCAAACTTAATTGTCAGGCCTCATATACATATCTATAATAAAGTTTCACTTATAAATTAGGCAAAGTAAGAAATTAACAATGATAACAATAAATAATAATAAAACAAAATGATTATAACAATACACTGTAATAAAAGTTATGTGAATATGTTCTGTGTAATCATCAATTTGATTACTGAGATGGCTAATAAGTGACTAGTGGGAAGGGAGCATATTTCCATGGACACGCCGGGCAAAGAGATGATTCAGGTCCCAGGCAGGATGGAGAAAGACAGAAAAAAATTTTAATTGTTTATTTCTAAACTTTTCCATTTAATATTTTTGGACTGTGACTGACCACATATAACTGAAATCACAGAAGGTGAAACCATGGATAAAATAGTTATAACCACAGTATAATAGTTCAGAATTGATGATAAAAATTAAAGCTTTTTAAACAATAAAATTATCAAATGTGAAATAGAAAAAAGAAAACAAAAAATATTATTAGAACACATTGTATCTTTGGAAATCCCCAAATTATATTTTTTTAAATTGTCACTTTAAACATGGCATTCTCAGATTTTTTTCTTTTTCTTTGAACTTCTAAGATACTGTTTTTCTCCAGGATTGAGTGAGCTAGAATGGACCCAATGTAAAAAAAAATAATAATCTGATTGCAAACAATGTTTTCCTGTGAATATCATGTGAGACTACTTAATGTATTACATTTTCCCTTTTTATTATAATTCTTCAGAACATTTCAATAAATACTTCGAGGCTAAATTTTTCTATCATGTGTTCATTCAAAATTCTTCCTTAAAAAATTTCTGTATCCAAATTCTTTTGAAGAGCTCAGAGTATCTGTAGGAAATGACTGAACATTTCCTAAAGTAATTAATCTTGGTAATATAATGGAAAGAATATGAATATTGCTTTTTCCATGAAACTCTCTAGGAAAGCATCCTGAGGGTCTATTCTTAGCATCACTGTTCTAACCAGCAGAGCACACAGTACAATGCTCACATTCTAGAGTGAGGAGTCTTAGCTCGGGTCTTGGCTCCAACATTCAGCAGCTATATGACCTCTGTAAATTTCTTAACTTCTCCAAAATCCAACTGTTCATTTTTTCAATGTGAATAATAATTGTTAACTTATTAAGTTTAATATGAAGATCGATTGATATTTTATATGAGGATTATGTGCAAGATGTTTAATACAGCGTCTGATACTTAGAGATTTCTCATAAGTAGTAAGTCTACCTATTAAAACATTAAAAGGTTACATTAGCTTCAGGGACAGAAATATTTTGCTTGATGCAAATGATAAAATATATTCTATTATTTTTTAAAAAATTAAGAAATAGTTCCAAATTTAAACTACAATTATTTGAAAAAAAAAATTTTTTTAGATTATGTAGCAAAAAAAACCCACAAAACAATAAACAGTGCTTGTAGGAACTCTACCTAAAAGTTATGCAAAGATCTTTATAAACTATTCTTATTATTAACATAGACAACTTCAACAACTACTTTAGGCAATTTAATTCCATTAACTTAAAAGTTATTTTACTTCCTTGATATCATTACTGTCTATATATATATATATATATATATATATATATATATATATATATAGACAGACAGTAATATATATATATATATATATTTTTAAGATTTTTTTTTTTAATTGGGGAAGGGGAACAGGACTTTATTGGGGAACAGTGTGTACTTCCAGGACTTTTTTTTTCCCCCAAGTTAAATTGTTGTCCTTTTTATTTAGCTAAACAATACATAGCAGTACCCTGGGCCCCGTCTTCTAGAATGGCTCTACCTCTGGAGTCCTAAAATCTATTAATCACAGGACATATTCCAGACCTGCACCACTCCTCTCAAAGTACCTACCAACCCACTGTCCCTTTTTTAAGCGAAACTGATCTCTGGCTTGGCACATATAAGGTATGGAATCTCTCAATCTCTTACCACCACAGTTTCAAATGTTTCTGAATCTCCTCTTACCCTCACTTGTTTTTTTGTGTGTTTTTTTTTGCCCCCATTTCAAAGGATGAGAAATACTTCAATTGTTCATGTGTAATCCCACCGCTTGATGTCATGTGTAATGTGTAATCCAACAACTTGATGTCTGATTTTTTTTCCCACCTTTTCTGAGACCTTCTTCCATTTCTTATAACTAAATAAAGAAACATACCCATTATCTGTCTAGGACCTGAGTACCCCATTTAGCTCCTGTTATATCTCTTTCATTCCATTTCAATTAAGTGTATGAATGAAATCACCACCAAGGGTAATATCCACTTTGTATGTCCTTTCCTTCAAATAAGCAATCTTGCCCTCACCTTTTCTCTGAATCATCTGGTAAAGCTCACCGGTATCATCTTTGTGACTTAGTCCAATGATCAGTGCTTTACATATTTGGTATCTCCACTGAAATTGACACAATGGCCATTTCTCCTTGAAAACATCCTCTTTCATTTCTCATGTATTTATCTCTGGTTCTTATCTGAATTCCTTTTATACTCCTACCCGTGACCATTTGCTAGCTCCACTGTTTTAGAAAACACTTAAATTATGATGTTTCCAAGGGTGCAGTTCTTGGTTTACTTTGTTTCTGACTTTCCTATGTTCATATCATCTCATCCATTCTCTTAATTCAGCTAATACTCAAGCTAAAAATTATCAAAGGTGTGTCTCTAGAGTTTTCCTGAAATCAATATCACTATGTATTGCCACACAAACTGTACTTTAGACATGCAATGACAGGTATGAAACAAAATACAAAATTAAAATTTCTATCTTCTCCAAAATATTCTACCAGTAAACAATGAGAAGCCTAAAAGCACAAAAATCAAAGAGAGTCCAAGATGGTGGATTAGGTAAATATTATGCCTACTGCATCCCAGGATCACATCAGAATCACAAATCAATTATAGAACAATTAACCTCAAGAATCATCTGAAAACTAGCTGAACAGAGCCCCTATAAATAAGGATATAAAGAAGAGGCCACATCGAGGCTGGTAGGAGAGCAGAGACATGAAACGGACTGACCCCAAACCTATAGATAGCGGTTAAACGTTAAACACCAAGAGGGACCCCTTGGTGGCAGAGGTCACCTGGAAGAAGGAAGAGTCCCAGCCCCACACCAGGCTCCCCAGCTGAGGGGTCCTGTGCCACAAAGAGGTGGCAATGAAAATAATAGACACTGCCTGCCAGTCCTGGTAGAGAGAAGGCAGCTAGAAATGCACACGCCCTCTTAAAGAGCCAGCACACAGATTCACTCACTTGCAAACACTCACCTGGTATCTGTTGGAGAGGTGACAACTCAAGAGGTGCCAGAGATATCGGGGGAAAGACTGAGTTGTGTGGCTTTGAGATGAGACTGGAGGGACAGCCACCATCATCCCTGGATAGAACCTGCTTCACATGTAGCCTACAGGAGAGCGCCGTCATTTCTATGTTGACCCCCTCCCCCAAAGGGCCAAATCTAAGACCACATTGGTCTGGCAAAACCTGCATGTGCACACCACCTTGGTGATATCCTGGGTCCCTGCCCCACACAGCTAGTGCTACATCACCCAGGGCACTCTCGACTAGTGAGCGACCAGCCCCTTCCCACAACCTCCAGAAGCCTTTTACAGCATCAGACAGCCCATGGCAGCCTGGAGAACTTTTGGTGGTGGGTACTGAGTCACATCCTGTGTTGCAGCCTCTTTTGGGCTGCCTCTTTTTGGCCTCTGCGGGATTAAGGCAAGCGGTGTTTGTCCTTGGTGTTCTCAGGACACATTTGCAAAGTGGTCACAGGTCCGGCACCAGTGCAAGAACTAAAACTATATTAACTGTGTAAAAACCACCACACCATATCATCTTGGAACCCTGACTTGCCCACCTAGAGCTGCATTGCCAGATGTACTCTCAGCACCTGGGAAGCTGGCCCCACCCCACAAGTCATGGAAGCCTTTTACAGCTGTGGAAAGCCCATAGCTACCTGGGAAATTTTGGTGGTGTGCAGGAAGCCAAAACTTGCACCACAGCTGTTCTTGAGTAGCTTTCAAGGATGTGTAGTGGCTGGCTCTTGTGCACTCAGGGCATTTTGGAGGCAGGCTGTGGCTGGCTGCAGTGTTTTCAGCATGTATTGCAAAATGGTCAAAAGCAAGGCACTGGTACAAGATTGATTCTGCATTAACCTTGTAAAAACCACCGGTTGTACCTTCTGATTCCCTTTCATCCCATCCTGCCCTGCTAGTGCTACATCTCCAAAGGCACTTTCAACATGTGGTCAACCAGCCTGGACCACAAACCAAAGGAGATTTCTTCAACGACTGAACCTTATGGGCAGGTGGCAACAGGGGTTCTGGGCCATTTGCTAAGCTGCCTCAGGTCCAATACTCGTGGCAGTCAAACTTGGTTCACAGCAAGGCCACACACACACACACACCTCCAGATCTATCATAGGCAGCACCCAATCACATATAGCTTTGTAGTTTGTTCAAGGTAGCTGCAGACCAGTGACAGGCAAGGCTGAAATTGGCCTACACAGGAGCCCCACCCAAAAGATACCAGAAACAACACACCCAGAATCCAGATTCAGACCACAACAGAGTACTACCTGGTTATCCCCACAAGCAGCACATGCAGAGTGGGGTCTCAATGGGAACAAGAACCCATGGGTGCAAATCCCCCTCTAAGGGGTCAATATTCACACAGCAGCTCAAACACTGTGGATGTGGCCAATCCTCACAGTAAGTCAGCCTGAGAGTCACTCAAACCACTGATGTGCCAAAAGCAACCAAGGCTCTACTACAACAGAAGAACACACACAACACACTCAAGGGACACTCCTGGAACACATGCACAGGAGATCAGAGAGATTGCACCATTGAACCACAAAGGAGAAATACTATACAAGGCCACCCAGAAAAGACAAAGAGACATAGGCGATCTATCTAATACATAGAAGTAATCTCAGAGAGACAGCCAGAATGAGGAAACAAAGAAACATTTTCCAAATAAAAGAACAGGAGAAACCTCCAGAAATAGAATTAAATGGAATGGAGCAACCAACAGCAAAGGAAACCATCAACAGAACAAAAAAGCATCCTATTGAATGCGAGAAGATATTTGCCAAATGATACATCTGCTAAGGGGTTAATATTCAAAATTTATAAAAAACTCACAACTCAATACCAAAAAAAAGAAAGAAAAACAAGCCAATTAAAATTAAGCAGAGGACCTGAAAAGATATTTCTCCAAAGAGGACATACAGATGGCCAACAGACATATGCAGAGATGCTCAATGTCACCAATCAAAGAAATGTGAATAAAAACCATAATGAGATACCACTGCACTCCGGTCAGAATGGCTATCATCACGAAATCAACAAAGTAGTGCTGGCAAGGATGTGGAGAAAAGGGAATTCTGTTCACTTTGGTGGGATTGCAGATTGGTGCAGCCACTATGGAAAACAGTATGGAGAGTCTTTAGAAAATTAAAAACAGAACAACCTTATGACCCAGCAATTCCATTTTTGGGTATTTATCTAAAGAAATCCAAAACCCTAATTTGAAAAAAATATATATATATATGCATCCCTATGTTTACTACAGCGCTATTCACAATAGCCAAGATATGGAAACAACTGAAATGCCCATCAATAGATGATTGAATATGAAATTGTGGTGCATTTATACAATGGAGTGTTACTCTACCATAAAATAAAATGAAATCTTACCATTTGCAACAACATGACGGACCTAGAGGGTGTTATGCTAAGTGAAATAAGTCAGACAGAGAAAGTCAAATACCATATAATCTCACTTATATGTGGAATCTAACAGAACAGAATAAACAACAACAACAAAACAGAAATAGACTCAGAGATACAGAGAACGAATAAATGGTTGCTAGATGGGAGGAGTTTTAGAGGCATGGGTGAGAAAGGTGACAGGATTAGGAAGTACAAATCGATAGTCACAAAATAGTCACAGGGATGTAATAGTCACAGGGAATATAATCAATTATGTTGTACAAAGTATGTAGACTTATTAGGGGGATCACTTCATAAATTACATAAAAGCCTAAGCACTGCACTGTGCACCTGATACAAAATAATACTGAATGTCAACTATAATTAAAACATGCATATATGATGTGATCAAAAAATATGATGAATGTTTAAATTTGAAAGAATTTATTACAGTAAAAGATACATGGCCATTAATCCACCTCAAAATATTCCCCCTTGCTTTGATAGCACTTTTTCCATCATTCTTGCCAGTTTCTGAAGCAGTTCTGGAAGTCCTCTTTAATGAGTGTCTTTAGTTGCACTGTCGTGGCTGACGTTATGTCCAGAACTGATTCAAAACGTTCACCTTTCATGGTCATTGTGACTTTAGGGAAGAGCCAGAAGTCACACAGTGCCAGATGAATTAGGTGAATTAGGTGGCTGAGGACACACCATAATGTTTTTATTTGGCAGAAATTGCTGTACCAGAAGCAGTGTGTGACAGGGAATATTGACATGATAGAGGATGAAGTAAAGACACTCATGAAAGAGGACTTCCAGAACTCCTTCAGAAAGTGGCAAGAACGATGGGATAAGTATGTTCAAAGTAAGGGGGGATAATTTGAGGGGGGATTAATGGCAATGTGTGTTTTACTGTAATACATTTTTTTATGTAAATGTTCACCATATTTTTTTATCATAACTTATATATAGTCATGGATGGTAAAGTACGTCAATGGTATTTTAACAGCTATGTTCAGTGTCAGATAGGTAGTAGACTTGTTGGGGTTATCATTTTATGAGGTGTGTAAATGTCTAATCATGTTATTTTACACACCTGAAACTAATAACAATTTTTAAAAGATATATATTATAAAGAGTGAAAATAGCACAAAAAACAATATATCACATGTACATTATTTAAAATATATCCACAGAAATATGCCATACATTTCATCAGTATTTTGAAAACTGTATTAAATGTGATGGTTTTTAATTAATGACAAATTTTAATTCAAATGCCTCAAGCAAAATACTGAAATGGAAGTTTTAGCCTTTACTCCTGATAGGGTCTTCTTCCGTAACTTCCAAACAATTAGAAAACTTCTTTAATACAGTGTAATGAAGAGAGGATTTAAATGATTTTATTGTTAATAATCTGTGTTAAAATGTGTTTTAAATTGTGTTATTGTGTTAATGTATTAATAATTATATTGATGTTAGCTCATCAAATCACTTATAATAAAAAAAAAAAAAAATCCCAAGTGTTATTTTTTTCCCTATTCAGAATTAACCACCTATTTTAAAGAAGACTCTTCAATGACAGGGTAATGCAAAACTCAAGACAAATTTTACCTAAGAATTCATTTAAAAATATTTTCACTTGTAATTTTTGAGGACACAATTAAAATAATGGTGTTTGAAAGTCTTACAATTTATATCACGCTATCCCAAACATATTTTTTTTAAGAAAATGTTTATGATCGGTTACTTCTTTAACTTTTTTCTTTTTTTCTTTTTTTTTTTTCTTTTCTTTTTACCTTAATTGAGTCTCTAAATTTTCAATAACATTGCTGGTCAGTATAAAAGAAGAGTGATTTCCTTAAGTTATGTAGCCAGAAGTTCTGCTAGAAAAGAAGAAAGTAAGTTGTATTGTCATGCTCATCTCAGTGTAGGATGCAGAATAGTAGCTAAATTTTCAGGAAAAAATTAATATACTCAGTCAAGATTTGATACTTCTTTACATATCCTTTTAAGAGAAGAAGAAACAAATGTATTCTGTTTTACAAAATTATACAGCTATTGTACATGGTATCTTCACAGGGTCTGAGAAAACTAGCCCAGGAAATTACAAAATTGCAGACATCTCTAATGTTGTTGCTAAAACCATCTTAACTTGTAAAGTGACACTTTAAACACTTGCTAAATATCTGTTTCCTACATTTTGAAAGTTAATGTGTCAAATGATAGTGGATTTAATAACACATTTAATAAACTGTCTTTCATTTCCAGTCCCTCTAATAGAATCTCAGTGTTTTTCTAAGAGCAACTGCTCTTGCTTTCTTAGTTTAGTAATTCTGAGAATAGACATAATAGAAAAATTTGGCTAAATACCTTCCATCTTACTGATTGCCACCCAGTGATTTACTTGCTTTGGTGAACAGGCGGGCTTCTTTCTCATTCCAACTGATATGGGCCAAGTGAGTAGTCCCCCCTCTGACCCCCCCCACTGAAAAACTTTTAAGTTTTCTTTCCTATAGGAATTTTAAGTTTCCCTTTCCTTTCCCGCAGTTTCTTAGTTCCCTAGTTCTTGATCTTAATCACCTTTAAAAACAGGTTTTTAATTTTAAACAAAAAATTGTTCCTAGCCTAAATCACAGGAAGTCCCCTGCCCTCTGCTCGAGGTTATTCCAGGCCCAGCTCCTGGGTGAACACAGCTGCCTGAATGACCAGATTAACCAGAAGAGAAAACCACAGGCTCCACTAAGCTAAACAGAATTTCTATCACACAGCCACCTTGTGTCCATGGCTTCGGGTCCTGCTTCTTGGGCCAATACTTTTAACTCTATTTAACCAAAATCTATTTTTCCTCATTTAGGGGCTTTGGGGATACAGATGATACTCCAGCAAGCTTACAAGTCCCAACAAAAGAAGCCAACATGGCGTTCAAAACAGATCTCGGTCTTCCAAGCAGATCTCAAGACCCCTTCCTCTCATCTGAGATCAGATAGGGCGAGAGTTCTGTGATTCCCCCAATAGGTAGGAACAGCTCTATGCCCCTGCCCAGCAGGAAGCAGATACAGAAGAAAAGACCTCCTGTCCCTCAACTTCCCATAGAGATTTTATGGGGATCATATCTCTCAAGGGGAAAACAAGGCAGGTAATTAGAGATAGGCATCGGGTCTCTGCATTCCTGCACATCCAACATCACCCACAGAATGCAACTGCCCAAAAGACTTCCCCTCTCTGTCTAAAACTTCCCCTTCTAACTATAATTATCTACCCCATGAGGAAACAAACAGGTCCAAAATACTCAATTGGATTAAACCAGTCACTCACACCAGCACAGTAAAGGCCACAATGACCTTCATTTCACCTGGGCCTCATTATACCATCATTATAATATCATACATATGCATGAAAGCTCATTAATATCATTATAACAGACTGAATTCTGGGAAAGAACGTACACAGTCTAAAAAAATGAGGTAATAGCCCCTTGTCAAGCACAGGTGTCAATCAAGTGGTTCCATGCTCTGAAAGGAACAGCCCATTCTAGAGAAAAAAAAGGATTAAAAACTCCAGGTCCTCACCAGTCAGCACCTCTTAAGCTTTGCCTTTGCTCGGGGCTCGCTCCAATCCCCTTAGAGTGTACTTCTCTTCCAATAATGGCCCTTGAGCCACCCTCTGCTGCTTGGGCCTGCTTCAATCTCTTTGAATTGTACTCTTTCTTTTAATACACTACTCTTTCACCACTTTACTTTCATGTCTCATTCAATTCTTTGCTCGAGACACCAAGAACCTGGACACGGCACTAAGGAGGGCCCACTCTCTGGTAATACAACTGCATCCTTGTAAAGCTGTGGGTTCCACTTGTCAATGTGGGTAAACTTTTGAGATGGAAGGAAAAGAGGATGCTGGACTCACACATACATGATGGAGAAGATTATAGTGGTAAAGAAGACATCTTGTGGAAAGTAATTTTGTTAAATCATATTACAACTGTAATTATTGATATATCCATCTCTAGTAATCAGAGTAGTACAAACCACTGGAAAGATCACTACAGTAAATTTAAAACATCTGCTATTTTCTTAGTTTACCATTTGATTCTACACACATCAAGAGGACCATCAGATATGGACCTCAATTTTCCCATCTATGATGTATGTAACTACTAACTAAAGAGTCATAGGGGCAGTTTAGAAAAAAAAAAAATATATATATATATATATATATGTATGTATACTATGATTGTTCTCTTCTTTCCCTGGTATTTATCAACATTTATTTAACTAGATTTGTTTATTCTATCTCCATGGAGACAAGGGACAAAAGTCATGGCTCCACAAATCATTTCCTGAGGTAATTGCTCAATTTTCATACCTCTCAAGCCGTTTCTAGTGAATACTTAAGTTTTGTCCCCTCAGGCTATCTATCATAGATAACTCATCCATTTCAAAATGACCTTAGAGAAGCTTTAGAAATTGGAAGCTATCGAAAATTCTATAGTTTCATATGTGAGTAAAATAGAAAAAGGGAATTTCTTTAGCATAATGTTAATATGCAAATAAAATAATAATCCTAATGACAAGGCCCATTTACTATTTATTTCAGCAAATAGTCACCAGCAGAAACAGATGGTATTCTATTAACTCCGGGTAGCATAATCACACATGGATTTCTTTTAATGGGAAACGTGTCATGAAGTTAGTTCTGGCACAGAAAGGGTGATGGAAAGATCCCAAAAATTATTTCCTCATCTCTGCAAGTGATTATTGTGACACATTCACATAGTTCTCTTAATTTTTCTATACCAACGTATAGGCCATAATTCCTATTCACATAATTCACATTCATGGATGTAAAATGTTCTATACTTCAAATGAAACGGTTGTTTATAGATAATAAACTTTGAAAGCTTTCTGTTCAGCGTAGTGTAACTGTAGAACCAGCTCAAATTTGTCCTATTCTGTTTCTAACAAGACGTTGAGCTGCTTTTCAGAGACAACATGTTCACAGAGATCGAAAGGGTCCTGGTATCATCACAGGAAGGCATTCCAGCATGTACGAACAAAGATATGTGAACAAAGGCAAGCAGGCTGAGGATTTGCTAAATAAAATTAAAAAAAAAAAAAAAATACTACAGTACACTCTCAACATGACGTGAGAGTGAACAGGCCAGGAAAAAGGCAACTACCCTGAAGAACAAATTGAGGATTATATTTGAATGAGGGTGCAAAATATTCAGAGATGGGGTTGCAGGCATTCCCAGTGCATTTCCAGTCCAGGTCCTTGCTGTGGATGACCACTCCTTCCCATCGGGAGGTGGGATTCCTCTTGTAGGGACTGTCATGGTGGCATGGGGCGGGGAGAATATTTTTCCCTGCCTGCAATTCTAATAGCATTATAATCCATTACAAGTAGCTGTAGCTACACCTTTTCTTCAGAATAATCTCATTTCCTCTCTTTTCTTTGTGTCCCCTCACATCTTCCTCCTTCCCTGCCCCTATCTTCCTGCAGCTCTGTTCTTTCTGCCTGTGGTAACAAACAGACCAAAACTACAAGTCATGCAGCTGAAGCATGTGTAGAGGAGAGAATTCTGACCCCCAGCTGCATCCAGAACCGAAGTCTCACCCCCCTGGCGGGAACCAAAGGACTGGGATATGACAGGAACTTGAACATCAGAACCCTTTCAGAAGCAAGGGTCCATTGTCCTGGAATATCCAGTGATGAAGCACCTGAGCATATCTTACCAAATGGTCAAATTCCCAAAAGGCTCCACTTGAAACCTCCCTCACCATCATTTGTACATACCAGCCTGTTCTCCCAACCCCTTCAAGTCACCAAACCCTGGATCAGGGAGACAGAATTGTGCCTTGCCTCCTGCCTCTTTGCTGGTTGACTTCATAATAAAAGCCTTTCTTTTCTCAAAAGCCAGTGCCATAGTTCTGGCTTCTATGTGCATCGGCAGGAAGCTCTTGCAGGGGAATACTAGTGTACCCCCAGATATTTTTTTACCCTAAGGTGTAACTAACATGGGAAATATTCCTTGGTCACTTCTCAAGGTCAGAGAGGTCTTCTGTTGGTAGTTAAATCAATTAGTGATTTACTGATGACTTTTCATTAAAAAGTGACTTAATTAAGGTCCATAGAAACATAATACAGAGACCAACCTCATTTGTTTGAAAATAAACTAGTATTTGAAAATAAAAATTATGATGAAGGCATTGGAACATTTCCTTCACACCATGAGACTCACTGCAAAACAACTAGCCTCTGGCTATGAGCCCTAGTTAATGATATTTTTGTGTACCATTGTTTACCTTTAAAATTACCTAGAGTAAGAAAATTGTCATTTCTAGATGAGAAAGGTAAAGCCATATTCTTTAATGTTACATAAATTAAATTCCTGACAAATCAAACTTCTTTGACCACTCCCTCTCCAACTTACATTAACAGAATAAAATGTCCTATAAGTGCAGTGTATGCACCAAATGTATTTTTGGATGAAATACTTTTTCACTAAATGATGCACTTTGATACAATAAATGTGGCTAATCAATTGGACCAATAAATCATATATTTTACAGAGATAATTATTCATTTGCATTCTTCTTCCTTTAAGTACTTCTTTTAAATAGAGGTTTATCTTTATGATTTTGTGGTATCTTTCTTTGAATTTAGCAATGTAAACCATTTATCTTTAAATAAACTTTGTGAATTAAAACAAAGAAGTTATAAAAATATTTTAATGTGAAGGTCAGGATTACATTTTTTTCCAAAAGGAAATATTTGCTATATTTATATTTATTTGTACCTAAAATTTCAATTAAAATTTTCAGGATGTACACATTGTTAATAGTGCTTTCCTTTGCTTTTTGTCAATTTAAAAATTCCATTCATTCCTATTTTATTCTAGGTTCTCTCTTTCAATTTTCAAGTATAAAACAAATAAACAAACAAAAAAAAAAGGATTTTTTTTAATTGTCCTTACATTTATTATCAGATAGAAATTATATCGGTGAATCTACATGACACAAGAAAGCTATCCATTTGCATTATCTTTTCCATGTTAAGAAAGTCTGTAAAGAGATTTTCAATGTCTATAACCCTAGCAAGATAAAATCAGCTACTTTCAAATTAAATTTAACCTTTTGGAGCCTTAAATATTTATGCAACAATTTCCTTTCTGAGTATTCAAGTACACTGTTCATTATATGCTTTGACTTTCATGACAATGAATAATTACAAGACGGGGGCTGAAGGAATTGAATCCTCTTGTTTGAATAGGTTTTAAGGAGTTTCTATTTTAGTTCTTTTTTAACTATATGGCACTAACAAAAAGTCGTGTTTTCAGCATTAGAAATTTCTAATCAAATGGGGTTTTTGCATGAAAATTATAATAATATAAAATGATAATGATATCTGAAATGTTAATCTGTGTTTAATACTCTTTTCTTAAACACGGGGTAACAAAATTAAACTTAATAAGTCAAATGTAAAGTTAAAATGGGAAGGAAAGTATGATAGCTTTTACGAAGTAAACTATTACTGTCAATTTTTGTTTTTAGAATCCTCACAGTTTGCTCAATTTACTGAAGCTAATTTTCTTATTGGCCCAGAGTGCAACCACTTCAGTGGGAAAAGAATGAAACTTGGTAATTTGCTGTCTAAATTACAAATTCCTGGATCTCAAGGAATCCCCTTACTGGGGCCTCATACCCATATTCTGAATAGATTAGTCTGGGGAGGGAATCAAGGCATCAAGTAGGCCATCAAATCTCCCAGGTGATTGTAAGATGCAATCAGTTCTTGAAGTTCCCGGCTGTACTGCACTTTGGAAAGATCTGGGAAACTTCTTTAAAAAATGTTGATGCCTGGGTCATGGGTCTAAACATTCTAATTTAGTTTTACTGGACTGTGGACTGGGCATCATGGTTTTTAAAGATCCCCTAGATGAGTCCATGGGCTGAAATGGCTGCCTGCATCAGTCACCAGCAAATTCGAGCACAATCTTTGTGTTGTTCCAGATATGAGCCAATTGTTCCAGTCTAGTATTGCTACTGCATCTAGATGTTGCTGCTCAGTCTTTTTGGTATCATCACCTGCTCTCTGCCTTGTCTTCACATTTTCATTTTGACACCTCTTAACTGTGACTCACATTTTTCCCTTGATATCTTGGGAAACATCCTGCCCTTTTGACTTAGGCTGGAGTTTCTTTTCACGTGACTCTTGCCTCCCACATATCCACATAAGTAGTACATAGGGCATACACCTTGGAGATATTGTGGGTTTGGTGCCAAACCATTGCAATGAAGTATCACAATAAAGCAAGTTGTAATCAGTTAGCTGGTGGAGGGTCACACCTTCAATTTATAAAGAACACAATATGTGTGAAGTGCAATAAAATGAAAAAAGTGAGGAACTATAAAATCAAGCTTGCCTATACTCCATCAGATTCTGCAAGTTTCCAACAAACATGAACAGGACAAAAATAGAGGCTGGTCTTGAATCATGAAAACTTAGTGTGGTAGGCTTGAGAGATTGCTGAGGAATTCCCATAGAAACTCAGCTCTCCAAGAATAATACCTGAACTGATTATATACTCCTGAGCCAAAGTTTTTCATTAACTCCTCAGCAAAACTTGATAAATACATCCATGTATCTGGTAGACAATCCTTCACTTTCCAGTTCTATAGCCACTACCGCAACGTAGGGGGAGAAAAAAAAAAAAAAAAGCCTTCTTAAATTTGGTAAATTTATCTTGTACTGTCTATTTTCTCCAGGTGTTTCCTTCTGCTCTTCATTGTTCTCTATCAAACCCAGCATCTAATTGACATTCTGTCCCTTTTAGACACAGATATAAATTTCATCAACTGGTTAGGATAACCTGTTTCAGTTTTAATTTCAGTTTACTTCAACAATACATTACCAAGTTACTTTTAGATTTTGTTGTTTTCAACTTTTTCTTTTGTTACATTCTGTAGTTACAGTTAAGAAAACTGAAATTCACTTCCATTAAAATATCAAAACCTAATTTCTGAAATACATTCTAGAATAGCAGACTCACAATTGAACTGCAAGGGAGTCATTCAACAACTGAAATACTCATCATGTAAGCTTTGTAGGTTCATGCTGAATATAAAATTTTTTGAAATGCTGTATTATACTGCTCTAGATTATAGTCTGTTTCCTTCAATTTCCTTCAATGAATGTAAAATTATTGACACCACCTGGAGTCCTAACAAGTTAAGGAAATATTCAGTCTTTATAGTGAAAAACTATTAATGAGGTGATTTTTGTTTGAGAAATGAATAGAATAAACCTTGCTTCTTGATTATAGAGGATAATTATTTTGTTTTTGTTCTTTGTTTGTTTGTTATTTTACATAAGAACATACACTAAACAGTGACTCCCAGGCTATTTATACCTTTTATGTTAGCCATTAATGGTTAAATAAAAGAAAGAAGGTATTAAATTATTCTTTAAAAAAACAAGTCTAAAATAGGTGCCTTTCTAGACACAATAGGACCAATATATTGAAGGTGTAGCAAACTTAGTAATATGATTTTTTTCTGCACAGTTGCAATAGATGGAATATCTTATTGACAGTGTACTTATCAAGGACTTTCTGTATGTAAATTTTGCCAATATTTTAATTCCAAATTTTCCAATTCTCCAAATACCTTTGAGACTAAATTCATATAATGCCAATTTGTAAATTATTTGGTAACTAACACAGAAATAGTTAATACACAATAAAACTACGCTTTATATTAGGTGTTTGTATAGTATCTTTTATTGTATAATTAAATAATAATTAATGTAACTAGAGACCTCTAAAGTAGTTTTAAGGCAGGTAAATGCACATAGCTTTAAGTAGTAGTGTTCTGATAAATGAAAATCACTAGCACTTCATAAAAACATATACATATATGCTTATTATAAACTTTACAGGTAAAAAGGATTGCAGTGCACAATATACAAATAAAACATACAGTAGTTTTTTTTTTTCTAAATTCCATATAGCCAATTGATTTTCCCAACAGGTTTTTGTTAATTTTTGCTGAACTCTTGTATCCATAACAACTATAGTTGCAAGTGATAAATAAATGTAATTCTGACAAATGTTGATGGATATTTTTATTTACCTTAATGAACAAGATGAAAATGAAGCAAAGAAAACATGCCTTGGAACTTCATTCTTCTATCGATGATGTTAGAAACTTGTTTGCTGAATTGGGTAATAGTTTTTGAATAATGAAAGAAGAGTTTCTCTTTTTTTTTTTTGGTTTGTGTGCTATTCACAATTCAATGGTTAAAGTCACAACACATAAGTTTCAACTACATTACTGACATTTTTTTTCCACTGCTTTCTGAAGTCCAGACCAGGGTTTTGCAAACTTCTTAAAGGGACAGATAGTATATAATTCAGGCTCGCAGACTATATAATCTTTGTTGTAACTACTCAATTCTGCCATTACAGCACAAAATCAGCCAGCCATGACTAGGTTCTAACAACACTCTGTTTATAAGAACAGGCAGCTAACCTACAGGTGATACTTTCCTAACCCCTGGTTTAGACAATGAATAAAATAATAAATCAAACCCCAATTTGTAGATTTCCATGGTGTAAATACTCCCACTATAGCTGATTTCAAGCTACCAAAGTGACTTTTCTGAAAGAGGAGTCAGAAAGAAATTCCCAGTAGCAGAATGCCACATATCAAGCATCCAAATATAAAAGGTACAGAGCACAGAAAATAAGACCTAGCCAGACAATCATCTCTAATGTGTCTTTTGGAGCAAACATTAGTATAAGACCCGGTCTTATTTTAATAATATAATATAATATAATACAATACAATACAATATAATATAATATAATAGTACAATATAATACCGGGTCTTATATTAATTTTTGCTTCAAAAGACGTATTAGAGCTGGTTGTCCAACTAGGTCTTATTTTCGGGGAAACATGGTAGTAAACTGTAGTAACATAAGCAAAATATAAGTTTTGAGTACTTATTACCTTTGTTTATAATAAAATTTATTCAAAGATATATGTATGTTTATATGCATATATACTGTCCTAACAAGTAGTAAATTTTTGAATATTTAATCATCTGCTCTGTGAGCCAATGTGAGCCAGCTCCAAAAAGCATTGTTTTATACTTTATGATGTATGATTTAAATAGCAAGTGTTTAAATATTCCAACTCTCTAAAATTATAAATATTCCTTAGAGATTATCCTTAAAGTTTTGACAAGACATCTGTTCACTAGTTTACCTTAATAACTTTTATGTAAAAAACTATTATCAATGTTAGTTGCAGTGACAGTGTGTAGACAAAAAATGGATACATGCATACAGAGTCAAACATTAAGCATCATGTATGGATTATGACCTTTGTCCTTCCAAACTGAAAGTCAACTATAGGGCAAGAGCATTGATCATGAATGAATATTCTCATGGATTATATTTTCAGCTTTCCATTGATAAATATTAGGAGTCCTTTCATTTTTGACAACTTTTCTATTCACATAGTAAGGATTATGAGCCTTGCCATTTACCTTCCTCACAAGAATATCATAAGTGAAATAATATTTCAAAACTGTGCTTAGCTATTCAGTGGAAATAATTTTTGCCAAAAACAAAGAGGTGTTTAAACTTCATACACAATATGACTTAGTGTTACAGTTAAATTGTGGCATTGAATAGGCCAGTTGGTTTATTGTGAATACACAACAGGTATATCAGGTCCTGACCTGTACTGGCAATTCCACTGACTCTACCCCAGTCTCTTAATGCTACCCCTTTGAGTGCAGCCTTGTGACGACAGTAAGCACGGTTTGACAGAGGGTCCAGCAGGGAAGCTGCATGCTCTTTGACTCCCATATGCTAAGCTTTGCCTTAGATAATCCTTCATGGACTGACCTTTTAGATTAACTGTTGTTAACTGTGACTTTACAGTGAAAATATAAATGTGCCAGTAATAGCCTGAGATAGGGTAATATTCCCATGTGTGGGGAAAATGAAAATATAAACACAAAGTCCTATGTTTGCTAGCTAAAGAAGAAAGATGATAGTCTAATAGCATTTGCAAAATGATTTCTAGCTTATTTGAAAATACATGAAAATCTAAAAGGCAAGGGATGTTCAATTTTCAAAAGTGAAGTGCTTGGTAGAGAAGAGTTTACTAAGAAAAAAGACTGAAACATTTTGGCTTCTAAATAATTTTGAGTCAGCCTTTATTTAATGATTTATGGAAAAATCCCCTCCATTCCAAATTCTAGTAGGTTTTGCAGGAGAAAGCATAAAAAGCAAAGCAGAGACCCTGGAAGGAATTAAGAGAATTTCAAGAAGGAAACATGCATAGAATCACCTCTTTTTACCATTCTTTTTCTTGTTTTAGTCTCTTGGTCCCTGCTAGAAAAACCCCATTGTAATCTGATTTATAATGAATTTCCTATATCAGCATTGTCAACCCCAGAAGTACATTATTGTTTAAAGGACAGTTAATAGATTAATATGATCAATAAGGCAGTCCCATTTATTAAAAAATAATAAGTTTATAATGTACTGGTGGAATAGAGGGGGTACTATAAAAGGACTTCTTTTTAATAAAGGTCTAGAACAATGTTGTGAGCTATCTTTCTATCACCTGGAAAAAGAAGATTCTGACAGAAATGAATGACAAATGACATAGGGTATTGAATGAAAACATTTTTTAACCACCTTTGGTTGGGATAAATTTATGTTCTCTATTACTGATAACAAGACAAAACTGCTTAATCATGGTATTGTTTGAACTAAAGTTTTTATCTTTTATAGAACTTCCACAAGTCTTAAATCTAAAAGTTTCTATTGGTGCTGTCTTAATCTGTTTGGGCTGCTATAATAAAATACCACAAAAGTTTGGGTAGCTTATAATAAGCAGAAATCTCTCACATTTCTGGAGGTTGGGAAGTCTAAGCACAGGGCACTCATAAAGTCACAACATGGTGAGTGCCCTCTTTCTGGTTCATAGCCAGAGTTTTTTGCTGTGTCTTCACATGATGGAAGGGACCATGGATCTTTCTGGAGCATCTATTAAAAGGCACTATTCCATTAATGAGGGTTTCATCCTCATAACCTAAATACTTCCCAAAGGCATCTTCTACTAATACCATCACATTTGGGTGTTAAAATTTCAACATATGAAATTGGGTGGTGGGGGCAGGCGCAGAACACTCAGACCGTAGCGCATTCTATAAAACACAAAAGTATGGCACTTTATTCTTGTTTCTTCAAATTAAAAAAATGTCTTTACCTCTGGATGCATGACCTTCCTATACTTTCATGAAGAATGTTTCTTGCAGTGTAGGTGAATGGATACTGCATAGACCAACCTGTTTACATGTGCTCCCTCTACCTTGGATCTATTTTCAGGCTATTTTCTTGGAAGAAATATTGTTAGAGCAGCTGCATATGTGCAAAGATGTTCTCAGAGTTGTTCTTTTCAGGTAGAAAAAATGGGGCAAAATGAAAACTGTACACTTGAATGAGAAGGCTATTTCTACACTCAATTTGTATAAACCCAATTCATTTAGAAAATCTAGATGGTTTTATGATACATCTTGTTTTTGTGCCTCTGGAAGAGATTTTGGGTGTATATATCTATTGTATATATCTAAAATAGTTAGGTCATAAGTTTATACAATATTATTTCATCTAAAGATATAAAATAGTTTATTTATATTGCTATTCTGATTATGTACTAGTTCTATCTTTTATTATGGCCTTCATCCCTTAAATTACAAATTATCATTATAACTTACTATCTGGTAGGCAGTTATTTGATGTCTCTCAATATCGCTGAATGGAATCATATTGATAATGAAGTTTAATTAGGTCAAAATGTGTCTGAAACAAGCTGAGTTACTTTCCATGCCTACCCACATGTTCTAGTCAGATCCTCAAATCTACATGGTAACAGTAAGAGTGATGAAAGACTAACACACACTCAACATTTTTATTTAGGTGTTCTTTATGCTACTGTACATTAATATTTTCTTAGGTTATCAATGCTAAAGCCATGCTTCAGTCAACTGAAGCAAAATTTCTGATGGAGAAGCCCAGACATCTGCCTTTTTGAAATACTCTAAATGATTATAATACATAACCAGTGTTGAAAAACTACTATGTTGGTCCTATCAACAGTAAGTTAATATTCATGTAACAAATAGCATGCAGCATAAAATATGACTATTTTCAGAAGTGAATGAATTAAGATTCCAATTTTAAAATGTGTGACATTTTAATATTTCTATCAATAATATCAGTGATTATGAAATGCTGTTTGATTTTTCTGATGTTGCTTCTTAATTATACTATGTGTAATAAAAGTACAAATATTTTTGAAAAGTTCCACAAATCAATACAGTTCCTGAGGCAGCGATGACTAACTTTCCACCAACTGTGTGTGTACAGTTCTATACTACACAATTGTTGTTGGAAAATGAATGCCCAGTTAGGGACCACATTCCCTAGCGCCTTTCCTTTCCTCACAACCTTGAATCTAGAAGAAGACATATGACTAGTGTCTAGCAATAGAATGAAAGTGAAAGTAATATGTGCCACTTCTGGCCCAAAGTGGCTAAGCAAGGGGTTAGCTTTCCAGACTTCCTCTTTCCCCATCTGTAGTCAGATACGGAGGGCCTAGAAGATTAAAGCCTCACAGTACAGAAGGAATGTGGATCCCTAAATCACAGCTAAGGATCCCTAAATCATAGCTACCCACAGAACTGGATAGTCATTTGGATTTTAACTGAACAAAAAATAAACATATCCATTTAAGCTACTGAGATTTGGACATTTACTTATTAAAGCAGCTCACATTCCCTTAATGAATAGAGCCTCTAATGGAGATTAAAGAGCCATTATTTATCCACACTTGGATCTCCTTTGTCAACCAGCAATTGTATTAAATACAGTTAAGAAGTTCATAAAATCTAAATCTTGACCTGATTTAAAAAAGCAATTAAAGTTGTATACACAAAGTACATTAATATTCCCTAATTTTGTTGAGGAATGCTAAGTGATTTTACAGTATATAAACTGTATAACTTTCATAATTATATCTATGCTCTAATTATGTCACACATGCATATATAATACGCATATTATGCTTCTCATAAGTTTCTTGGAGTTTTTTTAATTTTTAAAGTATTTTTTTTAATTTATAAAAGAAATATGTTAGATAAAACAGAATATACTGATGAATATACAAACAGTTTTAGGTTTTGATAGGTTAAGATACCAAAATTTTGAAAGCACCAAAAGAAAAACAACTTCTTATGTACAAGGGAACCCCATAGACTATCAGTGGATTTTCCAGGAGAAACTCTGCAGGTCAGAAGGGAGTGGTATGACATATTCCAAGTACTAAAAAAAAAGAAAAAAAAATCAACCAAGAATTTTCTATATGGCAAATTGTCCTTCAGGATTGAGAAGGATATAAACAGTTTTCCAGATAAGCAAAGCACTGAAAGAGTTCAACACTACTAGACCACCCTTACAAGAAATGTTAAAGGGACTTCTTTAAGCTAAAACAAAAAGGTGCTAATTCATAAGAAGAATTATATGAAAGTATAAATTTTTTTTGGTAAAGGTAAATATATAGTTAAATTCAGAATAATCTAATGTAATGATGGTGGGTTAATAACATGAATCTAGTACAAATGTTAAAAGGAAAACGCAATAAAAAACTATAACTACAATAATTTGTTAATGGACACACAAGATAAAAAGATGTAAATTGTGACAACAAAAACCATAAAACATAAGGTGGAGGGGGGTATAAAATGTAGAGCTTTAAAATGTATTAAACTTAAGATGTTATCAACTTAAATTAGACTGTTAAAAACATAAGCTATTTCATGCAATCCTCATGGTGACCATAAAGCAAAACCTAGTGTAAATACAGAAAAGGTAAAGAGAAAGACTCTAACTAGACCACTACAGAAAGTCATCCAATCACAAAGGAGGAGAGCAAGAGAAGAAGGAAAAATAAATAAACAAATAAATAAATAAATAAGCAGACAATTAACAAAATAACCAGAAACACATGTTTATCAATAATTAATTTAAATATGAATGGACTCAGGACTTATGTCCAAGATGGTGGAGTAGAAAAACACTGCAATTGCCTCCTACAATGACCACATCAAAATTACAAGTGAATTATAGAAAAACCACCCTGGAGAACCACCTGAAGATAAGCTGAACAGAATTCCTGTAAGGAAGGATATAAAGAAGTCACATCAAGACTGAAAGGAGGGGCAGAGATGTGAAACAGGTTGGTCCCACACCCACTTGTGGCAATTAAGAGTTAGGAGGGATATCTCTGCTGTGGATGTCCCCGCTGAGAAGCGAGGATCCCAGGTCCACACCAGGCTCCTCAACCTAAAGTACCAGTGCCAGGAAGAGGAGTCCCCACAACGTGTGGCTATGAAAATCAGTGGGGATTCCATCCTAGTGAGACAGAAATCTCCTATAGACTCAGACATCCAAGTACTGACTCACTCACTCACAGACACTCACCCTGATCTCAAGCAAGGGTACAACAGTTTGAGGAGTGCCAGGGACAAACAGGGAGAATTGTCTGCCTTCAGGACAAAGGGTAGAGTGGCAGCTCTTCCCAAACAAAAGTGCTGGCAAGCACCATTGTTCCTTTGCTGAGCCCTCCCTCCCCATAGTGAGTAGGTGCAGGCAGGCTCCAATCTGAAAGCTCTATTAACTTGGTTGACACCACTCACCCAACCCAGGGGATTCCCTGAAACCCCACCCCACTCAGCTTACAAACAGGACTGAACCTCTTTCAGAGACTGTTTCCCACAAGTAACCACCATTGGCCCATGCTGCAGATATCCCTAAAATCTCTCAAAAGTCTACAAACACCAAACAAACAATAATTGGCTTTGACTTGCCCTGTACCACTTGCTAAGGAGCCCTGATCCTGGCACTAGAGGTAGCCAGCCTCAGTTTGTAGCACAGCTTCTCACAGATACCTCCAAGTCCAGCACAGGCAACTACCAATTACAGATCACTTTGTAGCTCCTACTAGGTGGTCCTGGACTGGGCATATGCACTTGCTGACCTTGGTCTGCACTAAAGCCCCTCTCAAGAGGCTTCAGAACCAATATAACTTGTGGCCAGATTCAGACCACAACAGAGAACCACCAAATTAACTCCACAAACAACATACCATGAGGGTGGACTCGGGAGGCACCTGAATACCCCTAAAGCAAATGGAAGTTAAAAAAAAAAAAAAAAAAAAAAAAAAGCTGGGGTAGCAACGTTTATCATTTTAAATCTATTTAAATCTATTTTAAAATAGATTTTTTTAAAAAAAGCCTATAACAAGAGATAAAGGAGAACATATCATATACATCAGCCAAGATATGGAATCAACCTAAGTGTCTATAAATAGGAAGGATAAAGTACATGTGATACATACACAATGGAACATTACTTGGAAATAATTAAGAATAAAATATTACTATTTTCAACAACATGGATACACATAGAGGGCATTATGCTAAGTGGAATAAGTATGGCAGAGAAAGAAAAACACCATATGATTTCACTCATATGGGTATAGATTGGAATCTAAAAAACAAAATAAACAAAACAAACTCATAGAGAGAAAAAGATTGATGCTTGCCAGATAAGAGGGGGTGTTAGGGGGCTGGTGAAAAAGTGGAAGGGATTAAGAAGTACAAACTGCCAGTTATAAAAACAGTCACAGGAATGTAAAATACAGCATAGAGAATATAGTCAATAATAATGTAATAAGGACGTATGGTACCAACCAAGTACTAGATTTATTGGGGGGAATCATTGTTATATAATGCCTAACCACTATGCTGTACACCAGAAACTAATAGAATATTGAATGTAAATTGTAATTGAAAAGTAAAATAATTTAAATAAATACATATGAATGTACTAAATTCTCTAATGAAAAGGCATAGAGAGGCTGAACAGATAAAAATCAGGACCCTGCTATATACTGCCTATGACTTCCTTTCTTTGGGTAAAGATACACACAGACTGGAATTGAAGGGAAGAAAAAAGACATTCCATGCAAATAAAAGCAAACAAACAAAATCTGTAGTAGCTATACTTATATCAGACAAATGGACTGTAAGACAAAAGATGGTAATAGAAAACAAAAATGGGACAGACGTCATCAAAATGGCGGCATGATGTGAGCCTCTGGAAATATCCCCTGGAATTTACAACAAATAGCTATAAATCCACAAAGAACTCCCTGCACAGCAGACAGGCAAGACGAAGAGTCTCACTACTGAGTTCACCTAAAGGTGGGCAAATCGCACGAGCAGCAGAGGGGGAAGGGAGAAGTGCGGAGACGGAGCCAAGTGGGTGCAGGACGCAGACCTAGCTCAGTGCTCTGAGCTCGCTGCATGCCAGAACTACCACAGTTGTGGGAAAGGGAAGAACTCGGACTGCTAGGGCTCTGTTTATGGCCCACAGGGCTGAGGGGATGGCATATAACATAGCTGAACCCAACACTCAGGGCAGAGACCTCGGAGCAAAGACTGAGGGCAGAAGGCTCAAAATGGTGGTTTAAGCCCTCACTGCTGCAGAGAACGAAAGCCTTAGGCACTGAGACCTGTCGCCCCCTCCCTACCTTTCCAAAGCTCTCCCCGCCCCCATCTGCCCAGTGCTAGAAGTGGAAGAGTAGCAGTGTCAGATCAAAAGAACAGAATATTTGCAGTTCTGAGAACTGTGGTCTGCAGACACAGATTTGCAGCCCAACTAGTTCCAGCAAAAGGGAGGAAGCTGTGGAGGCAGGACTGGCTATTGTGGTGGTAACCACCATTGCTCTGGGCCACTTCTCACAACTAACCCCGCCCCTGTCCCCACCTATCTGGGCATATCCCTGCAGGAGTAAACAGAACTGCTGAAACACACAGACTCTGAATCTGGTCAGGAAGAGCTTTGGAACTTCAAAAGCTCTCTGCATCCCCATAGGGATGCGACTCCCTATAACCCAGGCAAACTGTTAACAGAGGAGAAGCCCACCTTCCAGGGAATCCCCCATTGTGTGAGAAGCTGGAATAGTGCAGAGAAAACATAACACTACAGTGTGAGACAGAAAAAAAGGGCTGCAGTCAGAGAGAAAATAAAACATTCTACCAAAACTTAGTGGAAAACAAAAGAAAGACCTCTTCCTATCAACCTGTTGGAGAACCCACTCCTGTAGATGTCTAGAAAGAGAAATAATAAATCATTAATTGCCATGAATAACCAAGGCAACAAGACAGTTCAGAAAGAAAGTTAAAAGTCTCCAGAAAATGAACTTAAAGATATGGAAATATGTGACTTAAATGACAGACAATTCAAGATTGCAGTTCCAAAAAAACTCAATGAGATGCAAGAAAACACAGAAAGGCAGTTTAACGAATTCAGAAACACAATCAAAGAACAATATGAGAATTTTACCAAAGAGAACAAAATTAAAAAAAAAAAAAATTCTGCAGATTAAGAGCTCATAGAAGAAATTAAGAATGAAACAGCCAGCTTAGGTAGTAGAGTTGACCAGATGGAGGAAAGAATCAGTGACGTTGAAGATAGAAACCTGGAAATGACACAGATGGAAGAAGAAAGAGACTTGAGACTTAAAAGAAATGAAAGAACTCTACAAGAACTTTCTGACTCAATCAGAAAGAGCAACATAAGAATAATGGGCATACCAGAAGGAGAAGAAAGAGAGAAGGGAACAGAGAATATATTCAAACAAATTGTCGAAGAGAACTTCCCAAACTTGTGAACAGAACTGGATCCTCGAATCCAAGAAGCAAATAGAACACCTAATTACCTCAATCCCAACAGGCCTTCTCCAAAGCACATTGCATTGAAGCTGTCTAAAATCAACGACAAAGAAAGAATCCTCAAGGCAGCCAGGGAAAGGAACACGGTAACCTACAAAGGAAAGACCATTAGATTATGATCAGATTTCTCAGCAGAAACTCTACAAGCCAGGAGGGAGTGGAACCAAATATTCAAACTATTGAAAGAGAGAAATTATGAGCCAAAAATAATACACCCGGCAAAGATATACTTTAAATATCAAGGAGGAATAAAGACCTTTCCAGACATATAGAAGCTGAGGTAATTTTCTAATACACAGCCTGCACTACAAGAAATTCTAAAGGAAGCTATTCAACCACCATCAAGAGGGACAATTTGTGGTAACCAAAACATAAAAAGGGGGAGAGTAAAGGGAATATGGGAATGGAGAAAGTAACCATGCTGAAGAAAATGGAATACTCTAAATATCAAACTTTCTTTTACATAAACTTAATGGTAACCACTCAAAATAAATTCAGAACTAAAATACATACTGTAATAAAAGAAGAAACAGAGAGAAACAGCATAGAATACCATCACACAGAAATAATAGACAACAAAAAGGCAAAGAAACAATGGAGACACAATCTTACCTGGACACTAAAGAGAGAATGATAGGAAATCCTCACATATCAATAATCACCCGAAATAGAAATGGACTGAACTCACCAATAAAAAGACACAGAGTAGCAGATTGGATCAGAAAACTAAACCCAACCATATACTGTCTCGAAGAGACACATCTCAGCTACAAGGACAGGCACAGACTCAAAGTGAAAGGGTGGAAATTGACACTCCAAGCAAATGGTATTCAGAGAAAAATCAGGTGTAGCCATACTGATATCAGATAAGACAGACTTCAGGGTGAAAAAGGTAACAAGAGACAAAGATGAACATTTCATAATGGTAAAGGGGACTATACAACAAGAAGACATAACGTTCATCAATATTTATGCCCCCAATCAGGGAGCACCAAAATATACTAAGCAACTACTAACAGATCTAAAGGGAGAAATTGACCAAAACACAATTATACTAGGGGACCTCAATCCAAAGAGAAAATAAATAATGAAATAGCAGCCCTAAATGACACATTCGATGAAATGGACATAATTAACATATATAGAGCATTTCATCCTAAAACATCAGACTATACATTTTTTTCTAGTGTTCATGGTACATTCTCAAGGATAGACCATATATCGGGACATAAAACTAACCTCAGCAAATTTCAGAACATTGAAATCATACTAAGCATATTCTCTGATCACAAGGCTTTGAAATTGGATATGAACTGCAAAAAGAAAGCAGGAAAAAACACAAATACATGGAGATTAAACAACATACTTTTAAAGAATGACCAGGTCAAAGAAGAAATTAGAGGAGAGATCAAAATATACATAAAAACAAATGAGAATGAAAATACATCCTACCAAAATTTTCGGAATGACACAAGAGCAGTTAAAGAGGGCAATTTATATCATTACAGGCCTATCTCAAGAAAGAAGAAAAATCTGAAATAAATAACCTTACATTAACCTTAAAGAACTAAAAAAAGAACAACAAATGAAACCAAAGGTAAGCACAAGAAAGGAAATAATAAAAATCAGAGCAGAACTAAATGAAATAGAGAACAAAAAGACAATAGAAAAAAATCTGACAAAGAGCTGTTTTTTTGAAAAGATTAACAAAATTGACAAATCCTTGGCTAGGTTCACTAAGATAAAAAGAGAGAAGACACTAATAAACAAAATCAGAAATGAAAAAGGGGAAGTTATCACAGATGCCACAGAAATACAAAGGATCATCCAAGAATACTATGAAGGACTATATGCCAATAAATTCAATAATCTTAGAAGAAATGGACAAGTTCTTAGAAACAATAGCCTTCCTAGGCTGAACCATGAAGAAATGGAAAATCTAAACAGAGCAATCATCAGTAATCAACATGAATCAGTCATCCAAAACCTTCCCAAAAGCAAAAATCTGGGACCAGATGGCTTCACTAGTGAATTCTACCAAACCTTCAAAGAGGATCTAATGCTAATCCTGCTCAAACTCTTCCAAAACATTGAAGAGACAGCACTCCCTAACTCATTTTATGAGGCCAGCATTACCTTGATACCAAAACCAGGTAAGGACAACAACAAAAAAAGAAAACTACCGACCAATATCGCCGATGAATAGAGATGCAAAAATCCTAAACACAATTCTAGCAAATCGAATGCAACAAAGCATTAAAAAAATTATTAAATATGACCAAGTGGGGTTCATTCCCAGGGCACAAGGATGGTTCAACATATGCAAATCCATCAATGTGATACATCACATAAATAAAATAAAGGACAAAAATCATAGGATTATATCAATTGATGCAGAAAAAGCATTTGACAAGATACAACATCCATTTATGATTAAAACACTTAATAAAATAGGTATAGAAGGAAAATACCTTAACATAATAAAGGCCATATATGACAAACCGTCAGCTAATCTCATAATTAATGGTGAAAAACTTTGCTCTACGTTCAGCAACACGACAGGGCTGTCCCCTATCACCTCTGCTTTTCAACATAGTGTTGGTAGTCATCACCAGAGCAATCAGGCAAAAGAAAGAAATAAAAGGCAATCAAGCTGGGAATGAAGAAGTTAAATTGTCACTCTTTGAGGATGACATGATGCTATATATAGAAAATCCTAAAGACTCCATCAAAAAGCTATTAGAAACAATCAACAAATACAGTAATGTGGCCGGCAACAAAATCAACGTACAAAAGCCCATTGCATACAAAGGATGCAATTATACTAACAATGAAATCTCAGAAAAAGAAATACAAAAAAAATTCCTTTTGCAATTGCAGCAAAAAAGAATAAAATACCTAGGAATAAACTTAACCAAGGATGTGAAAGACCTATATGCTGAAAACTATAAGACATTTTTAAAAGAAATTGAAGAAGACACAAAAAATGGAAAAACATTCCGTGCTCATGGATTGGAAGAATCAACATCGTTATAATGGCCATATTACCCAAAGCAATATACAGATTTAATGCAATTCCCATCAAAATCCCAATGGCATTTCTTAAAGAAATAGAACAAAAAATCATCAGATTTGTTTGGAACCACAAAAGACCCCAAACAGCCAAAGCAAACTTAAGAAAAAAGAACAATGCTGGAGGTATCACACTCCCTGACTTTATCTTGTACTACAGGGCAATAATAATCAAAACAGCATGGTATTGGCAGAAAAACAGACACATAAACCAATGGAATAGAATTGAGAACTCAGAAATAAAACCCCATAAATATGGACAGATAATTTTTGACCAAGAAACAAATAACATACAATGGAGAAAAGACAGCCTCTTCAATAAATGGTGCTGAGAGAATTGGAAAGCCACGTGCAAAAGAATGAAACTGGACAGCTATCTATCACCATGTACCAAAATTAATTCAAAATGGATCAAAGACTTAAGCATAAGACCTGGCACAATAAACTGCATAGAAGAAAACATAGGTATTAAACTTATGGACCTTGGGTTCAAGGAGCATTTTATGAATTTGACTCCAAAGGCAAGGGAAGTAAAAGCTAAAATAAATGAATGGGACTATACGAAACTTAAAAGCTTTTGCACAGCAAAAGAAACCATTGACAAAATAAAGAGGCAACGAACTGAATGGGAGAAGTTTTGCAAACAGTGCCTCCAATAAGGAGTTAATATCCAAAATATACAAGGAACTCATGCAACTCAACAACAAAAAAACAAACAATCCAACTGAAAAATGGGCAGAGGACCTGAAGAGACATTCTCCAAAGAGGACATACAAATGGCAAATAGAAATATGAAAAAATGCTCAACATCACTAATCATCAGAGAAATGCAAATAAAAACCACAATGAGATGTCACTTCACCCCAGTTAGAATGGCTATCATCAACAAGACAAACAGTAACAAGTGTTGGAGAGGCTGTGGAGAAAAAGGAACCCTCATACACTGTTGATGGGAATGCCGATTGGTGCAGCCGCTATGGAAGGCAGTGTGGAGGTTCCTCAAAAAAATTACAAATAGAATTACCGTATGACCCAGCAATACCTCTCCTGGGTATCTACCCAAATAATCTGA
Source organism: Rhinolophus ferrumequinum (assembly GCF_004115265.2). Lineage (NCBI taxonomy): Eukaryota > Metazoa > Chordata > Mammalia > Chiroptera > Rhinolophidae > Rhinolophus > Rhinolophus ferrumequinum. Next base: position 25,991,306 of record NC_046288.1, read on the forward strand.
AAACGTTTATACATAAAGACACGTGTGCTCCAATGTTCATATCGCTTTATTTACAGTGGCCAAGACATGGAAACAGCCAAAATGTCCTTCGATAGATGAATGGATAAAGAAGTTGTGTTATATATACACAATGGAATATTATTCGGCGGTAAGAAAAGATGAAATAAGACCGTTTGTGACAACATGGATGGATCTTGAGATTATAAGGCTAAGTGAAATAAATCAGAAAGAAAAAGCAGAGAACCATACAATTTCACTGGTATGTGGTATATAAACCAAAAACAACAAAAGAACAAGAGAAACAAATGAGAAACAAAAACTCATGGACACAGACAATAGTTTAGTGGCTCCAGAGGGTAAGGGGAGTAGTAGATGAGGGTAAAGGGGAAGAAATATATGGTGATGGAAGGAGAACTGATTCTGGTTGTTGAACACACCATGAGATTTATAGATGATGTAATACAGAATTGTACACCTGTAATCTTGTAACTTTACTAACAATTGTCACCCCAATAAACTTTAATTAAAACAAGGAAAAAGAAAACAAAGATGGTCATTATATAAGACATCAATCTGACAAGAGGATATAACAATTGTAAATATCTATGCACCCAACATAGGAGCACCTCAATACATAAAGGAAATATTAACAAAATTAAGGTGGGAAACAGCAATGAAATAAAAGGGGACTTTAAACCTCATTAATGGATAGAACATCCAGGGAGAAAATCAGTAAAGAAACATTGGAATTTAGGGACATATTAAACCAAAGGGACTTAACAGTTTTTGCAGAGCATTCCACTCAAAAGCAGTAGAATACACATTCTTCTCAAGTGCATATGGAACATTCTCCAGGATAGATTACATATACAAAAAGCAAAATAAAAAATCCATTGCATTTCCATACACTAATAATGAATTATCAGAAAGAGAAATTAACAATACCATTTATAATTGCATCAAAAAGTATAAAATACCTAGGAGTAAAGGTTAACCTATATATTGAAAACTACAAGATATTAAAGAAATTCAGGAAGACACAAATAAATGGAACGGTATTCTATATTCATGGATTAGCAGAAATAATATTGTTAAATTCCCCATACTACCTAAGGCAATCCACAGCTTCAATGCAATTCCTGTTAAAATTCTGATGGCATTCTTCCCCACAATAAAGCAATCATAAAATGTGTGGGGAACCACAAAAGACATAGAATAGCCGAAGCAATCTTGGGAAACAAGAACAAACGGAGGCATCACAGTCCTTGATTTCAAATTATATTACAAAGTTATACTAATAAAAACTGTATGATATTGGCATAAAATCAGACACATAGATCAACAGAACAAAAGAGTCCATATATAAATGCATGTGTATATATATATATATATATATATATATATATATATATATATATTAGTCAGTTGATTTATGATGAAGGAGCCAAGAATATACAGTGGGGAAATGATAGTCTCTTCAATAGTGGTTTTGGAAAAACTGGACAATCTCATAAAAAAAAACAAAAAGAAAAAAACTATCCAAATCTTATACCCTACACGAAATTAACTCAAGATGGGTTAAACACTAGAATGTATTACCTGAAACCATGAAACTTCCAGAAGAAAACCTAGGAGTGAAGCTCCTTGACATCAGCTCTGGCGATGATTTTTGGATTTGGCATTAAAAGAAAGGTAACAAAAGCAAAAAAATCAAGTGGCCCAACATCAAACTAAAATGTTTTTGTAAGAAAAGAAAACTGTCAACAAAATGAAAATGCAATCTATGGATAGAAGAAAATATGAAAATATTTGCAAATCACATATCTCATGAAGAGGTGGTATTCAAAATACATAAGGGACTCTTACAACTCAGTAGTAAAAGAAGAAAAGAAAAAAAGGAGGAGGAGGAGGAGGAAGAAGAAAGAAAGAAAAGAAAAAATACAATTAAGAAAATACACTGAGGATCTGAATAGACATTTTTCCAAAGAAGAACCACAAATGGCTAAAATGTACATGGAATGGTGCTTAATATCACTAATCATCAGGGAAATGCAAGTCAAAATCACAATGAGATATCACCTCACACCTATTAGAATGACTATCATAAACATGACAAGTAATAACAAGTGTTGGCGAGTCTGTGGAGAGTAGAGAACCCATGAACACGGTTGGTAGGTATGTAACACAGTACAGCCACTATGAAAAACAGTATAGAGATTCCTCAAAAAATTCAAACTAGGACTACCATATGATCCACCAATTCCACTTTTGGATATTTATCCATAGAAAATGAAAATGAAAATACTAACTTGAAAAGATATCTGCATCCTCATGCTCACTGCAGCATTATTTATATAGCCAAGACATAGAAACAACCTAACTGTCCATCAACAGACGAATGGAGAAAGAAATTGTGGTACATATATATAATGGAATATTTTTCAGCCATAAAAAAAAGAATGAAATCCAGCCATTTGTGACAACATGGATGGATCTTGAGGACATTATGCTAAGTTAAATAAGTCAAACAGTGAATGACAATACTATCTTATCTCATTTATATGTGGAAACTTTAAAAAGTTAAAAAGTAAAAATAAACTCATGGATACAGAGAATGGATTGGTGGTTGCCAGAGGCAGGAGGTGGGAAGTGGGTGAAATGGGTAAAGGTAGTCAAAAGGTACAACTCCACCCCACAATAAAATATATATATATATATATATATATATATATATATAATTTCAAATGTATTTGTGAGTGTAATAACAGAAAGAAAATAGTAAAAAAAAAAGTACGGAAGTTCTAAAGTAGTAGAAGCTTAAACAAATAGAATGAGGAAAAGAACTGAATTAATATAAAATTTGAAATGATAAGAAAAAGAAAAATATAACATATAGGACAAATATTTTATTCATACTTGTATAACACTTATTTTTGGCCAGGAACTTATCTAGAAACTTTACAAATATAAAAATAGAAAATAAAGTAGGTGCAATAGATCGATATATACCAATAATTTTAATAAGTGTTCATAAGCTAAATGCTTCCATTAAGAGGTCATCTATGTTTAGAAATTAAGAATTACATTTAATAACACAATGGTCAAAAAAGAGAAAATATTAATAATAGATTCTTATAAAAATATAATATGCCTCCATGTGTAGAAGGTGAGAAAAGCAGTGCCTTCAGGAAAATTTATAACCTCAAATAATTTTTCTGAAAAACAGAGGGTAAACGTAATAAAAAAAAAATACATCACGAAAAGTTAGAAAAAAGAATAGCAAAACAAGCTCAAAGAATATAAGATGCAAAAAATAATGAAGATAGGAGAAGAAATTACTAATTTTTTTTTTCTTTTAAAAAGCAAATTTACATTAGAAAGGATCAACAAAACCAAAATTTGGTTCTTTGAAAAGACCAATAAGTGACAAATCTTAGTTAAATTTGATAATATGAAGAAAGAGGAGGTATAATATCAGAAATAAAAAGGAGATTGCATTGAACATGTAACCAAAATTGGAAACACTATAAAATATCATTTATAGTTTAATGACCCAAAATTGACAATTTAGAAGCAATATCGGAAAAAAATCCTGGAAAAAAACTGACAATATTTACTCAAAAAGAAAGAGACCACCTGAATATTCTCAATCATTATATGTTTTGACTCGGTGGGCGAATATCTTCCTCAAAGAAAATGAAAGACCCTCCCTTTACTTGCAGTAGTACCCCTGATGGTCATGTACTCACATGGCGTTCTAGAAGATAGAAAGTGGCTGTAGAGCAGCATCAGAATTTATGAGAGTGATAAATCAATTTTTATTTTATTAAATCACTAAGAGTTGAGGATTCACTTATCTGAGAAAAATAACCCTGAATCTTCCTTAAGCTACTGATATTTTGGGTTCTGTTGCATGTAGCAATTCAACCTCTGCGTGAGGCAGTAGTAGTATGGGTGAGCACGTGGTGCCATAGAAGCTCAACATTATTTTCAGAGATCCACATTCCTAGTTGATTTGTGCTTTTCCATCCTTAAAAGTCATTCTCATTGTCATGTTTGCAAGATGACTGCTGGTGTTCCAGCTGTAATATCTGCATCTACGACATAAAGAATAGGAAATAAAAAGGGGATAAGGAACATAGGGACAAGCCAATGAGTCTGTGCTCCTTTAAAGAGGTTTTGAGGAAGTTCCACCCAATGACTTCCTTTTAAACTTCAATAGCCTGGGCTCTGTCACGTGGCCACATGACATACAAGTGCTATATTTTAGCTGGGCACATTTTCCAACCAAAACAAAAAAAAAAATGTGGTAGTTAACATGAAGAAGGGGAAGATGAATTCTGGAGAGGCCAATTAGCAGTCCGTGCCAAATGGCACTTTGTAACATGCATCGAAATGTGTGAAAGAAGTCCTTTAAAAAGAACTGTGTATTAATTATCTTTGCATCATCAGCAATTGGCAAATGGCACACACTAAAAACAAAATATATGATTTTTATCTATTCACGGCAGCAGAAGCATATATATTTGAAGATACTATAATCATGTCTTCAACTCATGATATTTATTTTCTATTATCAATTCCTTCTCAGAGTCAAAAGTGGTATCAGTAAGATCTACTTTCAAATCTGGATTTTAATACTTTTTATATTTATTTTTAGCTAAGCAAAATAAGGCAAGCTAAAGAACCTCCGAGCTGTATTTTTTCCTCCTACAAACCAGTATGATAAGACCTACCTAAAATGGCTGTTGAAATGATTAAATATGATAATACATGTAAATAAAGTGCTTAAAAATTCCTGACACATAATCATGCTAAGTAATAGTATTTATCTTCAGCATTATTCCCATATTAGAGAACAGAAGATGTTTAGCTTCCTGCACTCATTTTTTTGATTCAAAATTTTTGAATAAGAATAAAACATTTAACATTATTATTATAAAAAAATAAATAGGTGAGTAAAAACATATTTTTCATCTTTGATATATTTTTTTTCGTAAATTTTTTCCATTAAAATGAAGACAATCATTGAGAGTCATTTAGTCCATATTTCTTCCTCCAGACTGAAGCCAATTAAAATGCCAGCAATGGAGAGTAAAATATGTAATATATAAAATCACTCAGACAAAATAACCACAAATAAGGCTATTATTTAACAGTGTCCACTGTGAAGAAAATTCTTATTTGTTTCTAATTTAAATCCCGCATTCTACAGTTTAAACTTATTTCCTCTCTGTATATTCTCAGTGGAGCGAGTAAAAAGGTGATCTTCCTGTTGGAGAGAAAAAAACCAAAAACATCATTTGGATAAAACAAGAAATATTTGTATTCTAGTAACCTTAATTTTGTATATAAAGTGTTGAATAACATATTAATAGGAAGACAATAGCTACCTGCGCACTATATTTAAATTTTTTAAAAAATGCTTATTAATTGACTTAATAAAAATTCTAAAGCTGTTAAGCAAACACCAATAAAAATAGGTTCATGTAGTGGAAAGGTAGGCACAATCATTCCTAATAAGGTAAGAGAGTCAGCGATCTTTGAAAACTTATTCATCCTCTTAGACCCAGGGGATGTTCAGGTAATTGAAAAAGAACACAATAATACTGAGTTTCTAATGGCTCAGCAATGCTGCATACATGAAAACATTGAAACTGTAGTTAAATAATTATGGTGCACTGCTTAGTGAGCATAAATATAATGGCAATGCTTCACAGCTTCTAAAGATTTTTTGCCATGCTTTTACACAAAGTGAAGGAGAATTTTATGTATAGTTTAGAAATTAAAATTCACCATTTAATTTATGTGTTTGCCTACTGCCAGAAAATCAAGTTAATCAATTTAGCTTTTGACAAAATAATCTATTTTCCATATTCTTGCATTTCTTTTTCTAGAATTTATTTTAATATATGAGTTACATTAATTGAAATCCATATGAGCAATCACAAGAGATCCCTGGACACTTGCTAGCTTTGGTGACATTCTACAGCAAAAAGAAAAATAATAATAAAGCTCATTCTTAGGTGGTTGTTTCTAACCATTGTGGGTATTTTCATTCCAAATGTTTTTGAAGGGAATTTTTTGGGGGGGAAAAAAGTCACTAATGTCCAATTAAAAATGATACAAAAATTGGAAATTGTTTAGAGTGATGTCTATACAAAAAATTTAAGAACCTATAAGAGAAAGAGAGAAGAAACCATGAAAAAACAAGATGTAAAAATGTGGAAGCAAAAAGTAAATGAAAAAATACCTAGGAAAGGTCTGTGCCTATAAGATCTGGAGAAGCAGCAGTAGCATTAGAGAAAATGAATGGAGAGAGAAAATACAGAGAAATTAAATTGAATATTATCCTACAGTCTTTAGAGAATGAAGGTGGCTACAACGTACAGAATTGAGAGAGTTTTAGAATGGAGCGGAGTACACTTAATTGAATACGAGTAAAGTAGTAAAGAACTTTTTGAAAGTGCTCAGCATATCTGAGAATAGAATATGGGGTCAGTAAAGTTCAAAGAAGAAAATATTAGAGCTGTTGGAAGTCCTAGAAGTGATAGTCACAGACAAGTGGAGGCTTGAAAGGAGAGTTGAAGTCAAGAGTGGTGGTGACAACTACAGAGAGGCACTGAAAAACAGAATCTACCCAGATGACAAAGAGGTGGAAAAGTTTACCTGCTCGCCGAAGAGATTTTGTTCTTTAACACTCAGTGGAAAAAAATAACATTTTTCAACAAATATAATTGTAAAAACATATCTTAGTTCATTAATACATTATTCTGAAAAGTGTTAAAAATGAATCTTCTTAGAACCATTGATAAGCTAAGAGATTATGTTTGAAATGTGAACAGGAATAGAATGCATGTGGCTAAATTAATGAGTACATTATGTATGTATATACGTGTATGTACGTATATGTATTAATACATACATGCAAACAGACAAATGTGTGTGTGTGTGACTCTATAGTCTCATTTGGACCATTGTTGAAAGTACTCAGTCATTTTACTTCTTGAAATGTTTAACCTTAAATTTCAAGGGTGATAATTTGGAGAAAGCATACTTGCCTGAGACATTAGTGCTGGTTCTGTTGCCACTTAACTATGTACCTTTAATTAATTTAACTAAAGAAATCTCTATATTTCTACTTGTAAAAGCTGAATTAATAGGATAGTGTTCAAGATCATAGATAGATAGATAGATAGATAGATAGATAGATAGATAGATAGATAGATTGATAGATAGATGGATAGATACATGATGCTCTAAACCTATTTTTTATATATATATATATATATATGTATATATATATATATATATATATATATACATATATATATATATATATTCTCAGGGTTTTACTTTAAAAAGTTGCAAAAAATTAAGATCTACATTCATAGTTACCTCAGTACTTAGTGGAATCAGTATATTACAAATGTTTTTAAACTTATAGTAACCTTTTGTAATCACTCATTTTAAGGAAGGCTTCAAAAATGATGACGGATCATACTGCCTTTTATATTTATTGGATATAAAGTTGTAGCCCACATTAAATGCTCTTAATGGCATTAATGCATGCATAGCATTTTTTCTATGTGTCACATATAATTTTTGTGCCATGGATAATATATGTAGCAACTAAAAATATAAAACACCTGTTGTTCAGATTTTCACTGATGAGAGTACTGCATTGTTTAGCTTTTCCTACAGTGTGCTGCGTGTGTCAATATTGATTTCAGAAAAAGTAATAAAGGATCCTGTCAAAATAAAATTAAAACCTAAGGCAATTTACTTTGCTGAAGGGGGTCAGCTTTAATAACCATCACCATCTTACCAGAACCGCTGTGAAATTTCATTAACACTGTACTCCAGTCACATATCAGCTAGGCTTACAATTACTACTGATTATACGTCTGTATAGATCGTTAGGCACAAGTCTCCTTTGTGTGCCCTGTGTTGTTCTATGCATGGGGTTTCTTTTCAATTCAGTGAAAACTCTATTCAAAGAAAGAAAACGATAATAAAGGAAAGGTTGTTACTGGAACTGTTCCTCAACTCTGCACAAAAGTACTGAACACACTGCAATTTCAGGACATTTGGCATTTTAATCTTTCACCCTTCTTAAGCCAGTTATCTACTTGAGATCAAAACAGATTATATATGTAAATGTAGAGAACAAATATGCAAGAGTTTGGGAGACTCAGGGTTGTGTACCAGGAACAACATGTAACTGCCTTTTTTCCTAGCTCTGAGTTGGAGAATATTTTCAGCTTCACTTCTTATTTATCAGTACATGTTAACCCATCCAATGCATTAGAGAATAAATCTGAATAGAAATAAAACTACAAAGGCACTGAAATGGCAAGAAATATAAATATGTGATCCCTCTCATTCAATGTAATGGTTGGTACTGCTGTGTAATTCTTTTCAACTATAGATTGGAATATTTTTGCTAAATTTTGAATAAAACTATTTTACAAGTTTTTGTTTTATGCTTCAGTAAATAATATTGTCTTTCATAGTATCCAAAAACAGGCCAACTCAACACTTTATGCATCTCAGTAATAATAATGCATTGAGTTGAGGTTTCAGAATACTTACAGGTATGTGTATTTGAAAGACAAGCTATACATTATAAATATGTAATCCATAGTTCCTTGGCCCACACTGAGGCAACCCTGACCAAATGGGCATTATGTTAGAAGGCCATATTCACCACCAATGTGTGGTTTCTCAATAACCATGTAGCACTGAACCCAATATCAAGTGCCCGTCAGACTTCACAAAGTCTCTGAGGAACAGTATTTCTAATTAATCCTGTCTTGAATCGCACAGTAGTTCATTTATAAGTCAGCTTTTCTCTAGGAGTAGGATCCTGCATAGAACCCTCATGCTCAGGGTTAAGCCATTCTCAGCCCTCAGTCTTGTAGGTTGAGCCTTGGTCCTACCTAAACTCTTCTGCTTCAGTTGGAGGGCAGTTATAAGCAGTTGAATCACCCTCCTTTGATCTTCGAACTATTTGGCTACATCTTCTCTATAATTACTATCATTGCTACCTAGAGGTTATTTTAGTATACTGATTATAAGCTCTGGATTTGAAGCAAAATAGATCTTGTTTCAAATCTAGGCCCTATCTCCTGTTAACTATAGGTAAATATATTTTTCTGACAATGATTTCTTATTAAAAAAGGGATAATAGTATATACCTCATAGGAATTTCGCAATGATTTTAACAGACAATATTCCTAAACAGTTAGAATATCATATTTTGTAGTGAATACTTAGTAAATGTGAGAAATATTAACTGTGTTCTCTCATCAGACACATAGACTATTAGGACAATTCCACACTAATATAGAAGTTGGATGCCTCCTTGAATATTGTAAAGTAAATTAGCAAAATCTCTTTTCAGTGCCAGTTCTATAACTGGACTCAAGTGCCTTCTTTGTCCGTTAGAGATGACAGTAACAAGAATTATGATACTTCCCTTTCCATAAGAGTTTTGCCTGCCTGCCTCAAACATTTTCATGGTGGCCCTGCTGGGGAAATAATCCATTCTGTGGCTTAATATCTGCAGTCAGCAAGAGGTGCCTCCGTTACGGCTACCATTTTAACATGGAGACATTGGTGCTGATGGAGGTGTTAAACACTGATCTTTTACTTCACCCAGCCATCCATGATGTGCACAACAGAGCTTGAGATGAACACAGATATCCCACGTATTAAAATTACTGGATTCATTTTCCGAAAGGGTGAATTCATTCTTTCAGTTTTGGGATCAGTCTCATCTTAACAAACAGCATATTAGGCAGTGGGCTAGATTGTATTTGAATAGCAGCATTTTGGTATCACATTTACAGCACTCTCACTCTGGTGTTCGCTCTCTAATAAGAGGCTAGTATTATTATTATTATGACTATTATTTTACTATTACTACCCTAGCTTCATTTAGGATATGTCCCAGGCAACTTGATTCATTGCTAAGCAAAAGCCTACACCATAACTTAACACTCTGAAACTTTTCTGGTTTATGAGAAAATAAAGAAAGAGTTTTGGGTACGCTATCTTCAATTTCTTATTTCCCATTCACTTTTCAATGCAAATATTCTGTCTTATACCCCTAAATTGCTTTGAATAACCAAATAAAAGAACTCATTTAGTCCTCATCCTATTTGATATTCCTGTACCTTATACAGAGCCTGAATATTGATTATTCGTTTGATATCCTGTGCACCAGAATTCCAAATCCTTAACTTGCCACTGAGTATTGCACTGGCTTTTTACTGTATATCTATAGAAAATTCTTCTTATTACAAATGTAATCATTATTTGAAACCCACATGACTCACAGGACAAAACGGACATATTATTTTCTCATGACTGTTCATATGCATTTTGTGTCCTGCTTCTTCACCATTCCCTTGGGTTAATCAAGGGTGGGCCCTATGATTTCGGGTCATTCTCAGATCCTAAAAAATTCTCAGGTCACAATAATCCCCAAAAAGGTCAGGAACAAAATGTTCAGTCTTATGAAATATTGTTTTTAAACCTTCCAAATTTTACTCAAAGTTAAACTTCTTTCTTCATTCGGTTTTAGAAGCCTGAAGCCAGGAAAGGGTACCAGGTTTGTTGACTTTTTAATTCTTCGTTTGCTAGCACCCACATCCAGAATTGAAAAAGGGGAGAAGAAGGAGTGTTACAAGAATTAGAAGTATCTTTCCTGACAGGTACTTTCATGAGCTGATGTCAGAGATCGCATGCCTGGGCAGCTGTGAAAAACTGAATCTTGCTTCCATGTTTATTTTGCTAAACACTGTGCAGACTTACTACGAGGTAAGTCATTCATTGTTCCCTTTATTGGGAAGAATGCTTTACTTCTGGGTATACTTAATTCCTCACTTAGCACCTGGATATTTGGTAGTAGTACTACTGGATTCTTTTCTGGCAAGCTCTCTGAAACTTAGATGGGGTCCTCTAGGACAAAGCTTTAAAACAACTTCTGCTTCCAAAACTTGTGTTCCACATACAATCCACAGAAAAGTAGTCTTTGACTCATCATTTATACGGATTAATCAAGTCAAATGCAGGCTCTTTCTGTTTAGTGCCCTGTAGGGTGCCCCATGTGCAGCCTGTTGTTCTTTAGATTTTCCAGGCATGAGTTTGCATCCCCATGGGCATAAGGGCAGGGCATACAGAGGTGGCACTCTAAGCATACCAAAAAGGTTCTCAAAAGAATATACGCTCTCATTGACCACTGACATTTTTAACTTTATCACTGCATGTTTTTAATATAAGTGAGTGACTAAGAGCCCATTGTTGGATGGGAGGCTCAGAACTTTACTTTGAATAGTGGGACTGGTTTATCCCTCCAATTTTAAGACTCCAAAGATGTTAAGAATAAAATAGCTCCCTTTTTATCATCTCATTAACCTAGCCAGCGTTTTTTTTGTTTGTTTGTTTTGTTTTTCCTCAAATCTCTATATATTCTAGTATTATGTAAACTTGTTGGGTGACATAAAAATTACTGACTCCTTTAAGAAGACGTACAGATGGTTTAGCCATCTTTTTCTTGCCTTACACTCATGCCTTACTCTGGCTTCTAATTGGCTTTTTAGAAAAAGCTAATTATTTTTTTCAGTTTTATATCCCACATGTCACTGAAATTATACGGTTCTTCCCTTTTTCTGTCAGTCTTATTTTGCTTAGCCTAATAATCTCAAATTATGTTGTTGCAAATGGCACTATTTCATCTTATGGCAGAATAGAATTTCATTGTGTGTATATATACCACATGCTCTTTACCCAACCATCTATTGAAGGATACTGGCTGTTTCCATGTCTTGGCCACCATAAATACAAACAAATAGAGAAACAAAAACTCATAGACAGTTTAGTGGTTAACAGAGTAAGGGAACAAGGGGGTGGTAAATGAGGGTAAACGAGATCAAATATACAGTGATGGAAGGAAAACTGACTCTGGGTGGTGAACACACAATGTGATATATAGATGATGTATTACAGAATTGTATACCTGAAACCTATGTAACTTTACCAACCGCTGTCACCCCAATAAATGTAAATAAATAAATAAATAAATAAATAAATAAATAAATAAACTTTTCAAACATTTTTAAAAAACAAGAACTTTTTTAAATCTTAAATGTTTGTTAATAGTTAAAAATTATGTCCTGATTAAAAAAGAGAAAAGAAAAAGAAAAAGGCTAATTATTCCCAATTAACACATCAGATTTTAGGAAAGAAGAGGTAGAAGGGACTATCCAAAACAGATCACTCACTTGCAAAGTGGCACTACCTGTTTATTCCAGCTATACTGTACCAAGCCATCTCGCAAACATAGTGAGAGCTCTCATTTATCTGAACTTTATTTACACAAGTCTTTGGGAATTTCTTCCCTTACTATTATGCCTATTTGGGGAAACACTACTCATTCTTTAGGATTCAGGAAACATATATACCTTCTATATTTCTTTCCTTATTTTTCTTGCAAGAAGAACTTTCTTCTTAAAATGTAGTCCAACAATATTTTAAGCATATTTATTTTATTATACTTATTGTACTCTTGTATTATACTTGTTTGACATAATCTCATTGCCTTATAGACAGTTAGATTCTGGAGGCTGCAAGTCATGTATAATATCTATTTGTTTTCCCATTTCCCATCACATTGACTAACATGTCACAAATATTTATTGGAAATTTGGATGTTAAAGTAATTACATCTCTTGAAAATGTGCATAACAATATTGTGATATTTTACAAATTATGTTTCACTCTAAAATGTAATGACAGTTGAATATAGTGAGATGAGCATTCAGAAATAACTTAAATGTAATTTGGTTCATTATATGTGACATAGGCTCTTTTGACTTTTATTGGTCTTTTAAATTCAACAAATGACTACATTCTGACCATTCATGATCCTCACTCTGTGTGAGTCACTAACATTTATTAGGGGAAAAAAATATCCACTGATTTTTCATTGTTTTTACCCTAAAGAATCCAGTTCTTTTCTTAAAATAGATTGACAATGGCTAAAATAGATTGACAATATAAAATATATTGACAATAGTGGCAATTCACTATGCTCTGAAGGCCTTGAGTCAGCAGACAGATATTCCCAAATGCAGTCATTCTTATTGCAGAAGAAATAAGCTGTAGGGGACTCCTGATTGCAAATGGTTCTAGTTTACTAAAGAAACACTGTGGTCATTAGTGAGCATGTTTTATTGAAAACCGTCATTATGTTGAACAAGACATTCTATTTAAGAAGTTCAAGTCAGATGTTATATTTGGTAAAGGCTTTTCAAAAGCCAAATAAAAAGACAAATCTAAAAAAAATAACCCATTTTTGTTTATGATTTATACCAGCATGCATTACTGAAGGACCATACAACCACTAGCTTAATATTTTGCCTTGGATATCTTCTGTAACAATCTTGTAATTCCCAAATTTTTTATCTCAGTCTCAATCCTTTCAACAAAGTAGTATTTATTACATTCCTATTATACAAAAAACAAATTTGCAATGCATTGTAGAAGCAATAGATGAAGTATAAAATAAAGCCTTTGTTTTTGAGAGTACAAAACAAAGTAAAATAAAATAGGTAATTAAGTATTTAACAAATGGCAGTTATAGGTGTGAAGAGTCAATAAGGAGTAGTAAAGGAATACTTCAATTATAGAAAGTTACGTAAGAAACTAAAAGAATAACTTAAATAGAAGACTTAGGGAAGGATGAGGAATACCTTGTACACAACCACAAAATAGTACTTTATTCATCTAAGTCCACAGTGTAATCAGAAGAAAATTAATTTCTCTTGTCACTAGACAGGTGGAATATTTCATCTATTACAAAAGTAACTGGTAGAATTTTAACTTTTGACAATATAAAATCTGTTTAAATTAACCTTATTGTTAAAAAAAAAAAAAAACTCACATGATGTACAAACCACAGAGCTCTTTCATGGCTACTATTACCAGAATTCTGGCATCATCAACTTTGTTGTCATGCCAATAAACCCCCCTAAAGAAAATTGTTCCACTACAGCCCTGCTGCAGGATTTAGCCTTAAGCAGCTAGACTCCCAATAATGTCCAGTGAGTCTTTTTCATATCCTACCCTATTGCTGTTTCCAATTTATGTGAGCAAGGAAGGATATCTGATCTAATTAACGAATACAAATTTGTGACTTGGATTGCTATAAAAGCTGCAATTGAGTGTTTGGTTATGCTTAAATGATCATGTTTCTTCTCTTGAAAGACTTGTAAGAGTTGTCTGGTATATGTAAAGAAGAGAACTAAACAGGTAGAGAAGACTAAGGGATGTAGTTGAGCTGAATTATTGCAAAGCTTTTGAGTAAATCATCATATATTTCTCTCGCTGAGCCACTGGAATTGACTTCTGTCACGAATGATGCTTCTTGTTTCATAATCAATGAGGTCTTTTCATATTAGAGCCCCTATACTTGGATTTTATTCCAAGACTTTGATCTAGTATGCACTAGAGGTCCTTGAGGGCCTTTGTGTATGGTTTTCTCTCTGCCTGAAATTCTTTTGAGTCTCGTAATCTTACCTTCAATTAGCTGATATGTATTTATCCTTTAAGACTTAGTTGAGATGCACATTCCTCGTGAAGCCTTTCTAACCATTCCAAAGTTGCTTAACATGCCATCTTATAGACTCCTTTTTTACTCTAGGTCACATCCATTCCGTCACATTTATTCACTATTATATGGTCCAGGAAATATCTTTTCTGTCAGACATCAAGCATTTTTTAAAACAAGTACTCTACTAAACTAATTGTTAAATCTCTGGGACTTATAAAACAGTGACTGGCTTACTGTAGAAACTCCAGTTATTTCATGAATAAAAATGGCAATGCCTTTAGAAATTGAAATATTTGAGAGCTGAGGAGTTTCAAGACATGAAAAATATTTGTTTATGATTCTACAAGAAATAATTAATTTCATCTAGAGGAGTTTGACAATGAAAAGGGTAATTAATACCAAGATAAATAAAATTATTAAAATAATTCATCTCATAGAGATTTTCAAATATGTACTAAGTTAAAGTGGGGGATTATATGAATTATTGAAATAACTAGAATAAATTCAGTGATACAGAATTAATGGAGATAATACACATGTTATATTGAAATAACAAGTGTATTATTTTGAAAGTTATTTTGAGTTATGTTAACTTAGTGTCCACTAAGTTATCACTGCAAATTTACATTCTGCTAGAATTTATCAAAGTGTAAATTAGATTTACAACAAGAAAAGAATAGATAACAGATTCACTAGACTCTGTCAGATGATATAGATATCTCTTGCCCATTTCTAAATTGTTCTAAAAATAGCATATTTCTGAATCACAGTCTTAAAATATTCTGCCTACAAGATTTTTTTATGAAAATGTCAGTGGATTTAAGCTGTTTCTGTGACTAAAGTATCCATTTTATATTGAGAGCATTTTTTTTAACATTTTAATAAAAAAATGTCTTTAATATCAAATGGATTCTTTACAGCTATATAGAGAGAATTTTGTGGTCTCTGGGTTTTTTACCCCTAACGTTTAGGAAATCAAAATGCTGAACAGTCAAGTTAACATGTGCCTAAATTCCTTAACTCTTCATTCAGCCGCTTCAAATGCTCTCAAAAGCCTTCTTCATCTAATCTTGTCTCATATTTCATTGCAATGCTTGCCAATCAGTTACAGTCTTTGGCCCCTTGTCACTTTTATCCCATTGGATGACTGTCGTGGGAGCTGCCCAATGGTGCGCTGCTAATGAGGCAGCTTAAAGAGCAGCTGGGGATGTGCAATTGCTGGATTAGGGTCAAGGCCAAGAGAGAAAATGGATGAGAGAGATAGAGTCTGAATGACTGCCAACAAGCCGGGATTCTATTATCCTGCTAAAGTAGGACATTCATTACCATCTATTGTTAACATAATTTGGGTTCAGTCAAGCTGTCTTTCCCTTCTTTGGATTTACAATTCATAAACCACAAATGGTCCAAAGGGTGCATTGTCCCTTGTGGCCATGTAACCCTGGGTGAGGGGGAAGCATGGCAGAAACGAGTGAGCTATGAAGTTCCTAGTGTGAGCACCATCAGCGCCAACACCTTGTTCCTCGGATCTGTGACACCCTTTGTAGGCACAATGCCAAAATAGTTTTGCATCTCTTTGGAGCCAGTTTGCTCACTAAGCAAAGATAAAGTAAAAAGCCCTTGTTTATCCTTTGCGAAAATCAGATCCTAGTACTAACAGCCGGTATCTCGATGCTGAATTTTTTCTAGTTACTGGTAAGATTCCTCTAGTTACTGCACAGGAACAGAAAAGAAGTTTATTTTTCCATAAGGATGCAAACTTTTGGTTTTTTAGACTGAGTTCTTCCATGTGTCAGAGAATAATCTGTTCTCCTATTTTTCGGCAGGTTTGTGTTGTTTCTATTCTTGAAAAATGCCATGTACTATAAAACTGTCTTTCTTTTTACTTTCCTCACAAAGCTTCCTTTTCAATGGAACAAACGTGCCTCTCCTTCTTTCTCTTGCCCTCTCCTTGGGCCCCTACTGATCTTTTTTGATTATACTACTTATCACCGTTTGGATTCAGTGCTAAAACCTACCTGCCATCTAAACTAACGGGAACAAGTGGTATTGTTATGTGCCTTACTCAGCTAGGAAGGCAAATGAGCTTGGTGAAAAGAAAGCAAGTACAGTAATTCAGAGGAAATTAACCAAGGCACGTGGAAATAATCACTGTCATAAAGTAAGGGGGGGAGGGGAAGAAGCATGAATCACCTTTGTTCTAGCCTGATTGATAATGGAACACTGGTTACCTTAGTCTGTGGTGATGAAAGTACTGGAAATACAACTATAGTCCTTATACATCTTTTTAAAATGGCTTTAACAAAGGTGATTTTTAAATTGTTCTTGCATTTTCTGGGTTATGTATGTTTCAGTCTAGGTTGGCTTCCTTTTCTCAGGTGCTACAACTTCATCTTGTATCTATGACTGTTTCATATGCGATTGCCGGGTGCAAATTTGCTATAATTCATCTGAATTATTTCCATGTATGCTTTATAGAAATATTGTCTATTAGAATTTTAGTGTTTTGACTTTAAATGCTCACCAACATAGGTATTTCAAACTGCCTACACAAACCACAGTAAATAGGCAATTAGCAAAGCCTGCCAGGGATTCTTCCAAAGAATCACTTTATAACTGTGTTTACAAATTTCAAAATACACATTGCCTTATTTAATTCTTAGAAACAGAGAGATGTGCTTCTTAATGGATTCAGATCATTTAATAGTATGATTTAGCATATTATCATAATAATAACTCGGATACCTAACAGTAAAAAGCCACATTTTAATCAACAATCTCTGCAAACTCTTAACAAAGCCATCTTTACTGAAGGCATAAAGTGCAAAACACTGATTTGTGTGCATGTATTAATGTTCCCGGTAGTTTAAGAGAGTTGATTAAGTATAATATTTCCTTTTATTGAAGATAATATAAAACATATCTATGGATCATTGGTTTAATAAAACATTTATTTTTAAGGTTATACAACCTATACGAATGATGTGTTAGGTAGATCTCTTGAGGATGTGAACGCTAGGTACTAAAATCTGCGAAATCCAAACTTATTATAACATATCGAATGATACACAAGTGATATGAGTGATAATTTTGTCCTGTGTTTTAGAAATAGTACTTGTGTCAGATTTATAAAGATTGCTTTATTGAGGTGAAGTTTCCATTCTTTAATTTCTTCATGAAACAAAGTCCTACCCTGATTCATGTTTAATTGTTCTTTAACACATATGGAGTCTATGAATTAAAGGTTGGAGACATAATATTCTCAGGAAATATTTGCCTATAGAAATTGACAAAAATCGAAGAATGGGAGCGAGGGGGAGAGGGAGAAAGAGGGAGATGGAAAAAAAAAGATATTTTCACAGCTGTGAATGAATTCTAAATGATTCTGTTATTGGAAGTTTCTTTTGTTTGGGGGGAAATGATTAGTAGAGTATGAAAATTTAAAGGTAGATATTCTGGTTCTCTGGGGTAAGTTCAAAGGGAAGGAAAAAGTTGCCAGTGATGCTGGGTTGCGTAAACCTTTCCTGCAGGGAAAGTTCAAAGATAGGCTTGGAAAAGAGGTGAGCAAAGTTTTTAAATATGATTTCGCCACAGTATCTTTAAAATCTTCAATGAAATTACAAAAACCATGTACTTAGTAAACTTGTAGACTTTGAGTGAAGGGGCTGACTATAGCAAAGGGCAGAAACAATATCAGCTCTAGATGAGAAGACACATGGATTATTACAACCATAGCTCTCAGGTGCAATAACATGTCTGAAAGATCACGTGCCCTTGAAATGTCACCAAGACACTTGCTCAGCTACTGTTCACAGGTTTGCCACATACCATCACATTTAAGTATTTATAATAATTGCTTATATTTAGTCGTTTTACTATGAGACAGGTAGTACGCTGTTACAATCCTCACCACATACCTCTTCTATAAAGGAAGTATTTTCCCTTTTTTTCCCCCTAAAGGAAATGAATGCTTAGAGAGAGTTTAAGTAATTTGCCTTAAATTACCCAGCTATTACGTTGTGAAGCTAAAATTCCAATCCAGGCAGTCTGGCTCCACATCCCATACCCTTAACCACTGAACTAGACTAGGAGGGAAGGAAATGCTAATGTGTTCCCCTAAGCACTGCATTTCTGCCAGGGAGTTACTTTAATACCAAGGGAGAACTGGTCTTTTGGAATGAAGCCCTACGGGGTAAAGAACAAATAGAAATTCTGAAATAAAAAGAATGATGACCACAAATAGAAGCATGTTTTAACATTATAATTCATTCATCAGATACATTTACCCACTTAGCTTCTCGGAGAGGAACAGTACTACTCTATTGACTTCTGGAAAACATGCTTATTAATTTAACATATATTTAAACAGATCTAATATTCCTTTTCCAAACCATCCCTTCATTTATTTCTACTGGATTATAAAGGAATAAATACATACACAAAATATTTCCCTAAAGAGTTTAGAATCTTCTAGAAATTAATGGTCAGGTTTTTCTACTAAGTTGCTATTAATGAGACACCTTCTCAGTTGAAACTTATTAGCAGGTGCATACAATTATAAATCAAATATCATGTCGTAAAATTTTAATTTAATATTACAATTTAGATAATGTTTAATGGATCAGGAATGTACCCGTATCTCTACCACCATTCCACCACCCACACCCATACATAAAACGATCATTTTTTGGTAGGTAAATGCAAAGTTTGTATTCTTAAAATAGTTAACAAATGAATAGGGACAGCTGTTAACCCACAACAGCTTAACAACATATGCCTTTAATTCTGTTAGTGAAAAAGAAAATATTTTAATAACTGTTTTCTTCCTTACCTCATTAAAATATATTCCTAGAGGTTTTTAGAACACAATTAATATTTGCAAACTTTCCAAAAATTCTCACTAATGGTGACATTAGTGGCACTGGTAATCAGCTGAAGTGGGCACCATAAAAGAGAAGCGCTGTATAAATCAGCCCCGATATTATTCTGCTTTTATCTGTCCACTGTGGGTTGGGTTCATTGCTGCTGGAAGCTCATCCTGGCTGGATAAAAACCATAATCAAGTTGCACACCAAAACAAATGACTCACAAAGGAATGCTGACAAAATTGGGAATTATGGAAACTTCTATAGCTTATCTGCTTAAACAAGTCCATAATTTGCAGTCATGTCCTTGATGGCATGTACATTTTAATTTTAGTAAATACTAGGTCTATATGCAGATCAGTGTTCTGAAATAACTGGTGCTCAACAAGTTAATGCTCTCACCCTCTGGTTGGCTAGATTCCCCTACAATTCACTAACTTGTTAACACTTTTTGGCTACAATGGCTTATTTTCTCCCTCTTGTTCTTGGCAAGTTTCTCAGGAATAAGAATGTGGAAAGATTATCAGAATTGTGAATGGAAAAGCATTTTGAAACATCAGCTGAAAGACTATATAAAATCCAAGTTTTCTGAAAGATCATCTCACGTTAAAAAGCCCATTTTGCTTTTGAGCTTAGACAGCTAGTGGGTATTTTTGCTTTCTTTTTTAAACCAATGGAGAGGAGATGTTCCTTAGGGATTAAGCTTTTCTTTGTAGAATATATGTTATATTTATATACACACACGCACATATATATATATTACATATATAATACATACATTATATAATATATATTATATTACATATTATATAATGTATGTATTATATTATATAATGTATGTATTATATATATATATATATATATCATAGCTAGTTTGGACCTTAGTCATTATCTGAGTTATTTTATTAATGCAAAATGAAGGATTTTTTTCTGAACCAAGCTAATAAAAAGTATTTGTTGAACACTGATTCTGTCATCAGCAGACACAAATACAGAAATATTAAGATGTGAAGATAATGGCAACCACATCAACCTCCAAATGAGGAGTATAAGGGAGAGGATTTTGAAAAATAGGTGAAAGAATTTAGAAATTATAAGGTAGAAAATGCGGAGACAGGCTAGTTGGGTTGGAATTTGTACTTAATAAGCTGAGTCTTCTCAAACTATGACAGGTGACTTGCTGGAGTGAAGGTGGTAGAGTTAGGAGCCATGATTCTATTGCAGTAATTTGCGTGAGACAGTAAGGGTTCAATTAGAATAGTGACACCATAGTGCTATCCCTACTGGACTCTTTATTTTACTATTTAGTTTTGCTTTATTGTGCTTTTTAAAAATTTTAGGCCTTTTACCAGTTCCACTCTCACTTTGTTATTTAATACAGTTGTAATGGAAAGCAAAACGTACATGTGATAATAAATTACTCAGGCTAAGTCTAATCAAACCTTTGGTAGTAACTTGTGTGAATTTAGGATGAAACACTGTGGGCTGTACGAGTCAGGTTTCTCAGCTTTCCATTAGAGATCAGTAATTTCCTTCAATGCTACAAAGGTTCTTCAGGCAATAAAATTGAATGAAGTTATGCAATTGACTCCTACTTTTACACATCCCTCTCCGCCAACATTGCCAAGAAAATGTCGCCATTTTTCATCATGTGCCCCTTAATAGTTATTATTTTCATCATTTAGTGTTCTTAGATGCAGTCTTTACAAAACACTCAACAATCACCTCATGGTGATGATACCAGTTTTCCCCATTTTCTAGATTAATCTTAATTCCTGATTTGTTAGCATTTGGGGCTCTCTCACTAGTTTCTAAGAATGTGGATTCAATGTGTCATGTGATTGACACACCTACTTCAGAATTACAAGTCTCATGCAGATTTACAAAGTGGTTAACGAAAAAAAATGTGACACAGTTTTCAGGGACAGACTGAACTAGAGAAGGGAGTACGAGATATATAGGCAATTTAACACAAGAAAGCTTAAGTAATAGAATAAGAATATTCATCTTTTATTACTTCCTTTTCCTCCATACCTAATCAGCTATTTTCCCCAGTGCCCTTATCCTTTTAAATGCCTACATATTCTTTTGGGCCACTCCCATAATCACAAACTCAAATGAAAATCTGAACATGATTACAATAGTCATATTATTTACTAACTCTTACATTTCTCTCTTTTTCTTAAAAGAAAGTTTATTGGGGTGTCAATTGTTAGCAAAGTTACAATACATCACAGGTGTGTTCACCACCCAGAGTCTGTTCTCTTTCCATCACCATATATTGAATCCCCTTTACCCTCATCTATAGTCCTCCTCCCCACCCTTACCTTCTGGTACCCACTAAACTATTGCCTATGTCTATGAGTTTTACTTCTTCATTTGTTTTTATTGTTCTTTTGTTATTTTCAATTTTATATACCACATACCAGTGAAATGATATGGTTCTCGACTTTTTGTGTCTGACTTATTTCGCTTTGCATTATAATCTCAAGATCCATCCATGTTATCATAAATGGTACTATTTCATCTTGCCCCTTAAGGCACAGTAGTATTCCATTGTGTATATATAACACAACACATCTTCTCTATCCAATCTTCTACCGAAGGGCACTTTGGTTGTTTCCATGTCTTGGCCACCATAAGTAGAACTGCATGAACATTGGAGCACATATATCTTTACAGATAAATGTTTTCAGATTTTTTTGGGGTACATACCCAGAAGATGGATTGCTAGGTCATATGGTAATTCTATTCCTAATTTTTTAAGGAATCTCCACACTGCCTTCTATAGTGGCTGCACTAATCTGCATTCCCACCAACAGTGTATGTGGGTTCCTGTTCCTCCAAAGCCTCTCCAGCACTTGTTGCTATTTGTCTTGTTGATGATAACCATTCTAACTAGGGTGAGGTAATATATTACTGTGGTTTTTAATGTGCATTTCTTTGATGATTAGTGATGTTGAGCATTTTTTCATGTGTCCATTGGTCATTTGGAGAAATGTCTGTTCAGGTCCTCCACCGATTTTTAAATTGGAATGTTTGTTTTTCTGTTGTTGAGTTGTATGAGTTCCTTATATATTTTGAATATTAGCCCCTTATCGGAGGCATTGTTTGCAAAACTCTCTCATTCAATTGGTTGACTCTTTATTTTGTTGATGGTTTCTTTTGCTGTGCAGAAGTTTTTTAGTTTGATATAGTCCCATTCATTTCTTTTAGCTTTTACTTCCCTTGCCTTTGGAGTCAAATTCGTAAAATCCTCTGAATCCAAGGTCTATAAACTTAGTACCTATGTTTTCTTCTATGCAGTTTATTGTTTCAAGTCTTATGTTTAGGTCTCTGATCTATTTTGAATTAATTTTAGTACATGGTGACAGTGGTCTAATTTCATTCTTATGCATGTGGCTTTCCAATTCTCCCAGCACCATTCTTTGAAAAGGCTGTCTTTTCCCCACTTGTTTTGTATGTTTTTGGATTCTTTGTCGAAAATTATCCTTCCATATTTATGTGGGTTTATTTCTGGGTTCTCCATTCTATTCCATTGGTCTGTCTGTCTGTTTTTCTGCCAATACCATGCTGTTTGGATTATTGTTGCCCTATAGTACAAGCTGAAATCAGGGAGTGTGATACCTCCAGCATTGCTTTGTTTTGTTTTCTTTTTCCTTAGGGTTGCTTTTGATATTCGGGGTCTTTTGTGGTTCCATACAAATCTGATAATTTTATGTCCTATTTCTTTACAAAATACCATTGGGATTTTGATGGGGATTGCATTAAATCTGTATATTGCTTTGGGTAATATGGCCATTTTAACTATGTTGATTCTTTCATGAACATGGAAGGTCTTTCCATTTCTTTCTGTTTTCTTCAATTTCTTTTAAAAATATCTTGTAGTTTTCAGTGTATAGGTCTTTCACACCCTTAGTTAAGTTTATTACTAGGTATTTTATTCTTTTTGTCGCAATTGCAAAGGAATTTTTTCTTAATTTCTTTTCCTGAGGTTTCATTGTTGCTATTTATGAACGTAATGGACTTTTGTATGTTGATTTTGTAGTCAGCAACATTACTGGAATCATTTATTGTTTCTAATAGCTTTGTGGTGGAGTCTTTTAGGTTTATAACTTCATGTCATCTGCAAAAAGTGACAATTTAACTTCTTCATTCCCTATTTGGATGCCTTTTATTCCTTTCTCTTGCCTGATTGCTCTGGCTAGGACTTCCAATACTATGTTGAAAAGCAGATGTGTATCTTGTCAAATGCTTTTTCTGCGTCTATTGATACAATCATATGATTTTTGTCCTTTATTTTGTTTAGGTGGTGTATGACATTGATTGATTTGAGTATGTTCAACCATCCTTGTGTCCCTGGGATGAACCCCACTTGGTCACGATGTATATTTTTTTTAATGTATTGTTGCATTCGAATTGCTAGAACTTTGTTTAGGATTTTTGCATCTGTATTCATCAGAGATATCGGTCTGTAATTTTCTTTTTTGTGTGTTATCCTTACCACGTTTTGGTATCAGGGTAACGTGGGCCTCATAAAATAAGTTAGGAAGTATCGTCTCTTCCTCAATTTTTTGGAAGAGTTTGAGTAGGACAGGTATTAGATCCTCTTTGAAGGTTTGGTAGAATTCACTAGTGAAGCCAACTGGTCCCAGACTTTTGCTTTTGGGAAAGTTTCAGATGACTGATTCAATTTCCTTACTGTTGATCAGTCTATTTAGATTTTCCAGTTCTTTGTGATTCAGCCTAGGAAGGCTATGTGTTACTAAGAACGTGTCTATTTCTTCTAGGTTATTGAATTTGGTGGCATATAACCCTTCATAGTATTCTTGGATAATCCTTTGAATTCCTGTGGCATCCATGGTAACTTCTACTCTTTCATTTCTGATTCTGTTTATTTGTGTCTTTTCTCTTTTGTCTTAATAAGTCTAGCCAAGTGTTTGTCAATTTTATTAATCTTTTCAAAGTATCAGCTCTCCGCCACATTAATTTTTTCTGTTGTCTTTTTGTTCTCTATTTCATTTAGTTCTGCTCTGATTTTTATTATTGCCTTTCTTCTATTGACTTTGGGTTCCATTTATTCTTCTTTTTCTAGTTCTCTATGGTGTAAATTGAGGTTATTTATCTGGGTTTTTTTTTGTTTCTTGAGATAGGCCTGTAATGATATAAATTTCCCTCTTAAAACTATCTTTGGTGCATCGCCCAAATTTTGGTAGGATGTATTTTCATTCTCATTTGTTTCTGTGTATCTTTTGATCTCTCCTGTTATTTCTTCTTTCATCCAGTTGTTCTTTAAAAGTATGTTGTTTAATCTCCACATATTTATGGTTTTCCTGCTTTCTTTTTGCAGTTGATATCCAATTTCAAAGCCTTGTGATCAGAGAATATGCTTGGTATGATTTCAATCTTCTTAAATTGGCTGAGGCTAGTTTTTTGTCCCAATATATGGTCTATCCTTGAGAATGTTCCATGTATACTAGAATAGAATTTATAGTCTGATGTTTTATGATGAAGTGCTCTATAAATGTCAATTAAGTCAATTTCATCTAATGTGTCATTTAGGACTGCTGTTTCTTTATTTATTTTCTGTTTAGATGATCTATCCATAGCTGTCGTGAGGTATTTAGGTCCCCTACTATAAGTGTGTTTTGCTCAATTTCTCCCTTTAGTTCTGTTAGTAGTTGCTTTGTGTATTTTGGTGCTCCCTGATTGGGCGCATAAATACTGATGACTGTTATGTTCTTGTTGTACGGTTCCCTTTATCATTATAAAATGCCCATCTTTGTCTCTTGTTACCTTTTTAATCCTGAAGTCTGTTTCATCTGATATCAGTTTGGCTACACCTTATTTTCTCTGGGTACCATTTGCTTTGAATGTAATTTCCAATCTTTCACTTTGAGTCTACATTTGTCCTTGTAGCTGAGATGTGCCTCTTGGAAGCAGCATATGGTTAGGTTTAGTTTTTTGATCCCATCTGCTATTCTGTGCCTTTTTATTTGAGTTCAGTCCACTTACATTTAGGGTGATTATTGATAATATGAGGATTTCCTATCATTCTATCTTTCGTTTTCTGGTAGGACAGTGTCTCCATTGTTTCTTTGCCTTTTTGTTGTCTGTTATTTCAGTGTGGTGGTATTCTATGATTTTCCCCTCGGTTTCTTCTTTTTTTATGTTACATATTTCTGTTTTGGATTTTTTTTGTGTGTGTGTGTTTACCATTAAGTTTATGTAAAAGAAAGTTTAATATTTAGAGTATTCCATTTTCTTCAGCATGCTTACTTTCTCCATTCCCTTGTGCTGGTTCAGACCTTTACTCTATCCCCTTTTATGTTTTTGTTGTCAAAATTAATCCCTATTTATGCTGTAAATTGATTTCTGCGCTGCCATAGCAAGTTGTTTTTTCCCCCCTTTTTTTAAGTGTTTTTTTTTTCTTCTGTACCCTGTATGCTATGTTTAAGTGTACAGTGACTTATTTGGTGTACGGGTTGCCATTTCCTGCTTCAGTCTGTCTGTTCATAATACTACTCATAGATTTTGTATTCATTGTTTTTTTGTTTTGTTTTTTTCCAGGTCAAATAGTTTCCTTCAGTATTTCTTGTAGTGCAGGTCATGTATTAGAAAATTCCCTCCACTTCTGTATGTCTGGAAAGGTCTTTAGTCCTCCTGCGTATCTAAAGGATATCTTTGCTGGATATATTATTCTTGGATCATAGTTTTTTTCTCTTTCAATAGTTTGAATATTTGATTCCACTCCCTCCTGGCTTGTAGAGTTTCTGCTGAAAAATCTGATGGTAATCTAATGGGCTTTCCTTTGTAAGTCACCATCTTCTTTTCCCTGGCTGCCTTGAGGATTCTTTCTTTGTCATTAATTTTTGACAACTTCAATACAATGTGCCTTGGAGAAGGCCTATTGGGATAGAGGTAATTAGGTATTCTATTTGCTTCTTGGATTTGAGTATCCAGTTTTTTCCACAAGTTTGGGAAGTCCTCATCAACTATTTGTTTGAATATACTCTCTGTTCTCTTCTCCCTTTTTTCTCTTTCTGGTATGCCCATTATTTTTATATTGCTCTCTCTGATGAATTCAGAAAGTTCACGTAGAGTTCTTTCAATTTTTTTAACTCTCAAGTCTCTCTCTTCCTCCATCTGTGTTATTTCCAGATTTCTATCTTCAATGTCACTGATTCTTTCCTCTATCTGGTGAGTGATATTACCTAAGTTGGCTGTTTCATTCTTCATGTCTTTTACTGTGTTCTTAATCTCCAGAAATTCTATTTGGTTCTTTTTGAAAATGTCAATCTATTTGGTAAAATGTTCATTTTGTTCTTTGATTGTGTTTCTGAGCTCATTAAACTGCCTGCCTGTGTTTTCTTGCATCTTGTTGAGTTTTTTCAAAACTGCAATCTTGAATTATCTGTCATTTAAACGACATATTTCCATGTCTTTAAGTTCATTTTCTGGAGACTTTTCAATTTCTTTCTAAGCTGCCTTGTTACCTTGGTTATTCATGGCAATTAATGATTTATTAGTTCTTTTCCTAGACATCTACAGGTGTGGGTTCTGCAGCAGGTTGATGGTAAGAGGTCTTTCTTTTGCTTTCCAGTAGGTGTTTGTAGAATGCTTTATTTTCTCTCTGACTACCTTTTATTCTCTCTCTTACTGTAGTGTTATATTTCCTCTGCACTATTCCAGCTTCTCATACAATGGGGGGGGATTCCCTGGAAGGTGGGCTTCTCCTCTGTGAGCAGGTTCCCTAGTTCAGGGCACCATCTCCGTGGGTGGATGTGGAGAGCTTCTGAAGTTTCAAAGCTCTTCATGCACCAGATTCAGGGCCTGTGTGTTTCAGCGGCTCTGTTTACTCCTGCAGGGATCTGCCCAGATGGGTGGGGACAGGGGTGAGGTGGGTTGTGAGAGGTGTCCCAGAGCAATGGTGGTGACCACCAGCACAACCAGTCCTGCACCCAAGCGTCCCTCCCCTTTGCTGGAACTAGTTGGGCTGTGAGTCCATGGCCTTTGGAGGTAGTTCTCAGAACTGCAAATATTCTGTTCTTTTGATCTGACACTGCTACTGTTCCGCTTCTAGCACTGGACAGGTGGGGTGGAGCAAGCTCTTGATGGGTGGGGAGGGGGCGGCTAGGCTCAGTGCCTAAGGCTTCTGTCCTCTGCTCTGCTGTGAGGTCTTAAACCACCATTTTCACCCTTCTTCTTTCACTTTTTCTCCGAGGTCTCTGCCATGAGCGTTGGGTTCATCCATGTTATGTCCTGATCTCTCAGGTGAGACTGTAAACCATAAGGGAAGTGCTAGCAGTAAGAATTATTTCCTCTCACGTGGTTGTGGTAGCTCCGGAATGCAGGGAGCTCAGAGCGCCAGTCTGTGTCCTGAGGCCCACATGGCCTGTGTCTCCGCACTTCCCCCTTCTCTCCTCTCCCACGTGCCCAATTTGCCCACTTTTAGATGATTTTAGTTGCGTGTCTCTTAGTGTTGCCTGCCTGCTGCGCAGGGAGTCCTTTGTTGCATCATGGTTGTTCAATTTGTTGTAAATTCCAGGGGAGATTTCAAGAGGCTCACCTCATGCCGCCATTTCTATGATGCCATCAGCTTTTAAATGTCAATGTAGTTCTATTAAATAAAGAATAGAATTCGCTCTCCTAAATAGTGAAATTTAAGCATCGGTCTGATCCCTGGATTCAGTTTGGTGGAGTCATGGAGACAATGGTGTGTATCTTTTCCTTCCTCCATGTTCAGTGATATCATTGGTAGCTCGATATCTGCCATGGTAGGAATATTTACATCAAGGAAATTGGCAAACACTACAAATCAGGTGGGTTTTTTTGTTTGTTTTGTTTGTTTGTTTGTTTTTTCACTAGAAAGGCTGTTTTAAAACATTTATCTGCATACTACTGGTTGTGTTCCAAATTTCACTGTCACCATGTTTGTTACATACATTTGATAGTCCTTAAATCTGTCCTAAGCATGGCCTCTTCATCATCCTGTGATGCACTTTCTCCCCATTTTGACTAGATGAAAAAATATCATGAATTTCGATGGGATAGCAATACTTTTCTTGGGTAGATTTTTCTTTTCTTTCTTTCTTTTTTTTTTTTTTTCTGTTTAGAGTTTGAGAAGCATGTCTTAAACCTCTAAGTAAAAAAAAAAAAAAAAAAAAAAAAAGTACTACCTGTCCTTCCACGTCAGCCTATAGTACCATCTCCTCCCAAGGCATGCCTTATTACTTTTAAACAAAAATTTAAATTTTTAGAGCAGTTTTAGGTTCACAGAAAAATGGTGAGGAAAGTGTACAGGTATCCCATACAGGCATGTCTTGGATATATTGCAGGTTCAGTTTTAGACCACTGAAATAAAGGAGAATTACAATAAAACAAATTGTAATCTTTTGCTGGTGGAGGGTCTTACCTTCAATTTGTAAAAAAGCACAACATCTGTGAAACATCATAAAGTGAAATACAGTAAAATGAGATATACCTGTGTGGTCCCTGCCTCCACACATGCTTAGCCTTCCCCATTATCAACATCCCCCCCAGGGTGGTGCTTTTGTCACAACTGATGAACCTACACTGATACATAATAGTCACCGGAACTCCATAGTGCATCTTTGGGTTCACGCTTGGTGTTGTATGTTCTATGGGTTTGGACAAATTTATAACATGTATACATCATTATAGTATCATACAGATACTATAAGTCCCTTGTGCTCCACCTATTTATCCCTTCACCTCCAAACCCTGGCAACCTTTGATCATTTTACCATTTCTATAGTTTTGCCTTTTCCAGAATGCCATCTAGTTGGAATCATACAATATGGAAAAGCCTTTACAGACTGACTTCTTTCACTTAGTAATGTACATTTAAGTCTCCCCCATGTCCTTTCATGACCTGATAGATCATGTCTTTTTAGAACTAAATAATACTCCATTGCTTATATATACCACAGTTTAACCATTTACCTCCTGAAGGGCATATGCCCCATTTTTCACAGCTGAAGAATAATTCTGCTTTTCTCTGTGTTCTAACAAGATTTTATTTATATCTTCTTTATAACACGTAAATATTACTCAGCATTATTTACTTTTAATATCCCCTACTATCCTATAAGTTATGAGGAAAAATCTGCATCTGGTTCATATTTATTCCCACATTGCTTAATGTGTTTCAGTAAATAAATTTTAATGGATAAATAACAGGGAACATTTTCCTGGCCACATATTTCCCTAGTTCTTCCATTTATTCTCACTAAATCTGGTAACTTTTATCAAATAGCTATAGAAAGTGTCTTTAAAAGAGAAATAAAAACCTGCCCCTCTTATCACCACTTCATAATCAAACATGAATATACTAAATTCCAAATGACTCACAGACCTTGCTTTTGAATGACACTTAAGAAAGCAATGAATTGAGAACAAAGTGCTAAAATAGCTGTTGCATTTCAGATATCTTTCTAAAGAAAATAATGCAAACCAACATGGTTTTTACAACACATTCCCTTAAAGGTCAGTGGGAGAATAAAACAGCAGTTGGAAAAACATGTTCTGTAGAAACATTTACTTAAATGTTGCTTGTGGGGAAGGGAGGAAATATTTGAGTGATAAAATAGCTTTATTAACAGCATACTGGGCCTCACTTTCTTGGTTTGAAAACAAGCTAAGGATTCCCAATATTATTTGCTTTGTTTTGTTTTCCACTAGGACAAATATAGACAACTTCAGAATTTAATGAATAATTGTATCACTCCCCCAAATGCTCAAACCCATTTGTTCAGATTCAGAAAGTTACCTGTGCCAGCTCAAATTCAGTAGTTTTACAGCTCCAAAATATATATATATACACTTATTCACAATTTCCTTATGCAGATAGATTTTTGTCACTTCCAACATCTTAATTTCTTTTTTAAAAATTCCATAAATATATTCAATCAGCAGCCAGTTAAAAGAACGAATTCACTGGGCAGGAGAGCAGGTGATGCTGACTTTCCATTTGGAAGCAGCTGGCTTTTTTTTTTTTTTACCAAAATGAACTTGGTTAGCTCCAGTGTTAAGTGGGCCAGGGTATAGTGGTCAAGGCTTTGATCTCTTCACTTATGTGTCCTGTTCCCAACCACACATTAGTCTTAACCTCCATAAGCATTACAAGAGCCCTTGCTGACAAAGGAAATGAACTGAGAGAGATTCCATCTGGATCTGTACAAAACCACCGACATGACTGGAAAAAAGTAATCTGAAATGTATACACACTACTAATGGTATTCTGTAATACCATTCTTGAATAGGAAGGACAGTCGTGTTAACACTTAGGATTTTACATACTTAACATTAATAGACACAGGAAGCCCTGTAGATTGCTTTTAGGAGAGGGAATGGTAAACTTTTAAATCTAGGTTAAGAGTGTTGATATTTGGTTGATGTAATTATACAAGGAAAAACAATTTCTAGAGGCCTCCTCTTTTGTGGGAAAGAACAGTCTCCTTAGTACTATCCCAGATTATAAGAATCAGCAGATGTTAGCTCCATGTCATGGAAAATCTTCCTGGGAAAATGTCACTCCTTACAAGAACAGCAAGCACTGAGGGATCTGTACAATGGCATACCGAATAGCTGAGGTAATTAATATTCTGTGTTCTGTTCCACAGTTTAATACTAATAATTCCAAATATGTTATTTAGTTTATAGGTGATTTAGTTTAAATATAGATTATATATATTTAAGAAATTATATATAACATATGAATATATTATATTACATATAATATGTTATATGTAATATAATGTGACAATACTATTAATTGAGAAAGTATCAGTGCTTTTAATAGGACGTGTCAGTACTCTAAAAGTAATTATTAAAGCAAAGATGAAATCACTAGTAATAGAAACAACTTAATTTCTGAGTAACTGTTATGTCAAGCATTATATGATACATAGTTTTTCTATTGTCTCATTTGTCTTCACAACTACTACACTGATATAGATATTGTTTCTCCTCAATTATACAACTGAGGAAACCAGGCTCACAGAGACTTAGTATTTTTCTCAAAAATCCCACTAGGAACTAGTGTCATTAGTTTTTCTGCCATGGTTTTCTGCCACCAAATCTTTGCTTCTTGACCACTACACTAAATTAAATGTGGTAAAATATCAAGATATTTAAAATTAAAATATCATAACAATAAATTTATTAAATAATAAACATATCTACATATTTATGCAATATGGGCATTAACTTTCATTTTATATTCAGACATTTGAATATTTAGATCATCATTTTCAAGACGTGCCCCTTACATAATAATTATGCATGTTATTCATAACCATTCCATTAAAAACTTGTACCATAGTTAAATGAGCCTGGGTTAGACAAGTTTAAGTAGAGTTATTGTACTGCAAAATCCACTTCTCAGATCACAATGTGCATTTTGATTCTCCAAATAGAGGAATAACACAGGTTTGCCAATTTTTCTTGCTTGTTTGTCATGTTTCAGGCACAAACATTACTTCATTTACCATATTTTGCCATGTATAATGCACACTTTTTTGCCCAAATTTGTGAGGGAAAACATAAGCATGTGCATTATACACGGGTAGTACTAAATCCATATCTACATAAATGTTTTTAATTCTTTTATTTATGCTTATGAGTTAAAAGAAATCAATAACGATATCCGTATGCAAAATAATACCCTGGAATATGATAATCAGGTTTGCTGAACTTACAACGAACTTGCAATGATGAAGAGTTCTTGGCCTTCTATGATGCATAAATATCGTAAATTTCTTACCAGTACTTTGTATCTTCTTGTGTTTTATAATTATTTGTTCCATAAAATTTATTTTACCATAATGTTAAAAAATAAATGTTATAATTCCTTTATAATACAAAAATCAAGGACCTAAATGTAAACAAATAAAAATTTAAATTAAAAATTTAAAACAAAATTTTTTTCCCCTGAAAGTTTGGGCTAAAAAGGTGGGTGCGCATTACACGTGGCAAAACATGGTAATTCTAGCAGTCTTATGAGTTCAGTTTATTATAATTTAACAGATGAGGAAATAGAGG
This sequence comes from Rhinolophus ferrumequinum, assembly GCF_004115265.2. Classification (NCBI taxonomy): domain Eukaryota; kingdom Metazoa; phylum Chordata; class Mammalia; order Chiroptera; family Rhinolophidae; genus Rhinolophus; species Rhinolophus ferrumequinum. Next base: position 26,023,856 of record NC_046288.1, read on the forward strand.
CTTATAAATGTGAAATAAATTGTCCAAGTTCCCAAAACTAGATTGAAAATTCAGAACATAGCTATCTTAACTACTAGGATATTCTATACTGCTGCCTTTTTAATTATGAGTCTTTTTGTATTTTTTTCTTATCTAGAACACATTTGGAATCACCAATTAATACATAGTAAAGATACAGTTTTGCAAACCATGACACACTTTGTGTAATTATTTTGTCAGTATCTGCTTCTTCTCTCTGTGCCTTTTGAGCTCCTTGGAGATAAGAACTCAAAGAACATATGTTGTAGATCCTAAGAAGAATACTCTCAACAGGCATTCAATAAATAGTTATTGAATTTTGTCTGTAGATTTATTGACCTCACTCTTCTTGATTGCCAAAATCTACATAAACACTGTTGGAAGTGACAGCATATAAGTAAAAGGAAATCGCAGTTCTATCACAACCAGGGTTTTGAGGACACAATATATTTAATAATACAAATTGTTAGATAACATGTAATCAGAAACTGGACTACAGAATTAAAAACACATATTGTAATTCCTACCTATAATCATTTCAAAATTATATTTATGTTCAAAGTAAACAAATCATTAGTGTTAAAAAATGTGAGATAGTGAGGAGGCCATGTTAAGCACAGAAATAGTTATGGCAGAGGCTGGAATTCTGTATCTTCCATATTACCTCTCTGGGCAAGTAAGCACAGTGTTGAACCTCACTTTCCTGATTTCCAGATGGTTCTGTTATCTTTCTTACAGAATGTTGGAAAAATTAAGTGAGATAAACCATCCAGAGTAGTATGTAGAACATAAATAATCACCAAATAAACGGTAACAATTACTTTTACTCTAGCTGACTTTAAATCAATTCAGACTATTGATTTTTTAAGAACTCATTTACTTATAAGGGAATTGAGCCCATATAAGTAGCCTGGTCATAACATGCTACACTGAGTTTACTTCTGAACCTGTCCATTCCCAATAGGTTCATTTCTTATTTTTAAAATGTGCTGATGGTAGAAGAAACTAACAGATGCATTTTCAGACAAGGCCTAGGTACCCTAACCATGCATCAGCATAACTCACCAACTTCTCTAACAATTTGAAAATTGACTTTGGATGTTTCTTCCATCTAGATATAAACTTAAGCATTTTGAGATGTATTAGATTGTCATATATGAGACAAAAGAGACTGGCAATTCTGCGTAAATGAGATAAATGCTAAATTGAATCTGTTGCCATTTCTAATAGAGCATAGGCCTTTTTGACACGTCATTGCTAAATGTTCTACTTTACAAGATTGAAATTGTCCAAAGTCACTCATTATTCCAAACAGGATCAATACTAAAAGGGATTTACTAGTCAGCTCAGTGCATAAATCTACTATGATTAAAGATGGTTCTAGAGAATATAGTACTAACACTGGCAATTTTCCTTTTCTGGTTCAAAGGAAGTAATGAAATACATTCATTTAAAGGATGACATAGAAATCAATTTGTTTTATCCCACCATACCTATCATTGTTAGTCAGTTACTCGTTTATTAATTTCTCAGATATGTATTGAGTATTTACTGTGTACAGGCATTTTGGGGGATGCAAAGGATACACAAGGATCCTTCCCGTGAGGAGCTTATAATTCATTGGAGAAATAAAAATATGAATGAAATAAATTAATTCAGTGTTGCAGCTGAATAATTTCAGTTATGTAGGGTATCATAAGTACACTAAGATAATTTAAATAGGGAGAATTTACACTTGGTTTGGAAATCATAAAAAGGCTTTTGTAAGTTCTGTGCATTAAAGTTGGGACTTGAAGAATGGATAAATTTGAATGTACAGAGATAGAGGGGAAACAGCATATTTTTAACTTCTTACAATACATTTTAAGCTTTTATAATAGAATAAATGGTAGGAGATGGTCATAAAGTCATTTAATTAGACTTTTCAGTTCAATTAAAAAGACAGGTAATTGGGGGAGGGGGTTGACACAGTGTGAGAGATATAAATGATAAATGCCTAACTATTACTTTGTTTTGTGCACCTAAAACTAATAAAAAGAAAGAAAAAGAGAGAGTGAGAGAGAGAGAAAGAAAAGAAAAAAAAAAACAGGCATTAAATGCCTAGGAAGAAAGTGTTATGCTTAATGCTAGAGGCATCAAAGCGTAATCCTGAAAAACATAGAGTTGGGAGTCAGACTGTTTGTATGTATATTCTAGGCCAGATATTTATAATCAAGTTACTTAATCTCTCTGTACCTTAGTTTCCTCATCCATAATGGAGATGATAATCTGATAATAGAATCTACGCCCCATAGTATTCTGAGGACTAAATAATTGAAGAAATATGAAGTTCTTAAAACCATTTCAGCCACACAGTAAATATTATATATGAATTAGTTAATGTAATAGCCACTAAAATGTAATAATTTAAAAAGATTCTTGAGCTTCTTATAAAGATTCTTTAGCTTCTTATAAAGATTTATTAAACATTCCTATCCATGGTTGCAGTCATAGTTTAATTATTTACCAGCTGTGCTTCTTTGACCAAGTTACGTAATTTATTTGAGTTTATTTTGTTCATTTGTCACATGGTGGGGAGGGTGATAATGACTTCATCTTGCTAGCAGCTGTACCTTTGCTTTGCCTACTGACATCCCTTAAATACAGAAGCAATTGTCTCCGTAAAACTAAAACTGGAACTTTGGTCCTCCGATGTAGACTCGGACTTCAGTGGAATGTATGCCTACGTTATCAAACCAGACAAATATATAAGATTACTTCATGCTCAGTTTCAGAATCTAGATCATATGGCCCCACAATAGAATGACATATTTTGGGATCTTTTTCTTGCACTTTTAATAGGACAAATCAAGTCGACACAATTTTGACTGCCAAATAGACCACTCCTTCTATTTTTTTTAATAACAGCTTGGAGCTATAATTGTCATATAATTTACCCCTTTTAAAATGTATAATTCAGTGGTTTTTGGTATACTCAGGGTTGTGCAACCACCATCTAATTTAAGGACATTCTTATTGCTCCAAAAGAAATTCTATGCCTATTATCAATCACTAGTCAATCCACTCCATCCCAGTCCTTGGAAACCACTAAACTACTTTCCGTCTCTATGGATCTACCTATTATGGATAGTTTATACACATGGAATCATACAATACACTGTCTTTTTGACTGGGTCCTTTCACTTAGCATAATGTTTTCAAGGTTAATCCAGGCTGTAGCATGTATCAGGGCTGCATTCCTTGTGATTGCCAAATAATATTCTATTGTACAAATATACTACATTTTGTTTATCCATTCAACAGTTGATGAGTATTTGGATTGTTTTCACTTCATGGCTATTATGAATAATGCTGCTATGAATGCATATTTTTGCATGGATATATGTTTTCCATTCTCTTGGTTATAAATCTAGAAGTGGAATTGCTGGGTCAAAGGCTAACTCTACGTTCAACATTTTGAGTAACTGCTAAAGTATTTTCCAACATGGCTGAACTACTAAAAAAAAAGGCAATATATAAATGTTACAATTTTTCAACATTCTCTCTAACATTGTTTTATTTTGGTCATTCTAGTGGGTATGCAGTGGTATCTTTTTGTGTTTTCAGATCATTCATATAGGGCTGAAAATATAAATAAATTTCGAGTGGTTATCATCAAATTACTTACCTATAATGCTATAATGCAGAATGAGAAAATAAAAGAATTAAAAGTCTTATAAATAACTAGCTACAAACACATTGCCCTTTTAATAAATGATCAAGAATGTATTCAACTCCATGAAGACATACTCTAAACTGTAGGGAACTAGAGAAAGTTCTGAAATGTTGCTATTTTTCTCATTTTAGAAACTGTAGAGAAAGTATGGCCTACTTCAGTTAAACCAAGCTTTTTAATACATTATACTTAAAATATGAATCTTTTCACAAAATTACAATTTTACATTGGAAGTAGCCTCAGACACAAACAATTACTTCAATTACAGTTAGGACATTTAAATTAAAAAAAAGAAAAAAAGAAAAGGGTAAGTTTAAGTTACCACATCTTAAGTACTTTGTAGAGTATACAAGATTTATCCTTATCTGTATTAGCTTCCTATGGCTGCTGTAACAGATTATTAAACTTGGTAGATAAAAGATATTTATTCTCTTACAGTTCTGTAGCCCAGAGTTCTGAAATCAGTTTCACTAGGTGGAAATTTTTGTCCTACTGACAAAAGTCAGTAGGACAGCATTCCCTCCAGAGACTCTAGAGGTGAATCTGTCCCTTGTCTCATCCAGCACCTGGTGGCTGTCAGCATTCCTTGGTTTGTGGCCACATCACTCTAATCTCTGCCTCCGTGGCTACATATAACTATCTGCATGACTGTAGATTCAGATACACTATTTTGTACCTAGAGATACAAATGTTATGTTTTAAACTTCATTTAAATGGCAATGATAAATCACTTCATATTTCTATGAGCTGGTTTTCTTAATAACAACAAACTTCTTATGAGAGCTAATGTAAATTATTGTCTATGGAAGTTATTATGAAACCCTACTGAAAAATGAGACTAAAGTATAATAATTAATATTATTTCAAAAGACACTTATTGTATACCTACTCTGTGCAAAATATTATAGTCAGTGCTGATGATATAAAATCACTAGTGAATTAGTATCCAATGGAGAGACAGATGTGGAAACATGTATGTAGACTATAATGTAACAAGGAAACTCTGGATAGAGCTCAAAGAGGCTCACATAAGATTAACTAACTGGAAGCTTAGCAGCTGGTACCAGGACTGACACACCGCAGACAAGCAGATCAAATTTCTAAGAAAAAGAAAAACACTGGCAAAGTCAATAATCTTTGTTGATTCAAATAGAAGGAGATATATTTCAACCAATTAAATTGTTTGATAGAATTAGGATAACTTAACACCTTAAAAAGTTTTCTGTGGGTTACAGCTATTAGTATTTACCATATTACAAATTCAAAGTGAGAATTCTAGAAAATATTTACTCATTCATTTTAAACAATAAACTCATTGCATATTAATATGTCACATATTTTAATAAAAAAGGATATTTTACAAAACAAAAGACTTAAAAGAGAAATTTCTTTAATGTATGACTAAAATAGCTGAGCTCTCAAATCTGCTTCTGGATTTAATCTGATGTGATTTCTTTTCAGTTAAAGTGGGTAAGGAAAATCCATACAGATATTTAGTTGGAAAATAATTATATTATTTCATATAGTTCTGGAATACTTTGATAGTACACTAAAATGTGCAAGTGAGAGTTCCTTTAAGAGTAGTTGCCAGGCTAGTGGCCAGTTCACCTTGCAAATTAAACAAGTGCACAAGTGCCTTTCCTCCACACGTGGCTTGTACTTTGCTATTCAGGAGAAATTCTTTGTTGTGTCCTTTCCATTCCATTATGTAGAATACTAGAAAGAAGTATATTTAAGTGTGGAGATTTAATAAAATAAAATTTTCATAGTTCATCAAGGACCTTCTTAAGTGATTTTTTCCCCCCTGAAAATATGTAGCAGTGAAGAATACAATGATTGTTAGTATGGTTTGGTGCTATTGCAATGAGATTGGAGTTCCTCTAGGATTACTTAGAGAACTGCTGGATTTGTACATGAATTGTTAATTGAATTACCAAATTATAACAATATCACTTAAGGGAACATTGAAACATCTCTTTTATGTAAAAACTACAATATTTTGCTATGTATAACGCACTCCCATGTATAATGTACACCCACGTTTTTTGCCCAAACTCTCAGGGAAAAGAAAAAAATCTTTCATTTTAATTTTTTAATTCAAATTTTTATTTGTTTACATTTAGGTACTTGTTTTTTTAAGTATTATAAAGGAATGTTAGCATTTATTTTTTAACATATTATGGTACAAGAAATTTTATGTAACAAATAATTACAAAACACAAGAACAAGGTACAAGAAAGTTTGTGTACTGGTGACAAATTTACGATATTTATGCATCATATAGAAGGCCAAAAACTCTTCCTCATTGCAAGTTTGTCATAAGTCCAACAAAACCGATTATTGCATTCCAGGGTATTATTTTGCAAATGGATATCATTATTGATTTCTAGGGTTACACTTTAACTCATAAGCATAAACAAAAGAATAAAAAACATTTAGATAGATGTGGAATTAGTACTAGCCATGTATAATGCATTTTCTTATTTTTCCCTCACAAATTTGGGCAAAAAAGTGTACATTATACACGGCAAAATATGGTATTATGTGGCTACACTTCTGTCAAGAAAATAAATACTTATGTTTTTACATCCCCCAAACTGATGTTACCAAAGTAAGCCTTTTACTCCTAAAATAGCCCTCAGTTACTTGAAACCCATTTCAGGCAGTGAACAGTATCTTCCACACACTAATGAGTCAATAAATACTTGTTGAATGCACGAAAAAACAAATCAACAAAAATGTAAAATTAGAATTGAAAAATAAACTCCTTGAGAAGGAAACTGACAAAATTATGAAATAATAGCTCATAAATCTATAAACAGAAAAGAGAAAGATTTAGGAAATAATTGGAAGAACTTTAAATGTATACTTGGGAGTCTATTATGCTGGACTAATAAATTATTAACTTTGGGGACTATGCTTTATTTAAAGAGAATAATCCTTTTTTATTCCTCTGGATATCTTGTTGTCAAAAAATACTAAACATTACTAATTGTACTGAAAATATTGTCATTCGCAATCCTTGACATGAAAGCAAATATGAAAATGGTAAGCAATCCCTTTAAATGTAAACATTTAGCCTTCAGTGCTATTTTGATTCTTCAGGGAAGTTTGAGGAAAGAAAAAAAAATTAAGGAAGTTAGTGTTTTGCTTGATACAGATTTAAATAATGGAGCACAGAACTGAATATTTGCATGAGAAAAAAATTAAACTATTTATCAGTTCTTTATAATGAAGTTGTTTTAATACTTTAATGTGAATCATATACATTAAAATGTAAACTATAAAAAAATGTTTAAAACCGATTATAAATGCTCTATGATCACATACCATTTAAAATATCTATGTCCTTTTTCAAATTAATTTAATACAAATAGTTGAAAGTTTATGTTAGATTAAGAATCTGAGAGTCGATGTAAAGAAAGGCTAAAATGACCGACCACTAAAAGACAAAATTAGAGACCATGTTGAATTTCACGTGGTCTGAGACCCAGATGTAAGTACAAATTATCAAACAACAGAAAGTGTTCTTACTTGATTTAGTGCTCAATGGTCTCTCGTATATTAAGTGAATACATTTTCTCTAAGTTGTCATTAGATTTTTATACATCCTCTTCAACTTCTACGAGGAAAATTTATCAAAATGCCCAGCAAGTGCAAATATAATGTAAACTAAAATATAAGACAAAATATTAAGCATTACTAAGATTTAGAATGCTAATACAAATCATGTTAAAATTTCTAATTTAATGTCTTTATAACTCAAATACCCCAAATATTATTGAATTAATATCTTCCGTAAAGCATACATTTTATAATTATTTAATGTTGAGGAATCAGTCCTATAAACAGGATCGACAGGAATGATTGTCAATGTAAGAAGTATGACTCTATAAAGACCATTTTTAATTTTATGGTCAAGGGTGAGTACACTAGTACTGTACTCTGGGAAATAGAAAATGAGATCGATTGCTAACCATACCACCTGAATATTTCTGTTATTTCACATTTTTGTATATCTCCTCTCAGTTAAATTTAATTGACTGAATATTTTCTATGAATATTTCTCAAAAACTGTACTTTCACCATTATAAGTCTTCATCTTTTATAATGTGAAGACAACAATAACAACATGACTTTTCTTTCTCATGTGATATAGACTGACTCTTGTATGTTGACATTAGCAGGATCAGATATTCCCCAAATTAAAACTGCGATTTCCCAAGTCATTGTTAAAGTTTAGCCTCACAAATATCCCTGTTGCACACATGTTCAAACATTCTTCTCAGAGGACCTTGAAGCCAAGGCTTAGTTTCCCTTCAACCATGTCAATAGTGATGTGTAAAGTTATGTGGTCGCAAAGAGTGTCTCACCAGGAAAAAGTGGTTCAAAAAGCCTTCTACACATTTTTCTACACACAGCAATTTGTGGATTATCGGTAAGAACATTCAAGGTGACTTTCACTGAAGAGCTTTTTGAAACATGAGAAACGGCATGAGAATCAGCCAGAGTTTTGCAGCCTGAGGTATTTAATCCCTTAAAGCACATTAGAAAAAGCAGATACAAATATTCCATTGTGGCAGTTATATTTTCACTCCTCCTGTTCTGTGACTAAAATGCTGTATTATGCCCTATTCTCTGACTCTTGGGTGTAATTGTTAGATAATCTATAGTCATGCAAACATGTGTGCTGTAGCCAGCAGGAACCCAGTTTAAAGTACATAATCTTCAGTGTTAAGAATCCTAAAATTAAGGACCAGATTTGTTTTTATTCTGAAATGCTATTGTTGATGATATAGATTTTTTTAGAATATTTTTAATCTAATCTTTAACATAGACAATGGTAGAAATAAACTTATGATCACCTTCTTAAAAAAAAACAAACCTTAGAATTTAAACTACATGTACAAGTTCTCATAACTAATAATATAGTCCAATGCCTAAGAAATTACACTGAACTAGTGCATTCTATAATGGACCAATATAAATTCAATGACTAAGGTCCATCATGAAGTTAGAAAGGTGAAGCTATATTATAAAAGTGATAATTCAACTGTCTATAATAACAAGTGTCAAACAAGTTACGGCAATCACCAACTAGAGAATTAATAAAGTTACAGCTATAGATTGGAATTTATTAATAGAAAAGATTTATTTTGTGCCTGGCATGGTGTTACTTGCTGAGAACACACTGCTGAGCAAAATAGGGTGGATCTTTGTATTCACAGAATTTGCTATCCAGAGAAGTCTTCAGTGTGGCATAAGCTGTGATAAAGAGAATTTAAAAACAGAGTATCTGTGGGTTAGTAAAAGAGGCAAGTTTCTACATTCTCAAGTTTTCTTGTTTTCCGGAGCCATGTACGTGTGTAGGAATAGCTGTTATTGATCAGTAACTGCCCAAGGTTCAGTAAATTCCCTGGGATTGCAGGGCCAATTTTCCAATTTATATATCATGTGGACCAATTTATTCTTCACTCTGCAACTACCTGTCTTCAGGCCATTTTCCTAATAATGCTTATCTACAACAAAAATAAAATTGAAGGTCAATCAACAAAGCTGTCTTCTTTTGTGACAGAGCTAGTGAAGCACTGATGGGAAAAAGAATTAGAAATATTGCTTGAAAGAGTTTGAGAATTTCTAACGTTTTTGTAGATTATACTTAGCCATGATATCATTGTTTCTCTTGCCAATATTAAGAAAGTATTGGATAAAGAGAGTGAGCATCCTTTACCCGAGATAAAGGATAGTATGTCCAATGCTATGATACTCAAAAGATCAAATGAGGATTAGGATCTAATTTGTAGCTATATAAACTACTATCTGAAAAAAAGGAGAGCTCAGAAGAATGTCAGTTAGTATAACCAGACCAATCTTGAATCACTAGACAACGCTGTGTAATGTGAACATTCAACAAAATTCTGATCATAGAGACTAATAACCAGCAAGATGAGGAGAAAAATATCCATACTTTCTCAAAAGATTACTGTATGGTCATGACTTAAAAAGTGAGAGAAATACCAAATGAGACACAGGTGTCACAGTTTTTATGACTTTTACTGAGGGCATCATACTGGAATAGTTAGTGCTAGAACTATGTTGGTGATATAGTTCATATACTTCCCTGCATTTAACTTGCAGTTTCTTCTGTAATAGCTGTAATTTTTAGTACATCAAGTGCTATTCAAGGGACAAGGGGATTGTGAGCTAAAGTATGCACATTTCTAAAATGATGCAAGATTTTTTTTTTAACCTTTAGAGTTTTCAAATATTTGGGAGCACACAGCGTTTATAAACCTACTGAAATAAGTTACGTACTTTAATTGCTCCTGAAAACACTCCTATCTAAAGCACCAACCATGTCTGTTATGTATTCCTCCACCACAGTTTCCTCAGCAACAATACATAGCTCTACAAGGTCTTAAGGATAAGAATGTGATGCCATTTGGGTGAAAAGGGGGTGGAGAGGTTTGAATCCAGTAAGGTCTCAACATTTTCCAACAAAACACTATAAAAACATTTGAGGTGGGAGGAATAACACTCATTAACCTCTTAAGAGTTTTTTAAATGGAAGGATATTAGTCTTTTTCAATTTCTGAGGGAACAACATACATCTCAAAGTGGATATTTCTTTACTATCAGCAATAATTTGGCATTTATGGAGCTATCTTATTTTCAACATATACAAACAGCTGTGTGTACCTTTAAAACTATTAAAAGTTAACAACATTACTCATTCAAATTACAGCTACAGTACACTCACCTACCAGAAAGAATTCTTGATTTCTCCCTCTCTCATACCCTACAATTAATCCATCAAGTCCTGTCTATTCTACCTCCAAATAATGTCTCTAATCCATTTACTTTTCTCCACTTCTAATTCCACAACCCCCCAATGGTTAAGCTATTCATCATACCTAAGTATCTGGGTAACATCTAAGTGATCGCCATCTTTTCATTCTTACCTTGCTCCTATGCAGTTATCATATCAGTAAGAGGAATGTCAAAGAGAATCATATGCACAACTGCTTAAAGCCTTTAATTTCCCTCCTTATATCTAGAATAAATACAAATTCTTTCCATAACATGCAAATAAATCCCCGAATAGCTTTTCTCTAGCCTTTCTTACAAAACTCCTATCATGCCACAGTCCTTCAACTCATTATGCTCCAGAATAATGGCCTTCTGAAATGTCTTAGAACAAACACAAATGTCTTAGAACAAAATTTGTCTTAGAATCGATCCCAAATTAAGGCATTTGCCCTTGTTGCTCAAGAATTTTCTTTCTTTACCTATAAGCATAACAATTCTTCTCCTCTTTTATAAATAAGTCTGTCAATTTCTCAGACACTGTGTTTCAAAACAAAGTGTTTTAAATAATCTGATCTAAAATTATCTCTTCTTAATATTTAAAATATTTTGTCTGTGTCCTTTGCCAGAATAAACATCACCATGAAAGCAAAGGCCATATCTGTGTTTTTCCCTCTGTGACAAAACTGTATCAGTCATAGTGTTTAATACACAGTATACACTCAAATAAGTATTTGTTAAAATAATAAATGAATTAGTGAGCCAACTAGTACTCACAGCCTTCAAGTACTGTGTTTTTCTTTGTAAACAAACAGGAAGAGTTATAATCAACGTGATAAAAAAACACTCAAGGAAAAAAACCCAACTTTCAAAAAAGTCCTTTAATTATTTTGTTAAATACCTGAAGAAAATCTGGAATAGTAATAATAATAATAACATAGTTCATATATTTTATGTTACTATTTTAATTCTAAAAAATAAAATAATAAAATAATAAAAATTATGTTAGAAAAATATTATCATCACTCACATCTTGTTGATGAGTAAAGCAAGGTCCCCAAAAGGTCTCAAAACTTACCGAAAGTCACAGGACCAGTAAGTGTTAGAATCAGTCCTTAAATGCAGGTTTAATATCTGAATCTCTACTCTTGAAGTTTTAAAAAAGTAAATGCCTTAATTTTTAAACACTAGCGCTTCTTTCAAGAATTGCTATAATTTGTTTTAGAGACGATCTCCTGATCATTTAAAAGTCAAATAATGCCGACCAATATATCTGGATATATTTTATTTCATAAAACATAGGCAATTCTTTTACATTTACTATTTATGTTTAATCAACTTCTTCACTCATTAACAGTCTAAATGAAAGAACAAAGCCTATGTTCTAACAAAATATTAAATATCTTGCCATATATATATATATACACACACACACACACACATATATATATATATACACATATATATATCTCGACTTCTCCATTTCTAATTTCAGCGCCCTCCAGCCTAAGTCATTCCAATATACACATATATATGAGCTCAAATTAATGATTTTTGAAATAATTATTCTGTTGTGCATTATACTCTGAATATTCATGTCACATCAACAATGCCAAAATTATAGAATAGAATTGAAAGGGATTTCTGTATTTCATTGTAAAACTTTCTATTGTAGCAATTTTACACATCATAAATATAAAACATATACCCACCGGATAAATTTCAACAAAACCTTATAAAAAAGTACAAACACCTATTTTAAAAAATTACCTTTACAAATAAGTGCTATATTTATGTGCATAAATATCGTAACAGAACTTTTTGTCTCGAAAAGATTTTTAAAATATTGTTTCATAATTTGAGTCTACTGTCCACAACTAATCTCACCATAAATTTATATGTAAACTATTCACAACAGCACATCCTACATAACAGCATGAGGATATTTCTCTACGTTATGTACATTTACTTCACAGGACTTTGGGGAAATTTATTGTCAGCTCTCCTATGAAAGACTCCTCTGAGCTGTTTTATTCTGGGCAATAAAATAAGATATTAATTAGCTGTTCAAAGCTCAGGTAGTGATGTGACCACACAGAGTACAGCCTTTTGAAATGTGTTTATAGTTTTTAAATGCAAGAAAATCAATAATCGCATTTTTTTTAAAAATTCAATTATAGCTCGAAGATTAGTTATATAAGATCTTTAAATAAAAATGCTAATTAGTTGAATTAGTTTCTTTATCTTTAAGACTAAACCCATGACTTCTACCAGGTGTATTTTTATCCTCACAAGTGAGCCATCAGACGGCCAGCCAGTGGTGAGGAGGTTAAAAGCAAAGGGTATTTTTTGGAACAATCTGCCTAGCATTAATGCAAGAGTGACTGTTTTTGCCAATAAGTAAAATCAATTCTCCACCTTGTCTGCCACTGGTATGGAGTTGCTGCATCCATTTAGTCCATCAACTGTTTATCTCACAGGAATGCTGGACTAAATGTTTTTGTTCAAGGGAAAATAACAAATGAAACCACAGCCAGTACTTAAGTTTAAAGTTTTAAAATCCTGAACCCAGCCTTAAACAGAGATGATAAGAAGAGTACTCATTTTGAGATATTTCTCATTGATTTGGTTATCAACACTTAGGTCTTTCTGGATATGTTAAAAGTCTAGCTACTCCTTCAGCGACTCAGAGAGAGTGAATCAAACATAATGAGAAACTCCCCCCCGCCCCCCTGCAAAGTCCATGGGCTATACGAGTATATGTTAGTTAATACTGAGTTACTTCAATAATCAGTTTGTTATATAAACTCAATGCTTATTCAAGGGTGAAAAACATTGCATTCCTACTATCTTTTGTATTTTGAGTATATAATGTTATACAAATTGACATTGTGAGTTGTTCCATTTAACTGACTTATTATTAATAAAAGACAACACTCTTCCACTCAATTCTTTGCACGCACGTAGGTTCGTTTTTGTCTTTTGTAAGTGGAGTGAGAATTTAAGTGGCTCTGAAAAGACCTGGCCCAGAGAACTCTCAGCAGTATTTCCTGAATTGGTTAACTTCATTTATGTCTTAGTAGCCTTACATAAACAAAACTCCAGCCATAATGGATGAGCAGATAGAGAAATTCACTGGAAAACTCAGAAAGGATAGCAATCAGGAAGGGCGCATCATTGAGAATCTGGGCACTTTGTTTTACATAATTCTTATTTGTATGCCATGTCACATGGTACAATTTTTTCCCCCATTTCTCTCTGTTCTATTTTTCTTTTCTAAATGCAGCTCCAACTCACCCATAATTTCCCCCAAAATTTTGTTCTTAGCACCAAGTCTTTATCATGTTAACAGCACAGTTACCACATATAAAAAAATCCATATTCTGCTTGAAATTTTCCAGAAAATCTGATTGTCTCAGTCAAAACTTCGGATACTTCTAGGGTGACAAAAGCAAAGCAAAATAAAACAAACAAAAAAATAAAACAAAAACCACTCCTTTTTCAATTGTCATCTCTCATCCACTTACCTTGGCCATTTTGTTGACCTGGGATATCAAGAGTGTTCCATCCAATAAGATTCTTACAATTATAAGATGAACATAAGAAATAGGTATTACATATTAAAAACTAGACTGTACAACAGTTATGATAGGATTTTGTCAGTATTCCATTTAATATTAAGAAGTGATTGGTTATAAACTTTAAAATTATCCGTTTTGTGGGAAAGAAAAGCAAATAATGGGGGAACTTTTATTTGAAGTGGAAGACTATCCTATAATACATATTTTTGAGGGTGCTAAGTGACCTTTTGGCATGGTACAGACATGGAATTCTAATTCCATGTCTATTACTTTTTGAAGAGGCATGATGCCTACAAAAATTTAATGAATGCTGATATGTATACTTACATGGCATGTTATGTTTGTAACTATAAACTCCAAAAGTTTAACTCACCTCAAAATAATCAACTACCAATAGCAATAACATATGTTAAAGTATAATAATTACAGCAAATGCATTAAATACAAAATGAGGTTTATAACAAAATGTATTATTTAAAATCCTTATAAGGATGAATAATTTGGCTCTGAGTTTATTTTAACCAATGGGGGGAAAATGGGGGCAGAAATATCTTCTTGATTTAGACTATACATAATATTACAAATATGCTAGCTACTCAATGGAAGCATCACTATTCCTAGGCCCTGGGTCCTAAGAAATTACTCACTTGCATTACCAGAAAACAAAATAGTTCAAAATAAAAAGTATCTTCAAAAAAAATCTTCACAGTGGCTACAGTTAAGGGAGACATGGGGCTGCTTCTTCTAACATACCTTAGTGCAGGCTGTTACATATGCCAAAGTACAATTCATTAAAAGCAACTGTATTCTGGGGGAAGGCAAAGGAGAGTAAGGATTCCAAGAACAAAAGATTAAGACTCAGCTATGTGATGTTCAGAGTAAATCCAAGAATAGATACATTGGAGAGTATTAAAAACCTCACCTCATAACTCCTAGACAATTTGCTATAATTCAGTGTTTACTAGTGTTTATATTTCAGCATAATGCATAAGTAAACCTGAGGTCTATTTTCAGAAAATAAAATACCTATTATTTTATATTATTCATCAAATACAGGGCTATATACTTCTACTGTCAGGTCAGGAAGGAATATGGTTTGCATCCTTTATTGATAGATCAGAAACCTGATAAAAATACATCCTTGAAAGAATGTTCCCACATAGAGATTGGCCCAGATTAAAAAAAAAGATATAGATTCTACTCTAGGGTAGCTAAATGATAGAAAATTAATCAGAAGTTTTTCAGCTATAGTACCCACCTCAAGATTATAAAATATCTGCTGCTATATTTTATACTAGCTCACTCATAGTTCACTCATAATTTTAGATCTTAGATTTAGACTGTGAATATATCTGAAATGTATTATGATTCATGTAAGCTAAGAATATTTTATTGTATTTTCCATGATAGCAAATTGTATTAAATTTATTAACTAGTTATATTTCTACAGCTTTGAAACACAAGTTTTATAATATATCAAATATACATACACACACAATGTATATCTGGATCTAGTTTAGTCTTTGTTTATTTCTGTACTAAATACCATCCCATTTTAGTCATTGAAGTTTCAGAGTATACTTTTATATCTAGTATAGTAAATGCCCTCTAAACTTTTATTAGCTAATTTACAACATTTATTGTACCATATGAGATACAGAAATAAATTGTCAAAGATTCCCACAATACTATTGGGATATTAATCAAAATTTTCATCTGGAAGACACAGTGTAGCTCCCCTTTCATTTCAGCTTTGTTTTCTACCCCTTAGTGACTGTTTATCACGGTTTTATAGTTTGTCATTTTCTTTTAGGTGTCTTATAGTTTTATTGCTATTGTGAATAACTTTAATGTTTAAACGGTTTCTATGATAATTAAGGAAAGATCTTAACCACTGTTTATATGTAGACAAATTTTGAAACTTTTATTACTTTTAGTTCCTGTCCAATTAATTTTCTTAGATTTTCTGAATTAAAAATTAAGTTGCCATGGAATAATGCTATTTGTGGCTATATTTAAAGTATGAGTTCCTTCATTTTTCTTGACTTATCAGGATGGTCAAGAATTTTGACCATCAGGACAATGCTGGATAAAGTGTAAAAGCTTTGCTTTTAGCTTGGTAATACTTGTAATACTTTACAACATATTTGATATTTTCTAACACATTTTATTAGTTAAGAAAGTTGTCATTGTTGACTTTTAAAACTCAATAGTACGCTTCAAAATTTGCTTGGACTCTAATAAAATTCTATCACATGTATTTTCATAAAAAAGTACTTTACCATGTTCTCAATTTATTCTGCAATTAGCTAAGGTATTATTGCTATTAGGTCAATACTTACAAATTTATAACTTTACTTAAAATGTTGAAGTATCACTAGGTAATTTTACATATTGTTGCACATTGTTAAATAATTTTACGTATTGTTATGATAAAATTAATCATATTGTAGTTTAATAAAACAAACTCCTGAGACTCCAACTCTTTATAAACATTTTTCTTTATCGTTTTATTCACGTTCTACCTATGGCTTGTGCTGCAAACACCACAATCATCAAGCTTTATTTACCCAGAGTAAAGAGACAGTTTCTGATTGAAACGCTGCTATTTATTCAAGTGCTAACCAATATCCTTTCATACTTTCATACTAGCAAATAAAATCTCTTCTTGACCAGTCACTGGAATTAAATCTCTCGCATTAATTTTGAAATTTTTATTACTTGTTTTTCCTAATGGTCCACTTACATAAAATATGTTGATATAAAAATTGAAGCAGAGCTTTGCGGAAGACTCATCAGTCAGCGGAGAATGGGTGCGGCCTCTGAGGAGGATGAGAAGATTACCATCCGCAGTGTAATGAGAATGCAGTCAGTGATGTTCATACCAGTTCTCATTACAATCTTTGTCATTGCAATGAATGCACGGTATATCATTTTCAATCCTTGTTATATTCTTTGTCAGAAAAATGAGACATCATTCATGCCATCTGCCTTTCTTCCTCACTCCCTTCCCAGACGCTTTATCGTATTTTTCACAGATTGCATTAAAGGAATAAATTATGGAGCTCATACGAAGCCCATGGCAGAGCCTTAGTACCAGAGCATAGTCCCGAATCATGAATCCACAGGCCACAGAATAGAATTGCAAAACAAAATAGGGTAATTACAGGTAAATGCACTGTTCCGAAATAAAAGTATATGCAGAAGTATCCCTTGTGTACATGACATAAGTAAGCAAAATTTCTATAAGGCACTGTAATAGCTTGGAATGAGAATACTGTGAGTATAATTAACAAATCATTCAATTGCTACACTTCCATATCTCACTTTCCCAATGACTCACATAAATAAGTGGGCTGATAAAGGTGAGTGTGTGTGTGTGTGAGAGAGACAGAGAGAGAGAGAGCCAGAGAGAGAGAGACAGAGAGAGAGAGAGAACAAAGTAAAAACTTAACACTGAAGGTTTACAGGAACCTAAAAGTTACCTCTAAAATCCTGATTAATAAACAAACAAAAAAATCTTACTGAAGCTCTTTGAAACTTTATTTCCCAAGAAATACCCCAATTTAAAAGGAATGTTTCGTTTTTGCTCATTATTCTGACATAATTATGAATAGCCAGCCCTTCTTTCACTCATAAATTTCTCTATTAAACAATCAGTTATAGTGTCACTATGTATAGGCCCTTATGAGCCCCCCGTGTCTACTTCCTCCCCAATCCAAAACACCTGCCGTATTCATACTCATAATGTCTTTTTCCTTAGGCTGTACACATTGTTTCTAAATGCTTCCAGTGTCGCAGGCACAGTTGTGCCTCATCTTTACAGCTGGAGAGTGGAAATCAAGCACTTCAGGTTTCTCTTTGGACAATATAGGTATTGTAACCTTAAAAATACCATTTTACAAGGAAAAGACTAATGAAGTGAATTATTTTGAATAAGGCAATTATTTATATGCATTTGAACTGAGTTTTATTGAACATCCTATGTAGGTATTCATACTTATTGCATTTGCTAGGCATTCTGTAATTATTTTTACACTGTCACCTCCCCACATCAGTCTTCAAGTTGGGAAGCTAGCTAATGAACTAAAATCTAGAGGCAGGCATACCTTATTTCATTGTGCTTCGTTTTATTGAGCTTCACAGATGCTGCATGTTTTACAAATTGAAAGCAAGTCCCTCCACCAGCAAAAAAATTGAAAGCAAGTCCCTCCACTACAACTCACTTTATTGCAATACTTGCTTTATTGTGGTAGTATGGAGCCAAACCTAAAATATCTTCAAGGCATGTCTGTAGTGGTAGGTTTACTATATTATAGATATAAGTATGCTACTCTGAGGTAAAGATGTTCTTTGGTCAAATAAAATCAAGGTTCTTTCTTAGAGTTTTATAATGAGTATTAAAATATTAATGTCTAAGTGAAGTCTTGTAGTAAAAACCGTTTAATCTTGTTTAATCCAGTATTTCCCAAAATGAGGTTACCATGCAACACTGTTATATAACACCTGTTATTAACCCACAGAAGCAGGCCTTTGAAGCATACTTCAAAAAATGCTGAACTAACTGTGAAATAGTCCTTTTTCCAATAATTACATGAAAAAGAAGTTTAAGTTACTACTAAAGAAAAAAAAAAGTCATGTATTATATCATCCCTACAGTTTCTCTTACTTATATCTTCCTTGTTTAAAAGGAGGCAGTAGGTACCCTGAGCCCTGAGGTCAAAGAGATAAATTTCAATCCAAATGAGTCTACAAAATATAATTAATTTTAAGTCAGCTCCATTTTTCACCAGTCTTTAGAACTAGGTCAGATGCAGAGCTGTTCCTTACAGTTGAGTGTACTGTAGAAAAGTCCTGAATAAAATTTATCTTCTGTGAATAGAATCAGCAAGATGGCAGAATAGGAGCCTCTGCACTCCCCATCATCCATAGACACAATGAACACACAGCTATACACAGATCAGGTCCCGCTGAGAGAAATCGAGAAACTAGTTGAAAGGTTCCTGCGCACTGGGTAACAGAGAAAATACCCAGTGAAACAACTGAAAAGTTGAGGCACACTTGCACCATAAACCCCACTCCCAGGACAGCACCATATAATAAGGAAGGAATCCTCTACTTTCAGCTTCTCCCTTATTTTGAGGAGCAAAGAGTTTGGCTCAATATCTAGCATCCCAACTTTTATGGCTGTTTCCTGAAAGACTGGCTCCTAACACATCCACCTCTGGGAACTGGTGAGGCCCTGCATGTGCTAGTCCTTCGGGCTTCGAGAATAAAGAGGCAACTTTAAACGGACACACAAGCACTGCCCATAGCTCTTCTCCCATCTTAGTGCAGAGCAAACAGGCAAAAAGCCCAGCTCTCAGATTCTCGTTGGAAGGGATTAGACTGTACATCTAAAGTCTTGACTTTTTTCCACTGCTTCCCAAGGGTCTGGATTCTAACTACTCTGTATATCCCTGCCCCTCCCCTCCCTTCACATTTGTCAGATCTGAAATGTGCTCTGAAGGTTCTCCTTGAGCATTTATCTTTCACATGCATTTCTCCAACAAATCTTTTCCATATCTAATCTTGTCTTGGCTCTGCTTCTTGGAGTACCCAGACTGGCACAGATAATAATCATCTTACATGTGTAATTGTTTTTGACCATCATCAGAAACGTCATCCTTATTTACCTCTATTATGAAAGAACGATGATGTTATTTCACAGTTACCATGACGGGGTACAATCTTAAGCACTTATATGATCTTACTGGATATTCATAATAATTCTAAGATTGTCACCAACCCCCTTTTAGAAATGTGAAAACAATTGTAGGACAGGTTATACTTCTGAAGGAAACATGACGTGCTCCAAAAGGGCAATTGAAGAGAGTTTCATAAAGGGACAATTTACAAATATGTTGGCAACTAAAGAAAAACCAAAAGAAAAACATAGAGACACCCTGAAGCTAGCGACTACAGAAGCCTCACCACCCCCAGCTCAGGCAATTTTGGGGGAAAGAGGGACATACCCAAACACCTTGAGACTTATAACTGAGGGAATGTAGAGGCCACCATCGGATAGGAACTTTATTCATAGGTAAAGCAATACAGAGTTGTCAGAGACAAAAATGGAGAATAACTAAACATAATTCTCTCTCTACCTTCCAGTCTCTCTCTTATCAGTTCCTCTATTAGCCAACCCCAGCCAGAAGCTAGAAGGCTAGAGAGCCCATTTCATGCAGCTCACACAGGCCAGTCTCCTGAAACAAAACAGGTGAAGAACAGTAGAAAACACATCTGAATGGGGACAATAAAATACATTAAGAATAGGAAAGCAGTGATTGAAAGTCACATTACCAGTATATCTCATAAAAGTCAATGTTGGAAACAGATCAAATTTCTTCAACACCATAGGGTCATTCCTACCACATATTATTCAGGGTTCTCCAGAGAAACAAAGCAGGTTTTATATTATATATATATATGTGTGTGTGTGATTTTACACATACACATACACACACATACACACACGAGTATGTGTGTGTGTGTGTGTGTGTGTGTATATATATATATATATATATAGAGAGAGAGAGAGAGAGAGAGAGAGATTATAATGTATTGACTCAAACAAGTACAGAGGCTGAGAAGTCCTATGATCTTCTCTATAGAAGCTGGAGACCCAAGAGAGTTGGTGGTATAGTTCAAAGACCTAATAGCTGAAGAGCTGATGGTGTAGCTTCCAATGTGAGTCTGAAGGCCTAAGAACAAAAAGTTTGGAGGGCAGGAGATCAATGTCCCAACTCAAGTATACAGGCAGAGTTAAATCAACCTTCTTCTGCCTTTCTGTTCTCTTCAGGTTCCCAATGGATTGGATGACGCTCACCCCCATTGGGTACAGCCATCTAATTTATTCAGCCTACCAGTTCAAATGCTCATTTCTATGTGTACACCCTCATGGACATGCACAGAAATAATGTTTAACCAGTAGTGTGGGCATCCAATGGACCAATGGCAAGTTGGCACATAAAATTAATGATCACATACGACTATACCATCATGCCATCCTCAAAGGGAGCTAGTGTTAATAAGGGGCTCCATTAATTATTTCTTTATTTTCCTCCAATAAAATAAATGATTAGTTTCCATTAATTATGTCTGAAGAAAAGCAGCAGCTATTAAAGAGAAGAAACTTTATATTGTCTTAATCTGTTCAATGTCAATATAATTGTGATTCCAGACATTTGTTATGATTATTGGGTAATGATCACCTCATAGTCCCTTTCCTCATGTAGTCTGCTGAGCATCTGGTACTGTTGTTCACCCACAAAATTGAACATCATATTGTATTTAGTTGGAGTTCTGAATAATTAACCATATTCTTACCCCCTTTCAAATATTCCAAGTTGAAGAGCTATTCAGTAGCTTCAACAGAGTAAGATGAAAACAGGAAATAATGCCTTACTTTCAATTGGTTGCAGAAAAGACAAAAGGCCAGGACTGACAAAGAACTGCAGAGACAAAGTCAAGTCACAGAGAGCAAAAACTATACAGAAAACTTCAACATCTCTGGCACCATCAATCACTGATAATATTTCAAAAGCATAGGTCACCTTTAACTGGAAATAATATGACTGAAATAGATCATTTAGGTAAGGAAAGCAGTGTTGCACCTAATGCGACCCTCAATATTCATTTTCAGGTATCAAAAGAAAAACTACTAGGAAGTTTTTAGGAAAAACTACTAGGAAGTTTTCAGGAAAAACTACTAGGAAGCCAGAGTTCACATTCATTTCACAATAAAATTGTTTTATTTGTGAATGCCTTTGTATGCTCCTAGTCTAACCAGTCGAAATATCTCTTTGAAATATTCTTATTAGTAAAAAATTTAAGATAAGAAACTTAAGCAGCAAAATCTATATTACATCAAAAATATAGAACACAGACATTTCTTCAAATAGAGTTTTTCCCCTAGACTAAAATATATATATGGTCAAAAAAATTTATACACCTTTTAAAAAATGAAAAACACTGTATTAAAATTATAATACAATGAATGATGCTAGCATTCATTTGATAAAGGCTATCTTTTTTTATTATTATTAGTTTCAGGTGTACAAAACAAAGTAATAGACATTTCACCCCTAATAAAGTGATTAAGGCCATCTTTTGAGCGAATGTCACACTACACATTGCAACTGTAATTCAATTTTGAAAAATAATACATAGATAACATCTCTTAAAATGTGTACATTTTTTGGCACCCCCAGTGTTTGTGTGTGTGTGTGTGTGTGTGTGTGTGTGTGTGTATATATATATATATATATATATATATATATATATATATATATATATAGAGAGAGAGAGAGAGAGAGAGAGAGAGAGAGAGAGAGAGAGAGAGGAGTCCTGCAGAGACTGAATTGTAACATGTTTGAAAAGAAAATAAAACCAGAAGACAGAAATATACTTTTAAGCTGGGAGCCCATGTGTCCTCTTTAATTAGCTGTCAAGCTCCCACACGTAGTTCTTAGGAAACACAACAGTAGTTTGGATTTAATGAGTTATTTAATAAGAGTTTTAGTCTTAGATGTGTTTACTGAAAGGAGATAAGCATTACCTCCCTAGACACATCTCTTTGCAATCAAGTGTTTTTGAAGGTGCTTAGTAATCACCTGGTTGACAGGAGATTAGGACTCAGATCCTGGTCTGTGAATTCAGTTCTAGAAATATCAGATGGACTAGTGAGGCCCAGGGTTCTGATAGCTGGAAGAAGAATCAGACTCGGAGAAAGAAGATAGACGTCTTTGGGACACCTGAGCATATGTGTGAATGTAAGGAGCTGGAACATGTTAGGAAAATTATGTTAGACAATTTTTCTTTAAATATTGATCTTGAGTGAAGTGGTGTCAGCAGGAACTAGGGCATGGGGGCCAACAGGATAAGGTGGCCCAGTAAGGATCCAAGAGGCCAAGACAGCCAGGGCTTTAGCATGGCTCTCAGTAGTCATGTGGAAGTTATACTACAGACACTGACTGGGACAGTTTAAAAACTCATGTCCTCACGACCTTACCTGCCTGTGCTCCATCTTGTCTGGCAGAGTAGCAAATGAGCAATCAAAACAATTGAGTCATGAAAAAGTGTCAAGACCCTGAAATTATTCACAAGTAAAATTGCAAGAAATAAAGACAGCCAGAAAGTAGTAAATTATAGAAGGAATTTTAAAGTACTACCAAGAGGAAGACATTTTTGTAAGACACTCTTTTTCAAAGTCAATTCATTCTTGTCCCTTTTCTCTGTCACACA
This sequence comes from Rhinolophus ferrumequinum, assembly GCF_004115265.2. Classification (NCBI taxonomy): domain Eukaryota; kingdom Metazoa; phylum Chordata; class Mammalia; order Chiroptera; family Rhinolophidae; genus Rhinolophus; species Rhinolophus ferrumequinum. The sequence continues at coordinate 26,047,262 of NC_046288.1, forward strand.
TCTTTTATTTCAGAATTAATACCATCTTGATGAAAAATTTGAACATTTAAGTTGCATCCACTCACCCACTTTTTTAATTTGAACACGCTACCATCTCATTTTATTCCTTTACCATTTCTCTCATTTGTCCACCACCACTGCCTTGGCAAGGAATCCTTGCCATAACAAACTGAATAAAGATTTACAAAGCCAGATTTTTTATAGCTCCCATCACATGCTTTGCGAACATGGACATATAGATATCTGCTGAGTTGTAAATTCCCTATTTAGTAGTTCAAAAATTAGATTTTTGATGTAATTTCTGGAATTTGGTATATTGATAATTCTGATGTTTTATGTTCAGTGTCTCAATTGTTCAACCTCTAAAATGAAATAAATATTTTCCATTTCCATTTTCCATCCTTATAGGTATGCTTTTAGAACTAATGAGATAATATTTATAATCCTAGGGAGTAGATAGCTTTCTTTCTCAAGACAGTAGTGTGCAATTTAGTGCTTATGAAGAAGCAATTTACCGAATGGCACCCTAGTGGTATAAGAAATACTTTAAGGACTATTTTATTTTGCAAAAGTGAAAAATTAGTGGATTCTGCATAGCAGAACTTGACAATACTTGTAGCTTAAAAAGTTTTAAGTGATAAAAAAGAAAAACTAATCAGTATTGTTTCTCTGAAACACATTTCTGGAATCTATACTTTCCTAGCTTTCATTTTATTTTCTAAAGACAAATATTTGCTTACACTTAATTCATAATTTCCCCTTGACGCTTTTACTTTGTATATACTTCCCTTTCATTAGTAATGTTATTTGTGGAAACATCACCTTTTATGTTTTATATTTAACCCATTCTTATTGTTTTAACATATTGTTTCATCTCATCCATTTACTATTTTTCTCAGATGTCCACAATTACAATAAAATATGCTTAATTATTTTTTTAAAAATCAGTGAGGGAGAGAAGTAAAGATCTTTAAATGCAGGAGTGTGATTCAAAACCATATTATCCAATGATAATGTGTGTAAACTAATATATTTTCTCATACTGAGCATGATGAGTTTCCACTTGCCTGTGCCACAGATGCCCTGGTACACTCAGTATTTATACTGTGATTGTATTATTCACTGTCAATCTCCTTGAAATTAATTTTCATTTTAAAATCATTTGTATATGTCCCTAATTTAATTTCAAACTTGATTTTATAGAGAAAAAACTAGCAAAGAAAAAAATCCAGACATATTTTCTAAATTGATTATAATAAAGAAAAGAACTACACTAGTCTAACTGCATAGCAGCAAGTGAATATAGTGTTACAAATTTGAGTAGAGTTTCTATAGTTTGTAAAATTCTGAAATCAGTTTTAGTAACTAAAATGTACCATAAAAGTCATTAGAAGATATGATAATTAGGTATTACACGAAATTTGGAAAGAAAATAGGTTTTTTGAAAACCAGTGAACGAAAAATGGAATGCACATAGTATATCTAAGTACAAAAAATAATAATAATATTTAACAATGCCAGACTACCTATTCTATTAATATGGTAAAATAAATTTACTTTAAGACAGGCATACATACATAATTTGAAACTTACCTAAACGGAGTAGTTGACATATCAGCAAGATATCTGGAACCATCACTCAAAGACATGATAGATCTACTTTGAAGATGGTTAAGTTTTAGACCTGCAAACTTTATCTATAATACTACTGCTACTACTACTACAGCTACTATAACTACTACTGCTGCTGCTGCTGCTGCTACAACAATAACTACTTGTACTATTAGTACCACTTTTATTATTGTTATTAATAAACATAGCCATCTCGAGCTGTGACACTAGGGTAAGAACCTATATTTTCAAAGGCAATGTAGACAGAAAAAAAGCAGAATTTAGTGCTTATGGGATAACTTTCCTTCTCAACCTAATTAAACTTATAAATAAAGAAACCTTTAAGATGTCAATGGTTTAAATTTTACCCTTGCAATATTTTTATATTACTTCCAAAAAATTTAGGTACCTTACTTGAGTAAAAAGAAAGCTATTTTTTGTTAGAGGAATGTGGGAGCCATTATTGTCATTCCCCCCACTTCTGCTTTTTCTTCATTCTAGAACCATAGTGAATTGCTTTTTCAAGCAAGCTTCCATGTGGTTGAGCAGAACGACGTAATTCTGGGCAATGAGTTATAAGCCACTTCCAGCTCAAAATGTGTAACGCTGATGTGAAACCCTTCAGAGCTCTCTTCTCCCCTTACCATGTTCAGAGCCAACGTTGAAGACAGTGGGTGCTCTGGCAAGCTGATTTGAGAGTGAAGATGTGTGTGTGAGCAGCACTCTCAGGTGACGCACAGTGGAAAGGTAGCATGAGCAAGAAACAAAACTGGGTTTTAAGCTACTGAAAATTTTGGAATTGTTTGTTACTGCATCCTAACCTACACTCTCGTGACTGCCAAGGCTGTCTTCATTGACACAGGAGACTAATGTTTCGTAAATCACTTTGTAAGGTATAGCTAACTTCTTACAATCCCTTAACTCTTAAATCTGTAGGTAATTTTCTTTCTAAAATCACCTTTTTTAAACTAAATTACACAGTGGTTTTGACTTTTATATTTTGCATGGTAGGCTTAAGACAAATTTAATAAATACTAAATTTCTAGAGAGTCAAAATTAAGCAATGAAGCATTAAAATGAGACCTCAGAAGGCCCACTAGCACTCAGAGCGTTTGGGTACCTGCTTGTTTGTGATTTCACCCTCCCTCCCCCATATAATTTCGCTACTCAGTAGTTTAACTCTCAACAGGAAAAGTGAAATTTTAGGATGCCAAGTCAGAGATAAAGAGCTAATTATTCAATTTCTTTAAGGCTAGATAGAATAATGCCTTCTTCATCCTCTTGTATCCACAAATCGTTTAAAAAGTAGGTGTTTACAAAGTATTGAATGAGTGGATGAATGCATAATTCTACCACTACCTTTTAACAAGTTACTTGAAAGGCCCCCGTTGTTTTCCAAGAATCATGAAATAAGATTCACTTTAACATATATTCTCCAACTCTAAATTGTGTTAATACCATATGCTTCTTAGATTGAAATCAAAGCCATGTTTACTGTCTTTAAATAATACCAACTAATTTTACATATAAGAATGTTTGAACTCTTCCATACATTTTAACAAGCAATGTGGACTTGGCTAATATCTCTTTCCATGCAGATTGTTAGACCAATACAGTAAGAGGTCCCGTAGCAGCTTTAAATGAATGTGAAACTTAGATGCCCGCTTTCTGGCAGAGATGCCTAAAATCTTTTTCTTTTCCCGAGATAGCATTTGTCCATGGAAGACAGAGAAGTACAGTAGTTAAGACTGCAGGCTCTGGACTCATTGCTTGGATTTGGTCTCAGCTTCACCATTAAATTAACCTCTACAATATTAGTTTACACATGTATGGTGCATATGGTGATAGTTGCAATTCCATACATTCATTGAAAGGATTAAATGGGAAAATAAAGATAAAGCATTTTGCCAACCACATGTATTAATAAATGCTTTAAAATTTAACTGGTAACTATCTCATCTGTTGTAGTGGAAGCAGTAGGATTAGATCACATATCATTTATTAAAAGATAAAATTTGCTTATTTTAAAATATAATGTTTCAGTTTAAAACATGCAGTGTTTTTGTGTGTGTATGTGTGTTTTTTAACTATATTCAATTTCCCTACCTCCATAGTTGTATTTTCCCCCACTTTAGTTCTTTGTCCTTTCTTTAAAATCTTTTGGAGACAGAAAATTCATTAAGTTAGTTTTTTAATTCATTCATTATTGTACCTTTTCTCCAAAATAGATTTGTAAACATTCCATCATTAAAACACAAATACAAAACAAAAAAACAAAAAAAACTGGTGTTTAGATATGAAAGTATGAAAACAATTAGTATCACATATGAAAAGTAGAACTATGATTCCCAAGGTGTTATTTTCTTTTCCCTTAATCCAGGTTGAAAAGATAGTCAATTACTGGATCTTTCCCCATTGGAAGCTTCTTTAATGTTTTCTTAAATATAAACAATGATGAGGTGAGCCCATGTAGTAAAAACAAAGAATAAAACCAGGCCACACTCTACCCAGAGAAAAGTGATTGAGCTTCCCTTTTATAATTGATACTGATTGATGCTTGAGAGCTAGAAAAGGATTCCATTTTTTCATAATTTTGTTTTATGTTCTGCATGACTGTGTACATGACTTTTATAGAACAATGACTGTGTCCACTTGATTCTTTTCAAAAAATTAAGAGAAAATCGTTGAAATTTATTTAGTAGGTTTTTCTACTAAGTAACTGGTTACTACTGATGGTTTCATGAAGTTACGTGAATTAACTTATGATTTTAGCAGTAACTATAGTCTCAGCTTTTATCTTTCTGACTTCTGCCAGTTTTGGCTCTGATTTCACCCCCTGTAACTCCAATTCTCTGTGATAGTGATCTTAAAGAAATAGGATGTGTTGCCCTCTAGTGATTCATATGAACATTGGAAAAGCCACGGAGACTTTCTCAGCCATTCAGAACTGGATAGAGACTTCTTATGTTATCAGGTAAAATGTATATACTATTTTTCATTATTTGTTTAAGTCTTTAGTAGCGTCTGTCCGTTATTTCATCCTATCTTATTATTACAAGTCCAAATTAAATTCTATTCCCTATTCTTCGTAAATAAACAAAACAAAAACAAACAAACAAAAACATGATAAAATACTCTCAAACTAGATAAAGACACATTTCTTTCAGTTACCTCTAATTAAAAATTTTTGGAGTGTTTTAAGCAAAGAAAGCATTAACCTAAATTCATGATGAAAATGAATCACTTTTCTTTTTTATTATTTCCTGCAAATAAGAAAGGACAAGTAGAACTGAATATCTCTGAAAAGGTCTAAAGTAATGTATATAGAGGATGTATGTGTACTACCTCTGGAAGAATTACCTGAGATGCTTGTTTAAAACACAGATTATTGTCCTCAAATCTGAATCAGAATATCTAAGGAATGGTGCCAAGGAAGCTGCATTTTTATTTGGTTCCCAAATGATGCTTGACCATTTAAAAACATTGCCTTCCAATTCCTTCTCAGGTAATTTCAAGTTTCCCTTTGCTACATTAATCTGTCCCATTTATCACAGTTTCTCATATGTGGTCTCTAAGCAAAAAGTACAGACTTCTAACATTTTATCTCCTTTCATGATTTTCCTTAGGCAACACTGTCTCTTATGGTTTTATCTTAACTTGATTTTATATAACAATTTACATCCAACATTAAGAAAATTCTCCTAAGAGTAATTTGATTTCTAAAGAAATAGTCAAGAGGATTTTCTAACTTATGTCACAATTATTATTATTATTATTATTATTATTATTATTATTATTATTTTACTTTTACAAATGTTAAGTAGTAAGCGTGTTTCAATTTACTAATATTTAAAACATCTAGTGCATTGTCATTTACAAGTATTTAACATTGGTTTTCACTAAACTGCCACAACAATGTTTTGAGATGTTGCTATTACTCTCTCTGTTTATAGCAGAAAGATCACAACAATAGTGTTTATATGATCTGACTCAAACCAACTGAGTACAAGAGAGAACTAAAATTCAAATGTTCTTTCTACCATATCAAACTAAGACAATATTTGAAAAGAAATTTAAAAATTGTGACTATCCCTTATACTGCCATGGGGGGAATGAGAAATGCAAAATATTTCAGGGTACAAAACTTCTTAAAATATAATATTTGTTTTAATAGTATCTAATTTTTGTCAAAATGTTTTGAAATTATTGCTAAAATTGCTGACCTAGAAGAATTATTAGAGACCAACAAAGATTTTCTTGCCACTTAAATTAGGAATAAAATATCTTAAATAGCTAAGAACTTGACTAACACCAGAGCCAGAATCAAATATTGTATTTGCAAGTTGTTAAACTGAAAAGAGAAATGAATCATACTTCCCATAGCATTTTTGCCATTGTTTTTCTCTGATGTTTTAAAAATATCTTCTGATTTAGAATATATTTCAAATATATATATATATATCCAAATTGAAAGAAGAAATATATTTTAAAAGTAAATCTAAAATTTAACTGGAAATTCTCATCCTGTCCATAGGGACTTGTAAACTATTTAAGGAACTTTGTGATTAAATAATCTTGGCAATATCATCTCAAAAGGGGGTTCCATTTACTGATGCCAAAACAGACAAGTCATTTAGCCCACTCAAAAGTAACCAATCAATTCAATGAAAATCACATTATTTAAAATTGGAAACTTGTAAACCAATAAACCACAGCTAATTTCTTTCTTTCTTTCTTTTTTTTCCCTTACATTTTGTTCATGCAAAATCAACACAGATAGCCAAAGAAGTTCTCATTACTACACACGCAAGACAGTTTGGGTAGCCCACAATACTTTTCTGTTCCCCACCTGCACATTCCCTGCAAGGCTAGGTCCCATCCTGCTGCTCTTTCACTCACATTGCAACTGTCACAGATTGTACACCTGCTAGGACTTGGGAGAACTCTGCATAACTCTGCAGCAAATGTCATGGTAATAAGTCACATTGGCCTCATGTCCTTAAAAAGCTTTCACCTGGGATAAGAAATGACAAAATAAAGAACTAACTCTAATTCAAAGGCGGGGGGGAGGACAAAAACATATTGTTGCTACTGTTCTGTCTCTTTATCCAACCCTATTGGAGCTCCCTAAACTGAGAATGTCCCTATTCCTTGCCTATCAAAACAGATACATTGCCCATGGTCCAGGCTCTAGTCTTAACGTTCTCCAATCAATACTTAATATTTATTTTTGAGTGTTTTCACTAACATATTAATCTGATACTGTTATTCAATGTTAAAAATTCTTCAGTGATCCTACTTCCATAAAGGTGAATAAAACACTAACTTCTGTGATAACGCACGATATATTGTCTTCTATGGCCCCAACCCGTCTGTCCAGCTACGTCTTCTATTGCAAGCACTGTTTGTATGATCTACTATTGCCCTTCCCATAGTTTCATAAACTTGATGTCATTTCTTAAGTGTCTCTTCCTTTTGCACATTTTTTCCCACTGCTTAGAATAGTCTCTTCCATTCTTGTGGAAAAACCCAATTCCTCATTAATCACTTTAAAAGTCACTGTTTTTAGCCAATTAGGTTATAAACTTTATCAGACAAGAAGCATGCTGACTTTACTCTCCCTTTCTTCTCCACATCGCACAGGACCTTACATCAGCAAGCCTATCTCTTGTTCTATGAATCAACTAAAGTCTCTCTTCAAGTTAGGCAGATTTAGGCATCTTGTTATCTTGAAGCATTTTGTGAATCATTCCATCATTGCTATTAATTTATTGTATTGTCATTTTTTTGCGTGCCTCACTCTTCACAAGAATGAGTGTTTTGTGGGCATATGCCATAAATTTTCATGTTGTCAAATGTTGCCCAGAAACTAGAAAAGTACTTGGCATACTGCATTCAGAAATATTTGCTATGTGAATGAGTGAATACTCATAGGGTAGAAATAACAGATAAGGTTGCAGATCTAGACAAAGCTTTCAGCTCTCAGTAAGAAGGCAAAACCTCTAAGGAATAAAACCTAGCAATTCCTTCTTTAGAACCATAGAAACAATATGCATGGACTGAGAGTGAGAATTTCCCCTGAAACTAGATTGTATGAAGAAGCGAGGAACACCACAAACAAGCGATATTTACAGAAAGCAGTCTGTTGATTCAGGAGGCAGGAGTGAGAGACTGCTTTATCAGCAGCTGTGCAATGCTGAACTCAGGAGACTAGGAGAAAGAAAATTCTCAAATAACGTATTCTCACACACAACCCTGTGCCATAGGGATAATTCCTGCAAGTTAAAGGTCTGGTTCTTCCCTACTCACCATCATCCCACCACCACCCCACCCCACCCATATAAACCTACACAAAAACACCTCCTACACACAATAGGTCCGAGACAAAATTAAAGACAAGCAATGATTAAAAAGGAAGTTTCAAGAAAGCTATACAGAAACAATGCAAAGAGAAAGAATAAAAAGAACACGAAAAACAAGAGGCTGATAGAGAAGTTATGGTGAGAAAATGGAGTATGGTGAGACAGTATGTGAGCTGGAGGAAATCAGGAAAAAAAAAGTGTTCACAGGAATGAAAACCATATTAGATGCAGCAGAAAGGAGAGAAGATACAGCTCAAAACACTTTGTCATGTAGGATCAAACCCAAAAACAAAAAGTTAAAATGTCATTTAAACATATATTTTTTCTAATAGCAACAAAAATATGAGCTGCCTAAGAATAAAGCTAACAAAAGACATTCATGACCTTTCCATAGAAAATAAAACTTTTTGAAAGAACATAACTAAATAAATGGAAATATTGAGTTCATGAATAGAAGGCTCAGTAACAGAGAAGTAAACTCTCCTAAAATGACAAACATATCCTCTGAAATTCAGATTAAAATAAAAATGTTTTTTCAGGGACTCTATCAATATTATTCTCAAGTACCGTGTTTCCCCAAAAATAAGGCCTAGCCGGACCAAAGACACATTATAGCTGATTGTCCGGCTAGGCCTTATTTTCGGAGAAACACGGTAGGTAAAGAAGATCAAAAGGCAAGGAATAACCAAATCAATAAGACTGAAAATTACATAAAGTGATTTGACAAAAATGTCTAGACTTACCATGAAGATATATTAGCTAAGACCATGTGGTATTTTCAGGAAAACAACAATAATTAATAAAATGATAAAACTTGCACATATGTATCTTACTTTATATAAGACAGATAGTGAACTTATGGCAATGATATTATTATAGTTATTTTGTAAACGAGGAATTTGAGACACAGGAAATTAAGCAACTTGCCAAAGGTTACAGGTAGCAGATTCAGCTCCGTAGTCTATATGTTAAATTGCCATGCCTTAAACAACAACAACACAACTAAACAAACAAACAAACAACTCACATAAAACAGAATAAAGACATCAAGTAGAACTACGTATGTGTGGAAATCGTATATGATAGAGATGGAATTGCAGAAACTGGGGAAAGGATGACTATATAAATAATGCCAGCATAATCAAATATTCCGATGGCAAACAAAGGAAATTGAATCCTTACCTCACATAATATATGAAAATTAATTCCAGATAGAATATCAACATAAATACAAAAGGTTAACATCATATAAGGAAATATACAGAATACCTTATAACCTTGAGACAGGGAAGATTCTCTTCAACAAGATACAAGAAAAGCACAAACCATAATAAAAGATTACACAAATTCAACTATAGTATAAGCAAGAATTTATACTCCTCAAATGATACCATTAAAAATAAATTACTAACCATAAAGTTAATTTAAACACATGTAACCAAAAAAGAACCCTTACAAATCAATACCAAAAAAAAAAAAAAAAAGAACAAAATTGTAGATAAATGGTGGGGGTGGGATGGGAAAACATGAACAGAAACCTCAGACAAAAAAAGTAAACCAAGATGGCCAATAAACATATGAAAAAAGTGCTAAAAAATTTAAGAAATCAAACAAATGCACATTAAATGAGAAATTACACCACTTGCAGCAAACCATCAAATTTTAAATGTCTGACAATAGCAAGCACTGGTGAGCACATGGAGCAACAACACTTTGGTAGGAGCCTCGATTTTTATAAATATGGAAATAAAGTGCCATCATGTGAAGAAGCAGAAAATGCTGACTATATTTTTGGAAATGCTGAGTACGTGGGGGCTATATTCCAGATGTTCATAGCAGTGTCCTCACTCCTTCTTACAAATGAGGTACTGACACACACGTCCCGTGAGTTTACCACATTTGTCTTGAACCTCAAAGGTAAATATAGTTTATTTTGATTCTGGGATCCCTGCTGAACTATAAAGGCCCCCACTTGTTTTGGTTGCACACGGAAATTTCTTAACATGTAATAGTGTTTCCTTCACTAAAGCCAATTTATGCCCAACTCTCAACACCAATTGAACAGACGTCACTCCATTTTATATACCTCTTAAATGTTGTGGAATATCAGAGTAGATCTCTGGCCCCACAACTTTCTATTTGGTCAGTTGAGATACACCTCAAGTTTGAAGATTATCAAAAGTTATAGAATAAATTTGGCCTCCAGCAGGGAGAATGTATAGTGGTCAACACTCGGGGGATTCAGTTTGAGATCAGTCCTTATGTTAGTCTGGCTGAAATCTATAATTCATTCAAAATTGTTTTCTGAGCACCTGTTGCATGCTCAGAAAGTTAAAGTGCTAACAACACAACAATTACCAAGGTAAATATATCTTGGTCCACAGAAAGCTTCATAGCACAGGAAAGCAAGCTTTGACAAAGGAAATAAGTTTGATGAAGAATATAAAGGAGGAAAATATGGGTTCTATGAGACATTATATTGTCTTTGAGTTCAGCATAACACTACTTAAGGACATAATATTTAGTGAAGGTGTTGCAGATAAGTTTGGCAGAAAGATATAAGATAACCCAAAGGGGGAAAAGGAGGAGAGACATCTGCAAAACCTAGATAACCAAGTTCATTATACATTAGGGGAGAAAAATGAAACAATCAGTATGGTGGAAGTACAAAAATGAGGGTAGAAGCCTGTGGCTAGGAAGGTAGGTAAACATAAATCATGCAATGTTTGTATGTCACAGAGGGGCTACAGAATTGTATTTCAAAGGCAGTGTAAAATGACTAAAGGATTTTATATCATATTTGAATCTTTGCCATGCATGTTTAACATACTATCATAGCTGCTCCATGGAAAACAAACCGATCCGGGGAAGAAGAAAGAGGTAGGAAGCTTAACTTTATGAGAAAACTGGCAATGTAAATGAAGAGACTGATGCATTCAAGTTGTACTTGCAAGACAGAATTGGTGGGATTTCTTGCTTGCTAATTGGCATTAGTGGGTGAAGAGAAAGGAGAAGTCCAGGATGCTACTTAATTTCTGGTGGAGTAACTAAGTAAAGAATGGTATTATAAACATGGAAGGAAAAATTTTTTTGGACACAGTATAATTGAGATGCCTGGTACAAATTCAGTGTGTAGGTCTGCCTCCATGTCTTAGCTCCCCTCGCTCTGTTCCATCAGAATAATAACTGCAGCCCCTAATATTTCATCAGCACTTCTGTGTGCTTCTCAAAGTGCTGTGTCTGTACTAATTTAGTTATTTCTATGAGACATAGCCATCACTGTCCTCATTTTTACAGATGTTAAGAGACACTGGAAGGCTTGGTGATTCAGCCATAGTTATACACCCAGATAACAGTGTCATTGAAATTGGAACCCAGAAAGTCTGATTCCAGAACCAGAGTTTTAAAGACTACTACTCTACTGTAACTTGTCAGTTAGGAAAACCTTCATTTGGGGCAGTGCCCTAATGTAAATAAACACTAACCACAACAGACTTTTTTTCCGTTGGATTCTCATATTTTCTTCATGGGATAATAAAAAAAAAAATGTGAAGTAGTAAGAATATGTATGAGATTACATATAAAAGGGAATCTAAAGAGACTACACGGGGTGAAAATGATGAGGACGAAGCACAAGCACAAAAGGAGCAGCATAGGAGACAATGCTAGGGGTCCCCTATTAAAGACTGCTCAGAAAACCAAATATAAAATGTGAAATGAGCGTACTGTATTTCACAGAGAAGATTACAAAGTAAACAAAAACAAATGATGTGTTTTCAGGAAATCACATCTAAATAAAACTGATAATTCTATCTCAGTTGCAGTCTAGGATGTCCCAAAATGCTATTTTCTTCATTCTGAGAGGTATATAGCGCTGTTCCTTTGTTAGAATTCTCATGAGTTCCTTCGTTAGAATTCTCAATATTAGATAAAAATATTCTAATATTCAGTTACTCATAATCCTGGAAGCCGGTGGGAGCAAAAGACAGCCAACTAACTGTCTGTTTGTGAGAATGTGTTGTTACAATGCCCACCACCAGGCCTAGCAGAGTGCCTGGCATAAGTAAACAAATGTACCTTTCAACTGTACTGAGTGCAATTAATTTTGCTAATGTATGTAATACACACAAATACATATAAATGTATATGAATGCCTATGTCTGTACACTAGTATGACAATTAAGTTCGCCAACTTGTTGCAATGATGTCGCTAACCTTTTTTGATATCAGAGAGGGATTAGTCATTACGAATTTGTACCACCTGGACAAACAGTTAACCAAGTTTACTATTTGGAAGTGCTGAAAAGGCTGCGTGAAAAACTTAGACGACCTGAACTTTTCACCAAAAAATCATGGCTCTTGTATCACAACAATGCACCAGCTCACATGGCACTGTCTGTGAGGGAGTTTTTAGCCAATAAACAAATAACTGTTTTGGAATACCCTCCCTCCTCACCTGATCTGGCCTCCAATGACTTCTTTCTTTACCCAAAGATAAAGGAAATATTCAAAGGAAGACATTTTCATGACGTTCAGGACATCAAGAGTAATACAATGACAGGTCTGATGGCCTTTCCAGAAAGTGTTCCAAAATTGCTTTGAAGGGTAGACTAGGTGCTAGTGTCAGTGCATAGTTTCCCAAAAGGAGTACTTCGAAGGTGACAGCAGTGATACTCAGCAATGGAGTATATAGCACATTTTCTAGGATGATTTTGTGAGCTTAATTGTCAGTTGTGAGGATTACAATTTGTTTTTCATATAAAGTATTTAGAAACATGCCTAGCACATTATAAGTGTGATGTAAATATTTGCTATTCTTTTCTTCCTTCCCCTTTCTCCTTTGCTTCTTTCCTCTTCTTTTTGTTTATACCAATAATACCAACGGGTAAATGTTAATGTGATTATTAAGTATAATTAAGATTATAATTGAGATATTCTAACCTGTGGCATCTTACGTATCTTCAGTTGTCAGTTCATTCTGATATTGGATTTTATTAAAAACAATTTACATTAAAATCCAACAATGAACAACTAATATTTCGGAAGGAAGTAAATTCAACTTTCTTTTATCTTGGCAGATGCTCAGACTGCAGACAAATGTTTTATTATAACTTGTCAGAAAATAAAACTTTATATTGGTGTATAAAAGTTCTCTCATTCCTAACACCGCCTCCCCCGCCACCACCAACAAAAAAAAAACCAACAAACAAAGCCACACATGCACACACAAAAAAACACCCAACTGAATTAGGATCCTCACTGAGCTTTACTATGAGCGTAATGTAATAAGTATATGAATGCTTTGGAGCTAGAGAAAATGGAGGCGTTACCTTGTTGTCATCATTACTTGCTGTAGTACTCTGAGGAATTATCTAACTCCTCAGTCTCAGTCTCCTTGAAGGTAAAAATGAGAATCAGTTTCTTTGAAGGTAAAATGGGAATCATAAACTCTTGCAAATGTAAATAATTAGACAATACATGCGTGCAGAGTGGCTGGCTTTGTAACCTCATGTATCAGATGCACAAAATGGCGTTTGTTTCATGTCCTATCATTATTATTGCTATCTTACACTACACACAATTCCCTCATGGAATTTGCTGAAATTGTCTCAGATGTTACTGCAGAGAAATATCATACCACAGAAAAGTCAGAGATATTTAGAGAAATGTTCACCTGACTGCCCCTAGACAAGGATTCAATAGCATACTGCTTTCCTAGGTGACAGTGGCAAATTGAAAATTCATATAGCTGGAAGGGACCGTCAAATACCACCTAACAAATTCTCCATTTTTCACCAATAGAATGTTTATGCAAATACAAATCTTGGACAGACTCCTAGACCTTGTTTTTCACATTTCCATTCTTAGTCCTTATAAAATGGAGAGAATGTCATATACAAATTGTTTTTCCCTTAATTTATATATTTTTTGTTTATGATATATTTATTTTCCAAAGCCTATTGAAATCTTACTACATGCCTGCAGACAGAAGGAAACAAAGTGGTGTTATGTTCAAACTCATCATCCGTAGTTAATATAACACAGCTGAAGAAAAACAATGCAAACCAAATGTCATAAATGTTATAATACTAAGAGAGATGTAACATAACCTATTGTGAATTTTCTTTTAAAATGCCATAACTTTTTAAATTTTTGCACAGATGAGTGGTATAAAATGCAGGTTTTCATTAGCAGCTATTACTGAATATTGTTAATTAACAGTAAATATAGTTTCAAAAACCTGTTTTTCACTTCTATGACATTTCATAGAAGTCAAAACATTTTAACTCAAGACATTTTAATTGTGCATCTATATTTCCTTATTGTGAAGTTAATAATATTCATATTAATTATGATACTTCTGCTCCCAGTTAGCTAACATGTGGGGTAGAGGAACAATGCTTTATAGGTGTTTTTTTTTCACAGCAGCTGTATTCTGAATGACTAGTACACATTAAACAAAAAAACAGTAGTGGAGTTATAAATGTATATATAAAAATTAGATAATTTACCTTTCTTTTAAAGCACAAATCTACATGTGGGTGTTCATTCACGAACTTTTAACATATGTATAAAAAAAAATGATCTAAGTGTTTTACCCCACAAAAAATAAAATTCAATAAAAAGATGTCAGAAGACTCAGAAGACTAAAATAGACACATTACCAAATGTTATTGATAATAATGTCCTTTCACCCTTCAAAACTGGACATCCTAAATGAAATTTTAAGAAAATTAATGCTATCTAAGAAAAGCAAGAATGGCCTACAACAATATTTGGTTAGATACATACTGACCGTATGTCAATATTAAAATGAAAAAAATTAAAAGTCAGTTTGACATATTTATTTACTAAAATGTTAAAGCCAGTAGAAATCCTTTTGCAATTTTGGGGAGAAATTTATTGCTTAAATTGCCTAACGTGCACAGAATTTTGATTTAATATTGACATTGTGTGTGAATGTGTATCTTTTGATGTCAGGCTATGTTACATGTAACAGTTAGGCATTTTTAGTAGGTATTAAAAATTTAGAATACTTAGCTAGCACTAACTAAATTATTTACGGGTACTCATTTCTCCTTTGTGCTGAGAAAAATGTTTTTTTGTGTGTGTTTTAATGAGAAGACCTATTATTTTCATTCATTCAAAAGAAAATCCATTCTAATCTGATCCTGAAATCATGGGCACATTCATCAGTAGGTTTCAAAGTTTCAAACTGCAAAATCCAGTAGATAGTTTCTGTTGTTTCTTCATTTGACATCTATCATGCTTAACTTGTTGACCTCTTCCTCCTTGGGAAGCTCTTTCTTATTTTTTGAATCCTATGAAATCCCTCTCTGTCATTTCCTTCAGAGACCCATTTTAAGATCATCTTTCTACATATTAAAATTTTCCCCCCAAGCTTTCCTTCTTTGTCCCTTTTCCTTGTTCGTGACTCCTTTATTCATTCCAAAAATCTCATACTTCTTTTTACACCAGCACTAAAAATGTGCTCAATTCTCAGAATGAGATGGTTAGTAAGAGAAAATAGAACTCAGCAGTCTTACAGCTATAGAGTCTTTTGGGGATACAGACAAGAAAAAATGCATCATTCAACTGCGATATAGTTGGAAAAGTATTGTCTGCTGTGGGAGCACATAGGAGGTTTCCTGAACTCAAATGCATGTGTGTGGGGTGGAGCTGGGGGTGGCAGGCGGGTGAGGGTAAGACTTGTCAAGCAGTATATGCCAAGTGAAATCATATTTAGATGGAGCACTGAGGATGTGTGGGTGTTAAGCAACTAAACAAGGGAAAGAACAATATTCAGAAGAGACAAAAGACTGTATGTAAATATTCAAATGTGAGAGAGAAGATAGTACGTTAGAATAACAATCAAAGAAAAATATTTCTGGAAGGCTAATGCGTCTTCTACGATTGTGGACCAAGAGTGGGGCTGGGCTTGAGGTTGCTGCTTGTGGTCCATTCTGTTGAGATTTGAAACAGAAAACATAAGCAGAGTCAGATCAATGCAGGATCCTGTGCCACATATTAAGGGACATGGGATTTATCCAAAGAACAATCACCAACTATTTTGTTCTTTTAAGTTCAGGAGCCACAAAATGATGAGGTTCATGTGTACAATACCTGCTAATAGAGACTGTGACCTTTATCTCCGTCTCAAAACCATTTTGAAATCTAGATCCTTGTATTCCTTGTCCTTGGACACTCACGCTGGAAAATCCCCCAATATCTCTACAGTAAATGTCCAAATGTGACCCCATTTTCTTTCTCACACCACCATCCCCTCTCTCCTTTGTTTACTGAAATTCAGTTACTTAGGAAAGACGATCATCCTTCACCCAATTACCAAATTCAGAAAGGTGGAGGTGCTCATCAACTTTTGCCTTTCTCTTAGCCTCATCTCCAATCTGTTAAATGCTTATTAACGTTGCTTCCTCAAAGCATTTAAAACCTGCCCAAGTCTTTTCTGTATCAACAGCAATTGCTGTTAGGTAAGAGCATAAATATTTCTCACACTGATTATTACAATAGCCTCTAACTTGTGTCCATGTATATATATGCGAGTATACTCGTATATATTTGTACTTTTCCTGCATTTTAGTGCATTATTCACATTGCCACCAAGTGATCCTTCAAAAAAAGGAAACCCACTTGTGCCAGGACACAATCACATTTAAGCAGACTATCTACTGATTCTGATGGTCTGACTTCTAACTTTGTGTAAAGCTTTTCAGCCTCTTCCTCTCTCCCTCTGTATGTATGTATGTGAAAACAGAGAAAACAATAATACTTTCTTTATAAAAGTGATTAAATAAGACAATATATGTACAATTGTTCTCATAGTAACTGGTAACATGTTAAGTTGCTTGTTATTATCAATCCCGCTTAAAATATTCCAACTGCTTTGAATCATGGGCTGAATCCAAATATAGCATATGTGGCATTTCATGATTTTAAACCTGTCTTATCACACTCCATTCCCACTCTACATAAAGCAATTCAAACTGCTGACAGTTCTCAAAATGCACCATGCTTATGCATACCTCTGTGTCTACACATAGTTTTGTATGCATGGTTTAGCATAGGCTCCTGCCATCCTTCTCTTTCTGGCTCCTAATCATCTTCTTTCATTCAAATCAAGCATCGCCATCTGAAGGCAGAATACCACGTAAACCTCCATGGTAGCCCACGGAGAATAGTGCCTCACCGTAGGACCCTATCACAGTACTTATAACGTTGTAACCATGTGTCACATTTTTCCATTCTGTATCCTTGATACCCAGTAGTACTGACATAACAAGTGCTTTATAAATTCTCATGCAAAGAGGGAGAGGGAAGGAGAGAAGGATAGACCAGTTTTCATCATATCAGCAATTTATTTTATTAAGCTGTTTAGGCTGAACAAGGTCTCCCTGGTCCCAAATACTTCATCATCATAACTCAGCAATTAAGTTCAGTTTAGGGAACCATGTTGAGAAATTCTGTTAAAATGTATATATAACTTATAGTCCGTGATCTCATCATTCTGATCCACTCTAAGTCTTTAAACGAACCTTGCTCTTACTCCTCACTCCTTTTCTTGCATATCCTCCTAAGCATCCTGTAATTCCCTTAGCACATCAGCTATCACATTGTCTGACTTTGCCTCAAAAGTCAGCTGATAAAAAGCCATGCTCTTTCTCTTCCATCACAGTCCATAACAAATCTAGTGTGTCTTTCTTGTTAGTTCTTACAATCATAGAAGAGATGGTAAAGAGTTCACATTACACATCCCTGTACTTGTATAAGTTACCTCAATATTTTAAACACACATTTCAGTTTTCTTTTTAGTTAAAATTCTAGTAATAACTACCATCTCCACGTAGAGCAGTTAGCACTTCCTCTGTTGCAACAAAAGTACATAATTGTGTAGTTCACTAAACTAAACACATAGTCTGTGCTTTAATGGACTCAACATCTCTAGAACAGGTTTTCAAAACCATCTTTTCTTGTTAGTGGATAAGTTACTCACACCTCACCTCAGTGTGTTTTCAGTATTCCTTCCAACTCACAGAGGGAGATTTTTAAATATAATTTTCCCAACTGATTATACAAATGTACTTGCCATATTCGAGATTTCAGGACTTATGAAGGTATTTGTATTATTGCTACTATATCTTCATTGTCTAAGAATCAACGGAAATACAAATAGAACATCATTTTTAGTATTCGTTTTATATGTGGATTCCTATAGACTTAGTTTTTGGATGTAGAAATTAAGCATAAAACAATAATACTTATAACCAAGTTTGATATTAACTAAGATGTTTGAAAATAAAGTGTAGCAATCCCTTGGAAAGATATATTAGTGCAACAAAATCTTACCCATGTGCTAGCAGGATATGAGCTAACTATGATTTTTGCACACAGGAATGGGAGTCAGGAAATGATTTCTTGTCCTTCGGTACTACCACTCACCTCCAAGGCTTTTAGTGCCTTTTACCCATAAAAACGAGGCAGTTACATTGAATAAATAGCTCTAATTTTCTAATGACTACAATTGATTTTCAAGTCAGTTCATACAAGTGAAATAAAGAGATAAACACATTAGCATAAATTGTTGTTTCTAGTACAAAGACAGAAAAATACAAAAAAACTCCTAAGTTTAAAATTGAGAAAAATTTTGATTTCCTGTTAATTATTTTATTAGTGCAGTTAATACCTAGAGACCAACTCTAAATCTTACACTTTGCAGAGACTGCTCAGTTTTACAGTTTTGTCTGGATTAATTTGATGTTGCCCTTACCTTTCTTCTGTTATTTTTTTCTGCACAGGCTACTTTATTGATAATTCAAAAGAAAAGAATTAAACAGACAGAGCAACAAAGCAGTAAAGTGCTCACTTCAGGGTTGTAGCCAATCTAATTAATTTTTCATTTGGTTCTCATGTATTAGAGACCAATCAATTTGGATTATGTTCCCAGAAGTTATAAAAGGAGAGGATACCAGGCCCTCAATTTGTTGTGTATTCTGTCCCAAATTAGTCAGTTAAATGATCCCAGGGGCTACCATAAAAGTATATAAACAGGTTCTCGTAAGTACCTTTTTCTTTATTACAGATCAAGTAGTCAACACTTCTGCAGACCTTGATTTTAGTAGAAGGGCAAAGTTCTGAAATCAGAGAATGGGACTATATTTTCCAGATTTTTTTCCTTTGCTGTTCTCAGTAAAATACTTTAGTTAAAATATCTTTAGAAAGCCATTTTTAACAGGTGGAGGTTTGGAGTGCAAGAATTGACTATCACTCAATAAAAGGAGTTTCCAGTCAGATAAAAAGTGATATTAAGATTAATGGTCTTTATCCTATAAGAATTTGTCACTCTTAGGGATATACTGAATTACTCCAGAAAATGGAATTGCATGAAATAGTAGGAAGGAGAACTGTATTTCATAGACATAAAGAACCTGGAAAAATGGTTGTTTTCTAAAATGGAGTTTCCAGAACATTAAGGTGGAATAAAAATAAAATTTATGTGTTGATCAAAGTTTGGTAGTACACCTGTGCAAGGTTTGAGGTACATCAAAATGCTCGAAAGCCAGTGTTAAAAATCACTCCTATAGGGTCTGGCAGTTTAAGATAATTGACTTGAGAATACCTAGTAACCTTTAGAACTATTTCTAAATTCTATCCCTATTTCTCTCTTTATTTCAGTTGATCACTGAGTCCCTAAGGTCTACCTGTCCTTTACTCTATTCTCACTGACCACTGCATCATTGCTCACCTGGCCTATTACAATATATCATACCTAACTCTAGCTAACTCCAGTCAGGACTATTGTAATAACCTACTATATTGTGTTAACATACTTTGTACATAACACATTCTTTACACAACTGAATAAAGTTATTTTCAGAAATGTAAATCAACACTCTTCCACCAACCCTCATTTTTTTTTATAACTCAGAGTTTAAAAATATTCACTGTCTCTGTGAAGGTCTTTGGAAACTTCATTTATTCCACCGTACTCAGGGAATCAGGAAATGTTATATAAATAGTCACTTCACAACCATACGCTGGAAATAAATATCAACATGAATCATTCTGAAATCCTGTCCAAATTCTCAGTCTGTGGCTCAGAAAAACTTCCTAGGCTTCAGGGCCAGCACCTATTGAACTACTACATACCACAAAAATGTTTTTTTCTGATCTAAAAGATACTAGAGGAGATGAGAGGTGAAATACATATTTAAAAATATATCAATATATTTTGTGCAACACCTCAGGCTGGCTTTTTTAAAAACCAAAAGCCACTGAACAGAATTCTTAACGCTTTATATAAGATGAATTTTAATAATTTAAAGTAATTTTATTTTAAAAATCAGTTTACTAGAGGTAAGAAGTCTCTCTCCATTTTTAACAAGAACATTAATTATGAAGATATCTTGGGAAAGGAATTAAGTTATACTGTAAAACCAGGTGGAATCACAGAAAGTAAAGATGAATTCTGAGGTTCCTTCACACATTCTGGGATTTTCTTTCCTCACTTTTGGGAAGATTAGTTGGGGCAAGATACTCTTTATCCTATGCAAATAAAAATCTGAAATTCATGATTCTCTATGCTGTCATTTAAAAACTGGATCAGAATTGAGTCTTTTCAGGCCTCATTAGAATTCCTGTTACATTATTTCCTTGGGGGTTTTAATTGGCTTAATTAGTACTTGGTTAGGAGTCAAGCAAAACCACTTTCTTTCAATTCCTTACTCAGAGATTATTTAGCTCAGTGTTTCTTAAATTGTGTGAGATGGTTGTAGTTGTTTAACCTAACCTATACTCCAGGTTTAACTAAGTTTGTGAAAAGACTGAGGAAGACATAGTAAACAAACTTTACTTTTCTTAAGCCAGGTTTACTAAGGTATAACTTACATGTAGTAAAATTTGCCCTCTTTAAGTATAAAGTTTAATGAATTTTGAAAAATATATACTGTCTTATAACTACCATTGCAATAAAGTTATAGGACATTTTAATCATCCTACAGAGTTCCCTTAACACCCTGCATCATTGCAATCAATAACCCCCTCAACCCCCAGCCTCTGGCAATTTTGATCTGATTTCTGTCCCGTTTTCAAAGTTTCTCCTTCTTCAGACTATAAGTAGAAACATACCATATGTTGCCTTTTATGTCTAATTTCTTCAACATTAATGATTTTGAGATTCATTCATGTCACTGCACTTATCAGTATTTGTAACTTTTTATGTCTGAGCAGTATTTTGTTGTATGGGTATTACAACTGTTTTATGTAGCAGATGAGGGACATTTGAGTTCCAAATGCTAAACTATTTCCCAAAGCAACTGTTCCCTTTTTCATCTCCATCAGAATCTTACTTTAGAACTTCGGAATCAGAAACGTTTGAGATATACAACGTGAATCAGCATTTTAAAACAAACCAAAAAGTGAATTGGTTTTTCTGAGGTACCAGGATGCCTATATCCAAGTCTGATATTATTTCTCCTAAAACTATTGTCAGAACTATTATTAAGAAATACACATTGAATTATTGACTTTACCAATTATCTACACACACGATAGCTGTATGGCCAAATTACAACATATATTATTTTTCTATTGTCACTGTAAAAAGTTATCACAAATTTGGTAACTTAACAGAAAATTTTACGTGAGTTCTGTAGAAGTCCAATACAGGTCTTCCAGTGCTAAAATCAAGTAGTGGGCAAGTAGTGGGCAGGGCCCTTCGTAGGTGATCTAGGAAAGAGTTTGTCTCCTTACCTTTTTCAGTTTCTCAAGTTTGCCCCCATTCCAGGACTCAGCAACTTCCAAGCCAGCAATCTTGCATGTCTCTGACTGTTCTTCCATACTGTGCTTCCTTCTGACTCCAGCTGGGAAAGGTTCTCCTCTTTTAAAAACTCATGTGATTAGATGAGGCACACCTGGTTAATCTAGGCTACTCTCCTCCTCTCAAGGTCCTGAACTAAATCCATCTACAAAATCCTGTTTGCCATGTGAAATAGCATACTCACAGGTTCCAAGAATCAAGATGTGCACATTTTGGGGGGGTCATTATTCTGCCTACTACAGACCATAAGATTCTCATGTAATTATTAGAAAACATTGCTTTCCTACTAGAAGTCTGGACTTTGTTTCCATTTCACTTATTTAGCAAAATTAGTAGTAAATTACCTAATCTCTTGGAATTTCTACTTTTCTATCTACAATAAGATCCATAAAAGAACATGCTTATAAAAAAACTGATGTCTGAAAAGATAGAACAATCTCAGGAACTTTGTTCATAGCATCCTGGTTTGTTGGGTGAGTGTTTGTAAACATTAGAAATAGCAATATTTCCATGATTCCTGCCTTCAGTCTTCCTTGTGGACCACTGGCAGTAAGGAGAGAACACAGTCTACTGATCTTGGAACCATGCAGTGAAGAGATAGCATGCTTGCATCTGGTCCAATTAGTTAAAAGAAAATTGGTACTTATTTTAAGACCAAATATATACCAAGTTAAGAAATACCGTTTATATATTTTTCAACATTTCTCAAAGCATTTAGATTATTAATATATGCTACCTAAACAATTTGCTGAATGTGAAAAATATTTAAGAATATGCTTTTGAACATGATTACCAAAATTATCTGGTTTATATTTATGTGCATTTAGGAGTTATAATAAAGAGAGAAGAACCTGAGGTTTGAATTTAGAAAATTTGGGGTTTAATTCTGGATCTATTATGTCCTAACATACCGAGAGACTTGAGATAAGCATGTAACATCAATCTCCTCATCTGTAAAATGTAAATAATGATGCCTTCTCCCAAGACTGTAATGTGTATCAAATGAGAAAATAATTGTCAAAGCTAGAGCCATCATCATTTTCATTTTTGGTACCTACCTCATAGCACTATGGGGTCATAAAATGAGATGTTGTATAAGGCATGGAACCTGAGGACTGGGACCTGAAAATGTGAAAATGTCAATAAATGGATCATCATTATATTGGCAACATATCTAAAAGTCTCACGTTTCCCCTTCCATTCCAATCATTGGCCAATTAAGGATTAACAGACACGTTATATGCCACTCCCAATATCGCAATTTCATTCCTAGATATAAATCTCAGAGAAACTCAAATATCTGCATGACGAAATAGGAGAATGTTCGTAGCAGCATTGTTTGTAGTTGCGAAAATTTAGAAACAACTTTTATGTCCGCCAGAAGAATGGGCAGCTAACTTGTGGAATAGTCATTCAATGGAATATTATGTGGCATTTAAAATGAATCAACTAGAACTGCATGAACAAAATGGATAACTCAATACATATTAATAGGTAAATAAAAAGGTTAAAAGGATTTAACTATAATAAGATATGTACTAAGATATGATATATAAACGTTTAAATCATTACATATATAGTGGAAGTATAAAGAAATGCATGTAGAGTTGGGAGCAGAGTTGCCAGATAAAGTAAAGGGTGCTCAGTGAAATATGAATTTCAGATAAATAACCAATATTTTTTTTAGTATAAGCATGTCCTATATAATATTTGGAACAACTAAAACATTTTTGATTGTTTATGTGAAACTCAAATTTTACTGGTGTTCTATATCTATACTTGCTGACTCTGGCAACTCAATGAAGGAGGAAGAAATGCATAAAGGATTCAATTGTATTGGTGATGTTTATTTCTTAAGCTGTGTGATGGGTAAAGGGTATGTACAGCACTATTCTTTATGACATTTCCAAAGTCTTAAATATTTCATAGTATGTTAAAATATTAATAGCAAAAATGAAGCATTTGCCAGAAGAAATCTCCAGTTAAAAGATAAAACAAGAGCCAAGTCCAACAAGAATCAGGAAGGATAACAAAGGCAAAATAAATAAATAAATAAATAAATAAATAATAAATAAATAAATAATAAATCATATAAAATAAAAAGAAATACTATGAAAAACAAGGGTGATAAAGTAGTTATCATGCTCTATTTTTGAGTTATTAATATCTTTTATTTTATGGCTTTTTTTTTTTTTTACCAGATCACTGACCTACAATGAATGCTTGATTAATGAATTACAGAATTCAACCCAGAAGCAAAAACTTGGATATTAGATATTTTCCAAAACTGTAATAATTTCAGTTATGCTTCAATCAATGAAAATAAATTTGAGCACAGGTAAGAACCATAATAAATGGAACATTTAAATCTATAAAACAAGTTGCAAAAGCGTGCCATAATTTATTTTAAGCCTAAAAGATAATAAAACGAAGATATGAAACAGAATACTGAGGTACACATTTACTTCTCTAGTCAAAATTAAAAAACAGTGGCTCTCAATCATGGTGAAGGATCACATTAAAATCACCTGGACAGTTTTAACATTATGAATGCCTGGCACTCACTTCAAGCAAGTCTAATTTAAATGGTCTGCAGAAGGAAAAAAATAATTGATAGTTTTAAAAATGGATTCTAATACATGGTCAGGGTAGAGATCCATTGCCCTAAAACCTGAAAAGCCTTTACATATGTAAGAGATAGTATAAAACCAAAATGCTTGCCCTGTGGATGTAAGAGTTGGCTCCTCAGAGAACAGCGTGAATTATCATCTGACTCCATTGACTTTATACCAAGGGTTTAATATAAGTGATAGCAAAACACTTTGCACATAGTGTTGAATAAACAGATCTTCACTGAAATAATTTTAGTGTATAATACTACCCTGAAGGATAATGATACTTGGAGCTTACATACTAAATCTTGAGAACTCTAAGTGGAATATTAAGAAAATGGGAAAGGGGAGAGAGGTCCAAGTTGGCAGATTACGTAAATGCTATACCTACTGCATCCCAAGATTACACCAAAATTACAAATATAGAACAATCAACTTCAAGAATCATCTGAAGACTAGCTGAACAGAACACTTATAACTAAAGATATAAAGAAGAGGCCACATCGAGATTTGAAGAAGTGAGGGAGACACTAAGTGGGCTAGCCCCAAGCCTATGGATGGTGGTTGAATGCTGGGAGGGATACCTTGATGTCAGATGTCCCCCCTAAAGAAGGAGGGATCCCAGCCTCATGACAGAGGAGTTCCCATGGCATCTGGCAGTAAAAATCAGCGAGGACTCTATCTGCCCTTCCTTGGACGGCAGAGGGTGGCTGGAAATCCAGATGCCCTCATGTAGAGCTGGCACATGGACTTGCTTACTTGTGGGCACTCACCTGGTCTCTGGTGGAGGAGTAGCAGCTGAGGAGGCCCAGGGACATGCAGGCAAGGACTGAGTTGTGTGGCTTCAGGGCGAGTGCTAGAGGGACAGGAGCTATTGTTGTCCCTATGGGGAGCCTGACCCAATACCTACAGGAAGGTGCCATGTTTCCAGTGTTAAGTCCTCCCTCAAAGGGCCAAGTCTAGAACCACAATGGTCTGGTGGAATCTGTGCATGCCCATCACCTTGGTGACGCCTTGAGTCCCCCACCTCCTGCACTGCTGGTGCTATATTGCCCAGTACACTCTTGACTGCTGGGCTGCTGGCCCCACCCCACAAGCTGCAGAAGCCTTTCTATAGCTGGTGGATGGCCTGCAATTGCCCAGGAAATGTTTGCTGGTGGGCAGTAACCCAACACCTGCACCGCAGCATCTCCTGGACAGTCTTGGGAACCTGTAGGCCTCAGAAGGGCAGTGGCTGGCCATGGTGATCTAGGGACATTTTTATGGGGTGATCACAGGCCCAGCAGCTGTGTGGTAGAGAAACTACATTGACTTTGTAAAAACCACTGAAGACACACCCTACCCATCTAGAGCTTCGTTGCCAGGGGCACTTTGGGTGCCTGGGTGGATGGCCCTGCCCCACAAGCTGCAGAAGGCTTTTGCAACAGGGGAGAGATTGTGATGACTGGGGAGATTTTGGTGGTGGACAGTGACCCAAAATTGGTACCGCAGACACTCTTGGGCAGTTCTTGGAGATTTATTTGCAAGCCTGAGGAAAGCAGTGGCTGGGTGTGGTGCTCTTGGGAGCACTGTGAAAAGTGGTCACAGGCAAAGCACTGCCCCAGGATGAGCGGGCATTTCTTGGGAAAAGTAGTCCACAAAACTAATATAAGAATTAAACCCATTACAAGGATATCTGGGTAGGACTTTTTTTTTTTTTTTTTTTTTTTTTTTGCTTACAGGGCTCATTCAAACTATTTTCTCCTTTTGCATATTTCAAAAAAACTCTTGATTCCTTAGTAAATGTTTTTGGCACAAACCGCCATACTTCCCTCCTTTTATTCTCTCCCACACAGACTGTACCTATTAATTTTGACATTCATTATAAGAATCATGCCACTACATTTCAACTGTGTGCATTAAAGTACAATGTATTTTCTCCATTACCTGCCCTTTTTTGTTCCTAACTTTCTTTTTGGTAGTGTACAAAACCCTGTTCAAGATCATTTTCCTACCTTAATCCACTATTTTAATTTTCATGTAAAAACTACCAACCAGTATTGCTGAATTCTGTTTTATAAATAAATTATATGTGTGTGTGTATATATATATATATATATATTAATATATATATATATATATACTCATATCCACTTATTGTAGGTAGTATTTTTACATTAGTAGTATTACATATCTTAGTGCTACTTAATGTTTCCTTTAAAATTACCCTTTAATATTTAAAAGCCACTTAAAATATGCTCTGTTTGACTTTTATAATATTAATACCAGTGGCAAATTTTTGTCTGAACTAATAAATAACTTTTCCTGAAAAAAAACACAAAAGACTAGGAGACCCTGTGCCTTTTGCTAAGCTGCCTCAGACCCACTACTGGTGGCAAGCAGCCCTGATTCACAGCAAGGCCAAACTCATATGCATCTAGGTCTAGCGAAGTCAGCAGCCAAGCATAGATAGCCTTGTGGTTCCTAACAGGTAGCCATGGGCTGGTAACAGGCAAGGCTGAAATTGGGCTGCATGGAAGCCCCTCCTAAGAGACACCAGAAACAACACACCCAGAGGACAGCTTCAGATCACACCAGAGCACTAGCTGGTTAGCCCCACAAGCAGCACACCCAAAGGGGGTTCTCAACAGGCACAATCTCCCATGACTGTGACTCCTCCTCTGAGAGGTCAGACCTCACACAGCAGCTCATACACTGTGAGCAGAGCTAATCCTCACAGTCAGTCAGCCTGGGAGTCAATTCCAACCACTGACATGCCAAAAGCAATCAAGGTTCAACTACAACAACACATTCAAGGGATACCCCTGGAACACACACACTAGAGATTAGGGAGATTGTGCCATTGGACAACACAGGAAACGTACTACATAAGGCAGCCTGGCAAAGACTGAGAGACACAGGCTACCTACCTAACACATAGAAGCAAACACAGGAGAAAACAAACAAAGATACAAATTATGAATAATAAAATGGTAATAACTATGTACCTATCAATAATCACTTTAATTGTAAATAGATTAAATATTCCAATCAAAAGATATAGGGTAACTGAGTGGGTAAGAAAAGAAGACCTACGCATATGCTGTCTACAAGACACCCACCACAGATCGAAATACACACACAGACTGAATGTGAAGGGATTAAAATATATTTCATACAAATGGAAATGAAAAAAAAAAACCCAGAGAAACAATAATACTTACATTGGACAAAATAAACTTTAAAATGAAGGCTATAATAAGAGACAAAGCAGGACATTACATAATACTAAAGGGATCAATCCAACAAAAGGACCTCACCCTAGCACCTAACATATGAGCACCTAAATATATGAAGCAAATATTGACTGACATAAGTGCAGAGATCAACAGTAACACAATCATAGTCGGGGACTTTGACACCCTACTCAAACCAATGGACAGATCTTCCAGGCAGAAAAATCAAAAAGGAAACAGTGGCCTAAAATGACACAATAGACCAGATGGATTTAATTGATATTTTTAGAGCATTTCAGCCCAAAGCAGCAGAATATACATGCTTTTCAAGTGCACATGGAACATTTTCCAAAATATACCACATATTAGGACACAAAATAATTCTCAATAAATTTAAGAAGATTGAAATCATATCAAGTGTCTTCTTTGACCACAATGGTAAAAAACTAGTAATCAATACAAGAAAAAAAAACACCTGAAAAACACACAAACACGTGTAGACTAAATAATATGCTACTAAATAATGATTGGGTTAACAATGAGATCAAGGAAAAAATCAAAAGATACCTTGAGACAAATAAAAATTAAAACACAACGACCCAAATTTTATGGGACACAGCAAAAGCAGTCCTAAAAGAGAAAGCCATAGCAATGCAGGCCTACCTAAAGAAACAAGAAAAATCTCAAATCGACAGTCTATCTTTACACCTAAGGGAACTGTAAAAGAATAGCAAACAAAGCCCAAAGTGAACTCAAAAGGAAGGAAATGTAAATATCAGAGCAGAATAAAATAAAAAGAAAGAAGAAAGAAAGGAAGGAGGAGGAAGAAGGAAAAGGAAAGAAGGAAGGAGAAGGAAGGAAAGAAAGAAAGAAAGAAAGAAAGAAAGAAAGAAGACGAAAGAAAGAAGAAAGAAAGAAGAAAGAAAGAAAGAAAGAGAAAGAAAGAAGAAAGAAAGAAAAAAGAAAAAAAAAAAGAAATGAACAAGATGTTTTTGAAATGATAAACAAAATTGGTACGCATTTAACCAGACTCAAAAAAAAAAGGGGACAGTACTCAAATAAATAAAATCAGAAATGAAAGGGGAAAAGTGACAACAGATACCACAGAAATACAAAAAAAATTAAGAAAATACTATGAGTAACTATATGCCAACAAATTGGACAGTGTGGAAGAAATGGATAAATTGCTAGAAACATACAATCTTCCAAGGCTGAACCAAGAAGAAACAGAAAATCTGAACAGATCGATTACTACCAATGAACTTGAATCACTAATCAACAAGGTCCTGGACCAGATGGCTTCACAGGTGAATTTTACCAAACATTCAAAAAAGAATTAACATCTATTCTCCTCAAAATATTCCAAAAAATCTAAGAGGAGGGAAGGCTCCCAAGTTCATTTTCCAAGGCCATCATTATCCTGATTTCAAAATCAGACAAAAACATTACAAAAAAGAAAACTATAGGCCAATATCCCTAATGAACTTAGATGCAAAAATCTTCAACAAACTATTAGCAAACCTAATT
Organism: Rhinolophus ferrumequinum; assembly: GCF_004115265.2. Classification (NCBI taxonomy): domain Eukaryota; kingdom Metazoa; phylum Chordata; class Mammalia; order Chiroptera; family Rhinolophidae; genus Rhinolophus; species Rhinolophus ferrumequinum. The sequence continues at coordinate 26,076,423 of NC_046288.1, forward strand.
CAACAACACATTAAAAAGATCATACACCTTGAGTAGGTGGGATTCATTCCTGATATGCAAGTTTGGTTCAATATCCACAAATCAGTTATGTTATATTCCACAGAAACAAAATGAAAAATAAAAATCATATGGTCATATCAATAGGTGCAGAAAAGGAATTTGACAAAATCCAGCATCCATTTATGATAAAAACTCTCAGCAAGGTGGGAACAGAGGGAACATATCTCAACATAATAAAGTCCATATATGACAAACCCACAGCTAATATCACACCTCAATGGGGAAATGCTAAAAATGTTCTCCTTAAATCATGAACACAACCATGCCCATTTTCACCATTTTTATTCAACATAGTACTAGAAGTTCTAGCCACAGCAATCAGACAGGAAAAAGAAATAAAAAGAATCCAAATGGGCAAGGAAGAAGTAAAATTGTCATTATTTGCAGATGACATAATACTATATAGTGAACCCCAAAGATTCCACTGAAAAACTATTAGAACTGGTAAATGAATTTAGTAAAGCAGCAGGATACAAAATTAATATTCAGAAATTGGTTGCATTTTTATACACCAATAACAAATTATCAGAAAGAGAAATTAAGAAAACAATCTCTTTTACAATTGCATCCAAAAAATTAAAGTACTCAGGAAGAAATTTTAACCAAGGAAATAAAAGACCTGTACTCAGAAAATTGTAAGACATTGAAGAGAGAAATAAAAGAAGATTCAAACAAGTGAAAATATACCCTGCTCATGGATAGGAAGAATTAATATAGTTTAAAATGTCCATATTACCCAAAACAATATGTAATTTCAACACAATTCCTACCAAAATACCAATGACATTTTACTCAGAGTTGGAACAAATAATCCTAAAATTTATATGGAACCATAAAAGACCCTGAATAGCCATGGCAATCCTGAGAAATAAGAACAAAGTTGGAGGTATCACACTACCTAATATCAAATTACACTACAAGGCTAGAGTAATCTAAACAGCATGGTACTGGGCATAAAAAAACAGATACATAGATCAATAGAACAGAATAGACAGCTCAGAAATAATCCATGCTAATAATAGTTATGTAATCTATGACAAAGGAAGCAAAAATTTACATTGGGGTAAAGACATCTTTTTAATAATTGGTGCTGGAAAAACAGGACAAATATATGCCAAAAAAATGAAACTGTACTGCTTTCTTATAGTACATACAAGAGAAAAAATCAAAATGGATTAGAGACTTAAATGTAATACCCCAAACCATAAAACTCGTAGAAAGAAAATATGGGAAGTAATCTCTCAGACATTACCCTTAGTAATATTTTTATGATATATCTTTTCAGGCCAAGGGAAACAAAAGAAAAAATAAACAAATGAGACTGTCAAACTAAAAAGTGATGTATAATTTTTTCATGCATTGTTGCATCGATTTGCTAGAATTAGAGCCATTTGTGACAACATGGATGGATCTTGAGATTGTAATGCTAAACAAAGTAAGTCAGACAGAAAATGTTGAGAACCATATGATCACTGATATGTGTCTTATAAAACTGAAAACAATGAAGGTACAAGACAAACGAATGAAGGAAAAAAAATCTCATAGACACAGACAATACTTTAGTGGTTGGCCAGAGGGTTGGGGGAAGAGGGTGGTAAATGAGGGTAAAGGGGATCAAATATATGGTGCTGGAAGGAGAACTGACTCTGGGTGGTGAACACACAATGTGGATATATAGATGGCGTATTAAAGAATTTTACACCTGAAACCTATGTAACTTATTAAAAACTGTCACCCCCCAATAACTTTAATTAAAAAAATAAAGAGAAAAAAAAGTAAGTTTTCACAGCAAATGGAAACCATTAACAAAACAAACGCATCCTATTGAATGGGAGAAGATATTTGCCAATGATACATCTGATAAAGGGTTAACATCCACAATTTATTAAAAAACTCATACAACTCAGCACTAAAAAAACAAACACCCAATTGAAAAATGTGCAGAGGATCTGAATAGACGTTTCTCCAAAGAGGACATACAGGTGGCCAACAGACATATGAAAAGATGTTCAACGTACTAAATATCAGAGAAATGAAAATAAAAACCACAAAGAGATACACCTCACTCCTGTCAGAATGGCTATCATCAATAAATCAACCAACAAGTATTGCTGAGGATGTGGAGAAAACGGAACCTGTGTGCACTGTTGGTGGGATTGCAAATTGTTGCAACCACTATGAAAAACAGTATGGAGATTCCTCAAAAAATTAACAATAGAACTACCTTAGAACTACGTATGACTCAGCAATTCCACTCCTGGGTATCTATCCAAAGAAATCCAAAACACTAATTCAAAAAAATCTATGCATCCCCATGTTCCTGCAGTGCTATTTATGATAACCAAGATATGGAAACAACTGAATGTCCACCAATAGATGATTGCATAAAATAATTGTGGTACATTTATACAATGGAGTATTACTCTGTCATAAAAAAGAATGGAATCTTACCATTTGCAACAACATGGATAGACCTAGAGGATTTTACGTCAAGTGACATAAGTCAGACTGAGAAAGACAAATACCATATGATCTCACTTATATGTGAAATCTAAAAATCAGAATAAACAAGCAAAGAAAACAGAAATAGTCTCACAGATACAGAGAACAAACTGATAGTTGCTAGATGGGAGGGGTTTTGGGGGATGGGTGTGAAAGGTGAAGGGATTAGGAAGTACAAATTGGTAGTCACAAAATAGTTACAGATATGTAAAGTATGGTATGGGAATATAATCCATAATATTGTAAAAATTAGGTGGAGTGCAAGATGGGTACTGGACTTAGTGGGGGGATCACTTCACAGCCTAACCACTGTGCTGTGCACCTGAAACTAATATAAAATAAAATTGAATGCCAACTATAATTAAATAAAATATATATATATATATATATATATATATATATATATATATATATATATATTATATAAACACATAGTCATGGGACATAAAGTACAGCATAGGGAATATAGTCATGGTTTTGCAATAGCTATGGACATGTCAGATGTATAAATAGACTTGGTGGGGTTATCACTTTGTGAGGGGTCTAACAATTATGTTGTTTTGTACACCTGAAACTAATAAAAGAAAAGAAAATGGGAAAAGTTCTAATTTCCAAATGTGGAGAATAAACATTTACTAACGTTTATCTTAGAATGAAATACTTCAGTGTCTCCCAGCAACCCCCTGCCTTTACCACAATGGGATGGATTTAAGAGTCAGTTTTTATTTCTACTTAAGTAACATGGGCTTTGGTTTATGGCCTTTTTTTCTCTTAGCCTCATAATTAAATGACTAAATCCCATCCACAGCATTATCTACAGAACAAGATTGGAGAAAGATTAGCCATTAAAGAGAGGCTGCTATTATGGCTTTTGAGGCCTCTAACCACCCACTCTCTTAGGAATCCTATTATAACTGAGCATTTGTGTTATTGGTATTGCAACTCAATTCACATATATCAAGCTGTAAATTTCATTTACGGTCAATCCATATTTTAGGTCTCCTCGAGTAACTTACATATTTTTGTCTTTCACTTTGGAAGATGCTATGTGCTTCAAAATACCTGCATCTGTTGCCAGGTACTATGGAGCTGCCTTTTGTGCTACAACAAAGTATCTTATCCCTATTAACTAAAACCTAAACATCTGCTGTTTACCTTTGGTTTTAGTTAGAGCTTCGTAAAACTAACCGTGATGCTTCATGTGGTTTAGATCTACTTTCAGTTCAAAAGAGCAGTGATAATACAAGCAATTGTTTCCCCTGGTGAAAAATGCTGATCGAATCAATTCCATAAATCAGGTTAAACAGATACCATGTACAAATGAATTTTATATATATTTCCTTTTATAATTTAAAACAATTATATCAATAATGCCTTTAAATCCTATTCTTTCAATACAAAGGACTGGCCCAACTTAAGCAGGTGACCACACATTATCACCCACCTACAGTGCTCGATTAGGTATAAATCGCATTCCTTTGACAGAATCGCTTGAAATGTTTGGTGAGCCTTCATTTTCTTCCCCTTCTTTATGTTTGCCTAAGTAAAGGATTTCTCCTTTTTCCATGTTTAAATTCATTTCACTGACAACAGACATTGCAAACCCCTCAATGATTCTGTGCCAAATGAATTTCTGTCAAAAGGCTCGGATGAAATCTGTCTACTCTTGGTGACCAAATTGATCCAGCTGCAGCACAAGATGAAACAGATTATTCATCTAAGTTTGGCTGTGCCAAAGCCTGCTGCCTCCTACCCGTCCACGGTTGCTGAAAAGGGAGCAAATAACTTTATCTTATAACCAGAGCTTAGGGTAGCTGAGTGTTTTCATTACCTGTGGACATCAACGGCTTTGGGACATAATTAATCCTGCTGAAATTGCTTCATTATTTTAATGAGGTTTTTCCTCTTTCCTCTAACCATGATGAAAAGTACAAGGGAAAGAAATTTTTCTCATTATTTCTGAAACTGAAAAAGGGTGGACGAAGTAGAATAGAAACATACAGAAAACCTGAAGAAGAGAGGCAGCCGGGCCCACTGCTGCTGATGTCTCCTTTGCCTCAACAAAGACAAGGGACAGGTGGTGACAAGCAGGCTTTGTGGGCACTGCAAGCTCAAAGGCAACATGGCTGCTAGGGCCTTGGTATGTGAAACAAAGTGCTTTTCTCTCCAACTTTTTGGAAGCTGTTAACCCTGAATATTTGAGCATATTTTTTTAAAAAGAGAGGAAAGAGAGAAGAATAGATGTATCTATGCTAACTTCACTCTTCTTCTCTAATAAAGGTATGTGAACACTGCTATGTTTAGAAAGCGGAAGAATGTAAGGTATTCTTTGAGCACATGAGCATTTATATATAATAGGTATTGAAATATTGAAACAGCTTCTGTTTATGTATAAGAATGTCACTGAGATTAATTCTGAACAGTTAATAAGCCAAGGTTCAGAATACTGGTCCGCCTGTAAAATTTTGTTTTCCTTAATAAATCAGTGACTCAAACTTTAGTGTGAATCAGAATCACTCGATTATGGATTGCTGGACTCCACCCACACAGTTTCTGATTCAGAAGTTCCGGGGTGGGGCCTGAGAATTTTCATTTCTAACAAATTTCCAGTAGTTGCTAATGCTGCTGGTCCAGAGACCACACTTTGAAAATCCCTGTTTTATAATCACTATGTGGTGCAGCAGCAGTGTGTTGTTTTGTAGAAGTAGGGAAGGCATGTTTTTGCCCTTCACTGTGAAGAGATTCCTTACAAAAAGAGATATTCATGCTCAGTAAGTCTGAAATGGTAGACTGATATTTTACTGCCTTGTTTTTCATTATTCCAAACTAATCACTTGTCATTAAACAGGTCAATGAAGCCAGTGTCCTGGATATCTTTCAAGGACCTTTTACTCTTTGCATTTACTTTAACCGTATAATGCTAGAAAAATCACATGTGCTCTATCATTAACCATGGCACTTGTTGCTTGAAAGGTAAGTTTTCATATAAATCAAAAACTCTAGATCATGACAGAACCTCAGGGTTTTGTGTCATGAAGATTAAACCTAGAAGACACACTGTGTATAGTGTAGTCCATTCAACTCAATTCCTTCTTTCCAATGACAGGCACTGGGACCCAGAGAGTAGAAGTGCATTCCCAAGGTCACACAGTTACATACTTAAAACGAAAGGCAGAATTAGAATCAAAATCTCTGAATTTCCATCCAATGCTCTATTTTTTACTCACACATTCACACACTGATCCATAGATTCCCTCATTCATTAAACAGTGGTATTACACATATGAAATATGTGACAGAAACTACTAGGCACTGACCATGCAAAAGAAGGAAAGACTGAACTCACATCGTCTTAGTGCCATTCTGTTCCCAGCACCATACCAAGGGAGGGTACCTATAACTTTATCTTATAACCAGAGATTAGGGTAGCTGTTTCCCACTTAATCCTCATAGCTACTTTGAAATTACCATCCCATCTTTACTACTGAAAGCACATATATCGGTTGAACATAAGCATTTGGACCCCAAATTTAGTGATCTTAATATCATAAGAGATGGCTCCAATCCAAGAGAAAATCCAAACCTACACCAACTGGAATACAAATAATGTCAATGAAATGTCATAAGAACCATAAAAGAGGTAGAACTGAAGGAGCAGTGAACACTGCCTATGAAAGAATGTTAGCAATGCTGACATTTACTGGTAACGTATTATATAGTAGGAAATCAATTTATACCAATCTGATTTTATCCTTTCAACAACTCTAAGCAGAAGATACTATTATCCCCATTTTACAAATGGAAAAAAGGAAAATAGAAATAGAAAGTGCCCAAATTCACAAAGCAGAGATTTATTTTAAGGTAGTTGGGTTCAAGTCCAATGCCCAAGCCTTTCCCACATGCTCTACTTCACATTGTGTCTGCTATCTGAAGGTCTGCCTCTCACTTTCCTGTCTTGAAGTGCACAAACCCCTGTGGTGTATAGATTGCTCTGCTTGTTACCTACATATTATCAACAAGCTTCCAGTCTCCTCTAGGAATTCAATCCTCTGCCTCCAAGAAGTTGCTTCGGTGCACCTGCAGTGCCAGCTGAGACGGTGCCTGCACAATAGTACTGAAGGTTTTATTAGCAACGTTTTATCCATCTTAGATGTGTCAGTCCACAATATCTTAGGATGTTTTTCTTTTCTTTGCTAATCATATCGTTATGAGCTTCACTAATAATGGAGCAGAAGAGACAGAGAAATAGAAAGCTCTCTCCTTGGAGAACCACAAACAAATAGCATTTCAAGAGCATTATTTTCATCAAGAAATTTATTCACTCAGAAGATGAATAGAGTTGATAAGCTTGGTGTCCCCAAAGACTTATCCAAACTTGCACTTTCAAAAAATTAATAACACAAAGGAGAGTGCTTTAGGAAACGAGTGGTACCATAACTACATTCTGTTTTATTAGAGAAAGATAGGGTTTCCTCCCAGGGTAACAAGGTTTTTCACAGCTATCAGCCCTGCAGACTGATTAGATGTAGTTAAACCCATCAGGGCCATGCAAATGTGTGTTAATTCTTGGGCGGATCATGGGACTCTGGAGACAAATAGCCACTGTGTAGGGAGAGCATTATCTTGAGCTGCTGAATGATGCCTGACTGCTGCCTGCTCCTGTGTCACTTTGCTATTCTGACAATGCCATGAGGGACTCTGAGCTTTAAGTACCTCCAGAGACTAATAATGCAAGTGCTAATCATTAGCGTCTCCCAGAATTCTTGTAGTTCTCATCTCTTCCATATTCTCTGGCTGCTGTTTGTGTAATTGAAGAAAACACAGCCAAAGGGAGGCAATTTATCTTGTGAGCCGTCTTAGAGCAGAGCAACCTAGCTGGGTTGCACAACAAAAGTCCAGGCAGAGGAGATAATTGATCATTGATCAAATAATTGATCAGGGGCCTGTGGGTGTGGTCTCCTCTTTTAAAATAGATTTAACTTGAAAGATAGAAAAAAAAGTAGTTTTAAGAGGAATTAAAAATCTTTAGACTTTAGTGTTCTCCAAGATGCATCTTCCTACTGGAAAAAAGCAACCTCAGCAGAGACACGTGCAGGAAGAGCTGCATTTATTATTCAAAACCTATAAATTTGGGGAAATGACATTTTAGGTTAAATATATCTATACTGTGCTTACTGGCTTTGAATCACCAAGTTGAAAGGGTAGTAAGAGATTATTAGTCTAACATAACCAGTTAGCTGCAGAGTATAAAATATAATACAAGTGTCCTAACACTGTCTCATGATTGATTCTGCTATTATTAGGTGGCCTATCACAATAAACATGTAATACCACACTCTATAGAGAACAAAAGTCATGCAACTGCTGGAAGGACATGCAAGCATTTACGTATCATACAACTTTTGAGAAAACTTTGTAGATATACAGATATAAATACAGGTGATCCAGGAATATTTCTAAGTTTTTTTTTAAATATATTTTATTTTTTTATTAGTTTCAGGTGCACAAGACAAATTAATACTTAGACGTTTATCATTTATATCCCTCACACTGTGTGAACCCTCCTCCCCCATCCACTATCCCTCTGACATGGCACAGAGCCATTACATTTCCACTGTCTCTATTCTTAATGCTGTACTCCGCTTCTTGTAAGTATATATACACATATATATACACATATATATATATAATTATAGTTGGCATTCATTATTATTCAGCTTCCGGTGTACAGTGCAGTGATCAGGCATCTACATCATCCCTGAGGTGGTCTCCCAAATGGGACATGTGTCCATCGGACACCCTACAAAATCTTTACAACATTATTGATTACGTTCCCCAAATTAATTTTCAAGACCCCGTGGCCATCTTGTGGTTACCGACTGCTTTCTAATCCCCTCACCTTCCCCTTATCCCCAACCCCCTGCCCATCTAGCAACCCTCAGTTTTCCTCTATGTCTCCAAAACTGTTTCTGATTAGTTCATTCACTTATTCTTTTCTTTAGATTCCGCATATAAGTGAGATCATATGGTATTTGTCTTTCTCTGTCTGACATATTTCACTTAACATAATGTTCTCTAGGTCCATCCATGTTGTTGCAAATGGTAAGATTTCTTTCTTCTTTATGGCTGCATAATACTCCATTGTATAAGTGTACCACAGTTTCTTAATCCAGTCATTTACTGATGGGCATTTCGGTCATTTCCATGTCTTGGCTATTGTGTATAGTGCTGCAATAAACATAGGAGTGCATAAAGATTTTTGAATTGGAGTTTTGGATTTCTCCGGATAGATACCTAGGAGTGGAATTGCTGAATCATAAGGTAGTTCCATTTTCAGATTTTTGAGATACCTCCATACTGTTTTCCATAGTGGCTGCACCAATCTGCAATCCCACCAACAGTGCACAAGCGTTCCCTTTTCTCCACATCTGCGCCAGCACTTGTTGTTTGTTGATTTATTGATGATAGCCATTTTGACTGGGGTGAGGTGGTATCTCATTGTGGTTTTTATTTGCATTTCTCTGATGGTTAGTGAGGTTGAGCATTTCTTCATATGTCTGTTTGCTATCTGTATGTCCTTTTTAGAAAAATGTCTCTTCATGTCCTCTGCCCATTTTTTAATTGGGGTTGTTTGTTTTTTTGGAGTTGAGTTGACTGAGTTTTTTATAAATTTGTGATATCAACCCCTATATCATTGGCAAATATCTTTTCCCATTCAGTAGGATGCCTTTTTGTTTTATTGATGGCTTCCTTTGCTGTGAAAAACTTTTTAGTTTGATGTAATCCCACGTTTATTTTTTCTCTTACTTCCCTCGCGCAAGGGGATATATCAGTAAAAATCTTACTCCGAGTAATGTCTGTGAAGTTTCTTCCTATATTTTCTTCTAGGTATTTTATGGTTTCAGATCTTACGTTTAAATCTTTAAGCCATTTTGAATTTATTTTTGTATATGGTATAAGGAGGTGGTCCAGCTTCATTTTTATGCATGTGTCTGTCCAGGTGTCCCAGCACCATTTATTGAATAGACTGTCTTTACCCCACCGTAAATTCTTGCTTCCATTGTCGTAGATTAAATGGCCATATAGGCATGGATTTATTTCTGGACTCTCTATTCTGTTCCATTGATCTATGTATATTTCTAAGTTTTGATAGCTCTTAGAAATAAGATCTGATACCTCAAAAGGCACCGGTAGATAAATAAAAGCAGCAAGGAAAGAGTGGGATGAATATCTATTTAGCAATTAGCAGTTTCAATCTCACCTGGAAAGTTGTTAGAAATGCTGAGTTTTGGCCCATCCCTAGACCTACTGAATCAGAAGCTGCATTTTAACCTGACAATACAAATGATCTGAGATCATGCTAATAATCTTCTACTGGTTAGCCTTTTAAAAACTCCTTTTTATTTATGTCAGCAGCACCAAAATATTTTAATACTTCAGGGAAACCCACTCAAAGAAAACAAAATAAAATATACAAGTAGAAATTAAGGATAACTGGGATCTAAAATGTAGTAGAACATTAGAAAATCCCTGTATTCATTTCAAGGGCTTACCCTCAAATTTTCTCTATTTTTTAAAAAAATATCTTATCCCAGGTTTCTTTTTATCTTTCATCTTTACCCTTTGCATTGGAATTAGTTCTGGCAACATCATTCCAACTTGTCCTTCTTGGAAAGGGGACACGATGCCTGCCTGGGGTATGATCGTTTCATGGTTACAAGCTTGCACTGATGGCGTTACACTTCACCACAAACCACGTACCATCTAGGCCTCCCTTAGCAAAATCGTCCTTCCTCTGGTATTACTTCAAATCAGTTTTCTTACTGTTACTTCCTTCCCCATCATTTTATTAGGTCTGCTGATGGAGGAAGGTGATCCCGCAGGATCAGTGTGATTAAGGTAATTGTGCTAGACTGCTTAAATGCAGGAGCTAAACAAAAGTGGGCTCTTAATATGGGCCTGTGAAAGTCAATATGTTACTGAGACCATAAAGTGTTAAATATATTATTTCCATATCCAATATGTCTTGTTCAAAAAAAAAAAAAAAAAGGAAACAGTAGGAAATTCCAAAGGCTATTTTCAACAAATTGGCATTAACATTATGTATATACATTCTTAAAAATATTAAATAAAAGCCCAGAGTTAAGGTATTGAAGAATTCTTACACTTCCCTTTATGGGAATTGTCTTCTCATGAACTTACAAAAAAAATAATAGAAAGAAATTAACAACCCAGAAAAATATAATTATATACCAGATCCCACTAATCCATATTTCAATGAGCTATTTGGGTAAAGTAAGATGGTCTCAGTTCTAAGTATATAAGTGAAACAAATAGATATGTGAAGAAGGTGAAAAAAGCAGACTAACAGGGATAAGATCCTAAAGATGACAGCTCTTGTGGGACCAGTTGACTGGTCCTGGAAAAAAATAAAATTTACTAGCAAAATTCATAAGAAATCATACACTGGTGGATTTTTGTCTGTTTTATTCCTAATTTCAATCCGTAACAGTGTGCATTTGTCTGTATCACTGAAACTTACTGTATTGTGTTCAAATGTTCAAATCAAGTCCTAGAACCAATCCTCAGCCATGAGGGAGTCCTAGGAACTCCTTGATTGATTGAAGCAGTGAGGTCACCGGTCATGTCTAGAACTTAGTAAGATAGCAATAGTTGCTGGGTTTCTTTGCCTCCCTCATCTACTTATCACTCCTATTCCAAAACTGAAAAAAATAACTAAAAAACTCATAAAAGTGGTCTAGATTGAATCACTGCACCCAAGTTTTTATCCTCTTAGCCAGATCTTCAGAATTCTTAGAAATGACTGCATTTCTCTCACTTTGACTTTTCTGTGTCTGACAGATGCTATCCCTGTTGTGCTTTAAAATTCCTACTTTTTTTTCACTGTTCTCCACAATTTGCTCTCTTCCTTTCTGAGAAAATTGCATCTATCCCACATGAACTCCTTTGAACTTCTCCATATTCTTCCTCTAAATACTGCACGGTGTCTTCAGGAACCTTCCATTATCCTCATTGGCAAAACTAACCCTTCGACTTGTTTCTTAAGTCTCCTACCTCATATTCTCTGGGTTCCTCTTCTTTCCATTATGTAATTTTTCTGACTTTCAACTGTTCCTTTGCATTGGTTTTTGCTCTCTCCTTTCCTCAAAGGATTAGATGAGGTGTGATCAAAAACTACAGTGAATGTTTAAATAAAAAAAATAAAAAATCACAGTGAAAGACACATTGCCATTATTCCCCTCAAAATACTCCACCTTGCTTTAAACACACTAAACCCATTGTTCTTGCCACTTTCTAAAGCAGTTTTGGAAGTACTCTTTCATGTCTTTAGTTGTGCTGTCAGTGGCTGTCTCGATGTCCTAAATTGATTCAAAACGTTTACCTTTCATGGTCATTTTGTCTTTGGGGAAGAGCCAGAAGTCACATGGTGCCAGATCCTGTGAATAAGGTGGATGAAGACACACTGTAATGTTTTTATTTGACAGAAATTGTGGTACCTGAAGCAATGTGTGACATAGAGCCTTTCTTTTCTTTGTGATCAAAAAAATACAGTGAACGCTGCTGCCGAGTGCCATCCAATGGAAAGGCATGGATCTTCCATGTGGGAAGCAGCTCATCAAACTTTAGTAACAGTGTGTGACAAGTTTCTATTTGTTTGGTGCCGTCAGTTGGGTGTGAGCTATTGTTGAGAGAAGATGTATTTTAAAGTGTGCCGTAAATCATTCTCCATCATGATTATGCTCTGTGTCACACATCACTTCCGGCATATGGCAATTTCTGTCAAATAAAACATTACGGTGCGTCTCCATCCACCATATTCACTGGATATGGCACTGTGCAACTTCTGGCTGTTCCCCAAAGTCAAAATGATTCAGGACTTCAAGGCAGCCACGATTTTGCAACTAAAGACACTCACAAAAGAGGCCTTCCAGAACTGCTTCAGATAGTGGCAAGAACAATGGGGTGTGTTCAAAGCAAGGGAGTATTTTGAGGGGGATTAACAGCAATGTGTCTTACTGTGATGAATTTATTTTTATTTAAGCATTCACTATATTGCTTGATCATACCTTGTATATTTATTCTCCTGCCACCTCCAAACAGCACAAATTCATTTTGTATCTGTATCTCACACCCATTTCTCTCAGACTGATCACATACACTTGCCTGTGTATATGTACTTTTTGTATATGCCATTACCTTAATGGAGTTTTTTTTTTGTCTGTTTGTTTGTTTTAAATTTAAGCTAAACATCTGAATTCCTTGAACTCAACAGCAATTAAGAAAATGATGAGACTCACCATAACTCGGACACATTTCTGAGATAATTCCAGTTGCAAGAAAAGACTAACAATAGGGTTCAGCTGCTTGGAGAGGAAAGCAAAGCATCAGTGGCCCAGACCAAGAGGATACAGAGAAACCTAGGGACTAAGGGTTAAGACAAACGTGTAAGTACTAGTTTCTCAATTTCTTAGTATCTCATTTGTAAAAGGATTAGCTGAACTGTAAGATTTAAAAAAAATATGTAAGGAAGCCTCCTTTCATGAAATTGCTTCCTTACACTTTTGACCAGAGAAGTTCAATCTAAATAGAAATTTAATATGCAATTATATTTAATACATAAAATTCTGTAAGTCTTTATATTGATTTCTGAAAATAAAAATATTTAGATAGCCCTTGGGTCATTATCAACAATGGTAGACATGGAACCAAAAGAATAAAATGTTCTATTTATTTTCCTGTTTGTATATTGTCTTTTAACAGAGCAAAGTAACTAAATAAACGTTTGAAATACAATTGGGCTTTTTCACTCCAAATAGGATTTCCATCAGCACATTAAAAAAAAAAAGAAAAAGAAAAATTCTACCTCATTAAAAGAAATACTAGAAATAATAGAAAATCAAAAACAGACATTTAAACATAAAATATAATAAGCAATCTGTGAAAAGGCCTTTCTTTGTTTAGACTATTTCTGACCAATGATGACATATGTTCGAAAGCTTCCACATTGTGTGATAACAGTTTATTCTGACACCTTATAAAACAACCAAATCTCTCCTGTTTGGCTTCAGCAAAATACGGATAGAGAGCTTATCCATCACCCTTCTGTTCTTCGAGCAGAGTGATAATACAAAGTACCCTCACACATATTTTTTTTTTCCTCGTATCATTCAACACCATCCAAATCAATGAGCCTCTTGTTTTTTGCTACATGCAGTAATTCTAATTTCAGGCATACGCTTCAGGTAGTTATTTACTATTATGAAAGACAGAGTGATATGGGTGTTCAGGTCTTTATTCTTTGTTCCAAGGATGACCACAGAATTAGATTCTACACAATTTTCAAATATGAACATTTCACGAAAATATGTCAGGGACCCATACTTCTTCTCACATTGTATTTTCTTATCTATCTGCCATCCTTCAGGAAACTAAATACAATACCTCTCCCCATTTTGATTGCACAGATATTACTCTAAAATATTTTAAGCTCCAGGTGATCTTTGAGGTAAATGTGTAAATCCGTTATCTTTAAAAATAAAAATTAAAAAAAAATGTTAGTTTTAAATGACAATGGCTGTAAAGAGTGAACCCAGCTAAAATGATTTTTCATGTCCTAGACACCAGTGACCCAAGTACATAGGTGAAATAAGATGTAGACTTTGAAACTAGACAGAATGAGTATTCATGTTTTAAGAAAACATGGAAAGGCTCATTTTAGTGCAAACATTCCTCATATAAAAATATTTTTCCTCACTTTAGTGGGCTTCTAAGTTGATGAGCTGCTTAAAGCAGCAATATTGGCTGCACATATGTTAAAATAGCTGCCAGATGATGGCTGTTCCAAAGATAACACAGGACACCCCCATGGCGTGTAGGAGTAGAGTAGGAGAGAGAGAGGGACTGATGCAGAACTGACAGTCCTGATAGGAGCAGATGGTGGTGAATACTCACAAAGCTCTTTAATACACACCATCCCTTATTCCAAGCTATTGTATGGGGACTTGCTGAATGCCAGAGTTTTCAAAGCTAATTGTCTTTGTATCTGCTGCCATAACTGTGTTGTCCAAGGGGAAAGCTGGGGGTGAGGGGACAGAAGAGAATATAGCCTGGATTTTCAGGCTTTCTCATACTTACTTATTCAACTGTCTATTAATTATGCAATTTCACAGTTCATAGATTTCATAAGGTTTAGCCAGGAATAGATCAGATACCCTTTGAGGTTAGACAGTGAAAAAAGAGAAGAAATAGGGGAGGACCAGGGTTAGAAAAGGCTATATTTAACTTCATGAGAAAGTCATAAAATCAAGCTCAGTGTTGAAAAAATACATATATTGATAAAAAAGCATCAGCATGCCTCCAAAGGAAAGTTGGGAGAGATTGGGGGTTTCCCCTGAGACCTAGGTAGAAGTTCCTGAAGAGACGTGCTTCCTGCATGTTTTCTGTGGGAGAGATTTTGTTTCCATGTATCATCTTTAAAGCGCTTGCTGTCTACGTTTTTACTTGCTGAGTTTCCACTGTGTGCTGTTGAGAGCTTTAAAGGACGGACTAGACCATGTGCTAGGTTTCTTCAGAGGAACAGAACCAATACTATGTGTAGATGGAAATATTTTTAAAGAAAATAGATTTTAGAGGCTTGAAAATCCAAATCTACAGAGTATGCCAATAGGCTGGAGACCCAGAAAATAGCTGATGTTGTAGCTTAAGTCTGATAGCAGTCCGGGAGGCAAAAATTCCCGCTTTCATGGGGGACCTCAGTCTTTTTCCACTTAAGGCTTTCAACTAATTGAATGGAGTGCACCTCATTATAGTGGCTCCTCTTCTTTACTCAGTCTACTGGTCTGAATCTTAATGACATCTAAAAAATACCTTTACAGTAACGTCTAGACTGATGTTTGACTAAAAACCTGGGTACTGTGGCCTAACCAAATTAACACATAAAATTTATCATCGCACAAAATCACCCTTCTCATTTAACTTAAAAATGGAATGAACCTCCAAAGAAATTTTTCTCAAGGACACATCTCATATCCATTTTTATGAACATGCCTGTCCTTTGTTAAGATCTGTTCAGGAAAACAAAATTTTATGAATTCTGTTTCCCAGGGATATTCTTTAAATATTGTTATATTTTAAAACAATAACAATTTTGAAATATCAAAATAAATTCACCAGTTTTTTCCTCTTGATGTTTAAAATTACCTTTCCCAACAAACTTTTCAATTATAGGAAACTGATTTAAATGAGAGCAAATGGTTTAGTTCTTTCATAAACATGGGGACTTTCAAAGACCTTATTAGCCTAAAATTTAATATTTTAGTCTGGTTATTAAAATAATCAATAGGATTGGTATTGATTATTTTAGAAGAAGAAAGAGAGGAAGAGACAGTAAATTTCTTGATTATTTTAATCCATGAAACTGAAATTTCCATTGGGTATAATACATTGAGATTTCTATCTTTGGAGATTTAGATTGAGAAAGAAATATGTGTTTCTTCAACTAAACAAGTATGAACAATAAATATAACACTAAAATTTATTGTAGACGGTGCTTTATTTTTTTACAAAACGTGTCATCTATTTACAAATCGACCTCACCAAACTTCCTGAGCCAAGCAAGGCAGCTACTGTTAGACCCATGCTTTAGAATTGGCAGATAAGGTTTACAGCAATTGCAAAACTTATTCTTGGCTACTTAAGAGATAAGTGGCAAAAACAGGATTTAAACTATGTTCACCTTGTTCTAAATCTAAGGAACTTATGGACTAGACAACTATATATTAAACTTCAGTTATACACCTCAATTTCCTCATTTATCAAATGGGAATAAAATAACAGAATTGTTTTAAAGATTATGTCAGACAGTGCAGGAAAAGTGATTAGCACAGTGATTGGCATATGGGAAATACTCAATTCTTGCTAGCCTTTAGAATTATTAGCTATCAATAGCCACAATTCTAAGAGGTCTGTGGGAGTCTCCTAGTGAACCACTAAGCCCCAGCACCTAGAAAAGAGACTGTTGTTCTGCACCGCAGTGTTGCTCAATGGCAGGGGTGCCCAACTGTGTCGAATGTAATGTTTTCAATGAGAAAGGTACTCCTTCAAGTTGAGCAATGTCTCCACTTATTATGGCAGTACATAATCAACTGTCACTTTATTGTCAGCCCCGAAGAAAAGGAACTGGGGAAGAGGTGGCCAGTTGGAGCAGCATCCACCAGGGCAGAGCTCTTTAGGTATCCAGTGGCTAATAATAGCAAGGAGATCTGTATGAAGCCAAGTTCATTACTATCTCTCCTTATCAGAATTTTAGGGATGAAAATTTATAAGCAAAATTAAAATTTCAATTACTTCAAACTGGTGGTTGATTAAATACTCATGCTGGATATGATTTTCTGACAAATCATCTCATGAATCTTTTAATCATATACTGGTATTTTTAAAAGGGTAAATAGTATATCTCCACTTGGCATACAGAGAAACTGAGACATGTAAAACTTAGATTGTACTTAGATTTATAAATCAATGAAAAATCCAGAATAGAATCCAAATGATGTTTTTATTCATATTATTTGTCTATTCAGAGAACCAAATGCCATCACTTACATTTCAGAAAGAACAATAAACAAACCTAAATTTCCTTCATAAATCCTGACTAACATAAATTCAGTATTCCAAAATGAAAAAAAAAGAAAGCACCTTAGATTAAAATATCAACATAACTGTCTTCACAGGAATCAAATGGAATATAAAATCTAAAAGAAGTTTGTTTATATTGACAGGCTCAGTGGAAAAATATCAAAGTCAGTTTGTCTAAGCAATAAACCTATGGAAATCAAGTTGCCAGACATAAATGCTTATGGTGACACTGTCTATTATTATGGTCCTAAGAAAATATTGATGACAACTAGACAATACATTTAGAGCATAAAATGCAATGATTCAGCATATTAATATTTCTACTACCTTTTTAAAATATATTTTTAATAGTGACACATAATGATGACGGACTCCTGTGAAAGAGACCAGTCTTGATTTACAACTTACCTATTCACTGAGGGGAGAACAATTCTTGCTATGTTTTCATCTTTTCCATGCAAAGTCTCAAGTGTTCCAGCTTTGGGAATGGCTAATGCTAAGAAAAAAATAATCATTTTTGGTTTATGGCTTATATTGGGTTCTCCTAGAAACTCAACTGTGAGATTAGGATTTAAGTGCAAGTAATTTGTTGGGGTAAAAATCCTGAGAGAGTGGGGAAATAAAGCAAAGAAGGGAAAGAAGCCAATATAGAGTGTTTCATAAGCAGGTTAGCACTGGATGACTTGGATTCCATCTGGCTGTATACTTTTGGTACAGGGTGAGATATATGCTCTACAGCTTTGCAATGGGAGGACAGAGAGAGTTTGGGCATTTATGCACCAATTTTCATTTGTCATCTGTGGGCAGGTAGAGCTCATTGGTAGTTAACTCCCTAGCACTTCTAGCCTGCTCTAACTCAGACCTCTGCAGTCAGAAAAAAACCTGTAGAGTAAAACCTGAAGTTCCTTGCATTAACAAGGCAGTGAGTGCCAGAGGGAGATAGTTTGGAAACCCACAGCATCTGTCACAGTTCTTAGCCCTAGATGTAGACTGAATTCATAATTATTGTGTGGTCATCAGTCTCTAACCCTTTATCTCCTAGACTCTTTGGTGCACAGTTCCTTTGATATTTACTTAGTGATAGCCTAGGGCAGGGATTCTCAAAGACTTTGCTAGCACCATATGTCATGGTCAGTTGTGAAATGTGCAGCACTAATGTATTACCAATGAGAGTTCAGATACCAAAATTGAAAATGATTAACCTTCTTAATGAATTTAAAGAACCCCCATGTTATAATTTTTAACGCATCCATCTAACTCCCTGGACTGATACGTTTCTTAAGTGAAAGAGAAAGATAGCACGAAAATGTGTGTTCTGAAATGTTTATAACCAAGAGCCCATCTCATCTGCCCCATATACTATAGTGTGTCTCTCAAATGGACAAACTTTGTTTTATGGATTAAAAGTATTGGCAGCCACTGGGTAAAGGCAAAAATCTATCTCATATATATTCATTCTAAGTAATGGAATTGCAGAGGACTTGCCAAACACAAATCCTCAAAGAATTTGAGGCATATTCTCTCTTTTTGTGGAAAAAGTTTAACTTTTATGAGAAATTTAGTTAGACATCTGATCAAGTACTTTCTAAAAGGTATGCAATTATCCAGATTGCAAATAGCATTCAAAATTGGAAAAGACTGGCATGCTATCACATGCAGGTTTAAAACTGGTCATGGTGAAGTAATGTGCATTATAATTTTATCCAACCAGAAGAAGAAAGAAGAGAGAATATATACATTATAGAATAGTTAATAAAATGTTCTCAAAGCAAAATTTGTTAAATTTTTTTAGGCTGTCCAAGAAACGCTATAATAATGGCAAGTATGTATTTCAGTGCGTCTTGTGAAATGGAATGAGAGTGGAATTTGTTCAAGAGACCATCATTAGAAAAGACATTAATTATTAATTCATCACATTGAACATTGAGTACTCTGCTAATAAAAAGAACTTTCTCTTACATAACTTATTTCATGCGTAGAGTCAGGATATGCATATAAAAATTTAAATACTAGAAAAGGCATCAGATAATTGTGTATAATTATTTTGAAATGATAGGTTGAGACAATAAGTGCTAAAAATTCATAGGAGGGCCCTATCATTAGTGATGACATGGCTGAGCAGATGGGGTTGAAGTGGACATGAAAGACTGGTATAGTTTGGATAGGATCAAGCAGGGTATGATTAGGGTAAGAGCAGAAGAAAGAAACAATGAGTAGAGAGACCTTACAAAAGTACTATTTAGAACAGTAACTCATATAATGATTATTGATATAGTAGCTATTCAATGAATAATTCAATATTCAATAGCTCATTATTCACTAGTTCATTATTCAATAGCTCAATATCTCGATATTATTTTTAAGCATCTATAACAACCATTAAAAAGTTGGAGCCAGGAGTGTGAGATTCATTTCATCTCTATACTGGTTTAATATACCATTTTTTTCCCAAACATCAGATGGTAGGTAACCAATTAAAGAATTTAATGCTACTAAATGTTGATTTTTTTTTCTTAAAGACTGTTAGGGGGGAAAAATGTCTTTGTTAAAGACAACTGTGAATAATTCCTTTTTATATTATTAAAGGCTTAATTTTCAAGTCAGTTCAGGTTTAGTTCCTCTTACTGTTGAAGAAATGACCTAGAAAACAATAAGTATCTTGCATTTTTTTATCATCAATTTTTCCCATTTAATAAGAAACAGCGGAGAAAAAAAATGTATATTTGGGGCAGTGTGAGACAACCCAGACAAGATAACTTGGGCAAAATTATCACACAAGAAATAATTTCAAAAGTTCATTAATTCATAACTTTGCACGAATGCCACATTGAGGTCTCTACAACATTTCTTGATAACCTGAGTTTCTTGGACCACAAATACAGGTAAAATTTAATGGACATTTAAAATTATACATAGTCTCATTTATTCCTTATGATAATCCTATAATGTAGGGAATATTATTATCCTTATTTTACAAATGAGAAAACCGAAACTATTAAAAAGTTAAGAAAGTTGTCCACGGTTTTAAAAATAGTAAGATTTGAACCCAAGATGTTTGAGGAACATGACTATTTTTAATATTATCTTTTTTATTCTAATTTTCTCTGCTTTTGTCCTATCCCTTATTAATCTGACAAAATGCCCACCATCAAATGTTTTCTCAGAAATGTATCACACTTGTCATAAGGTTTGTACATGTGTTCTCTTTTGTTCTCATCTCCTTCGGGGATAGCTGTGGCCAGGGCCTCTGCAACCTGAGAAGCCTAAAAAGGGCACCTTGACAAAGCCATTGCTGATACTATCACCATTATGTTTGACACTAAATGAAGCTGCTCTATTTGAATTTATTGTCACCCTGTAACCAACCCGAGAAAGGAGTGACTCTGCTGTGTAATCAACATTCTGGACTCTGGGTGCCACTACATTCACTACATTGATAGCTGGCACAAAACCAGCTATCAATATATGCTACTCTAAGAGTAGAGGGTCCTCGTAACATTATTAGCTGTCAAAGCACCAAAGTAACGTTGTATGCTATAAGTCAAGAGAATACTTGTTGTTTCTGTTATTGTTTGCATTGGCTCCAAAGCAAAATATTTTCTGTCTCCAAGTGTCTCACAGAGATATATGTAAAAATAGGACTCTTAATAGGGTCTCAATCAGAATCCACGTATACTGAACTAGAAGGCAAATTTCTGTGACTGACACATGCTGAATTCAAAATATCTTCTTTTTCAGAGACTTGAGCACATAACTCTTCTCAAGCAGGAGTTCTTTCCAAGAAGCTCCTTAGTCTCTCAGACCAATCTACCAGGGTATTATCTGAAACACCAATCTTAAGTGCTACGTGTCAAACACATTGAAAAATGTAGGAAAATAGCCAAGTCCCATGGAGAAAAAGGTGTAGCTGTCTTATATTTCACCTTCATTGTTGAAAGATATTTTCTCTACACATAGAATTCTAAGTTGACATTTTTTTTCTTTCATTAAAGATATTGCTCCACTACCATGAGGTTTTCATTGTTTCTAATAAAAGGGCTACTATCGTGTTTATCTCTGTTCCTCTGTACATGTGTCTTTTTTCTCTGGCTGTTTTACAATTTTTATTATTTATCATTGGTTTTAACCAATTTGATTATAATATGTTTTGGTGTATTTTGCTTCAGATCAATTGAGTTTCTTGGATCTATGGGTTTACAGTTTTCTTGAAATTTGGAAAATGTGCAGCCATTGTTTCTTCAAATATGTTTTCTGCCTTCCCTACTGTGAGACTCCAAATGCATGGTAGTAGGCTGCTTCAAATTGTCCCACAGTTCACCAATGTTTCATTTTTTTTTAAGTCATTTTTTCTGTGTATTTAGACTCTTGCTGTATCTCCAAACTCACTTACCTTATTTTTCTGAAGTGAATAAATCTGTTGATCTTACCAGTGTAATTGTCATCTCACACATATTTTTTTTTTCATCCCTAGATGTTTGTGCTATTTGTTTCTATATAGCCCATATCTTTCTACCTCATTTGGGGATTCAGTTACATTTCTTGGAAATTTGAGCTGTTTGAGGCTTATTTTTATGATCCGTTACACAGGACAAGAGCAGTCTAATCTAGAGCTAATTTTGCCCCACTACTGATACAATGTCCTTAGCAGTACTCTACCACAAGCCATGTATTATGAAAATTTTTCCACTTTGGCTGGTGAGAACTTATTCTGATCTTGTGTGAGGTCTGGTCATTATTCTGTCTGTTCCTTTCACTGGATTGTTCTTCCCCTCCCTCAAATAGTTTTCTCACATGCATTCACCAATAGTAATCATTTAAATCTTGAGAGGAATCCTTTGCATAGCTCCAGAACTCACTCTCTATACAGCTCTTTCCTTCTATTAATCTTCTTTGAAAATTCTAACCACTTTGGACTTCCTGAATTTTTTGCTCCGTCTCCTCAACTGAGCAATACCACTGGGCTCTGGTTGGGTTTCTAACTTCTGCTGTCACCCGGAAACTCTCTTCAAAAATTAAAGAACAATTTAGGGCTGACATTATTTGTATCTTTTCTTCAGGGATCATTGTTATTTGATACTTGTTATCCAAAGTCTGCATATTTACCTTTTCTCGTTGCTTTCTCTTTTCCTTCCTTCCTTCCTTCCTTCCTTCCTTCCTTCCTTCCTTCCTTCCTTCCTTCCTTCCTTCCTTCCTTCTTCTTTCCCTCCCTCCCTCCCTCCTTTTATTCTTTCTTTCTTTCTTTCTCCTTTCTTTCTTTCTTTCTTTCTTTCTTTCTTTCTTTCTTTCTTTCTTTCTTTCTTTCTTTCTTTCTTTCTTTCTTTCTTTCTTTCTTTCTTTCTTTTCCTTTTTAAGTTGTTTAATGCAAGAGAATAAATCCAGCCCCTATTACTCCATCTTAACCAGAAGTGAGAAGGCTCTACTGAAGAAACTCATTTCCAGAGTGTTAATTACAGACATCGCTCTACTAGTGAGAAGCATCTACATCATCTGGGAGATAAAATATGAACAAATGAAGTGGTAATGTTCATAATTGTTGTCATCCTTCACAGAAGTCAAGTTATGAGGAGGAAACAGAAGGTAAACTCAAATTGGATAATTTTAGGAGAACTTAATACAAAAGAGAATTTATCAAGGTATGAACATTATTTGGAAAAAAGCAACAAGGAATGGTACAGTATCCCATGATTAGTTATATCAAGAGAGATGTTACACTAGGACTGAATGTTGAAGAAGGATTACTTATAAAACACAGAGAAAGAATTATCCTTGAGAGAAGCTGTAGACTTCAACAGAGAAATGCAGCCAAACTCAACCCATCTAACAAAAAAAGGATTAGGTCAATATAAGCCCTGACCTCACAATAATCTTATCTTTAAGATCTCTTGTCAGCACCTTCTCTTGATTCCAATCAGAAGCTGAAGATCAAAGAAGTCATTTGATCTATTCTAGATGATTGGTGCAGAATGGAGAAGTGTAGAGATTTCATCTGGAAGGATAAATGAAGATTTTCAAGACACTCTATTAAAGTAACTGAAAAATATGATGTATACATTATTACCAATTGTAAGAGCCCATGAAAATGAGCTAAAAGGAATAAAACAGTCATGTCGTATTGAATATAACCACAGTAAAAAAATGTTACCATGTTAGCAAGTCTGTATGGATGACATCTTTACAAAACATCCACAGCAGTCAGCTGATTATACATACAGGAAATCTGAATAAGCATCATGTCTACTCACATCCAATTTAACCACTAATCATTATTTTAATAGTAGTTTAATAAGTAGTTGTTAATCTACCTTAAGTATTTTAAGTGTTCAGCATTATACCAGGAAATAGGAGAATATAAAGAAGCAAAACATATGGTTATTGTGGTCAAAGATTTTATAATACACTTGAGAAAAGAAAATATGTAAGTAACTAAATAATCAGTTAAATATACACAAATGGTTTTGCTATCGAGATGATAAACTATATAAAGATTCAGAATTATAGCATAAAAATCATAGAATGAAATAAATGTAGGTCATTAATTAACAATTCAGAGGAATTTGTAAATTTATATACTGCTTTCTTATAAAATGTTGTAGAATATTTTACTGGTTGCACTATTTGTTGTTGGAGCACTGGTATTGATGCCCTTCAATTTCCTGACATATTTTCCACTCAATAACAATGTCCTATTACTTTGCTATTAAAAGGGAAGAAAGTATCAATAAAGAATACCAACCAGTGTTGTCCACCTCAAACAGCTGCTAGAAAGCAAACTGAAGTTCAAAGAGAAAAGTCAAAGGATATTAGAGCATTGATTAGTTTTTATCTGGGAGAATGTATCATGCCTTTGATATAAAAGCAAACCTAAGCTAGGAAATTAAGGCCAAGGTGTCCTTAGGTTTGGAAATGATTCAGAGGCAAAGTATCTTAAATTGAACTAAAAATAATGTTTCAAACTTGCCTTCCCATTAAAAATATCCCAAAGGCCAAATTGACAAAGCATATAATAATTCCCCTGTCAAATAGCTATTCTGATTTACTTGGCATAAATTAGAAATCTGATCATCCCATAGATGTTTCAGAACCATGAAGTCATCAAATAAACACGGCGATATAATTTGTATAACCAATTGAGAGGCAAATGGTTAGTTTTCACCTAGTAGACCTGCCTTCTGACTTTCCTCTGCTCCTTTTGTCTGCCAGAGTTTATTTCATATCTATCACCTCTACTCTAGATTTTTTATTAATAATTTAAGTGGCTGTCTAAGCCACTTCACAAGTTTTTTGACTGAATCTACCCAGAGCTATTAAATTGTCACTCTACTTTCTCTTTATCTACACAGAGTTGCTGTGTAATTCTATTGGAATTTTTTTTCAATCGAGCATAATATAAACATCAGACACTTTCTATATGAAGGGCCATTTCAGAAATGTTCAGCTAGTTCCAATTTAGAAATGCAAACCTAATTCACTGCATTGTGAAATTTGGATAAAGTGATACTATCATTAAACTCACACATTTTCCAGGTGCCTCAGAGACACAATGAAACTGAAGATTCAGCTTTAAATAGTTCGCAACTTGACCTACACGGATATCTGACTTAAGAAAGGGTTCAGCAATTTGTAATAGCTGAATTTCTATTCCATAGAATTAGGAAAAACATGAGAATTCTATCTTGAACAAATAATTTTTTTTGTTAAATGCACAGAATATAAGCAGCTTGCTCATAAAGACCTCCATTAAAGAATCAGAGATAAAAACACATCCTGTTTCCTAGTCTAAATTGGTTTCTAATGTTTTCTATTATCTCCCTCTAATAAATACAGAATGGATAGAACTTCTGTTTATATATACCATTGCACAGAAATCCTAATAACAACATAAACTGAGTAAAAAAGGAGTAATAGAGAAAATATGTGAACATAGTTTTTAAAAATGTACTTAATGTTTCCTATAACCTTAAATAACTAAGATTTCTTAAGAAATTATTAAAGTAAAATGAATGAGTTTTAACAATTTTTAATGGAATTAGTTACAATCACTTTCTAGAGAAAGCTCTTTCTTCAGAAGATACCAGTAGTTCATTGGATCTGACTTAAGTGGATCGAAGTTTTTCCTTCAATATTTCAAATTTTCCTGTTTGTCCTTTAAGATTAAAGAGGACTTCTGTGATGTCAATCCAAATTTTCTCTTCCATCCATACTTACATCCACATTAAAAAAAAAAAAAAGTATTAGAAAATGGTAGAAAAGATTTAAGATTGGGGTTAATAAACATACTTAATCTGTTTTCAATTACTGCAGCCTTCTTAGAAGGGTAATTATGGAAAGTGAGACCACATGAATTTTTAAAAAGAATTCACTTCATTTCATTTTATATAGAGCTTTAAGTTTCACCAGAAACCAAAAGCCATACGTTCCATCAGATTAAAAGCAAGTGGTAAGTGTTTTGGATGTCACCATAAATGATCTCTTTTAGGGGTAAAAATATGATAAAGAAGAAAAAAAATACAACGAAGCAATGAGCTTGAATAATGGACTTTTAGAAAAGGGAAAATCAGACCCTAGTTAAAACTATAAATTGGTATGCCGCATTATTTATTCACTTTATGGGCAACCACATATATAAATTTGAACTGCAATTTGTAAGTGGGTGTTCTCATAGTGAAAGTGTGCAAAAATTTAAGCAATTTATCAGTGATGTTAAAAAGTATTATTTAATGTGCTGCAGAATGCTATAAATTGCACATGATTATACTCTCATAAATTGGACTTAGAATAATTATCTGTGTACTAATGGGGCAATGACTTTCTAAAGACAGTATTTAAGAAAACTCCATTGGTCTTAAAACTCCATTGGTCTCAGCCTCCACAGAAAACTTAACACCTACTGCTTTTAAAGTTACGTGGATCATCTTGAAACAATAATTAAGCAAACAGAAAAGACAAGCAGCAAATGTGAAACAAAGTTTGAAATCTACACTATGAAAAGACAAAAATTCCAGTTGTTAAATCTGGAGGTGTGGAATTTTTAGCATATTTCCTAATTGTGAACCGAGCAAGCAAGACAGCCATCAAATTATGTCTTTCCTTTGAAAAAATTGTGTGATGCCTGTTATAGCTCCTTTATGCACCCCCCCCCAACAATGTGCTTAAAGTCTCTCTCACCTAAACAATGTTTGAGTGTTTTATGTCGTGTCAGGAATTATTTTCATAGTGGTATCCCCCCAGTGAGTTGCTAACAAAAAAATCTACAGAGAAAGGTATGTTTAGAAAATGTAAAATGCCACAGCACAACATGCCACTGAAAAAACAGTCAGTATGAGTACATTGTATGCAAATACTGTACTCATGCTATACTTTTTCTCCCACTAAATCCACATTTGTCTGAAAACTCAGCTGGACTAGGAGGGCAGCTTTTTATTTTATTTTATTTTTTAAATTTTTTTCTTGTGAACTGGATAGTTCACAAACTATCCAGTAATATTGTTATGCCTTTGGGCCTTTCCCAAAAAAACCTACAAGAATGTAAACTATAATATCTACACATGACTAGGATACATCTATCTATCTATCTATCTATCTATCTATCTATCTATCTATCTATCTATCATCTATTTATCAATATGAAAGGAACTTCAGAGAACATAGCTACTGAGGAAAGGATGAGATCTGAGTGAAACGAATTTAATAAAATATGAATACAGGTGTTGAATGATCTTCTTCCTAATTCTCATATGAAAATTCTCAGGTAAAACTCTAACTCTGTAGACTTTGAAATTCTTGGGAACAAGAGTTTAGCAGGACAATGCTCCAAATTTATACTTTGGTGAGCCAGTTAAATGTGTAAAATTAATTATATCATTCTGCAATGTTACCAACAAAATTATATTTAACTAAATAATAACTAAGGTAGAATTTGAGATAAAATTGCTGAGGGAATCTGCTAGTTATAAGACAGTTAGATCAGTGAGTCTGTTTTTGCTTTGATGACGATCCCTGAGGATGCCATGTTTTCAAAGCAAGGATCAGAAACCAAAGCCCATCTAAATCAGCATGGGCAGGAAAATTTGGCCTAATTCACCAGGTTTAATTGCAAAACCCCAATCACATTGCAAATTGAATGACATAAATATTGTTGGAGAAACCTCCTTTCTCCTGACCTTATGTTTAAGCTTGGAGGAACATGAATTAATGTAACTTCCTGCCATTTCTCCACCCCATAATTAAATCCTTCCAAGGGAAAAACTACATTTTACTTGGGTAAATTTGGACTCTGGGAATGTCACAGGTTAACCTGTCTCCTCCTTTTATCTCTTGAGTAACTGCCTGCGTACGGGCAGCATTTTCTCTGGTGTACTCCAAGCCACAGAAAGCGTTCAGCCAAAAAGACGTTGCTACTTCCTGGGAGGCCTGGGAGTTGTCCTGTACTGCCTTGCATCATTCTGTCTATTTAGATGGTTCAACATTATGAAGCAGATTTGGGTCACACACCACATTCATCAATATGAATAAGCCATATTCATCAATATTTCGAAAGCAATAAAGAGGACTCCTCCACCCTATATCTCTCTGTCTCTTTTGTATATCTATCAGTTTTTAAGAATCCCCATGACAATCTCAATTTTTTCATTGTTTTTTGTGTGTTTGTTTTTAGAAATAGAATAAAAAATCATTAGATTTGTATGGAATCACAAAAGACCCCAACAGCCAAAGCAATCCTGAGGGGCAGTTGGGGGGAACAACACCAAATATATTACACTCTCTGACTTCAAATTATACTACAAAGCAACAATAATCAAAACAACATGGTATTGGCAGAAAAACAGACACACAGACCAATGGAACAGAATTGAGCACCCAGAAATAAACCCATATATACATGGGTAAATAATTTTTGAAACAGGAGCCAAAAACATACAATGGAGAAAAGAAAGTTTCTTCAATAAATGGTACTGGGAAAATGGAAAGCCACATGCAAAAGAATGAAACTAGACTGTTGTCTGTCACCATATACCAAAATTAACTCAAAATGGATTAGACCTAAATATAAGAACTGAAACAATAAGTTACATAAAGAAAACGTAGGTACTAAACTTATAGAAATTGGATTTAGACAGGATTCTGTGAATTTAACCTCAAAGGCAAGGGAAGTAAAAGCAAAAATAACTGAATAGCACTATATCAAACTAAAAAGCTTCTGCACAGCAAAATAAACCATAAATAAAACAAGGAGGCAACCAACCGAATGAGAGAAGATATTTGCAAACAATGCCTCTGATAAGGGACTAATATCCAAAATATATAAAGAACTCCTACAACTCAACAACAACAACAACAGCAACAATCCAATTAAAAAATGGACAGAGGACCTGAACAGACCTTTCTCCCAAGAAGACATACAAATGGCCAAAAACATGAAAAGGTGCTCAACTTCAATAGCTTTTAGGGAAATGCAAATCAAAACCACAGCGAGATACCACCTCACACCTGTTAGAATGGCTATTATCAACAAAACAGGGATTAATAAGTGTTGGAGAGGTTCTACAGAAAAAGGAACCCTCATATACTGCTGGTGGGAATGTACATTTGTACAGCCACTATGGAAAACAGTATGGAGTTTCCTCAGAAAAATTAAGAATAGAATTACCATATGACCCAGCAATCCCTCTTCTGGGTATCTACCTAAAAAAATTGAAAATATGTATCTGTAAAGATATATGTATACTTATGTTCCTTGAAGCATTATTCATGGTGGCCAAGACATGGAAACCATAGCATCCTTTGATAGATGAGTGAATAAAAAAGATGTGATATATGTATACAATGGAATATTACTCGGCTATAAGAAAAGATGAAATATTGCCATTTGTGACAACATGGGTAGATCTTGAGATTATCATGCTAAGCAATATAAGTCAATTGGAAAAAGTCAGGAACCATATGATTTCACTCGTATGTGGGATATAAAACTGAAAGCAGCAAACGAACAAGCCCAAGAAAGAAACAAAAACTCATAAGCACAGAGAAAATTATCCTGGTTACCACAGAGAAGGGGGAGGAGGATGGTAGAAGAGGGTAAAGAGGGTCAAATATATGGTGACAGAAAGAGACTTGACTTTAAATGGTGAACATTTAACAATGCAATACATGGATGATGTATTATAGAATTGTACACTTGAAACCTATATAATTTGACTAAACAATGTCATCCCAATAAATTTAATAAAAAAGAATTTATGTGAAGAATAAAAGAATGTTTTTATATTGACCTTCACAAACTTAGTAAAGTATCCTATAGTAAAACAAATTTAAACGATGAAATAGATACAGCCCAAGGGGGGGTGAGGATAAAAACTGAGGTTTTAAAACTCTATTTAAGGTAATATTTAAATAAGACACTAAATTTTTAGAAGAAATCATGGAGATTTTAAAAAATGAGATTTATTTATGAAGGAGAGGCAATAGTTTAACTGGAATGATCTGCAAGATGACACCTGTAATTGTGCTTGTTTGTTCACTATAACTTTTTTTTATCCAAAAAGAAATTTCTCCCTTCTCATAATTAGGGTGCTTTGTATAAGGTTGTTTCACGTTGAATGGGCATGTAATTACTGAGAGCAGATAACATAGAAATTCTGACTGGGAAATCTGACTTGTTACAGTTCTGTTCTTCTTCTTTTTGTGTTGTTGTGTTTTTTTTTTTAATTAAAGTTTATTGGAGTGACAATTGTTAGTAAAGTTACATTGGTTTCAGGTTTACAATTCTGAAATACACCATCTATATATCACATTGTGTGTTCACCACCCAGAGTCAGTTCTCCTTCCATCACCATACATTTGATCCCTTTTACCCTTATCTACCACCTCTCTACCCCCATACCCTCTAGTAGTGTCTATGAGGTTTTGTTTCTTCATTTGTTTGTCTTGTTCCTTTGTTGTTTTCAGTTTTACATACCACATATCAGTGAAATTATATAAACTTAACCAAGGGTATAAAAGACCTATACACTGAAAACTATAAGACATTTTTAAAGGAAATTGAAGAAGGCACAAAGAAATGGAAAGATATTCTGTGTTCATGGATTGGAAAAATCAACATAGTTAAAATAACCATATTACCCAAAGCAATGTACAGATTTAACACAATCCCCATCAAAATCCCACTGGCATTTTGTAAAGAAATAGAACAAAAAAATCATCAGATTTGAATGGAACCACAAAAGACCCTGAATGGCCAAAGCTATCCTAAGAAAAAAGAACTATGCTGGAGGTATCACACTCCCTGACTTCAGCTTGTACTACAGGGCAACGATAATCAAAACAGTATGGTATTGGCAGAACAACAGACACACAGACCAATGGAATACAATCGAGAACCCAGAAATAAATCCACATAAATATGGACAAATAATTTTTGACAAAGTAGCCAAAAACATACAATGGAGAAAAGACAGCCTCTTCAATAAACGGTGCTGGGAGAACTGGAAAGCCACAAGCAAAACAATGAAATTATAATAGACTGCTATCTGTCACCATGTACCAAAATTAACACAAAATGGATCAAAGACCTAAGTATAATACCTGAAACAATAAACTGCATAGAAAAAAACCACAGTACTAAACTTATGGATTCAAAGAGCATTTAATGAATTTGACTACAAAGACAAGGGAAGTAAAATCTAAAATAAATGAATGGGACTATATCAAACTTAAAAGCTTCTGCACAGCAAAAGAAACCTTTGACAAAATAAATAGGCTACCAACCGAATGGGAGAAGATTTTTTTTTTTTCTCCATGTCTCATTTACTCTGATAAATCAACCAGAGGGACAGGTCAGGATAGGAGAGACAGGCTCCTGGGTGTCAGGCCCCTCCCCCTCCCTGCCCTGGGCTCAGCCCCCATCTCTGCTGCCCTCCTCTGACTCCTGGGGTCCCTGCAGCCCCTTCATATCACACACCCGAAGATTCCCAGGATGTCCCGGCCAGTCTTCGCTCCCATCCCAACACATTTGAATGGGAAAACTGAGGCACTACCCAGACAGATGTGCGCTCAGGGCCAGCCTTGGGGGTGCAACGAGGCTGAGTCAGGAGCCCGGGCAGGAAAGCAGCAAGTACTCCATGCAGGCCTGTGCTGGGACAGGCAGGTGTTGAACAGAATGACAATGCAGACCGCCCTGGGCAGACCCCCTGGAGTGCCACCCACTCACCTTGACCTCAGGTGATGCAGGAGCCCACCAGGCCCCCACATTCTAGCTGCTGTTCTGCCAATGAAGGTTGACTCACAGGAGCTAACCATGCTGGCTGACCAGCAGGAACAGAGGGAGTGGACTCTTCCCTAGAGGGAAACGAGGGCATCAGCACTGAGTCTTAAGTGGGAAGAAACAAGGCTCTTGGCTAGGTGCAGAGACCTCAGAGGAAAGAACATGTCGGGGTAGGAAGCCAAGGAGGGGTCAGGGTGGTGATGGGAGAGCGTGGAGGCAAGGAAGGACCAGGGGAGGAAGGAAGGAAGGAAGAAGAGCGGGGGAAGGGGGGTCTGCCGCTGAGGCCTCACACTCCAAAGGCTTCCTGGTCCCCAGAGGGGCCTGTTGCTTTGGGGCTGTCCCTGCCTGCAGAGGTAAAGCAGATAGGCAGGACGTGCAGGGTGGCCCCCCTGAGAATGCCACAGGTCAGCCTAGCTGAGGCCACCCCACCCCCCAGGCTGGCCTCCTGGGTGTTCCACACCCGCTACCCAGGCCCGATTCTGCGCTGGGTCAGGACCAGTGGTCAGGGTCTGGAGTCCAGGAGGCGTCCGCCCTCTCCCTGGGGCTGCTCAGCCGCCTTGGGGGTGGGGAGAGGCTGCAGGCTTGCCAAGCTCAGGCGCCCATGTGAGCTCGGCTTGGGATTCAGACTGGAGCCTTCTGGCATCCAGGCCTTTGGCAAGGGCCCTCATGCTATTTCTAAGAAAAATGCAGCAGGAATCTTCTCTGCTTCTCCAAAGCGCCAAGGGCCCCCTTGAGGCGGGGCTCAGATTCCCAGGCCAGGCCAGGCCAACATGCTCCCGGCCCAGCTGTATAGATGTCCAAGTGAGCAGCACAGATCTGGTCAACCCAGCACAAGCTGCAGGAGCCGGAGGAGGGGACATTGTAACCGATCGTGGGCTCCACCCAGACTGGGGAGCTCATCTTAGAGGAAGCCCCCTCCAAGGTATCCCCTCCGCAAACTCATCTCTTATCATTGGATTTACAATATGTATGTGGTACCTCTGCTGGGATTAAAAGGAGCTTAAAAATCACAAGGAGAAAGTGAAAACAATATCCTGGCACCCCGCCCTTTCCCCAGGTGCTACACCACAAACACCTTGCCTCTGCTTCTGCTCTTCCCTCTCCCACAATCTCTCTTCCCCTGCTGGAGATGTAGCCTCCTCCATGAAGCCTGTCCAGATGCCCATGGTACCCTTCTCCTCCTCCTGACCCCATGCCACCACAGGGCTAGAGTCCCTCCTGCAGTCTTCTCCAAACACCGTCTCGCTCACCAAATGTTAGAAATCCAGAGGGCGGGGTGAGGTAGTGTGGGGCTCCTTGGGCAGCCTCCAGGATCAGCTCTCACCTGTCTGCCACCCTCAGCGGAGCTTCTGGTTACTAAGAGTTCTTCGCTGGGGCTGCAACTACACTCACAAAGTGAATCCTCCTGAAAACATGATGAGGTCAGCACCATCCATATCCGCATTTTACAGATGAGGTAGCAGGGACACAGAGGGACCTCACTGGTCAAGGTCCACCCAAGGCCAGGATGAGAGCAGCGTAGCCGGAAACCTCAGGATGCTGCTTCCACAGGAAAAGACGAGAGCTTGGAGAGGCTAAGCCGCTTGTCAGAGGTCACCCAGCTGGCGAGGGTAGAATGGGGTTTGTCTGCCTTCAGGGCCAGTCCTTCCAATCACCACCACCACCACCTGTGCATTCTACCAAATTTCAGTGCCCTACTCCCTGCCCTGGAGACTCGAGGAGCTGGAGCCAGGGGCCCGGTACCCACAGCTCTGAAGACACCCTCTGGGCCCCCATCACCTCCAGAGGGGTCACAGGGTTGGGGGTGCACACATACAGGTGCAGACAGCCGGGAGCCCAGTCTGAGACTGTTGCCTCTGGAGAAGATTTTTTGTAAACAAAGCCTCCGATAAGGGGCTAATGTACAATATATATATGAGGAACTCATACAACTCAACAACAACAAAAACAAAATGCAATTAAAAAATGGGCAGAGGACCTGAAGAGACATTTCTCCAAAGAGGACATTCAGATGGTAAATAGACATATGAAAAAATGCTCAACATCACTAATCATCAGAGAAATGCAAATAAAAACCACAATGAGATAACACCTCACACCAGTTAGAATGGCCATCATCAATAAGATAAACAATAACAAGAGTTGGAGAGGTTATGGAGAAAAAGGAACCCTCATACCCTGTTGGTGGGAATGCAGATTGGTGCAGCTGCTATGGAAGGCAGTGTGGAGATTCCTCAAAAAAATTAAAAATAGAATTACCACATGACCCAGCAATCCCTCTGTTGGGTATCTACCCAAAAAATCTGACAACATGTATCTGTAAAGACATGTGTACTCCAATGTTCATTGCAGCATTATTTACAGTGGCCAAGACATGGAAACAACCAAAGTGTCCTTCGATAGACGAATGGATAAAGAAGTTGTGGTATATATACACAATGGAATACTATTCTGCCATAAGAAAAGATGAAATAGTACCATTTGTGACACCATGGATGGATATTGAGATTATAAGGGTAAGAGAAATAAGTCAGACAGAAAAAGTTACAGTTCTATTCTTAATGAGTTCTCAGGGGCTACCACTTATCCTATTACCACGATTAGGTTCAAGCTGTATCTAGTTCATCACAGTAAATCAAGTTTGAAAACAAAATCTCTGGGTTCAGTTTTTTTTTTGTTTTTGTTTTTGTTTTTGATTTTTTTAATCTGTTCAACTTTAACAAGGCATGTCTCCAAAATAAAGGGGCATGTGACTCAATTGCAGATTTGCTCATATGGCTGAGCAAATTCAGCAGGTATCTAACAGATATGATCTTACACTTTAGCAACAAAATATCATTTAATATTCTCAATATGTTCAAAACACGTTGATCTCTCAAGGAAAGTTTTGGTGTAAACGTGAACAATCATAGTAAGACTAATAATAATATAATAGGACAACAGTTTCTGCAGCCCGATAAAGAGGAAAATACCAGATAAATTTTATATTTTTATGACATTAGCGTCTTTTTTATGTCATGGGATAAAAATCTGGCTTTAGGTCTAGACTCCACAATATATAACTATTCAATAATCAAATACTTTGAAAGAGATCCCATACTAATTATTTTATGTGGGATATATAGGCCATATGTAATTGATTAAAATATTAATATAATTGTTTTATTTATAAAATATCAATTTGAAATAAAAAGCCTGTTTAATGATCGGTGATTCTGGATTTCTGTGGGAAAACTACAGATTCATATATATCCAATAATATATAGTATAAAGAATTTTATGAATTACAGAGTAGGAATTGAATAATTATGACAAAGAAAGGGAAAAGTTGACATGAAGTTACATATAAACTAAATCAAAAAGAAATTACCTTGATTGAGCAGTGTATATCGTAAAGTGTACTTGAATGCTGGTGAAAAAGTGAAAGACGTCGTCCCGCATATAATGTCATGGTCAAAGACATGAATATATCAAATCCCCATGACATTTAGGAAAACAGAAACTAGAGTTGAGAAGTAATGGGTATAGGATGTCATGATGTGAGACTATATAAGTAGGATAGCATCAGGAAGTCTGGATTTGGGCCTGAAGGAAATGGAAGCTCATAAGTTTTCTCATATAGGCAATGACATGACCAAAACAATAATTTAGATAAATAACAATAATAGCATAATAGGAATTATGAGAAATAGTGAGTATAAGCTTGATTGCATAAGTCAAAATTATGAATATGGGTCTAAAGTTGGCAAATAAGGAGACTAGAGGCAGGTAGATAAAAGTCTCTGATAACCATCCATGAAAGAGACAATAAAAGCCTAGTGATAGTGGAAGCAGTGAAGAAATAAAAAGGTTAAGGAGACATTTTAAGAAAGAACCAACACAACATTGATTGGATTTTTATGTAGAGGGAAAAAATCCAAGGTAACATCTGATTATAAATTATTTAATACAAGATACAAATAACGGGCATCATAATTTCTGTAGAATTAAATATACCAGTGGTTTTAAACAATCTTTAAAGGATTCATTGAATATTTTCTGATGATTTTCTTAATGCTTATATTCCATCAGCCATGATCATGTAAAAAAGATTTACATGTTCTGACTTCTCCAATGTCTCTATCATTACAGTGGAAAAAAGTTTACATTTCCTAAATAAAATGAAACAAAAGTCTGCATTATAATATTTGACAATACATGGGAATTATAATTATAACCATTGTAATAGCTATTTTTTACATGACACTTATGTGAAAGTCAGTCTTCTATGGGCTTTCCATATATTAATATACTGACTCCTCAAAATAAACCTATAAGCCCCATTTACAAATAGATAAAGAAACTGAGGTATAAAATATGATTAAGCAACTAATAACTTGCCCGAGGCCCAAGAGCTTGTAAGTGGCAGACTCAAAATTTGAACATTGGTGATCTGGCTTCAGTGTTCATGTGTTTTAATCACTTCAACAGGCTAGGCTTTCATTTAGATAACCTCCAACTGTGTTACATTCAGCACAATTCTAAACATCCTAAAATATGCAAAAATCAGTAGTATTACTGGTCATAAATAATGACAGATTGAAAATGTAATAGAAAAAAATATTGTCCACAACAGTAATACAATTGAAAGATATTTAAGAAGATTCCTAACAAGAAACATGCAAAAATCATAAAATAGTAATGAAAAATATAAAATGTAAATTGAATAAGTGGATATTTACTATCTTTATCAACAAAGTGTAATAAAGTCAGTATTTTAAAATGCCTATTTTCCCAGAGTAAATCTACAAATTACATTTAATGTCAATGAAAATCCTAGAAGAATTTTTATAGAATTTAAAAGACTGGAATACACATAATTGAGTAATGATATGAAGAATTACCAACACAATTCTAAAAACTAAAAATAATGTGGAGGAAATTATTAGTTATCAAGGTTTACTATAAAATTATGAAATTGAAAGAGTGGTATATTGATATGGAAAGAGACAAATAAATTATTGACAAAAAAATAGATCAAACACAGATTAATCCCTTTTTCATATCTCTCAGTTCCTCAAGATTTTTGATAAAATTTCAACTTACTAGTCAATAGCCATTTTATTTATAATAGCAATACTATCCGCATACTTTCACTTGGTATACTGCATTCCCTAACTCTGCTATAATTTTCATAACTTTTACCACCTTTTGACATACTATATGTTCATTTGTTTATTTTTTCTCCTCCCCATCCCTCTAGAATATAAGTGCATTGAAAACAGGAATTTGTACTTGTTCATCTCCAATGGTATTTGTTACATAATATGTACTCAACAAATATTTGTTTAATGGGCAAAAAAGAAGACTAACTGAATTGCAGAATATTATGCACAATGCTGATACTATCTAAGCAAAATGGCACAATGTTAAGTCTTATAAGGAAATAATGCTATGTACTATACTTTTCCACATATACCAAAATTTTGGTAGTAGTTCCTTTGGGGAAAGAAGAAAGAAATATATGACTGAGGATGGTGTCATTGGTCATTTCAATCTTATCTGAATTACATTCATACATTTATTAAAAAAAGATGAGGCAAATATGAAAAAACAGTAGTTTTTAATTCAAAGTGGTGGAAATACTGGTATTTTCGTATTATTCTTTGTACTTCTCTACATTTTTTTTTATTTCTTTAAAACATGATATGTATCAATTACTGTCCCTTATTATATACTGAATAGAAAGGAACTATGATTTCTCATTCACCAGTTAACCATTCATAAAGTCTTCCATAAAATGCAAATTGATTTGAAGAACACATTTATTAAACCAACACGCCCTTTTGGATGCTGCATTTAGTGAAAAATATTAAAGACAAAATCATAAACAAGAAGCAAACAAATGATATTCCAGGGTATTATTTCCTCTACAACATAAATGAAAAAGTACCATTTATTTCAAATTACTATTATAATCCTTACTATGTTATATACTAGAGTTTTCTTCCTGCTGTAGCCTCTCACTGCCTTTCCAGTTTTGCCCCATGTCTCTCTAATCCATTCTCACAAGGCTCTTTCTTTCATTTCCCTGAGCATTAAAGGAAAATAATATTTTACCGAAGTCACTTAACTTCCAAGTCTTCTCCTCATTTATGCAAAAATGTAAAATCCAGCTCCACCAATCTCACAGAACCAACTGATATCTTGTTTGTTTAAAGCATTTTATGAACTCTAAATCATTATCTGATCGTTAGAACTTATTATTATTCTCTCGGGGGGGGGGGGGGGAAACGATTCTCCCAAAATTTAGTGATTATTTTTGTAGGGGAAAAGATGTGGAAGAAAATTGAAGATAAATGCAAGTGGTAATAGAGATTTATCTGTTAAGCATAGATTAGTAATGATAAAAGTAATAGGGAGTTCTAAGCTGAAGCTCCACTCTAATATTTTGACAAAAACTTCTCTGTTCTTCAATTTTTTTGTCAGTATTTTATGGAAAATATAGTAAGAGGATAATATACTTTTGAAAAAACTGTTTTCAATAACAATAATTGTGTACCATAAAGTTATATTGCTGAGAACTTTAGATTGAGAACAAACGATGAACAGAGTCACAACTGGATACCGTAACATTGTTGATAAAAATAATTTCAGCAAACCCAAAAAAGGCAAGTAGTTGTTTGGGATTTTTATCTTTCTGATACCAAAGAATCTATAAAAATCAATTGAGCAACTCAAAAGAAATGAAAACTTTAAAGAAATTGTATTTTGAGTACACTCACAAAAATAATGGGAGATACCAATATTACATAGACACATGTACATTGTAATCAGAAACATTCAATTGGAGGCTACATTTTCAACAAATTACATTCTATGAAGAAAGGCTAAAATTATCTCTAGATATGGTGATAATATCACTCTATTCAAAGGATAAAGTGAAGTCTACTCTGTGTGATTATCTTTTTTTCTTTCCTTTTTCTATTGATTCAGCTTCTTTCCAAAACAAAAATTAGTTTGTATAGAATGAAGCAGTTCTATGAAACAGAATAGATAACACAATAGCAGAAAACTGATTTCTTATGCATGAATAGAAGAGTAGCCTATGTATTATTTTCTTCTTTATTTACAGTCAGATCAATCCCAAATATATGCAAGACACATCATCATGAATAAAAGGTTTGCTTGTCTTAGATGTCAAGGTATCTTGTGACCAAAACATTCCAAAATTATAATCTACATCAATATGCAATAATTAGCTATGAGTTATTACAAAATTATTTCAATGAATTTTCCAGTTAATGCTTTAAACACATCTCTTCGAGTTTCATTGCCATCTGGTTTATGTCTTCAGTGTATGGAATGATTTATTTTTCTGATACCATCAGTAAAGAATATTTATTCTGTCTTGTTTCTATCACCTGATTGATATAAGGCATCTACCACAAGGAAATTGGAATACAGAGGTTTGCAAGCACATCATTAAATCTAAGGTACCCATCGCAGTTCCAGTTAGAAAAAGATACAAAAAGATACACTTAATGACTGCATGGACACACAAAATAAACTTCAAACTTTTACTGAGGTTTTTAAAATACTTAATAAATAGAAAGAGAATACTTCCCAAACTAATTAGAGATCTAATCTAATCTAATCAACTTTCCAATGATAGCTTTTTACATAATTTGGCTAAGTGATTTTAAAAGTTATATGAATGGAAAATAGTAACAATAGCAAAGACATTTTTGGAAAAGACAACTGATAAGATATTTTCTTGTATATTAAAACACAAGTTAATTTGGTATTATAAAAAGTATGCTGGATATTAGATTAATAGCACAGACTACGTAGAACACTGTATTAGAAATGTGTATATTAAAGATGTAGCATCACTAATAAGAGTAAAAAAATCAGTTTTCAAACATATTGTATTGGAACAATGGGTCACCCCCTTAATTTTTTTTCCCTAATACCTTATCATAAAATAAATTCCTAGTGGATAAAACAAATGCAATAAATATAAACATTAAAACCTATAGATGAGTATTTGGTCAACATTCAGAATAAGCAAGTACTTGCTGAGATTATAACAATAGATTAAATTATAAAGGAAAAAGTCAAATGATTTGACTACATAAAATTTTAACACATCTATATTTAAAACTAATAAGTATAATTAAAATCAAATGACAAAGGGAGATAATTGCAACAAATATGAAATTTAACAAATATCCTTAAAAACACTGAGATCTGCAAATTCATTAAAGAAATACTTTATCTACATCCAGTAAATCAAAAATGATCATGATCAAATCACTGTCAAATGACATTTAAGATACAAAGAAAACTGGAACATGTACAACCCCGTAATGAAGAAATGCAAAATGAAATAACCAGATATCATTTTTTCACTTATCAAGTATATAAACATTTTGCAAAATGATAATATTCCAATGTTGTATGAAATGAATCATAAAGGCATTCTTACTATATCAGGCTGGTAAAGAGGATACATTGACCTAGCTTTGGAGAAAGCAATTTTGATAAGTAATAAGAGGAGTGTGATCTTTCCTTATAAATGTATAAAGCTTATGAAACCATGACCTTAATATTCCAGTTTTAGAATAATGTCACAGCCAAAAAAAAAAATCAAGTCTTCAACCAAGAGATAATTTCAAAACAAAATAATTTCTTTTGTTTTTATAAGTCTCTTATTGACTTTCTTATCTTCGACCAGATTCACTCCCATTTTTCTGTGTACCCCCTTACCTGTGAAGCTGCCCTCCTTCAACAAACTCCTCTAGACTAGTCTAGGGTTGTCATGTTCTCTACATCTCCTTTAGGGCTCCTCAATTCTGTACCAACAACAACAACAAAACAAACAAACAAACAAAAACAATTGATCTGACAAAGGAGGATCTTACAGGCACTGGCATGTGTCAAGAGAAACAAACAAATAAATTGAGGGACTCCAGCTGAAATTTCCCTTTATGAGCAGAATAGATGAAATACTTAGAAGTACTCCTAAGTTAATATTTCATTTCCATAACACAATAAAATAATCAATATACTGTCAAAGATTGTGGTCCAAAAGGAAGATTCACATGCAGCATTTAAATAACTGCAAAACACTGGAGTAAATTCCTATGTATGTTAATAAATTAGACAGTAAGTTAATCATTCATATAGAAAATATTATACAGTGATTAAAAATCACTG
Organism: Rhinolophus ferrumequinum; assembly: GCF_004115265.2. Lineage (NCBI taxonomy): Eukaryota > Metazoa > Chordata > Mammalia > Chiroptera > Rhinolophidae > Rhinolophus > Rhinolophus ferrumequinum. Next base: position 26,117,101 of record NC_046288.1, read on the forward strand.
TTAAATATTATACAGTGATTAAAAATAATGTTGAAGAATAATGACAAGAAAATTCTAAGTAAAAATAGCATAAGAGAAAATGTATTTCCAATATGAAAATATTTTTACGTGCAAAAAAAATTAAAGAAGTGTACCAAAAATGTTGTTGTTGATATTTTAGGTGTTTCCTTTTTTTTTGTAAAAAATTTTGTACTTTTTAATTAGAGTTGAAGTACAATATATTAGTTTCAGGTTTACAACATATTAAACTTTTATATAACTTGCGAGGTGATCACCCCAATATATCTAATATCATCTGACACCATACATAGTTATTATATTATTGACTATATTCCCTGTGCTGTAATTTACATCCCTATGATTATTTTGTAACTACTAATTTGTACTTCTTAATCCCTTCACCTTTTTCACCCTGCCTGCTAACCTGCTTCACATCTGTCACCCCAATAAATCTAGTACCAGCTTGATACCATACATAGTTATTCCATTATTAAATATAGTCCTTACGTACCCTACATACCCATGAACACTTTGTAACAACAAGTTTGTACTTCTTAATCCTTTCTCCTTTTCCATGCACCTCCCAACCCCCTCACATCTGGCAACCATCAAAATGTTCTCTGTATCTATGAGTTTGCTTCTTTTTTGTTTATTTGTTTATTTATTTCGTTCTTTAGATTTCACATATAAGCAAAGTCACATTGCATCTGTCTTTCTATGTCTGACATACTCTACTTACCATGATACCATCGAGGTCCATTTATGCCGCCACAGATGGCAACAACCCATTCCCATCTATCCCCTAGAAATGTTCCATTGTATATATGCACCACCTCCTCTTCATCCATTCATCCAGGCTGCCTCCACACCTTGGCCTAAATTGTAAAAATGACAAAATGAACATATCAATGCACACATCCCTTCCAAGTAGCATTTTGGGTTTCCTCAGATAAATACTCAGAATTGGGATTGCTGTGTCCTTTGTCTATTGTCATAGACTTTCTTCTAACGTTTATTTTGTCAGGTATATGTATGGCTACCCAGCATTTTTTTTCTCACTTCCATTTTCATGAAATATCATTTTCTATCCCTTTACATTCAGTCTGTGTGTATCTTTCACTCTGAAATGAGTCTCTTTTAGGCAGATATGTAAGTGTCTTGTTTTCTTTTCCATTTGACCACCCTACATCTTTTGATTGGAGCATTTAACCCATTTACATTTAAAGTAATTGTTGATAAATGTGGAGTTGTTGCCATTTTATTATTCATACACAAGGTGTAATCAAAAAATATGGTGAATGTTTAAATAAAAAAAATATTACAGTAAAAGACACATTGCCATTATTGCGCTTAAAATACTCCCCCTCATTTCAAACACACTTATCCCATTGTTCTTGCCAGTTTCTGAAGCAGTTCTGGAAGTCCTCTTTGGTGAGTGTCTTTAGCTGTGCTCTTGTGGCTGCCTCAATGTCCTGAATCGATTCAAAATATTTACCTTTCATGGTCATTTTCACTTTGGGGAAGAGCCAGATGTCACATGGTGCCAGATACGGTGAATAAGGTGGATGAGGACACACTGCAATATTTTTATTTGACAGAAATTGCCATATACCAGAAGTTATGTGCAACATGGAGCCTTTCTGTTGTGATCAAAACATATGGTGAATGCTGCTGCCGAGTGACATCTAATGGAAAGGCAGGGATCTTCAATACAGGAAGTGTATTAGCTGAACCTTAGTAACAGTGTGAGATAAGTTTCAACTTGTTCAGTAAAGTTGGGTGTGCGTTACAGTCGAGAGGTTTGTTTTAAGGTGAGCCGTAAATCATCCTCCATCATGACAACTCTTCTTGAGATATCCCTCCCAATTTTTAGCCACCACACGTGGGTGTGGGACCAGCCTGTTCTCATCTCCTCCCCTTGTACCAGCCTCCTAGGGCTTCTTCTATATATCCTTAGTTATAGAATTTCTGTTCAGCTAGACTTCAGGCATTTCACAATGATGGTTGTTATGTCGTTTAGTTGTAATTTTGTTGTGGTCGTGGGAAGAGGTGAGCACAGTGTTTACCTACGGCACTAGGCTTTTTCTTCTGGTTCCTCTTCTCATTATGTGTTTTCTAAAGTTCTGGCAGTAGCATGCTTTATTTTAATGATTTTTTAACGGTACAGAAAAAGGTGGGAGAATGACCCTTTAGAATATTTGCTTTCATTTTAATCCCTGTATTTATACTGATATGAAAGAGATGGCTAATTGCCAGTCAATCCCAGTAACTAAGAAGTTAAAGCAGTAAATTTGCTTTCATTAGATACTGCTACGGCTAAGTATTAACATTTCTGTTGTCTTTTACTGGCTATTATTACAGAAGCTAGAGGAAATGACATAATCATGAATCTAAACTTGGGATGGTGACTGACACTGTGTTGGTAAAAGAAACTCATTTTACCCAGAACAATTCTAAAGAGAGATCACAGAACTAATTTATCTTCTGATATAGTCCCAATTCTAAATGAGGGGAGAAATACCAATGCATTAGTGTATGTCTCTGATGTCACAGTTCTAATTTAACACATTATTGAGAAGATAAATCTTTGAATATGTCCTGAATAAATAACATACTGTTAATAAAGCATGAATAATCTGCCTAAGGACTTCTAACATCTTTTTTTTTTAATTCTATTCTTATTAAATATTGAGAATATACAAATATTTATAGACTATATTTAAGGTATAAAAATACATAAACATCTATTAGGTTGATGCAAAGGTAATTGAGGTTTTTGCAATGATTTTTAACCTTTTAAACTGCAATTACTTTTGCACCAACCAGCAAATTATCTCTCAGTTTAAAAAAGAATATTAACCTGACTTTTAAGTCTTTTTGTAACTTTAGCTATTTTGCTACAACTACTCTCCTAATTTTGTATTTACTATATTACTTTTATTTCTTAGCTTTACATATATTTGTATCTCTAAAATTACACTGTTTAATTCTGCATTTTAAAACTTTATATAATTGTACTATGTCTCTTCCTTCATAACTGCTATTTGACTCAGTGTTGTGTTCCAGAGAGTCATCTTAGTTTGTATGGTGACAAAATTAGTGTATTGTTCTTTTTATCTGATACATTGCATTTCTTTATAAGACTATAGCATACATAATATAACTTTCAAAGTATTGATGGATTTGGGTAATTTACTTTTTTTTTTTTTTGCTACCACAGTGTTGCTCTAACATCTTTCATCTTTTGCATGTTTCGTGGCACCCATGCACAATGGGTTTAAGCATGCATATTTAGGATTGGACTTATTGGGCCATAGGACAATTGGATTCAAAACTAATATATGATGCTAAATTATTCCTAAATAATATTTCCTAGAGGATTATTATTTTTTCTAAAACATACTTCATTTTATACATTGCTGGATTTTATTTGCTAACACTGTTTTGAATTTTTTTATTCTAGGTTCATATCTGAGATTAGCCTGTATTTTATTTGCCTCTAAAGTTCTTGTTAGGTTTTGTTATCAAGGTTATGTTAATACAAAAATGAGTATTCCTATTTTTTCTTTTCTCTGAAAAAGCAGCATTTAAGATTATTATTTGTTCTTGAATATTTGGTAGACATTTCTAATTAAACTAAGTGGACTAGAATGATTTTAATTTTAAATTTTTCAGTTAATGGTTAATATGTCAGTTGTTACTGAAATATTATACACTTCAGGTATAGTGTTTAATTGTTATAGGAATATTTAGTTACTTACACTTTCATTCGAAATGTGTTTGTACCTTTTTTGTTATTCCTATTATCAAACTTTTCAGAATGCACTATCTTTTAAAAACTAATACTTATATTGGTATCCTCTACTGTATTTGTATTTTATATATTTTTTTATATATCTATTTCATTTTTTCTTTCTTCCACAACTTTTGGGTTTACATTTTTTTTTCTTTTTTAACTTTATAAATTGATACCTACTTTATTTATTTTCACCTGTATTTGTTCCAAATAGATGCACTTAATGCATTATATTTCCTCTAAAGTGCTGCTCAGTTTTGCAACCATGTGATATTTTATTATTGTTTTACAGTTTAAAATATTTTATTTAATTTACATTTTTAGATTTTTTTTCTTTGACCCATTAGTTACCTATTTCCTGACATATGATCTTTTTCAAATATCACTTTGTTATAGATCTCTACATACATTATGGTAGAAGATTGTTCTTTATAATAAATCCCACGAAAATTTTCTTAGATTTGTTTTATCTTCCAGTATGTAGTCAGCCTTCATAAAGATCCTATACATCTTTGAAAGGAATGTGTATTCCACATTGTTGGTTCCATATTATATATACATCTATTAACCAAATTATTGGTTTGAATTGAGTAAATTTTCTATGTCCTTAAAATTTATTATCTGCTTGATCCATTAGTTTTTGATAGAAGTGTACTTATAAATCAACAAAATAATGCTGGTTTTGAAACATCTTTATACTTCTGACAATATTTACTTCCCTTTTAAAACTATGTTATTAGGTAGATAAAATTTATCATTATTTTTTCTTTCTGGTGAATTGAACATTTTTTTTTTTAATTTTCTGGAACTTCCTCTTACTTTTTAATGCTTACTGTAGTTTGCTTTAAAGTCTACTTTGTCTGATATATATTTATACCAATTTTCCTTTGTTTAGTATTTACTTTGCATGTCTTTTACTATTCTTTTATTTGCAGTCTTTCTGTATACTTGTGGCTTAGATATAAACAGTACTTTTAATATATTCTGAAAGTCTTTGTCTTTTTAAATAAAGAATTTACTCATTTTACACTTAATATAATAACTATATTTTGGAAATATTTTTACCATCTTATTTTGTGACTTCAATTTCTTCCATCTTTTCTATATATAGTTTTCCTTTTCTTTCATTTGGATTATTTTTCTTTTTCTATGTATATTTTTTTACTTTATTTAATGTTATTCAATGTTTTTAATTTTAACAGTTAACTTAAATGTGTTAATCTGAAAAAAATCTAAAGCTCTAAGTGGAGAAAATAATAAAGAATAGCAAAAGACTAAATATATGCATCTAAATAAATGACAATATTAATTTATGTTAAGTTTTAAAACATACTAAAATACAGAAAAACAACAGCATACAAGTTTGGAAGATGGGATTATATGGAGTTAGGTGATCTAATTATAATACCCATTTTATGAATTGTATATTATTTAAATATAATAGTATAATTTATAAATCAAGACATCTCAAGGTAATAAATTATCAGAAGTTAGCCAAACTCAAGATTAAGGGCACAGTCCTCCAAAACACTGCCCTCATTTCAAACACCAGCCACAAGCTCTGAGTTCCCCAGGGCCACACTTCTGATCAGCTGACTACAAATTTGGAGCTTCCCACATCATGCTCAGTTTCAATAATTCACTAGAAAAACACACAGAACTCAGAAAAGCACAATACTTACAACTACAGCTTTACTATAGCAAAAGGAATTGAATTAGAATTAGGCAAAGAAGAGACACATAGAAGTCTGAAAGGGCTCCAAATGTCTTTGGGGTCATGTTAAGCTCTCCACATTGAAGTATGACAATACTCAAAGAATACTGCCAACCAGGGATGTGCACCCAAGTTAGTGTTCAGAGTTGTTAGTGGGGTTTTATTACCTAGGAAAAATTGATAGAATCATTGCCTCATATGACTCCATCTCCATATTCTACTCTGCCTGGAGATTGAGTTGATATCACATGATCCAACCCTACAATCACATAGTCACACTTTCTGGCATAGCCAGCACTCATTCTGAGTCCTCTCATTAACATAAACTATCTACAGACTCATAAGAGTCACCTCATCAACATAAACTATCAGTTGTGGTCTGCAGGGCCCACCATGAATAATAATCACTAGGGAAATTCACTAGGGAAATTCCAAGCGTTTAGAGTTTACCTATCAGGAACAGGGGCCAAAAGCCAGCCAAGTTCTTTATTACACATAATTAATCAAAAGAAAAAAAAAAGTTAAAGAACACATATCTATTTAAAAAGGAATGAAAATAGAATAATAAAAAGTTATAAAAACAATAAAAAATTTAAAAAAGAACACAAAACTAGAACATAGAAAAGGTGAGACAAAAAGTAAATTGCATTTTGCTAGATTTAAACCTGTATGGTCTAAACACACAAATTGAAAAATAAAAACATTGAATTTAAAAGAAAACTTACATGCTGCTTACAAAAGATGCTTCTAAAATGTAATGCTTTATTTGTTACTGGAATAGATACTTGGTAAATTTCCTACTATGATTATAGATTTCATTATTTCTTCTTTTAGTTCTGTTATTTTACTTTTATTTTTTTTTGCTTTACAACTTTGAGGCAATTATGTTATTAATTACATGACAATTTAGAATTGCTCTGTATTTCTGATAAATTAAACTTTTATCACTAAGAAATGTATCTATTTATTTCTAATACCTTTTGTCATAATATCTACTTTGCCTGTACCAATAAACCACACAAACTTTTTTTGTTTACATAATACATTATTTTCATGTTACGTTCTTCCTGTATTCTTAAATAACCCTTAAAAGAGAAAACATAATGTTGATTAAAAATTATTTAGAACGTAATGACCATGAAAATAGGGTATATCAACTCTTATGAAATGCAGTTAAAGCCATAGTAAGAGAGTAAGTTATAGCCTTAACACACACACACACACACACACACACACACACACACACACACACACACATATATATATATGTATAAAGGCTATAACATATATATATATATATATATATATATATATATATAACAAGAAATGAATAGCTAAAAAATGAATGAGCTAAGCATCAATCTCAAGTAAGTTTTAAAAATTGGCAAATCAAAACTCCCAAAATTTTAGAATGAAAGAATTAATAAGTAAAACAACAACAGAAACTCAAAAATAATAATAAATATATAAAAACCTGGACCAAGAAAGCCCAAATTACATTTTTTTTTCAGTTAAGTCTGTTGAGGGATAATTTATATACAATAAAAAGTCACTTTTTTTTTAGAAAGTAATAAATTCTGAAAAACACATATCCATGTAACTAGCATCTCATTTCCTTAACCCCAAAAGTTTTCTTATGTCTCTTTGTGGTCATTTCACTCTCCTGACCTCAGCTCATGGCAACCACTATTTGTTTTGTGTCCCCACAACTTTACCTTTCCCACAATGACATATAAATAGAAACATACAATATGTAGACATTAGTGTCTGGCTTCTTTCACTTAGCATAATACATTTTAGATTCACCCATTCTGCTACATTTATCAGTAGTTCATTTATTTTATAGTTGAGTAGTATTCCATTGTACAGGATGTGCTACAGGTTGCTCATCTATTCACCATTCGGGTAGTTCCTACATTTTGTTGTTTATGAATAAAACCAAGACTGATTTTATGGTCATGTGACCTGTGCAGTAGCAGAGTGCCTGAAATCACAAGGGTCCTGTGCCGCCCCACTTAATGCTCTGCTGTCACTGTCTTGAAATTCTTAATAATTTCATCTTTGAACTTGTGATTTTTGTAAGTGAAATTTGATAAGACAATTGAGCATGGGTTTGAGTGGCGGAAGCACATGCAATGTATTTATCTGCATTCTTTGCTATCTCTTTCACATATAGTGTTTGCAATGCACCATGAGTACAGAATTATGGTGGGCCATAATGCGTGAGAGCTCCCTGAGACTAAATGTAAGCACAAGGCAAATGTCTTATGTCTAGGACTGAATAATCAGGGACAGTAACAGCCATGCCAAAACTGACACAAGAAGAAATAGAAAAATCTGAAGAAATTAAATAGATAATTAAAATCTTCGCAACAAAAAATGGCAATTTTATTTATTGCTGAATTACTCCAAACATTTAAATCAAAAATATTCCCAATCATACAAAAGCTCTTCCAGAAAACAGAAAAAGTGGGAACATTTCTAATCGCCTTTTATTAGGTCAACATAACATTAATACCTACATTTGACAACGATTTTCCAAGGGAAAAATTGCTATCCAAGCTCACTCATCTACTTGGATTCAGCAATCCTAAATAATATTTACAAACTGATTCCAAAAATATAGAAAAGGTACTGCCTCATAACCTGATTGGCTTTCTTTCAGTAATGCAGGCGGTGATTCAATTCAAAAATTAATCAGTGTAATTCACTACATTAGTGAAATATAGGAAAATTGTATGCTCATTCTATTGATGCAAAAAAAATTCAATAAAATTCAAAATGTGTAGGATAAAAACTCAGTAAATTATGATTTTAAGAAAACTTTCTTTTTCATAAAATTTATTGGGATGACATTGGTTAATAAAATTATGTAGGTTGCAAGTGTACAATTCTATAAGACATCATTGTATTTACCACCCTGTGGTCTCTGTGCTTACCACTCAAAGTCAAACCTTCTTTTGTTACCATATATTTGACCCCCTTTACCCTTTTTACCCTCTCTTCCCTGTGGTAACCGCTATACTGTTGTCTGTGAATGTGGATTTTTGTTTGTTTTGTTCATTTGTTGCTTGAAGTTTTATATCCCATATGAGTGAAATCATATAGTTCTTGACTTTTTCCATCCGACTTATTTTGTTTAGCATGATATTCTCAAGATCCATCCATGTTGTTGTAAATGGCAGTGTTTCATTTTTTCTTATAGCTAATAATATTCCATTGTTTATATATATATAAACATACCATTGTTTGTGTGTATATATATATATATAAAATCATATATATATGATTGTATAAAGATGTGCTATATATGTATATACATGTATACATATACATATATATGTATACATATATATATGCACATATATGTATACATATATATACACACACACACACACATATATATACAGTGCACTGTTTCATCTTTTCTTATAGCTAGTAATATTCCATTGTTTATATATATATATATGTATATACATATATATACACACACACACATATATATCACATCTTCTTTATAGAATCATCTATCAAAGGACACTTTGGTTGTTTCCATGTCTTAGCCATTGTGAATAATGCTACAATGAACACAGGTGTACACATATCTTTACAAATAAATGTTATGAAATTTTTCAGGTATCTAAATGAAGAGGGATCATTGGGTCACATGGTAATTCTATTCTTAATTTTTTGAGGAACGCCCATATTGTTTTCCATAGTGGCTATACCTATTTATATTTCCAACAGCAGTGTATGAGGGTTCCTTTTTCTCCACATCTTCTCCAACACTTGTTATTACTTGTTTTGTTGATAATAACCATCCTAACAGTTTTGAGGTGGTATCTCGCTGTGGTTTTGATTTGCATTTCCGTAATAGCTATTGAAGTTGAGCATCTTTTCATGTCTGTTGGCCATTTGTATGTCTTCTTGAGAGAAGAATCTGTTCAGGTCCTCTGCCCATTTTTGAATTGAATTGTTTTTTGCTGTTGTTGTTGAGTTGAAGGAGTACTTTTTATATTTTGGATATTAGCCCCTATCAGAGGTGATATTTGCAAATATCTTCTCCCATTTTGTTGGTTGCCTCATTGTTTTGTTGATGGTTTCTTTTGCTTTGCAGAAGCATTTTAGTTTGGTATAATTCCATTCATTTATTTTAGCTTTTACTTCCTTTGTCTTTAAGATCAAATTCATAAAACCCTCTCTAAGACCTAGGTCCATTAAGTTTAATACCTATGTTTTGTTCTATGCAATTTATTGTTTCAGGTCTTATATTTAGGTCTTTTATCCATTCTGAGTTAATTTTTGTGTATGGTGACAGATAGTGGTCTAGTTACATTCTTTTGCACGTGGCTTTCCCTTTTTCTCAGCACCATTTATTGAGAAGGCTTTCTATTATCTACACTGTATGTCTTTGGCTCCTCTGCTGAAAATTATTTGCCCATTTATATCTGGGTTTATTCCTGGGTTCTCAATTCTGTTCCATTGGTCTGTGTGTCAGTTTTAAGAAAAACATAATATAAAAAGTGTATCTACAAGAATAAGTTAACATATATCATACCTACTTGAGAAATGTTGACAGAATTTCTTCTGAGATTGAAAATTAGAATAGGATTATCATAATACCCTTTATAGTCAATGCTGTACTGGAGGTCAGATCCTGGTCAGAATACTAAATTTTAAACATGTTATAAGGATTGGATTGCATGAAAAAAAATCTGGCATTACTTATAAACAATGTAATCTTGCATGTAAAAAATCCAAAGAATGTGTGGATAAATTATTAGAATAAACAAATGAGTATAGCATGGCTGCTTGACATTAGGTCAATATGCAAATGTGTAAAAAAGAATGTGAAATTAAAATAATAGTATTTTAACCTCTTCAAAACATATTTAAAACTAAATCTAAAAAACTACATTCAATATGTTTGCTCAGAACACTAAAAATACATCTTTGAGATAAATAAAAGAAGACCTTAATAGATGGAAGAATGTAACATGTTCAAAGATCAGCAGACTAAATATTATATTGACATCAATTCTCTATAGTATGTTTATTCATTTTCTATTGCTGACTTACACATTATGATAAACTTAACAGATAAAAACAGCCCTCACTTATTATCTCATAGTCTTCTAAAGTCAGAAGTTTAGACAGGGTTCAAGTAGGTTCTCTGCTCAAGGTATCTCAAGGCTTAAATTCAATTGCCAGCCAGGTGTGCAGTCTGATCTGGAGCTCCCATGAACTTCATGTTGACAGATTTCAGTTCCTGGAGGTTGTAGGGCTGCGGTCTTTGCTTTCCTGCTGACTGTTGGCCAGAGTTGCTCTCAGTTCCTATAAATAATCCTCAGGTTCCAAACGTGGTCTTCTCACAACATGCAAGTTTACTTGTTCAAATTCAGCAGGTGATTCTCACTCTATTCTGGCACAATGGAGTTTTGCACAATGTAATGTACTCACAGGTATGGCTATCCCATTACATGGCTCATAGAACATAGCCACCTCAAGAGAGGAATGTAGCATAATATTAACAGGTCTTATCCACACTCAAAGGGAAGAAATTATACAAAATACGTACATTAAGAAGTGGTTATCTTGGGAGTTATCAGGAAGCCAAGACTTCTGCTTATCTCAGTATACAATGCCAATCTAAATCCCAACAGTTTTTTAACAGAAATTAAAAAACAGAGCCTAAAATTAATATGGAAACAGGCCAAGAATAGGGAAAAAATTTTAAAAAAAACAACTTTTTTTTTGAAAACTTTTTTTGGAAAAAAAGACAAATACAATAAGACTGATTTTACTAGATATCAGGACATATTTTAAAGTTAAACATGTACCATAGAAGGGCATTCATTTGGTAAACAATAAGGAATGCACTGGTGGGAGGGACACCAACATCATCAAGAATCTCAGTGATGAATGCCCTCTATAGGTCAGGACTAATGATGGCAGACTGTAATATTACAGAATTAGGCCCCCAAATAGCCAGGGAAAGGAGAGAATCTTTAAATATGAAAGTCAACCTGGTGTACTTAATCATCAGAAGCAAAGCAGGTACAATTATTTTAATGAGTGTGGAGGATGGATTGGCAGCCAAGGGGACTTGATGCACAGATAACTATGGAGATAGTTAATAGAACATGACTTTCACAGTGGCAGGAAAGAGTGGTAATCAATACCCTTAATTTATAAAACCTAAGGAAATCAAAGTGAATCATCAAGGGACTGAGGCCGTTACTCCAATGAAGAGTTAAAATTTCTTACCCAGTTTTCGTATGTGATCCAGTTCTGAGTCGCAGAACCCATTGACTGGGAAACTGAAAGAGATTCAATGGAAGGACCCAACAACACCATGCCAATTGTATATGATAGTAAATTCCTCAGATCTTTCCAGAGAGATATACAGCCTTTCAATAGTGTTACCTTTCCCAGAGGAAAGCAGAATACTCAAATAATTGAGGATACTTATTCCAAATTTTTATTAGCACCTAGGGCTTAAAAGTCATGCCCCCACTTCCCAACCCCCCGCCACTGTTAGAATGGGAGCCTAAGGAGGTAGGAAATAAAAAGAATCCTGGCTCAGATCTAGGTTTTTATAGGTTCACTGGGTCCACAGACACATCTGTTGATCAATTCCTTGGTCCCTAAACGTATAACTGGAGTAAACAGAATTGGCAGTTGTCTTGAAACTTCACATTATTTACTTGATCTATGGTATACAAATTATTATAGAAGGAATGCCAAATTGAAGCATCAAAATTTCCATCTTAATCTAAGAAATAATTCTAAAATTCGAATATTGCATTTCAGGAGGTTGTAGCAAACCAATGCCACCCTTAAATACCTAAAGAATAATGATTTGTTCATACCATCTTATCTCTGTTTATATTCCCATTCTGGCTCTCACAAAAAACAGATGGATCCTAAAGGAGAACCACAAATTCTACGAAAGAGTGACCTCAATTGCAGCTGCTGTAACCACTGAAGTATTTTTTCCATAGCAGATCAAGCCTTGGGTTTGGAATGTGGCCAATGAACTGGTGGTTGCAATGTTCTCCATTACTCTAAAGAAGCTGGATCAGAAGCAGTTCACATTCACAAGGGACAGACAAATATATCCGGTTACGATCTTGTCTCAGGCTACATTAACTCTTCCACCTTCTGTTTACTATACTCCTACCAAATTTAGATCATTAGTCATTTCACAGAACATCACATGAGTAGTCCCTAAAGAGTTCTGTTTTACTTGGCTTCTAAATAGGCTGTAGTTTCTTGTCAACTTATCAATGTATTTTACATTTTATGCATTATTTTCATTGCGATAAGAAAATATTCTCTGCCACTGTACTTAAAATTGCAATGCTAGTATCTGTAAGTCATCTCAGTGAAACTTATTGTTTATATATGTTCTGTAATACTAAATATATACACACTACTTAGGATATCATGATAATTGTGTTAGACAAATCTAACATGGTTAACAAATTAACGTTTTTTGTACTACTTCATTTTCTTCTCAATTTAGCCCTTCAGACTGCACTACTGGATATATTAAAAGCTAAATGAAGACCTGGGAAAAAATATTTAGGGCAAAGAGAGGGATAATACCTAAAATAGATTAATCTATTCTTACTTTAGAACTCCACAATCCAACAAAACAATCAATCAGCTTGAGGAAAATGAAATCTTTCAAATTAAGTTCTATACATATAGTTGAAATCTGCTATTAAACATATCAGGTCTTTTGCTTTAATTTCTACATGAAAGATGGCAAAGCCATGACAAATTAATAAAAATGAATGGTCATTCCACATTTTAAACCCTGATCTGGAAATGATATGGATTATTGAAAAAATAAAAAATAAATATATATATATATACTCCTATATATGAATATTTATACTCATATATATGTATATGTATATATGAGTATATATACATATTTCCCATATTTCTATACATTTTATAACAGAAATGCAAGACTCCAACTGCCTAATTTGAAATTCCTAAGAAAAAGTATGTGACAGGAAATACAAAGCAAATCTTCAGATATCCGTTTCCTGATTATAATAACATTTACAATAGATCTATATTTTATGCTATAAAATAAAAGTTTCATACGAAACAAATACTTACACTTAATATGTTTCTAAGTGTTTCACAATTATTTTTATTCTGGTAATTTATATAAATAATGGAATAACTTAATAAGAATTATCAAATACTATATTACAAATTAATGAGAGGACAAAGAAATAACTAAAATTCTGATTCACTAAATGTGCTTTGTATGTTATTTTGGGTGCTAGATTTAACAAATGAATGTCTTTTTAAAAGTGTAATTAAGAAAAGTGCTCAAATCAAGTCTATGGAAGCAGGAGTGATGCAATCAGATAGATTCTTCATGCTTCATAAAACAATTGTGAACATCCATTATAAAAAGGCCATGTAGAATTGAAGCAAATGAGACTGTGTCTGCAGGAAAATGTCCATGTCACAGTATCGATAATTTAAGTAAATCAAATGCGCGCATGCGTGAGTGTGTGTGTGTGTGTGTGTGTGTGTGTGTGTGTGTGTGTGTTTATAGTCAATCCTCATTACTTGTAGATTACTTTTTTGTGAATTTGCCAATTTGCTAACATTTATTAGGAAACGCTAAATTAATACAGCACCTTCAGGTTATTCCGAACATGCTTAGAGTCAAAAAATATGAGCCACCTGATGCACATGTTGCCAGGAGAGGTCCACCAAAGTGACCCTTGGCTTTGGTTCTCATCTCATACAGAGATGAACAGAGAAGTAGTCTGGGGGGAGTACAAAAGGCTCTGGCTGAGGCCAGTTGGATGGGTATGAATCCCAATTCAGGCACCTTTTAGTGGGGCGGCCCCAGATAAGTAAGTCACTTAACACTTCTGAACCTTGTTGTCTCTTTTGTAAAATAAAGAAAACAGAATCCACAAGGTTTAGTGATTTTGGTGTTTAAGATCATAATCTATGTGATATATTACACACACACACATACACACACACACAAACACATTTTCCCTTGGAGCAATGGTTTCATGTTCATTGTGACTTTATAGGACATAACTACCACAAATATTGAGATTCAACTGATTTCATCTATATATACACACACACATATAAATTCATAGAATTTTAGTCCGAATTATACATAGAGACATGATCTGACATATTCTTAAATTGTATTTTCATCTGCAAGTCATGAAGACATGCTCTTATGAGAGCAGAGCTAGAAATTATACTATTTAGTGTTTGGAGAGAATGAAAATCATGCACTGATGATAAAATAAATCACCGATGCATGGTTAATAACATTCTGCTGAAATAAAAATGTAAAACAAACAACAAAATTAAGTACTTTCTAAAATGTGGAAAGAATAGTAGGGAAATGTATTACCTATCACAAAAATTTACTAATGATGGATTTAAAGAAGTTGCTGAGCAATTACATTTTTAAAAACTAAAATCTTATAAAGCAAAAGGATAAGATTAAGCTCCAATGAATTTAATTTCTAATTTAACAAAAACTATGGTTTTCAATTTTTATTTCCACATAACCAGAGAAGTGATATATTTTATCTTATTTTTACATATACAATTAGTTTTTTTATTTTACTGTTTATAATAGACATTATTGATAATAGATATGATGGATGATGAAACTAAGTTCCAGAGACATAACATACATCAATCCATGTTTTAAGCTTAACCTCCATTGGCACTATGCTTATCACTATGGTCTATTGATGATTTATTTTTTTTAATCTCAGTTTCTTTTAGAATATACCTATTAAAATTCATAGTTTTGATTAAGAATGGAAGATAAAATTTCTAAATCTGGTAAAAAACAACTACTTATTTAAATTGTAACCAATGTCTGCCTGCTAAGATGCTTCTGTATTAAAATTACATTTGCAATAGACTCCTTTTTGTTCAAGAAAACAACATATAGTATATCTTACAGTTATGGTAATATAGACCAAATACTTATCTATTCCTGGGGAATATCTGAATGCAGTTGTTTGAATATGAAAAGTTGAATAGTGGTTTTTGTTCTACTGTTCAAACTTGCAAATAGTTAAGAGAATCTGTAGGGTATTCCTTCATTGGAGTGGTAGACATTTTCTAATGGACGCTCTCTGGTTGTTACCTGATTCTTCAATGATAAATTTCTATTGACTTTGAATTTCTATTGACTAAACTATTATTCTATCCATAACAATGCAAATGATTGTTTTTATCAATGCAGTAAGTTTAATCTAGTAGAGAACATAAATATGTACATTAAATTCTAATTTGAAGAGTTTTTGATATCTTACTGTTTTCCCCATCAATTAAGAATTTGAATAAAATCTTCAGTGGATGTTGATTTTATATTTAAAAGTTTTATATGTTATAAAGGTATAAAACTTATAAGTTTAATATTATATGACTCATGATTTTACATTTTGGAAAATTATACCTTAAAACAATAAATAGTATGTTTTATGCAGATATGGCAGCAATAGTTTTACTGTTTTTTTTTCTAAATAGAATTAGACAACACCAAGCTTAAAATGTATTTCTGATTCTCATAGAGGGCTGTGTGCAGGACTTCTGGAAATGTAATATAAACGAGAGCCATTTCAACTTACAGATATGTTCTGTCTCTTCAGGTGATACTATAGAAACATCTGAAAAATCTGAGTTGGGCTATTCCACTGGCCTATTAATACAAGCCATTTTAAGTTTGCAATTAAATAATTTTTGAAATAGAGGCAGGAAATGATCACAAGATAGTAAAAAGTAAAAAAAAGTGGCTGAAACTGAGTATGTAAACATTTTTTTTTTAAATGAAAGATTAAGTTGGAAAATAAATGAAAGAGATTTGAAGGTGAGCTAGTATCATGGGCTAAGTTTGACTAATCTGGAGACAACACAAAGCCATGTCACACTAAAAATATGGGAGAGAAAGAAGCAAAATTGGTATCAAACAAAAGCTCTGAGTTAAAAGCTCAGTTCCATCCTTTATTTAGCTCAGTCACCTTGAGGAAGTCAACAAATGTCTCTGAGCTATGAAGTCCCTTCATTTCTGCTTCTTGAGAGTGTGAGGATTAAATGAGATAGAGTATAGGAAAGCACTTTGTAAACTCATTAGTATCATTAAAAAGTTAATTAGGTGTGTTCATAAAGACCACGAGAATAGCTTTTACACCTAAAAAACAAAATAACAAAAAACTATTTTTGTTTAAAGACTTTTTTACTGTGGCAAAATATGCATAATATGAAATTTAACTATCTTAACCATTTTAAAGTGTACCGTTCAATAGTATTAAGTACATTCACATTGTACTACAATCACCACCGCCATCCATCTTCAGAACCCTTTCATCTTGTAAAACTGAAACTCTGTACCTATTGAACAATAACTCCACATTCCTCCCTCCTCCCAATCCCTGGCAACTACCATCTTACTTTCTGTCTCTAAGATCTGATGACTTTAGGTACCTCATATAAGTGGAATCATAGAGTATTTATCTTTTTGTGACTTGCTTATTTCACAGCATTTTCTCTTCAAGATTTGTCTATGTCAGAATTTCCTTCCTTTCGATGGCTTAATAATATTCCATTGTCTATATCTATAGCTATCTATCCACATGTCAATATATATACACAATGGAATATTTATATCTATATCTACCATGTTTCCCCAAAGATAAGACCTAGCCAATCAGCTGTAACATGTCTTTTGGAAACAAAAATTAACATAAGACTTGGTATTATATCATATTGTATTACATTACATTACATTACATTATATTATATTATATTATATTATATTATATTATATTATATTATATTATATTATATTATATTATATTAAAGACCGGGTCTTATAGTAAAATAAAACTGGGTCTTATATTAATTTTTTTTCCAAAAGAAGTATTAGTGCTGATTGTCCAGCTAGGTCTTATTTTCGGGGAAACACGGTATTATATTTTGCTTATTCACTCATCTGTTCATGGACATTTGGGTTGCTTCTTCCTTTTGGCTCTTGTGCCTAATGCCGCTACAAACATGGATGAACAAATATTTTTTCAAGACCCTGCTTTCAATTATTTTGGGTCTATACCCATAAGAGGAATTGCTGACTCAACTGTACTTCTAGTTTTAACTTTTTGAGGAATCACCATACTGTTTTCCAGAGCAACTGTACCATTTTACATTCCCAACAACAGTGTACAAGTGTTCTCTTTTCTCCATATCCTTGCCAATACTTGTTATTTTCTGGGGTTTTTTGGTTTTATTTTGTTTTCGTTTGTTTTGTATGGTGGCCATCTTGATGGGTATAAAGTGGTATTTCATTGTGATTTTGATTTGCATTTTCCTAATGATTAGTGATTTTGACATCTATTCATGTACTTATTTGACCATTTGTATATCTTCTTTGAAGAAATATCTATTCAAGTCCTTTGCCCATTTTTGAATTAGGTTGCTTTTTAAATAGACATTATTTTTTAGAGCAGTTTCAGGTTCACAGCAAAACTGAGTAGAAAGCACCGAGATTTCCCATATACTTTCTGCCTCCACACACGAATAGCTTCTCCCTTTATTGGCATTCCCTGCATCATCGTCACCACGGTCTATAGTTTCCATGAGGGTTCATTCTCGGTGGTGTACATTCTGTGGGCTTGGACAAATGTATACTGACATTTTTCACCATGATAGTTTCATACAGAGTAATTTCACTTCCCTAAAAATCCTTTGTGCTCTGCTTAATCATCCCCACCTACCCTTAACACTAGCAGCTGCTGGTCTTTTTACTGTCACCATAGTTTTGTCTTTTCCAAAATATTGTATATGGAATCATACGATTTTCAGACTGTCTTCTTTTACTTAGTAATATGTAAACTTTTTATATTTTGACATGTTGATTTTCATATTCAGAAGAAAAACATTTGAACATGAAAGACACTGAGGTATATACTACATAGGCAACTCATTTATTCCTGAGTGCGCTGAGATCACTAATGCCTACTTTGAAAATATTAGATCTACATACAAAAGAGGTGAAGAACTTCACAGAGGTCTTTTCCTTGGCCAAAACTCCAGTTCTGTCTCGTCCTCATAAGAAAGATTTCTCTGCAACTGAAACAATTGGCAACTGTTGGGTGCTTTAAAGGGCCATAGTGGTTGGATGTGATTTTTTGCTTTTGCCCTTAATGAATTGCAATCGTTAAATATTTTTCAAAGAAGTGATTTTCTCTGAATGTCCACCTTATCATTACATTTTGTCAGAAAACTGTTAAATTTAACATACGTTATTTCTTCAAGACCAGCATTGCTTTTATGTGGCTTATAATTTCTTTATCCACAATTTCTATTAATATCACATGATAGTCATCTAGTTTACTCTTTCTGTTCTTTTTCCTTACAACATGTTTTCTAATAGTGCAACAGAACACTTTGAGAACAAATTTAATCTTCCTTGATTTTCTTTGGTAGTGATTTTATTATTGCTTCTTAATATATTAACCATTCATTTAAGAAGAAAATGTAAACATCTCTATCTGGATTTCCCCTCAATTTCGAATCTCCTTTTAACTAATTGTAGTCATTGGTGAGTAAAGCATTATTATATTCTTGTTCAAAAGTTCCACTCTAATAGTAACTACCGAATTCACATACATATGGCAAAGTAGCATTTCCCAGATGATGTATCATTTCCATCTCCTGAGAAGTGCTCTCTGTGGAGAGCAGATGACTAGGAGATAGCCACCTGTACAGACAGAAAGATTTACACACTTAACACTAAGCAAGTTTCTATGCTGTAGAGATTAACTATTGAGGCTGTAGTTTTAGATGCTTTGCCTATTGGTCTTGCACATTTTCTATTTTGTGCACTAGAATGTTTACCATATTAATCAGTTATTTTATTCTTTATAGTATAATATGATATTTCTTTATAATATATATTATTTATATTACTCATTAATAATATATTATGTTAATTATACTATGTTATATTACATTACATTTATCATATCATATTAGAATATAAAATACTTCCAATCTGTATCTTATGTGAGTCTGGTCGTGATGCTTACTCTGTCTCTACAGACTGTGTTTTTTTCTTGCCTTTAGCATTGTTTCTGTTATTGTGGAAAGTAGCACATGTTGTAGAGAACAAAATATACTGAGGCAAGCAGGCCTTTAGTGAGAGGTTGTGTTAATGTTGCTAGTAGTTGAGCTGTGTTTAATGTTTATTGTATTTATAGGTACTAGATGCTTCAAATTTCTCTGATGTTTTTGTTTTTGTCTTCATTCTTGGTTTTGGGACTTCACTTTGTATTGTTGCTCAGAGAGAGTCCATGTCTTATAACTCTTTCTGCTATAATCCACTATTATAATACTGAAAGTTTACGAGTGTGGTGGTAGGAAAAAGGAAAGGCATTCCATAATCTTCTGATTAAGATTGTCTTTTAGTAACCCTGTGCCTTGGAGGTGTTTCAAACTTCATAGGTGATTCTGTTTCTCCTCCAGGGGTACAATTTCTTCCCTCCTCCCCCCGTCACTTTGGACTATTTACTTCCTTCCCGGAGTATTCCCAATCTATTTTTTTGCAGCCCTGCCTCCTGGTGATCATGCATGTGTGTGTCTCCCCTACCTCTTAAGTGTGACAAGAATGCTGGAGGAACTGAGGTCTAAAACTGTTTCAACATTGTCGTGGGGGGAGTCTTTCTCTCTGAGAGTAGGCCTACGTTATGGAAAAGAAGCTGGAGGGTTATACCTTGACTACTTTTCCTCTTCCCCCTGCCATGGCTTTGAAGGCATTTTTCTTGGATCTTCATTGTGAGAACATGGTGGGATTCTTGGAGAGAAAGTCCATGAAAAAATAGGGATACCCCTCTAATTTTAGCCACCAGGAATTTCTTACTCTCACTACTGTTCATGCTCAGCCTCTAGCAGGAATTCATTCCAACTACTAGTGAAGCTGAGCTACGCCTAAAGTTTCCAGGGGCCTCTGCTCCAACTGAGCAATATCAGGTACTGTATCTCTCTGGAGGTAACCATCTCTTCTTTAGACTTTTGTTGTGGCAGTTTTCCTCGTTACCGCAGTCCTCGAGTACATGAAAAATTGTGGGTTTTCAGTTTCTGTAGTTTTTATTTGTTGTAACCCTATTCTGTTCATACCATCTGATTCCCCATGCTAGATGATTTCATGTGTAAGATATTATGAAGTAAATTACCTTTCATCAATGGAATTATCACTTGCAACTTCATTCTTTGAACAATTAAAAGCTTTATTTTTACTGCATACAAACCATTAACACATCACTGAACAAAAAGCAGCTTTTGTTTGGTTTCCTTTTACTAGCCCAACTTTCTTTCCTCATATCTTTCAACATTAAAAAAAAAAAAAAGTCATTCCAGTCAACTCCTGTTACTCTTGAATCTTTCATTTACTAAAATTAAAGTGATGTATTCCATTATTTTCATTGAGATGAGTGATGAATACAAAATTGGTTTTGAAACTGATATTTGGCCAACACAATCATTGGAAATGCAAAGGCATTAATATGATACATGGCATGTGCTGTAAGCTCATCTAAAATAGCATATTTCAGAAGACAAGTTAGAGAAGAAGAAGAAGGATTCTACGTGGAGGCTATCATCATAATTCATCATGTTGTCCTGGACAATTAAAGGACACTTCTGTTATTTTTTGCTCCTTGCATTAGGATCCAAGTCAACCCGTCTATTTCCCTGGAGTGCTTTCTGATAAATCTTCCCCAACAGTTTCAATTTACTTCTCTCCACTAAGCCAGACAAATATATACAATCCAGAAAACTTAAGAGGTTGAAAAGATGGTGGGTAAAATGATCCGTGGGCAATACTCCCTGTGGTTTAATAATGATTGGAGTTGAGGGATGGTGTCAGTTGGGAATAATTAACAGGGAAGTGACAAGGAGAAAATTCTGAGATGTGCTAAATTAAATTACAGCAGAAGGTGGAAGGAAGAGATAAGAGAGGTTAATCAGTTAATAGCTGTAGGCCAAAACAAACAAAATACTGCTTACATTCCTGAGTGTATATTGAAACTTTGAATTAACTTCCAGGTGGCTATTTCCACAATTACCTGTAGAGAATAGATGAATAATGGAGCACCAGGCTCCATGACATCTTGCTCATCCATGAAGTTTCCAGATTGTTGCCCACAACCAATCCCAAAGAGCGCATACTTCTTCCTTAAGGACTATGCACCTATCCCAAGAACTAGCCTGCTTCACCTTCTCCCACCTCCTTTATCTATAGACAACGTAAATTCTTCCCAAAACTTAATGTATAAAAGCCCCATCAGCTCTTGGGAGGCAGACATGCTGTGTTCTCCATCTAGCTCTGCTGTTGGTGGTTTAGATTGCATGCCCCAGGACCTGTTAATTTTTCTGCCTGGCCTGTGACTCAATATACCTTTTCTTCTAGAAAAGCTTTCAACTGTTAAGGGTGTTTGTTTGTTTGCTTAACAAAAGTAGAACTGATAGGTTGTTATATCACTTTCTCTTCAGCAAGAGATTTAAGTTGACTAAAAATCACTCAGTGATTTACAAGTACCTTTTAGTGACAAACCATTATAGCTCTGAACAATTTTCAGAATGACGCCAACTTTCTTCTGTGGTAGTTGACAACCAGATATTTTTGTTATTTGTTGGATAAATGGCCCATACTCGTTATATTTGTATTGCTTTCTGGTCTTTTCATTTGAGCTAATGTACTCTTTTCTAGAAAACCAAAAGATAACAGAGGCATATTGTTTCAGACATGCATAAAAGTTGTAAAGTGATTATACAGGTGAAGAAAACATTCTTGATTTATGACTCAGCCAGTTTATCCATGAGTATCCACAGAAGGACCCCACCTGAATAAGCCAAATGATGGTTAAATGATATGTGATACCATATTAAGGAAAGTCTGGCAATTATCTGGTAAACTTAAGTTAGGGAAACAGCACATTTAAATAAATCTAATGTTAAATCTATTCAGTTTTTAGATTATCAGACCAAGGTTCAAGCTTACATATAAAACTTCAATAATAAGATTCTTCTATTATGTAAAATTAATACTTAGATCAAATTCTATTTTAGAGAATTGCATCCTTCATTACTATTAACTGCCTCTAATATTATCCCCTCCTAAAACAATTGCCTTCTCTAACATCCAAAATCATTCCAAACTTTTACCCTACATAGTCATGTCCACAGGCTGAATTTGTAAAAATAAATTTCATTAGTTTAATTAACCTACTCTGTTCTAAGTAATTAATATACTTTAGTTCATTTAAGCTTTACCATCCATTTGCTTCTTCATAAGATGAGAAACAGAAATGTGACTTAACTTAAATCAGGCCTATACCTACTGAACCGCTTATTTCAGATTAGAAATTGAGTTATTCTGCCACATCACAGCACCCTTAGGCAAACTTCCTGAGGTATCCTGTTTTACAGATGGATACTCAGGATATGAAAAGTTATAAACCAAGAAGAGAAAAGGTAGATTTTGAATATACAGTAACTAAGTTTCTATGAAATTTCTCACTCCACATAAGAGAATTATAAGAAATCTGTTTGGAAGAAGTGTACCATTGGATTTTTTTGTATGGTGAAAGTAGGAAGTGTTGGTAGGAAATTGTATGTTTGTTTAAAAATATACAAACAAACCAAAAATGTCTATAGTCTTAACTGAGTGGCACTGCCATGACAACTCCATAATCTTTACAAAGCTTTTACTGGAAGCCTCTCTAAATTGCATATCATGGTAAAAATGGCCTAAGCAAACAAATTATTTCTCTTACTACAGAAATGTATGGTATCAAGGACCCATTTTCACTTTGAGATTTTAATGTAAGCATATAGATAGCATTAAGATACGAATAAACATGAGTGATAGATTGAGCTGTCTAACAGTCAGCTTCAAGCAGAAAAACCAACTGACTTGAACAAAGGATCTCTACAGAGGGAGATTTATGTTATTCAGCTGAATTACATTCTTTTATAGACTGCTGCAGATGGGTTGCAGGAAAAGCAGCCATCTATCCGATTTAAATAGACTGCGTGCTAGTACTATAGATATGCCATTAATTCATTGTCATGGGTTGCTGTAGGCATAGAACTGGCTTTGTTCTCTGACTGCCTCCCCCAGTTTAAATAGAAATGCCATTTACCAGAGTGTCAAACACTAGGGCCCCTATAACACTATAATCAAGTTACAGTGACATTACATATTTTAGCCTCGATATGGAAAATGGTTAAGTCAGCAGAGACTTATAATCTGTAGGACTCTGCTGTCCCTGAGAGCCACTTATAATTTATCAGGTAGTTATTGTGTTCTATGTGTCAATAATAATACTGGTATCTCTAATTTGTAGTTACAATGATTTCCTATAGACTTTCTTCAAGTTTTTTACAAGTTTGTGAAATATTATCTTAGATTTAGGGATAATAGCACTGCACAGGAGATGTTAAATGAGTCTCTCAAGTTTATACAACTTGGAAAGCGATAAACCTAGAATTCAAATCCAGATACGCATATTCTGACTCCAATGCCAATATTCTTTCTAAAGCACTGTGTTAGGTATTCTAGATTGGAGTTAGAATAAATGAAGTACATTTTGGAGTATATTATGTTCTAAATTGTGAGTTAAGTATGCATATATACAACTGTAATAGAAAAAATGCAGACAGTAAGTATTGCTACTTTCTTAAAGCACATCTAGTTGTCTGTTATTCAAGTCATAGCAGAAAGGCATAGGGCTGCCTTAAAATAACCCATGGATAGACTTCCCTCAATAGCTTGGAATAATTAGAAACAAGACCTAATTTCTGAATACTAATAGATATTGCTCTGTTCAATCCCATGTTACTAAATATGCACTAAATTGCTTACAGGTAGGCCACAAAATCTATGTGACAGGATTTTAGAGCTGTTTTACACATACAGGGTCTGATACAAGTGAAAATATATTTAACTTATGTTTTCAGTCATTTAAGTTACTAGTTTGGAATGCTTCTAATTTTAAGACAAAAAGTTAAAACAGAAAAAATTTAAACATTTTTTTTATGTGAGGCGAGATAAAGAATTTACTGAAATGTTTTCAGAGTATGACTCTGATATCCATAAAAGCGTACACTTCTTAAAATTAGACAGATCAGATGCTTTGCACTTTAAGCCATTAATGATTCAGTATCTGAATTTCCAATTCAATTGGCAGCACATTGTCTTCACGCCACTCTCCCATTACAGGAAGACTATCTGTCAACATTTAACGCCACATACAGACACCATTCCACCTGCAATTTCAGTCCCAAATGACTCCATATTAATGAGGAAGCATCAACACTTGAATGCATAACCTCATTTAGGATGTACAGTGACCAGAATGATGAAATAATTCTTTTGTAGATAATCAGTGGATTGAATAGAAAAAAATGCTTGTTCTGCCCAGTTAAGCCAGAATATTAGGGTAACCAGATGCTTAGCATATCATTAGACATCCCAGTTCCCCAATAAAAACATGTAGCCTGGTTAGAATTTCATGGGAATGACTTCATTTTAAAAAAAGGGCAACTGGAACAAGTTTTAAAACAGGTTCATCAGAGGGCAGAAAAAATTCAATTTCCTCCCCCCCCATATTCTTATATGTAACTCATGGTTTAACATAATACACATGCTCTTTGTTATCAACAAAACATAATTTTTGTTATCAACAAAACATAATTAAGTGTAATATATTAAACAAAATCTTAACATATTATTTAAAATAAATATCTCTCAAAAATTTGAAAGAAAATTGCAGAATTTTGATTATGAATAAGATATATATATATATATATATATATATATATATATATATATATATATCCCATGCTCTTTCATTTTTATAGATCTTTGTATACCCTCTTCAACTCTTCTACTATGCCTAAAGCCAGACGTCAACAATTTGTCTATGTGTTCCATAATTTTTAATTTTACAAGCATTTATCAAATATTTTATATGCTTAGCATTGTGCCAAGTATTTGAGAAGTTTTTAATTTTTTTTTAATGGAACTTTCACTAGGCTCTCAAGAATCTCACTATTTTGCTATAAGAAGATTTATACCATCATATAATTATGGTATATACAAAGAAAAAATATGGTCAAATTTCAAATTCGTGAGAGTAAGTGCAATGAAAATTACACAGAAGGAAAATGAGATGCAAAACAATGAAATCCAATTTTATTTCTAAATTGATTTCTTTTTTCTATTTTCTATGCAAACTGTCTTTTCTTTGCTACCCATATTATGCATGCATTCAAGAAAGTAAAGTCTTTCTCTGAGCTATAAAAAGCTGAGATTGGTTTGTACACACACACACATACACACACATCATTCTATAGTCATATATGTATGATTGGGTGAACATTTCTGTAGTATATTAATTCCACATAAGTCAATGCCCCTATCTACCAAATCTAATTGCACATTTCCTGAAAATCGTGCAAGAGAGATATAATTTTAATTATAGTGAAATATAGGCCAAAATTACTTTATTCCATGGTATCCCTAAATACACACACATACACACACACAAATGTAATACACCACTTTCTATATACATAAATGTCTAAAACAAATTTATAAGTAGACATACGTAGCATGCACATATATATGTATATGTGTGGGGCGGGTGTGTTACTTCATTCTGAGAGACTAATGCCTCACTTAATCTTAGAAAGCAAAACATTAGAAGTCTTGATGAAACTTGAACAAAATGCATAACAAAGTTTTGGTAAATTAATGATAGGCAAAGATCATGGCTGATCTATAATAACAATTAGTTTTTCAATTACAATTGTAACTGTCAGTACCATCACCTATATCAACTTTACTGAAATGATCCTCAAAAATAAAAAGAAAGATCTCTTTTTTTTTCCTCTGGTATAACCAACTGTTCGAAAGTGAATTAAGTAAACGTGAACCTTGTGCATTTGATAAATATGTATGTCTTTTTTCTCTTTTTCCACTGCTTTTCATCTAGCTGTAGCTGGGAACTAAGCAATAAATACTATTTATTTATTTTAATAGTATGCTTAGAGGAAGTATTACCAATATTTCCTAAGCTTAAAAACATCCCGAATGCATTTTACTGTTAGGCTCAGCGTTTTCATAGTAATTTACAACTTAAAAAGGGTAAACTCTATTACTCTATGTCAAACCAACAACTGGGTAAGTGCAGAATGCTCCCCTATGAAGTATGACCAAATTTATTGCTGCAGTCATTAGTACATATCGATTCTGTTTATAAAAACCCAAAGGGAATAGTAAACCTATTATGCTAGTGCTGGGTCTCTCTCTGAGAGGAGCCAGGCTTGGTACTGCCAAGTTTTAAGAAATGTCCAATTAGCTTGGCGATCAATGCTGCTCTTTTTCTTTTTGTTATTATTAATATGACTGGTCAGTAACATGAACTTCAAGATCTTGTATCTTATAATCAAATCTGAGCAACATTACGGCTCTTCTGTAAGGGCAACTTCACTCGATCGCCATTTGAAGTCAGACTTTTTCTATGTGGAATCACTTTATTTCTGTTTCTTTTCTGTAAGGAATGACTTTCAAATTTACAATATTTCCATGAACTAGGTAGTGTCCTGTAGGCTCTTTTATTTCTATATCCTAGTCCCAACATTTTACATTCATGTTAACTTGGACAGATTCCATTAAATACTGGTAAACATAGCTGGTAGTCAATTTTCAGAATCTAAGTTTTCTCTTTGTAATAGAAAACCATTACACGTCTTAAATATGTATATTTGATTTGTCAATTATACCTCAATAATACCTCAGAAAGCCCAAGACAAATGAAAACAAATTTAAAAAAAAAGAGATCGTGTGGCTGGGACTTCAGATCTCTGCCATCAGAGGGAAGTTTACCCTAATTCACAGTATTGCATGATTAATTCTATCCCCATAAAATGTAGGTGTTGGGGTCTCAACTCTTAGTACTTCAGAATATGACTGTATTTGGAGATATGGTCTTTAAAAGGTGTTTTGGTTAAAATGAGGCCTTCAGGGTGGAGCCCTATTCCAATATATTTGATATGACAGCAGGAGCAAGGGTGCGTGCACAGAGGGACAGTCGTGTAAAGAAGCAGGAAGAGGGCAGCCTTCTGCAAGCCAAGGAAAGAGGTCAACCCTACTGGCTCCTTGATCTTGTAATTCAAGCTCCATAACTGTAAGAAAATAAATATCTGCTATTAAGCCCAGATTGATGATAGATGATAGATAGATAGATAGATAGATAGATAGATAGATAGATAGATAGATAGATAGACAGATAGATAGATAAATAGATAGATAGGTTATAGATAGTAGATAGATATATATCAAATCAAATTGTAGGCCTTTGAAGACTGGACAGCTTCTGCTACCACTTCTACAGCAAGAAAATCTTTCTTTTACCAATCTCTTGTTTGTTCTTCACAAGAGGTGGAATACTTGTCTGATTAGTAAGATTTAAGAACACTGGTCCACCTTTATTAGTGGGCAAATTCACAGATCTGGGTTTGCTTCTCTGTGCCTAAACATGAACTTTATTCTTTCACTTTCATTTATCATACAGCCATTGAGAAGATAAGGAAATGTTAAGTTTTAGATTTGGACTTAAGGGGTTGCAGGCTCACTCAACTCCTTTTGGTCTGTAACATGTGCATCAAATCTTTTCACAGAGCTCTGCCCTAAAGTAATTTGGTACACTCCTGCCTCTTGGCTGGTATTATTCCTTGTACATAATAAACTCACAGATTCACATAAGTGACTAGACCAAGGCAGACTTCAGTCATTTTTGAGTCCTCTGTCATAAAATTCATTACATATCATATAATTAATATCTAACCTATACCCCCTAAACAAAACAAGACCCAAAACCCATACTTGAGGTAATAATTTGAATGTAGGCATTGTACGAATGAGGTATGATCAAAACATATGGTGAATGTTTAATATAAAAAAAAAATATTACGGTAAAAGACACATTGCCATTAATTCCCCTCAAAATACTCCCCCCTCACGTGAAACATACTTATCCCATCGTTCTTGCCACTTTTTGAAGCAGTTCTGGAAGTCCTCTTTTGTGAGTGTCTTTAATTGCACTGTTGTGCCTGCCTTGATGTTCTGAATCGATTCAAAATCTTTCCCTTTAATGGTCATTTTGATTTTGGGGAAGAGCCAGAAGTCACATGATGCCAGATCATGGTCACGGCAGCATCACCATGAATTAATTTTAACATTTTGTGTGTTTCTTTAGTACATTTTTGCAGTTTGAAAAAAAATTTTCATTCATTGTTGGTGATCCATGATTTACAGCATTCTTTAAAACACACTTCTCTCAACCACACCTCACATCCGACTGACTGCACTGAACAAGTTGAAACTTGTCACACACTTACTGAGGTTCAATGCGCCCCTTCCCACATTGACAACCCCTGTCTTTCCATTGGATGGCACTCAGCAGCAGTATTTACTGTATTTTTTTTTATCACACTTCATAGTATCTTTTATTTGAGGCATGACAATGCTTCAAATTACTGTCATTTAGAATTGACATGGGTTGGCAAACTGTGGCCTACAGAGCAAATCTTGCCCACACCTGTTTTTATAAAGTTTTATTTAAACGCAGCCTTGTTCATTAGTTTCTATAGTTTATGGCTTCTTATGCACTGCAAAGGCATATTTGAGTATTTGAGACAGAGACCACATATCCCATAAAGCCAAAATATTTTCCATCTGGCCTTTAACAGTAAAAGTTTACTGACCCCCTAGATTATATAATGGTACATACTAAAATTCCTAAAATAGACCCTAATGCATAGTAAGTATTCAGGAAAATGTAGTGGACTGAATTATTAATCTAATATAAATCTTTTACGTGAATTTTATAAATGGTGGGGGGGGATCAGTCTCAGAGACAGACATACATTTATCTTTCTTTTCTCTCTCCTCCCTCCCATCCTTCCTACCTTCCTTCCTTCTTTTCTTCTTTTTTTTTTTTCTTCTCCCAGATAAAGAGAAAACATACTTGCAGTGACTATCCTCCTTGAAGCCTGCAGAAATAGATGCCACTCCAGGCAGGGACTACCTCCCTCAAGCAAGTCAAGAAACAGTCTCACTAGGAATACCTGAGGGAGCTAGTTTCAGATGGGTTATCTATACAATGTGTTTCCCTGAAAATAAGACCTAGCCAGACAATCAGCTCTAATGCGTCTTTTGGAGCAAAAATTAATATAAGACCCAGTATAATAATATAATATAATATAATATAATATAATATAATATAATATAATATAATATAATATAATATAATATAATATAATATAATATACCGGGTCTTATATTAATTTTTGCTCCAAAAGACGCATTGTCCGGCTAGGTCTCATTTTCGGGGAAACATGGTATGGCTCTGTACTACCTAGTACATGCTCCTATATACCCTCATCTTACTATCTAGGCACTCTACCATTTGTACAATAAATGCCTAAACAAAAGCTTGTTTAAGCTTTTGTTTTGTTTTGTTAGGCGTCACTAACATGGTCATTTTTACGGACTCATGAGAGGGTGAATTTGTAAACTTAAACTTTGTATAGGTGATTATACTAGGTTACAAATTTGGCTCATGTATAACTTATCATTTCATGTTAAGTCTTAATATATACAGTCTTCATATATATATATATATATATATATATATGTATATGTATATACACACATATGTGTGTGTGTGTGTGTGTGTGTGTGTGTGTATACATATTTTTTTTTTAATGGGAGAAGTAATAAAAGATAAAGAGAGCCAAGAGGAATAACGAGGATGAAAACAAGTAGGAAAAATGTTTTTTTTTTAACTCTGCAAACATAGAAGGAAAAAATTATTTCTTCCCAAGATGCTGCATCACTTTTCTTTTTTTTCAAAATAAATTAAGTCATAAACAATCTGTCTTTTCTCTGCTGCATTATTTGGATGTTTATTTTCCTACATGGTTATATTATGTTCTTGAATCATTTAATTTTGAATAAACCCATTCTGTCAGTTTTCATTACACTGGTGTATATGCATAACACATTGAACTTTAAATTAAACTAAAGAATCAAAAGACATAGACACAGACATGATGTCAAGTAATGGTCCCAACAGAGCTGACTGTAGGTTTGGTCATAAACATTTCCAGTGTTTAAGAGCACGGAAGTCGTTAATCACAGACTCCATGAATTCATCGTCAAATCTGAAATATTTAACGAGATTCTTTCCCTACTTATTTAGTCTTTGATTTTACAAAATTGAATGAAAAATTTTTGATGTGTAAAAATTGTCTCTAGAGTACCCTTATTTGTACAAACTGTTATAAGTCGTAGTAATTGGTTCAACAACTTCTAAACAACAGGAAAAAAGATCCCAATTCTTGATTTTTAAAAGTAGTGTGGAAGTGTCTAAATGCTACTTGTAACAGCTCTCTGAAAATTGATGCATGAATATTATAATTTAAAGCATTCTGTTACACAATACAAACATGCCTCTGGGACCATGTTTATCATTTAAATCACAAAAGTCAAGTACCATTTACATTGCTTTGAATTTACTCATAGGCTTCCAAAGGGACTGGAGAGTGGAGGAAGGAATTCTTTAATTGACTGTGAATCGCTTCATTAATATGGAAAATGTTTCAATTCAGAGTCAACTCATTCTCACTGTGTGTCTGGACACTATACTGCTTTTACTAAATATATTTTTAATACAAAAGAAAAAAACAAGTGGATATTTTTGAAAAAATTCAAAATATATATTCCATCTGTGTTCTTTTCCAATTTTTTTCTCCATTATACTTCTACTATATAGTATATGTATAGGGAAAAAGAAATAAAAATAAATATTAACATATTGCTGATGACTCGTATTTGTAAATGAAACATGAATTTACAAATAAAGTTTTAGTGTGAAAAATTTTAAAACTCTAAAATTTTCTCAAATGTAATTTTTTAGAAATCACTTCTTCGAGCCTCTTAAACACATCTTATCTTTTGGTTCAATATGTCATCTAGGTCTCTCATATAACATTCAAACCATTTCAATTTCATGTATTCAGACAAGTCTCCTACCATCCTATTTCCACATCCTCCAAGTCTCTTTTAGTTCTTACAGCTTTTTTAAACTTGACATGCCATACTAAGCCAGAATAAATGATTGTAGATTTATGTTCTTTTTAAAAATATTTTTATTAAAATATAGTTAACATACAATATTATGGTAGTTTCAGGTGTACACCATATGAATGTTATTCAACATTTATATACCTAAAGAAGTAATCACCATGATAAGCCCAGCACCCATCTGACTCTGTACCATGCTATGACAACATTATGGACAATAGTCCCTATTCTGTACCTTACATCCCCATGACTTGTTTTATACCTGGAAATTTACACCTCTTATTCCCCTCACTTTCCCCCTTCCCTTTTTATTTGTTTCAATTACAGTTGACATTCAATATAAATTTATATTGATTTCAGGTCTACAACACAGTGGTTAGACATTTATATAATTTAAGAAGTGATCCCTCTGACTAATCTAGTACCTACTTGGCACTATACATAGTTATTATAATATTATTGACTGTATACCTTAGGGTATACACTACATCTCCATTACTAATTTATAACAACCAATCTGTACTTCTTAATTCTTTTCCCTGTTTCTTCCTTCCCCTCAACTTCCCTCCCATCTGGCAACCATCAAAATGTTCTCTGTATCTACGAGTTTGTTTCGGCTTTGTTTGTTTGCTTATTTTGATCTTCAAATATCATATATAAGTGAAAACACATTGCATCTGTCTTTCTCTGTCCTACATACTCTACTTAGCACAATACCCTCCATGTCCATCCATGCCACCGCAGATGGCAAGAACCCATTCCCTTCCCTGGCCAAGTAATATTCCATTGAATATATGTACCACGTCCTCTTTCCATTAATCCACCAATGGACACCAAAGCTGCTTCCACATCTTTGCCATTGAAAAAAAAAAAAAAAAAAAAAAAAGCTAAAATGAGCTTATGGATGTACACATTCCCTCAAAGTAGTGTTTTGAGTTTCTTTGGATAAATACCCAGAAGTGGGATTACTGGGTTCTTCTTTGTCTCTTGTTTAGTTTTTGTTTTAAAGTCTATTTTGTCTGGTGTAAGTATTGCTATGGTACCCTAGCCTTTTTCTTCATTTCCGTTTTCATGAAATAACTGGTCCTATCCCTTTGCTTTTAGTCTATGTGTGTTTTTCTATCAGAAGAAAGTCTCTTATAGACAGCATACTAGTATGTAAGGGTCTTGTTTTTCTAACCATTCAGCCAGCCTATCTTTTGATTGGAGCATTTACTCCATTTACATTTAAACTAATTGTAAATTAGATATGTAGTTATTGCCATTTTATCATTCCTATTTTTCAGTTTTTATTTTTTTGTCTTAAAAAAATCCCTCTAAGATTCCTTGTAATTCTGGTTTGGTTGTGATGAACTCCTTTAACTTTTTTCTTGTCTGGGAAGCTCTTTATCGGTCATTTGATTCTAAATAGCTTTGCTGGAAGAATAATCTTGGTTTAGGTCCTTGCTTTATATCACTTTGAATATTTCTTCCCAATCCTTTCTGGTCTGCAAAGTTTCTGTTGAGAAATCAACTGATAGTCCTATGGGAACTCCCTTGTAGGAAATTGACTGCTTTTCTCTTGCTTCTTTTAAGATTCTGTCTTTGTCTTAAACCTTTGGCTTTTAAATTATGTTGTATCTTGGTGTTGCCTTCTTTGGGTTCATGTTATTTGGGACTCTGTGCTTCTTGGTCCTGTATATCTATTTTCTTCACTAGGTTAGGGAAGTTTTCTGTCATTATTTCTTCAAATAGGTTTTCAATTTCTTGTTCTCTCTCTTCTCCTTCTGGTACTTCAGTGATGTGAATGTTGTCACACTTGATGTAGTCTCAGAGGCCCCTTCAACTCTCTTCATTTTTGTGGATCCTTTTTTTTCTTTTTGCTGTTCTGTTTGGGTGTTTTCTGCCACCTTATCATTCAAATCACTGAACTGATCCTTTGCTCCATCTAATCCACTGTTGATTTCCTCTAATGTATCCTTCATTTCACTTACTGTATTATTTATTTCTGACTGGTTCCATGTTATGTTTTGTATCTCCACTTTTATTTTTGCTATATCTTTATTGAAGTTCTCCATGAAATCATTCAGTATCTTTATACAGTGTTTTGAAATCTGCGTCTGATAGATTGCTTGTCTCCATTTTGTTTAGTTCTTTTTCTGGAGCTTTGTTCAGTTCTTTTATTTGGGATGTTTCTTTGTCTCCCCATTTTGGCTGACTTTCTGTATTTGTTCCTATGTGGTAGGTAAGGCTGCTATACCTCCCAGTCTTATTAAGTGGTCTTATGTAATTTGTGTACTGTGGGGTCCAGTGGCGCAGTCTTCCTGGTCACCTAACCTGGGTACTCCAGATGTGGCCCTTGTGTGGTACGTGTATGCCCTCCTGTTGTAGTAGAGTCTTTGTTGCTGTTTGCATGTCAACTGGAGTGATTGACCCTTGGGATGATTGGTTGTGAGGACTACAGTGGAGAAGCTGCTGTACAGGGGCTGACCCTATAGTGCAGGATTTGCTTTAGCAGGGCTTTGATGCCTGCTCAGTCTTCCCTCTGGGTGTGTCATTCATGGATATGGCCAGGTCATGCTCCAGCTCTCTCTAATGCTGGCCACTGGGTGTGTCAGCCCCACAGCCTCCTAAGAAGGGCCCTGCTGCAGGCCAAATTCAACCACAGTCTGTGCCCTGCCTGGGGCCAGCTGGCATGAAACAGGAAGCAATCTGCAGATGGCTGCCACCTGCATTGGGCTTGAAGGTGCCTTGAGAGGCCAATGCACGAACAAAGGCTGGCTGCCACCAGTGCTGGGCTTGTGGTTGCTGAGCCAGAAGTATGGGACATACCAAAGACAGAGGAATAACTAAGATGCCTGCTTTTATGGATTCCTAGCTAGCTTCATACAAAATATCTATTTTTTTCTGCATGGATTCCAATCCCCCAGAAAATCTATTACCTCTGATTATTAGAACCTTTGATGACTTACTTGTTTTGTTTATTTGTTCTTCTAATCCCCCAAGAAATGTTTATGGCACATCTACTTCATTTCAGGCAGTGTTGTAGACATTGGAGCAGAAACAAATAAAACCACTCAGTCTAGTGAAGCAAAGATTATGTACATCACCATTATCATCATCATCGTCATCCAGAGAGTTAAGGGTAAAATTAGAGACATATGCAAAGAACAACAGCAACACCATCAATGAAGAGCGGGATGAAATGTGTACCACTCTTTTGTTCCGTTCCTTCTAATGCCAGTTTCTCATATTTCTCTCTAGTAAAAGAACCCTTATGAAACTGCTAAGTAGCAAATCTTGGGCCTATTATAACTTATTTCCTTAAATCTCCAAACCTACTGTACTTTGCATAAATGCCCAATAAATATTCACTGTTACTGATATTTATTTAAATGACATTTAAACTCTGTTGATAAATAAAGATATATATCAGAATAAGAAATAGGCAATATGTGAGAAAATTGTTCATGCCTATCTGCCTTGGTAGACTCAATCATTGCCTTCCTGTCTCATAATACATAGCAGATTCTTCCTGTGCAACTAACCTTACTCAGCCCTGCCTTCAGTTGGCCAGATTTGCTCTGCTGGTGGGTTTCAGTTCATCTCCAGTTTCTAAGTGAGTTATTGGCATGCTTAAAATTGTAATATGAAGTCATGTCCCTTTTGAAATTGAAAGATAAGACTTCTGGAGGATATTTAAGTAAATTCCATTTACTACCTGCCTCTTGAAACTCCACACAACTCTAAATTAACATCTTACTTGGCAGGGCTGTAATTACAGGGGAAAGTCAGCTTTCAAAGGCATTGCTATTGGAAATACACATCCAGCCTCTTAAGTAATGACTTGCCTTGAGAAAGTACGAAGTGCTGAGCTGTCCTTGAACCACACTGGCAATTTCTCTCAGCAATGACCTAAAGACAACAATGTGCAGTCTGAGAGGGGACTGCCACAATTTTTAACCTGTGCTGGCTTTCTGATCAGGCAAAATATAAATCATTTAATCAGCTCCCAACTGAGCATCAGGTACAACTAGTATAAATTTTTCTTCATAAAAGTTTCATCAAAGCTGGGGATGGCTGCACTGCCTTATATTTTGCTTGAGAAATTACAGTCTGAGAAGATTGGCTGATAGTCATATGTGATTGATAGGCTTAGGGCGGATGGCTTTTATGCAGAGAAGTTTAAGTCTAAACGGTCTTTGCGGTTACTTTCATCTTCCCCTTAAAATCATGCTTTACTTCATTTACCACAAAGAAAAAGCCAACTAACAATTTTTTTTTTCTGAAAACACTCTTAGTTCCATCACTTTATGGCTAGATAATGAATTGGCAGACACGATCTTCAATATGGTAATTGTTTCTTATAAGCCAACACATCTGTATGAATAGCTAGAAAACTGAAGAGAATCATAAAGTTTTATATAGCCTCACAATGATATTTATAAAATAAATTTGATTAAATTATATGTGTTGTTATTGGCTATTTCATGTTTCTGATATAACATCTGTGGGACTATAAGATGGAAAATACTTCCAACTAAATGCAGAAAACGTAGATTCAAAAGCTTCTTTAATAAGACCACTAACTCACTTTCCCCTTTCACTTTTGTAGTATTAAAACTGATACCATTCATGTGGAAAAAATAATCTAAAGTATCATAATAAACACTACTCAGAATTAGAGGGGATAGTGAGAATCTCCAGAAGGGATGACTAAAGAATACTAATTATGAAATATTTATAAGACAATTGATATATTTCTCAAGTATTGGTCACATCCAGAACAAAGACATAAATCAGCACCAACAAGTAAACAGTTAAATTAATGTTAAGGAATCTAATTTGCAGTAGGCTTACTTCACTCGTAATATAGTTCAACTTTGAATCCCATCATTTCATACTTTCAAGTTAATAAATACAGTAGTTCCCCCTTATCTGTGAGTGATACATTCCAAGACAGCCAGTGGATGCCTGAAACAATGGATAGTACCAAACCCTATATATACTATGCTTTTTACTATATATAACTATACATACATACCTTTTCACTTAAAGGAAGCACTTTATGGCTTCTCTTTGGCATATTTGAATTGCCAGCATCACTACTCTTGCACTTTGGGGCCATTAAAGCAAAAATTACTTGAACACAAGCACTGTGACACTGTAACAGTCAATCTGATAACCATGATGTTTACAAAATAACTAATGGGCAGGGAGCATAAACAGCATGGACATACTGGACAAAGTGATGATTCATGTCTTGGGTGAGAAGGAGCAATACAGCACAAGAGTCCATCATATTGCTCAGAATGGTGCACAATTTAAAACTTATGAATTGTTTATTTCTGGAGTTTTCCATTGAATATTGTGGACCAGGGTTGATTGCAGGTAACTAAAACCGCGGAAAGCAAAATCATCGATAACGGGGGAAACTATATATGAACCACCTGACATTCTAATCCCATGTAGTTTCTTTAATGTGTTATAGTAAAACTCAAAGTGGGGCAAGTAGGTACAGAAATTTGATTCAAATATTAAAAATTCAGCTGAGACGTCTGGAGACAAGGTAAATGTTAAGCAGTATATTTATACATAAGTAAGATTTATATGTTCTCAAAACTACCAATATGCAATCAATTAAAATTCCTTAACACGAAAAGTGTCTTAAGTATTACTGACTACCGATGAACTATCTTAGAAGAACAATCATTCTTGTTGATAAAAGGGTGAGGTTTCTCCTCAGATAGAAAAGTGGAACACCAGGTTATTACACATGTGACAAAGGGAAAAAAGGAATCTATGATTACAATGTTAAACAGGTGGGACTACCAAGTAAAATTTCTCTTAAGAACAGGGTAAGTTCTAATGCAAGAATCCTCAGAAAGTCAATCATAATCAAATTTTCAGTCACAAAATGTAATCAATTGTAGAATAGCTGCTGCTCTCACACCCTGTGCACCACAAATTGACCCATGAAATGTCACTAAGTCAGAGAGAAAGTAGAATTCTGGAAGCTTTCAAAGGCAACTTCATTCTAGGTCACAAGTATGAGTATCCACCACATCGAGGACTCCATAATCTGTAAAACCCAGATTCCAAAATTTCCCCACAGTATCCTTTGCAGTTTTTTTCAACTTTAGTGTATAGAGAGTTGCCTGGGAGTGACTGAAATGTCTTACTATATTTGAGCCTCTTCCCAGAGTTCTGAATCAATTGGTCTGGCCTGGAGCCTGGCTTTCTCCCCTATCACAAAACCCTTCAAGACGATCTGATGGAGATTAACTGATGCTGTTGTAAGTCTACATAAACACCATAGTGAAGAAGAAAAAACAAACAAACAACAAACAAACAAACAAAAAAACAGTGAAGGATCCTCAAGTAACATAATATATTCTAGATGCTCATTCTTGTTGACGGGGTGAATAAGGCAGTAAAATCTGATTTGAAAAAGAAAACTTACAACTTCTGATCCTGGTATGCTTGACCACAGTGAATGGAGAAAAAAAATAGTGAATCCAGGGCTATAAAAACAATGGATGTCAAAACCAGTTTGAGCTTGATTTATGTTTCTATTTAGGGAGGATAAAACAACTCTTTTCATTGAGAGTGATGCTATTGGGCTGTTGATCTTATTTAGCCTGAAGTTTACTGTTCATCATCTTCATTCTTCCCTGTAGAGTTGTGGGCCGATATGTGACAGCCCCAAGGAACTATCATTTTCTTGAAAGTTCTAGGCCTTTATCAGTCAATACTTCTCCTTTCTCCTCACCATGCAGCCAGTTGCACAGTTCAGAAATCTCTAAGTACAATCAATTTCTTAAATCTTAAAAGTTTCTTAAATGCATAAATTAATGAAAGGAAGTCTGTCCGCAGTCCTATCATCCTTCCCCATATCTTAGCTATAGACAAGCTACGTTGATTTTACCCCTAAATAATTCTCTATTTCTTGAAATCTATCAGCCTGGTTCAAACTCCATCAACTCATAGCTGTGCTCACTTGCATACCCATAAATAAAATCATGGACCCCAAAAGACTTCTTGGTGACCCCTTTCTCCATTTAAATTTTTTGGTGGCTTCACATTGCTCTTAGGATTAAAGAAAACTTTTTTACTGTGCACATATAGCCTTTTATAGTTTGGTCCCTCCCTCCCTCTTTACCTGAATCTCTTACCTGATTCCACCCATACTGCTGTGTGCCATCTAGATCTTATCAATCTTTCTTGCTCACTGTGTTCCTTCATGCTTCCTCCTTCCATAGGGCCTTTGCATATTCTATTTCCTCTCTCTGTAATGCCCTTTTCACTCAGAATTGTATAAATGCTTATGCACTCTTTATGTTTCAGTTCAAATTTAACTCCCCGGTAGAAGGTTTCCTTTCCTCTCTAATCTCAACTCAAAATATTATAGGAAGACATAAACCACATAGCTTTTCTTTGCAGCTTGCCACAGGTGAATTTGACATTTTTAATGTTTACTTGATTAAAAATTTCCTATATAACAAAATTCATTTAATTTGCTTCAGTATTCCCAGCTTTCAGCACAATCACAGGTCCACAGCATTTCTTGAATGCATAAATTAATGAGAGAAAGTGTTTACATCTGCAACAATAAAATTATCTAACTCCAAAGACAGAAACTGAAAGACAAACCCAAACTGGTAATTGAAGTGGTAAAAGAAAAAAAGAAAAGAAAAAGAAAAAACATTACAGTAACATAATTCTCAAACTTTTCAGCCTAAGGAACATTTTAGAGTACTCTTAAATACTATTGAGATACCCAAAATGCTTATGCTTATATGGGTTACATTTATGAATATTTACCATGTTAGACGTTAAAAATGAGAATAAAATATATATTTACTTACAAGTTCATTCAAATGTAATATAAGTAAAATAAACCCAGTACATGTTACCATAAATAACATAGTTTAATGAAAAATAAATATATTTCCCCAAACAAAACAAATAGTAAGGATTTACTTTGTGTTCATGAATTTTTTAAAAAAAATATTTAGTTTAATAAAAGACAGCTTAATAAAATATTCTCAGATCTGCTTCTGCATGTAATCTGCTATAATATCACACATCATGTAGCTCTGTAAAACTCTACTTATAAGAAAATGAGAGTGAAAAATTAAAATAATTTTGTACTATATTATGAAAATAATTTTAATATTGCTGACCCAAAGAAAGCATCCCAGGGATGCTCAGACTCCATTTTGAGAGCCACTGGTATAATTTAACCTCCAAACCAGCACACTTTTGAAAAGAGTGTACTATAAATATCCACGCTATAATATCAACAGGTATCATTGTCAATAGGTGTTAATGAATGGTTATAGAAATATGCTATTTAAAATATCTTATAATTCAAAATATGGCATAGAATTGTTTACTACAAGATTGTAAATTTTTGTAAGAGTTGGATACATTTTTGTATACCCACGAGAGTTAATTTAGTGCCTTATACAAACTAGGCTTTCAAAGAATATTTAATGAATACATTATTGTGTATAGAAACAACCAAATGTTAACTCTGACTGCTTGTTTCCCAGGCCATACAGTCTGTTTTGAAATGGACAGATGAAAAAAAAAAAAAAAAAAGAAAAGAAAAGAAGTGGACAAATGAGAGTGGATTTATACTGTTGCAGTGATTCTACCATAGTATCCCATACTTCCTCCAAGTCACCCAGCTTCTCAGGTTATTGCAAACCTGTAAAGATACAATCTAGGAAACAGAATACAAAGTGTCCTATATGGTATGACTGGAGAGGCACAGAGTCCTACATCCTGAAAAACTATTCCTAACCCTAGTTATACTTGAAATATATTGACCATAGTTGCTAAGAATTATCTTTCTCCTTTATCTATGTCAATTTTTAAAGGGAAGTGTTTGAGAAAAACATTTCATCCCTCATTTAAGAGTGAAGTAACCACTCACCCCTAATTTATGTTCAAGTACTTAAGATTTTCCCAGAAATTGGTGGGGGGTGGGGGGGAGAAAGAGAGAGAGAGAGAGAGAGAGAGAGAGAGAGAGAGAGAGAGAGAGAGAGAGAAAGGTATGCAGCACATACCACTTAGAAAACCATATTTAATCCCTTATTCATTCAAGATAGAAAACTTCCTGAGTGGGAGATGGCCTTAGATAATTTCTCTTCCATAGAGATAACCTTAAACATGAAACATTCTTGGGTGCAATACAGATTCAAGATAACAAGAAATGTTGAGGACAGAGATAGGTGATTTAGAAAGCTGATAAGAACTAACTCACCAAATATAGAAGTTTTTTACTGTGAAAAAGTTTAACTATTAAGATTTAAGATTGATGATACCATTTTAAAACATTTTATAAAATATTTTTCATAGATCTTACAAAAAAAAAAAAAACTACTATAATTCTTTTTAGCCCAAAGTCAATGGAAAGAAAATTTTCCTTTCTAATTTCTAAGTGTTTTAAATGTATTATTAGCTACTGCTATATCATATAAATTGATTAGGATCATTTTCAATTGTCTACAAGTCATATCTAAATGAAAACACTAAAAACTGAAAATGATATACAAAAAATGTGTTAAATAATTAACTTTCCTTATTTATTTCATACTGGAAAAATGGTTTCTTCATTCTTTCTAAATATTAATTCGGCATACTAATATCCGTTTTGCTACAAGGGATTCAAATATACAGAAAAGCTAGATTTAAGTGATATGAAATATGTACACAGATAACTAAAATATAAGGCAACGATTCAAAGTTTTGGTAGTTCCCAGAGAAAGGGACTATTACTTTTGTTTTCTATCATCTAGGGAAAAGTGACATGGATTTAAGCCTGTGATAGGTACTTAAGAGAGAAAGGGAGTTGAGTAGCTGAATTTTTTGTCTTGAAGATGAAATGAACCAGGTAAAAGAATTATCCTCAGAGCAGCAGCAGTATACAAAGTTAGTGAAAGGCTAGCTTCAGATAGAAGGATTGGGAATCAAAGTTAGTTTTCAGTTATGTTGTTATGAAGTAGAGATAAAAACATGGCTGATAGTAGTAAAAGTTACAAGAAGAACAGATGGTAAAATGAAAGGTGAAAACCTAAGAAAAAAATTCCCAGAGATTTTGATGGTCAAGGTAATTGAGAAACAGGAGGAACAAGGAAGGTACTCAGCTTCTCAATCCATGTGTAAATACAATGTATGGGTGGTAACCACATTATGCTCAAGAAGTAGCCAGAATTTCAGCTAATATAAGATGTAAAAATGTAAAGGGAAAGATATATCTTATTCATGTTTATATCTCTGGAACCTAAAATAGTTCCATGAACATAGCATGTGCTTAAGAAATGGTTATTGACTGAGGATTAAATGTACACTGTGTGGTCCCTGTCTCATGCTGGGCAGCAGTGGATGAAAACTTGTAAAAAAACAAAGTGGAGACGGACTCTAAGGGCCTTGATCATCCAAACTTTATCATATGTCAATACAGTGCCATAAAACATTTTTGAAAAATGAGTAACATTTTAAAGAAATTCTTTAAGAAGATTTCTTTAGTAACAAGTTGCATTCAGGGTAGATTGGAACAAGAGTTTTTAAACTGTAGGTGCCATTTCTATTAGGAAAAACTACTGATGTGGGGGCAAAAACAACACAAGGAAGGGACTAGAGAACTAAAATTCACTGAGTTTGTTTTTAATGCCAGGCACTATGTTACACACGTTAAGAACTTATTCTGATTACTTTCCCTTTCTCAAAAATGCTTTAATCCACATTTTTATGTGAGAAATCTGATGTTCAGACCTGTTAAGTAATGAAAGTTACACAAAGAGCAAGAAGAATACGAGATTTTACCCTAACTGTGCTCTAAAGTTCATACTATTTCTGCTATAACAAAAGTTATATTCTGGGAAGCATCTGCATTCGAGGAAGCTGGTTAAAAGACTTCGTGGACGAGCAAGGGTTTGAACATCAGTGCTGTAGATGAAGCGTGTCGTGAATTCTTGGCTGCACTTCCCATAGAGATGTAGAGTCTCCTTTTCTCTCTCCTGTAATCTGTGCTGGGCCTGTAATTCCTTTTGACCAATGTTATGTGACAGAAGTAACACTGTCTATTTTCCAAGACTAGGTCATAAGCCTTGGAGCTTCTGCCAAGTTTCTTGGAATGCTCACTCTGGGATAGTCAGCCCCCACATAAAAAGTCTGGTTTCCCAGAGATCACCATGCTTCAAGAACCCCAAGTCACTTAGAGAGACTTTGCAAAATGAAATGCCACGTGGAGAAAGGTCAAGGCCACAAAGTAGCAAGGCTCCAGACATGTGAGTGAAGAAGCATTATCACAAGTGGTTTTCCAGCCCCAGCCATGCCAGTCATGAGGACGAGGCACAGACTACCTGGCTGAATCCTTCCCAAAGAGCCAACCACCAAAACTGCAATCAAAGTAAAATCATTATTTTGAGCTGCTATGTTTTAGGGCAAATTGTTGACAGTAATATAGGTAACTGAAACAGCCAGGAATAGCAAATTTGCAATACTACTATTGAATATTTTTGAAATGACATATCAAATAGTGCTGAAGATGCTTATAAACATTGAGCCTTACATGATAATCTAATGATTGATGATATGTTAAATCAGATTATTCCAATAAAGTAACACTACACACACACACACACACACCACAAGAAGCTAAAAAAGAGCAGGTGAAAATGAAATGAAATGTGAGGAGAGAGAAAATCTCTAGTAGTCAGCAGTGATCTGTCAAATAAGACTTATTCTGATATTAGCAGTGCTTTATCTCAAAGGGTTGCTTTTTAAAATCCTCACCTCTGTGGGAATCTTTTAGTCCCAGTGACCCACCTTCAGCGGTGGACCCCACAGCTAGGTGAAATCAATTCTCAGTTAAAATTCAGCCAACAAGGAAAGACCCCAAGGAAAGGAGAGAAAGATTTGACAAGGTTTTTATCAGAACCTCTCTGCACTTCACACACTAGGGCCTGGAAATGTAATAAGCATTTGCTAGTGATCCTGGGGAAAGCTATTTTCTCTCCTCTCAGCTAGACCAAGAATGACGCCACAATACTTTGTCTAAAAATCTCGTTTAAAAAAAAAAACACAAAAATCTAATATTAAACTGTAAGCTAAGAAAGGTTCTGTACTTTCAGAAAGCATTTCACCGAACTCATTGATTGTTTCCTGCCCATAGATAATCCTGAGTAAATATGTTCATTGATTTGTGTCAGTTCTAAAAGCCCCAATTCTCCTGAATTATTCCAGTGTATTTCAAGCCAATTGAAATTCATTTATTTAATCTATGGACTGCATAAGACATTTTCCGTCATTTCAATTGGATTTTTCAAATGTGTAACACACATTTAAGTGCTCATATCTTCTCTAAATATTTCATATTTGAAAATGATCTGTTGATAGGCGCCACGGTACTTTAAGTGGAGGTAAATATACGTGCGCTTAGCTCATGTGCTGTGATCTGTCAAGGACCTTTCGTGTCTCTGACAGCATTTTATGATTTGATCTGGGCATTTGTTTCTAAGTTGTCTTCAGTGGTGACACTCAATCAGCATAAGATCCCAGTAGCCATTTCACTTTAGATAATAACACGTGTAAATCATCATTGCTGAACAGACTGGAAAATGTGGTGTTCTTTTCATTGGCACAATTCCTTTTATTTTATTTTCTTAAAGTTTATCATAAATACCAGCAATTGATAGTTCTTGTTTTTCCATAGATTTCCTACAGCAAATATTGAAATATGATGACCTATAAAACACTCCTGGATATGATATAGCACAATAATTCAAGTAGAACAATTTCCACAATTCTTCACTTCTGCCTCCTTCTATATATTGTATGTTAACAAATTTATCAAAAGATTTCAAATGCGTAAGCTCAGCCTGCTGGCATAGAAAAGAACTGACTTCTTTACCAATGCAGAAACCAAGGGAATTAGGCAAAGATAAGGTGAGATGTCAGGCTGATTTGGAGCCATGTATCCTCTGCACTTCAGTAGTATGTGGCTCAATAATTATCAACCAATTATCTGGAAAGCACCCTCAGTAGACAGCCAGGAAAGTTTAACTAAGCCTTTCATATTAAATATTACTATATAATAAATGCCAAGGTATGGAAAAGGTTGGAATATTCTGGATTACAGGACAAGACAACAGGGACTCAGAAGGGACTTTATTATATGGAATACTCAATGTTTATTCTAAGGGAGAAGATAGGTCTAGATCGTTTTCCCCTGAAG
The DNA here is from genome assembly GCF_004115265.2 of Rhinolophus ferrumequinum. NCBI lineage: Eukaryota > Metazoa > Chordata > Mammalia > Chiroptera > Rhinolophidae > Rhinolophus > Rhinolophus ferrumequinum. The sequence goes on from NC_046288.1 coordinate 26,162,078, forward strand.
AATTAACTTTAAGGCATCAGACCTAAGAGCTATGTGCTATTCCCATTAGAGCATGTAGTAAATTCTGAAAACTATACTGGACCAGCCACTTAAGTGTCATGAGAGTCCCTCAGAAAATATAGCTGGATGTGTGCACTTGCAGACTATTGTAGGTGGAATTGTATCCCACAAAAAGATATGTTGAAGATCCAAGCCCCATTTTTCATGAATGAGAAATTTGGAAATGGGATCTTTGCAGGTATAACCAAGTTAAGATGATGTACTGAACTAGGGTGGGCCCTAATCCAATGACTTTTGTCTTTATAAGAGGAGGAAAATTGGGCACAGACACACAGAGGGAAGAAAACCGTACAAGAAGAGAGAAATTGAAGTGATGCAGCTACGAGCCAAAGAATGCCAACGATCACCATCAAGCACCAGAAACTCAAAGGAGCCATGGAACAACGATCCCTAAGAGCCTCCAGAAGAAACCACCCTGTTGACACGTTGAGTTCATACTTCCAGAGCTCAGAACTGTGAGACAATTACTTTCTTTTATTTAATGCCACCCAGTCTGTGGTATATTGTTATGCAGCCCTAGAAAACTAACACAGGTGGAAACCAATAACCTAAAGACCAATGAAGAGCTATAGTCAGTGCACTCTTGGCCATTGCCTGACTGTACAGGCTCTCAGAGCATCACTGAGGGAAGTAGAAGCTGGTTGTCACTTGAAGCAGCAACATGGAGGAAGATGGAAATTACTGCACAGGCATTAGAGAGAAACATCAAGATTTTCAACTTGAAGTTTTATCAGAAATTGAAATTTTGGATTTCTTATATAAAAACTCAAGCAGAAACTGAGCATATACTATACACTACACATTATTATATACTGTATACTATGCATATGGAACCTCAAAACACCCCAAATAGCCCAAGAAATTTTGAGAAAGAAGAACAAAGTGGGAGGCATCACACTCCCTGATACCAAACTTTATTACACCATATACAAAAATAAACTCAAAACTGATTAAAAATTTAAATGTTAGACCTAAAACCATAAAACTGCTAGAAGAAAACATAGTGAGTAAACTCATTGACATTTCTCTTAACAATATCTTTTTGGATACATCACCTGGAGGAAGAGAAACAAAAGAAAAAATAAACAAATGAGACTACATCAAACTGAAAAGGTTTTGCATAACCAAGGAAACTACCAATAAAACAACAAGACAACCTACTGAATGGGAGAAAATATTCACCAATGATACGTCTGATAAGGGGCTAATATCTAAAATATACGAGGAAATCATACAATTTAACACCAAAAAACACAAACAATCCGATTTAAAAATGGGCAGAGGACCTGAAAAGACATTTCTCCCAAGAGGACATACAAATGGTCAACAGACATATAAAAAGATGCTCAACATCCCTAATCAGCAGAGAAATAAAAATTAGAATCACAAGGAGATATCACCTGTCAGAATGGCTAGCATCACTAAATTAACAAATGACAAATGCTGGTGAGGATGTGGAGAAGAGAGAACCCTCGGATAGTGTTGATGGGATTGCAAATTAGTGCAGCCACTATGGAAAACAGTATGGAGATTCCTCAAAAAATTAAAACTAGAGCTGTCATATGATCCAGCAATTCTACTTCTGGGTATATATCCGAAGAAAACAAAAATGCTGATTCGAAAAGGTATATGCACCCCTACATTCCTTGCATCATTACTAGTAATAGGCAAAATATGGAAGCAACCTAGATGTCCATCAATAGCTGAGTGAGTAAAGAAGATGTAAACACACACACACATACACACAAATGGAATATTATTCAGCAATAAATAAAGAATCTTGCCATTTGCAACACATGGATAGATCTATACTAAGTATCGCTATAGTATTATGCTAAGTTAAATAAGTCAGACTGAGGAAGACAAATACCACATGATCTCACTTACTCGTGGAGTTAAATAAATAAATAAATAAATAAATAAATAAATAAATAAATAAATAAATAAATAAAACAGGAAAAAAGGGGGGAAAAACATAGATATAGAGAACAAGCAGATGGTTGCCAAAGGGAAGGGTGTGAGGGGATGGGAATAATAATAAAAAAAAAAAACTTTCTTTTAAAAATTGAGATACAATTGACATATAATAACATTGTGTAAGTTAAAGGTGTAAAAAAATTATTAATCTTAAGATGGTATAAAAAAGTATGGATAAAATGTAATTTTATGTTAATAAGTACAGTGAATATGAATTTTAAAAAAAGAAATTGAAACCTTTGGGAATACTTTCATAAAATCCAAGCAGAAACTGAATATATACTATACGTTATACATTATTCATTATATATTGTATGCTATGTACTATACATTCTGTACTGTGTACTTTCTACAGCATGCATACACCATAAAATATACTTCATAGAGTGGTTATTAAAAGGCCCCACTGGCATTTCACCTCATCCCAGCATTGGAATGGCCTTGACTCTGTACATTGGTGAGCTGATTTTTACATGGACAAGAGAAATCTTCCAGATTTCAACTGCATATGCTCCGCTTCCTTGTCACTTTCCACTGTGTGCAGGGTAATTCATACTAATTTGTTTTGAATGAGGAAAAGTATAAATTAGGGGAGATTTCCTACATCTGAAAAGGACACAAAAAATGTATTTATGTGTTTATAAATATTTTATTATCTTATATTTACTTTTTTTTGCTGAGATTACTTTTCAGTTTGTAGTGGATGGAAGACAGGAGGGAAAATAAGAAGAGTTGTGACTATTTAATGTATATTTGCTCACCCATGAAAAGGAACCCTTCATTCCTGTGACCTTAAGTTTTCCTGTCTATCTTTGGTGGGTTAAAAATATTTTATGTGCCTAGTGACAAAAAGGCAGTGAAGAAAGGGGGTACAGATTTACAGAATTTTGCAAATTCTGAAAAGTAGCACAATAATTGCGATAAGTGTATGATTATTATAATTAGGGCTGCACTGTACATAACTCATAAATTTTCCCATCTGGATTCTTCAAGTTCATGTAATAAAGCATTGAAAATCTTGTAAAAAAAAAAAAAAAACCTTAAAGAATACAAACCACTGAGTAATAAGTAGGTGAATCTGTGGGATTTGCCTATGTATATACATGCCTTTCTCAGACAATTTTAAATAGACACTTTTATGTAATTACTTATACAATCTAAATGATGTCTTGGTTCCCCACTAAATTCATTCCCCAATGGCACCAAGAAGCAAAGAGTACCTCAAAAGCTTTTTTGTTTTCAGATTGTAAGAAAGTCACTATATCAGGATACCTTCCTATCATACCAAGAGGCAGTGCAATATCTTTAAGGAAGAATTTATAGCTGGATTTAAAATCCTTTAAAGTCCCTCTAAAAGATAATGTGGTTGAGCAGAAAGTTTCTGGCATCTCCAATATATAGCAATGAAGATAGATAAAGAGATGGAGAGATAGGTAGGCAGAAATATGATTGATAGATAGATAGATAGGTAGATAGATAGATAGATAGATAGATAGATAATAAACAGATATGTGACATGTGTGAGATCTGTATGATCTTTGACATATTTATTTATCATAGTCTTCACATCAGAATTAGAAACGCAAATAATAATTTCAAGGCCAGAGATCTTTGATGAAATGTTAAACACAAATACAGAGAGATTAATAGTTAGATTTTTTTTTAGCTTTATAAATCACAGTACTTTCCAATCCTTTCTCAGGCTGCAGAAGAATTGTAATTACTTAACTGTTTTAAGGACAGCACTTTTCCTCCCACTCATGAAGTTACTCACTGACGTAACAAAAACATGATTTAATGTAATGCTCGATGGCTGATTCGATTTATTTATTTATTTATTTATTTTTGACAGACGACAAAGCCAATAATGGATCAGACCTTTATCACAAGGAAAATAATTTATAGCACCCCAATTACATATAATTTCAGGTATTCAGCCTAATGACTGTTACAAATGACAAGATAATTTTTATTCAATCCACACTCTTGCGTTAATCTGAATATAGTACCTATTCATATTTGTATATGTTTTTTAAAAAATTATCTAGTACGACAACCTTGGAATAAAAATAATTTGCTGTTAGTCAACTAAAAATTCCCTTTTTAAAAATACTGATTACCCTAGAATAATCAATTGACTTTTGACACAGTATTATTTATAATAATTCGACTCAGTAGCAACATGATTTAGAAACTGGCCACTAGGCATGTGCTGGTAATACATAGAATCCAAGTTTAAATCACACTCATAGGCAAAAACATTACATTTAAATAACATTAATACTGTGACAACCCAACAAAGACCCAAGAATTCAATATTAAAGCTGCCATTCTTTCTTTAACTCAGATATTTACTGAGAAAGTAAGAGAAAGGAATAATGTATTTTGAGCTATATACTGAATTTTGAACTGGAAAGAAAAGCATATTGTATTAGCGATTTGTTTAGTTGGCTTTATGTGATATATTTATAGAGTAGGCCTAGAGTAGGCCAAATTTTTGCCATGATGTAAAATATGGCTTCACTGAATCCCGTGCAAATAGCCCTAGATATTATTCAATGGGAAAACTCTCCTTAATATCTCGGAAAGAAACGTCTTATTCTGAAGAAGACCGAATTTCACGGGATATCTTAAATAGAAGATATAAGAATAAGAAATTTAAATTGCAGCAGCAAGTCAAAACGTCACATTCTCTTTATTCTGATAAGGGCTTCCAGGGTGGCCAACGACAGAAAGCATGAACATTACTACACTATTTGGTTAAAAAAAAAAAATCCGAAATCTGTACTAACAATGATCATTTGAATGAGCTAATTAGATGAAAAGAACAATTTCAAAGATGAAGAGAAGAATAGATGCAATAGAGGTATTTAGATTCTGGTCCCAACTTTCCCACTGACCAGTTGTATGATCTTGAACAAGTCACTTCAAGTATTATATTTGCTCCATTAAGTGACGGAGTGGGGCTCTAAGGACCTTTCAAGTACTAAAAGTCTATGTATCTGTATTTTGAAAAGCAGCAAGTATGTGTAAATTGGGGCTCAGTTTGATTATCTGAATTTTTTTTACTTTTCTATCATACAAATAAACATATTAAGAAGAATAAAAGCAAGGCACTCTAAAATGTAATATCATGTTCCCTTCACACATAAATAGCCTAAATCTCACTCAGAGAAACATGTATCTCTCTAGCTTTTATACAAGCAGTGATATTTTTTGCTGATTCCATTACCTCTTTTTTTGTTTTCCTTCCATCAGCCTTAAGGAGAAATTCAGGTGTACAGGAACACAGGAAGTTATTTAGCTCACAAGAGCAAACTGCTATAACTTTGACTCTGATGCTGAATAAGACTTCCTCCATCTCAGGACAAGGAAGGTACATATCTCTGTTCAAACCTGGTTGTATTTTAAGTGACAAGTAGATGCATACATGTGGACTATGCTTAAATGTGTTTGTGAAAAGTCTGGAGAGCAAATTTCAATAATCTCCTCAATTGGCAACACAGAACTAACTAATGAGATCATTTCCCAGTTTTCTAGTTCTAAAGCAGACATTTTGAAATTGATGAAAAACAGCTGGCTGAAATTCAATCTGCTTCCACTAAAGTGATGTTTTTGTAATGTTATATTAAAATGTCCTACAGATAATGTGATACACTATACAGAGTCCATCCTTTTAATCTTTATATGTGTATATATAATTATTATAACGTTTCAAAATAGCAAAATAGAAAAATAAAAAAATTAACTGATCGTATATGTTATTGAGTGAAAGAATTGTCAGAATCTCTAGCTTCTTATTTCAGATCTATTTTATCTCTAGCCTATATTCTGCCATTATTTTCTACACAGTACCAACTCAGGAAATAATGCTGGACGTCATTCTTGATTTTATGCTAAGAACAGAGTGTTTCATCAATTTAACAATACATATACTTTACCAACTGACGTATATAGTGCTAGTCACCTGATTAGGAATGTGCTAAACCATACCACTGAATTATGTTCACTTTACATTCACTTAACACAGAGACTGAGTACCAAAACTGTCACTATACAAAATTGTATCTGTTGCCCTGAATCCATTAACTCAAACTGTTTCTCTGTTTTGAAATAATAGGAAGCACTAATAAACAAGTATAAAATTCTTCATTGGGATTAAACCACAAAGCGGTTAATTGTACCTGTCATACAGAAGGTGAGAGAACCAGAAGATCATAGTTCAACATGAATAATCACTTCTCATAATTAAACAACAAGCCCTGAAATTAGAATTTTATGGAATATTGTGATTGGGCTGCTCCAGAATGGCTCAAACTTTTGCAAAAAAAAAAAAAAAAGAAAAAGTTATTTATAGTATTTTTCTTTAATCTGCTTCCAAACTAAGATTTAGAGACGTTTTCCATATTGCTTCGTGCATGTCTAAATATCATACATATTCAAAAAGGACTGACTTTTCCTATTTATAATAATACTGTTAATTACATTATGAAGCAAAGTGATCACTCTTTGTAAATATATATTCATGTTCAATACAATTTGAATGTAGATCTAGTACCTCAGTTATAATAAGTTATTTCTTAACTAAGCAAAGCCCAAAATATATCCTCCTGTTTGATGGGCAGCTGTCTTCAAAATGGTAATTCTTGGACCTGGGTTCACTCCATATTGCATGTCTGCCATGTTCAACAACTGGCTTGAGTGGTCATCATCATTTTCTGCATGAAGCCAATGGAGCGAAAACAAGCACAGAGAGAAAGGATACACACCATTAAATCACTTCATGACATTTCTTCAGTAAGAACTAGTTATATGGCCCCACATAGATGCAAAGAATACTGGAAATCTTTGCTGTCCTGATTAAACAGCAGTGCCTTCTCAGCTCCAGCTCTGTATTATAAAAAAGAGAGAATGGCTCATTAAAAAAAAAAAAAAAAAAAAAACAATTGTGAAAGGTTTTTATTCTGTTGCTAAATACTGTATGTTCAACAAAGCAAAATGAAAATCTGCTTTTGTTCCTTCTTTCATCCGGAAAGTGTCCTGACATAACATGAGGAGATACCAAAGTATTCTCAAACACAATTGAGGTAAAAAAAAAATTTATCTGTGAATTTTTTCATTCTCTCTCAGATATTAAGGCCATGGACTATTCCCTCTTTTCACCATCCCAAGGAATCTCTAAAATATAGAACAAGCATATAGATTTATGAAGATATGTAATTATTAGAAATATACACATAACATGTAGAGCCAATGTTAAGAAATCAGACTGCTAAGAGAAAATGAATTTCTGGACAATTTCAGTGTGGAAAAATGATTTCCACAACCACTGATATTTATTCATTTTCCCAAAGGTCTGTTATAAGAAATGTAATTGATTAGGTGTCCTTTCAAACAACTCTACTCTTTTCTTGAACATGTAGAATTCATTGGGTTAAATAGTTTCCCCCAAAATTTATGTCCACTTGGAATGTCACAATGTGCTCTTATTTGGAAATAAGGTCTTTGTATATGTAATGAGTTAATTTAAGGTGAGATCACAGTGAATTAGGGTAAGCCCTAAATCTATTGATTGGTATTCTTAATAAAAAAAGAAGGGCTGAGATCATCAAAATGGTGGCGTGAGGTGAGCCTCTGTAAATCTCCCGTGGAATTTACAACTAATTGAACAACAAAAACTCCACAAAGGACTCCATGCATAGCAGACAGGCAAGACAAAGAGGCCTACGACTAAATTCAGCTAAAGGTGGGTGAATCATGCAAGCAGGGGTAGGAGGGAAGGGAGAAGTGCGGAGACAGAGCCGCGCGGGCGCAGGATGCAGACCCAGCTCAGTGCTCCGAGCTCGCTGCATCCCGGAACTACTGCAGCTGCATGAGAGGGAAGAACTTGGACTGCGAGGGCTCCGTTTAAGGCCCACAGGGCTGAGGGGACAGCATATAACACGGCTGAACCCAACACTCACAGCAGAGACCTCAGAGAAAAGACTGAGGGAAGAAGGTTGAAAATGATGGTTTAAGCCCTCACTGCCGAGCAGAGAATGGAAGCCTTAGGCACTGAGACTAGCCGCTCCCTCCCTACCCTCCCAAACTTGTGCCGCCCCCACCTTCCCGGTGCTAGAAGCAAAACAGTGGCAGTGTCAGATCAAAAGAACAGAATATTTGCAGTTCTGAGAACTGTGGACCGCAGACACAGATTGGCAGCCCAACTAGTTCCGGCAAAGATGAGGGAGCTGTGGAAGCAGGACCGGCTGTGGTGGTGGTCGCCGCCATTGTTCTGGGCCACCTCTCACAACTCACCCCGCCCCTGGCCCTACCTATCTGGGCAGATCCCTGCAGGAGTAAGAAGAACTGCTGAAACATATGGGCTCTGAATCTACTGCAGGAAGAGCTTTGGAACTTCAAAAGTGTCTTAGAATCCTCCGGAGGGGTTAACAATAGTAACAACAATTCCTTCAATGTTTCCTATATTCTGGGCACTGTATTAGTTTTATGATAGTCAACCAGAGATTCTACTTATATGAAACTCTTGTTCACTCTTGGATCAGGGCACATTTTTGGGAAAACACTCTACTATCACTGGCTCTTCTTCAGTTCAGTAAATGAATAACCTTCTGGTACACTGTAATAACTCTTGGGTAGTACCTGAAACAGATAGCATAAATTTACTTGACAGTATAACAGAAAAACCCAGTTGTTAGCATTGCCTTTCAGAACAACATTGCAATAGTGGCCGAAGTTCCCAAAGGTTAAAAATAATTTTATAAGTAAAATGTATGTGAACTAAAGAATTTTAGAGGTAAATGGGACTTTAGAGGTAATTTTCATTTAATATCTTCTTTCCATCACTAAACTTTTGTTCTTCATTTGATCAAATTAGCAAGACACTCAATGACACTCCAAGTATAAGGTAGATGCTGATATTGTCTATATTAAAAGAGAATAACAGTGACCTAATTTATAGAGATCCACCTTACTTGTTCTCTGAAAACGTATCTGTGGTCCTGCTTATAGCTCCTTATTCCTCACCTCCTTGGCCATAAATAACTGATGTTCAATGATTTATGGAAGAAGTGCTGATCAATTATGAAAACTTTATTACTACAAAGAACTGTGCTTGTGGGTCTGATATTACCACCACCACTATCCCAAATCCTTGACCTTTAAAACACACCACATTAAGAACAATGCCCCTGAAAGATCAAAGTCCCCTTCTCACATTGACTAATGCAGACATCTGCCTTTATCCTTTCAATCTTTTGAAAGTATTTGTCTACTACAAATACTGCTTTGGAAAATCTTCTAATTCCCATTGTGGACCCTGCTTTCCTATAACTTGAGATGTTTGGTGATTGCATGTTTGCAATAATGTGTTGAAGAAGCTCTTTTGTATAAAATACTTTTTATTTATCACCAACTACAGAAGACTTTATTGCTTTATTAACCATAAATACATCTCAGTGGTGATCTCAGCTTTTTATTGATCACCAACTACATGCTTTATTATATAATCACAATAGCTTAGTCCTTTGAAGTCGAATTTCAATTACCATAATATACTGTAAAAACTTTATTCAGACGACTAATTATCAGTATTTAATACTATATACTACTAGAGGGATAATATCTTACAGGGAAATCTAGGCCTTATGCCTACAATTAACTTATTCATAATTAATTTTTCAGTAACTTAAAAAGAATGAATTATTTAAATGCATTCTCAGGGGTTGACCACACTTCAGATTATTAGAAGAAAGTGATTTATCTCTTGTTCATACTAGAGAAAAAAATAATTCATATGGAAAATATGTAAATATTAATTTTATTTAGCAAGGAAAAGAGACTAAAATGATAAATTTTATGAATTTCTGTAGTTTTGTGTGAAATAAATTGCTATATGTCTAAATTCTAAATGTCGTTTTTCAGGCAATGTATATAGATATTTCATAAAGAACATAGTTATGATATTGTGAAGTAAATAATAAACCAGTATCTAATAAAACCAAACAGACTTGAGGAATATTAGTTGTCATTTTAAAAAATCTTATATTCTAATTCTACATTCTGTTTTATTCTTTCTTAAAGAAGAACATTATTTTGGATTTATTTCCTACTGGACATTATTTGTATTATAGTCAAGTAATTTAAGGAGAAATAGATGGCTTTACAAGTTAAAACCAAGTGAGAATCTTTGAAGTTATCGATACTTTGCAGATCAAATAAAACTATAATGGCATGGATTATTTCTAAAAATGAATTAAATAGTCAATTAATACTTTATTTTTAATAAAATGACATTTCAATAAATTTCCAAGATAATAAAAATTTATTATAATGTAATCAATCTTTTGAGGAACATCAATACTTCAAGAAAGTCCATATGACTCCACGAACTCAAAACAAGTGAAGTGGCATTTTTTAGGATATTTCTGAAAAATTATATGTTAGATTTTGTCTCTTGCTATTTCTGTATTCTTAAGCAAGTCATTTAATTTTTCTGAGTCTTAGGTTCTTTCTTTGTAAAATGAAGTTAATAATATGTATTGCAAAGGGGTGGGTTAAGTGAGATGAATTAAGCAAAAAATTCTTTAATACTATGCACTTACTGGATCTTATCTAATACTTAGTTCACAGGAATTACTCAATATATGAAAGTGTGACAATTAAGTTCCCAAACTTGTTGCAACGATGTTGCTAACCTTTTTTTTATATCAGAGGGATTATTCATTATGAATTTGAACCAACCGGATAAACAGTTAACCAAGTTTACTATTTGGAAGTGCTGAAAAGGCTGTACGAAAAAGTTAGACAAAAACGACCTGAACTTTTCGCCAACAATTCATGGCTCTTGTATCATGACAATGCACTAGTTCACATGGCACTGTCTGTGAGGGAGTTTTTAGCCAGTAAACAAATAACTGTATTAGAACACCCTCCCTATTCACCTGATCTGGCCCCAATAACTTCTTTCTTTACCCGAAGATAAAGGAAATATTGAAAGGAAGATGTTTTGATGACATTCAGGACATCAAGGGTAATATGACAACAGCTTTGATAGCCATTACAGAAAAAGAGTTTCAAAATTGCTTTGAAGGATAGACTAGGTGCTGGTGTCAGTACATAGATTGCCAAGGGAAGTACTTCAAAGTTGACCATAGTGATATTCAGCAATGAGATATGTAGCACTATTTCCAGGATGAGTTCATGAACTTAATTGTCAGACCTCATATTTATGAAGGGAAAAAAGGAAAGGAAAGAAAGAAGGGAGGGAGGGAGGGAGGAAGAGAAAGGAAGGGGGGAGGGAGGGAGAGAAGGATGGAAGGAGGGAGGAAGGGAGGGAGAAGGTAGTCAAAAGAAAAAAGGATGTTTTCTTAATTATGAGCAACTCGGGAAAAATGGAATGTACATAAAAATAGCAAATTGCATTTAAAATTAAGAAATGGAAGAAATCAGAGGTATTTGTGTATGTGAAGGAAGGGAAAGATGGGTTAAAAAAGGAAGCTTTGAAGAAAAATAAGTTGAGAACAATGAGTATATAGAAGGCTTGCTGTTGAGATGATGAATTTTTGGATTCATTGATCCTCGTACCTTTATCAATTAAGTGAGCATTTTTGTAATAATGTTTATAATGTAATAATGTATGCAATAATATAATAAATATAATAATAACTATGGGATGAAACAGGAGGCTCTGATAATAGATGCACATTGAGAAACAACAGAAAAAAGGAAGTAGAAATATGTTGCCAAGCAAAATGGACCATACTTTCTCTGTATTATTCCTGGATGTTTCCCCAGCACCTAACACAAAGTCTGGCATATAGTACATGTGCAATAAATATATGGTGGATGAATAATAGAATGAATCGTTTTTTCTATTTATTTCACTGAGTATAATCCATTACTTAATTCTAAATTATTTCCTAAACTTCCTCAGGGCCCAGCAATATATATGAACAACTAGTTGTAAATTTTACTTGGAATGCAAATATCTCTTTAAATATCTTCCAACTACCACCTTTCATAAAGGTTTATTGGTATACTTTTTTTTTGTTAGTATACCAAAGAGATATATCTATAGTGATAACAAAGTTTGCCAAGAGGAAACTGCTCTGTTTCAGGTCAGGTAAAATAATACTTGAAAGAAACATTATATGAGTATTTTCAGATGTTAAAAGTAACCATACAAATAGATTATTAAAAAAGGAAGTAATCTTATAGTTCCATGTGGTAAATAAGAGAAATTGTTAGTTAGCCCTTTAAAATATTTCTCTTAATAATGAACCTACATATCTTTAGGCTGTTGAGAACACAATCATTGCAAGGTATTGGTAACATAGGGTCAGACTTGTAAAAATATTTGTGAACCAAGAGACATTTGAATCAATGTAAAAGGTTCCTATTCATAATAGGAATAACCACACTAAAATCAGCACAAAATAAAATATAATATTTTAGCAATATGGTATGCCAACATGAGTTCTACAATATGATAAATTTGGTGCTATAATGAGAAAGAATTTTAAATTAAAACATCGTCCAGTAACATGTAAGCCAGTAATAACAAAGCACGTGATACAGGCTTCCTTGGAATCCTGGAATCACGCAAACGTTCCTTCTACGTTTTTCATAGTGTTCACAGCCCACACATTTTAAAATCAATTAGTGTTTACTGAACAACCACAGGTCACATGACACGAAACGAGGTGTTTGGGGCACAGAATACATCGCAGTGGTGATCTCAGCTACGTGACATTTTGCTTGGGAATGAAAGATGTAAAAGTAAACATTTGAAGTTGGCCTTTGCCTCTGGTCCCAGAGTGAATTACATATCAGCTGACATCTTCCTGCTCCAAGGACTAGCCCTGAAATGCTGGGCTTCTGAGCAATACATTTTAGAGAAAAAAATCTTTCAGAAGGTTTTGATACACGTGCCAAGAGGCAGTCACACAAAAGTTTAGATTTCTTTGCTCTTTCTATGCAACATGACAGTTTCATTAAGAAAAAATATTTTAGGAGTTACTACCACCAACTAATAATGTGTTCTCATATTGCAATGTGTTATAGGATTGCAGAACGAAATAAGAGGAAAATTTGGTAACTGTCTCAGAAATACCAGAAAATAATATCAGTAAGATATCACAAACTGTCAAGCACCCTTGTGTTACAAAAACAATTTTGCAAGTTTTCATCATCTATAATAGAAATATTCATCTTGTACTTTTCAATGAGATGATATCTTTGAGTCACTCTCTGTATGTTCAACTGTTTTCACTGCACCTGATTCTGAAAAATAACAGAATCAGAAAAATAGTTTGTAACTATGGAATTTGCAGCTTTCTAATTTTGTTTTTAAAAAATTAGTATGACTTTTGGCAATTTGTGAAATCTGACAGATAAAAATTTAAATTAGCCATAACAACGGGAATAAACTGATTTAAGATGTTTTCTTAGTGACTTTGGTACAAATTCGTATGCCTTGGGGTGATAATTAACTGCAGAGAAACCCAAGTGAAACATGATGGCCCAATCCAGGCCACTATTATATTACAGCTGAGTATCATTTGTTAATTTGAGTTCCTGAGAGCAAAATCTGTTTCTGAGGCTATTTAATAACTTCCATACTTCAACCTGTGCATCATTTAAGGTTATACTTGATTAAAAAAAAATCCACAAGTTAGCAAATTTTGTGATTAACATCTGAATGCTGATTAAAATGTGGTGCTATAAATAGCTTATTATTACCATTATATTTACATTTTTCTATGAAATACTCCGGTATTAGAGTTCATTTTAGAATTATCTATTTCTTTTAGGAAAGTTTTTTGTTTTTGTTTTTGTTTTGTTTTTGTTTTTTAGCATTATACTAAAAATGTGTTTAAATGAAAAACATATCAGACTGAGAAAGACAGACACCATACGATCTCACTTACATGTAGAATCTAAAGAACAAAATAAATGAACAAACCAAACAGAAACAGACCCATAGATACAGAGAACAAACTGATCGTTGCTAGATGGGAGATGGTTGGGGGACTGGGTGAGAAAGGTGAGGGATTAAGAAGTACACATTGGCAGTTACAAAATAACCAAGGAGATATAAAGTACAGCGTAGGGAATACAGTCAATAATGCTGCAACAACTACCATATTTCCCCGAAAATAAGACCTTACATTAATGTTTTACATAATGAGTTTCACAAAATAAGTCTTACATTAATCTTTGCTCCAAAAGGCACATTAGAGCTTATTTTCAGGAGATGTCTTATTTTTTCATGTACAATAATCTGTGTTTATTCATGTACAACAATCTACATTTATTCAAATGCAGTCATGTCGTCTTCTCCTGGAATATCATCATAACTCTCCAAACCCCAAATTCTGGCTTGAATTTCTTGCGACTCCATTTCCTGTAGAACCATGGGCCCCAATCTTTCATGTCCAGCAATAGAGATCTCCTTAAATGAGCACTTCTTGTCCATGTAGCATTGGACATAGTGCATTGGCAACTATGCACTTGCTCATAGTGCATTGGCAACACAGCTGTCAGTGATTTTATCCCATGAATTCTTCACCCAAGTCATGACCTCTTTCAGGCTAGGCTTCACGAAGTTTCCACGCCGATTTCTCTCCATTCTATTTTCAATGTAGTCATTGATTTCCATGTACAAATGGTCCTTGAATGGCTTGTTTATTGCAATACCAAAACTCTGGAGATAGGCAGTCATTCCTGCGGGAATCATTATTTGATCTATTCTTCTCTCTGCAAGGAAGTTCTTCATATCTTTAGTGCGGTGAGTGCTGGTGGAATCCCAGACCAGCAGACCTCTTTGGCCGCCTCACAAAACAAGTGACAGCATTAGATCGACCCACTTCCTTATAACTGCTTGTGTGCACCAGGTTTTTTCAGTTTCAAGAACATAAATGACTGAAACACGTTCAACCTTATCTTTCTTGCCCTCACTGATGATTAGAGGTGGGGCTTTCTTTCCGTCCATATGAATTGCCAAAATATAGGTAATATGTGCACTTTCATAACCAGTGGAGGGAATGTAGATTGAAGAGGCACCCCTCTGATCAACTGTCGTTTGAGATGCTTGGCCCATAAACACTGCAGTTCATCCATAACAATCATGTTGGATAGTTGGTATTTAGAAAAGTCAATGCCATCAACAAAGGACTTGAATGCAAGTGCACATTTAATAACTTCAGTATATTCCAGCTTCAACAGTGTTGTTGATCTTAGAGACAGTTTCTATTGCTGAAGCAAGACATCCAGCCAGAGTTGTGATGCTTTGAATTCTTCTGGGAATATTCCTAACTGTGGTGCCATTTCAAGGGCAAATGCTTGAATATCAGCCCTGCACACAACCAAAGCCTTTGCTCTCCTGTCAGCAATCCATTCACAGATGATGTTTTCCAGCTCAGGAAATAATGGTTGCCGACCTGATCCACACTTAGACTTCTTAGCATTTCCCGCCTCCACCTGTTGACAGAGGTTATCATACTCTGCTCCCCATTTTTAGACCATTCAGAGATCCAACTTCTCTTTGCAGAAAGCTGTAAGATTCTTGCCCCGGGAGTCCTCCATGATTCCTTTCTTGTACTCGAGGGAATAGTTCTTAATTTTTACCTTACTCATCTTGTCTGGGGGTCAAAATATTATTCCCTTTAAATCTACCATTAAATCAAGTGTTAATTGAAGACTTGCAAGACAGGAGTGGCAACAAAAATGATGACAGTTAAGAATGATGGTCCACACAAAAGCGACGAAAAATTGCAGTTACCAAAATTCAGAAAACCTTTCTTTATTTCACACAAGTGCATTAAGTACGTCGATTACAACACACGACATATCGAATTATGAAGATTCATATTAGACACAACCACATCCGTTCGTTATCAAGTGTGCACGTTATTCGTGCATTGTGTCTGTACTCCGATTGGCCATTTGGCAATAAGACTTGAGTTCATCTGTTTTACATAGGCATTTACATCTCGTCCAAAGGCGCCCGCTGGGTATTTACAAATATTTAATTATAATTTATATTATCATTTATTTTAAGTATTAATGTCAATAATATTGTTTATTTACATTTAATTATATACTATTATTATTTTATAATTCAATACGTCCATTGTGTGTTGCCACAGACGTACTAAATGTGTCTGTCTGGCTGACAATCTTAACTGGGGCTTATTTTTAGGGTAGGGCTTATATTATGAGCATCCTGAAAAATCATGCTAGGGCTTATTTTCCAATTAGGTCTTATTTTGGGGGAAATACAGTATGTATAGTGCTACAGGGCCACTAGATTAATTGGGGGATCACTGCCTAAATTATATAAATGTCTAACCACTATGCTGTATACCTGAAACTAATATAAAATAATATTGAATGTCAACTGTAACTGAAATAAATAATTAATTTTAAAAATTCTATAAACTCTTATAAAACCCTTGGGAAAACATTGAAAAAAAATATAATAAAACAAATGAAAGACTTCTGAGGAACATTTTTAACCAATATTTTTTCTTATAGGATACAGATAAATGTTGGTACAAAAAAAATTAAATTTTTCTAAAATTATAGCATAATTTTATACTACATTAAAAAATATAAATAAATAAATTCAAACATTTAATTTAAATAGCTCTTTTATTCAAAATCTGCCTTATGGCTTACTTTCTACAGTTCTATTTCAGTAAAGCAGAGTAACTGTGATAGGTATTGCAAAAGCCCTTGAGTCTGATAGACATGGATTCAAGTTCTGGCTCTACTATATCTTTGTTGGGTAAACATGGGAAAGTTACTAAAAATCTTAGAGCCCATTTCTGCACATTAACCCTGGTTTCAGTGAAGGAGGATTTTTCCTAAGCAAACCTTTACCTTCTTTCCACATTGTTCTTCTCTGTGGATAACTTGCACCCTCAACTCAGGCTCTACCCTTCTTTCTCTTGAGATCAAACTGCCTGCAGAGAGCACAATTGCTGCTTGTCCTCCATACCAAACATGTGAAGGGTTTCCCTGGCCTGATCTGCGACAAGATGATTAATTCTCCCTAATTCTGGGGTTCAGTCTTAGCAAATCCTTTTGGCTAATAGACCTAAAGCCACATTCTCCAACCTGGCCTCCATCAATAAAAAACGGACACACATATTGACCTCCACCTTTATTTTTTGCTTTATGTCTCCCCTTAGTTAGAAGTCCTCTTGAATATCCACCTTTATCTACTTTTTTGTTTGTTGATCATCTAATACTCACTGGTGATTATTTTGGATGTGTTCCAGAGACTCATTTCATTTTCCCATCTACTGAAGCAGGCAGACATATTTAGCCTTATTTTTTAAATGTGGAGATGAGACTTATCAAAGTTAACCAACTTGTTCAAGACAATAAAGTCAATGACTGGGAGAAGTAGGCTTAAGCTGGGGTTGTTTAACTTCAAACCCTACTCTGTCCTTCTTGCTACACTGCCTTTCACAACATATGATGGTCCTGTGCAATGCTTGGTATGAAGGGGTAGTCAATAAACTTTAGGGTTCTGTATCAATTTTCAGTCACAATATAACAAAGCACCACAAAATTAGTAATTTAAAACAACACACATTTATTAGCTCACAGTTCTGTGGGTCAGAAGTCTGGGTAGGCTTACTTGAGTTCTAGGCTCAAAGTATCATAAGGTTTCAGCTGGATTGAGCTCTCCTCTAGAGGCTCTGGGAAAGAATCTACTTTCAAGTTCACATAGTTGTGCCAGAATTCAGTTCCCTGAAGTTCTAGGTCTTAAGTCCCCATTTCTTTGCTGACTGTCAGCTGGGGGCTTCCATCAGATTCTACACACCACCCGCACTCCTCACAGGGCCCATTCTTCTGCCAAAAAAAGAAAAGAAAAAAAAAGAAAAAAAAAGAAAAAAAAAGGCTCTCTTCTTTTAAGGACATTGAGTAATTAGATTAGTCTACCCAGGTAATCCAGAACAGTCTCCCTACTTTTTAAGGTGAACTGATTAGTAAACTTACTCACATCAGTAGAGTACCCATTTCAATGTACCCCAACACATTCAAGGGCAGGATAAATCATCATATTTAGAACCCCAGGGGTCAGGAAGGAAAATCTTTTGGTGGGTGGTCATCCTTAGATTTCTTCCTACCACAAGTTCTCTGCTATGAGAAATGATGTATTAGTTCTGCATGACTGCCATACCAAATTACCACATGTTTAGTGTTTCAAAAGAGCACGAATTTGTTATTTTCCAGTTCTGTAGTGCGAAGTCTGACATGGGTCTCCCTGGGCTAACACCAAGGTACTGGCAGGGCAGCAGTCTCCTGGACACTCTTCAGGAAAACGCATTTCCTTGTCTTTTCCAGATTCTCAGGGTCACCCATTCCTTGGCTCTGGCCTTCTTTCTCCACTTTCATAACCAGCAACTTTGCCTTTGTCTGACAAATCTTCTTTAGTCATATCTCTTTCTCTTTTTGACCACAACTGGGAAAGGTTCTCTGATTTTAAGAATCCATAGGATTAGATTGGGCCTAACCTATAAATCCAGGTTACTCTCTCCATTTTAAGGTCCTGTATTTAGTCATATTGCAAATTCCATTTTGTAATGTGCCTTAATACATTCACAGATTCTGAAGATTAGGATGTAGACATTTTTGCGGAGCAGGTGGATATTATTCTGCCTACCATAAAGGATATTGGTGCAGAAAATTTTTTTTTCTTTGAAGGGGAACAGGACTTTATTGGGAACAGTGTCTACTTCTGGGACTTTTTTCCAAGTCAAGTTGTTGTCCTTTCAATCTTAATTGTGGAGGGTGCCATTCAGCTTCAACTTGTTTTCCTTTCAGTCTTACTTGTGGGGGGTGCAGCTCAGCTCCAGGTCCAGTTGCCATTGCTAGTTGCACGGGGCACAGCTCACTATCTCTTGTGGGAGTCGAACCGGCAAACTTGTGGTAGAGAAGACGCACTCCAACCAACAGAGCCATCCAGGAGCTCAGTGGCAGATCAGCTCAAGGTGCCATGTTCAATCTTAGTTGCAGAGGGAGGAGCCCACCATCCCTTGCAGAACTCGAGAAATTGAACTGGCAACCTTGTGGTTGAGAGCCCACTGGCCCATGTGGGAATCGAACCGGCAGCCTTCGGAGTTAGGAGCAGGGAGCTCTAACCGCCTGAGCCACCGGGCCGGCCCGGTGCAGATAAATTTTAATCCAAGATTATAAGCTATAAATGAGATTGAATTATGTTTATTACCAAATTGCTCAATTTGTTATTAGCAATTTAACAAAATGTAACATAAAATATCCATATTTTAAAAATATTTTAAATCTTCAGTAAGCAATAACTTTCTGAGTTAATTAGAATATTAATTAATTAGAATACCCATTGTTCAAGCATCATTGCTTATATGCTCATTGCCTACTAAAGATCAACTCTATTTAACATTAGAATCCGACAGTTTCAAATTATTCCCCTCACTGCAGTTTTAAGGTCTATCATAACCAAAACTGTACATTTGAATTAGTCATTCTTTCCTCCTGGACTGCCTTTTACAGTTTTCATAATAATTCTTAAAATTTCTCTTTTTTATTTACTTATTTATTTTTGTCTTAACAGTGCATTCAAGATTCAATTTGTGACCTAACAGAGAGCTGGGAATAGAAATTATTTTTTGACACTGAAACTGCCCAGGTTTCCTCAAATTCTTACATCAAACTCACATCCAGTAAAAAATAAGCTCACAACCAATCAAAAATGAAATAAAGCTTTGCACTTGTCATGTTGTCCTTAGCTGTGGAAATTTCAGCATAGGTGAAAGTTAAAGCCCGTCTGGCCATTACCATCCTTCACCTCACACTTCCTCTAAACTCACTGAGAACACTCCCTCCCCGAAATTCCTCCAAAAAATTCCATTTATTTGGTTCTTATTCTTGACTGCCTCTCATTTAGCTACACTTTACGCTGATGTCTTCTCTCTTCTACTATGCTGTCCGTGTCTCTCCTCTATTTGATATCCCAGCCAGAAGTCTGAATCTACAAACTTCATTCCTGTAGTGAAAGTGTGATTTTCTTTTTAATTAAATTTATTGGGGTGACACTGGTTAGTAAAATTATGTAGGTTTCAAGTGTACATTTCTATAATATGTCATGTTTTTTTGATGAATTCATTGAAAGCCCATGTATGTGAAAACTGAATATTCATATAATTTAAAACTATTGGAATTCTAGTGTATGATGATATCAGTCCATCATAATGCCAAAATATAAGGATTTAATAGACATCGTGGAGAAATTTTAATCAGTTGTTTCCAATTTTGAGTATACCAGGCAACTTTAGCCTAGAGATGCTACTGGTTTTAGCACAGCGTTATTTTGTGGGAAAGCAGCTTAACAGCATTTGTATGTGCTTCTCCTACTAAATAACGGAGTGAAATAATCAGGCTTAAAAAATAATGACTTGTTTTGCTCATTAGCTGAATGAATGTGGAAAATGACTCATCATTTCCTAAACTTGTCATAATGTTGCCTTTTGTGTCAGCCAGCAGTAAGACCCAGATTAACAGAGTCATAGTAGGAGGCCCAAAAGATTACAGAAAATTGCCATTAAAAATGACTTGACAACATTTTAAGTTTGTTATTCTTTGGCAAAACAATGTAATCAGCCAATTGACGAATTCTCTGCATGCTATTAGCCTCTTCCTAAATTATATTCAGTTTGTAAAAACATGATGCATTTTTGTTTTACATGGGCAGGACATAAGGTTTACCAGCTTGAACTGGTTTTTCTGTGAAAAACTGTCCAGCTCCCCACTGATGCTAAATGTGTCATTAACCTTCTACCTGGGGTGTTTATTACCTTAACTTAGACAATATTCAAAAATGCCCTTATCAACATAATGAGGTCAAGGCAGCAATCAATGTCTGCTGAGCTGTCTCTTGTTTCTTGAAAGTACAACTGCTTTGTAAATCAAAATCTATCATCCAGGTTAAAAAGAGAAAGAGAGCTAGAGAGCTTCATTGTACCAAAAAATCAGTGCTTATCTTTCTCTAAAAAGGGTACGAAAGTTGGGTGATCATGTAATATATCTATCAAGCACACTTTTTAGAATAAAAGGGAGTACCCCTAACAGTTACATTGGAACAACTATGTGTAAATAAGTACTCTCTTGGACAAACTGGTGTATGTGATTACTCTGTGCTAAGAAAAAAAAAAATCAGTACTCTCTTCTTTGTGGTTTTACAGTGGTTAGAAGTTTCACATTCATCAAGGTTTCCTCATTTGGGTTTGCAAGAGGTTTCCCAAAGATTAGGAACATTTCTATATCATAACTTAATTTAAACCAACTGGATAGTATATCATCTTTTACCACTTAGAACTCTGATTTCATTTTGGAAGCAAAATATATAATCCATAAATACATTTAAAAGGAAATAGTTTTCATTTAAGTTTTAAAAATCATGTCCCTTTTTCCATATCTTGATTTGGGTGTTGACTACATAGAGATTTTGTGTGTATGTATACACATACACACACACACACATATACTCATGTGTATATATATGTATATATATACATATATATACATATACATATATACATATACACACACATATATATATACATATATCTATACATATATATGATTTGCCAGACTTTCAAACTGTACAATTAATATTTGTGCTTTGACTATATATAATTACACCTCATTTAAAAACTTCTGTTACCCAGCAAAGACTTATATCAGTTAATTGCTAATAAATATTTTGGGATCTGCCTGTGTTTTAATCTCTGTGCTAGGCTTTATTCTAGGCATTGGTGATGCAGTAGAGGACCTGGGGTCAAAGGCTTTGCTTCAAAGAACTTACATTGTAGTGGGATAAAAGAGAAAATAAACATAAAAGGAAATAAACAGTAACATAATATCACATAGTAATTAGTCCTATAATGAATGTCCCTGAAGAGGTGACATTTGAGTGGAGAGTTTAATAAAGAGAAGTAGAGAGTAGCATTTTAAACAGTAGGAATGTAGGACTCTCATGTACAGTATTTTCAAGGGACACAAAGTATATTGATCGGGACAAAGAGGGAGGAGGAAGGTAAGGTTGCAGACATGGGCAGGTACCCAACAATTCAGAGCTGGGCCAGGTCTATGATTTATTGAATTATAACCAGGAGGCTATAATTTAGTGAGTTTTAAGCAGAATTTTTACACCTCTGCCCTATAGATAGACAAAATTTGTATTCTGTGATTCCTTTAAATATATTACAATATAAATTCTTTCCCAAAAGAAATCTGTATTAATAGAAAACTAGTGTGTGTGTGTGTGTGTGTGTGTGTGTGTGTGTGTGTATATACACATGTATGTGCATATATATATATATATATATATATATGGTATTTTTCTAATGCAGAGTTCAAGTCAGAAAGTCAGACACAGTAAAAGGGGAACAAACAAATGGTTACTGTGGGTTTGTTGCCTTATTTCCATTTTCTTTTACCTCGATTAAAGCTTATAGCATCATTTTTTAGACGAGTCCCTTTCACAAACCCCAAGGAATCACAGACTCATACAGTATATATGAACCTAGGGTGCTTGTACCATGCAGAATCACTTTATCGCATCAGATTTTTCATGATTATTAAAAATGGATTCTGAAGAATATTAAAGTGCATTTATCCCTAAAATGATAGGTAAAACATAACTTGCAAGTGACTTCTCTTTCCTACATGATTATTTGTAGGAAATTCCTACATGATTATTTGAGAGGATAGGTGTTACATGAAAGTTAAACATTTTCCTTGATAGCAGAATTTTAACAAGCATTTATATTTAGTACATTTTAAAGAATAAAAAATGATAATATAGGAGACTGCATTTTTCTATTTTTGTTTCATTCTGTTTGTCAAAGTATCAGTATCTGCCAGACCAATTGTCAAATGAAGATTTAAGAAACTGAGTATCGATCAGCCCATTTTAGGAAAATGATAATGCCATTTTCCCTTCTTTAAAAAATGCCAAAATTTAATTGCCTGTATACATTACAGATGTTCAGTTGGGAATGTCAATATGTTATTAGCTTTTTAAAGGCTTCTCTATAGATGTAATATGATAACATTTATTGAATGACTGAATGAATGGTTATGGAAGGATAAAATATATCTGGAAGGGCTTGTGCTTTGGGTTGGTGGTAACGGTGGTGGTGGGGGTGGGGGGATTGCTTACCACAGTGGATAAGAATGGTTCTTTGCACGTGAAAGTACAGCAAATTGTTTTGTGGGATTATCCTTCTCAACAGTAATAATAAATAATTTCCAATGCAAATGTTCCCCCAAAGAGGGTAATGCTGTTCTATTTGTTGTTGAGCATTCACCATTTGGGGCTGCCAAAACTATTTAAGCCTCACAGGATCCTACTTGTGATAGGCCAATGCAAATCTGATCATCCGTCCAAATATATAGAGACGTCGTTCTAATGGTGCCATCATTATTGGATCTGTCCTCTACTCAGAAATTCTTAGGCACTAGTAGTAAATGACAGATGTGTTAATTAAGAGACTGAGGCAAAGCCAAGGTTGATGTTCTAATAAACAGGTCATTAACTTTGGTAATGACCAATTTGAGAAGATGATTGTTATTATAAACTATATTCAATGAGTTATGAGAGCAACAGGATAAATCTGGAGTACATCCAATGGTCAGAGTATAATAGGAAGTATTCTGAAACAATGGATATTTCTAATATGTCATCTTGCCTATTTATAATTTATACATTTGCAAAATGCGGTAGTTTCATAAATTTAATAAAGCAAAACATTAAATGCTTAATTGATTAAATTCAAATAAATAATTGGCTTTTCCTTTGAGAGACAGATGAAAAGCCTTGTAGATGGTAATTTTAAGATTCTGCCTAACAAACTTGCTACTGAGTTAGAATAGCAACTCTCTTCAGAGTCCACAAATCACATATAAATAAGGTGAAGAGATATAAGGGAGATTAAAATCATATCATAACTATGTTGGAAAGAAATTTAGTAGTAAAATTGTATTCGCCTTGAATTAATATAAGAATTTGTTTCATAATACCTATTGTAGATTATTAAAAACTTTCTGCTTGAACTTCAAACATCAGTTTGTTTGTTTTTTCCTCATAAGAGAACTATTCCATATGGAAAGCTCTTCTATAAAGTTCTTCCAGATATAGAACTAATTTTTAGAGAAATGTGGATGATCTTCATTTCATAACACATAAGCTTAAAGGTCTGGAACATTTTTTATGTCTTTTCTAAATCTACTGGTTTCTAAATAAATAAATAAATAAATATGGCATTTGCAACCAGTTCTCATATGACATGGCTTGCAGATCCCTCACTGTGACAACTCCTTTGTGCTGACTGGAAAAACAGCTATTTTCCCACCTTGTTTTTCCTTGTGTGTTCAAACTATAGAAACTAGAAAAGCTAAATACCCACTTTCCCATTCAACTTTGTAACTGAAAGTGCCCATTCTCAATCACACTGAGCAATGAGATATAAACAAAAGTTTACTAAGAACTTCTGGGAAGTATATACTTCCTTATAACAAGCTCCACAGTACTCTCTCTTAGTCTTTCCTTCTTGAATAGAAACAGGACACCTGTGTTGAAGAAGCTATGTTGCAACTCAGAAGTGCCTGCCTAAGAACAGGTTACCAATATGCTAAGTATGACATACTGAAAAGATGAAAGGATCTTAGGTCCCTAAACTATCATGGAGTGGATGAGCTCATGTAAATAATCTCAAAATTTTATATGTGGGAAAAAAAATCTGTATATTCTTAAAATACTGTTCACAGTTCATTAAGTCCATTTTATGGTGGTTAAGGGATTTGAGCACTCTTTCTTCTTGGTACTTTCTTTAGCTTCTCTCCAATCTTTATTCACCCACAAGGGGAAGGGTTATCCTTTGTCATAAGCCACTAAGCATTCCCAGCAAGCCACAGGTGGATTGGCCCTCCTGTGTAGGTATAGCATCCTGCCAACTGTTCCCTTAGCATCATTTTCAATCTCACAGTGCCTTTCCCTAAATGAAGGAATGTTCTGAAAACCCATCTCATTTCTACAATACTGTGATTCACCTACTGGGGGTGTTTATAGGCTCTCCTAAATTTTCATACTCACAAGACCAGTATAGGCAACACTTGACACCAATAGACTCAGAAAGACATAGGACAGGAACAAATCATGTCAACCTGGCAGTGCTGGGCATCCCTCTCCAAAGGGCATCCTCAAGGCAATTCAACTACCAATTCCACGAGACAAGATCCTCATGAGACAGGTGCTACCCTAGCTGAAAAGCTTCCTCTACCTTTCTTGAAAGAAGAATGGTTAAAATTTGAATAGTTGAACTTCTTTAAAAAGTTGCCTTGGGGTCACATAGTTAATCTACACTTTTTTACATGAGAAAAATAAGGCATAAAGATACTAAATGGCTTTCCCAAGAGCACAAGTTTACTTAAAGGAGGTGCTAGACTAGAACTCAGGCCTCCTATCTCCTGATGCAGTGTTCTAAATAGCCATGTTCCTTAAGTTACTCAATAAGTTTGCTGTTATTTTTACTTGTGTTTAATTAGTTGTTGTGTTTTTTTTTCTCTCCAGAGAGAAATTCAAAAATATAACCACATTAAATTGACTTCCAATTTACTAAAAATGTAACCAACCTTTACATTACAATCCTAACATTTTAGAGTAAATAAAAAGCAATGTGCAGATGTCATTAATTTACTAAAAGTAAAGAAACTATAAGACATTTTAAAAAGAAATTGAAGATGGCACAAAGAAATAGAAAGACATTCTGTGTTCATGGACTGGATAAATAAACATAGTTAAAATAGCCATATTACCCAAAGCAATATACACATTTAATGCAATCCCCATCAAAATTCCAAAGGCATTTGTAAAGAAACAGAACAAAAAAAATCATCAGATTTGAATGGAACCACAAAAGATGCTGAATAGGCAAAGCAATACTAGGAAAAAAGAATAATGCTGGAGGTATCACACTAACTGACTTCAGCTTGTACTACAAAGCAACAATAATCAAAACAGCATGGTATTGGCAGAAAAACAGACAACAGCCAATGGAATAGAATTGATAAATCAAAAATAAACCCACATAGATATGGACAAATAATTTTCACCAAAGAGCTACAAACATATAATGGAGCAAAGAAACCCTCTTCAATAAATGGTGCTGGGAAAATTGGAAAGCCATGTGAAAAAGAATGAAACTAGACCACTATCTGTCACCACATACCAAAATTAACTCAAAATGAATAAAAAACCTAAACGTAAGACCTGAAACAATAAAGTGCATAGGAGAAAACATAGATACTAAACTAATGGACCTTAAGTTCAAAGAGGATTTTATGAATTTGACTTCAAAAGCAAGGGAAGTTAAAACTGAAATAAATGAGTGGGACTATATCAAACTAAAAAGCTTCTGCACAGCAAAAGAAACCATCGACAAAATAAAGAGGCAACCAACCGAATGGGAGAAGATATTTGTAAACAATGCCTCTAATAGGGGCTAATATTCAAAATATATAAGGAACTCATACAACTCAACAACAACAACGACAAAAAAATCATTCCAATTAAAAAATTGGCAGAGGATCTGAATAGACATTTCTCCAAAGAGGACATACAAATGGCCAATAGACATATAAATAATGTTCAACATCACTAATTATCAGAGAAATGCAAATAAAAATCGCAATGAGACACCACCTCACACCAGTTAGATGGCTATCATCAACAAGACAAATAATAAGTGCTGGAGAGGCTGTAGAGAAAAAGGAACCCTCATACACTGTTGGTGGGAATGCATATTGGTGCAGCCAGTTTGGAAGGCAGTGTGGAGGTTTCTCAAAAAATTAAGAACAGAGTTACCACGTGACCCAGCAATCCCTCTCCTGGGTATCTACCCGAAAAACCTGAAAACGTTTATCTATAAAGTGTTCTGATGTTCATTGAAGCTTTATTTACAATGGCCAAGACATGGAAACAACTAAGATGTCTTTTGATAAATGATTGGATAAAGAAGTTATGGCACATATACACAATGGAATACTACTCTGCCATAAGAAAAGATGAAATGCCATTTGCGACAATACGGATGGATCTTGAAGTTATTGTGCTAAGCAAAATAAGTCAGACAGAAAAAGTTAAGACAATATGACTTCATTCTTATGTGGGATAGAAAACTAAAAGCAACAAAGGAATATGACAAACAAAGAAACAAACACTCATAAACAAAGACAACAGTTTAGTGGTTACCAGAGGGTAAGGAGGCAGAGGAGATGGTAGAAGAGGGTAAAGGGGGTCATATATATGGTGATGGAAGGAGAACTGACTCTGGGTGGTGAGCACACAATATGTATATAAATGATGTATTATAAAAATGTACACTTGAAACCTATGTGATTTTACTAACCATTGTCACCCCAATAAACTTAATTTAAAAAAGAGAACCCACATAGTTGCTTAAAATCAAATATTAAGAAACTTTTTAGAACATATTTTATTTTCTATTTATAATTGCTCAGATATTCAAATGACAAAACTACACATATAGCAATGATTGCAAAATTTATCTCTGATAGTATCATGACTCAAAATAAGAAAATTTGTACACATTTCTGATTATAGGTAAAGACTGATGAGAATAATCACTGATATGAATAAGAATAGCTAAAAAGACCGAGGAGTAGTACAACTATTAGTAAGTATAATTATACTTATTATTGCCATTGAATGCCTATTATATGCTAAGAATCATTTGAAAAATCGTTACATGCATGAAACTATTTAATCCTTACAAATAGTTAAAATTGTGACCCTCATTTTTGAGACGAAGAAAGGCTCACAAGAAAATGACTAGCTGATCCAATGTCACACAACTAGTAATTGGTAGAGACAAGATTTAAATAAAAAGACACTTTGATTTTAAAAATGAAAAAAAAATGCATTGCTCAAATTCCTACAACATAAAGTGCCATGGGTGACTCAGACAAATAAATGTATTTTCATGAAATCATTTATAATTAGATAATTTCAGTGCTGCCATCAGAATTGTGTTTCTGACATGTTTCATATCTATTAAAATGACAGACCATAATAAATGCTGATAACAAATGGGATAGCAAAATGCTGGCAAGAAAATTAGAGTCATGCTTCCAAGATACTTAAATATGGGGTCTCTTTGGTTTATTTTCAAACAGTATTAGAGGTAATCCAATAAAAATAGCCTATTTTCTTGAAGCTATCATTAAATGTACAAAACACCATAGCAGCAAAAATTCTAAATTTAACCGGTGATAGTTTTTATTTTCCTTAGCCTATCTGTGCCTTTTCAGTGTCAAATCAGTGTTAAGAGTGAAACCATTCCATCAATTAACCAGTTGCTTTTTTGATATGATTCCAAAATATTATTGTGTACAACTATTTAGCTAACTTGTCTGTTTTAATTAAATTGGCTGAATATTTTGTTTTATGGAATCTGTGTGTCTGTGTGGAATTTGTCAGCATCACTGAAAAATATCGGTTAATTTATTCTGAGTGTGAAATATGCTCTTTTGGATGATATGAGAAACATCCACGTCAATTAAAAATCATCTTTTCAACCAAAGACTAATGTCATACATACTGTAGGAGAGAGAAAAATACCTGCCTAAATATTTACAGTAATATAGAATATGACAATTTCTGTAAGAGTGGTACCAAGTGGCAAAGAAATTCAAAGGAAATAAAGATTAATTCTGAATGATGTAAGAGATTGCATTTTAATTTTTTATGTGTAAAAAATGCATAATTGAAAATGTTGTAGGCTGCCCTTAAAAAACAGTGAAGACTTTTATTGGAACAGATGGAGGGCAACATAATGCTGGAAGAGTCCACAGAAAAGCACAAATGAGCAAAGCAGAGTAGTGAAATACAAAGTTGGAAAAGTATATTAGTGAAAAACATAAAAGGTTTATTCATAAAAGAGTGAGATTATTGAAACTATATCTTATTCACAAAACTATTCACATTTGTTCATTCAGGCATTTAATAGGTCAGTTTGAAAATGAGATTATTGTTGCAAATAATCCAGATGGGAAATGGTTAGAGAAGAGCCATGGCGTTATCAAAAGAAATGAAAGATGAAGATGTTAAGTGTGTGTGTGTGCGTGTGTGTCTGTGTTGTGTGTGTGTGTGTGTGTGTGTGTGTGTGTGTAAGTATTGACAAAAGTGCAGCTATGAAAGCTTCTTACAAAGAAAAAAGCAATAGGGCTCGTTTGTTAGATGTTATGGGGGGAAAGTGTTAGACAGAGGGAAAGGCAAGCCCTTGGTTTCTGTTGAGAACGGCGCCATTCACACAAAAGAGCAGGTAGACATCAGGATGAATTCCGGAGAGTGCTTGGTTTGTTGGGAAATGGTAGTTTAGTTTTTACATATTCAGCGCATCCTCTGGTAGAGATGTCATATTAGCAATAGTAAATACAAATGTTTTGGAAGGTGGGTAATGCTAAGAATATGTATTTCAAGCTATTCTCATAGAGAAGAAACTTGAAATTCTGTTAGTAGATGAAACTGCAAAGAACTCAGATTGAGAGATAACAAGAACTTTCATAACACTTGCATTAAGGGATGAGGAGGAAAGAGACTTTAAAGAAGAGAATAAAGGTTATTTAATGTTATATTAAGGTTATTTACATCCTTTATATAAGGAACATAAAGAAATGTCTGAGGAGTAAAATACTCATTCAGTCCCAGCTCATTAGACCCTACCTAATCTAAAAAGAATTGATTTCTAAGGGCAAAACTCCAGTCCCTGTGAGAAAGCAAACTTAGCTGAGAAATTATGTTATAGAAAGTTTTTGGAAAAGTAAACATGGAAAAGAGTGGCAATAAGATACAATCAAGTGAATTGTTGAACAGCAATGACTGTCTACCTAGGGTTAAATATTGTGCTGTTCTAGGATTATCACCATCCACCAAGAATAGGATTTGATAAAATGCACAGGGTTCTTAACTAAGTTTGGAACAAATAAGGTATATAAGAAAGCCAGATGTTTTAGAAACATGAGGATAAAAGAATCAGAACTGAATATTCATTCTAGTATATTCTCATTTATGCAAATGAGAAAAAATATGTAATACAAATTAAAAAACTGGAAAAACATAAACACATTAAAAGAAAGAAAGAAACATAAAGCAAGCAGCCAGAACAACCCAAAACAGGTCTTAGAGGCTTTGTAAATACAGTTATAGGCTAATAAATTGTGGTTTGACAGATGTGTAATATGCTTTTTGGCCTACAAAACATATCTGTGGTCATTTAAAAAAAAAAACAGAAAAAAAAACAATTAGACGGCATCAGGGAGAACTGAAGTATTAAAACAAGGAATGAATCTTAAAGCAGCTAATAATCTTTGTGGATCTTTAAAATGTATTTTAAAATGTCTTGTTTAATGTATTACACATATAATTGTATTCTGAGTATTATTCTTTATTTTTAATTGTAATAACCAGGAGTGATTTTACAGTTAGCAACTGGCACAGCTCAGTCATCAGCCAATATGAACACACTGGAAGAGAGTTTTACAGGCCCTGCTGTGCTAGTTGAATCCTTTGGTTCTTGGATTATTTTGAAGTCTAATGGGATATGGCGGAGGGTTGGCTGTATCACAGACAGTGAAAGATTCCAAAGAGAAGTGGAGTTTTAGCAACCAATGTGGAATTATTTAAAAACTAGAACTGTGCCAATGTATACCAGCTAAATATCATTCTCTGTTGAGAATTATAGTAGTTACTGAAAGGCTACTTTGAATACATCTGTATTTCTTCCAAGACAGTCAAAATATAATATGTGAATTTATAATAATCATTACATACAACTAATTTTTAAAAGTAATGTTTTTTAGCACATTGTAACTGAAAAAGAAGAGCTTGGAGTTAACTTCATCTAAATCCTTAAATTTCGACAGAGGGTTAAAAAAAAATAATTCATGGATGAATTGTGAGTGTGTGTGTATGTGTGTGTATCTACTAGCTATAGATATATACATACATGAGACATATACATGTCATATATGTAGTTGCTCTATATATACTATGTGCATAATATATATACATATATATGAATATGTGTGTGTGTGTGTGTATATATATATATATATATATATATATATATATCCACTTTAAATTAAAATTGTAATCTCCAAATGGGTTTCTGCCAGAACTACATAAATTTTTTAAAATGCTCTGATTTTCCACCTCTGGTTTCCTATTTTCATTTCCAGTAATTTTTCATTCCTAACTAGTCAGGACCTGTTGGGACGAAAAAATAAATCAGAATGCATTTATTAGCATATTTTACAGCACAGAGGTATAGCAAACACTCTTTAAAGTTTCTCAAACATAAAACATATCAATGGAATTTTATCAATGATAGAATAATCCAGTGGAAACATAAGAACAAAAAAACAATATTTTATCTGAGCAAGAAAAGGCAAGATGCAGTAAAAATATTTGCTTAACAACATTCTTAGTAATTTGAGCACCAAAGCAAATGAAACATTCATGAAGATGAAAAGCATTTTTCTAGAAAAACAAAATTATATTTTACATATTTAAATGCATAATATTATTTTTGAAGGATTATAAATAAATTGAAAAATTCTGTGTCATATTATACAGGAGTAATATAGACCTTGTGTCACATTATATATGTTGTCTCTGATTATCAGAGCCCCAGATATCCTTGCTGATTTTATCAAAATAATTAAAATGGATTAATTTTAGTGTACTTAATCTGTGGAATACAGTAAGATTTCCCTCATTACTTCTTATGTTCCTTAATTTTCAATCAGTTCTTACACTCTGTATTGGTCTAAGTTTCCTAAATGTTATTGTTACTAATGTTTTGACCACACAACGTACACAATGATATCAAATGCAATGTGTACTTTTACCTCCTACTCTCTCTTTACTTTTATTCAGTGTGGGTAATCTTCCCTTGGCCTACAATGGAAACTAGGGTCAATGTCATGCGTTTTATTTCCACTCTTAGATTATGTAAATTTCTAGGCAATTTTAATACACTAATTCTAACATTAGTATTAACCTATGGTTCAATTTTCACTCAAAGGTAAAACTTCATTCACTCCATCCACTTTGTCCTGTAGGTGACTATCGCATGCAGTAGAAGAGACGTCGTGAGTTCCATCTCTTACCCCACTAACTTCTTTCCTCATTCACTTAGTGGTGATATTTCAGATCCCATCACAGTCAAATCAGGAGGGATGAATAAAAATATGCAATGAGTGTTCTAACTTAGATGGGTGCTTTGGAACTTTCTAGGTCTGGAAGATAGTTAAAGCTGGCACTATCGTGGGACTTTTGTAGACCCTTCAGAGAGACCAATTACCTAAGTCTTTAATGGGTGATCTCATGTCACAGGCAAAGTATTGATTTACTATCCTGGCCATGCCCCTCTGTAACTCTGTCCCTGATTCACTGGCTGTGCCATCTAGTAATGAAGACCATGAATTGAGGTTAAATAAACTTGGTCTTAAATCTTGATTTCATTACTTTGCAAGTAGAACCCTTAAGCAAATTATTTTTTTTAATTAAAGTTTATTGGGGTGACAATGGTTAGTAAAGTTACATAGGTTTCAAGTATATAATTCTGTAATACATCATCTATATATCACATTAAATTCAGGTGTCTCTCTTCTCTCTCTCTCTCTCTCTCTCTCTCTCTCTTTCTCTCTCTCTCCTGTGTGTGTGTGTGTGTG
Source organism: Rhinolophus ferrumequinum (assembly GCF_004115265.2). NCBI lineage: Eukaryota > Metazoa > Chordata > Mammalia > Chiroptera > Rhinolophidae > Rhinolophus > Rhinolophus ferrumequinum. The sequence goes on from NC_046288.1 coordinate 26,194,925, forward strand.
TGTGTGTGTGTGTGTGTGTGTGTGTGTGTTAGGTATTTTCCATCAAGACTAAAAACTATTTTTTTTCCTCAGAGACTGGAAGCCTAAAAAATACATTTCCCAAACCCACTTGCCATCAGAGGTTAGGTTCACATTCTAATCAATGCAAAAATTTGAATAAGAATTAGAAGGTAGAAGAAAAGAAGACATTATTCTGTTCTAATGGTAATAGGTATATCTGAAGGATTAGGTATCTATGAAGATTTTAGTAGCTGCAGGAGAGCTCCTGAAAAATCATCTGCTTTGGTATTGGAGGCAACAGAAATAGCCAGCATTCCCCTGCCATTTTAACAATTTTAACAATTCTCACACCCAGTAGTGGGTTTCTCTGGATTCTACTCCCAGCCCTACCAAAGTTCTTTAAGTATATAATTTATCAAATCTTTTCCTGCTAAAATATCTAAATAGTTGCTATTTTCTAACTTTACTACTAAGTGTATAAGTTTTAAAATTAATATTATACATTTTATAGGCCTGTAGTGGGAAATACATGAGGTAAAGTATTTAGCACTATTACTGTCATCACTATTGTTTTACCATTGACTGAATGTCCTGCCTGACCCCAGCCTCCCTGACTAGACACATATCACAATCAGCCACTATGCCTAAGAGAAAGAAGCTGACATCTCAAATTCAAGATTTCAAAGTGGTTTCATCTGCAACTGAAACCATCTCAACATAGCACAATATAGAACTTGGGACTTGAAACTTCAGAACGATTTTTGACTGGAAAGTTTTTAGAACCTGTCACAGTCAATTATGTTCATTCTCTCTCTGCAGCATCCCTCTCATGTACTTGTCTTAATTTCTAAGGATACTACCATAATATAGGGATAATGATATGTGTTAATAAATTATATAATATATTTAATCATCCAGGATACCCAGCAGAGTGCTGGTTCATAGTAGGCTTTCAATTCTAATTGCCTTCTCTTTCCCATAAGGTTTTCCATATCATTCTAAGTGTCTCTAATTGGTGTTCTTGTAAGAATGTCTACTTGGTAAATTTGCCTCTGGTTATCTCCCAATTCTCATCTATATTGCATTCTATTGCCAAGTTAATCTTCCTAAAAGCACCTTCTGAGCATGGTATTTCAATTGTCAGAAAACTTTAAACACCCACAGAATAAAGTTTTGCCTTTCTCCTCAGGAATTCAAAGGTTTTCATACTCTCTCGATGTCTAAGCAGCTAATGTGACTTCTCACTGTTTTTCTCTTTATAACTCATTTTTATCGTAAAACTGGACTAGTTACTATTCCCCGGTAAGTACCATATTATATATCTCTACTTTTACTGTTTGTCCTTCTGCCGAAAATGTCTTTCTTCCCATCTTTATTTGTTGTAATTGTACCCATCTCCCAAGGTTATTCGAATCTTATGTGGGTAATGAAGCCATGGCCAAAGTGAACCCTCTCTCCTTTTAGCCTTTCTTGTGGTGAGTCTGCCTTATGTTATAGTAATTGATATATTGTTATGTATTCTAGTTACTTATCTTGACTTTTCTACCATTAGAATGAGTTGACAACTGCATATAAATCCGGGTACAAAAAGATGCACAATAATGAAAAATTGTCATGACCATTAGCTAAAAACTCAAATCTGGGTGAAACTGTCACCTCTTCTACTTCATAGACTATACACCATAGGTTTATCTCATAGGTTTATCTAAGCCTCTTTTTTGTCTTTAAAAAATAGATAAAATGTTATTATACTCAAAGTGCCATATGCTACTTGATCAATAAATTGTTCCTTTTATTTTCCTTACCTATTGATTTAAATAAATAAAAAATATTAGAAACACCTATGATTTCATTAGGAGTCCATTTTATAACCTAAAGATGCTTTGACACAGTAAGCTCTTAATATTTGTTGTCTTAATATATAAATATAAATTGTAGCCAGTATAATATATATACAATGAGTTTCACAGCAGCTCAACCACTTAGAGTAGAATAATTTCCTTAGTCTTTATAAAATCTTAGGATTTCTCATTTCCAAACTCTCTCTCTCTCTCTCTCTTTCTCTCTCTCTCTCTGTCTCCCTCCTTCTTTCCTTCCTCCCTCCCTCTCTTCCTCCCTTCCTTCCTTTCTAATATTGGCCTCTAGTTATTTTTTTTCATTCAATTTATTGGGGTGACAATGATTAGTAAAATTACATAGGTTTCAAGTATGCATTTCTATAAAACATTATCTATAAATCACGTTGTGTGCTCACCACCCAGAGATCAACTTCACTAGCCCCCCCCCCCCGGTTATTTCCATTTTTTTAATTGAAAATCTTTCTTTTGGATCTCATAAGTCAAAAGACTACTCATTTCTTCCCTCCTCATATTTTCAGATTATCCTACTCTGCTCTTCAATTTCCTATATACACAGCAGTAATCTGACTTGTCTAGTTGACCGAAAGATTACCTTGGTACATTTTTACCAAATAGTACATTAAACGTGGTTTCAGAAAGAAAGTACATCATTCTCCTAAAGGGAAGAGATGCATTCACTCACACATGAGCAATATGGACTTTGCTTGGTTAAGGATTTCATGTCAAGAATAACATGAAAGGACAAAGTGTTTCTCATGCCAAATTTTACAGGACAGAACTGACCAATTAAACAAAAAAAAAAAGGAGTCAGCATTTGTGTGTCCCTTCAGGAGGCATCGTGTCAGCAACATATTCTTTATTGCAGAGTTTTAACACACTATTAGGCAGCACTCATAGCAAAACTACTGTTACTGTGATTTTTCTTTGCTGTTCCAATGCCTTTGAACCCTAGATCAGCAAACAATAACTGATGCCCTTATAATCATAGAAAGCAACAAAGTTCATTGGGAAGAGCACTGGACCTACAGTTAGAATACATATTCAAATTTTCAACATTATTGATCAATTACTATATGATACCTGTGGGAGAAATTCCAATTTAGGAGTGTATAACACATAGTAACAACTCAGAGAAAAGGAAGAGACAGACATAAAGAGAAGTATGGCAACTGAACGCAGAAAGTGAGATATGACAAAATACTACAAATTACTCAGATGTCAAAGGCATTTATGGACCTGCTCTCTATCTGACTCGTTATTGAAGTTTTCCCACTCACTTAACCATTATTATTCTAGAACTTATCTGCTAGATGTCAACTAGATCAAGATTCTTCTTTATGTCACTTTATTTTATACAATACAAAAAATAAGCCTTTACTATCACTTACAAAGCTTTCAGCTTCATTTTATTATAGTACTGCTAAGATAAATGTGATTATAGTAGCTCTTTAGAGACAGATTTTTAGCTAACTAAATTGATATCTGGAGCCACTTTCTAAACAAGTTTCATATATATATATATATATATATATATATATATATATATATATATATATATATTCACTACAAATACAAGTTTACCATAAATCGAAATTTGAACCACATTTTATATCTACTTCAAGTCAGATTCAAAGAACAGTCTTCTTAAAATATTCCATAATTGGCCCAAAAGACAAGCAAGTTGTTACTATTCCTATACACTAATCACTACAAATAGAAGAATAATATCCAAATAGGCAAAAGATATTAAAAATAAATTTTCAAAATAAGCAATATGAGAAGCCAATAAATATGTCTTATTAAATCCCACCAATGATCTGAAAAATAGTAAATCAAATAAAATGCCAGTTTTCACTTGCATTTTTAGCAAATATTCTTCAAGGATAATTTCTACTATTTGTGAGCATATACTTAGATACAAGCATTTATTTAGAGAATAACTACCTAATGATGCCAAATCATTGAGCTCACTTCAGGTGTAGGTTATGCCTCCAACCCTTGTGAAGCTACCTATTCCTATAACTATGTATTATATTTGAAATAAACAATGATAGCACAGTGATTATAAAGAAGGAAACACAGAACTAGAGTTACTGACATTCTGTCATTTCATATGTCTATTGGAAGGTGCTAATAAGATAGGTTTCATTCTGAGGTCTCCTCTTGGATTGCAGGCAGCCAACATCTCCCTGCATGCTCATATGATCTCTAATCTCATCCTGAGTGCCACCCTCATGATCTCATCTAACCTTAATTATATCTCCCAAAGCAGATACATTGGGAGTTAGGGCTTAACATGTGAATTTCAAGGTGTTTGTGTGGGGGTGGAGGGGGACACAAACATTCAGGCTATCACTCAAAGTAATTCAAAAGAAATGAATTTATAATCTACTTTTTCTGTAGCCAGAAGTATATTTTCTTTTTTTTTTTCTAAATTAGCTTCAGGTGTACAAAACAATGTAATAGTTAAACATTTACACCCCTCACAAAGTGATAACCCCCCTCCACTCTACTAGCCTTCTAACATCACATATAGCTGCTACATTTCCATTGACTATTCCTTATGCTGTACTCCACATCCCGTGGGGGGAAAGAAAATAAAAACATACATACATACATACATACACACACACACACACACACGGTGCCCAAAACATGTATGAACATTTTAAGAAAGGAAAAAACTACTAAAATCATAATACTCAATGTATACTCATAACAAAAGATGAATAAGAAGCAATGTTTGATTTCTGCAATTACAAGAGGTGCTCAAAGTGGTTCATCAATGTCCAGACACTTCTGATTATGGCAAACTAGTGCTTGAGCAACACTGACCAAAGTGTCCACTTGTATACATTTTTTTGGCACCCCCAGTATATATATATTTAATTATAGTTGACATTCAATATTATTCAGCTTCAGCTTCAGGTGTGCAGTGCAGTGGTCAGGCATCAACATAGTCCATGAAGTGGTCTCCCTATATAATAAGACATATATGCCCATCTGACACCCTGCGAAATATTTACAACACTATTGATTATATTTTCCCAACTGCCTTTCATATCCCTGTGGCAATGTTGTGACTATTAATATGTGCTTTCTAATCCATTAACCTTCTTCCCCATCCCTCAACCCCCCTCCCATCTAGCAACCATAAGTTTTTTTCTCTATATCTCTGAGTCTATTTCTATTTAGTTTGCTCCTTTATTCTGTTCTGTTAGATTTCTGTTAGATTCTACATACAAATGAGATCATATGGTGTTTATCTTTCTCCATCTGACTTATTTCACTTGGCATAATATTCTCTAGGTCTATCCATGTCGTTGCAAATGGTAAGATTTCATTCTTCTTAATGGCCAAGTAATACTCCATAGTATAAATGTACCACAGTTTCTCTATCCAGCCACCTATTGATGGGCAATTTGGTTGTTTCCATGTCCTGGCTATTGTGAATAGCACTGCAGTAAATACAGGGATGCAGATATTTTTTTCAAATTAGGGTTTTGGATTTCTCTGGATAGATACCCAAGAGTGAAATTGCTGGGTCATAAGGTAGTTCCATTTTCAATTTTTTGAGTAACCTCCATACTGTTTTCCATAGCATCTGTACCAATCTGTAATCCCATCAACATTGAACAAGGGTTCCCTTTTCTCCACATTCTCACCAGCACTTGTTGTTCATTAATTTATTGATGATAGCCATTCTGACCAGAGATGGTATTTCATTGTGGTTTTTATTTGCATTTCTCTAATGATTAGTGACATTGGGAGAAAAAAAGAAAATGTTTTCACCTTCAGTAAAGTGAACTAATATGCAGTCCATTGTTGTTTGCATAGATCATTACTATTGAAAAGACTGTGTATCTTTTTCTTAGTGTATCAATTGTCTGTTATCATAATGTTTGTACCATATCCCTTTTCACCATGTTGTCTGACAATATTGATTATACATGGCATGCTTTGTTATTATATTGAGGTTGAATAAAAACTAAGTTTAAAAATAACACAGCACATTACATATTCTCTTACATGTGGTCAAGTATATTTGAGTATTTGTTCTTCACAAGTATTGCCCAAGGGCTTTTACAAAAGGGGATTGAATCACTGATGTTTTCCTCATTGTGATGTTTTCTTGAAGCATTATGAAGAGTTTCCTAGGACAGCCTATATCATATGTATGTATGTATCATATGTATGTGACATATGTATATATTGCTACAGATATGTAGAGTACCTATCACAGTATGAAATTTAAACAAAAACATAATAATCAAAGCTTTTAGCAAAGGAGATACTCTGTGACATAACTTTTGTGTGACAATTCAGAACTTTCTGAAACCAAACACAGCTGATCATGAAAAAAGCCTAAAGGCTTTTGAAGCAAATGAAATTAAGCCTCAACACTGCTGGGAAGTAGATGTGTCTTAATCTTTTGGATTAGAAAACAGTGAAATGAAGGCTGAAACATGTTAAATGAATTGCTCAAGGCCACTCATTAAAAGCATCACTGGCCTTTCTGAAGTATTTTATCAAATAAAAGCCAGACTAATTCCATGATTTTATTATATCCTTTGTGCGTAGCTTGTTAGTAGATACTTTCCTATATCTGGAAAAAATATAGATTTATTATTCTTTTGTTTGCAGCCTTGAGGGATCGAGAGTGAGACGCGGCACCAATTTTTGCCTTACAGTGTTTGAAATGTCTAGAAACCATAGATCCTATCTGGCTTTTCCCAATACCTATAACATGTTTTTCAAATTAATATACTTACGCTTATTGAAAATAAAATTCTACTCTATCAACCAAAAAAATTGTTTTGTTTTTATTATTATTCTCTCCCCCCAATACTTTGAAGAGAAGTTAGCTCTTTTCCCATTAGTCAGAGAATCTTTTCATTTCTTGAATATATATATATATATATATATTCAAGATATATATATATGTATATATATGTATATGTATGTGTGTGTGTGTGTGTATATATATATATTAAATTTCCATGTTTATGTTTAAGGGTGCATTTGATTATGCAAGTATACAGCTTTAATGTAAATCCTATAGAGTATATTTATGGCTCAACAGAGATGAAATATTGGAGTTTATTCATTATGGCTTACTGTAAAAGGAATTCAAGTGGCACACCCTACAGAGGCATCCCTGTGTAAACTGACACAAGACTAGATCAAATGCCATAGATTACTTTAGGAAACAATTTTCCATTGTTTTGAAATCTTTCTCTTATTTAACTGACTATAAAAACAAACATCCGAGTTCTTCAAACTTACTTTTTTTTAAAAGACTTTGAAAGGATTCCAAATAGGATATCTATAATAATTTGGATTGTTAGAGTTTTATATTTATAGCACCTGAATGTATTTTTCAGTATTTTCAGCCCAAACTCATTACATCATCACAGTCTTGCTCTAAGTAATCATGAGTGCCTGGAATATATCCCAAATAGATTTTAGAAAATTCCAATGAAACATCAAGTATTTGGACGGATATACCAGATTCATTACAACATTATTATGAAATGGACAGAAAGTTATCTTTTTTACAGCAATGTAGTGGCGCTAAGTTTCAGTTCTCACCAAACCTACTTTAAAATTTCCAGCCTAGTTCTCAGAGTAGAGATACACTAATTATTTCTCCCACAGAACAATGAATGCTCAAAAACAGTGAGGGAAATAATAATCAGAAATTTTACCATGATTTACAAGAATCTGTATAATCCAGTGATTGTAACATTTTTGTATGTGACTAGTTCTGTGGTATACTATTCATAGGACATATATTAGGCAAACAAACTCCATATAATCCATTTCCAGTTTGTTAAGGGCCACATAATTCCATCTGCTCCCCCCAAATTACCCTTGAAGCATTTTAGTAGCATGCAGATCATGCAAAAATGTATATACCAGCATTTTTACTCATAATAAATCAGATTTAATACCTCATCAGACCATATCTTCAGTTATTATTGCACATATTATTCTACTCTAATAAACAAGCTGCATTTAAAATTTTATAATTCACACCGATTAATCACTTTCATTTAGCAAATGTCTATTTTACATCAAAGAAAATAGAAAACCTTCTTCACATAGCTCTTATATGGAAAATAATAGTCTTTTGGAACTATAACAAAAGTTTGAATTAATTCATTTAATGATAAAATTAATATTTGAACTTGAAAAGAAGTGTTAGTTGTATTTTCTGTATTTTTCAGTCATGTGGTTTTGAAATATCATGACATGTGATATTAATAGTCTTGCTTTATGCACAAATGTGAAGCATTGTGAGCTGGATGCAAAATTATCTTTAAGTATTCATCAATTTAAAATTGGTGGGCCAAGTGATATGTAAGTCATATTTTAACTCACAATTTAGCAAAGCAGTTTGTAAATTAAGCAGAAATAATGTCATCCTTTGTCAGTATCCCGTGTACCATATTTTGGTTATACAGCGGATTATAGTCATTTGTTGTTGTTACATTCTATAATGTCACTGCTAACACTGAATTAGCCAATACTAGAATCATTGCCCAAAGGGGAAATACAGGATTAGGTTCCTGTGAGCCACTGGTGACAACAGGTATTCAATCGAACAATATATAACCTTGTTTTACATGCACTTCTGTGTAATGACATCCCTGTTTAATATACTGTATTGTTGATTCATTAACTTGGAACTCGTGGCCAACAGCACCACTACTCATGCCTGAACAAAACTTACCTGGCACATGTATTTGCTCCACAGGACACACCACAGCCTTCTTATGCATAGGAATAATACATAGCACTTCAGCAAGATGCTTCAGGTCCCATTTTAAACCGCAAAATCACCAACAGAAAGCACAAAATGTGTAAAACATGGCACTAAATAGACTGCAAAACAACCATGTTTGCACTATGATAACTGAAACCAAAAGGCAGAGTGTCACCTTGTTTGACCTCAGCTGGAATATATGCCATCAGGAGACTGGAAATTTCTGCTGCTCTGTGCATGCCTATGTCCACAAATAATTGGCCAAAGCCCTACAGGTATTGATTTTAGGGTTTCCAATAACTTTTAGTAAGTAGGCAAATTCTAAATATAGAATCTGCAAATAATGAGGATCATTATATCTATACCTATACCTATACCTACATCTATATCTACATCATCTATATATCTATGTGTATATGTATATATATACCTAATAGATACATATACATATCTAATGTGTGTGTGTGTGTGTATATATATATATATATATATATATATATATATATATATCTAATAGATAGAAATTTGTGCAAGTGAATTTAGTGATTTTTGTACTTTTTTTAACAGTCATGTACATGATAGTGGAAAGTATTTTTATATCTTATAGCGATATCATTCAAACATTTACAAAGTGCTCTTGCTAGTTTTAGTGCTAAAAATCCTATCCCACAATCAACAACTTTGGAGTAGATATTAAATGTGATGAAACACAAGGCCAGAAACCACCCTGATGCTCACTTATTTGAGATCACTTTAAAAAAAAAATTAGAGATTATAATGAGAACATTTAAAAAGTATTTAAATAACAATGTATACTTATAACAGTGTATATTTATACACTCTGAGACTACACCAACCCAAGTTTATATTAATTTATATTTGAAAATTAGTCTTGATTGATTCATTATTTTTTCAACTATGAAAGTGTCTGGAAGTACATACCTAACATGAAATGTAAATCTTGTATATGTGTAAATAAATCAATTCTACACTTTATGATGTATAAATTTGGTCATTTTTCCATTTATTCATGCAATAAACTTTGAGGATACAATGACAAATAAGACACCATACCTGTCTTTTTGAAGCACAGTGATAAAGTCAAATAAGTAGATTTTGAACTTAGTGATAAAGTCAAGTAAGTAGAATATAATAAAAATGTGTTATTGACTTGTAGGCACAAGGATCCGTAAAAGAGATCTCTATTTCAGACTTGGTGGGGTAGGGTGTAAAAAGCAGAGGCAGAGGTCATGTAAATGTTTCCAGAAGAACACACATCTGAAGTGAGTTCTGAAGAGCGAGTGGGAGTTAGGCTATAGTAGGACAGTAGAATCCAAAGGGACAGTAGAATGTAAACTCTTGTCAACTAGAAAATAGACAGGACTGAAAAAAGAGCATGAGTGCAAAACATGGAAGTAGAAAGAAACGAGGCTGCAGAGGTGAAATATATAAAGAGCATGAAGAATTGTTCTTCTCAGTTGATCAAAATACTTAAATAATAAAGTAAGACATTGCTGAATTTTAAACAGGGAAGTTACATGTTAAGTGTAACAAGTTTAAAACATGGCCCCAAATTCATTCACACTAGTCCCATTGAATCAAGGCTGTATAACTACTGAACCAATACAATTCAGCAGAAGGGAGGCTTTGCCACTTTCCAGGAATTTGCTTTTCCAGGCAACGTCTACTTTCCTGTGTCTAGGGACAGAGGCACTTAGAAATAAGACACCATCTTAAAGGAACTCCAAGCAGCCCTGAAAGTCCCAAGTGGAAAGAACTAAACTATCTGGTTGTCAGCTGAGCTTCCAACCAGAACCAACTTGCCAGACACATGAATGATCCATCTTAGAAGTTATTCTTCAGACTTTAACTGAGTGCTCCATGGATAGTGTGTGAAGCAGAGGTCTTTCCCTCCAATCCCTGCCCAAATTGCAGACTTATGAGCAACATAAGATTTTAAGTCTTGTAATTTGAGGTGGTTTGTGATGCAGCAATGGATAACTAGAATAGTAACACTTGCTTCTACAAAAGTGACTCTGACCTATTTGCCATAGGAAAATAAGATTGAGAAAGCCGAAATTGGAGCAGAAAACTCAGCTGGAAGACCACTCAAAGCTTCAGATAAGAAATGATGATGGCTAAAACTTAGGTATCCAAAGTGAGGATCACTTACAACAGTGAAGTTTACATTTACTTTGTTATATCTTCAACTTATATGGTAGGGCTGAGGCACTTGAATAAAACATTTCATGTTTTTTAAAGAATTTTTGAAGACACTATTCAATACTTCACTCCAATATTACCTATTTGAAAAAGAAAACTTCTTATAAATCAAGAAAAGTTATTTACCCGATAAAGCAGTGCACATTTTGTTCCTTATTTATAATATAAATAATGTATTTGACTAGATATCCATTTTTTTTTCTTGCACCACAAGGAAGTTCAGAGTGAATTTGTGGGTCAAATTTAGTAATTAGAAGAAAACGTAATAGTTTTCATGTTCTCACTTCCACCTGATCGTGATCTGGCATTTTAGGTATTATTTCGCTGATTTTGTGCTTACTTTTCATCATGTAATTGTGTTGATGTTAGAATTTTTGTTTTTGTTATCAGAAAACAACTCTTGCCAGCATCAATAGAAAATGAGAATGTATCATAAGAATTTCAGGTAAATCTCTGGAGCCAGAGATTTAAATTTGCCAAGCTTTCTTTTTGTCTCTTATTTTTCTCCTGTCTGTACATTTGCTTCATTTTGCCTACATGTGGAAGATAGAACATGCCGACCTCATAGATCTAAAATTTGCATGCCACAGGTCTTATCCTATGAAAAATGTATCTGTTTGTAGTGTTCTGTCTCTCGCTTTCTTTTTCTCCTCTCCCTTCTCACTCACTTATGCACTTTCACTCTCTCTACCAATTCCTAGATATTTAAGAAAGAGAATCCAATTGGATCAGCTTGGGTGAAATGCCCACATCTATTGGGCATAAATATGGAGCCAGAAGGTTGTGGGTCACCTTACACAAACTATCTTCCAGGAAAGCCTGGTGAGAAGATGGGCATTCCTGAGGCATTGCATATGATGTCTACCTCAGCTTTCAAGGAAGTTCCTTTAAACCCTCTGCAAAAAGGCTTATAATAAGAATGCTCATACTGAATCACTGGTCCTCACAGAATCTAGGGGATATGAATTTTATTATTATACTTCCATTTTACAGATGAGGAAACTGAGACAAAGGGAGTTTAAGTGACTTAACCAAATGCCACAGGATTTAAGTAGCGGATTTGGGATTTTAACTGAAACAATCTGTTTCCAGAGTCTGGGCTTCCAGAGTCTAGCTGTTATAAGACACTGCCTCTCCAGGTTAAAGGGAAGAAGAGTGAGGGCATTCTATGTAGTGCACTGTCCTCAATAAAACACATTATCTAGAAAATTAACATTCACATTTAGAGGGCTAAATATCTGACCCAGGCTTTTGTACAGCTTTGTTTTAAAATTAAATTATTAGTAATGCAACCCTTCCACTCACCTAAGAAAATGGTTTTAATATATGAAATTATTTTGAGAGATATGAGTTTGGCCACATTTTTCTGAAAGGTTACATCTTTTGCAAAATACATTCAGAAATGACATTATTCATCACCTCACTCTCACCCCAAAATTAAAAGAATGTTTTATAAAAGTAATCTAAGACTTAAAGTGTATTTGCGTGGCATTTGGGTAACAAATTGTTAATAAATGAAAATAAAAGAAACATTCAAAACTGATGTGTAGCCTTTACCTTAAACAGAAAATGTGATACGGTCGGCACCTCATGACACAGGTCTACAAGACAAATGAGAAAGAATCATACAGTTTAGTTCCTTTCCACTTTGAGTTTAAAGAAATGATTCAGAAATCTAACCATTCGTTCAGAATTTCATTCAGAATTTGAACAAAATTGAGGGTTTAGTATGTGCCAGCTACTAAGAGCAGGATTATTACACATGTTATACATTTTGAAATAAGAAATAATCTTTCAAAGTGCAAAAATATATTAACATGACTTTTTTCAGATGAGAAAAAATTATGTGTGGAAAATTTGAGATTTTCGGTTCTTTCTGAAAATGATACACTAGATAGAAGCTGGGATTTCTTCACCTTAATAAGCTTTCTGTTACTCAGTGTTCCATGAGTATCTAAAAGCTACATTTTTATCTTCTTGGTAATTAGAGTTTGATCAAAATTATTAATATAAACTGTCTACCTTGCAGAAGAACAATACATGTATGAAGTCTGACCAACTATTCACTATTTCACTTAGGGTAGGTTGGGTCAAACCTATGATGATTGAGAGCTATAGGGTGACACTGCATACCTAATGGAAGTGTTAAACACAAAGCAAATTCTGTCATCGTAAATGATTGGCTCTTTAAATGGCAGAACAGTTAAAGGATGACATCCTGAGTCAATTCTTAACTAATTGGAAAATTAATTAGAGCCTGTCATTTTAACTCTGAGTATTTTTAAGCTCGAGTTTGATTACAGTTAACTAGCTGACTGCAAGAAGCCAGTTGTTTAAATTCAGTGAAATTGTTGCCTGAATTTTTCATAAGATCTCATCCTTCCTCGTCTTAGAGTATGTTAATGTTTAAAAATCCAAGAACCTACTAATGTCCATCAATGATTGGCAAATGAGCAAATTGTGTCATGTTTAATATATCTCTCTCATTGTGTGTCTTGTAAATTTAGCTATTACTGCTCCCTTCATTATGTTCCACTAAGGCATTAAAATGATGCTCGCTAATCCTAGAAAAGTAATAAAATGCATTTCTGTTTACTCTTTCTCCTAATGCTAAATGTTGAGTATTTTAAAACTTTGAATATGCTAACAGACCAAAAAACCATAACACAGGTACATAAGCATAAAAATTAATAAGGAATTGCTGAGTACACAGGGTCAATCCACCTGCTATTACTGTGGTTCCTTTAGTAGTCATGACAGCAAAAATCCAGAAGTAATTTTTTCAGAAAAAGAGTCAACATTTACTGAGTATTTACTAGTAACTGTGCTGGGCATTTATATGTTATGTCTTTAACCTTTAATATATCTTTATAAAGTGGATGTTATTATTTCCATCCTGCAGATAAGGAATGGTGAACCAAAGAATCTAAGTTATTTGTTAAAGGCCACAAAGCCAATGGGAAATTAAATTTCATTCAAGTTTTCTAAAACTGTGTTTTTTCCCCAGCCCTATACTCCATCTCATTTATGATAAAATATAAAAATAGACAATTCACAAATATGCAAACATAACTTGTAAATGAACATGGGGTAAATGTCTACTGATGGGAATAAAAGAAAATGTATATCTAAATAAACATAATACATGGCGTTTATCTGTGAAAGAAGTGTTGACTGAAAATGTCAATAACTAAAACTGGTAAAAGTATAGTAATGTGTGTCCACTCCTACTTTGCTTGAGTAATGGTAAAGTGATACTGCATTTTAGAAAAGTTTGGGAAATTTATACCACAAATCAAAACATGTTCTTCCATTTAATTCTGTGATCTATTTCTGGGAATCTAGACAGAAAATAATAATACCAAATTGGAAATTTATTTTTATATAAAGATATTCATTACTACATGTGGAAAAGGTCATGCAAATTATTATGCATCCATTAGAAAGAATATTATGCAGGCCTTGCAATTATTATGAGAAGTGTCTTACTATTATGAAAAACATCTTAATATAAAGTAAAAATATCCCTATAAGATACTATATAAACATTGTTATCACAATTGTAGAACTATAAAGAGGAAAACGATTGTACAAAAGTATACAAAAGTTCTAACAGGGCTGATACTACCATGAGTTGTACGTTTTTGTATGTACTATATACACTTTATAACATCAACACTAAAAGAAGTACTACAATTTTATAACTTTACAAATGGAAGTATGGAATGATAATTAGGTACAATCAATTCCTTGAAGTCCAAGGTAATTGAATATTGATTATTTTAGAAAATTTGCATGTTTGGCATCATGGGGGATGATTTCCCTTTCTCTTATGATAAAGTTTGGCATGATCAATCTAGAGGAAGGTTTCCACAAATGAATAGGTCTTGTCAGTGTCTACTAAATCAGATCATGTAAAGAAAGTGCTTGATAAGCTTTGGTATGGTATGTATTATGATATTATTCCCATTGTGAAGAGAAAAATGTATGTATGGAATATGTATAACTTTTGATTTCTAAGGTGAGATCAGTTTAAATATTCTTCCACTTTTAGAATTAATTTCAGGAGTAATGTCTATTCAAACATGATCAGGGCTCCTTTCTTTAGCCTTTTTCAAAGTAATTATCCTCAGTGAACACATGCCTTTTTAATACTTATACCAAATACTTTTTCCTCCATTATATATTTTTCGTGAAATAATCAAACCAAGGGATATGGAAATACACTTTTGTGAAACTTCCAATATTATGGGTAGTGAGAATAGGCAACAAAATGTACAAAATTAGACAGTAGAAAAATAAATATTAATAATATTATAAATTGACGTATAATAATTACAGGGTGTTCATATAGAAATAAATTCAAACTGCAGTCTCTAAATATTACGTTAAATTAAAACTCAATTTTAAATTATTATACTAAGTATTTCCCATATCACTACCGTTTACTGATATATACCTCTATATTGTCTGGAACATGGATATAAGATAAAATATTATCTATCTTTAAATATAAAAATTAGTGTTTCAAATCTTTTTGTTTAAATTCAGGAAACTGACAAATTTTAATGAACAGAAGGCAATAGATAAAATAGCACATGACTCCATATAATGTAAAATGGGAGGTATTTTCCACAGCATTTATTATGCAACGACTTCAACTTTTCCTGATTGTTTTTCAATATGATATTCAAGCCTTTCAGGTGAGCTAATTTTTCTCTTTCAAGCCCATAGCCCTACTCTAATATCTCCAGACATCCCAATATCTTTCCCCAATTTAGCTGTCTTTGAATACAGAGATGAGTTGGATTCTTGGAAAGACATTCTGTGAGTAAAATAGCTTTAAATTATATTGTAGAGAAACTGGGAAAAAGTGGTTTCATTTGGCATATGTTGAGTTTGAAGTAATATCAAGGCTGAAAGCAGAAGGAATTCTAGCTCTTTCAGAAATAGCAAAGGAGAAAGATCTTGTAAATACGTATAACTCTTCGTGTAATTTTGAGTTTTGCTATTTTGCACACTTTACAAGCCTCTTAATTTTGTACATGATTGTCTTTTTATGGCTTTTATTTCAGCCCAAAGTAGTGTTCATTGTTAATTCAGTACATAACATCCTTGATAATTCTTTAGAGATGCACTGACTCGGTAGGAATCAGTTATCATTGGACACTAATAAGCACATAAAATCTAAAGCAGAGGAACATTAATACAGCAGCTTAGGAAATGTGAGGCAGCTGTGACTCATAATATATCTGATTCAACTATTGATGCATAATGGGCACAAAAAAGAAATCTGTGCCCTTGACTGTTAAAAACAGACATTGGCCAACCACTTCCTAACAGCCTATATACATGGACCAAAAACATGTTGTTGCTTTTTCTCACATATTTGAAGAGTGGAAAGATGTTTAAGAAGCTAGAAGACAGTAATACCTGGAAGTTACATATGTGATTAGATGTCCTATTGTTAATCTACTTGTGAAAGGTAAAACAGTTGTTTTAGATAAACAAAGCCCACATCTGAATAAAATAAGCAATGACCCTGGAATATCATTGCCTCCTTCCCGATCATGTTCCTATTCTGATAACACATGACAAACGGTCAGAACAGTTCTCGGCATATTGCAAGCATTTAATAAATATCTACTATTGCTTTTGCTGCTGCGGCGGCCGCTATTTCTATGCTACTGCTATGGGCTATAAATTTAGTAAAATTTTGGAGGAGAATATAGAATCTTGTCCAACAGGGCAGAGCAACAAAATAATCTACCTTTAAAATCAGAAGATCTGCATTAGACTTTTCTATCTTTTTCATTTACTAGTTGTGTGACCTTGACAAAGTCAAACAATGTTTGTAACTTAAATTTCTTAGTCCTTAAATGTATTAATAAGGATATTTCGCAGAATTATTATCAGGATTTCATGAAATTAAATGTGATATATAAATACTATCAGTTATTAACACTGCCTAGAATGTTGTAGATTTATGATTAAAATGGCCTTTGCTATCTTTTAATGGAGCTCATTTTGAAGTCAGAGTTTCTAAATGATTAGCACAGTGAATGTAGGTCACAGAGTCCCCTCTAGTCTCTCTGACATCATGTTATATTTACTATATTTACTTGACACAAAGTTTATAAAGAAACTTCAACTGCCCCTCTCCCCCAATGTACTTACTGCAACCTGCATCTGTGCTACGTACTCATTGGTTACCAAAGCAAGGATGTGTTAGCAACATCAGATTTGGTGAAAATCCTTCCCTTCTCAGAGAATGTACTAATGAGTCTGCATGGAAGTAGAACTGACATGGAAGAGAAACACAATAAATTTCCTTCTACCCTCTCCTCATAGATTCCGTTTGGAGATCTCAGCCTTGCACTCAGTAACTCCATCAGTTCATCCCTTAGGTAATACCCATTTTCTGCACACCTACCATAGGCTCAAATACTGTTTTAGAAACTGCATAAATATGAAAGTAAAGTGCTCCTACTTTGGTTACAGTTCCATTAGTAAGGCAAGGCATACATTCCCAAAAACAACCCCAAAAAATTAAATTAATTTTATTAATTGCATAGAGCACAGTTTGCTGAGGTTGTCTAAAGCAATTATATGTGTTGACAGAGGAATGCACGTGAAGCGGAATAAATCAGATATGTTGTGAAAGCAAGTTTTGAAAATATTCAAAGATCTAAGCCTGAATTTATAGCCTGAAGTGCTATTTTGAAAAGTCTGGCTTCTTTTCTTCTTTTTCTTGTTCTTTTTGACCACTTTACTTGGATAAGTAAATATAGGTGCATGAGTATGTGGACCCAAAATGCTTTTCCCTAATTCTCATTGAAGTAATTTATGTGAGTGATAAGTCGATGAGGACTGGCATTTGATTACCAGGTGGGATTCCCTGGGAGTTTATACTCTGAGAACCGACTGTAAAATTTTCAGTCCAGAAAGCACACAAATAAATATATTCACTGATTCAGATTTAATGACTGTTTCTGAATTCCAATTAATGGAAGGAAAAAAGAACTTAGTTCTCAACAATCTGGTGTTGACTCCTATGCCAGTGAAAACCATTAAGTATTGACCCTGGGCCAATTAACTATGGCTGGGGATTGAGTACACAGCTAGATATGGCTGCTAAGTACCAAAGAAAGGGGATTTTGTGAGTAAGATAGACCTAATATAAAAGTACAGACCTCTTCTATTTTTCCAGTCTAGTAGCATCCTCGTATATTCATTCTTTTCATTTTACACTCAATTCTAGAACTCTGTTCAATGACATTCTATGTTGCTCTATTATATTCACATCCTCTATTACCTGATAATGTTTAACCCTGGGTCATTCAGAGTAATAGCTTTACCTCCTTCTACGTACTTGCTATTGAGCACTATGGAATAAAAATGTAATCATACAAGTCTGTATTATTTAAAGATGTATTATTGATAACATCCTGGTACTGAATGCATTCCAATAGTTCTTTTGCTGATCTCTAATAAACTATTTCTAATTTCATTCTATTCCAAATTTGCCCACTGTTATCACCCATCATACCCTTTCTCCTTACACATATACAGAGTGTCAGTATCTGACGTTATCTCCAAATTTTCAATAGAAACTGGCCTTCATGCAGCACCTTCACTGTTCCTTCAATTTCTAAACTCATCTATGACCTGATCTCTGCTCTAGCCTTAGGCTAGATTTTAACGACCACCTATAGGCTACTTACCCCTGACTCTATAATCTAGCACTTTTCTTTCTCCTGAATTCGAGAATCCTCCCCCTAAATCCACCCATTCCAATATACACTGAAGTATATTCACACCAGCTTCTTATACCTGATTTTTTTCTATGTATGTGCTTCTCCCATCCATAGCACGTAAATATGATCAATTATTCCCCATCCCCCCAATATAAAGCGTTTCCTTAATCTCCCTCCATCAAAGGCTGCTTCTTTCTGTACTCTTTACCAGAAATTCTTCAAGAAAGCAGTTTCTACATCTCCATTCTCACCACCCGTTACTTGTTAGCACACTGAAATTTGGCTCCTAACAGTAAATTCCATTGAAATTTCTAAAGTAAAGGTCAGAAGTGACTTCCTATTTGTCAAATCCACCTCCATCATTTGTTTTTTTTTTCCCTATTTCTACAACTACTTTAATGCTGCCTCCTCTTCCTCTCAAGTATTAATTTTATCCAAAGGGAGTCAAACATCATTTGTTGCTAGTTAAACAGCCATTTCTACCCCTTTTGCCTCACTGGCAAATCCCACTGCCTATACCAAAAGCTGAAAGCAAATATTATTCCTTTTCCTAAACTCCCGTAAAATTTCTGATGTCTGTATTGTCAATTCTCTCCAATGAGACAGAGAAAAACTCTTCTAGGAGTCTTCTCAGAAAGACTTGATTCACAAATACAAAGAGAGATAAAAGAGTAAAACTCTCATCCCTTCTCTTTTTCCTTGCTATATACGGACTGGTTATAAAATTAGATGGTAATTGTAACTTTGGAAGCCATTTCTGACATAAAGCATAAGTTAAAATGAAAGATGACAATAAGAGGCCCTAAATCAACCCTGGTATTGCTAATCTGCTGATTTCTTGTTCTGTAGGAATAAACATTCTTTTGCTCAAGCCACTTTTAGTTTTCTATTACCAGTCATCTTTTATTCTTACTCATTCAACCATCAAACCTATTTAATACTTTGATGCCAAC
Organism: Rhinolophus ferrumequinum; assembly: GCF_004115265.2. Taxonomy (NCBI): domain Eukaryota; kingdom Metazoa; phylum Chordata; class Mammalia; order Chiroptera; family Rhinolophidae; genus Rhinolophus; species Rhinolophus ferrumequinum. The sequence goes on from NC_046288.1 coordinate 26,214,486, forward strand.
AATAATATACTACATGGCACACAGGAAGCTCATGGTATCCTGGCATGTAGTAGATGAGTAATCGGTATTTATTAAAATTTGAGGAAATTGTCTTGATTGTATCTGTCTCCTGGGATTGTATCTGTCTCCTTCCTATTTTCTTCAGGATAAAATTCTAACTCTTTGGCTTCATAGAAAAGCTATTTCTCAAGCTGGCCCTGTATTCATTCAAACTTTGTGTACCTTTGTCTATGCTAATATCTTCAAGTGGTTTTTCCTGCCCCTTCCTTTTTAGCTTTGTGAAGTCTCATTACACATCATGTACCAGCTACTCTGATAACGATTGCTTTCTGCTGGTGGCACTTAAATACTCCCTTCTCTATGATTGTGGCATCTGTTTATACCTTTATTATAGCATTTATCAACTTACATGGCAATGATTTGTTTACCGTCTCTCCCTACACTGTGAGTACCAAGAAAAAGAACTGTTTTTTATCTAAGTGAGCCCAGATCCCAGCTCACTGTCTGGCACAGAGTGGAAATCCAATTATTATTTTGTTATGAGTAATGACTCTTGCTTATTACTTTCTCAGGAACAAAAGTCAGATAATAGTCTGATTTTTATTTCCTTTGTAAATTCTAAAAAGATGACAGTCCTAAAAAGCAAAAGTTGTGAGATTAGATATGGCTAAAATTGGGCCATATAGGCATATATTAGAAAATACTAAAGTTTGTAAGTGTTTCAACATATTACCTTAATTAATTACAATACCCTCATTTTTACAATGCCAATAAGGAAAATTACTCATATTTTCATACTTCACTGCAAATGTATAAGCAAGGCAAACATCCATCAAAGGATAATTTCAATTCTTTCATTAACTTTCTATGTTTATATAGATTTTTCTCTCAAGGAATTCATAGTTCAGGCAGAATACCTAAGTCATCTCTGGCCAAACCAGAAAGCATCCCCTTCCTTATCATATGACTTTGCTTCAGGTCCCTTGTAATATATCACTGGCAGGATAGGTGGTCATCATGTTTTCTCCTGGCCGGTCATAAGATACACCTATCATATGTGTGCCCTCCACCTTTCCCTTCAGATGTTTCCTCTGCTTTAGAAAGGAGAGGAGAACAGGATAGAAGGAAAAAGGATCACTTAGCTCTAGCACCATGTTCTATGGGCAAAGCAAGGGGTAGAGCCAAGCTTTGTTCAAATGACGGAGACTTCTCATGCTTATCTGTCTGATCCTTAGCAAATCTTCATAGTTTTAACGTGCTTCTATCTCCTAATCCCCGTTTTAAAGTAAGTTTTTGTACATACCAAAAAAAAAAAATCAGGTTGTTTCTCATAAAGCCAACTAGTTACCTTTCACAACTTTGTTGTCTAAAGCAAAAAATATTGACTCCAATAACAAATGTCACTCCTCACCATCTTTCATTTGAGCACTGTTAGGTGCTTTCCAAGCTGTCACTAACTTGTATCTACTCTAATCACATTTCCAGATACAGCAGTTAATAAGAGCAGTTTTTCCCCCCTTTCCCATGTGAGATGAAAATGGATGAAATATCTGATGATAGATTACACTGCAATTTCACAGCAGAATACAGGTCTAGAATCAGGCACCACAACTATTAGCTCAAGATGGTCACAAAAAAAAAAAAAAAGAAAAAGAAACCAAACAAAACACTCCAGATAGAAATAAATAAGTACATCCATAAACAAAATTTTAAGAATGTTGCAATGTATCTGAAACATACATGATCAATAAATGCTTGTTCAATGGATGAATAAATGATTATACTATGTTGGTTTACCCTTTGGTAAAATCATGGTTAAATCTATAAAAGAAATGGTCTCATCCCAAACATGCTCAATCTTAAGGTATGTTCAATTAGAATATCCAAAAAAAAATGTATATCGAGGATTATACTGTCTAATAATCTGTATATCAGCTGGAATACTTAAGACAACTATTTCCAAGAGTCTATTTTGCATTAATATTACAAACCTGAGATAAATTCAGAAGTACCATATCTCTTACTCAATTAGTTGTGCCTAATAAACAACCATATAATGAAAATTTCCCCCCAGCTCCCACCTGTCTGCATGGAATTTGGGAGAAAAAACAATAAAGAAGCCTTCCCTTATTTCTTGCACCCATACCCACACGGGCATCTCAAAGAGCAATACATAAAATAATTAAAATTTAAAGTCTGTTTTTCTGCCTTCAAAGGAATTCAAATTCATTCAGAGGACAAATGAATTAAGATTGGAGAGTACTTGGGATCACAAGTACTCGGTGGCACAGGGAACATTTCCCTGTTTGTTATGATTGTGCTAGCAAATAAAATACTCAGCAAAGTAGAAAAATCAGTGTAAGCTTTCATAATATAATGGATGAAGAATATTTGTTCTATCAGTTATTATTGTAAAAGAAGAAAGCCAGGTTTACATTAGAAATTTGTCCACAGTACGCAAAAACCTAACCATGTAGGAGGGGAGACATTCTTTTAAAGGAGTATGAATTCACTTATGCATTCTTCCTTAAAAACAACAACAACGAAAACAAAAAACAAAAAAACAAACAAAAAACCACACATATAGGTAGTTTATCAGAAAGGCTGACAGAGAAGGGATTTCAAGTCTATGAACATTTAGATTTTGTTTCTTTTTTCCCTATCTTCTCACCATAGCAACTTGACAAAAAACCCTGCCCTGTTTTAAATCGGGATTCCTTGCTCTGTAAAAGCAAGGTAAAAGGGCTTTAGCAAATCATGCGGAGATAGTTTTTTATCTGCAGGGATTGTGATGAAAGACCACCGTAACAGCTCATTTTTATGAGTGTACATGGTCTTTCAAGCAAGTATACGTTTTCATGTATTCATCTTCCAATTTGGATCATTTCACAGCACTCTAAGAGTTACCTGAATAAGCCTTCCCTTACCTAGAAAAGGCTACCACTAACATCATGAATAGGCCAATAGCCTCCAACAGCGTACACCTTACCTCTAAAGCAAAGAATTGCATCCAAGTAAGTGCAATGCTTTCCTTTTTATTCTTCCTTTATAGTCCATCATCTGAGTAAAACTGGCCTTTAAAACACTTCAAAATTGATAGTTTGAAGAGAAACCTGAACTGTCAATCAGTCTAGATAGAGATTTTTGGTTTTTGTTTCAACAAAATTATTTCTACCAGGGAGAAACATAACTCTGAAAGCTCTATCACTAAAAAAAGAAAAACATTTGCTGCTTACTCTGAGGTAAAACTCATCAAACTGTTTCCAGATGGACTCGGGTCTCCCTGAACAGCACTACCTATAAAAGACCATTAACAATTTCAACTTTAAGTGACTAGCAATTTTTAATGTATTAATATATATGAATATTTCATGCAACTCATTGACTATTAAAAAGCATTTACTGAGGTAGTCAATAGATGCCATGCAATTAAAGAAACATTTTGAAAATCTACACAGAAAAGAGAATTCTGGGAAGATGGCAGTGGTGGCTGTGCACTTTTTAATGTTGCCAAATTGCCACATAAAAAGAGAGCATTTAGATAGTAAAGCCAGTAAACCATGGGCAGCATTTAAAACAAAACGAAGATAAACAGTTATCCCTATGAGCCCCAAAATATATGTGGTAGAGACCAAGCACCAACAGCCTTAAAACGAATGAAACATGAATCTTCACAGGAGGAAGAGGAAGAAAGAAACAGAGCAGTGTATGAGTATCCTGAGAGCAGGACAACACTAAAATCTCCAGCAGATACGCACTGGAAAGCAAGTACTAATGTGGGAACAGCAGCTAAAACTGCCAGGAATTGGTGAGTGTTACCCTTTTCCGTGAGAAGGACTGAACAACCTGAAGCAGAGAACGCCTGTCAACTCTCAGAACTGACCCACCAGGGCTCCCTTTCAGAACAGGAATGCACACTGAGAAGAAATTGCTGAAAGGAGACTCAAAATTGAACAAGATACAAACAACACAGAGAAAGGGGGGAGAAAGTCCAGATCTAATTCCAGAAAGTACATTATCATATTTTCAAACAACATAAAAAACAACAGAAGAGGGAGCTCTGTAAAGTTATATAAGTTTCCTTAATCTCTGCCTCAGGAAAATTAATTTCACATAAAAATGAACAACCTAAAAGTATGAAGGTCAGATCCCATAGAGAGTTATCATAAGAAAAGAGAAGGGTGGGGGGGAAGCAGAATAACGTACTACAGACAATAAAAGCATGCCAAAAAAACATGTCCACTATTACCAGCTATTTCCAAACTAGCTAGGAAACATTAAGAACATACCACAATTACATGAAAGAAACAACATAAATCAGACCTAGAAAAGCTCAGAAATGATGTTTCATAACTCTGGAAATAATTAGAAACAAGAGGAAACAAGAATGCTAAAAATACAGAAATAAATGCGAAATAATAGGGAATAAACACAGATGATAGCTTAAGTAAAACAATAGGCGAAAAAAAAATTTTTAAATTAAAAAGTAATGAGGGTATTAAAAGGATTCAAGAGAAAGTTAAAAATATTGAAGACAGCCAAACTAAGTATATGGCTAATAAGAAAAGAAAAAGGATGAAACCCAAAGTAAGAATATAGAAAAAAATACTAAATCGCAGCAAAATTTTCTAAAATAAAAGATTTTAAAATGCACATTGAAAGTACACATAGCATCACTGACACAATGACCCATAACAATACCAAAACATATTCCAGTAACGTGACTTTGTGAAAGGAAGGAAGGGATCATCCCTTAGTTACCTAGAAAATAAAGAGCAAATGAGCACTCGATTTATAAAGAAAATTGTATGGTCATCAAATTTTTCAGCAGCAACACTTTATGCCAAAACAATCTGCAGTAACATATTTAAAATATTCAAGAAAAAAAAGAAAAGTGTGAGCCAATAATTACTTTCATGCAACAAAACAGATTTTCAAGTTCAAAATACACAAGCAAACTTTTATCAACGTGCAGTAATTGCAAGAATATTGTTCCCTTGAGCCCATACTAAGGAATCTACTAGAGAACAACCTCAGACAAGCAAAATGACTAGTGAGACATTGACATTAGGACTGCTGGTGTATAAATATGTAGTTACTGGTAGCGCTAAGACTAAATGAGAGAAACGGAGGAAAGAATATGGTATGAAATGACTATATTGTCAAATGACATAGATAGAGAACAACTATAAAAATGCGGAATAATAGGGAGAACAAAAGCAAAACAATGTTAGTGGTTCCAGTAATCGTACTGGTTATAGTATTCCTACTCTAAGACTGTTGTATGTACAGTATTAGGTAGAAAAATGAGCAATTATGAGATTTTTCTATTATTCTCCGTGCCCTTGAAAACCGTGTTCTCAGTGCTAAAGAAACATGCAGATGCAATGAAGAAGAGGTTCAGTAAAGGCCCTGTAGTCTTGAATTTGGGTTGGAAGTATCGACCGGAACCTAGGGTTGGGGGTCATCAGTGTAAAGGAAAAAAAATAAAACAGAATAAGGGTATCAAAGGGGAGGATTCTATTTTAAATAGGATGGTTTAGGAAGAAGACTCTTGAAAACAGTCTCCATGATGTGAGGGTGTAAGTATGTCACATCTGGGGACACAGCAATCTAGGGCACAGAACAGCAAGTGAAACGACCCTGAAACACAATGTTGGGCATGTTTACCGTTGTTTCTAAGTCCCATTTCCTTTTAGTCTAGAAAATTGTTTCAAATTTTTAAAAATGGGGATTTATTATTAAATGAAGACCTCAAATCTGAAAATACAAAAGTTTAGAAATAGACATCTTTACATGGAAAAGATTCATTATTAGAATGCAAGGCATGTACAAAACCTGTCCAAAGAATAATGGAAATTTTTCCTTCTCATTCTTTCTTTTGTCCCCTTCTACTCCAGAAGGGAAGTTCTAACAGCAATATCGATCTTTGTCTTTTCACTTGGAGGACTGAATATTAAGGGAGATAAGGTAAAGCAAATGTAATAGTGGACGGGAGAAGTAGGGTCCCACCTTGCCACCTATCATTTTTATGACCTTGGGCAGGATGCCTACACTCACTGTACCTCAACTGCCTCGTCTACCCACTACTGAAAACGTTTACCTCATAGAGTTCTTATAAGGGCTACATGAAATACCACATGTAGAGAATTTAGAATGGCTTATGTGAGACCGTAATAAATATTACTTATTATTGCTGTAGTTGATGGATTATCACCAGATATCCCAATATGATGTGAGTCAGAAAATGTGAGATCATATACTAGCTCCAAAATGTACCAGTGTTTTCCCTCAGGCTAGTTCTTTAACCTTGCAAAAACCCCTTCCTTCACTTATAAAAGAGGGATAACTACATCCTGAAGCTATGAAGATTCATTAAATTTTAGTTGAATCTGGATACCTAGCTATTTATATATGTCTTAAATGCTTCCAAAACAAATATTAAATACATATTTAAAATGCTTCATAAAAAGAAATAAGGTGTGACCCCATGTTCTGAAAAAGTATTAAATGATAATTTTCTGCTACAAATTTAAAATTCTGGGAACTGCTGGACTTGGCAGCACATAGTGGAATAAAAACTGGAAAAACTTGGTGAAGATCATTATAGCCCTGCACAAGAAACATACACATTCATCAAGTAGTCCCTGTTTCTAAACCTCACTGAACTGCATACTTACAATGGGAAAATTTCATATCGTGTAAATGATGTTTCAACAAACCTGATTAAATTTTTTTTAAAAAAAGTTACCAGAACCTGAGAAAAACATTCTTTTTTGTCTATTCACCAGACTGCAGATTTTTCCTAGGCCTACTCCTCCAAATATCTATCATTTCTCAAGGATGCTGTGCATATACTTGTGGACATAATTTCTTCTTTAAGACTCCACTCTTGGCTGCTAATATAGTAAAGATTTGTGTCTACTCTAATCCAATGAGCAGACTGCCATTATACCTGCAAGAGTGCTCCAGGTGCAACTTTCAGCAGCTGCTGGACTAAGCATGTGCAGGGAGAGGGGAAAATCTGTCCTTCAAATCACCTCTTGAGCTGACATAAGGAGGGAAGCCAGATTCTACCTACAATCTCCATTATTAGCATAAGGAAGTTAAAACGATAATTATACTTTAAAGTTCACTGAATTAAAATGATTTCTTACATTTTAAAGCTTACTACCATCATTTGAAAAATCAATGAGCAAATGAGCACATTTTCACAAAGAGATAAATATAGACAAATTTGTTGAACTGAGTCAAAGTTATTCTTGTTTTGCACAGTATTTCAGTTACTCTAGTTTAACTAAATAACACCAACAACACTATTCAGATTTCAGTTACCAGTGTGTATGAACAGTGAGTGATTACATAAAGAACTGCCTGCTACTATCTCTTCATTCCACAAATCACGACATAAATAACAGGTGCACATCATAATCAGTGACAAATCATGCCATTTCTTTCAGTTTGTCAGTTATTGGTCACTGCATATCTGTTACTCATGCATAGACAACAACACATGGAGTTGTTTTGCCTCCTTATTGCCCAGTATTAGACATACTATAGGCAAAATAACCCAACCTTTAAAGCACTGCTACTGGTAGATAATACTCTAGATTACTCTAATTTTGGGGGGTACTTGAATGAAATGTAAAACTTGCTTTTTACCACCAAACATAACTTCATCAATCAAGCCACTGGACCAAGAATGTAGTTCTACTTTTAAAGCCTATTTTCTTAGATGGACTTGTAGACAGGCTATGGATGCTACAACTAGAGATCATGCCATTTCTTTAGCTGAGTTTAGGAAGAAACATGACACAAGGCATACAACTGAGAATATTCAATCATCATGGCATGAAAGAAAATGTGTGCAAAATGGTAAAAACTTTTACCTCACTGTGCCAATAACTTTCCAGGATTTGAATTGTACATAAATGGAATTTTAAATGAAATAGTGGACCGTTGAAATTTTCACACAGCCTACATATACAATCAGAGAAATTCAGTGAAGTTGAAATTACTGGCATAAATGAGAAAAAGGCTTGTGATGAAAAGGATAAAGATGTCCCAGAGGAAGTGACACTAGCAACAACAGCAACAAAAACTTTACATTAAAGAAACTCAGAGCTATTTCACAGCATTTAAAGTGCAAAGGATAATATTAGAAACTGATTGATTGAAACTTAGGAAAGAGCATAAAAATTTACCAAGCCATAGGAAAAATGCTCACTCTATATCACAAAGTTATACAACAAAAAGAAGGCAAGCACTGTTCAAACTACTCTTGATAAAATTTTTGCAAAGAAACAAAACACTTTAATTTTTTATTTTTCTACTTTTTAAATAACAGTGCACTAAATATTAGTTTTAATATTTTATCTCTCCATACACTTATAATCCATTAAGAAAGTTGTTAATATTTTTGCAAAGACAATGAAAGTTTATGAAACAATCATAAATTTCCCATTGATTATTAGGATCACTTTTACAGTTTCAGCTTGTACAATCATTTTTTTTATGGATCTGCACTGCTGTGCAAAGTGAAGACCACCTGCATATCTTTCAAGGACATAGCATTTAGAAGCACATATTTGTATTCAGGATTCATATAATCTACACAAAGCTAATTGATGTGTTCTTGCAGCATTTTGCATAATTTTGGAAGCCCAGGAAAACAACTAATAGAAAGTTCTTAACTAACAAGGAAATAGGTTCCTCTGCTGAAGGAACCCTTGATCTTTATTCTGAATTTCATCAAAGAGGATTAATTAAATAAGCTTTCCCAGATTTAACTACTGGGCCTTTGACAGGGACTTTGGGCTCCCTGCCACATAATAGACTTAATAAGCCTTGCATTTTGTTATTCTCTGCCCAGAGGTTCTAATTTAGCTCCCATAATGTGTTAGTGTGGATTAATACTGTTTCTAAAGACGACATACCTGCGTGATTTATTGCCATTCTAGTTTATTGAGACCAACACTCTCCAGGAACATTCCACATTTTCTTTGATATTTAAATTCTAATATGTCCTCCTGATAAAAATGGTGAGTAGATAGGTTCCTATTACACAGAAACAAAAAAGGTGAGGTTAGCAGTGTTTAACCAATGGGGAGACTTTTTAAAAGAGATTCAAGAACAGTAGTGTTTTAAACATTGGAGAAATTTATGAAAGAAATATCTCTGGAAATGTCTAAAGAAACATTTCCCAAAATGCTTTTATTTGTTGACCAATAAGTCTGTATACACCAACTCAGCATCAAATATTATGTTTAGAAATTTGACATTAGGTGCTGTTAAAAGATAAACTGAAGTCAGGGGTCCTCTACCAACAGAAGCTAGGGGAGAGGATTTTATAGAGAAAACATGACAGCAAAGCAATGAAAGTATCTGATTGGCTCTAGTTTAAGTGGTTGTCTTATTTGGGAGAGCCTCATAGGCTGTGATTAGTTCTTCTTAAGTTTCATTTTCTCAGATTTCATGCATTGCTCCTGGCTTAGGTTTTGGTTTGTTTACATAGTCTACCAAGACGTCAGAGTCACCTTAGTCTAACAGCATCCTTGTTTAGTTACTTTAACAGCTCTCACTCCTAGAATCTAATAAATAGTTCAAATACAATAAATTCAAGGTAGAACTAGCAAGAAGGTTTTAAATTTAATTATCTTTTATAAGTCAAGCATTGTGGTTTTCTTTCCATGCATTAACTATATATCATTTGCTCATTTTCATAGCTAAATGTGGAGGCCACTACAATAATAAGAATATATTCCTGTCCATTCAAATGGGGGGAGGGGGATGGATCACCTCTTTAATATCCTTCAGTCACTTAAAACTGCAAATCACGTGAGCACTACCTTTCAGGCTGAATGAAAGCAGGGCCTGTCAGAAACTGTAGGTAGACAGTTTATTAACATAAACCAGTTAGAAAAATATTAATATTGTGTGTGTGTGTGTGCGTGCAAGCATGCACACACATGTGTGTGAATGTGCATAAGTTTTTGGGGACTATGGTTTCAAACACTTAATTACATAACTAAATTAATCAGTGTTTGTGTCACTCTGTTGATCACTGTTGCTGTTCTGTTTTATGAGGAAGTATCAGAGAATTGGTTGAAAAATGTTTCCTTTGGTGATGCTGGAAGAAACAAATGAAAAGTAAAAAGTGCATATATATGTGGCTTTAATCTATAACAGAAAATGAAAATGATGTATACGTTCGTAAGCAAATATATTACATGTGACCTGACTTAATTTAATTTCTTTCTTTTATTTCCAAACTCAGTGCTTACATAAATATTCCTGACTTGGAATCTAAGCTCAAGGTGAAGGAAAATTATTTTTATTGAGTATCTATTTATATCTGGTCAACATACAAAAGGAACTGATGCACTGTTTTTAAGTCGATCTCTGTACTAAGATATCACTACAATTTGAACCGATGTGCAAATGAACTTATTTGACCCAAGTTGAACCAAATTCAAATAAATGTTTCTCATTTATGAAGTAATAAGGAATAGCAAAATGCCTTTCATTAACACTATCAACTAAATTAAATAAGTGAACTCCAGATTATGAGATTCTGTATACCTCAGAATCACCAATGGCATAGCAAACACACCGAATGAGAATCTCTAGAAATAGGACCTGGGCATATAAATTTTAACAAAATTCCACAGAGTTGATCTGATGCAGTCCGAAAGACACTGTGCAGGATAAAAATGAAGTAAATGACATAGGCTCAACCTCAGGAAGTTTAGAATTTTGCCGAAGAAAGAGATTTAAAAATATTTTAAAAATTAAATAGGACCATGTAAATGTGCTATATTCACTCAATAAAAGATAAATGATAAAGCTGTTCAAAAAGAACACTTAATTAAAACATTTTTTTTATAATGGCTTGTTTTTTATAACACTTCCTTGATTATAAAAAGGGCTCATTATTTAAAAGTGTAAATAGATTAAAGTAAATTATTAAACAAATAAATAACACTGGAAATAAAGTATGTTAATGTACTGTCCTTCAGTTCAGTATTTCTATAAATACATATGTGCTGGGTTGGTTGGTTTGGAAAATTTTCTTCTCCCTTAACTTCGTAGTATCATATAAAGAAAATTTCCTTTGGCATTAATTAGTCTCCAGGAATATTTTTTTGTAAACAGTGCATTTGTCCATCACATAGAAGAATTGATTAATTGAACGGTTTTCATATTGTTACTCATATTTCCAAGTTTTGGTGTCTTAAATAACACTATGATAAATCTTTTTTCATGAATATTTGTACATATCTTATTATTGCCTCATAATACTTTTTGAATGTAATTGAATCAAAGAAATGAAAATATCAAGGCGCTCACTATATGCTGCCAAATTGTGTTTTAAATATTTTGCCAATCTGCTCTCACATTAGCAATGCTTGAGAATGCCAACACTAATTATTATCTTTTTATATCAGTGACAATTTGAAAGAAGGGAATGGTATTTGATTGATGTTTTATGTTGCATTTCTTTCTTTATTGATGAGGATTAATCTTTTTTGTTATAGATTCTTTAGCTAACTGTATTCTTATATTCATTTGCAAGAACAAATTTGAAGGAAAATATTAAGGAAAATTTATCAGAATTATAAAGAGTGTTTCAGTTTGGCAAAGCTGAGAGCACAGCTGAGATGCATAGATTTCTTTTTCTGAATCAAAATAAAAATAAAAATTTAGGTCATATGTTTGGTATTTGGCAGGTTAAAAGTAATTTATACATTAATTTTCACAAAACATTAAATGGCTCTTCAACTGGCTAAAGAGATATCTCAGAATTTTCAAATTTATGTGGTACCTATAACAGAACATTTTAATTAGTCAAGCCTAAGTGACACAGAAGCATATGGTACTGGCAGTAATCTGGTTGCAGAATGATTGAGCAGTTGTGGGTGAAACAAGTTAAAGAGGATAATCAACATTAATGTTAATTTTTTTTTAGCATTAATGGCTCCTTAGTTCAAAGCTCCACAGCTTCCAGGTGTCCATCCAGATGCCACACATTAAAATGGTCCTTAGGTGCACACTGAGCTACTCACACAGGGCACAAAATAGCAACCAGCATGGAAAACTATTCTCAAAATGAAGGCACTGATGGGACTTGCTTCAATTTTCACATCTTTGACACTCATAAGGATTGGCTCTTGTTCCAACTTCAGAATTTTTTTTAACTTCAAAATCCATCAAGTATCATAAAATCTTTTTAAAGAAGGAGAAAAACACTTTTTCATTTGCATTCCACAATTTTCTTCAAACTATAGACTGATCATATAAGTACTACAACAATAATATAGCACATTGTTACACACACACACACACACACACACACACACTGAAAAGCAAATCACACTTCCTCATCATTGAAAACTGTAAACAAAAAACACCTTATACCTTGAAGATGGGGTTTTAGTTCTGTCCATAATAGACCAGAACTGAAAATAGGGATTTAAATGTAGGTCAAAATGGAAGAATTTGAGTCAATTGGTCTGAACGGCCTCACTGTACGAACGTCAGAGTCCCCCCATTACCATCAAACAGTGTGACTATTCCAATGACTATTTAACCCCATATGAGATAACTTTGATCATATGAAGGAAATTTCAAAATTAGCAGCTACAGTAAGCAGAATTGATCTAATGCTTTTGGGCGTGAAGAAGTCAACTAATAGAGTATACTATTGTGTAAATGTTTTAGAAATAGCCTTTTTATGACCAATTTCTAAAGTGAATGATGAGAAACAAACTGTAAGGAAAAACTTAAAAAGAAAATACCATACAGGAAAAATCAGACTTAAAGTATGTGTATTAAGAAGCTTTCAACAACTTGTGATGCCACTGTCAAATTCCTGGGCTTATTTATAACCCGTTCTGATAGGATTGTTTATAAAATGTTTGAGAAATATTGGGTAATATCATTTTTATTTACACAACTTAACTTTCTGCACTGGAAATTTGTGTTGGCCTCTAATACAACTGGCTGAGCCTTTTTCCCTATTTTTTACAACTAAAAAAAAACACAAAAAAAACACAAAAACTTAAATCCTCTGACATCCCTCTGTTCAATTTGCGTGCCAATCAGAATGTGTTAATACCTTTCAGTGCCCCCTTCTCTTCCCTTAAAATGAAATTCAGATGTCCACAGCTATCCTTCCACTCTTTGGGCCTCACAACCTCCCCCATTCACCAGGCTCAGACATGCTGGCCTTCTCTCTCTCATCAAACACTGTCCTGCTTTGGACCATGATCCTGCCCTACACTTCCCTTCCCTCTGACTAGAGCACACTTCCCTTAGACCTTCACATGACTGACTGAATTTTATTCAGGACTCAGCCCCTAAGAAAAGACATCTTTGACCATTCTCTCTAAGCAGTTCTTTTCTCCACTTTGTACTAATCTTTCTTTATCCCACTACTGTCCTACAGTTTCCAGTAGCATTTATAACTCTATGAAATCGTCTTCTTTATTTCATTATTTGTGTCCATGGTTATTCCCTATTGGATTTTACTAATATTCTCACTTAGTTAAGACCAGCGATTTTTGTGAGATTTTTAACCTCTGTGGATAATCTGAGTATGCAAGTAATAATAAAACCTCTTTTTACAACCCAATAGAATACACACTAGATGGAATTTAAGTTTAATAGTATCCATGTAACAGAAAAGATTTTCCAAAGTACATTGTATATCTTGGACTATATAAAGCAATGGGAAATATGCCTGTTGTCAATAATCTGCATATTCTGAGTTCTTATTCAAAAGAAGCAAAAAGGAAAAAAAAAAGTATGATCAGTGGAACATGGCCTACTAGAAAGGATAGAAAGAGATTCACAACACAGGTAGAAGGGCTGGTCTTGGAAACTAACAAAAATATACTTGTGTAGGATAGGCAAGGAGGGCAAGAACCGGCAAAAGTTGTTCAGGACAAGGAAACATTCAGAGGCAGAGACAGGCACATGGCTACAGAGATGACAGCGTGGCAGAAGGAGAAACAAAGGAAGTTAAGGAGGCTTGAAGGATGGAAATTGAAAAAAAGGTTTAAAAAAGAGACGTTAAAACACACATGGTCTCATGATTACTGCAAATAAAACATCACATCCAATACTCAGTAAAACTACTATAACTATTTAAAGGCACAATGTCCATGTAAAAGGCTTGTTCTTATATTATTTGATCACACAGATATTATTGTAAATCATAAAAGGAACCAAAATAGTTTGAAGCCAATAGTGAGTTTACTTTCTATTTGAGTGAATTTACTTATACTTTGTGGATATATTAGCATGTTTCATTTACTGCTGAAAACACATAGTTTTTGTTAAAATTCAACTTCATTGTAGGGAATTAAAAAACACATTTAAAGGAAACATTTACAAGATCTTTTTGCTTATGATATACTTGTTCTTATGAGAAAAATGTGTCTCTTAAACTAAAATATTAAAAACATTAAAGTTAAGAGTGTCATTGGTTACAATGTATATAATCCTGAATAATTTTTCATCTTATACATTTGACCATCAGAGCAAAAGAAAATATTTTAAGTTTAAACATTGATTATTTCTTTTTAAAAAGCATTTAATAGATCAATAAACACAGTAACATAATTAATATGTACAGTAACATATTATACCTATTTAAAGTCTACAGTTTGATCATGTATATACCCGTGAATTATTACCATAATCAAGGAAATTAACATATCCACCACCCCCAAAATGTTGTTGTGCCCTTTGCTATCCCCCTTCCTGCCATTCTTGATCCTATCCGCATTTCCAGCCATCCACTTCCACTTTATGACATGACAAATTAGGTTGCATTTTATACAAATGAAATAATATAGTATGTACTCTTTTGTCTGGCTTTTTTTTCTATTCTGCATAATTATTTTCAGATTCATCCATGTAGTTGCATATATAAATAATTTAATCTTCTTATTGTTGAACATATTCTATTGTATGGAAATAAAACAAATTATTTAAGCATTGATTTGGTGATAGACATTGGGTTGTTTCCAGATTTGGGGCTGTTACAACCAATGTTCCTGTGAACATTCATACATGTATTTAGATGGACATATGCCTTCATTTTTCTTGAGTGAATATCAAGGAATGGTATTGATATACGATAGGTACATGTTTAACTTTTAGAAACTGCCCAATTGTTTTTCAGTGTTTGCACTATTTTACATTGCCACCAGCAGTGTATAAGAGTTACTATTCCTCCACGCCCTTTCTAACATTTATGTCTTTTTAATTTTAGCCATTATATTAGTTTTTTGGTGGCATCTTATTGTGATTTTATTTGCATTTCTCTAATGATGTTAAAGATGTTTTCAGGTGGTTGTTTATCATGTATATATCTTCTTTTGTGAAGTGTCTGTGCAAATCTCCAGGCCATATTTTTTGTGGGGGAGGGGGTGCTCTTAGTATTGAATTTGGGAACTCTTTATATAATCTGGATACAAGGCCTTTATCAGATATATGAGTTCCAAATATTTCCTCTGAGTCTATGGCTTGCATTTTTATGCTCCTAACAGTATCTTTCAAAGAGCAGATATTTCCATTTTTGATAAAGTGCATTTTATCAGTTTTTTCTGCTATATAGTATTTAAGAAATCTTTGACTAACCAAAAGTCACAAAGATTTTTCCTAGAACATTTTAGGTTTAGGTTCTACATTAAGGTGTATACTCCAATCTCAATCAATTTTTATATATAGTGTGAGGTATGATTTGTGGTTTTTGTTTTATATATAAATATGTGTTTCAGCATCATCTGTTAAAAACAATATCACTTACCCACTGAATTGCTTTATATCTTTGTCAAAAAACAGTTGTTTGTATATGTGTAGGTCTATTTCTGGAATCTCTTCTCCATTCTATTGATCTATTTGCCTATCTCCATGCCAATCCCACACAGTCGTGATTAATGTAGCTTTATAATGAACCTTGAAATCAGGAAATGTTATTCCTTTAAGAAAGAACTGTTTTTAAAGTTGTTTTGGCATTCTACATCCTTTGAATTCTCTTATGATTTTATAATCAACTTATCAAATTTACCCCCCAAAACATGACTTGTGGGATTTTTATTGGGATTATGTTGAATCTAAAGATTAATTGAACCCATAAACAGGATATATCTCTCTTTTTATTAAGGTCTTCATCAATTTTTCTCAGCAATATCTTGTAGTTTTCATTGCACATATATTTTAAATATTTTGTCACATTTATCCCTAAGGATTTCTTATTTTTGATGCTATGGTAAATGGCATTATTTAATAATTTCAATTTCTAACTGCTTTTATTATATAGAAATACAGTTGATTTTTTTATCTTGCAACCTTGCTAAACTCAATTATCTGTTCAAACTTCTCTGCAGAGTCCAGCAGGATTTTTTTAAAAATATACAATAATGTCATCTACAAATAAAGACCATTTTTATTTCTTTATTTCCAGTCTAGGTGACTTTTATTCTTTTACTTAAATTACTGTTATGAGTAGAGCTTCCAATACAATGTTAAATACTTTGAAGTGGTAAGATCAGAAATACCTGTCTTTCTTAATCTCAAGGGGAAAGCACTCATTCTCATCATTAAGTGTGATTTTTGCTGTAGGTTTTTTATTGCTGCCCTATTAAGGTATAGGAAGTTTCCTTCTTTTCCTAGTTTACTAGGATGAGTGGTCTCATCAGTAATGGATGTTATATTTTGTCAAGTACTTTCCTGCATCTTTTGAGATCAGAATTTTTTTTTCTCTTTTTTGATCTAAATTATATCATTGGTTATTTTAAATATTAAACTGACCTTGCATTTTAGGAATAAACTCCACTGGTGCATTAGTTAATATATTTTCATATAGTATTAAATTTGATTTATGAAATTTTGTTTAGAATATTTGCATCTATGTGCCGAGGTATATTGGTCCATTGTTACCTTTCCTTGTAATGTCTTTACATGGCTTTGTTATCAAAAATTCAAGAAAGCAACAGTAACTGGCACTGAGTCAGTTGGACATGAGCTCATATACTTAGTTGTGGCCAAAATTACATGTAGACCATTATAAAAATGTTAATTCTTACGCTAAGAAAGATGGGAATCCATTGTGTGGTTTTGAGAAGAAAAGTACATGATCTGCCTTATGTTTGAAAACATTCATTCTACAGCTCTTAGGAGGATATACTATGGAGTAAAATGATATATCATGGGCCAATAAGTAGGGAGGTTATTATAATAAACCAGGTGAGAGATAAGGGGTCTTGGACTAGGGTGACAACAATGGATGAGTGAGGCATATATTCTGGTTACATCTTCAAAGTTGGGCTGATGATGTTTGTTTGCAGAGAGGGTATAGGGCATAAGACAAATACAGGAGTTAAAGGTAGGGTCATTGTTTGTGACCTGAGTGGTTTGAATAAAGTAGGTACTGTTAAGTATCTAGGGAGTACGCAGAAGGAGAAGCTTGTCACATATTATGATTGAGATTCTTACTTAATATCAATTGGAGATGCCAAGACCACAATTGATTATAAGAATCTGGAGTTCAGAGCCGATTTCAACCAAGCTATACATTTTAATTTAGCCCGTAGATGGAATTTATAACAAAAAAAACTATATGAAGTTATTTAGGGAGTAAATGTATAAAGAGAAGAGTTCTAAATATCTGTCCCTGATTTTTACAAGAATCAAAACACATTGTGAGGGTTTTTCATATGTTATTTTGTGGCCACTAATAGTACTTTAATATGTAGCTTGAGATTGCATTAACACTACATCAAAGACTCAGAAGATACCAAGGAAACAAGTCAACACATAATGTTTTAGATATCTATTCTTTCCTCTGGAATTATTCTTATTTGCAGCTGCAGTGTGTATGCGTCATATACTACATTTAGATTTTCAACGTTTGGCCTGTTGTCTGAACATCAGGAGTGAAGATTTTTAACTTATAACTCATCAAGATATTTCTGATTAAATGTGGTCATTTAAAGAGATCTTTTCTTTCTGCTAGTCATAATGGTAATTGTGTTTTCCAGGTTCTCATTACACAGTAGGTCACTGAAAAAGATAAATAAATCTGGCAGATAAAATGAAAATGGAAGTATCATTCAATTTAAATAAGTATTCTCTAAATTCTATACAAGTACAATAACAATATAGGTTTCCCCCACGGTCTGAAAGTAGAGCTTTCCTATGAAAACTTTTGTAAGCCAAAATGACATAAAGTAAAGAAACAATTATTGTTAATTTATATGGAAACATTTGTGAGTGTCCCAAGACCCAAAAAATAGTCTATCAAATACGCTTAATTACGTCCAGTTTTACATAACATCTTTGGAGATCTGTTATGCTGTTCTGATACCATAGGACACCTCTTGCTAATGGATGAATAAACTAAATTGAAATAAACTGTTCACAGACACAGTTCAAAGCTATGGCGTCTTAATGTTGAGTGTGGTTCCTGGGGAAGGAGCTGGGTGGGGCCACTCTTGCTTCCTGGAGTGTGTGCT
Organism: Rhinolophus ferrumequinum; assembly: GCF_004115265.2. Lineage (NCBI taxonomy): Eukaryota > Metazoa > Chordata > Mammalia > Chiroptera > Rhinolophidae > Rhinolophus > Rhinolophus ferrumequinum. The sequence continues at coordinate 26,233,010 of NC_046288.1, forward strand.
GCTTCTATAACGGCTCACTGCAAAACAAATGCTGAGTGCTATTTTCACTTTTTGCCTTTTTTCATAAAAGCAAAATCCTCTTTGGATTTCTTGAAAACAGGTACTAATGTAGGTATTTCATAAAAACGAAGTAGTGTAATGTGAACTTTCGAAAAGTGGAAAATAGCTGTACCTATTCTGGTGAGCAAATCTCTTTACATTGTAATAAAATATAAAGAACAGATTTTTCAAGTTTTAGGTAGTCTTCTTTTTGCTCAGTTTAAAGACAAAACAAGCAAACTTTGTTTTGTCTCAAATATGCTCAACTGAGGAAAGGCCACTTTCTATTTTTAATTTACTTAAATTGAATTCTAATATTCAAAATACTACATAGTTGTAAAAGTGTGAAATTCACACTATTGTCTAAGACACTGAAAGAGTTATTTACAAATAGATGAATGGAGATTGGAAATGAAGTATATGAGCACTAATATTTAAAATAAAAAGGGATAATATTTATTAGTCAGAGATGACTACAGGAAAAAGTATCGGTAGCCACAAAGCTCTACTTCACTACAGTTGCATTACCTTCCTAGGTCAGTGGTTCTTACAATGTTGCCTCTTAACTCAACAAGACCTGGCAACTTCTTAGAAATAGACAGTCTCTAGTCCACTCGAGACCTACTGAATAATTATCTCTGGGGTCAGGGCCCAGCAATCTGTATTTTAACAAGTCCTTTAAATGATTTTAATTTGCATTACAGTTTGAGAACCATTGATCTAGAGCATTGAAGAAGGAAAAGCATTGAAGAAGGAAAAGGAGAAGCAGAAGCAGCAGAAGCAGTAGATAAAGGAAGAGGTGATCAGTCAGTATTAATGAAAACCTTATGCATACTAGATACTTCATTAGGTACTTCACACATATTTTTGATTTTACAATCACTTTGCAAGGTAGTTGTTATTATCTCAACTTAACAATGAAGAGATTAGGTCTCAGAGATTTAAATTAAAAAGTTTTAAATTGTTTCACTATTTCCAAAATGGTGTGATGTTTTTCTTATTCTAAAGTTCTTTAACTTTCAAGGGGAAAAATGATAGATGAGTTTCAAATCTCTAAAAGACAGGAAAGCAGAAGCCTTTGCTGATGCTAATAAGTTCTCAGAAGGATTTTTATGGGCTGTTAATTTTTTGTAATCAAGTGTCAGCTTAAGCCAATGATATACCATTTTAAATAATCCTACTGAAATAAAGAGTCAAACTGATGTAAGCTACAAAAATTAGAAGCCGATAGCAAGAATATTTGTTTGATGTGACCGTCTTAATTCTTAGTGAAAAGGAAAAAAAAATTAAAAGCAAGTAAAAATACACAACTTATCTGTTAGGTAAAATTTTAAAAAATCCAAAGATTTTTAAGCAACAATTTTCCCCCAGACAAGCATAATAGGTGCAGACTAACTTTGCCTTAAAAAAAGTGTATAAAGGAAAAGTGTAAGACTGCACTTATGAAAGACCACTCACTTCGAAAAGCAACAGGGAAAATTAGGACACAGAATATCCATTGCATCTAATACTGACATAAATATTCAAAAATCATTTTTTTTCTCCAATCTATCAATGTAACTTTTGACTTGACCCTCATTAAAGGTAAGGACATATCCTTTCAAAAAGACAGTCCTGTTACAAATTTTCTGCCGATGGAACATTTCCTAGTATTCCACAGCTAATTCACCCTTGATGGAACAGATTCCCAAATGTGCTACTGTAACTACAATGCTGGGAAGGTCTTCTGAAAAAAGAATTCATTTGACTCATGTCTGGCACCAATATATATTTTTATTTTCTAAGTTATTTTCTACCGTGTTCCCCCTTAAATAAGACCTAGTCAGATAATCATCTCAAATGTGTCTTTTGGAGCCAAAATTAATATAAGACCCAGTCTTATTTTACTATAAGACCTGGAATATAATATAATATAATATAATATAATATAATATAATATAATATAATATAATGCCGGGTCTTAAATTAGTTTTTGCTCCAAAAGATGCATTAGAGCTGATTGTCCGGCCAGGACTTATTTTCAGGGAAACACGGTATAATAACAATAGAAATTATCATTAGGGGTTTCCCTGCTCACCACCTGCTACTAAGCAAATCACAGAAAGAACTTACACATAAATACAGATCATGACTTGAAGTAGAAGGCAGAAATAAAAATCAAGTAAACTAATGCAAAGGATGTACATCTAAGGAAAAGAAACATTTTGGCAGGAAAGCCATAATCGATTCTTCTAGAAATATTTGAAGCATTCCCTGCAGTTTTCTGACTGACGTATGTTGGTTTGGAGAAAATACTTGAATCAAATGTGTAATAGAGGGGTGGCCAGATGGCTCAGTTGATTAGAGCGGGAGCTCTCAACAACAAGGTTGCAGATTCAGTCCTTGTGGCCTGAGCCCCCTGCAACTAAAGATTGAAAACAGCGACTAGACTTGGAGCTGAGCTGCGCCTTCCACAACTAGATTGAAGGACAACTATTTGGAGCTGATGGGCCCTGGAGAAACACACTGTTCCCCAATATTCCCCAATAAAGTTTATATAAAAAAATATTCAATACATAAAAATGCATCAAGGAAACCAACACTTCAGTATAGGTTAAACATACGTTTTCTCTCTTATGTCTGTTTTTGTGCTCTCAACTTGGAACAAATCCTCAAAACCATGAAATAAATCTATGGAAGAGGAATAGGTGAATCAATCTCTGTAAGCCTCTGTTAATCAGCTTCTGTTTTCTGAAAAGTAACTGAAGGGGGCTGGAAGGGTGAATGAACAGAGCACAGAGGATTTTGAGGGCAATGTAACTATACTGTATGATACCATAGCGATAGATAGATGTCATTACACATTTGTCCAAACCTATAGAATGTTCAAACTCAAAAGTGAACTTTAACATAAACTAATGGAATTTAAGTGATAATGCTGTGTTGATTCAGGATCAAAAGTATCCCTGAGATGCAGGAATCCACAGTAGGAAGGTTGTACACGTGTGGGGACAGGGATTGATTATATGGCAGTTCACTGCCTTTTCCACTCAATTCCTGTGAACGTAGAACTGTTCTTAAAAAAAAGGGAAAAAAAAAGTTTATTGATTTAAAAGGGAAGAAAGAATTTTTAAAAAAGTATTTGAAAACAAAAGCATGGAGTGAAAATATTTTTATATAAAATATGTTTTGATAATATCAACATTTCCTAAACTCTGCTGTCTTACTTTATTTTAAAATGTGTGTGTATAAATCCAGTAATCCTAAATAACCTTTTTAAAAAAAGAAATACTTGATACATATTCTCTGTCAAGGACCATCCAAGGTACTAAAGATACATTGATGAATTAGATGTGGTCACAGCTACAACAAAGCAAATATATTTGTGGGTAGATAAATCATAGAAATATAAATAGTGGATAAATGGTGACTCCATTAGCTTTTGGTTTACTTACCCTGTTTTGTTTTAAGCTTATTTAAGCCCTGTCTCTTGGATCTATTAATTACACAAAGATAGTAGACCTTCTCTTTCACAAATTTCTTTCTCTGTGTTGTTCCTTAAACTTTAGTACTCTACACGTTTCTATCCTAGACCCTGTGAATAATTTCATTATCCTGTATTAACTTTAGTTATCTTTTAAATGCTCACGGCTTTCAGAAAATCTCTCCAGACAAGCTCTAACATTAAGGAAAATCTGTTGGTGCCCCCCAATACCTGTAAACCTTGGCAAAGCTTCTCACTGTCAGGCTCTGGGACTCCACCTGAGGGTGTAGTGTGATGATGGTAGGAACTTGAGAGAGCCCTGCAAACAGGCTAGGCTACCAGTGTGGTGAGCTAGCTCCCAGAAAACAGCTGCAACCACGGATAGATAGGAATGAGTGGGTAAATACCCCAGCAGCCTCTCTATTCAGGCGGAACTACTCTGAGGCATGTTCTATACAGTCTGTCTCAGGACCCCAGTGGGACAAAACCTAAGAGGCACCACACAGGTAACTAGTTAGCAGCACACTCTATATTAACTTACTTGCCTTTCTCACTTCACCTCCCTTCTGTCAGTGCTTCCTGGGAGTAACTCCCAATAAACTGTGTACTCACATCTGTCTCAATTAAATATCTATCTATTGGGTCTCTCCATATGGATGTTCCATAGGCAACTAAGATTCAAAATGTACAAAACCAAACTCATCTTCTCCAGATATCTAGCTTTAATATTCCTGATATCAATAAACAGTTATCAGAATTTACACTGGGAAACAAAAGCTTAAGTAGTATTTTAGCTTTTATTCTTTCCATTATTCTCTATGTCCTATCAACTCTCAACTTTTTAAGATCTTCCCAATCTGCCCATTTTCTGTATTATGATCTATATACCTTACTATAGGATCTAATCATTACTTAGTAAATTGCAGCAATTGGTCTTCTGTAAAACCTTATCTCCTTCAGTCTTATACAACCCCAATATACAAACCCTAGCATGACATTGATCATTAAAAGAAGAAAGAAGAAAGGAGAAAGAGAGAGAGAGAGAGAGACAGAGAGACAGAGAGACAGAGAGACAGAGAGAAAGGGAGGGAGGGAAGAAGGGAGGGAAAGTTTATCACCAATTTGCTTAAAACTAAACAATGATTTTTCATTGCTTTCAGGATAAAATTCAAGTCCCCTGAGCATGGCATAAAAGCTGTCTGCAGTCTTACTCAATGAATATTTCAAGCCTCATCCATCTACTTGACACCATAATCTTACTGAATGCTATGCAATTCATAGAATACTCCATGCTTTCCTTTACCTCAATGTTTTCAAAGTACTTAAAATATCCTCCCACATTCTCTTTCTTTATGCTAATTTATTAATTGATTCAATTCTAGTGTGACCTACCCAAGGACATCTTTTCTGATGTCCAAAGTCTGGTTTAGGTGTGCTTTCTGTGTTTTCTCATATTATGTCATGTGCCAGACACTGAGCAAAATTTTGGGGAGTATATGAGAAATAAAATAGAGTTCTTGCTTCCACAGAACTCACAGTCTAAAATACAGTCTAGTATACAAGTTCAAGAAATTTATTTGAAATCGGCAAAGGAAAAAAATGACAAAAAAGTGCAAAATGACATGATTTCTAACAAGAGAAATCCAGAAATTTCAAAGCTGATTTTTAAAAAGTGATTTTGGGATTATAACATCATTTAAGCACCCTCAGTAATTAATTATTCATGTAAATATAAGCCAATAATTTAGAACATCCTCTCTAGAAACAGAGATGAATAGTTAGGAAAGTAATTCATTTTTAACTGAAGAACAATATTATAAGTCTTAAATTATTGATCATTGAGTAACGCTAGCAATATAGGTAAGAATTTTAAGTATATAAATTACTTCAGGGAAGGGAATTCACTTTTAGTTTTGTATTTATTTAACATTTTAAAAGAAAAAATAATAGACTCTGAAACAAATACAGTACTATGTTAAATAAATTTAGGAAACAGAATGTGAGAAAAGACAATCTCTCCACACTATAGTCGAAGGAATGGTTAGTAAAGGAAAACTTTTGTGTGTGAGGTACTCTGGAGAAATCAATTGACAGAACTAAAACTATAATTTCTTCTGTTTCCAAGCATCGAATAGAAGTTGACCTCAGTGCCCTCAATTGTCTCTGTCCCAATCTTTCCATTTGAGTTAATGAAGATCTGTAGAATTTGCCAACATGAGCTGCAGCTCAAAGCCCTGGGGTAATTAGTTGATGTATTAATTTGCCATCTAGATGTGAATTGAGCATTACTATAGTGGATTATCATGCCAAAGCCTAGTAGTAAAAGCCCTAAAGGAGATAAAGAATATAGGTCATTTCCAGTCTCAAACTCACTGAAAATTTAACACAATCAACAAACAATTTTCTACAAGGAAAGTCAAGCCTCAGTTCTCAACAGAAGAGCAGGAATCCAGCAGCATAAACAAATATGCTTGAAGAATTAAAAGTCAGCAATACCATTATTATCACAGAAAAAAAGAGAAAATGCTAACAAAACAATCCCACAATAATTTAACTCAAACATTCAATGTATTGCTAACTGATGTATTATTAAAATTCCATTTAGCTAAGTGTTAAATCTACAAAGGGAGACTATCTGAATGACTGCATTTGATTTATGTTTTTTCTTAATGTTGTATCTTTCTATAATGAAAGTATTATTTTATGAAGATCAGAAAAAATAAATATAACCATTAATATTAAAAACCCTAATTTAGTTAGATAAATGTAAGTCATCAATAACCTCACTGTAAATAAAAGACTGAATTAACAATCACAAATACAATTGGGAAGATACCTTTAGGAGTCAACTGCACGGAAAATGGATGAGAAATTCATTAATTTATTCCTTTTTTTTCTTTCTCTTTTATTGCTCTGTGTTCAGTACTTCACTTTAATTTTGTATTATGGTTTAGGCATAAATAAGGCACAAATTACCAACACAATATGGCACTGAGAGTAATGCCTCAGACACAGTAGGTACTTAATATTAGTGGAAAGAATATTTGAATGAATCAGTATAGAGTTCCAGCCTTGTCCATAAGAAGCTAATGCAACAATACAATTCCATAGTAAATACAGATAGGTGATCCTATGAATGGGTTGTTTGAACTCATTGTCAAGAATATAATTAATGTTCTACTTCAAGCCAAATGATGAATACACACTCTTGGTATTCATTAAAGCACACAGTAAAATTTGCAAGCCTGGACTGACAAAACAATAGAAAATCATTTTACCCACATCAACCCAACCCACCAAACCCAAATGAAAGAACAATGTAATGAAAAAACAAACAAACAAACAAAAAACTATTTTTAGTCAAAGTTTAACCAATGGTTTGAGAATTTACTAATATAGACACACAAAATGTCCATAATAATCAGCTTCAACAAGCCTGGCAAAAGGAGAAATAAGGCACTGAATAGTCTTTCCTATTTCATTGGTTCTAATCCCCTTTCTTTTTCTCTCCATTTCCTTATCACCAAGTGTAGCAAATAAATTCTCTACCTTATCTTATACATAATTTTTACTGATTTCCTTTTATGTTTTCCCTCAGGCCACAACAAACCAAAGGCAGAATAGATTTTTCCTGATATTTTTCTTCTACCAAGAAATTAGGAGTAAAATAACCAGTATTCTGGTTATTCTCAATAACCAGATCCCTATCCGAAATCCTTTTTCAAATATTTTTTTCTGTTCTTTATCTCCTTCTTCTCTTTTTAGTTTTGTCTTTATGTGTATGTATACCTGTGTACTTGTCCCATAGTTCTTAGGTATTCTGTTCTTATTTTCTTCAGTTTTGTTTTTGTTTTTGTTTTTGTTTGTTTTGCTTTTTAGTTTTGGTGGTTTCTATGGACACATTCTCAAGCTCCAAGATTCTATCCTTTTTTCTGCTATGTCCAGCCTACGAATTCGCCCATCAAAGGGATCTTTTATTTCTACTATAGTGTTTTTGATCTCTATTTTTTTTTCTTTTCTTAGAATCTCCATCTCTGTTTACATTACCCATCTGTTCTGGAATGGTGCCTACTTTTTTATTTAAAGCCCTTAGTATATAAATTACAGTGTTTAAAATTCCTTGTCTGATGATTTTAACATCCCTTCCATATCTGCTTTCTCTATCTCTTCAAAGTGTATTTTTTTGTTGAAAGCCGGACATGATGTACTGGGTGAAAGGAACTGCAGGAAAAAGCATTCAGTAATGTGGTAGTAAGTTGTGGGAGAGAGAAAGCATTTCATGTTCTTTGATTAGTATCGGTCTTTCAGTGAGCTTGTGCTCCTGGACTGTGAACTTCACAAGTGCTTCTCAGTTTTCCCCCACTCCTTACATAGAACAGAATGGCTGGAGGAGGCTAGAGTTGGGCATTCCTCTTCTGCCATGTGGAGGGCTAGAAGAAGCTAGAGTTTAGTATTTCCTTTCTCCCAGGTCAATTAGGCTCTGATAAAATCCCAATAGTTTAGGCTCTGGTGAAATAGTTTGTTTCCCTTGAAGTCAGGCTTTACTTTCTCTGGCATATTTCAGATGGTTACTTTTCTTGTCCCCCTGCTGAAAGCCCAACAGGATTTTTCTCCAATCTTCATGGTTGTAACCTGGCAGACAAACACACTCACAAAAAGTGTGGGTGTTCCTCCTAAGACTTGGCCTCCTTGGGACTTTTTAACTCTCAGGCTTATCCACACTGAACCTCCAGCAATTAGTCAGTTACAGTTAGGTTTCCCTACCCCGGTATTGGTTTCTACAGAGGTTTCAGCTTGTGGGCATCTGCTCTGGTAAATTGTTATTCTCTATATGTGCCTGTCGGTCTTTTCAATTTTTAGAGGAGTGACTTGCCCTGTGACCTCAATTCTCTGAAGGATCTATAAAGAGTTGTTAATTTTCAGTTTGCTCAGCTTTTTACTTGTTGTTGGGATGGAATGACAACTTCCAAGTACCTTACATGTTGGACCAGAAACCAGAAATCACCCAAATCCTTTTTCTAATATATTCTGTGTCATGCTCTGAATTCTGAGGGGCTGAACTCTGAAGACGATATCACCATGGTACTTTGCCTCTGCTTAGGTTTGATCAATGAAAGGAACAGAAAGGAGATCAGAGGATGAGATGTGAGACAGGGCCATATCCTTTCTGGCTTGCATTCCTTTTCATTACAATGTCCCTAGAAAACTTCAATATTTCTAGACTGCCAATTCCACTAAACAGTCCTCCTCCACAATCCCAGCTCTCTGGACTCCAATATCACTCCTTTCTCTTCTTTACGATGGCTTCTAGGTGTAGAAATAGTTGCCCATGTCGCAGGTCTCTGTATGATAATCTACTCATTAAAATTATCTTCATTTGAACCATTTGGGATAAATTCTACTTCTAGTTGCAACCAAGTAAATAGAAATAAGACACAAAACAATAACCCAACCAAATACTGGCTATTTCTTGACACTTTACCATCCTGCTTAGATCTACCAGGTAGATTAGCATATTTTTAGTGATAATATCAAATATTTTAGCAAACAAGTTGAGAAATGGTCTATGAATTTAGAGAAATTGAGTTAAAATCTCATAAATCGTTTCCATCCAACTTTCTGGAATCAAACAGGCTATGTTTAAATACAGTCTGTTTTCCTTTTATACAAAACTGTAGCTCCCCATGGCAATTCTATACGCACATCTAAAGTTACTATCTGCTATTGTTTTTAGTAAGGAGATGACTAGAGATGATTTAGTGGAATAACAAAGGTATTTGGAACCAAAACAGCTCTTGTCAAAGTCTCTTTCATGTTGTCAAATATTCTTCATCTCATTTGCTCTATCTGAAGCCTTTGTCAGTGATAGCCACCACTTTTTTCTTGTAATAATCTCTTCTCTTGGCTTTCGTGACAGCACTCTCACTCTCCAAAGATTCCTTCTGCACTACGTGTTGTGGTTCAGCCTCATTTGCTATCTCTTGCTACTCTTCATAATCTTAAATGATGGAAAGTCCTTGATCCTGGACTTCCTTCTCTTTCTCTCCTGTTACAGTCCTCTTTACATGAATGAGTTCATTCACATGACTATGAAATGAACCCATCCACTATGATCCAAATTTATTTATTCACCCTCTTCCTTTGAAGTTCTATTCAAATGTCTCATATATCTCAAATGTAGCCTGCCCCAAATAGAATTTTTTTCCTCCCTTCTTAAAAGATATTCTACCCCTCAATATTCTTCCAATTTAGAAATTCATGTCAAACTTTAATTTGACAAGTCTAAAGTTTAAATCACCCTTAGTTCCTCTTCTTTGACTACACTACATTTGCATCACACCCTACACATCAATAATTCCTATTTATGATTCTGATCCTAAAACATATCTTACTTTTATCCTCTTTATCTCCAATGACACCTCCCTAATCCTTATTATCAACACCTCTGGTCAAGCTTCAATAAATGCCTCTAAAATGAAATCTGTACTTTCATTTTTATCACCTTTGAATTTATTTTACAAAAAGCAGAAAGAATGGTCTTGACACTCAGCTTGGATAATGTTACATCCTTTTAATGTCTTTGTATTGCATTTAGAATAAAACCCAAAGCTTCCTCTACAGCCTGTAGGACCTATCTGTTTTAAGCACTATCCTTTCTTCAATCTCCAACATCCAAGAATGTCATGTTTTTCTTTCCACTTCAGCTATGTGCTTTTTCTCTCTGGTGCTGAAACATTCCAAGCTCTTTTCAGGCTGAGTCTTTGAACACAATACTCCTTACGCGAGAAATGCTCCTCTCTTCTCTTTGCACATCTAGTTCTGTTTCACCTCTCAATCTTTTTTGAAATGTCACGGCCAAAGATATATCTTACTTGCCCTTATTTAAAGTGAGGGTCAGAATTTAAGAAAGGAAGAACAAAAAAATTCCTCCCCATTATCACCTATTTCAGTACCGTTCTTTTTTCTTAATAGCACTTGATTATGATTTGCAATTCACTAATTTTTGTGTCCTTATTTATTGTCTATTCCTCTACTAGAATGTGACCAAAAAGGGCCAGAGATCATGTCTATTTTGTTCACCATTTGAGTCATAGCAGAATGACTAGCCCTAAATGGTCATAATTAAATATTTTTAAGTGAATTGTCAATATTTAGAAACCTATTCACTCCCTATGTTTGAATGTGTATGTACTATTCTGCCATCTTAGATTTCCCTTGTTAAATACTTGTTCTTTATTTTCTTCCTCAGAAAAATCTACTCAGTGCTAGTATCAACATAACAACTGTCTACTCTTCTACTTACTCAGTATGAATGATAAATGACATACTTGGTGAACAAGTTCAGGGCAATTGGCTTTGAGGAGGTTTAAACATCTCCCTTTAACCATTTTCTTCTTTCGATAAATTTAGTTTATTGAAATTATAAAATATGCACCAACTGCACTCAAATATAGTTTGGTTCTAATCTAATATCTAATCAATCATTTTCCTATATTGTGCTTTTCAAACAACCCACTTAAAATATCTTAAGAATCTGTAATAATCAGGACTATATTCTTTTAGTGCATTATCTTTGTAGAAGAAAACAATGAAATTAGTTTGTTTTCTTAAATAAAATAGTATCTATATCAGTGAGTTTATACTACAAATCTAGAAACATGATGGAATTCAAACAAAATAATGTGTACACCTTATCTAGCTAATTGGCAAGAAAGAGAGGAGGGAAAATTATAGGTCATCAGAGAATCTTAAAATAAGGATGGTACCAGCTATTAATAACTTTTTGTTTGGCTAGGAATTAATTACCTATTAAAAGATCTTGTATACTGCATCAGATGGATAAAAAGGAGGATTAGCAATGCAGAATTAATCCAAGCAGACATACTTGATTACTTGTGGTAAAATAAAATTTTAAAATTTTAAAAAGGAAAAGAAGAGAAACCAGTATTTCCCAACAAATGATGGATTCTTACATTTTCTAACAGATAATTCCTCTGGGCAGATTCCAATGTCATTTGTAACATTTCCAATAGTTTTAATCATCTGAGGATTCCATAACTCAGAGAGCCCATAGTGGAAGCTATCTATACTTTATCCTCTTCTCCCATTTCAGTTTCTACCTGTAACTCACTCAACAACCAAAAAATTCAGCAGCTTCAGATAGCCCTCCTCTAAAAGACCATTAAGACTACCAGTGAAAATACAAGATGACCCACTTATTTTGAATTTTATTATTTGAAAGTAAGTTCAAAGTGTTATTGGTTTCACTCGCTATTTAATAGTTATCATCACATGTAACGCTGTACATTCCTAGGTAGCCCGTGGCTCTGAGAAAAACAATCAACATAACTTATGCTAAAAAATATTTGTTAGATTCAGAATTTATAGAGTTCCAGTCAACTCTAAGTAGTAACTGAATTTGGGGTATACTGTATTATGTAGATTTTTTTTTTAAATCTCAATTCAAACATCTTTATAAATTGAATAAACAGCCATTGTCAAGGTACTAGCTATATCCTCATACATGACAGGTAGTACTGCAACCTCATCTCTGTAATATTAGATGGGGCAAACTAGATGCGTTTTACCCCAAGAAAAGTTCCCCTCAAATGTATGAATTAATTATTATAATTGAAATTATAATAAGCAAACTACTCCTCTCCCCAAGGAATATTTTATGTTTAAAGCAAGCCTGACAAAAAAACAATTCAGCATTATCTGTAGTTGAATTATATATTGGCAAACACTGGCATTAAGATTTTTAGCTATGTACATATGAAAATTCTTTGTTTAATGGTTCACTATTTACCTAAAAACATTAATCTAAATAAATATAATAGGAGTGATGCTATTTTTAGGTAGGACAAAATTAATTATACCTAACTCCCATAAAAAGCTCATATTGTACTTTGCATGCATCATTCAAACAAGTACATTTCAGTGTTCAGAGGCATGCCTTGACCTATAAAATATATTTCGATTATTTCATATTTTTTAAAACTATTTCTAATAAAATGAAATTTTAGTCTCGCATTTCTCCCTTTAATGCCTAAGAGGAAAAAAAATTTATAAAAACCACTCTTTGGACATTAATAAGTTCTACCAGATAAAGAAAAGAAAAGAAAAGAGAGAGAGGTTTAAAAACAGGCAGAACTAGAATCAGAAACAATTATGGGCATTTTTTAAGACATTCAATTGCCCTGATTATCAATTTTTTTAGTTAAGTCAGGCTTTTATTTGGTTAAAATCGGTGCTTTGCAAAAATGAGAGAAGACCTTCCCTTAAGTGGGATCTCAAAGAAACTCTTAAGAATTCTCAACAGCTCTTCCTGTTTTAGGTTTCTCCTCCAATTTTAGATGTACCTGCTGGCTCCAATTCCTGAGCTTTTCAAGGTGTTTTCAGAAGTAAATGACTCACCTTACTGCATTGTAATTCTGTATTGCTGCAGTCAAATTTCCCCTTTCTCAGATCTAAATCAGTTACCATTTGTTCTTTGCTTTCTCTCTTCTATAATTTTATTAACACCTCTTTTCTGCTGTCATTTTCTCTAGCATTCATTTTGCCCATGTGGATTTATTTTATTTTCTGTTACTCTCAGGAAGCACAGGTAAATATATATGTTTAACTAAAAGTCTACAGACATTTTTTAAAGTATGGGAATATACATAACATCATTTTCATTCTATCCATCCTTATAAAATGTAATGCTTAATAAGTTCTTAAATATATTTTAAATAGTATATATAGGGGAGAAAGGGAGTATAGGGGAATATACCAAATGTCTACAGTAGTTGGATTGGTACAGTTAGTTCATATTCTTTTTTTGCATTTCGTATATTTTTAACTTTATAAGAAGGTGCATGTTTATTTTTATATTGGAATATAAATTAAACTTCATTTTCTTAAAGCACAATTAGATTAGAATATTTTACACTTCTACTATTCATGCTAAAAGTAGACACTCTCCCATGGGTGAGATTGGAAACAAGCAACAAAAAGACGAGAAAAAAGTAGAGGATAATGTGGTTTGTCACTTTTGGCTTCTTTTGTTTTGGACTGTTTTGATTGGTTTGGCTGGAAATAGTTCTTTCCCTTATGCATGAGTTTCTCTGGGCTACCATAACAAAGTACCACAAATTGAGTGACTTAAACAATGAAAATTTATTGTCTCATAGTTCTGGAAGCTAACAGTCAGAGATCAAGGTGACAGCAGGGCATGCTCCTTCTGAAGATGCTAGGAAAGCATCTGTTCCAGGCCTCTCTCCTAGCTTCTGGTAGTTACTTGGATTGTGGAAGCAGAACGCCAATCTTCATATGGTATTCTACCTGTGCACATGTCTGTTTCTGTGTCCAAATTTCCCCTTTTAATGAGGACACTAATCATACTGCATTAGAGTCCACCCTGATGACTTCATCTTAACTTGATCATCTGCAAAGATCCTAATCCTAAATAAGGTTATATTCACAGACACTGGGCAGGGGGATGTTAGGGCTTCATCATTTTGGGCAGCACAATTCAACCCAAAACATCTCATTAATGTTAAAAGACTCTTGGGAATTCTAAAATTCTGTTCACTGCGTCCAGCTGAATATCATGTTGATGCTCTAAACTAGGGAAAACTCTAAGAAGTAGCTGTGCTAGAGATATTTTTTAGATATCAAAATCACTGAGCATTGTTTATAAAACACATACACCAGTGCCTTCTATTCTCAATTAGCGATTCCAACTGAATCAGTTTGGGGAGGGGAACAAGCAATATAAAGTTTAAAATTTCTCCAGGCTCTTCTGATGACCAATCAGATACGGAAGTCACTCATCCCCAAAGTATGCTCCTCTGGGTATGCAAAATGTAATCTATTGGTGTGCAAGGAAAAATATCAGAATTTCTCTTCCTATTCATTTTAGCGTAGACTTTCAAATATCTGCTTATATGTATTTTTCTTAATGTAACTTACAGTATAGTAGTAATTATATATTACACACATATATAAAGGTATATAATTTATAAATTAAAATATATGTAAGAAGTACACTTTCAAAACCTTTAACTGATGGGAGATTGCAAGTGAAGGCATTTGGAGACCATTGTCCTGAAGGGTACCGAGATAGATCATTATCTGGTCTTTTCTATCATGCGGACACTCACTGAAGATGAACACAATGATGAAGACCACAGTGATGAGCAGGACTCCCATTGGACTTGTAATAAAAATAAGTTTTGGGACATTGTAATGGATAACTTAGTACTTACTATGGCTTTAATTTGCACCATTAAAACATTCTATACACCAGTCTCATTATATAATGTAGACGTTTATTGCTACACAATGCACAAACTGTATGTGTAAATCTGCTTATGCATAAATCAGAGTTTCACTGGTGCATTTTAAAGCAAGAGAAATACATTGACATGAGGATTTTTTTTTTTAACTTCACCTTGAAAAAAAATCAGTAAAAATAGATCCAAAAAGTAAAGAAAAATAGAAGCTGGGAATTCAGTTACATGATAGCTCTTTATACAGCTTGAAGGAGAGAGAGAGAAAAGAGAAGACAATAGGAAAGGGAGAAAGGGAGAAAGGTTTTTTTAGTTTGTTTTTGTTTTTTGTTTTTAACAGAAGGAACATAGAAAGATTCCAGGTATTAAATCAGAGGGAAAATACCTTCCTTATAAACAATAACGTCCTGCCAGTTGTGCTGAGAAAAAATGAGGTGGAATTGATTGTGCCAGAATTAGATAAAACACTAGCAAAAACAAAGCTTCTGGCATCCTGAGGAGGGAGCCAGGAAGTACAAAAAAGATCCGCTCCATGGCAGTCAGCAATTAGATACCGATGAAGCTAATCCACACCACAAACTTGTGAAGGAGGTAGATTTTCCTCCTTGTCTCTTCTCACAAATAAGCATTAATTTTAAGTGCAGCATGGACAGGTGCACAGAGAGTCCCTACTGTTTTGACATTGCATTGGAGAGTTTCCAAGCAGCAAGCTGGTACAGTCCTTGAGTTTCTTCCACTTCACTGCTTCTCAAATTCACTTACATCTACAGACAGCCCGTCTCCTTTCTGCAGCATGCAGGGGCAGATTGGCTATTCTGGCAGCCAGAGAGGTTCATTTTCAAAAACTTGGAGACAAAACATCCATGAATTTATTCAGCAAGTGGCAGCAGGAGCGTCCAGTCACTAATATGAACTGTCTAGGATGAGTCTATTCAGGCAACATGCTTGGTGATCATCTGCCTATTAGATCAGTGACTGTGGACTGAATTGCCAACATCTTTATGCTCACGGAGATGGGCTATGTATTCTGAGTCACTGCACTTAAGAGCAAGGCAGGTAATATATGAATTTATACTGGACTCAATACAGAGAAAGCATTTAAAAGAAAAGGGCTTTAACTTCATACAAATATAGAAGTTCAGCATTGTAATTACCCTTCTACATTCTACAGTACCCAATACTGGATGTCCATTTACTTTGCTCACCTACTTTGCTTTTTTACCCTTTGGAGGGAGGCAAATAAGAAATGAAAGAGGAAAAGCTGTTTCATTTACTTCTTTCCTCTCCTTCTGAAGATCCCAAATAAAGAGAAAGTATTCCTACAAAGAGCATTAGCAAATGTATTAATGGCTATAGTTCATTAAATAAGAGATGTCACAAAGGCATTGCAAAACCTCGGGGAAATGTGTCCTCATTTTACATATAGCATCCTCCCTCCTTGTCCCCAAAGGTTTATAGACTCTGCCACCTGTCTGGGTGACAGATCCACTGTGTCCACTGCAAGCTTTCCAGGTGGTGAACAGAGAGTGAAGCAACATGAGGGACCATTTGTAACATAAAGACATCTGCCAACTCTGCCCTGAAGATTCAGTGAGGACCAATGACATCTGTATAGATCAATTCAAGTTCCTTAGAAGGAAGGACCTTCCTTCTAAGGAAGAATAAATAAGTGAAATAAGAGGATATTAATTTTTCCCTAGGAGTTAGCAGGTACCTGATGATCCTGTCTACAATATGTGGATATAGCTATTGACACATAGATAGATTAGATAGATTGCCAACCAACACAGAAGAAACAATAACAAGGTTAGAAGAAAAAATACAAAACACTATTGTCTCCTAATAAAAGTAACCGATGCCCTGTGCACTGGAGGAAAGATTTATATGGATGCAATTAAGGTACAGAAAATTTGAGCTCTTTCTCTAAATTTCACATACTGAGAAATAACTGTTATAAAATGCACTAGATAAAGATCATCTAGTAAGGGGGTACTATGTTTTAAAAAGGAAATGGAACTTGATGAATTAGAAGTCACTGAAGTGTGCAATAAAATCTCATTTTTAAGACATCTATGAAAAAATAAAATAAGCCAAAAAACAATTTTAAAAATCATTCCAATTTTGGCTTGAACCCAAACTATATTTTTTTAATAAACTTTGAGAGTATCATGTTTAAAGATAAAGTTATATTCTTTGAAATAGAAACTTGAGCAATTATGAATGCTTTAGTTAAAGATAATCATGTCTTGCATTTTAAATCCAGTCATGCAGCTTGCAAGCGAATGCCAGAATGGACTTGTTTTCCTCTCTATTTAGAAAAGAGTGGAGGGAAGGGAAAACTACACATGGCATCATTGGAAACAAGCCAAGTGGCAGAGTGCTGGGGAAGGAATTGGAAGCCACACTATCTGAGATATCAAACTGGTGACAACTTTCAATGCATTTCAAAAAATAAGATATTGCAGAGTACAATAAGCATAAACTTTATAACAAAAGCAGTGAAAATTGTTTCACCCCCCCCTTTTTTTAATTGCAATTATCATTCTAACTTTCTAAATGTTCCCATTTGATTTCAGCTACACTGCTATTTGGTATAAATGTTAAGAAAATCTTAAAGACTATATTTTTCTAATCTTGAAAGATGCCTCAACTTTTTTGGAGAAAACAAAGTTCTAATAAACAAAGGGAATTTGGAGGTAACTTCTGCCTGATTAAAAGTGGAAAATATCAGAAGGAATCATTGCTGAAGAAAAAAGAAACTGGCTATTAAAATTGTTAGCATTCTACAAGACCCATAATCTAGTCCATGATACGTGATCATAATGGCCCTTCTGTGTGAGGCCCTGGGAGCATCTCCAAGGCAGTTATCTTCTCTGATCTCCAGACTATTGCACAAGATAGAGAAATGCTGTCCACCAAATTCCCACTTTGCAGGTAGTAAATTCTCAAGTGCAATAAACTTGAGTCTTGCTTAATGATCCAGGAAAAAAAAAATAGAAGGGGTTCAGTTTGCTGGGTCTAAAGTGTGTCCGCCCAGATTGATAGAGATCTTTGCATTTCACTCTCACGGAGGGAGGGAGCTTATACAGCCCCCACCAGGAGGAGCGATATCAGAGAGAATCTGGCTACTCTCTTCACTCTCATCCTCTCATTCACTGTTTCCCTAGAAAAGAGGAATAGCTTAGTTTAGAAATGAGACTGGGAGAAAGCCTCTGAGTAGATGTAGCTCAAACCAATTTGGGCTCATTCTCCTATCTAGCCTACCAATGGATACAAACACTCTCCTCTGTTCCAAGAGATAATCACATCAGGACAGGCACTGCCTGGAAAAGATAGAAACCCAGAGTTTAAGGTGGGCAGATTGATTCAGTTGGGAAAAGAGCAGAAATCCTGGTTTTAGTTGCGGGCTTAAACAGGGTCCTCAAACTCAGCTTTGTTAGCTGTGAAGCTGTTGTTTTGATCATTTTTTATAGCTATCCTTTCGTTGGTTCAGCATATAGAAGTACAAGTGGCCCTCCAAACACTTCCATCACAGTGTCCTATCAAGTAGTTTAAATGAATCAAAAAAAACCTAGTTCATAATATTTAGCTTAGTGACCACGATGACAATGATAAAAATAACTACCATGCTTTGACACTTACCATGTGCCAAACACTATGCTACCTATAACTGATTTACATGTGTTAACTCACCAAATGTTCGTATAGGTCTATGAGGTCGTGACTACCATTATAGTATCACATAAAATAATGGGGGCAATCCGAGTTTAATAAACTTTCCAAAGCCACAGAGCAGAGGCTTCCCTCCTCAGATTCTCATTGTCACTAATAACTTTAGGTATTATCTAACTATCATCTTAATATTATCAGTCACTTTATAATGAATATTATTTATTATTGCTTAAAGAAATCTGTTAAATCTGTTTACTTTGACTACTTGGGATGATGCATTCATGTATTTTTGTTGTTTTTTTATGTAATTTTCAGAAATGGTAATAATAGTAAGAGGGACAATACCTGACATTTATGTGTCAGGAACTATATTAAGAACTAATATTATCTGATAAAATCTCCAAAACAACTAAATGATATAATGGTATTATCGTCACCATTTTGCAAATGAGGTTTGAAAACTTGGGGTGCCTTTGCCAAGGGTACTGAGGATTAGAGGCAGTTATCAATGTGTATGTGTCAGACTCTGACATCCACTTTCTCAACTCTGTGTCATGCAGATGAAATTTGAGATGAATAAATATATCAACACATCTTTAATCATTGATCGGTCTATAATACCCCCAAAATTAATTCATACAAAACTTTAAGCAAACATATCCTCATAGCAGGCCATTTAAATATAGTCAATAGGTTTATTATTTATATCTCAAATCATAATTATGTGTACTTTTTGTTGCATATTTAAATCATAAGCCACATCATAACTCTCCACTTTTGAAATAATTTGGAAAAATTTGAAATGCAAGGGGACCGAAGTGGTTTATTTATTTATATTTCACAACGCAAAAATCCCAAGTCAAGTTTATGGCACCGAATAGCAAGCCCAGAGCTTATCCTAAAAAACTTCCTGGATGTTTTCATATACGAAAACTACCATTCACTTGTTTACCATAATAGTTTTGAAAATTCTGACTCTCAGTAAAACACCCTTCTGCTTTTTTTCAGGAAAAAAAAAAATCTTAAACTATTTTCTATCATGTTCATATATCTCTTCTAGAAAAAAAACACATTACATTTTTGAACAGTTTATTAGCAACAACTCAAAGATCTATCATTAAATGGCAAATTACAAGGACTAACAAGGAAGCTCTGGAATGCAGCCCATTCTACCTGCATTGAAATTTGATATAATATAGTCACCTCTCTGTAAGTAATGGGAGCTCAATAAATATGGACTGCATTGTTTACCTATTGAGTTGGATTGGTGAGAGGATAGGTGTGCACAGGATATTCAAGCAGCTTATGGATGAGGAGGAAAGTAGGGTACGTACAAACAGGGCAATTAGAAGCAAAGTGTTTTTAAAGATACCCTGAAACATAACTTCAATCACTGCCATAGCTAGAGACCACTGGGAAACTCTTGCAGCAGAGGCTTAAGCTAATGCCCAGCTAAAATGAAATGGTTACTTTCACAAAGATACCAGCATTCTCCAATGAGAGGAGATGCAGTTTTGAATGTAGGACACTTTGCATGTGTGTTCGGTAAAGAATGGGCTGCAACATACAACAGAAACATTTTCAGCTCAAATGTATTCAAAATTAAGCACGTTCCCCAAATATATTGCCTCTCTCTCTCTCTCTCTCTCTCTCTCTCTCTCTCTCTCTCTCTCTTTCTCTCTCTCAACTGCATTCATTTATCTATATAAATGTCTTATCACTCAATTTGTCAGTAATACCATAGAACACAAATACATTATAGCATAATAGTTTTAATGACATTAGAAGGAAAAAAAGTTGAGAAGCATAGTATTCTAGAATTCTATGTTAAATAAGTAGCCTCATGGCTCTTTTACCCTACTTAGAGTTTAAAAAAAAGAAATAGAACATAACACATATATCTGTTACCTCAATTTGTTATGCACATTTTTATATTAAACCATTTTTTACAATTGTTGACTGTTCATTATTCACAATAATTTATTTCTAAAGTGGCATATTCACATTGCCCAAGTCACCCTACTTAACTTTTTCCATGGTGTTCCCATCTATCTGGATTTCAAATCAATATAGTTTAATGTCATAAAAATTTGCCCTGAGGCAAAATACTTAAGTAGGAGCTCTCAGCAGAATCTTTCTCATCGCATCTTTAAGTGTCTTTACCATTTTTCTTGTCAACGTCTTTTTCATATCAGAAATTCTTTGTATGTCTAGTGACCTCATGGGCTCTCTGCCCTCTGATTATCAAAGCTTTTCGTGTCTACTAAATTAACTGGATGGGAAAACATGCTCATGCACGTGCGCGTGCATGTGGGCACGCGCGCACAGGTGGAACCATGAGATGAGAGTAATCAGGAGAAGTGGATGCAGTAGGACAGGGGGTCTGTGGAGCAAGAACAGGAGCGCTGTTTTAGAACCAGGAGGAGAATGGGTTCCTGGTGAAACGTGCTACAAAGGCCACTGTGGAAAAGTCTGGGCATCGTCAGGGATCACATTGAGAAGGCACTAAGAAAGTGATTGATGTCAATGGATGACTGCATTATAGTAACTGCATGGTTTACCCCTGCAAGGGTTTTATAGTGTTCAAAGGGACAAAGTAGTTGGGGTTAAAGTTGGGGGGGTTAGTTGATATCTTTTTGTTTTCCACGAGAAAGGATTTTATCTAAACACTCCTGGTTTCTTGCCTGCCCCTACTCCTCTCCACAGGGGCAGAATGTGACACCTGGTGGATTGGTCACCCATATCATTCCACTTTCCTCTAATGGGTTGAGTTTATCGTCACAAGCCCTAAAGGCAAGAGATTTCAGGCACCATCTGCCCTCCATGAGTAGAAAGGCAATGTGTCTCTGGACAAAGGTATTTGTTCTGCAGACCCAAAGTTTCCCTCAAAGGCCTGGAACAGGAAGACCGGGAGTAGAACAGGACTCATCTAGGTCATAGTGGGCCACAATTACATGGGGAAGACCTAATCTGTTCTCCGTCGCTCTGATACGCATATATTTCTCAATTGGTTCTAAAGTTAGAGGATAGAGATTTCATTTATGAGTCCTGATAATAATTTTTAATCTTTAATAATTTTAATGGAATTTGAGTTGTTCATGACAGGAAGACAAGAACAATTCTGACAATCTTTGAATCATATTCCCTAGCTAGCAACTGATTTTAAATGCCCATAAATCAATTCTGCATTTCACTATATATTCAAACCTTATATATCACTTAGTGTCACATTTTGAATTGTGATATTTCCTATAGAAATTAGAGACACCTTTATGTTCACATTAACAGTACAATTCTCTCACCTATTATCATCTATTTCACCATCTAAGCCCCAGCTAAGATCCCATTGTTTTTTTTATTTAAACTCCCAATTATGTACCCACTCTATTTTCTTCAATTGACTTATTGTGTATGCCACACAACTTGTTCTTTTTTCTATGGTATAATCTAGATATCAGTGATGGTTTTCCTCCCAAATTAATATCTAGATAAGATTTTACCTTCCATGAGTTGCAGAAAGTACAATGCTTTTCATAAGATTTGTTTTAATTTGTAGGGTTCTTGAACTCCTGGTCATTTCTGGCTCCATTTTCTTCCCTCTGACTTCCTTTTTGTGCTGAATTTTTGTTCTCTGCTCTGCCTTTTACTCTCCTTTATCTCTATCCCAATAGAGATCCAAACTTGGAACACTATTCTTTTATTGTATTGCTATAAGACTAACAAAAAATTTTATGTGCCTAGCACATTTATAAAGATATCAAGAGATAAAAGGCATTACATGGAGGAAATGCAATATAATAATTAAAATTTAATATTAAATAGTGTTGTTCTTTAAAGTTCATTTTGTCATTATGATGCTTGGCCATCTAACTCGCTCTTATTTTCCTCTTCCCATTTCTTTTTTCTGTCCTCTACTCTGCTAGGAAAATGAGAATAAAGGAAGTGAATGTTTCTTTCAGACCCTTTCCTCAAACTCTGGTCAAAATTCTGCATACTCCAGAACTCAGCAGAAGCTCTGGAAGCACCACTTATGGGTAGCATATCACATACTGAAGGTTTCATTCTTCTGGTCACATTGCCAATATTTGCTTTTTTAGAATTTCTTGAAAACAAATCTTTACTCTCCACCTCATTGAATGAGCCTCCTAGTCAAGGATAATGTTTTCATTTCACAACTCCACAGCATCCAGCATGTATAAAGTGCATAATGTTTTCTTAGGATAATAGGGAAAGTGCTAGGGAGCAGTGACTAGGACTAGGTCACTAGGGAGAGGCTAGCTTTAAGCTCAGATCAGGCTAAGGAATTAATAAACTAGGTACCTAAGATCTCCAACATCTTCTACTTGCATAGTCTGAATTATCAATTGACTGCACTCTTATTTTGCATCTTTTCTCTTTTCCTAACTGCTAATTCAGCTTAGAAACTGGTCTCTGATTTCCATAGTTCTTATTTTGAACCATAAGGTCTACAAAGATCACCCTCATGTAGCCTCTTAGTAGGAAAAGACAAACTGCTTTCTTGAAATACAAGAAATGAAGCAATCCGTTAAAAAGTTTGCTTCATTTAATTGTTCTTTCAACTTTGTCTCTATTTATCACTATACTGAAAACATGTTCATGACACACAACAGGACTAGAAAGAAGTGCTAAATATTGCATGCAAGCTCTAAAAATCTTGTAGACAGCACCACAAAAATTCCCTTAAATTAGAAAGAGGAAAAATTATTACTACCACTGGAAATTTTATTTCCTTGGATAGTCCTAGTATCTAAAAAACAAATTTCTAGGTATATATTACTTCTTGACCATCTGCTTAATTTCTTAGCAGTATAACTTAATTTCTTAATTTCTTAATTCACCTGCATTATAATTTTGACATATTAAAATCTTAGTTCACCAAAACAATTTTTAAAATAATTTTCCTTTTCTTTATTTCTCTGCAATTAAAGAATATTTAGTCATTAAATGTTTATTAAGGACATTGTACTTCGGAAGGTGCTAAAATACAAACATGGTGGTGTTTTGTAACAAACTGAGAATAACAATAATAATAATAATAATGAAAGTTGTCAAATTTTTTGCTATAACTAGTATTTTATACCTCTGCTTCAGTAACAAGTAAAGGGAAATTTTTTTCAACAAATTAAATTAAGATTTTCAGGCATCTAATATTAAAATTTAGGAAGGATTATTAATTATTTGAAAGCATGGGTATCTAACATAAGAAATCTTTCTACAATCTATAGAACACCATAGTTTCCTAACAGATCACCTGAGGGAGACTAGAAATATATTTCTTACTTGTCTAAGAATCTTTCCACTGACCATAAAACCCAAGCCCTGAACTGACCATGAAACTGAGTATTTATTCTCCATATCTAAGAAGTGCACTTAGAAGACCTAGAAAACATACTCATGAAATAGTTACTATGTACCAGAGCAAAATTCCTGAAACCAGTTTCTAATTTTGCAAGATGTAACTACTATACAAGGAAAAAAAGTCATGAGAAGAGAACTTGCTCAGTTGGAAAGGTAATAAGCTGAGAAGAAATAGAAATGGATAAAATAAAAAGGGATTATAAGGAAGTTAAACAATGTAGGAAAGGAATATAAACCACCTATAATGGAAAAATAACAACAGAACTGTTGCTGAATACAATAAAATCCCAGACAAGGACTCATACTACAGGCCATATTCTGACCAGAAGGTGATGTTCATATCAGATGAATAATTTTTAAAAAGACTAGGAAGTTAGAGAAATTGCTGTATTCTTTGGTAAAGAGAAAATGAAACCAAAATTATAGGCTACTTAGAAATTAATAACAAAAGAATGATTATAAATCAAACCCTAAGGTTATAGACAAAGCTAGTTCAGCATGCTTTATAATTAAAGAAAATAGGAATAAAAACTATTGAACTAAGTATTCAATTCAATATATTTAGAAAAAGAATAATGCAACAATCATGAAAAGTAAAAGATTATTAAACACTAGAAATCAACAAACCAAGAAACATGTCCCAGAACTAATTATTTGAACATATCAATAAAACAGGCTGATGGTGTATTCCTAAGTGAGAAAGAGGGGGTGGTGGGAAAAGAGGGGAGAAAGAGAAAATAACAGAGAGAGGAGTAAGAGTTTTTGGAATGAAAATACTGAAAAGGTATTATACCATTTATCATGAAATGTAAATGCTTGAGAATAGTTAATATAAAAACTTTGAAAGTAAACATAACGTAAGAAGACTTATTATCTGGTATATTAAATTTTAAATAAATAAATCGATGAATAAATAATTAAAACAAATGTATAAAATATTTTCTTATGTCAGTGAGGAAAGGTGAATTTTAAAAAAAAAATGTTACTAAGAACATTGAAAAATGTTACCACTGAAAAATGATAATTCTCATATCACACTTTATTCTAAAATAAATTCAAAGTGAATTAAGTATTTCAATAATAAAAAGAAACCGTAAATGCATGAAAATGAGAAATAACGTATAGTGACTTATTTCAAGGGGTAAAACATATAAAGTTTGATAGTTTTCACTATATAAAAATTTAAAATATGTGTAAAGAAAAGAATATCATTAATAAAGTGAAAAAGCAATAAAGCAAACTTTGAAAGAAAACTCACACACAGACTACATGGTAATCAAATGTTCATTATCGTCAGTATAAATAGGAAAGCTACAAATTAATAATCAAAATATGAATAGCCCACTAGAAAAATGGGCTTAACTGCATGAATATGATTTTATATAAGAAATACAAATGAGGGCAGCCGGATGGCTCAATTGGTTAAAGCGTGAACTCTGAACAACAGGGTTGCCAGTTTGATGCCCACATCGGCTAGTGAACTGCACCCTCCACAACTAGATTGAAGACAATGAGCTACCCCTGAGCTTCTGGAGGGGCAGCCATATGGCTCAGGTGGTTAGAGCTCGAGCTCTCAACAACAAGGTTACCGATTCGCCCCCTGCAACTAACGATTGAAACCAGCGAGTGGACTTGGAGCTGAGCTGCGCCCTTCACAACTAGATTGAAGGACAAGTCTTTGGATCTGATGGGTCATGGAGAAACACACTGTTCCCCACTATTCCCCGACTGAAAAAAAAATTATTATTAAAAAAATACAAATGATCAATAAACATTTTTTAAAACTCAATCTAAGTATGAAGAAATTTAGATTAAAACAGCAATAAAGAAAACTCTAGACCTATCTGATGAGTGAAACTTACATAAATTATAATATTCACCGTTGATAAACAGTTCTCATAAGGACTGTTAGATGTACAGATAAATAGTACCTTTGGGAAGATAATTTTTTATAAGTATATAACAGACCATTAAATGAGATTTTTCTTGCTATCTGAAGAATTGCGGTCTGGGACACAAAATCGAGAGCAAAAAGTATCAAGTACAAAACAGTTGGTAGGCCAGACACTCCTTTCAGTATTTATTAAGAAGTAAACAAACAATCAGCCTGCATACGAGCCCCCCCCTCTCTTCTTGGCTGATAAAGCAGAGCAGGGAAACAGAGGGTATCAGTGACTGTTTAGTCTGTATAGGGGGCTGGGTCTTGCTCCTTCCCTAAAGCCAAATAACAAAGCTCCAGGTTAACAAATGAAGCTTTTGAGCAATGTACGCAGACACATCACTCACGTACAGGAAGCCGTTTGGGGTATCTTACATTAATGTCACAGCTTATGTGACCTTCCTTAGCGAGCTGTCCCACATAAATCTATAAACTACAGTTGTATTTATGTGAAGCAACTTCAACAGAATAGTTTTTTTTTTTTCCTATTTAAGATCCTTTCATAGATAAAAAGTTACCATTATCCTTCTGCTAGTAAATATCATTATTGGGTTTATCAGGTCATTTGTATGTTTACCAGAAGGTCATTAGCATATTTTCCAGGAGAATTAATGCAGTTATCATTTCATCCTGGACATCTCTTGGGCAGACTGAATTGGTTACAGGACTGCTTCAAATTCTTTTTTTTTCTCCCAAGCCCTAGTGAAATAATTGGGTAAAAGTGTATTTTTAGGTACAAGAATGTTTCATTCAAATAATTATAAACAACTTAGATACATGATAAGTGAAATTTCTTTAAATAAATTGTTTATAATTCATGTTATGGAATAGTCTACAGACATCATGAATGATAATCGGTAGATAGCTATGTTTTGTCATGAAATTATGTTTACAAGAGCTAGTTTAATGAACAGGCAGATTGTAGAACAATACATACCACATACAGTATATTTTATAACACATACACACATACAGAAAATAGACCGCAATGCTACAGAAAATACATTAACAAGATCTATGTATATTATTTCTCCTGTCAAATAGATTTGATTAAAACCTTGAGTTCTGTAATAGTATCACCAGATTCATTAAGACACATTCACACCAAAAATTGTGTTACACCTTGTGCATACTTTACCAAAAGAAAGTTTCTTAACTTTGTAAGTTCTTAAAAAAAAATCTGGAAATCGTTACAGCCCTCCTCCTTTTCCCATACATCATTAGATATAACTCCTTTCTTCTCCAATATTTCCCTGTTTACACATATACGATAAAATGTCACATGTATGTTCACTCTTTTGATTATCTCTGCTACTAAACTGTGAAATTCTCTCAGGACCTCTATCATCTTTATTTCCCTATTACAATATCTGGCATGCAGAATCTAATATCAATAGGTTTATTTTACTAATCTGGGCAGGACGAAATAGTAGAAAGGGAGAGATTACTGCAGGGCATTGCACAATGTGTTACAGAGAATAAAAACAATGATGCAGTGTTTTCATTCTGAAGAATTTAGATTGGTAAAATAACACAATCACAATTTTGTTCCCAAATTGTGGGCCAGAGTTTTTATAGGGGCAGAATGACTTTTACCAGACTCTTCTTTTCCCATCCCCTTCCTATCTTGTTCCATCCATTGTAGGGGAGGACAACTGCATTCCTGAAAGGTATCTTCTCCAAGTAACAGAAAATTCAACTAAGAGTAGTTTAAACCATGTTCATATACTATTACTAGAAGTCTGGAATGAACAGCAACTGGCTTTGGTTCCTCTTTTCAACAAGAAACCAAAACTTACTATTTTTCTACTCTTCCATATTTAGCCCATTGGTTTAGGGCCTTATAGTTGCAAAACGACTACTAAACTTCAAATATTACATCTACATTTTAAGGAGGAATAGGTGAAAGGACAAGGGTAAAGGGTATGCCAGGTGAATTTGTCATTTTATCAGGAATTTAAAAGCATTCCAGGCAGCTCTACTTATCTAACAGCAATTCATGTATCATTGGATAGAAAGAGTCATGAGGCCATGACTACATGGGAAACACTATAAAGAATAGCATTTCATTAGCCAGAAAACGTGACGGCCTCATTTGTTAAGCTAGTCAGTTATCGCCTGGGATATTTCTGGGACATCTCTTGCCCCAATATTTGTGGGCAGTGTTATTGTGTTTTAAAAGTTGCAGACCCGTATTAAGCTTTTTCTCTTGAAAATTGACTTCTATACCCATGTGATAAGCACACATGGCCAGGACTATCCTCCTCTAGTTACGCCCAGTCATGCCTCTTTTTTCTACTTTCTTGCTTTGATGTAGCAACATGGGTAAACAAAATTAAGACCTACCCCTTGATAGGTCCTAACAGTTATTCTATTGTCACCTTGTTTCTTCCAGGTAGACAGTCAAAGGGGACCAGTTTTAAAGGTGCCATTAAAGAGGATGAGTGATGCTAGGAAAACTCACCGAAACCTAAACACAGTTCTTTTTCTCCCTCCCAGCCTTTACCAACAATTTCACTGTGGGCAACAGGTACTAAGTCTTTATTATAGAAAGTAGTATTTCCATTTTCATTTTTATGATTAGAACCCTGTAAGCAGCAAAGGGAACTGACAGTTTCAATTATTTTAACATGTTCTCTCCATAAACGAGCAATGGTGCTGATACCCCAATTTCTAAAATACCCATGATAGGCACGCAGCAATTGGATCCTTGAGTGCATAGAAATATTTGGGTTTTTTTCAACCAACAGATAGAAAAACTATCACTATTACAACGTGAAGTGTATTAAGTATGTTGATGTTATAAAGGGGTTCCTGTATGCAGAAAAGTTGAAAACATCCAAAATTGGGCCAAACAGATTTTTTAAAAAATCAAAGAAGCGAGTATATTCTCATGGCCTGACATTCTAAACTGATAGAATTAGGAGATAAATAAGACCAAAAAACCAACTATGAAAACCAAATTATACTGGTGAGGTAAAAAGAAGAAACACATTCATATGAAGAAACAGATAAGCAATACATGGAAACATTCAAACTTAGATTTTTAAGACTAATGTACACAATATGCAAGGTTTGTGCATACAAATGATGAGTGATAGCAGAAATAAAGGAAAAATTCACAAAAGTTGAGATTTTAGAAATGTGTTATAACAAAAAATGTTTTTCAGTTTACATGCTATTACAAAAGCGAAGGTACTTACTAAAGTTGGCAAATGGCTTACTATTACTGAATATGATAAATAAAATTAGTCATACTCCTATTTTGTTGCTTTTTTTTAATCTTCGAAGAGAACATTTGTTGGAATGAGAAGGATAAGAAAAAACAATGGTAAGAGGGGATTCAAACCAAGACACGTGACACCATCAGAAGAGAATGGATTGGCCTCTGACTAGTGGTGTCCTAACACAAGCCCAGAGACTGGCTGCAGAGGAAACAATGGAGGAAGCATTTACATCCAGACCTCTGGATCTGCCCTTGAAAGGAATGATTCAATAGGCCTATGATAGAGCCTAGAATTCTGTACTTTTTTTAAAGTTTCATGAATGATTTTGATGTGCAGCAAAACGGCATAACCCTTGAGAGACTCCTAGTCTCATGACCTGGATAACCACATATCCTGGATTTGAAAGAGCTTGTCCTCTGTGACCTTTGAAGAATCTAGAAAACAGTGACAATGTTAAAAGAGAACTGGAAACTAGCAATGTTCAAGGCAAAAAAATATATATATATTTAGTTCAGAGGTCCAGAGAAAAGAAGTTTGCCAGTTTTAAAGAAGAGCAAGAAGATGGCAGGGGCTAGAAAACTATGAGGAAGAGGAAAAGCAACAGAAAATGAAGGAGGAAAGGTGCATAGGGACCAGCATGTTTAGGAACAAACGTGGTTTATAATAAGGACACTGCATTTATTCTGAATACATTGAGAAACCATTTAGAAATTATGAGCAGAGCATTTGTTTTAATTATGTGTTTTAAAGATGACATTTGTGGTTGGGGAAAAAGAAGTGGGATGAACAAAATTTGTTGTCTTTAATGTTGTCATTAATAAATTACTGTTAGCTTAACATATATTTGCTAGGGTGGCAGTAGTGGAGATAATGAGAATTTGACAAATTCTGGATATATTTTAAAAGTATAACTGAAAGGATTTTGAATGAATAGGCTATGGAGGAAAAGAGACAAGTCAAAGGAGATTTCTAGACATTTGCATAGTCTCTGGGTAAATGATGGTGCCATCTTGTAAAATGAGGAGTTCTAAGATAAAATGAGGACATGTTTTGGGGATGATGGTGGAGATGGTAAAAAAAAGCAATGATAGAATTCTATTTTGGACGTATTGAATTTGATATTCCAATTTGATCATGAAGTGATGTACGTAGGCAATCGGACCTATAAGTCCAAAGCACAAAGAGAGTTTAAGACTGGAACTGAAGACTGAGAAGTCATCACTAAGGAATATAATTTATAGCCAGAGAATTGGAGGAAACAATCTATGGCATATATGTAGATGAGAATTAGAGGAGAGTTGAAGAATAAACTCTGGTGCATTCCAGCATGAATAGATCAGGGAAGCAAAGGAGAAGAACAGAAACAACCAGAAAAGTGTGTGTGTGGCGGGATGGGGTGGGGGCGTGGATGGACTCTGAGACAGCAGAACTTGGGAAATCATATAAGAAGGTACAGGCAGCAGGCATGGGGACACAGGGATTTGTTTCTTTTTAATGGATACTTTGGCAGTACATTTATATTCACTAACCTATGGCAGAGTTATTTTCTTAAAATAACTACAATATTTCCCATCCCACATGCTATTGTGTAATTTGACCTCAACACTCTTCTTATCAAGAAGTGGGGTTTATGTCCCTTCCCCTCAAATCTGTGCAGTTTGTGACTGGCCTATAATCAAAAGGATCAGGAGAATGGATGCTGTGTAAGACTTCTTGCTATGCTGAGGCTGGGACAGAAAAACAATGGCATGTAACACCTTGCTTGCTGGAATACTGCCATTTTAGCCCTAAACTGCTATACAACCATTTTGACTGATCTAAAGCTATAGGGGCTGGGCTGTAAGGAAGTCCAAACAACTAAGGGAGAGATAACAGAGAGGAGTTCAGAGACTTGTGTATGAAGTCAAAGAATCATTTGGTCAATCTACAGCTTCCCCTACTCCCTGTTCCATCTGTGCTGGCTCCAGCCATGATCTGACTGCTATCACATGAAACACCCCTGGCCAAAACCACCCTGCCCAGCTAATCACTTCCTGAGAGCCTGATTCGTAGGACCTATAAGAGATAACAAAATGCTTGTTTTAAGATACTAAGTTCTTGAGTGACTTGTTATGCAGCAGTAGTGTACAGAACAGAAAAGGAAAGGAGAAAATTGTGGTATTAATTTTATTGACTAAGTCAGAAGGACTGGAATCCCATGCACAAATGTAGAGTTCATCCACGGGAAAAGGTACGTCAGCAATAATTATATATCCAGATGACTGAAGTGGGCAGATTCATGGCGAGAAAATGAGGTATTTGTCTTCTGATTATTCCTATTTTCTCAGTGCTATAAAAAGAGAGTCATCAGCACAGAGTGAGAAAGTGAAAGAAAGGGATGTTGAAACCCTCAGGAAATAGGAAAAGATGTGACATAATCTTTTGAAAGAATGAGAAGTTGAATAGATTAAGGAAATGGAGTAGAATCGAAAGGCAAAGCAGTCCTGAGGAAACATATGAAGCTTGTGATTACAATTTTAAAATGAAAGCTGTGAGTGCATTTGTGTTTTCCCTCCAGCTGTGTTTTCTTCTATGGTGCACATAGGCCTGAAAGCAGGGCTTACCCCGTGTTGGCATCTTACCAAGCAATGTGGAAAAAAGAGAGAGACATGAGGGTTAAAGTGAATTCAAGGGACTGTCATGGTGATAAAGACAAACAGTGCAATGTACTCTGGATAAGAAGAGAAGATTTGTGGGTTTATCCTAGTAGATTTAAGAAGTAGTATGTCAGAGGTATTTATCGGGTAAGTGAATTTAGGAGACATGAAGTAATAAATGAGCCAGAAATATTTGACAGTCGGTGGGTGGAATCCCTGAAATCATGATTTTGTGGAAATTGAAGTTCTTTGTAATAACAAGTTCAGAGTATGACCAAGGGGATGGAGGTTGAGCATAACTGAAGGGCACAAGCATTAAGTCCTGCTACAAGTGCTTTTGTGACAATCTGAGGGGCAACCTTATCATAGCCAAATGGAGCTTTGAGGCCTAAAGAAGTTTAGGGATGGTAGAGTTAAGGCCAAGGGTGGAGAAGATCAGCCTGGAATAGAAAAGTTATTATTAATATTATTATTATTTGTATTTCTAAAGCAAGAGGAAATAAGGAAAGAACAAAGATGTGTAGAAATTCTGATGTTGAGAACTGAGAATTCTAACTGACAGTCAGACAATCTCAGAAGAGTAGTAGTTAATAATGACCACCACAATGTGGGAACTGAATATACATTTGAGAGATTAAATATATTTTTGGAAATTCTGGTGAGGCAAAGAAAGATAAAGGAAAGGTATGTGTGTACAGCCAAGAGTTAAGCATGAACATGTAGGTGAAAGGATGAGGTCTTTCCTGACCTCCATGGGTAAGGTCTTTCCTTACCCATCCTAAGCTATGACATGAAATTACCTAAGAAACTATTTTTAAACAAAAAGCTAATCATTGACATCTTATCTTTACACCTATCATCTAACGATAAATGTGATATTGTCTGCCAGTTCCTGGGCTTACCCAAGTTGGAAGATATTTACTATATATTCTTACTCAAGTTATGTCATTTGATATTCTAGAATTTGAGTTCCCTGCAGTCAGAGTATATACCTTATTCATCTTAGTAGCAGCAGTTATTCTTGCAGCATTGGATACCTAATAGGTACACACAAATATTGAACAGAAATACAACTATACATATATATTTGAGATACCTTCTAGGAAAAACATACATTTATAATTTAATAAAAATTGACTAAGATAAACTTTTCTGGTTTTATGTTGTGACTAGTCTGGTACATTTCTACTTGTTATATATTTGTATTATATAGAATAGAACATATGTTCATGAAAAATCTCATCTAAAGCCAACATTTTACCAGTACTGGCAAATACTTCTTGCGTACTCATCAATCATAATGGCAAGAAACTAATGTGAATGGAAAATAGTATTGTCGGTGTTCTTTAAAAATAAAAACCTATAGTATTGCAAGATTTTAATGCCCAGGTGTTACTTAATGTACTATAAATATGTACAGCAGACAATATCAGAACAAATGATTTCATTTCTATGGTAATCTCAGGGCCAGAATGGAGGGTGCTGGTTAAAAATGGATTCTTTTCATTAGGACCACACAACAGGAGGCAAAATTAACAGACTAAATAGAAGGCCTAATGAATTTAGCAAAAATACAATAAAGCTACCTCTCTATTTTCACTGTTAACATTTAGGAAGCAAGAATGCATATAAAAATGCTTTGTCTGATATATTCCAGCCTATTTCAAGAGATAATTCTACAACTCTTGGATTTCAAATATTGCATTAAATATTTTATGATTTCCTGACTGGACTGCATAAGAAAAAGAGTAGACAAAACAAAGTTTTGTTTTGATTGTTGAGATCACTTAAATTTCTTCTAGCAAACACAATTGTGAACCTTAATCACTGTTGTTCGGAAGAAAATCAGAAGATTCAAAAGGACCAATTAAAATTTAAATAAGCACAATATGAGATTAATAAGTCAAACTATAAAATAAAAATTTCCCCCACTCAACTGGGATTGCTATTGGTCAAGGTTGAAAGAATTCTTTTTAAAATTGTTCATTTATTTGCTGGATACTCTGCCACAGTCCGGGTCCAAAGAATGTAATACTTTAAGGTGGAAAATGTTATCAGTCATTCAGAGGTTTTGCCTACACCAGGCTAAACATCTGCATATTTGGATGAAAGCATAGCTTTCTAATTCACTAGCTGAGAGGAGATGCACCATTATTTGTTATCCTAAGCATCAAGAATGCTAATTCAGTATGCATATCAGACATCAGTGCACTTCTTGTTTGGAATACATCTTATCATGTAAGATTAAGTTGATTTTATTTAGATTATATCCACAAACAAAAGATAATTATACTGCTATGTGACAGGAAAGAATCCACTATTAGCGGAATCTGCTAAGACAAAATTAACACCCTGGAAGAACTTCATGATTTTGGGGAAAAGAGTGGAAGAACAAGAACAAGAGGCCTTTATCAAATCTCTCTCACTAAATAGCAAAGTCAGTTCTGTCAAGTCACTTAAAGGATCTGTGCCTCAGTTTCCTCATG
Source organism: Rhinolophus ferrumequinum (assembly GCF_004115265.2). Classification (NCBI taxonomy): domain Eukaryota; kingdom Metazoa; phylum Chordata; class Mammalia; order Chiroptera; family Rhinolophidae; genus Rhinolophus; species Rhinolophus ferrumequinum. The sequence continues at coordinate 26,267,127 of NC_046288.1, forward strand.
ATAGGCTTGGAAATTCTTGATTTGTATATCTCTAGATACAGTGATAAGATTAGTGATTAACCATAGATTAGTAGTTAAGAGTTTAAGCTTTATAGAACTGATCTGAATCCCAATTATCACTAACTGTTATAAATTTAAGCAAGCTTTAATTTCCTCAACTGTAAATTTTTGACAATCACAGTATTTGAACATTAAGTGAGAACATAAATCCTGAATGCTTAGCACAGTGCCTAGAACATTGTAAACAACGGAAAAAGTGCATTTGGAAAACTCAAAGAGAAAACATGTTCAAAGCAGCATGAGAAGAGGGCCATAGCCTCCAACAAATTTCAAATTTGAGATGCCAGAACATGTAAGTCACACCCAATTTTCTAAACTTGCAGAGGTTAAAATGAGTAAACTATCATTAGTACTGGCATAAACCATAACCAAAATTCAATTAAACAAAAAGTATATTTATGTTCCTCCCTGCCTCCATTTATGTTATGTTCTTTCTTAATTTTTATTAATACCTGTTCAGAGATAGCCCACAAGTCCCCAGAAATCAGCCCACCCTTCCTCAAAGGCGTCAAACTGGATGTCAAATCTGACAATCTGACCTACCGATATGCTTCCTGTAGTGTCAGAGTGCTTAAAAAGATTACCCAAAAACTGAATTTTTGGAGTTTTAAAATAAAATTGACATTCCTGGTGTAATAAAAATTTAGAAAACCTGGTAGCCCTCAACACACATACGCACATGGCACAATCTGCTGAAATATAAAAGCAGATGTCCTGTAAAAAGGCATGGACTATCTAGTTCTCATGGTCCTCATCTCTCATTATTTTTCTTGATATCGGGGCCCAGCAGCAGTCACCATTTATGGTCATAACGTAACAGAGTATTTTTCTTATGGCAAAGAAACGGCTCTCTTATACTTACACCTCTATAAAAAACTAGAGTAAGAAATTAAACCTTTAGGCTACAAGTTTCAAAAAAAAAAAATGAGTGACAAAAATTTTTGTGGATTTGAAGACTTGTAGGGACATATTTTTTAAACTTCTTATTGAAGTAAAACATATATACTGGAAAGGACTCCAATCATAGGTATACAGCTCTATGAGTATTCATAAGTTGAATTTTTCTACACAACCAATACCCAGATCAGGAAACAGAATATTATCAATACCCCAGAAGCCCCTTTGTGCGTCTTTCCATCCAGCACTCCCATAAGGGAGCTATGATCCTAACTTCTAATGTCAATGCATTAGACTTGCTTTGTCTGTTGAACTTTATGAAAATGGAATCATTCAGAATGTATTCCTGTATGTCTGCCTTCTTTTGCTCAACATCTTGTTTGTGAGATGCATTCATACGGTTACATGAAGTTATAATTCTATGGCTGTATTTTTAATGTGCAAATAAAGCTTGTTCATACCCCACTAACTTACATTACCTGTCTAGGCCCTATTGGCAACTGAGTTTGGCACCCTAATCTAAACATAAATCTTTAAGAAATCCTTTCCCCTTAAATTCTCAACATCTCAAAATCCCGCTGGCTTTTCCGCAACCATTTAACTTCCTGCTTAGTGATTTAAATTTTCAAATGGTCTTCCTTGCTCATGCACAAATAAAAATTGCAACAATCACTTATGGATTATCCTCTTAGCCATCACCAAACTTGCTCCCCTCCATTTCGAAATGGCCTAAAACATCTTGAATTGTTTAAAAAAAAAAAAAAAAAAGATTTTCTGTTACCTCGCTTCTATATTTTCTTGACGAAGAAAACGTGGTGTTCAGATAGCACAGCTTCTTTTTAAAACAGCCTAGAATCAGTGCTTAGTGAGCAAAAGAATTACATATATTAAAATAACCCTTTTGATCAATTCTAAATGATAAAATATTTTGCATCCAATTTGTAGCCCTCTTCAGTGACTGATACCACATCACTAATTACCCAAGACTTTTCAGGAGAATAAAACCAGCGATTACTAACCACAAATTTACAATCTGTCCAGACATTTAACAGCTAACAAAAAGTCTTGTTCTTAAGACACCCATACAGTATATACGTGTACTTTTAAATGTTTCTTTGGAAAAATGAATGTGTTATGATTCAACATATTATTTGGGCAATAAAGAGGAAATATTGCATTTGCTGTCAACCAAGAATTTCACTGTGAGTCCTCTACTTCATATTTTCTCTTGAGATTTTTCAATAGGCTTTGAAAACAGATGCTGAGCTGGAAACTAATCCAGGAAATAAACAAAGCCAAGGGGAAGAAATAATAATAATGGACAGTTGTACTTGATTGTTTCCATGGTCCAGACATCCTCCTGAGTGACAGATAATTCATCTTCTGTCAGTTTCCATTGCCTAGAGATCATTCTGAGCGTTGTTATCAGCAAAACCTCCACAAAGTGAAGGATTTTCAAACAGGAAACCATATGTGATGTGGTCAGGCCCTGCATGTGATGGGGATATTTGGGTTAATAATGATTGATGCCGTATCACATTTCATAAAGTACACACTTGCCAAATCAGGTATTTCTGTCATCACAAAGGAGCAGTTGCTGAATGCCGTTACAGCAAAGCACCAAGGTCAAAGAGGAAGGAGTGAATGCAAAAGAACCCACGGCCCTTACTTAGAAAGGTGGAATAATAAAATTAGGATAATGATGAAGCATACTGCGTAGGGTTTACATGACAATCCTTTCTAAATGTCTGCTATTTATCTGGGAAATCTAAAACATCCCAAATTTCCCATACTTATAGCATGTACATTGTTGTTTTGTTTGGAGAGGAGGTATAGTTTTTACTTTGTTTCTCTAAATTACTATATTTAGTAAACCCTTAATGTCATTATTTTATCAAAATCAGTGATTAAAATGGTAAACTATTGTTTTTTCTAATAACTGATTTGGTGATTTGGGACAAAAAAATTCACGTAAAATATAAATGTATACCAAACAGTACTCTCTTTTATTTGATGGTACATATAAAGGGAATGATTTTATTAGCGCTCCTGATTTAGTAAGAAATAGGTTTTTCTTTGATTTATATAATATTTCAATATGGGTACTTATTTACATGCTGTAAAGGAAATATTTCCAAACATGCTCAAGGGAAGAAGAGGCCTCATCATTTAATCTTAAAAATAAATCTTTGCAAAACCATTATGCTATTGTTTTAGAGTTTTATGTTTTCAAAGGAAGGATAATGAATGTTGCAAGTCTCCTAAAATAGGCCTGGATAAGCATAACAGTTGTTATTAAGTTGATGTTTTCACAAGGCTCTTAAAGTAGTCTTGGTTTTCTACAGCTACTGCTGTAATATTAGCTCTTCCAAAATAGGCATAATATTTTAAAGACGCTTATAGTCAGGGTTGGTGTAGAAGCCTGTATAGTTGACTTTACAGTTCCTTTTCTATAATCTAGGCCTGCCTTGTGGAAAGAAATTGGGAGAAGAAATCGTTCTAAAAGCCTAAGTGCTAAATGAAAAACAAAACCTCATTGTCAATGGTAGAGTGGGAATTATATGATCTAGTAAAATATATAGATGTGATGATTAAATTTAAGTGTCAACTGACTGGGCCGCAGGGTACTCAGATATTGGGTTAAATATCATTCCTCAGTGTGTCTGTGAGGATGTTTCTGGATGAGATTAACATTTGAATCCATAGACTAAGTAAAGCAGATTACCCTCTCCAATATTGGTGGGCCTTACCCAATTCTTGAGGGTCTGAATACAACAAAAATACAGAGGAAAGGAGAATTCTCTCTCTCTCTCTCTCTCTCTCTCTCTCTCTCTCTCTCTCTCTCTCTCTCTCTCTCTCTCTCTCCCTCCCTCTCCCTCTCTTTCTCTCTCTCTCTCCCCCTCCCTCCCTCCCTCCCTCCCTCCCTCCCTCTCTCTCTCTCTCTCTCTCTCTCCCTCCCTCCCTCCCTCCCTCCCTCCCTCCCTCCTACCCCCATTCCCTGTGAGGACACAGCAAAAAGATAGCAGTCTATGAATCAGGAAGCAGGCTCTCACCAGACACCAAATCTTCAGGTGCCTTGATCTTGCACTTCCCAGTCTCCAGAATTATGAGGCAGAAATTTTGGTTCTTTATAAGCCTAAGGTATTTTGTTATAGCAGCTTGAATGGACTAAGACGCAACCCATGGTGACTAAGACAAAAGGAAAAATCCCACACAGAACCTTGATAACAAATAGGGGTAACCACCTCCCCAGTGATTAGAATACATGAGGAGAATTGAAGTCATAGGAGACCCATGAAATCACAAAGATTGACTATCAAAATTGTCAAATCCCTTTGAAGTATCAGCCTTGGGTCTTTTCTTGGGTCCTAAATAATCATTAAACATTTCATGTATTTGAATCCTTCATGCTAAGGATTCCAGGGAAATCTAGAGAGGAATTGCAGTGAGGGCAAGTGAAAACAGGTAAGAATACAGAAGATAACTTCTTGCAGGTGTGAAAACTCTATTAAAGGCTCTGTGGATTTCTCTTTTGGAGATATTATTTTTGGCATATATTGATTACTAAAAACAAACATACGTATCATTGCCTTGGTTCAGGGAAGTAGCGAAACAACTAACCTGTTTAATAAAATATAAACAAAAGTTATTTTCTCTCTAGGGTAGTGATAGTCAAATTGTATCTTTATCATACACTGCACAAGGATAATTTGGTGACATCATTAAGGGAATACCTGCACACTAAGTATGAGAACTGGAAGTAGAAAACAAAATTTTTCAAATCTGCTCTCACAAATCTCTGATAGACAGAAACACAAAGTACAAAAGCAGCAAAGAAGAGTGTGCATAGTCTTCTGCCAGAAGCATGGAGGGAAAATGAGATTTTTACTTTCTCATTGCTCAGGGTAAAATTGCTCCAACCTGAAGGTAACATGAAAAATGGAGAAAGGGGTCAGCATAAAATAGTAACCCTGCGAATCATTCCCTCCTGAAGGCTTCCCTTTTTCACAATGACATCTTGGCTAGAATAAAACTGGCAAGCCTGATAGACACCACCACAAGCCACATTTGCTGAAGATGTGATTTATTTATGTTCCTCCAAATGAATTCTAAGACACCAGCCATTCTGAACAAAGAAGAGCTCTGTGTAACGGTGTGCAAAATCTAATAGAATGGTATTAATAGTCTAACTCTAATCTAAAATACATATCGTACCACTACCTTTGATTAGCATCACCCAGAAAGAGTACCTGAGATGCTGTGGGAAAGGCAGTCTTCCAGGGTTTTCAGTAATCAATCCATATTAACATAACAGGGAGCTACAGATGATGAGCTTCACAATTCCGAGCAATGAGGAACAGCAACAGGAAGGTACCTCATTTGTATGTCTTTTATACCATTCACATAAGCATATCAAAGCCTCCCAATATGTTGTCCCAGAGAAAGGACAACATATATCTATATCTATAGATCTATCTATCTATCTATCTATCTATATATATCTATATATAGATAGATAGATATATAGATCTATAGATATATAGATATATATAGATCTATATATATCTATATATCTATAGATCTATATATATATATATATAGATATATAGAGAGAGATATATATATAAGAAGTAAAATTCAGAATCATCAAATAGCTGTACGTGTTATGCAAGTACACAGTTCTGTATAAAAATTTCAAACTGAGACACCTAAAAGCGAATCACATCAAGAGCAGTCCCTCAATAAAAGCTCATAATGCTTGTATCTTTGTTTTTAAAACTAAAATTCTTTTTTATTAAATTACTGTGTACACATGAGTTAAAATCAAAATGTACAAAAGGATTTATGATTAAAATTGTTGGTTTTCTTCTTTCCTTACTCATCCAAAGTTTAACTACACTCTTCATAATGCATCATTTTTAACAATTTTTTTAATAAATTTATTGGGGTGACATTGATTAATAAAATGATATAGGTTTCAAGTGAACAATTCTACAGTACATCATCTATATGTTGCATTATGCGTTCACCACCCAAAATCAAGTCTCCTTCAGTCACTGTATATTTGACTGACTCCCTTCACCATTTTCTACCTCCCCCCCTCCCATTACCCTCTGGTAACTACTAAAGTGTTATCTGTGTCTATGAGTTTTTGCTTATTTGTTTGTCTTGTTCACTTGTTGCTTTCAGTTTTATATCCCACTATGAGTGAAATCACATGGTTCTTGACTTTTTCTGTCTGACTTATTTTGCTTATCATGATAATCTCAAGATTCATCCATGTTGATGCAGATGGCAGTATTTCATCATTTCTTATGGTTGAGTAGTATTCCACATATTTTTTGTCCAATCATCTACTGAAGGACACATTGTTTCCATGTCTTGGCTCCCATGAATAATGCTACAATGACCATAGGGGTACATATATCTTTACAAATAAGTGTTTTCAGAATTTTTAGGTGGATACCTAGAAGAGGAATTGCTGGGTCAGATTTTTATCATTATTGGTTTTTGTTTTTTGTGTGAACCATACTTGTGAACAATACACTTATGCAACTGTTATTGTTGGTTTTTTAACAAATTTTGACTTTATTCATTGTATTCCTACTGAGCTATACAAGAACATAACTCATTTATGCCTTTGACCATTACCTCTCACCTTCCCCGCCCCAGTGTGGTAATATAATTTGGTTAATCTTATAATTAAATAATCTACTTAAAACTTTACTTCTTGTTTCAAAAAATATAGACAATTCCTCTTACACAATAAGACTATGTGTGTCTCTACCTTCCCCTTGACTTATGAGTATCCTTCTAGCTTCTAATTTTGATCATCTTAACTTTCATATTTCTGAAGTTGATAATATTTATAATGTGTTCTCTAATTATAGTTGATTATTCATTGTCGTATATATAGATTAATTCTAAACGCTAAAAAGCAATAAAGAGTACTTGTTGCTGGAGTTTTGTTTACTATACTGAGTGGGCTATGATTAGATTTTTGTATAGCTATTTTTGTGATTGTATTTTTTTTCTAGAGTCACCAATTGCCTTTCTATCTGTGTATGTGTTAATTATCTTTATCACCTCCTTAGCTTATTTCAAATTTTCAAGGAGAGTAACAAATCTTGGAACCCCATTATTTTTTCCACCATCTACCTCCTATCAGATTATTACTTTAAGTAAAATTCCAATAAAAAGTGAAGGAGAGGTTTACTTTCTCAGACCTTAAATGCTAAATATAAACTTTGTGTTGGTACAAAATTCTAAGGTTAATATCATTTTCTTTAGATACTTAAAGCATTTTCTGTTGGCAGTCTGATTCCCATTTCTTTATAATCTATTTTTTCCTTCATCTATGGAAGCTTTTAAGATCAGCTCTTTACCTGTACTTTTCAAAAACAATTACAATATTTTGTGGGTTATTTTTACTCACGTCACTTAGCAAGTGGACCGTTTCTTGCTCCTTTTTCATAGCATCCTATTCTTGCTTTATAGACAACAATATTTTCTCAAACCTATGTAACTAGAACTATTTTTAAATTTCTATTTTGTTCCCTAAATCATCTGTTTTCTCTTATTTCTTTTAAAAAATATTTTTACATTGATATCTTAGATATCCAAGAACCTTAGTTGTTTTGTTTTGTTTATGCAAGGAATACAGATACTTCTTTAATTTTCAATTTACTGAAAAAATTTAATTTTAATTGCCTAACATATCCATGAAATTAACTATTATCTATACACTAATAATGATCCTCCAATTTATATCTCCAGTCAGGACCCTCCTCTCATCTCTAGAATCAGGGTAAAATTACTCACTCAAGTCATTATTTGATTTCTAATTGACATCTCATTCTTAACCTGTCCAAAAATAAAATTTTGATTCCACATTCCTATAGCACTAAATTTTCTCCTCCCACATTGTTCTCCTCTTCTAGGGCTTAGCCTCAAAACTCTGAATTCTTTCTAAACACTTATACAACCACCATCCAATCCATCAGACAATTATCTCAGCTCTACTTTCTAAATACATTTAGAATCCAACTATTTCTCAGTGTTTGCACTGCTGCCCATATGATCCAGGCCCCCAGATTGCAGTTGTAGCCTATCTGGTCTCTCTGCTTCCACCAATATTGTCCTGTGGCCTATGCTTTGCAGAGCACTCAGAGTGATGATTTTAACATGTACGTCAGATGTTTTTGCTAAAAACTCTACAAATGTGTAAAAGTCCAAAAAGTCTTCCTTTACCTGATGGTCTGAATTTATTCACACTGATTTCCCGCTCTTCTCATCTGCAGACGCTTGCTCACTCACTCACTCTGTTTTAGCCACACTGGCCTCCTTACTGTTATGCAAACATCTCATGACCTCTCTTACCTCAGGACATTTCTACTTGCTGTTCCCTTTGCCTAACTGCTCTTTTTTTCAGATATCCTCATAAATCCCTTTGTCCCTTCCTTTGAGTATATGCTCAAACACAACCTTATCAGAGAGACTTAACCATTCCACGCTATAAAATAGAAATGTCTCCCTCCCTAGTATTTCTTACTCCTTTAGCCAGGTTTATTGTTCTCTATAGCACTTACCAACATCTGACACATGCTATATTCATTTTTTTCTCCCTTACCGCCCCCACCACTAGAATGTAAGATCCTTTTTTTTTTCTTTTTGTTAATTCTCTTATCTCTAGCACTTAGAAAAATGTCTGGTACATAGTAGGAACTTACTTAATATGTGTTGAATAAATAAAAGAGTAAAACAATAGGCAACTGGATAGTGACAGTATTAAATATGGTCATAAATGACATCACAAAGTGAGTTAGGGAAAGCTTGACATGTTTGGACCTGAGAGAAGTCCACAGATGCTGGCCCAGTGAAACAGAGGAAAGAGGCCTTAGGATGACAATGATTAGTCAGGTGCTACTTGATGACCATGGGACTTGTACATCAGGCTGAAGAATTTTAATTTCTTTTAAGGGAAATATTAAGCCATTAAGTGGTCAAAGCACAGGAATAACTATTTCTCATTTTTCTCCAAAATTTTAGTTTGTCTTCTGAGTAAAATATAGAATAAAAGAGAGCCCAGAGAAGAGAGATTGTTGTAATGCCATCACCATCGTTGGAATGAGACATGCCCTCTTGGACAAGGGTGGTGGCAATTGGAGATGAAGAGTAAAGATAGATTTGTAAGTAGAAACAGTAGGAATTGTGAATCATTTTCATGTAGCAAGTAAGGCAGAAGAGTTTTGGTTTGAATAATTAAGCATGTAATGCTAATAATCAAAATGGGAAAAACTAAAAGATGAACGGTTTTGTGGGCAAATATCAAACATTTGACTTGGATGTATTACATTTGAGATGTTTTTGATGGTTTACAGACTCCCTGCCTCCCTCCATGAGACTTTGCTTCACCATTCTCCCCTGTAAAAGCAGCCTCTCCCTTAGAAAATTTCGTAGGCACCAGAGTCTGCCAAACATCTCGCAAGGAATAAAGCACAAGATTCTCTAAGTTTTAGAATATTCCATGCTACCTTTATTTGGACATTCTAGAAACCAATATGATAAGAAGTCAATGCAATCTTAAATAGATTTTGTAACTGCACTCAAATGTGAAGCAATTTTTTATGACTTACCCCTATTTCTCCTTTGACAGGAGATGATGTCCCAGTAGGAAAGCTGGCCTAACTACAAAAGGTTAAAAATTCATATTTAAATGTCTCCTCTCTCTGTCAGCTTGCCCTAAGTAGTCACTAAGAAACTACATCCCCCTTCTTATCTATCAGGGAAATGATGAAACTGCACAGGACAGCCACAATTAGGAAGGTGAGGATCTGTGAGGATTTGTTACAGAATGTACAGTTCTTGACCTCAAGTCTTTTGTCTCTAACACTACAATCTCAAACAGCCACCTGCAAACTGTCTGGGGTTTAAAAATATAGTTTGGGCTTGAGAACTAAATTTGAAAACTGTAAGCACAAAGGAAGAATTTAAAGCCATGGAAATAAATAATTACCTAGGAAGGACATATGTAAAGGCGAGAGGTACAGGGGAGAGTGCTAGGGTTTGGATCGAGAAGGAATCCTATAAAGGAGAATGAGAAGAAGTTGAAGAAAAAGGATGAAAACCAGACGAGTGTGATGGAAACTAAGAGAAACTAGGTTTTGGAAAAGAGGAAATGGGGCTATTTTTATTAATTTTGCTGAGAGATTAGACAAAAGGATAGAAATTGAGTGTGTCAATACTGGTTATCACGAAAAGAATATATTCAGTGACATGATAAAGAAAGAAACAAAATTACACTGGCTTAACGAGTCAATGAGCAACAAGAGAGTGAAGACATAGAAAATGCCTGCCAACAAATTGGGTGTAAAGAGGAACAGAGAAATGCTGCAGTAGCTGGAAGGATGTGGGAGTTAAGGAAGTAATCTTCAACCAAGCGTACCAAGATGCCAGAGAGAATGCACAGCAGTGCCCAGCAAGCTGAACAGCTCCTCAGACAGTGTTCCAAGCAAATCCCACCAAGCACACTGTGGACCAATAACCAGAGGGGACAACCAGATTAATCCACTGGCAAAGGACAGCATTGTGGGCTTCAGAGTTCTGGGCTTGGAAATGTCCCCTAATAACCTGAGATAACTGTGAGTCATATTCTTTGGGGCAGTTAAGTATTGTGTGAAATATTATTAGACTTTGAGAGACCAGAGAACTAGGTGCAGGACCTTTAGTTAACGCCAATATTTCTGCTACTGATATTTGCTGATATTTCCATGATGATGATGATGATGATGATGATGATGATGATGATTATACCTCTTTGTCTGAGATTCTATTTATATAGCCTTACCATGTACTTGGAAGTGTCCTAAGCATTTCTCAGATATTAACTCATTTAATCCTCATTACAACCTTATAAGGTGGGTACTGTTATTGTTTTTACTTTACAAACTGAAGCACAGAGAATTCTATAAGCGAAGTAGTCTCTTCTCAGAGGCTTCATGCCTTCAAGCTCTGCATTAGTTATTCCTGTTTCATATAAACCTTCTTTGCAAATGAAGGCTGTTACATTATCAGGTGGAAAGCACTTCACTCAACTTCTGGATGGCCATGTGAAGAACAACTGTTCCCTTAATTAATCTGGGCACAAGCAAGCTGGAGTGTCAGTGTGTCTCCCATTATTCCTTTTCTTTAAACCTACATCAGATTCAAGTATATAATTTAAAAGCTTAATTTTTATAATATTAATAGGTATAACTAATGAAGAACTGATTGCCGTTTTTGTTTCGTTTCATTTTAGAGAACAAGATTCCTCCCTGTTACCCTGACTCCTATGCACAGTTCTCCTCTAAGAAGTCAGAAAAAGAGTATTTGTGAGAACTGTTGCGCTTCTACCAGAAGCTCAACATCCTTTTCTGACAAGCTGAGTCTTCCTCTCACTCCCACTATACAAGTTCTTTGACCTCAGAATATCTTGATTCCTTTGACCCTTCTTTTGGCCCTGTCCATCACCTTACTTCCTACCTTATCTCCTTACCTGTCCATCCTAAATCTGTCTGCATCAGTTTAACCACCCTCTTGCCAGAACTCTCAATTTCTTTACCTCTATACGCTTCTAGTTTAACATCCTGAAAAATGATCACTTAAATAAATCCAAACATCTGAATTCTCTCCTCCTTGAGACAGACTTCTGAAGACCAGCCACGGAAATAAGACAATTATGTGGACTAATGATGCTTCAAGACTTGGACAGAACACATCGATCCTTTTAGACGGCTCTAGGCAGCTCCTTTTAGATGAGCTGGACTCTGCCTGACTCACTTTCAGCCTCACATTACAGAGAGGAGTAAAGTACTTCACCTTCTTCCTCACCATCACTATCACCTTCCTCCTCATGTCAGGGGAAGAAAAAGCATTGCTTCTTGTTTCCAAGGCATTTCTTTCATAAAGGCTTTATATCTCATCTATCCCTGCTTCCTCCAAGATCTTGCTCCAATCATTATCCAATTTTGTTGCATTGGCAAACTTTCCCATTCTAAGCTCCTTTCTATACATGTAAGCCAAAATATAGCCAAATAAGATAGATAAAAATAAAGAAATAGAACACCTCCTACATATCACTGTTTCCTTTCATCTGGTATTTAAATCCATACATCACTTCCACCCTTTCCAAAATATTAATCACTTTGCTTAAAACTTTTAGAGCACTCTGTGAAGGCACCATGCTAAGAACTTTACATATGTTCACTCAATTCTCACAACAACCCTATGAGGTAAGCAATTTTATGATCCTCATTTTACAGTCACAGCAAGTGTAAGTAAATTGTCCAGAATCACACAAGGGGCACCTCTCATTGTCACTTTGGCTTATTAATACATTTTATAATAATCATCATGGCCAATCATCTGCTTACTCTCAATGTTTCCAAGCTTTAAAAATTTAAACAGGCCACCTCTTTAAGGATGTTTTAAAGTTCCCTTTTAGGTATTTAGAATTTCTGTTTTTAATATTTTTCTGAGCACGATTTTCAAAGTTTCTGTTTCTATCGCAATCACAAATTGTACTTATCCTCAATCACTTAAATTGTTAAAAAGTAAATTGTAATTGAATTCAAAGTACACAAAATCTGAATATATTCTCATTCATATGTTGAACATAAACAATAATTATTTTTTCATGTTACCCCCAAAATTATGTTTAAATATTCAAAATTAACTATTAAAAAGCAATTAGGAATATAAATTTTAAATAAAAGTATTGCAATAAATCTAAAATGTTTAATTCTTAAAAATTTAATTAAACCTTATTGAATATTTTATAAAAATACAATTCATCACAATTTTGTATTTAATGTGTGTCTAGTCGCCAAAGCAAAGTATCAAGCTTCATGAGTCATATCTAAACCCAGGTACATAAAACTTTAAGAGAAATACGAATTACTTAATATTGCAAAATATTTCAAGTTCTGCAACATACTGTTAATATCTGCTATTTGTGAGTATCTTTGGAAACACAAATTAGAACATAAAAATAACAAGAAATAGATGCTTAGCATTACCGAGAAATGATACCACATTTTGCAAGAATCGACTGTGTTTATGCTATTTGAGAAGAAGCATTTGACAGATCAATTAATCCATCTTTCTCTTATTTAAGTTTTTTACCTACTCTGATCCTCCCCTCACTCTGAAGCAATACCTACTTCCAATGTCATCAGTAGCACAGCACACAGCTTTCACAGCTTTTATACATACAGTGTTGCCTGTGCAACAGATAAAGAAAAATATTACCTTAGCGTGGGAGTGGTAATAATCAGGAGTACAGATATTTGGGATTAGAAGGGTGCAAACGTTAAGTGCTAACGTCCAAGTAACAGAAATGTGTTCTTTAAAATTGATGTGCACATGTAATTCAGATATTTAAGGTCTTCTAAAGTGCAGGGCTCTGGGAAAGGGCCATCTTGGCTGGATTCAAGGGAGTATTGCTCAAGATAGAAACTAAGTTCAGTGTAGGAAAACTGAAGGGAGATATATTTCTTGCATAGAAAAATTCATGGCTTAAAAACATATCCAGTACACATTGCTGAAAATTGTACATATTTTACAAACATTTATTGACAAATGTGTTTTCTTACTAAATTGGATGCTTACTAAAAACTGGAATTAGGTCTGTGGTCCTGATAAAGAGTGTATTTTCTGGCACATATCACATAATAATACCATAAGTGGTGCACTGTTTCTAAGAAGGTTAGTCTGGGATCAAGCACATGCATGCAATGGACATGCTGATGGCAAAAATACCCACAAGCCATTTAAATGAGAGTATTCCCAAAGATAATTAGATATGAATAGCAAGTCCAAAGATTATTACTAAGGTAATACATGCATTTTCCTCTTCTTGTCTCATTTTTTCTTCTTTGAATGAACAATTCCCAACAGTAAATATATAAAACCAAAAGCTCTTTAACCATTACATTTTCTGATAGCTATTACTTGTACACAGTTGATATACAAGAAAAAATGTTGCTATTAAACTAAATTTTAAGTAAAAGCACATTATAGTAGAAATAAGACCCTCCAGAGGATAATTTTGAGACCATTATTGCACGGTAGCTTGGGCAGTTGAACTCACATGAAACAAATGGCTCTATAAAACAAGTCCCAGAGTGGCCTATTGTTTAATTAAATTCATATACAAAGCATCCCTCTGCCTTGACATGTGTATATACATATATTAAAAGTATTTTAAAATTCAGTATGAAAAATATGACCTCATAAAGATGCAAAGGTTTATACATCACTTCAAAGCCGAAGAACTTCTTGAAGCGATACGTTACATAGAACTGTGACTTTTAAAATAATTGCTTTTTTCTTAACATAGTGAGAACAGTCAGTTTGATGTATATAGTATGTTTAAGTTTTCTGCCTATAAACTTATGCCACAATCTATATGAAATGCTTGCACTAATGCAAGCACTGCTAATTCTTTCTTATTCTATTTCAGCATAATGGAAGCATTTCTTGAGAAGCCTGGGTGTGCATAGGAAGAAACAACGAGATCCATAGCTCAGTCCTTCAACTGAAATGTGTCTACTTAGAAGAATGTTAATGAATGCAAATAAATTAAGACACATTTTCTGCCTCGAATGTAAAATCATTTTACTACAATGTATTACTCTATGCTTCTTTTCCATGAACCACCTACATGTGTGTAACAGCCCTCCAGAAATAGAATGTACTCCAGTCTGTTCCATAACCTAAAACCATCCTAAAGCCATCTGGTATTAAATGTGTTCAGGGAAAATGGAAGCAACAGAGTAAAATGAGGAGACATTATTCAAAACAGGTTACCAATTGATTATAAGATTTTGTGTCGGCAAATGTTCTATCATTTTTGAAACTTCACACTAAATAAGCTGGAATGAATAATTTTAGGCTCTCCATTTTCACCTATTCTTTTGGGAAACTCCTTAATAAGGCCCATTTAACTAGCTCCCCAAAGAGAGTGGGAAACAATGTATAAAATCTACAAAAATACAGGCGATTCTCAAATATAGAAACTTAATGAGGTCAGTTTTAAATGTGTAGATAAGATGTTCTATATTTGGGTGAAATTCTCTGGACTTACACAAAAGTAAAAAAGGAAATCAAAGTGGTTTGAACATTTTTTGCACCCGCCCTCTGGAAATGTCCTGCTTAAGAACAACAGCAATCGTAATGATAACCGTTATTTGTTAAGTACTCACTGGGTCGCAGGCACCATGTGAAGCATGTACACTGCTTATCTTATTCTAATCTTCATGCCATCTCTATGGAGGTATTTTTTATTTAAAGATAATGAAACTAAGACACCGAGACATTAAACAATTTGCTTAAAAATCACACAGTTAGTGAAGGGCAGAATAGAAATTTAATCTTTTTCACTGATATGAAAGCCCAACTTTTAACTGCTATCCCCTTGCTGCTAACTTTGACAGCAAGCCATGCACCTTCATCTGGCCAAGGGGAGAACATCAGTAGTGCACCTAGAACCTCATGGAGATAACTCTAAATTTAGGCCATTGACAAGAAAAACAACAGGCTAAAGATGTATCCTGAACATTTACCTCACCAAAGGTAACTGTATAATCCAGCAATGTCTACCCCTGCAATTGCAAAGAAATATCTATAAAACAGAAGTGGTTTATGTTTAGAACCATAGATGTCTGCCTGCATCATTTATATTCACAGCACACGACCTTTGCTTCCAGCCAATCCTCTAATGGTGCATGATAACTAAGGACAGGTCACACAACACAATCCTTGAGCTACCCCGACAACAAGCCCAAGCAGATGGAGTAAGATTCCAACAGCAGATAGGCTGTGTGAGCTTCCTGTCTGAAGGAAGAGCATGTGTGAGCTGGCATGCCCTTATTTATCACTTCCACCTCAGTCACCTTCTTCACAAATACCATAGCTGATGAGTAAGGTGCAAACCCCGTGTGAGAGCAGATATTACAATTGCCTTGTAAAAGGAATGTACCCCCTATTCAAAAGAATAGCATAGAGAGTACTGGATAATGTTTACCAAGCATGCACAAGACTTTACAGGCACTGTACAAGGAAATGTAATGTTTACTTTGTCTGGATAAATCATCACAATGAGGTTAAAGGGTCTTTTTATTGTCACCACCACTAAATGTTACACCCCACCAAACACAGAGATATCATGTTATCCTGGTGGTTATGAGCAGTCCTTAGAGATGAAAAAGTTTCTATGTACATTTCTCAAAAAAGAGGCTGCAGCTCTCCTAACAACAACTTCTATTAAGTTAGAAAATGTAGGAGAAGGAGAAAGGGTGGGAAGGGATCCATAGTGCCTACAGAAAAAGCTCATAAAGAGTTTTGATTAACTGCTTCCAGCTATGTGTCTGTTTTTACAACAATAGATGATGAGAGATGGTCTGGAGCAAGATAAGGATGTGAGTCAAAAGACCTCCACCCATCTTAGGAGGTCATACCCTCCTGTGGAGGAGCGTGCACCATTTTTCCCACCAAATCAGTATGTTACTCCCTCTCACCACCCAGCAAACTACAAGTCCTCGGAACAAGGGCCCTTTCTCCTCTCTCCTCTCTCTCTCTTTCCCTTTTGCCCCCCTCTCTCTCCCTCTTTCACTTTGGCTAGGCCCATTCTCTTCCTTGAGATTATATGGCTAATACCAGGAGCCTAAGCCCCTCTCTCCCACCTTGGCTAGGCCCTATCTCTTCCCTGAGGATGTATCACTAATAAACCCTGCTTGCATACTAATAAGCTTGATGACCTTTGATTCTTCCCTGCATCGGAAAGAAGAACCAAGACTCCGGTAACACTTCCATGGATGAGTCAGGGGAGGAAGGATCTGTCTTTCCCTTTCTAACTGGAAAATGTTATTCAAAATATTTATAGCAAGGATATGTAAGAGAGGATACCTGGATGCTTGCTCCTCTTCATCATCATTATGCCTCTATTTTGTCACGTTTAGGAGAAAAAAGAAACCATGAGACATAGTAAGATTATGTATGCACTTCAGAAATTTAATCTTACAGAAGGTTATGAATCTTTTAAGACCTCAATTGAATGTGTGAGGGTGATGGTGTACTTTGCAAGATTCAAATTTTAGTTTATTTTTTTCTCTTTTTTTTCTTTCCCTCCTACCTGAATTAATAACTTTGTTTTCTTGAGTCTACATGTGTATATTGTTAATCTGATTAACTGGCAGAATGATAATTTGAATGAAACTAATTCTGCCCTCAACATCTGAATGCAGGCAAATGAACTGCAATTCTAGACAGCAACTTTCAATCAGATGACATATGAATCACACCTATGACTGAATTCGAGATAATCACTGTGGAAAAAAATGGGCCCTAGGAGACATTCTCCTGGACATCAGCACTAAGGAGTCACTTAACTAACTCCCTCTTTTCTTTGTTCTGCTGCTCCTTGTGTACCTATAAAACTCCTTGACCATTCTAGAAAAGGGGAAGGTGGCCTTTGTGACAGAAGTCCACCATCTTCCCAGAATGCCAGTATTTTTAATAAACCTACTTTTCTTTCCCCCAATTTTTGTCTCTTGATCATTGGCTCAGAGCGACAAGCAGCTGAACTTGATTTTGGTAACAGAGGAATGTGGTATTGATGCTTTAAAGAATTTTGCTTTGGCACTGTTCCATAATATTGAGATTTTGAGGATGTTTTAAATATTTTTAAATAAAAATCTCTTCTAACATGTTCTCCTGTATTTTACCCTGTGATTTTTTTTTCAAAGAACTCCTTTTAAGATTCATATACTCAACAAATATTTATCAAATGCCCATAAAATACAAAGCATATTTCTATGTTGTCTCAGAAGATAAATCTATATATCTATGTATTTACCTATATCTAGATATCTAAATATGTACATCATGTTTCCTTGAAAATAAGACCTAGCTGGACAATCAGTTCTAATGTGTCTTTTGGAGCAAAAAATTAATGTAAGACCCAGTATACATTATATTGTGTTATGTTATATTATATTATATTACATTATATTATATTATATAAGACCAGGTTTCATCTTATAGTAAAATAATACCGGGTCTTATATCAATTTTTGTTCCCAAAGATGCATTAGAGCTGATTGTCCAGCTGGGTCATATTTGGGGGGAAACACGGTAGATATATATAAGGTCAAACAATTAAGTTTGCAAACTCATCCTAGAAAAAGTGCTACATACCTCATTGCTGAATATCACTATGGTCACCTTTGAAGCACTCCCCTTGGGAAGCTGTGCACTGATGCCAGCACTTAGTCCACCCTTCAAAGCAATTTTGGAACTCTTTCTGGAATAGTATCAGAGCTGTCATCGTATTACCCTTGATGTCCTGAATGTCATCAAAATGTCTTCCTTTCAATATTTCCATTATCTTCGGGTAAAGAAAGAAGTCATTGATCAGGTGAGTAGGGAGGATGTTCCAATACACTTATTTGTTTACTGGCTAAAAACTCCCTCACGGACAGTGCCATGTGAGCTGGTGTATTGTCGTGATGCAAGAGCCATGAATTGTCAGCGAAAACTACAGGTCATCCAACTTTTTCACACAGCATTTTCAGCACTTTCAAATAGCAAACTTGGTTAACTGTATGTCCAGTTGGTACAAATTCATAATGAATAATCCCTCTGATACCAAAAAAGTTTAGCAACATCATTGCAACAAGTTCAACCGTGTGTGTGTCTGTGTGTGTGTGTGTGTGTGTGTGTGTGTATCTTGAACTCAAAGAGAACTTACTGTCAAGTACAAAAGTTATGATACTAAACATCCCAAGGGAAGTGCTATTGGGATGATAGAAACTAAATACTTAAGAGAATTTCAAAATTTCAATTTGGCTTCAGAACTTCTTAGTGACGTTATAAATCCTCAACTGTGGCCAAATTCAAGGCAACTGAGGTAAAGAAGGCTCTTTGTTTTAAAGGTTCTAGAATGTAAATTTCTTTGTATGTCAAACCTACAAGGATCCTCCTAGGCTCAATCCACATGATAATGAAAGAAACCAGCCAGTAAGCTGTTTACTATTAAATAACTTTGACTTTAAATAATTTTAAATATTGCAATGTTATTGTTACAGGAAAAGAGGGTTCTTGGCTTCACATGGGAAAGAATTCAAATGTGAGCCAGTATAGAGTTTAAAGTAAAAGCAGTAGAGAGTTTAAAGTAAAAGTGAGGTTATTTGGGAGAGAGTAAGAAAACAAAGGCCACCCCATAGAGGGTCTCTAATCACTAGTGGAAGAGAGACCCTCAGGCTAGGTTTCATATGTTTCCTGCTTCCACAAAAAATTCAGTGGTGTGGGGGGAAAGAAGGATAGAAGAACAATGGTAAGTTTATCTTTAACTTCAGTAAGATGCAAGAAGCATAGGGGCAGGTTTGCTTTTAACTCTTGTAAAGCACACCCTGTGTTTTCTTTCCATGGGCTTCACTACAGGGATGGTCCTAATGGAATCCCTAGATTTCCAGAGAGTTTGCTCTGTGTCCCTGATTTTCTTCTGTCTTGGAGCATGTAGGCAGCAGGCGTGGAATTCAACCTCTTAATTCCTTCTTCTGTAAAAATAGTTCTCACGCCCCATCCCTATATTATTATCCTTGTCCTTTTCCAAAACACCAAATACACAAAATATTAAGAGAACTTTTCTCCTAATACATTTGAGTATTTTTGTGGATTAAACTCCATAAAGATTATTTAAGCTGTAAGAAAATTTAGAAAGAAAAAATTAACTCTATAGATGAGATGCTGAAACCCAGATAAGTGAAATGACTCATGGGCAGAGAAGAGATTAGAATTTGGGTTTTCTAATTTCTTAATCCAGTGTTAATTCTACCACACTATCTTAATTAATGATGAAGTCATTTAAACTCATTCAGTCACTGAAAATACTGTCTGTAAGTATTTTTGCTTTGATCATCTTTGATTTTTTTTTATTAACATTGTTTTACAAATTTTGTATGTGGATGAAACAGAGGCCACATACCAAGCCTGACAAACTCAGGGGAGGCCAGCATGGTGGGACCCACAAACTCAGAGATTGACATTAACCACACAAAATGGTCTGAACATAAAAATTCCTAAGTAAAAATGGGTCATGGTGGGTAGTCACTTCCTACGCTTGTAGCTATCTTGACACAGTCAATCTTTACCTTTAACGAACCTGTTTTTGTCTTTTTGCATCTAAGATAACATACTCTTGAAATGTCAGAGTAATCTCCTTTTCTAGATCTCTCAGCACACGATCCACTGCACCAGAGCATGAGACTACAGAACCCCTTATTTTTACCTTGTTCCCAAAATACTATTTCCATGTGCTTTAAATGTTAATTAACTATCCCGTACCCACTAATGTAAAAGAAATATGTGTCTCTCCATTTTACTTTTTATACCAGTCCTAGAGATTTCCCCGCTTTGCTTTCTCCTGCTCCCTTAATCTACCACCATGGATTTCATGTAACCAACCTCACATCTCCTCCTTTGGTTCTAATGTATAAAATAAGCTGCAAAACTGTCATTCTCCAGACAATTTTCTCAATCTGTTGAGATTTTGTTTCCTAGGAGTCGTCATCAGTTTGGCTCAAATAAACTCATAAAATTTCTCTACAGGTTTGAATGTTTCTTACCTTAACTGTATCTATACCTGGAATAGAAACACTTGAGAATTCTAAAAGTAAGTAAAAGGATAAAGCAACTTGACATAAAACAAAAAAAACAACTATTTTTGACACACATTGTACAAAGCACTGGGGCTGAACAAAGGGTTCTATAAAAAATAACCTCATGGGGCGAGGGGTGATCTGATCACATATTCTTAACTGGGCAGGTCATGGTGGATCATCACACCCAGGCATATAACTTTTTAGTGAAATGTTTATCTTTGCCTTACACATGCCCTGTCCATTGTCTCTGTGCATCTAGGTTAGCACACCTTTGAAATAAGCACCCTCAAGAGAGCACATAATCTTGTTAACTATCCTGTAATCCAATCCCCACACTTTGCTTTCTCCCACCTCCATGCAATCTTCCTTACCTTCCCTCCTTAATTTCAAATGCATAAAAGAAGCTGCAAACTGTTATTTTCTGGAGCATCTGAGATCTTGCTCCCTAGCATATGTTATCAGTTTTGCTCAAATTAACTCTTATAAAAATTCTCTACAGGTTTGGGCATGTCTTATATCGACAGCACACGAATCTATCTTTACTATGAGAGTTTTACCATTCTTACTTAGGTTTTGAAAGATGAACCCATAGAATGATAGGGACTGAATCTGACTTTATCATGATGTTCATTTGGAGATCCTCACTGCACCTTGCCCAACGGCCCCGTACTCATAAAGCGTCCCTGCAGTTCACATTTCATTTGCAAATGAAAATTAACTCTCAAGTTCATTAAACCATTTAAGTGTTCCTCAAACTACTCTTACTCAAGCAAAAGCCAGCCTATCCTAATCTCTCTCATGGCATTCTGTGGCACGCTGTCTTTTTCATTCATGACACTTTTCTCTTGGTAGTATAATTTGAAATGTTATGCCAACAGAGGGTGCCAAAAAATATATATATACATTTTAAGAGATGTTATCTTAAAATGTGTATACATTTTTTGGCACCCCAGGTATGTATGTATGTATGTGTGTGTGTGTGTGTGTGTGTGTGTGTGTATGTATATGTATATAAATATATTTGTGAATTTGTTAGTTTAATATCTGTCATCTGACACTGTAAGCTCTGTGGAGAAAAGGCATAAGTCAACTGTGGACCAATTTCATCAAAGCACTCAGTAATGGTTATTCAGTAAATATATTTTGAATGAACAAAGTATAAATGATTAGGCACACTTCTGAATTTGGATATTGAGGGATATTCTTAAATTTTAGCTAGGTACAATTAATAAAGGAGTAGTAGTGCTGTGTTACATACCACAGATATTTTTAAATTTATTACTGCCTGTGTCAGGCAGGGTTGTTTTAGGTCCAAGTGATAAAACTCAACCCAAACTCATTCAAACAAAATTGAGAATTTACCAACACAAAACTAGAAAGCTCACAATTGTTCTTGACTTGAGGTAAGATTTGATCCTGTTTTCAGAACACAGCTATAGATTACTCGACAAAATTTGAGATATTTGTGCAATGATGTATCCCAAGTTCCTATACCAGTGCTTGTCACATAGTAGATACTCAATAAATGCCTATTGCATAAATAATCAATCTCTGTCTCTCATATAAACTTTCCTATCTGATGACATGGAAGGCAGAATAATCACCGCCAAAGATATCCACACCCTAGTTCTCAGGGCCTGTGAATATATTATTTGACATAGCAAACAGAACATGGCAGATATGCTTGAGATGGAGAAATTATCCAGATGGGCCCAATCTAATCACATACATTCTTAAAACCTGAGGAGCTTTCTCAGTTATAATCAGAGAGAAATATAACAATAAAAAGGGAGGAAGAGAGATGTGACATTAGGACAAGAGCTACTGTTGCTGGCTTTAAAGATTCATGGTATCCTGATCTCTCTCATGTCATTCTCTCTCGTGGGGGTCAGGTGAGTGAGAGGCCAGCAAGTAGAAAAGGAACAGTTTGAAAAGGAAGTGGTAGGCTATGTTACCAGAACAAAAGAAAGGGACATCTGGTAGGGAAGATAATTTATACATGAGATGAGACAAAATATAATTAAAGTCCAAAATACTTGTTACACATAATGAAAACTATACAGTCTCAAGAAGGAAAGAAATACTGTTGGCCCCCAAATGTTACTGAATCATGTAGAGTAAGAAAACTTAAAATGGATTGGGGACTTTATTATGGCAAAAATCTTCAAAATGTTAAGATGAATAAATGAGAAACAGGAAGAAGACATCAAGGTACTGAAGTTTCAAAAATTCTCCAGAAATGTGTAAGAGGAGATTATATTTAGAAGACTATATTATAAAGTAAAAATATACTTATCTCTATAACTTTGCTGCATACTAAAGTTAGAAAATATTTATGGCTTCTGATTTGTTCATATTTTTAGAATTTTACCAAAACATTATTCTCCAAAAAATGTGAATTTCCAAACTGCAACCATACATGCCCCTCTATGTGGATCCAATATGGTGATCACAGAAATTCAAAGAAGCAACCTTCGCTATTGAGGCAGAATTAGAAATACCACTGTAGAAAGGTCTGAAAGCCTTAAGGGAATAAATGTAATTAAAGAGAAATGTTGATATTAAGCCCATAAAACATTTGAATCATCCTTTTGCTTCCTAGGGTAACTCGTCAAGTCATCTAATATTTAATCCTTACTTTATTTTCTTCTTCGGGGAAAAAAGATGTAGCTGGAGGTTCAGCTTCCTATTTGCCACCAAGAAAATTATTAGCATTTTCCACCAACTACATACCATTAATCACTCCCTCTCTATTACACATTTTCTGCAAGCATTTTAGGGTACCCAATCTCTGGTTTTATTTATAAAAACACTAAGTTAAATCTTCTTAAATCAGCTCCTCCCATCAGTCCTTGTTTATGTCACCTCATTCATGCTTTTGCTCAAAATAACTTCCTCCCAGAGGCCTTCTTGTGCTACTTGCTCTGTTCCCTCATCCTGATTTATGTTCTTCAAGGTACCCATCCTTCCCTAAAATTATATGATTTGGTTACTCAGTTGAGTCTGGCTCCCCCGCAGAATGTTACATCCAGGACAGCAGGAGATGGCTTGCTCCTGTCTGGATCCCAAGGTGCAGAGCCACGCCCAATACCAGCAGATGCTCACCAAATTTTGTTGAACTACTATTAGTATCCAGCTACTTTAGTATCCAGCTACTTTACTACAAATTAATAACTTCCTCCTTTTTCAAACATGCTTCTCCTATAATTTCAGTGACATTATTCTTCAATTTTTTTTTTTTTTCTTTTTTCCCTACACCTTTGTCCCATCCTTCTCATCCTAATGCAAAAAGACCTCTTTCTTAACAGCCCCTATAAGCTTTGGGACTCAGTCATCTTCCTTATTCAGTCTCTTAAACCTCTTTTCATGTGGTATTATTTGTTTCCACCACTACGTGTTCCACATGTTCCATGACAACTTTAAAATGTATGTCCCACTCTAGACCTCTCTCTTGGATTCCAAACAAAAGTCTCAGGTGGTTACTGATACCTCCCTATGGAGACATGGGAAACTAAACAATGCTCCCTCCCTCCTGTCCCAGGTATGCTTTGTGTCTTTAATTTGTATTTGCTAATTCCTAATTCCTATCACCACCCACTCCTTTAGTCAACTTCAGGCATTACACCATTTTAATTCTAACTGCTTAGTAGCCAACTGTAGACATTTTTCTCTCTCCCTGCTGAAATGACTATACCCCAGGCTTTCATAATTTCTCGCCTGGATTCTTGCCACAGACTTCTAATTGGTCTCTGCCTGTAATCATGCCCAAATTCCTAATCAATTAGCCATATTGGTTATTAGAGTGACAGCATAGAAATTCAGGACAGCATAACATAAAAGACCTGTTATAAAATCTTCCTTATGCTTCACCCCCATTGCTGTTGAGCACGTGCCCAAGGCTTTCATTCATCTCTGTGCTTTACACATGCTGCTTCCACTCTCTAATGTTTCCCAGTACCATTTCCTCTTGATCCAGCTAACTGTTACTTGTCTTTCACACCCTAATTGAAATCTTGCTTCCTGCAAGTTTCTTCTCCTGACGGCTACCTGCCCCCAACATCCAAAACACATTAGGTGGTGGCACTCCAATGAGTTCCCACAGCTTCCTTCCCTTCCTGTCATAGGTTCTTTGTACTCAAATTAACCCTATATTAAAATTATGATGTATTTGACTGTAATTTAGTATCAGTAAAGCAATGCTAGTTGCAGAGGGAACCCAGCCCCAAGTTTCTGTATTTTAACACAATAAAAGTTTATTTCTCACTCATAAAAGTCCTGTCATTGTCAAAACTAAGTCTGTAACAAAAGTAACAAAGGCTACTTATTCATAAACTTGGACAAGAGAACCCATCTGCTGTCACTTTCATTTTACCAGAGAATCAAAGGTGTCAGAAAGAAAAGTAAGTTTTAAAGAGTATAAAGAAGAATACTAATAATCTCTGATTGGCAAGCATTCTAGTAAAATGGTATTTTTGGAAGTGGAGGAGACTCTCGAATTGGTCTTCAGATATATTTGACAGCCTTTTGTTGGCTGGAGGGGACAAGTGAATGGTTTGTGGGCATTTCAAAAGAGGAAGGGTTGTCTGGTGTTAGGTCTGGAGGGTTTATGTGGCTAGTCATTTCTTGTAACAAGTGGAGGTTGATGGAGTGCTTTTTTTGTGGCTGTCATCATGGTCCTTGTGGGCGTGGCTGCCATGTCAGGATGTTTCTCAGTCCAAGTACCGTTTTCCTTATAGGTGGGTGGCTTTCTTCCAGGTCATGATCTGGGGATCTATGCTCCTTCCTTCAGTGGCCCTGCCATCCTCAACGTTCAGTGAGCAGAGGAGGAAAATGAACTACACTTCTTAGAAATCCCACACAGGAACTAATGAAGATCACTTCTCTTCACATGACACAGGCAAAACTATTGCCTGTGGTGATGCCCAAATGCTGGGGTGCTGGGAAATGTAGCCTCATTATGCAGCGACCTCCCAGGTAGGGACTCCTTCACACTATAAAGAGAGAATATACTTTTTGGAGGAACAGCTCCTAGTACATCTCTATCACACATCCCCACTAGATTTTGAATTAGAAAAGGAGAAACTATGTATTCCCATTGCATCACAGTAATTGTTCAAAAAATACTTTAATGATTAAATCAATACATGTTTGAATGGTCCTATCATCTGAAAACTCAGAGTCACTAAAATTGCTTCTTTCTATTCCTAAAGATTTACTCAAGCAAACTATGGTTAATAACAAAATAAAAACATATAATCCATGGATAGAAGACATCATTCTGAAAGCTAGTATTGAATATCCTTCTGCCTGCAGAAAATAAAAATGAATCTAAGAAGTACTATAAATAGTAAACATCAAATAAACTAATAGCAATATTTCAAAAAGTAAAAATCAATAGAATAAAATACATTACAGGAAAAAGTGCTGAAAACACTTGCCAAAGGAATCACCCTAACATTTTGAGAAGAGAATTCAGAAAGGACATAGATTTGATCTTAATAACCTACTAAAAGTAAATTTTTATTTAGAATTTTGAGCTAATTTTTAAGGCAATAAGATCATTGTTAACAATCTCTTCTATTTGTCACTTGAAGATGTTTCTAAAATAAAATTGCCAAAAATAAAACATGAAAAAAATATCAGCCCATCACCTACTGAAAAATATAATAAACAGCTTTCCAATTAGCTTTAAAGGTATTCAGGAATGAATTATCCTTTACTTTCAGATTTTCATGAATAATTCAATTCCACTGTCAGTAGACCTAATTAGCAATTATCCAAACTATTCCTAAATTATCTGGTTTAAAGCTACCTGTGTTGCAACTAGACTTATTTCTGATACAATTATTAACCCCATCTGTGTTGGCCTTATCTCTCGTTCTGTTGTTGGTAATGAAACAAGCATCTCCAGACAGCAGAGACGCCTACAGATTCAGTTTACCAATGTATCATTACCAATTAGCCCCTCTGGTGCTAAGACACTGACAGCATATACCACACAAGGAGGTATTTTTAAAGGCTTTAACAATGCTTGCCTTATATTTTACTGATTTAACTATATAACCATAGGAAGAAAAAGCTGACCTTTAAAGGAAAGAATAAACTAGAGAAGACACGATGGAAGGACAGGGAAGCAAAAGGACTTACTCAAAGATGGAGTGAAACATATCCAAGTGGGTGTCAAGGCCCCACACACCGGGTACTCATCCCCATGTGAACCATGAAAGCAATTGAACACATTTGGAAGCAACAGGGTACAAGAAGGAAGCTTGCATTAAGCTCAAATTTAATGCTGGACCATACTGCTGGAGTATGTGTTTTTAATTGCAGTACATCTCATGGTGCATATTCCTTAACACTATTTGGCCTTACACATATCACCTTCTCTTCTCCAAAAAAAAAATGTTTATATAATAGATTTTTACTTTCCTACTCTCAACAAAATCTGAAACAAAAA
The DNA here is from genome assembly GCF_004115265.2 of Rhinolophus ferrumequinum. Lineage (NCBI taxonomy): Eukaryota > Metazoa > Chordata > Mammalia > Chiroptera > Rhinolophidae > Rhinolophus > Rhinolophus ferrumequinum. The sequence continues at coordinate 26,294,241 of NC_046288.1, forward strand.
TCCCTAACAAATCTTGGGAAGAAACAAAACATAAAGTTAAACTTGTGATGCAAAACATACTTCACCAATGGTTCCAAGTGCATCTGGGATGAAAATGTTAATTATCGTGTACATATTTCCTGATTTCATTCAAATTGTTCTTAGAAAGAGGGTTTAGGTGAAATTATATTCACTTTCTCTTCTTCTTAAACATTTTTTCTACTGGAATCTTTTAGGGATTATAATCATGCAATTCTTTCAAAACATTCAGAAGCAATTTGGTTTTAATTGTCAGGCGTGTGAGTATATCATAAAATCTTATTTCATAATTGCTATATTTCCTCAATAACAGTTTTGTCTATTATTGTTACTAATAGCTTCCTCCATTTCCATGCACATTAAAAACAGAACAAAACAAAAAAAACCTCTATTTTCTTTTTTATTCTTTTTTAAATCCAGATTTTATTGACAACTGAGAAGAATAAAAGATGTGATAGGCATGCGGTCATTTCTCAAGGCTTCGCCTGCTCAATAATTTTACTTTACAGTGTTTTTCTCTCTGTTTTGTTCTTTCTCTTGGATGTATTTATAGAAACGTTTCTTATTTCCTTTGAGTCCCCTAGCCACATTATTTCATTTTGCTTTCTTGCTTCCCTTATTGTGTGCCTGTATTTCTTGATTGTTGGCTGATATCTATTCCTTTCAACCTCCCCTCTTTTCCATCTCCTATACAATTCTATTTTGTATTTTGGCACTTACAGAAATCCACCCTCACCCAAAGATATTTTCTAATCTTCTCTGAATTTTAACCAATATTGGAATAGCTATTGAGATTTCCATGCTGAGTTCATCTTAAAATTAATTTCTTCCCCTTTCTCTCTGTCCCTCGCCGTCCGCCACTAATTTCTTTTGAACTGATTAGTTTGCTCAATACCCTAATAACAAACTCTACAACTTTAGCCACTATTTATTATATCAGGGCCATTGAACAGGTATTTAACAATTACTCATATAAGAGACTTATTGGTCTGAAAACAAAATGGGACATTTTACACACATCTCTGTGGTGTTGAACAAATAAGCAAGTGGGTGATATAGTATCACTGTATTCAAAGTCCTTCTGAATCACTGAGATAGGACTGATCTCATTAAGCTACAAGAAGAAAAGTCTAGATGATGTCCTTGTAGACGATTATTGTTGGTCAGCAGATGGCTCTAAGAGAGAACACTGTGACTCTTGGCACTGCTGTCCAGGCCAAACCCAGGTTCACCTATCTTGGAATTACTCTGGATCCAAGTCCTCCTTGGACTCAGGAAACTTGTTAAAGTAACACTGTCAACAAAGTATTAGTTCTGAACTTTCAATTGTATATTTGTAAATATAGCCATGGATGCCTGGAAGATGATGTCCTAAGAGCTTAGCCTAAAAAATCAAAGTTTCAAGTTAACGGCCTTTTAGTTAAACCTACCGATGTACATTTTCAGATAAAAATCTACCAAATGTCTGTGACTAGTTTTGAAAAAATCTAAAAAATTGACCTGGAACCCTGGCATGCTTCATGAACCAAAATCTACTTGCAGACCAGTTTCAGTCCGGAAACCTAATGATGTCATCCCAGGCATCCATATGTGCTCTTAAATGAAAGAGCTAAATTCAAGGAACTTAAACTAAAAGCTCAGCCTTCCAAAATGAAAAGGAATATAGAGAAGATATAAAAGACACCGCAGCTATAGACTGCCTCTGAACCATTGGGGTGGCACTTTTCTGAGCAAGATCAAACGTTATTCAAATTACCACATTTTATTTGACTGGCACCAGTTGAAAAAGACACAGAAATTAAATATTAGTTTCAGTGTAGCTATGGAGATGCCTTACATCTATTGGAACTGGCTCACATTTTAGTATTTTTCATTTAACAATATCAATACCTGTAAATCTTGTCATTTTTAAAATAGGTTAATATTAATTAGTAACTGATGGTTTCCCCCAATTATTCTGAATGGTGTTTTCAACGTAAGAAAATTATTATGCTCTAGACATTGTAGAACCTATAAAATTAAAATTAAAGTGAACTTTTATCCCTCCTTCAAGATACTTTCAAATTAATCAAAATCTGGGTAAAAATACCTATTTTTCATAAGCCTTCACACACTCATCCTTCCTAATAATATGTATATACAGAATGTGTATATAAAATATAAGTATGTAGGTGTACAACACATATAAATACATATAGTATATAGACTCTTTGTGTCATTATGTGGATAGATAAAAAGCAAATGATTAAGTATAAAACCAAGCAGTCTCTCAGAGGAGATGGAGGAAGAAAACTCAAATTTCAGAACCTGGAAATAAGACTGCCTGCCAAAGGATCACCCTCCCCGCTCCCACCCAAGTAAAAAGCACAATATTCCCCATACGTGTCTTTAAGTAAATGATATGCAAACTTGGTCATGAATAAAAGAAAAAGGACAACTTTTTGTTTCATGGAGAAAGGGTAAAAGTAAAACACAATCAGCATTAAGTGGATTTTTTCTTTTTTATAGATTTTACATTTTAAACACATATGTCATGACATTTTAATGTAGCGATTCTGAAATAGAGAAATAGCACATTGATTTTGTGCCCCAGAGGAAAATAAACAATAGCACTTTCAAAAAAGGGTTCGGCCTGAGATTCCCTTGAACCATATGAAGTGCATTTACACCCAAACGGAATGACATTGGTAATGATTACACCTCCTTGACTACTCTTTCCATCTAAATATTCTGGTTGGAGCCTATCAGTGATGCCCATCAGCATGCTGCCCAGGCTGCAATGTAATGAATGTGCTGACGAAAAATTACCATGAATTCAGGTTGTCATAAAGAATACCACCAAATCCAGAATAAACTGCATCAATACAGGATGAATAAAGATAGATTGACTGATATTCTTCACGTATTTAGCTATAAAATCAGCAATTTTCAGAGAAAATTTGACTGAGAAGCATAAAAAGTATAAAAATGGAGATCCAAGAAGCACATGTTTTAAATATATTTTGTATCTGAAATTCTTTTCCTTTCTATTTTTAGTTTGTTAGAGACAGACTGTGTGTGGTGGTTCCTAACAGTCTTAAAGTAAAATGGAAGATAATACTTTTGTGAGGATCAAACTAAATGTTAAAGATGCTTGAAAAATGTATATTCTACTTTTGACACAAGTAAAATATATTAATGATGATATGCGTTACATTTGGCCACAAAGAAATTATTTATCTTTTCCTAACTTTAAATACTGTCCCCTGAAGATTCTTGTTGTTGACACGTGTTATCTGAGGTCTACTGGGCTTAGAGAAAGTAACATAATATTAGTATAAGTTTTGTTTTATGTGAAAAACTCTACTAAGTCCTCCAAAAGATACACATTGGAATTTCATTAAAATACCCTAATTAGTATGTGTAACACAAGACTAATCTTTAGATGAAATTATATTATGCTAGTATTCTGACAATACTTACTATAAATCTTCAATGTGACTTCCATCACAGAAAGCCAAATTTGCAGTATGGAGTGCAATATAAGCCTACAACATGAATATATGAGTTGGTTTACTTAGAAAAATCATCAACTCACATGCCACTTTGACAATGGAAAACCCCCATTTACTATTTTAAAAATATTACAAATGAATGAAGTCTTCTTTATTCACATCTATATTGGTCTCTCCAATCATAGTAGAAACCCCAAGAGTAGGAAGCCTTAAAGAATAAGCCCAAGATAATGCATCCTCTTAGCCTCTTGGAAAACAGTGGGAAATCTATATGGCCAATTCTTACTCGAGATAGGAAACAGAAAGGATGAGGGAAGAGAACTCCTTTCCAAAAAAAATGAAGAAGGTGTTTTCTCATTCTTGCATATCCAATAATACTTAGGTACAGGGCTTTAGAACATGGAAGCAAGTTTGATGGATCTGCCTACAATGACCAATGTGATCACCTGCTATGGACTCTACCCATTTTTATTGAATGTATGTTCTTTATGGACAGTCATTTCTCACTGAATACTGTACCGTAATCTAATGCCAATGAGGCTGCCTCCTGTCTAGTTTCATTTCCATTTTTATAAGACTACTTGGGGACGCTCAAGTGGTAATTTGAAATTTCTTATTACAGGATGCTTTAGAGTTTAATCAGGACAATAACAACTTAACTCAGCTGGCATTAAAGCTTCCCAAAATTATTTTTAGTCCATAGACTTTCTGCAAACAAACTAGTTGGCTCAAATTTGTTAGTCTCACACCCCTACTGAGGCTCATTTTATATTTCACATTGGAGAATCTGAACATCTCAGAAATGTCAGTGCAAATTGCACATTCAGCCTAGTCAAATTCATTTTCAGCACAGCCAAGCCTTCTCCAAAAGACCAAGTAATCTGATATAAATACTCTGCCTTTCAAACTGGAGACAAACTAAACTTTGGCATTTTTCAGTAAAATATTTGCTTGCCTTAATAAAATAGTTTAATACTGTTTTTTTGTTTTCATGATTCAGACCGTTGAAAAAGAAAAGCGCATTAATTATATATGTCAACACTTTGCATTATTACAACATTTACGTAAGTATTAAAACAGAAGAAACCTAAAAAAGAGAAAGCTGAAATACATGCAGGAATTGATGCGAACAAAAAGCTGCTGATTTATGCAGCAGAATCCCAGAAAGACTTAGGAATTGGGAACAGATATTTCAGAATGTGGGGATCATAGTAAGATTAAAAATAGGAGTATTTGAAAATCAGTTTAAAGGATCAGTTAGACCTCCTAACTTCCTTCTCAACTTTAATCATTCATAAGACTTCGGTTTAATATTTACAGGACCTGAAAAAACTACGCTCTGGACACATGGGCGGATATGTCAGTAATAGCTGAGAATAGGACCACAATTTAATACTGAAAACAGCAAAGTTCTTACACACATAAATTTATGATTTCTCCTACACAGTCTAGGGTTCAGGCAGCCAGTTTACCCTGCCCAGGCCTGTAACTGGAGAAACAATCCAGCCAGAAAAAGAAAAAAAAAGATATACAGATGGTGAAATCTGGACATCCCCAACACATTGGTGATCCTGCCTGATCACCCTGCGGTGAAGTCCAAATGCCAAGGAATTCTGCCGAAACAGCAGTTTCCTGTGATGTAGTTTTCAGTAATTCAATATTAAATAATCAAAGATTATTCAATATTAAATAATCAAAAAACAAATAATCAAAGATCTTCTAACATTTAAGGAAAGCCTTCAACATAAATGTTAGAGAATTAAAAAACAAACAGAAAAGTAAACTAATACAAAGAGATAGGTACAGTACAGGAAATGGGAGGCAACTTTAAGTGTGTGTGTATATATATATGTATACACTTATGTATACATATATATATAAAAACAATTAATTTTCTAGAAGATATTGTTCTGGGAAAAAGAACAAGGTGCTATATATATATATATATATATATATATATATATATATATATATATACACATATATATGTGTGTGTGTGTGTGTGTATATATATATTTAAGGACAATTAGAGCATAAAAGAGAGACTTTTTGGATATAGTAATATGACAGTTAAACCTTCAGCTGAAGTTTTGGAAGACAAAGTTTAAAAATCTCTAAAAAAGTTAGTATAAAAGAAAAAAATAAAGAACAACAACTGGATAACCTAAGAAGTTGAGTTGCTAACCAACGTAATTTTCAGGGGAAAAAAAAAAAGGAACAAGAAATAGGAGAAATGCGTTTTAAAAAGTAAAATAGTATTTCTCTAAACTAAAAAACATACATTAGTTATCACCATTACTAATGAAAAACAATGCCCACCAAGGCATATCTACATGAGGTTTCTGAGCTCTGGAGATAAAGACATGCCAAAAGCTTTCTGGAATAACAAAGATGAATGAGAGGAAGAAGAGGGGATGGGGAAAGAATAAAGCAAAAATACAACAATACGATTAGTGATGCGTTCCTCAGAAGTTTTCCACTCCAAAATTTCCTCCAAATTATTGAAAAGATAAGGTATAATAAAGAAAGTTTTTGACCAATGTTCAAACATTTATATCTCTTGTACTATACTTTAGACAGCTAAATGGTAGTCCAAAAATGGTGACTAGAGACATATAAAAGAGGGCATGGAAAACAGGAAATAATGGTTCCATCTTAAAAGAAAGGTAAAGGGAATTCCCAATGATGGGAGGAAGGAAATATCGTGTTGAGGGCTGTACAATAGGCCAAAACAGCAAGCAGTCTCCATTGGACCAGGAGCATGAAGGGCACCAAAAAACTATCTCCAAATGAAAGAAAAAAGCTACTGGTATATTACCTAATATGTTTGGCCTCAGTGAGAAGCATTATTTTTTTTTGAAAAACTTAATATTTAGAAATAATTTTAATTTACAGACAATTTTGGAGATAGTCCATAGATTTCCTGTATATTCCTCACTTAGTTTCTGCATGGTTATCCTTTTGAATTACCATGGTATAAATGCCGAAACTAAGAATCTGACATTAGTACTTTACAAATAAATAAAGTCCAGTCTTTTATGGATTTTACCAGTATTTCCATTAATACCCTCTTTCTCTTCCTGGACCCAATCCAGGCTACCGCACCTCCTTGAATTGCTAAGTTTCCCCAGTCTCCTCGTGTCTTTGACAGAATCTCAGTCTTCCTTGTGACCATCTTGAGTGCTAGCCAGGTATCTGGGCTTCTGTGATTTTTTTCTCATGATTACACTGGGCTTAAACTGTATTTCCTGAAGGGGAGTATTTACATATATTATTTTAAAACAAAATTTTCCCCCTTCTTCCGCCTACCCACACCCCCACTCTGGTTTAAACCCTTCTTTCTTAGTCTAGTTGTGTAGGACACAGCAACCTCGGCATTAGGAGCGTGGTGCTCCAACCACCTGAGCCACCGGGCCAGCCCTACTTGAAAAATTTTATTGGAAAGATGGGTCTCCTCTCCCCCATTTATTTACTTATTTAGTCATTTATTTATATCAGCATATAGACTCATTTATAATTAATTTTTACTTTAGCTTATAAGCTAATACTACTCAAAGTGTTCCAACTTTGGCCATTAGGAAATCTTTCAGGTTCTCTCCTGTGTCCCTTTGACATAACCCCATCCTTCCACTTTTAGAGCATTTCACTACTTTCTAGTACTATGCTATATCATTTTCCCTGCCCCAGCCTAAAGTTAGCCATTTATCTTCAAGAAATGCTGATTTCTTTTATTGGAAAATGATATTTAGAAAACTAGACTGTGTTGGGTGTGCTCATTGCTTGTAGCACATCATTGCTTCGAGGCACGTAAGAGGCATTTTATAGCTTGTTAGAGGTCGGTGAAGTGTCAGTAATGGGTACAACAGAGAAGGAAACAAACCGAGAAAGAGGCGATTTTTAAGTTCTAGCTTTAAAAAAACTTTAAAAAGAAAGCAAATGTAATTATAATGTGGTACATTTGTAGTTTGCTCAGTTATAACAATATTTACATATTCATTATGATGTAAATACTTCATATTGTTTCATTTAACCAAAATATATGACAGATGACATAATCGTATAGTAAGGATGGGCATACCACAGTTTGTGAGTTTAATTGAAAGTGGGTGATCTCTGAACACAAATCTTCATCTACGTAGCAGAAAAACCAATAGATAATATAAAAACTCTAAAAATCAAGAAATGGAAGTATTATGTATTTTATTTATAAATATGGGTGTAAATGCCAGAAGATATAGCTAAAGTATTGACAGTTCTTACCTTTGGGGAGTGTTATCTTGTGGGTGGAGCATGTGACTACTTTAAATTATTATACTATGATATTTAAACTAAGTACATATAACCCATGACAGGAAAAGAAATATAACTTCAAAAATCAGTTAGCAAGGCCTACCTTTGTGTAAATTATGAATTTCCTTCTTCCTTTAGTTTCCAAACTTTACAAAATACATATGAAATTTCGCCAATAATAATTGAAAAAGTCTCACAATTTAAAAAGGGAACAAGCACACAAAGCAGTGGTTAATGTTTTGTTAAAAGTAATAAAGTTAGATCAAACTGAAATTTTTAAAAATACGATAAGCAATGCTAGAAATAGAAATTCACAGTGGGGAAAAAAAGCCCTTTGATATGGAATATGAATGTAAAGAGGAGTCAAGAGAAGGCTGAAAATCATGTTTCATCTGTGAATTCAGAGGGAAGCCTTTATAGTACACAGAGACACAGTTAATACAATGAAAAAATGGAAAAATATTTAAAATATTCACATCTGTAGGTATCTGAACCAACTTGGCTACTTCTGTATTTTTTGACAGGGAAATGATCTTCTTCTGCAAATTGGAAAGAACGTTGTTATCTTCTTCCCTCCCATTTCACAGATTGGGGAAACTCTTAAGTAGGAAGAAACTAAAGAGTTCATGAAACTCACATTGTGCTCATTCCCAAATGGCTTATGCACTCATGCAGAGCTGCTCCAAGATGCTACAAAGGACTTTGGAAAGTACAAAGCAAAATGAGGAAAATACTGGCATACCAACATAGGCCTATCTAACTGAATACTCTAATAGAAACATATTCCCTAGAGATGGTAAAGACATATGCCTGAGACACATGCCTTTGTTCTCCAAAAGCCTGTTTCCTCAGCAATAAAATGGGCATGATAATGGCAGCTACCTCACAAAGATGCAATGAAGATTAAGCAAGGAGTTAAGTTCAAAATACTTAAAATCCTGCCTAGAAAATAATTAGGTATCTATAAATTGTAGCTAGTATTTGTTTTCATGTATCTATTGGTATTATTAACTCGTTAATCTCACTGCTCTTTAAAACAAGGGAATGTTCAAAGAAGAGAAGCAAAGCCACTTGTGCTGTGCATTATCTAGGCCAGAGTGGAAAGGCCTGTAAGCCCAGATCCTCCAACAGTTTTCTTTTCACCTATCTCCAATCTACATTCCAGGTCACCTGTCCAAATGCAGCAGATTCAAAAGCACAAATATGTATCACAATGAAACTTAAATGATCATTTCTTAAATATTAATGAAGTCAAAAGTTAATCAAGAAACATGCTCAAGAGATTTTTTTTAAGAATAAGAATTATTTATCATAGCTTAGTTTTACTAAGTCCAAAGACTCTTTCCTGGGGATGCACTGGTTTGTCTAAAGCTTAACTATGCAGCATTTCACTTTACTTGTGGGGAAGTTTCTCTTTGGAAACATGCTCCAGGAAATGATCGTTTTTGGTACTTGACTTGGGTATAGGAAACAGATCACTGGACAATAAGTAATTTCCTTCCAGACAGTTGAATTCAGTTAAATCCATCACCTAAATCATGAGCGTTAACATCAATATCGCCAACTGGATAGATACCGAATTTGTGTTCTAGGAAATCGTAATAAAACAAAACTCCAACCGATGTCAAGAATGAAAAGTTTTGTCTTATGAAACAGATGTGTCTGTTGTAATCTTGACATTAAAGCAGTATGGATAGTGGTTAAGACTCACTTTTGAGTTGGACTCCACCTGATCTTGAAAAGTTGTATAACCCCATGAGCCTTACTATAGTTGTGTAGATTTAAGACAATGTTTTTAAAAGCACTTAATATAGGACGTGACTTAAAGTAAATGCTCAATAGATTATTAATTGCATCATTATCATCATTTTAAAGGTATAGTATTAAGGCTATTTTCCCAAAGGCACATAGTTAATAAGAAAATAAATCTTATTTTACTTTTTACATTTGCTTTTCTAAGCCCCAAAATTTTGTTTTTCCTATTGGCAACACTTCAAGTGGCAAAACTGAGATTTTTATCCCAGCAATCCCAACTTATTTTGTAGAACCTTAGTTTCATCTCTCAAAGTCACAAATTGCTGAAGGATTATTTGCTAAAACATAAACTTGGTCCTCCCTCCTCCCCTTTCTTCCTTCTTTTCCTTTCTTCCTATTTTTCTTTCTTTCTTCCCTTTTTCTTATTTGTCAATGAACAGTGCTGATAGCCAGGGGAAGAAAAGAAACGTATTTATTGAGTTCCACAAATGGTTCAAATAATTCAGACACAAGCCCATAGTAGAAGTGTCTCTTTTTTTCAGTCACTGATGGGAAAACCACAATAGGAACCTGTGACTTGCTCTAGGGCAACAGTATTTTACAGCCTGCCAATTGATTGAAGCTCCAAGGTTCCCTCATATTTGAATAGTCAAAAGAAAAAGAAGAAAGGATTTTATGATGGGTTAAGGGGAAAAGGTTCATGTAGTGGCCTGAAGGTAGGCCAAGGGCACATCCCTCAATGTAGTAAGAGATTATTCTAAGAATCTCAAAACACGTTGGAATTGAATATGGTTTTGGTATTTTATACTACACTCAAATATATGTTTCAAAAATCATATAATCTTTTTATGAGAATCCCCATGTGTTTCTTAATAAATCAATGTTTGGTATAAAATAGACCTAGCTAGCTTATTAAATTACAGTCTATAAAAGATTTATAGACTTTCAGAACCAAAAAATACCCAGTTTCCTAACTTGATTGGTTCAGAGTAATTTTGGGGGTGCATTTCTCCCAAAGAAGAGATTTCATGACTGACCAAATTAATTTGGGATTTGTTTGGTTAAATAAAGCTCAGGAACATTTTTCCTTTATCTCACTTTTCTCACTCCAGAACGTTTTAAACTCCAGAACTTCTCAATACCTTTAAGATGCCAGATTATATTGTAAATTGCAAAGAGGAAAAGTACAGACTGCCTGAGTTTGCAAGGTTTTTGACCAGAGATTTCTTTAATAGTGCACTTACCAAGTGGTTCTGTTAAACAATATTTAGGGGGTAAAATGCTAATGTAAACTAGGTGATTATACATAGAACAAAACTGGAAGCCAACAAATGAAGTTGTTTTTCTCAAGAACAACAACTAATTGGTAACATACTAGAGGTGGACATCAGCCTTCCCATTCCTAGTCCAGATTACCATTCTAAATGTTACAAACCTCTCTTGAGACAAAAATATAGTTTGCAGCTAGAGAAATGATGCGTTTTTATATTAAGCTAAATCAAATTATATGTCAAAAATCTAATGATAATAGGAATGGAAATGACATGGATGAGAATTTGGAGACTCTTAACAACAGTCTTAATAACTGCTAACTCGAGTGCCTTCATGTCTCGTTGGGAAAATGGAGACCATCTTTCATCATCCACATCATAAGATTATTACGCAGATAAAATAAAATAGTAGGCTTAAAAATGGAGCCATAAAATGATATACAAAGGAAGTATGTTGGTATTGGTAATAGACATCATTCCTGTTATCTCAGTTTTCAGAACTTACTTTAGGCAACTACTCTAATTTATTTCATCTGCTAATATGTTGTCTTACGATGTCCAGTGAAGGGCTGTTATTAGTCTTAAAAAAATGAATAAATTATCAATCATTTTATACCATTTAATCCCACAGCAGGAAAAAATATCTTGAAAATACAGAAAATAGAGAACTGGTCAAGAAATTATTGGAACGTAAGGCATTTAGGATATACAATCATAACTATGAAGCATTGCAGTATTCTAGTAGAATGTATAAGTATGAGATAATACTCATGTATACGTAAGAATTTACTGGTGAAATTTCCTGGTAGAATAACATGAGTTTCAGTATAAGCTCAAATTTCGATGTCTTTAGCACATAAATGTGAAAGAAAGGGGACATTTCAGAAATGAGCAACTGGAAAAAATATCCACAGAGGATTTATTCTGTTATTTCATAGAAGGATAATCTTTCCATCTAGTTACTCTTTCATTTAACAAGTTATCTATTGGCTACTCAAATTGTGCCAGGAATTATTTCACCTTGGCTGCAGGGGAGGGGGATCCATTGGTAAACAAAACAAGAAAGGTTCTTGTACTTAGAGAATTTACATTCATATGAGTAAAATGAACAATAAACAAACAAAAAAAGAAATAGATCATTGCAACAAAGCACTTTGAAGATAATAACACAGGCTAATGAGTTATAGAAGGCATGGAAAGAAGATAGTTTTCCCAAAAGGGAGAATATTATTGTATAGGATAAGCAAAGAGGGCCTGTCTGAGAGAGTGACTGGCATGTGAGCTGACACGCAAATGATGAGAATGCACTTGAAAGCCATGTGAAAATCTAAAGGAAAGAGCTAGCGTTGAGTGGGAGTCATTCTGCCCAAAGGGAGTTAAAAGAACAAGATTAAAAACTCCATAAGGGAAAATAAAGAAGGATCATACAATAAAACAAAAATGAAGGGGCAACTGAGAAGTATGATGATCAAAGAGACTGTAATACTAACACTGCAGGTAGAGTAGTAAGTAAAGCCAAGAAGACAACGATGGTGAAGATCTGTCATTCCACAGACAAGGGGCCGCTCCAAAAATAAAAAAAGGGAGCCCTGAGGCCTTTCTTTAAAGGTTCATTTGACACAAAATAACTCACAGATTAGAAAGGAAGTAGAAAGAGAAGCAAAAGCAAAGAAAAAAACAGTTCTGCCCAGCAATGAGTATTAAAGGAAAACAAAGCCTGAGAATAAATACAATCTTCCATATGTGAACAGCAGCAGCTACAGATGGATAAAGATACCACCTGTTCAGCACTGTGGTACAATGGCAAAGATAGAAATGGTTGAAAGAAAATATTAAAGCAGTACAGGGAAATTTTTTTGAAGAAATAATTTTATTTAATTTTTATTTTATATTAATTTTATTAAATTTATTGGAGTGACATTGGTAGTAAAATTATATAGGTTTAAAGTGTACATTTCTATAATACATTTACATATTGTACTGTGTGTTCATTACCCAGAGTCAGTTTCCCCTTCCCTCCCCATACATTTTAAAATATTAATGGAAACAGTTTCTAAATTGTATTTAGGACTATGATGAAAGATCCTGCAGCCTCTAAGGGATCGAATGCTTTTAGAGATGTTTCATCCAAGTGTCACCACAAAGAAAGGAATTTGAGACTCCAAAGAGATGACAATCCAAAAGACAGGAACTAGGTTCCAAAGAGATGACAATCCAAAAGATAAGAACTTGGATTTACTTACTACTCTACCTGCAGGAACTAGGCTAAGACAAATTTTGTCTCTTCCCTTTAAGTGGCTAAAGAATTAAACATATTCCTTACTTAGGAAGAGTACACTAAAAGAGACTCACATTCAATATGTATGTTGTAGTTAGTAGATTATGAATCCTTTTATTCTTTCTTTCCCCACCCATGCCCTCCAGCTCATATTTAGCACAGTAACCCATGATTGACATAAGGTAAATGCCAAATAAATATTGGCATATTTTTAGTATGAAGTGCAAGGACTTTGGAAACACATGGATGTGGTACCTTAATTTCTTGGACCATAATGAAGAGAAATTTCTCTTGGAAGAGAAATTTGAAATAAAATATTTTTCCTCTTTACTGTCACTCACCCCCTTACTCTTCTTCACTCATATGTCAAAATCCAGATAATTTACTTCACCATCAAGGATATGTTGTTATCAATTTATTCAAGTTTGAGAATACTGTTCAGGCAATATTTACTAGGAGGTAGAAATTTGTAGGAGGGTATATTAGTCGGCTCTGTCTGCCACAACAAAATACCACAGATTGTGTGGCTTAAACAACACAAATTTATTTTCTGACAGTTCTAGAGGTTAAAGTTCAAGATCAAGGTGACATTAGACTTGGTTTCCTGTAAGACCTCTCTTCTTGGCTCATAGATGACCTCCTTTTAGCTCTGTCCTCTCATGGTCTCTTCTGTATGCGTGTGTGTGCGTGCGTGTGTGTGCATCTGTGTGTGTGTGTGTGTGTGTGTGTGTGTGTGTGTGTGTGTGTGTGTGTGGAGAGAGAGAGAAATCCCTGGCATCTCTTCTGCCTCGTATAAGGGTACCAGGATTATGGCTTCACCTTATGACTTCATTTAACCTAATTACCTCTCTAAAGGTCCTTTCTTCAATACAGTCACACTGGAGTTAGTGCTTCAACATAGGAATTTTAGGGGGGCACCATTCAGTCCATAACAAAAGGTTTAAAAAAAATAAAGCATGGGTAGACAAATAGTTTCTCTGTCTCTTATATCTTCTTTTGCTTCTTTACAGTATATGTATACATTAGCTACTGCCACAAACCTGCCGAGTTGCAAACCTCCTCTAAATATAGTGGCTTAAAGAACAATCTTTTATTCTCACAGATCTATGGGTGACACTGATGCAGGCTGGGTTCAGAGGCCCTGCTGATTTCATCTGGGTTATCTTACAGACATGGGGGCACAGGAGGATCCTGGATGGTGTTCTAGCCTGGGCTGTGATGGACCAGCTCTGTTCCATGTAACCCTCCTCCTGGGACCAGCAGAAGGGACCTTGTCTTGATCATCTTCGAGCAATGGCAGAAGCTCAGGACAGTATGTCGTATCAACTCAGGGGCCTTATTTGTGTCAACTCTGTCAAAACCCATTGCCAAACAAGCTATTTGGCTATACCCAGAATCAAGGTAGAGGAATGCACTATACTCATGGACATGGGGAAAGAGAGTGAATGATTTTTAAAATTAATTCAATCTAGCATTGTATATAAAACTTTTGACCATATTCAAATGTTGAGATCCAAGATTCTGTTATAAACTTTGGATAGAAATTGACTAAACAGAAAATTAGGTATACCGGTAATTTGATTTGAAAGCTTAGAAATGAGGTCTCAATAAGTTACAGCTTAATACATTAAAATCCCACATTGAGATTCGGGAACCCTAGCAAGTGTTAATTTGTCTTGCTTAAGTAATTATGTATGCCTACTCTTCAAACCTCCCCCCAATCCATATTAACGTTTCTTTAAAATGGTCTTAAGAATCTAGTGAATAACATGTGACAGTATTAAGCACAATGCCTGACACAAAGTAGCTGCACATTAAAGTTTTTTTCTACACATTGTGTCTGCCTGTTATACAAACCTAATTCAAATAGTCTCATGCACAGTACTCTTTCTTCTTAATGCCTTAGCCTGCAACATTTCAAATTGAAAAATTCGTTTAGGATTTGAAAAGAGAAACCCCTGAATACAGTTAAATTGAACTGACAACTCGATCTTCATTTTAGTGCCTAGGCAGGACAATAATCCTAATTGAGTTTGCCAACCATCGATTTCTCAGAACCTTATTATAAAACCAATACCCTTTGGGATCATCCTCGATGGGGGTAGGCAAACCATAGTCTGTTTAATTGAACATACACCACAGACTTGTATCCTTCACAGAGATATGTCAAAAGAACTTTGCAAATCCCCACATGTGCAAATGTCACTATAGCATATAATTTCTCATAAATCTGTTGAGTGTAATGATGCATTTAAATTATGCCTTCAGACCTCTAATGAGGGTTTCTGCATACCTGATAACAAGTTGAGAACAACAGAGCCACAGTGCTTGACAGGCTCACTCAGAGCCTCGTGCTTTTTTCCTCTCATCCTGAACCCGAGGACACACTGTTTTCATCATGAGCCTCACATACTTACAGGTACTGCAAGTCATGAACTTTTCAGGTTTCCTGTGTCTCGTCAAAGCCGCAAATGTTAAATCTGTGAATGGCAAGGGTCTACTCAACCATGAGAGGAATTCAGGGGAATCTCAGCAGGTAAAATATACTTGCTAGAATAGGAAATGAAAGCGAGCACATAAACCTCCTGCAATGGCACAAATGAGAGACTGTATATTCAACTTTGCCTTTACATGATCAGGTAACATGTGCAATGACTGAGTAGACAGGAACCAACAACCTGAGTAACAAACTCTGCTATCAGAAATAAATATCCCCATGCTCTCATTATTCAGTGAATATCCATTAGCATATAACCTTCCACTTACAAGGGCACATGGGAATCCTGCCAATAGGACACTATATGCCGAAGATGATTAAATCAGCATTACAGAAAGAAGAGCACAAAAAGAGACCTTCTAAACAATTTAATTACAAGTACCACATTTACTGGAAGACAGAGTTGGAACTCTCTTATCACCAGTTATTTGTAAGATGAAATTGCAGACTAGTAGGAGGAAGACAATACCAAATGCTCCTTATTAGCAACCAATGCTGTTGTTTTGTTAAAAATGTCCTTGCACTTCAGTGTTAGGTGTTCACATAAACACTAAATTCTATTATTAAGTGGCAGTGATGATGATGATGATACTTGCTGACATTTATTGAATGCTTTCTATCTACCAAGCTGCATCTATGTACTAAACATGAATTATGACATTTAACTATCACAATACTTTTGTAAGATAAATCTTATTATTTCCCCATTTTATGAGAAAGGAAAAAGATGCACAGAACTAAGTATGACAGTAAAGACAGAACTCAAAATAAGATGTTTTGGACCCAGAGTCTGAGATCTTTACCAAAACAGTTTACTGACTGCAAAGCTGAAGAGTGATTAATAGCCCTTCCAGGCCACCTCTCCAAATGCCTTCTGGAATTAGCTCAGCCTCACGGACTTGCTACTACACAGGCACATGGCATAAGAGGCCATTTGGCCCATTTCCCATCCAATACGGGCAATTCTTACAATATCCTTGACAGACGGCCATCAGCCCACCCCTTCTAGAACAGGCAGTGCAGTACTCTGACATCACCACTTTGCACTGTTAGATATCTCTGAATATTTTTTTTTCGGATATAATTGACACATAACGTTGGATTAGTTTCAGGTGTCAAACATAAAGACTCAATATATGTTACACTTTTGCTTTCCCACTATCCAAATTTACTATTTCACCAACTTCTTAGTGAAATCCAATTGCCATATTTTGTCAATTTTAAGTCATTTTTTTCAATGAACTCTTGAACTCTGAACTCTTACAACAGTTATCAACTATATGACAAATTATGTCACTGTATGTTTACATTCGAACCACAAAAGTATTACTATCAAAACTAACAGAATTAGTGTCAATATATTGAAAGAAAATGTCATAATCAATAGTGAAGCATTCTTTTAATCTATATGTCAAACCATTGTGGGGCTGAGTGAAGTAAGTGGCAAATCAGAGGTGTTGAACAACTTTCTCAAAATACTAGCTCTACAAAATTTCAAAATCAACTTAAGAATACAGACTTTAGTTCTTTTATTCAGTTCTTTTGGTTTGATTTGTTTTATCTCATTTTAGATATTTTTCAATACTACATCACCAATACTTTAGATTGCAAAGAGGACAGTATTGTTAGAAAAAGACATAAACATCAATAATCATGAGTCATATGTGATTTAGAAGAGTGAAATTCTAAATGTGAAGCTTTAAGAATACCGTAACTCACTTATATTTTTAATTTATATATCAGTGATATAAGATAAAATATGTCTAAATCTAAAATAAACTTTTATTATATATAAAATAAAATTAGTTGGAAAATATATCACAATTTAATTAGCAGTGTTTTTTGTTTTATTTTGTTTTAATGGTACTATAAATGATGCATCTTGCATATGGGTTTTAAAGTAGGAAACGTTGCATTATTGAAGAATTCTCATAGCTTTCAATACATTGTGATAATACAAAAACTGTATGGTAAGCAGAATAATGGCCCCCAGTGATGTCTGTGTTCTAATCTCTAGAACATATGACTCTATTACTTTTTGTGGCAAAAGGGACTTTGCAGAGGTGGTTAAGTTAAGGAACCTGAGATTGGAAGTTTATTCTGAATTCTTTGAGTGAGTCCAGATGTTAAACTACTGGCTTCGGAGATAGAGGAACAGGCCAGAAGCCAAGGAATGCAGGAAGCCTCCAGAAGCTGGAAAAGGTAAGAAAATAGATTCACCCTGCAGCCTCCAAAAGGAATACATCCATACCCACACCTTGATTTTAGAACTTCTGATCACCAGAACTGTAAGAAAACTAATATGTGTGTTTTAAACCACTAAATTGGAGGCAACTTGTTATAGCAATAATAGGTAATTAATACAAGGTACATATGGTCTTAAATATTTGCCAAACTAGTTTGGATATGGAGGTTTTATCACAGTGTCTCATGATTCATGATATTCTGAAGAATTATCTCTGAGAAATATGGCCGTAGCATGAATCAGATGCAGCAAAGCTAAAGGTTAAGAGCCTAGACTCTAGAACCAGGCTAACTAACTGGGTCCAGATCCTGGCTCTGCTGCTTATGAGCTGATTCACTTCACTTCTGAATGTTTCAGATTCCTCATCTGTGAAATGGAGATGATGATAGTACCTATCTCAAAGAGTTGTTATGGGAATGAAAAGAGTTAATGTGTATTAAGAGCTTAGAACAGTGAGTACCACAATATAAAGACTATATGTTTACTTGCAAAAGAAAGTGATACCACAAGAAATTACTGAGGGAGTAGGTAAAAAAGGTAAATTGTATCTAGCTATGCTCTCAATATTAGGTACATATATAAGTCAAAGACTCTGGTTTTGAGCGAATAATGGACTCATGAGGTAACAGGGTTTTAGGGATGAACTGTTTAACACTAATTAGATACAACAAAACAAAGAACGATTTTGAAGACCCTAATCTGAAAAAAATATTTGTTGACTTCATCAGTTCACATTACCTGCAGACCCCAAAAGCAAACTTTCACTTTAAAAAGCAGTCCTACCTTTGCCTATGTATATTATCAGTTTAAATCTAAATCCCTTATCCCTTACCATTTGAATTAATTGCCTTCTCCAATTAATATTATCACTTCATCTACTCTATTATGTTCCCATAATAGGTCATTTTAATGTAATGCCACTTTAGTCATTCAAATTCAATACATATTTAAAAGGTTATTGGCTATCAGGCATCTTGGTACACGCTTGGGATAGAAAGTGAATACATTTGGTCCTTGGCCTCTTTTAAATTTAAAACTAGACTGCAAAGACTTTAGTGAAAGAAAAATTAAGAAACATTTGTCTTAAATTCATAAATTGTATACACAATTTTTAAAAAATGGATATACATTTTAAGAAAGGAAAAAACTGTACTAAACTTGTCATAATATATACCGATAACAAAAGATGAATACAAGTCATGTATACACATTTTTTCGCACCCCCGGTATATTCCATCATCATCATTCTTCAGCAAAAACTATCTAGACTTACACAATTAACCTAAATGTGTCAATCATGTTGTCAGCCAGGCCAAGGTCCCGTAGTTGTACATACGACTCAGCACTACATCCCAGCAGATGGAACCTGGAATGGGCAGCTTAGTGATAAGCTGGCCAGAAGATCTAGGGGGTGACTTGGCATAAAGATATTAAACACAAGCCTAGCCAATTCTTCAGAATTTGAAAGTAAAATTATAGGGAGAATTCATCAGTTTTCATGATTGAAATTAAAGAGATATGTAAAAAAAGACCATGAGGCTATGAAAAAGTCATGCAGAAAAACAAAGCCATGTAGAAAATAAAACTTTTGAGCTAACAAAAACTATGAAGTAAACAAATAAGTACAGAGGGTACCTATACAAGAGCAAGAATTGGATAGGAGAAGAAAAGCAAACAGATTGGCTAAGTAAACTAGAGATACTGTGGAAGACCAAGAGTTTCAAAAGAAAGATACCAAGAAGAGAGCCCGAAAGGATCAAGCTTATGGCAAAGCTGTGTTGAGTCTCCTCCCTGCTCACTGGCCCTCCAGATAGAGAGCTAGCATCCCAGTGGGGGAGCTAAACAGGATACACAAAGAAAAGTTAGGTGACTGGCAGTGGTAGCACCAGAAACACTGCCAAAGGCAGAGAGGAAGTCTGTGCAGAGACAAACTAATGAAAACACTTAGCCAAGCCCTGGAGCAGAACTGTGGTTTCTATTGTACCCTTTCCATAATCCTATGCTTTAAAATTACCTGAACATCCCTACTCCTTGCAACTCTAAATAAACTAAAACAATCATGCTTTGCTATTTATAAAATATTTTCTCCTAGAGTGTCATATCTAAATTCCCAAAAAGCTCATATAATGTTCAAAGCAATTATTATTCTCTCTTTTATTTTGATTTTGTTTTACATATAGAGAGATTAAACAACGCATTCCATCAAGTCTTTTGATTCTAAATCATCTCCATTCAGAAAAACGTATTAAGAAATAGTAAACTAGCAGAAATCATACTAGCCAAAGAGCACACTTGCGTACACACACACCCTCAATACAAAGATGCAATGCCTGCTATCAATAAGCTCACACTACAATAGGAGAGACAAACAAGCAAACCACAAGTTATGGTACAGTTAATTGCAATGATGCTTCTATGCATAGGATTTTAATTACATAGGATTTTAATTGAGGAGAGGACTCAAATCCAAATTTCAGTGGATAGCAGTGAATATCCAGTTCTATTTAGTAGATAGCCAGAAACAATGGGAATGGAAACCAAGAAATAAAGAGCAACTAGATATGGAAAGCTTCATTAAATAAAGAGATAACAATATCTGGCCCAGTAAAGATGGTCAGTCAATTTTGACTGAATGAAGAAATGAGTTTATTCTAGGATTTATTATTGAAGCGTGAGTAGGGGTTAGCCAAGAAGATAAAGACAGAAGGTTATTTTTAGGGAGATAAAGAGATTATGGATTCTTTAGGGAAGTTTAAGTTAGTCAACATGGTTGGAGGGAACATGTATTAGAATTTAAAAATTAAGAGACAGTTAGGTGTCAAATCATGCAGAGCCTTCTTAAATACTAATTTAAGAAATGTGGTCCTTATTCTGAGGTCTCCAAACAGGAAGAGTAGTTATGCAATCACATTTTCACTTTAGAAATATGTGCCTGGTGGCCACATGAAGGATGGATTGGAGGTAGACAAAAATAGCACATGTAGGTAAGAAAGGAGACTCTCGTAGTAAACAAGACATAAGACATGTAGGGTTAATATAAGACAGGGAGAGTCAAACTGAATAAGAGGGAACAAATCAAACAAGGAATTCAACAATGCATTATTAGCTCAGCAGTCAATCACCAATTGGTTGTACAGAATAACAGATGAAAGGGATGATAAATTGGCTTTCAGGTCACCTTTGGCCATTAAACAAACACAGAAATAAACCAGATTAAGAAGAAGGTTACACATAGAAGAAAAACCAGCAGACAGTAGTGGGCGGGGGATGGAGGGGGAATAGAGAATTTAAAGAAAAAGGGAATAACCACAATGTCAAATGGCAAAATACTATCAAGTAAAATGTGGACCAATACAGGTCTATGAAATTTGGAAATGAGAGCACCGGTGGCCTGTGCAAAAGCTGTTTCAGTGGAAGAGTGGAGACAGATAGCAGAGGACAGCTGGTGGAAGGAGGGAGAATGGGAAACAAGGGGAGGAAACCAAAAGCCCAGGCTTTTTCCCTACACCATGTTAGTGATATCTTGCAAAAGTTATCCACACTGAGAAAATACTGAGGTGTTAATATTCAGCTAGTCATTCAAGGGTCATGTAAATATGATCAGAGCAAAAAATGCAGCACATATTTAGAATCTTTCACTAGATGAAGTGCATTACATTTTTAGGGTGAATCATTCCTGCCAGACTATAAAATCCAAAACATCAGGAATTATGTCTGTCTTATTTCCCATTATACAAAGTCTGGCAATTGTTATGTATAAAATTTTCTCCTATCCATTTTTTGTTCCCTTATCATGGCAGTAGACATTCCACTCATTCTTCAAGGTTCAGAGAATGAAATACCACCTCCTACATGAAGTATTTTTCAATCCCTGGGTCTCCCTTGCCTCTCTCTCATTCTATCTCTCTTCCTCTCTCTTTTCCTCTCTCTCCTGTACTTCCAATATGATAGAATGTGTTAGATCTATATACACACTACATTATAGTTACTTCTACCGTGTTTCCCCGAAAATAAGACCTAGCTGGAACATCAGCTCTAACGTGTCTGTTGGAACAAAAATTAATATAAGACCCAGTATTATGTTATATTATATTATATTATGTTATATTATATTATATTACATTACACTACATTATATTACATTATATTATATAAGACCTGGTCTTATTTTAATGTAATATGAGACCAGGTCTTATATTAATTTTTGCTCCAAAATACGCATTAGAGCTGATGGTCCGGCTAGGTCTTATTTTCGGGGAAACACGGTATACACATGTGTCTTTCTAAGTAGACTATTTTAGCCATGTTCCATCAAAGCAGCAGAAGCTCCATGGGTAATTTTTAGTGATTTATTTACTTCAGGTCTATCTGTTACCCTTACATATAGTAATAGGCATGAACTGAGTCAGCAGGCAGGAGGAGAAGATAGATATGCATAAAGGGAGAGCAAGGACAAACTGGAATCCATGAGGATGAACTTGAACCTACAAGGATGAACAAACCTGCATCTGTCTCTCACCAGAACCTGCCTTGGTCTCGTACCTCCTCAAGACCATAGCCTCCAACTTCAGTGGTGCAGGTTTCCTGCAGATCTGCTGCACTTCAACATGGAGTTGTGTATGAAGCTTTCCCAAGATTTGCAGAACTTAGGGAGAGATCTAGCAAGACCTAGAGGTGAGCCTGCGGACCCACAAAAACATGCATGAGGCGCAACTATGAGGCCTATACCCCCGCCAACCTTCTGAGTAGACGTAAGGCTGCTGTTTCTCTCCCACCTTTTACATCTCACACAAATTTTTCTTGTGCTCAACCTCAACGCAGAACCATGGAGGGAAAGGAATCCCAGATAAACTATGTGGACACATTATAAAGTCATCACAGCCTACCCTGTATGAACTTGGCATCACACATATACCTTTTAAACATACTTAACTTCCAAATAAAAAAACAATAGCTAAATCACGTATTTACTTAACATGTTACAACTATCCCTCGTGCAACCAAAAATATGCTAACTTTCCCCAGAAAAAAGGATGCAAAGTCACTCTGTACATCTTTGGATTATGTTCATTAATCATTTAGCTAAGTTATGTTCCTCTGTATGTTAATACTCTGTAACTTAAATACTAAGATATGAGGTTAGCTATTATTATCACATGTTATATTTAGGTTATAGGGAAATACAATAAGAAAATTAAAAAGGGTTAAAATATACATAATTAAATTTATATCAAAATAAGGAAGAAACACTAACGATTATTATAGTCCCCATTTCTGCAACTGGGTGCTTAATAACAGCTGGTATTCATAACATCTTTCTTTCACTACCCTTTCATGTATGCATTGCCCTCCACAAATACCTTGGTCAGTGGGGTGATCCAAATCTTCATTCCTGAAGGGTCAGGGCCATTAGTCATCCTGTCTGTATGGGATTGCTCAATTTTTTTCCATTGAATTTAACCACAAAAATAGAAAATAGTAAGAAGTGTCCCACAGGATCTCCTGCATTCCAGGAGACTCCTTCTTAACCCATGAGGCAGCAATAAACCAACTCTCTCATGAGAGTCAGGATCAGTCTCTGCAGCCAGTGCAGAAACCCTCTAATTTGCCTGCTGATTCACAAGTATGAGGAGTCCAGGGGGCAAGCTCAACTTCTTGTTTAATGGAACCATCCTGTGCCCCCTGGTGGAAACACTTTTCTCTTGGGAACTAGGGTCTCTAGACCAGCAGAACCCAAAGTTAAGGGGAGAGGAGAAATTTCATTAGCTGATCACTGAAAGTAATAGAACGAGGAATCACTCATATGTCCACATCTTGCTTCCTATACTGGTGAATCCTGCTATGGTAAAACATCACCATATATTGATGGGTAATTTGGGGCACATAGCATGTCCTGATTGCCAATAAACCAGCTTGCCAGGTGCTGCCTAAACTGGCATCAGAACAGAATCTTCAGATTCTAGACACATTTATCAAACCAAATACCGCTAAGTGATGGAGAACATGAAAAGACCAGTGAATTCCACAATCATAAGCCTATTGTAACAATTTGTTTGCTGTAAAATGAGTCTCTTGGTAAAAAATACTATAGGGAATGCCATAACGATGACTAAACCATCTGTAGGTCCATGTGTGATGTTGTTGGAAGAACAACTGAAAAAAGGGAAGGGAAATCCATATGCAAAGTAATGTCTATTCCAATGAGAACAAATCCCTGCCCTTTTAAACAGGGAAATAATTCATTGTAACCAATTTGCCACAGTTCCCGGGCTGATCATTATAGAGAATGGTGCCATGTTAGAGGCTGAGAGTTAGTTTCTGTTTTTGACAGATCGAGCACCCAGCAGTGGCTGTCGCAATTCGTCCTTGGTGATTGAAAGTCCATTTGTGGAGTCCAGGTGTAATTTTCATTCCCGCCACCTTGGAAAATTTGTGAATCTACTGAACAAGGACAAGAATGGCTGAGGATAGAATGTACCATCTTGTCTGTATTATTGTCTAGTTCCTCCTCTGCTGAGGTTGCTCTCTGATGAGCATTCACATGGGATACAAATTACTTCACACTCTGTGCCCATTCAAAGAGATCTATCAGTAACCTCTGTCCCTTAGCACTTTGTCACCAAATGCATTCTTTCCAAGTTTCTGAGTATCTAATTTAACCAACAACCACGGATGAAAACAGTGCTCTGGTGATTTCTCCCTCAAAGTTTAAAATTCTGCTGATTAAGGATATTTCTTCTCACCACTGTCCTTCAGAGCCACCCCAGAGTGTAACTGTAGCGCTACAGATGTCTACGTTAGGGTGGTGCTAGCACATTGTTCAGAGTCAGATTTGAATTTTTTCACATTTCTTTAGGCTGATACCACAACATTAACCACATGTTCTTTGTGGAAGTCACTCAACAAACAATTGTTAACATGAAAATGCCTCATTTTAATTAATAATTTTTTGTGTGTCTTAGGAGGAAAAAAATGCAAGCAGCTAAGGGAGATGAATCAGAGAGAAATTTCTCCCCTTTAGTTGAATTATGAACTATATGAATATATTGCTTATTTTTAACAATTTTAAATTGGGACAATAATCTGAACAACTGCTAATTTTCTTAAAAGAATAATTCTATTCTTCAAGTTAAAAAATTTTAAATGTACTTTGTATTTCACCTGTTTGTATTAGAATTTTTATATGAGTATTGACATAATGGAGACTGAATTTCCTTTTTATTTCTTGGGGAAAATTTGAACAGCTTTAAAGTAAGCCATGCTTATATAATACATGCATTAACCTTTTGAAAAAAATGTCAGTATGTATGCATGTTCACACAGTGCCAGGGAATATCAGAGGTTACTCTAATCCACTCTACAGCTGCTAATCATGTCAAACAAACTTCTTCCAGCTTCCTTCACTCAACAATTAATTGTTTTATAGAAACTCTCAGTATGGCTTTAGAGAAGAGCTACATTGTTAAACTGAGATAGTAGCTTCCTTTCTTCCTCTTACTAAAGAAAATTCCAGAAAATGTGCTGGTCAATTGTCTCACAGACTATAAATGTGGGCATTACTTTCACTCATATCACCTTTTGCATCAAGTTCCTCTTTTGGTGCAGGAGCAAGCATGAATACACACATGTGCTATATATGACTGCTCAGGAGATCCTCATTTATTTCCTGTCCCGTATGTGTTTTCTTTATATTTGATTTAGAGTTCCCATATCAGTAAGTGCACTCTTGAAATAAATGAATGAATGAATGGTGAGGTTTCATTTAAAAATTATGATCAAGTCTCAGTTCTCATCATGATTCATTAATAGCATTTTTCCATATTTGACCACTTCCTCCTCAGAATGCTATTTTCTCTTGGCTCTTTTGATACTCTATCTATATTACTGACCACTTCTTCCCAGGCTCTTTTGCTGGAGTCTTCTCATTTCCGCATCTTCTAAATACTGAAGTCTCCAAAGCTTTGTCTTTTCTTCTTTATCTATTTTTATTCCTAGATGATCTCCTGCTTCATGTTTTTAAATACTTTCAGTATACTAATCCCCAAATTTACGCCATCTCAGAACTCTATCCTGAATTTCAGACTCATATTTAGCTACTTACTAACTCAACATTTCCACTTGCATGTCTGATACATGTCTGAGACTTAACATGTTAAAACTCAACTCCTGAATCCTAAAGACCCCTAAAATCCACATTTCCGTAGTCATTCAGTTTCGATAAGTGATTATTCTGTGCATCTATTTAATCAGGCCAAAATCCTTGATGCCTTTTGTTCACACCCACAGCACCTATCCATCACCAACCCAGAAACCAACCCTGTCAACTACTTCTCTCTCACCTTTCCCATAACCATCCTGATTTAAAACAACATCACATCTCATCTAGTTCATTATAAGAGCTGATCTTCTGTCTTACATTATAACCCACACACAACTTCCAGAATGATCATCTATAATTATGTCAGATCCTGTTCCGCAGCCCACAAAATCCTCCAGTGGAACTAACATTATTACTACAATTGCTATAATTATTAAAATGAAAATATTTATGGCCTTAATGAATTCATAATGTAGCACAAACTGGGGGACAAGAGAGATGAAATAAATTAACAAATACTGTGCTGATAAAGAATTAAATGAATGATTCTGGGAGTGAGAGAGGGGCAGGAAAGATGTTATGTAGAAGGATGATGCTCAATCTAGATCCTGAATAATGAATAAAAGAAGGTTCTCAAAGCAAATCTAAAAAGGGAAATAGCATGTAAGAAAAGAGTCTGAGGAAATGTAACCTATTAAAGAAACTATAAGACATATATTAGGGTTAGGCCTCTGGGTTCAAGGTAGAGGAATAGAAAGAAAAGACTGAATAAATCAGTAGATATCATGAAATGATATGTTTTGTGTGTCACAAAAGAGTCTGGACTGTAGCCTTCATGTTACATGAAGCCATTGAAATATTTTAACCATGACAGTGACATGGTCATATTAGGAATTTTTACAGATGATTATGGCTAGATTAATTAGAAAGGGGGAAATTAGGAAGCTGATGAGATAATACAAACATAAATTTATAAGAAACTTTCCCAAGAAAACAAATGAAAAGGGCAATATGAAGGAAAGATGGAAAAGAGATTGAACCAACAGAATGTTTAGATTATTTTGAATGAAAAGGAAAATAGGTAATAGGTTAATTCCCAGGTTAAGAAAGTAGAAGTATTTTGATACCTTATAAACCAGAAGGGGAATAAATTGAAAATTAGGTTGAATACATGATTGTCATTCTGAACATATTATATTTAAGATAAATGCCCAGTCTTAAACCATTTAATATATTTGTGAGATATCCCAGTGGAGCATTCAATAAGGTAAAGCAGTTCAAAAGAAATCTGAGTTGCAAGTAGAAATTTGGAAATTTTACACACACACACACACACACACACACATACAGAGTCAGAAAATTAAGTTCGTGAACTCATCCTAGAAAAAGTGCTATGTACCTCATTGCTGAATACCACTATGGTCACCTTTGAAGTGCTCCCCTTGGGAAGCAATGTGCCAACGCCAGTGCCTAGTCCACCCTTCAAAGCAATTTTGAAACTCTTTCTGGAATGGCCATCAGAGCTGTCGTCATATTACCCTTGATGTCCTGAATGTCATCAAAATGTCTTCCTTTCAATATTTCCTTTATCTTTGGGTAAAGAAAGAAGTCACTGAGGGCCAGATAAGGTGAGTAGGGAGGGTGTTCCAATACAGTTATTTGCTCACTGGTTAAAAACTCCTTCACAGACAGTGCTGTGTGAGCTGGTGCATTATCATGATGCAAGAGCCATGAATTGTTGGCAAAAAGTTCATATCGTCTAACTTTTTTACGCAGCCTTTTCAGCACTTCCAAATAATAAACTTGGTTAACTGTCTGTCCAGTTGGTACAAATTCATAAGGAATAATCCCTCTGATATCAAAAAAGGTTAGCAACATTGTTGGAACAAGTTCGCAAACTTAATTGTCCGACCGTGTATGTGTATGTGTGTGTGTGTGTGTGTGTCTGTGTGTGTGTGTTTCCATTAAATGATGAATGTAAGTGGGTCCATCCATGAAGTTTGGAGATCACAAATATGTAAGTCCACGAAAACCGTATTTCCCAGGGAGAAAAATAGTTCAAGAAAGAAACCTCACCAAGATCCAAACCAAAATCCAAAACACTCATATTTAAGAGTCAGATGGAAGTAAGGCACCCCGTGAATAAGAATGGAAACAATAGTTAAGGCGTCAGGAGAAGAATCAGGAGTGTGAAATACTAAAGAGGTATAAAGGAAAAAAATCAAAAAGTGACTGATCAACAGGGTCACATCTTATGCAAAATCACCGACATTGAAAAGTAATGTGTGGCATTAGATAATTTGTAGCAATCACACCACTGCTTTACACATCCCACCATATAGTAGAAATTAATCTGCACTAGCTGTCAATGGGAAATCAATTTTCTTTCAATTTATCCGATATGCATTTACATGTCTCTGCTATTTAATGGCTAATATGTAGCCTCGTGAATTAAAACAGATGCTCCAAAACAAAGATCTTTTCCCTTATCATTGAAAGTCTTTGGTCCCTAGGATCAGCTGAATTTTTGCCCATTTCCCTTTATCAATACGTTCATCGTGCAACTGAACAAACATGTCAAATTTTCAAACACTAATTTTAATAATCTTTAACTGAACATGTGTATTGTTTTTCAAACGATCATTCATATCTTCTATAGAAATGACAGCACCTTTATGTTTTACTTTGCAACCTTCATCAAAAGATTTAGAATTTATAGAAGTTTCTATTGGCCACTGTCTGAGTCATGGCCTTTACCCCTCCTTGTTTATTGCTTACTCATTTTGTAAGCCCAAGAGAAAGCATAAGATGAAAGCGAGCAAGATAAAAAAGGATAACAAAAAAAAGTGAAGCTGAAAAAAGGTAGCTTCCAGAACTCCTGTGAACAATAAGACCTCATTCATGATAAGGAGGCACTTTGCGGGAAGCATTCTTTCAAGAATGTGGGAAGGAGCATAACCTTGGAAAGATGAGGTGAAGTCATACTACTACAGAGAACAATTCTTTCCCTCAAACCTTAGTCTATAAGACAAACTTTCATTCCTTTCTTGCAGTCCTCAGTGGTGAGGTGACAACATAATTCCTAAACTAATCCAAAGTTTCCCTCATAAAAACAGGAAAAGATGCAATCTGAATAAGAAAGAGGGAAACTAAGAACCATGGTCATGAACTAGGTTTAGATTAGCAGAATGCTCAACTCTTTTTAAAAAGGTGAGAACAGTACAACAGCTGTCAGTTATACCTAAACCACACTGTCCTCATACAGAACATCTGGTAACTTTCAGATTTCAATTCTCAAAGAATTTCACACTTATTAAATTCTTATTAAAATTAATAGCAGACCTGCAAGGCATAGCAATATTAGAATAGCCTTTTATCAGGGAAATAAAATCAAGTGAGATAATAAACCTACTTTCCACTGTAAGATCAAGGCCAAATATTATATACAGGAAATTAATTAAATTTATTCCTGAAGAATATTACTCCTTTCCACCCTTTCCACACAATATTCACACACTGATTATTTACCCATAATGCAATGTCACGGATATTAAAGATGAATACCTCTGTGTGACTAAAATAGATATTCCCACAAGTCCCAAATTCCAATTATGTCCTTTCACATATTCTATAATTAAATGGTTTAAGTGGCTAAAATATTACTTTACGCATTGTGTCACTCCCACAGTCAAATAAATGTCACCATTAAAAAAGGTCATCTTTCATAAAGTTTAAATCTGGTTTGGAGACATGTCAATCATGCCTAATTAAGTAATTTATTTAGAAATTGAGGTTCCTATTTACCTTGATTTCATCATTTTTCAATAAAGTATTTTATACCTCCACTTCAACTCTGATGCTTGTGTGTTCTCTGCCTCTCTTTTTCCTCCTGTCTCTCTGTGTATGTGTCTATGATTATGTCTCTCTCTCTCTCTCTCTGTCTGTCTCTCTCTCTCTCTGTTTCTCTCTCATATTCTCTGTGTATATGTCTCTGTATATATTTATGTGAATAAGTTTTGTTTTTCTTCAGTGCGTGTTGTATGTGGCTACTATGTCCTTCTTTCTGTTATTTGGGGGGCTACGATTCTCACTTTTTTATGAGACAAAATTCATGTACTATAAAATTCACCATTTAACCAGTTTGCTTCAATGATTTTTAGTATATGCGCAATATTGAGCAACCATCACCACTTAGTCCAGAATATCTTCATTACTCCAAAAAAAAAAGAAAATACCCATTAAGCAATCACTCCCCATTTTCCCCTCCCACCAGCCCTGGGCAACCACTGATCTTCTTCCTGTCTCTCCGGATTTGCCTATTCTGGACATTTTATATAAATGGAATTATATGATAAGTGACGTTTTTTGTGCGGCTTCTTTCATCTAGTATAATATTGTCAAGTTTCATGTATATTACAGTGTCTATCAGTACCCCATTTCTTTTCCTTTTTGAACAAGTACTGGTCTAGGCTCTTAGTATCTCCCAGAATATGTGTCCGAGTGTGTGCGTCTCTCTTTGTGGGTGTCCTTGTGTGTATAACTTGCATTATCTGTACGTGTATGTGGTGTCTCCCTATGTCCCTATTAAATAAATACTGGTGAGGCTCATCATCTCTGAATGTATGTGTGTCTGTGTGTGTGTTACACACAGACATACACATACACAAACATACATTGCACTAGAGATTCAGACAATTTATTGTAAATTTATTTGCAGGAAGATGGTCTTTAATGATTATTGGTTCTTTTTTTGTTTGTTTAAGAACCCTGATTGGCTATTAAGGATAACTGAAGATCCTCCAAAGTGATCCATCCTAGAAGAAGAGGAATCACACTTTATTCCCAGATTCCCCCTAGCATGGAAAATCCCATATAAGTGGACATAAAGGCCTGGGCATTGACAAGTACAAAATTACTTGGGTAGGGAACTGCAAAACTAAAATAAAACCTACATGTCAGAAAAGGTGGAATTAAAATGGCACATTTGCAGATGTCCAAATTAAAGTATCTTCTACATATTATATTGGAATTGCTATTCACCACACACTCATTGTCTTCCCAATCTCCTTTTGCCCCCAGTGAATTATCAAAAAATTGCAGACTCCTTACTATGGCTTACCAGCAGATACATAACTATGGATTACGAGCAGATCCATAATCTATCCACAGGTTACAATTTTAAGACCATCTACTGCTTTCTTCCACACCACCCTAAACCTAGTTACTGACCTTGAATACATCATGCCCCTAGCCAATGCTAGTCGCTCTACTTGAGGTGTCTTTCCTTTGCTGGTCTGCATGACCTCCTTTAAATATCAGATCAAATGTAATCACCAAGTCTGGATTTTCCCTATCCTCTCACCACCCACTGAAATTAATCTCAATCATTGATACATCCACATTTTTAAAAGAATTATCCTGTGGCACTGATCATATATTTATTATAGTTATAGATTTACTTTTTTTATATGTTTCTTCTAAAATATCAGATTCTTGAGTATTTTACTCAGCTGTGTATCCAGTGCTTAACACAATGCCTGGGACACACTAAGTTCTGAATAAATTTTGGTGGAATTAGACAATTTTTAAATTTATTTTAGGTAGTATAAAATTCACACTGCTTTATGAGACCGGAAACAGAGAGCAAGAAAAAGAGGATGAAATGAAACAAAATCTAAATATTAACATTATTCCTACAGCCAACCATAGAGAAAGAATACCTGCATATGGGCACATCTATCATCTTTGTGCCTGGCAAGCCAAGCAGAGAGCTCCCGTGTGTCCAACGGGTGAACAATGCCACATTAGTGATGACAGGGATGGTCATTTGGGGAAACTTGCTGAGTAATATGGACCACTGAAGCAGCAATCTTTCTCAAATCAATTTCAGTTTCTCAAATGCTGAGTAGGTAGTGATATTTCAAAGCAATCTCCAGAGATGCACTCAAGCAGCAGCAAGAGATCTTAAGCTATTGTTCCATTTTCACAGATGATCCAGACCCAAATGTGAATATAGAAGCATCAGGTGTTGTTTTTATGATTTTTTTTTTTTCAAAAGAAGACACAAAAACTTCAGAGAATGCAGATATCAACACTTTTTGGTCACGTGTAATTTTGCCCCTATTCCTTTTGACCCTCCCACAGCTTATCTACCCCAATATGCAACTCAAATATCCAACCAACTTAACTCACTAAGTGTACCTAATTATGAGACATTTTAAGACTATTATGAGACATTTTGAGACTATATATTTCTGTGCATGTGGGTTAAATAGCCATATGTTTTTTGATTAGCAAGGAATGTTTCTTTCCCTGCCACTGAGATGAAAGAATATGACATTAGAAAATAATTATATGTGTTGAGTTGCATTCTTAATCTTTTCTAATGTCAAAGAACTCAGCTATTTATATAAATTGGACAAAGAAAATGCAACTCATGCAGTGAAATACAGAAACTAAAAACATGCAAGCTTCTTAATCAGGCAATGAGAAGACACTGAAGTACTAGTAGTAGCAGTGGCAGCAGCAGCAGTAGAAGTGGAAGAAGAGGAAGAAGAATAAGAGTAATAATAACTTACCACAATAAGATTAAGAATAAGAATGATATGCGGAGGGGTACAAGGAGGGAGAGCTAAGTTAAGTTCACTGAGAACAATAAACTTTCCAGGGAGCTAGACAAAGGGAAACTGCACCAAAAATACTGCTGTGTCCAATACAGTACCAAAGTACAGTAGTCGCCCATTACCCATGGGGGATACGTTCCGAGACCCCCAGTGGATACCTGAACCGTGGATAATACTGAGCCCTATACATACTATGTTATTTCCTACACATATATACATATCCATAATAAAGTTTAATTTATAAGTTAGGCACAGTAAGAGAGTAACAGCAATAATAAAATAGGACAATTATAATAAAAATAACTGTAATAAAAGTTATGCAAATATGGTCTCTATCTCCCTCTGATAAAGGATTTGATATCTGAGACAGCAACTAAATGACTAGCAGGCAGAGAGTGTGTATAGCATTAATAGGATACCCTGCACAAAAAGTTGATTCAATCCCAGGCTGGACAAAGTGGGATGGTGCAAGAATTCATCACACTATTCAAAATGGGGAACAAGTTAAAACTGATGAATTATATCTGGAATTTTCCATTTAATATTTTCAGACCACAGTTGACCATGCGCAACTGAAACCACAGGAAGCAAAACTATAAATAAGGGGGGACTACTACCAAGGTCTGACAATTAAGTTCACAAACTTGTTGCAACCATGTTGCTAAACTTTTTTGATATCAAAGGGATTATTTATTATGAATTTGTACAAACTGGACAAACAGTGAACCAAGTTTATTATTTGGAAGTGCTGAAAAAGCTGCGTGAAAAAGTTCAACGAAACGACCTGAACTTTTCCCCAACAATTCATGGCTCTTGCATCATGACAATGCACCAGCTCACATGGCACGGTCTGTGAGGGAGTTTTTAGCCAGTAAACAAATAACTATATTGGAACACCTTCCCTACGCATCTGATCTGCCCCCAATGACTTCTTTCTTTACCCAAAAATAAAGGAAATATTGAAAGGAAGACATTTTGATGACATTCAGGACATCAAGGGTAATATGACAACAGCTCTGATGGCCATTCTAGAAAAAGAGTGCCAAAAGTGCTTTGAAGTGTAGACTAGGTGCTGGTGTCGGTGCATAGCTTCCCAAGGGGAGTACTTCGAAGGTGACCATAGTGATATTCATCAATGAGGTACGGAATGTAGCACTTTTTCTAGGATGAGTTTACAAACTCAGTTATCAGACCTTGTATATTGAGCACTTGAAATGTGGCAACTCCAAATTGAGCTATTCTGTAAGTATAAAACTGCATACTGGGTATCAGAAATATAGTATAAAGAAAGGAATATAAAATAGCCTATTAATACTTTTGTATAGACTACATGTTGAAATGAACCCATTTTGAATATATTGAGTTAAATAAAATAGATTATTAAAATTAATTTCACTGGTTTACTTTTTCCCATGTACTACCAGAAATATTTAAATTACATATGTGTTTTGCATTACACTTTGATTAGACATGTCAAATAAATACAAATCTAGATTTGGGTAAGGAGAGAGCTCATTT
Organism: Rhinolophus ferrumequinum; assembly: GCF_004115265.2. Lineage (NCBI taxonomy): Eukaryota > Metazoa > Chordata > Mammalia > Chiroptera > Rhinolophidae > Rhinolophus > Rhinolophus ferrumequinum. The sequence goes on from NC_046288.1 coordinate 26,328,328, forward strand.
GAAAGAATGATTATAAGAAAAAGAAAGGCACATTGCAACAGGGTAACGGGGACTGTTACAATCAGGAGAATGGTGTGACCACAAGATCTGAAAATATCTCAGAAATTAGGCAGAAATGAACACACACACACACACACACACACACACACAGAGGGCTAAAGCAGGACTATAAATAACTGAGTGTGGGGGAGTGAGTGGCATGGTCAGACAGTTGACCAAGGAATGTGTTTCCCTGCAGTCACCTGACTCCCAGGAGGAACAGGTAAGGCAGTGTTGTAGACTGGTTCAGGCTGAGGGTGAGTCAAAGATCAGGGCCCATGAAAAGGAGAGAAGTTTATCTAAAGTTGGTCAAGCCAATTTGGTTCCCATTGATCAATTTGGACAAAAACAGTCCAGCTAATCTTTTAAGAGGCAAATAAATGGAACTTTGGAGGGTCTGTGTCTAGACTTGGCATACCATGTTTCCTCAAAAATAAGACCTAGCCAGACCATCAGCTCTAATGTGTCTTTTGGAGCAAAAATTAATATAAGACCCGGTATTATTTTACTATAATATAAAACTGGGTCTTTATGATATAATATAATATAATATAAGGCCGTGTCTTATATTAATTTTTGCTCCGAAAGACACATTAGAGCTGATGGTCCAACTAGGTCTTATTTTCGAGGAAACAGAGTAGGTAAACGGGGCGGGGATATCTATGAGTCTTATCTAAGTCATATAGGGATAGGTGGTTCTTCATCGTAAAACATTTTCATGGAAACAACGCATGGGGGATATAACTGTCCCTGTTTTCCAGGATCACAGGGTTCCAGTCAAGTTAAACACTGCTGGATACCTAGTGTATCTAGAACCTCAATTTAACACTATTTCTGGAGTGGTGGTCAAAACAGCCTATAAAATCAGACAGACTGGTTTCAGATCTCAGCCCTGTCATTGCCAGCTTGTGAACTTGGACAAGTACATGATCTCTGTTTGCCTCAGTGTTTTCATTTGTCAAAAGTACTTACTTCATAGAGTTCTTCAATTGTGAAGATAAACAAAGACCATGCACATGAGAAAAAACAGACTATTTGTTCAGAGCTTGCTACAGCAAGGGAGTCAGCCACCATCACTTGCATTTGGGCAGAGACACAGAGGCAGCTAAGGGAGTGAAAGAGCTTCATAGTGTGAAAAAGAGAAGGCTTCAGGTCGGCTCTCATTACAGGCTGTTGACATGGGGTAGTCTGAGGCAGGTTAATTAGAAGCAGAGCATCTTATGTCATTTGTTTGGGGAGCATATTTGCTTTCTTTTGTAGGTCCTGATTTGGAACAGGTATAGGGGGGAGGTTGTGAAATTACAGAATAGGGAAGTTAGCTGTCATTGATCAAGTCCTGGTCCTTCTGGGCTGACTAATACAGAGAATGTAACTTGGTTTCCCAGGCAGGTTGCTGCAGAGGCTGTGGGTCAGAGTTCTACTGTCATATAAACTCTGGCAATGTCAACTTATATAGTCAGTCTCTCGTGATAAAATGAAATAGTACATATAAAGTGCTTAGGAAATGACTTGACCCATAGTAAGTTTCAGCTTTAATTTTACTCCATCTTCTTTTCTTAGTATGTAATACACAAGCACTTATTCTTAGGCCAGCTTTCTTAAGCATAATAGGAAATAATTTACCAATGGCAAAAGCTTGGCCAAACATTATCAACACAATTGTTGATAAGACAAAGCTGAGTTATCGATTACCAAATACAAGGGAGTATACCACCTTGGAAAGCTTTACAGTGTTTCAAAATTCATTGAGAATTGGAGGTTTGGTTTAAGGTGGGTCTTTCAATTCAGGGACATTATTAGGATTGGGTAGGCATTATGATACAACCATCCAGGCTTGGTAGGAATAACAAGGTTAGGATTTTGAGAGAGTTAAAGAATTTTGGGGGACAAACTGTCAGTTGATATTGTCCATTGAAGAACTGATGAGCCTTTTGAGAAATTCTCATAATGAACAACTGCGTCATTTGCTTAAGCAGGTAACCCTGGAAGAGTAAAGAAATGCTAATCAATTGCAAAGTCACATTAATGTAGACAGGAAGTTATGGCTTCAGTTTTCAGTGCCCAGGTTGAGTGTGGGGTAGAAGGTTAGGTTCTCGCATAGATGGTGCCTATTTATGTCTACAAATTTTAAAATGCTAGTTATAGAGTACTTGGTCTAATTTAGGAAATTTTAGTCTCTCATGGAAGTGCTTTTTCGTCAAATGTTTCCAAATATTTTCCAAAGAACTCCCATTTCTTCAAGATATGTAAAGGAATTTGTGGGGAAAGTACAGTGGTTGAATAAGATTGACAAGTTCTTCTAGATCTTTCTCTTGTTGATATGTAGTACACTTGAACACAATTAAATATGACAGGTGCAGCATTCACGACTCCCCTTTGACTTTGTTTAACTCAGCAGCTCTGAGTATAAGTGGTTTATTTGGAAGGATAGGAGTTGATCCTAACAAGCACCATTAGAGTGATTGGGAAGTGAGGGAAGGAAAAAAGACAATACATGGGGGCAGCCAGATGGCTCAGTTGGTTAGAGTACAAGCTCTTAACAATGGGGTTGCCGGGTTCGATTCCCACATGGGCCAGTGAGCTGTGCCTTCCACAACTAGATTGAAAACAACGAGCTGCCACTGAGCTGCCAGTGGGGTGGCCAGATGTCTCAGTTGGTTAGAGCGCAAGCTCTTAACAACAAGGTTGCTGGTTCAATTCCCACATGGAATGGTGGGCTGTGCCCACTGACACTTGAGTGAAAATGGCGATGGGACTTGGAGCTGAGCTGTGCCCTCCACAACTAGATTGAAGGACAACGACTTGGAGTTGATGGGCCCTGGAGAAATACACTGTTCCCCGATATTGCCCAATAAAATTTATAAAAAAAAAAACAAAAAAAAAACACAATTTTGGAACTCTTTAAAAAATAAATAAATAAATAAATAAATAAATAAATAAATAAATAAATAAATAAATAAATAAATAAAAAGTGAAAACAAACAGGTTTCCTATTGCTTGTGGACTTCAGGTGAAATAAGTCACTGGGCAGGTAAAAATGCAGGGTGTGATAATTAACAAATAATATGCTAATAATGTAATCTATGATCTTTAACATTCTAAAATAGTACAACTGTACTGAATTTAGCAGTGTGCTAAGTAGATAAGAGCTCTCAACTTTAGTGTGGTCAGTAGCATCTAAACACAGCTGCCACCAATTCTTTCCTTTCCTATGCCCAAATATTCTCTATTGAGAGATGGAGTCTAATTCCCTTCCTGAATTTCTACTGGCCATGACTTTCTTGACTAACAGAAGGCAACACAAATGATGTTCTGGAACTTCAAAGGCTAAGTCCTAAGAAAATATGCAGTTTCCACCTTGGTCTCTTACAACTTCACTCTGGGGACAGCTCCCATATATGAAGATTCACTACCCCAAGACTGCCACGCTGTGAGAAAACCCATCCTAACTACATGGAAAGGGCATGTGGAGGAAAAGAGATGCTTGGCCAATCCCCAACTATTCCAGTAACCCTGACTGGGTGCCAAATATGAAAGTGAAGAAGTCACCTTGGACTCTTGGACTTCCAGCTCAGTCAAGCTGTCAAATTCCTGCAACCCCAGTAGCTTGCATCTAACTATAATACAAATGCATGAAAGAGCAAGTGAGAACTGCCCAGCTAAGACAAGTCACCCCATAGAACCATGAGAGATAAAAAACGATTGTATTAAAAGCCATTAAATTTTGGGTGGTTAGTTATACAGCAATGCATAACTGGAACACTTAAAGTCCATGAACCACCTAAAATTTTTGACACAATTTTGTATATAATATGCATTTCCTTAAAAGTAGGTCTAAGCTTTCATTATATATTCTCATATGAGTCCATGATAGCAAGAGATTGTTAAGAATGACTGAATTAGATACTTTCTAAATTGCTCATCAGATTCATTCATCTCCCGAGAAATGCTCAATTTGTCCTATCCCTACTTCTTCATGTTGGTGGTCTATAACAATTTATAAGAAAGCAAATAATACTTACAATGAGAGGGCTACTGGGGATTTAAAACAGGAAATATAATGGGATAAGCTGTGGTCCTCACTATTGAGGTTGACATGGGGTCTATAATTGACAATGTACATCTCCTGCTACCATTCGCGCTACTCACTCTAAGTACCTTAGCCAGCACTTCTGCTTGGCCCTGAGAAGTCCAAGCCCTACTTATTATATATCTTTGTGTTGTTATAAAAAACTCAAGAAGAAACTCAGAGGATGTGTGGGTTTCAAACATACTCCTCCCTGTCTCTATTATACAGCAGTAACTTCATCTCCTTGTTTTAATGGTGGTTAATTACTTGTCATGACGGTAACTCCTTTCTTTGTCTGTTAAATCTAATAGCACAATGAGCCTCAAAAGACCTGGCAGCAGCTATTTAGTGAGACCATTATGTCCCCCGGTAGAAATGCCCAGTCTCTCCCCCAGAAATCAGGACCTCTAATCCAGCAGAGGGCACGGGAAGCAAAATTTCCCCAACTAGGTCATCGGGAATAGTGAAAAGGACCTCTCCAAACCTTACACCTGTTCCTGGATCCACATATTCTGTCACAAACACAGCAAAATATAGTAGCAATTGGTTGAAAGTTATTCGACATCTTAAAGATAGTACCTCGATTCGGCAGGGCTATACTTCATTGTCCTTTTAAAAGGCTATCCCAAAGTTCCATTAGGCCAGCTACTTTGAGGTTAAGGGATATATGAGTAGGTGGTAGAACCAGTGAATTTCATGATCATTTGCCTCCTTTGTCAAAAAAAAACGGGTCCCTTAGTCAAAAGCAATATTATATGGAATGCCATATATGTGAGTTCTCAGATAACAATGCCAATTGAGAACATGGCAGAGAAAGGAAACCCACAGCCAGAATACATATAAATACAAGTGAGGAAAAATCACTGCCCCCTCCAGAGTTCAGTGCCAACTCCTGTTTTTGCAGAGCATGTTTTGTTTGAGTGATGCCAACAAGCGCTGGATGGGAAGAGGTGATATGACAACAGGAAACCAACAAAGGGTATGTTAACGAGCAAGACACCACTGTGGGTAACAGGGCCTCCGCCCTGCTGAGGCAGTGTGGAATCAGAGGCAGTGTGGAATCAGAGACCCTGTGGAATTTGCCTCAGAGTTTCCCCATCCAAGGGACAAGAACACAAGTATATTTTTACTTCAACTTCAATTCATTATTAACTAAGAGTTTCTCCTGGTGGCATTAATTCTCCAGAACTTACTGTTTGCCTGTGCAAAGGCTCAGAGAAAGCCCCCAGGAAGACAGAGAGTAGGAAACTTGGGTATGTAATGAAATATTGAATACAGAGGAGACGTAGGCAGGGCAGCTATAGGGTCTCTTACACTCAACATTTGACAATGCAATCCTAGTTTAAGGGCAGAGCTGATATTCAGCTGGTTTGCTCTGCCCAGATGTTCCAGTTGTTTACATCTAGTGTTTCTTCTGATTGATCAATAGCAATACTCTAGTGATTAAATGTTATGCGTATCACCTTCCCTCAAGGTATGTGGTAACTTCCTAAGTATTAGTAGGAGAGAGACTATAAGTACAGGATGAGCTATGGTTCAAAACCCAGAAGTAAGAAGAAGAGCTCTAAACACTTGACAAACATGAGAAGTTGCCAGCACCCTGAATATTTTGCAAGCACCATCCATTTATATAGCCAACTGATCTTGGTGAGAAAAGCTAATTGTTAATGGTGACTTCAAGCAGAAAGTTTGGGGTTTTTTTTAATGGGATGAGACCAAATTTGAGCCCATGTCCTTGAAGCAGAGCTATTTCTGACACTCGTAGTGACAAGGTATCCACTACATCCTGAATTTGTTCGCAGTCCATCTAAGTAAAGTGGGCTTGTTAGCAATCCTGTGTCAGGGTTATATGCTCGGTCATTCTTGTGTAGAGGAAAGCTCTAAAATGAACATCTACAAAAAGACCCAGTTAGTTCCGTGTTCCATTGGCAGCATCCTTAAAATGTAAGTAGCATGACAAATACTGTACAATAAGTATATAAAGCCCATCTCTTTACTTTTAGTTCAGTTCTAGCCAATAAATCACCTTGCCTCTTATTTAAAACTTCTCAGTGGTAAGAAATTATTTTTCAGTTATTTTCAAAAGGACAAACCTAGCATGAAACTCAAGCCAATACCATATGGAACAGAGAATAAAATGAATTAGCATATTATTAATTGCAAACCATTAATTTTCAAGGACAATTGCAAATTAGACCAACTCATTCACTTCTAAAAGGTAGCTTATGTATGGGGAATAACTTCATGTCTCAGACAGGTTACCCATTTATTAAGATTAAAATATTTCCTTTCAATCTCAGTTCTCTGAAGGGTACCATAAAAGGGGGACAGATGTTAAATGGGAAGTGTGAGAATGTGAGCCATAAGCCTAGCACTATAAATCAGGAAGAAAAAGACCAGGCAAGAAGCTGAAAGGACTAAGGAAACCCCTTCTGCTGTAGTCCAAACACCCAGTCCAGGCACATGCAGAAAAGGAAAAACTATTTTAATGATATCAGTCAAGAGAAACGAAGAACCTTATGGCAAGAATCTATTTTTTTTTTCCCTTTGTTACTGCCTTCATTATTCATCTGATGTCAGTAAGGCAAGACTCTGCAAAGTTTTACTCCTGAATCCTTTGCAGCACGCTGACAATGTGCTCTGCTCTGCTCTGACTTAGAAGAGAACTCGGTCTCTGCCCCAGGCTCCTACATTCTGGTTGAAGTAGTCGCAGCAATTCAAACATAAAAAAGCCAGCTGAGAAGGGGATTAAATATCGAGGTGCAAGGGAGCATGTAACATTATTAGCTATAACACAACATAGATGGTAATTAAGCAGAAAGCACTTTCATTTTGCTATCCTCAGCAGCCCTTATCAAAGGCCGTTATTTAAATTAAGTCGACCTATGACCTTGATGTGACTTATGATTTGCGAAACTCATAACACTGCACATCAGTAATTCAAATAAATTTAAATAATCAGTTGTACGCTTCAGATTTACAGGATCTCTTGATATTTTAGAACCAAAACACATGGTGAGTTTTAGACTGTGAAACTATTTTTCAAGTTATCTCAACACAGAAATAAAGCAGTGTAGAAACTAAATTAGGATTTGATACGCTCATCTGACATGGCGATCAGCTAAGTCTCACTCATATGGGTAAATTTATGAAGACTGGTTGAGTAAATCAACAATATATTCATAATATGTAACTTTGGCAGATTCAATCTATACTTCTATATCAGTGAAGGTGGTTCCACTCTGTCCAAGTCAAATAAAATCAGTGTTAATTATTATTTAACTGAATTATATTCCAAATCATATAGTGTTATAATTAGTCAAGGGATCAGAGTGCACCTTTAGCTCATAATGTCCTCAAGCAGGATCCATTATTTTACACACACACACACACACACACACACACACACACACACACACACGGTGCCAAAAACATGTATACACACTTTAAGAAAGGAAAAAAACTGTATTAAAATTGTAATAATATATACTGATAACAAAAGATGAATACAAGTCATATTTGACTTCTGCAACGACAAGAGGTGCTCAAAGTGGTTACCATGGCTGTCTAGACATTTCTGATTATGACGAACTACTGCTTGAGCATAGGTAACATCTCTTAAAATGTGTACACACATTATTTTTGGTACCCCCAGTATATATATACATAAGTGTGTGTGTCTATATATATATATGATGCTAAGGTCCTATTTCAGTTCCATGAAATTGGTATATCTTAAGGTAATGTGCGCCTGATTCTTTTTTCTAAAATGTTATCCTTCCCAGCCTATTCTCAACTCTTCGTAATTTAAACAAAAATGAAGATACTAATTTTCAGAATTCTGCCAAGAAACATGCCCATCCTGAGTTTCTTGAACAAAGGGATTACTTACAGAGGTTTGAGTAGATTTAAAGGAATCTTAAGCCAGCAGAGGTGAAGCACCCAGGAGCTAACAATAGGAAGACATTACACTCCCTGGAACTTAAGGAACAGGAGGAAGGAAAGGTATTATTGACGCCTGGAGAGGTCTTTGGGTTGTCAAAGAGCAGCCACCAGACAGAAGCTATAACTCTAAGACCAGTTATTAACAGAACCACAGCAAGGCAGGAGAGATGATGTAGAATGGGGCTAAAAACCCTGACCTCTCTCTTCTCCTCCTATCTGACCTCCTGCTTGGGCCTCCCCTCGGCTGAAAGTAATCCGAAGGCAAGAAAATCAACGTGTTGCAAACTGTAATTATCACCCTCCTGGGACAGAAACAGGAGAGAAAAAAGTGAAGAATATATAACAGCGATTAGACTTAGTAGATACAATTAGAAAGACATTCTATTTTGCATATTACTAATAAATATGTGTTTATTAAACATATAGTCTCTGGCCTCATCTAATAAAAATACAAAATTTATTTTTACAAGTCTGTTTCTTTTTGCAGTAATTTTATTGCAAGAGAAAATGATTTAAAAATAGATTTTAAGCTACAATTAAGTATCTCCACTAAATGTTACTTATGCAAAAGAAGGACTCCAATAGAATACTGAATGTGCTTTAAAATTCACTTCCTTATCTACTAGAGACAAGTTCCACCATAACATTTCCGTTAGGATTCCAATATTGATAAGCACTAAGACACTTAAAATGACCTTAAAAACCATATAATATGTTGACTGAAAGTTCTTTTTACTCAGTTCCATGAATCCTCATCTGAAAATGTTATTTAAAATCCAAAAACCTCCAAACAGGTTCACTGAATGTAATTAATAACTTCATTCTTAAAAGGTAATGCTTTCATTACCTTTTCATTACGTAGCATTGGATGTGTGATCCAATATGTACTATTTTTCAGAAAATATATACTCAAATGAAATATTCTCACATTTCAAAAGGACTCTTACCAAGGCCAAAAGAAAGCTAATTATACATTTGGCTAAGCAAAACAATCTAAGCAGGGTACTGGGTGTGGAAAGAGTGAGTAAAGCCCAGCCTGAAGTATGTAGATCATAAAGAGCAAAGATAGAAAAGGAGACTGTAGGCAGGAGGAGTGGAAAATTCTAGTCCTCAGACATGGGGCACGACTTCTAATGATTAAGTTCACATTGGTGCTTTGTAGAGGCAGAGTAGAAATAAAGGTTAGTGATTCAAGGAAGCAGAGGAACTATTCAATTAAGAGATTTAATGAACCATCAACAAAAATAAAAGCGGGAGTGAGTTACAAAAGAAAGGCATAATGCATGCTTGTAGCCTCCTCTGCTCTTTTTTTCTCAATTAATTTGGAAATGTTGACCTCACATATCCATAGGGTTCCAATTTTTTCCCCTAGTTTTCAATGTATGGTTCTCAAATACATGTATTGTGTTTCCCTGAAAATAAGACCTAGCCGGACCATCAGCTCTAATGCAACTTTTGGAGCAAAAATATTATTATTATTATTATTATTATTATTATTATTATTATTATTATTATATTAATAAGACCCGGTATTATATTATATTATATTTATTATATTTATTATATTATATAAGACCCGGTCTTATATATAATATGTAATATAATATGTAATGTAATATATTAATTTTTGCTCCAAAAGACGCTTTAGAGCTGATGGTCTGACTAGGACTTATTTTCAGGGAAACACAGTAGGTATGTTAATTAGTTTACTTATATACCCTCACCAAACTATAATTGGAAATATTTCTGTACTTGGCCAACTGATCAAGCCCAAACATGATAAAATTTTTTGTAATTCCTCAAAATTATTAGAAATGTTTGATCTACTTGACTAAGCACAATAAACATAGTTCTGCCCAAGTGGAAATGAGACATATTTACTCTGCTTCTCAACATCTTTTTAAACAAAATTGGACTCCAGAGCCCATGTTATTTCCAACAGTATCATGTCTCTCTTCACGAAGATAAGTCCTATTTCCCAAAATAAGGGAAACACTAAACTTAGTTAGAAACACTGGACTTGAGATTCCTGGCAGCATATAGCTCATAGATCAGAGCAAATTGCTGAAACTCAACAAATTTTTGTTGAATTGAAATTAATTTATTTCCCTACCTATCAATTTTCACAACTGAAAGCCTCATACCTTTTATTTTTTCTCTAACTTTGCAACTAATGCTCTAAAACAGAGTGTATTCTAAATTCATGCTGCCTATTCACTCTATCATAGAAATTCTAAATGTCACTCATTCAAATCTACATTGTATTTAATCTACTTACAAGCATCTATATGAAGCGTAAATATAAATTGAAATTTTTATATAAACATGAAAATAAATCTAACAAATGACAAACTATTGTGGATTATTTTGATCACTATTCTTTGGATTTTTAAGGCTTTCAAATAGGCTTTAAAATAAATCTAAAGCCATAATTTCATTTTATATTGACTTTATGAACTTAACATGAATTTATTATCATTTTTATTTCTTTACATAAAATAAAAACTCATGGTATGTTTTTACCATACTAGAGCTCTTTTTCATATGCACATATGATGATATATAATAAAACATTCTTTTTTATCATAAAAAGACCAAACTAAAGATGATAATCTTCTTCTCTACCATTGTGTCAGGGTTCTCCTAACTTAAAATAGAAATTTTCTTGATAAACTCCGTATTTTTCAAACGCAGCACAAATTCAAAGAATCAAATTTGGGGACCAGTAAAGACATTCAAAGACACATTAACACACTTACTTCTGCTATCCCAACCTCCTCAAAATGGGCCAGAATTCAGTTATCCCTGGTAGTCCATGAGGATTTTATACATGTTTTTTAAGTCCTCTAGAGAAAGAAATTGTACAACTTTATAATACCCTTTTGCTGTTAGCTTTATTTATTTATTATATATCCATCCTCTATGTTCCATATATTTTATAGCTTCTATTTCTTAGCCCTCTTTTTTTTTTTTTTCATTTTCAATTCCACAAACATGTAATACGTACTCTGGAGAGCAGATGCTCATATAGTGTTAGATTGTAATTTCTATTCTTTAAGCTTAGAATAGGAAAGAATCCTCATATCGCTTAAACACCCTCTCTAAGTTTCTTACATGCCCTCCTTGACATGTCCGCCCCTCCTTTGCTTGAACTCTCCCAGCGACAGGAAGCTTGACCCCTGGTGAAGATATTTCTGTGTGCAAGCAAGTCTTTTCTGCACTAGGCCACTATCTGCTGCCTTACACTATTGAGTCCTTGACCATGGTATCCACCGTTCATCTATTTGAAGGCAGTCATTGTACTTTTCTCAGGATACTTTCTTCTAAGATAAATATCTGCTATTCCTCCATGGGATGAAGTTAAAGATATTTAGCTCCAAAAAAGGGAGCCTCCATGTCTAAAAATATACAAATCTGTGTATCTCTTCACCCCAGGCCTCAGGCATCCCACACAGTGGTCTGTTTCTGACAGCAAATCCAAAGGATTCAATATAAACAAGAATGGGTATGTTCCCAAAAATCAACTTCAAAAATGAATATAAATATATGGTCTCCAACATTTCCCTTAATTAACAATTATATAATTACCATGACAACATTTAGACGGCCTTTTGAACCTATATTTCAGCATCAACCTTCTTTGGAAATAACAACCATTCTACGTCTATAGTTAGTTACCTATAATAATAAAAGATACTTCTTTTTTTCAGTCTTCAATTTAATCTCATTAAGCTCTGAAGTAGCTCCCTAGTTCTAGTTTTCCAGAATATGGTGAACAAGTCAGCACTGTAGAACATTTTCCTGTCTTCATCTTCCAAGACTGTTTACTCCTAACCCTTCTTTTCTGCTCTTATATAATATCTCTTTGCAATCTTTCTCTACCCCTCTCTCTTACCCTGTGTTTTCCTAATTACTAAACTGGATTGTGTCCTAATCTGTTTTATTTTCTTAAAGAATAGTGCTGGAGTATCATACTCTAGTCTAAATTGCAGATTGGACCAAGTCCCAGATAATCCAAAGGAGTTATCATTCCTACAGAAAAGCCAAGTTCCATTACAACATCTTCCTATAAGCCCTGATTTTCAGAGGAGAGTTACTACTAAACATTTTAGTGATAATGAAACCCCTCTCACTAATGCATTCCTGATGGGCTTGGTGAAAGTTATGCCTTCCTAGCTTTACTGTGGGTCTTCTGATGGGTCGTCTGGGCTTACATAATGTATTCATTCCTCTACCATTTTTAATCTCCCTTCCTCTACCATTTTTCATGGCAATTCAAGCCTTTCAACTTTGTTCAATAAGGGCTATTATTTCTAGGAGTCACCTTTGCAACAAGTTTGTTCCATCCAGAGTCCCTGTTAGTTTATTAAGCCAGTATCCTGAGAATTTTCCAAGTCAATATATTCTCCCCTATTCAAATGTATATTTTGACTTATTTCATTTAATTCTGGTACTGCCAAAATCCATTCCCAAGTACATTTCTGCAGCTCTTGCTGGCTCATGCTGGTTAATTCTTGAAGATCTTTTGGTATAAAGTCCTTCCCTCTCCTATCATGCCCAACATATGTACATCTTAGTTATGCTATCTGTCAACTTAACCCTAATTATTGGTCTGAAAGCTCAGAGAGGAGTTTGGGCTAATCCTGAGAGGAGTCCCTGTTGTCTTACAAGGAAGAGACCCCAGCAGTATCTTCCCACATGGAGATGTGTTAGCTCTTAATAAGGAAGCACAGACTACCTCTGAGGGCGTTGAGGAGTCACAGGAATTTGTGGAGCAAAAATTTTAGGAGCACCTACCCAGATGTGTCAGGGTGCAGGTTGTGCCCAGGTAAGGTGCTAACTCTGGAATAATAGACCTGCCTTGGCTGAGCATTCAATCATTTTTGAAGCTTGGTAACTCCTAAATCCTGAATTTGGTCATTAGCATTTTATGCTCTCCCAATGTGTGTCTTTTCTTAGGAAATTCTACAAAGTCACTACCAATGAAAGTGTTAGTAATTGAGCCACCAGCCTCGGCCAAGAATAGGGTCCTTGTGAAAGAGACACTGCCTGGAATAGGATCATTATTGCCAATCAGATAGTGAGCAATCCAGACTCCAAATTCCATCTTACTGGCTGCTTTATTGAACCTCTTTTACTACCACTGTGTCAATTGAGTTTTCCAGGAAGCAGATCCTGAGACAGAGTTAGGGGTAAAAAAGTTTTACTGGCAAGCAACATCAATGAAAGGTAAAAAGATAAAGCAGAACTGCGCAGGAGGTTTCCATCAGCGTACAAGAAGCGCTGGCACAACTGCCTGTTAGAGCAGTCCCATATCTGGGGTAAGCAGCCTGCCTGTGTAGCACCGTCTGGATTAGTCACTGGTTAAGACAACTCTGAGAAGAACATGATCTTGACACAAAGGCTGAGGCAGAAATGAAAGAGTTAACACACAGAGTCTGTCTACTCGTCACACTGGTTCAAATCACTGTCTGTCACAGTTTGACTTCCAGGACCTTGTAAAAACACACTCAAGATTTTGAATTTTGGACCCTCGAAGACACTAACATAATGCCTCTGAGTAATAACATTACTAAAATAACTTCTGCTGAAGGTCAAATCCTTAGTTTAAAAAATGTAATGCTTGGCCAATCTGGTCCTCAGTTACACATAGAGAACAAGTGTGACTGGTATTTTTCTTTAGTAAAGAGTGCTAATTGTTCCTTAGACACTTGCTTTGATGACAGTGTTTGCAAATTGATTTTCTTGTAGTTGTTCTTGATGCTTCTTTTGCAGCAAGTCTTATCTGAGTTAATCTATTACCTTATATATTGCTATGGCCATAACTCAGATTAAACATAACACATTTTCATTTTGTCACTATTGTTTTTGTAGTAAGTCAATATAACCTGAGGTGAAATGAAGCATGCCTTGCTCAGCATTTATTGATCTATTGGTTTGTTCATTGTTTACATCAAAATACCACTTATCAGTTCTGGTCCAATTATAATTATCTTTTCATAGGGGAAATAGCAGTTTCAAATCCCAAATGTGAGTCAATTTCCAAAGTGAGGTACTCCCAAAATGCTGGTACAAAATGTGCACTCCACTTCCTCCCTCTAGGCTTTCATTCTCTAGCTAAAAAAGGAGAAAAGCACATATCTACCCTAACAAGATACCATTTTATCCAATACAGGAGAAAGGTGTTTTAATTTGCATCACAGTGCATGAGCACATAGTAGATGTTCAATAAATGGTAACCATTATTCATACTGGTTCAAATAATTGTAATCACATGTGGTCATTAACGGGAACCAATTTCGGTGAGGCTGGGTGGTAAATGATGAGATAAAGCATGTCAGAGCAACTTTTCCAATACCCACAGAAATTAAATTGGTCTTTCAAAGTTTTCATTAGGCAGACAACAAACAACACTAAGCTTGACCTCTCAGGTGCCTAAGCTTCTCTCTGTATATTTTAAAAGCATTCTGCAACCACATTAATTTTCTAAAGTCATGGAAATATTAATACTTCACTAAAATTTTGACTAACTTACTATACTACGTTTGCTAATTAACTTTTTATTTTACTATCTTCTCTTATTTCTAGAAAGCAATTTAACCTCTAATTCAGTCAGTCACCCTACGAACCAAAGCATAGGTAACCACATTCCTAACTAGAGAACTTTGCTTCTGACACCCGTTTGAATAAAAATGTCCTTTGCTTTTTTTCTTGCATATGAAAGTAATAATAAACCTTTCCTGGGCTCAGCTCAAAACTTCTTCATAGATTCTCAGCTATAAGGACAACCTACATATATCTCTCTTATCTCCTATAATATTTTTTGATTGTTTCACATGTTTTGGCACTTGAAAGAGAATTGCTTTTCATGTCACTGTCATTCATTGAATCACTTTTCTAATTCAATGCTGGGGATGCACATGGCAGCCTATCAGGCTAACGGGGTTTGTGTGATCTTTGGTAAGTCCCTCTGACTCTGAGCCTTGGTTTAGAATTTTTAAGATCCCTCCCAAATCTATAATTCTTTAATTTTATAAGTTTGGCTTGATTTCTTACCCTGGCATTATGTTTTAAACAATTTTTAGTGTCCTCTCAAAAGTAGTTAACATTGTACATAGAAGAGCATAATAAACACATGCTAAATCAAATGAATGAATGAATGAATTCATTTAAGGCTTCTCTGACTTAGTATAACTTGGGTAAAAAAATTTAGTTAGAACTTCCCCTGATTGTTCATGTTATAGAAAGCCATAGCTGCTATTTCACTTAGATTTAAGTGACTCACTAACTTTTTTTTAAATATCAACAGAGTTTTTTCAAACAATAGGGTTCCTGTTAGATATCACATACAAACCTGAATGTCAGACTTGTTTAAATAGGACAATCACTTTGATAGGCAATAATTTTGTTAAATAAGTTGATCATTTCATTAAAAAAATTTTTATCAAATAGTTGTAAAGGCAACGTCTACTAATAGTGTTCTAAACCATTATAAAAGCTAAAGTATCTCAATATATGCATATATGTGTACATATTTACATAAATTATTGAAGATGGCTGAAAAGGACAGAAGCAAAAAATTACAATTCTTTTAAAGTTTATATAGGAAAACAAAGTGAAATTAGGTTAATAATAGGGAACAGACTCTTATCCTGACTAAAATCCAGCAGCATGTGATGTTTGTTCTTATCCCACAAAGATAGAAATGACATGTTTCTGATCAATTCCTATTCACATCACTGGTGAGGAGGGATCTACCACCCTAAATAGTCTGAGGACATGGTACCTGCTGTTGGACATGAGATTGAGAGAAGTTTGTTAGTCACATAGACTTATAGCTCAGGGGAAGAGGACACTGCACAGCATACAGGACAACAAAAGGGCTGCATTCGGGAGCAGAGTGAACCAACAGGGGCAAGCTTTGTAGTAACGAGAGGGGGTGATGTGCTCCCTTGTTCCTGTTGTAGGATGTGATTGGCTTGTTTGAATAATTTCATGGGTTGGAAAGGAAGTGAAATCCATTAAATTGAAGACCCGGAAGAGTGCAGCTGGTCTGGTTGACAGGGGAACTCGCTGGGTGGGGAGCCTTGCCTGCAGGTGGGAAGTGTCTGACAAAAGCAGGGGAACTTCCGGATAGGCCTGTGGGGCCTTGTGAGGCTCAAAGATGTCAAGACAGCAGCTGAAATTTTAGGCCTTACAATACTTGAGCAGATATTAATATGAGACCAAGATCAGTTTACATGAAAGGAGAGGAGAAGATTATTAAACATTTATAACTAAAACAAAAGTTCTATCATGAATTACGCCTCTATAAAGCATCTTATATATGTACTTGGCCATTCATATATACATGCAACAAGAGCTAATATCCAAACAGATGTGACACCGAAAATTTACTGAATGTTTGGTATCATAGATGTATATAATACAGTAGACTTCTTTTAAGTAATGTTATTAATTTACGGAGCAATCTAGTCTGTAAGATTATCTGCACTGAATATTTAATTTAACTACATGTAAGTTGGAAAAGAATAAATAGAACGAGAGGAGTAAGAAGCAAAAAAAGAAGGAAAACGAAGAAGGTGAAGAAAAAGAGGTAGAACAGGAAGAAGAGGAGGAAAGGCCACTTACCCTCCCGGCCATTACATCCTCAAATGTAAATACAGTCTTTCAATACAGGAA
This sequence comes from Rhinolophus ferrumequinum, assembly GCF_004115265.2. Lineage (NCBI taxonomy): Eukaryota > Metazoa > Chordata > Mammalia > Chiroptera > Rhinolophidae > Rhinolophus > Rhinolophus ferrumequinum. The sequence goes on from NC_046288.1 coordinate 26,345,063, forward strand.
TGCTCAAAAAAATTATAAAATACAATTGAAATGAACAAGAGCTTGGAAAATTACAATGAACACTGTGAAAATACAAGTACTAAGAGCCCACAAATTGTAGCTTGAATATATCCATCCAGCTGTCAGACCCACAGAAGAAGCTTTTATCCTGAATTTCAACTGTAACTACTTCAGAGAGTATGAACATCAAGCTTTCCCCCAGGAATTACATTTGCCATTCAATAAGCCCTGGGGAAAATGTTTCAGACCGATACTGGCTGTGTCCCTGTCAACATTAGACTGGGCCAGGGAGAAATCCTAACAATTATACCGCATCTTGTAAAACATCCCTATATTCTTTTAGGAAATAAATCATTTCACATGCATCCGTTTTTATCATGACGTGTGCAGGACTACTTATTCCCTAGAAAATAAATTATAGCCACACTTTGCCCCAAATGCTTGTAATGTCCTCTCCAACAGTCCCTAAAGCAAAGAGTGCTATAAGCTGTTAAAGAGAGTGTAGAATTGCTTTTGGACGGGAACATCACAGGGTTCTGATGCTTAGAGGTATAGAGCAGGGTAGGGCATGAATAGATGAATATAATCAGTAAATCTTTGCTTAAAGGATCAATCACTTTGTCTGACTTACACAGATGAGAAATTTCCAGCACCTTCTAGATTTTTGGCCTGGGCATCTTAAAGGAAAAGAATTTTATAAATTCAAGTAGAATTGCCCTATAAATCTGAATGAAGTAGATAGAATGCTAATAGGATTTTAAAAAAAAATAAATTTAATTTTTTGGACTGAGGGTATACATAAGAAGCTGTATCAAATCCTTACATTCTAAAACAGAGCCATAAAACTGAGTTGAAGAATGGTTCCTAAAATGTGAATATTTTTAAAAGACATTTACCTTTGTTTAGAATTGCAAATTCTCCCAGCCCTGGATGTGACCCCATCTGTTCCTTCTTCCCTCCTGTTGAAGCATACATAGGCCCTATCAGATTCCAGTCCACCCACTTTTTCTCTCCTCTCCTGTGCTTAGAAACTATACTCCAGTCATTTCTCTCTCTCTCTCTCTCTCTCTCTCTCTCTCTCTCTCTCTCTCTCTTTCGCCTTCCCTCTCTCTCTCCCTCCCTCCCTCCCGTATCATCTCTTTCAGTATTCTAATGTGCTTTAATTCCAACTGTATCTTAAAAAGATAAAATCTTGACCTCATATCCCCCACCCTAAGTACCCACACTATTTCTCTGCTCCACTCCAAAAGATTCTTCAGAGTTTAGAGTGTCTCCAATTCCTCAGCTCTCACTCACTCTTCACCTATTTTCAAACTAATATCTATTCCCACTGTGCTATTGATAGCGCTCTTTCAAATATCACCAAATATCTATGTTGCTAAATCCAGATTCCTCTTTTCTGCTTGTATCTTACTTTGTTTATCACTTAAACTATGTTAGATTTTTCTTTCAGTATCAAAAGACCCAAACAATGATGACAAGGGAGAATTTTTCACTCGGGTTACATGTCCATCACAGGATAGTTATGGCTGTGCTCCACTTGGCCTTCACTCCAGGAGCCAGGCTGGTGGAGCATCCTCTGCCTGGAACATTGCTTGTGCCATGGCTAAAGGAAAACGGGTAGGTGAAGTACGTGCTAGCTGGAAGTGTGACTCATGTCACTTCTGGTCATAGCAAATCCGTAGCTATTCAGGACTAAAGAGAGAGGGGCAGTGAGCCTAGTGAACAGTAAGATAGCCTACCACACTGGGCATATGCACTATTTTTTTCATAGTTGATTACTCTTTCATTTGTGTAACACTCTCATCTCTTGGCTTCCATGACACTATTCTTCCAGCTATTCCTTCTATCTCTCTGGCTGCAACTTTTCAGCCATTTTTATTGACTTTTCTTATCCAACCCCTGAAGTTTGCAATTCCTCAGAGTTCAGTGCAAGGCCTTTAATAACTATACATTCTCTCCCTAAATGTTCTTACCCACTCCTAAAATATTACCTATAACATTAAAATATCATAATATTATATTACAAATAGTGTACCTATAAATATTATAATATTACCTATACATTTACAATTCTTAAATGTGTATCTCGAGCCCAGACCTCTCTTTTAAACTCCAGGCTTATCAATCCAACTATCTCTTAAGCATACTCACTTAGATATCTCACGGGCATCCCACATTTAGAAGGCCCAAGATGAAATTTTTTATTTCTTCCTGCCAAAACATGTCTCTCCCTCAGTCTTCTCATCACAGTAAATAGCATTGTCAGCTACCTAATTGTTCAAAACTGAGAGTTCTTCGTCATACCTCCCTCTCCTCCACCCCACATCCAATCCATTACCAAGTCCTGATGGGTCTGTCTCCAAAAATGTTCTCAAATAAGTCTGCTTCGCACCATCTCTCCACCCTAGTTTAAGCCTGTAATGTCAGTCACTTGAGTTACTACAGTTGTTACCCTCTTCATTTCACCCAAATTCCTTTTTTGCCCACTAGCCTATATTCCTATGATTTCTCCATAGATAAATTAGACTGATCCATTAAAGAACCAGATTCGATTTGGTCACATCTATCTCTTGCTCAAAGCCATAAAATGGCTTTCATTCTGCAGCAAATTACAATCTCTCCCAGTTGAGAAATATGGCAAGATCTTTCCTGACTCAGAAATTTTGTAAGTGCTGTTCTTTCTGCTAGTTACCCTTCTCTTCCTCCTTACCTTCATCTTCATCTTGCCAACTGCTACTCACGTTTCCATCTGAGCTAGAAATAATTTCATTAAGAGATCTTTCTTGAATTCAAATAATATTATTTTTATCTCTCCCATTGCACCATATTTTCATGCATCAATGGGTATTACATCAGTTTCCTAGAGCTGTAATGAAGTGCCACAAACTGGGTGGCTTAAACAAAAGATATTTATTCTTTCATAGCTATAGAGCCTAGGAGTCTTACATCAAAGTGTTGAAAGGGCCTTGCTCTTACTGATAGTTCTAGGGGAAGAGACCCTCTCGCCTCTTCCTTGCCTTGGTTGGGTGCTGGTAATCTTCGCTATTCCTTAGCTTGTAGATAAATCATTCCAATCCCTGCCTGTCTTCAGATTACTCTCTTCCCAGTGTCTCACAGTCTTCCTGATGTGCACATCCCTATATCCAAATTTCACTCTTTTTATGAGGATACCAGCCATTGATTAGAGCCCACCATCTTCCAGTATGATCTCATCTTCACTTGATTATGTCTGCAAAGATTATTTTCTCATCAGATAACATTCACAGTTTCTGTGGGACATGGATTTTGTAGGGACATCATTCAGGTCAGTACAAGTATATATACATTTATTTTTCTTGTTTCACATATACAAGGCACATTGTATATTTTGTGACACATTATATTTGTTTAATAAATATTAATTGAATGAATCTGAGAATATCTGAATTGGTAGTTTAGAAAAAAATTGAGAAGCATTTTGAAGAGACAGGATAATCTCATTATAAAAAAGGGAATAATACATCATTATTTATTGGGGATAGATTTATCTTAGGCTAGAGGACCTCCATGATTCTTAATAATTTTATTGAGATATAAATATAAATAATAAAATGCATCAATTTTGTTATTATTTATATTTCAATAAGTTGGGACAAATACAACCCTATCACAATTAAGATATAAGATATCTCCAACACTAAAATATTTCATCATTCCCCTTTGCAGTTAAGACCTCTCCCCAAACCTACCTCCATCCTGGTTACAGGCAACCACTGATCTGTTCTCTTTCAGTGTAAATTAACTTTGCCTGTTCTAGAACTTCACATGAATAAAATCATAAAGTGTGCATGATTTTATTTCTTGCTTCCATTCACTCAGCATAATATTTTGGGATTCATCCGTATTGTTCCTTATATCAATACCTTATTCCCTTTTTATCAATGATTAGTTTTCATTGTGTAAATACACCACAATTTTTATCCAATTACTTGATGAATATTTAGCTCTTACAAATAAAGTTTCTTTGAACATTTTTATCCAAATCTTTTTGTAGATAAATATTTTTTTAAATTATTCTTGAATAAATACCTATATGTAGAATTGCTGAATCATATAGAGTTTACGTGTTTAATATTATAAAAACTGTCACATAGTTTCCCAAAGTGATTATAACATATTACACTTCCCTTAGGAATGTATGAGAGCTCCAGTTGCTCAACATTTTAACCAATACTTGATCTTTTTCAGTCTTTTAATTTTAGCTATTGTGGTGGGTATGCAGTAGGGTCACATTGTGGTTCTAGTTTTTATTTCCCTAATTATTAATGATGTTGCACATCTTTATTTGTGTTTATCAACCATTTATATATCTTTTTGTGAACTTTGTTCAAATCTTTTACCATTTTAATACTGGGTCATTTGAATTATTGAATTGTCAGAGCTCATTCTATCTTCTACATAACAATCCATATTTCAGATACATGTACTGAAAATATTTTTTCATCATATGTGGCTTGCCTTTTCATGTTTGTAAGTCTTTTAAAGAATAGACTTGTTAATTTTGATAAAACCTAATGAATTAATTTTTGTCATTGATGATTCATTCTTCTCGTTTCTTAGAAAGATACAATCTTAGAAATCTTAATCTTAGAAAAGATTAAGATTTTATTCTATGTTTTCTTCTACAATTATAGGTTTTGCTTTTACCTAAGTCTATAATTCACTTGTGTAAGGTGTAAAATCGGGGTAATAGTTCATTTTTTCCATATGGATATCTAGTTTTTCCAATACCACTTATTTTAATGACTATCCTATCTCTGTTAAGTTTCTTCAGCACTCCAGTTAAATATCCTTGGATCGTACGTGTGTCTCTATATTTTCATGGGCACTGCATCTTGTCATTGATCAATATGTCTGTCCTTATACCAGTATACCTTCTACCACACTGTCTTGATTTCTGTGGTTTATAATAAGTTTTAGAATCAGATAGTATGTATTCTTCAAATTTCTTTTTTCAACATTGTTTTAGCTTGTGTGTACCCTTTTAAATTTTAAAAAGTGCTTGCTCAAGTCCACTGATAATTATGACTGGGATTATTTTGTGTATATATCTTAATGTGGGAACAATTTACATCTTTAAAATGTTGAGTCTTCTAATTCATGAACACAATATATCTTTCCATTTACTTAGATCTTTAATTTTTTTCAGTAATATACTATAGGTTTCAGTATATAGAATTTGCATATATTTTTAAGTTTGTTTGCAAACATTGTATATTTTGATACCTTTGTAAATGGCATTTTTATTCATTTTCAATTGTTTGTTGCATATGTACAGCAATGACATTGATTTTTGCATACTGACAGTGTATACCGCAACCTGTCTAAATTCACTTATTAGCTCTAGTAGCTAGTATATCTACTAAAATCCTGAACACAAGTGGTAAAAGCAGACATACTTGTCTCATTTCCTATTTTAGGAAGAGAGCATTCAATCTGTCAGAAATAATAATAACCTTCACTTAGCTTTTTCATAGATGTCCTTTATGGGATTGAGGAAGATTTCTTTTATTCCTAACTTGTTTAGAGTGTTTATTAATAAACGGTTATTTAATTTTGTTGAACGCTTTTTCAACATTTCATGAGATGATTATATTGCTAATTTTCCTTTTTCAATTAACATAGTGAATTACACTTAATAATTTTCAAATGTTTAAACAACACTGCATTCCTAGAATAAATCCCACCTTGTCATGATGCATTTCCTTTCATATATTTTAATTTATTTTGTTAAGGAGGTTTTTTTGTTGTTGTTTTTTCGTTTATGTTCATAAGAGATAGTCTCCTTTAGTAGTTGTTTTGTTTGGTGTTTAATGCCTCAATCTGATTTTAGTATTAGGATAATTTTGACCTCACAAAATGAGTTTAGAAAATGTTCCCTTCTCTATTTTCTGAAATATTTGTATAGGAATGGTATTTATTTTTCCATATATATTTAGTAGAAGTCACCACAAAAGCCATTCAGACTGTAAGAAAGTTATTAGTTATTGATTTAATTTCTTTAAAAGATACAGAATTATTTAAATTCATATTTCTTATTGTTCAAGTTTTGGAAATTGTCCATTACACCTAATTTATCGATTTATTAGCATAAAGTTATTCATAACATCCCCTAATTATTGTTTTAATGATTGTAGGGTTTGAATTGATGTCTCTTTTTTTTAGTTTCTATTTCCTTTTGTGATTTTGCTTAGTTTTTCATTTCAATTATAGTTGGCATTCAATATCATTTTATAACTGCTTCAGGTGTACAGAATAGTGGTTACACATTTATGTAATTTACAAAGTGTTCCCCCAATAAATCTAGTACCCCCCCCCCGGTGCCATACATAGCTAATATAATATTATGGACTATATTCCCTATGCTGTACTTTATGTCCCCATGACTATTTTGTAACTACCAATTTGTACTTCTTAATTCCTTCTTCTTTTTCATCCTGACTCCCAAGCCCCTCCCATCTGGCAACCATCAATTTGTTCTCTGTGTCTATGACTTTGTTTCTGTTTTATGTTCTGATGTTGGTCATTTATTTGTTCTCTATTTTTCCCTGTTAAGTCTGGTTAGATTATCAACTTCATTAACCATTTCAAATAACTAGCATTTATTGTTACAGTTTTTCTCCATTTCGCTGATTTCTTGTCTTTACTTTTTCTATCTTAGGGAATTAATTTTAGAAAATTTTCCTTTTTTAATACAAACATTTAAATTTTAAATTTCCCACTAAGCACTGATTTGACTTTATGGAAAAAAAATATCTGTTTTCATTATCTTTCAGTTCAAAATATTTCCTAATTCTTTGTGATTCTTTCTATTTGGGGATTTTCAAAAATAATAAAGAAATTTCCTTTTATCATTATTAATGAATTTCAATTTATATTTGCTGTGGTCAAAAAACATAGTATGTATGATTTCAAATATTTTAACTGTATTTTAAGTGTATAAAGAGTCCTGTTAAGCTTAGCATATGGTATTTTAATGAATGTTCCATGTGTGTTTGAAAAGCATGTATAGTCTGCTGTCAATGAATACAGAATTTCATAATTGTCCCTTAGGCCAAGTATCTTGATAGCATTGTACAAATACTCTATCTCCTTAATGATTTCCTTTCTTTCTATTCTCTTGATTAACCAAAGAAGAGGGTTGAAACCTCCAACTACAATTGTGGGTTTATCTATTTTTTTATTTCATATTTTAGTTTTTGTTTCATGTATTTTGAAATTTTGTTATAAGCTACATATGGGTTTAAGATTTTCATGTTTTTTTGGTAAATTGAGCTTTCATTGCTATGAAAAATCATTGGAAATATTTTTGTATTGCCATCTATTTTATCTACTATTAATATAGGCATTCCAGTTCTCTTATAATTAGGTTTTGCACAATGTAACTTTCCTATCATTTACTTTTGACTTATCTTTGTCTTTACATATTAAGTGCCTTTTCTTTTTAAAAAAGCACAAAGTTCTTTCTGTTTTTAAAATCCAGTCTGATCATCTCTGACTTTTAACTGGAGTGTTTAAACTATTTATGTTTAATATAATTATCAATATGGTTCAGTTTAAGACTACATCTTCCTGTGTTTTGTTTGGACCATCAGTTCTTTGTTCCCCTTTTTTTTTTTCCTTCCCTGCCCTTATTGTGTTAATTGAGAGCTTTAAAAAAATATTTCATCTTCATTGTTACGTTATTATTTATACTGTTTTATTTTATATGTTTAATGGTTGCTCTAAGGTTTATATTTACAACTTTAATGTACCATATTCTGTTTTCAAATAATACTGTATTATTTGGAATAATGTAAGAACTCTACAACAGTATACTTCCATTGCCCCCCTCCCACACAGTCCTTTCTGTTATTGGGTTATAAAATTTTACTTCTATAACTTTCCTTACATCTCCCTCTTTCTGTACTTATATCTTATCCATCAAGATTTATTCCTCTTTATTGATGTCTTTTCCAAATCATAATTCCAATAACACCCCCTAAGAAGAACAATTGCCTTAGTTTAGAGGTTAACATTCTAATGCTTCTGATATGCACCTACAAGGGAGTTGTCAAGATAAAATAACCTGCTCAAACATACCTTATAATCTTTAAAACTAATTGCATGTGAATCTTTATGTTTCCACAAGTATTTTTACAAGTAACATATACAGTCTTCAACAGAAACATAGCAAAGCATTTATATAAGTTCAGTACTTTGAAATGTGTGATATATGAATGGACATGAACGCAATTCAGGCAATTAAACTAGAATGTACTTCTGTGCTTTCTGTAAAATAGAATTTGATAACCAAAGAATACTGTAAATGCGGCAAATACTTAGCATACTTAACTGTGAAGGATAATAAACTATTTTTAAAGCATCATAGTATTAATATCTTTACAGATGGGTAAAAATTGTTTGAAATGCACAAATGTATACTTCAAAATAAATACTCTGCTTTATCCTCCCCTTTCTTAGACAGCAGTTACTCATTATAGCCCAAAGTCATAAAGCTGTATTTTTTTGAAATATACTATAATTCAGATTTTACATCAAGTTATAGTGACCTTTCTTTCAGTTAGTGTGAGTTTGCGAGGTTTCAAAGTATTTTTTTTTATCACATAAATACTGTAAATAGCAGTTGGACCGATAGCCATCCCTCTACATTAGAGAATTGGGTCTAAAGAGAAGAATTACTTTCATTGCATAATCTTTGCACTGCTTGAATTTATTTACCATGAATATAAATTACTTTTTCAATTATAAAAAAACTGGCTAATAAAACCATGAAGTAATATAATTTCAGAATTATATTGTGCATGGTCCATTATGGATTATAAATTGCCAGTAAGTATGAATACCTAAATTTTATTACCATTATATCTGAAAAGATATTTGTTGTGCATAATTGACTACTGTTTATTACACTTTAATGATTATAAATGCAAATATTCATATACTAAATATAAATAATCAATGATGAATAAAAACATTTTTTCTTGACAGTTATTTAGCTAATAAAATGTCAAAATTTCATTGATTCCCATTAAAATCAAAATTCAATCAATGGGCTTCACCCCACAAGTGCTTCAAAGGGTCTTTGGAAGTCAGATAAGGGTATAGTGAATGCTTTCAAGTGCCGTAAGTCCCATACCTTTTCTGCAGAATGTTAAAAAGGACAAAGAGTGGTATAATGAAGCGGAACCTCCCATTATTTCAGCATGGTTCATCATTATATCACTGAAACAAGGACACTACCTTGTAAAATCTACTAGCTCCCTCCAATTTATGTTTAGAATTACAAAAAATTAAGTGAGAAATATAATTAGGTTGTTCTTGTGGGGAAATCCAAGAAGCATAGTCTTTCCAATGCCTCCCTTCACAAAAGTTAATGCTTTATCCTTCAAATGTTTTGTCCCTGTGCAACACTGGATTGGGAGTTGGAAGAATCTGACAAATTGGCACAAAGGTAGACATTTCAAAAATGAGATCAACTCTGAGTATCTGGCAAACTAAAAAGAAAATTTCATTTTCCTCTTACCTATTTCTTTCAATTTAATTTTGGAGGCTATTCTAGCATACCAATCTTTATAAAATAGCTAAGGAGGAAATTATTAATATCCTATATAAGTTCTTATCATGCCTAAATAGCAGCTGTGTCTTCGGTAAGGATATCTATAATTGGAAGATAGCTGTGTGTCAGTTGATTATTGAAATATAGGTTCAAAGCAATTCTTGTCACAACCCTAGTAAGGTTTTCTTTTTTTTTTTTTTGTAGTTATAGAGAAGGTTATTCAAAAACTTATATGGAAAAGGAAAGGAACTAAAATAACTAAAAGAATTTTGAAAAAGAAGAATAATGTGGGAGGAATGAATCTACCCCATTTTGAGAATTATGTAACAAGATTGTGTGGTATTGGTGGAGGGATAGACTCATAAATCATTCTTAAATTAAAAAAAAAAAACACAAAGAAGTTATTGATGAGCAAGATCAGCAATTAGACTGACAGCAAAGGAGAGCCCCCACCCCACTCAGGCATGCTGGAGGCTGGCACAGGGGTCTGCAGATAGGCTGGAGTATGCGGGACCAGCCGAGGAGGACAGAAGGAGGGCTGACAGCATTACTTCTCCTACACAGCCCTAATGGCCACTCTTGTCTCATGTGAAAGCCTTATTCCTCAAGGTTTACAAAATCATCCTCAAATATTACCGTTTCCATAATGAAATACTACTCTGCCATAAGAAAAGATGAAATAGTGCCATTTGCAACAACATGGAAGGATCTTGAGATGATTATGCTAAGCAAAATAAGTCAGACAGAAAAAGTCAAGCACCATGTGATTTCACTGATATGTGGGATATAAAACTGAAAGTAACAAAGGAATAAGACAAACAAATAAAGAAATAAAAACTCATAGACACAATAGTTTAGTGGTTACCAGAGAGTAAGGGGGAGGGAGGTGATATACAGATGATGTATTACAGAATTATACACTTAAAACCTATGTAATTTTACTAACAATTGTCACCCCAATAAATTTTAATTTAAAAAATAATTATTATTTCCAACTTCTTCTTTGAAGAGGAAACAAAGACTCGGGAAAAGGGTTTGCCTGGGGCCACAGCCACAGGGAGAGAAAGAGCCAAAATGGACATTCATGGTAACTACAAATTGCGGGACACTCAGCCATGTACAGCTTCCATATTTAGATTGGGAAAAGCCCATTTGTTCTTGGATTTGCATGTGCATGTATGACTGTATTTTGGAGGGTGAATGAAGTTAATTACTTGAATGGTGATTATATTTTCTATTAAAGTCATTTATAAACCGAAAAAAAACACAAAAACTATGAGTCTTCTACAGTTTACTTTTAAACCCCTCTCAGTTTTCCAAAACAGGTTGGGCTTTAGTAAGTGAAATTCTACTAGAATATTTATAATTTACTTTAATTCATATCAGTTGGAATGAAAAGTTATAAACAAGAGTCCAAAAGCAATACAACTCATAAAATATTTCTCCATATACTTATATAACACCTTAAGTGATTGGAAAATTTTAAGCTTTGCAAGGTAATCAGTTTCCTTCTTCCCTTTCAGCACGGTATGCTGTGTTTAGCAAAATTACCTTACCTGAATTTAGTGGCACCCCTGGCTTCCATGGATGCAGCCTTCTCTAAGTATATTCATCAATAGATTCGTTATACTCCTCTCTCATGTTCTTTGCCACTCAGACAGCTCAAGTGGCTCTACATTGGCTCAAAAATTCAAAAACTCATAGCCTCAAGTTTGAAGGCTTACCTCAATTAACACATCACCAATTCTTATTTTAGGTACAGACCCCTATTTCTTTCTATCAAATCTCATCCTTCCTCTTCAACCTCAGAAATAAGATTCACCTACCTCCTCCAGGTTGTACACAATCCCTAGTCATTCTGTTGTTTACCAACATTTTTATGTAAAATATTTCAAAGCCACCATTAATCTTAGAATGAAGGACACAATCCTTGAACACGATCTCCAAGACCATAAAGGATCTGGCTTCTGGCTTCCCTCTCTGAGCTCAACCTCCCACTAATTTCTCCCTTTTGCCAGACACACCAGCTAGACAAGGTTTCTTTCCATTTCTTGAGCACACCATGATTTCTATTGTCTCGAGGTTTTCCCATCTGTTCTTAGCTCTGTCTGAAAAGATTTTCCCTCCTGTCACTTACACATCATTTCCACAGAAAAGCCTTCCCTGGTGCCTTAATGGCAGGACTGCCAATCTGGGAAATATACAAATAACAAGAACAACAACATCAACAATAACAGCAACAACCACAATAACAATACTTAGTATTTATTGGACAGTCCTTTTGTACCAGACTCTGTTCTAGACATTTTGCATACATTTATCGCTGTTTAAAATAACCCTAAAGAAACAGATACCATTATTGAATCATTCTACAAACAAGGAAAATGAAGCCAGTGAACTACTCACCCCACGTCTCACTGCTAGGAATTGAGGAGCTGAGCTTCAACGACAGGCAACCTGACTCTGGGACCCATAGTCTTAACTGGTGACACATCACAATGCTTCATCTCTCTAAGGCAGAAAATACAGCAATTCTTTTTATTTCAATGAGATGGAAATTTCAGGACACCAAGAGATAAAGCTTCATCAGATTTCATAGGCCCTTTACCCCTGTTAAATGTAATACCAAATCCAAATTCTATTTGCACTGCATATAGCCTTCTATCTGAAATCGGGAATTTTCAATTACCCAGTTTCATGTTTCCAAGTTGGTGTGACGCACTGGTTCTTAGGGTGTGTCACAGAGGGGTTCTTAGGGTTCTGGAAAGTATCAGGCAGAACTCCCAGCAAAGGGCAAGGAGGACTGTGACAACATTATTACAGAAATTGTACGCCAAAGTTGGAATCCAATTACAAAGGTATTTGGCCCTATTTGAGATCAGAGAAACAAGTTACTTTCAAATCGTACATGAAAGAAGAAAGAAAGAAAGAAAGAAAGAAAGAGAGAGAGAGAGAGAGAGAGAGAGAGAGAGAGAGAGAGAGAGAGAGAGAGAGAGAAAGAAAGAAAGAAAGAAAGAAAGAAAGAAAGAAAGAAAGAAAGAAAGAAAGAAAGAAAGAAAGAAAGAAAAAGGAAACAAAGGGAGGAAGGGAGGGAGTGAGGGAGGGGAAAACGGCAAACAAGCAAGATTTTATACAAATTGGCTTTAAGCCATTTGTATAGTGCAGATGCAACTTTTTCTGTTTCATTGTAAATGCCCATATATTGCAGCAATGTTAAAATATCTTATTTTTAAAATATCATAACCATACATTAGTCTAATTAAGTCTCCTAAGAAGAAAAGCTACTTCCACAGCTGTGCCTATTGCTTCAGACCCATTGAGGGAATTCTCCTAAGAATGCACCATTGAAACCAACACTTCTGAGGGCCTCCGCACATCCTTTCCTGTTTCACCTTGCACTTCTCTTTTTCTCCAATACTCTGCACTCTCGTCTTTCTTCACTTTCTTCCTCAATAGTCCATGAAAAGAGGGACCATTTCAGTCTAGGCCATAGTTTGTGTGCTGGCCCAGAAAATGTGTCGACTGACTGTGAATAGGCTGACTCAACAATTATTTCATTTATTTTTTCAATTTATTCATTCAACAAATATTCTCTAACATGTAGGAGGACATAAAAAATGACCAGACACAGATCTTGTCAAGAATTGCATTGTCTAATGAGGGAAACAGATGAGTTCGCAGGGCATTTCAGTAGTTTTCGTAGTTTTATGATGGAATGGGTGTAAGCATGGGGTGCTATGAGAACACACAAGAGGGACACCCACAGCCTTGAGGCATTAAAAGAGATTGCCCAGAGGAAGAGATGCTCCGTTAAATCGCTAAAGGAGGACTTGAAGCAAAGGAATGAGAACGGATTCCTGTGAAAAGGCCCAGAGGGAAAAGCGTGGTGATTCGTGGACCTGTGAATGGTGAACCACAGAATGGGAAAGATAAATCTCAGAGGTAAGCAAAGGCCCAACAATGGAGGGACTTGCCTGGTATGCTAAGAAGTTAGATTTTATTCTGAGGGCAATGGAGAGACAGTGAAATATTTTAAGTGAAAAAGCAACATGATTCAATGTGCACTAAAAAAAGAGCCCCTCCAGCTATAATGTGCAGAAGGGGTTGGAGGGAGGGTGGGTAGCCACAGGAGTTCAGAGATTATTACAATAATCCAGGTGAGGCAATGTTGGCACCCACATCTAAGGGAATTTTGGTAACATTAAAGAGAAATAGAAAGGAATTGCAAGAACAGAATCAACAAAACGTCAGGACTGATTAGAAGTGGCTTTAAGGTTTCTGAGACGTCTGTTGGTCACTGCCTGTGTAGCCCTGTACACAGAATTTAGACAGTGTGAGACAGGCATGCAATCATTACTCATGCCCTACTTCTAATTCCCTTTATTTAACTGTTTATAATTATATTTTAAAATATCCAAAGTCAGAAATTTTTCTCCCCTTTTGGAACAAATACCCATTTTCAAGGTCTGTACACAGGATTCACTCAATACATAGTGCACCTGCCGTTTTTTCCTCAAAGTTGCACAGCTAGTTCCTATCAGAATTCTGGGCTGCGTCACTGAGTTTTGATCCTCAGGACACCTTCCGCAGGAAGGTTCAATTTGGTATGTTTTAATGATCCAGTTACAAAGCTCTGTTTTGGCCTTTTTCCAATGCTTGCTTCCTGTGCTTTCTAGTGACTTCCGATATCTCACCTCCATCTTTATAAAGATGAAATGAAACCAACAGCGCTGGTCCATACATCTAAAAATATAGGTCAAATACAAAGAGAGTCCTCTGAAACTAAATTGACTTCAAAACATAATTATCTTTCATTTTATTATCAGCATTTAATGTTGCTCTCAGAAAAGGATCTGCTTGCTTCTCTGTTATTTTGGTATTCCACCATTTTTTGTTGTTGTTTTGTTGTTGTTGTTGTTTGGTGGCTTTTTTGTTTGTTTGTTTTGAAAGTAACAGTCAGATGTTCCATATACTATATGGCCACAGAGGGACTTTAGCCAGAGTTCAGACTTTCATGCATGAGCACTGAAGGAAGCATGAAATGATCCAGAACAGTGAAGGTCAATCTTTTATAAATTTATGGACATAAATTAAGATTAGATAAAGTATGTTTCCACTAGTCCCATGAACAGTAGTGCCGTGCCCTATAACATTCAAGATAGCTGAATGCTGAAAGGAATAGAGTCCCAATTTATTACTGATGGAATGGTTGTAAAAAGAAACTGCCTAGTGAGATCTACATTTTTGTGATCTCTCCATGTTCTGCCCGACTTGCATTATTAGTCAAATGCAAAGCATGATACCCAAATCTGATGAGGAAACAGCTTCTTCTGATTCCTGCACAACACCATTTCCCCTGATTTCTCTGGTAGGCAGTTGATTTACACATAATGCTTTCTCAAATTGCACTTTTTACAGAATAACGAATCACAGAATAATGAGCCATACTTTTAGCATGATAGTTTTGCAGAAACCAATGTGCCAGTCATTACCTTCCTAACTGTATTGTATTCTCAACCACGATGATTGGCATTAGGACTCCTTAATCAGTAGTGTCTTTAAGTATAGCAAAAATACTCCTACAGATAGGGTATTTTACAATCTGACATTGCAGTATCTCCTTTGTAGTCCATAACGAAAGCAATTTTTGTTCTGGCAGGATTGTGCCATGATTTAAGGCATGTGGTAAAGATATTTGATAAATGACTTGGCAACGCAGTATTTCTACATTATTAGACTGTGTCTAACTACATTCAGTCTGATGTTTTAGAAAACTTCTTTAGCTTAAGTAGGGCCAATAGAATCTGCCAAAATGCAATGCTCAAATACTTTGGGTATAGTTTAGTAATCCAAGAAAAAAATGGTATAAAATTAGTCTCAGCTTTCAAAAATGTGTGTTAATTTCTGGAATTGTTTTCATCTTAAATGTTCTCCTTTACTGTACAGTTTCTTTTCTGTGGTTGGAAATACTTAAAATATATTATTATCACATAGAATATAAGTAGTAGGAGAAAAGTTAAAGTACAGTCAATACTACATTGGATATGAAATGGTTAACTAGGCATATAGCACGTATCTTAAAATATAAGGATACATTGAAATTGAAGCAGCCCTGAGAGGAAGGTCAGTGGTTTAATCTGGAAGTGTTATAGAGTCCATATTTATATGGGGATTGGGAAAGTTGAAGGGTGATAATTGATTTTTTTATACGAAAACCTCAATCAGGAAGTTACTCATCCCCTTCCAAAGGTATTTAAGTACCCTTCCTTTTGTTGTCAGGCAACAGAGAACAAAGGAATTAAAGTTGTAGACAACCAGCCAGGGAGCTTACTTTAAAGAACAGAGATAAAGCTTCAAAGGAAAAAAAACAAACAAACAAACCCACAAACAAAATAAAATGGTAAAAAGCAGACATTTTGTGGAAATTGAAACCCTTTATTAATACAATTAATAAATACCTTACTTAAGGGAAACATTGAGCATATGTAAAAATAAAGACCAAATTATAATAATGGCTGTAATCTAAGTTGTAAAAAATCAGCACCGGCCACTTTTATATAAGAACAACTAAAAAGAATCAGTGGAACTTGGAAAATTTAAGAATAATTTAAAATATCAATAACCACAAGGGGGACACAAGATAGTGGAGTAAATAAATACTGTGCTTGCCTTCTCCAGGGACCACATTAAAATTACAAGTAAATTATATAACAATAAATCTGGAGAATCACCTGAAGTCTTGCTAAACTCAGAAGTCCTATAACTAAGGCTATAAAGAAGAAGCCATCTCGAGACTGGTAGGAGAGGCAGAGATGTGAAACAGTCTGGCCCCTCACCTACATGTGGTGGTTAAGAATCAGGAGGGACATCTCTGCCACAGAGGTCTCTTTGAGTGAGGGACACCAGCCCCACACTGGGCACTCCAGTCTGGGGGACCAGTGTGCTGAGAAGGAGTCCCCAAAACATATGGTTGTGAAAAACAGTGGAAATTCTGACTGACAGCCTGGGTGATACTGAAGGCTGTGGGAATCCCAGATGTCCTCTTAAAGAGCCCACACACAGACTCACTCACTTTCAGTTGCTCACCTGGGCTCTGGCGGAATGGTGACTCTGAAGGCATCAGAGACCTATAGGGAGAACCTGAATTGTTTGGCTTCAGATTGAGGACTAGAGGGACAGTTGCCATTTTCCCTGTGTATAATCCTCCTCCCATACAGCAGGCAGGCAGGTGCCATCATTCCTGTGTTAAGCCCTCCCCCACAGAGCTAAACTGGAGTCATCGGTCTGGTGAATTCCACTTGCTCCACACTGATGACTCCCTGGGACCGTGCCCCACCCAAGTCATCCAACACTGGAGGTACTTTCAGGTCCACTGCCTGCTCTGCTCATGATGCATTCTTTATTGTGCATTCTTTATTGGACAACTCTCGGGGGTCTGCAGGTCCCAGACAGGCAGCAGTTGGCTTCAGTGTACTCTGAGATTTTTGCTGAGTAACTCTAGGCACAGCACTGGCGCAAAACCACAATCTATATTAATTTAGTGAACACCACTCATCCCACACTGGTGACTCCCTGAGACGCTGCCTCATCCAACTTGCATACCATATGAAGCTCTATCAGCAGCTGAGCCTTACAGAAGCTGACAGATAGCAGTAGGACTTGGGGTGCCCTGGGCTTTTTGCAGAGCTTCCACAGTACTGGTAACAGACTGTCTTGGTTCTCAACATGGCCTCTCCCATGCATGTCCAGGTCCAGCAAAGGCAGAAACCAACCATGGATTGCTTTGTAGCTCCTACCAGGTAGTCACAGGCAGTGGGTTGAACTTGGCCTGCACTCGAGCCCCTCTCAAGAGGCCCCAGAACTACATCCCTGGAGGTCAGCTTCAGACCACAGCAGAGCACCACCCAATTAGCTCCACAAGTGGCACACCCAAAGGGCAGTCGCAGCAGGCACTGTTGAGCAAAGCCTGTTGAGGCAAATCCTGCTCCGTGAGATAGGTCCTCCCTGTGCAGCAGCCCATAAGCTGTGGATGTGACCAAACCCCATAGACAGTCAACCTGAAGATCAATCCCACCCACTTATGTGCCAATAGCAATCAAGACTTAACTAGGACACATAAGGGACACTCTTGGACCATCCAGCACAGATGACCAGGAACATTGTGCCATTGGGCCCCACAAGACACCAACTACATAAAGCCACCTGGCCAAGACTGGGAGATGTAGCAGATGTACCTAATACACAGAAACAAACACAGGAAGCCACCCAAAATGAGGAGACAAAAATATATGTTTCAAATGAAAGAAAAGGAGAAAGCTCCAGAATAAAAAACTAAATAGAGACAAGCAACATACCAGATTCAGAGTTCAAAACAACGGTTATAAGGATGCTCAAGGAACTTAGTGAGAACTTCAATAAAAAGGCAGTAAGCATTAAAAAGGACATAGAAACCATAAAAAAGGAACAGTCGAAAATGCAGAATACAATAACTGAAATGAGGAATGTGCTAGAAGGAATCACCAGCAGATTAGATGAAGCAAAGGATCAAATCAGCAATTTGGAAGACAAAGTAATAGAAAACACCCAATTGTAACAGCAAAAAGAAAAAGGAATGAAAAAATAATAATAAAATGAGGATAGTTTAAGGGATCTCTGGGAAATCAAGCATAAAAACATTTGCATCCTAGGAGTACCAGAAGGACAAAGAATAGCAAGGGATTGAGACCCTATTTGAAGAATCAATGATTGAAAACTTCCCTAACCTGGCAAAGGAAATAGATATACAAGCCCAGGAAGTGCAATGAGTCCCAAACAAGATGAACCCAAACAGTCCCACAAGAAGACACATCATAATTAAGATAGCAAAAGTTAAAGACAAAGAGAAATTCTAAAAGCATCAAGAGAAAGGCAGTTAGTTACCTACAGGGGAGCTCCAACAAGACTGTCAGCCGATTTCGCAACAGCTGATTTTGCAGGCCAGAAAGGAGTGACATGAAATATTCAAGGTGGTTAAAAGCAAGGACCTACAACCAAGACTGGTATTATTTAAAATTGAAGGAGAGATAAAGAGCTTCCCAGACAACAAAAACCTGAAGGAGTTTATCAGCACAAAACCAGTATTACAATAAAAAAAGTTAAAGGGACTTCTTTAAGAAGAATAGGGGTGTGGGGAGAGAAAAAGAACATAAATATGAATAATAAAATAACAATAACCACGTATCTATCAATAGTCACTTTCAATGTAAATGGATTAAATGCTTCAATCAAAAGACACCGGGCAGCTGAATGGATAAAAAAAACAAGACCCACACATATGCTGTCTACAAGAGACTCATTTCAGATAAAAAGACGCATACAGAAAGAAAGAAAGGCATAGAAAAAATATCTAATGTGAATGGAAATGAAGAAAAACCTGGTGCACCAATATTTATATCAGACAAAATAGACTTTAAAACAAAGGCCATAATAACAGACAAAGAGGACATTGCATAATGATAAAGATTCAAAGGGAAAAAATATCCTCCAACAAGAGTATATAATCCTTGTAAATACTTATTCATCCAACATAGGAGCTCCTAAATACATTAAGCAAATATTGAGCAACATAAAAGTAGAGATCGATAGTAATGCAATCCTAGTAGGGGATTTTTACACCCCACTGACACCAATGGACAGATTTTCCAGACAGAAAATCAACAAGGAAAGAGCAGCCTTAAATGACACACTAGACCAGATGGATTTAATTGATACTTCTGGAACATTTCACCTCAAAGCAGTAGAATATAACATTATTTTCAAGTGCACATGAAACATTTTTCAAGATAGACCATATATTAGGCCATAAAACAAGTCTCAATAAATTTAAGAAGATTGAAATAATATCAAGAGGCTTCTCTGACCACAGTGGTATGAAACTAGAGATCAATTACAAGAAAAAATATTTTAAAACACACAAACACATGCAGGCTAAATAACATGCTACTAAATAATCAAAGAGTTAACAATGAGATCATGGAAGAAATCAAAAGACACCTTGGAACAAATGAAAATGAAAACACAACCCAAAATAAAATCTTACCATTTGCAACAACATGGATAGACCTAGAGGGTATTATGCTAAGTGAAATAAGTCAGAATGAGAAAGACAAATACCAGATGATCTCACTTATATGTGGAATCTAAAGAACAAAATAAATGAACTAACAAAACAGAAACAGACTCACAGATGCAGAGAACAAACTGATCGTTGCCAGAGAAGAGAGTGGTTGGGAGCTGGGTGAAAAATGTAAAGGGATTAAGAAATACAATTTGGTAGTTACAAAATAGTCACGGGGATGTAAAGTACAGCATAGAGAATATACTCAATAGTGTTGCAACAACTATGTATAGTCCCTGGTGGGTACTGGACTAATCAGTGGAATCACTGCATAAATTATGTAACTAGCTAAGCATTATGTGGAAATCTGAAATTAATAAAAATAATACTGAATGTTAACTGTAATTGAAAATAATAAATAAATATAAATATTTTAAAATCACTAACCACAGAAGTAACAGTTATCGTTTTTCAATTATTTACAATTTTCCAAATACCTTGCTAAACATTTTATATGTATTTCATTATTTAATCCTCAAAATAAATCTACGGGGGAAGGGCTTATTTTAATGCTCATTTTATAAATGAAAAAAATTAATGCTTACTATGGTTAAAGAATTTGCCAAAGATAAGTGGTAAAAACAAGATTCTGACCTAGTCAGAATGATTCCTGTTACAATGCTATTCACCATCGCCTTAAGAAAAAATAGTGTCTTGATAAAGCGGATTATTCTCCTGATGTCTTTCACCAGTTTCTTAATAAGAGTGAGTGAAATAAATTAACAACAATAAATAAGGATTCTAACTTACATGGGAATATCAGTAGGTAACATTTGTAATTTTTGTATAAAATTTAAAGCTTACTCACACAATTAATTTCTTCAAGAAGAAAAATGATATAGAAAGGCCATAGACAGGGCTATGACTTAGATTCTGTGAATCTAAGAAACTGTGATTCTGTGACTTAGAAACTTACACTTAAGTTTATTGAAAAATGTGTGTACTTCTAACTACAGAGTTTAGTCATTCTCAAAAATTCTTTCATAATTTTTTTGGAGATTCCAATTAATGTCTTAATTTCATTTCCAATTCCCATGTGGAAACAGCATACCTTGTAAAATATTTTTACAGGGCATAATTCGATCTGGGAGTGCTCCAAGTTACAGAAATATTGACCATAGCTACATCTGTCATTTTTATTGGTGGCAAAGTAGCATGAGCTTTATAAGGCAATTTTCACTGATATTTATCTATCTTCTTTCTAGGTATTTGTGCTTTCCTTGTATATGATGACCATTTTCCCCACCTATATTTTCCTACAAAAAACTTATTTGCATACACATGCGTAAATGCATACATTCACACTCACATATATGTAAACAAGCCCTCACAGCTACAGATTTTATTTTTATTTATTTTATTTTATTTATTTATTTATTTTTATTTATTTTTTTTTGCAATTTCAAGGCGATTGTGGTTGAGCAGCTGCTTTGATAGCTTAGCAGTTATATTCATGCAGTATCAGCAACTGCCCAGGCTATGATGATATAAGGGAGCTAATGATATTATACTTACTGAGCTGCCATAATAAGTTTCCAGAGAAAGATAACTTAATTGGCAGCCTATTATCAGAGTACATATATGGGTGCTCTGGCCTTTGGAATGTGCTCATTGAAGCCAAGGTAATTGAGGCATCGGTGATTTGAATAATGGTGATTAGAATCATCTGTGTGCAATGTGCAGTGAATAAGAACATGTGTAGGAAAGAATCCTTTTTATGAGTCATTTAACTATTGAGACCCTCTGAATAACCTTGCTATTCTTTTACCCTTCTCACTTCTTCTACATCTACTATTAATGCAAGTTGGAAATAGACAATTATTCCTGAAATCAATTTTTGGAATAATAGCCAGATCTTATGGTAAAAAACAATTTATTTTTAAGGTAAACTGTACCTAATACATATTCTCATAAATGCATATTCATATTCATTCAATAGTCTGTGCCACAGTTAAAGGTATCACAAATGATTTTTAATATGTTTTAAAATTTAACACTATGATAATTTCCAGAAAATGCATACAGAATTCTAGATTTGTTAATGTTGAAAAAATATCAATATTAAGTCTGTGTATGTGTAAAAATTGTGACTAAAAATGAATAGCCAATAACAACTTCCTTCTTATTAATAAAAATAACCCTGATTATAAATATTAAAGAGCACAACCATTTATTCTGGATTAGATTATATAAATTCTAAGTTTTATTCCAGCTTCCATTTTAGGTTTGGATTGCCTAACATTGGTGGGGAAAATATATATCATAATACACAAAAGAAGCAGAAATCTCTAGGACTGGCTGTAAAAACTATTAATAAAGATTATAATTCTAAACAGAAAAAGATAAAAAGTTCACTTAATATTTTTATTTTTGAATCAGTGCTCACATATATTAGTGAAATGACTCAATGGATATTAGGGGAACAGAGTTTGGTAATCTGATTATATGGTCATAGTAATTTTCTTTGAGATTGTTTTCCAATAGCAACTCAACCACATTTGCCACCAATAACATGGAATTTTAAATACTATGTCGAGTCACCAAAAAATATTTGACTCCGATATTGATTGATAAATTTTACTAAATGAGAGTCTGTATGATTATGACTGTATTATCATTGAATGCTTGTGTAAAGAACCATTTCCGAAATGTAGGGAAATAGTAAAAATTAGTGTATATATTCGTATGTGAATACAATGTTAATGAAGCCTTGGAAACAGCCATTACTTTGTCTTAAATAGACTATATGGAAGCATCAGAACCAACTCTATGGCAAGTCCGTATGTTCTGGAGAACTCTTCTCTTTCTGGGTCCCACAGAATCTAAGTCATAGCCCTGTCTATGGCCTTTCTGTATCATTTTTCTTCTTAAAGAAATGAATTGGGGTCATCAAAATGGCAGCGTGAGGTGAGTCTCTATGAAGCTCCCCTGGAATTTACAACTAATCGAACAACAATAACTCCACAAAGGACTCCCTGGAGAGCAGACAGGAAAAACGAAGAGGCCCGCTACTGAATTCACCTACAGGTGGGCAAATCGCGCGAGGGGGCAAGGAGGGAACGGAGAAGTGCGGAGACAGAAACGGAGCTGCGCGGGTGCAGGACACAGACCTAGCTCAGTGCTCCGAGCTCGCTGCATCCCAGATCTACTGCAGCTGTGGGAAGGGAAGAACTTGGACAGCTAGGGCTCCGCTTATGGCCCACAGGGCTGAGGGGACAGCATATAACACGGCTGAACCCAACGCTCACGGCAGAGACCTCGGAGCAAAGACTGAGGGAAGACGGCTGAAGACCTCGGAAAAAAGACTGAGCGAAGAAGGTGGTTTAAGCCCTCACTGCCGAGCAGAGAATGGAAGCCTTAGAGAATGGAAGCACTAAGAGTAGCTGCCCCCTCCTTAGTCTCCCAGAGCTCTCCCCGCCCCCACCTGCCCGGTGTTAGAAATGGAACAGTAGCAGTGTCAGATCAAAAGAACAGAATATTTGCTGTTCTGAGAACTGTGGACTGCAGACACAGATTCGCAGCCCAACTAGTTCTGGCAAAGGGGAAGGAGCTGTGGAAGGAGGACCAGCTGTGGTGGTGGTCGCCACCATTGCTCTGGGCCACCTCTCACAACTCACCCAGCCCCTGGCCCAACCTATCTGGGCGGATCCCTGCAGGAGTAAAGAAAACTCCTGAAACATAAGGGAACATAATGTTTCCTTAAGGGCTCTGAATCGGGTGCAAGAAGAGCTTTGGAACTTCAAAAGCTCTCCGCATACCCACACGGACACTGCGCCCTGTGACCCAGGCAAACTATTAACAGAGGAGAATCCCCTCTGTCTCCCAGGGAATCCTCCCCATTGTGTGAGAAGCTGGAATAGTGCAGAGAAAACATAGCACTACCATGCGAGAGAGAAAAGAAAGGCTGCAGTCGGAGAGAAAATAAAACATTCTACCAACAAGTACTGGAAAACAAAAGAAAGACTTCTTCCTATCAACCTGTTGCAGAAGCCACTCCTGTAGATGTCTAGAAAGAGAAATAATAAATCAGTAATTGCCATGAATAACCAAGGCAACAAGACAGCTCAGACAGAAAGTGAAATGTCTCCAGAAAAGGAACTTAAAGATATGGAAATATGTGACTTCAATGACAGAGAATTCAAGATTGCAGTTCTGAAAAAACTCAACGAGATGCTAGAAAACCCAGAAAGGCAGTTTAATGAACTCAGAAACACAATCAAAGAACAACATGAGCATTTTACGAAAGAGATTGACATTTTAAAAAAGAACAAAATAGAATTTCTGGAGATTAAGAACTCAATAGAAGAAGTCAAGAAGAAAATAACCAGCTTAGGTAGTAACTTGACCACATGGAGGAAAGAATCAGTGACATCGAAGATAGAAACCTGGAAATGACACAGATGGACGAAGAAAGAGACTTGAGACTTAAAAGAAATGAAAGAACTCTACAAGAACTTCCTGACTCCATCGGAAAGAGCACTATAAGAATAATGGGCATACCAGAAGGAGAAGAAAGAGAGAAGGGAACAGAGAGTATATTCAAACAAATTGTTGAAGAGAACTTCCCAAACTTGTGGACAGAACTGGATACTGGAATCCAAGAAGCAAATAGAACATCTAATTACCTCAATCCCAAAAGGCCTTCTCCAAGGCACATTGTATTGAAGCTGTCTAAAATCAGCGGCAAAGAAAGAATCCTCATGGCAGCCAGGGAAAAGAAGACGGTAACCTACAAAGGAAAGCCCATTAGATTATCATCAGATTTTTCAGCAGAAACTCTACAGGCCAGGAGGGAGTAGAACCAAATATTCAAACTATTGAAAGAGAGAAATTATGAGCCAAGAATAATATATCCAGCAAAGATATCCTTTAGATATGAAGGAGAAATAAAGACCTTTTCAGACATACAGAAGCTGAGGAAATTTTCTAATACACGACCTGCACTACAAGAAATACTAAAGGAGGCTATTCGACCACCATCAACAGGGACAATTTGTGGCAACCAAAACATAAAAAGGGGGAGAGTAAAGGTCTGAACCTGAATATGGGAATGGAGAAAGTAACCGTGCTGAAGAAAATGGAATACTCTAAATATCAAACTTTCTTTCACATGAACGTAAAGGTAACAACTCAAAAAAAATCCAGAACTGAAATACATACTCTAATAAAAGAAGAAACAGAGGGAAACATCATAGAATACCACCACACAGAAATAATAGACAACAATAAAAAGGCAAAGAAACAATGGAGACACAGCCTTACCAGAAAACTAAAGATAGAATGACAGGAAATCCTCACATATCAATAATCACCCTAAATGTAAATGGAATGAACTCACCAATAAAAAGACACAGAGTAGCAGATTGGATCAAAAAACTAAACCTAACCATATGCTGTCTCCAAGAGACACATCTCAACTACAAGAGACTCAAAGTGAAAGGGTGGAAAATGGCACTCCAAGCAAATGGTACCCAGAGAAAATCAGGTGTAGCCATACTGATATCAGATGAAACAGACTTTAGGGTGAAAAAGATAACAAGAGACAGAGATGGACATTTCATAATGGTAAAGGGGACTATACAACAAGAAGACATAACAGTCATCAATATTTATGCCCCTAATCAGGGAGCACCGAAATACACCAAGCAACTACTAACAGAACTAAAGGGAGAAATTAACCAAAACACAATTATACTAGGGGACTTAAATACATCATAGACAGCTATGGATAGATCATCCAAACAGAAAATAAATAATGAAATAGCAGCCCTAAATGACACATTAGATGAAATGGACATAATTGACATACACAGCACACTTCATCCTAAAACATCAGACTATATATTTTTTTCTAGTGTACATGGAACATTCTCAAGGATAGACCGTATATGGGGACACAAAATCAGCCTCACCAAATTTAAGAAAATTGAAATCATACCAAGCATATTCTCTGATCACAAGGCTTTGAAATTGGATATCAACTGCAAAAAGAAAGCAGGAAAAAACACAAATACGTGAAGATTAAACAACATACTTTTAAAGAAAGACTGGGTCAAAGAAGAAATTAGAGGAGAGATCAAAAGATACACAGAAACAAATAACAATGAAAATATATCCTACCAAAATTTTGGGGATGCAGCGAAAGCAGTTTTAAGAGGGAAATTTGTATCATTACAGGCCTATCTCAAGAAACAAGAAAAATCCCAAATAAATAACCTCATGTTATACTTTAAAGAACTAGAAAAAGAAGAACAAGTGAAACCCAAGTTCAGCAGAAGAAAGGAAATAACAAAAATCAGAGCAGAACTAAATGAAATAGAGAACAAAAAGACAATAGAAAAAACTATTGTGACAAAGACTTTGTTCTTTGGAAAGATTAACAAAATTGACAAACCCTTGGCTAGACTCACTAAGATAAAAAGAGAAAATACACTAATAAACAAAATCAGAAATGAAAAAGGGGAAGTTATCACGGACACCACAGAAATACAAAGGATCATCCAAGAATATTGTGAAGGACTATATGCCACGAAATTCAAAAACCTAGAAGAAATGGACAAGTTCTTTGAAACATACAGCCTTCCTAGGCTGAACGATAGATAATTGGATAATCTAAACAGACCGATCACCAGTAACGAAATTGAATCAGTCATCCAAACCCTTCCGAAGGCAAAAGTCCGGGATCAGATGGCTTCACTAGTGAATTCTACCAAACCTTCAAAGAGGACCTAATACCAATCCTGCTCAAACTCTTCCAAAAAATTGAAGAAGAGACAGTACTCCTTGACTCATTTTATAAGGCCAACATTACCCTGATACCAAAACCTGGTAAGGACAACACAAAAAAAGAAAATTACGACCAATATCTCTGATGAATACAGATGCAAAAATCCTAAACAAAATTCTAGCAAATCGAATACAACAATGCATTAAAAAGATCATTCATCAAGACCAAGTGGGGTTCATCCCCGGGCACAAGGATGGTTCAACATCCGCAAATCCATCAATGTGATACATCACATAAACAAAATAAAGGACAAAAATCATATGATTATATCAATGGATGCAGAAAAAGCATTTGACAAGATACAACATCCATTTATGATTAAAACACTTAATAAAATAGGTATAGAAGGAAAATACCTTACATAATAAAGGCCATATATGACAAGCCCTCAGCTAATCTCATAATTAATGGTGAAAAACTGAAGCCCTTTGCTCTATGATCAGGAACACGACAGTGCTGTCCCCTGTCACCTCTGCTTTTGAAAATAGTATAGGAAGTCCTTGCCAGAGCAATCAGGCAAGAGAAAGAAACAAAAGGCATCCACATTGGGAATGAAGAAGTTAAATTATCACTCTTTGCAGATGACATGATGCTATATATAGAAAACCCTAAAGACTCCACCAAAATGCTATTAGAAACAATCAACGAATACAGTAAAGTTGTTGGCTACAAAATCAATGTACAAAAGTCCATTGCATTCCTATATACCAACAATGAAATCTCAGAAAAAGAAATACAGAAAACAATTCCTTTTGCAATTGCAGCAAAAAGAATAAAATACTTAGGAATAAACTTAACCAAGGATATGAAGGACCTATATGCTGAAAACTATAAAACATTTTTGAAAGAAATTGAAGAAGACACAAGGAAATGGAAAGACATTCCATGCTCATGGATTGGAAGAATCAACATCGTTAAAATGGCCATATTACCCAAAGCAATGTACAGATTTAATGCAATCCCCATCAAAATCCCAATGGCATTTCTTAAAGAAATAGAAGAAAAAATCATCAGATTTGTTTGGAACCACAAAAGACCCCCAATAGCCAAAGCAATCTCAAGAAAAAAGAACAATACTGGAGGTATCACACTCCCTGACTTTAGCTTGTACTACAGGGCTACAATAATCAAAACAGCATGGTATTGACAGAAAAACAGACACATAGACCAATGGAATAGAACTGAGAATCCAGAAATAAAACCACATAAATATGGACAGATAATTTTTGACAAAGAAGCAAAAAACATACAATGGAGAAAAGATAGCCTCTTCAATAAATGGTGCTGGGAGAACTGGAAAGCCACGTGCAAAAGAATGAAAATGGACTGCTATCTGTCACCATGTACCAAAATTAATTCAAAATGGATCAAAGACTTAAGCATAAGACTTGACACAATAAACTGCATAGAAGAAAACATAGGTACTAAACTTATGGACCTTGGGTTCAAAGAGCATTTTATGAATTTGACTCTAAAGGCAATGGAAGTAAAAGCTAAAATAAACGAATGGGACTGTATGAAACTTAAAAGCTTCTGCACAGCAAAAGAAACCATCGACAAAATAAAGAGGCAACCAACTGAATGGGAGAAGATTTTTGCAAACAGTGCCTCCGATAAGGGACTAATATCCAAAATATACAAGGAACTCATGAAATTCAACAACAAAAAAACAAACAACCCAACTGAAAAATGGGCAGAGGACCTGAAGAGACATTTCTCCAAAGAGGACATACAAATGGCAAATAGACATATGAAAAAATGCTCAACATCACTAATCATCAGAGAAATGCAAATAAAAACCACAATGAGATATCACCTCACCCCAGTCAGAATGGCTATCATCAACAAGACAAATAATAACAAATGTTGGAGATGCTGTGGAGAAAAAGGAACCCTCATACACTGTTGGTGGGAATGCAGACTGGTGCAGCCGTTATGGAAGGCAGTGTGAAGTTTCCTCAAAAATTTACAAATAGAGTTACCTTATGACCAAGCAATCCCTCTCCTGGGTATCTACCCAAAAAATCTGAAAACATTTATCCATCAAGACAAGTGTGCTCCAGTGTTCATTGCAGCTTTGTTTACGGTGGCCAAGACATGGAAACAACCAATATGTCCTTCAACAGATGAATGGATAAAGAAGTTGTGGTATATATACACAATGGAATACTATTCAGCGATAAGAAAAGATGACATAGGAACATTTGTGACAACATGGATGGATCTTGAGAGTATAATGCTAAGTGAAATATGCCAGACAGTAAAAGCAGAGAACCATATGATTTCACTGATACATGGTATATAAACCAAAAACAACAAAAGAACAATACAAACAAATGAGAAATAAAAACTCATAGACACAGACAATAGTTTAGTGGTTACCAGAGGGTAAGGGGGTGGGGGGTGGGAGATGAGGGTAAAGGGGATCAAATATGTGGTGATGGAAGGAGAACTGACTCTGGGTGGTGAACACACAATGGGATTTACAGATGATGTAATACAGAATTGTACACCTGAAATCTATGTAATTTCACTAACAATTGTCACCCCAATAAATTTTTAAAAAAATGAATTGTTTGAGGAAGCTTTAAATCTTTAACAAAATAGTCTTGGCCAAAAAGTAGCATTATCTACTCACTAATGAAAAACTTAAACTTCAAGGATAACCTTTCCTTTCCTTTAAGTCAGGTCCCTCATTTTCCTGTGTCACGGTTTATTATAACCACTTTATATTTAACAAAAAACTTTCATGTGGTGAGAGTCTAATTAGGTGGTGACACGATGGGTGAACTCTGAAGAACAGATGTTTAGAAAAGTAGAGCAAGAGGTCATGTCTGCTGAGCACATCCCTGCACAATAAAACTCCTAATGCGCCCTAATGACTGGCATCAGAATAACCTGTCTAATAGGTTAATTAGTACTGCCTATAAAGAAAGAAAACAAAACTGTCACCTAACATGACTTCTTTCAACTAATATTTTCTATAGTAGGTCTGATAAAAAGAGGTTGGAAGTTACAAGGTAGCCATTGATTTCATGAAAAGACCTTCCTTGTCAATCAGCTGTATATCTCACTGAAGAAAGGAATCATTAAAAACCTATAAAGCTTTTATTAAATTTTAACGAAGAGGTGCAGTTGCTAGGATTTATCAGTCTCACAGCTAGCATTATAATTTTTCTCAATGTTCACATTTATTTTTAATCATCTTCCCTGAAAAATGAACTCACTTTCCTTATTCCTTTGTTTCTGTCAATACTACTATCATTCTTCTAGTAACCAAGGAAGAAAAAATCTCGATATAATACCCAGATCCTTTCATTCATCAAATCCTATCATTGTTTCCCTTGGGATCTTTCTCAGACCCACTCTTCCTTTGAATTTCTGTTGCAATTAACAATAGTATGGTTAGATCCAGGAATTCCTGGAACCCAGAGACTTGGCACACATGGGTGGACAAGATAAAAAATGAAAGGAAATCCATTTTGCTTTGCAGCTCAACATCCATTTGTCTTCCTTTTAGTATTTACCTCTTTCACAATGAATATAGTCTTGAGGGCTTCAGAGTGTTATGAAAGTTTACTAGATTTGATCTTGCTGAAGAAGTCAGGAAAAGCTTCCCCGAGGAATTTAATCCGAAGCTGAGTTATGAATAGGAATAGGAAAAAAAAAAAAAAGCAATGCAAAGAAGGAAATGTGATTTAGGCTGTTGGAATATCATGTACAAAGGCTCTGTAATGATGACTACAAGGGACAAAAAGAAGCCCCATGCTGTTCTAGCAGGGAGCAATGGGAAACATGGTCACGTGAAAGAGCCTGAAATGGAAGGCAGAGACATTCCATGTAGTCTTGAGAGCCATATTAAAGAATGGTCTTTATCTAAAAATCATTGGATATTTCAGAAAATCTCAAATGCAACATGTTGAAAAAAGAAACTGTCTTCATCTTGGACCCTGATATTTCCTCCTTTATTTACTATTTTTTAGTGGTGTTATCCATCCAGGGTCTAAATCAAAAACATGGAGTTTTCCTTCTACCACATTCAGTTGGTCACTATGGTGAGCCTATTCTATCACATATGCCTCCAATTTATGTCATTTCTCTCACTGCTATTTAATTCAGACCTCATAATTCTTTCTTGATTTACATCATTAGATTTCTTCCTGTTCCCTATCTAAGCTTCACTCGAATCAATCCTCCTCACTGCTTCCAAAGTAACCTTTTAATAATATTAACAGAATCACATTAATCCACTCCTTAGAAGCCACAGTAACACTGACTTTTGGTTCAGATTACTTCGTTTTGTAGCACAAGCCACTACCTAAATCTTTATTCCCAGTCTTGCAACTTCATTAAATGCTTTTTTGAGTTCAATATTAAGCTTCTTACAACATGAATGAGACAATCGTTATGACCAGCAGGGAGCAAAGGGAAACATAGTCACGTGAAAGAGCCTGAAATGGAAGGCAGAGACATTCCATGTAGTCTTGAGAGCCATGTTAAAGATTGGTCTTTATCCAAAAATCACTGGATATTTCATAAAATCTCAAATACTTTTGAGCATGACGTTCTCTTAACTTGGGTTTCCTTCTCCAGACTTATCAAAATAACACTTTGACTTCTAGACTCAACTAAAGCATCACCTCCTCAAGGAGGACCCTGAATCAATCACCCCTTCTCTAGCTCCATCAACTTTTAATGGAGTACTTATAAAATGTTTAGTAATGGTTGGTTTTAAGGTATGTAGCCTCAACCCATTACAATCTAATTGAGTGCAGGGGATATCCTATCTATCACCATATCTCCAGCACTTAGAGTAATGCTTAAATCATAATTCTTTGCCAAACTTGATTTTACGTGACAATTTGATTTTTATAATAATATTGTACAGTAACCTGTTTTAAAGCTATTAAAGTTGACACTATGACTCAGAGAGAGTTAAGTACCTTGCACAAGCAAGAGCTTTTCAATTAATAAGGGGCTCTCTGCCCTATGAAATGAAAAGCCAATATTTATATTATAGATGGCTCTTTAATTCCTGAGACACCATTTAGCCTCACTTTTTACTGTCTACTCATGGGCCATTATTAACATTAAATGTAGCTCAATCAAAGAGATTTTTTTTGAGGGCTTCATTGTAAAGGGAAAAAAGATATATTATATTATATATTATTATATCACATATATAATATTAATATATAATAATAATATATGTCACATATAAAATATATATATTATATCAGAATTACAGTATTTCAATAGTGATAACATTGACAACAGTACAAGAAATCCCCACAATTTCAGCCAATATCATCTCTTTATAATATAAGCACGGTGCTCCTAACATCGTTAAATGATTTTGTGAAATTTAAAACACTAACCAGTGATTAATGATGAAAGTGAGAAATTTAACTTTATTAATCCCTTAGGTATATAGAATTTCAGGGAAGGTGGAGTTTGCAATTTTCTATCAGTTGCTCAGGGAAGGCCTCACTGAAAGAATGCCATTTGAGCAAACGCCTAAAAAAGTGAAGTCCGTTGAGCAGCCTAAAAAAGAGAAATCAGAAAAGTAGAGATTGTGATACAAAGAGAAACAGATCCACACAGGGTCAAGGGAGAAGAGAGTTTGAAGAACGAAGGAGAATGAACAGTGGCAAATGTTACAAGGTGGCCATAAAAGATCAAGATAGGAAACACAGTAATTTCCATGATTTTATAGCAGTTTCAAAGGAAGTGTGGGGGCTAACAAAAATAAAAACAAAAAAGCAAAAACCCAAAATGCAGCAAGATGAAGAGTGATTAAGAGGTGGAAGAGAATTCAGCACACATAAACAACTTTTTTCAGTAAAATGGCACTTGCGTCTCTCCACATTGAATCCATCAAAAAACAATGTATCTGTTCTCTCTTGAAAATGTATCCACATCTTACTACTACTCAAGACCCCAATGTCATCCCTAAGCTAAACCACCACTATGTCTTTTCTGGACAGTTAATATAGCCTCCTCATTGGCCATTCTGCTTACACTCTTGCCACTCATAGGCTTTTTTACCACAAAGCAGCAAGAATATTCTAGTTAAGCTATCTGTTCTCAAATCACACCCACAAATAGCTTCCGTTTCACTCAAAGTTTAGCAAATGGTCACAAGACTCTGTCCCTTATCACCACTCATTGACCTCAAATTCCATAACTGCCTAGTTTCCTCACTCAGTTTCAGCCATACTAGCCTCATCATATTCCTCAAATACATCAAATATGATCCTGCCCCAGAGTCTTTGTGCATGATATTCCTCCTGCTTAAAATACTGTTTCTTTCAGATATCTCTGTAATTTGCTCCTCCCTGTCCTTCTGGTCTTGACACACACAATGCTCTTTCAATGAAGTCTTTCCTGAGCAAGTAATATAAAATTGCAAACTCTGCGTCCTTGAATTCTCTCTGCATGCATTCCCTGCCTTTCTCTTTTTTCCATAGCACTTATCATAGTATAACATTCTATTTTATTTACTTCTCAGTTTATCCTATGTCTCACATGCTACAACATTAACTGCATCAGAGCAGAGATTTGTGTCTCCTTTATTAACTACTGTATCTACAGCACCTAGAACGTTCTGGTCACATAACTGGTACTGAGTTAATATTTGTTGAATAAATGAAAGTGTTGGATATCAAGAGAAAGAAAGAGGTTAGATAGAGGAAGCAAAGTTCATGGAAAGATTTTAGAAATATGGGCAAAACCAGAACATGTGTATATACTGATGAAAAAGAGACAAAAAAAAAAGTAAAATGTTGACCATATAGGAAAACAAGGAAATTACTGATAGAACAAAGTCCCTGAAGCAGCAAGAAAGCATGAGTTTCAGAACAAATATAGAATTAAAAGTGCATACATCTATGTGTCCTGGGAGTCAGTGTACACTGCTCTTAATTGTTCTCAGAAATAAACTTCAGTGAAAAAATGCAGGTTAAAACAACTTATATCATGTTAAAAATAAGTAGTTTTCCATTGTATTTTCATAAAAAGAAACTTTTTCATACAAACTGATATTATTATACATTGTTCTTAAGAATTATACTAATCATTAGTTGGTGTTACTATAACTTGTTTAAATGTGCAGTATGTTTCTGTAAAAATACCATTTTTTATTCATGATTTTAAGGAGACTTAACAAAGAATTCAGATCACCATCAAACCATATCTAAGTCGTTAAGCCATTAAGAAACTTCAACTGTTATTGATGATCAACACATGTTAAAGATATTTGCTAGGTTAATGGGAGATTAAAGGGAGCCCATTATTATTCCATATAGATCCAGAATTGCACAAATTAAAGTAAAAGCTGAAATAAAAATGATTCTCTTTTTTACTATCCAGGAAATAAAATCAAAGAACTCCTGGAACATCACATCACACAAAATGTCCTCAAACCAATTTCACATGCCTAGTGGGCCTGATTCGTTCTGACACCATGTAAAGCAGGGACTTGAGGAGCTCGAATGCTTGGCATCTTATTTGGCTTTTCTGCCTAACTTGGCTATTTCCATTTTGCAGTCTTACTTCCAAGAACTTTACATTCCTTCTGAAAGTATATTCCATCCTATCGAATATCACTTCCACTGTTCTATTATCAAGCTCTCGTCATCTCTCTCACGGACTGTCACAGCAGCCCCCTTACCAAATGCTTCATTTTTCAAGGCTTAGGACCAAGTGGTTGCACAAAGTGATTGCACTATAGATCTCAGACAGGTATGGCATCTTCTATGGAAGTTTTAATGACAATAATGCTCCAAGTTGGTCAAACTCTACAAGGGTCATGCAGAATTACAAATTAACCTTAAGTTGTCTGTAAATGGGATGTCCTATAGATAAACCCTTAGATTAATTAAAATACGTTACAAGCCATAGTCATTTGATCAGATATTTCCGGCGGCAAAAAGTAACATTATTCCAGGAGATAAGTATAATTGCCTCTTTATATTCGCACACATGCGTACTGGTAGTTGTGATATCTTTTCCCCCAGAACCACTTTCCTCAGTGATCCCATAGAGTATCACCACACATCTGATTGACTAGTAAAGAACCAGTGTCATTAGTCACTTAAGATGCTATTGGCTGAAACTAATAGAAATCCTGACTAAAACTGGCTTAGACAATAAAAAATATATCTCACATAACACCTCTCTTGAGCAGTAGCTCTTCTCCGCTGTAGCTTTCTTGGAATTGTCTTCTTTTGCATATTGGCTTCACCCCAGACTGAGAGGAAGGTGGTAGCAGCAGGTTCAGCCATCACTTTCAGACATGACAATATCCAGAGGAGAAAAAGAGACTGTGTCTTCTAGAATCTCCTACTTAGGAATGAGAAAACTTTCCAGGAGACCCTTCTAGTGGGTTGAATTGCGTCAAACAAAAAGATATTGGGACCTTATTTGGAAATATGGTCTTTGCAAATATAAATAGTTAAGATGATGTCATGTTCAATCCATGAAGAACAAGATATCAACATTTTTTTAAAGACAGGGCCTCCAAAAAAGTCTGTTAGGGTGGCCCCAAAACTAATGACTAGTTTCCTTATCAGAACATCATGAGAATACACAGAGAAATAGACACACACAGAAAAGAAGGCCATGTGAAGATGGAGGCAAAGATTGGTGTGATCCACTTGCAAACCAAGGACTGCCAAGGATTGCAGGTAACCCAGAAGGAAAGAGGCATGGAATACAATCTCCCTCAGAGCCTCCAGAAGGAACCAATCCTGTGGACACCTTGATTTCATGCTTCTAGCCTCCATAACTGTGAGTGAATAATTTTTTGTTGTTTTAAGCCACTCAGTTTGCGGTAATTTGTTATAGCACCCTTTGGAAAGGAATACAATCCCCAAACTTATCTTCCCATGGATCATCTTTGCCAGGATTGGGTCTCAAGTCCATTCCTAAACAAATCACTGCCAAGGAGAATGGATTATGACCACTGGTTTGGAACAGTCATTTGTGATGGAATGGATTGTGAGTAATTAAAAACAAGAAACTCTACAGTTACCTTTTACTTCTCCCTCTTCCTTACCACCCTCACATTCAATCACCAACTTTCATAGATTGTGCTGTGTGAATATCTCTTTTGTCTGCATGCCTTCCTTTTTATTTTATACTTTATTTTTTCTCTCTTCAAAACATTCACATGGTTCAAAAGTAAAGATAATATTACAAAAAAACCCCACATGTACTCCAAGTTTCCTCCCCACCCATGCCCATTTAATCTATTCTCCAGCCCCCTTCACACTCAGGTGACCACTTTCATTAGTTTCAGGTATATCTTTCCAGTGTTTCCTTATGAATATATTGCTCTTAAGCAAATGGTAGCTTTTTGTTTTTTTGTTTTTTTAATCTGTATTATATCCTAGAAATCTTTTCTCTAAATATATTGAATATCTTTTTACATTTTCCATCATTTTCATCAGTCTTCTATTTTAAACTACAGTATTTCTCACCTAGGGGAGTGCAACTATCTCCAAATAATAGTAGTAATGTTGCATTCATTGTTGTCCCAGACCAAACAGCAGCATGCATGATCTTTCTAAACATTCATCTTTTCCTTTCACATTACTTGAGAGGTCCTGGTGATGAAGTCTACATAATTTCCATATCCCAGCATGAAGTGAAAATGTGGGACCCTTGGTTCAAAAACTACTAAGAATTTCAAGGGCCGGCCTGGTGGCTCAGGCCGTTGGAGCTCCATGCTCCTAACTCCAAAGGCTGCCAGTTCGATTCCCACATGGGCCAGTGGGCTCTCAACAACAAGGTTGCCAGTTCAATTCCTTGAGTCCCGCAAGGGATGGTGGGCTCCACCCCATGCAACTAAGATTGAGCACGGCACCTTGAATTGAGCTGCCTCCCGGATGGCTCAGTTGGTTGGATCGCGTCCTCTCAACCACAAGCTTGCCGGTTTCGACTCCCACAAGGGACGGTGGGCTGTGCAAGGGATGGTGGGCTGTGCCCCCTGCAACTAGCAACAGCAACTGGACCTGAAGCTGAGCTGCGCCCTCCAAAACGAAGACTGAAAGGACAACAACTTGAAGCTGAACAGCACCCTCCACAACTAAGATTGAAAGGACAACAACTTGACTTGGAAAAAAGTCCTGGAAGTACACACTGTTCCCCAATAAAATCCTGTTCCCCTTCCCCAATAATATCTTTAAAAAAAAAAGAATTTCAAGATAATGATAACAGAACATGGAACAAACATACAATGTTTCTAAACAAGGAGTCCTGTGACTACACAACCCTCACACCCATGTAGCCATCCCTGAGTCTACGTATTATTTATAAATTACCATTAATCTGGCCCTAAATATTCTTCCTAATCTTATATTCAAGTTCCCATGACATTCTATGCCTCAGCCATTCTAGATTATGTCAATTTCTTAGGTCCTAGATTTTTCTCTCACCTGTGGCCTCCAGGTGCTATTCTCTCTTCATCTTTCCTTCATCTTCACATAAATCTATGAATCCTTGCCTAGTATTTTACTTCCTCTGGGGGACCTTCTGTGAATAATTATATTAGGTAAAAGATCCCCTATTGCATGTTCACAAAGCCCCGTATAATCCAACTCATAGCCCACACTTACAAATAGTAAACCCTATGTCCGTTTGACTTAATGTTAATGTTTTCTAATATTTATTGAGTTTTAATATATGCCTACCAGGCATTAACTAGGGTGAGATGAGTGAGGCACTTGCCTTGGGCATAAAATTTAAGGGGGTACCAAAAGACTATGTAAATAGCAATAAGATTCAGAAAACTGTGATGTGAATTTTCAAAAAAACCAGCATTAATGCCAAAAAGAAAAAAAAATTCATGATGAATAAAATAGTAGCATTTTAACCAAATACAAGCTCTTTACTTAAAGACAGCGTTACTGATTTTTCTTTTTGCCTCAGGCTACAATATGGCTCAGTACTAGTGCCCAGCATTGTGCTAAACCTTCTACATAACCTTCAATTAAATTACTTCTCACAACAGTTCTGTTACAAAGAAATCAGTATTATCCTCCTTTTACAAATGAGACATCTTTAGGCAAAAAGATTAAGCAACTAGGTCAGTTCTGGTGCTAAATGGGAGTGGCACTGAGAGTCACAATCTACCAAGCCAGCCTCCAAGGTCCTTGCTCTTCATCACTGTGAAATTACTTCCTGGTAGGTGACAGTTGGAAATTTTACCATATACTTTCTATTTTAAATACACATTTAGACACAGCATAAATTACCTAACCCAAACACACTTCTTGGTGAGGTGGGAAGACATGACATGAGACAACATTTATAAAAATAAAAACATTAAAACATTTAGTTACTTAAGATACAATGTATCAAAGATTAGCAAATTGAGTCATTGCTAAATTTCAAATTACAGCCCTTTTTATTCTTACAGAAATATATATATATACATATATATATATATATATATATTTTAAATCTTAACAATCTTCATGTAAGAAACACTTAGTCAATAAAGACATGTCTATATTGGAAAAATATATGCATTTAAGTTAACATATTTGTCAAATAAAATCCATATGCTAATTTGCCCTTGAGGTCTAAAAACCTGTTAAATACTTTTTTGTTTTTTGTTTTTTTTCTATTCCGTCCGGTGATCATCCTTCTAGTGTAATCAGTCGTATGGTTTAGTAAAAAGAAATAACACAAATGAGTTTTTCTGCATTAAGGATATACAACATTCCTAATTTTTTCCAGCTTTTTCATCTAACATCTTGGGCATATTTTTGGTTAAGTAATTGTATTCTTCTTTTCTTCATTTTTGTTGTTTTCTTAATGTTGCAAAATAAATAGAACAATAATTTTTTTCACGGTGTGCACTTCAAAGTGTTTGAAAAATGACTCTTTGGGTGATTGTTTCATTCTTTTCAAAGATCATTATGGAATAAAGAGAGAGCAAATGTTTTCATTTGCATTTTATACTTGAGGAAATAAGATACACAAATAAGCTCAGTGATTTATCCCAGATGACTCAGAAATCAACATTATATTTGGATACAGTCTAATTCTGAACTTTAGGTAGGTGAGGAAAAGGAAAGGGATTCTGATTAAGAGAAAACAGATTATGTGACAAAGTAGGAGAGGAGACAGAGTAACCTGGGACACTTAGAGTAATGTAAATTCTATAAACAAAACTATTTGCACAGCAATGTTACGTGTAATGGGTTCATATTACCATATTTTTACTACCACACATTTAAACAGGCAATATACATAGGAATAATCTGAAAATCAATGTCACACCATTAGTACATGATGGAACTGGAATACATAACCATGTCTTTTGACTGCAAGATTATTTTCTTTTTTTTTTTAAAGTTTATTGGGGTGACAATTGTAAGTAAAGTTACATAGATTTCAGATGTACAATTCTGTAATATATCATCTATATATCACATTGTGTTTTCACCACCCCAAGTCAGTTCTCTTTCCATCACCATATATTAGACCCCTTTTACCCTCTTCTAGAGGCTCCCTCCCCCTTTACCCTCTAGTAACCCCTAAACTATTGTCTATGTCTATGCGTTTTTGTTACTTCATTTGTTTCTCTTGTTCTTTCCTTGTTTTCAGTTTTATATACCACATATCAGTGAAATCATATAGTTCTCTACTTTTTCTGTCTGACTTATTTTGCTTTTCATTATAATCTCAAGATCCACCCATGTTGTCACAAATGGTACTATTTCATCTTTTCTTACTGCCGAATAGTATTCCATTGTGTTTATATATATATACCACAACTTCTTTATCCATTCATCTATCGAAGGACATTTTGGTTGTTTCCATGTCTTGGCCACTATAAATAAAGCTGCAATGAACACTGGAGCACACATGTCTTTATGGGTAAATGTTTTCAGATTTTGTGGGTAGATAACCAGGAGAGGGATTGTTGGATCATATGGTAATTCCATTCTTAATTTTTTGAAGAATCTCCACACTGCCTTCCACAGTGGCTACACCAGTCTGCATTCCCACCAACAGTGTATGAGGGTTCCTTTTCCTTCACAGCCCCTCCAACACTTGTTACTATTTATCTTGCTGATGGTAGACATTCTCACTGGGGTGAGGTGATATCTCATTGTGGTTTTTATTTGCATTTCTCTGATGATTAGTGATGTTCGGCATATTTTCATGTCTATTTGCCATTTGTATGTCCTCTTTGGAGAAATGTCTCTTCAGGTCCTCTGCACATTTTTCATTTGAGTTTGGTTTTTTTTGTTGTTGTTCAGTTGTATGAGTTCCTTGTATATTTTGGATATTAAACCATTATTGGAGGCGCTGTTTGCAAATATCTTCTCTGATTCAATTAGCTGCCTCTTTATTTTGTCAATGATTTCTTTTGCTGTGCAGAAGATTTTAAGTTTGATATACTCCCATTCATTTATTTTAGCTTGTACTTCCCTTGCCTTTGGAGTCAAATTCATAACATGCTCTTAGAACCCAAGGTCTGTAAGTTTAGTACCTATGTTTTCTTCCATGCAGTTTATTGTTTCAGGTCTTATGCTTAGGTCTTTGATCCATTTTGAATTAATTTTGGTACATGGTGACAGACAGTCCAGTTTTATTCTTTTGTACATGGCTTTCCATTTCTCCCAGCTACATTTATTGAAGAGGCTGTCTTTTCTCCATTGTATGTTTTTGGCTTCTTTGTCAAAAATTATTTGTCCATATTTATGTGGGTTTATTTCTAGGTCTCAATTCTATTCCATTGGTCTATGTGTCTGTTTTTTTCTGCCAATACCATGCTGTTTTGATTATCGTTGCCCTGTAGTACAAGCTAAAGTCAGGGAGTATGATACCTCCAGCCTTGCTCTTTTTTCTTAGGATTGCTTTGGCTATTTGGGGTCTTTTGTGATTCCATACAAATCTGATGATTTTTTTGTTTTGTTTCTTTAAAAAATGCCATTGGGATTTTGATGGGAATTGCATTAAATCTGTACATTGCTTTGGGTAATATGGCCATTTTAACTATGTTGATTCTTCCAATCCATGAGCATGGAATGTCTTTCAATTTCTTTGTGTCTTCTTCAATTTCTTTTTCAAAATGTCTTATGGTTTTCAGCATTTAGGTCTTTCACATTCTTGGTTAAGTTTATTCCTAGGTATTTTATTCTTTTTGTTGCAATTGCAAAAGGAATAGGATTTTTTTTTTTACTTATTTTTCTGAGATTTCATTGTTAGTATATAGGAATGCAGTGGAATGTTGTACATAGATTTTGTAGCCGGCAACTGTACTGTATTCATTTATTGTTTCTAATAGCTTTTTGGTGGAGTCTTTAAGGTTTTCTACATATGGCATCATGTAATCTGCAAAGAGTGACAATTTAACTTCTTCATTCCCAATTTGGATGCTTTTATTTATTTATTTCTCTTGCCAGATTGCTCTGGCAAGGACTTCCAACACTATGTTGAAAAGCAGAGGTGATAGGGGACAGCCTTGTCGTGTTCCTGAATGTAGAGCAAAGGGCTTCAGTTTTTCACCATTAATTATGAGATTAGCTGAGGGTTTGTCATATATGGCCTTTATTATGTCAAGGTATTTTCCTTCTACACTATTTTATTAAGTGTGTTAATCATAAATGAATGTTGTATCAAATGCTTTTTCTGCATCAATTGATGTAATCATATGATTTTTGTCCTTTATTTTGTTTATGTGATGTATCACATTGATGGATATGAGTATGTTGAACCACGCTGTGCCCCTGGGAAGAACCCCACTTGGTAGTGATGAACAATCTTTTTAATGCATTGTTGCATTCGATTTACTAGAATTTTGTTTAGGAGTTCTGCATCTGTATTCATCAGAGATATTGGTCTGTAATTTTCTTTTTTTGTGTTATCCTTACCAGGTTTTGGTATCAGGATAACGTTGGCCTCATAAAATGAGGTAGGGAATATTGTTTCTTCTTCAATTTTTTGGAAGAATTTGAGTAGGACAGGTATTAGAT
The DNA here is from genome assembly GCF_004115265.2 of Rhinolophus ferrumequinum. Lineage (NCBI taxonomy): Eukaryota > Metazoa > Chordata > Mammalia > Chiroptera > Rhinolophidae > Rhinolophus > Rhinolophus ferrumequinum. Next base: position 26,386,603 of record NC_046288.1, read on the forward strand.
CTTCTTTGAAGGCCTCGTAGAATTCACTAGTGAAGCCATCTGGTCCTGGACTTTTGCTTTTGGGAATGTTTCAAATGACTGATTCAATTTTCTTGCTGGTGATCAGTCTATTTAGATTTTCCAATTCTTCATGATTCAGCCTAGGAAGGCTATATATTTCTAAGAACTTGTCCATTTCCTCGAGGTTATTGAATTTGGTGGCATATAGTCCTTCATAGTATTCTTGGATGATCCTTTGTATTTCTGTGGCATCCGTAATATCTTCTCTTCTTTCATTTCTGATTTTGTTTATTAGTGTGTTTCCTCTTTTTATCTTAGTGAGTCTAGCCAAGGGTTTGTCAATTTTATTAATCTTTTCAAAGCTCTTTTTCACATTAATTTTTTCTATTGTCTGTTTATTCTCTATTTCATTTAGTTCTGCTCTGATTTTTATTATCTCCTTTCTTCTGCTGACTTTGGGCTTCATTTGTTCTTTTTCTAGTTTTTTAAGGTGTAATGTGAGGTTATTTATTTGGGATTTTTCTTATTTCTTGAGATAGGCCTGTAATGACATAAATTTCCCTCTTAAAACTGCTTTTGCTGCATCCCAAAAATTTTGGTAGGCTGAATTTTCATTCTCATTTGTTTCTATGTATCTTCTGATCTCTCCTCTTATTTCTTTTTTGAGCCAGTCGTTCTTTAAACGTATGTTGTTTAATCTCCACGTATTTGTGGTTTTTCCTGCTTTCCTTTTGCAGCTGATATCGAATTTCAAAGCCTTGTGATCAGAGAATATGCTTGGTATGATTTCAATCTTCTTAAATTTGCTTAGGCTAGATTTATGTCCCAATATATGGTCTACCATTGAGAATGGTCCATGTACATTAGAAAAAAATGTATAGTCTGATGTTTTAGGATGAAGTTCTCTATAAATGTCAATTAAGTCCATTTCATCTAATGTGTCATTTAGGACTGCTATTTCCTTATTTATTTTCTGTTTGGATGATCTATCCATAACTGCCAATGACATATTTAGGTCCCTCAGTATAATTGTGTTCTGGTCAATTTCTCTCTTTAGTTCTGATAGAAGTTGCTTGGTGTATTTCAGTGCTCCCTGACTGAAGAGATAAATATTAATGATTGTTGTGTCTTCTTGTTGTATAGTCCCTTTTATCATTATGAAATGTCCATCTTTGTCTCTTGTTACCATTTTGATCCTGAATTCTGTTTCATCTGATATCAGTATGGCTACACCTGATTTTTCTCTGGATACCATTTGCTTGGAGTGTCAATTTCCACCCTTTCACTTTGAGTCTATGTTTGTCCTTGTAGCTGAGATGTGTCTCTTGGAGACACCACATGTTTGGGTTTAGTTTTTTGATCCAATCTGCTACTCTGTGCCTTTTTATTGGTGAGTTCAATCCATTTACACTTAGGGTGATTATTGATATGTGAGGATTTCCTATTTCATTCTATCTTTGGTTTTCTGGTAAGACTGTGTCTCCATTGTTTTTTTGCCTTTTTGTTGTTGTCTATTATTTCTGTGTGGTGGTATTTTATGGTTTTTCCCTCTGTTTCTTCTTTTATTATGTTATATATTTCAGTTCTGGATTTTTTTCGAGTGGTTACCATTAAATTTATGTAAAAGAAAGTTTCATATTTAAAGTATTCCGTTTTTTTTCAGCACGCTAACTTTCTCCATTCCCATATTCCGGTTCAGGCCTTTGCTCTCCCCCTTTTTATGTTTTGGTTGCCATAAATTGTCCCTGTTGATGGTGGTCGAATATTTCTTGTAGTGCTTGTCACTATTAGAAAATTCCCTCAGCTTCTGTATGTCTGGAAAGGTCTTTATTCCTCCTCCATATCTAAAGGATATCTTTGCTGGATATATTATTCTTGGCTCATAATTTCTCTCTTTCAATTGTTTGAATATTTGGTTCTACTCCCTCCTGGCTTATAGAGTTTCTGCTGAAAAATCTGATGATAATCTAATGGGCTTTGCTTTCTAGGTTACTGTCTTCTTTTCCCTGGCTGCCTTGAGGATTCTTTCTCTGTCATTAATTTTAGACAGCTTCAATGCAATGTGCCTTGGAGAAGGCCTGTTGGTGTTAAGGTAATTAGGTGTCTTTTTGCTTCTTGGATTCGAAGATCCAGTTCTTTCCACAAGTTTGGAAAGTTCTCATCGACTATTTGTTTGAATATACTCTCTGTTCCCTTCTCTCTTTCTTCTCCTTCTGGTATGCCCATTATTTTTATATTGCTCTTTCTGATGGAGTCAGAAAGTTCCTGTAGAGGTCTTTCATTTCTTTTAAGTCTCAAGTCTCTTTCTTCTTCCATCTGTGTCATTTCCAGGTTTCTATCTTCAATGTCACGGATTCTTTCCTCCATCTGGTCAACTCTACTACCTAAGCTGGCTATTTCATTCTTAATTTCTTTTATTGAGCTCTTAATCTCCAGAAATTCTATTTAGTTCTTTTTTAAAATTTCAATCTCTTTGGTAAAATGTTCATTTTGTTCATTGATTGTGTTTCTGAGTTCATTAAACTGCCTGTCTGTGTTTTCTTGCATCTCATTGAGTTTTTTAAGACTCCAATCTTGAATTCTCTGTCATTTAAGTAACATATTTCCATTGTTCCATTGTCTTTCAGTTCATTGTCTGGAGACTTTTCATTTTCTTTCTGTGCTGTCTTGTTACCTTGGTTATTCATGGCAATTAATGATTTAGTATTTCTCTTCCTAGACATCTACCGGAGTGGGTTCTGCTACAGGTTGATAGAAAGAGGTCTTTCTTTTGTTTTCCAGTAGGTGTTGGTAAAATGTTTTATTTTCTCTCCAACTGCAGCTTTTTATTCTCTCTCACACTGTAGTGTTATATTTTATCTGCACTATTCCAGCTTTTCACACAATGGGGGGATTTCCTTGAAAGTGGGCTTCTCCTCTGTGAACAGTTTGCCTGGGTCATAGGGTGTCGCCTCCATGGGGGGATGTGGAGAGCTTCTGAAGTTCCAAAGCTCTTCTTGCACCAGATTCAAAGCCCGTGTGCTTCAGCAACTCTGTTTACTCCTGCAGGTATTCACCCAGATAGGTGGGGATGGTTGTGAGAGGTGGCCCAGAGAAATGGTGGCGACCACCACCGCAGCCAGTCCTCCTTCCAGAACTAGTACCCCTTGCCGGAATTAGTGGGGCTGTGAGTTTGTGTCTGCGGACCACAGTTCTCAGAACTGCAAATATTCTGTTCTTTTGATCTGATATTGCTACTGTTCTGCTTCTAGCACTGGGCAGGTGGGGGCAGGGAAAGCTCTGGGAGGGTAGGGAGGGGGCGGCTAGGCTCAGTGCCCAAGGCTTCCATTCTCTGCTTGGTCTTAAACCATTGTTTTGAGACTTCTTCCCTCAGTCTTTGTTCCAAGGTCTCTGCCATGAGTGTTGGGTCCAACTATGTTATATGCTGTCTCCTCAGCCCTGAGCTATAAGCAGATCCCAACAGTCCGAGTTCTTCCCTCTCCCTCAGCTGTGGTAATTCCGGAATACAGCAAGCTCACAGTACCCAGGTAGGTCTGTGTCCAGCACCAGTGCAGCCCCATCTCTGCACTTCTCCTTTCCCTCCTCCCCCATGCTCACAAAATTTGCCCAACTTTAGATAATTTCAATAGTGCACCTGTTAGTCTTGCCTGTCTGCTGTGCAGGGAGTCCTTTGTGGAGTTATAGTTGTTCAATTTGTTGTAAATTCCTGGGGAGATTTCAAGAGGTTCACCTCACACTGCCATTTTTATGATGTCCTTCTTTTTAATCATACCATAAAACTGAAGAAAACTTACTTGAAATGTATCTAGTAACTGATAGAATCTCTAGGTACTGAAAATCAATTTATTACATTTGCTTTTTTATTATTTAGATAGATATTGATATAAAAATGAGAATTTTTAAATTTAATAGAAATGAATCCATTAAAATTTAGCTAAGATATTTAGGTAATGTTATCTAAGTTAGGTGAGTTGTAAATCATTACACTCATCTACTCTAATTTTTGTTACTTTTTTTGATACTATAATGCTTACCAATAAATAAAGTCTTATGAGGCATAATTCTGAGTAAAGCAGAGATTGAAAACTAAAAGCTCTGAATGTTTCTTTGTTCAAAACTCTCTAGAAAACAGAAACTGAAGCAAGGACTAAGTATTAGTGCTTAATTTGGGGGAAGAAGGCAACCCAGAGCACTGAGAATGAGGGAAAATGGCGTTTGGTATGAAGATGGCAAGCAATGCAAGATGATATGTTACTGGGCTAGCCACTGCTTGACAAGGAGCCACAAACAGACACATCTGGGCTGTCAGCAGATGCATCTGCACAGCCATTCAGAATATCTCTGGATGGTTTAAAGAAAAATTGTGCCTCAAAGCAGCCCAGTAGAAAGACAAAAGAAAGTATGAATCTTCACAGGTCCTGCCCATCTCCTGTTTTCTACTATTCAAAGTTGCCCCCACTAGAACTTAATCCCTCACACTTCTGGGTTACATCCTATCCTTTAGCAACCTCTTGAGAAGTATAATCCCACACCCCACATTTTGGCTAGAAAGTCTTAGGCAGTTGAACCATGCAAGTGCATATGGAGTAGATCAACCATGATCATGGCTGAAGGGAAGCAAGAAGCCCCTCAAGCTGACTTCACCCTTTTTCATTCTTTTTTTTTCCTTTTCCTCCTCTGATGCATTCTACTGCTCTGTCATTAGTTTTCTAATCCTTTCTTTTACTTGATCTAATTTGCTGTTGAGATCCTTTATTGAAATTTTCAATTCAATGACTGCATTCTTCAGCTCTATGATTTCTGTTTGGTACTTTCTAATAGTTTCTATCTCTTTGTTGAAATTCTCACTTTGTTCACACATTGCTCTCTTGACCTCAGTGAACATCTTGATGACTGCTATTTTGAAATCTCTATCAGGTGAATCACTTATCTCTATTTCATTTAGGATTTGTTTCCAGAGATTTATCTTGTCCTTTCATTTGGAATATATTCCTTTGTTTCCTCATTTTCCTTGAATCTCTGTGTTGGTTTTTACACATTAGATAAAGTAGCCACCTTCCCAATCTTGACATACTGATCTCATGTAGGACCTTTCAGTCTCTGAATGATTGACAAGATTAAAAAAAAAAAAAAAAGGTGTTAATGAGACAGAGTGGCATAGTCAGAGGTCAATAGTTGCCAATAAGCAAAACAATTCTGATACTTAATTTTGTGGAATTCCCTTAAACCAATTAAAAAACTGTTGCATCAAAAATACTTTCCACTTGATGACCGATGATTTTTTAGTCTGGTCAATCAGCGTTGCCTGACTTCCTGATTTCTTGTCAATAGTTTGTGATTGTCCAAGCTACCATCTTTGTTCTCAGCAGTTCCAAGAAGCTGAGGGTGTGCCAAGACCCACAAATGTCCCAAAATGGAGTATTACATTTAGCTTCTAGATGCTGGCTGATTACAAATTGGACCTTCAAGCAGCAGCTTGTAAAATTTGCAGTCAAACCCCTTCCAGAGAAAGACTGGGAGATGGGTGCTTTTGCCAGTTCCCCCTGCACTGAGTCTTGGGAGGGATAGCCACGGTGAATGCTGGTGCACGTGTTCGAAACTACTTTGTTCCCTATAGTCCTATGGGTGTTATAGACACAAACCTCATTGGCTTTCAGAGCTAGATGCTTTGGGGGCCTGTCCCTCAGATGGGAGCCTTAAAAGTTGAGTTGCTAAATGTGCAGGTCAAACTCTTTGCTCCACAGGGGGAAACTGGAAATTGGGGATTCCCTCCTGATTGCATGGTACTATGCCAGGGATTGGGTTTATGGTGAGAGCATGTCTCAGCCTTTCCTACGTGTTTCGATGTGGGTACTTTCTCATTCGCCCAATGTATAGAATCACTCAGCTAGTTTCAGGATTTCTCTCAGAGGAAATTGTTCCATATGTAGCTGTACATTAGGTGCGTCCATGGCAGAAAAGAAATTCGGGAGCCTCCTATGTCACCATTTTGGTCCGGAGTCTAATATTAGTAATTTGAATTATCTTGGTTTTCCTTTTTAGTTGCTATTTATTTGTAAATTAATGTTAGTTTAATAATTGTCACGGGATCTATAATCATAGGGTTTTGTACTGAATGTATAGTTGCACACATTTATGTAGTATTAAAAATAATTTGCATCCATACCAGGAATCCAAGAGAACTGCAGTAGTTTCTGTTAAAGTGTTCTGTGTACATTTAAACTTCAGATATCTGCATTATACCATTACCGGGTTACTTTTCCTAAAGCATAGTTTCCAATTATACTGTTCTCTGATACAAATTCTTTAAGAGTTTCTCATTGTCTGCAAAATTAAGTTCAGATTTATGATTCTGGCATTCCCATATATTCTCTACATTGTACCAAGAATCATCTTTGTTTTCTAAACTTTACCTCATCACACATACACATATATATAACACACTCATTCATCCTGTCTTCATTCATACTTTTTTTGTCACTCTCACCTCATGACCAATCCCATCCATTAAGATCTATTACACCTTGTCTGATCCTTAATCACTTGGACCTGACACTCCATTACTCCCGGGATGTTCTGTGAATATCATTCTTAAGTCATTTAACATATCTGCTTTGTATTATGGTAGTTTGTGTGTATACCATGTTTCTCCAAAAATAAGACCTAGCTGGACCATCAGCTCTAATGAGTCTTTTGGAGCAAAAATTAATATAAGACCGGCTCTTATAATATAATGTAATATAATATAATATAATATAATATAATATAATATAATATAATATAATATAATTTAATATAATACCCAGTCTTATATTATATTAAAATAAGACCGGGTATTATATTACATTACATTATATTATATTATATAGAACCAGTCCTATATTATATTAAAATAAGACTGGGTCTTATATTAATTTTTGCTCCAAAAGATGCATTAGTTTAGAACTGATGGTCCGGCTAGATCTTATTTTCGGAGAAACATGGAAGGAACCTCAACAAAGTCATCTTATCTTCACCTGGGTATTTTTAATGGGCCCAGATTAGTATTTTAGACAGCTTATCTGTTCAATAAATACTTGTTAAGCTAATATAAGACACAAAACAAAATTAGCTGCTCACACATTTGAAAATGCCTATGTACTGTAAAAGTAATCACCATGGAATTATCGATGGCTGAATATGAAGCAAGTAAGGAAAGCTCCAGAGGAGTAAATTTGTGTGTAATTTGTTAAACACCTACCAAATAATGACATTCTAAATGCAGCATTTTTATGAGGTAATGGCAAGCACTGGAATCTAAGATTGTGTGTTAGTATTGATTAAGATCACTAATGAAGAAAAAAATAGCAAATAAGGCCAAAATACTTCTTTGTTCATACCAATTAACTGCTAATCTGTTTGCTCTAATAGGGCACTATTAGAGGAAATGATAAAATTAGCTGTACGCATAAGAAACATTTATTGCCAACATACTACTTTTGCCCTGAGACCAGTGCAATTCAGCAAACTTGTACAATAAAATCAGCTCCAAAACAGTCTAAAATAACACAAGCTTTTAACCCAACTTGCTTAAAATAGGGGTTTTTTAATACTAAAATCCTGAAAATTTAAAGTGAGAAAACCTGTTTCTTCAAGTAATTTTAGAATACGCCTGTTTTTTAAAACTTCTGAATTGCTTTCTGCATCAAGAATGCTATCTAAATCCCTGCTGATTTATTCTTACACTTTTGGCAGGATTTCTTTGCTCCTGGGCACTAGACAGTTTTGTTAATAATGTCAAAGCCTTTCAGTCTCTGGTTGGTGCAGGTGGGACTTTGACTGACAAGGTAAAAAAAAAAAAGTGTTAATGAGACAGAGTGGCACAGTCAGAGATCAATAGTTGCCAATAGGAAAAAACAATTCTGATACTTAATTTTGTAGAATTCCCTTAAACCAGTTAAAAAGCTGTTGCATCAAAAATACTTTCCACTTTATAATTGATTCTTTTTATTTTAGTCCCTGCAAAAGCTGTCAGATTCATTGCATTAAATTATAACAATGCCTAGAATGGATACTGTTTATGTAATCATGCCTGAATTCCTCAGCTTGCCATTCACAGATCTGGTGGTCTTCAGATAGCGTGTTGTCACAAAAGACTGCATTCAGAATGGACCTATCATCTTCTTCACTCAGCAGTTGGATGAACTAGGACAAGTTCTTAAACTTTTCTGATTCTACATCTGTCAAAGAACTTATAAACACCTTTTCTGCAAAGCACTCGTGAGAACTAAATGCTATGAAATACGTAAAAAAGTAAACAGAGTGGGGCATTTCAGAAATAATAGGTATTTCAGAAATAATAGGTATTATCCTTTAAATACATATAGCAATTTTCCCTCAGTTAAGACTGATCAGGGGCCAGACCGGTGGCTTGGGTGGTTGGACCGCCGAGCTCCGAGGTTGCAGGTTTGATTCCCACATGGGTCAGTGAGCTGTGCCCTCTACAGCTAAGATTGTGAACAGCGGCTCAACCTGGAGCTGGGCTGCTGTGAGCTACGTGGGCTGCTGTGTGCTGTGGTGAACTACCGTGTGTTGCCATGAGCGGCGGATGGTCAGCATGAGCGGCCCACAGCCAGCAAGAACTGCTGTGAGCTGCTGGAAGCGGTCGGCCTACCAATGACTGTTGACTTGACTGACTGCCTGAAGGGGGGGGAGGGGGGGAGCGCGCGCAAGGCTCATAATACCAGCCTGGGCCAGGGAGCTGTGTCCTACACAACTAGACTGAGAAACAACTGCTTGAACCGGAGTGGGGGGGCGGGGGGGGGACAGAAAAAGGCGGGGAGAAAAAAAGACTGGTTCAGAACTTACATAATGATTAGTTGTTGTTTTTTTGTAATTTTCCCTTTTTTCATCTTGAACATCCATGATATATTGAATTAATAGAGCCACTATTAGATTCAAGAGGAGTAAATGAATAACTACTATTGTTTTGTGGTGCTTTGTTTTATTCTATTTTTATTTCATGTTCTATCCTTTTGTATCAAGTACCATTTGCTTCATAAAAAAACAATTCCAAAATTAGTAACTTATATAATAAACACTTATTATTCCTCATAATTCTATGGGTCAGCAGCATGTAATTTTTTTTTCTTTTTTCTTTTTTTTTTTTTTTAGTTTCAGGTGTACAACACAATGTAATAGTTAGATATTTACACCCTTCACACAGTGATAATTCCCCCTCCCCCATGTACTTCTGGTCTAAGCTACCCCATCTGCATCATGCTGGTGTAGGGTGACCCCTTCCATATCTAGCCACTGGACTGATAACAGGAGAAGCCACAGAGATGATTTGGCCTCATGTATCTCCTTACCTAGCAGGCTAGCCGAGGTGTGTACACATCTTGTAGTCACAGGGCTCCCAAGAGAAGCAAGAGAAGGAAAGTCCAGTAAGCTTGCACTTACCTAGTCAGCTTCTATCACATCTGTTACCATCACATAGCTCCAAGCAAGTCACGTTGTCAAGCCCAGAGTAAGAGTGGGAAGGCTACTCCTGAGCATATATAGAGGGTCCCCCAAAAAATATACACATTGTAAGAAAGGGAAAAACTATTAAAATTGTAATACTCACTATATATCAACAACAAAAGATGAACACAAGTCATGTGTATACATCTTTTTGGCACCCCCAGTATAGAGAGAAGTGAATTATTGAGGTCATTTTTAGAACAAACTACTATACTTTCACACTCTGTTAATTTAGATGTCTTCAAGAAGAATAAATATTCCTATAGAATAATAATTTCCTTCAGATATAATCAGGGTTAAATATATCCAAAGCTTTTAATATGCTCTTATATTTTGTTTTCCCACTGAGTGTCTGATTAGTTTTTGATTATGCATAGTGCTGAGAAGCACGCTTAAAAAAAACAGACTGTTTATACTATTTATGATATTTTTGTTGGATGCTTTTTGTCCTATGGAAAAGATGTTAGTTTTCTCTCTCCAGTTTAGAAAGCCTGGCTTTTCCTTTCCTTTGATTCCTTTTCTCTAAAAGGTATTACTCTGGGGTTAATAACGTTTCAGTTTTAGAAAGGAACCAATGTATCTCAAAATCTATCATTGTGTTGTACCTTGTTTTTATTTGTCAGTTTTATTCTACGTGATATGGCCTCAGAACAAAATGTATCTCATCTGAAAATGGCAAAAACGACAGGGAAACTATATTGGTTTGCTAGGGCTGCCATAACAAAATACCACAGACTGACTGGCTTAACCAACAGAAATCTCTTTTTTTCACAGTTCTAGATGCTAGAAGTCGAAGATCAAGGGGACAGTTCCTGGGGAGAGCTGTCTTTCCTGCTTGCCTTCTTGCTGTGTCCTCACATGGTTGGTAGAGAGAGAGTTCTCTGGTGCCTCTTCTTATAAGGATACTAATGATATCATATCAGCGTCCCACCATTATGACCTCATTTAATCTTTATCATTTCCTCACAGGCCGTATCTCCAAATATAGTCACATTGGGAATTAGGGCTTCAATGTATGAATTTGGGGTGGGGGAGAAACACAATTCAGTCTTTCGCAGAAAGCAACTGTTGTATCTGCAAGTCAGACGGCAAGGCTAATTCTTTATGCCAAATTGTCCTGTTAGGACTTGCAAACTGATGGTCCTTGCATCCTTAGTTAGGTCACATTTTTCCAAACTGTCAATTATCATATACCTGTTGACTTTGAAACTGTATAGTATAGAGCCTTCTTGAAAAATCATCCCTGAGAGAAGAGTTGAGAGAATTCTTTATTAGTGCTAAGAGACTGGGGACCTGCAGATCAGCCATCTCATCTGGTCGATGGGGAGAAAGGTTCATCTATTTCTGCCTTCTTCCCATTCCTTCCTTCTACCCTCATCCTCAGCATATTCTACAGTATAAAGTGAAATGAAAAAATTGAAATTTCTCTATTTGCTTTGTACTTATTCATGCATTATTTTATTCAACAAAGATTCATTGAGTGTTCACTACTGTCAGATGTTGTGCAATAAAACTAGTGATACAAATAACATTCCGTTGTTCCTTTAGTAGATATTTATCAAGCACCTACTATATGCCAAGCACTGTTCTAGGCAACTGTGAATAAAACAGAAAAAGATTCTTTTTCTCCTGAGTTTATATTGTAAGGGAGAAAAACAAACAATGAACAATCAATTTTAAAAGTTAAACTATAGACCATGTTAGAAGTTAGTAACTGACAATAATAATTACAACAGGTAAAAAGGTAGAAAGTGGAGGGAAGGGAGTAAGTTACTGGAATAAATAAGAGTGGTCTGGGTAAGTCTCATTGAAAATTTAAAATTTAACCAGAAACCCAAAGAAGATGAGAACATTATCTAGGCAGATATCAGGGGGTAGAACATTGCAAAAAAATCCAGAACAATTAGAGCAAAAATTTTAGTCTGGCATATGCCTACTAAGCTCCAGAAACAGCAAAGAGGCCACTGGGGTAGGAACAGAGTAGGCAAAAGAAAGAAATTTAGAGTTGAAGATTGAGATCATAAAAGACCTTATAAGCCAATGTAAAGTGCTGAAATATTAACTCCATGTAACTTGGGGAGGCATCTCAGGGTTCTGGAAATAAAATGGCATGTTTTGACATTTTTTTAAGTATTCGTTTTAGATGTACAGTATATAAACAGAATATAATTGTATTTGGGGTCTTGATTCAATCTGATCATCAGTCTGTAGGTGAAAAGCTTATTAAATTCCTCATGATGGTAAATTTGGATTTATTGCTACCACCTTATTTTGTGTTCTTTATTTGTCCTATTCACTTATTTTTCTTTCTTCTTTTGTATTGATTGGGTTTCAACTCTATTTGATTTTTTCCTTCTACTCGTTTTTAAGTACATTATAGTAATTATATTCTTTTAGTTGTTTCCCCAGAAATTTCCCAGAAGCACGATTATTTTACCTTACCAGTTCTAAATATCTAATAAATATCTTTATTTTCCTTTTCCTCCTGAATAATACAATGACCTCAGAATGATTGGTTTCAATAACTACACTCTTTCTCTGCTTATATAACATTTTTGGGTAAGATCTTATTTCTGCCTTGAGCTTTTTACCCTCACAAACTAGATGTATTGTTATTGATTTATACAGTCATTGTTTAGATTTTTCCCACAGGTTTGCCATTGTTGTGCCTACTATAAGTTCTTGAATTTCAGATCTTTCCACTCATATTCCTTCTTCTTAAATGAAATATTTTAGACATTCCTTTAGTTGAAGTCTATTGTTATAAAACCTCAGTTTTTGTTTGCCTGAAAAAGCATTTCACTCTTGTCCTGGAAAAATAAGATTTTGTTCAGGACAGGATCCTAGGTTAACAGATATATGAGTATATTCCTTCCTATTTTGGTTTTATCATTCTACTATATTACCTAACTTCCACTGCTGTTACTGAAAATTCAGCTGTCATTTATGTTGTCATTCGTTCATATTTAATCAAGTTATTTTTCCTCTAGATGCTTTTAAGTAAATATTATTATAATGAATTGCATTAAAAAATTCCCTAATGAAGCCACCACATTGCTAGAATAACTTTACATGCCATGATTCTCATAATACATTGTTGAATACTATCTGCTAATAATGTATCTAGGATTTTTGCTTCAAATAAGGGTTTGCACTGCTTTACCTTTTGCATAGAATGATCTGAAATCCCCATTTCTTTTTTATTTTTGTAAATCAGATAGATATCAATGTAAGTATACCTTTCTCTACTAGAAATTCCCTGTCTAAGCAATCTAAAAAGAATGCCCCTCACTCTACTTAAATCACCCTGTTTACATATTTTTCATAACTCCCACTGCTTACATTATCCTACCAATACGCTTGCTAAGTTTCTGCTTCTGCACTCCCCCACCCTCTCCTCTAAAACCTTTGTGAGTACACAAAGTTCTCAGTGAGTCCTCTGTTCCTCATGGAAAAGGGCTAGAAGACCCAAAGTTCCTTTGTCCTGGCTTCTCAGACAAAATGGAGAGTCTTTTGGGTCAGAGGATTACTGACTTTTATCATCTTACCTAACCCGGGTTTGGAGAAGATGTACATCAGTACATACATGTCATCAAGCTGCCTGTGTCAGAGTTCCTTACTTTGTTATAATTATATTAAAAATAAAGTGCCATCAGTAATGAGGTATACCCACACATACTGACTTAAAACAGTATTCATTTTTCATTATTAAATAAAAACAGCAGAATAATTTAAATAATATCCTGTTTTCCATAAAATGAAACATTTGCATGTTCAGATATATACTTTTTTATTCATACATATGTGAAAGAGTTTGGAGATAATAGCATAGGGATAGAGAGGGGCAATTTCAGTTTATTATAACTCCCCCCCTCAATATTAAGCATACACGTAATTTCACTTTCATTTTTGTTTTAGTAAATTTAGAAAACAATACAAGTTAGGGAAAAAATGGAGAAATTCACCAAGGATTCCATTAGCCAAAATTTCTTCCGTTACTTTAAAATAAATAAATAAATAAATGAATAAATAAATAAATAACAGTTACCCCAAAATCTCTGCTTGCTTTCTTACTCTGCCTTTGGAAACGTAGTTTTAGCTTTCTGTCAATTATAAGAAATATGACACTGAGTTTTGAGCTTTTATTAAACTCTCCCCAATTCTATTCATTTTTCCAAAATACAACCTCCTAGCTGCAGTCCACGTTTTATAAAATTTTTTTGCCACCTCTTAATTGACTAGTACTAGAATCAACGATTTCCCTTATTCACACTCACAGCTGAGGGAGTTGGCATGATTTTGTTTTTCAGGACTTTCAAGCCATTATGCCCAGATATCCGAGAAAGCATTGGTCTAGTCTTCCATCACTTTGATACCAAAACAATGAAATACATAGCACAAAAAGAGTTTAAGTACACATTTGCTCTGAACAAGGCCATAAAGAGTCTTTATAACTGAGGTCTATATAACTGAATTTCATGGAGGAACAAGAATACATTCTTTTTTATGAGAAATTCTTATGCCTTGGAGTCCAATTGGAAGGGGCTGCATTTCAACTCTTATTACTGGAAAAAAAAAAAAAGATGGATTACTCTCTGATCTAACGAAACTCACGTGGCTAGCAGATTGAACTCCGATATCTTTGCTCCACTTTTTGACACATTTGCAATGCAAATAACTGTTCAAGATTTCTTTGCCTACACTAACATTTATGTGTGTCATGCCAAATAAAATAGCTATTTATGTGTTAAAAGGGGAACATTTCTTGTTCTGTATATACACACCTGGGCTCACTTCCCTTGAGAAGATGCTTCAACAGTACTAGTATAACAAGACAATAGCAGTAAAATAATAAGAGATTTACAATGATTCTCCAGAAGTCAAGAGGCGATGGCTCAAACAGTGAGTGTAACCATACAAGTGTCAGTTGTTTTCAAGCAAAAAATAAAAGCAGAGTTGTTTGATGCAATCTAATGTTTCAGCCACAAAGCCATACTGAATCTACAGGCTAATTACAGCATGCCTCTGTTCCCAGAATGAAAGAAAAAGGAAGAAAAACCATAAAATATTAAACTGTATACCCTATAACCCTAATTACATCTAAAACTCTCATTTTTTATGAAAATAGCATGGATTTTTGTCGCTAAAGATCCTTCTTAAAGGTCCAAACTAGACCACAGATGTGTTTTGCTTGACCTGCACAGTAATAAGGAAATCAGGACATTTCCACATTTAAACTTCTGGATTTCCAGCTTCTTTGAATTATCGGAGGATTTAGCAAGTGCAGAATGACATTCCCTAGTGTTAATAATCATACCAGCTGAGTAACAGATATTCTTTTGGCTAGTCATTCTTTTCTAGCTGAGCACATTCTCTACTACTCCCTATTGTCTTTCATCTCCTACTCCTTTACTAATTTACAAACAGTCATTACCTGTCTGGCACCTCTTGGCATTTGAGTTTGCATTCCCTATCATTGCTTCCAGACTTTACATCCCAGAATCTGTGAAATAGATATTACAGTGTGAAAGAATTTGCAATGCACACTAGCTGAGACTTGAAGATTCTAAAATGACTTATCTGTGGAAACTAAGGAATACCTGAGGAGGGAAACACCTAAGAAGAGGATGAATGAAGTTCATGCTTCATAACAAGTAAATTTTCCAATCTTTGAATCTGGAAGAGAATGGCATTTTGGTATAATGGAAGAATCCAGAGCCCAATGCTAGCTCTGACTCTGCTTTGGGCAAATTATCCTACCTATCTGGGTCCCATTTTCCTCATCCCTAAGATGAAGGAATTGTGCCCAATGATAAGGAGGGCCCCTTCCAACTCCTGGTTTCTATATGAATACCACACTAAGATAAAGGATTTTCTTCCTTTATCCTTCCTGTCTCCACAGAGCAAGTATAGAGGAGGGAACATGTTTATGTCTAGCTTGTAGTTGTTGGTAGCCTTTGCAAATGGAAAATTATATTTAATCAGTATTTTCCAATAAAATAAAATAATTTCTCCTTTGCTTTAATCATTTTGAATCCTCATCATCTAGCACAAGACAATATACAAGAAGACATGGTGAAGATTTGAAAAGACTGCCCTAAAATGCCTAGATTTCTGGGATTTCTCTGATGATTATAGATATTCCAACTATGATTTTCTAAAACTATGGTGACGGCTATTGTTTACTGACTCTCCTAGGGTCTCTGGCAGGCACTTCACATGCATTACCTTATTTAATTCAGATCACCATTTCACTAATGTAGGAGCCATTCATCTCGAAGCATCCCTACATATTCCCTCTCAATGACATTTTCAGTGCTACATTATGGAAGTTCAATCACTGAGGTTCAGAAATGGGAAAACATAAATCCAGAATAGGACAAAAAGCCTTCCTACTGCTTTTTAGGTACATGGTTACAGTACCTAACCATGAAATCTTAGTGAGTAGTTATGGCCTTAAGTGTTCACATCTATCCATTCCATCTCCTTTTATTTCTATATTCCCCAGTGGCTTCTTTTTGTGTCAATATATACTTCTTTCTTGTATACAGACACACAAAGAAAAAAAACTTGTAAATCCTAAGATCTGCAATTTGTTTTAAAAGTACTCTTTGTTCTCTTATTTCCAATTTGTCTCTCTACACATATTAATATTTAATTTAATATAAAATTACTTGTTATAATTTCCTATAAAATTATTTATAAAAAATAAAAAATTACTTATAATATAAAACAAACCAGTTAAAGAAATTATTTTAAAGAACCTAAGGTTTCTTGAGGAAATCACTTAAAAATGTGAAACCTCACTTTCATCAGCTATAGCAGGGGTTGGCAAACTTTTTTCTATAAAGGACCAGATAATAAATATTTGTCCCTTATAATCTACTTGGTCTCTATTGCAACTACTCAATTCTTCCATTACAGCATGGAAGCAGTCATAGACAATAGATAAATGAACGAGTGTAGCTGTGTTCCAAAAAGACTTTATTCATAGAAATTTTAATTTTACATAATTTTCAAATGTCATGAAATATTATTCTTTTTCCCCCAACTGTTTAAAAATGTAAAACACACTCTGAACTTGCTGGATAAAAAAAATCTGTCCATACAAAGGCTATAAATCTGTCCATAAAAAGGCCAGCAAGCCAATTATATGAGATTTGACCATAGCAAGCCATAGTTTGCTGATGTCTGAAATACAGAATGGAGATCAAAAGAATTGCCTTAGAGAGTTATTGTGAAGTATATGACTTTCAACCAATATAAACTACTTTAGGTAGTATCTACAATATATGGACCCTCAAAAATAGCTATTATTAATAATTTTTTATTATAAGTATGAAGTTTTTCTATTGTTTCCTAATAGTTTTTTTAACCTTAATAGTGGATAAATATTAGGTTAGGATTTCTAAGTCAAATAGAATTAGAAAAATAAAAATCAAGATGCTTCATTACTGCTTATTATAATAAAGATTGTGTTAGCCAGGCTTTTTCTCTTTTATAGTTATATCTTAGATAATCCATAGTCATATTTTTTCATTAGCTCTGTGCAACTTATTTCCTAAATATCTTCAATATTAATACTACAACTTTCTGAAGTCATCACGGAATATCACAAGGAAGAGAAAAGAGAGCCTCAGAGTTTCACAGATAGTTAAAATTCCAAAAGAAGTATCATAATCTAAGGCTATCCAAGTACCATATTTAAAAGGAGAGTTACAGTAGGCCAAGTCCCATTAGACTCTATCAACAATATATATTACTGTACTCAGCAATTCAGACTCCTGAAGGATGGCTGAGATAATCGTGTACATGAGAGGGAGCTGAGAGGCACTGTTCACATTCTCAGCCCTTCACTGCTAAGCATAATCAGCAATAAGTGGTAGAAATCTCCCTATAAAGAACCATTTCCAGCAAATCAACTTTATAGTCATTAAAATGAACAGAGTCCATTGTTCTTAAACTTATGAGAATACACACAACTCTGCTGTCAAATTTGTAGATGACATAAAACTGGTGGTAAGAGGGAATATCTTAGATGTCACAATCAAGATTTAAAAATGTACATGCTAACATTTGGGACTGAATATAGCAATAAGAAATGTAAAAGAAATGCAACTGGCAGGGAAGAAAATGTTACCCTGTTCTGCTCAAACCTGGTTGGATGATTTCCTAGAGCTGTGCTCAGTTTTTAGCAAGGTGCTCTAAGAAGAACCTAGAGACACTGGACCACAGTCAAGTTCAGCACAAAGCAGGGCAACTTTGATGATGAAGGGACTTAAAGCCATAACATGGGAAGGATGAACAGGGAACATGGAAAAGTTTAATATTTTTTAAATGAGAGACTTAGATGAAATAGGATAACGATCTTCAAACATTTTAGAGAACTCTCATGTGCAATTGTCCTGTTTAATCTAAATATCCAAAGAGAGAGGATGAGTCTGGTCCAGAATCTAGGTGCTACAGGAGACTGATTTCTGTACAACATAAGGAAAAGTATTTAATAGAGTCATTGAAAACTGGAATGAGCTGCCTTAGGAGGAGCGGTCTGCCTTTGTGCAGGGGTACAACTTGGAATAAATGACTACCTAGTGGGAATGTTTTAAGGCGGATTCAAATACCACTTTGATGATTTGACCAAAATACTTAAAAAGAATTATTGTAACCTTGGTAGTCTACGTTTCCATTTCTAAAAAGACTTTGAGATGGTTCACTAGCTATGTTAATGGTTTATGAACAACTTATATTCCTCAGACAATTTTCCAGCCTAGGAACAGGATCTTTCTAGGATCTAAAAAATAATAATTATGATATTTGCTCAGCCTGAAAAAAAAAAGATATAGATCAGAGAATTCTCCAACATCAAAATTTTCAGTGAAAATCGTACAATAAAGCATAGCCCAAAATGTTAATCTAGTCTTTCTTTTCCAAATGTATCTTACAAATCTTATAATTAACATGTTTTTCTTCTACTATACAACCTGCTTCAAATTATTGTCAATCACTTTTTTTTCCCTAGAAAGTGTAGTATACATTTAGCTAGTGACAACTGTTCTCAACAATGGTGAGAGAAGTTATTTGTTGTGGTACAGCATCCTGAGTAATGTACTTTTTATCTCTGTAAACTGTCTTTTGAAGCCATCTATAAATGAGTAAGGAAATAGACACAACTCTTCCTAAGAGAACTAAGCTGGAGGAAGACTGTTGAGTGGTGTACTACTGGCTTACAGTTCAGCCTCCAAGAGGACCTTCAAGAAGTCATAATTCTTGAAGTATTTAATATAGAGAATAAATGTTAAACTGGGATTCCTGCACAGGAAAGAGCGAGTTGTCCCTGACCTTCTGGGAACTTTAAACAATTAGTTCCTATTTCCCCATTGAGCAATTAATGGGTCATGTTTGTAGTCATCAGCTTATGGAGAAAAAAAATTACGTCAAGATGCTGAATGAAAACCTGTGAGGAAGGGGGTAGAATAATCTCTCTCTACTGTGTATATGATGACTCAGATTTTACTAAATTTGGACACCAGTAAGAATAAAATCTCTGCCTTAACAAATCCAGGATATTTTCTTCCTTCCCAACACTTTTTTTTTTTTCCTTCCCAACTTTTTGCAGCAAGTATTCGAGTGAATTTTCAAGAGACAAGAAAAATGCTACTTAAGTGGCCTTATATCTACAGCTTCTCCCTCCTGGGCAGTGTTCACACTGCTTCCTTTCATTCTTCCCTCTAGCAATATAATGGGGTAATGTACGCGTCTGTCTTCCCTCACTAGACTATAAATTCCTTGAAAGAAATAATCAGGCACAATTCATCCTGGACAAAGTACTGTGCATAGTAGGTGTACAAAATTGTAATTTAGAATGAATAAATGTAAGAAACTCATAAATATAAAAATATCTTAGATAGAACAAACCATCTTACTTATTTTTTCACACATTCTATCTAGGCACAGTGCCTTGAAACTGTGAGGTTTCTTTCCTTCACTTATAACGTTAAGAAAAATCCACGTTCCTATAGGGCAAACTCCTCTGTAAGGCTCTTTCCATTCTCAAATGAAAGAAAATTATTTTGCACCTTCTGACAAAAATAAAATATATATGTATTTACATTTGTATAATCCAGAGCACTCTTTAGAAGAATGAGGGTGAAAATCATTAAATTAGAGAAAGGACTTGTTTCCTCATTGTGTTTGGAACCCCCACTCTGGCAAAAAATGTGGGCATTCCAGTTGTAACTTCATGTTTAGTATATGGTATCCCAGCACTTGCTAAGTATTTCTGATTATGCTAAAGTCACGAGACAGTCAAATCTCTAAATCTCCAGGTATAGATTTAATTCTATGTTGGACTGATGGTAAATACTTTCGCTATTCTACCTCTCAAAACGTGATTAACTTTGATAGAAACAATGAATGTTCAACCCTGGAGCAACGTCCACTTTCTATTCTTTCTATGAGAATTATTGGAATGAAGGAAAAGAAATAGCCCAGGAGCCTTTTAAGCGTCCTTATTTTTCTCTGTCACATCATTAAAGGTTCAATGAATCTCCAATTAAGTCTCCCTGGCTGCTGTCACCAATTTGATTGATAGATGTCCTTGGCTCACCCTCCACAGGACATGCCAGTACACCAGGCCCCCACCTGCCACCATCAATTATCACTCTCCTGTCATCAGTGCCCTCACTTGTCAATTTATTTGCCACAAATCCAGTGAAGCCCTCTAATCAGAGAGAAAAGAGAAAAACTATTCTTCTTTACTTTTAATGGTGGGGTAGAAAAAAGTCAACAAATCACATACTATTTAATCTTGGGGGAAATTTTGTTTTAAGCTTTTCCATTTTCTGTCTCCCACCATTCACCAAACTGGCACAGAAACTGGGTGTCATCAGGGCTGACTTGTGAATGTGTTAACTAAAGGTAAGGGGAAAATAGGGGATTTTTTTTTTTTTTTAATATGCTTAAAACTTACAGGAATGTAGTCTTTTAACCCTTTGAGGATCCACCAAGCATTTGCCAGGGAGAAAGAGAAAAAAGAAATCACTCAATTTTTTTCAAATAACTGATAGCAGGAAACACAGAGTAAAACTGATTAAAAAGGATAAAGCAGTTTATTGCTGTTGACAAACCTAGTAAATATGATAAATTTTACTTGTCTCCTTCCCCACCTGTTTAATGTTTAAACATGAACTGATTGTGGTGCTTGATAACTGATTACCTGCCTAGAACATGGCAATCTTCTGTCTATTGACAGTAAAATATAGCCTCCCCTGGAGTGCCGATATCCATTCCTGCCTTTGACCATGAACCATTCTGCACAAACTCCCAGGGGGTTCAGGTGCATCTGATGGGATCTATGAAGAAGAGATTGATTCCATTTGGATGCCTATTAAGATGACCTTTGACCTCTGTACCCAAAGTAACAACAAAAAATGCCAACTCTTATTAATCTCACGTCCCAGGAAAGACTATTTTTCTGAAACAGTTCAGAGGATTTTGTAGGTTTGTTTTTTTTTTTATTTTGTTTTGTTTTTTCTTTTTATTGGAAAGAAGGAGAAGTAGAAGAGAGAAAAAAGAGAGGACATTTTATGGAATAAGGAAAGGTGCTGTCTCTTCACATGGGGAATGTAGGAAGTCATTTTCCTGGTTAAAGATCTCCCAGGGATGACTGATCCTCTCCCTAGTCCATCTATTTCACCACTTTCAGAATGCGTTACTTGCTATATCATTAAATATGTATTCTGAAAAGATGGATTTTGTTCTCTCAAAAAGGCATGAAACAAGCAGGGGGAAGGGAGATTATCTCTTTATTCTCTATTCTATGTTTAAAATTGTTCCCTCCTACTGTGATCAAATCACAAAATATAAGAAAGCATCTATAAGGTCAAAATACTGTGTTGTAATGCTAAATGCCCACATGAGTAAGTAGATATTGAACAAGTAGTTTTAGGACTATAGTCTGCCACTATTTGATGAATATTGTACTTTGCAGTGTCACTATGCCAGTTCTTCTATGGTCAAACTTTCCCAAGAAAAAGTGAGAATGGCTAATTATTTTTTGCTTTTGTTTTGAATATAGATTTTGTTTTACCTACTAATGACCTAGCTAGGGACTTACTTTTTAATGTTTTAAAACATTTGTCATCTTACTAGTCTCTGTTAAAAATGGCCGAAACTTAGAAGAGAGATTCAATAAAAGTCAAAATTACCTGTAAATGAAAGCAAATTATAAATATCCTTAAATATTTATTGCTGAATTTAGCACCATAGCCAATATTCCAACCCTACTTGTTAAGTCATGAAATTAGGTCGAGGGCAGATGACCGTGAAGTTGTTTGGGCTTAGTGATTACCGGCCTGATTTATAAAGCCATATTTCACTCCTCACATAGGCATTTCTGGAACAAGAAGGCAAATTAATCAGTATTTCAGTCAAAGCCTGATCCAGGTAATTTGGCTGCATGGTCAACAGTAATAGCATTGCCCAATTTATAAAACCTGAGCAGTTTGGAAATGGAATAAAATTTTCATATCGGGACATATTTAGTTCACCCCCATATCCAAAGCAACTGATTTTCCAGTTCATAGTTGAGTAATTCTAAGGAGTTCTCCTACTTCCTTTGGGGGACTCTGAAACTTGATTTGTTCTTAGACCTGAATGTTAGTAGAAGTATTTGTCTTTAGTGATACAAATATCCTACACCACATTATTTATTTTCATTACATATTATATTTCAAAACTATATTGATTTACCATCTGTTTCCAAAGTCTTCTCTTTATTATACCAGACAAAAAATATATGTAAAAATATTGTAGCTATCATTTTATCAACATAAATGCAGTGATTCCATTATGCGCTTACTCTTTCTCCTTTGCCAAGTTTTTAACAACACAGACGCTCCTATCATCTGTGATTTTTCCATATTTAATATGCATTATCTTCTGTGTAGTTTACAGTAGGAAAGAACATTCTTTTATAAAATTAAAAAATAATCATTCGAGTGACTGTCCCCACGAAACTATGGAACCATTGTTGAGCCTGCTCAGATGTTTCTAATTTGGGCAATGAATGCTGCAGTCCTTAAACATCAACCGTCTTAACATTCAAGGGTTCATTGTCCGTCCCTTCGTTATTGCAAGGACTATCCATTTATGGTAACTGTGCTTTTTAATTTTTGCAACCATAAGAGAAACACTCCAGTGTAAACAAACAGTTCTGAGTTTATATTTAAGCTACACTTTCTAGGAACCAATAGTGTCTTAGACCAATGCTTCTGCAACTTAGTGTGCACACAAATCACCAGGGCACCTTGTTAAAATGCAGATTCTAATTCAGTAAATTGAGGGTGCGACCTGAGACTCTATTACTAAAATTTCCTAGGTGATACTGATGCTACTGGTCCATGGACCACATTTTGAGATAAAACATGTTAGAACATGTCCAGTAGACTTTTATCACTGTTACACAAGCTGACCAGCACCCCCTTCCCTATGTTAGTGATTTGCTGCATTTTCTAGATTACTCTAATCTGAACCTTGAGTACTCAGACCTCTAACACTTTCTAACTCTAAGCAACACATAGTAAAATTATTCTTAATGGAGCATCGAGGGTTTACCTTTTTAAACTAAAAACACTGAGAAGCAGTGTCAGTAGCGAGTAGTTACCAAACCTCTATCTGTTGACAAAATAAGTTTTATCTTCTTTTTATTTTCTGTTCCCTGTAATATTTCTTCCTCAATATCTGAATGCATAAGTAGCTCCAGAGGAATGTATTAAAGGTTCAAATTACAGAGCCCCAATTTCTAAGACTGATGTGGAAGGATGAGGGAGAGCCTAAGAACCTGTATTTTTAACAAGCATGTCAGTGTGGCCCTTGCACAGATGGTGAGCAAACCACTCTGAGAAATACTGCCATATGATAATCAAACACTTTGGACCATCTGAAAGGCAGTTTAATTTAGGTTTAAAACAGACTACATCATATCATTTACTCTATGAGATTTGGTACTGAAACATTGTCTGTCCTAAGTTGTGGTGAATCCTTTTGTTAGTATGGGGAAAAGAATCCATTAATGTGCATTTTACTGCTACGAATTGGAAAATATACAATGCTCCTTTTGAAAGACAGCAGCGCTGATTTAGGGTAAAATAAATATGGCATTTGGCCTCATGACTAAATTTTAAAATTGTTAGTTATTTAACCTTAGTTTTTTCTAAGATGTTATCAAAGAAGCTTGCAAGAGCCAATGAGATGAAAGCATCAGAAAACTCTTCCAGAAGCCTTGTTTTAAGTAGAAAATAGCAGTCAAATATTATGCTAAAGGATAAATAGCATTTCCAGACTGTTTCCAACTTGTAATTTCTTTTAATTTGATTTCAGGAGGGGGAAGATACAGACAAAAGAGAAACCATACACAGAAAATCACAGGCAAAATATAGGATGTTGCTGAGTTTATTAGGTGAGCCTGGGAATAAGTCAAATAAAGCCAATGACTATTGCACATGACAATCTAATAAAGGGGCAAAAGAAAACATGTATTTAGACTACACTTGAACCCTGGGAAAAATCACAGAAATAGAGCTAGGAATATGTGAAAATAACTCACATTAATAATTAACTTATCCATAGGTAATTTAACCTAATACTTCAAATATCCCACATACAGCCAGGAACCTCTCTAATTCTCAGTTTCCTCCTCTGTAGAATCATAGTATTCACTCCATAGGTTTGTGACAAGATTTAAGTGTCATAATACAGAGTTATTAGCCCTGTGCCTGGCATATAAGAAGTACTCAGTAATAGTTAGCTGTCATTGTTGTTGGACTAGTGGTTGGGAGGGAGATATTAAAATCCCATTTTATACATAAGAAACCCAAAGCTCAAAGATAGTAGATAACATGTCCAAATTTACATGGATGCTAAATGAATGAATCAGGAGTTCTAGCAGAGGTCAAAATTCACACTGTTTTCACTGTATCGGGCTCCCTCTCATCAGTCTCAATTGCGTTTTAAAGATGCATATTCAGCAATGACCAGTTTTTAAAGTGTAGAATGCACTCAGTAAATATTTGTGGATTGGCCTTAATCAGTTGAACCATACTTATAAGTCAGTAATAGAAATGTCTGATTTCCAAGACCCCAAGAAATTGCTTCCTCCACAGATAAAATCAAAATTCACCCTTCACTTGGACATTATTACCTGACATTCCACAATTAGGGATTCTGTTCTTTGCTTCTGCAAAAATATAACTACCCTATATTAATCACGTGTACTTTAGTGTGTAAGGAGTTTATCATATTTGGTTTTTGTTTTGTTTGTCACTGTTATTGTTGTTGTTGATGATATCTGCTGAATCTGAAAGCACATTGTGTAAGACATTTAGGTCCCAATAGAAAGTAAAGGAAGGAATAATAGAGTGAGTCTAAACTCTTTGATGTTATCTACAAGACTTTATATAACCTAACTCCTGCTTCTTTCCAGAACTTCATCTCTTGCTACTCCTTTCCTCTCACTCTTACATGACAGAATATATCACTGTCCCCAATTAGTTTCTGTCCTCTCTTTAAAAGGAAGACAACAACCTGCTCACTGCCATGTGACTTGTAATGTCCCTGAGGGGAGGGGAATACTTCCATGTTTCCCTCCTGACTAACTTGGCCAAATGCTTGCTGAACCAATGAAATATGAACCAATAGGATTCTGATATAATCATTTATATCTTTCTCTCTGTCATGAGAATGCCATGTCTTGATTAGGAGCTGTTCTTCCAGCCTTGGTTCTAAAATGTAGACTCAGTGAGTAGCAAGCACACAGTGAGTAGCAAGCACCACAATTCAATAGCAAATCACCTGCAATATGCATGAGAAATAAACCTTTGTCATAACAGCCAACTGAGACGGTGGGGTTGTCACTGCGCCATAACAGGGAAAGCTGACTAATTCAACACGCCATCCACACTAAGCAATTTTTCATTCCCTAACTATGTTACACCTCCCTTCACGTTTGGCATTTGTACTGCCATTTCCTTTTGCATTGATCATCCTTGTTGTCCATTTTTTGATTGTATAACTCTTATTCAGCCCTCATGCTTCAGCTTGAAAACCTTCCCTGATCCCCCTAGATTGCGCTAAATGTCCTCCTATGTGCTCCCATAGCAACCGGGCCTTTCTCATCATAACACATACCATGCTGAATTGCAAATGCCTATTTATTGGTCTATATCCCTCCTGAGCCTGGGAGCTTCATGAGAGAAGGGACAGCATCTATTGTGTCTCTATTGTTCCCTCACTGCCACACCTAGCTCCTGGTCCATCATGTTTATTATGGTACAATTTACAGAATGAATAACTAAGTTGAATGAACAAGTAAATGAATAAGAGGCAGTATGGTGAAAACATTAAGCATGTAGTCTTCAGATGACCTGGATTCAAATCCTGACTCTTTCACTTCCTAGCAGAGCTAACTACATAGTTTGTAGAGACCAATTTAAAATGAAAATTGGGGCCCCTTTTTCAAAAATGATTAAGAATTTCAGTAAGACATCAGCAGACCATTATACCAAGCACCAGTCCCTTCTAAGCATGGACCCTATTCAACTGCATAGATTACATGCTATGCAGCCAACCCTGCTGCCCAGCTATGTAAACTTGGGCAGCTAACCTCTCTGTGGTTCTGTTTTCTTATGTGTAAAATAGGATTGCTGTGAGAATGAAATAAATATACATAAAGCTCTTTTAAGAGTGAATCTTACATAAGTATTGTTATTATAGATAGGAGAAATTATAGATGTCAAAGAAATTTTTGATTATTTCAAATTTTGCCTCAGGAGACTGTCCCTGCTCACAAATCTAGATCAGGGGTTCTCAACTGGAGGTGATTTTGTCCCCTAGGGAACATATGACAATGTCTGGGAACATTTTTGTCTTTCACAACTGGGAGGTACTTCTGGTACCTAGTGGATAGAGACTAGGGATGATACTAAAATCTTACAATGCACAGGACAACTCTCACGACAAAGAACCATCCAGTCAAAAAATGTCAAGAGTGCCACAGTTGAGAAACCCTGATCTAAAGATTGATTTCTGGGCTACCCAGGAAAAATCGTTGAATTTTTCAGCTTCTCAGCTTCTCCATCCATAAAAGATGGCCAAAAACACCGGAGCCTACCCACTTTGCAAGGATGTTGTAAAGATACATTTAAGAACAAAGAGCCCAGCTCTCAGAAGGGAGAAAGGTACTATTACAGCCCGTGGTGTTACTATCAAGCTGTGGAGCCACTTTCCCTCTCAGGAATCCAAAGGCTCTCCTTGGAAATGTTCTCCAAGGAAAATGAGCATTTCACTTCCCAGAGGGAGTAATTTTATTCACCTTTCGCCATCACTGGATTGGGCCTATTACAGCTGTTGTTCTTCACTTATTTGAAATTTTGTAACACACATACAACAGACCCTCTCCTGGAAGAATGTACAGCCCTGCGGTAACAAGCCACACACGTGTGCCCATGTGTAAACAATCTGCTAAGCCAACCAGCCGTGGGTATTTAAAAACGCCATCCTCATACCCAAATGTCTTTCAATGAGACTGTTTAGGAGAGAAGAAAAAATAATGTTCTTCTGAGTCATCATTCACACCAGCCACTCTCCTAAATCCCAGTTTGACTTAACAGATAAATAGTAAAGCACATTTCTGATTTTCTATTTATAAAGGGAATGCTTTAGAGACTAAAGGGAATGGCAATAGGTTACAGGGAGGTGAGGGAACAAGGAAAAGTTCAGACACGAAAAATAAAGAAGGAAATCCCAGGGAACCACAGATGCACTCAACCAATACTCTCAAATGCCTTAAATGTATAATTAATCAACAGTTTGTGCATGAAGATTGCACTGCTTGCATGAAATCAGAACGGAACCGCGTTATAGCAATTAGAAGGAGCTAATGTCGGTGCATGAGCCCCCGTATGTTCAGATCAATCGTTTTCTAACAAAATCTGGGTTTACAAAATAATCCCAGGATAGAAAGTACTAGCTGGGGAAAGATTTACCTAATATGAGTATTGTGTCAGCATCCTGCTTTTTTCTCCCCCTTCGTCTGACAGCAGATTAGCAGAGCGATCGCAGGCATGCTGTGGAGGCTGTTGAAGGTGAAAGCTGAGAGGAAGAGAAACGCTTGCTGTAAAGACAAGTAAAGAGCATGAATCAATTTACCGGGTTCTATCAGCGCCTGCACAAGGCAACCCATGGCACTGAGAACATTTTCTAGGCTTTCTCTGTGACTAGTAGACGTAGAGTGGGTGGGCAATGCTGGTGATGGCAGCGAGCCCTTAGGAAGGTACTGGGTGCTCTGGGGTCAGAACAAAGGCCTGAGCTTTCCACTTCCCAATGTTGGCATTGCTTCTCTTTGGATGTTATGAGGATGAGCCACTGTGGTACAGTGGAAGTGGAAGAGCGATAGGGCTGCAAGGGCTAATACGTGGACTCCAATTAACGTCCCTCTCTAGCTATTTGACCTAATAGCCGAGTCTCAATTTCCTCCTCTATAAAATGAGGTTAATAATCCTTATATAACAGGATTACTGCAAAGATTTCTAGAGTTGGTGAATAGAAACACTCATCACACTTAACATATAGTTGTCACTTAATGGATACTTATTTGCTCATGTATAGGAAAACCATTTTTTCTTACTTAGGACTGGCAATCATCCTATAAAATCTTATGTAAGATTTACCCCTTGACCCAGACTATCCTTGACTGGCTCTGCAGCATTCATAGCCCTCATCTAAATTACATTCCGCCACCCCTTAGGTACTCAGTTGGAGCCACTGTACTTCACCCCAGTTGGTGATACATCTGTGAAGTGCATTATCACAAGTCATTTGCATGTGTCCCGTCTATGCCACAAGCAGTGCTAACTTTCTGTTATCTGTAATTGACATTTACCTGTCTGGGAATTGTAAATAGGAAGATGTAAATGAATGCTGTCAATTGGGTCAACTTTTGCATGACCCTATTACTTGGCTTGGTTGAGGAAAACCAAAGACTGAATTGGTTCCATCTCATCACAGGCTTCACGTAGTGAACTGAATCTAGAGCCTGGGGCCATGGTGGAGTAAACTTAGAATGAGGAGTGAAGAAATTGGAAGGATTCTGCCTACCTAGATTTCTCTCCATGCCACCCCCGCTCCCCATCTATGTAGTATACATGTTTATGTCTCTACCTGTGGTGAACAGACTGTTCCATTACATGACTACTGCCAGACCCTCCAGCTGGGCCTGAACCAGAAGAGGGCAATTGTTTCCTGCAAGCCCCCAGAAGTTGATCATAGTATATATTAATATTTTCTTCTGATATAAATCAGCACCCTTTCCCTACCTCCTACTACATGCTGGTTCCTGGAACAGGACGCTGCCCTGACCTGGTCAAACATGTAAAGTGACTTGCAGGAGCTGGTAGCATTCACGTACTAGTACCTGTGACTATCCTTGCCTCCCACTGTCCCCCACCAACGCCTTTTACCCTCTAGGATTATTTGGCACCTGTACAGTGGCAGGGAGGATATCCACTTAGTCTTGAAGCCACCCAAGATGTGCCTCATATGTACGTTTCTCTTAATAAACTCTGTTGATGGCTAGACAGACATACCCTGCTCTTTCTTTGGTCTTTCCCTTCCTTCTGCTTGTGGAGGTAGATTTTCCGTCTCAGGGCTTTTCCCTGAGTGTATGTATATTAACATTACCACACAACCTTTTGCCCACCTCTTGTTGTAAATTAATGTTTTAAAAATCTACAGTGCATTTGAGGTACACTATCCTGAACAATGATTCAATTACAGTAGATTCACTAATAAATGGTACTTAATTTTGCATATACTTTATTTCTCATGCACTTGATGTGCAAAGTCAAATAACTATATATATACAATCCAAACGCATGGGAACATTTATTGTTTTGCCAAACAAGACTTACTACTTCTGTCAAATAAATTATGTTAAACTACCAAGTGGCGTTCAAAACCTAAATTTCTGAACGCATGATATTGAATGCCTGACTTGTCAATATGGCTTTTTTAACACCAATCAGAACCAGTTGAGGAGCCCTATTCCAGACTTATTGTCCTGTTCTTATATTTCATGTTTTTGGTGATTAGATTCACTTTTTATTTGTTTCAGAAATAATACTTAACCAGTCCATCCAACAGTGGCCGTACCATCCTCTCTCAGATATTGAAGACTGTTGCTATTGCTTTTACTACTGATTCTGTTCTGTTATTGAACCAGAATCTTTAAAAAAAATAAAATAAAATGATAGTGAAAGAACAAATTTTCAGTCTTGCATGTGAGTTTTGATCAGCTGTTTTGTTAGAGTCTTACATTTTCTGGAGCCTCCCAATGTCTTCCCTCCCTCGTGTTCAGATATAGGACTGGACAGAACTGCACCAAAAGCAGTTCTATAATTAGCAGCAATTAATCCTGAGTGGAATTCAACAAACGCAACACAATACTCAATTTTGCCCCTTGTTCCCAACAATTCAGTCAGAATTCTAACTCGTTAATGCTAAGAGATGCTAAAACAGGGAGCATCATCAGACCTGACATAGAGAACATTAGCAGAAAAAAACTCAGACTTGATTCAAGGCATAAGCTGATTGTTATTTGGAAAATGCTTTAGCCATTGCTAATAAAAGCAAGGCTTCAGTGACTTTCCTAGATCAGCTGTCTAATAACAGGATTAAAGTCAAACATTGCAGGGTTATAAAGAAGAGTTGGAGTGTTTTTTTGTTTTTTTTTGTTTTTTTTGTGTGTGTGTTTTTAATCTGTCCACCATGCCATTTTGATCATAAATGGCAAAGTCATCTGTGACTAATGCTGGACAATAGACAATCAGTGCCAGGCATCCTGCTGCTATCAGCACAGTGCTCAGAGTTCACCTGGCTCCCCCAAGAGATAACAGAGATCGCATGTTGTCCAGCTGCCCCTCCCAGTTTCTACCTCTCATACTCACCACTAAAACAGTGAGTGTGCTAGAAAAGCTCCCATCCAATCAATGGAGTCAGAGCCAGATGGCGAGTTTTGCTGCAGAGAAAGCTAATGGCCTCATGAGATAGTGAGATCATCCTCTAGCCTTTTGGGAGAGGAGCCGGTGCTATTGAATTAGCTTTGCAAAGGATCCTCTTTCAGCTTAATCAACATTTGCAGAAGGGAGAATTAGATTGTACAGGCTGTTAATGCAGCTAGCCACCTTCCCAGTCAGATGTTGCTGCTCCTGATCACTGCGGAGAATGGACTTTATTTGCATAGCCAGGTCAGGTCCGGGGGCATGTTTATCAGCAATGATGATGGCTCATTTCAAATTCTTAGCATATTTGCTTTGAGAAAACACAAAACATATAAAACACCCCCAAAATTAAAACAATACTCCCTCCTAAGTACAAACTCTCTTTAGTAGCTACAAGACAAATACAGTTATTTCCTGGTTGACCTTGAAATTGTTGGTTGTTGAACACTGTAGAAATTGTTGAAATTAGTAAAATGTGTTGAGTTTGCTCCACTTCTCATCAAAGAGCTTCTTTTCAAAGTCTGAGATTGTCTAGCTCACTTGGTTGGAACACAGTATTAACATCAGTCCTACAGAGCAAATGCCTTTGCGCCATCCATGGCCATGAATTCTACCCCTGTACCTCATTAGGGAAATTCCCACTGCTGCTCATAAGTAGATTGGATGAAACAGCCCAAACCTGTGGTTGCCACTGGGAGAAAAAAAGACAGTGCTAAATAACTGTTCAGCCATAGGCAGTAGTTTTATGTGTAGTGTAGAATGAAGCGTCTTAGTACACTAAAAAGAAAGCACTGGAACCATTTCAGATCTCTGAAAAATTGATTTTAAGTTGTCTTAAGGGAATTCTGATTTTCATGTGCACATACCTGCACATAGTGTTTAATAAATGTGTGTGGAGTAAATGAGTGAAAGAATTTATCAGCTCTGTTCAAAATCATGTGGAAAATATAGAGGAGGCATGTTTTGTTTAAATCTACATATAAATATAGCACAATTGAAGCATATCGGATTAACTCCAGATATTTGGAACTATTTTAAGGGAACTTAGTCTTAAAGAGAAGTATAATACCGTGTTTCCCCGAAAATAAGACCTAACCAAAAAATAAGCCCTAGTATGATTTTTCAGGATGACATCCCCCGAACATAAGCTCTGATCATCTTTGGGAGCAAAACTTAATATAAGACCCAGTCTTATTTTCGGGGAAACATGGTAGTTCTCGACAGCAGGATTTATACTTTATAATGCAGGGTAATCAATTTTTGCTAACAGAAATTTTAAATCTTAATCAAAAAATAACATTTATATTTTCTCTTTCCAATAGTTCACCTACACAAATTGCAGCCTAAGAAGCAGGAAAGTCCACATCCCCAAACCACATGTGGACCAAGTGAGCGGCACTCAGAGCATCACTCCATTAGTCATTCTTCCTTAGGCCCTGTCCTACTCTGTTCTACTATCTCTTGTTTAAATTAATACAGGCAAATGGACACATGTTGAAAAACTTGGAGAATGGAGATTCACTGGAATGGGGATTTCAAAAATTCCAAATCCCACCAAGCATGAATTCTGTTAAATAACAATTAAAAGCCTTTTAACATGATGGTAGAGATTTCACTCCAGTAAAATTTGAAGTGATTAATTCCTTCCCAAACTCTGTAGTATACATTATAAATATTTGCAAGATATAAATGTGCAAAATATGTGAACAGGAAGCTCACAAAGAAATTCAAAATTAAGGTTAAAACATAGCTCACATTTTATTTTTCTGTTTTTTTTTTTCATTTAAAAAATTTTTTTCAAATATACTTGACATACAATATTATATTAGTTTCAGGTGTACAACATACTGATTAGACATTTATACAATTTACGAGGTGATCATCCCAATAAATCTACTACCCATCTGACACCATACATAGTTATTACAATATTATTGACTATATTCCTTATATATTTTATATCCTTATGACTACTTTGTAAACTACCAATTTGTACTTCTTAATCCCTTCCTCTTTCTCCTACATCTCCCCAACCCCCTCCCATCTGGCAACCATAAAAACGTTCTCTGTATCTACAAGTTTATTTCTGTTTGGTTTGTTTATTTTCTTCTTTAGATTCCACATATACGTATATGTGAAATCATATGGCATTTGTCTCTGTCTGACTTACTTCACACAGTATAATACCCTCTAGGTCCATCCATGTTGTTGCAGATGACAAGATTTTATTCTTTTTTATGGCTGAGTAATATTACATTGTATATATGTACCAGCTCATCATTATCCATTCATTCATTGATGGACACCCAGGTTGCTTCCATATCTTGGCTATTGCAAGTAATGCTGCAATGAACATATGGATGCACCTGTCCCTTCAAAGTAGTGTTTTGGGTTTCTTCAGAAAGATACCTAGAAGTGGGATTGCTGGGTCATTCTTAGTCTCTTGTTATAGCCTTTCTTTTAAAGTCTACTTTGTCAGATATAAATATTGCTACTCCAGATTTGTCCTTTTCTTTTCCATTTTCATGAAATACCTTTTGCCATTTCTTTACTGTCAATCTTTGTGTGTCTTCTATCTGAAGTGAGTCTCCTGTAGGCAATATATATATAAGGGTCTTGTTTTCTTATCTATTCAGTCACCTTATGTCTTTTGATTGGAGCATTTAATCCATTTACATTTAAAATAATGGTTGATACATATGTAGTTATTGCCACTTTATAATTCATATTTTTGGTCGCTTTCTTCTCCTCCTCCTCCTCTTCCTCCTCCTCCTCCTTCTCCTTCTTAAAGAAATCCTTTTAACATTTCTTGTAATACTGGTTTGGTAGTGATGGACTCTTTCAGCATTTTCTTGTGTGGAATACTCCTTATCTGTCCTTTCATTCTAAATGATAGTTTTGCTAGATATAGTAATCTTGGTTGTAGGTCCTAGTATTTCATCACTTTGAATATTCCATGCCAATCATTTGTAAAGTTTCTATTGAGAAATCAGCTGACAGTATTATGGGAGATTGCTTGTAGGTAACTAACTGCTTTTTTCTTGCTGCTTTTAAGATCTTTATCTTTAAACTTTGGCATTTTAATTATGATATGTCTTGGTGTGGGCCTCTTTGGGTTCATCTTGTTTGGGGTTATCTGTGCTTCCTGAGCTTGTATGTCTATTTCTTTCTCCAGGTTAGGGAAGTTTTCTGTATTATTTCTTCAAGTTGGTTTTCAATTCCTTGCTCTCTTTCTTCTTCCTCCTCTTCCTCTTCTTCCTCTTCTTCCTCTTCTTCTTCCTCTTCTTCCTCTTCTTCCTCTTCTTCTTCTTCTTCTCCTTCTCCTTCTTCTACCCCTATGATGTGAATGTTGGTATGCTTGATGTTGTCCCAGAAGCCCCTTAAATATCCTCATTTTGGGGGGATTCTTTTTTCTTTTTGCTCTTCTGTTTGAGTGTTTTCTGATACCTTGTCTTCTAAATTTCTGATTCAATCCTATGCTTCATTTAATCTACTGTTGATACTCTCTAACGTATTCTTCATTTCAGTTATTGCATTCTTTATTTCTGACTGGTTCTTTTTATGTTTTCTAACTCCATTTTTATGTTTCCTGTCTCTTTGGTAAAGTTCTCACTGAGTTCATCTACTCTTCTCCTAAATTCATGGAGCATCCTTGTAACTGGTGTTTTGAACTCTGCATATGGTACATTGCTTGTCTCCATTTTATTTAGTTCTTGTTCTTAGTTCTTTGTGCTGTTCTTTCATTTGGGACACGTTTCTCTGTCTCCCTGTTTTGGCTGCCTCCCTGTGTTTGATTCTATATATTAGGTAGAGCTGCTATGTCTCTCAGTGTTAGTAGAGTGGCCTTATTATATACTGGGTGCCCTGTGGGGCCTACGGGCACAGTCTCCCTGGTCACTTGAGCAGGGTGTTGCAGATATGTACCTTGTGTGGGTTGTATGTAATCTTGTCGCCGCTGAGCCTTGGTTGCTGTTTGCATGTCAATGGCAGGGACTGACCCTCTGATGGTTAGTTGTGAGGACTGGCTGTGACTACAGTGAAGGAGCTGTTGTGCAGGGGCTGACTTTGTGGAGCAGGATTTGCTTTAGTGGGTCTCTGGTGCCTTTCCAGTCTGCCCTTTGGGAGTGTCATCTGCGGAGGTAGATGGGTGGTGCTCTGGCTCTGTCAGAAGCCGGCCACTGGATGTGCTGGCCCTGCGGTCCCCTGGATTGAGCCACAAAGCAATCTGCAGATGGCTGCCAGATGTGTTGGGCTTGGAGGTGCCTGAGAGAGCCTAAACTGTGAACTGAGGCCAGCTGCTGGACTTGGGGCTGCTTACCAAGAGGTACAGGTCATGCTGAGGCCAGATGCTGCTTGCTTGGGATTTGTGAACCTTTGAGAGATTTTAGGAAAGTCTGCAGCATGAGCCAAGACAGGCCATTTGTATGGAAAAGCCACTGGAAGCAGCTTGGGTGGCCCCACAATTTGGGTGGGATGGGGTCTGGTGAGAGCAGGGTAAGTGGTGTTCCCTAGGTTGATGGAGACTCAGATATAGCATCCACCTAACTATGCATGCTGGGAGAGGGAAGGGCTCAACAAACTAACTGTGGCTTCTGCCAGCACTTCTGTCTGGCAGAAAGCTGCCCCTCCTGTCCTCATCCTAAAGCCAAACATTTCAGTTACTCCGTTTGTCCCTGGTTCCTTTCAAGCTGCTGCCCCATTGCTGGAGCACAGAGTGAGTGACATAGCTCACCATTTTAAATAAAGAGTTATTATCTATTAAATGAAATGAAAATTAAATTAAAATAAATTAAATTAAAATTGAGTCAGAATACTTTTTTAAATATAAGCACTTTTGCTTAAATCAAAAGACAAACTTCCCAAAAACTTATTATTGTGTTCTTTAAAATCTAAATTAGTACAAATTATTTAAATATTTTTTTTAGTTTAAATTATGATATTGTTAGAACAAAATTGTTCACATCAGGCTCTTATTTAAGATAAAAGGACATATACTGTACCGTTTGTCTAATTTTATTAAATTGACATAGTCCTGATACTTCATACATATCCACTACTTAGTCATCTTTACTTATTATCTTTTATTATAACTGAAGGTGCATAGAAAATAGATGTGTAGCCTCATCATCACTGTCATCTTTACCATCATAGACATCATTAATCATCATCATCATCACGCAAAGCCAATTTTTATTGAGCACTTCTAAGTGACAAGCACTAAGCTGATAAAATCCCTATAAATCAGAGATTTTTTTGTAAAGGACCCCCAGTCACAGAGTTTGCCAGTGTAGACTTACAATTTAATTCAAGTCTGTATTATTCCAAAGTCCATGCTGATGCTGATAATTAAACATACTATACACTTTAAAATGCAAGACTATATACCATGCAAGAAAAGATAATATAAAATGCAAAGGGAAAATACATTAATTTTATAAAATCATAACAGAATAATAAAGCAAGCTCTTCAGTAGAATACAACTGGTTGTTTTTCCTGTTTGTATGTATACTAAAGTTGGATAATTTTAAATAATTTCTGTCATTTATTTCTAAAGAAATGAATTCCATTCACCTTTAAGTGTTGATAATATTCAAATAGTCTGCTAGGGGTCCTAGTATTTGAAAATATTAAAAATAACTGATTGGACCATGGGGAGCTGCCCTCTATTAAACCTGTGGTTACAGCAATAAAGAGTTACCAGCCCTCAAAAATTAAATAAATAAAAGGTAACAATAAAATAACTGACTTGAGACTCCTAAAGGTTGATGGTAGACTTACTGGGTGACCACTTCCTTCCCTTAGCTGAATTCTAGATATGTCACATAAATAAAAGAAAAGCATAACAATTTGAAAAAACAAAGATCTTGAGGAATCCCTAGGTACATAGAAGGTTATTGCGACACAGTGTAGAAAGGAAAATGAAGCTGGAGCAGATGGGGGCTGGATACCACAAGAGAGGGATAGTTGCAATGATAGAAAAACAAATAGAGCAAATTAACTGGGATCAAAGTAAATGTAACATAAATATGAAAAAATATAAAATAAGGACAAGCATATTTTTAAAGATTTAAAAAATAATAAGATTAATCTGATGTAGCAGAAAGCAGTTATAAAAATAGAACAAAGTAATATTAGATGTAGGAAAACAGTTACCTATAAGAGAAAAAAGAAACAGGGTGAGGTGATCATGGATAGAAGGTGGAGCTAAATATACTTTAGTGGATAGATTTGATTTTGACATGATGTACATAATTATATTTAAAAAAACTAAATAGAAAAAGCAATCTAAAATTTTTAAAGCAAAATTAAACAAATGTACCTATACATATATACACTTCATGACAAATCAGAATGGGAGGAACCCTTCCTGAATACATTAAAGCAAAGAAATTTGACTGTACATTCTTGGAACAATATATTCTAAGGACAAAATGAACTGAAAATAAACAATCTGTTTTCAGTAATCATACTTTATGTGGTAGTATTGATACTCAATTTATGACTATTGCAGTAGTATTTTAAAATAAAGCAAATAAGAAATTGAATTATTAAAATGTTCAAGTATGTACAATATGGGCAGAAGAAACAAATAGACATTTTTCCAAAAAGACTACAAATGACCAAGAGGTATATGAAAAGGTGTCCAACATCACTAATCATCAGGAAAATGCAAATCAAAACCCTGCTGAGCTATCACCCCACACCTGTTAGAATGGTTACCATCAAAACGACACAAGCTAACAAGTGTTGGTGAGGATATGGAGAAAAAGGAACTCATGTGCACTGTTGGTGGAAATGTAAATTAATGCAGCCACTATGGAAAACAGTATGGAAGTTTCTCAAAAAATTAATAATAGAACTATTATATGATCCAGCAATCCTACTTCTAGGTATTTGTCCAAAGAAAACAAAAACAGGATATCAAAGATATATCTGCACTCCCATGTTCATTGCAGCATTATTTACAATAGACAAGAAATGGAAATAATCTAAGTATCCACCACTGGATAAAAGCATAAAGAAGATATGTGGCCACTATAGAAAACAGTATGGAGGCTCTTCAAACAATTAAGAATAGAATTACCATATGACTCAGCAAGCTCTCTTCTGGATATTTGTCCCCAAAAATCTGAAAACATTTATCCGTAAAGATATATGTACCCCTATGTTAATTGCAGCATTATTCATGGTGGCCAAGGCATAGAAACAACTGAAGAGTTATTCTTCAATAGATGAATGGATAAAGAAGATGTGGTACACATATACAATGGAATACTACTCTGCCATAGGAAAAGAGGAAATACTGCCATTTGTGACAACATGGATGGATCTTGAGATTATCACGCTAAGTGAAATAAGTCAGAAAGAAAAAGTAGAGAACCATGTGATTTCACACATCTGTGGGATATAAAACTGAAAGGAACAAATGAACAAGACAAACAAACAAGCAAATATTCATCAACACAGACAACAGTTTAGTGGTTACCACAGCGAAGGGGAGATGGGGTGGGGAATAAGGTAGAAAAAGGATAAAGGGGGTCAAATATATGGTGATGGAAGGAGAATTGACTCTGGGTGGTGAACACACAAGCAATAAGAATTATACATTTGAAACCTATATAATTTTATTAACCAATATCACCCTAATAAATTTAATTTAAAAAATACAAAAAAATGTTGTGTATATATAATAATGGAATATTATTCGGTCATGACAAAGAAGGAAACCCTGCAAGGGTATTATAAGTGAAATAATCAAGATAGAGAAAGACAAATACTGCACGGTTATCACTTATATGTGAATTATTTTAAAAAGCCAAACCCTTAGAAACAGAATAGAAAAGTGGTTGCCAGGGGCTGGAGGGTGGAGCAAGTAGAAAGAGGTTGGTAAAAGGGTACCAACTTTCAGCTATAAGATAAATAAAGGCTGCGAATCTAATGTAAAACATGATTTGCTATAATTGATAACACTGTATTATATCATTGAAATTGGCTAAGAAAGCAGAACTTTAATGTTCTCACCAAAAAAAGTACAAATTAAAGATAAATACTATGTGGTGATGAATGTGTTAATTAACTAGACAGTGGGGATCCTTTCACAATATGTACATATATGAAATCACCATGATGTACACTTTAAATAACTTCCAATTTTATTTGTCAATTACACCTCAATAAACCTGAAAAACATGTTCAAGTATGGATACCATTAGGATGACACAAAAAATTCAGGGTAAAATGAAGTACAATAATACCTGAAATTTCTGAGGTAATACTGGCAAAGAGTATTTCCAATTCATTTATTTCTTTTTTCAAAAGTTGTTAAGAAAAGCTATATACAAACCCTTTAGGGTATGACAGTGTTTAAAAAGCTCTTTAACTGGACAAGAGTGAAAGAAATATGTCATGTTGAAATATGTCATGTTGGAATATCTACTACATCAGGAGAAAATCTCTTCTTGTGTCACCTCCCGCGAGACAAGAGTTGTGAGGAGCAAGGAGGGCGGTGCAGGATTAAGAAAAGACAGTAGTCATGAATAGAGTTTAAGGGCGAAGGCCAAGGGACCCCCAGTCTCAAGGACTGGAAGCCCTGAATCAGCTTTTATTAGTTTGGTGGGGAAGTAAAGGAGATAAAGCTTGTCAATCTCAAGATCTGTGAATCCTATACATCATAATAGGAAACCAATTTAAGTCAATCACCCTTGCCTGCAAGCAGCTGGAAGGTAAGTCTCAACTTCTCCAAGGGACAAAACCTATATGCATATGAATAGATGGAGAGCACCTCACTGAATCACTTCCCTTGCAGGTTTTAGGAAGGAATGCAGCCACAGAGGCTGAGGCTTTCCTTAGCCTGAGGAAGGTGGGGGGCTGTGCCCTCCTCTGTGAACCCTGTGAGTTCTCCTGTTGGTCCCCATAAAGTCGACTGAGCCTGGCTTGAGTTGTTAATTCCGTGAGGAATCTTACTCATCATTGACTGTCCAGTCATCTTTCTGGGACCAAACAGGGTGGCATAAGGTGCAAACACAAAGGTTTAACAAAGTCCCTGAAAGGATACGTCTTACAGACTCTCCTTTCTTTGGGGGCAGAGTCAAGGAAACAAAAGGTTAAGCTGCTGCGTGGTGGACATTTTTGCATTCAGTAGCATTTGAGTATCTTCTGTGTGTTAGGTGATAGAGATATAAAGTGGTCCTCCCTGAGCTCAGAAGCCGTGGCAGAGACAATTGTGATTCAGAGTGGTAAGTGCTATAGGATAGCAGCAAACACAGAGATCTTTGAAAGCACCAAGGAGAGCACCTAATGTTGCCTGGCAATGATGGTTAAACTACAGAAGTAATAACAGTTAGTTAGTCCTGTGGAGAAGTCAAAGAATGGTGTTTGAGGCAAATAAATCTGTAAGTGCAAAGGCATGGAAATAAGAGGCAGCATGTAATATTCGGAGAAGAGAACATAGCTAGGTATGGCCTAGAAATGAATACAATATGTCTAACTCTAACATGAGGCAAGAATCCATTTTCCATTTAGAAGTCAGCATGGCTGAAAACAATGTTTTTCACTACATATTGTGTAATTATAGTTTAATTTGATATGTTTGCCTTAGATCTCTAATTACCGAAGAAATAAAGAAATACTGAAGTGAGACCTGAGGCTGAAGGAACACACACAATCACATGTGGCTTTAGCTCTATACGTTCAGTCTTCCTAAATAATTTTTTTGGAACAGTTTAAGAACCAGGGATTAAATTACAATGCTGTAATTTGAGTGGATTCAGTTCTAGAATATACTGGAATCTCAGCAGCAATATGGTAAAATAATTGCTACATATACGCCACATGATTGTAACTTTGCTATACATACTGTGTCACACCCCAATAATTTGCAAGTACCTCCTCAAAGATGAAAAACATGTTACCAAGGAAGGAATAAAATTGACTCACCACCTATTTATGGAAGTTAATTTTTAATTGTAGTGTCTTTGTGCTAAAACATCATTTTTATATTAATTCTGAAAAAATCAGAGTGAGCAACAGGATTATTTTTTAAAAATAAATGTATAACCTATCAAAGTTCATTCTCATGGAATCAGCATTGACTTTCTAGGAAAATATTTTACCCATTTAAAATTTCTGCTTCAAGCCCCATTTTCAATTCTACAGCAGGATATACCCAATTTGGAAATGATTAAACTACCCAACAGAAAAGCTCTTTTTTGAATACTTGTTCCACAGGGTGCTGCTGCTCATTGAGTTATAAAAAGAAAGCCTAGGAGTACAATTACCTTGCCCTCTAGAGCAGGTGACACCCTGAAGCCTTTGAGCATGTGCTAAGTTAGGTCATTCAATATAAGTGAATCTGTTTCTCTTTCTCTTATCTTTGCAATAAAGAAACATTAATATTGTAAAAATAGGGATCATGAAAAACAGTTTGGGAATGAAATAGGAAGGAAGACTCCTATCTACATTCTTTTAAAAAGAACATAAATACAGATTTAGAGAACTATTAAAACTCTGGCTACAAAGGAAATGAAAAACTTGAATTGTCTGTATTCCTGTCATCTCCTCCTCCATCCATCTTATAATAGCCTTATTGCAACTAGTCACGAATGTTGAATGCAGAAATGTCAGACAAAAAGGAACACATAAAGATAAAAAGCTAGAAAGTTTCAAAAAAAAGCCATACAACAAAGAAGTGACTGCATGTTGCGTTTGTTATCATTTTGTTTCCAAAAGCTACCTGGGTGCTCCTTAAAAGCCAGAATTCCATAAAGATAGAAGCAATCCACAAAAGGGCCCTGATGTTTCTGAAAAACAAAATTATAATAAAAAAAAAAAAAAAGGATAAAGCTACCACCAAAAGTTTCTCTTTAAAATAAAGTTCTAACCTCACACACTGAACACTTTTTATTTAAAGATCTCAAAGCACTTTACCAGCAAGTAACTATCCTATCATTTCTTGTAATTAGTTGAAGTCTTAGAAACTTTAAGAGTTAAGTTCAACAGGAGATTTTATGCAGAAATAGAGAGTGTAAGTTACTTGAGTGCCACAACCATAAATAAGAGATCCACTGTTGCTTTCTTCTGCTTTAACCATTCTCTCTCCTTCCCAGATTGTTTATTGCAATCTATCTGAGATAAGGAAACAACCTTTAGGAGGTTGTTTCCTAAAGAGTCTCTTGTCTGTCAAGGCATTAACAGTACACCTCAAATATGCATCATCTTCTCTACTATAGAATACATTTTAGTTAAACCAAATTGCACGTAAAAGAATTTCTCACTGCTAAAAAAAAAAAAAGTCCTACAAACCATCACCAATTTGTTTGTTAAAATTCTTCTCTTTCCAAATTTCTATTGATCCATAATGCAAATATTTAAATAGACTTTCTTCCCCTATCATACTCCTCCTCATTACACATAAAAATTGTCTTATAGAATAAAAATGAGACTATTCCATTATTTTCCCAGATGGCAACACAGGTCCTTTTAAAAAGAAATATTTTTTAGGAAAAATGTGTTGATTTATGATAAGAATAGAAGGTCTTCCCCAAGAGGCTGAGTACTATTAGCTGAAGGAAAGTTTCAACAGTAAGGGAATACATGTCTGTCCAACAGAAATGGAAGTCTTTTGAGCTTCTGGAGAATATCTAGGACCGAGAGAGTGAGAAGTAGAAAAGAAGAGGGAAGTAGGGGAGAAAAAAATCAGGAGAGTGACAACAGCATGTGTATAATGAACTGTTACCCATTCCAATAATGTCACTCACAAAATAACTGCACTAAAGTCAATTAAATTGTTCACTCTAGAATGCACTTGTGACAGATCCCTTTCTCTGCACCAAACCGTCCAGATTATGAATCAGAATAAAGATTGGGAATGACTGAGGGAAGTTAGGGAGTGAGAAAGAATTAAAAATGAAAGTGAATTGAGGTTTTTGCTTTATATTAATAAGAAAAATACGTACAACTATGGGTCTTATTTGGTGGAAGAAAGTAGACAAAAACAGAACGCAGCCTTTCCAACAAAGGAGCCAAAACATAAATAAAGTTTGAACAAAGAAAATTTTATCCCCTATCAAAAGTGAGAAAGGAAAGAAATAAAGTATGAACACAAAATAAAGTTTTAGAAATAAGTCTTTACTTACATTAATTACAATAAGTGAATTGAGTTAAACTCACCCTTTGAGACATAAACTCTCAAAAAGAATTTTTACAAATAAATCCAATAATATGCTATTTTAGAGATCTAAATATTAAGAAATAGACAAAAAAAGATGTAAAACAAAGGGATTAAAATATATAGTAAGTAATACACACCAGCCAAAGTATAATTTAAGATAAAAAAGTCCTATAAAAAATAAAGATGAGAACTTCACATCAGAAAAAGTAACAGCATACTAATAATATATAATAATCATGAATATTCACTCCCAATAATAGGATCTCAAATTATGTAAACAAAAGCTGAAATAATTACCAGGAAATAAAAATCTTTAGTTCTAGCAGAGATTCTAACACATCTATCTAAAAACTGATGGATTAATCAAAGAAAAAAGGACACAGAAGATTAGAATTACATTTTAACTAATCTGACTTAATAACATGACATATCAAAAAATATATGACTAGTAGACATAGAATGTACCTTCTTTTTACACATACAGAATATGCTCAGAAATCCATCATAAATCAGATTTAAAAAGATAATCTGATGAAGCAAGAATTATTGTAATATCAAAATCAAAGAAAGACATTACAAAAATAGAAAACTACAGATAAATATTTCTCATGAACAGAGATACAAAAACTCCTCAACAAAATATTAGTAAATTGAATCCAATAATGTATAAAAAGTATTATACCCTGCGACCAATTGGGACTTATCCCAAGTATGCAAAACTGGTTCAACACTCAAAAATCAATTAATGTAACCTATCACATCAACAGGCTAAAAAAGAAAAATAGCATGCTCATATAAATAGACACAGAAAAAAACATTTGACAAAAATCCAATACCCACTCATGATGAAAACTCTCAGTAAACTAGGAATAGCAGGAAAATTCCTCAACTTTATAAAGAATATCTACAAAACCCCTACAGCTAACATCATAGGAGTACTTAGTGGTGGGAAACTTGGAGCTTTCCCACTAAGATCAAAAATAAGGCAAGAATGTCCTCTCTCACCACTCCTTTTCAACATAATGGAAGTACTAGCTAATGCAATTAAGAAAACAAAAGGAAATAAAAGGTATACAAATTGGGTAGGAAAAAATAAAACTGTCTTTGTTTGCAGAGAGCATGATCATCCATGTAGAAAATCTGAAAGAATCAACAAAATACTGGAACTTATAAGCAATTACAGCAAGGATGAAGGATACAAGGTTAACATACAAAAGTCAATCATTTTCCTGTATAGCAGCAATGACGAGCGGAATTTGAAATTAAAAACACAATACCACTTACATTAGCACACAAAAAATGAAATACTTAGGTCTAAATCTAACAAAATATGTACATGATCTATATGAGTAAAACTATAAGACTCTGATGAGGAAAAACAAAGAACTAAATAAATGGAAGGATATTCCATGTT
The DNA here is from genome assembly GCF_004115265.2 of Rhinolophus ferrumequinum. Classification (NCBI taxonomy): domain Eukaryota; kingdom Metazoa; phylum Chordata; class Mammalia; order Chiroptera; family Rhinolophidae; genus Rhinolophus; species Rhinolophus ferrumequinum. The sequence continues at coordinate 26,430,744 of NC_046288.1, forward strand.
CATGGACAGGAAGACTCAAAATTGTCAAGATGTTAGTTCTTCTCAACTATATCTGTAGATTCAATGCAATCCCAATCAAAATGTCAGCAAATTATTTTGTGGATATTGACAAACAGAGTCAAAAGTTTATATGGAAAGGCAAAAGATCCAGAATCGTTAACACAATATTTAAGGAGAAAAAGTTAGAAGGCTGACACTACCTAACTACAAGATTACTATAAACCTACAATAATCAAGACAATTAGATAAATGGAACAAAATAGAGAGCTCAGAAACAGACCCACATGAATACAGTCAACTGATCTTTGACAAAGAAGCAACAGAAAAACACTGAAGAAAAGACAATTTTTTTCAAAAGTGGTGCTGGAACGACAGGACATCCACATGTGAAAACAAATGAATCTAGACACAGGCCCTATACTCTTCACTAAAATTAACTTAAAATTGATAATAGGCCTAAAGGTAAAATGCAAAACTATAAAACTCTTAGAAGATAAAATAGGAGAAAACCTAGATTGGGTATGGGGTTTTAGACATGACACCAAAGGCATAATGCATGAAAGAAATAATTGATAAGCTGGATTTTGTTAAAATTAAAAACTTCTGCTCTGTGAAAGACACTGCAAAGAATATGAAAAGAGAAGCCACAGACTGGGAGAAATATCTGCAAAAGACACATCTGATAAAGGACTGTTATCCAAAATATACAGAGAACTCTTAAAACTTAACAAGAAAACAAATAACCCAATTGAAATGAGCCAAAGACCTTACCAGAATACAGTGGTACCTCGGTTTTCAAACGAACATTTTGGTTTACGAACACCATAAACCCGGAAGTAAATGCTCAGGTTTTCGAACACGACTCAGAAGTCGAACAAGTCACGTGGCTACCGCTGAGTGCAAGATCCTGAGGCCTCGCTGTCAGCTGTTTTCCAACGTTTCAGAACTCACGGATTACGTTCGAAAACCGACGTACCACTGTATACACAAATGGCAAATGGGCATATGAAAAGAAGCGCCACATCATATTATCAGGAAAATGCAAATTAAAATAAGATATCACTACACACTTATTAGAATGACAAAAATCTGAATATTGACAACACCAAAAGCTGAGGAGAATGTAGAACAACAGGAACTCTTATTCATTGCGGAGAGAATGCAAAATGGTATGGTCAATTTGGAAGATTGTTTCTTATAAAACTAAACATAGTATTACCATATGATGCAGCAATTGTGTTCCATGGTATTTACCCAAAGAAGATGAAAATTTATGTCCACAGAAAATCCTGTTCAGGGATGGTTGTAGCAGCTTTACTCATAATTGCCAAAACTTGGAAGCAACCAAGATGTTCTTCAGTAGGTGAATGGATAAACTGTGGTACAACCGGACATGGAATATTATTCAGTGCCAAAGAAAAATGAGCTATCAAGCAATGCAAATGCATGGAGGAAACTTAAATGTATATCACTAAGTGAAAAAAGCCAATCTTAACAAGTTACATACGGTATGAATCCAACTATATAATGTTTTTGGAAAAGGCAAAACTATCGACACAGTAAAAAGTTCAGTGGTTGTCAGGGGCTGAGGTTTAAGAGGGATGTATAGGTGCAGCACAGATAATTTTTAGGGTTGTGAACATACTCTGTACGATACTACAATGATGGATACCTGTCATTATACATTTGTCCAAACCCACAGAATGTACAATACCAAGAGTGAACTCTAATGCAGACTATAGAGTTCAGGTGATAATGATGTATCAATGTAGGTTCATCATTCTAACAAATGAACCACTCTTTTGAACCCTGAGGCCTCAGTCCCATACCTGCCAAGATCCAAGGCCATTGCAACCTAAACACAAGCAGTTCTGTTCTGAAATCAGAAAATAAGGTGTGTCAGGCCAGCAGAGGACCTGAATGGGAGGGAGTTCACCTTAGAATACCCAGTGCTGTCAGCTTTGGCCTCCCTTGCACTGCCACTCTCTAGCCATCCTCTCCCTCCTCTTCCTGCAGACCTGAGTAGATGCTCTCCAAACACCACTTGCTTCTACATTCATGCAATTCACAGACCATAGAGGGAGGTTGTACCTGAGGCCTGATATAGGTAGGTAGAGTGTGGGATTTCCCAGGAAGACAAACAGGGAACCAGCTGGAGCCCTCAGGGTGTTTTTCGTGGCTTTGGGTGTGTAAAGAGGAGTAAGTACAGTTCCAGAAAGAAGAGCAGGGAGAGGATGGATTGGAATTCACTCAGAGTGTCAGGAGTGGCTAGGAGGATAGTGGAATCAGGACCAAGACACTGCTGCCATGACCACTCTTCCCAGAGAGAGCCCAGTCTAATGGGATCTTGCGAGATCTACAGGAGTAGCAAGTGTGTCCTGGCTGAGAAACACCAGTGTGCTGCAAGCACCAGAAGCCCCTCATCCCAGACTCATCCTTAAGGAATCTGGCACATGCCACCTGTCAAGCTAACCCCAATCCTTGTCAACTCCTCCCCCAATGCCCCAGTCAGAGTCACAGTATAGAGGTGCCTCACCCCAGAGTCCAGCCAAATATAGGGGACCAAGCTCTGACCCAAAGGCTGCAGAGTCAGGACCACCCAAAGTCAAAGCGTGGGTGGGGTTTGGGGTGGGGGTGGTAAACTGCACTTGCTTGGGCTGCAAGTCAGTCTTCTTCTTGGAAGCTAAAAGACTCAGGGTAGTGACTCAGGCTTCTGGCATAGGGTAGAAATCAATGAAATAGGAAAAGAAGTAAGAAAGGATTAACAAAACTAAATCTATTTTTAAAGACAACTAATAGTAGGCAATTCTCTAGTAAGATTCATCAATAAATACACACATACATACACACATACATACATACATACATACATACATACATACATACATACAGAATGAGAGGGGGAAGCCCACTACTTATAAAGCAGATTTTTTAAATTGTAAATGCATCTGTTCATTGGCATAATTGGCCAGTAAAAACCAGAAAACTGCAATAGAAAAACCATCACAAATAATAAAAACTTCACTCCAAATGAAGTCATCACCCAGACAGTTTACTCAGGCAGTTTTTACGAACCATCCAATGAACACACAAAAATATACAGCTTCTATAATTTGTCCTAGAGAATAGAAATAGAGACAAAGCTGCCCCTCGTTCTTATAAGACCAGTATAACATATATACAAAATTAGATAGAAATTCAAGAAATTAACCATGTTGATTATTCCCATTTGTGAGTACATTCACAAAAATTCTATATAAAGGAATATCTAAATGAGTCCAATGGTATATTGTAGAAATACATCATAAGTTGTATACATCGGTCACAATAACAGTAAAATCTGTAGAGTATCTAGGAATTAGCCTAATAAAAGCTTTACAAAGCCATTCTGGAAAACTTGTAAACATCATTAAGTGACATTTAATTGACAATCTAAAATACCAAAGTCGGTGGAGAACTATACCATACACATGAATGAATGAATGAATGAATGAATGAATGAATGAATGAATGAATAGAAAACTTTATTTGTTCATTCAGCAATTATTTATTGAGTTCCTGCTATGTCAGATTCTAATCTAGGTTTTAGTGTTACAGCAGTGAAGAGAACAAACAAAAATGTGTAGTTTTATAGAGTAAATATAAGTACATAGTTACATGAAGCCTATAATAACATTACAAATATGTGAAGATTTGCCAAATTAGCTTACACATTCAATGGCAAATGCAGTCAAAATATTTATAAAGTTTAAAGGAATTCATCACAGACGACATTGTTGCAGTTTGTATTTTACATGAATAGTGCCCTTTGGACTTGTGAAATGTGGCAGTCCTAATTTGCAAATTTTGTAATTAATATGGAAGAATAAACTTCTAAAAATAACCATGATAATTCTGAAAAATACCCTCACCTTGCAGATGTGGAATCTAAAACCCAAAATAAATGAATAAACAAAACAGAAACAAACTCATAGATACAGAGAACAAACTGATGGTTGCCAGATGGGAGGGTTATTGGGGGAATGAGGAAAAAAGGTGAAGGGATTAAGAAGAACAAATTGTCAGTTATAAAAACAGTCATGGGGATGTAAAATGCAGCATAGGGAATATAGTCAAATATTAGTACCCAGGTGGGTACTAGACTTATCAGGATGATGACTTTGTAAGTTACATGTTTAATCACTATATTGTACACCTGAAACTAATATAATATTATATACCCAAAACATCTGAAAACATTTATCCTTAAAGATATATGTGCTCCGATGTTCATTGCAGCTTTATTTATGGTGGTCATGACATGGAAACAATGAAAGTGTCCTTCGATAGATGAATAAAGAAGATGTGGTACATATACACAATAGAATACTACTCTGCCATAAGAAAAGATGAAATAGTGCCATTTGTGACAACATGGATGGATCTTGAGACTATTAAGCTAAGCAAAATAAGTCACACAGAAAAAGTCAAGAACCATATGATTTCACTGTTATGTGAGATATAAAACTGAAAGCAACAAAAAAACAGGACAAAGAAACAAAAACTCATAGACACAGACAATAGTTTAGTAGTTACCAGATGGTAAGGGGGAAGTGGGGAGGTAGATGAGGGTAAATGGGATCAAATGTATGGTGATGTAAGGAGAACTGACTCTGGGTTGTGAACACACAATGTGATACATAGATGATGTATTACAGAATTGTACACCTGAAACCTATGTGATTTTACTATCCATTGTTATTTACCCCAATAAATTTTAATTAAAAAGACAAAGAAAAAAAATTTTTTAAATATTTAAAAACTGAAAGTTAGAACAAAAGATGCTCCCAGCACCTTTATCACTTAGGAAACCTCAAAGGTTTTAGGCGCTCTGGCCAGGAGCTGAAGACAAAGACCAAATATATATGTCTTATTATAAACCACAAATTCAGAAATGGATTTCTGTGTCGTGCATTAATTCATACAACTGGCATTATGCTGTGACTCTTGTCTGCTCCTTATCTTTGCTTTGTCAATATATTTGAGATTTGTATGTATATCTAGTTCATTGTTTCTAATGTTCTGTGGCTTTTCCTTACTATGCCTTACTTAGTCACCCTACTAGTGCTAGAAACTTACTTTGCCTTCATTTCCCACTACCACAAATATGGCCTAAGGAAAACCCCTAAACATGTTTCCTTAGTGAGCCGTGAAAAATTTTCCTGGCATAGATTTATGGAGGTGGAAAGGTCCTACGGCACTCATATTCTTAATTTCACTAAGGACTGGCAGTCTGCTTCCCAAAAGAAAAAAAAAAAAAAAAGACCATTTACATCCTCATCAGCTGAGCATAAAGGTAATAGTCTCCCATATTTTCACAAACTTTGGTGCATGTTCCCTTTTAATCATAACTAATCTGAATGTGCAAAAGTGTATCTCACTGTGTCTTCTTGGAGTATTTACATACTCATTGGAAAATCAGGCTTTTCTTTCTTTATCTAAATTGCCAACTCATACCCTTTGCCTATTGTTCTATTTGATTTCCTGTCTTTTTTTTTAATTCACTTTATATTCTAGAAATTGATCCCTTCTTGATTTTACAAAATTCAAATATTGTCTCCCAAGTAGTCATTTTGTCTATGGCATCCTTCACGTAGCAAAAATGTTTTATTTCAACATAACCATATCTAGCCATTTACCATCCTAGAATTTGTGCTTTTGGAATCTCATATAAAAGTCTTTATCCTCCCCTAAATTATAAAATATTCCCTACGTGTCTTCCATCAGTGATATTTAACCTTTCACAGTAAGGTCATTAATGCATTGAGTCTTGTTAGACTGATAATACAGAGACCAGATTTATAATTCCTCATATGGGAAACCAGATCTTTCTAGTGCTATACACTAACCTGTCCTTTTCCCTTCCTTTGTGGTCATTTTTATTACACATCAGATTCCCAGAACACAAACAGATTTCACAGGAGAGCATCATAATGGTAAGAGATTTTCACCGAGACACTAGCTATGATTATTCAATCGTACGTAAAGGAAATGAATTAGCCCATGTTCCCCTTTCATTGTTTGGGACTCAACCTCTGTGTAACTTTAAGAAATACATTTTATCTTGTTGTGTTTAATTAGTAGCTACACACTTCACTCTTCAAATTCACTTATCTTTTCAAACCTCCAAACTTCTTTGTAAGACCTTCCCCTTACAAAACACTGGTCTGCCCAGCCTCTACTTCAGGGCTTACCCAAACGCTATACATTTCTTGGCAGAACTTGCCTCTAACTTGCTCTGCCTATGCAAAACACTGGTCTTCTTGAGCCAAATTGTAAGACTGTTTTTGAAGAGCTGCATGAAGTGATAGTCAAAAATATTATGCAGTGTGCATAATACTAAATGGGTAATCAAATCTCATGCTTCAAGAAATAAAGTAATTACTCAGGATTTAGGAACCAGAGCCTGCCTCTCCCATAAATAGCATTGTCCAAGTCACTGGAGGCTTGTGTGTGTGTGTGTGTGTGTGTGTGTGTGTGTGTGTGTGTGTTTCAGTAGCGTGTTTATGTGTTTGTGTGAGGGAGAGAGACATATCATGTATGTTAATAGAGGCCTTGGAGTGAGACACAACATGCTTCTTCCTCCTAAACTTCTGGTATCACCCGTAGAAAAAATCAGAGCCTAGAATACGAAGGGTTATAATCTACATGGGCATAATAAATACCAGATTGTCACTGTTCATCCATGCCGCATCATTCACTGGAGAATACTCTCCTCTGAGGCCGTGCCTAGGTCAGAAATGCCAACCAGCATTCATAAAAGAGATTGCTTCTAGCATTCTTCTTGCAAAACAGTGGTTTCACCCTCTTGTGTTTTGGGCACATTTGACGGATTGGGAACAAATCTAACATTTTCCACTGTATCACCACCGCATAAAATACTGTAAAAATCAAACAAACAAAAAACACACTTTTGCCAGTATTTTCCCCATAATGTAAACCTACTTCATGTAATACTAATTCAGCTACATACAAGGATCACTGAAATGCCAGGAGTCCATTTTAGTGGCATTATTATTCTGAACGCTAATCCTAATACTGTGAATGCCTTTTACCATCACAATTTGGGCTGGTAAGACTCACTCAGAAGCAGACATGAAAGTTTTTACCTAATTTCAAAAAGTTTTATGAAAATCATATTTATCTAATAAAAGGCTATAGGATGGCTTTATACTTAAATGAGTTTTCTTTGCTTTGGGATTATATTACAAGACCTCAGTGCACATTGATGTATATCATTCCCACTAGACTCTAGGCAGCTTGAAGACCAGGACTTTCTTCACCTTCACTTTCTCATTGCCTCACATGTATGTACAGACAATCAATAAATTAAACTGTTATTCAATTTGACTATTTATGTTGATCAGAAGCTCTGATTGGCAGTTTGATCAAAATACAGGGACTACAAATTAATTATTACTTTATAAAGACAGTCTGTCTGAGAGAGAATCCATGGAAGAGGAGGACTAATTTCTTTTCAACCTGGAATCATGCAATTATACTAACCACTGCATCTCCCCAACTTTGGATTTCTCCAGTGTGAGAGAATAGAGTTGAATGCCACAAGAACATAAAATGGATTTAAGAGTAAAACTATAACAAGCATGGTTCCTTAAATAGGTGGACTTGTTTTCTTGGTAATTCATTTTTAATGTAGTTATGAGGATTCATGTAGAAATGGTGAGGCAATAATGTAATAAGAAAATAATACGCAATCCTGAGCAGAACTAATTTTATCCAGAAATACTTCACCAGGTATTAAACCTGTTTTCTACCATTACCAATATGCTGCTGGACTTTTTAATTGCTATCAAAGAACCAAAAATATTCAAAGAAATGTGAATGTACATGGCAGCCCAGGTGAGATGGAAACAAGAGAATATGCTAGGGTGAGTTTCATAAATAAATTAATGCAATATATAGTAGACAAAATCCCTCCATTTCATGGAAAACAATCTTATAGATAGGAATCCAGGTTTACACCATAGCTAGCTAGCATGCATTCACTATCTATTTATCTATCTATCTATCTATCTATCTATCTATCTATCTATCTATCTAACTATCTATCTACCTACCTACCTACCTATCTATCATCTTTTTCCTTACTCCTGATCTAAACTTCCAGTTCTGTCCAAGTTAGGATAGTTGAATCTATGTGAGATGAAAAAAATAAAATATATTAATTTGCTGGTCTCAGGAGCCAGGCATTCAAAATTATCAAAAACAGCAATAAAATGACTAGAACATCTTGATTATTTTGGAAGTAGTCTTCTTCACAAATTCTCCCAAAACAGAACACAGTAATTGATATATGGAAATAGGGCAACGAAAGTTTATTAAGATCAAAGTTAGCAAAGTTCTCATGTGTCAGCAGTGTGTCCTCTCTTTACCTGGATTCGTAAAAATAACACGCTGTTTGCCAAATAGAGAATAAAATGGGGTGGAAGACATAGATACGAGGATAGAGGTCCGTATTCCCAAAATAAAATGGTTCAAATAAAATGGCTCCATATTCCCCAAATAATGACTAATCTCTAGCTTCTCCGGCCTTCTCTCAGCAAATTCTATCTAGAAAGAGTTTCCTCCAGGCTCAGCCTTTTTGATAGCCTTCATCAGAAAAATAATATATTTATTTTGATCAAATGAAAGGCAATAAATATGATTATTACTAAACTTTGCATACAAAAATTTCTAGGAAAATGCTGCATATGACTTTTTCAAATGGCTCTTACTTTGTAAAAAGATGGAATGTAAACTTAACGGCATTTATTCTCTTTCAAAATTTTATTACTGGTATTTTTAGGAAAAAGATCATCTTTGAGATGACTATGTTAAGGCACTGACTGTTCAGCTCACATCTTGTGAACTCACATCTCTCTATTCTAGGAACTTGGAACTCACTTCATGGCCAAGAAAGAAAAGAGTGCCTGCCTAGACACTCAATATTCACAGCATTAACTATTAGAAGGGTAGAAGATTAGGTCATACTGTCATCAGTACTGTAAAGGCCTAATTGAAGACAGTGCTATACAAAACTTATTCTTATGTTGGTAAAAACATACATAGTGGCCAAAGTAAAGCATTCACCAAACTACAAGTGGGTAGATTTACTTAAATTTGCAAACTCATGCCTTATACAGGCACAGAAACCATATTTTTCTTATAAACTGAATCAGAACACACTTGACTCAGGAATATTGATGGGATAGGCAGTATAGCATCTGTTATTTGGATACTTAGGACATTTCAGTGACTTGTGAAACTACAAGGAGAAATTGGGACTGTTCCTGAAAGTCTGGGATATATGATCTCTATAAGTATGGACATTACAAAGTTAGAGGCCAATGCAAGGAGAAGCAAAGGAAAAAGGAAATTCAGGAGTCAAACTATCTAGGAAAATGATATTATTTAAAATAGAAAGCTTTGAGACTTTAAGATATAGAAAGTCTTTGAATGTACTGAAAATGTGTTACCTTGTGCAAATTAACCAAATCAATTACTGAAATATCACATCTGCACAAACAGGCAGAGGTAGTTTTATTTAGGAACACAAACACATTTTTTATGGATGAAGCATCTGTCTAACTAATCCACCAAAACAAGGCTGTGTCACCTAGAGAAGAAAAGAAAATAGCTAATGACAGAAAATGTAAACTAGCTAAAATAAGGCTTAAAATGGAATTTGCACACTTCCAAACCAAATACACATTTCCTCCCTGTTCTTTCACCCTGCAAGAAAAATAAACAAATAGAGAAATAAATTATTTAAGAAAGGTACCCAAGCAGGCGTCCTTGTGCGTGAGCAGACTGAGAGCTATTGGCCATCAATGTCATTTCAGTCATTCCACCAATATATGCTTTCTCTACCTCACGCTGATTGGAAAGATTTTCTAATTTTAGTCGCCAGTTAGTCTGCTCATTCAGGCATCCTACTTCCATAGAAAATTCTTCCTTACTACAAGGTCACTTTCACTCTCTGCCTTCTATTTGGGTGTGAAATATCCAGGTGTTCTGGATTATTAAAACATACACACAGTTTACCCTGCTTGAGAAAGATTATATTCATTTTTCATGTGGTTTTACATCTCATAATAAGCTACTTATGTGATGAACCATTTTCGTTTTTAATTAGGATGTCCTCTGAATTCCCTTTTTGCTCCTGCAGACAAAAAAAAAAAAAATCAAGAAATATCTTCGTGAACTCAGAAACAATTAAAGTGCAATTTTTATCGAGATGTTATCAAATCAAGAGAATCTGGAATTAGTTGCTTGGTGTTATCATAATCAAAGCCAAACTCTCACCCTAAATGTAAAACATGTCTGATAAGCCTTATTACATAAAGTTAAAATAGTGTTTTAAAGAAAAAAAAAATGGATACCTGAATCTGGTTATGGGTATCTAGTATCAACTTAACAGTGTGCCTATTATCAAGGAGTGATTATGATAAGTGCTGTCTTGGAAGGGAGCAAATCCTGAGAAGTAATTGGATTTGCTAAATCCAGACTCGCTTTGGCTTTGGTTTTGGCACCTGCAACAAAAAAAGGACAGCTGTTCTGGACACCTACCAGGTAAATACTATTAAGCTCATTAACACAAACCTTTGGCTATGATCAAGTGAAGTGTCAGTTTAATCCATTATATGTCTTCTGTCAAGGGGCTCACTCAGTCTTGCCCTCCTACTTAGAGAGGTTGTGGGGTAGGACTTGGCAAGCCAACAAAATCTTTTTTGTCTTTATCAGTTATGAGTTTTATTTATGATCCAAGTGAAATGGCATGATAATGATAATAATACCTCGGATGGATAAGCTCAGAGGATTCTGCTGATATTTATCTAATTAATCCTCACCACATGCTTTGTGAGTAGGCATGTGGCATTATCCCTGGTTTACAAATGAGAAAAATGGGGCAAAAATGTCTAGCCTCGGATCACTAAGTAAGCTACTTTGGAGAAAATAATATAGCCAAGACTTATCTCTCAATACAATCCTGTGATTAAAACACCAATTGTTAAATTTTCAAGATTTCTAATAAGAACCACATAGTATGTAACTATGAAATATTACTACTTGGTAATTGCATGAGATTGCTCAGGGAGCATTAATCAAGTAGAGTCAACTAATAGACAAGATAATGGGAATGTGGATGTATTATATCCTCAGATGATCTATAAATCCCTTTTTATCCACATAGCTTGACCATTGCTTTTGGACAAAACTCCAACTTAATTCAAAGGAAGAAATGGGGCAATGACTTAGGAAGTTTTTGAGCATTAATCCAAAAAAATTGAGAGACAACAACTAAACATATACATTCTATGCCTGTTTCATGCTCAGTGCTTAAGCCTCGGATTTTACCACTTTAAAAACTACATGGAGCAAATAATGATTTTGTCCATATTACTACAACACTATCATAAATAAAATAATTTGGCAGAAGTTATCTGTGCATAAGATTTTTTTTTATTTCAACTTAAAGCAAAGGTACCATATAGATTAAGCTCTGACAATCAGATACAGAAAGTATCAGGGCCTCCATTTTATGAATCAACCTTTCCTCATCCTTACAGGGTCAACTGAGCATTTAGTAAGAGCCATTGGAGCTAATAAACTGAACATTTAACGGGATACTCACAGCATTTTATACAACTGAAATTTGACCAATTGCAAACTATAAGAAATCTATGCATATTTTTCTTGAGCTGTTGGTTCTTTCTTTTTTGCAGCAATGAGGATACCCAACTTTTTACCTTCTTGTAGTCAGTACCTCTCTCTAGCAATACCATAAAATGAGCAAAAAGAGCAGAATTGGGTTGAAGCTAAGAAAGAGGGTTTTTTCATAGTCAGAAAGCCAGACAGACCATAATTTAACTTTACTGGGGGCTTCTGTTCCTCAATAAGAGACAGTGAATATGGAATGGACTGATTTCCAGTCAAAGTGGTAAAATAGGTAAATGCTGTGCTTACTTTCTCTCATGACCACATCAAAATTACAACTAAACTACAGAGAAACCATCATTGAGAATCACCTGAAGTCTAGCTGAACCAAAGGCTTACAGCTAAGGACATACAGAAGAAGCTACCACAAGACTGGTAGGAGGGGCAGGGATGCAGAATGAGCTGGTCCCACATTTGGTATGACCAGTAAAAATTAGGAGGGACATCTCAGCTGCAGAGGTCCCCCCAAAAGGAATGAGGGGTCCAAGCCCCACACCATTCTCCCCAGCCAGGGTTCCAGTACTGGGTAGAGAAGTCCCCATAACTTCTGGCTGTGAAAACCATTGGACATTGTGGCTGAGTGAGATGAGGGAGGCTGCAATCCCAGGTGATCCTCTAAGATGGCTCATGCTTGGACTTATTGACAGGTGTACTTGCCCTGAACTCCAGTGCTAGCTCGGCAGCTCGAAAGGTGCCAGGGACATACAAAAAGGAACTGAATTGTCTGGCATCAGGGTGAGAGCTGGAGGGGCAGCTTTCTCTCAGACAGAGGTGCTGGAGGAAGCTATTGTTTCTTTGTTGAGCCCTCCCACCTCCAAGCGTGCAAACTCAGTAAGCTGCCATAGCTGAGTCCCATCATCCTGGCTAACACTGTTTGTTGGCCCGACCCTGGTGATTCCCTGAAACCCTGCCCAGCCCAACTTGTGAACCCACCCAAGGAGCGTCCAGGGGCTTTTCCATACAAATGGCCTGTCTTGATTCATGCTGCAGACTTTCCTAAAATATCTTAAAGGTTTACAAAATTCAAACCAGCAGCATCTGGCTTTAGCATGTCCCATACCTATTGCTGAGCAGCCTCAAGCCTGGCCCTAGCAGCTGCCAGTTTCAGTTCACGACTTGGCCTCTTGAGGCACATACAAGTACAGCACAGGTTGCAGCCATCTGTGGATTGCATTGTGGCTCATGTCAGGTGGCCCTGGTCAGAGAAAAGGCTGTGGCTGAACTTAGTCTGTGGTAGGACCCCTCCAAGAAGGCCCCAGGGTTGGCACACCTAGTGGTCAGCTTCAGACTGAGCTGGAGCATCACCTGGCTACCTCCAAGGACAGCACACGAAAATGGCTGACTGGGCAGGCACCAGAGCCCTGCTAAAGCAAATCCTGCTCCATAGAGTAAGCCCCTGCACAACAGCTCCTCCACTATCATCATGGCCAGTCATTAAAACCAATCATCCCAAGGGTCAATACCTCCCATTGACATGCAAACAGCAACCAAGGCTCAAATACAACAGGAGGGTACACACAACCCATAAAGTACACACAGGACTACCTACAGCCACCCTGCTCAAGTGATCAGGGAGACTGCGCTCAAGGGCTCCATAAGACACCTAGTACATAAGGCCACTCTAATAAGACTGGGAGACACAGCACTTCTACCTAATACATGGAAACAAACACAGAGAGCCAACCAAAATGGAGAGACAGAGAAATATGTCCCAAATGAAAGAACAGAACAAAGCTCCAGAACAAGAACTAAACAAAATGGAGACAAGCAATCTAACAGATGCAGAGTTCAAAACACTGCTTCTAAGGATGCTCAAAGAACTTAGAAAAAAAGTAGATGAGCTCAGTGAAAACTTTAAGAAAAAGACAGGAAACATAAAAATACAGATAGAAAACAAAAGAAAAACCAGTCAAAAATTAGGAATACAATAACTGAAATAAAGAATATATTAGAGGAAATCAACAGTAGATTAAATGAAGCAGAGAACTGAATCAGCAATTTAGAAGACAAGGTAGCAGAAAACACTCAAACAGAACAACAAAAGAAAAAAGAATCCCAAAAATATGAAGATAGTTTAAGGGCCTCTGGGCCAATATCAAGTGTACCAACATTTGCATCATAGGGGTTCCAGAGGGAGAAGAGAGAGACCAAGGAATTGAAAACCTATTTGAAGAAATAGTGATGGAACACTTCCCTAATCTGGCAAAGGAAATAGACATACAAGCTCAGGAAGCACAGAGAGTCCCAAACAAGATGAACCCAAAGAGGCCCACACCAAGACACGTCATAATTAAAATACCAAAGGTTAAAGACAAAGAGAGAATCTTAAAAACAGCCTGAGAAAAGTAGTTAGTTACCTATAAGCAAGTTCCCATAAGACTGTCGGCTGATTTTTTAACAGAAACTTTGCAAGCCAGAAAGCTTGGCAGGAAATATTCAAAGTGATGAAAAACCAGAAACTACAACCAAGATTACTCTACCCAGCAAAGCTATCATTTTGAATCAAAGGACAAATACAGAGCTTCCCAGACAAGAAAAAGCTAACAGAGTTCATCACCACCAAACCAGTAATACAAGGAATATTATAAGGACTTTTTAAAGATAATATTTAAAAATATACATCAAAAATATGAAATAAAATGGCAATAACTACATACCTGTAAACAATTACTTTCAATGTAAATGGATTAAATGCTCCAATCAAAAGATAGGGAATTGGCTAAATAGATAAGAAAACAAAACTCTTACATATGCTGCCTACAAGAGACTTACTTCAGACCAAAAGACACACACAAACTGAAAATAAAGGAATAGAAAAGATATATTTCATGAAAATGGCAATGAAAAAAATTAAAAAGCTGGGTCAGTAATACTTATACCAAACAAAATAAATTTTAAAACAAAGACTATAACAAGAGACAGAGAAGGACCCAGTAATACTTCCACACAAATGGCCAGTCTTAACTCATGCTTCAGACTTTCCTAAAATATCTTAGATGTTCACAAAACTCAAACCAGCAGCATCTGGCTTTAGCATATCCCATACCACTTGCTGAGCAGCCACAAGACCAGCACTAGCAGCAGGCAGCCTCAGTTCATGGCTTGGCCTCTTGAGGCACATCCAAGTACAGCACAGGTGGCAGCCCTCTGTGGATTGGATTTATCTGAACAAACCCAAAATCCTACTTCGAAGAGACATGTGCATCCATATGTTCATTGCAGCATTGTTTACATTGGCCAACATGTGAAGGTAGTCTGGGTGCCCATCGATGGATGAATGGATAAAGAGGAGGTGGTACATACATACAACAGAATATTGCTTGGTCATGGAAGGGAATGGGTTCTTGCCATCTGCAGTAGCACGGCTGAACCTGGGAGGTATTGTGTTGAGTGCAGTGTCAGACAGAGAAAGACAGACACAATGTGATTTCACTTATATGTGGAATATACAGAACAAAATAAACCAACAGAAACAAACTCATGGATACAGAGAACATTTTGAGGGTTGCCAGATGGGGGGTGATGAGGGGTGGTTAACAAAGGAGAAAGAATTAAGAAGTACAAATTGGTTTTTACATAGTAGTCATGGGGATGTAGGGTATAGCATAAGGAATATAGTCAATAATATTGTATTAACTGTATGGTGTCAGATGGGTTCTAGATTTATTGTGTAATAGAATTGTGGGACATTGGAGGGCATGGTGAAAGAGGGGAAGGTATTAAGAAGTACAAATTGGTAGTTACAAAACAGTCATGGGGATTCTAAGTAAAACATAGGGAATGTAGTCAAAAATCTGGTAATAACTATGTGTAGCTCCTGGTGGGTGCTAGTCAGGGGGATCACTTTGTAAATTATATAACTGTCTAACCACTATGCTGTACACCTGAAATTAGTATAAAATAATACTTTCAACTGTAATTGAAAAAAATTAGATAGGGGGAAAAAAGGTGAAGTGAAGAAGAGGTTCAAATGTCCAGGTATAAAACAAATAAGTCATGGGGAAGTAATATACAGCATAGGGAATATAGTCAGTAATACTGTGATAGCATAGTACGGTGTCAGATCGTTGCTGGGCTTATCATGGTGATCACTTCTTTGTGATAAATGTTAAATAACTATGGGGTACACCTGAAAGTGATAGAATATTGTACGTTAGCTATATTTAATAAAAAATTATAAGAAATGAAAAAAAAATGCAATGACTAAAATGTCAGTCACATGTGGTTTTGGACCTAAAAAAAAAGATAGTGGGCCATATAATATGAGCTTCAACATTGAACTGATAAGGAGTAATCAGAGAGATTTTAAAAATTAGGCAAGACATATTATGCAGTATTTTCTTTTATTTCATTTTTTTTTTTCTTTTGGCAGTAGACCCCTTCAGCAGTCTGGTAAAGATCATGGATGCCTTCTCAGAACAATGGTTTTAAAAGTATAAAATAAAATACAGAGGATTACAGAAAAGTTAAATTAAATTAGAAGGTTATTAAAATAGTCCCCCCACCCACAAAAAAGAAAGAAACTATGGAATGAACATAAAATAAGCATATTTCTGTAACAGAAAAAGTAGTATCTAGCAACAAGCCAGTAGTTGGTTCATGTTCTAGAAGAATACTTTTAGTTTTGGTACTCAGAACTGCTGGAGTCCCTGGGCTAGGTAACTGGGTACATTTCAGAGAATAACTCTTAATAAGATAGTAATAAAATGTTGATCATTTTTGTATGCCAATATTATGCAAATATATATCACTTTTCATATTTCAGCCATTGCATTAGGCTGTTCTGAGTTATTAGATGCTCACGACAAACCTATTCTTCTCGTAGGTAAACACTCAACAAATGTTGGTTGAATAAATGAATGAGAGAGGTGTTATCACATTTTGCTAACAGAGTTTCACAGCACTAAAGAGATTTGTCTAATGTCATACTGCTACTAAATAGCCAGGCCAGTGTTCAAATTCTGACTCTTACAGTGAGGGCAGAATCTCTCTAATGAGTATATAATTGCAGAACCCCAGTTATGCAATTGTCTCCCCAAACAGACAATTGGGTTTTTTTTAAATGACTGCATTTAAGGTAATTATCAGACTATTTGGGATGCTACCTGATGAGTCATTTCTGAGCCCCTAATAATTACAAATGGGAGACAAGTGATATGCAATTTCATAAAGATATAACTAAGTCCCAGAAAAGGAGTTCAATTAATAACTTAATTCCTGTCTTCTCTCTTCCGTTTAAAATAAAGGTGTTTTTTTTTTTTTTTCAAATTAATATGGTCTTAGGAGAACAATGTTCACATTTATCCCCAGGCCCACTTCCATGGCCATTAGAATACCACTAAAGTTCCCCATGCTTCCTTCTGTCCTTTAATAAGTGTCCAGAAAAATGTAACTGCTTTTTATAGCTGATCTCCAGAGGAGGCTGGCAAATTGGAGAACTGTTGTGTGTTTTTTTTAAAGTCACCGCAATGAATGAATAAAAAAGAACCATAAATAAAGGAAGGAGAAACAAGATCTGAGAAAGTGAATGAAAAATATTGGAGTTTTGTTTTAAACCACCATCATAGGAAAATTCTTGGAAATGGTCTTTGAAAACCAAAGGCCAAAATGTTTGAATGGTAGACTGTGGGAGTTCTATATCTAAACTCAACACAGAATGTTCAATGTTTAGTATGCATGCTCACTTTATCAATACACCATATGCAAGCAATTTTAAGTCAAACTTTGAAACATTTTGCATTTTACTAATGAAATACTTGGAAAATATACAACTTTCATAATCATATTGAACTAAAAAAGATAGCTTAAATATGGCTTTTAATTAGAAATATGAAATGCTTTCATATAGTTATAGGACCACAAAATACTCTCATTATAATTCACACAGAAATATTAACAATTGAATCAATTTTGTGTTGTTATTTACACATCAAATTTATGCTCTAATATCATTGCATTGTCTTGGTTCTTTAGGTAAAATCCAGAGTTCACATGATAGGGTCTTATGTGCTAAAAATATCCATAAACTCATATTGAAGCCCTGGAGAATAGTCAACTCCCCAGAGCAAGGTCTTCATGTCCACAGGTGAATCCCTAGGGTATAAGAGATTTCAGTTTCAATAGACTCTTGAATGCTGAAAATGGACCCAACAGTATTATCAGAACTGAATTATATAAGCTTTATGAATGGACACTGAGTGGATTATCATTCTGTGCATTTTTAAAACATTATCTAAATAGTATTCTAACAAAATACCATAAAATAGGAGATTTAAACTACAGAAATCTATTTTCTCACAGTTTGGAGGTGGGACATCCAATTAGGGTACCAGCATGGTCAGTTTCAGACAAGAGCTCTCTTTCCGGCTTGTAGATGGCCACCTTTTCACTGTGTTCTAATATGGTGAGGGGAGAGAGTGAGAACAAGCTCTCTGGTATCTCTTCTTGTAAGGTTACTAATCTATCATAAGAGCCCACCTTCATGACTTCATCCAAAGTTAATTATTTCCCGAAGGTCCCATCTCCAAATACCATCACATTGCAGGTTAGAGCTTCAACATATAAATTTGGGATCGGGGAACACAATTCAGCCCACAACAGAGACCTAAGTGATGTCAATGCATGAAGATCAGGTGGAGGAAATATTCCAGGTAGAGGGCAGAGCAAGTGCAAGTGCAATGAAGCAAGAACCAGCTTGGAGTGTCTGAGGAACATGAAGTCCAGAATACCTAAAACAGAATGAGCAAGTGAGAGAGTGGTAGAAATGATGTGGGAGAGACAGATAGGAGACAGGTTATGTAAGATATTACAAGAACAATGGGGAATTTAGATATTATTCTGAATATAATGTAAAGACATAAAAGGGTTTTATTGAGGAAAAGAATTATTTGATCTAATTTATGTTTACAAGAAAATCACTGTCTACTATGTGGAGAATTGACTGAAGGGACAAAAGTGAAATCTTCCAAGATTGGAGGCTCTTGGAAAAGACTAAATGAAGAATAATGGTCTTAGTTTAATAGTGGTGGAATGATAAGAGGTGGTGGACTTTAGCACATATTTTGCAGGTGGGGCTAGCAGGATTTGCTGATAGATTAGATGTCTAAAACAAATAGAAAAACAGAGAGAAAGAGAGAGAAATGAAGACTTTCTCCTAAGTTTTGTCCTCAGAAACTACCGTGAATGGGGATATCACTTACTGAGACTGATAAGACAGGGAGAGCAGAAGTGATGAGGTGGGAACTAAGAGTTTAATCAAACATATAAAGTTTGAGGTGCTGATTAGACATCCAAGTAAAGGCTGGATGTTGGGAAAACCAAAGGGAAAGTTGAGGATGAACATCTAATTTGGAAGTCATCCGTAGAAAGGTGGTATTTAAAGCTATGGAACTAAATGAGATCACCAAGGAGAGAGTCTAGGAAAAGAAGAGACCAATAGCTGAACTCTGGCAATACACATACAGGAGTAAAAGTCAACAAAGAGATTGAGGGATTGCTGGCAGAACTGTAGAAAGAAATCCCAGGAGAGTGTGGTTCCATGTATTTAACAGAAGAAAGCATTTGACAGTGTCATAATCTGCTGAGAGTTTAAGTAGGAAGAGGACAGAGAATGGATCACTGGACTTTACAAGGAAGTCAATGGTTATGTTCATTTTTAGGGGCGTTTCAATGGAGACAAAAGATTGTTTGTAATGGTGTAGAAAGGGATTTGGAAACTAGGAAGTACAGAAAGCAAGTAGAGAAAATTCTTTCAAGGACTTTTGCTTTAAAGGAGATCAGAGAACTGTGGCAGCAGCTGAAAAAGGACAATGGGTCAAGGGAGAATTTCCTTAATGGGAGATAATAACAAGTTTGTGTGCTGATTATTCAGGAGAGGAGAAAGTAATTAAGGAAGGTGAAATGGAGCCTAACTACCATAGCAAAGACCTTGAGGAGGTAAGAGTGATGAAATCCTGTGCCTTAGCATAGAGGTTAGCCATATTCAATAATGGAGAGAATTAATTGAATCCAATAAGAGGAAAGTCAAGGTGTGAGTTCATATCCAGGTATGTTTTGGAAACTTGTTAGAAATGAGATGGGGTAGTGCTTTTCTGAGTAAAGGAAAAGGACATGGAATTTTAGGTTTAAAGAAAAAACGAGTGTGTGGTAATTGCCACAGTGAATGAAAAAGTAAAATGTTATTTTATGGTACAATAAAAGTGAGTTTCTCTTGGAACATAACTCCCATTTGCAACATTGTTTGTATGGATAATTATTTCAAATAATGCTATTTATAATAAAGTCCATATTTCCAGGAAATATAACCCTAGTGTTATTCAAATAAGTGGAGTATTCCCTTCACACAAAACTAATAATACTACACTAATGAAATTTTGCTAACAAAGCCCACCAAGTTGCTTATTACCTTCTTAAGAAAGAGATTATTATATTTAACACACTTTTTTTTTTAATTAAGGAACTAAAACTAAAACCCTATTAAACGAGGTTTAGTTTCTATTTTGGATGAAGAAATTTTCGATTTTTCAAATGAGGCTATTCCTTCACAGTAAGTCAGTTCGCCATTAAAGATCTCAAAAAGGTGAAAAACAATTCTTATTGTGCCCTAACATGGCTGAGACAGAGAAAGCACAAGATCTCTGGTATCTTTTGTCACCATATTTTCTGGAAAACACATTCAATATGAATGTTAGGGAACAAAATAATGTAAAATTTCCCTGAAAGATTTAATAAAAGATTCAAATTTACACATGGAGAGTTCAATTTATATTTGGAAAATTACTACTTTTTTTCCTTTATAACGAGTGTTATTAATAAACACAAAAGAAAATAAACTCAACATAGAATATTTCATAAATGGATGTAGATACTCTATGAAGAATATTATGTTATAATCTCATTTATTTAGAACTTGTCATCTATAGCTCTAGTTTATTTGAATCACTTTGTATATGTTAGTGTCCTGTCCTCTTCCTACAACCACCATAAAATTGTATGAACTGGTAGAAGTCTCCTTAACTCTCTACATTACATGTACACTCAGAATGCACAAAATCCAAGATAATCCACACATTCAATTAGGACTCTTAAATATAAAGAGTTGCTGCACTCAGGTTTCCTGGGTAGTAAACTCTGAGACAGGGATTAGCCTGCAGGAAACTTGCAACGGAGTGCTCTAGTTGTTAACATCTGGAGGGGAAGGGAAGGAATTGGACTAGGCAGAGGGAAAGGTTGGGCTGCAATATGTTCTCTCCAGGACCTCAGCTAAAATCACAGAAGCTCTAAAGCTAGGGTGACCCTTAGGATTTACCTCCAGTTGGGCAGAGGGGTTGAGACTTTTGCACCCCCATTAAGGCCAGATATGGGGCATAAATTGCCCCTGAGAAGGGGACATAATTGGAGCAAGGCAGCTGCTGCAAGTGCCAGTGCACTGGCAATCATCTTCGGCTTCATTCCCAGCACAGCAGCACTCTCAGCAGCTGGAGAAAAAGTCCTCCAGGGTACAGTCCACTACAAGACCAGAGATAATCGCATCCCCATTGTAAGACTGAGAAACTATAGGTATAAATGAAAGTTTCAGGACTGCCTTTGAAAACACAGAGTCAAATTAGTTTTCCCTATAGCTACAATATGCTGTGAGAATGCATGTGAGCAGAGGATTTCTTCAGCCTGAGTATGTGCTGACCAGAAGAGTCCAGAGAGGTCTTGATTAGCTGCTCAGAACTGAGGACTCTAATAGGCACAAGATTCCCTATGATCACATGAAAGAACTTGGATGGATTGTGACAGGTGCCACCTTTATCTTTGAGTACATTTAAAGGTCAGCGCAGCACTCTTGAATGAGAGGAGGTATTTGCAAATGATAGATCCAAATAAGGGGTTAATATCCAAAATATATAAAGAACTGATACCACTCAACACCAAAAAAACCCCCACACAATTCAAATAAAAAAAGGACAGAGGACCTGAATAGACATTTCTCCAAACAGGACATACACAGGGCCAACAGACACATGAAAAGGTGCTCAACATCCCTAATCATCAAGGAGATGCAAATTAAAGCCACAATGAGATACCACCTCACTTCTGTAAGAATGGTTATCATCAATAAATCAACAAACAAGTGCTGGCGAGGATGTGGAGAAAAGGGAACTCTCGTGCACTGTTAGTGGGATTGGAAATTAATGTAGTCACTATGGAAAACAGTATGGAGTTTCCTCAAAAAATTAAAAATAGAGCTGTCATACAATTCAGCAATTCCACTTCTGGGTTTTTATTTGAAGAAAACAAAAATACTATTCAAAAAGATACATACATCCCTATTTTCACTGCAGCATTGCCAGTAGCCAGATATGGACACAACCTAGATGTCCATCAATAGATGAATGGATAAAGAAGATCTAATACACATACACACACACACACACACACACACACACACAGGAATAGTATTCAGCAATAAAAAAGAATGAAATCTTGTCACTTGTGAGAGCATGGATGGACCTAGGGGGTATTATGCTAAGTGACATAAGTCATACAAAGACAAATACCATATGATCTCACTTATATGTGGACTCTACATAAATAAATAAGTACATAAATAAATAATAGTAATTCAAGCTATTAGCTATAAGTTTGAGGATGACGAGGCTATAAAGCCTTCTGAGCCCAGCATGAGTCCTCTCTCCCCAGGAATAGAGAACACTGAGGATTATCAGGGTAGCCCTCCTCTACCGAGGATCTAGAGAATATGACCTCAATGGTAACAGTAATGGTGACAGTGGTAGTAACAGTAATTATGCAGTAGAGATGGTAAAACCACTTATCAAGTAACAAATACTTTCTCTGTGCCAGGCATTGTATTAGGGACCTGAGTTGAATTACAAAAAGTACAATAATTTCTAAGCCTCCTGCTAATAAAGGGCAAAACCTAGATTTGGATACTTGTCTAATTCCAAAATATTCTTTTTGCTAGATATTAGGAGTAGGAATTGACAACTGGGTTGTTGCCCTTTGAGTTAAAACAATCAGGCTGAGAAGACCCTGAAACAGCTGCCATTTGGAAACATCACTGAGCAAGGTGACATGAGGGAAAACCTGGGCTTTGAACCAAAATGAATACCAGCTGGTCATAGCTAACTTGCAGGGTAAAGGATTAGAAACAAATGTGTGCAAAGCTCCTTGAATGGAGCTTGAACACAGGCTGGCTAGAATTTGGACAGAATTCAGTGAGTGGTATAATATGGGCACATACAAGGAAGAAAGGAAACCATCCTGAGCAGGAACAGAGGGACAAATGTATTTCTACTGACTCATACCTAAGACTTTCTGAAATGATAAAGTCCTAATCATTAGCATCAAAAAAAGTCTAAACATTTTTATAAAGGAAAGCAACAAATTAAGTGTTTAAAAAATTAGCAGAGGTTAATACAAACCAACTGTTAACACCCTCTTCTTCAAACTGTTGGATTCTTGTAGGGAAAAAACAGAGACAAGAGACAGACATTTTAAGTTGGTGCAAGAAGATCAAGAGGTAAGGCTGTTGCCCCAGGAGTAAGAGGTCCTAATCATTCTGGTTACATTATGAGGACACTAGAAATTTGGGTTTGCTGAGAGGGTAGACAGAGGTTGAAACACTTAAAGAAGTGAGAGCACCAACGGTCAACTTTGCATATTGATAGCACTGCCCAGGGATAATCCAGATCCAATAATCCCTTTCAATAGCCAAATTCAGCAGATCAAATTGTGCATGAATCACTCAGAAACATCTCATGTTTAAGAAGCTCTACATCTAAAAATACACTGACATATAATGGAGACAGTCCTAGACTGAATATGATGATTCTAGTCCTAGTGTCACTCACTACTCATGTGACTTTGGGCAACTAGCTTAACCACTTCATCCTCAGTATCATTTTCTGTAAAAACTGAGATAAATACACCTGCTGGTCTTTCTCACATGTTATTAATGAGGATTTTTTTAAATAATAAATCCAAATATCTCAGGAAACAATAAAATCCTGTACTCATATGTCATTCTAACAGTTATATCCCTAAAAAAATCAATTTTCTTTGACACTGCCACTCATAATCCGTACATTCAAGGAGTGTCCATTGTCGAGAGAAAAAAAGGATCATGAACAGACCAATCACCTTTTTGGCTCCAACTATTCACTTCTGAATTCTCCACACTATCAAACAAATCTTGTAGGGTTCTGACCTAGTGCTTTTACTCAATCTATATTATGACTCCAGAAAACAATGTTTTTCAAGACTCAACTCAGGTTCGCCTGCCTTCTTAGATGAACCCAGTCCAAAATGATCTCCTCTTATATGAACTCCAACATCCCTTACTATTGATATTAATTTAGTAATTAACGGTATTCTACTTTTTTACCTTTTGCAAGCTATGATGCACTTTTATCTCAGGCATAATTAAAATCTCCCCCTGCTATGTCTTATCACAACTAGACTGCCCTTGAATGGAGGAGAGCAGGCACTAGGCCTTTGACATATTTGCATTTCCCACACCACTAGGTGGTAGAAGGCTCTCTTAAACAACTAAATGTACCCCACTGCGGCTCCTTCGATCACTACACTTCTGTAAATCCGCCCTGCGTTCATTGTAGGACTCCCAGCCTTAAGTCACCACCCGTTGCAGATGAGCTAGGCCTCTCAAGTGCAGTCAGTCACAATAACATTCTTACTTGAGGTTATTCCAGGACTCACTTCACTTCTCATGGCTCTGTCTGTGTTGTAGCCCTCTGCACAGTTAAGATTGTAGGGTTACACAGGATCATTGAGCTTGCTTGCATCATTATTATCTCTCCTTCTGCCCTCCAGAAAGGAGCTCTCAAGGCAGGAAGTCTGGCCTGAGCAACAAATATTGCCATAAAATTCAAATATTCATGCCATTTCTTTCAATATTTGGTTTACCCAGATGGTTAAGAAGCAAGCACTTTTTGCCCACTCTTTTTTGCTCCATAAGTAGGAAAAGTAGAGCATAGACAAGTTGGCAGCTAAGGTTCTTTAATGAGAGTAAGCAGGCGAAAGTACAAGTCCATGGTCTTGGCATTTGCCTCCTCGTGCCCAGTTTTTTCTAGCCCATGTCCAATAGGACTACCCACTAGGCACATGTGGTCGTTAAGCATTTGAAATGTGGCTACTATGACTGAAAACCTGACCTATTACTTTTATTTAATTTTAATGCATTAAATTTATAAACTGAAGAAGGTAAAATAGGTTTTCATTAAACACGGCTTTATTGTTTTACCAGGGCTACTTTTCACTTTACGTGCTGAAAATTTAGCATTCAAATTGAGGTGTGCTGTAACTATATAATGTACTGAGTTTTGAAGATTTAGTAATGAGGAAAAAAATATAAAATAGCTCTTTAATAATTTTCATATCAATTATATGTTGAAATATTTGGACATAGTGAAGTACATAAATATATTATTAAACTTAATTTTATCTGTTTCTATTTTACTTCCTTAATGTGGCTACCGGAAAATTTTAAACGAAATATATGGTTTGTATTATATTTCTATTGAACAGAGCTATTCTAGTCTATCACCTAGTGTGCTGTAAAGTGTTAAATATTAGCTAAGAATTATATACACTATTTCATTTCATGCTCATCACAGATTCTTGAGGTTATTATCCATTGTATATATGATGAAACTGAGGTATACCAACATTAAATGACTTGTTCAGTATCCACGGCTCGTGAGTGATGGAGTTGGGATTCATAGTTAGATCTGACTCACACCAAAGTCCATATTGAATAACTGATTGATTGGGATACTCACCTCCCTTGAATTATAAAAGTTTTGATCAAATATGCTCAGATTTTTTTTTTAATACAACCTAAATCACCTAGCCAATTACAAACATTGGGAAAATTCAGGCAGAAGTTGGGCAAAATCCAGTCTTAGTCATTTCCAAAAAATAATCCAAATTAGGCCAGCCAAGAGTCTGATGATGGTAAAACAATGAAAGACAACTGACAGGGTCACAGAGCAAACAAATCTCAAATTAGGCACTGGTTTAAAGATTTGCCAAAGCACTATCATGAACATGTGCCAAAACAATGAATAGAAATTGTTCATTTCTCATAGTGTCATCATTTTATTCCTGAAGGAATTTTTCCAAGCAATTCAAAGCCTTAGTCAATTGGCCTTCATCAATATAACAGGGAGATTATTGGGGTATTTCTTGAAGGTGAAGAATTGCTCCACAGGAGGCTAATTATTAGAAACTTGAATTTATACTCACTGCACATTAATTTCTGTATCTCACCAGACTCTCAAACTGCCTTTAAAAAATAATAGTGACAATGAAATCCCACCAGATTTTCTGATGCTGCTTCAGAGACACATTAGCATCTAGAAATGGAATATGATTCTGTCATTCATTTTTTAAATCTAAATATTTTACAACTATATTAGCTCTACAGCTATTCGAAGGTAAGAATAAGTCTGATAAATGAGGCTGGCTTTATAGTTCATCAAGTCATTGGAAGTGCTGATTCTCCAGGTTAATTTCATGAGTAAATAATAGTGTCTGGAACTCTGTAGGTGAGCTCTTTGAATTATTGGTCAGCACTGAAGAAGCTCAAAGAAACCCCTCTGAACTTAACTTTTTTCCCAATTACAAATACACACACACAGTAAGTGAAATAAGTCAGACAGAACAAGTCAAAAACCATATGACTTCACTGATATGTGGGATATAAAACTGAAAGCAACAAAGGAACAAGACAAACAAATAAAGAAACAAAA
The DNA here is from genome assembly GCF_004115265.2 of Rhinolophus ferrumequinum. Taxonomy (NCBI): domain Eukaryota; kingdom Metazoa; phylum Chordata; class Mammalia; order Chiroptera; family Rhinolophidae; genus Rhinolophus; species Rhinolophus ferrumequinum. The sequence goes on from NC_046288.1 coordinate 26,457,281, forward strand.
ACTCAAATACAGATAATAGTTCAGTGTTTACCAGAGGGGAGTGGGGAGGTAGTAGAAGAGGGTAAAGGGGATCAAATATATGGTGATGGAAGGAAAACTGACTCTGGGTGGTGAACACACAATGTGATATATAGATGATGTACTACAGAATTGTATACTTGAAACCAATGTAATTTTAGTATCCATTGTCACCCCAATAAGTTTTAATCAAAAAAATAAAAAACAGAAGGAAAAAACACACACAGAAATGCACACACATACACACATTTGCATGTATATCTTTGACTATATGTGTACTTTTGCTTGTATGGATTGCACTTTGCATTAAGACAAAAATATTTCTATGGAATGAATCAGATGTACCACTTGAAATCGGGTTACACGTCACTTTATATAGTGACACTACGTGAGAATGGATTTTTTTTTTTCGTGGTCAGTGCTCGCTCTATCTAAACAGAAGAAAGGAACAGCTCCTAACTGTTTTGTGTGGATTGAAATTGATTTTGCTCCTGAAATCTGGAGTGTACCTACCTAGATATCTGGTGTGTGTCCCTTTCTGAAATGCTTAGCTAGTTGTCAATTAAAGTGTAAATCAAACATATAGTTAAGGTACATTCCCTCACAAGAGTTATTTACATTTTGATAAGAAATTCTTGAAGCCTGAAAAGATTCATGACACATGGGAATGAATATGTAAGAGTATACATTTCACAGACAGGTGTTGGGGAGAAAAATAAGGAAACAGATCTACTTCCTCAAACGTTTCATTTTGTCTGCTACTACCTACTCACAGTGCCAGTCTGGCTCATAGGAGTACCACCTAGCTGGAAATTTACATGTAAGTTTTACCCTCCAACCAGTTTTCCTCCCACTTTCCTTCCTGCAACAGATATTTATGGAGAATACCAACCATTCATTACCTATGCCAGGCCCACGTAAATACATACCTTTTAGATGTAACAGGTGGTGTGTGTAAGCATAAGGAATAGTCAGAATTAGATAACTTTAAGCCCTTTAAATGTAATGGCAGAGACAGGAAAAAGTAGATGTCCAAAGCTCTTCTTTCTGAGACTTTCCCAAATATCAGTGACCTAAAGCTGGAATCTTTCAGCTGTCTTTGAAGCCACTGCTGCTTGTTTTGCTCCTGGAGCTTTCCCCAGCTGCTGTCACATCTGTTTGAGATCTCAGTAAGCTTGGCTGCTCTAATGCCTTGGTATCTGTTATATTAACTCCTGCTGGAACCTGGCACCTCAACTCTTCTATCAACCCAGATCATCATCATTACCATCCAGGCTGACCTTGGTCCCAGCCAGTGGCTCTCATGTGGACTCCCTATTAGAGGCATATTTTAGGCAGCAGTCACAAACTACTCTCCACAGCTGTGGGGAGAGGTGACGAGCAGCTGAGCTCAGTCATATGTTATCAAAGCCTCCGATTTCTGGTTTGATCTTTACCAAGATCTGTAACACAAACAGGTCTCTGTTCACATGGCAACTGGTGCTTACTAACTCAGTTCCCCCATTTTCATTTGAACATCTTGCTGCCTATATATTAATGCTCTCTAACAAAATCAAAGGTCAAAGTAAAAATAGGCACTTTGTAATAGAGAACATTTTTCCATTACCCTATTGGCTCATTCCAGAGCCCCACACTTTTACAAGGCTTTTATTTGTACCTCTGTGGAGGGCATCATTAGATCATTTTCTATTAGTTCCTTCTGGGCTTGGAATAGCAAATTTTTAGAGGGACCACAAGGTAAAATAACTATGTGTTCCACATTAACTTTATTAGATAAATATTTAACATGCTAAACATGTATCATGAGCAATTCAACTACACTTCAGCAATGAATGTCAAAAATAGTCTTATTTTTCTTGTTTTTTTAATGGCTCTTAAAAAGAATGGGTCTGGTTAAAGAAAAATTTGAAACAATTGTGAACAAGAGAATTCTGAAAACCTAGAGAAAGTGAAAGAAGTCAGACATGTAGAATGGGATGAGAAAACAAAATCATTCAGAGCTTGAACACCTGACATGGGAAAGAATGGTGAACTTGATTCTTTAGGGAATGAGAAGCCCACGTGGGATTTAAGAGTAAGAATGGAAATTCCAGAACCTCAGAAAGGATCACGTTAACAGTGGCAGTAGGCAGAAATGGAACAGATGGACTGCTTACAGGGAAAAGTGTTTCAATAGAGAGTCATTCAGGTAGAGTAGGGCAGTGGTGGGGGAGAGAAAAAAAGCTGCAAATATAAAGTGAAGCAGCAAGATTTGGCAATCAATGCAACAAATAAAGGGCAGAGATATATAAAGCTCTCACTGAGATTTGGGGTTTGGATGTCAGAGAGAATGACTGAAACTCAAAGCTGCTGCCTCCTGTGAAATACTATTAAGGAGATAATTACAGTGGAAAGGGCGTGAACAAGAAAAAAAATAATATCCTGGTTCCAAACATTACCAGACTGACCATCACCAGACCTTATAGGCACATCAAAAATAGACCAGAAGGCATTCCAAGTTAAAGAAATCTACAGTTTCAAATACATGAGAAAAATATGACCAAAGTATGATCAAAACAAAATCAAACAGGCATATCAGGCAATGACACCAGGCAAGAGATTAAGTTAAAAATTTAGCCACTGATTGATCCAGTTTTCCACATTTTATTTTGGAATAAAATGAGCCATAAACAAAAATTAGTAAAAAGATACTCATGCAGCATGGCACTATAAACAGGACTAGTCTAAGAGTTGGGTAACCTGGGTAACCTGACATTACCTCACCCAACGTAATTTCTACTTCAGTAGCTGTTGCTTCTCAGTCTTCATTCCTAGCTATTCCCTCTGCTCAAAATTAATTTTGGAGGGCCCCAGGACTTAGCCCTCAGTCTTTTCTATCTGTTCTACCTCCTTAAGAGATCCTATCTTGTTCCATGGTTTCAAATAACATCAATATGCAGTTGATTCCCAAATTTTTATCTCTAGCACTGACCTCCTCATTCAGCTCCAGACTCATAATCCAATAGCCCGACAGTCCACTGGGCATCTCTATGAGGATATCTTACAGGCATCTCATAGTTCATGCATCCAGAACAGAATTCTTGACTTTTTCCCCAGCCAACCTATTCTTTCCCCAGTGCCCTCATCTCAGTTTACCAGCATCACCATCAACCTAGATAATAAAGCAGAAAACTAGGAGGCAACCTCATTCCTCTCTTTGCCTCACTCTTGGTATTTAAAATATTCTTATAATCACCCTCTTCTTTCAAATCCACATTTACCACTTTCGTCTACAATATCATCAACTTTCACTTGACTGTAATAGCCTAAGTGATTCTCCTTCTACCAGAATGATCTTTCAAAAATAGACATCAGATCTTGCCACTCTCATGCCATGTATATGTATACATATATATGCTATTATAATATGCAATAAATGTAAGTATAAATATAAAGATATTTCCACAGAACTTAGAATAAACAACAAACGACTCACCAAAACCCAAAAGCTCTTTGTGATCTGGCCCCTCCCACCTCTTCAACCTCATCTGGTTACTCATACACTCTAGTGACTCTGGCTTTATTTCTGTTTTTCCGGCATGGCAGACTTCAGTCTTTACAGTCGCCGTTCCTCTCCTTTAAATGTTTTGCCTCATATCTTTGTAAGCCTGCCTTCTCCTTTTTATTTAGGTCACAGTTTAAATGTCACCTCAAATGTACTTCCTTAAACACCAACTCTAAAGTGCCCGGTCCTCAACTACAATCACTCTATTGATCCCACAGTTTCCTCATTTTCTTGGCTCCCATCAGTATCTGAAATCTTGTTTTCTTAGTTATTTATTTTCACTCTCTCTGCTCTTAAATATACACCCCATGAGAAGGGAGGACTCATGTTTTACATGTTCACTACTGTATCCCCAGGACCTAGAAAGTGCTTTGCACATAGTAGATGCCCAATAAATATTTGTTCCTTAATCAATTTGGAACTCAGTTTCTTCATTTGCAAAATAAAAAGGATTTATTAGATGACCCTCAAATTTCTTTCCAGCTCTATTATTTATTCTAAATAAAATTGCATATATAATGGGTAAAGTTTAATAGATGGACTCCCAGGTTAGCACAATGTAGACATTTAATTAGTGTTTGCAAAATAAATAAAATTATTTTCAAGCTATTCCTTTGCACATATGCAAAGATGTAGTCACCAGAGCCTCTGACATACTGTTCCTCTATATGCTAAAGAGAGGTTTGATTTGTGTCCCATTAATCTAATCTCTCCTAATTCTCCAGAGCAAATGCCACCTCAGGCAAAATCTCACAAACACAAGACACTGAGAGCTGACATCCAGCTGGTATGTACTAGTACTGCCATATTCATTGTTAACAGGTATCATCTTACTACTCTCCAATCCAAAGCTTTATTGAAGCATGTAAATTCTCAGCACTTTCACCGTTAATATTATGTTAGGCAACAATGGACAATCAAGGACCAAAAAGAGTGCATGCAGTATATTAAACATATTTGTTTATAAGCATACTTGACAATAAAATTGGCACATAGCCTTTCCCAAAAGTTGTTCTTCGATTCCTCATTGATTGATTTGGAGTTTGTGCATTTTATTTTTCTTTTGTTTTGTATTTTTCTGAATTGAACTTTGATGAGCCTGTTCTGCCTCCTGGAAATACTTTCCCCAATGACTACACAGTTAGTAGTGTAACATGTATTTGTCGAAGCTACAACCGAGATGCACTTGAAAAAGTGATTTAAAGATGTTATTGCTGCTATTTGTTTATGCTTTTACTAAGGAAAGCCTGGGTGTCACATGGATTTCTGCCATATCAAGAATTACTTTGTCTTTAAAGGGTTCAAATGATATAGCTGCATAATGGACCATTTTTTTGTGATCTTTTCTCAGTTTCTCGAGAGACACTGGAAACAAAAAGACTGAGCAATACTTAGGCTCAGCTTTTCAGTACAGCAATGCGTCAGCTTTATAATTATTTTAAAGTTTCAGAACAATTTGTCTTTATTCCATTACAATAGCTTAACCATTAATTAGTGTTCACTGGCCACTTTCCACCTCTCTAAAATCTCATCATAAGTAAAAATTACATTTCATAATGAAATTTCTACTTAAATATCTGGACTTATTAATATAAAACAGAGAATGGATATTTAATATCATGGAAGCTGTTCAATTTTTTAAATGAAACTTAAAGTTTTAAGTTCTCAATACTCTCTATTCAAGCCCAGAAAATATTTTCAAAATTACTCATATTCACGGTTTCCTTTTGATATTATTTCCTGGGGCACTACACAAATATAAGGTATCACCTTCCACTGTAATGAACTATCTGTCTTATCATCCTCAGTAGACTGTGAGTTTTTGGGGAGAAGGTTTATGCTCTGTGTCCCCTGTAGTGCACAGTAACTTGCACACGATAGGCACTCAATTTGAATGAAAGTATGAATTTCACGATACTCTTCTTTTACTTGGCAAGCAAAAATCAATGAGACTGCTTTAATAAGTTTTTTCTCCAGCTGTGACATTCAAGAAATTTGGCCAAACCCACTTCCCTAATGGGTATTCCTATTCATATCTCTGGAATTGCTGTTATTAAAGGCAGCAATAACTTCAGAAACATCGGAAACAAATTAGAATAAGGCCAAAAACTCAGATGAAGATTAGATCCATCGGTTTACATTTTTTTCTGAAAAAACTTTCCTTGGTTTAAAATAAGTAACCTATGAGGAAGGCCCCAAACTGGCCAATTTCCCCAACAGTTTAAGTTAGCATCTAACTAGATGGCTCACAATCTCTTCAGACAAGTGTCAACTCCCTGGCCCAGCAGCAGACCCAACATGTTCTTCTATCATGAAATATCAGTGGAGCTACCCAAAGTGTTCCTTTTATAATGTTAAGAGAATAAAGCAGGATCCATTCTAAATAGAATACATAATACGAATTTAGTTAGCCAAACAAAACATTTGTGCATTTCTATGCATAGAGTACAGACTAGAGAGATATACACCAATATGTTAATAATAATTATCTCTAGGTGGGAAAATATCAGTGATTTTTATTTGCTTCTTATGTTTTTGGTTTTTTTCCAAAAATATATTTGTAAATTTTGTAGATTTGTAGAGTATTTGTAAATAAACATACATGCTTTTTGTAAAAATTAAAATGCATGCATAAGTCATCTCTAATGTGATATCCAAATTTTAAAAAACAGATATGTGTGTATATTTGCATAGTATGTAAGTTTGGAGAACATAATTCAAAAAAGTTAAACCATTTTCTGAATTATTTTCTAGGCACTTTAACATAAATCTCAGCCCCTATGATACACACACACACACACACACACACACACACACTTTCAGTCTATATAATCAATCACTTTTCAGGTTGACTATTACTAACCTTTTTTACACATGAACAAACTGATAATCTTGTCCAATTTCATACCACATTTTAGTAGCAAAATCCAGCCAGAACTCTCTCAAAATCCTTCTCTGTCCTTTTTCTACTACCTCTTGTCCCTTGTACTATTGGATGCCTATTAGTGTGATGATATATAGACCAAAAGTTAGTTGCAAAGAGACATTTCACCTGGCAGTTTTCTTGCTGTTTAACATTTTGTTCATGTTTCCTTTACAGGTTCTACCTTAAGGACTATGACCTTTCTGATTTACTCCTCCCCCAAAATCTGAACTGTGGCATAATCCACACAGCCAATTAGTTAGAGATTATTAATTTATTTAGTAAAAGTTAAATTTAAATAAAACTTATTTAATAAAATTCTGAATTCAGTTGAATTACTAACTTGAATTCCTTATCAGTTAACAAAATAACGCTTTCACACCTATTGCAAGTCTACTTCTAGTTACCCCTTCCTTCGACTTCCAGCTCTAGTAAATCTTCCATTAAATGTGTATTTAGTATCTGTGAAATTAAGATTTTTTTCTTTCCATCTAGCCACAAGTTAATCCCTGATTTGGACATTAAGACTCTACTCTTCACAGCCTCTCATATCCTAACTCATTATTTCCCTGAGTTTTTCCCAATGAATGTCTTGGTTTTGAATCTCCCTTTGCCATTGTAACAAAGAAAAGTACTTGAGAGATTCTGTCCTTCCTCAGGCTTTTTCTGTTAATTATTATATGACATCCCTCTTTTACTAGGTACTTACTCCTTCTTCTAAATATTTCTACCACTATTTCTCTAAATCAGCTTTCACTTTCTTTTTATCATTTACTCTCTTCTCTCCCACATGTATGGTCTAAAATTTCTAATCTCTAGGATGATTTCACCCTTTACCACTTCCCTGCCCATCAGTGTATACCCACTCACATTCCTACAGCAGTTTGCACAGGTTACGACAGGCTACTGCTCTGATTCTCATGGTGGGGGGCTAACTCTCAGAATGAGTGGCAGACTATATCAAAACTGTAGAACCATCTATCTACCATCATTTCTCAAATACCATGTAATATTAAATTCAGTCCATAAAAATGAAAAAAATCATGAACATAATAAAGGAAAAATGAAAAGAAAAATCATGAACATAATAAAGGACAAACTAAACACAATTTTGTAGGAACTAGTAATCATTCTCAGCAGATTTGTTACTCTTTCTACAGGTTTGTGATATGCAACCTAATTTAAATTACCTTGCATTTTCTTTAGGTTTCCAAGAGTAGTGAATCAGATTCACCAACTAATTAGGCAAAAGTGACTTAGAAATGCTTTTTTTTAATTGCAGAAAATCAAGAACAGTAAGTAACTACTTTTGAGACAGGATAGTTAGTATGTTGCTAGGTAGACAGGGGGGTCCCTGGTAGAATAAACAAACAAGCAACCATATCCTAAAACCCCAGGTCCTGGAATGTCTCCTTCACTCCAGGACAGGGATAGGAGAATACGCCTTGAGGTTAATAGATAATCTCAAATCCCTTCTGGTCAGAAAAAGGAGCAGATCTCATAGATAGGAATCCGTTGGTTCCTTAATCCCTTCAGGATCAGCAAACAGGATGAATCTAATACAAGAATTCCATTAGAAGGCTCCAGCCCCCCAACCCAAACAGGCAAGGGAAAATATAAAAGTAAGAGCTTTTGCCTCAGTCACTGGACACCCCCTTTCGGGACCTTCTCCCGCTGGGAGCTGCAACCTCCTCTCCTGCCTCTAATAAACTATCTTCCTTTACAACTTTTTGCCTCTCCCTGGCTCATGTGTGCTTTCTTTAGCTTCGTGACACAGGATCCCGGCCCACACCCAGAAACTGCCGGCAGATCCAACATCATTTACATCATTTGGGGACTCACAGGAAAATATTCCTACTTTATTTTCACTTCACAAATGTTGAAGAGAAATGTAATAACAAACAAATAACAAGACAAATCAAAAAATCCACTGTGAAATAAAGAAGAAATGACCAAAAAAATAATAGCATTATTTCCTAAAGTTGGGGAAAGTGGGTGGCAGAGCGAGAAAGGAGAAAATCTTTTTATAAAAAAGAGGAATGATGTGGCGTATTCTTTAGCTCTTAATCAAAAGAGCTAAAGAAATTTTCAAAGGCTTTTGAATAACTTAGAGGAGGAAATACCCTTAAAATACATCTTCAATGCAAAATATGAAGAAAAGATATTTTTATAGCAACTCTCCATTAATTTAAGATACAGACATATGTCTATATTTATACATGTAAAATGGATTAAAAATTAAATAGCACATGGAACTATCATTTATAAAGTGGATTTAAAATTTTATTTGATTTAATTAGAGAAATGCAAATTTAAAACTACAATGAAATATAGCAACTCTCCATTAATTTAAGATACAAACATGTCTATATTTATACATATAAGATGGATTAAAAGTTAAACAGCACATGGAAATATCATTTATAAAGTGGATTTAAAATTTTTATTTGGTTTAATTAGGGAAATGCAAATTTAAAACTACAATGAAATACCACTACACAACCACATGAACAGCTAAAATTCGAAAGACTAATAATACCAAACAAAGGTTTGCAAGGATGTGGAACCAGAATTCTCAAACATTGCCAGAGATATGCAAAGTAGTACAGTCATTTAGGAAAACAATTTGGGAGTTTCTTATAAAGTAACCATACAACCTAGTAATCCCATGACTAAAAATAAAAACTTATGTCCACACAAAGACTTGTATATGAATATTCATAGCAGTTTTATTAATAATATTTACTCTATTTCTGCCACAAGTGAAATGCAATTCTGACACTAAATACCCAGAGTTAGAATCAGACTCCATACATAGGTTTAAGGGTTTAGTCATCCATAAGATTGCCCTCATTTCAGATACCAGCTGCAAGTCCTGGGGCTACCCACACTTATTGAAGCAGGTACCTGCTGGGACTCCCATAGTGGATGTCTCACTGAATCCGGTCCTTACCTTTCCTTGACCTACCTATATCTTAACAATAGATCATCCCCCTGAGGCTTGAGCTAGGTAAGTCCCCTGTCCCATCCACTTCCCTCTCTTAGAAAATTACCCTGAAACTTAGTGATTACTACCCTTAGGCATATTGATCACAATCTCAATGGTCTAGCATTCTTTCCAGGCTACTCCCACCATTTTTCCTGAGTTGCTCATGCCCTGTTGCCAGAGGGAAGGCTCCATGCAGACCCGCAGCCTTTAGGGGACCACCAAGATTTTCCCTTAAATACCCCAAGGCGGTCTGAGAAAGTTAAGGCAGTTTTTCAAGGTGTTAATCGGCTGCTGCCTTCTCAGACCACTGGTGCTCTGAAAATAAATGCTTATTCTCAATAGCCCAACTCCTGTGTCAGTCTATTGGCTTAGTGAGGCAGGCAGCAGGAGCCCTGGACTCGGTTGCTCTCCAGTTTCATTATGACAAGTGAAGATGAATTCAGAGGTTCCTATGAACTCCCCAGGTCCTCTAATGCATGAGAACTCATAGAGTTCATTGAAAGTGTTTCACTTATGAGTACAGTTTTATTATAAAGAATATAATTCAGGAACAGTTAAACATAAGAGATACAAATGGCAAGGTCTGGCAGGGTCCTAGACAGGGAGTTTCCATGCCCTTTCCCTGTGGAATTTGGGAACATCACCCTCCAGGCACATCAATGTGTTTACCAACCCAGAAGTTACACCAAATCTTAGTGTCCAGAGTTTTTATAGGAGTTTCATGTTGTCATGAGTGATTAAATATTGGCCATGTGATTGAACTCAATTTCCAGCCCCACTCCTGTCCTTGAAGGTTGGAAGCTAAAAGTTCCAACCCTGTAATCATGCCCTAGTCCTTATTGCTGACCAGAACCATCTTGATGCTATCTTGGGTACCGCCCCCACAACACAAGTCACCTCATTCACATAACAAAGACACTCCAATCACACAAGAAATTCCAGAATTTTTTAATCTCTGTACCAGGAATTGGGGACAAAGGTCACAAACATTCTCCATTATACCAAATACCTAAAACCTGAAAACAACCCAAATGCCCATCAATCAAGAAATGGATAAATAAATTGTGGTATATCACACAGCAATAAAAAAAGAACTATTCATAAATGTAACAATAGGATAAATCTTAAAAACATGGTTAATGAAGAAAGGCAGACACATGATTATATATTCTATGATTCATTTATATGAAATTCTAGAAAATAGTAACTGCTTTTACTTCACAAATATTAAAGAGAAATGTAAAAACAAACAAAAGACAATTTCCATTGTGGGAAATAGGAGAATGAAAAACAGTACAGCCACTTTGGAAAACAGCTTGGTAGTTTCTTATAAAGATACCATAAAACCCAGTAATTCCTAAGTATTCATCAATGGATGAATGGATAAAGAGGTTGTCCCATACACACACACACACACACACACACACACATATGTGTATATATATGTGTGTGTGTGTGTGTGTATATATATATAATATAATATATAACATATATTATATATTATGTAATATATATTGTAATATATAATACATATATATAAAACATATATATATATATTTCAGCCATGAAAAACAAGGAAATTCTGCAGTTACCTGAGGCAGGGGGGTGGGAAGAAGGGGAATTGAATTGGATGAAAATCATCAAAAGGTACAAACTTCCAGTTACAAGATACATAAGTACTAGGAATATAATGTACAACATGACGACCATAGTTAACACTGCTGCATGATATATATGAAATTGAAAAAAATTAAAATTAAGAAAATCTCCGATGATAATTAAGTTCATTTTGTTTTTAATTATTTTGTTATTGTTTACTGATATAAAATCTGTTTGGAGCAAGTGAAAAAGAACTTTACTATTATTGACCATTTTTATTCAGCCCAACAATCAGACATCTCTAAAGAACATAAAAAGAAATCTTTGGTCTACTCATATTTAAATGTCATTCAGGTGATAATGATGGGAGTTGCTAATTGTCCCCAATAATAAGAGCCCTGGAACACTTTGTTCAATTTCAAGTCCCTCATTACTAGATATTTGCAAACTTCTATAAAAAGCAGTCAGAAGGGCTAAAGGCTAAAGTGATTCATTCATAGGAAAAGGTCAAAAGAACATCAAGAAAGGCAAAAAATTAATCCTCATTAATCTAGTCTCAGATTATTCAAAATCAGGGCTTTGTGAAAGTCATGGAAAACCTGCACTTTGACAGTCTAGGCATTAATGATTTTGCATTAAATGATGATCAAGGGTTACTGGTACGGTTCAGATGGATAATTGTTAAAAGGCAAGATAGTCCATTCTGAATAATTTTGGGGCAGAATAATAAATTAATTATATCTTGGTATGTTTGTTCCTCAATTTTGTACATACCAAAAAAAACCCCAAAATCCCTTATATTTTATTCACTTCAGTCAGGGATGATCTGATGTCTAGAAAACTGATTAATGCTAAGCACATTCAAAATTGGCTAATGTATAAAACATAATGGTAAGATTTACATTTACAATAAGATTTTCAAATAATTGAAATATATCTGAGATGTGTGTGTGTGTGTGTGTGTAGATGTTAACACCTTATCATATATATGTATACGATAAGGTGCTAATATCAGGGTTAATATCCAAAATTCATAAATAACTCATACAGCATAATAGCTAAAAAACAAATAATCCAATTTAAAAAATAAGTAAAGGACCTGAATAGATATTTCTCCAAAGATATGCAAATGGCTAACAGGTATATGAAAAGGCGCTCAAAGTCACTAATCATCAGGGAAATGCAAATCAAAATCACAGTGAGATATCACCTCAAACCTGTTAAGATGACTATTATCTAAAAAACAAAGATTAACAAGTGTTGGCAAGAATGTGGAGAAAAGGAAACCCTTGTGCACTGTTAGTTGGAATGTACGTTGGTGCAGCTATGATGGAAAACAATATGAATGATCCTTAAAAAATTAAAAATAGAATTACCATTTAATCTAGCAATCCCACCGCTGGGTATATAGCTTCAATTGAAATCAGGATCTCAAATAAAAATCTACACTCTCATGTTCATTGAAGCATTATTTACATTAGCAAAGACTTGGGGGGGAAAAAAACACCTAAATGTCCATTAAAGAATACATGACAAAGAAATTGTGGTAAATACATACAATAAAATATTGTTCAGCCTAAAAAAAGAAGGAAATCCTGTCATTTGCAACAACTTGCATGGACCTAGTGGACATTATGCTAAGTGAAATAAGTCAGACACAGAAATACAAATACTGTATGATCTCACTTACTTGTGGAACCTGAAATAGTCAAACAAACGCAAGCAGAGGGTAATACTATGGTTGCCAGTGGCTAGGAGGAGAGGAAAATGGGGAGGTGTTAATCAAAGGGTACAAAGTATTAGATATGCAAAGGAAGTTCTGGACTTCTACTGGACAACGTATGGCCTATGAATAATGTTAAACAGAAAACCACAGGCCCAAAATGGTGTACCTTGTGCTAAAGCTTATGATACCAAACCTAGATTTAATACCTGACTTAACTGCTGTTTCAACTTTCCTAGAAATATAATCTTAATCAGCCAGTCTGGAATTTTCTGGTAAACGTTAATGAGGTAATCTGTCACATGGGCCCTCTCCCTCTCCTACCCCCATAGAGAAAGAAAAGGCAATCTGCATGATAAAAACACTTGCCATTCCCTTCACCCAAAAATAAGATGTTTTGGTCTAAAACTAATCCTTTCTTTTCTTTTGTTAATAGCTCCCTTGGTCCACCCTTCTTCCTATAAAAACCTTCCATTTTGTATAACCTCTCAGATCACCTTGCTAGTTGCTAGGTGGAATGCTGCCAGACTGATGAATCACTTAATAAAGCCAATTAGATCTTCGAATTTACTCGGTTGGATTTTGTTTTTAATATTAATAATACTCTATTGTATACTTGAAACTTCGCTAAGAAGGTAGATCTTAAGAGCTCTTGACACTAAAGGAAACAAAAAAACAAAGGAAATGGGAAGAAACTTTGGAGGTGACGGGTAAGTTCATGGCACTGATGATGATGATTTCGTGAATGTATAATTATCTCCAAACACATCAAGTTGTCTACACTCAATGTATATACCTTTTTGTATGTCAATCATACTTCAGTAAAGTAGTTTTAAAAAAATGAAGTAAAATAGCAAAAAAATTAGATTTCTAATCAAATGACTGCTTGGTGAAAATATAGTTAGAACAAAGGTGAGATCGTTTCATTCAAGTAAGGCTAATCTGACCCGAATTTTAAAGAGACAGGGTACAATTATTTCCATCCATCAGGCATTGATTCTTGTTAGCTTTAATTAAGGTCACTTTCTCCCCTTGGCCTTAGATATCGAGATACATAGTTGACTTGCAGGTCATAGCATTACCTATTCAAATTATACACTGAGCAGTGTTCCTTCTTAAAGCATCATCTCCAATGACTTGATGGCGTAATACATTGTTTTCTACTACGCGGCAATGTACAAACTTAAATGAGATTTTAAAGTAGTGATTACTGAATTTCTAAAGAAGACATAATAAGAATGGACATATTTTGTTTTTTATGAAACAGTATCCCTATTTTATTTTCATGTTAAGTAATTATTAGGTTGGTGCACAAGTGATTACAGTTTAAAAGGTTAAAAATAATTGCAAAAACCGCAATTACTTTTGCACCAGCCTAGTAAGTAATTTATTCTTCCAACTCTACCACATGTGAAGCACTGTACTAGGCACTGGAGAGTTCCTAGTAAACATGTAGCAATCCTCCCCTTCACAGAGCATTCTGCAATAGTGGAATGACATAGCCCACATTTGTTACAACAGTCTCACCTTGAGATTTGTCCAATTAGTGAATTTCTCTGAAAACCTGGTATGGCTCATGTGGTTAGTCAAGATATACAAGTCTCATAACGTCTCCCAAGGAAATAAGAATTGTATAATGTGATTTAATAGGTGGATGTTTAAAGAACATGTAAATTAATTGTCCATTTGATTATTTTCTTGCAAGGAGATTGTGCATGGCCCGTAGCATAAAGTTATTTCAAATGGATATTAGCTGTTCTTCACCTTGGTTTTGAGCCCAAGTATTTTGATGAGAATACCACTATGAAATTATAATAAAAGTCAATAGGGAAATAAAAATTTGCATTTAATTTCTACTTTACAAATCTCTCAAGTGTATCTCATACAAAAAACACATCACAAATATAGTCCTAATGATTTTAAAAAGGGAAGAGAAAGGTTTCAAAAAATTAAATAAAGCAAACAATAAAATAGACGAGACAAGAAAAGGCTGACATGATTATAAGTAGGTTCAATGAGGAAACCTGCTTTCATTCACTTTCACCAACAATTACTGAGGTCTCCCAGGTACGAGGCACCGTGCCAGGTTGGAAGAAAATACCAGGATAAGTAAGCAATAGCGGTGCTCCACGGGGTTGCACAATTTTGTGGGGATTTATTTTCTTCTCTTTCTAATATCTCTAACTCAGGATGCATAAAAAGCATCTGATTCTAAATGAGTAGCCGGCCCTCCCCGCATATTACAGGGTTATTTGAGAGTTAATGAGAGGTTTAAAAGGAGAAATTAAAACATTCACAAGAGTCCTCCTTTGGTCAGACTCTCACACAGTGATTGAGCTTTTCTGTTGCATTTTCACGGCAATATCGCTCTGTGTCGTTTGTGAGTTTGTCTCATCAGTGAGAAGAATCTCGTTGTGCCACCCACCAGGCACACACATGCTAATCACCGTTAATTGCCTACAATTGAGATCAGCAGACTGTTCACTGAGTACAGTGATGGGTACTTAACTTACTGGCACTGAGGTTTCCTGCGTGCCCATTTCCACTAATGGATCGTTTGTCCTGGAAACTGGAAGTCCCAGCATCAATCACATAAACCAGACTCAGTAGCAAGAAGTGTTTACCTTCATCTTCACCTCCAGAAAAAGGACAATATGGACAGGCTAGGCGATTACATCTGGCCAGAAGGCGGGCAGCCTCTGTGGAGAGTCAAAGTCCTTTGCTCCACTGGTAGAGCTCAAGAAAAAGCAACTCCCAGAGCAGCAAAACATTCTGAATCAGAGAGGATGATAAGAGGCAGAATCTCTCACTGCCATCCTTTTGTTTACAGGTTCCCTGTCATCATGCCACAGCAGTACAGGAAAAGTCAAAGGGTGCCTCCAGAGATTACTATAGTGGCAGGACTTCTTCCTAACTGCCTCAAAAACTACTTCCTTTTAAGAAGTTATTGTCATTGTAAATATGGAGACAAAAAAGTCATGGTGATCAGAGACTAACATGACAGTATATGGTCCTGATGCAGAAAAAATGAGGAAACTATTCCTTCCATCACAAATCCCTGTGCCTATATATCTTCCACCAGTGGTCAGAGGTGGCATAACTGCACCTGTATTTGGTGTGACTTACCTTTCCTTACAGTCATGGAATATATCTCTAATACAGACTCCTCTTAAAGAGGGGAACTTCCCGGGGGTTTATTAGATCTCCTGCATACAGTGAACAGTATAACCTTATTTCTTACAATCCCCAGCCACCCTACCTTCTCCTCCCATGACGACTATTTATCATTAAAGCTTTTTCAGGATATTAAAGAAAAAATTATTCTGACCCTTGTCAAAACAGTAAGGAAGGCTTTTTTCAAGACTACGTATCTGTGTTAGATGTTAAGTCCACCACAGTAGGGGTGAGAGATTGGGCTTGACTTCAAATACAGCAAAGTCAGCTGAGGATTTATAGCCACTGAGCAGAATGAGGAGTGTCAATGGAGAAATCAAGGGTAAAAGAATTCTTGCTAAATTGACTTAATAGTATTCCTGAGGAAGGCAAGAATGATCAGGCCAGGGTGATCAGGTATCTAGGATGGGAGCATGCCAGCTAAACGGACTTAATAGGATTCTTACTAAAACTGGACTCAGCAGACTGAAGAGAGGGCCCAAGTCAGGGCCTAGTCAAAAAGAGGGCCTGGAGGATCCTGTCTAAAGTTTGGTCAAGGAGAGAGTGTTTGTCAAGGGGAAGCAGTGACCCTTATCATAGATCACCCTGTGTTTAGAGATAACAAAAGTTAATAGCGAAGTCCTTAGAAGTAACTTCCTTACTGGAGTTTCCTAAATCAACAAGCCAGCTAGAAGAAAAAGAAGCCCTGCTCCAAGTGGCTTGAGAATGGGTTTACGAAAATAGATTATCTATTTTTATAGGTTATATTTTTAAATATTTCTTCACCCTTCCCTCCCCAATTCACCTCCTTTGATCTGTGCAGGTATTTCTCTCTCCCTCCAACTCTTGTAACTATCTCCTCCATAATCCAGCCAGTCCCCTGTTCCAACTGGTAGTTTCCCTGATCTTCATAAATATCTTTATTTTACCATCTACACACTTCCATCAGCAACTGTCTTAACACAATTATTTAGGTTTGATTTCATATCACTTTTTTTTTTTTTTTAAGTTTCTGGATCCAGGCCAGTTATTGTAAACTAAGCCTGAAATATTATTGTCCCTTCTTGAATTTTGTCCTTGTTTTTGTTTCAGGTTCTGTGAGTGTTTTCTAAACTCTCAAGCTACATACCCTTTCTCCAAGGTAAAGTCCAATATTACCTCTAGGATGTGATTCTTCTATTTCTTTGATTCAAGTGAGACTTCAAATGATGAGTGCCTTTGCAGGAGTTAGAGAAAAGAAAAAAGACTCCTTTACAAAATGAGGTGCTAGAGTCTACAAATTCTTATAGAGAGTAGGCCCCATGAGTGTTTTTGCATTCTTTTCTTCAGGCCTCATATTTATAAATTATCAATTGATGGCATGTGATTCTCAATAATCAATGTCCTCATTTTTTTTAAGTATTTTCATTCCCTTTGTCTCCAATAACTGCAATATCCCATCCTTTTTCCCCCATGCTAAGCACCTGAACTTGAGTATTAACTTGATCCAAATGGTATTGTTCTATACATCTAACTTCTCACTTTTTCCACAAAACATGTGCATATTATATCAATCCATTTTGATATTTGTAGATCAAATTCACTCTTTTTAATTGTGATGAATTATTCTATTTTTTGTATATATATAGTAATATTGTCTTATCGGACATTTCCATTGTTTCAAACTCTTTACTATTAGAAGTAGTACTCTGATGTATATATCCTTATCCAGGCTTATTTGGGTACCTAGCTAAGAGTTTTTCTGAGATCTACCAAGGAACAGTACTGCTCCATAATTTATGCACACTTGATTCTGCTAAATACTCAAGCTGGTCCTCTGAATGGTTGGTCAATATCTTTTGCTTCCAATAGTGAATGAGAGTTTCTATTCCTTCGTGTCCGCAGTAGCCTGAAAGCTATCTGATTTTTAAGTTTTACTTTTATGATGAATATGCAAAATCATGTCTCATTTTAATTTTTAATTTTATGATTACTAATAAATATGAGCACTTTCCCATATAATTATTAGCCATTCAAGTTTTCTTTCTGTGAATTGTCCATTCATACCCTACATTCACTTCTATATTGGGTTGCCTGGTACTTTCTTCTTGATTTGCAGGGATTCTTTAAACTTTTAAGTTTTAATTCTCTTTATTTACATATTTTAAAAACATATTATTCTAGTTGTTTGTTTTTAATGTTTACATATGGTACCCATTGTTAAACAACAGGAGTCTTTAATGTTACTATAATCAAATCCATTAATCTTCCTCTATTTGTGATTAATCCATTTGTTTCTTGTTTAAGAAATCTCTCCCAGATACAAGGTCATAATTATATTTTTCTGAATTTTGTTCTAACAGTTGTGTAACATTTTCTTTCATGTATGGGTCTTTAATCAATTTTGATCTTAATTTTTTTTAGTTACAAGGATAAACTCCATTTCCCAATAGAATTTATTAAATAATCCTTTTTCTACTTAGTTATGAAGCCACCACTACTGTGCATGTGTGTACGAGGTCAGACAATTAAGTTCACAAACTCATCCTAGAAAAAATGCTACATACCTCATTGCTGAATATCACTATGGTCACCTTCGAAGTACTCCCCTTGGGAAGCTATGCACCAATGCCAGCACCTAGTCCAGCCTTCAAAACAATTTTGGAACTCTTTCTCTGGAATGGCAATCAGAGCTGTTGTCATATTACCCTTGATGTCCTGAATGTCATCAAAATGTCTTCCTTTCAATATTTCCTTTATCTTCGGGTAAAGAAAGAAGTCATTGCGGGCCAGATCAGGTGAGTAGGAAGGGTGTTCCAATACAGTTATTTGTCTACTGGCTAAAAACTCCCTCACAGACAGTGCCGTGCGACCTGATACACTGTCGTGATGCAAGAACCATGAATTGTTGGCGAAAAGTTCAGGTTGTCTAACTGTTTCACGCAGCCTTTTCAGCACTTCCAAATAGTAAACTTGGTTAACTGTTTGTCCAGTTCATACAAATTCATAATGAATAATCCCTCTGATATCAAAAAAGGTTAGCAACATCATTGTAACAAGTTCATGAATTTAATTGTCAGAACTCGTAAGTGCTTAATATTTGAATAAAGATTTGGAGGCTAAGACTGATCTCAGTTTATTTCCTCATTTATAAAACAAAGGGTATTGACTATATCAGTGCTGGTCAAAGTAGTTGGTAATGACTTGTTTATGCCACACGTCAAGAGATAAGGAACTTACACCAGAAAGTTCTTACTTCAAGAAAGTCTTCTGGGGGAAAAAAAAAAGGTGACTATGATCATTGGAGATGATTTCTAGATTCCTTTTTAACTTTAAATGTGGTAATCTCATTGATAGTGATTTATAAAGTTTTCTAATTTTATAAAAGTTCTAAATGTCAGAAGTTTTGGTATAATTTACAGTCCCCTTTAGTGCATAAAAGCTGTTCCTATTAATTTTTCAAGTTTCTTAAATCACTCTGATTCTTTATGGTTCAAAATTCTAAACAATTTTGTTTCCTCTCACACATAAACACTTTTTACTAAGTCATCTTTACAGAAGGGGGAAGGGAAAGCAGAAAGCATACATAAATTAGAGGAAAATAAAATGCATCAGCATTTCTGCCCCAATGGCACAAGAAAGTCAGTTGGAAAAACACTAGATTAGTTGATAAATTGTAGAACCCAGAAAGTCAGCACAGCTCCATTTTACTTAATTAAGCACATCATTCTAATACATGTTTCCTGGGAAACCACTTCATAGAGAAAATAAGTTTATCCTCAAGATATATTTTTCATCTATAAACTTCCTTCCTGTTAGACAATCTGAGTAGTTGATCTTTTTCTTCTCAATCCAAACCTCTTTGTTTAGATGCATGTTCCATTACACGTGTTCCATTACACGCATTCTTCTGTTGGGAAGAATTGGAGTCAACACATAATTACACAGTGTTTACCACCAAAGTGAGGGGAAAAAAGATAAAATAGTTAATGGTGTGTGTATTTCAGCATTGTGGTAAGAGAAAAGAACGTGAGCGACATTTTAAAAATGCTCCTTTGTATCCTTCTACCACCAACTCAAATTGTCCTGCAAATTTACCTGTGGAGTTTCTTCAAACTATAGAAATAATTCGATAGAAATAATGTATACAATAATTCTGATAATACAATAGGGCTGGAGTTGAACTTAGATGTGAATAACCTTTTCAAAACTCTAGGTGACAGTTACAGAAATCTGCTAATCATGCATGGTTTGCAAAGACAATGTACCATTCTCCAGCCCAACTACATATTCAGTTTTTGAACTAATTAACAACACCCTATTAAGTTGTCCAGCATATTATTGAAACCCACCCCGCCATATGCTCAGTGACAATGAACACACTTTCCAAAGCAACCTACTCTGATTTTACAGTTCAGAGTACAAGAGATGCCTTCAAAATCAGTCTCATGAAAATTTCCAGAAATTGGTCCCATCCCTTTCCAACGAAGCTATTTAAAACAAGTCAAATTTATTTCACCCAGGATGGCCTTTCAAATATTTCAAGTAGATTCCCTTCTGAAACATCCTTTTCCATACCCGACAACTTCAGCTCCTCAACCTTTTTCTGTATGGCAAAGTTTTCAATCCCTTTCACTAATTCTGTTCTTGCCCCCTGAACACACTGCAGTTTGTCTATATCTGCTCTTAAAAGACATGCCTAGAACAGATGAAATCCTTCATAGGAAATCCTCTCAGATCCTAGGATATCAAAACTAGTTTTCTCTCAATCTAGATGCTATGCTTCAAGAAATACATTGTAATATTTTACTTGCACTATCCTTTGCGGAATCCATAGCACACAAGTAGCTCACATTTAACTTCAATCACTTAAAATTCCTAAATTGACAAGCTACTTGCCAGAAATGTATACCTGCCACCGAGAGGTGAGGAATGATTCGGCCACACCTGGCAAGTCAATGAACCCATATGAAGACAATATTTCTGTTGCTACAATTTCTTCCTTCAGATATAAAAGAAACAGATTCCTTCTTTTTTAACTGTCAAGTGTTGGAAATTGTTAATTCACGTGAATTAGGAGAGAGAAATCCCTGTTTACCATATAATCTGATCTTTCCACAACCAGGCAAAAGCCAGGAGAGAAAGCATTGCCTAATGAATAAGATGCTCGAAATGAATAAAAAGGGTAGAAGATATACTGATTCCAGAAATATCCAAGGAGGGTGTTCAAGGTGTCTCTTATTCCCAACCAACTGTGCATTCAGTTTTTGCTTTACCCTAAAGACGACAAGTTGTGTTGAAGTATGCCTATCAGTATTCCACTAACAGATATGTCTCTCCCTTTTTGCTATTTTGTTCACATTTATCTTAAGAATCATGGTCTCCTAGGGCCATCTATGACCTCTTGGTCTTGATTCCAGAACCACCTTTCTTATCTGATATTATGGATTTTGAGTGGATCTAGGTCATCCCTGTTTATCATATAATATCCTTGCCTCTGGCATGCACCTGCCTTTCTTGTAAAACAATCTTTTTTGAACCTTCTCTTAAGTTCCTTTTCCATGCCCCCATTTTTAAACACATTCATGCCATGCATATTAACTCCTTCTTACCATCTCAACTCATACCTTTCAGGAAGCACTCTCTGAAACCTCTTCCTTATCCTGAACCGAAAAGCTCAGAAGTTCCACTGAGCAAAGTTTCTTTTATATCAGTGTCTAAGGCTGCAGTGATGCACTCTTCACCTAATCCAAGATCTGTTCTCTCAGCTACTCTGAAAGAGATAAGCTGTTCTATTAACAAACAGGGCAGGCTGTGTCCTCCTGGCTATCTCCAAACTGAACTACCTGTATTTCCACTAATTAAATTGTGCTCCCTGGACTGGAAAACCAGAGCTTGAACTTGATGTATCCTTCTAAACTTATAATCACTCTTTCTCTTTAAATCCACTTAGCAGCTGACCTCAAAATAACAGAATTTTCCCTCAGGCCTCTGGATTCTTTCTTCCAGGAACCCATTTTGGTTGTTCTCTTTGTGCCCCCAAAGTTTGGATGGGACCCAAGTTCATCTCTAAAAGGATCTCTCCAATGCAACATCATCTTTTCCCAGATAATTATGATTTTTTTCCCTTCATATAGTCATTCAGAAAGATTTCTAATTCTCCTCTATCTCTCCATTTTCACTTGGAAGGGAAAACCGCTTTCAGTCGCTGGTGGCTTAAAAAATAATAATTTCTTATTAAAAACAGTCAAATATAACCACATTAAGCAGCCGTATGCAACATATTTTAAAACAGCATACCAGATTAAACATATAAAAATATTTTTCCAAAGGGTAAATGTAGGTACCATAAGATTTCTATTTCAAATTAGCTCACTTGACAAGTCAAAGCCCTCTGGTCTAAGATCATGAATAATGTAAATCATAAACAACTTAGTGATGGAGAGAGGCTCTGTGCCAACACAACAGTGAGCACTCGAACTACTAGCCTGTCCATTTACCCAGCATCTGCTGAGAAAACAGGCGCTCGGTGAGAATAAGAGGGAACAAAAGAGTTTATATCCTCTGGTTCTCCTTCCCTGTCCTTCAGGCCCCAAGATTCACATCATGGATGGCATTTCCATCAAGATTAGACTGCTCCTCCTTCCGGAATGTGGCAAACATGGGAAAAGTTGGAGATCTACTCCTAATAGCAAAACAAATCCAATTATGTACCAGCAATTTTAATGCCTTTCGAAGATTGAAGTGACTCACTAAACCTCCGACTGTAAAGATCCAAGGAGCGTGTTTATTTATTTATACCATGCCTCTCTCCAAATAGGATTTGAGGCAGCTCAGTGAGCATGTTAATAATGCTTATTCTCAAGGCCCTATTTACTGTTATGCGGTAGATATCATTACCGCTGTTTGTTCTTACATCTCACTTTGGGGAGGGTTAGTTGTTTGTGGAATTTTCTGAAATTCAGAAGGGACTTAAAGTCTGACTTCCTCTACTCCCACAAGATTTTGATCATGGGAAGGAAAGAACCCAAACATTGGGGACAAGTTGGGGGGTGGGGGCCGTCACCATGGGAGGTGAAGGTGAGACAAGCACAAAGGATTCTAGGATCCTCAGTCAAGTGTTGATGCACAGAGGTCAGTGCCCAGAGGAGGCCCCTGTCTCAAAATGAAACTGTGAGAATAATGGAACGTTCCTGTTCCTGACACCAGAGGATGGTGCCTGTTTATTGGATTATTAAAATGTTATTCTCGACATTTGTGATTAAGGCACTGTGAAGTTTGGAAGCCTCTGCTGTTTAGAAATAACTGTTTCTCACATTTCAGCATGTGAACTCAGGCCAAGAGAGAAAAAGCATTGACTGAGAGCTCACCGGGTATCTGGTACTCTGCTCAGTAGTGTATTAATACATACAACCTTTCAACCGATCCCTATAAGAAATCTGTCAGACTGGAGCTATTGCTCCCCTTTTGTAGATGAGGAAACTGATGCAGAGAGAGGGAGCTACTTTCTCAAAAGAGAGGCAGCTGGTAAGCAATGACACCGGAAGTAGATAGAGCTTGGACCTATTTCTGGCCTGCAGATGACTTACATTTGTGCTAGTGACTGATACCCAACATGCATTTAGCATATAGTAGGTGCAAGGCTAATGTTTGCTTGCAAGAATGACACAAACTACAAAAACACCTCGTTAAATAGATATTGACTGTGTGCCTACTATGTGCTAGACACTATGAATCAACATAGCATGAATTCTACACTAACACTGCAATTCAAATATAAATCAGCTTTAATCTATGAAAATGAAATTAGGGCAGCAGGGAGGCCATAACTGAGCCTATTAGAATACATCCCATAAGAGAAAGAGCAGGCAGGAAAAATGAGGTGAAGGGATGATGAGATAATGTAATTTTAAAATTGGTTCCTGTTCTCCTGAAACACTTTTAAGATTTTACTGCAAAATTACACAGTCATCAAGAATATGCCATTTTTAAAAGACTTTCTCACTTGGGTCAGTGCATAAATAATAATACACGTTTAAAAATGCATGACTATTCATTAAACCATTGACCACTTCCAGTCTATTGAGTACATAAGTATTTTAAAAATTACTTTAATACATATTTACCCAATAGACCAGAAGACTTCCTTTGGTACATGATGTGCATTTTAAAAGCTGCCTGCGTCAGGAGTTCTGATCTGAACCAGAGTCTGCTGCCAACTACATAATATGCATTTTAAAGAACAACCTAATTATGTGCTTACCCAAGAGAACAAAGTTAATACTGAGGGTCAATAATTATTACCTTTCTTTACTACCTTTTATTCTTTTCTGTCAAATGAAATGGAAGCAAAAAAGTTTATATCTGCCCTCTTGTCTTATTTTATTTTGAGAACTAGTATCCCAGTGCCTTTCTCACCCCTACCTTCAAAATAAAGAAAGAAAGAAAGAAAGAAGGAGGAGGAGGAAGAGAGATAGGGAGAAGGAAAAAACTTAAAAAGAACAAAACTATGTGTGATTAAAATTAAGTGCCATATATGCGAAATCTAAAGAAAAGAATAAGTGAATGAACTAATCAGAAACAGTTTTGGAGACATAGAGGAAAAACTGAGAGTTGCTAGATGGGCGAGGGGGTGGGTGTAAGGGGGAAGGTGAGGGGATTAGAAAACAATCAGTAACCACAAGATGGCCACGGGGTTTGAAAATTAATCTGGGGAATGTAATTTAGTGGTTACCAGAGGGTAAGGGGGTTGGGGGGTGGGAGATGAGGGTAAGGGGGATCAAATATATGGTGATGGAAGGAGAACTGACTCTGGGTGGTGAACACACAATAGGATTTATAGATGATATGATACAGAATTGTACCTGAAATCTATGTAATTTTACTAACAATTGTCACCCCAATAAATTAAAAAAAAAAAAAAGCTAGAAAAAGAAAAAAAAAATTTAAGTGCCGGGTTTATAGCAAATGTGGAAGGTCAAAAATCTATCCTTTGATGTATATTATTTTTCCCTTTCTGTCTAGTAATAATTTAATCTATATACTCTTTAATTCCAAAATTTGCTAGTCTCTTCTGTTTATTTACATTTCTATTAGGTTGGTGCAAAAGTAATTGTGGTTTTTGCAATTATTTTTAACCTTTTAAACTGCAATTACTTTTGCACCAACCTAATAGAACTATGATCACCTTTCCCCTTTCCTACGTGAGACATAATGGTATTGGTTCCTTTCTCTACTTGCACAAAAAGATAAAGGTCCTTCATTATCTAATCATTGAGTCTGTTTTCACTGGCAGGATGTGGGAGGGGGAGGTTCTCAGGAGAAAATCCATTCTTGTTTACACAGATGTAAAATAAAAAGCTGTATTTTTAACAGACAAACTAATTCACCAGGTTCTCCACTCACTGTCCTCATATTGTGACACTGTCAGCAGTATCACCTCACCTATGTGGGACCTGAAAGACCAACAGAGCAACCTTGAAACCTTTCTATAGAAATGGCTTCTCCCTTAATTTCTGGTGACATATTACCACCCATTTAGGTCCAAAGAACACACCTAAAATGGAAATAATCACTTAGTATCTAAGTATTAGATGTCAGCTAGTTGTAGAACACTGGGTTAGATGTTTGTGAGTACAGATGGCCACTGTCTCCACTACTCCCAAGTTCTGTTCTCTGTCATGTGATAGCAGACTTATGATGGTATTTATTTTATTTTTAAAAATCCACTTTAAAAATCCACTTTCTCTCTTCACCATTACTCCTCCATTGTCCAATCAATTACATTCCATCTACAGAAAGAAAACATAGAAATCTTTCACAATTTCACAAAAATTTTCAATTTCAAGAATTTTCTGCCTTCTATTCTAGATGTGTTTATTTCAGTCAGCCTAGAGAGATGAATTCAGGTTTGTTAAAGATGAATAAAAAGGCCAACTTCTAGTTTTCTTCCTATCACTCTTTATTTAGCATAGACTCAGGGAGGTGGATTAGAGCCCATGCATCCTTCATATGCCAAAATACCATTCCTAAATGTCAATGTAATGATTCAACATAAGCATCAATCAAAATATTGCATTTTGAAGCTAGATCAAACTTCAAAAAGACATGAAATTCAAATAAAATGTATGTTATATTCTATTTGTCCTGCAACTAAAAAAACATGTTTTCATCCAAATAGAAAATAAGAAAGACTTCCATCATCAACTAATTATAAAGACCTTCAATTATCACATCCAACTTTTTAAGCTTCATCTTACAAATTCCTTTTCACGCATGTCTATGCTTCACACACCACTCCATTCTCACTTCTCCCCTCACCACCCCATTGAAGCTATTCTCAGCTAAGGGCATCCATCTCTTCCCGCTCCTATATGAAAGGGACTTAGCCCTTATCTTACATGCTCTGAAATCACTAATATGAAAACTGAACATTACCCTTGCCCATTCATGAAATCCTCTTCTCCCCTGGTAATTATAAAGACACTCCTTCCTGTCCATTCTCCTACATATTCAAACTTCTCAGGCATCAATGCCTACTCCTTAAATATGTTGTGTGCTCCTTCACATTCTATATAGTTCCCTGGGCAAGCCCCTGAAGGCTATGCTTTCAACTGCCACTTACATGCTGATGACTTCCAAGTATTTACCTCCAATCCAAAAAGTTTACTCTTGAATTCCTTCTTGACATGTCCACCTGGATAGTCCCCAAATTCAAACAGATCAAAAAACAAACTCATCCTCTTTAAACCTAAATCTCTTCTTCTCCTTATAGTTTCTCTTTCAGAAAATGACATCTATTTAGTTCCTAAAGTCAGGAACACCTAGCAGAATGCCATAACAGATTAAGAACCTCTTGCTTGTAATGATACCTGTCTTACTATAATTTGTTTCTGCTAATTTTTATTTCTCACATGACATAGTGAGTTTATCATTGATTTCCTCGAAATGGCATCCATGAAAGGTTTGGTGAATGAATAAAGAGAAACTGAATTTATCTAGGAAAACACTGATAACCACAAAAGTTTTCCTTTAGAATTAAGTAGATCATGCCCACTCTACAGGATTTGCGTCTGTGTGAACACTGCTGCATCCAGCATCTGAAACAGCCTGGCATATACTCATACTGAGTGCTCAATATACTCATTTGTTAAATGAAGGAATAAAAGTGAATTTTGAGAGAGACTCTATTTTCCACATTTTTCACAAGAAATCTAAAATCCTAATTACAGTGTACATTAGTTATCTATTACTACATAATAAATCACCCCCAATGTTGTAGACTTCAGTTGCTCTAAACAACCTTCATTGTCACATAGATTCTGTGGTTCAAGAATCTCGGAGATGATTAGCTGGTTTCTCGGGCACTGCGTATCTCAAGGCTGCAGTCAATTCAAGGCTCAACTGAGAAGAACCTTCTTCCTAGTTTCCTCACATGGTTGTTAGCAGGATTCAAATCCTTGAAGCTTGTTTGACTGAGACCTTAATTTTTCATGAGCTCTTAGCCAGAGGCCTCCCTTGTTGTTCATTTTCTTGTGTTTGCCACACAGGCAATGTGGCAGCTTGCTTCATCAGAGCAAGAGACAGAGCAAGAGAAAAGGCCAGCAAGATGAAAGTCACAGTCTTTTGTAATCTAATCATAGAAGTGACATCCATCACTTTTGCAGCATTTTATTCATTAGAAGCAAGTCACTAGGTTCAAACACACTCAAGGAGAGAGGATAACATAAGACCATGAACACCAGGAAGGCAGGGTTGGAGAATGTTCATTGGGACCTATGTCACAAGCTGACCACCATATCATGCTTAGATACTCTCCTAAGGAAATGGAAAATCATCGTGAGCAGAAGAAACATTGGGGCTTATGGACACAACTAGAACTGCACTTGTATAACTGTCTCAACCATGTGAGGAAACGGACACCCCTTCCTACCATTATTAGAATAAAATGAAATTTTTTTCCTAGGGACAAAGAAAAAGCCTATCTTCTCTTTTCTCTATACTCAGAAATGTCTTTAAGAATTAGGGTTAGTGGCAAGCATTTTTTTAAGCGCCTGTAGTCCACATCTAGACTTTCCCCTTCCCTTCTCTACACAGGCCAACCACCTATATATAATGGCAACGGGATGCTTGACTCCCCTGTCAATTTATTCAGTCTGATTTTGAGCTGGACTCACAGTTGAAGACCGGATGTAGATGCAAAGGTCAATATCTGTCTGGCTACAACTTCCCCAGACAAATGACCTATCGACTAACTCATAGGTAAATCCCCATCAACAGTTTCAAACTCCACATAACCTCAAAGGACATTAAATCTACTTATTTGTCTTGCTTAGTATCCACAGTAGATGAAGAAGAATTTAAAAACTTGATTAGATGAATAGTGGTTGGTTGTAGGAGTCAACTCAATGATTTGTTTGGTAGAATTTGGACAAGTTTGGAAACTAATAGAATCATATGTGGGCATTTAGAGTGTTCAGAGGATTCTTTTGGTCATGGATGATTAATACGGCTTGGTTAAAAGATTTTATAGGCTTCCATATATAGCTTCTAAGGCAAAGGCTGACTTTCTATATATTTAGCACCAGGATGATCTAGTCATTGTTTCCCTTTCATACTGCAAAATCAAAACCTTGCCAGAAAATGAGAACAAAGAAGAGTTCGAGTTCTTATTGAAAGACAGTGAATTTAAGATGGCTGATTGTGAGTTAATCGTCTCTGAGCATTTCTGGAATTGCTGCTTGTGCACTTTCTTACTGTTGACAGGATCCCTAATACTGACGCTGGGAATTGTTTCAAGGAAGATCATGCAATTCAGTTTTGTATCCTTTTTTCTAGACCTGTAAGTGTGGCAGTAATTTATTCTCTTTTGCTCTTGGAGTAAAGTTTATATATTAGTAGCCTTGAATTTGGGGACTCACAAAGAGGTGGGGAGGGATTGGAACTAGAGAGCAGTTCAGTGCTTCTTCTGTCAAAGAAACCCTGAAGAAAATGAGGAAAGAAACTACAAAATAGGGAAGGAGAGGAAGTACATTAAGATTCAAAGGCTATGACTTGACAACAATCTAGTATGGCAGCCTTAGCATGGGAAGGGCTGTGGTCTGTGAATTATAATCCTACCTCTACCTCCATCCTGCTGTATCATCCGGGGGCTATGCTTTGTAATCTACAAAACAGGATTATTAAAGTGTTGATTTGTAAGAGCCATTCCAGCTATAAAATTCTCTACTGTGACCTGGTAGAGGAGACTCAATCAAATGGTGAAGTGGGTAAATGTCAAGCCTATAACCTCTGAATCAGCTTACATTTCCCAAAGAATTCTCTCCAACCTCCAGATCTTTTCCTGGGTGAATATGTTCATTACTCAGGCAACTGGTAATTAGTGCTACATACTTCACTATAAAGATGTTAGCTAATAATGGCTAAATGAATAACCCTTCCAACGAGTAATAGCATTTCAAACACAAATGGATTTTCAAAGACTAAAACATCATGACCCAAAAGATTGAATTATAATGGTGAAATGGGAAGAAGTAGAGTTAATTTTTGGAGCATAAATAATTATCTACCCTACTTACTCATGAAGCTGTCCTGAATGATTTGTCTAGAGTGCGAAGTTCAAGGTAGAAAGAGTTGAAAGAATGCTATATTAGGAGAGTTTAAAAGCACAGACTTAGAATTAAATCCTTTTTCTATCATTTGCTAGCTGTTTGAGCAATTTACTAATCTGTCTGATCTTAAATTTTCTCATCTGTAAAATGGGATTAATAATGTCCATGTCTCAGAATAATTTTAAAGAATAAAGAAGCCAATATATCTGACACATGGTACCCATGTAACAACTGCTATCGTTATTATCACCTCTTCTCAGGGAACATAGTGATGAACCCCATTTTAAAAATCAAATGATATTATTGTCACTCCTCTATGGAGACCCATAAAAAACACTGCTATTTTATGAAGTGAGTATACAATATAAGATCTTACCCTGTAAAATCAAATCTTTCTACTTTCAATGGAGAGCTCGTAGTCCCTCGTTAATAATGGAGAGTTTCCCTAAATCTTCAAAATTATCTGTCTTGTTTAGGTAATCTTTAAATGATGGAAATCAATTTAATTGAAATGGAAAAGAACTGGCCCCATGCTATGAATCAAATAAGTACAAAGGAGAAATTAATCCAAAACAGAAGCTCCTGGGATCCACACACTTCATTAGCCTTGAGACACTGACTACTCAATATCACTACTACTGTAGCATTACTTTACTATTTAAATCCCTTATGTTTTATTCAGACCTATAGATTTTGCCTTAAAAAAAAACAGTATTGAGGAACTATGGGGCATTGGGTTAGGGGAGAGTTCCTCCTACCAACAAGAGCCAAGAGGAAGCCTCACACAGGGAGGCCTGCATATTCAAAGTAAATACCCTCGCCCTCCTCAGGCTTTTCATCTGCAGGGTCCAGAGGGACCCTAAGTGCTAGAAGCAAGCCTAACCCTTGGTCTTTCACACCTCATTGCCTAGTGTCAAGTAAAAACACCAAAACTTTGCAACCACAGGTAAGATTACCATCCTTTTGTCCTGCCTCAACACTGATGGTCTGTCTGGCCTTGGGACCATCAAGACTAATTTCATCATGACTTTCATTACTCCTCCTTGACATGGTTTTTAAAACTCCATACTCCCCTGACTTTCTCACAACTCACCAGATACTTCTTTCAGTCTGGGAGCTAATTTTCTTTCAGCTCCCCAACCTCTTAATAATGGAGTAGCTCAGAACTTGGTCCCTGAACCTCACCTATTTTCTTTCTATGCCTACTCCTTGGTGATTTCGTCCAAGGCTTTAAATATTGCCTCTATGCTGATGACTCCCAAATTTAATCTCCAGCTAGTGCCTCACCTCTCAACTTCAAATTGCCACTCAGCATCTCCACATGCATTTGTAATAGACATCTCAAGCATAAAATACTCCATCTGAACTCCCAAATTGATTCTTCTCCCCAAAACTTCTACCACAGTCTTTCTTAGTGAAGAACAGCTCCATTCTTTCATTTGCTCAGGCCAAAAACCTTTGAGTTACTCTTGACACTTCTATCTCACACATATACGTGCTTTCATCCTATCCTATCCAACACCAAATCCTACCAACTCTATCTGTAAAATATATCCAGAGTCCGAGCAGTTTTTATACCTTCACCACTACTCTTCTGGCCCACACCACCATTACATTAATAATCTTGCATAGATTATTGCAATGACCTGTCAAGTCTCCCTGCTTCTTTCTGAGAATTCTTAATACCATAGCTACAGGGATCCTACAAAAACTTATGTCAGATCACTCTTCCACTCAATCATCTCTACTATCTCCCCTTTCACCAAGATTAAGAGACACCGTTTTTCCAGCGGCCTCCCAGGCCTTATGGGATCCCATGCTGCGGCTCCCGTTGACCCTTCTCTCCTAGAACCTCACTCCCCTATGCTCCTGCTGGGTGTCTTGCTGCTCCTCAGACTTGCCAGGTATGCTTCCCATCAGAGTATGAGCACTTTCTGCCCTAATGGCCGGGAATGCGCTTCCTCCAGATATCTGCACGACTCAGTCCTTCACTGCCTTATGCATAGTGTTCGTTCACATGTTATCTTCTCAGAAAGGTTTTCCCTGATCACCATATTTAAAAAACAGAAACCCCCAATTCTGACCCTCTGTCCCCTTTCACTGCTTTGTTTTTCTCTTTTGAAATTTCACCACATAACGAACTATGTATTTTACTCAGTAACTCTTCATCCCTATTAGGATGGAAGCTTCATGAGAGCAAGAATTTTTGTTTGTTTGTTTCATTTTATTCTCTGCTATCTCAGGTACCTAATGCAAAGCAATTTTAAAAATAGAAAAATTCTTAGATGTTCAGGAAATAGACAACATAGTCAATTATAGAGTTTTAATAACAGCAAACATTGTATAATGCTTACTATGTGTCAAACACTGTTTAAGGGCTTTATATATAAACATCTGTCTACTCATATAATTAACTCATTTCATCTCCTCAACGTATCTGTGAGTAGATAATACTTCCATCTACATTTTAGAGATAAAGAAATGAGGCCCAAATCGGTGAAGAAACTCCCTCAAGATTATACCAAGAGTATGTAGAGAATCATAATCTGAACTTGGAATTTATACTTCTCTAGGTTCTGTCTCCTCTGTTAAAATTAGGAAAATAAGATCTTTGTGGGGTTGTTGTGAGAATTATAGATAATACATACAAAGTGTAAAGACAATAGCATAGTTTCTAACTCTGGCATGTCAGCACATGGAAGCAATAATTATGCAGCAATGCTGAACATACAGAGTAAAATTTAGTACAAGGAATATGAACATGTCTTCCTAAATGCTGTTATTCTATCTCTCAGTTTGTATTTTGATTGGTAGCACCATATTTAAGAGAGTCCTTCAAGATCACACAAATGAAAATTAGTCTTTTCAGTCTACGGAAAAAAATAAATTGGGATTTTGTTTTGTTTTCTTCACTTAGCAGCTGTATTATCCAAGCCTGCATCAATATTCACACAGTCTAACAATGCAGGCCACCTCAGGACTAAGGCCACTACTTGCCTATTTAACACCTTTGTTAAAAAATAAACAAACAAATGCCGGCAGATTTGTGTTTCAAGTCAAAGGGGGAAGACATTGTAAGCCACTCAGTGTTCATTTTATTTGTCTAAGACTCTAACCTGCTCTTCATTTAAGCTTGCAGTGCTCCAGATGAAGAAATCCTTAAACCCCAGGCCTGCTGATTGGCATGAGCTCCTTCCAGCTCCACAGAAGAGCCAGAAATAAGGCTCCATACAGGGACTCTGAAATGAAGTGGGTAGATTGATATGCCCATTAGCGTTCCAGTGCCCCCAAAATACTTTCACAGCATGTGCAACAGTATGGGAGCTCTACTAAGTTTATATTTCTAGAAAACAAACTAAAAGGTCAAGGAGCATGTATATTTATAATGGAGTTGATATTAGCTAATCAATGCAGGGGAAAGTTTCTTCCTCTGTAGCAACTTCTCAAACTTTTCTGGGGAGAGGGCGCAGTTAGCTCTAGAAAGCTCTTACAAATTACACTTCAATTTCTTCTAAGATACTTGGAACAAAGGGTGGTCTAACTAATAATCTGTTGACTTTACAATTGCAATATCAAGACTAAGATGCAATATCAAAGTAGTACATTTTTCATGTTTATTAAAGGGGGGAAGTATACTGCGGCATAACTAGACTAGAACGCATACAAAAATATGCTTGTTTTGAAACTATCTTATAGTATAAAGTCCTTAGATTGGCAAAAATTCTTTAGTTGGAAATTATGGGTTTGCATGACTCAGAGAGATATCTAGAAAAATACATAAATAATGAAAGCATCATTTGTGGAATATAAAATCATAGTGTCTCATACCTCCATTTGGTTTATCAGGCTGTGTTGTTTGACAGGACCATTTCTCCAGAGTCCATATACTTCATATCAGGTAACTCATGCCACCAAACAAAACACCTGCACCAGACAGAGTGGTGGAAATGTTAAACCACAAGCTTCTCTATCTCTATTTGCTCCACTCTGTTTGCTGTCGTCATTTACATCACCTCTTTTCCAGTCAACTTACTCTCATAACCCTTTTCAATTTCAGCATTAGAGATTATTTTGTATAGGTTGTAGTTCTAATTTTCTGAGTGCATAGAATAGGATCCCTTAATGTCATTAATCACATGATCCCAGCCACACTCCCATTTCTAGAAACACCTGATCACCTCCGTGATTTATGGTTTCTTCCAGAGCTTAATCACAGAAGTCAGCACTTCCACATCTGACCTCAGCCCCTGTTCATTTATTTATTCTTCCTCAGGTAATACTTAGCACACTTGACCATACATGTGGTGTTCAATAAATATCAATCGGATTAATTTGGGCTTTACCCTTTTCCTTGTTACTGTTTCAATAACTTTGGATTATAAGTGGACTTCTGGGTTTTAAATGGGTTTTAGTTTAAGACATGAGTGGCTTCAATATTAGTTGATGGTACAATTAGAAGCAAATCTGGGTTAGTAAAGAAAAACTAGAATAGGTGAGTAGAATGTAAAGATTCAAAGGTGACAGGAAAAGCACCCACTTAAGACAAAGCTGATATTCTTTGTCTTACTACAAGATGAGTGTGGGAGATTTTTTATAACTCACCCGAATATAATAATAATAAATAAAAACATTTAGGTTGCACATTTGTGTATGATGTGGAATATGTCATTGAAGGCTGCTGAGCAGGGTGATAGATATTGTGAAGAGACTATGGGCAACAGATAAATTGCAAAGGGGATTGTTCTGAGGTCCAGCTTCAGTTAACACATGTTATCCAGTCACAATGACATTCTGTCATGAGGAAGACATAAGTTTAAAAGTTTTACACTCAGTAAGATGTTTCTATTTACTAACAAAGCATAATCGCTTGGTTTCAAATGTGCGGTTAATGTTCAGAGCATAATAGCTGCTGTTTTTTATTTCATAATGTATGATTGCCTTCATCCTATATTTCTACTGACATATTTTGGGGAAATGGAAGAACTAGTCATGCTATCTCTCAGACTGACAAAAAAATACAAGAAAGAAAATCTTCCTGGGAATTTGTGGAAACA
Source organism: Rhinolophus ferrumequinum (assembly GCF_004115265.2). Classification (NCBI taxonomy): domain Eukaryota; kingdom Metazoa; phylum Chordata; class Mammalia; order Chiroptera; family Rhinolophidae; genus Rhinolophus; species Rhinolophus ferrumequinum. The sequence continues at coordinate 26,491,873 of NC_046288.1, forward strand.
GAATTTAAACGGAAGTTAGATGGTTATTTGTGTACATTACTTTAATAATACTATTGGGAGGCAGCTTTGTACAGGTTTTTGAAGCACAGGCTTTGGTGTCAAACTAACCTGGGTCTCAACCAGTGCCCCACAATTCACTAGTTGTGTACCTGTGGGAGACTCATGGCACCTCTCTGGGCCTCAGTCTTCTCATCTGTAAAATGAGGATCACCCCTATGCTACAGGGTTGTTTTGGACATTACATGATGTGGTGCATGTATAGCTGCTACCTAAACTGAATTCCTTATGACAATAACGATGAGAATGACAATATCACATTTTAAGAGTATATGATATTGAAGCCTATAAAAATAGCAGGCCACAGATGTTGTCCTCTGGGCTGCACACGGGGAAAATTCCCCAAAGGGAGGGCATGTAGGGTTTGCATGTAGACATTCCAGCAGAGCACCGCTCAAACGTACCACCTTCTCCACACCTTGCTGAAGTACGTGAATGTGTGAGAGCAGGAGTAGAGATTGTGAGGCTTCCAGTGAGTCTTGGGAAGAGGAAATAAACCCTCCTGCATAAGCGCTGGCCCTTAAAGCTGTGCACACTTGAGATCTCACACACATGTACACACACATGTGCACACGTGCATGCATACACATAGTCTCCGGCATAGCTGAGCTGTTGCCAGACCCCACCTGCCTGTGAGGTCTCAGAACCCAGGTCCTAATCTTCAAAACGGGCTGGGAAGTGGGTCGTAGAGGGGATGTCAAGAACGTGTGCAATGCTAGTGGTATGTACACCGAAGTTACACAGGCATGAGTGGACAAGAGAGTGGATGTGTGCACACAGCCAGCCGTGCTGTCACATAGGACTCTTCAGGTTGTAAAATCATGTGAAACATTTTGACTTAAGGAAGGGAATCTTTTCTAATTCAAACAAAGGTGTTAAATGGGCAAGTAGTAGTCTTAGTCCTGAAGTTAGACCTGGAAATATGACCCAACACAAAATGGATGGGGCAGAAGAAAATCACAGGACAAGAGAAGCAGCAACACAGGCACCGGACTGCAAAATAGACTCAGACAAGCAGAAAAACAGAAGTCAGAAAACAAGGAGCAGGGAAGGGATATCTGTGTGCCTCTGAAGAATGTTCTGAGCTGCTGCAGCTTTCCCTGCCTGCCTGTGTTCAAATCCCTGTGCCAACACTTACTACATGCTGATTGTGGTCAAATTGTTCAAACTGCAAGTGCCTCAATTGCCTTATCTGTAAAATGGAGATCAAGATCCTATATCTGTCACAAGGTTTGTGTATGTGTGGTATATGTGTGTTAAATAAAGGAATATATGTAAAGAAATAATAAACATTTAGGAAATGCTATTATCTTCAGTGTCATTTGTATTTTATTCACAAACAGTTTGCTGGCAAGTTCTCAAAGCCATGGATTGCTTTGCCAGTCCTCACATTCATGCCACAAGAAATCAGTTAAAGCACTACTGCATCCCTTCCCAACCTGTATGTCTTGGGCGATCTCCAAGCCGGACCAGCGCAGAGCGACAGGGCCTGACAAAAGACTAGGGCCCAGAAGAAAACTCCCTGGTCTTTTTCATCTCTTCCATTTTCCAAGTCAGCAGACAAAAGACAGTATCCAAAACCAAGAAGCCACTCACCTAGGAACTTGGCCAGATACACAAAAGTGAGCACACAGTGTGCAATTAATCATACAGTTTTGCAGGGTTGAATACAGTACGGTGAACTGCCAATAACTCTGTTAATTATATATTAATATCATAACTGTTTAAAGGAAAGTGTCCGTAGAACATAACATTTTCATTGAAACACAATGCAAAACACTGTCCCTAAATTCTGCTTCTGGGGCAAAACACATTCCAGTAATATAAAGATAATTTAAAGGGAAAAAAAGTAAAGGCCTTTTTAAGAAGTCAATAAGTATCCAAAACTGAACCTAAAACAATGTTCCCTATTTAGGGAATCTGGATCTCACATAAATAACATAAATTTCTAGAACTTCTCCAAGTCATAATGAACCTAAAGTAGAATCACAGAATTATGAGTAATAAACAAGCTTATGAGTACAAATGCGATGCACATCATAGCAAAACCCCCATGGCTTAAAACTAATGATGAAGCCCTGCATGTCTGAGTGGGGCTCTGCAGCAGCTGTCAGAGCAGCGTGGTGTATAGTTATAAGCCACAGAGTAATTGTGTTTAAGTGTAGTCACCGGTCCCACTGTGCACCTAGGAATGTGGCAGGCACTTCAGATAGCATCTTTAATGACTATTCAAATGAAGATAAGATGATTAATGATATTCTTTGTCATTGTTTTAACTACCAAATATGAAGCCAGTCCTACATAAATTCCTTTACCTTGCAGACTGAGCAACAATCTCTTATTATAATATACTCCCATAAATCATGCGGGATTGCATCGTAGAAACAGCAGGGCTCTGCTTTTAATTCTGTTTCTGTGCATAAGTGTGTGTGTGTGTGTGTGTGTGTGTGTGTGTGTGAGAGAGAGAGAGAGAGAGAGAGAGAGAGAGAGAGAGAGAGAGACAGAGATGCCATCTACCTAATAAAGTAACTAAAAGTGGTGTCATAAATGTTCAATGATAAGCTTTTTCTTCAGAAACAAATGCAATGTTCATAGGCTAGCACAATGCCTAGCACAAAATACTTGTTCAATAAATCTTTTTAGAAGAAAAGAAGAAAGTTAGAGAATCAAACAAGAAATGGAAAGGTAAGGAAGAAGAAAAGGGAAGGGAAAAGAGAGGGAAAGAAAAATGATCAGATATGTTTTCAAATCACTCTGACTAGCAGAAAGCCCAGCTCTGTGTGTGTTTCACCTGGAATAAAAGCACAAAAAGTGTTGATAGAAAGGCTATAGTTATCACATGGCTCCCTGGTGTGATACATGAAGATCCAACAAGTCTCCTAACTCATCAGTGGCAGAGCTAGAACTGAAACCCACGTATCCTAACTCCTAAACACTTGGAGGTACTTAGGTGGAAGTTTATGTATTATAAGCTATCTACCCCTTTTCCAAGAGCCTCTTACCAATTTGATGTGCTACCAATTATTAATTCTAGTCATTTCCATTTAGGCAGTAATATTAAGTTGGTTTCAAATCTGAAAATACAACTGAATTATTTTTCTTTTCAATTAATTTCCACCATTTTTTCCCTTGTAATTTCATGAGAAGGTACATCATGAGAAGGCAGGGTTCTTTGGAAAAGACAGTAATGCTGGGGGAAATAGAAGGAGGGAGGAAAAGAGGAAAACCAAATATGAGATGGCTTAACTCCATAAAAGCAGTCATAGACATGAGTCTAGAGAAGCTGAGCAGGGCTGCTGAAGACAGGACATTGTAGACAGCACTCATTCATGGGGTCTCCAAAAGTTCGCACTGACTCAATGGCATATAACACACACACGCACACAACTTAAAAAAATTTCTGAATTCACAGACTTCAGGCTATTGAGCAGGAAACAGTTCTATACTTCTGTGAGCTATAGAGGCACTTCACAAGCACAAGGCACTTTACTACACTGCCTTGTATCCTTTTGAGCTTCATTTTCACTGCTAACCATAATGTTATACCTAATCAGCAGGAGTTTTTTTTAACGTGTTGTACCATTAGGGTGACTGATAATGGGTTACAGGTTAACAAACTAAAGTGAATATATAAAAGAAATTAGTGTCACAAGTTATTTGCATCCATTATTCTAATGGATTTTACAACAAATTATTTTTTATCAATGCGTATTGAAAATTGGTACAGTTTAGAAGCCATTTGATTTTCACATAGTCTCTATTTTAACATTTAACAAGTGACAGCCTCAAAACAACACATTGTCACAGTTGAAAATCACTACAGAAATTCTGAAGTACTAAATTAAGTGTAGGGTAGGCCGTATACAATTATCTTTAGAATTGTAGGGCAATATTGATTCTCAAGGACTTAGCTGATAATATCATGATTTATGACTCATATAACTTTTCTTACATTTCTTTTCTTAAAGCATAAACTTGTCATGAAATATATTTTCAAACCAAAAAGCTTACAACTGAGGCTAGATTGATTTAAAAGAGTAATATCCTATATTCTAACCGTTTAGTATTTGGCTCTCCTACATGATTCATGTCTTTTTATTTTCATATGTCTGCTTATCTCATCTAACTAAGATTTGCCAATATACTTTGCTCTTCATTTACTCAAGAATAGAACTTCCCCAGGAGAACTGAAAACGGGAGAAAATAATTTCTTCTAAGAATTAGGACCAAGATCTACAAGAACAATAAAAAAAAAATGAAAATGGAGAATAGAGAAAATTAATGTCCAAATAAAAATTATAAAAGTGAAAGACTGAACTTGAAAATAATGAAGTAAAAATAAATGAATGATAGTGTGTTTTTAAATGTATATGAAAAGAGAATTTTAAAATACAGAATAGAAATAAAGCCAGAAAAATTATGAGAATGGGATTTCTGGTCAAGATGGCAGAAAAAGTAAATGCTGTGATCGCCTCCTTCCACAACCACATCAAAATTACAACTACATTACAGAAAAAACATCATTGAGAATCACCTGAAGTCTAGTTGAATAGAACTCTTATAACAAAGGTTATACAGAAGAAGTCAGGTTAAGATTAGTAGGAGGGGCAGAGGCACAGAACAGGCTGGTCCTACACTTATGTGTGTCAGTTAAAAATCATGAAGGATATATACCGTGTTCATGGATAGGAAGAATTAACATCATTAAAATGTCCATACTACTCAAAGCAGTCTATAGATTCAATGCAATCCCTATCAAAATACCAATGGCATTTTTCATAGAACTAGAACAAATAATCTTAAATTTTATATGGAATCACAAAAGACCTCAAATAGGCACAGCAATCTTGAGAGTAAAAAAACAAAGTTGGAGGTTATCAAGCCACCTAATATCAAACTATACTACAAAGCTATAGTTATCAAAATACCATGGTACTGACATAAAAACAAACACATACATCAATGGAACAGCATAGAGAGCTGAAATAAACACATGCCTATATGGTCAATTAATTTATCACAAAGGAGGCAAGAATATACAATGGCTTAAAAACAGTCTTTTCAATAAATGGTGTTGGGAAAACTGGACAGATACATGCAAAAAATGAAACTAGACCACCTTCTTACACCACATATAAGAATAAACTCAAAATGTAATAAAGACTTAACTATAAAAACCTGAAACAATAAAACTCTTAGAAGAAAACATAGGCAGCAAACTCTTTGATAATGCTCTTAGTAATATCATTTTTCCATAGATCTCCTCGAGCAAGGGAAACAAAGGAAAAATAAACAAATGGGACTATATCAAACTAAAAAGATTTTGCACAGCAAAGGAAATCATCAACAAAATGAAAAGACAACCTACTGAATGGGAAAACAGATTTGCCAATGACACATCCGATAAATGGTTAATACCCAAAACTTAAATTTATACAGCTTAACACACACACACACACACACACACACGATCCAATTAAAAAATGGGTAGAGGACCTGAACAGACATTGTTAAAAAGAGGACTTACACATAGCCAATAGACATATGAAAAGACGCTCAATGTCACTAATCATCAGAGAAATACAAATTAAAACCACAATGAGATGTCACCTCACACCTGACAAAACCGCTATTATCAATAAATCAACAAACAACAAATGTTGGTGAAAATGTGGAGAAAAGGGAACCTTCATGCACAGTTGGTGGGATTGAAAATTGGTGCAGCCACTACGGAAAACAGTATGGAGATTCCTCAAAAAATTAAAAATAGAATTACCTATGACCCAGCAATTCCAGTTCTGGGTATTCATCCAATGAAATCCAAAACACTAATTTGAAAGATATCTGCATCCCTATGTTCAATGCAGCATTATTTACAATAGCCAAGACATAAAAGCAACCTAAATGTCCATCAAAAGATAACTGAAGAACATGTGGTACATATATATAATGAAATATTACTTAGCCATAAAAAAGAATGAAATCTTACATCCAACAACATGGATGGACGTATAGGATATTATGCTAAGTGAATTAAGTCAGACAGAGAAAGACAAATACCATATTATTTCACTTACTTGTGGAACTTAAAAAACAAAATAAATGAACAAACAAAACAGAAACAAACTCATAGATACAGAGAGAGAGAACATTTTGATGGTTGCCAGGTTGGAAAAGTGTTGAGGGATGGGTGAAAAATGGGAAGGGATTAAGATGTGCAAATTGCTGTTTATAAAAACAGTCATAGGGATGTAAAGTACAGCTTGGCAAATATAGTCTGTAATATTGTAATAACTATGTATGGTGTCAGATGGGTACTTGACTTACTGGGGTGATCACTCTGTAAGTTATTTGAATGTCTAATCACTGTGTTGTTGTACACCTGAAACTAATATTGTATGTCAACTCTAACTGAAACATCAGAAATTTTTTTTTTAAATTATGAGAATAAACAATGGCCGAGTTACCAGTTATATCACTCCTGTAAACTATACTGAAAACTTCCCACTCAAACTCCTAAGCATTACAACATTTGCAATGGATCTCTCCATCCCTTAAAGCTCATGACACCAACCTCAGTACACAAATTTGAGAAGCCAGAACATTTGATCTTCAGAAAACTGATGACTAGCTGATCCTTTCTTGCCTTTAATTCCTACAATCCTAAACCAACACCCTAATGTAGGCCCCAATAACATTTATATTTCTCATACATTCATCCTATATCTGATAAGTTCTTATCTCCTATAACACAGTCTTTCACTGCTCCTCTCCAATTCCATCTACTATGCACGCTAGAACTTGCATTCCATAATAACTTCCCAAAATCTTTCACCTCTTTAATAAATTTATTTTTTATTATATGTTTTAACTGAAATTTTTGTATACCGCTTGAAGTAGGCATGACTAATATTCATCAATATTTCTTATTTTCTTCTCCTTGGCACCCTCTGTGAGGTGCCAAGGAGAAGAAATGTGTATACAAAAAAACAATGTATACACATTTTAAGAAAGGAAAACTGCATTAAAATTGTAATACTCAATATATACTGGTAACAAAAGATGAATACAAGTCATGTTTGACCTCTGCAATTATAAGAGGTGCTCAAAGTAGTTACCATCAGCGTCCAGACACTTCTGATTACAGCGAACTACTGCTTGAGCGACATTGACCAAAGTGTCCAATGAAATGTAGGCAGAAGCGATACTGCATCTCTTTGGAGAAGTATTTAAAAGCCAATATGTAACCCTCTATATTTGCTTCCTTTATTGTGGTGCTTGTGAAAGCTTATCTTGATATGCAGGTAGCATAATATGAAAATATTCAGGAATATTGAGACACCCCATGGAGGACAACTGTCTAGAGAGTCACTCAATATGACAGTGACTTTTCTGTGTTAAGCTTTTGGTATATAAGCTCTTGAGATCTAGTTCTGTTTGTTCCAGCAGCTTAACCTAGCCTAGTCTGATTAATACACTCCTGAATCACAACAGCGCTAATTGAGCACTCTCATGAGCAGCGTGTTTGTTTATTCATTTACATACGCCTCAGAATCTGGATCCCAGGTCTATCATCTCCTCTCTCTTCCTCATAGACCATAGACATATTTGAGGACCATGCCATGTGATGATACAATGCTTGGAACTTCATGTTCTCTTTTATAGCCTACAATCAACCTGGATGCTCTTAATTTACATGTACAAGATCAATTCACCAATCTATCTAATCAGTTATTTCACTGTCTCAACACCACTTCCGTTCGACATTCCATAAGCATCATGCATATTTTCATCACCTAGTTCAGTTTCTCCTCTGAAATAATGCATTCACCCATTTCACTTTCCGAGCATAACCTCTTATCCTCCAATTTCATTCATTTAATCATTCCCTGTTTTCCAATTCTTCAACCACATCAAGACACCGAGGATACTGACCCTTCTACTTTACCTCTTTTAATCTTAATGACTATCGATCACATTGATTTTGATCCTTAGTAATTCTAACAATTTTGGACCCTTCTGTCAATATTCTCAGGGTCCTCTTTTCATTTTCCCTTTCTTCACTACACCCAATAAAACCTTACTTTTGATGAACAAAAGTGTCTGTCTTCCCTGCAGCTTCATCTTATAAAATACCTACAACTAGATACACTGATTCAACTATAAAAGTTCTCATCAACATCAGCTCGATCCTTCTATACTCCCTGAAAATACTAATAGTTCCTTTTAAGTCACTTTCTCATTCTTCACAAAACTACCCTATTGGCCCTAAATCTCAACTTGACTCATTCTAGTTTTTTTTTTTTTTTTTATCATAGACATGATAACAAGGAAAGCCTTCTAACCACAAACTGACAAAGCTACCAGCATTAATAACCATCCTTTTCTTTTTTTCTTTTTTTAATTAAAGTTTATTGGCATGACAATTGTTAGTAAAGTTACATAGATTTCAGGTGTACAATTCTGTATTACATCATCGTCATCGTGTGTTCACCACCCAGAGTCAGTTCTCCTTCCATGACCATATATTTGATCCCCTTTACCCTCATCAACCACCCCCCCACCCCCTTACCCTCTGGTAACCACTAAACTATTGTCTGTGTCTATCACTTTTTGCTTCTCATTTGTTTGTCTTGCTCTTTTGTTGTTTTTGGTTCATATACCACATATCAGTGAAATCATATGGTTCTCTGCTTTTTCTGTCTGACTCATATTGCTTAGCATTATAATCTCAAGATCCATCCATGTTGTCACAAACGGTCCTATTTCATCTCTTCTTACCACCAAATCATATTCCATTGTGTATACATACCACAACTTCTTTATCCATTCATCTCTCGAAGGACATGTTGGTTGTTTCCATGCCTTGGCCACCATAAATAAAGCTGCAATGAACACTGGAGCACACTTGTCTTGATGGATAAATGTTTTCAGATTTTTTGGGTAGATACCCAGAAGAGGGATTGCTGGATCATATGGTAATACTTTTCGTAATTTTGTGAGGAACCTCCACACTGCCTTCCATAGCAGCTGCACCAGTCTGCATTCCCACCAAGAGTGTATGGGGGTTCCTTTTTCTCCACAGCCTCTCCAACACTTGTTACTATTTGTCTTATTGATGATAGTCATTCTAACTGGGGTGAGGTGATATCTCATTGTGGTTTTTATTTGCATTTCTCTGATGATTAGTGATGGTGAGCATTTTTTCATATGTCTATTTGCCATTTGTATGTCCTCTTTGGAGAAATGTCTCTTCAGGTCCTCTGCCCATTTTTCAATAGGGTTGTTTGTTTTTTTGTTGTTGAGTTGCATGAGTTCCCTGTATATTTTGGATATTAGCCCCTTATTGGAGGCACTGTTTGCAAAAATCTTTTCCCATTCAGTTGGTTGCCTCTTTATTTTGTCGATGGTTTCGTTTGCTGTGCAGAAGCTTTTAAGTATGATATAGTCCCATTCATTTATTTTAGCTTTCACTTCCCTTGCCTTTGGAGTCAAATTCATAAAATGCTCTTTGAACCCAAAGTCCATAAGTTTAGTAGCTATGTTTTCTTCCATGCAGTTTATTGCTTCAGATCTTATGCTTAAGTCCTTTATCCATTTTGAATTAATTTTGGAACATGGTGACAGTTGGCAGTACAGTTTCTTTCTTTTGCACGTGCTTTCCAATTCTCCCAGCACCATTTATTGAAGAGGCTGTCTTTTCTCCATTTGTATGTTTTTTGCTTCTTTGTCAAAAATTGTCTGTCCATATTTATGTGATTTTATTTTTGGGTTCTCAATTCTATTCAATTGGTCTACGTGTCTGTTTTTCTGCCAATACCATGCAGTTTTGATTATTATTGCCCTGTAGTACAAGCTAAAGTCAGGGAGAGTGATATATCCAGCATTGTTCTTTTTTCTTAAGATTGCTTTAGCTATTCAGGGTCTTTTGTGGTTCCAAACAAATCTGATGAGTTTTTATTCTATTTCTTTTAAAAATGCCATTGGGATTTTGATGGGGATTGCATTAAATCTGTACATTGCTTTGGGTAATATGGCTATTTTAACTATGCTGATTCTTCCAATCCATGAGCATGGAATGTCTTTCCATTTCTTCGTGTCTTCTTCAATTTCTTTTAAAAATGTCTTGTAGTTTTCAGCACATAGGTCTTTCACATCCTTGGTTAAGTTTATTCCTAGGTATTTTATTATTTTGTCTGCAATGGCAAAGGAATTGGTTTTTTTATTTCTTTTTCTGAGATTTCATTGTTAGTATATAGGAATGCAATGGACTTTTGTACATTGATTTTGTAGCCAGCCACATTACTATATCCGTTGATTGTTTCTAATAGCTTTTTGGTGGAGTCTTTAGGGTTTTCTATATATAGCATCATGTCATCTTCAAAGAGTGACAATTTAACTTTTTCATTCCCAATTTGGATGCCTTTTATTTCTTTCTCTTGCCTAACTGCTCTGGCGAGAACTTCCAACACTATGTTGAAAAGCAGAGGTGACAGGGGACAGACCTGTCTTGTTCCTGAATGTAGAGCAAAGGGCTTCAGTTTTTCACCATTATTTATGAGATTAGCTGAGGGTTTGTCATATATTATGTTAAGGTATTTTCCTTCTACACCTATTTTATTAAGTGTTTTAATCATAAATGGATGTTGTACCTTGTCAACTGCTTTTTCTGCATCAATTGATATAATCATACGATTTTTATCCTTTATTTTGTTTATGTGATGTATCACATTGATGGATTTGCATATGTTGTACCATCCTTGTGCCCCTGGGATGAACCCCACTTGGTCATGATAAATAATCTTTTTAATTCATTGTTGCATTCAATTTGCTAGAATTTTGTTTAGGATTTTTGCATCTGTACTCATCAGAGATATTGGTCTGCAGTTTTCTTTTTTTTGTATTGTCCTTACCAGGTTTTGGTATCAGGGTAATGTTGGCCTCATAAAATGAGTTAGGAAGTAGTGTCTCTTCTTCAATTTTTTGGAAGAGTTTCAGCAGGATTGGTATTAGATCTTCCGAAGGTTTGGTAGAATGCACTAGTGTAACCATCTGGTCCTGGACTTCTGCTTTTGGGAAGATTTTGGATGACTGATTCAATTTCATTACTGGTGATCAGTCTGTTTAGATTTTCCAATTCTTCATGGTTCAGCCTAGGAAGGCTATATGTTTCTAAGAACTTGTCCATTTCTTCTAGGTTTTTGAATTTGGTGGCATATAGTCCTTCACAGTATTCTTCGATGATCCTTTGTATTTCTGTGGCATCCGTGATAACTTCCCCTTTTTCATTCCTGATTTTGTTTATTAGTGTCTTCTCTCTTTTTATCTTTGTGAGTCTAGCCAAAGGTTTGTCAATTTTGTTAATCTTTTCAAAGAACCAGTTCGTCTCATTACTTTTTTCTATTATCTTTTTGTTCTCTATTTCATTTAGTTCTGCTCTAATTTTTATTATTTCCTTTCTTCTGCTGACCTTGGGTTTCATTCGTTCTTCTTTTTCTAGTTCTTTAAGATGTAATGTGATGTTATTTATTTGGGATTTTCTTGTTTCTTGAGATAGGCCTGTAATGATATAAATTTCCCTTTTAAAACTGCTTTCGCTGCATCCCAAAAATTTTGGAAGATGTATTTTCATTCTCATTTGTTTCTATGCGTCTTTTGATCTCTCCTCTTATTTCTTCTTTTACCTGATTGTTCTTTAAACATATGTTGTTTAATCTCCATGTATTTGTGGTTTTTCTTGCTTTCTTTTTGCAGTTGATATCCAATTTCAAAACCTTGTGATCAGAGAATATGCTCGGTATGATTTCAATCTTTTTAAATTTGCTGAGGCTAGTTTTACGTCCCAATTTATGGTCTATCCTTGAGAATGTTCCATATACACTAGAAAAAAATGTATAGTCTGATGTTTTAGGATGAAGTTCTCTATAAATGTCAATTATGTCCATTTCATCTAATGTGTCATTTAGGGCTGCTATTTCATTATTTATTTTCTGTTTGGATGATCTATCCATAGCTGTCAATGATGTATTTAGGTCCCCTAGTATACTTGTGTTTTGGTCAATTTCTCCCTTTATTTCTGTTAGTAGTTTGCTTGGTATATTTTGGAGCTCCCTGATTGGGGACATAAATATTGATGACTGTTATGTCTTCTTGTTGTATAGTCCCCTTTACCATTATGAAGTTTCCATCTCTGTCTCTTGTTACCTTTTTCACCCTGAAGTCTGTTTCATCTGATATCATTATGGCTACACCTGAGTTTCTCTGGGTACCATTTGCTTGGAGTGTCAATTTCCACCCTTTCACTTTGAGTGTATGCTTGTCCTTGTAGCTGAGATTTGTCTCTTAGAGACAGCATATGGTTGGGTTTAGTTTTTTGATCGAATCTGCTACTCTGTGCCTTTTAATTGGTGAGTTCAGTCCATTTACATTTAGGGTAATTATTGATGTGTGAGGATTTCCTATTATTTTATCTTTAGTTTTCTGGTAATACTGTGTTTCCATTGTTTCTTTGCCTTTTTGTTGTTGTCTATTATTTCTGTGTAGTGGTATAATATGACTTTTCCCTCTGTTTCTTCTTTCATTATAGTATATATTTCAGTTCTGGATTTTTTTTAGCAATAACCATCCTTTTCTTTGTCATTCACTCTGTTTATTTTCTCCACTCCTCCCTGTATCTCCAAACTCTTCCTTTTCTAATTCTTCATTAGTATTTAACTATGATCATAATTCTTTCCTATTTTATAATTACCCAAACATTAACTATCCCTCATAATTACACCTAATGTAGTTTGATCAGTGACTTGCATGCTGCTAAAAATAACAAAACTTATCATCTAACAGTATTTTTATACAGGTGTCCACTTTGTTTTACTTAGCTTCAAGTTGCCCAGCATTTTCTTGATTTTCCCTTAATATTCTTGCCTAGGTCATCTCAGCCTAGTTTATAAATATTTTACTTCCAGTTCCTTAACTGTCAGTATACATTTAGATTTTTCTCCTCTGTGTAAAAAGCTCTTCTTCATCCATACCTTCTCTCTGGGTGAGTACGTATACACTCATGACCTCTATTATGTCCAAGCTTATATACTCGTAATTAACAAATACTTGCCTAGAGAACAAACCTCACTCCTCAGCTCCTTCTAATTGCTTACTACACATCTCCATGCAGGTGTTTCATAGGCACCTCCCACTAATCTAAACCTACTAAAATATTGAAATAAACCAAAATGATCCAAGAAAGACATCTCCAAGATGAAAATAAAGCTGGTGAGATATCTGCTATGTTTAAAGAAATTGAGAAAAGTTCTCTGTAGAGTGGAGATTAACTATACATATACAGCAAAATGAAACAAATTATAACATTAGACATTAACTCCATGAAACATTAGACACTAACTCCAAAAACAGCAAAAGAAAATGAATGCAATCATAGAACATTCTAGAGTGATCTGTGAATAATATTTGTTATTATTAAAATGTAAATATTTAATGTTAATATAATCAAATGTTATAACTATATTGAATTAAAGAAGAAGAGGAGCAGGAGGCTAATAAATAATATATAAAATTGAAAAATCAGGATGAGCGGCCCACAGCTGGGGAGGCCACCATCTCCCTGGACCTGAGCCTGGGCCTGCCCCTGTCCTTGCGGCACCTCCACTATTCCACTACTTGTGAAGGGGTGGTGAGTGTGGCTGCAGGGGACCTCGGCCTCTGCCCCTCACTTCTGGAAGAAAGAGCCAGAATTCTCAGATGTCAGCCTGTTCAACACGTGGGACCCCAAGAGCCTTCCGTATGTTCTGCAAAGAGCTTGCGGTGACCTCCCCTAAGAATGGCTCCATCTCCATTCTGGGTTCTGAAGATGCCAGCATTTGGCACATTGTGGTCCAGAAGCATGCAGGTAATAGGGCTACCTGCTTGACACATTGTGATGGAACCGACACCAAAGCTGAGGTCCCCTTTATCATGAACTCCGTAAAATCCTTTACCGACCATGCTCAATGTGGAAGGCTGGAAGTGTACCTCGTGGGTGGCTTTAGTGATGATAGGTAGTTGTCACAAAAACTTCTTAGTAAATCATCTTCTCAGACAAGAAGATGACATTCACTTAGTGACATTATGTGTGACAGACTTAAATGACAGGGAAGAAAATGAAAACCACTTTCCAATAAATTATGGCTTTGCTGTCAACATTAACCGCCAAGGTTTACAGAGCCTCTTTCTAAGACTGAGGTCTAGAGGCGGAGCTGCGTGCTGCACGAGCTTTAACAGTAGAACTGATGATTAGTATTTACGATGCAAAGACAGAACAACTCTGTACAGGACCATATTCCTGGATGCCATGTCCACATGTGGATTTCTGGTTGCAGCAAGATGATAAGGAAATACTACAGGACCTTTCCACTTCACCACTAGCAGAGTCCCCCACTTTGTTATACATATTAGATCTACCTTTGTTTTGTTTTTTAAATACCCATTTCCAAGACACACACTGTTTCCTCAAAACAAATCTCTACTCTATAAAGAAAGAAAGAGAGAGGGAGAGGGAGAGGGAGAGGGAGAGGGGGAGGGGGGGAGAGAGAGAGAGAGGGAGGGAGGGAGGGAGGGAGGGAGGGAGGGAGGGAGGGAGGAAGGAAGAAGAAGGAAGGAAGGAAGGAAGGAAAGAAGGAAAGAAGGAAAGAAGGAAAGAAGGAAAGAAGGAAAGAAGGAAAGAAGGAAAGAAGGAAAGAAGGAAAGAAGGAAAGAAGGAAAGAAGGAAAGGAAGGAAGGAAGGAAGGAAGGAAGGAAGGAAGGAAGGAAGGAAGGAAGGAAGGAAGAAAGGAGGAAAGAAAGAAAGGAAGAAAGATGGCTTATGGGAAGAGCTCCCCAGGAAGCTAAAAACAGAATTACCAACAAAAGCAACTTTTTGGCAAGACAGAGTCCATTGTTAGGGATTGGACAGAATATGAATTTGCAATCTACATCCATTGAGTCTTAGATCTTTTCTTACTCAATGACTTTCAAATGGCTGTCAAAATATAATCTTATTTTGGCGAGAGCGAGAGAGCGAGAGCGAGAGCGAGAGCGAGAGAGAGAGAGAGAGAAAAGAAAGAAAGATAGATCAAGAAATAGCAATATAAACAGAGAGCATTTATCAGAATAACCAATCAACTAAAAATATGTGAACACGGTAATCTCAAAGTAGAAATCAGGAGAGGAGAGCAGAGAATGGGGCAAGACTACTATTATTAAAGATTAACCTACTAGTATTATTTTATTTTTTAAATAATGTACATGTACTATTTTGGAAAACTTTCAAATATTAATAGATGCCTTGCTTTTGTCTTAGATGCAGGAGGTGTGAGGTACAAATCATTGTCTAGATAGGAAAAAGTAAAATACTAGAGACAACAGTGGGTAAACTAATAAACAGCAAATGTAGTACATCGGTACATATAAAGTGAGAGAATATTTGGTTGGTTAGTTGGGTCGTTAGGAAAGCAAGGAGACAGGAAACAAAATAAAGTTAGGGAAGGGGTGGTAGAAGAGGGTAAATGGGGTCAAACATACGGCGATGGAAGGACAACTGACTCTGGGTGGTGGACACACTATGTGATATATAGATCATATATTACAGAATTGTACACTTGAAAACTATGTAATTTTACTACCCATTGTCATCCCAATAAGTTATAATTAAGAAATAAAAATAAAAAATAAAGCCTACCCAGGAAACAGTTGCTAAGCTCCTTGAAGGCGGATAACATGTACAATTTACTTTATTTACAGTAGGTAGTCTGAAATTATTATGGAAAGAAATACTTTAGCAAAATACACAAAAGTAGATGGAAGGACATTTGGAGCACAGTTTAACAATGGTAATAAAAAAAAATAACTCTGATGAAACCCTTATGTTGGCAAATGAAAATTTATTTTCTGAATATGTTTTGAAAGTGTTGGGAGAGAGGATAAACTATGGTTGCCCTATAAAATACAGCATGCTCAGTTAAATTCTAATTTCAGATAAACAACAGATTTTTACATATGGGTGCCCCAAATACTGCCTGGGATTTACTTATAATAAAATATTATTGTTTATCTAAAATTCAAATTTAACTGATAATCTTATATTTTGATTTGCTAAATCTGGCAATCCAAGAAAAAGTCAATTGTTAAAGACCTAAAAGATAAACACAAATACAAACATTCTGGTCAAAAGTAAAAAATTACAATAGTTGAAAGTTTTTTAATTTATTTAAGAATCGGAAAATGAAGAACAGATTAACGAACATTCTAAAGGAAAACCCAGACATAAGAGATCCCCTTACCCTTAGTGAACACCAAAAAAGTGTTTGTTTTTGTATATTGATGATGCCAGCTTTCCTAAGTGGATGAGCAGCATCATGTGGTCACCTTCCTGTGCCATATTCAAAGACATCAATCATTCTCCTGATAGACAGAGCTAAGTTCCAGCAAGGTGTAACTTAAAACAGGGAGAAATTCATGAGTTGCAAGAAAATTAAACTCTATATGTCCACCAACTTGTTTTTGTAAATAAAGTTTTATTAGAACATAGCCATGCCCATTCATTTCTAGATTGTCTATAGCCACTTTTACACTACAAAGGCAAAGCTAAGTAGTTAACACCAAAACCTTATGGCCCACAAAACTAAAAACAATTTACTCTCTGAGCCTTTATAGGAAAAAGTTTGCCATCTGTTATTCTAAAGACTACTTTGAACAGCAGGACATAGCAGAAGAATCAGGAAAGTGGAAACTCTAAGCAAGCTTAAAACTGAATCTTCTTCTCAACAGCTAAAATTTCAATGTGAGTTCTAATTAGACTGCAGAGAAATCAGATTGAGTTAAGCAGTGATTATTAAAAACATTTGCAGATGGAAAGTAGTTTATTTTGGTCATTTTTCTTCAAATGGTAATTCCCTTTATTTTTAATATCTACTATTTTAATTGTTAAATTTTATTAAAAACGTAATCACCTAAATCACATACATTCTCTTCAAATTTTCAGTTGGTCTTGCTTGGCAAAGAACCTACTCTTGAGTTGATACTCAAAGACACTTTCCCCTGGCAGTAGTGGCTGACAAAGAAATATAGGTATATGGTCTTAGAATGGAAATGAAAGGTAAGGTTTAAAGCAATAAACTTTGCGAATTCAACATATTTCAATAATAGCAAGCATCATATTAAGTCAGAATTATAATTTAGATTTTCATTTTCAACTGTTTAGTCAATTTGAGCTTTGTGAAAACATAATCTTGGAATTGAAAATAATAAAGCTGCTTATAGCATGAAAAGTGGGAATTTTACATTCCCACATACTCATTTTCTCAAAAAAACAAAAAGGTCAAGAAGTCTGTTCACTAAAATGTCATAGGTAAAAAAAATCTGTTTTTTACCAAATTACACAGATGTAGAAGTTTTTAAAAAAATTCCTATACAATAAAAATGAATTTTGCTTCCTCATTAAAATATGAATTATGCCAAAGGAGAGAACTTATTAGGTTTAAATTAACTTCCTTCAGTTAAATAACTTAATCACTTATAATTATTTTATGGAGACAAAAAACATTTTTGAAAGAAAAATAGCTTTTTGTTTTTTCTCCTGTGGGTAAGATAAATATAATTATCAAAAAGTACATTGATATTAAAAACTTAAGTATCTTACATAAATTTTTTAATGCTAGCATTTTTACTTGTTTAAAAAGCATTCTTTTACAATTAACAAACATAATTTGTCCATTTATGGTGTACAATTCAATGTCTTTATTACATTTACAGATATATTTTTATTATATTTATTATATTATACAACCATCATCACAATCTAATTTTAGATTATTTTATTTCCTGAAAAAAAGCCATATCCTCCCACTCTACCCCCAGCCTTAGGCAACCACTAATCTACTTTCATTCTCTATAAACCTGCCTTTTCTGGATATTTTAAATAAATAGTATCGTACAATATGTGGTCCTTTGTGACTATCTTTTTTCACTTAGCATATTTTATCCATTTTATAGAATATGTCAGTTATCAGTACCTCATTTCTTTTTACTGCCGAATATATTTCCTTGTATGGTTATACCACATTTTATTTCTCTATTCATCAGTGAATGGACATTTGTGTTGTGTCTACTTTGGCTATTATAAATAATGCTGCTCTGAACATTCATGTACAGGTTTTTTTGTATGGACACATATTTTCTTTTCTCTTGGATTGATACTTAAAAATAGAATTGCTGCGTCATATGGGAACTCTGGGCTTAACATTTTGAGGAAATGTCAGACTGTTTTCCAAAGAAACGCACCATTTTACATTCCCACTAGCAATGTATAAGTGTTCCGATTTCTCCACTTTCTCAGCACTACTTGCAATTGTCTGTCTTTTTTATTATAGTCACCTAGTCAATATGAAGCATTATCTCACTGGAATTTTGATTTGCATTTCTGTAATGACTAATGATGTTGAGCATCATTTCAAGTGCTTACTGGCCATGAGTCTTCTTTGGAGAAATGACTATTCAGATCTATATTCATTTTTTAAATTCGGTTTTTGGGAGTTTTTGTTGCTGAAGGTATATATATATATATACCTTCATATATATATATATATATGTGTGTGTGTGTATATATACATATATATGTATATGTATATATACACACACACACATATATATATGGTTCTACACACACACACACACACACACACACACACACATACAGGATACAAGTCACTTATCAGGTATATGACTTGCAAAAATTTTCTCCCATTCTGTGTATTCTTTTCACTTTTTTGATGGCATTGCTTTCAGCACAAAAATTTTAAATTTCAGTGTAGTTCAATTTATCTGTTTTTTGTTTTGTCACTTATGCTTTTTGTGTTGTATTTAAGAAATGATTGCCTAACATGAGGTCATGAAGATTTTTTTTCTCCTAAGATATGTATAGCTTTAATTTTTACATTTTGATCTATAATTTTTATATATGGTATGAGGTAGGGGTCCGACTTCCTTCTTCTACATGTGGATATTCATTTTCCCAATACTATATGCTGAAAGATTACTCTTTCCCCAATTGAACTGTCTTAGCACTCTTGTCAAAAATCAACTAACTGTAAATGTGAGAGTTTATTTCTGGATTCTCAATTCTATTCCATTGGTCTATATGTTTATCCTTATACCAGAACCACATTGTCTTGATTACTGTCGTTTTGTGCCAAATTTTGAAATCACAAAGTGTAAATACTCCTTTTCAAAATTGTTTTGACCGTTCTTTGCATTTTCAAAGAATGTTAGGATTGGGTTAGAGTAGAAGTCTTGCCCTTTAAGCATTAGCTAGCTGAGGCAAAAGAGAACCAGTCCTCTCAGCGCACTGACCTGCAACATGGGGCTGTGAGGAGTGAAATGGCAGCCTGGCTCTCCAAGGTTAAAAATTTTGTCCCACACTGGGAGCCAAAAGGAAGGGGAGCCTCTGTTTTCTTGGCTGTACACACGTAGGACAGAGCTTCCGTAACACAGTGCTGGGGTGTGATGGGGGCCAGTGCAAGGGAGAAAGTCATGACTCAAATGCCACAACTCTTTCTTTTCTTACTGAGATTTAACAGATTTTCCTGAATGAATGTTTTCCCATTCTATGTATGCCTTTAGGACAATTTAAAAATTGTCCTTAATTTTTTTATATATAATTTTCATCACATTGTTTGCTAAAAAGTCTACCAAGCTCCTTAGTCTGACAATCTAGAATTCCCTGCCCCCTAACTTTGCATAAACTTTTAAAAACTCTACTTGATTATTATAAAAATCAGTGTGAGCGGAGGAGTAGCAGTTATTTTCATTTTTCAAATAAGGTTAAACAGGTGAAGTGTAGAAATTGAAGTTGTATGCCAGGAAATAGAATATATGTCTCCCAACCAACAGGTTTCATCAGTTCAAGCTGCTTCTGTGGTAGAATAAGTCTGGAGAAAAAGTTCAATGAACTTAATTTGCCATCTAAAATATATGTGGTTCTGTGATCCTGTATTTTTATTCCATCGTGGCAATGTTCAAGAACTTTGCAAAGACAGCCAGAACTAGCCAAGTAGCAATTTTGTCAAATGCTAGTAAGGTATACCACATTACTATATTTAGAAGGACTCCTCCTTAATAGAAAACATGCCAGAAACAGATAAATTGTTGGTGAAAGACTAAATTGAAAGTACAGGTAAATATTCTAATAGTTTTTTCTGTTGGTTACATTTTATAAAGTTTAAAGAAAGCAACAACATAAAACCACAGATGCATAGACAACTAAACTCAGAGGGCATTGCGTTACTTGTACAAAAATTATAGGGTAAATCCAAGGCAAAATTGTGATGTGGGCAATTTTTTCTTCTTCAGTGCCTTTTCCTCCTGCTCTGGTAACAATTCCATTTCCCCAGCTGCAAGTGTCTGATGGGTTTGTATTTTTTTCCATTATCTCAAAACCTGCTTCATGGCCATTTGATCTTAACATGGTATTCATTCATGGTATTCAGTAAAGATGTCTGCATCTTTACTTAGGCTTAAGTTAAAAACTACAGTTTCACCTGTATAATTTCAGGCATCCTCAAGGGAATAAGAAAGAGATTTTTGAATGCACTGAGGCTGTCTTCCTATACCCTGGAACCATTCATATGTGTGTGGTTTTCCACTCTACTTACCCATAAGGATTACTCTAAAAGAAAGGTACCATCTCCGTTGTAAAACTGATTCTTTCTCCTGAATTTATAGCTTCAAACCCTCTATCAGTCATTGGGACAGCACTACACAGCAATACAACAGGAGAGATTGAAAAGACAACTGGTCTGCCTACCAGTCAGATGTGATTACAGTTCTGCACATCAATGTTTAGACTACAAGGCAGTGTGTATCATCTTTATCACAATGTAGGGTCAGATGAGCTATTTCCTGTTCTTCATTATCTGGAGAAAGCCCGAAAGAGAACACATAGTGCCAGCCATATTACTCGAATGTGTCACCATTCTACTGAAAAGTAAAATTAGAGGACAGAAATGAAAATTAACCAGTTCAGGGATTGAGAACTCCAGTTCATTCTGCAATTAAACACTGGAGACCTATCACATTTCTATTTTAGCTCTTTTATTATAAGATCTATCTCAGAATACAGGAGATGTGGACACTTACAATGCCTCTAAATTTGTTGCCATTTTTGGCTCAGTGCAGTGCGGGCTTGAAATATTGAGATGCAATAGGAAGCTGTTTTCTATTAGCTTGAATCTTCCAGATAGAGAACAATTAAATGCTAAAAGGTCTTATCTGAAGTATAACTGCCTGATTATGTAAGAGTCCCAAAAAGGAGAATATAAAGCTAATGGATGATAGAAATGGAGACCATAATGTTATCTAAATAAATCCTATTGCCTATCTACTCAGGAGTCTCCCTTAACTGTGTCATCAACAGTGTTATAAGAAAGTATAGTGGCCTTTTAGAGCTCAAATAATCTTTTCATCTTAAATGTTCCAATGATATGGTTTTAATGTCAATACAAGATAATTTGTTGACTATACATTATACACCTATCTGGCTTTTCAAAGTAGTGGTATTAAATGAACAATGTGATATTTTGCATGTTTTAACTATTTTAAGTCAGTTAACTTTTTATTCTAGGTTTATAATTAATAGTTAGTAACACACAGTCCATATATTTGCTCAAGGTCAAAACCTAGGAGTCATCTTGTTTGTTCTCATGTCTTTGCATCCTACATCTAATCCATCAACAGGTCCTGACAGTTCTACCTTTAAAAGTTATTGCAAATCCAGCATGTCTCATCCCATAGCCACCTTCACAACACTGGTTATTCCAGGAGCCTCCTATCGCTTCTCCTTTCTTCCACTTTTGTTTCACCTCAGGCAGTTCTCTACATAGTAGCCAGAGTAAACACTAAAAACAAACAAAAAAATCAAACCGCTTCCCTCCCTTGCTCAAAACCTGCCAATACTTTTCGCTTCTCAACTTATGCAGAAGAAATTGCAAACTCCTCATCATAGCCTAAATGCCTTATATATTCCAAACTCTACCCCTCATTATATTCAAGCCACACTGGCTTTCTTGCTCCTCTTTGAATATGGCCTTTGCATTAACAATATGATATTTACTTTTTACAGGCTAGCTTCCCCAGTGATTTTCTGATGTGATATTGAATCCTTCTGTATGACATTCCCTTTGAACAACATCAAGTAGCACCTCTTCAGGAATGAGCAGTGGGTAAAGGAGTGATGGAAATATGAATGAGAATATCCTCTTCATCAGTGAAACCATCAAATAGCAAAAAAATGTTATGAAATCAAGTGCACAATTCTTCATACTCACTGGCATCCAAGTGGATCATAAGATTTTTTTTTTTCAGAAACAATGTTTAATTTATATTTGATCAATGACTAATATAATCCAATTTAAAGAAAAACAGTTTAATTTTTCGAAAAGCCATAAAAATCAATCATACTTTAAATATTTTGCTTAATAAAGCAATAAAATATTGAACAGATAATATGGACATGCATCTTAACCATATATCACAAAATGAAATTAAGCAGTGTGAATTTATCTTTATAACACATCATTTATTTAGTCAAATACTTTGAAGTATAATGGGATTTCTGTGTATAAGGAAATAATTCCCTTGTGAGTATTAAACAGAAGTTATTAAATGAAGTCCACTTCATTGTATGTGAATAAAACACTTAACACATATTTTACTTCTTGTACACCCTCGGTGGTTTTTAATCTGTGGACTTTCTATCATAACAGTAAACTTTCTTTATGTATACTTCTAAAATGACATCTAATTATTATAGTTCTGCCCCACTCTGACTAATGTTTTAAGAATAAAATGGTAATTTTACAACTTAAAAAACTTTAAGTATACTGTATAGTATTTTTTAGAGAGAAGAACTATAATTCTAGAGTTGATAGAAATTAGGGAGATTTAGTGATATTCAATCAGCTTAAAATAAAGTTGTTGTCCTGTCCTTTCCTGCAGCTTATGTCTCTGACAGCAAACATAATTAAAGCTAGAGACAGAGAAACTACCAGTGGTTCTGAATCAGTGAAACTTGGCAACCAAGCAAATAATCCTAAACTTTTTTTTTTTAAATCCCAAGAACTGACTTTATCCATAGTCCCCTTTCTGTGTCATTCTTAAGAGCAGATATAAATACAGAACAAACATGAATCAATAGAAAAAAAGGGGGAGAGAGGAAATTTAGAGGATTTTTTTAAATATCAAATAAGTATTATAGTTCACACACACACACACACACAATCATCCATCCAACAAGCATCGCATCCTTCACAGTTATGAGCAGCTAGTACCTGCTTTACTCTTTTAGTCAGCCCATGGTTTCTCTGTCTCATTTCTCTCCCCAAAACTGTCAATTCAAATGCCAGGATGTAGAGGGTTAATTGTTCAACCTCTATTTCCTACTACAGTCACAGAAATATTTTGTCAATTGCCTTCTCTTTCGCCTTGCTTCCACTGATACAATGAGAAGAGACTGTTTTAAATTTCTGTCATCATTATTAAACATGCTATTTTCCAAAATCTCCTATGGGGTCATTTTGAACCAAATCCCCTCCTGCTGGCATGTGTTAGATTCACTAGCATTACCTTCCTGTGTGCCAGGGATATGCTATTTTTAAAGGAATTACAAAGAGTTACCACCGTGAACTCAGACTGTGTTTTTACTATTCAACCTATATAATATGTATGTTTGAAACTGCCATAAAGCTTGTGATTTTCCTGAGACCGGCTTCAGCTGACTGCGTGATGCCTTGGCAGTCTCTTAGAAACAACGCAGGAACCATCAGTGTGATCCTGCCGCTGGCTCTTAAGCTCAGAAGTGGGCAATTGGCTAGTGCTAACTTTAGAAAGCCTGGCAGATCCACGGGGTTTGCTCACAACTGTGCACCTCTTCTGAGACTCACGCTAGTGAACTCAATTATTATTAAAAGCCCTAAATATAATTAATTCAAACACCATACCACCTTGTCACCTTGGATCAACCATTCCTCATACAAACTACAGAAAGCCAAAATACTGCATGGTATTGCAATTCCTTATGATAATCACTGAAATTATGCCAATTATTTTAATTTTCGTCTTTTAAACATATGCAAGGCTATCGACATATTTCCCTGTTAGTGGATGATGTTAAGTCTAAATCTTTCTCTCTACATTTCATTTCCAGAAATGATTTGTTGTATTCACTTTGATTTGCTTTATTGTGTTTGTGCCTGTGGTGGATAAAAGGAGTGAAAACTGAACTTCTAGACTTGGGTCTTTCATTTCCTTACCATGTATGCTTACATAAAATCATGTATGTTAGTTTTGTTTTGTTTTGTATCTGTAAAATGGAAATAACGATCTGCATCCTATGATCCCATCGAAAATAAAATTGTAACTGCTAAATAAAAGTGCTTGCACTGAGTTAAAATTTATGTGAATAAACATGTTTCTAAAATATACATTTTTAGTGAAAGGAGTGTTTTGGCAAGAAGCTGGCTGGCAACCAAAGACTCATGCTCCAAATTGCCAGTGCCAGGTGGGTTTGGAAAATAGTCCAGACAGAAATCACATACCTCCCTGTGATGATTAGTTCATGTGTCCACTTGATTGGGCTATGGTACCCTGATATTTGGTCAAACACTATTCTGGATGTTTCTGTGAAGGTGTTTCTTAGATGAATTTAATATTTATATTGGTGGACTTTGAGTAAAGAAGGTTGCGCTCCATAACATGGGTGGGCTCATCCAATCAGTTGAAGTCCTGAGTAGAACAAAGACTGACCACCCATGAGCAGGAGAGACTTCTGCTAGCAGACAGACAACCTTCAAATTTCAACTGCAACATGGGCTCTTCTCCAGGTGTCTAACCTATTGGCCTGCAGATTTGAGCTTTGCCAGCCCCTATAATCATGGGAGCCAATTCCTTAGATGTCTCTCTTTCCCTCTACAGACAGACAGACAGACACACACACACACACACATATGCACACATAGTTGGTGCTGTTTCTCTGGAGAACACTGATACCCCCCTCAAATCTATGTGGGGTCATGTGACTAAACCTGGCCAATAGAATATAAGGAAACTAAAGGGTGTCACTGCAGCAATGAGCATTTAATTATCTGGTGTGCTCTCTCCACTGTCTCTTCTTCTCCTGTGGCAAATTTGGAAGCCACATGGCGAAGATGGCCATATGTGGTACACAAGATGGATGAAGCCTAAAGATTGGCCAAATAAGGAATATCTATATTGAATTTTCTGTGAATGAGAAACTACTGTCGTGTTAGACGACTGAGATTTGGGGATCGTTTGCCACAGCACCTAGAACTTGTTACTCTGACTAATAAAGTTATATTGTGCAGAAATTGAAAAGAAAAATTCTGCATCATTTGGAGTGCAAAAGAATAAAGCAGTCCCTGGCACTTGAAAACTATCTTGAACATTTTCTCATAGAACACCAACATCGGACAAAGCACACACACACACCACACGCATTTTTACAAAATGAAAATAGTTCTGGAGATAGATGGTGGTGATGGCAGCACACTGTGCATCTATTTAATACCACTGAACTGTATACTTAAAAATGCTCAAGATGGTAAATTGCGTTTGTGTATTTTACCACAGTAAAAAATATTTTTAAAAAATTTTTGAAGGAAAACATGATTTTCAGTAAAAGAAAAAAAAAGATTCAAGTATAAAATAAAATATATTGAATAAATTTATTGCAATTTTACAATTAAATTGCTAATATCTGTATAAATATGTGATGTTTGTTTTCAAAACTAAATCTTTCCAGCTTTTCAACGTAATTGAATGAGTACCTCTAGTGTCAAACTGTGGTATGTAAACACCATCTCCACTAAAAGGAACCAGAGTTCCTTAGAAGAATAGCTGAATCCAGATTTGAGATATGAAATGTTCAAGATGAATTTGGAACATACTATTGTTAACAGAAAGCAAAGACTCTATCAAAGATTAATGGAGTCTTATCCAAAGGATCCAGAATACAGCCAAAGAAAGCTTCCATTGTTCAAAAATGGGACAATCTGAGTATCAGAAAGATATTCAAAGAGTAATGACTATAATTCACTGGAGCATATTTAACAACATATTTTTTAAGCATGACAATGTATATATATATATATGTTTTTATTTAAGTAAAATTCAAACCTGATCTATGGTGTTTGGAGAAATGGTTTATAGGAGAACTGAAGATACATTACAAATAAATGTAATGTGTGGCCCTTGCTTGAATCTTAATTTTAATAAACAAGCAAAAACAACATTTTTTAGACTAAGGAAAATTTTAATATACATTGGCTATTACATGAATTATTAATTTTGTTAGATGTAATAATGCCCTGAGTTATGTAAGAAGATGATCAATTTTTAGGAATTCATATTGATGTATATAACAATAAAATGATGTAATTCCTGGTATTTATTTTAAAATCTTTTTGCTTTTTAAAACAACGTGTTTTAAAATTTCTCAGCAAAATAAAAAGAGATATAGATGAAGCTAGAGTGGCAAAATATTGGTCATTCTCAGTCTTAATAGCATATATGGCAGTCCATTATAATATTCTCTCTACTTTAGTGTATGTTTGAAATGTTTTAATAAAAAAAAAAACTTTAAAAAAATCAATTGAATATAGCATGAAATGCTCATAAACAATTTTAGCCAAAGGAACACAAGAGGTGAAGGAGGGGCAGGGGACGAAAAATGGAAGGGAAAGAGAAAAGAATGGAGGGACAGAGGGAGGGAGAAAGAAAAGAATTGCCTGCAAGGAATTTGAGATTCTGGTGCAATAGGTCACAAATCAGCCAGTGGTGTTTGCATTTTTAATAAATATTCACATGGGCTTCTGATGCAAATAGTCCTTGGACATCATATTTTGAGAAACACTATCCTAGATTTGGGATTTGTGTGGGCTGACTGAATTGTCAATGGTGCAATGGAAAGAGGGCAGACTTCAGAGTTAAGAGGTTCAGCTAAAATATAAGCTCAATCTCTTACTGACTTTAAGCATTGCATTGGTCAAGGTGCTTCACCTTTACCCATAAAATGGAGATAATAACACATACCACGCCAGATTACTGTGAGGATTAAATGAGATAAATATATAATGAACCTCCTAGAACTTACTAACAGTTATCCAAAAAATAAGAATTCATTAAATCCTTTAGAATCTCTCTATTTATAGCTATATAAGTACACACCAGTACATTCATAGGCCCATATGCAAAATTAAATCAATTTGAAGAATAAGAGTGGCCAATAATAAATTCTGTATTCAAAGAAACATAAACAAAATAAATTAGGGAAATAAGATACCTCTCTATTCTTGTCAAATTCCAAAAATAGAGCTTTTATTGTTGTCATTTTTATTTTGGTTACATTTTTTAAATTAAGCTTAGAATTCTATCTGACCAAATAAATCACAATACAAGACTTTCTTTTGTAAACCTTATTATGCACAGCACACCTAATGTCCAATAGGTTTGTATAAAACATGTTATATTTAACACAATATAATTATTTTGTGTGTATGTGTGTATTATTTACTTGATGTACTTGAAGTGACCACCAGTTTAATCCACAATATCAAATGCTAATTTGATGTCCCTTCCAAGACATATACAGGACTCAAAACGAAATCTTGGGAACCATTCGCAAGGCCAGAAGGGCCCAAATTCTACAGGATATGGAGACAAGGATGATCCAAAAGCAAAGTCCAGGGAATAAAACAAAACCAAAATAGACCACAAAACTGGGCCATCCATCTCAAGAGGTTAGGCAGAATAGCAGAATCTAGGCAAGAAAGAACAAAAAGCAAGGCCAGGAACACAAAGCAGGATAAAGGGTTTAAAATGAAATGAGAGCAGCAGTGCGTAGAGTTGTGTGCATTCACAAAGCCTGCAATTCTGGTTATGACTAGAGAAGAATCCTTCAAGGACATGGCCAATCTGGCTCAGAAAAATCAAGAAATAGAAAGTATATTTTTACTTTAACAGAATAGTCAGTATTTAGATTAACTAGTTCTTTATCCAAGGTCAGAATTTAGTCTATATTTGAATACTCAGTTTAAATGTTTTGTTATGTTATGTTTTTTTTTAACTTTTCATGTATTTATCTAAGTGTGTTTCTCCAGGACCCATCAGCTCTAAGTCAAGTAGTTGTTTCAAT
This sequence comes from Rhinolophus ferrumequinum, assembly GCF_004115265.2. Lineage (NCBI taxonomy): Eukaryota > Metazoa > Chordata > Mammalia > Chiroptera > Rhinolophidae > Rhinolophus > Rhinolophus ferrumequinum. Next base: position 26,520,158 of record NC_046288.1, read on the forward strand.
CTAGTAGTGGAGGATGCAGCTCACAGTGGCCCATGTGGGGATTGAACCGGCAACTTTGTTATTAAGAGCATCATTCTCTAACCAACTGAGTTATCCGGCCATCCTGTTATGTTATTTTTAATGAGTTCCTACTACTCCCATTGCATAGTTTTAGTGACTGAGGCTACAGAAACTGCCTAAAGTAATGTAGGACTACATAACATCCCAGTACAACCCCTACCCGAGAGAAACTGCAGTCTCATCCAGGGGACTATCAATCAATAAAACCAATAACTACGGCCTGCAAAGAGGTGAGTCTGAGACTATCACTCCACAAAGGTCAGATGGGAGACGTGTCACAGTACTTCATTTTTTCTAAATTACATAAATCTGCCCTGAGCCCACATCTGCCTACATGTCAGGAAATGAAAATGTCAGTAATGTTGGGAGGAACTACCCCTTCTTATAGCTACACGAAAATTGAGAGTCTTACGCAATCCAAAATATTCAAGACACAGTTCTCACATCTTCAGCCCACACTGGTCACCAATGATATGTGCACTGAACAATCCTGAAGAGGCCTTAATTCATATGGCACCATTATTCTGGGTGAAACCTGGGCAAGAAGACCAGAACTCCTTGGTGCATAGCATTAAAAATTCTCTAGCCCAGCCTGTGCCCAGGAAGCCCCAGTGGAAAAACACTAGTCCTCACTATTAATGGAAACTGGAAGATTCCAAGTCTTGATTAAAACTCTCAAAGCCTCTCTCCAACTTCACCGAGGTAATTCTGCCTCTCCTGATATTTTGACCTAATTTTCCTCCAACCCAGTCCTCCCGTGGAGCCTCTGTGCTTTTGAAAACCTGAGTGAAAGTATTTTTCTAGGAATCTGACAAATTTCCTACCAAACCTGAAACACCGATGCTATTACAGAATCCTGAGTCAAAGAAATTAAAGACCTGACTGCTTTCTTGGTGTAGAGGAGAGAAATAATGACAGCAGCAAGCATGAAGCTCAAATCAATACCTTGATGCACGTTAACTGAAATGAGCCAGCACGAAATGCTGAGAAGGCGGGACTGTGTATGTGGCAAGAACACTCGGTGTGGAATTATCTTATACAGATTGGAATCTCAGCCCCATCATATGCCAGCACTGTGACCTGAAGCAAATCACTTATTCTTCTTACCCTTGGGCTTCTCTACTGTAAAGTGGAAATAATACTTGTTTTCACCAAATCATGGAGCATTCTTGAGGATACAATCATGGAAGCTATGACAATTTGGGAACTCATCCTAGAAAAAGTACTACATACCTCATTGCTGAATATCACTATGGTCACCTTCGAAGTACTCCCCTTGGGAAGCTATGCACCAATGCCAGCACCTAGTCCATTCTTCAAAGCAATTTTGGAACTCTTTTTCTGGAATGGCCATCAGAGCTGTCATCTTACCCTTGATGTCCTGAATGTCATTAAAATGTCTTCCTTTCAATATTTCCTTATCTTTGGGTAAAGAAAGAAGTTATTGGGGGCCAGATCAGGTGAGTAGGGGGGTTTTCCAACACAGTTATTTGTTTACTGATTAAAAACTCCCTCATAGACAGTGCCGTGTGAGCTGGTGCATTGTTGTGATGTAAGAGCCATGAATTGTTGGTGAAAAGTTCAGGTCGTCTAACTTTTTCACGCAGCATTTTCAGCACTTCCAAATAGTAACCTTGGTTAACTGTTTGTCCAGTTGGTACAAATTCATAATGAATAATCCCTCTGATATCAAAAAAGATTCGCAACATCGTTGCAACAAGTTCCTGAACTTAATTGTCAGACCTCGTATGTGTAGTTTGTCAATTGGAAAGCATTTAAACAAATGTAGAAATTTGGATACTGGAAAAATAAAATCAAGTAAGAAATCAGTGTGTGCTCAAGTTGCCGGAGAAAACTTCATGGAGGAAACAGAGCCAACTTCAGTGTGTTCTGAGTGACAGAATTTAGACAGAAAGAAAAGAGAATATTTTGGGAAGAAATGCAAAGGCAACAGTGACTAGAGCCAGAGTGAAGGGCAGGCCAGTTGCCAACCTTTAAAGGGCCTTTGCATCTACCACCCGACAGGTCATCGGACAAGGGCTTCCTCCAGGGACCTGTGAGATCAAAGGCAAGGGGCATTCTTTGCCCTAGACAGGAACATTTCTGCAGAGGGATGCATTTGTGAGCCATCAGTCTCCAGGGAAAGGGGATCTGGTCAGCTCAGTGTAACACCCACCTTAGGCACACTTCTAGTGAGAGGCATCATTGAGCCTAGAAGTCTGGGCCCTAGGAAATGTTCTGTTTTCTGTATTGTGTGTGCGTGTGTGTGCATGTGTGTGTGTTAAGACATTGACTCAAAAATCAATAATCAGTAACCAAGAACACTTTTTTTGTCCACTAGAAAAAGTACAAAAAAAAAGAAGTTTCATGTTACCGAAACAATACATAAGCACTCCTTTAATTTCTGTTACCAATATAACCTTTGTCAATAATAAAAAGTAATAGAAATAAAATTAATAATGTAAAAATAGAAGAAAAAATTTTGATAGTACTAGTCCAAGAGTCGATGAAGAAGGGAAATGTGATTTCTTTCCTTCCCTCAGGATTTTCATAAATCCAGAGAGGCATGGGTTGGCATCAGCTTGTTGTTTGATTGTCACAGGAAAGTAAGAGGCATGGAAGATTTTTGCTGTTACTTTTGCAGCCTGTTCTCTCACTTGCTGTTTATTTGTTTTACACAGAAGCATCAACAGCTTATACATCAACCTAAGGTTGCTGTTTGTTCAATTTTAATAAAAATAAATGTCATCTAGCAGTCTCTCTTCGTCAGGACAGAAAAAGCCCCAAAATTAGCTTTCATCACGAAAACACTAATCAAATCTTTTTCATGCCAGCTCCTTTGTTAGGCATCTGTCTTGATGTGTTCTTCACATGTTCCACTGTCTTATAAACCTAAAGTGATGACTGGTGGTCACAGAAGCAGAGCACGGCTAGGGGGAGCAGGGGGTGGAATATGTGATTGGGTGATGTCCCCACTAAAACTTCAGAAAAGAAACTATTGTCAAAAGTTTCAACATTTGTGAAGATATCTGTAGTTTATAGAACATGAACAACAGATTTATTTTAAGGCATATATATATATTTACTCTCTGTAGGACTATCTTAGCTGAGATGGTTTAATAAGTGACAAAACAAGCCACTAGTGTAGGTTTAAGAAGGAAGCTCTCAACCATGGGGATAGAACATCGAAACATCCCCACTGATTAGCTAAACTATTCCACAGACATTTGCCTACCATTGTTTCTCACTGTATAAAATAGTTGTGATTTTATTTTAGTCTCTGACATACATCAAAATTCCTACACATTAAATTTTGCAGTAGTGCATTATATGAGCTTCAGTTTATATATGTTCCCATATATGCTACCTTTAAAAATAGTTTTCCCTGAGTCTGGGGCAAACTATATGAGTTCAAGTAAATAAACAAAGGCAGTAAAACAGTGTGTTGACATTTTTCAGGACATTTTTCACTCTGAAGATATTTTTAAGTTAGCAATCTGTGCACACCTATACCCATATCCATATGAATACACTTAGATGTGCATGTGACTTGCTTCTGCTCCCTTTGGATTAATAACAAACTTTCTCCATAGACTAAGGAAGAAAACAAGTGATTCAAGCTCTACTGAGATTCTTAGTAGAAAATCAAGAAGAGTGGGCGCCAATAAATAATATGGGGACAATATTAGTAATTAAAATAAAAAAGCTTCCCTGGAAAGTTTATCCTAGATTGTCTTTTATGGGTCACCATTTTGTAGGTGAGGAAATAAGACCACATGAAATTAAGTGACTTGTTTTGCTTACTGAGTTGCTACATTGGAACAAGAACCCAGGTTTTCTGACTCTTTATCACACTTACACCATCTACCACGAATGAGGCAAGCAGTAGTCATAACCCACTAGCTCCACTGCAGGATAAAAGCTGTTTATCCATCCAACCCCTCCTCCTGGGAAATGTCTAGCTAACTAAGTCCCTAAATCTAAGTAGACCATGTATTTAGGCAGTTATAGACCACTAGTTCTAGAAAGTGATGTGTTTTACCCGGGTATGGAAAAACAATGTAATATAAACAATAAGATGCTTCCCACCTCCAATAACAATACTGCCACCATGACATATATCAAATATATTTAGCTACGTTTAGATACCTGATAATTTCAAAATTACATGATTATAGGAAGAGCAGTAATGAAATATAATTACACAGCGCTTTGCAATTTACAAGTTATTTCATATACATTATCTTATGAAACCATATGATTTAGAATGTAACTCCTATTCATCCTTTAGTGATTAGTTTAGAAGTTGCTTCATTGAGGAAGCCCTCCCTAATCTCTATGGGTGAAATCAGGTGTTTTTGTCCTATGTTTGTCTAGCACTTAGATTTCTAATTATGTCATCTCCATCTGTGTTCTGTAGGGACAGAAACTGTTTCCATCTCACTTACCAGTGTACTTAGTAGAATGCCTGGTCCATATTAACTACTAAATATTTGTTAGTGAATGAAAAAATGAACAAAAGAAATATCCTAACAGCTTGGCAGTGAAGGAACAAAAGAAGTTTGGAGTGTCTAGAGTTTAATTCAGAAGGCAGCTATAAAGGCTAAGTAATCACCAGGTCACTCTATTCCCTCATACAGGCTGAGGGCCAGGTCCTCTATGTGGTTCTTTCTTTCCTCCATTTCTGCACCAACACATTTTCTAAAACCTTCAAACATTATCATAATGTCTTCTTTGGCTGCAGCTCTAATAGGGCGATGAGAATGGAGCAGGAATGTTGATGTCTCTTTTTACATCTTGTCCATCTACAAAATATTTTTAAGTCAGAAACGGCCTGAAAGCTTCCTTTCTAGCTAATAGTACTGTTGCTATTCAATAGGGACACAGTTCGCTGTGGGTACTTTTTGTACCATAGTTGTACACATTAGCTCTTCTTATCAAACATACAGAATACACTAGAAGAAAGATGGTAGAGATTATCTCCTTCTTATGACTTTGTAAACCTCACATAAGGGCTTGAAGGTGTGGGAAGTGACAGATAGTGGATTTTATCTTTCACAAAATAATCACAAACGTAGTTAAACTAACTACACTCTGGAGGCCCATGCTGATTTGTAATGGGAAGTAAAAATCACATGGCCCTGGTCAGAATGCAGCTTTTCCAATCCCAGGGCAGCTGATCAATAAAATAATTCTGGCACCATTTAGGTTAGAATAAAATGGCTAACAAATGTGGACTATAACTAACATCCAAATTTCTACATCAAATAAATGATGCTATTTTACCCACTTCCTTCCCTCTTTTACTCCATCCCTCTCCGTTTCAGCCCTCCTAGGAATCATTTGTCATTCCTGCAAACCCAAATGGCTGACTTTAAAAATATATGTGTATAAAATACTCATACTACGCTCTGCTTCTTAGACTCCTCTGAAATAAAGCAGCCATAATCTGTGTGACAGCAGCTGCCATTAACACTGATCATAAAAGCTGGAAAAGAGGGAGAGATGCTGATTTAACATTTGTTGCTATGCTTGTATATCCTCTTTCTAATAAAAATCAGGGAAATTACTACTTTCTGAAAGCTTAGCACGTCAACGTTTGTATTTCAAACCTCCTGTACTGTACGATTTCAATGTTCCCCATGCTAACTTCTTTCTTCCCAAGGAGCTGCCAATGTAAATGCACCACACTTGCGCTCCACAGAATACTGAGCTGAAAGAGCATGTCCTACATCTCTAGTGGAAAACGTGATGTTTAGAGAGCAATGAAGTGAGCTATAACTCAGACTTAGAGATAAATGCTGTTTGAGACTCCCGTTCCATTTATGGATATAATATAATTTGAAAAGCTTAGATGTCTTTCCTGTAAGAAGTTTTACACCCAAGATTTAGGTAAAAATAGTGGTGCTACAATGTTTCATATGAATAATACCTTATTCTTAATTTCTCTCTTATTTAAGTTTTATCTAACACATTAATATAAATGAAGTCAGAGAACACTAAAAGTATACACCCATAAGGTGTACCAAATGCTGAAATCATTGGCATATATATCTGGATATGATACAGGACCCTAAGAATATATTATATTAATTTGATTGAGCTTGATGGTTTATATGGTACTTTCACTTAACTCAAAATTATATTCTAGAAACACTAAGAGTTTTTAAATGAGTTTTTGACCTAGCGATATTACCAATTGTGAAATCGTATCCCCTCCAGAAAACCAGGGAGTTGTTCAATGGAAAGCAATAACCAGGTTACTCCATTCCTCCACCATCTCTGACACAAACATTGAATTATGCATACACACTCCTCCCTTAAAGAAATAAGAAAGGCAGAGTTTCAAACTAGGACTAAGCTATTCTAGTAAAGCTTCACAGTTAACTTAGTCTGAAATACTCTAGGGAGAGAGTTGGAAAGAAAAACAAAAGAGTTATGAAAGTAGACTCAGAAGAAAAGATTTTGAGCTCTTTGGGAATATGAGTCTTGAGTGGTGTCAGGCACATAGTAGATAACCTGGATGGATGGATGGATGGATGGATGGATGGATGGATGGATGGATGGATGGATGGAAGGATGGATGGATGGATAGATGGATGATGAATGGATGGATGGAATGACTGATGAAGAAGAAATTCAGGAAAGTGAAGGAAGGGTCCTTAATTTCAAACAACACTGCAAGCCCATTGTGATATAGGTACAGATTTAGAGCTCAAAGACAAATAATAATATTAGTAATAGTTAAAATTTATTGAGTACTTACTAATTGCCACGCACTTTTAGATACATACCCAATTTAATGTTCACAACCACCTATTATGGTAGTTATAATCATTCTTATTTAGCAGACGAGGAGTTATAAAGAATTGTTTTTAAATTTCCTTGCCCAAGGTCACACGGTTAACACATAAGGATTCTAGGACTAACGTGTGGACATTCTCCTACATCCTATTTTGATGTACTGTCCTATATAGATATACTGTCCTATTCGGCTTATAATCCATTGAGGGGAATGGTTCTTGACAATTATGCTAATAAAATGTAAGGTAAACACCACGAGACACTAAAATTAAGTTATATGTTGTCTCAAAGAAGTAAATGTCATATCCAGTTGATGTTATAAAATTCTGTAGCCCAAAGACTCAATGACCACACTCAGCAATATATTCTAGGTCCTACAAAGCAATTTTTAAATAATTTACTCTGCTAATTTCTATCACTCTTTCAATTGAAATACAAACTGTCTTTCTTCTTCATTTAAAATTCAGAGTAAATCCCTCTTTTTATTGTTTCTGGAGTACTTTGTACATATTTATTATTATCATCATTTATTTAGAGATCTGCTTCCCCCAATATATAAAGTTTCCTTCAGGTAAGGACTCTCTCCATTCTTTCTTCCTAAGCTCACTGCCTAGAAATGGTGTGTAATAAATGCCCAATAAATATTCATTCAATAAATTGTAACGTACCTTAGTGTCCGCACAGATGCAATGCAATAGTATGGCCTCAATTGAAGTGCAGTAATTGTAACTCAGCTCTACATTAAATGACTTCTTAATGCACAAAGACTTTTGAGATGACAGGCATTGAGGCATTATTTTACTACAGTGTCAATTCGACTATTACTGTACTATCATAAATAAAGAGAATGCTAGAGCAATTAAAACCATTATAATCCACTCATATTTTCTCAAACATTATACATACATCTACAAGGAGCCAGACTAACAACGGCAAGTACATGCCACATGTGCCACCACACTCCTCTCCTATCCTGAAGAGACACTGCTAATCATTATGGTACCGATTTCTTCTGGGCTGGGACTCATCCTTAGCACCCTTTGCAGCATGACATTCTAACAGTCGCTGCCGTTGACGGATACCTCATTATCACTTAACACTTGTCATGCTTGACCTGGATCAAGTCACATAATTTTCCTACCTGTAACATTTTACCATTTAGTACTTACATCTAGTGAGGAAAGAAAGCATATTACCATCTCAGGGAACTCTTAACCAGGGTTCCAGATTTTATTTGAGTCATATGGTACTCAAGAGCCAGTCTACAGACCATTGCTGATCTGTGATGGATTTTTTACCACTTCATGGGGGGAGAAAGGAAAAGAGAAAAATAGTCCACATGTTATCTGAGTGGATGCATTAGAATTACCTGGGGAGATTTTAAATGTGTAGCTCCCCGTCGCCAATCAACATCTCTGGGGATAAAGTCTAGAAACTATGTGAATAGGGGTATTATGTATTATGATGTGCAGTCAGATTTAGATACTGCTGAATGTGTCTGTAGATATACTTTCAAATGCATATTTCTGAAACAGAATACTTTTTTCTAAAAAATGACATTTTTGTCATAAGTTTTACATTTTTCAACTTATGAAATAATGGAAATAGTAAATAGTAGCAGTGAGAGTATTTTGGATTTTACTATTTCAGGCAAAATAGAGTTGGAGCTCCTATAGCAGGGTCCTTTTTCTGAAATGTTTCTGATATTTTAAGCCCAAGACTCTGAAAACCACAGGCCTCGTGGTACCACCTCTCAGCTGAGACAAGTCTGCACCTGCAGGGTGAAATGGTGGGTGGAATAAGCTTGCCAGAAATCTTCATTCAAAACTGAAGAAACTCCTGGTAGGTAACTCAGCCCAAGAGGAAAAAATGTCAAGAGGACAAACGAGGCTAAGCAGCAAATCCCTCTTCCAGTAAAAGGTGGAGGGTGATTCTGATGTTTGTCATATGTCTGGCCCTGGCACAGCTCCATGCATGACTTTTAAGTGTAGGTGCCATGCACAGGGGTATGAGAGGAAAGGAAGAGAAAAGGGCTGGTCATAAGGCAAGAAGTAAGAAGAGCCAAGGTCTTCATTAAAACCTCTGTAAGATAGTGCAGTTTGGAAAAACCCTTAGCAGTGTAGCACATAAAGGGGGCAGAGGCATTGCCCCTACTTTTCCATATGCTACCTCAGAGCCCTCAGCCTGCCGGTGGGAGTGGAGCCCAGTGGGAGACAAAGAAGGAGCTGCCATGGGCAGGGAGAAACCACAGCACTTGGCCAAGTATGGCAGCAGAGCTGAGAGAATGGATCAGCAGTGTCCGCGACACAGCAGTTCTGAGGAGCGGCAGCAGTGTCTAGCAGCAGCAGGGACCCCGGCAGGCAGCAAGGGACCCAGCAGCCATGTCCAGTATGGAGTGGCACTCAGGGAATGCCACATGGCTCCTGGTAAGCACTTGTGAGAGATGAAGAAGAATTCTTCATAAGGGGTCAGGACCCAGCGTTAATAGGCTCTGGCAAGAACCGAAGAAGTCATGATACGTCATCTGACTGTTAGCCCATTTCAAATCTCAGCACAGTGTAGCCCACAGAGCAAGCAGCCTCTATGCAATGAAAATGTGAGGCACATTAGCAAATTCGACCTGAGCATTCCCTCACAGCATTCCAGAGTCTGAGTTTCTCATTTGGTCACATACAAACAGGGTCAAGCTAGTCCAGGAAAATGAGAAATGACCCCAGTAGACATCGTATCCAAACTAATTCAAACTATAATCCAAGCAGCCCCAGGGAAAATCTTTTTCACAACTATTAAATTTTTATACTAGAAATACATAAGGTGGCTGCCTGTCCCTTGGTAATTGTCCATCCAGCATATGTGTATTATCCCACTTAGTCTACCAGAAAGACACTTCACTCTCCTGGTCAAAGCAGTGGGCTGATCTAACCTCCTCTCCTGGCTGTAGCAATTGGTGCAAAAATCAAATTAGCATTATTTCCTAGCTTTTTCTTTTTTCAAACAGAAGCTAAGAGAGATTTGGCTATTTTTATTGTTTTGTTTTTTTCTAATTGAGCACCAATGCCACCAGAAAAAAAGTTCATCTGCAGTAGAAACAAATGAGATGAGACAGAAAGAAACAGAGAGGAGACATGGAGAGGGCAATGGCATTCAAGGTCCTCGTTTCCATCTCTGAGGTTGTTAGAACTACCATGGTTCTTATAACAATTCATTTGACTGAATGAACTATTCTCAGTGCCTGAATAAATTCCCTTGTTTGAGTTGGGTTTCTGACATTTCAACCAAAACAATCCATCGCTAAACTATCAGTTGTTTTCAATTACAGATATGAAAAATTTACTAACAATCTCTTAAATTTTAAATATTTATTGTTAACAAGTCTAGATGTTGTCCTGTTTTCAAAAATATCAACAAGAACTGAGAGTATTCAGGCCTGTAGCCTCATGATCACAAGATAGCTGCCACACCAGTAGGCATCATATTCTCAGACCACAACATCCAAAGCAGGAAAAGAGAGAAGCGTACAAATGAGCTCTATTACTTAACAGGGAGGAAAATATTTCCCAGAAAATCCCCAGGAAATTTCCTATTACATCTCAGTGGCTAAAACTGCAAGAACCATGACTGGCTTGCACCTCTCAATTTATCCCCATGACAGGGTACTTTGCTAACAGCATTCACTTAACAGGGAAGAAAGGGAAACTAATGTTGGAGTGAGTATCCAACAGTATCTATCGCAACTCTACAACGATTTGAAGTTCAAGGAATGTAAATTGTGGTCATACTTCAACCTGTGTTCTTGAACGATGATGATGGTGATGATGATAATGTATGTGTAACTCTAGACCAGGCTCTATTCTAAAAAATGTACTTAATCCTTAAAGCAATTCACTGCAACCTCACAACATCCAATGAGATAGATGTTAGTATTACTACTATCATATTAGACATGAGAAAAGAGGCGTCTAGGAACTAAGTAACTCATACAAAACCACTTGGTTAGAAAACATGGTGTTGAGATTTGAACTCAGGAAATTAGGCCCCGGGGGCAAAAATCTGTTGCACTGTATTATACCAGAATGTTCTCTCTCCAAAATCAAATAAGGTAACAATCGGGAGAAAACATGAAGTTTTGTGCACAGGAAAAATATTGTTCTTACAGTATTATTTCTCCCTAAGCTGACCTTGAAATTATAGATGCTGTATTTCCAAAAAAAAAAAAAGTACATTAATTCCAAAATGTAGATCATTCCTACTAACCTCCTTTCTAGTCCTTTCTATACACTCAAATGACAGAGTATAGGATTAGAAAATCCTTTGTACAGGGAAATACAGAACAATTCAATTAATCATTTCAATTTCATTTGGCATTAAAGGTGTTTTAAAAATAGATATCTTTATCTCAATGAAAGCAAGACCATTAAATGAAAAGAATTTCCCCTGAAGATTGAGAACTCAATGGCACTAAATTAGTCAATGGATTTAAAATTACAAAAACTTAAAACCCACAGAAGATTTTACAGGGTCTTTACTCAGTGAATTTGGATAGTAGGCCTTGGGAGAAAGATAAAATTTATTCTAAAGAGGCATGAGAAGCTAAAACTTAAAAAAAAAAAAAGTCTTACAACTGTAAAAAAGCAGATGACATTGAACAGTGTAATATCATTTTCAAAGCAAAGTGCATTATAAAGAGGGGAACAAAGTAAATTTAGATTAAGCCAATCTAAAAGTTAGGTAAATAGAATTTGTTAGAATTTAGAAATCTAACTTTCGGTTCTTATTCTTAATGATTTCAACGTTAGTCATACAGGCAAACGTTTTAAAAATGAGTATAATTCTTGTCTAACCAGTTTCCCTTTAATTAACTCTCTGGGCTAATGTCAGCCAATTGTTTTCAAATGGTGATGAACTTCTGCTCCACTGTGTGAACAGTGACCAAGCTGTGTCTCTGTAGCAGCTGCCATTTCATACCTGAGGAGGCAAAGGAGATGACTGCCTGCTGGATTGGTATAATAAGTGGGGAACATAAAAATGAAAATGTCCTTGAACTATTCAACAGACAGTGTTAATAACTTCTCCTCAGCCAGTTAGATGACTTTTCCTTCTCCATCTCTAATAGACAATAAGAGAACAGGATTATTAATATAATCCTATAAAATAAAATAAATTAGAAACTTAATGTTAAATAACCAAGGTTACTCAAGCCACTCTTACTATATACAACAAATAATTCAGTTCTGTTATTAGAAAGTTAGGTAAAGAAAAGAAGTTTACTTAAAGAATCAATTGACGCATTCATACTAAGCACCATTTGTCCAAGCACTGGACCGGGCCCAGGAACAGAAAAGAGGGAGACCTGTACCTTGACATCAAATTAGCCATAGAATCCACCAAAGATTCTGGTTAAGAAACTAGAAACCCATCTATTTCTTTAAACGAATACAAAAGTTTACCCTAAATTCAAAACCGTGCAACCCATTGACCATGCATATGATCTTTTCAATTGTAGTTTTGTTTTGTTTTTTATGATTCTAAAAAGAGACATTTTCTTATACCCATAAGATTTCACACACACACAAAAAATTTAAATCACTGGAATCATCTCCTTAACATTATCAGCAGAAAAACCCAAAACAAGATATATTTACTGATTCTTCTAAGACCTCTATTCTGCGCAATACTAAAAGATGCAGATGTTTAATTAGTCCACCAACTAATCACCTGAGTGTCAGTGTAACAGTCCATCTATCATCAGGTAGTTTCTATAATACCTAGAGGTAGCCAAATGCTTGGCATCCAATCACTAAAATATTTCAATGACTGACCAACTCTTAATGGCCATCCTAAAATTTTAGAAAAAACTAAATATCAAAAAATTCCTTTAACTCAAATCCTTCGTGCTTTAACTTGATCACCTCCTTTCTTCTTATTTTGTTGTGATGCAAAGAGAATAATGCTTATAATTTCCTATGTCCTGGTCTTGAGAGAAAACTGTGTTTTATTAATTAACATTGGTAATGTTTTGAAATTTATGATAGACAGTAACTCTACCATATTACTACCATAAATACATTTATTTGTTCAACAATTTTCAGTACCTATATGGACCAGATATTATGTTATAGATTGGGGTTACAGAGGTTATACACAGACTTATTTCTTGAAACTTTTAGTCTTATGAGAGAGGCAGAAATATAATTACACAGACATACGCGTACATGGAACTGTGACAAATAAACAGGAAGGTCCCAGCCTTATAAAAGCCTAAAGTAACAGAATATGACCTTTTGGAGGAAATGAGAGAAGGCTTCCTTAGGCAAATGCTCTTCAAGTTCAGAAAGGAAGAACTGGTAAAAGAGAAAATCAGTGCCTTGATCAGAGGTAAGAGTATATGCAAAGGCCCTGTGGCAAGAGAAAGCATGATATAAGGTAGCATTTCTCACAGTGTGGTCAGGAACCTTATGCAAATAATCAAAAGTATTTTTATAATACGTTACTTGCATTTCCAACTATGATTCTCTCTTGTGAAATTTTCCAGGACAGCATGACATATATTACGACAGATTAAATGCAGGAGCAGATGTGAAAATCTAGATGTCTTTTATTAAGCCAAATATTAAATAAATTTGCAGAAACGTAAAGCAAAGCCACTCTTCTTACAAGTTATTTGTTTTTAATTTGGAAAAATATAGTCAATTCTTATTTAAGAATAAAATGCTATTTTTAAGGAATTTATCAATAAGCACTTTTTAATTTTTTTAGTTTTCATTTCTAACTATAATAAACGTCAATAACTATAACACCTGAAGAAATGCTCATTGTTATCCTCAATAAATTTTATCATAATAAAGGGAAGGGGTCCTAAGACCAAAAAGTGTGAAACTTGCTAATATGAAGAAATCAGAATAGACACTGTGAAGAGAAGCAGAGAAGAGGAGGAAAGATCCCTCGTCAGAGTACTGCTGCCTCTTCTTCTGCCTCCTTTTAACCAGTATACCACTATGCCCTTTCAGTTTAGGGAAAACAACTCAACTTGTCTGTCACAAACGCATAGACATAAATATACACTTATGTGCACATGTGTGTGGGTGTGTGTGTCTGCATATGTATGAAATAAGGAAGATGAACACAAGTTCTCTGATCCTGAAATCAGGCTGGCTAGCCACATGTTTCAGAGTCCAGTGCAAATTGAAAATTTGGAGCCCCTTATTCAGAAAGCAGGGAAAAAAGTGCTGTTAAAGGTACTAAAATATTTTTCTTTCTTCAATGGTTCTTTCTCTTTCCCTCTCTCTCTCTTTCTCTTACACACACATACAAAATCTAGTATTTGTTGCTATTTACTGTCATTCTAAGAAAAGAAAATTAAAATTTTAAATTATTAACAGGAATTTTACTGTGCATTTTTATATCGTACAGTGCCAGTTTTAAACACAAACTTAAGAGACTTTAACTCATGTGTAGTCACCAAAAATAAAAAATGTATGCATAAGTATTCTGTTTCACCATAATATTGGAAAGGCTGCCACTATTTTTATTTTGATTCTTGAGACACATTCTATGATACACTACTTTTAATTTATTGATGAGTAAGGAGTAAAAGTAAGAGAAACTGTAGGCTACCCTCTTTCTCTTTGCTGCTTGGCATCATTTTGAACACAAGCATTTGACTAGTACAGGGAAGCAACATGAGTAAGAAGTGATAGAGTTGCTTGGTCTCCTGTGTTTCTTAGAAACTCCATTGGCTTTTTGTCTGTGTTTGTAGCAAGTTCTATTAGATTGGTGCAAAAGTAATTGCTGTTTTTGCATTTGTTTTTAATCTTCTAAACCGCAATTACTTTGGCGCCAACCTAATAGCTCAAATAGAAAACATAGTATCCTCAGTGTAGCAGGCTAAATAATACCCCACAAGATGTCTACCTCCTAATCCCCAAAACCTGTGCATATGTTACCTCACATGGCAAGGGGACTTTGTAGATGTTATTTAGTTAAGGATCTTGTGATGGGGTGATTATCCTGAATTAGCCAAGTCGGCCCAGTGTAATCCTTATACAAGGAAGGCAGGCGGATCAGTCAGAGAAGGCAACGTGATAATACAAGCAGAGAAAGAAATTGAAAAATGCTATACTGCTGGCTGTAAAAATAGCACAGGATGTGGCCATGAGGCAAAGAATGAGGCAGCCTCTAGAAGCCAGAAAAGGCAAAGAAATAGATTGTTTCCTACAGCTTCCAAAAAGAATGTATGACTTTAGCCCCATAAGACACATTTCAGACTTCTGACATCCAGAACTATAAGAAAATCAATTTGTGTAGTGTAAGCCACTAAATTGTGGTAATGTGTGATAGCAGCAATAGGAAATTAACACATTCAATTTCAAAGGTACTCATTTTGAGTCTTTCAAAATCCCACACATTGTGAGCCCACCAGAATTCTATGCAATGGGGCATCACAAAGGCAATACACAAATGCGACTGTGAGGAATTGCAGATGTGCATACTGTACGTATCTCCTCTGCTCATGTAATGCTCTAGAGTCCCATTGAACTTCACTTACAAAACACAAGTTCAAAGACAAAATTAAAAATTTCAAAATAGAGACAACAGAGAAGTAAACCAAGCATGGGGCCCACTGAGCATAGGGCCTGTGAAAACGCACACGTCGCTCTCCTGTGAAGCCAGCATTGCGCAAAATGAATAGTCTCCAAAAGTAAAGCAAGTTGGTGGGAGCTGAGAAAAATATAGTACTAATTGCAGTACTTACCAGTACTTAAATCTGTTTTTTTAGTTCAAATTTTAGATTGTTTTTGGAATAAAACATGTTCTTTGCTTATTATAAGGTTATTTCTGAGAAGCAAAAATTCTCTCTTCATATTTTTCTGTTTTACCATGGTTTTCTCCTTAAATCTTGGCTGCTACAATCAGACAGAAAGCACCACGGTGCTTTTTTCTTGATCTGTAGTGGCAACACTGCAGCAGACATGAACTGCTCCAGGTTTGTCAAATCAAATTTGGTTTTTAAATACAGGTTTCCAAGCCCTGCTCCATTATTCTCCCAAACACACATATACATGCACAGAATTTACAGATTTGAAGTCGAGAAATGTGTGCTTTTTAAGTAAAGTAATTGATCACTGATGTTGAAAAACTCTGTCATTTCAATGTTTCAGAGAATCAGGAATTAGAAGTAGGAAAGAAGGCAAGTCCAATAGCTTTGAGAAACATTTTCAACAGCCACCCAAATAGATAGTGAAGCCAAAATAAGCCAAATACAAGTTGGTATGTGAAAGTATTGATATTTTTTTCTTCATAAGAAATTGAATGTTTGGGGGGAGGGGACATGGTAGATAGAGGTGGCTTTAAAAAATTGATATAATCTGAGGCAGCCATTAGCTCAGTTGGTTAGAGCACGGTGCTCTTAACACCAAGGTTGCCAGTTCATTCCGCACATGGGCCACTGTGAGCTGTGTCCTCCACAACTAGATTGAAACAATTACCTGACTTGGAGCTGATGGGTCCTGAAAAGACACACTTAAAATAAATTAAAAAAAAAAATTTAGTTGACATAATCTGGGAAAGGGAAATTTTTTTTGGAAGACTCAGAAAATGAGCAAAGCAGTGTACTTGATTTAGTTGAGGAATCAAACATGTCAGAAAACTTCATGGTACTTTCAGTAGAATGCAATAAAAAATGGCTAACAAGGTCAATGAATCTAAGGAAAATAAAACAATAAAATGGAAGGACAGTTAAATGAGGAGACACAAAGACAACAAAATAAGATTTAAAGGGAGACAAATAAGAACAAAAGATGTTTCAAGGAAACCAAAATTATACTAGCCAAATAAAAAATCTACCCAACACTTTTTAAAGAACATGACTGACAGTGAAGAAATAAAATGAAAATGATATGAGGAAACATTAGAAAGAAAAAAATAGAATTAAAATCAACAAAGCAATTATGAGTATTTCCAAGAAACAAGAATATTTGGAATCAAAATAACAACCAAGACATAATTGAAAAATAATGTAAACCAAGAAAAATAATAAAAAGAGACCATTTTTTTAGAACAATTCAGGCAATTTTTTCAAGTAACACAATCAAGGAAAAATTTAAGCAAAAGCAGAGAAAACTAAACAGATTATTCACTAAGGAGTAAAAACCAGGTGGACTCTTACATCTCTAAAATTACATAACAGAAACATAACGAAGCAATATGTATAAAATTATTAAAGAAATAGAACTGTTACCTATTAATTAGGTCCAGCCAAATGGCATACATTTTTTTTAAAAAAACAACAGAAAGACTCTCAGATACACAGAGCTCAAAAATATAACCTCTCTGTACCCTTCCTAAAAATTTCCTAAAGATGTCAAAATTAAGAGTTCAAGAATGGGATAGTTAGAATACAAAAACATAAACAGTGCACTTTGAGAATAGTTTAACAAAGCTAAATTTAAGTAAGGGCTGTTATTTGGAATAAAATGTTGAATACAAATATCAAAAATAATCATTGAAAGAAGACACATGAAAGGTAGCAAGTATCCAGTTAAAAATGGCTGTTTTAGATTAGATTAGCATTGATGAGGAATACAGCTAGAAAAGATAAAATTAAAAGAAACAGCCACATTTTATAAGACTAAGAAAAGACCAAAAAAAAGATCGATTTACAAAATATTTGAGTATAGTATAAAAAGCTTATTTTTTATTACAATATAAAGATTCTCAAACTGAATTAAAAGACATAATCTAAATATGTGTTGCTACTAAGACATGTACCTACAATAAAATGACAGTAAAATGTTTTTAAAAGAGAGACAGGATTTATCAAATTGAGAACAGCCTGTAACCACAAATTTAATAGGATCAAGTATTGACTGTCTTACATTAGCACAATTTTACTATTCCAGTAAATTCTTGCCCAGGAAAATAAAGTTAAAAGTAATGTAACTGCTTCACGAACTCCTTAAAATCCAAACAACTGACTGCTCAACTTGCCTCCCTTTTGGCATTAGGGTGAAGAACCCCCTTCTTGGGAAGAGATTTCTTAAAGACAAACTTCTCTGTTATCAAACAACAGTTTACTCATCAAGATTTGCTTGAAAACTTTCACCTTACTGTGCCTACCAAGCATAAACTACAATATCAAAAACTTGGCACCATCCTACTCAAATCTCTGCATTGAAGACCCATCCTAAACCAAACCACAAAACTCATACATGGTGTTCTTCCATATAGCAGTAAGTAATAAACTCATCATCAGTTGAACAATGTGCCATTTGAGTGTCTTTTTTTGAACTGGCAGTCAACAAAGTAATCTCAGAAAAGTTAACACCAATTATCAGATAAACTAAATGATAATTAAAAATAAAGCCAAATGATATTTTATGCTGATCAAAAGATACAATCCACAACAAAGACACAACAGTCATAAACCTTGAAGTGCTAAATAATATATTGTCAAATATAAACTTCAATCTGTTAAAAGAAAAATTGACAGAAACACAACTGTAGTGGGATACCTTACCTTTGGCAGATCAAGGAGTCAAAAAAAGAAAGGAAGACAAATAGCAGACAAATGGAAATAAGCAAGTTGGAATGATAATTTCAGACAAAATCAATTTGGGACAAACATACACTCATAAGTACCATTTCTTATTGGGAATTCAAATAATTCGACTAATAATTTTAATTCCATAACTATAAACTCTGTAGCCTAGAAAAGAAGATATCTTTCCTAGTGTATTAGACGAATGATTAAAAAAAAACAAAACAAAAAAAAACACATACACAAAAACTGATATTATATCACTCCATAATAGAGAAATCTCAAATTTCTAAAGCAAATACTATTCAAACCACAGTTAATGGTCACAGTGCCATAGAGCAAGAAATTAATAATTTCTTTAAACTAATCAAAATGAAAATGTAAAACATCCACCTACCTAGCTCTTGGCTTAAAGAGCAAATTAAAATAACAATTATATGTCATGTAGAAAAAAATTAAGAGAACTACTTATCAAAGCTTATGGGTTATAGCCAAAGCTATTTTCATCATAATAATAGCTTGCTATTTTCCAGGAATGGTACTTAAGCACATTACATGCATTTTCTTATTTAATTTTAACATCTCTTTGAGGGAGATATCATTACTCTCTTTACTTTATATACACAGAGACTGAGGCTTACAAAGCATAAGCTAGTAAAATAAAATTAGATTTATACTTAGAAATCTACTAACATGTCAAATAGATCAAAGTAGAAAAACCATTCATATAATCATTGCAATAGATGCCCATAAAATGCACTTAATAAAATTCTCATTCATTCCTGATTTTAAAAATTTAAAGCAACTTCATGAACTAGAAATAGTATTATTTGGTAGAATTATTAGAATATATTATTATCATCTTTCTAAGCCAGGAACAACATCATACTTAAAAGTGAAACCCAAGAGAAGTATTTCCCAAAGTGTATTTCATACAAGAGTTTTTTGAAAAATATAGAGGATTCTGTACTCACATACGTTTGGAAAACTTGAATACTGTAAACACTCCTTTTGCATGTCACAATACAGAGGCATATTTAAGGCCTTGGGAATTCCTGCAGTTAAAGAAAATAAATTTTGTTTAACCTTGTGTTTCTCTAACTTACTTGACCACAAAACAGTTGTCACTTATTTCACCTATTAATATTCTACTGAGTGCTTTGAGAAAGTCATTCCTATTAAAGTAGGAAGCCCACAAGGATGCCTATAATCATCACATTTAACAGTATTCTAGAACCTAACCTACAAAATTAAATAAAATAGAAATGAGTCAGGTCATACAGTATGAATACTCTTGTTAAACATGCCCATTAAAAGACTGGAAGAAAATACACCAAAATGATAATAGGGGTTATCTCTGTGTGATTATATGATAGCCGGTTTTATTTTCTCTATATATTTTCCATATTCTCTACAATAAGCATGTATTATTTATAATAAAAATATCTTATTAAAACAGCATATTTAGACTTTGTCCAAAACATATAGACAGAAAGGTTTCCAAAAGCAAATTATGAAACTAAATATAGATATGCTCTATAAAATACTGATAAAAGCAATGTTAAGTACATCTGAGGCTGTCAACTGAAACGTGTTCAACCGGTCTCTTAGTCGAAGCTCATTTTCAGTGTAAGAGTGAGAACAAAGACTTATCAGCAAAGAGAAGTTAATACAAATAGAAGAAATAAACTGACACAAATAATCAAGAATTAATCCAAGTAGAAAGACAAAGCAAAGTCAGCTGTAAAATGGCTAATATCTTAGTAAAGAACAAATCTAGAATAGTCAAATGATTTGGAATTTTAAAAAAAGAACAAAAAGGAAAAACATATCTAAAAAGACAAGAAGCAAAAGATATGCTAAATTTGATGCCTCATATATTTCTATCCTCATTCATTTTCATTGTTTCTTTTTCTATTGCCAAATGGATCTTTGTTGGCATTCAAACTGTAGAAATATGCATTGATTCCTTTCCTCTGTATCAGTGTAATAACTGGTGGTGGGGTTGTCCATTCCAAAATTAATCAATTGCAAATTACTTATTTAGAACTAAGTGACATGCCAGAATAAAAGGTGGAATTGGGTAGGAAGAATGGTTTGGTTTATAAAAGAATATTTTCTTCTAACAATATGATGCTTGCTTTTAATGAGTTATACTTGACTTTCAAGACAAAAATTCTTAAAGACAAAAATGTCCTTAAAACAATTAGGGAAAAAAAAAGTGTTGAAATGAAAGTACTGGTAAAATTAAAAGTTAAAAATGGGCAAGTTTCTATTTCTATTTTATCTGAGACCCAAAATATCTCGGAAATAATAGATGGCAAGTAGTCCCACATTCTAAATCAGGTGCTAGAGCAACTACATAAAAATTACGAAAGATAACTGAAAAACAATTTTGCAAACTTTAGAACTTCAGC
This sequence comes from Rhinolophus ferrumequinum, assembly GCF_004115265.2. Classification (NCBI taxonomy): domain Eukaryota; kingdom Metazoa; phylum Chordata; class Mammalia; order Chiroptera; family Rhinolophidae; genus Rhinolophus; species Rhinolophus ferrumequinum. The sequence continues at coordinate 26,540,975 of NC_046288.1, forward strand.
CTCCTAAAAACGTATAAAAAGAATTTAAGTTAAAGCCAGAAGAAAGAAGATAATTTCCTTGGAAAAAATAAAAATTCTGTGGCATTTTCCCTCCATCAGCCCTCACTCTCATGGTGAAATGGAAGTAGGCCTTTGAGCACATCTTGGAGAAGGTGATACTTGTCCTCTCACATTCAAGACACAGGGTTTAATGTTTCACACCTGTCAGAAGTGTTAGGGCAAGACCACTGCAACAAGCAAGGCAGGAGGTACTACAAGAATTAATTACTGCTGTTTTACAAAGAGAGGAAAATCTGATAGCATTCAAGTAATTGCATTCTACTGTTCTATCCCCATATTTATTCATCAATTAATCCTGAGCCATCCTATCCTCCTGCTCAACTACCATATTTTGCCATGTATAATGTGCACTTTTTGCCCAAATTTGTGAGGGAAAAATAGGATGCACATTATACATGGGTAGCACTAATTCCTTGTCTATATAAATGTTTTTAATTCTTTTACTTATGCTTATATGAGCTAAAAGTATAATTCTAGAAATCAATAACGATATCCATATGCAAAATAATACCCTGAAATATAGTAATTGGTTTTGTTGAACTTACGACAAACTTGCAATGACAAAGAGTTTTTGGCATTCTATGATGCGTAAATATCACAAATTTGTTACCGGTACATAAAATTTCTTGTACCTTGTATCTGTTCTTGTGTTTTGTAATTACTTGTTACATAATATTTCTTATACCATAATATGTTTAAAAATAAATGCTAAAATTCCTTTATAATACAAAAAACAAGTACCTAAATGTAAACAAATAAAAATTTGAATTAAGAAATTAAAATGAAAAATGTTTTCCTTGAAAGTTTGGGCCAAAAACGTGGTGTGCATTATACACGGCAAAATACAGTACTTCAGCTCACCCTACCTAAATTTAATTCAATAATCTGCCTCCTTTCTCACCCAGGCTTTTGGCTGAAGTTATTTCACATGAACAGGAAAAGTTCTCTTCTTTTGTGATTTATGAAAATTGGCTGCCATTTTGCCTGCCCATCTAACAAAAATTGAACTTGTTTTCTACCATTTAAAAGCTAAAAGCTATATAATTTACACTCAAGAGTGATTCTACCAAGGCTTCTAATAGATACAAATAACCTTTTCCATTGAACAATATAAGTGTATTTCTCCATAAAAAATATGAAAATGGCTCTGATTTAAGACCTTCCACTCCTTTTGATCGTGGTTCAAATAAGACTAGAAAACATGTTAAAGAAAATCTTAAAGAGCACTTTATCCTATTCTCTTTCTTCATCTCACTTTCTTAAATAAACTTGTCTGTAAAGTTAAAAGATAACACTCAAAAGAATGATAACAAGTGCCCCCAAAATTCAAAGGTAAGTAACTGGGTCATGTAAAATACCCTTTTGAGGTTTTATTTGTCCAGTGTAACACCAAGAAGCCATCAGAAAGGAACTGGTTCTGACAAAATTTGACTTCAGATAATTTATATTAAGGAATGAAATTGAAGAATCAATAAGAACTGTAACTCCATTAAAACCATAAATATAAATTAGGGATATATGTGCCAAAAACACAGATTGAGATGGCACACAGGTTTGTTTGTGAGGTTTGCGAATTATTGGTTTCTTAAAAAAAAAACATGAAGAGCTCGTCATTCGTATTTCAGTGGTAAAACCATTAATATGACTGCAAAATAGACTGCCAGACTTTTCATAACTGGATTTTGATATCATACAGACTGTCATGCTAGCAATGGAAGTTTCAGAAATTTCTGTTTTTTCACAAATCTATGAATTGTGCCGTTCTCCAGTATAAGCTGCAAAGCAGTGAATTTGATCCATTAACCGTTCCAGGAACACAAATACCATACTTTACAGAAAAGGCACACACATTGGAACATGTAAACATTGAACACACTATAACAGAACTCTGCCTCCAGTATTTCTCTCGACAAAGGTTAAAAACGTTCTATATGAGTATGCAGGAGACCAAAAGGATTTTTTTAAAAATCACTTTTAACCACTTTTGCATTTACAATGAGTTACAGAGGAAGGTTCATTCAAAAACAAAAGTTGTTATTTAAAACTACTTTCATCTCTAAGGAGATACAATAAACCATAATAATTAAATGAGAGGACAAAGGAGGACCAGAGACCACATGAGTAGGTGTGGACAGAATGGAGTGAAACGCCACAGGGCACAAATATCTATTAAGAAAGTCTAATCGACTTTTTTTGGGTACCACCAAAAATATGGCCCTAGTTAATGTTAAATCTGAGTTAGATAGAGAGCAGCTCTCTGTCTCCCAACGCACAAGAAAACAGAAGGAGGACTTAATAGAGCCCAATTATACTTCTCTATATAAACATTCAGGGATAATGGCAGCCAACGATGTCAACTAGATAAGTGGAGTCCTTACTATCCTGAGCCTCTCTAGTCAGAGACCTTGTTCTTCTTTTAAAAAATTGATCCCTTTCTTTTCCAAGTCTCTCAGTATCTTCAAATATTTCCACTCTCTTGCTTGTTTGGGGGAACAAAATCTGATAACTCAGTACTGTGACAATAACAACACTATTTTAACTTCTCTTACTGCTACAAACTGCTTTCATTCACCCTAGCTCATTGGATTCTTATCGCAACTTGGGGAGGGTTTTAGAATCTCTACAGAAGGGAGACTGAGTAAAGACTGGATGAGTAATTTGCTAAATGTTAGAGGTAGGAATGGAGTCCCCATTTTCTAAATTTAAAGCACTACAGTATTGTGGTTAGATTGTAGGTTTCGGAATTGGACTCTCTGGATGAGTCCTGGCACCACAACTTAGTTGTGCGATCCCCAGCAAGTCACTCAATTATCTCTTAGCTTCAGTTTTCTTCAACAACAACAACAATAAAAATTTAAAGAGAGAATAATTCAAGAGCCTACCTGACTGAATTGCTGTGATCATTAACTAATGCATGTAATATGCTTCGTATAATGCCTAGAATATGTTAAGTACTCAGCAAGTGTTCGGTTTTACAGCCATTATTATTCCCTCAACATTTTGCTACCTCAGGCTTAATCTCCTTAAATTTCTACAAAAAAAGAAAAAAGAAAGAACGAAAAAGAGAAAGAAAGAAAGAAAGAAAGAAAGAAAGAAAGAAAGAAAGAAAGAAAGAAAGAAGAAAGAAAGAAAGAAAGAAAGAAAGAAAGATGAAGCCTTAATCTAATAAAACTGCCTCACTTGTGGCATCATCAAACAGAATAAAGACAGTTGTTTTGGGCCTCTTTTCACATTCCATTTGTTTTGTTTTGTTCTTTGCTAGGATAAAGTATGGTGAAGGCAAGAAGTTAAAAATTGTTCGAGTACCTCTGAAAGTTTAAGATGCAGACAGTAACATAGATCCAGAAAACCTCCATTTACACAGAATTCTGTGCATGAAGTTAAAATTAGCCTAGGTATTTTAAGCAGAAGGGAACTTAGTGCAAGGAATTAGATGCTCACAAAATCTTTAGAAGGGCTGGAGGGATATGAGTATAAGAATGACTGAATTCAAAAGTTGACTTCTAGAGCTGCGATCTAGAATCAGGAAGCTGCTACTGCATCTACAACTGCCTCATGACACACAGGAAGCTGCTGACTAGGCCCTAAATCCACCTATCTCTACCCCCGCCTCTAGACCCAAGTCCGTGAATGACAATTAGAAGCTTGAATCTGGCTCCTATTGCCTCATGTTTCCACAATCTTGCCTGCCTCCACAAGAAGCATCAGAAAGAAGCATCTATCTCGTGTCTACAATCCAAATTCGTGGAATCTTACCTGCATCTAAAATCCTAGAAGCAAATGGGGCAGAAAGATCTGGTTTTTAAGCTTTCCAGCCCCCTGTAGGTAGTCAGACAGGGTTGGAAATGATATCCTGCATAGTCCCTATCTTTGGCTTCTCTATAAATAGATAGATGATAGATAGATAGATAGATAGATAGATAGATAGATAGATAGATAGATAGATATAAAATCAAAATTATAAACAATAGTTAAAAACTACATGTTTCTCTCTGAGTTCTGTGAATCAATCCTAGCAAATTAATCAAACCCAAGGAGGGAATCTTTGGAACCTCCCATCTATAGCCAGTTGGTCAAAAGTACAGCTGATAACCTAGATTTATGATTGGCATCTGTAGTGGATCTTGTGGGACTGAGCCCTTAACCTGTGTAATCTGATGCTATCTCAGAGTAGAAAGTGTCAGAATTGAGCTGAATTGTAGGACACCCGTCTCGTGTCACATAATTGCTTGGTGGTGTGAGGAAAAACCCACACACTGGCATTGAGTGCAGAATCATTAATTCATTGAGTGCGTCTCTCTGTGTGTCCAAATTCCTTCCTATAAGTACAGCAGTCAGATTGGATCAGGGTACACTCTAAAGGCCTAATTTTAAACTAAGCACCTTTTAAGGGCCCCACCTCCAAGTATAGTCACATCCTGGGGTGCTAGGGGGTTACGGCTTCAACTAGGAATTTGGGGGACAGGAACAGAATTCAGCCAATTCAATAGGGAGCAGAATGAGGATAATTATCATGGTGATTTGACTTCTGGGATCTTTGTGGGGACTAACTGATCATGGTTTCCTCATTGAATCAAATGAGCAGGCTATTAAGGTCCTGTTTAATCTTTATAACTAAAACAAATAAAATAAAATCTTAAGATCTGGTGAATGGAAACTGACTTGAGTTGACATAATGTAGAGTCAAAGATCCTTATTCAAATACCAGATTTGAGAGAGTTCTCACACCCACAGCTGCTTGACTCATGGATCCTTTTGAAAAACTACCTTCAACCAATGTATTTCTCAGTGCCTTTGTGAAGGGAATTTCCTCTGAGCCCTTTCATAAGACACAGGAGAAAGATGAGTGAAATGGTACATATGTTTCAATACTCTTATCACTCCAATTTTGCATTCTTTCTTCCACAGAATATCTGTCAAGGCAACTTTATTTGGTGTTGACCTGCACTGAGTTCAGGTTTCAGTCAATCAACCAAGGAAAAGATAAGGGTTTAACTTGTCTGAAGCTAATTTCCTGCAGCAGGATGGCCTCCCATAATGTGCCACTGAAAATATCTGGGGTCAAACAGAAAACTCTCAGTTCAGGTAAAAATATTAGGTTGGTGAGGTTTCTACATTTATTTTTAACCTTTTAAACTACAATGGTACTTAAGACCATTGGCCCATCCATCATATTGTTGCAATTATGAGGCTTGGGAGCAGCTAGTGATCCTCTACACCTAAATTCAGAGGTACCAGGTGATGGCCATTTCACATTGTTAGAACAATTCCAGTCTCCTTGAGCTAGCACACTGAATTCAGAATCTCTCGTAAGTTTACCTGTATTCTTAAGTTTAGCCCTACATAAAGATATATTCTCTCCTCTCTAGTTTAACACAATTAGAACCCATTCTTAAACATAATCCAGGTTTCTGCTAATAGTTAGCAATGCGTTTCATGTGTAAGCCTTTTCCTCTGGATCACTTTGTACATGCTCCTGGAAAATGCTGAAATTGACTGTCAATGTACTGAAGAATGGTAGGGATACTGTATATGGAGAGCTGACATGTCCTTTCAAGGTAATTGCTTCAGGAGAGGTCATCACAGCTTGTTCAATGAATACAGGACTAGCCCCAAAGGCAGGAAGGAGGGGCTGCCTCTGATGGTAATAGAGGCTCAGAGTATGCTTGCTCAGGCTACCCAGGTTCATTTGAATCCAGTCAAACATCCCCATACCAATGTTTAATGTCCATCTTTCCTAATCAACCAGTGTCCAAACAAACAAATCTAGTGCGGCTGTGAATTGAAATTTTATTGTAATTGAGCAACACATAAGATCAGATTTTAGTTATACCAGCCCTGAAACTTGAAGGAGTAGAGATTTTTTTTTTTTTGATTTTTTTTTTTAGCGGAGCCATAGAAAGTTTCTGATCACAACCATTCCACCCCACAGTCTCGGTGGTTTAACTTTCCAGCCTGTGAAATACAGAAAAGCACATAAAAGAGTAAGCACAAGACTTGGGTGTCCACATCTAGCAATAGTTCAGCCACTTAGTCACCTGGTCATCTAGAACTTCTTGTCAATCCAGCAGGAGGATTCCAGCCTTCTCCTCAGCTTTATCTTAAACAAAGCTATGTAGATAAGAATCACAGTCTCAGGTATGAGGGTATTTTGTAAATGGTTATTTCTTTTTCATTGTTTCCCCTATTTTCAAACATTTCTTTCCCAGTCTATTTACAACAGACTCTTGTGGGGGAGGGAGAAGGGGGCAATATATATATGGTAATATATATATATATATATATTCACTGTCTCACAAATTTGCTTTGTTTTTGCATGCTAGCTTGCGAGCCTGGACTTGAATACAAGTACATACTCTGTATATTATAGACAAAAAAAACATAGCAAGAGGTTGTGCTAGTTTCTTACGACTGCCACAACAAAGTACCACAAAATGAATGCCTTAAAACAACAGAAACTTATTCTGTCATAATTCTGGCGGCTAGAAGTCTGAAACCTAGGTGCCAGTGGTGCCACACTAACCTCTAAGACACTGGGGAGAATCATTCTTTGCCGTTTCCTACCTTCTGGTGATGACTATCAGGCCTTGGCACTCCTCGGCTCACAGCTTCACCACTCCGATCGCCACTGCCCTCATCACGTGACATCCTCCCTGGGAGCCCGTTCTTCCCCTCTTTTTATAATGGCCTACCCTAATTCAGTATGGCCTCATCTTAAATTGATCACATCTGCAAAGACCCTGTTTTCAAATAAGGTCACATTCACCGGTGCCAGGGCTTAGAACTGAAACGTTTTTTAGGTAGAAACACTGCAACCCCTAACAGTGGCAAAACATAATTCTCACAGAAAGGGTCAGAATAACCAGTAACATAAACTTTCCCCAGAATTTCTAGGAAATGGCAGGTCATGGCTTCAAGAGTGATCATGGGCTTGAGTAATTTACATTCATATCTCCAATTATACAAATAGAAAACACAGGTGTAAAGGATGTCAAAATTGTAAACTGGTTTAAAGAAAGATTATTCCTAAGGAAAAAAAGAAATCCTCACTTAGATGATGTAATCCTTTTTGAGCACAAATTTTATCCAAGATAATTATAAAAATTCCTCTAAAAGGAGGGTGATTATTTGAATATGGACATCCAAAAAGTTACTATATTTTTTGTAGAAATCTTTTTTAATTTCCCAGCTTCCAAATGTATCCTCTGTTTTGACCTACTAACAAAGGTGCAAGGTCTGTGATTCATGTATTCATTTAACAAATATTTATTGAACACCTACTATGTGCCAAGTGTTGAATGCTGGAGACTCAAGTTTAAGTAAAGCATGATCTCTGTTCCCAAGACACCTTTTGACAGTCTAATAGGAAGAAAAGTGAGCAATACACAGTTAGAGTGTCATATTATCAATACTGTACAGATGTTAAGTACAGTGTGTTATGGAACCAAGAAAATAGCTAAATGACCCCTGCTAAGGGTGGGGTGGTCCGAAAAAATCTTCAAACCCAGAGGAAGCAATTCTAGAACTGAATATAAAGAGTGCAAAAGAATTTAGGCAATAGAAATTGTATCTGTAGAAACAAAGGTGTGAGAAATAGCACAGCACATTCGGAGAACTGCAAGAAGTTCAGTATGACTGAATTTAAGAAGTAAGGATGGCTGGGGGTGTAGTCTGGGGCTGAGGGAAGGCAGAGAGCAAGGACCAAATTATGAAAAATGTTCTTAACAAGGGCAATGGAGAATGTGATAAAATTAACCAGTGCTCACCAGTATCTGTTCTCATCACCATCTGGGCACATGGAAGATTATACTTTCCACACCTTGAAATTAAAGGGGATGGAGGGGGTTTCTATGTGAGTCGTTCTGGTCAATGGGCTATGACAGAAGTTCTATATATCACTTCTGGTCCAAAGCATGGAAGTGTAGTGTGGCTTCGTCATATGCTCCCTATCTTTGCTGTAGCTACCAGCAATACCCAGATGGCAGAGCCCCCACCAGCCTGAACATTTGAGTAACTTTATGAGGCAGAGCACTCACTTCCTGCTCCTGAACCATTGGGAACGTGTAAAATGAACACAACTTAAACCTTTGCTTTACAAAGCCACTGAGATTTTCAGTAAATTTGCTACCACAGCATAACCTAGTTTTAATCTGACTAACACAGGGTATAAGAAAATTTAATCAGGAGAATCACTTAACAAGGCTTGTATTTTAAAAGGATCACATTGACTGTAAGGTAGAATATAAACTAGCAGGACCAAGGATGGACACAGAGAGACAAAAAAAAAAAAGCCCATGATCACTCTTGAAGCCATGACCTGCCATTTCCTTGAAATTCTGGGGAAAGTTTATGTTACTGGTTATTCTGACCCTTTCTGTGAGAATTATGTTTTGCCACTGTTAGGGGTTGCAGTGTTTCGACCTAAAAAACATGTTTCAGTTCTAAGGCCTGGCACCTGTGAATGTGACCTTATTTGAAAACCACAGAGAGACAAATTGAAGGCCATACCAATAATTCAGAGCTGTCTCCCACATTAGCCCAATTTGCCTCCTTCCAACTAAACCTCAGGATACCAAGCATTGGGTAATCTGGTCCATGGCAGGACAAAGACACTTCCTTGGTTCATGCCCTCTTTCAGAATTCCTGTATGTAGAGATTCCCTGCTAAACTCTTACACTCATGCAAAGAGCCTTAGACCAGAAAAAGAGTCTGGATTTCCAGTTAGGTTAAGAAAATCTGTACTAATAGAAAAAAATACGTGTAACAACTTGCCCTAAATTACTCTGAAAATCCCCTTTTTTGTGTTCAGCACTTACTCTGAACATGCAGCATTCTAAAATTCAGAAGAGAATCAGAGGGAAGAAAGCCCTCAGGTACCATTCACTGTCTACTATCTATAAATTGTTCAAAACTCTGGCTGAGATTTCCCTGAGCACTCCATGAAACATGAAGAAGTTACTGAGATGAAGACACTATAGAAGCCAAAATAAAATGATCAATATGTTTGAGTGTTTGGTGCTAAGAAATAATAAAAGTGCACAACAGTGAGACCCCACGTAGTTAGTTGTGAACCAGTTGGAAATAGAACATACTTGCAGATAACCCTAGTCTGGGATTTAGATCTCCTGGTTACTTTGCTTGTCTGAAAGGGAGGTCCTTATTGACCCTGGGCAAGCCACTCACCTTCAATGTCTCCATTTCCCTTCACTAGGTTAACAATGATAAGATTACTATTCCCCTCAGGGAGCTAAAGTAAGAGATTGTAACAGAAGTGTTTATTAAGCACTTTAGATCTCTTCAATACAGAGAGCCTGAAGTTCAAAGCAGTTCAGTATATGTCCAGACAGAACCTGTAAATGCATTTGGTCTATACCAAGGGATGACTCTCTCATGTGTTACTATTGAGAAATGGAGGATTTGTATTAAAAATCCATAATTCAATTAAGAGAAAAGCACTAATCAGTAGGAAATATGCAACCTTGATAGTGTAGGATTTTTTTAATGTTCATGTTCTTAGACCTGTCATAATTCTTATGGAGCTATTGAAATGAAAATTAATGTAAAGAAGTATTGAAAGATAAAATGAGACCAAACCACGAGATCATCAGGAGAGTCTGGCTCTCCTCTATGGCAAATGTAGAAAAGCAAAAGCAGCATGACAGCCACCAACACTATTTCTAGTTGTAGACTAGAAATATACCATTTCTAGTAGTAGACTACACACTATTTTCTAATTGTAGAAAATTACAAATTTGCAAGCTACATTTTACACTTCTTTGTTGGAGTTCAAAAACCTCTGTGGTCATCCTACTGAACCAGGGCCCAAACAGTGGCAAAATATATAGGCCATCAATAATACAGCATCAGTTTGTCATGCAGTCTTTGACTTACGTGCAGAGCTGGCAAAATCTCTGAAAAACCTAAGTGAGTTTTCTCAGGCCTTCCCATGGGTCAATTTTCTAAACAAGAGATTTCTTGAAGTTTCTAAATTTATGAGATGTAGCAAATGTGTTTGAATCCTATTCAGTCATGAATGAGCACGTGTGACAATTCCATGAGCACTTTACTGGGGTGAGAATTGTTTAGATAATTAGATTAGGTTTAGAGCTGGGGCAAAAGGTGTGTGTGTGTGTGTGTGTGTGTGTGTGTGTAGCTTTCTCTTTTGTACTGGGTTTTGCTGAGAGAGAATGCAGAACAACCGAAAAGGCAAACAAAATGGTGTCCAGTTTATCCCTATTAACTCATGTGTAAGCGTTGCAAAGAGAAGGGCTCAGCCATCTGCTGAAGAAGTAATTCTTTCTTTCTTTCTTTCTTTCTTTCTTTCTTTCTTTCTTTCTTTCTTTCTTTCTTTCTTTCTTCCTTCCTTCCTTCCTTCCTTCCTTCCTTCCTTCCTTCCTTCCTTCCTTCCTTCCTTCCTTCCTTCCTTTCTATTTTATTTACAAAAAAGTAAAAAAATTATTTTACTTTTCATACTTTAGAAAACAAATTCAATTTCCAACAGTGATATTTTTACATTCAGGATTCCAATTAACTCTACCCCAAGACTACACACACCAGGAGGAGTGAAGAATGGCAATTACCTGGAGAATGGCAATAATCCAAATCCAAAATACTCGAACCTGAAAAACTTCTAAAATTGTGTCCTGAAATAACCGAATTATTGACAATAGGATAGAACTTGGATAAGCTCTGCATATGCAGCTAATAAAAGTTCACAAGACTATTTTCATCAGAAACAAAACTCTTTTAGCAGAATTATCATGAGAAGTAAGGTTTTCAGATTTACAGATTTAAAGTTATATTCTTCAAATATAGGAGAGCTGCTGTTGTCTAAATTGTGTAACCCCTTCCCCCCAGTTGGAGACCTTAACCCCTAATGTGATATAGTACATATTTGAAGGTGGAGCCTTTGGGAAATAATTAGATAGATGAAGTAGTGAGGTTGTTCTTCCTGCCACCAGAGTAGACACAACTCTTGACCACTGTCTACTCAGCAGGGTCCACTATCCACAGCCCCAATGTCCAAATGGAAATAATTGATTTAGAGAAAATTGAAAATCATCTGGTGGTCGACCTCTCACTCTCTGAATGCCAGTTATTGAGTACCTAGTAGGTACTCAAAAAGTAAAACATAATTTCAAAGTGTGGGTGCATATGGATTTGTAGATCCCTTGGAATAGATCTAGGCCTCCAGCAGTCCTCTGTCGACAGACTGGGATCCAATGCTCTAGAAGTTATACAGCCATAGCTCTTTATTCATATGCTCTTATCTTAGTCAGCTCCAGCTACTATCACAAAATCCCATAGACCGGATGGCCTAAACAACAGACAACTTCTCACAGTCCTGGAAGTTGGAAAGTTCAAAATCAAGGTGCCAAGATCAAGGCATATTGGGTTCCTGGTGAAAGCCCCCTTTCTGACTTGTAGACAGTCATGGTAGAGAGAGATATCTGGTGTCTCTTCCTCTTCTTTCTACATAAAGTCACTAATCAAATCATAGAGGCCCTACACTCACTATTTCATCTAATCTAATTATCTCCCAAAAGCTCCATCTCTAAATGCTATCACATTAGGGGTTAAGGCCTCCAACATATTAATTGCGTAGAGGGGGTTACACAATTTAGACAACAGCAGCTCTTCTATATATTTGAAGAATATAACTTTAAATCTGTAAATCTGAAAAGCTTACTTCTCATGATAATTCTACTAAAAGTGTTTTGTTTCTGATGAATACAGTCATGTGAACTTTCATGAACTGCATATGCAGAGCTTATCTAAGTTCTATCCCATTGTCAATTTAGTCTCCCTAAGGGAGAATCAGGATCACTGATTCTGGAACATTTAGTTGTCCTTTGTGTGACTTAATGAGCACTTACTCAGTGCCTACAGTCACTAAGGAAACAGCTAAAACTTAGCTGCAAAGCAAGCCTTCAAATTCAGACGCATTCTTCATCACTAAAGCTTTAAAATAAAAACTGGAAGAATGAAAAAGAATGAAGGGATGAGATGGGCAAAGATGTGTATGCACCATGCAGGGAGGGATGGAACAAGGAGAAGGTAACAGGGAGGTACATGATAGAAACGTAGGGGTCTTGATTGCAAAACGATGTTAATTTTCACAGTGTGCTAATTGGTGATCCTAATATAACAATTCATCTTAAATATTGTTATCTACTCCCGTTTTAAAAGGTGATAAAAATCATATAAATGAGTACCTTGCTTTCTTAAAGTTCTTAGTGCTAGAGGCATTCCAAGATGATTGATTAGGCAAACACTGTGCCTGCTGCCTGCCAGGATCACATCAAAATTACAACTAAATTATAGAACAACCAAGCTCAAGAATCATCTGAAAACTAGCTATACAGAACCCCTATAACTAAGAATATAAAGAAGATGCCACATCAAGATTGGTAGGGGGGCAGAGATGTGAAACAGGCTGACCCCAAACCTATAGGCAGTAGTTGAACACCAGGAGGGATACCTCAGTGGTGAAGTCCTCCCTGTAGAGGGAGGGGCCACAGCCCCCAGTAGGGTCCCCAGCCCAGTGGTCCTGTGCCAGGGAGAGGAATCCCCACAACGTCTCACAATTAAAAGCAGTGAGAACTCTGTCTGTTGGTCCCCGTGAGGATCCCCATAAGACAGAAGGAGGTTAGAAACCTAGACGTCCTCTTAAAGGGCATATGCATAGACTCACTCACTTGCAAACACTCACCTGGGCTTGGGTGGAGAGGTGACAACTCAAGAGGTACCAGAGACATATGGGGAAAGACTGAGTTGTGTGTCTTCAAGGCAAGGGCTGGAGGGACAGCTGTCATTGTCCCTGTGTGGAGCCTGCCTATGTGTGGAGCTTATAAGAGGGCACCATCTTTTCTATGTTGAACCCTCCCCAAAGAGCCAAATCTGAGACTGCATTGGTCTGGTAAAATCCACACATATGTACCACCTTGGTAATGCTCTGGGTCCCTTCCCCACTCAGCTAGTTCTGTATCACCCTGGCACTCTGGTCTCCTGGGTGGCCAACCCTGCCCCATGAGCTACAAAAGCCCTTTACAGCCCAAAATGGCCTGGGGAACTTTCAGTGGCAAGCAGTCAACCATAACTAGCACTGCAGGGTCTCTTGGTCAGATCTCAGGGATCTGTGGGCCTGAGGCAAGCGTAGGCTGGCCACGGTGTCCCTGGGGCATATGGAAAAGTGGTCACATGCCCAGACCTGTCGCAGGAGGTGAATCTGCATTGACTTTGTGAAAACTACCAGCTGCACCTCGTGAATCCCTGGGATGCCACCCTGCCCAGCTACTTGCTATATCACTGTGGACACCCTCAACAACAGGTTAACCAGCCCAGTTCACACACATAAGGAGACTCTTTCAATGGCTGAGACTTACAGACAGCCAGCAGGTAAGGGGGCCCTCGACCCTTTGCTAAGCTGCCCCAGGCCCAATAGTGGTGACAGCCAGCCTCAGTTCACAGTGAGGCCAGCCCCACATGCCTCCGGTCCAGCACAGGTAGCAACCAACTACATATAGCTTTGTGGCTCCTGCGAGTTAGCACTAGTCTGGTCACAAACAAGACTGAAATTGGCCTGCACAGAGACACTATAAAAAGCATACCCAGAGGCTAGCTTCAGATGACACGAGAGCACTACACAGTTAGATTCACCAGCAGCACACCCCAAGAGGTGGTCTCAATAGGCACAAGAGCCTACTGAGGTGAATCCCCTTCAGATGGGTCAGCCCTACACAGCAGATCATACACTGTGGGCGTAGTCAATCTGCAGAGCCAGTCAGCCTGGGAGTCAATCCCACCTATTGAGGTGCCAAAAGCAAGCAAGGCTCAACTACAACAGGAGAATACACACAACATACACAAGGGACACTCCTGGAACACACACACACAGGTGACTAGGGTGACTAGGGAGAATGCACCACTGGACCCCATAAGACAAATACTACATAAGGCCACCTGACAAAGACCAACAGACACAGGAGACTTACCTAATACATAGAAGCAAATATAGAGAGGCAGCCAGAATGAAGAAAGAAAGAAATGTGTCCCAAATAGTAAAACAGGAGAAACCTCCAGAAAAAGAACTAAATGAAATGGAGGCAACCAACCTACCAGAGACAGAGTTTAAAACACTGACTATAAGAATGTATAAGGAACTTAGTGAGAACTTCCACAAAGAGATAGCAAGCATAAAGAAGGACACAGAAACCACAAAAAAAGAAACAGTGTGAAATAAAGAATACAATAACTGAAATGAAGAATAGAAGGAATCAGTAGCAGATTAGATGAAGCAGAGGATCAAATCAGAGATTTAAAAGACAATGTAACAGAAAACACCCAATCAGAACAACAAAAAGAAAAAGCAATCAACAAAAACAAAGATATTTTAAGGGACTTTTGGAATAACATCAAGCATAACAACATTCACATCACAGGAATACCAGAAGTGGAGGAGAGGGAGCAAGGGATCGAGAACCTATCTGAGGAAACAATAACTGAAAATTTCCCTATCCTGGTGAGGGAAATAGACATACAGCTCAGGAAGCACAGACAGTCCCAAATAAGATGAACCCAAACAGGCATACACTAAGACATATTATAATTAAAATGTCAAAGTTTAAAGACAAAGAGAGAATCCTAAAAGCAGTAAGAGAAAGGCAACTAGTTAGTCACAAGGGAGCTCCCAAAAATCTATAAGCTGATTTCTAAACAGAAACTTTGCAGGCCAGAAGAGAGTGGCGGAAATATTCAAAGTTCTGAAAACCAAAGGCCTCCAACCAGACTACTTTACCCAGCAAGACTTTCATTTAAAAATAAAGGAGGGATAAAGAGTTTCCCAGATAAGAAAAAGCTAAAGGAATTCATTATAACTTAGCCAGAAATAAGAGAAATGTTATAGGGATTTCTTTAAGAAGAAGAAGAGGGAAAACAAAAAGACAAAAAAAGGATCAAAAATATGAGTAACAAAATGGCAATGGCTATGTACTTTAAATGTAAATAGATTAAATGCTACAATCCAAAGACAGAGGGTAGCTCAATGGATAAGAAAACAAGACCTTTACATATGCTGTCTACAAGAGACCCACCTCAAATTAAAAGACACATAGACAGAAAGTAAAGGGATAGAAAATGATATTTCATGCAAACAACAACAAGAAAAAAGTTGGGGTCCCAATACTTACCTTGTACAACATAGACCTTAAAACAAAGACTATAAGACATGTGTGTGTGTGTGTGTGTGTGTGTGTGTGTGTGTGTGTGTATTACATAATGATAAAGGGATCAATCCAACAAGAGAACATAACCCTAGTAAAAATGTATGCACCCAACATAGGAGCACCTAAATACATAAAACACACATTGACTGGCATGAAGGCAGATACTGACAGTAATACAATCACAATAAGGGACTTTAACAGCCCACTGACACCAATGGACAGATCTTCCAGACAGAAAATCAACAAAGAAAGAGCAGCAGTCTTAAATGATGCATTACACCAGATAGATTTAATTAATATTTTTAGAGCATTTCACCCCAAAGCAGCAGAATATACATTTTTTTCAAGTATACATGGAACATTTCCCAAGACAGACTAGTTGGTAGGCCACAAAATAAGACTTAATAAATTTAAGAAGATTAAAATCATACCAAGCGTCTTCTCTGATCACAATGGTATGAAACTAGAAATCAATTACAAGAAAAAAACTGGAAAACATACAAACACATGGAAGCTAAACAACATGCTACTAAATAATGAATGGGTAAACAATGAGATAAAGGATGACATCAAAAGATACCATGAGACAAACAAAAATGAAAACACAATGATCCAAAATCTATGGGATATAGCAAATGCATTCCTAAGAGAGAAAATCATAGCAATGCAGGCCTACCTAAAGAAACACGAAAATCTCGAAGAAACAGTCTAACTTTACACCTAAGGGAACTGGAAAAGAACAACATTAAAGTTCAAAGTGAGTACAAGGAAGGAAATAATAAAGATCAGAGCAGAAATAAAGAAAATAGAGCAAAAAAAAAAAAAAAAAAGAACCACAAAAGATCAATGAAACCAAGAGCCAAGAGGTGTTTCTTTGAAAAGATAAACAAAATTGACAAACCTTTAACTAGATGCAGCAAGTAAAAAAGAGATAGGCCCCTATTAAATAAAATCAAAAATGAAAGAGGAGAAATGACAGCAGACACAAGAGCAATACAAAAATTAAGAAAATACTACCAGCAGCAAATTGCACATCTGGAAGAAATGAATAAATTCCTAGAAACATACAATCTTCCAAGGTTGAATCAAGAAGAAAGAAAATCTGAACCAATTGATTACTCCTACTGAAATCAAATCAGTGAATAACAAGCTCCCAACAAACAAAAGTCCTAGCTTCACAAGTGAATTTTTCCAAATATTCAAAAAACAATAAAAATAAAAAAATAAAAATAACACCTATTTTTCTCAAAATATTCCAAAAAATCCAAGAGGATAGAAAGCTCTCAAAATCCTTTCTTGAGACCAACTTTATCCTGATTCCAAAACCAGGCAAAGACATTACAAAACAAAACAACAACAAAAAAAACTGTAAGTCGATATACCTAATGAACATAGATGTAAATATCCTCAACACAATATTAGCAAATCGAATTCAGCAATACATTAAAAAGATCATAAGCCACAATCAAGTGGGTTCATTCCTGGTATGCAAGGTTGGTTCAATATCTGCAAATCAATTAACATGATACACTACATAAACAAAATGAAAAATAAAAATCACATGGTTACATCAATAGATGCAGAAAAAGCATTTGACAATATCCAGCATCGATTTATGATTAAAAACTCTCAGCAAGGTGGGAACAGAGGAAACATATCTCAGTATAACAAAGGCCATATATGACAAATCCACAGCTAATATCATACTTAATGGGGAAAAGCTAAAAGCATTTCCCTTAAGATAATTTTCACCACTTTTATTCAACATACTACTGGGAGTTCTAGCCACAGAAACCAGACAAGGAAAAATAAATAAATAAAAGGCATCCAAATTGAAAAGGAGAAAGTAAAATTGTCATTATTTGCAGATAACATGATACTATATGAGTACATATAAAGAACCTCAAAGATTCCACCAAAAACCATTAGAACTGAAAATGAATTGGTAAAGTGGCAGGATACAAAATTAACATTCAGAAATTGGTTGCATTTTTATATACCAATAATAAACTATCAGAAAGGAAATTAAGAAAACAATCCCATTTACAACTGCATCAAAAGAAAAATAAAATTAAATATGTAGAAATAAAATTAAGCAAGAAAGTAAAAAACCTGTACTCAGAAAATTGTAAGACCTTGGAGAAACTAAAAAAGATACAAATAAATGGAAACATATACTATGCTTATGGGTAGGAAGAAATAATATAATTAAAATGTCCATACTACCTAAAGCAACCTATAGATTCAGTGCATTCCCTATCAAATACCAAATGGCATTTTTTACAGAACTAGAACAAATAATCCTAAAATTTGTATGGAACCATAGAAGACCCTGAATAGCCATGGAAATCCTGAGAAAGAAAAATAAAGCTGGAGGTATTATACTACCTGATATCAAATTATACTACAAAGCCATACTAATCAAAACAGCACGATGTTGGCATAAAAACAGATACATAGATCAATGGAACAGAACAGAGATCCCAGAAATAATTCCATGGTCAATTAAACTATGACAAAGGAAGCAAGAATTTACATTGGAATAAAGACAGTCTATTCAATAAATGGTGCTGGGAATACTGACACGTAAAAAATTAAACTGGACCACCTTCATGCACCATACACAAGGATATGCTCAAAATGAACTAAAGACTTAAATGTAAGACTCTTAACCTTAAAACTCATAGAAGAAAATATAGAAAGTAAACTCTTAGACATTATCCTTAGTAATATTTTTACTAATATATCTCGTTGGGCAAGGGACACAAAAGAAAAAATAAACAAATGGGATGACACCAAACTTAAAAGGTCCCCCCCACACACACACACAGCAAAGGAAAACATCAAGAAAACAGAAAGACGTTCTACTGAATAGGAGAAGATACCTGCCAAAGATAATTCTGATACATCTGATAAGAGAAGATATCTGCCAAAGGTACATCTGATAAGAGGTTAATATCCAAAATTTATAAAAAGCTCATACAGCTCATAACCAAAAAAAAAAGCCAAAACAATCTATTAAAAATTAACAAATGGGCAGAGGACCTGAATAGACATTTTTCCAAAGAGGAAATACAGATGGCCAATAGACATATGAAAAGATGCTCAATGTCACTAATTATTACAGAAACGCAAATAAAAACAACAATGAGATACCACCTCACACATGTCAGAGGTGGTATAATAAATCAACAAGGCAAGAATGTGAAGAAAAGGAAACCCTCATGCACTATTGGTGGGATTGCAAATTGGTGCAGCCACTATAGAAAACAGTACGGAGCTTCCTCAAAAACTTAAAAATAGAAATACCTTAAGACCCAGCAATTCCATTCCTGGATATTTATCCCAAGAAATCCAAAATACTAATTCAAAAAGATATACGCACCCCTATGTTTACAGCAGCACCATTCACAATACCCAAGATATGGAAACAACCAAAGTACCCATCAATAGACAACTGGATAAAGAAATTCTGGTACATATATACAATGGAGTATTACTCTACCATAAAACGAATGAAATTGTATCATTTGCAACAATATGAATGGACCTAGAGGGTATTATGGTAAGTAAAATAAGTCAGACTGAGAAAGACAAAAACCATATGATATCACTTATGTATGGAATCTAAAGAACAGAATAAACGAACAAACAAAACAGAAATAGACACATGGATACAGAGAACAAAGTGATGGTTGCCAAAAGGGAGGGGTTTTGGGGGGGGATGGGTGAGAAAGCTGAAGGGATAAGTAAGTACAAATTGGTAGCTACAAAATAGTCATGGGGATGTGAAATATAGTATAGGATACATACATAGTCATTAATATTGTAAAAATTATGTATAGTGTCAGATGGGATCTTATCAGGGATCTTCATAAATTATATAAATGTCTAACCACTATACTGTACACCTGAAACTGGTATAAAATAACACTGAATGTCAACTATAATTTAAAACATAGTCACAGAGTGTAAAGTACAGTATAGGGAATATAGTCAATGGTATTGTAATAGCTGTGTAGGGCATGAGAAGGATAGTGGACTTGTTGGGGTTATCACTTTGTGAGGTGTGTAAAATCTCTAATCACTACGTTATTTTATATACCTGAAACTGATAATAAAAATAAATAAAATAAAATAAAAAGTCTTAGGGCTAGTGGAGTTAAAGCAGAGGTTGGCATTCTTAGTTGTCAAGTGGGTCTTCTAGGCATTGGTTCACAGGGTCATACTCTCCCTAAAGCTACAGGTACTTTAAATATGCAGCTGATACACTCTTTCTTCCACCTTTGTATTATGGATACTTAATGAATGAGGTTTTAATTAACTGTGCAGGTTTGTTGGTAGAAACAGAAAATATCCTAGGAGTCATGATTGTATTATCACTTGACAATCTTTCTATTTCCAAAACACAAATTCCTAGAATTTTATTCCCTATGTAGTCCCAATTCATTCCAACTCTCCAGCAGAGGTGGGACTGTATATCTCAGGCCTGGATTCCAGAATTAGGAAAACAATGGACTTTTCCACCTAAGTGCATAGTAAATGAGACAATGCTAATGGCTATTTAATGATTTTTTAAAATGTATTACACTGACAATGTATAACTCTGGAACAAATTGGTATAACGTTTTTGCCTGTATTGCATTTTGCAAAGTGGTAATAGAAACCATTTATCTTACCGTATCCCACATAACAAATTATTATATTTCCTTTTCATTTTAAATCTTTGTGTATTTTTGTTTTGTTTTCCCAATACCAAAACCCCAGTCTTTATAGGTACAAAGACTCATAGCACAGAACTACGCACACTTGCTGCATAAAAGTGTGAATTATTCTTGGCTAATCAAAGAAAATGTAACCTATATTTGTTAAACCTAACATGGAACATGACAATCTTTTCCGTTTAAAAAAGTAGGTCAATATCTATTGTAATTTACTCTTAATTTTCTAAATACTTTTTCAATTCCCACTGAAGCTATTTCACCATTTCTCATGGTATTTTATATCTTATGCAGAACTTTCCCATAGAAATTATAGGGGGACATATTATTCCCATTTTATAGATGAGGTTCCTAAGAACTACACATATTCAGTAATATGTGCAAGGTAAGAAAAACAGCAAGGAAGTGGTACAAGCAGAACTGAGCCCAATGTGACTAAATCCTATGTTTGTCCTAGACTTCCTTCTTCCTTCTCGCCTTTCTTTCTCTCTTTTTTCCCCTTTCCTTCTTTCCTTCCTTCCATCTTTCCTTCTTTCCTTCCTTCCTCCCCTTTCATTCTTTCCTTCCCTTTTTTCTCCCTATTGTTTTAATGCCCTCTTTCTTTTGGCATTTATAAACTGTCAAGATTCTAGAGGCCTTAAACTTATTTTCCCTTTAATATCTTATCAGAAAATTAGAAGGAAAGAAAATAAAAATGGAGGAGAAGGGAAGGAGGGGGGAGGAGGAGGAGAGAGGGCGGAGGAGGGGAGGAAACTTTCTTGACCCAGCTTTCCCCTGCGGCTACTATCCTTCCCTGTATAGACTAGAATGACTTCTCTGTCCTTACTATTTCAGTCTTCTGCATCCTTGCCTCCACTTCTCTAACCAGGTTTCTCCTCTACCGCTGACACTGCTCTTGCTAAGGCCACCAAGCCTCGATATAAACAATTCTCAGACCTATGGGCAGCGTTTGGCTGACCTAGCAGCCACATTTGAAACAACTAGAGGTTCTCTCTGCTTTAAAACACTTTCTTCTCTCAGTTTCTGAGCCATCAAGTGTCGGTGGTTTCCCTCTGTCTTCTCTGGATGTTTCCTTCAGTTTCCTTTGCTGATTTCCTCAACTTTCAAATGTGGAGTATCCAACAGCTTAGTTTTTGGAGATTTTTGCTTTTGTGTCTTGTGACTTTTCAGGTCTCGAAATGCCACCGATGTGCTGACAACAACCAAATTTCTGTCTCCATCCAGGACTGCTATACCCAATTATATCTCCACTTAAATGTCTAATAGACATCTCAATGTCAACATGCCCAGAACTGAACTTTTACCAGTTCCAACCAAAATCTTTTCACCTCACAATCTTCCCCTTCTCAGTATAGGCCAAATACCTTGGAGTCGTCCTTGATGTCTGTCTTTCTCTCATACCATACAATCAACCAGCAAATTGTGCTAGCTCTACTTTCAAAATATATGCAGAACCAACTAATTCTTACAACCTCCTCTGCTGCCCTGGTGGTCCATGCTACCACCACATCTTGCTTAGATTGTGTCATAGCCTTCTAACTAGAATTTCTGCTTTTGCCCTTGCCCATTTTCAGTCTACTGTCAAAGCTGCAGCCAAACTGATCCCTATAAAATATAAGTCAGGTCACATCACTCTGCTCAAAAATGTCAACTCCCTCTCTCAGGCAGAGTAAAATCCAAAGTCTTTGTAGAGCCCTCAGGACCCCAGGCAATCAGCACCCCATTCTTTGTCTGGCCTCATCTCACTGCACTCCACCTTTTCTTCGCGGCCTCCTTGCTCCTGTTCCGCAGAGACACCAGGCACATGCCTGCCTCAGGGACTGTGCCCTTGCGTGTCACTCTCCCTAAAACACTCTTCCTACAGAAATCTGCATGACTTGCCTCCTTACCTCTTCAGATCTTTTCTCACATGCCATCTTCTTAATGAGGGTGTCCTCACCACTCTGCCTGAGATGTACAACCATACACACTATCTTCTTCCTCCACTGTAGTGTTCTCCTTAGTGCTTGTCACCATCTAACATTCTGCATATTTTCAAATTTATGTTGCTTCAGATTTGTTTCACAGTTAGGATGTACCAAGTTTTGTTTTACTGCTTTATCTCTAGCACCAAGAATAATAGCAGACAGTAATTACTATAGAAGGAGGGAGACAGGGAGGAAGGAGGAAGAGAATGAGGGAAGGAAGGGAGGGAGGAAGGAAGGAAGGAAGGAAGGAAAGAAGGAAAGGAAAAAAGGAAGGGAGGGAGGAAAGGAAGGGAGGGAGGGAAGGAGGGAGGAAGGAAGGAAAGAAAGAAGGGACAGATTGCAAGGATCAGTAAAGTACTAGTTGCCTTCTCAGTGTGAAAACAGCAACTAGCTCATTTATGAAATTTACATCATGGGTGGCATAAGCCTACCCCATTGTTTCCTGAGTAGATCTTGATAAATAGAAACCCATAAACCGCTAAAGAGCAAGTGGCATCCTCTTAACTAAGTGCACTTTCTAAATACCCATATGAATCAATTAAAATATGAAGTGGTTCCAACTGAAAAAGCCTTTTATCTTAAACAACAAACTAAGAACAGAGGCCAATACCCAATCTTCCTCCCACCACATGTTATTTTAAACATGATTCTGGATCTAGGTAAATGTTAAATTGCAGCTATATCCCTTTTGTTTCCCAAAACTAGGTTTTGATTTATCTTACTGCAGGTCTTGAGCATCTGGAATTTTCCCAAATAAACTAAAATTCCTCCATCAGTAAAACTACTGCTCATTACCTGTGTTAATTTCATCTCTTTCTCTGCATTCAATCACCCCATCTGTTGCAATTCCAGCTGTGAGAAGGGAGAAGAGCAAGGGACTGAGCAGACCTAATGCAGAGACACTGTGGGTTAGCAATCACTCTATCACAGAGAGTAGGGAAATTTGTCACTCACCCTGGACTTAGCAAGATCATCCTAAATAACTAGGCAAAATGTCATCTTAGTGTTAATCACTCTAATTTTAAAAGTTCATATTTATACAACATTCAAATGTCCAGTATAATTTACTGATAAATTCATTTTTATAAATATATTCAGTATACAATGCCCTGTATTATAAAAGCAGATTCAGCATCAAAGTATCATGACCTAATTCTTAATGGAAAGCTGCCAGACCCGCACACCAAATTTCTGGATATGGGTTTGCAGAACTTTAAAAAAATGGCCGGCATATATGTCATGTCATGGTAGATGCTCAAGAAATGCGAATTCCCTCTCTGTCCCTTCAAGGGAACAGCCAAGCCTGGCCAAGCTCATTTGTACTCTGTGAGGAAGTTTGCTAGCAATTGGGTTGTTGGATGCAGCCACAACTGGTGCTGTATTCCTGCCACCTTCTAGCTCCTGAGGACCTTTCTGAGGTCCCCGGGAGCTACTCAAGCATTTTCTTCCTCTTTAAAATAAAATGATACTCCAGATGGTAGTGATTCAGGATGACACTTTACTAAGCACAATTAATATCTGGTAGGCAAAGATAGGCTTTGTTTCAAACTCTAAAGCGGAGGGCTGTGCATGTAAAAAAAGTGAATGCTCTTGCCAGCTTTGCTCCCTGTCTTAGAACAGAGCCCCCACTGCCATCTCTCTCTCTCTCTCTCTCTTTCTCTCCCTCTCTCCCTCCCTCCCTCCCTCCTCCCTCTACTTCTCTCCCTCCCTAAAGGAATGTCTCTGCTGGCTGAAGTTTAGGCAGATCCTAGTGATGTTGAAAACTGATCAAATCTTTACAATCAATATTTTCTTAAGTTAGGCCAGAATGAGACCCAGGCAAGAATCAGAAGTATGCTAACAAGTCTTCGATATAAGGTTGTCAGATAAAATACAGGATCCCCAGCGAAGTTTGAATTTCAAATAAACAGCACATCTTTTTTTAGGATAAGCATGTCTCAAATATTGCATGAGACATAGTTATACTTAAAAATATATTCATTTTTTAAAATCTGAAATGCAAACTTAACTGAGCATCCTGTACTTTTATATGCTAACCCTGGCAATCCTACTTCAGTATCCCTTTCTTCCTTTTCCCTCCCCGCCTTCACACTGAAAATTGTTCTGGGGTGGGGAGGCCACCCAATCCAGCCCAGTGGGGATGGCAATCCAGGAAGACCTCACAGAGATGAGACCAAGCCAAATCAGGAAGAATTGGCATTATACAAAAGAAACATTAGCTGTGAAAGTGAAAGGGAATAGTATGAGCAAAGCCACAGAAGCATGAAAACCATGCATGTTATAGAAACTACAAATTGTATTATTACTAGAGTATGGAATATAGGACAGAGAGTAGTAGTAATGCAAATTACAAGATGAGTGGGAGCAGATCACAGCCCTGTGTGCCAAGATCAAGGGTCTGCTGCTGCAGAGCTCTTGAAATGTTTTAAGCAGGAGATTGATGCAATCCAATTTGCTTTGTAAATTAACCCCTTTTGACATCATGTAAAAACTTAGTTCTGAGGATAGAATTGAAGGCAGAGTTACTTCTCAAGTAGTTAGGAGAGGCTGGAGATGAAGAGAAGTTAAACTGGGGTAATGAGAGATCGATGGAGAGTTGGGAGACAAACATGGTAAATATTTATGTGGGAAAAAATAATAGAAGGATCCGGTGACTGAAGGGCCGTTGTGGGGGGAGAGATCCAGGACTGCCACGTGGGCTCCCCTTGGAGAGTGAAACGGGTGGTAAAATTCCAAGCACAATGGGGTCAGGTCGGGGAGGGAAGCGAAAGGATGTGTAGGAGCTCAGTCTGGAGAAGATAATTTTGAGTTACTTATAGGGTATCAAAAAGAAAATGTCCAACAATTATTTCCACTTATGACTCTGAGACCCAGGAGGACAAAGTTAGAGGTAAAAACGTGATAGGTATCAGCACAATTAAGGTTATGTTAGCCTGGATACAATATGGTTTCAACAGAACAAAAACTGATTTCTCTAGATCCAGAGATAGGGAGCCCAGGACTGAAATACTTGCTATAAACTTGCCATCAGAGAACCAGGCTCCCATCTTTCTGCATCATGCAGCATGGCTTCCATGCTCAAGGTCACCTCCTGGTGTAGTGTGGCTCCTCAAGCTCTGTTCATTATATCTGGACTTCAGGCAGCTGAAGGAAGGCAACGAGAACAGGGGGTGACATTTTCCAGCACCTTTTAGAGGTCTCCCCTGAAATCTCACACACCACTTCAATTTGCAACTCCTTAGCCAGGTCTTAAACACATGGCCTTACCTAGATATAACCGAAGTTAGAAAATATAAACTTTTAGCTGAGCTTGTTAACTCCCTGTGTAAAACCAGGGTTCTGCTGTTAACGAAGAGGGATGAGTGGATATTGATTCAACTAAGAGTAATCTCTATCGCATCATGACAGTGGATAAGACTAAGGAAGACCTTGAAGAGTAAACATATAGTGGTGAAGACAAACCCGAAGATAATGATTTAAAAGGCAGACAAAGGAACAAGATAGTAAAGGGAGGGGAAGAACCCAGGAAAGGAAGAACCTTTTTCACAGATTTCTA
Organism: Rhinolophus ferrumequinum; assembly: GCF_004115265.2. Classification (NCBI taxonomy): domain Eukaryota; kingdom Metazoa; phylum Chordata; class Mammalia; order Chiroptera; family Rhinolophidae; genus Rhinolophus; species Rhinolophus ferrumequinum. The sequence continues at coordinate 26,566,503 of NC_046288.1, forward strand.
AACAGTAATTCCTTAAGCCTTCTATGGTAGAACCCATATTACATTCTTAAGATTTTGTTTTGCTTTTTAGTTTTTTTCTTTCCTCTTCTTCTTCTTTTTTTTTTTTTTGTTTTACTGACTTATAATTGATGTACAATATTCTTAGTTTCAGATGTACATAATAGTGATTCACATCCTCAAAATTTAAACTAATGCTTCTTGGTTTTTTATTAGTTATTCAAATTTCCAGCTATAGTTTTGTATTACACACTTACTTATGCCTAATGTCTATGGTCATTTAGCTTCTTCCAAATAGGCACCTTTGGAAACCACATTAGCTCCTTTAAGCCATCAAAATATGCTGGAACAGCAACTTACTAGATAATATCTTCACTTTCAGATACTGAAATAATTTAACTCTATGGCTCATTCGAAAGTGTTGGGTTAATGAGAACATTAAAAGTAACAAACAATAGATGTCAAATTGAAATGCTTAGCCACAGAGCACAAGCAAAGTTATACTGATATCCCTCAATAAAATAAACAGAGCTCATTATTGAAAGTTGTCTTTAAAGCAAAATTCTGATATTGAAACCATATTTTTCTCATTCACTTGTGCTTCCTATGGAAAAAAAATCAGCCCAAGACACATAAAACAGAACTGTACTACAGAGCTAAGCATCCTCTCTCCACTGATGGGAATGAGGAAATGAAACAGGAAAGAAGAAAAGATATCATTAGTCATAGTGTACAGACTTGTACTCTCTAGGTTAAAAAAAGAAAGAAATTAGCAAGCCTGTCAACGAAAGGCAAATCGGGACTAAATGTAGGCTAGAGAGGAGAAAAGACACTCCCCATCGTTGTCTCCTACCACAGCCAACATAAATGAATTTTCAAGTTTTGGTAATGTTACTTACATGGCCATTTCTCTATTATCCAACAAGCATAGTGCCTTCCAGCTAATTAAGTACCGTAGGTGTTAATAAAACCTTACACAACTGTATATACTAAGTTGGTAAAGTATTTTAAATGCAATATTGCATGTTTAAGTCCCTGAAAGTTCTTAAGCCTCTTGAAGTTATTAAAGAGATGCTAGTACATAACCCCATTTTACAGCTAGAAAAGCAGATGCAAAGAGATGAAAGGGTTAACTGAATTCTTTACTCAAAAGTCCTATAGACCTATGAGAACTACACAGATACTGAGAGATAACATTAAAACACAGGGCTTGTGATTCTAAGATCTCAGTTCCCACAGAATGTCACAACAGCACCTACTATACATGGCTCACGTACATTGCCAATGTTCAAACAATTAGTAAAAGGTACTAAGCAATCATTTGATCTCATATTGATAATAAGAAAACGTGTTAATGCATCATACATAGTTCCTCAGAAGCATCACGAACAGTTACATTTGCAGGTGTGTGTGTATATAGGGAAAACGTCACTTTCCTCATGTGTGTCTCCTTTGCTCTCCTCACACTACTACCATACTCATGTTTTTCACACCAGCTGTGTGTGTGTGGAGGGGAGGTTTCCCCACAACAAGCAGTTCTCTGTGACACCAGTTGGTGTCCTACAATTTAACTCAGTCCAGGGAGACAGTGTCAGATCCCACAGGTTAAGGGCTCAGTCCCACAAGACTGTGACCCCCCCACATACCCACCCACGCACTTCAGATGCCAATCTCAAGTCCAGGTTGTCACCTGTGTTTCTGATCAATCCACCATACACTGGAGGTTCCCATAACCCTCTCCTCAGGTTCGATTACTTTGTTAGAACAGCTTGCAGAACTCAGGAAAACAGTGTACTTACAGTTTACGAGTCTGTTATAAAAGGATGTGGTAAAGCATACAGATGAACATCCAGGTGGAAGAGCTGCCTAGGGCCAGGTGAGTGGGAAGGGGCGGAGCTTCTATGCCCTCTTAGGGAGCACCACTCTCTCAGCACCTCCATGTGTTCACCAGCCTGGAAGCTCCCTTAACCCCATACTTTGGAGATTTTTATGGAGGCTTCCTCACATAGTCTTGATCAATTATCAATTCTATTTCTGGCCCCTATCCCCTCTCTGGGAAATGAGGGCTGGGGCTGAAAATACCATGGTTTTAATGGATTGGGCTTTCTGGTCACCAACCCCCGTCCAGGAGCTCATGAAGAGTCACCTCATTACAACAAAAGACAGCGCTACCACCCAGAAAATTCCAAGGGATTGAGGAACTCTGTGTCAAGAATCAAGGTCAAGGACCAAATATTAGAACAAAAGATGCTCCTAGTGCTCTTATCACGTAAGAAATTACATGGGTTTTTAAGAGCTCTGTGCTCTTAACCAGGAGCAGAGACCAATATACATATTTTCTACTATCTCACAAGGTGTATGCAGAGACACTGATAAATAAAATCTGACTAAGGCTGCCTCAGTAACAGAGAGTCCATTATTTTTTAAATTTTCACATTTAGGTATTATTATGTAATTAGGGATCTCAGAAAACTTATACCTAATAACTTAGATCATCCAGAGTTTTTCTTAAATTATGTACATGATCAATTTTAACTTAAATCCTCCTAAATAAAAATTTACATCATGGTTTCTTCCTTTGCCCTTCCCTTCCCCATTTGATTGTTTTTTGGTATTTGATTATGACACAGTTTCATAAACCACCCCTTCAATTTACCAACACCAGAATTTTTATTCAGAGGCAGTTGTAGAGACACAAGAGTAACAAGTACAGTATTCTCCAAATTGACATTATCTCTAACCAACAAGATCACTCACACACATTAGATCACTCTTGGGCATCTTGCTACTATGCTGATTCCAAAGTTAAAGGTTTAATGCCTGTGCCCCAGCCATTGTTCCAATCCATGGCAAGTACTAGTTTCCTATTGTTGCTATAACAAATTACCACAAACGTAATAGCTTAAAACAATGATTATTTCACAGTGCTAAGGTCCAAGTCTGAAACGGGACTTAGTGGATGCCTTAGTCCACTTGGGCTGCTATAACAAAAGACTACAGATTGGATGGCTCGTGAACAACAGAAATTTATTTCTCACGGTTCTGGAGGGGCTGGAAGCGGAAGGCCCAGGTGCCAGCATGGTCAGGCGAGGGCCTCTTCTGGGTTGCAGACTGACGGTATCCTCACATGGAGAAAGAGCTAGGGAGCTCTGTGGGATCTCTTTTGTAAGAGGACTAACCCCAAAGGGCCCATTTCCTAATACCATCACCGTAGGCATTAGGATTTCAACATATGAATTTAAGGGGGACAGAAACATTCAGACCATAGCAGTGGGCTAAAATCAGTATGTTGGCAGGTATGCATTCTTTTCGAAGCCTCTAGGGGAGAATCCATTTCCTTGACTTTTCCAGCTTTTAGAGGCTGCCTTCATTCCTTAGTTCAAGGCCCTTTTCTCTGGCTTCACATCCAGTGGTGTACCACCTTTAAGTCTCTGACTCTTAACCCTCACTATCCTGCCTCCCTCTTTCACTTATAAGAACCCGTATGATTGTATGGGCCCACCTAGATATTCAGGATAATCTCCCCATCTCAAGATGCTTAACTTAATCACATCAGCAAAATTCCTTTTGCCACACAAACTAACATAGTCACAGTTCTGGGAATTGAGACAAGAAAATTAGTGAGAAAATCTTATTGGATCATCTACGCTCCTTAAAAAAAAAATAATCACACTATTTGGGACAAGTTGTTTCATTAGTCAGGGCATCGCTTCCTATTTTCCCAGTCGCTTCAAATACTTAACCATTTTCTACAACATCTTAACTTATTCCCAAAGAAATAATATGAACCATAAAGGGAACATGGCTTGGTGTGGTTCTTAAAATGTGCAGCTTTAATCCATCAAACCTTAACTTCTATTTTTCAAAAGTCAAAGACGTAACTGACATCATTATTCTGCCATATAATCAAAGGTCTTAGGACAGAAACTAAAGTCTTTTATTGTAATTCTACGTATTGTCCACAGAACTGGTCAGCAACCTCTACCAAGAAAAATATCAGAGTTATAAAAGAATAAAGATTATCTGCTTTACTTTCCACATTCAGGCAGGTGAGAGAATCTATTTTGGCCTTAAATTTCTCCAGAGGTTTCTAATTTTTCTGAAATGAACATTTTGGGGGAGGGGGTGTGCTGGGGGGAGGGACAGGGAGGGGGTGCAGTTTGTTTAAAAGATATCCAGAGGAGAAAAAATAATTTACCTCAGTAACCTTTTCAAGTAGAAAATAGCTTTGATTTTCCTTACACTGACTAATCTCTATGTGGCTGTCAGAGGATACTATTTAAGTATAAGGCAAGAAAAAGAGGTCAGAAACCCGTCTTGCTCTTGCTCAGAAAAGCAATAGAAAAAGAAAAGAAAATACCAGGACAGTTCCTACCAGTCTCTTTTTCCTGATATGGGAGAAAAATCTCAGTTTAAGGCAGAATGGATTTTAGCCCTTTTACCAATTTTACTCATGTCCGAAAACAATAAAATTTTGGCCATGGGCAAATGATTTGACCTTTCTCAACTTTGTTTCTCTATGTGTAAAGTGTAGGTAGGTAGTAACAATGAGACAGTTTACTTAGTATGTTTGCTAGGTGGACAGGGGGGTCCCTGTTGGAATAAACACAAAAACAGCCATATCCTGAATGTCCAGGTCCTGGAATGTCTCCTTCACTCCAGGACAGGGACACAAGAATACACCTTGAGGTTAATAGATAATCTCAAATCCCTTCTGGCCAGACAAAGGAGCAGATCTGATAGATAGGAATGGGTTGGTTCTTTAATCTTTTCAGGATGGGCAAACAGGACAAACCTGATGGATGAATTCAGTTAGAAGCTCCAGCCCCCTTCCCCAAACAGGCAAGGGAAGGTATAAAAGTAAGAGCTTTTGCCTCAGTCACTGGGCACCCCCTTTCGGGACCTTCTCCCGCTCGGGAACTGCAACCTCTTCTCCTGCCTCTAATAAACCATCTTCCTTTACAACTTTCTGCCTCTCCCTGGTCCATGTGTCCATTCTTTGGTCTCACAAGACACGATCCCGGCCCACACTCAGAAACTGCCAGCAGATCCAACATCATCTACATCATTTGGGGACTCACAGGAAAATATTCCTACTTCAACAACACCTATTTCACAGGGCTGTTGCCAAGTGTTTAGCACAATACTTTGTACCTCTTAAGAGCTCAATCAGTGCTAGCCATTACTATAATCTAAAAGTTACTCCAGAATTGGGAAAAGATATATCAAAAATAAACATCTGAGTCCAAACTCAATCCTAGGATATGGAAGAAAATTAAAGAAATGCATATGAATCAGTGGGTAATTAGTCAAATTTTGTTCGAGTCTTATTTTGGTACTGCACAGCCTCCTCTTCTCAATTTATTCTTCTCATTGAGAAATATACTGAGAAGAACTTTCATAAAAAATTTCATTGCTTTGATGCCCTGAATAGAAGGAATTGATAAGGCAATAAAGAACTGACAGCTGCCTGCTTCATTATATTAAGGAATTAACTCTTTGACATCCTAGGGCCTCAAAAACAACCAACAACCACTGGGAATTGGTAAAAGACAGAAAATCAAGCAAACTGGGGTCTTATTGACTTATAATCTGGTGTGGCCTCAGACTAAAATTAATATCCAAATGCAACAAAACTGTAGGAAAGAGACCAGACATATGGAAAGTGATAAAAAAAATATTTCATTACATGAAGGACAGGAAAGATGGAAGCAGAAAAGGAGGAAGGTGGAGAGAGGGAGTGAAGGAGGGAGGAAGGAAGGAAACACAGGCTGATTCTTATTCTCCAGAGACAGAGGATGACCCATGGCCTCTGTCTTGTCCCTTCTTGCTCACTCCAAACTTCATCTTTTCCAACACACACACACACACACACACACACACACATACACACACACACACACGCTCTCTCCAATTCAGACAGAAATTAGTCTTAAATTTATGGAGTTCATCCAGAAACTTATCTTGGATGTGCAACCTATCCCTACACAAGCTATTCAAGGTTCTATGTTTGAATTTGAATTGCTCTGCCAAAACTAACTTCCTATATAACAAAGATCCAAATCTATTTTCCAGCAAGCAGTCCCTGACTCCTCAACAGCCCATTAATACAAACGACTGCCATCACTCTCATCCTGCGCTCTATTTTACCGGAATATAAAAACAGTCCAGAGAACACTTACGCGATTGTAGAGAACCTGCTGGTTTGGAAGAGAAGGTAAAAGGAAGTTATAAAAAGATAGAGGCAATTTTAATGACTCTCACCACGGGAACAAACAAATTCCCAGGTAAAGTTAATCTGCCCTGGCCAGCCCTCTTCTGCCCAAAACCATTACCAAACATTCCTGTTTGTCTGTAGTCTCAATTTGTTCCTCTGCCTAAAATTATATAAGTTAGATATTAATTTGGGCTATTAAGCATTCTCCTTAGCAATGCAAATACTTCCCCTAAAATTCATGGGCTTTCAATCATGAACATATTTATTTTGAATTAATTCAATCAGATTGCCTTCCTTGTAATTCCTGGAAAGCATTTTAATTAAAGAGTTTTGATTCTGGAGGAAATATGAAGGTAATTCAGGGGCACTGAGAACTGTTTTTCCTTTAATTTTCTATTCATTCATTCAGACATATTGAATACTTCTAGGTGCCAGCCCTATTCCAGGCACTGGGGTGCTTAGTGGCTAAGGGTAGCTAGTGGGGGAAGAAAGGAGGGGAGAGGTGTTCTTGGGCCACAAGGCTGGCCTTTGGGCAGAATGAGGGCAACAGAGTCTGTAATGAGAATTCCTGGGAGGTCAAAGAATGCTAATCTGAGAGAATGAAAACAAAGGGTGACAAACAAATTTTATCTATTTGAAAAGTTTGTCTCATCAAGGGAAAAAAGAAAAACATTTTTCCTTCCTTCCCTGAATAATCCACTGTTCCCAGGACACAAAATATAATAAAAATAATATAATTTACCTGATCACAATACCCTGTGTTCTGGGTTTAGGATAAAAATGCATTATGAATGGGAGAGAGACTTGCTGTTGATTTCATACCCTTTTAAGGTATTTTAAAAATCACTTCCAATTAAAACAGCCCTACAGCTACACTACTCCAGAAATTATGATCAAAAATTCCTGTTCTGATACTTGTATTGATGAACTCAAAAATTACTAACGCATATGGGGCTGAATCTCAAATGCCAAGCACAGAGTCCCATGCATGTTGCACTACACTTATTTTTGTGTTGCTTTTTCCTTACTGACTCATTCTCAGGTATCACTTGTGCTCTGAGTATATCTGTCTTTAGTTTGTTTCCTATCTCATTTGCCCCTCTACTCCAGACAACGCAGCTTATGCGAATTGTGTGCAAAACAGGAGTGAATGGAAAGTCTGAGAAATTCTCCTGTAAGAAACATGAGTTTTAATGCATGAACTTTGTGACTTTTAGTTTAATGTTCAGATATTTCCCTACATAATTTCTCTGCTTTGATCTGAGTAACTGAGGATGTCAGATAAATGACCTCCAGTTAGAAATTAAAATGTTGCAATTTACCGTAATGAAATCTAAAGGGAAGCTCACAGTAGAAGAGCTTATTCATTTGTGTAGTGATCAAGATATAGTTTGTGTTCTTAAAAACAAACAAACAATTAAAAAAATAATCTCTTACCTTCTTTGCTGTATTCTTATTCTCACATCCTTATGTGACAACTGACCTATAGGAATAGGCAACATCAGTGAGGTCTAAGAACAAAAACCAGTCTTCGATTCATAGGTGGAAAGGCCAACACATATCTGGTGTTATATTTGAGGTGTGCAGAGAAAGTTTTTCTTCCCAAAATATGTTTCTTATCTAATAGTGGATTCTCTTTACATCTCTGTTTGGCTTAAAGCATCTTACTTCTTTTTCTTAGGCAAATGTTCTTGGGATACTTTTGTTTTGCAAAAATTAAAAATTACAATATTCTCTTTAGCAGTCTCCTTAGCAATGCAAATGATTCCCAAAAGGTAATGGGCCTTCAGTCATGAACATATTCATTTTGAATTAGCTCAGTCAGAATGATCTCCCCCTGACTCCTGGAGAGCATTTAAATTAGAGATATCGATTGTGGAGACTAAACATTTTTCAATATATTCTTGAGCATTTCCTCCTGTGGGAGAAGACTGTAAACTGTCCCCCCAAATCTTTCTCCCTTACACAGAGATAAAATTGTACCAAACCATTTGGCTGGTTAGATGGACTACATTTCCCTACTTCCTTTGCAGTTAGGTGTGGCTACCTGATATTGGACAGAAGTGACATGTTTTGTCCTGGCCAATGTCTTAAGACAACAGATCAACCTTCTCAATGCTCTTTCCCCTTCCTTCAGAATGCAAACAGGACACAGTGGAGACTCACCACACACAAAATGATGTCCTAGGGGATAAAGGAAACACAAGGTTGAAGAAACTTAAATTCCTGAATGTTCTTGTGGAGCAGAGCTACCTAGCAAACTAGCTTTCCTAGAGTGTTACATGAGAATGAAATAAATGATTACTTCGTTTGAGCTATCCTATTTTCAGGTCTCTTTGTTGGGGCAGTTTAGCTTTAGTCTAACCAATACATCTTGAAGCAGCTACATTGTTATTCCTTCCTCTCCTGTAGCTTCAACTTCACCCTGACTCCTTCTTCCCTTGGCATTTATACATGACAAACATTTATACATGTTAAGAATACTTAATATTTAAAAACAATCATCTCTCAACTCTACATTCTCCACCACCTACCACTCTATCATTCTTCTTTCTGTCTTTGCCAAACCTCTTCAAAATATTGTTTAAATTTCAACCTGGAAAAGAGTCAAGAAATATGTGGTAGAAAAGAGTAAGGATTTTTCAATCAAGATAGCAAAGTGGGTAAATGCTGTGCTTGCCTCCTCTTACAACCACATCAAAATTACAACTAAACTACACAACAACCATCATTGAGAATCACCTGAAGTCCAACTAAACAGAAGTTATACAACTAAAAACAGACAGAAGAAGCTGCATGGAGACTGGTAGAAGGGGCGGAGACACAGAACAGGCTGGTCCCACACCTACATGTGGCTATTAAAAATCATGATGGATATCTAGGCTGCAGAGGTCCCCTCAGAGGAGCAAGGGGTCCCAGCCCCACACCAGGGTCCCTAGCCCACAGCTCTACTGCCAGGAAGAGAAGTCCCCATAACTTCTGGCTGTGAAAATAAGCAAAGGTTGTGGCTGGGTGGCTGGAATCCCAGGCATTCCTCTTAAAGGGCACACACATGAACTTACTCGCTGACAGACTCACTCACCCTGAGTTGGGGCAGCAACTTGAAAGGTGGAACTGACTTGTCTAGCTTCAGGGTGAAAGCTGGAGGGGCAGTTTTCTCCCAGACAGAAGTGCTGGCAGAAGCTATTATTTCTTTGTTAAGCCCTCCCCACTCCCAGTGTGCAGGCACAGGGGGGTGCCATATCTGAGTCTCCATCAACCTGGATAACACCATTCGCCCTTCCCTGGTGATTCCCTGAAGCCCTGCCCATCCAACTTTCAGACCCACTCATACTCCTTCCAGTGGCTTTTCCATACAAACAGCCTGTCTTGACTAATGCTACAGATTTTCCTAAACTCTTGCCAAGGTTCACAAACCCTAAACAAGCAGTATCTGGCCTCAGCATGCCCCATACCTCTTGCTGAGGAGCCCCAAGCCTGACACTAATGGCAGCCAGCCTCAGTTTGAGGTTTGGCCTCTCCCAAGCACCTCGAGGCCCAGAGCAGGTAGCTGCCATCTGTGGATTGCTTTGTGACTCGTGCCAGGTAGCCTCGGGCAGAGCACAGGCTGTGGTTGAACTTTGCCTGTGGTGAGGGCCCTCCCAAGAGGCCCCAGAATCAACACACCTGGTGGCCAGCTTCAGACTGCACCAGAGTACCACCCAACCCCCTCCACTAAAAGACACACCCAAATGGCAGACTGAACAAGAAACAAAACACTGCTAAAGTGAATCCTGTTCCATAGTGTCAGCTCCTGCATAACAGCTTCTCCACGGTAGTCATGGCCAGTCCTCACAACCAATCAGCCTAAGGGTCAATCCCTCCCATTCATGTAGAAATAGCAACTACTGCTCAACTACAACAGGAGGGTACATGAAACCCACACAAGGGACACACATGCAGCACCAGCTCAGGTGACCAGGGAGACTGCACCACTGGGCCCCACAGGACACCTACTACATAAGGCCACTCTACTAAGATGAAAAGACATAGTGACTCTACCTAATACATAGAAACAAGCACAGGGCAGCCAAAATGGGGACACAAAGAAACATGTCCCAAATGAAAGAACAAAACAAAGTTCCAGAAAAAAAGCTAAACAAAATGGAGACAAGCAATCGATCAGATGCAGAGTTCAAAACACTTGTTCTAAGAATGCTCAGTGATCTCTGTGAGAACCTCAACAAAGGTATAAGAGCATAAAAATGGAGAGAGAAAACATACAAAAGAACCAGTCAGAAATGAAGAATACAATAACTGAAATAAAGACTACATTAGAGAGAATCAACAGTAGAGTCAATGAAGCAGAGGATCAAATCAGCAATTTAGAAGAAAAGATAGCAGAGAACACCCAATCAGAACACAAAATGAAAAAACAATCCAAAAAATAAAAAAGAGAATAATTTAAGAAACCTCTGGTACAACATTAAGTACACCAACATTCAAATCATAGGGACACCAGAAAGAGAAGACAGAGAGTAAGGAATTGAAAAACTATTTGAAGAAATTATGATGGAAAACTTCCCTAACCTGGCAAAGAAAATAGATATCAGTCCAAGAAAGACAGAGAGTCTCAAACAAGATGAACCCAAAGAGGCCCATACCAAGACACATCATAATTAAAATGCCAAAGATTAAAGACAAAGAGAGTATCTTAAAAGCAGCCAGAGAAAAGAAGGTAGTTAACCTACAAGAGCACCCATAAGACTGTCAGCTGCTTTCTCAACAGAAACTTTGCAGGTCAGAAGGGATTGGCACAAAATAATCAAAGTGATGAAAAGTAGGAGTTACAACCAAGATTACTGTACCCAGCAAAGATATCATTTAGACTCGAAGGACAGGTAAAGAACTTCCCAGACAAGAAAAAGCTAAAGGAGTCCATCAGCACCAAACCAGTATCACAAGAAATGTTACAGAAACTTCTTTAAGAGGAAGAAAGTGAAGGAGGGGGAGGAGAAGAAAAGATGAAAAAATATGAATAATGAAATCATAATAATGACACATCTATGAACAATTACTTTAAATGTAAATAGATTAAATGTTCCAATCAATAGACATAGGATAGCTGAATAGATAAGAAAACAAGAACTTTACATATGCTGCCTACAAGAGACTCACTTCAGATCAAAAGACACACAGAGACTGAAAGTAAAGGGATGGAAAAAGTATTTCATTAAAATGAAAGTGCGAGGAAGAAAAAAAGCTGGGGTAGCGATACTCATACCAAATAAAATAGACTTTAAAACAAAGACTGAACAAAAGACAAAGAAGGAGCCAGTAATCCCACTTTGGGGTATTTATCCAAAGAAACACAAAACATTACTTCAAAGGGATATGTGCATCCTTATGTTCATTGCAGCATTGTTTATGGTAGCCGGGATATGGAGGAAACATGTGTATCCATCAATGGATGAATAGATAGAGAAGAGATGGTAAATATATGCAAGGGAATATTGCTCAGCCATATAAGGGAATGAGATCTTGCCATCTGTGGCAGCATGGATGGAACTAGAAGGTATTATGCTGAGTGGAGTAAGTCAGACAGAGAAGGACCGGTGCCATATAATTTTACTTACATATGGGATCTAAAGAATAAAATAAATGGAAAATCAGAAACAAAGACATGGATACAGAAGACATTTTGATGGTTGCCAGATGGGAGCGGGTATAGGAGGGTGGGTGAAAAAGGGGATTAAGAAGTACAGATTGGTAGCTACAAAATAGTAATAGGGATATAAAGTATAGCATAAGGAATACAGTCAATAAGATTGGGGTGATCACTTCATAAGTTATATAAATGTCTAATCACTACATTGTACACATGAAACAAATATAATTTTGTATGTCACCTGTAATTGAAAAAAATTTTAATTGTTTTAAAAATATGATGTTTAAACTCACTGTCTCTGCTTCTTAAATATTTATTTAAGCATATTATCTGGTTCTGACTCTACCATTATCTGAAAGCTAAATCTTTATCATCTTATTTATATGACCATCTCTGCCTCTTCAAACTTACTTGCCTCACTTTCTGTGATACCCACTATTCTCATTTCCTCTGCTTCTCGGGTTAGTCTTCCCAGGCTCCTGGTATATTCCTGTATCTCCCCCTGTCCTTAAATGTTAGGGTAACTCAAGATTGTGTCCTAGGCCCTCTTCTCTCACCGTTCTTCACTTCATACTCCCCCTGTTTGATTTCGCCCACTCCAGTAGTTCTCAAATGGATAGCTCCAGTCAAGATCTCTCTCGTAAACTTCTGGCCTTTTATGCAATTGTCAACCATCCTTTGAATGTCCCAATGACCATTCAATTTCAACATGTCCAAACCAAAACTGTTTATCTCCATTGCCCCAGTGAATCACCAAGTGCTGAATCTCCTAGTTATTTTTTGATTCTGTATATTTCTTTCTATCTTTAATAAGATTATCGTAGCTCAGACAGTACATTATAGTGATTAAAAAGATTGCCTCGGTTCAAATCTGTTATGTCACTAACTAACTGTATGAATTTGGGCATGTTTCTTAACCTCTCTATACCTTGGTTTCCTCATCTGCATTATGGGGCTAAAAATAGCATCTACCACATAAATGCTTTGCAAGCTTTAATAGAATTATATATATATATATAAAGTACTCAGAACACTGTCTATCACATATTAAGCACTAGTTAAGTGATAGCCATCATCCTCTCTTACAGAGATTATTATAATAACCTCTTAATTTCATATTCCTGAACAATTCTTTCAACACTAACCTTAAGAAGCAATTTCTTCCTAATCTTCAAATGGCTTCTCATTGCCTTAGGAAAAGATATTAATTGCTTAACAGGGCTTAAAATGCGCTTCATGATCTGACTGTACTTGCCACTCTAGTTTTCCCCGCACTGTCCTACTCTCACACTCTGCTCTCACCATTTAGGCCCTGTTCAGGCTCCTATAAAACCCTGTACTTTCCAAGGCAGGACATTTAACACTAAGTGCTGCTCACTTACCTTCTCTGTGCTCATTTCATTTAACCAGGAATGAATGCATATCTGAATTGTTTAAGAAAAACCTCTGCAATAACATAGTGCGTGCTCCCTATTGTATGTAGTATTTAACAGAACTGATTCCCAGCTGTTACCCTACTGGTCCTTCGGTGTGTGTGTGTGCCAAGCAGAATCCTTGTCCTCTGCATTCGGGAGTTCTACTTACGCTGTGATAGTATCTGAGGCCATCCCTTGCATTTTGAAAGCTGGATCTGGGACTCTTGGCTCTTATATTCTCGTTCAAACAAAAGATCACTTCCTATTTTACATTTGGAAAACAACTCTGAGGATAGAGAGCCCTTGCTTTAGCTGGCTCTGGGATAACCATTATCCTAACCTGATTGGTCTGGAGGAAATTGTGAGTTTTGTGGCAGGTGGAAGAGATATTTGAGCTACAAATCCCAAGTTATTAACCCCCGTCTTAGCTCCAAAGTGTAAAGAAAACTCTGGGATCAAATTTCTAAGAGTAAATGCCCTCCCCAGCCTTCCATCACTGAGATGGCGTGGAAAGGGGTTTGGTCAGGCTGTTTAACTGCCACATTCTCCTCACCTCTGCCACCCTTTATGCCAGTTACTGTGTCTTTGTGGATTCACGTGTCCTTTGGCATCGCTCTATTTATTTCCCCTTATAATCCTCTTCTGCTCCTAATGCTTTGGGTTTCAGTTCCAATAACACAAACGTCCCATAGTGTTCATTTGAAGTACTATGCGTATGCAGCTGTAAAGTTTGCAAAGCACTTCCATATGCCTCGTGTCATTTAATGTAAGAGGCTGCACAGCACAGTGGTCAGAGAGCATCCTCTGGATCCAGACTCCCCAAGTTCATAATCTTTGCTCAGCCATTTACTAGTTGTGTGACCTTGCCTGAACTCTAAATCCATTCCAGGTTGAAAGCAATAGCTAAACCCTCTATTTCAGCTCATACCCCATAATTAAGGCAGCCTTGGCTTCAGATCGTAGATTGTGGAAGAGATTCAGCTCAAGAATCCCAGAACTCTAAAAGGCTCAAACTCAGAAGGTAGCTATGATTCTTCCTTCTGCCTACCTTCCCATACCCAATTACTAAGTCTGAGTGACTCTTCTGTTATGCAGTCTTTGATCTCCCTTTCTCTTTCATTCCTACTGTCACCACATTAGTTGGGGCCATTATCAATTCACACCACCCACACGTCTCCCTGTCTCTCTCATCCCCTCTTCCCAGTTTAACTTCTCATTGCCAAGGAAGTGGGTGGTATGAAAAAGTATAAGACACCCTGCAATCTGGTAATACATTTGAGAAAATGACATTACAGATTCATGAGCAAACTAGTTGTGTGAGGCAATAAACACAAATAAGAAAAGCAATGGAAAATGAGAGGAGGGAGAAATCACATCTAGCTCAGGCATTCAGGGAATACTCTATGGAGGACATGATTGATCTAAACCCTGTTTGCTTGCTTTCATTCATTCATAAGTGTTCATCCAACAAATATTTATTAAGTATCCACTTTGATACCAGCAATACGTCTTAACTTTTCAATACAAATCAAATACAACATTACATTCATGCAGTAAGTTTTTCAAGATTCTTGAGGTTGAAAATTCTATTACAAATAAAAGTTATTAATTTGTACTAAGAATACCAGCACAAGTATTGTTAAACAACCACTATATTACTTATAAGACAGTCATGAGTCTAAAAATAGTAAGCATGATGTAAGAGAAAGAAAATTGCCACAAAAGCTCCCAAGTGGCCAGTGCAGCTTACCTCAGAACTAAGCCAAGGAGGATAGATCCCTTTATGTAGGTCATTATATTTGCTTCAGTCTTGTTTATTTATTAGTGAAACACTCCTTGTTTCCCCCTCTCAACTTACTTTATAACCAAGAAATCAAAGCTAAACAGAAGCTGACTGACAAGTCAGCAGCCTCCCTCTGGTTCACCAGTACTAGGTGCCCACAGTGTCTTCTGACTGATTGGTTTCAATGCCACATCAGTTATTAAATATTTTGAAGCTCACATTTGTATAAAGGCATGAGATAAAATACTAGGACAGAGTATATCAAAATAACAGACTCAGAAGAACATCCTGGCCTTCACCAAAATTGGGAATTTGTCGCTTGCTCGTCATTCTCAGTGGGCCTCCCCATTCTTCTTTCTCTTGTTCTGTGAAATCAAGTTCTCTTCCCCTTTCCATCCTCCCACCAAGCACTGTCACAGACAAAATCTGAAGCTTAGTCAGAGGAAGGTATAAACAACTGGTAACAATTCATATATCACACCTTCCGGGGTATCCTGCTTTTTAGCAAGGGACAAATCTCACCCAGAACAATGGCTAAAGTAACCTATTTATTGAATAAATGTTTATTGAATGAAGAGATGTACTGAAGAAAACATAAATCAATATCCTTTAGGAGAGTCTTTTGGGGAAGTAGCAGGCCTTTCCAGTGTCTTTAAAATTATACACATAAGAGCTGTCTATTCAATCTACTTCCAAAGTCAATTTCTATCAAAATCTCTTCTTATGGATTCTGTGAGTATGTACCAAAATGAGAAAAAAATAATAATCTATGGCTAATTTCCTTCACAAATTCTCTAGCTGTGAAATTGTTTTTAGAAAACCTACACAAAAGGAAGGCTTCTCCTGTGTGGCTCTCCATCTCAATAAGAGCTCTTAAGTAATATGGCCAGAATAACCTCGGATTTATGTCCTATATTCTTTGTTGTTCCAGATTCTCAACTAGGTTCTTAACCCAATTCAAATACTACTTGAGCCTTGTTTGCAAGAAATGGTTTTAATAGCAGTCTCTTTAGATGACTCACAAATGAGAGCAAAACTAGGCCAGTGCAGTTCATGTTGCATCAGGGACGTGAGCTACAGTGGGAACCACAGGCATTCATTTCAGGGTGGGGTAAGAAAGGAGAGGCTGATCGTGAAGGCTAACGCAAGGATCTTGGTTTAGATCTTGGCTGACAGAATGGGCAACAGAGGAGACAGATACTCCAATTTTCCTATCTACAAGGACAGACTGCTCTCCAGAGGAAAACCTAAGGAATTTTGCAGCTGCTTAGGCATCTTTTGAAGTCCCCATCTTAATACCCAAGTCAACTACCCATTCATTATAAAACATAACCCCCACCTCTGCCATCACTCTTTACCTCCCTTGTCCTACTTAACGTTTCTTAGTTAGCACTTCTCATCTCTTAATTGCTCATCGTCTCTCTCTTCCCACAAGAATATAAACCCCATAAGAAGAGAGACTCTGTTTTGTTCACTGCTGTATATCCAATTTCTGAAACATAGTAGACACTTGTTTTCCGAGTTGAAATGAACAGAAGGTGCATTATCTACGGGACTGAGACCGTGCCTTGTTTTCTTGGGTAAGATCTCTCTTTGCATCAAAAATAAAGCAACACTTTTTCCCAATATCACCAAGGAACTTTAACTTTGCTTAGTCAGCCCATTACTAGTTTTTCTACACTTCCTGGGAGAAACTTTGGAAAAGGAGACTTTGTCTAGGAGCCCATCTTCACTCATTACGTTGCTACACCCAACTTATCTGTAGGATCAGATTTCTTTTTTTTCTTTTTATACATATGACTCCTTTCCCCATATTTACCTCCTTTCGAGACTAGAGAGGGAAAAAACTAGAAAAAGAGGATGGCTTTCATCAGAAATGGTGTTATTGGACTCTACCTATAATGCCTGCCCTGTTATCTTTCATGGTACCAAGATGGTGTGATTTTGTGATATCACTGATTATATCCTATCACACCATTTTTAATTATCACATATAGACTGAGTTAATTCAACTGTTGAGGGAAAAATGGCCCCCCCAAAAGTTTGGATGTCCCTTCTCGAGTTATTTCAGATATCTTCCAAGAGCCTTGATTTCGTTACCTCTAAAGTGAAGGTGTTGTGCTACCACAAGGTTTCTGAGGGGCCATCGAGCTCTAATGTAGTATGACTACATAATAGGAAAAGACACCAGAAAGTCAAAAGCCAGCCTCAACTGAAGAATGGGAGGCTTAGCAATATGTTTTGAATGTCGTAATAGGGTCCATTTGAATATAATCTGTCAGATTTTCATTTTAAACTCACACTCTCTACCTAAGTCAAATGTCATCCTAGAGCTAATGATAAAGTTTGAGGAATAAAATCTTCAAAAATATTATTTCAATGGAATCATTTTATACGTTAACTTTGAAAATGTCAACAGCAGGGGCCAAGTGGAGGCTCTCAGGAGGTCTACGCATTCCTGTTTCAAAGGCTCAGCTGTCAGTGTAGGATTGGGGGAGGGGGAGAGGGCAGCCGGCTGTGCTCCATGTTCTGTATAAACATTTCCAGAAATATTGAGCCGATAATAGGGCTCCCACCGGGGCTATGTGTTCAAAGGCACCATGTTGAGCCACCTACCATGAAATATGTGGATGGTAAAGCTGAGAGAGCTCTGGATTTCAGTTTGGGTACCTGCTTTCTCTATAGGACTTCTCAACACACGAAACCAGGAAACAGCAGAAGCTCATCTTAAAGGGAAAGTGCTTTTTCTGGCAAGCTTAATGCTTGCCAGAAGAAAATAACATAATGGTCAATGTCTGAGTAATATTCAATAGCCTTCCATCATGCAGCAGGTCTGTGAAATACTCTGACAACTTGAGAATTGAAGGCCAGAATACACCACTTGCCAGACTAACACCCATCAATTTCAAAAGCTCTGAAATCTTTGACTCTATGCAAGGAAACTGGTTAAAGTGGCAGTGGTCTTTTTTTCCTCCTGCATTTTACATCTGAAGATATTCGTTTTTATTTCTGAATTTGACCAGAAATTAAAAAGCAAACAGATAAACTTAAGACATAATCATTTTAATTAATTTTATGAGCGGAAAGGTAGCATATAGGTGTTCAGTCACTTTAAATTATCTAAAAAAATGAAAAACACACATACAAATACTAGTGTACTTTGTAAATAATAATAATTCAGAAAACATGCATTTATTCATATATGCTCCATAAACTTTTTTGGTGACCTACAATATTCTAGCCAAACAACATCCAAGTACTGAGGATTTGTAAATGCCTGAGATCAGATTCCTGTCGTCAAGAAGCTTGCAAACTAGTACAAGAGAAAGGCATGTACCTGAACAATTAGTAACAATGCAATAGATGCCATGGAGGCAAAGTAAAACGTGCTGTTGGAGCCAAGGGAGGAAGTCACCTGCCAACACTGCAGGAAGACAGGGGAGGTGTACAATAAGTTTTATTACACCCATTAAAACTCACATCCAAAAGATCAGTGAAGGTAAATATCACTGATCACTTTTAAATAACAATAGCGAAAGAAAGGTTTTTCTGCTGTGAAACCTCTTAAAAGAAAGCCTTTCAAAACGCTAGTGTTAAGGCTGAGAAAACCACCTGGGTGTGGATAAAGCTTCCTGCTGGAAGTTTCTCATCCGCTTGCCTTTTACTGACCTCTAGTGGCCATATGTTGCTATGGTATACAAAGCCCACAAATTTATACTTAACAGAATTGTAATCCTCTGAATTGTGTTCAGTGAATTTCATCACCTATCTTCCCTTCTTCTGCCTGGATACTTACTTTTTCCACTCTCTTTTTATGTAAACACCATCACAAACTTGACTCCAATGCAAGCTCACAATGTACGATTTGGAAGCGTAAATAAGAAACCTTTGCCCCATAGTGCTGATTTCAGAATTATCTTAGACATGACAGTGGACCTTATGGCAAGTGTTAGAGCAGGAAGTCCAATAAGATTTCAGCCAGAAATCGTACTGAAAAAAAAATATATATTTTTTTATGCCTTCCTTCCCAAACAACTAATTTTCCAACCCATCCTTATCTTGCCTGAAAGAAGATTACATTCAGCCCAAGTTTCAGCTCAAGAGTTTATTGCTAAACAAAAAATGCTCCTCATGATTTGTGAGGCAATTGAAAGGGGAAAATTCCCTCATCTATACCCACTAGATGCCAACCCCTTTGTTCCTCTGTACCATTTCTCATGAGCTGTTTTCCATAAAGAAGACATAAACTTGATCTATAAAGGCCTTAATAGATTTGATTACATTTGTATAGCAAATGGCTGGGTCATTGTGTCAGCGAGGGTATTCTAAATGTTAATGCTCAGGCTGCTCGCTACTCAACTGATTGGAAGTTGAGACAAGGCTGTGATAAAGGCCTCGGTGTCACAGATTTGTACAATAATACTTGGAACCCGAAAATAGATAGGACCCTTAAAATAATGATAATACAATAAATTAAGTAAACTAAAGAAAAAAGGGACACATGTAGGAATTATGAGGCTCAGATTGACCAAAGGATAGAAAAATAAATCTACAGTGATAATATTGGGACTACATATTGTAGGACCAATGGGTTCCAGGTAACATCAAAGCCCCTCATACATGTCTGCCATGTGGAAGAGGCTCTTACTTTGAAATACTGCATATCAAATTCTACATCTGTCTGTCTATCTATCTATCTATCTCTCCCATTCCCCATTTGGCTGCTACTTGAAGCACAATTTAGGCCAGCTACGGGGTAATCCAGAAGTGATCCCACCATAGAATGTGGTTTTCCTTCAGACAGTCTAATTACAACTTGATAAATGCTTGACACAGCAAAGAAGGGCAGTGCTGGAGGTATAAGAGGAATTAAATAAAAACTTAGGAGAGTTTTGCCCCAGTAATTTTGTCTTTCAACCAAAATGCTGACAGCAAGGTCAAGCACAGTTCTGCTCCCACCTTCATAGATGTATCAGCAGATTGTGTAGATGTAAAGTACAAATAAATGTGCCCAAAGAGGCATCACATAACCTTTCTAAGTATAACATTTTTAGCCCACTATTTAAAAATCCACTGTATTTGTAGCAATTTTGATCTCCAAAAGGAATAACTGTATTTTAACCAAGGATATTAGCAAATCCAACCTGAGAAAGCAGTTATAAAGGAGATCTTAGGTCCCAGAGATACTGCCCTTTGAAAGATCATTGAGTAATTATAGCTCATTATGTTGAAAGAAAGGCAGTGTGGTGAATGGATTAGGCGGTAAGAGACCTCTCTGGCTGATTAAAAAACAAAATTTGTGATTTCAAAGTGCTTCGAAATTAGTCAAGAGATTCACAAGCTATTTGCTTCTCTTTGGGCTTTGGAGGCAAAGAATGTAGCATATTCTGTTCCACCCCAACAGTCTCTCTTTTACATTTTGATTATATTTATGTTCAGTGCTGATAGCTCAAGCCTTCAATCAGGGCCACTGTTAGATTACCCAATGTCTAAACTAAAAACATGCTTAAAATCCAAGCAAAACAAGCGCATCAAAGGGAGAGATTATTGTAGAATTCGATATGAGATATTTCAAAATAAGAACCAACAGTTGTCATAAGAAAAAAATGGGACTTTGTTGAGCATTCTTATGCCTTTTTTATTATTATTTTTAGCAGCAATGTAGTGTGATAGTTAAGAGGATGGACTACGGAGTAAGTCTACCTAGAAGTGCATCCCAACTCTACCATAATGTAAAATGGGCATAAACATAATACTTACATCATAGGTTTGGTCTGAGAAGTGAATGAATTAATGTATGAAGGGCACTGAGCAGAGTGTTTGACGTGTAATAAATGCTGTGCAAGTTTGCTGTTACTATTGTCTGCAGCTCAAATATTGTTTATTTGTAGTACATAACAGTGGGGAGGGGAGCAGAGCTCCAAAACCATGCATTGCTCAGGGCTCCTTCAGTTGTGCACCTGCCTTACCCAGGATAACAACACATTGCTCACTCTACACATAATCAATCTTTCTTGAAACTCATTGGTTAAAGAAGAAATTATTAAAATCACAGAAACTTTCAGATCTAATATGCCTATCTTGATTCAAAGGAAAAGACACACACTTTAATAGGACAATAATTGATATTTCTGGTACAGAAACAGAACAGCTTCACATTGGAACTTACTTCTGGGTACCTGCTGGAATCTCTGATTCCAAAAATTAGAAACCCTGCCCAGGTTTCTCAAGTTGAATAATTTGACAATTAAAACAAAGAAATGGCAGAAGGAGGATCAAAATATCATCTTTAATAGCAAACAAAGACAACTTGGAAGTGTGGCTTAGACCAAAAATACTCACCAACATGGTACCTGGCAGCACTGGACCTGGCACTACCCCTCCCCCCCGCCCCAGAAGTAGGGAGCTGGTGGGGAGCATGGGCTGCCTGTCCATGTAGGAGTAGAGAAGGCGCCCGGATCTCCTGCCTTCTCCCAAGCAAAAGAAGGACAAGAACTGAGTTATGCATGCTCAATGATTCTTTCCAAATGGATTACCTTCCCAGGGGCAGAGTTAATCACCCAAGATTTTGTTTAGATAAAAATCCATCATCATGGAATCCAAGAGTTATGGGAAAGCAGTTTGCATTCTAACATTCCGAGCTTCCTCTTATCCACTGCATTTAGCTATTAATCCTATAGTTGACCAGGAGTGTAGCCATCTTCATGAGGAAAGGGAAGCAGTTTTCTATCAGGGCAGTCCTGATGCCATCATCCCAAGGCCGCTCCCCAGATACCAACTACTGCTTTTCTTGGGAAGACCTGCTGAACAGTTAGATTTTCCCCAGCACGTTCTCATATCGATCAAAACCATACATCAATTAAGCCAATCCCAAGGCTATTCTGAAGGTACAGCTGAAAATCAGCTCTTTTTCATTTCCCATTCCATACTTTCTAGAAACACTGTCTAGTATAGCATTTCATATATTCTGCAAAAAGACTAAATGATATTAAAGTGTAGCCCAATAATAAAATGCCAACAACATAGAAATTCCCCAAACTTTAATTTAACACCTTTCCTACTGACATCCCAGTGAGAATTTTAAGCTCAAGATGAAGTCCTCTTTAAAGCCAAAGAAATTAAAGTCCAAAATAAAGTTTCTTTCCCATATATTTGATCCCCCTTACCCTCATCTCCCACCCCCCACCCCCCTTACCCTCTGGTAACCACTAAACCGTTATCTGTGTCTATGAGTTTTTGTTTCTCATTTGTTTGTCTTGTTCCTTTGTTGTTTTTGGTTTATATACCACATATCAGTGAAATAATATGGTTCTCTGCTTTTTCTGTCTGACTTATTTCGCTTAGCATATGGTGATGGAAGGAGAATGAACTCTGGGTGGCGAACACACAATGGGATTTATAGATGATGTAATACAGAATTGTACACCTGAAATCTATGTAATTTTACTAACAATTGTCACCCCAATAAATTAAAAAAATTCTTTCCCTTTTGAATTGTAGTTCAAAGTCTGTAATTCTTAAATAAAAGTCTAAAAACTATCTCCTCTGAGTTATTACTCTGTTCATCAGATTTTTTGATGTTACCTGGATTGAGCTGTTTTATCTTGTTTAGTGTCTCTGACTGTATCATATGCCCCAGTGGCATCATTACTTCAGCGCATGATTAGTTAAGGTAATGCCAATTGCTATAAACACCAAAATTCAAGTGCTTTAACATGACATATGTTTATTTCATGGAATCCACTGTGGATTTCCTGGTTAGCAGGAAGGAGAGAGGGTCATGTTCTACTCTACTGTCATTCAGAGGTTCAAGCTGACAAAAGCCCTGCCATCCTCAACACAAAGCTTCCAAGGTCACCCCAGGCATGCAGATTCAGAGGGCAAATTGGCAAAAGGGGCACATCTGCACCTTAACCCCCCTCCCCGCCCTGTCCCTAAGTCCCACATGGGAGAGACCTAGACACCTTCCCCCTGGATATGAGGGGCTAGAAAGGTAGCCTCTGACTACATAACCACTTCCCAGCAACTTCTACCATAGAAGGAAGGGCAAGCATCCTTGGTTGACAGTCAATTGTCTCTGCCACAGGCTTTAAAAAGTTATTTTAACTCAATGACATGCCTCATTTTTCAAAGACTTCAAAGTTAATGGGATATATAGCTTATCACCTAGCACTAGAAAATTTAGAATACAAGGCAATGTCCAACCCTAAAGCACTTATCCCCGACAAATTTCGTTTCATGGAACCAAATGTTTAGTGTTGCCAAAGAACATAGCAGAGAAAGAATGGCATCTGATGGAAGAAGAAAATCTCCCAAGTTTTAACCGCACCGCACTCAGTCTAGACAGCTGTCCAGAATCCATCATCTGTGAACCTAAACTCAACAAAAGAACAACTCTTAGCAAGGGGTTAATTTTGGCACCCTGCCTTTACTGTTTCTGAGGGGATAGACCCCTAGGCACAAGCTTTTAATTTCCATTTCCCACTTGATGCCTGTGTGTCTGGTTCTTAACACTGAACAACGCGTAGACTACCTAATGACAGAGCACTGACATACTCATGAACAGGCTGCTTCAATCTTGTGCTCAGGGGCTATTGCCACTACTTCTCGTTATGGAATTACTTAGGAGAAAGAAACCTGACCCCTGCGGAAAAATTTTCTCTTGGGTAGTGAACCAACACAAAGACAACTGGAGACCATCAGACATGGAGCAACACTTGGCCGATGGCCAGACCAGGTGAAATTCAAAGCAATCCTCTCCACGGTCCCTTCATTGGGGTTGAACACACATGGCGTTTGGGGTAGCAGATCCTAAGACTTGGCAGCCAAAATTTAAGGCTAGGAATTATTTCATGCTTTGTGATAAAGGTGAACAAAACAAATATTGTTCCTCCCAATAATGCTCAAAAAAGCCCTTAAAGACGTTATCCCTGTGCCTCTGCCACCCCTGCTTGAGCATAATCTGTCCTTCTGAGAACTCAGATCTATTTTGTCCCTGCAGACTCATTCAAAATAAGACTAATCCTTCTTGCTTCTTCAAATCGATATGACTATCCTTAAAAAGACACCTCTAGTCCTTTTTATCATTTCTGATATGACATATTATTGAGTCCTTCAGCAATCTTTGACTCGCTTTCTTTGGAACAAGTTCTAATGTGTTTGTGTTTTTCTAAATGTATGATCCTGAAATCTGAATGTGATACTCCAGGTAAGCAATAAGTAAACACTTGGATGTCATGTATATCATAGACTTCTAAAAATCCTGATTTTGCTTGAATTGACATTTTTTAACAATTTAAAGTTTAGTGAATATTAAAATTTCAAGATTCTTTTAGAAATTCTGTTAAGAATATGTCCTGGGCCAGCCCGGTGGCTCAGGTGGTTAGAGCTCTATGCTCCTAACTCCAAAGGCTGCTGGTTCGATTCCCACATGGGCCAGTGGGCTCTCAACCACAAGGTTGCCAGTTCAATTCCTCGAGTCCCGCAAGGGATGGTGGGCCCCACCCCCTGCAACTAAGATTGAACACGGCACCTTGAGCTGAGCTACCGCTGAGCTCCCGGAAGGATCAGTTGGTTAAAGGGCGTCCTCTCAACCACAGGGTTGCCTGTTTGACTGCGCAAGGGATGGTGGGCTGTGACCCCTGCAACTAGCAATGGCAACTGGACCTGGAGCTAAGCTGCACCCCCCACAACTAAGACTGAAAGGACAACAACTTGAAGCTGAACGGCACCCTCCACAACTAAGATTGAAAGGACAACAACTTGACTTGGAAAAAAAGTCCTGGAAGTACACACTGTTCCCCCAATAAAGTCCTGTTCCTCTTTCCCAATAAAATCTTAAAAAAAAAAAAAAAAGAATATGTCCTTAATGCTGATGTCTTCAGTGACTGTGGAGATTTCTTAGATCCAAGTTCTGAAAACAAGTTACTAATTTTGTAAACCCAGATTACTAGCATAACTTTCTCAACCTTAATTTCATCTTAAACTGGGATTATAGTTCCTCCCTTTCAAGGCTGTATTAGTTTGCTATGGCTGCCATGACAAAGTACCACAGACTAGGTGGCTTAAACAACAAAAACTTGTTGTCTCACAGTTCTGGAGATTGGAAGTCCACGATCAAGGTGTCAACAGTGTTGGTTTCTCCTGAGACCTCTCTCCGTGGCTTGTAGAGGGGCATCTTCTCCCTGTGCCTTCACATGGCCTTCCCTCTGGTTTTACTGTGTGTGTCTGTGTCCTCATCTTCTCTTCTCATAAGGACATCAGTCTTATTGGATAAGGATACTGGATAATGACCTCATTTAGCCTTAGTTACTTCTTTAAAGATGTATCTCCAAATACAGTCACATTCTGATACACTGGGGGTTAGAACACCAACATATGAATTTGGAAGAGACACAATTCAGCCCATAACAAGGGTGATTATGTAGTGAAGGAAATAGTGCTACAGTCACATGGAATGAGCTCTCAGTGAATGCTTGTCAAATGCCTGAATCAGATGATGGGCCTCCCTCCCCAACCCCTGATAAACTCTTCCTAAGTTTTTGGATTTGGGGGCTTTGGGGGTTTGAAGGGTTTTTAATGTTGTTTTGTTGTTTTGTATTTGAGGGAAAGGTTAGATCTTAATTATTCTTATATTCCCCCCCACCCACCCTCTACCAAAGACCCTCCATAGACTCATAGAAATAGTTGATCAAGCAGCTCTTCTTGAATGGAATTGAAATACATTTAATTGAACTAACTGAATGTTCTCCTTGCCAAAGGAAACTGAGAGCCATTACAAAGACCTCCATTCCTATCCATCTTTAAATTCTTCTTTGCTTATGTTATTTCCCATTCTTTCCTCTTTCACAGACCCTTCTGTTGTTCCTCTTTGTCATGTCCTACAGCAGGGCAAACTCATCAAACTTTTCCCCATCTTCTAACCTCTTTGTAGCCCTTGCTTTCCTCCTTCCCCATGCACCTGCCAGGATGTTGAGTTGCTCTGCGTTGCTGATCAGTGGCTAATTTCCTTTTTATCAAGAATAAAGAAACCCTTAATTGCCTCCTGCAATACCACTGGCATAATCCTGACACCAACGCATCACAATGAACAGGAGGCTCATTAATAAACATGCAGCGCTGTGAAGAATTTCACTGATCCCTCTCCAGGTCATTAAATCTATACATGTTTGATGGGCAATAAAAGAGAAATGTGGGACAATAGTGGCAGCTGTAGGAGACCACTGTTCTCCTAGTCTCCCTTAACCACAGGAAAAGACAGGAAATGATCCATGTATTTTTTTTAAAACATATATATATTTTACTCAATGTTACTAATTCCAAATGTCTATGCATATTTCACAGGCAACTGTTTTATATATAAAACTCAGACAGAGATTTCAGTATTAATTTTTTTCAACTTGAAGTACAAACATGATATCCAGTTTGATTAAACAAAGAGTAGTGGGCTCTACCTAGAAAAGTTTTTGTGTGGGGGTGACCTGGAGGACAGGTGCTAATCAAAACACATTTCTGTTTGTCACCTTTTATGAAAAAAAGGATGTCGTCCTATGTTGACAAGATATTAAGCAAAGTCAGATTCTAATTCCTGAAATAAATCAACAAGTCAATAAAGATAAAAAAAGCCTTACAAGTTTCTTCTTTAAAGCTAAAATCAAAGGGATAATTCATATCACATAAGACAGGTCAAAATTACTTTAACATTTTATTTCTACTTCTTACCTTATAAATAAAGCCAAACATAGACTATACATCATAAAATAGAATGCCTAGAATAGCTAATGTTAAAAATCAGCAAACTCTATCATAAGCCCACAGTAGTGGCCAGCATTGAACCAACACAGACAAAAATACTGCAGTAAACCTTTCAGCAACTGAACATTCGATGTTTGTGATTTTTTATGCTCTTCAGCAATCCCCAAATTCCATGATTTACAGTAATTCTCCTCTTCCATTTGTTATAACTCTCATAACATAAATTTGTTAAAAAGACTTAGGAGATAGGGAAGGGGAGTGTATCTTATACAAAATCTGACATTGACGAGAAACCCAAACGATAAAGATAGTATCGGAGTGTTGAGATGTAATATTAATATTTGCCCGCAAATTGCAATTATGATGGCTTATGCTTAATCTGAGTAAAGTCTGAAATTTAGTTGAAGATCATGACATGAATGCACCCATCCCAGCCTTTATTTAAAACCCACTAGGAGGAAGCCTGAAACTATTTCAGTGAAAGCTTGAAACAGACCAAAGGTGATTTATCTCAGTTAGGGAATACAGTGGCGGGTTCCACATAGATGGCCTGGATTTGCTCCCAGCTCCATCCATCTTATAATATCTTGAACATTGGCATAGCCCCTTTGATAACAAGCTTCACATAAAAACATCTGACTGAACTCGAGTTCCTATTTCAAGGAAATTGTGACATACATTATCGGTGCCTTCACGTCCCCATCCGCCCTTCCCTGTTACCACCTGCAACTTTGGTAGCTATTCCCACACATCCTACCTCATGCTCCTGTGTATCTATCTGCCGGACGCTTTCTCTGGCCTCCAGAGCATTCTCAGCCAGGAAATGCTAGGGGTTGTTTCCAAAGGGAAACAGAGAGAGGCATCTCCCAGGAATGGGACTCAAGGAGTCAGAATGCTCATTCATTAATTTATATTATAAAACAAAACTGCTATTCACCCCAGAGTACTATTATATTCTCCTTCCATTGGAAGACCTACCTAGAAGAACAAACTATGAACAAGATATTAGCTGCTTCAATGGATGAGTGGCATCAAACTGGATTGTCTGTCGTATTTGTTTCCACAAGAGTTGGAGGTTACTATGTGTGCCCCAAGCCTTTTCCTCTGGTTAATGCTTAGATGAGAATTATCAGCCCTTGTACATGGATATCTCCCTTCTATACATTCATGGCCTATCTATTTTCCCTTATGATGAACTGATTCTATGTTAGTTACATGTGCTCATTCCATTAGACTGCTGTCAATTTTAGAAGACTTGGGATTCATTTTGAATTATGTTGACTTTGCCTATCTCTGCTATGATTTTTATATATGTGTTGATTTTGTAGTTTAACATGAGATAGGAAATACAATTTTCCAAGTTCTGGCAAAGGAATGAGAGAGAGAGAGAGAAAACACACTAAACTTCCCAGTATACTGGCAGATATGTATTTAATAAACACACACATAACATATGGGTATCTACTTATGACATATCCACAAAATGTATATACATGAAACAAAACCTTGCTAATTTTTAATTGCTTTGAATAATACATCTAGAAGAATATTTTCTTGCATTTGTCTTTGAAGCTTTAAAATGATTAATGCTGGATTTACATAAAGTTACAACAACTAACTTTCAAAGGAAAAAATATTACAGGTTCCATATATTATGTGTTAATAATTATAAAATGCCACAAATGTTTTTATAAGTAGCAAATTGCTATTAGAACACTAAATAATGATGACATCATCATAGGACAAGCCAAGGCATTTAAGCAATTTAACTGTAGTGATGAGATAAGTGTAGCTCCATATTTAAAAGCAGCCAACATGAAAAATAATTTTTAAAACTTTAGGCAAAAGTTTCCAATATCACACATTTTATGTATATTGCCTTTCATTTAATTCTCATAGCTCTGTGCTATAAGTACTTTTTCCTGGTAAGAAAAGAGACAGTATTGTGAAATAACCATGTTTCAAGTGCTAGATTCAGACTGTCTCAGTTTAAATCATGGCTCCACCACTTACTAGCTATGTCATGTTAAGCAGGTTATTTATTCTCTCTGTACTTCAAGTTTCTCATTGGTGATAACATATGTAACTGCCTCGGAAGGTTGTCATTAAAGATAAAATTATATAAAAAGATTAAAACGGTGAAATAATTAGCAGAATATTAGCACCTGATATATTCTAAGGAGACGTTTGTATTATTAGAAAAGTCAGGTAACATTCATGAAATCACAAAACTTGCATGTAACAGGAACAAGGCTTGGACCCAAGTCCATTTCATTCAAAAGTCCATGCTCTTAATCTCCAAGAATTTGTTTATTGAACAACTGATGAGATGGCAATAAATGATTTCTAAGACTCCTGAAAAT
The DNA here is from genome assembly GCF_004115265.2 of Rhinolophus ferrumequinum. NCBI lineage: Eukaryota > Metazoa > Chordata > Mammalia > Chiroptera > Rhinolophidae > Rhinolophus > Rhinolophus ferrumequinum. Next base: position 26,595,679 of record NC_046288.1, read on the forward strand.
GACTTTCAAATTTTCCCCCATCAAATAAACAAACAAACAAACAAATAATTAGAAAAGAAAGAGGAAAGTGTTTCCAATTCATTTTCTACCTTCTATGTAGACACCAGCTCCTACAAATTAATTTCTCCACTTCCTCTGGCTCCAGCATACTGGCCTTCCCTTTAATACATTTTATCAGCTATATTTTTTCAATCCATTTCACCCATTTAAATGTACAGTTCATGTATTTTAGGGAACGCACAGGATTGTGCAACCATCACCCCATCTAATTTTAGATTTTCATTCTTCCTAAAAGAAATGCCATACTGCTAGCAGTCACTTCCCATTCTCCCTTACCCCCAGCCCCTGGAAAATACTAATCTACTTTCTGTCTCTACAGATTTACCTATTCTAGACACTTTATTATACAAATGAAGTAACATAGCACATGGTCTTTTGTGACTACCTTCTCTCACTTAGCACAGTGTTTTCTGGGTTCGTCCATGGTGTAGCATGTATCAATACTTTATTACTTTTCTAATTTGATATACAGATATACTTCAAAATGGTGACCACAATAAAATTAATTAACACATCTATCACCTCACATCCATCACTGTTGAGTACACTTAGAGCTAGTCTCTTAGCAAATTTCAGGCATATAATTATAGTATTGTTGACTATAATCATGCTGTACATTAGATTCCCAAAACTTATTCCTCTTATAACTGGAAGTTTGTACCTTTTATTACATTAATACAATTACATTTATTACAGTTTCCAGACTCCCATATGACACACATCTAAAGCAGAACATTGTATGTAAACACATATGAGTTTATTTCTGGATTCTCAATTCCATTTCATTGAACCATATGTCTGTTCTTATGACAACACCATACTGCCTTCATGACTGTAGCTCTGTAGTAAGTTTGGAAATTAGGAAATGTGAATCTTCCAAATGTGTTCTTTTCCAAGACAGTTTTGGCTATTCTGAGTCCCTTGAATTACCTTATGAACTTTAAGATCAGCTTGTCAATTTTGACAAGCTTAGATTTTGATACATATTATGTTGAATATGAGCTTCAATTTTGGTAACTATTATGTTGAATCTGCAGCTCAACTTTAAGATTAATGCCATCTAAAAATTATTAAGTTTTCCGATCCAAGAATATAAAATGTCTTTCAATGTATTTAGATCTTCTTCATTTTCTTTCACTCATAAATGCATCATAAATGTACCAGAATGAGAAGAGAGAAAGCAAAGGATTGAGAACCTACTTGAATAGATAATGACTGAAAACTTTCCTAACCTGGCAAAGGAAATAGGCATACAAGCCTAGGAAGCGCAGAGTCCCAAACAAGATGAACCCCAAAATGTCTACACCAAGACCCATTATAATTAAAATGCCAAAGTTAAAGACTAAGAGAGAATCCTAAAAGCAGCAAGAGAAACACAACTAGTTACTTATAAGGGAGTTCCCATACGATTGCCAGTGGGTTTCTCAACAGAAACTTTGCAGGCAAGAGGGATTGGCATGAAATATTCAAAGTGATGAAAAGAAAGGACATACAAGCAAGAGTACTTTACCCAGTAAGGCTATTATTTAAAATCAAAGGACAGATAAACAGCTTCTCAGACAAGAAAAAAGCTGAAGGAGTTCATCACCACCAAACCAGTATTACAATGAATATTAGAGGGACTTCTTTAAGATGGAGGGAAAAAAAAGATAAAAAACATGAATAAAATTGGCAATAACTACATACCTAGGAACAATTACTTTCAATGAAGATTAAATATTCCAATATGAAAACAAAATTCTTACATATGCTGCCTAGAAGAGACTCACTTCAGATTGAAACATTCTCACAGACTAAAAGTAAAGGGATAGAAAAAGATATTTTATAAAAAAGGGGAAAAATAAAAAAATCTGGGGTAGCAATACTTATACCAGACAAAGCAGACTATAAAACAGAGGCTATAACAAGAGATAAAGAAGAACCCAGTAATCCCATTTTTGGGTATTTACCTGCATAATCCCCAAAATGCTACTTCAAGGGGACATCTGAATCCATATGTTCATTGCAGCATTGTCTACAATGGCCAAGATGCGGAGGCAGCCTGTATGTCCACAGATGGATGAATAGATGAAGAGGAGGTGGTACATGTATACAATAGAATATTGCTCAGCCATGGAAGGAAATGGGTTCTTGTCATCTGTGGTGGCATGGATGGACCTGGAGGGTATTATACTGAGTGGAGTAAGTCAGACACAGAAAGACAGATGCAATGTGATTTCACTTATCTATGGAATTTAAGGAACAAAATAAACAAACAAACATAATAGAAACAAACTCAGTGATACAGAGAACGTTTTGATTGTTACCAAATGGGAGTGGGATGAAGGGATGGGTGAAAAAGGAGAAGGAATTAAGAAGTACAAATTGGTTGTTAAAAAGCAGTCATGGGGATGTAGGGTATAGCATAAGGAATATAGTCAATAATATTGTAATAACTATGTATGGTGTTAGATGGATACTAGATTTATCAGGGTGATAGATGGAAGGGGGATTGAGAGGCAGGATGAAAATGTGAAGGAATTGAGAAATACAAATTGGTAGTTACACAATAGTCATGGGGATATAAAGTAAAGCATAGAGAATAGTCAATAATATTGTAATAACTATGCATAGTGCCAGGTGGGTAATAGATTAGTCAGGGGGACCATTTCTTAAATTATGTAAACGTCTAAACACTATCCTGTACACCTGAAATTAATATAAAATAATATTGAATGTTAACAGCAATTGAAAATATTTTTAAAGGGAAGAAAACATAAAGGGGAATAAGAGGTCCAAATTTCTACATAACAAAACAAATAAGTCATGGGGATGTAATGTACAGCATGGGGAATATAATTAATAATATTGTGATAGTGTGGTATGACATGAGATGGTCGCTAGATTTATCATGGTGGCCACTTCTTTAGGTATGTAAGTGTTGAATAACTGTGCTGTATACTTGAAACTAATATAATATTGTATGTTCACTATATTTTTAATTAAAATATTTTTTAAAAACTTCTTTACTCTTTTTCTGTAAATCTTCCTGCCCACCCTCAGTGCTCTCCCATCCCCACATACCACGTATGGGGCCAAAAATTTAAAGGCTGTCAGGAATAAAAAATGGGAAAGCAGACCATACCCTCCTCCCCAGTGCATGTCCCACCAGAGGTCAGGCCAGGGCTGGAAGATGGAAACAGTGAATTAGACAAGAGACTAGAACTTCCAAATTAGTCTGGACTGGAATTTTTTGTACCCTAAAGTGACTGGAAAGTATTGAAATTCCTCTTAAAAGTCATTAAGAAGGGGAAAGGGAGAATCAACAAGTATAAAGGAAGGCACTAACTGGAGAAAAACAAAACTTTCATGCTTGCATCTCACCAACTTCAGACAATTTACTTAATGGATAAGATAATTATAATTATATAGCTTTATAAATTTATCGGTGTGTTTATTTACTTAATGTTCATGTCTCCCACTAGACTATAAGCTCCATGGGGGAAGAGGTCGGTTCCCCAGTAGCAGCTCACCACTGATACACAGTGCACCTCTCATCAATATTTGTCAAATAAATGAGTGATCAATATTTGTTAAATAAGTGAGTGTTTATAGAAGTTAACTCTCTTGAATTCTTATTTTAAAATTCTCAATAGTTAAAAATAATAAAAAATATCCTTTTGACGTCATCAAAATGGCAGAGTGAGGTGAGCCTCTGTAAAGCTCCCCTGGAATTTACAACTAATCAAACAACAATAACTCCACAAAGGACTCCCTGCACAGCAGACAGGCAAGACAAAGAGGCCCACTACTGAATTCACCTAAAGGTGGGAGAATCACGTGAGCAGGGAGGAGGGAAGGGAGAAGTGCGGAGACGGAGCCTCGCGGGCGCAGGACGCAGACCTAGCTTAGTGCTCTAAGCTCGCTGTATCCCGGAACTACCGCAGCTGCGTGAGAGGGAAGAACTCGGACTACTAGGCTCCATTTATGGCCCACAGGGCTGAGTGGACAGCATATAACACGGCTGAACCCAAAGCTCACAGCAGATACCTCGGAGCAAAGACTGAGGGAAGAAGGCAGAAAACGGTGGTTTAAGCCCTCACTGCCGAGCAGAGAATGGAAGCCTTAGGCACTGAGACTAGCCGCCCCCTCCCTACCCTCCCAGAGCTTGCACCACCTGATACCGGGCAGGTGGGCCTGCCCGGTGATAAAAGCAGAACAGTAGCAGTGTCAGATCAAAAGAACAGAATATTTGCAGTCTGAGAACTGTGGACCACAGACACAGATTCGCAGCCCAACTAGTTCTGGCAAAGGGGAGGGAGCTGTGGAAGCAGGACCGGTTGTGGTGGTGGTCACAGCCATTGCTCTGGGCCACCTCTCACAACTCACCTTGCCCCTGCCCCCACCTATCTGGGTGGATCCCAGCAGGAGTAAACAGAACTGCTGAAACATATGGGCTCTGAATCTGGTGCAGGAAGAGCTTTGGAACTTCAAAAGCTCTCCGCATACCCACACAGACACTGCACCCTGTGACCCAGGCAAACTATTAACAGAGGAGAAGCCCATCTCCCAGGGAATCCCCCATTGGGTGAGATGCTGGAATAGTGCAGAGAAAACATAGCACTACCATGTGAGAGAGAAAAAAAGGCTGCAGTCGGAGAGAAAATAAAACATTCTACCAACAAGTACTGGAAAGCAAAAGAAAGACCTCTTCCTATCAAACTGTTACAGAAGCCACTCCTGTAGATGTCTAGGAAGAGAAATAATAAATCAGTAATTGCCATGAATAACCAAGGCAACAAGACAGCTCAGAGAGAAATTGAAAAGTATCCAGAAAAGGAACTTAAAGATATGGAAATATGTGACTTAAATGACAGAGAATTCAAGATTGCAGTTCTGAAAAAACTCAACGAGATGCAAGAAAACACAGAAAGGCAGTTTAATGAAATCAGAAACACAATCAAATAACAACATGAGCACTTTACGAAAGAGATTGAAATATTAAAAAAGAAACAAATAGAATTTCTGAAGATTAAGAACTCAATAGAAGAAATTAAGAATGAAACAGACAGCTTAGGTAGTAGAGTTGACCAGATGGAGGAAAGAATCAGTGACATCGAAGATAGAAATCTGGAAATGACATGGACGGAAGAAGAAAGCGACTTGAGACTTAAAAGAAATGAAAGAACTCTACAAGAACTTTCTGACTCCATCAGAAAGATCAATATAAGAATAATGGGCATACCAGAAGGAGAAGAAAGAAAGAAGGGAACAAAGAATATATTCAAACAAATTGTCGATGAGAACTTCCCAAACTTGTGGAAAGAACTGGATCCTCGTATCCAAGAAGCAAATAGAACACCTAATTACCTCAATCCCAACAGGCTATTAGAAACAATCAATAAATACAGTAAAGTTGCTGGCTACAAAATCAACGTACAAAAGTCCATTGCATTCCTATACACTAACAACGAAATCTCAGTAAAAGGAACACAAAAAACAATTCCTTTTGCAATTGCAGCAAAAAGAATAAAATACCTAGGAATAAACTTAACCAAGGATGTGAAAGACCTATATGCTGAAAACTATAACACATTTTTAAAAGAAATTGAAGAAGACACAAAGAAATGGAAAGACATTCCATGCTCATGGATTGGAAGAATCAAGATAGTTAAAATGGCCATGTTACCCAAAGCAATATACAGATTTAATGAAATCCCCATCAAAATCCCAATGGCATTTTTTAAAGAAATAAAACCAAAAATCATCAGATTTGTTTGGAATTACAAAAGACCCCGAATAGCCAAAGCAATATTAAGAAAAAAGAACAATACTGAAGGTATCACACTCCCTGACTTTAGCTTGTACTACAGGGTAACAATAATCAAAACAGCATGGTATTGGCAGAAAAACAGACACACAGACCAATGGAATAGAACTGAGAATCCAGAAATAAAACCACATAAATATGGACAGATAATTTTTGACAAAGAAGCAAAAAACATACAATGGAGAAAAGACAGCCTCTTCAATAAATGGTGCTGGGAGAATTGGAAAGCCACGTGCAAAAGAATGAAACTGGACTGCTATTTTTCACCATGTATGAAAATTAATTCAAAATGGATCAAAGACTTAAGCATAAGACCTGACACAATAAACTGCATAGAAGAAAACATAGGTACTAAACTTATGGACCTTGGGTTCAAAGAGCATTTTATGAATTTGACTCCAAAGGCAAGGGAAGTAAAAGCTAAAATAAACGAATGGGACTATATGAAGCTTAAAAGCTTCTGCATAGCAAAAGAAACCATCAACAAAATAAAGAGGCAACCAACTGAATGGGAGAAGATTTTTGCAAACAGTGCCTCCGATAAGGGGCTAATATCCAAACTATACAAGAAACTCATGCAACTCAACAATAAAAGAACAAACAACCCAATTGAAAAATGGACAAAGGACCTGAAGAGACATTTCTCCAAAGAGGATATACAAATGGCAAACAGACATGAAAAAATGCTCAGCATTACTAATCAGTAGAGAAATGCAAATAAAAACCACAATGAGATATCACCTCACCCCAGTTAGAATGGCTATCATCAACAAGACAAATAGTAACAAGTGTTGGAGAGGCTGTGGAGAAAAAGGAACCCTCGTACACTGTTGGTGGGAATGCAGACTGGTGCAGCCGTTATGGAAGGCAGTGTGGAGGTTCCTCAAAAAAATTACGAATAGAATTACCATATGACCCAGCAATCCCTCTCCTGGGTATCTACCCAAAAAATCTGAAAACATTTATACGTAAAGACACATGTGCTCCAATGTTCATTGCAGCTTCGTTTACAGTAAACAAGACATGGAAACAACCAAAATATCCTTTGATAGATGAATGGATAAAGAAGTTGTGGTGTATATACACAATGGAATACTATTCGGCGGTAAGAAAAGATGATATAGGAACATTTGTGACAACATGGATGGATCTTGAGAGTATAACGCTAAGCAATATAAGTCAGACAGAAAAAGCAGAGAACCGTATAATTTCACTGATATGTGGTATATAAACTAAAAACAACAAAAGAACAAGACAAACAAATGAGAAACAAAAACTCATAGACACAGACAATAGTTTAGTGGTTACCAGAGGGTAAGGGGGGTGGGGGGTGGGAGATGAGGGTAAAGGGGATCAAATATATGGTGATGGAAGGAGAACTGACTCCGGGTGGGGAACACACAATGGGATTTATAGATGATGTGATACAGAATTGTACACCTGAAATCTATGTAATTTTACTAACAATTGTCACCCCAATAAATAAAAAAAACACTGTTCTTTGCTGCATTCATATATGAAAGGTATCCTAATGATAAGATTAATCATTTTAAAAATTAGATTTCGAGACTTGAAAAGAAATTTGGTGAGGGAGGAGGAGAGAGAACTTTCTGCCTGAGGATTCGTTTCCTCTGGAAATACCATTTTAAGGTTTACGTATAAGTTTGATATTCCTTAGAAGGAGAGGACTGTGGAAAAACAGCATAAAATCAGCCTAATGGGAGAAAAAAAATAAAAAGCTTCCAATAATTAGTTGTTGCTTGCTCCAGAGAATAGACAAGTGGGGTGGAAGGTGGAGGGAGTTACTTTTTCCTCTACTTTCCTTATATTGTCTCTCAAGGTGATATTTCATCCCAGAGTGATCGAAGTCCCTGAAATTTCAAGAACAAGCAAGGCCTTCTTTTAGAAGCAACAGTAAAAAAATTTTGAGCAGCTAAGCATGTTACTAGGGAATTAATAATAAATCTGTACAGATTGATATTCCCCTGAGATAAAAGGGAAGAGAAAATATTTTAAAAATGATGCTTCTAGCAAATGAAAAACTAATGGAGTGTGTATCTCTCCAGGGAGGGAGGGAGGGAGGCAATACTTGCTTTGGCTCCCGACAGAAGCCTGCCAGGAGGGCTAATGAGCAGGGTGCTGTCCTCGTCCTGTGAGGCTATGACGCTATGTGACCAGTAACACTGACACCACGGGACAGCATGGTGCTGAGGCAAGGGCCCGACAGGCACCAGCTAAAATGCCAGGTCTGCTGCCTCGTAGCTGCGTGACTTCAGACAAGTAACTGAAAGTCCTTGAGCCTCAGTCTTTGCAACAGAAAGCAGGGATGATATCTACTGCACAATGTGAGGAAAATTAAGCAGGAGCATACACACGTTGGCCAGGATCTACGTAGTAAGGACTCCTTAACTCTGCACTATTTTCCCATAATATGGTACATTCTTCTAAAGTTAATCTTTATCCCAAAAAGCCTCTTTATACCATTTAAACTACCTACTAACTCACATACAGTACTTCTCTCTCTTAATAACAATTCAAGGTCTTTGACCACAGGAAATCTTTCTTATCCAATTTTATCACATCAGATTTTATAGACATCAGTCACTTGAAAGTGTTGATCACGCTTCTTTGGTGTTCCTCTCCTCCCACCAAGCCTCCATCCCACTGCCATTAATCATCAGGAGCAGACTATAAGAGCTGTGACCCCAAGGTCTATATTTCTGTCACTATTGTACCCAGTATTAACGCAGAATTTAGCGCTTTATAGGTACCCAGTAGATAACTGTTACCCAAATGGATGGATGTAAGATAGTTTCATCCAGACAAGCTAACTGCTGTATCAACAACTTCAATATCCCAGAGTCTTGGGCCAGTGAATGTGTATTTTTCATACACCCACCGTTGAATGTGGGTCAGCATGAGGCCATGCTCTGAACAATCACTCAATCACTGGGATTTGATCTAGTGTTTCCACTTCCTCCAAGGCCTCCAAATCTTCCATAGAATCTTCCATAGCCAACCAGTAATTAAAGATAAGAAGGATTTCAGGGAGATTTTAGTGTCTGGTCCCAGAAGTTACTTTCATCACTTCCCCTCACATTTCACTAACTGGAACTCAGGCATATCTGTAGAGAATGCTGGAAAATGTAATATAACTGTGTCCCCAGAAGGGAGGAGGGACTCTAGCCAGACTTTCTTACTTAATAAGTCAGTCCATATGTTCTGAGTGTCTAAGTGGCCAGCATTACTTATTAGACAGACAGTTGCCATCCAGCAATAACAGCCAAGGTTTGGGAACAAGATTCTGGGAGCCAGAGATGCTTGGGAGGAAAGGAAACAAACGGTAGAAGAAACCAAAATCTAAAATAAGAGACGCACTTGAAACCTATGTAACTCTACTAACAATTGTCACCTCAATAAACTTTAAAAAAATAAATAATATGCAACAGATAAATAAATAAAAATAAAATAAGAGACCAGGACTAAAACATCAAGGCAAAAAAAGTTCACAACAGCAAAGACAGTGGCCAGCGTCATAGCTCAGAGTCATCAAATATCAGGACCAAACCAATGGCAGCAAAAGTAGCTAAGTTATTATACCTGCTTCAAGCCCATCATGTTCTGGAACTGAAGCAGGTTAGGTTTCATGTCAGACCAACGTGCCACAGTATGCGGAATTAGGAATTCAGAGGCAAGGGCCTGTCAGTAATGCAACGACCAAAGCCATAAAGTAGCCTACACAGGAAAGATACAGCTCCTCCATAACCTTAAGCCTCAGAATTCTTTATTCCCTGTTATACACATGCAGACCAAGGAGCAGATTCTAGAAAACTCATGCTTTTCTGGAAGGAACAGGCATCTTATCTTAGTCAGTTAGGGCAGCTAAAACAATATACAATAAACTGTCTAACTTAACATTTATTTCTCAGTGACAGAGGCGGGAGGTCTGAGATCCGGGTGCCAGCATGGTCAGGTTCTGGAGAGAACCCACTTCCTGATTATAGACAACCATCTTCTCACTGTGGACTCACACCGTGGAAAGCAGAGAGAAAAGCAAGCTCTCTCCTGTCTGTTCTTATAGTCACAACAATCCCATATGGACGGCCCTACTCTCAGGACCTAATCAGCTCCCAAAGGCCCCACTTCCAAATACCATCACATTGTGGGTTAGGCTTCAAACTAGAAATTTGGGGGTGGGACACAAACGTTCAGTTCAGAGCAGACCTTCTCCTGGAGGACAGGCACAAGAGCCCCTGCGCTTTCCAGGGGCCTGTCTCTCCAGCCTCACTGCGATGACGATGACCCATCCTTGCCTGAACAAGAGTAAGGCCCAGTGCTCCCTATGCAATTGCCCTACAGCGTTGCCTTTGACAGGATGAGACCACCATTGTCCTTTCTCACTTCCAGGTTTCGCTTTTCAGCACTTGCCCCCACTGCCAAGCACAGTAATTAGTGCTTCTTTGTGTGTTTAATTATACATTTGTTTTGATTAATTAGCCTCAGAGCTGAGTTGGCAGTTATTGAGATATTGGAGAGGGTTCTGGATTTATTTAGTGTTCAGACCCTGCACTCTCTGGGATCCCTCTCTCTGTCAGCAGCAAAACTTCAAGTTCAAAACTGTCTATGTTACAAAATGTTTTATGTGTCTAATTAACTATTGGTCACTTTGAGGTACGTACAAAGATAAAATCTCACCATCCTGTGTAAGGTGATGTATGTGTATCTTTTTATAGTGCCATGGACCAGGGAACTCAAGGATCAATTTCTAGTCTTGGGAACAATGACAAAATTGTCTAATATATTAATTTGTGCTGTGACACATTACTCGTTCTGTAACCTTCCAAGTGGTTTATCAAAATCTTAACCTCTACCCTGCCTCACTAAAGTTTTCTTGGGTCTCTACCTCCAGAATCAATGTGAAAACTGAAGTAGTAATATTCAGCCCAGCAGAGCAGAGCTGAGAGTAACAAGATTTGTGGGAAGACAGTCTAACCAAGAGCTTGAGGACCTGAAATCAGATATTATCCCTGCCACCAACTAGCATTTGGACTCTCAGACATCCAACTGAAATGAGCATAGGCAAAATAGGGAATGTTTTAGATCATATAAGTGAAAAGTTCAAGAATTTGTCTTCAGACACAGCTAAATCAAGGAGATCAAGCCATGTTGCCAAGTCTCTCTCTCTCTCTCTCTCTCTCTCTCTCTCTCTCTCTCTCTCTCTCTCTCTCTCTCTCTCTCTCTCTCCTGTACTTGGCCTCGCTTTACTTTCTCTTTTGGCTTTATTCTGCAGTGTGTTCAAGGTGACTAGGGCAGACAGTCCATGGCAGCTCCAAAAAAATGTGGGCCTTACAACTCTCGGTCCAATTCAAAGTGCCTCTTTCTCTGAAAATTCAGAAGCAAAATTTTATATTAGTCTCTGATTATCTCATCTGAGGTATGGGCCCATTCCTGAAAAATCACTGTAGCAAAGGGATAAAATAATCTGTACCGTGCAGGCTGTGGCTTATACCCTTTCTTATGGTTAAGATAGAGAGAGGAGAGGGGATCAAAACACAGTAACAGAATCATCATAACCACATGCAGTGGAGAAACATGGTGCAAGAAATGAAAGGTCAGTTTCTATTACCAGATGCAAAGGAAGGATAGGATAGACAAACGAAAACACCAGAAATTTGCTACATTCCCAGTTTATACCAATCACTTACCCTATCTGAAAAACAGACTTAAGAATGTCTCTATTCACTTTATATGGAAGTAAAAGCACAAAAAAAATTGCCCACAAAAAAAGGACTTTGGGGAGAAAATATTTGTTACATGTTTTAAAAAATAAATTATATCTCTTCTACACTGCTACTGAAAGTATAAATTTGCATTGACACTTTGGAAAACAATTTGTCTTTGTAAAACTAAATGGGCATAAACCCTACAACCCAGGAATCTGACTTGTAAGTGGCAGAGACAGAGGTGATCACAGGCATTCCATCTGTTCCCCCACAGTTCCCACCCTTCCTCTCTTGCATTAGGTTTGGCCATATGGCTACTTCAGGTAAAAGAAATGTGGGTAGACATCATCTGTCACATCTGGGATGAGGGAGAAGCCCTGTGCAGTTCTACAGTGTCCCTCTTCTCTTCCGAGGAGTGAAAGAGGTTTTACATTCTTGAAGACACATCTCATGATGGTATAGACTCTGTCGACCTGGGTTGCTGAGACCCCCACCAAGAAATCAATCTTTGTTGTGTTCAGCCTTCTACATCGAGGGGTTAATTTTTCACAGCACAATCTGCTTACCCTGTCTGATACAATCCTCAAGAGAAACTTTTACACATGTACAAGATGATCATAGTAGCGCTGTTTCTAAAAATAAAAATGATTATGCAACCCAAATGCCCACTGATAAATGTGATATATTTTTTAAATCACAGTATATTAACGCAGTAAAATATTACACATCAATAGAATATATTGCTACAATCATCATGTATGAATTTTAGCAATATAATGTCAAGCAAAAAACGCATGTCCCAGGAGACACCATATAATTTGATGTCCTTTTTTAAAGTTTAAAAATAAACACAGAAAAAATATTATTTAGACATATAGCTACATGTGATTTTTTTTTTAAAAGCAAGAAAATGATCATCACAAAAGGCAGTACAGTGTTTACTTCAGGAGGTGACACAGTAGATGAAGAGGGAAGAATACATAGGTAAATATAGTTATTAATAATTGCAATGGACTTAATATGTGTGTGCCCAAAAGTCATATTGGTTTGGTTTGGTTTGGTTCTCTTTCATTTGGTTTTAGGAGAATGAACATGGTATCTGAAGCATGAGACAGAAAGCCACAAAATCTTATCAAGGGAACTAATTCTTCCAACATTTAGTTTTTAAACTTTTCTCCTCCATATAGAAGGGGTAGTCGTTTTTTCCCTTGTATTGGTCCCCTCAACCCCTTATATTAAAATCCTCTTTATCTTATTCTCTCCATTCTGTCATTTACCAAAATAAGGTTTTAACAACAAGCCTGAACTTTCTTTCCTCCGTAATGTCTTCTTCTTCTCTCCACTCTCTGAATACTTTCCCAGGGCATGCTCAACAAATATGGCTTGGACACCCCCTATATACTGATAAATTTCAAATTTACACAGTTCTCTCCTGAGCGACAGAATGCTAACTCCGCTCACTTGTCACCTCCATTTGAGGTCCGACAGACACCTTTAATTCAAAACATACAGGAATTTAAGTTGTCGATTTAATTTTACCGATAGACTAGTAAAAATAGTCCAATTAGATAGTCCCGATGCCTGTTTCTTCCACTATATTGTAAATCCCTAGAAATTATGGGCTGTGTTTTATTAATCTTAGATTTCTCAGTGCCTACCATACAATAGATACTTAATACTATGCACTATTTAAATGAATTAATCAGTATAAAATGTAAGTTGGCCAGAGCTATTCACACATGCATGATTGAGGAAACCTGGGAGCATGGAGAGCCTGAGCCTGAGCCCCTGATCACAGAAGGAGCCACTCCTCAGCGAGCCCATGCATCAGACGAGTCCCAGTAAGTGTTTCATAGCAGGGTTTCCCGACTGGGTGTCAGCAAGTTATCTTGCCTTGTACTGACACATATTTTCTAGCTCCACATAAATAAGCAAACAGCATAAGAAGGAAGGGGAGAGACAAGAGATCAGAACAAATAGCTTGCTATGTTTTGGAAACATTTACCTTGAAGGATTTGGCAGCATGATTCATACACATTGTCTTTGTTTTTTCTGAAGCATCAACAAATAATATCACAAAAAGAACAATACTTTCACAGAATGTAAATGAGATGAAATAAAGAAGATGTTATTTCTACTAGCAGAAATATTTACCAGTTTGGTTAAACTTTATAGAAATTATGATGAATAGGTGCCGGTTTATGGTCAGTGGAGTGCTGTATATTTGTTGTAAGCTATCCACTGGAAACTGATTATTTTCTCTCTTCTATAATTTTAATGCTTTTTTTTTTTCTTTTTTCAAGCATGTTCATTTCTTTACCCTGTGGGATTCCACGTTTTTGTCAGGTAATTTCCTTTATATTATAAGAACCAATGTCAAATGTTCATTGTGGTGACACCTGTAACGCCACCCAGTGGAATATAATGAGGCCTGCAATCAATAAATTAATAATGTTGACCTGAAAAACATAGCAAAACACAACTTCTACCCACCAGTCACTATTGACTATTAACTGCTCTACAAATGCCATGAAAAGAACGCTGTGCCCATGGCAACCCAGGAGTTGAATTCTGATGGTGGGTTTTTATTTAATCTTGGAAGGGGGGCGGATATGCGTTCACATGCCTACCATAGTTAATAATAACTTCTAAATCTGGCATTTACTGATAATGCAACAAGCTTATAAAACAGCTTTCATCCAAGACCTTAAAAACGCCTAAAATCAAGCAAGTATTATCCGCATTTGGAAGATAAGAAAACCCCAAAAGATTATGCAATTTGCCCAAGGACAGACAGAAAAACTTACTAAAGCAAAAATACAGCTCAAGGTAACCAACTCCCACTCTGTTGTTCTAATTAGACAATCCTCTCTGGTGCTGTGCTTGAAACTCTGCCTTGGCTTCGCAAAAACCTCCGACGGATCACTGAAGTCCAGGGAATATTCCCAAAGGGCAGCTGTGGTTAATTGAACATCTTGCAACTTGCAAGATTCTGTTATTAATCTCATTAATTAGTTTAAAGCATTTCTCACAAAACAAATTCTCAAAACACTTGAAAATTAAGGATTTCCCCCTTGTTTTATAACCACATAAATTAAGATGTTAAAAACAAAGTATAATTGAAATGAATGTATCCCATTTTCACTTGCAACTCAATAGAAAATAGAGCTACCAATTGTACTCAGTTTCGATAACTGCAAAGGGGCTGGAGGTGCAAAGGCCATCCACAGACAACCCCTTCATGGTGCAGAGAGCCTTCTGAATTAAGTGGCACAAATATAATTTGAGTAAATTGCTTAACACAGGCAAAACTCTCAAAAAAAAGTAAGCGATAATTTTCCCTTTCATGTCTGTGCTGCTGCATTTGCTATTCCCTAAACCCTGACCACCTTTCCTCTCTCATTTTTCCCTCTACCCTTTTAAACTCCCATAAGACCCAACTTAGGTATCCCCTCTTTCCTGCATCCTTTCCTGCCACTCCACTTTCTCCCCCATCCCTGCAGACTAGAATATAGCCCTCCTCCATGCTCCCATGGCCCTCTGAGCTTCTATCAACCATCTATCTTCCTGTGTCTAATGGTCTCTCCTGTGCATTAAACTAAGCTCCAAGAAAGCAGGAAAAGTGTTTCCGTTTTGTAAAGGTGGGACAGGAGCCAGTGATTATTTCTCATCTCCTGTGATCTAGCTTGATGCATCAACACGTTTAGGAAAATTGTCCAGACTGGAAAAAGCGACTTTCCTATTTCAGGTCCAACAAGAGCTTAAAAGTTGTTACCTTTATTATTTTTACAAGAAGAAAAAAGCTAAACAATCTGAAAATCAATGACTTTTCTTTGACCCATCTGACAATTGACATTGCAAGGAAACCTGCCATCCCAAATCTGTAGAAACATGTGAATCCAGAGTTACAGCTAAGAACTACTTACCTGGAGCAGGAGCCACTGGAACAACAAACTGGTAGAAACCCTTAAATGGCCATTGTTGGAAGCTCATTATAGACTAGTGGAGAATGATAAACTCCTGGGAGCTACAGTCTTAAGGGACCCCCCCACATTTTTGTGGGTTTTAT
Source organism: Rhinolophus ferrumequinum (assembly GCF_004115265.2). Taxonomy (NCBI): domain Eukaryota; kingdom Metazoa; phylum Chordata; class Mammalia; order Chiroptera; family Rhinolophidae; genus Rhinolophus; species Rhinolophus ferrumequinum. The sequence goes on from NC_046288.1 coordinate 26,611,340, forward strand.
CCCCAGAAACCCTGCCAGGTTCTCATGATGAAGAGTCAAGAAAGATCCCTGTGTGGCTCTAACTGCAAGCGGCAAATAAGCGCTATGAAATGCCCAGACAATTCTCTATAGCAAAGGCCTAATTTCCAGGGAAAAAATGTTACCACAGCTACATCCCATCTGGGGATGGGCTTTTTCCTGACTGCAACCCCACCCCCACCCCAACCCACCCCCAGCCTTCCTGTATCACATACAGGGCAAAAGTAAAACTAAGAAACACTTGTGAAGATCATAGCCCCAGCCCACTAAGACTGCAATTTAATCTTAAGATTGCAGAATTCTTCCCTTGTGCACACCTTACCACACACAAACGGGGCTCCAGTATAATAGCAATGATTGCAGCTAAAAGGGCTGCGAGATGAGGACTCTATCCAAGGAGAAGTTCTTACGGAAGACCAAAGAAAACAAGGGATTATAAAACAAGGATTATAAACTCAAGGAATTTGAAGCCTCTGACACCTACAGCTACAGCAAATAATAAACGCAGCCTAACTCCTAGCCATATTAAAAAACAAACAGACAAAAAAACTTCACACTAAAGGCATATTTACCTCAGTTCCTATAGCTTGATACAGTGGGTACAACTTGCAACAAAAAATTACCAAACATGCTTAAAGGAAGGAAAAAACAGTCTGAAGAGGCAATGCAAACATTAAAATCTGAGTCAGATATGACACAGATTTTGGAATTATCACACAGAGTCAAGTAAACTCGTTTTCCTCCCCAATAATATACAAATAAAGGTGAATGCAACTAAAAGGCATTGATACCCAGCAGGTATCTGTAACTGAGGGCCCACGCATCCCCAATGATTTTTTAAAAAGTCTGTGAAAATGACCATCCTCTGTGAAGGATGACTTAATGTCATGCAGGGTGTCATGCGGGGTCTCAGCTCCCACTCCCCACATAAGAACGCAGGACATGGTGAGGCCAAAAAGGAACACCCACGGAGCCATAGATAGGGGAGTCATACCACTATCGTCTCCCTGGAGGCTGGGTTGGAGACACAGGGAAATAGGATCCACACGATCTGCAACCTGCTGTCCACTTCTCTGTCAACCAACAAACCTCACTTGCTAGCTGTAATCCACCGTGCTAACTGCAACCCGCGCTTGCCAGCCACCGTCTTCTTGCTAGCCCCCATTTCCTGCTAGCATAGCCACAGCAGTTATATTAGTGGCCAATGGCTCACTGGTTACAGCTGCCGGCCAACTAGCCACAGCTGATAGCCATCCAATCACAGTTGATGGCCATTTACTACCTGAGCCAGCACCTTTCCACGTGAGGCAGAGAGCCTGGAAACTGCACTACTGGCTCTGTCCCCACACTTAGTTTAAATCTCATTTTACACTTGCAAAGCATTTTGTTTTGATGGTGGTGTCTTTCTCCTTCAAAATGCAAGGAAAACTCTCCATGAGCACGGCAAGCATTGTTTATTATGGAAGGCCTGCTTTGTAATGGAGTCATTATCTTGCTGAGGACTGGGTAAGAGAAAGCATTCCTTCTTTCCTATATTAAAGTGCCTGCTCCTTGACTCAGTTATTAAAATGAGGGAGCAAATATCTCCTTGTTCTAATTTTCCTTATCAGCCTCCACAGGGCCCATTTCAGGCTGTCTGTGAAGTGTTAGAATGCAATTGTATGCTTGAATAAAAAGGAGAAACTAAATTAGGGCCTCTTAAGACCATTATATTGTCTTATTTAGTGACACTGTTTGCCTCACCATTACTAAGCAATGACCTAAGTGTTCTTCCTGAGTAATAATAATAATACCCACATTTAGCTAGCACTTTACACTTTGCAAAGCACTTCCACATACATTCTCCCTTTTGATCCACGCAACAACGCTGCAGCAAATCAGGCGAGTGTTCTAATCATCAGTTTACAAAGGAGGGGACTGAATCATGGTTAAGTTATGGCTTTAAAGTCTCAAAGTCAGGATTTGAAAACAGATGAGCCTGGTATTGGAGCAGAGTTTGGTGGGAGTCACACACAGACATCAGGAATTCGACACTGGGCCTCCCTGCCACCTCTGGGTAGGGCTTCTCGATTTTAACTTAAATGATTAATCACTGAGATAATAGAAATGAGGCAAATCAAAAGCATTTCATATTAGTGGCCATAAATATGAGTATTTGCTACTAATCCATACGGTATGCAGAATAGGTCATTTTTAAAGGGTGTAAATTTTGGAATAGCTGATTTAACTATGTGTATGTGAATATTTCCATAATTTGTTTAGATATTCTGTCACATGTCAGGAAAAGTCCACATTTTATAAAACATTTTAGTGTTGTTTCAAGTGATCTTTGATTGAGAATGACTCTAGCAGTTATATACGCCCTTTTGTAGATAAACATAATCCCAGAAACATTTGTATAAACCAATTTTATGGCAATCTAAATTTCATGAGTTTTTCTTATTTTATATAATTCCCTAAAGATGCTATTTTATGATGCAAATAATCTCTACTTGACTAACCTGTGATCAGTTTGTATTTTGAGTAAGTATACGGTTTTCTTCAAAGGGAATGCATGTATATGACTTTTAGATATTTCAGTTGTTTAGTTTAAATCAGCTATAGCATTTGTCGAGTCCCTACTGCATGCAAGGAGTCTGCGAAAGACTGGAAATTCAAAGACAAAAATATAAGCCCTGTGCTCAGGTAACTCACAACCCTGGGTGGGAAAGAAGTTAACTAGGAAAATGTTCTACCTCCCCATTAGATGGTTTGCAAATCCCCAGAGCTTTGTGAAATATTTGTGTCATTACCAAAAATGGGTTGCATCACTACCAAAAATAGCATCTTAGCTTGGGGCCTCTACAAAGTAGAGCCTTGGCAAGGATCAAGATAGCAATACATTGGTTACAGGCTGAAAGGCCAAGGCAGAGGGTAAGAGAAAAGGGAAGAAGTTCTGTTACATAGTAATGCACCACTGCATGAGTTCTTATTTCATATTGAGCCAGCACGTTGCTGAGCAGGTGTTAAAAGATAAACTCAAGCATATTAAATTTTTAAGAGTTTATTTGAGCAAAAATTGATTCACATTTTGCAGTACCAACCTGGAAGTGGTTAGGAGTGCTCCACTGACAGCAACTAGGGGAAAGACTTTTATAGAGAAAAGATGGAAGCAATGGAAAGAAATTATTTGATTGGGTATAGCTTAAGCCATTGCCTTCATTGGGAAAAACTTGTTGGCTGTTTGTGATATGTTGTCCTTAGCATTCAGTTTCTTAACCTTGAGGCACTTGCTTACGTTTGTTGCTGTAGGCTGCTAAGGTATTACATTATACCTTGGCCTAATGACCTTCTTTTTAATTAATTTAACACAGGTGTCATTATTCTATATGAGAACTTTTTCGGAAAGGCTGTAAGGAGCGACTCCTCACAGTACCTGGAAGAGAGAAAGGAGGCGGCGGTTTATGTGCCAGACTGTTCCCCCCCCTTTTTTTAACCGATCAGGGTTCACCCCATGGAGAACTAGATTGTGTAAATCAGCCCCTTCTGTTCACTTAGGAAGCCAGTTATCACTCCTACTGGATGGGTTTTTTGCTCAAGTCCAACCAACCATGGAGGAAGTACTTGGTGAAGGTGAGAAACCGAAATAGAGAGAGAGGGAGAGAGAGAGAGGGAGACAGGAAGGGAGGAAGAGGGAGGGAAGGAGGGAGGAAGGAAGGAAGGAAAAAAGGAAGGAAAGAAGGAAGGAAAGAAGGAAGGGACTTAGAGACTTTGAGATAGTACATTTATCCTTGATCCCAACACAGCATGTCTTCTCATTTCCATGTTTGAGACTCAATACATAAAATAATTGCACATCTGTTTTTTATCTCCATTATGTCTCCAGTAGCTGGCACTTAGTAGTTGCTCAGCAAATACTGGATGAATGAATAAACGAATGGATAAGATGATTGTGCTCAAGACTCAACCAGAGTTGTTGGCACTCAGCTATACCTTGGTTAGCTCTGTGTTGGTGATATTATATAGATGTAAAATATTTTTATTCTTTGTCATATCTCTTGAATAGTTTTGTTTTTTTTCTCAATGTGTATAAACATTAAATCATTTTACTTTTTTCTCACTGTGGGTTTTTTAAGTCCTCTCTTTTGTTTTCAGCTGTTGGGTTTTTTGAACAAAACCCAACAGAATTAGGGAACAGAATTAGAGAAAAACAGTGTCTTTTTATTTATGGATACTGGTGGGGTCTCTCAAAGACATGAATGCCCTTCTAAGTGGCAGGTGTCCCAATGCTGGCTGTCTTGTGGAGTGCATCTTTTTGGGGAGAGGGTAACGGTGGGGGTGGGGTTCTGCCAAGACCTCTACTCTGTATCGAGTTCCTTGACGTAGGAGATCTGCTCCAGCTCAGCTTCCTCCAATACCCCCTTATCTCCCACTTCTGGTGGCCCACCCCTCAGGCTCTTGCTCCTGAGGTCCCCTCACCTGGCAATCAGACCTCTTAGGCAGAGGAGGGCAAACTATAGTCAACATGGCTCAAACCAAGCTTCCTCTGAAGTATCTACTTGTCAGGAAGGATTCCTTGACAGTGTGAAGGGGTCAGTGATTCTTCTTCACAAAAAGAAAGGGAAAGGAAAGGAAAAGAAAAAGAAAAAAGTATAAAACTGGACAAAATTATCAAAAGCAACCATTTTAAGGCACTAGACATCCTCACTGCGAGCTATTAATCTTTGTTAATCCGTTCCTCCATCTGATTTTCTGGCCTTTGTCCTTTGCAGTCAAATCACTACCAGGTGATTAGATGACTACGCAAATCTAATTCCTGTTGTGGTGGTATTGATAAGCACGAATGATGTAATGGTTTAGCCTATCCAGATAACACATTTGCAGTTTACTGGGTCCCTCAAAGCCTTACCTATAGAGAAAAGGAAAAAGATGATAATTTTGAGTACTACTGAAAATCAATTAGGGGGATATTTTAGCTAGGAAAGGGAATGATACTTTCAGTTCTTAAATCTATCATTTATCTAAATTGCTGCCTCCTCTTCTTCCTAAAAACATTAAAATCTGTATTTGTACTTAAAGAGAATTATAATAATTTTATAAGATTTTTGTGACACCTTTTGAGATAATTGGAGATCTCCTGATGTGAAATAAACTTGGGAATGAAATTCCCTACAATAAATGATATGGTAGTTTGTAGAAAGCTTATACTTCCAAAACGAGACCAAATACCTGAATTCTCCCTCAAGAGCCTTAGTTCTAATTCTTAAATTATTCTCATCTTCTTTCACGGAAGCTACATGTGACAACTGAGCTGTAATTGCTACAGGTACTATAAGTTAAATGGTGTGTTATGTCTTTCTCTTTGATAAACTCTTTCTTATCATTAGTCAGAAATTGATTTTGAGTTGTTTAAATAGATTGCAAGTTCAGAGCACCATCTGCTGGTATGATATGTAAGCTCATGCAACTTTCCTTGATAATAGCCTGGTCAGATTTCTGTTACCAAAAATCAAAACAATAAAATTTAATTTTAGAACAAAAGTAATTAACATACATAAATCTCAGTATCCTTTTCCTGAGATTATCCAAAACCTTCTAAGGAAAAAAAAATCACTGAACTCAGAGTACATATACATATATATATCCTAAAAATCTTTGCGTAGTTTTAAGCTTTAGTAACTATAAAATTATAAATGCTACCAACTTATGACACACATCATTTGAAGTTTTAACTATTTAAATATTATCCACTCTTATTTAGTTTTGTGTCTTTTTAAATATAAATTTCTACTTTTAATTTGTACTTAACCTTTGCCATCTTCAATCCCAGGGCCTGAAAATATTTACTCAGTCAAAATTGGTTAAGGCCATCCAACCTACTAAGATTCAAAAGTGCCCCCAGCAACAGTGGAGGCAGCTTTGATTCCTATTTCACAGAAATAATTATTTCATATGGGAGGGTTGAGTCTCTTTTCCTTCTCAGTATGACCAAGTTCACTCAGAAACACATATTCACACATACACACATATATACAGAGACCAATTCAAAAGCCTTGAACTTGGGAAAGCTTCCAAGTTTGCTCCTGGAGGTACATAAAACAGCTGGTCAACTATTAATCTGTAGCACTGTTTCAATTAAGATGAGGTCTTACTCCTGGGAAACTTTTGCTAAATGGCCCAGGTAATAGTTTATATTCCCTGGCTTTTAACTTGTTCTTTCTCGCTTGCAAAAAGAAGTCGACTATATTAAAAAGATATTTTAATAAAACTGCAGTGAATTTTGCTATCTCTATGGTGTTATATATTAGATTGTGTCTGTGTATTGTTTATTATATACCATGCTATATATGAGACATATTTTCTTATAAAAGTACAAAAACTGAGGCTGTGTTATTTTTAGCATGTGTTCAGGGGTGGTAGATTAGAATAGCTAAAAGGAAGGACTCTGGACTTAGATTACCTGGGTTCAAAATGTGATTCTACTACTTAGTTAACCATTTTGAGCCTCCATTTATTCTGCTGTAAAATGAGGATGGTAATAACACTACTCACCTCAAAAAAACATGGGGAGGATTTAAAGCAATAACATAAAAAGCCATAGCAATATGTCAGAAAGGTTGTATTTTATTGTATAATTAATTACCTCAACCTTCTTTCCATCATCTCTCGCCTCTTCCTGTCCTCCTTCTCCACATATAACTTGGACCGCCTCCAAAATACTTTGAAATGGGAACTTAAACCTACCTAACGAGATACGTTGAATCTTCTTTTTCCAAATTCACTGTAAAGAAGGGTGTCCTCTTTCCTCTCTCTATGTCTCTTCCCTATGTAAGAATTTAGGACCAAAATGTAAAACAATTCACTTCATCTGAATTTCAGGGAGATCTCAGCATACGTATTCAAGCTCTGTGACTGCTCAGTGTAATTGACTTTAAATGTTAGATTCTAGTTCTTAAACCAAAAAAAAAATGTGGATTTATTCTTGGCAAGTCAAATTCTATTCCTTGGTGTTCCCTGGACACAAATGAAATGGAGATTATTAAAAGTTTAAAGTATTTTTGGAAACCATAACTATTATGCCTAGCACTAACTAATTAATTAACTCTTCCATTGAATTAATGACAGGGTTAATTACTTCAAATGGGATACAGCATTTAGTTTGAGGGGAAAAAAAGTTTTGGACATTAGAGTCGTTCTTTTGCCATCTTGTGGTTTCACTCCCACACTGCAATGTGTGAATTAGATGTCTATAAAAGCTGGACAGATGTATTTTTCATCTATGTAATTTTAGTATATCTCAGCATGGTATTTAAAGCTGCCACTTAAAACTACCAAATGATTGCATTTGGTCCTTTCTTTCAAAATTCCAGGTACTCAAATGTTCAGTTTTTATTAAAAAGGAGAGTGTTTTCAAACACAATTGTCAATAAATGAGACAAGATATGTGGAACAGCTGAGTTTACAAAGGAAAACTGAAACTTGCACAGTTCTCAGTTATTCTTATGTTGAAGCTACATTCTCTGAATGAGTATCATTCCTAGTTTTTATCAGTACAATTAATGGTATCTCTGGAAGATGTGATCAACACAATTTAGACTGCTTAATTTGGACACAAAGTGGTGTTGTGTTATGCTATGGTTTTTGTTAATTTTCCATTCTCCTGTCCAAATAGCCATTTCTTTCTCCTCCCTCACTTCATTCAAACTGCTGACAAAGAGAGAGTCTGAAAGTTACCCTCCTCCGCAAAGAGCCCTTTCCACTGGTGAGGAAGACACAGCCTCAGGGTATGGGTGCCAAGGTTCAGAAAAACTTTAAGTTCTCTGATTCCCGTTCCACTTTTATTTTCACCACAGGCTTAAAACATAATCTTATTTACACAGCACATGTACAACAAAAATTCTCCTACATGTTCATTGCTCAAAAAAAAATGATTATCAGAGAGAGATAACCTTTGAAGCTAAAATAGAGCCCACAGCTAAAACAAGCAAAGCTACACTGTTCCGACTAAAACTAACTAAACATTGGACTACAGGTACATCCATCCTTAAATAATGTCCTGCTTCATCTCAGAGATAGCATGACAAATGAATTCACTAGAAAAGACTTCCTAATTTAGATCAGTTAGCTAGGATAGCAAATAGTTGGCTGAGTAATCTGTATCAGTTTGTTTAACAGCACAAAAAAACCTTGTCAAAACTTAGTGGCTTAAAACAGTAATTCTGCAGGTCAACAATTTGGGCTGAGCTCAGCTGGGTGATTCTTCTGGTCTTCACTGGGCTTACATATGCATCTGTGATCATTGGCTGGGGTGGCCAAAAGGTGGTTGATCCTAGGTGGCCTTGTCTGGCACAACTTCTCTGTGCCATCCGTGGTCTCTCATCCTCCAGCAGGCAAGCCCAGGCTTATTCTCATGGTGGCTTGAGTAGGTTTCCAAGGCCTATTAAGGCCAAAATTTAGAACTTGGCTCAGAAGCATTCAAGGACTCGTGAGGCATAGGCTCAGATTTGGAGCAAAAGTGAGTCACAAGCCAAAAGAATCACATTGCAAAGGTCATATAGCCAAGGAAGAGTGAGGAATGATTGTGGCTTTTTTTCAATCTGCCCTTTTTATACCCAACATGTAATTGCATCACCCTTATTTGAATACTTTCAAATGGGTTCCCATTCAGTTTAGGACAATAATGTAATAATACAGCAGACTCCCAATGTTACCAAGAAGATAACAATTTTCATGGAAACTTATTCAAGTCATTTTCACAAATTTTCTACCCAAAACCAACCCTATTTTAACCTAATCATGTTATACATTAACTCCATAGGTTGTAACTGGGAATTTGGCTAGCTTGAGAAATAGAAAACCTGGGCTATACTCCCAGCTCTACCACTTACTTGTTGGTGACCTTGGCAAAGAACTTAATATCTTTAGGGCTGTGTTTGCTCATTTCCATAAATTAAGGCAATGGATCTCAAAAATCCCTGCCAGTGCTTAAAAAAAATAAGTGTGCTAACTGGAGTTTCCTGAGTTCACCATATAATTACTATGCTTAATTCTCATCCTTCCTCACCCTCCCTCTCTCACTTCCAACCCATCCTGGAAAAAGAATTTCAGAACTACGTATGTAGAATGGCTTCAGTCCAGTTGGGCTAAGAGTACTTGCAGTGTAAACAGGATAATTCAATATGGTAATGATGGTAGTGAGTGAAACTTGTTTGACAATCAGATTACATGACAGACAAGACAAGGCTGCCAACAGCATCCTATATGTCTGACAGGGAGTGGGGCATTCAAAAAATGACAGTGACATAATGGAAATAAAGGCTTTTCTCAGAAAACAGATGATACAACAAAGAGTAAAAATGTTTTGAAGAAGGCAGGTAAGACTTTTAGATAAACTCCTTGAATAGCAACTGGCATTGGTGATTAGAAAAGGTATGAAAGCCGAGGGTCAGAACAGGAAAACAGAGCATAGCTCAGGTGGGCTGAATGGGCCTGTGTGCCAGAAAAGAGGAGATTCAGAGAGATTTCTAGGAAGGGACTTCCAGGAAAGATCCAGTACTCAATTCAATTCAATAAATTCAACACATGTGTGTTGAGAGCCTACTTTACCAAGCAATATTCTTGTAGTAAAGATAAAACAAAATTTTAAATATCTTTGTCCTCATGAAGCATTTTAGTAAGGAAAGACTAAGTGTTATGAGGATAATAAATCAAGAAAGGGGTTCCTGGGTGGGGTTGGGTAGGTTGCAGTTTTAAACAGGGCAGTCAGGGAATGTTTCGAGAAGGTGGCATATGAACAAAGACTAGAAGGAGAGGACGGGGCTTATGTAGGTGGAAACACATCTAGGAAAATGTGTTCAAAGCAGAGCAGGTCTCGTATATTCTAGGCTCTGCAAAGAGGCCAGTGTGGCTGGACTGGAGTGAACAGAAGAGAGAGATATGAGAAGGTCCAAGAGAAGAGCTGGTGTCGGAGAATGCTAGAAGGCCATGGTAAGATCCTGAACTTTTCCTTGGAGCATTCCTCTGGCAAGCCAGGGGATGGCTTTGAACAGAAGCCTGACTTGATTGCATGGGGCTTTGGACTCAGTTTGGCCTCATTGGTTACAAAAACTTATTTGAATAAAAGAAGGGCAAATAAGTTTATTTTTTATTCAATTAACAAACTTAAGCCTAAATGCCAGGGATTCAACAGTGAGAATAACACAGACCTACCAAAGGAACTAAGATTTAGTGGAAGACAGAAATATAAAAAGAATCACGGCTCATAGGTAACTTCCTTCATTCTTTTATAAATCAACCTCACTTGCTCATAGGCCTCAAAGGAAAAAAAAAAAGTTTACCTATTCACAGTAATATCCACTTCTGTATTAAAAAACTAAAACAAAAACAATAAAACCTCTCTTCCAATTTAATCCAGTCTCTAGTTTACCCAGGTTTTGACGTTTTCCCCTCTCAGGATGTAGGGGTAAGTTATACAAAGAGAGGCATTTATTCCCACATTGGTCTTGCTTGTGAGCCTCTCTCTTTCAGCTTTTATCAGCTGAGGAGTCAGTGCTGGCTGTTCTCTCAGTGCTGTCAGCACCAAGGGTCTCCCCACCACAGATGACTTGGCTTTGCCCTGGCCCTCACTGATGGTGCTGCTTCTCTATGACTTTCCCAACTGGCCCCAGTTTTGGACTATTCACCGGTGAGCAAGTTAGCCCCAAACTTTCAGCCATGTTCTATATACTGCCAAAGGACATACGAACACGTCTGCATCTTTTTCATGCCACTTGCAGGCTTCCAGGAATCTAGGAGGATAAACTCCCACAACCACTTCATGTTGGAGGGACAAACTGCAGGACATCTCTACCCTACCTCTCGGATGGAGAACCAAACACAAGCACACTCAGCTCTGCCTTTCCCCAAACCTCTCTGACTCGTCAGGAGTAGGCCCTACATCTATCTCCATTCTGCCACTCTGCTCTCTCTGCCCCACCCAGGCTCCTATCCCTGATGAAAAAAGGGCACTTACCTCCCTCTGTGTGATAAATGCCCTAATGTAGGCCTGTATTCTCTATTCAATACCTTGGTCTCAGAATCCCTGCACAGTCTTTAAAAAGTTGAAGAATTCAAAGAGATTTTGTGTGGATTGTATCTTTTAATATTGAATGTATTCGATATTATACTAGATAATTTAAAAATATTTATTGCCAATGAGCTATCACCTCACCCCAGTTAGAATGGCTATCATCAACAAGACAAATAGTAACAAGTGTTGGAGAGACTATGGAGAAAAAGGAACCCTCATACACCGTTGGTGGGAATGCAGACTGGTGCAGCCATTATGGAAGGCAGTGTGGAGGTTCCTCAAAAAATTACGAATAGAATTACCACATGACCCAGCAATCCCTCGCCTGGGTATCTACCCAAAAAATCTGAAAACATTTATCTATAAAGATACATGTGCTCCAATGTTCATTGCAGCTTTATTTACGGAGGCCAAGACATGGAAACAACCAATATGTCCTTCGATAGATGAATGGATAAAGAAGTTGTGGTATATATACACAATGGAATACTATTCGGTGGTAAGAAAAGATGAAATAGGACCATTTGTGACAACATGGATGGATCTTGAGAGTATAATGCTAAGCGAAATAAGTCAGACAGAAAAAGCAGAGAACTACATGATTTCACTGATATGTGGTATATAAAACAAAAACAAGAAAAGAACAAGACAAGCAAATGAGAAACAAAAACTCATAGACACAGACAATAGTGGTTACCAGAGGGTAAGGGGGTGTAGGGGTGGGAGATGAGGGTAAAGGGGATCAAATATATGGTGATGGAAGGAGAACTGACTCTGGGTGGTGAACACACAATGGGATTTATAGATGATGTATTACAGAATTATACACCTGAAATCTATGTAACTTTACTAACAATTGTCACCCCAATAAACTTTAATTAAAAAAAAAAAAAAAGACAGGGACATGTTGAGTTTGAGATTCTGGTAGGACACCCAGAGCAATGCAGCTGGCACTCGAAATGTTAACTGGAGTACAAGCATGGAGAAGGAGCTCAAGATACAGATTAAATATTTGTCTGGATAGAGATGATGGCTGAAGCAATCTGGGTGTGTAACACTTGCTCTTGTCTAGCTAACACAGACCCTAGGGGAAAGTCACACAGAACAAGTCAGTTTAATGAAAATTTAGAAGTTATAAATTGAAATTGTATTACTAATGATATCATTTCTACATTGTTATGTGTATGATCTGTAACTAAAATTACATCTCTGAGCCTTCTACATAGATTTTAAAACTAAAAACAAACTTTACAATGTAATTATAATAATTTTCATTGTAGAATCAAGTAGAGTAACAGCAAAAAAATGTGTCACTTGACATACACTGGTTCTTACTATTGCCACTATCTTCTGGGTTCATCGTCACAGATTTTCTTTTTCTGGAGTACACTCTCAATTTTCTTTATATACTATCCATTGGTTATAAACTTTTTGAATGACTCATTTTGACAATCTCTCTTACCTTTGCTTGATTGTGTCCCTGGGTATAGATTCTAAGTTCAAAATCATTTTATCTCATATTTGGAAAGAACTTGCTTTGTCTTACACCACCCAGTCTTGCCAGTGAGCCATCTGAAGCTGATTCTTATTCCTTTGTAAGGATTTTGTTCTATTTGTTTATCATCTCTAAGGATTTCCTTTTTAGTCTTAGGTATTCAGAAAGCGTTATCAAACTGTTTCTAGATACATCTTTTTAAATTTTTTCTTCTTGGCTCTTAGGGGATTCTTTCAATCTAAAGACTCTTTTCTTTCTTCAGCTCAAAAAAATTTATTCTATTATTTCTTTTCTCTTTCCATTGTTTCTGTTCCATCCTTACAGAATTTCAATGAATGCTGTACTAAATCTATCTACCATGTCCCTAAACTTTATCATATTTCTCATCTCTTTATTATTTATTTCTACCTTTCAGATTGCCAACTGGTTTTCAACCATGTCCTTTCTAGTATTTAGCATGTCTATCGAATATCTAAATTTCTATAAACTGTCTTATCCTCTGAGCTTGTTTTTTCTTCACCAATAGCCATGCTTGTTTTATAAATCAAATTTCTTCTTTCATACCTATAAACTAACCAGAATTTTTATTTTTTCACATTTCTTCTTTTACCTGAATTGTCTTTTCCAGTATAGTAGTTCTGTACTTAATGTTATTTTGTGCTACCTTTTTTCATCCTTGTGTGTTCTCTCTGCAGTTCTGTTGTTCTGTTTCTCTAATAATCCTTTCATTTGAAAAGGAGAGTGGGTTTAATGTAAAGGCATGACACTTGTCAATAGGCAGCTTCCCTGGGTAGAAAGCAGCCGACGGGCAGAAAGGGCTACCATTTGACAAAATAAAGGACACAAGTATTTTAGCATTTTATACCCATGGAGATGCAGGTGCCTATCCTTTACTTTTCCTCTGTATCTGCAATTTTGAGGAATCAAGTTCTGTTCTACTTCTTTATCAGGAGCCAATATCCAAACGAGGAACCTGCTCCAGAATCTGCTTAATTTCTTTGGGAAAAAATGGTGCTTAGTCTGTTATCGTAAACCAGAAACCTTTTCTTAATCTTCTTTTACCTAGCAGGCATGACTAAAGTTAAATAATATTGAGATACTATGCTTTGCATTCAATAGAAACAACAAAATTATCATGCTGCTGCTTATTATTATTATTATATTATTATTATTATTATTATTATTATTATTATTATTATTGAGACTTATTAGAGTAGTTTTAGGTAAACTGAGTGGAAAATACAGAGAATTCCCATATGCCCTCTCTCCTCCTTACACACCACTTTCCTCCATTATTTACATCTTACATTAGTGTGGCACATTTTTTACTATCTATAAACGATTACCTTGCATTTTTTGAGGTGTAATTGACATATAACATTTTTAGTTTCAGGTGTACAATATTTTATATGTTGCAGAATGATCACTGCGATAAGAATAGTTACCACCCCTCACCATACATAGTACAAAATGTTTTTTGTGATGAGAACTTTTAAGATTTATTCTCTTAGTAGCTTTCAAACATGCACTACAGTATTATTAACTGTAGTCACCATGCTGTACATTACATCCTCAGGACTTATTTATTTTGTAACTGGAAGTATGCACCCTTTTGACTACCTTTACCCATTCCACTCACCCGTCACCCCCAACTCTGGCAACTACCAATCTGTTCTCTATATCTATGAGTTCAATTTTTAAAAAATTCTACATACAAGTGAGATCACACAGTATTTGTCTTACTCTGTCTTATTTCACTTAGCATAAAAATTACCTGCCTTAAAAGTAGCAACAACAATAACAAAATTAAATACTATGTGGTAAATTGCTAACAAGGGTCCAATTATTTACCCTTCCAGTATCCAGACCATTTGCCATGTGACTTTGTAGTTATTATTACCAAAGAAGTAGAGTGAATCTATTCCTCCACTACCCACAAAATTTGTACTACCATTGGTGACTTGCTTTGGCCAACAGAACATAGAAACCTTGAGTGTTTTTGCTTGCTTGCTCTTCCTTTTGCCACTGCCAAAAGAACATGCCTGGGATAGCTAGCCATCCTGCTAGAGGAGGAAAAATATATGGAACGGCCAGGTTATTCCAGTCATCCAGGCAAAGCCATCCTAGATCAGATTACAGCCACCTGACTCCTGAGATGTAAGCCCAGCCAGATTAGCAGTCACCTAATCAACCAGCAACTGACCACAGAAAAATAAGTGAACCCAGTCAAGATCATTCGAGCTAAGTCCAAATTAGCCAATCCATACAGACTCATAAACTAAGTAAATGTTTAATGGTAAGTGCTACTGAAGTTTTGCAGTTGTTACACACTATTATGTTGACAATAGACAACTAGTACATACTATTTAAAAACATTACTAACATGGGAGCAAAGCAGCTGGTAATACTGCTATTACCTGACTCTTGAGATTCTGCTCACGTCCCTAAGGATGACTATTCAGAGTATTCTTGCATCTTGGAAGACAGTTATCCCAAAAAGGACATCTTTGGAGTTTGCATGAGCAAAGAATAAACTTTTACTGTATTAAGTTATTGAAATTTCTGGGTTGTTCATTATAGCAAATAGCCTATCCTAAATATCTAAGACCAAACTGACATTCCATAATCTTTTGTACGCGTTAAAGTCAGTAACAAAGCCTTCAGAACTTATTTATTCTGATTTGCATATATTCATCATGCCTCCTGATTCAGACCTTTAATACATACCACTTTTTTATATAATATATAGAGAGAGATTACATAATCTATATGCTATGCGTTATATATATTTAAAAATAATAGATAACTTATACGTAAATTTATATCACATAATAATATAATAATAATGCATCCTTCAATTTATATGTTCTAATGTACTGTCTACTGACAATAAGAAAGAGTTAATAATTCATTAAGTCCTTTGGGTCAAGGGGCTTGATAATTACCAATCTAAGCCAAGAGAGTTGGTTTAATAGGCTAAACCAAAGATAGTTTCACTGAGCAAGTAGTTATTGTGCACTTACTAGATGCCCAGCCATAAGACATTATTGAAAGATCCAAAGAATTGGAGGAAATAGTCATTATGTTGGCACACATACAGGTCATTTTCTTATTTAAGCTTTTATAGGAGCTCTTATATATTATTTGTATTTTGTAATTCTAATCATTAGGTAATAAACCACTAAATATCTGTGTCTGTACAGTTTTCCATTAGAAATGGTACCTTCTACAAGTCCACACAATGGCTTTCATTAACTGTGAATCAACTGCAAATAATAACAACACATTTGAAATTTAAACTAAATAGAACTACTCAATAGGAAAGAAAGTAAACTGAAAAGAAATGTGGACAATTTATAACGTGCAAAATTCAAAATCAAAGTAAGTAGAAAAACAGAATCTGTTACTTTCTTGACATTCATCTTGGCAATGATTTATTGGATATGACACTGAAAACATATGTAATAAAAGCAAAAATAAAAATGTGGGACTATATCAAACTAAAAAGGTTCTGGATGGGGATCCAAGATGGTGGAGTAGATAAACACTGTGCTTGCCTCATCCCATGAACACATCAAAATTACAACTAAATTATAGAACAATCAGCCTGGAGAACCATCTGAAGTGTAGCTGAACACAAATTTTATAACTAGGGATATAAAGAAGCCACACTAAGAATGGTAGGAAGGGTGGAGACGCGAAATGGAATGGCCCCCAACCTCCATGTGGTGGATGAAAACTGGGAGGGATATCTCGGCCATAGAGGTTCCCCAGGGAGGAACAAAGGACCCAGCCCCACACAAGCCTCCCAGCCTGGAGTACTGGTGCCAGGAAGAGGAGCCCACAACATCTGGCAGTGAAAAATAGTGGGAATTCTGACCGTCCGGGTGAGATGGAAGGGTGCAGGAAACCCAACATTCTCTTAAAGGGCTTGCACACAGACTCACTTGTAGGCACTCACCCTAGGCTCCAGAGGAGGGACAGTGACTCGGGGGGCATAGGAGACATACGGGAGGCAGACAGGTGTGTGGCTCCAGGTGAGGGTTTGAAGATAGTCACCATTTTCCCTGAGTGAGCTGTTTCTGCCAAGCAGCCAGCAGGCGAGTGCCATCTTTTCTGTGCAGAGCCCGCCCCCACAGGCCAAATCTGAATCTGATTGGCCTGGTGAGCTCTGCTGCTCCACCTGCTGACTAAGCTGGGACCTCGCCACACCCAACTCCATACTGCAGGAGGCTTTATCTGCAGCTGAACCTTATAGGAGCTGGCAGGTGGCAGCAGGCCTCAGTGTATTCTGGCTTTTTGCAGAGCTACCCCAGGCCTGGTACTGGTAGCAGCTGTCCTTGGCTCTCGCATTGTGGCCTCTCCCACTCGCCTCCAGGCCCAGCACAGGCAGCGACAAATCGTGGATAGCTCTGTAGCTCCTACCAGGTAGTCCCTGACCAGTCGCAGGCAGTGGCTGACCTGAGCAGGCACCAGAGCCCCTCCCAAGAGGCCCCAGAACCAACATATTTGAAGGTTGGCTTCAGACCATAGCAGAGCACCACCCAATTAGCCCATGAGCAGCACACCAAAAGGGTGGTCTCAACAAGTACCGGAGCACTCTGTGGGGTTAACCCGCTTTCCCCTGTACAGCAGCCTGTAAGCTGCAGATGTGGCCAAACCCCACAGCCATGGAAAAACAAACAAACAAAAAACCTGAGGTAGCAACACTTATTCCACACAAGAGACTTGAAAACAAAGGCTATAAGAACAGACAATGAAAGACCTAGTAATCCTTTTTCAGGGTATTTATTAGAAGAAACCCAAAACACTACTTTGAGAGGACATCTGCATCTGTATGTTCATTGCAGCATTATTTGCAATAGCCAAGATGTGGAGGCAGCCTGGGTGTCCATCAATGGATTAATGGATAAAGAGGAGGTGATACATACTGTGTTTCCCCGAAAATAAGACCTGGCTGGACAATCAGTTCTAATGTGACCTTTGGAGCAAAAATTAATATAAGACCTGGTATACATATTATATTACATTATATTATAATTATATTATATAAGACCCGGTCTTATACTAAAATAAGACCGGGTCTTATATTAATTTTTGCTCCAAAAGACACATTAGAGCTGATTGTCCAGCGAGGTCTTATTTTCGGGGAAACACGGTATATATAAAATGGCGTATTACTTGGCCATGGAAGGGAATGGGTTCTTGCCATCTGCAGCAGCATGGATGGATCTGGAGGGTACTGTTTTGAGTGGAGTATGTCAGACAGAGAAAGACAGATACAATGTGATTTCGCTTATATATTTAATCTAAAGAACAAAATGAAAAAAAAAACAGTAACAAACTCATAGATGCGAAAAACATTGATTGTTGCCTGATGGGAGGGAGGTTGAGGGGGTGGGTGAAAAGCAAGGGATTACGAAGTACAAATCAGTTGTTCTAAAGTAGTCATGGGGATGTTAGTTATAACACAAAGAATACAGTCACTAATATTGTAATTACTATGTATGGTGTCAGATGGGCATTACCGTGTTTCCCTGAAAATAAGACAGAGCCGAAAAATCAGCTCTAATGTGTCTTTTGGAGCAAAAATTAACGCAAGACCCGGTATTGTATTATTATAATTACTATATTAACTATATTATATTATATAAGACTGGGTCTTATAGTAAAATAAGACCGGGTCTTATATTAATTTTTGCTCCAAAAGACGCATTAGAGCTGATTGTCTAGCTAGGTCTTTTTTTCGGGGAAACACTGTAGATTTATCAGTGTGATAGATGGGAGAGGGTTGGGGGTGAAAAGGTGAAGGGATTAAGGAGTACAAATTGGTAGTTACAAAGCAGTCATAGGGGTGTGGGCTAAAGCATAGGGAATATAGTTAATAATATTGTAACAATTATGAGTTCTGACAAGTTCAGGAACTCATCCTAGAAAAAGTGCTACATACCTCATTGCTGAATATCACTGCAGTCACCTTCAAAGCACTCCCCTTGGGAAGCTATGCAATGATGCCAGTACCTAGTCAACCCTCAAAAGCAATTCTGGAACTCTTTCTGGAATGGTCATCAGAGCTGTCATCATCGTATTACCCTTGATGTCCTCAATGTCATCAAAATGTCTTCCTTTCAATATTTCCTTTATCTTCAGGTAAAGAAAGAAGTCATTGGAGGCCACATCAGGGGAGTTGGGACGGTGTTCCACAACAGTTGTTTACTGGCTAAAATCGCCCTCACAGTGCCGTGTGAGCTGGTGCATTGTCGTGATGCAAGAGCCATGACTTGTTGGCGAAAAGTTTAGGTCATCTCACTTTTTCACGCACCCTTTTTAGCACTTCAGAATAGTAAACTTGGTTAACTGTTTGTGCAGTTGATACAAATTCATAATGAATAGCCCCTGATATCAAAAAAGGTTAACATTGTTGCAACAAGTTTGCGAACTTGTCTGACCTTGTGTATTATGTACAGAGGGTGGCAAAAAAATGGATACACATTTTAAGAGGAAAAAAACTATTAAAATTGTAAAACTCTATACCGCTAACAAAAGATGAACGCAACTCATGTGTATACACTTTTTTGGCACCCCTGGTATAGCATATATAAATATATGGAACATATATATGGAAACTAATATATGCCATGCACAAGAAACATGAAGGAAAGTTGCAATATGGGTCTCACATGTATCCTGGATTTTTTCCTAAGCCCTAAATATATGTCCTTATCACACAGCAGATCCCTTTTTTATTCCCTTTATCCTCCCAGTCTCACTTATCTGTCTGGATTTTGTGCCAATGCCTAGCCAGAAAGACATTTGCAGTTGTCATCTCTGGGTAGCCCTAAGTATGTGGCTTTCCTCTAAAAATTCTATTTTCAGTTGAATCTTGTTTCCTTTCTGAGTGAAAGAGAAAGACCTAGATGACCTCAGTTGATATAACCTGTGCTACTTGACAAACTTGCAGGAAAATTAATGATTCCCTCCAGTTGTAGGCAAACTATTTGATTCCCCTCCTTCTACAATGGTAAAATTAATGAACAATGGCTGTTTTCTAAGCAGTGGTTGACAAATTTGTGTTTTAGAACAAAGACTTTTAAACACTCATGAAGTCCCATTTCTAACATTCGTACCTATATCCACGTAGATTGATCTAGGTTCAACTAGATTTACTATTCACAGAGAAGACAGTTCATTGACACACACCAAGGTTATAGTTATAATAGCTTATGTTTTAATCTAGCATCATGTTCTCTCAGGTAAAGCAGGGCACTGGTGGGAGTCTCTTTCAGACTGACCCAGTAAAAATACAGAAAACTAAAGGTGAAAATCAAGAATCAATATCTTTTTTCCTAATATTTATTTCCTTTCTCCTTTATATTGCAGTTAAAGGATTATATTTTTAATTATGTATACTTTAGAGTATACTTACTATGAATTTTGTTTCAGGACATTAAAGGAAAATAAATATTTGTTATAAAAAGGGGGCTTTGGGTCTACCCTTTCGGCAAATTACAAGTATACAGTATTAACTACAATTACCATACTTAGTCACACTACATGAGATCTCCAGAAGGAAGGCAAAGGAAGAGTGGAAGGAGGAAGAGGGGAAGGAGGAGGAGGGAGGAGCAGAGAGGGACAGAAGTGACAGAGGCTGTGTGTGTCCCACAAAGCCTAAAAGGCATTTTAGTAATGCCTCTAAACCTTGATACCAATACTTGACAATATTGTAACAAAAAAGAAAACCACAGATCACTATTCCCTCAAGAACCTAAACACACAAAAGACCTTAACAAAATATAAAGAAACTGAATATAATATATAAATAGAATAGTACATTATGTCCAAGTATGCTTTATCCTAGACAGGTAAGAAGAGACCAAAATTGAAAAAAAAGAAAAAATGTGATTCACCAAGTGGTGAATTACAAATGAGAACACCACATATCATGTCAATAGACAGACAGATTTCTTGATTTTAAAAACATCTCGACGACGACTGGGTCACTAACCAATGTGATATATAGACGATGCATTACAGAATTGTACTCCTGAAACCTATTATAACTTTACTAACCATTGTCACCCCAATAAACTTTAATAAAAAAAAAATCTCAGCAAACTAGAAATGCAAAGAAATTTTTCTAATTTAAAAAAAAAATCTATGAAAAGTTTACAGCCAACGTTATACTTTAGGGTGAAATACTGAATGTCTAAGATTGGGCACAAGACAGCATGGCTGCTCTCTTTCTACTCAGCACTTTGCTGGAGGTCCTAGCCAGTACAGTGAGTCAAGAAAAAGAAATAAAAGGCCCAAAGATTGAAAAGAAAGAAGTCCAAAAGTCTTTATTCACAGATATGATCGTATAGATAGAATGCATTCATAGAAAATCACGAGCAATCTTAAAAAAAAAAAAAAAAAGAACTTCTAAGTGAATTTAGCAACATCACAGAATGTAACCTGAATAGTCATGTACAACTTGATGGGGATACATTCTGAGAAATATGTCGTTAGGTGATGTCATCATTGTGCATACATCACAGATGTACTTCACAAACCTAGATGGTAGAGCCTACTACACACCTACGCAATACGGTATAGTCTATTATTCCTAGCAAAAAGCCTGTACAGCACGTCACTGTACAAAACAATACAAGATTAAAACAATCACAAAAGGAAATGATGCAATCAAGAGATGTAAACAGGAGATGAGGCTTCCGTAACATGTCATACTGTTTTATAGCAAACTTTTTAAGTAGAAAAAACAAAATCTAAAATAATAAAAACTATAATAAAACACAGAAACCAGTTACATATTTATTATCATTACCATCAACTATACATAATTGTATGTTACACTTTTATATGACTAGCAGCACAGGTTTACACCAACATTACCACAAACATGTGAGGAATGCATTGCATTAGGACGTTAAGAAGCTATGTCATCACTAGCTGACAGGAAATTTTCAATTCCATTATAATCTTATGGGACCACCATATATGGTTTGTCGTTAACAAAAATGTCATTATGTGGCACATGACTGTATATAAAAATCAAATGTACTTCTATATATTACCAACAAAAACTTGAAAAATGGAATTAGAGAAGCAATATAATTTACCATAGCATCAAAAACACTGCAATGTCTAGCAATAAATTTAACAACAGATGAGCAACACCTCTATTTTAAAACTGTAAACTAAGATCAAGAGAAATGAAGATACAAATAAATGGAGAGATACAACATTCATTGAAGAGTATATAATATTGGTTCAGATATGATAATTCTTCCCAAATTGATCTAAAAATGCAATGCAATCCCAAAGAAATCCCAGCTGGCTTTATTGTAAATATTGAGAAGCTAATTTTAAAATTTATATGTAAATGCAAAAAACCTGTAACAGCCAAAATTGTCTTAAAACTCGAACAAAATTAGAAGACCTACAGCACTTGGATAACTTTTCAACAAAGACCACTAGATATCCATATAGGGAAAATAAATTGACCTTGACCCCTGACACTATAAAAAAGAAATTAATTTGAGATGGATCATAACACATAAAAGGCAAATATAACATAAAACTTGTATCTTCCTAAAGAGAGATCATTTCAAACTCACTGGAATAGCTAAAATTAAAGACTGGTAAGTTACACTTACCAACTGTTGGCAAAGATTGTGAAACAACTGCAATTTGCATAACTTACTGGCAGGAGTGTAAAAATGATACAATCACTTTGGCAGTTCTCATAACATTAACCATACCCATGTACTGCAACCTAACAATTCATTCATAGGTATCAACCCCAGAGAAACGAAAACATGTGTCCATTAGATAACTTGACAAGAACATCCATAGAATCAGTTTTATTCATAATAGTTCAAAACAGGAAATATCCCAAAGATCTATCAAGAGGAAAAGTGGTATATTCATATGGAATACCATTCAGCAATAAAACATAAATGACAATTGATACACACCCCAGTGAATGAATCTTAGACATTTGCTCAGTGAAAGTGTATTTTATGAGTCCATTTATATAAAGTTCTAGAACAAGTAAAACCAACCTACAGTGATACATAGAATAGTGGCCCAACAGGTGAAAATGGGGTTGGCAGGAACTGATTTGGACAGAATAGGAAGGAATTTCCTGGAGTGTCAGAAATTTTGTGGGTTACTTAGGCGTAAGATGCGCTTATCAAAAATTCATTGAACTGTACTTAAGATCTATGCATTTGACTACATGTAAATTACATAAATAAAATAAATGCTTCACTTGAAAAAAGGTCAATCCATTGCAGGCCAAATTTTGGCCAGTGTACGTAAACATGGAAACATAGCCAGTCATATAACTCTTGACTTGGTAAAGCAAGTATACCAGTTTCTCTAGTGATAAAATGTTTATTCATATATCAAACTTTGAAACTTCTTCTGGAGACCCTGGGAAATACAATACACAAGATCCTAGCTAGTTTCACATGAAAGAAATATATCTACACTGATTTTCTTATTTAAATAAAAGCAAAAATTAAAGCATACTGTTGAATTATAATTCTGACAAATGGAACTAAAATTTTTTGGATTAATATGAGAATACGTAAAATAAATTCAGGAATAGATGCTAGCAATTTGTTTCTGAACTTTAACCATTTTCTGCCCTAAATCTCTATAGTTTTCTACATATCTTTAGTGCATGGTAACATTAAAAAAGAAACTTGAGTCATTGTATAATGATCTTTCAATAGTAAAATAGACTCTAAGCAGAAGCATTATTGTGAAACCGACAGGTTTCAGAGAGTGGCCCTACCAATTCCAATACATCAATTTCAGACTTCTAGCCTCTTATACTCTGAGACAATAAATATGTTGTTTTAAGCAACCTAGTTTGTACTATTTTGTCACCACAGGCCTAAGAAAATAATATAGACGTACCATTTACAAGTTCTCTCTTATTGGATTATTTTGATTAGTGACTTAAAATTAGCATTTGGAAAAGATTTTTAAATGAAAGGATACATTAATCATGTCTCTTCTGACAAGGAAAGCCCTACATTTCACTAGGAGCAATGATTTTGGTATTCTTTTCATGTTATTAAAATACTATGAATATGGGCAGCATGGCAGGCTACGTGTATATTCATGGAAAAATTAGAAGACACATAAAGGAGTTTAAAATGTTTACCGGATATAAGTACACACAAAACTGAATAAAATTTTATTTTAAAACATAGTAAATAAGTACAAACTAAACGTCCAAACTGCACAAACTGTTATATATGTATATGTACACGACACATATATATATATATATATATATACATTTATAGATACATAAATGTGTGTATATATACACACACACGTATTTAAACTGTGCTTCATCTTTCATCTTTTTATCTGAGTAAAAAGAAGAACACTTTCCTCATTCAGGAGATTTTTGATGTTGTAATAATTACCTAGAAGTAAAGTGATAAGAAAATAAAATTATTTCCATAGGAAATCATTTCCTTTTGACTAAATGTTTTAGCCATTACTAAGGAAATTAAAATATACAGCACCAAAAATCAATTCATCTAAACCCAAGTAACTCTTATTTAATTCCATGAATTGAAAAATTCAAGAGTTAGTTTTCTACAGCTGAAACTAATAAAAAAATAAATTTAAAAAAATCCAAGTTAACTACCACCTATGATCCACATAAGACTTGAAAGAATGTAAATTTCACATCATTATGATAATGATATAAAAATTAATTAGACAAGGGTGCAGGAAGGGAAAATCGCTCTGAACCCAATGGTTATTAGGGTCTCACTGTTGTGGATTCCCCTACATCAGACATATGCATATACAGGTAAGTATAAAAGGTAGAATGTTAAGTAAAATAAAATCTCAAAGTTAAAAAAAGGCAAATGCTACCCTTAAATAAATCTGGTAATACATAATAGCAAAAAAGAAATACAGATGGATAGCACACATAAGGGAGGTATATAGCATGGAGTACCATACTGTGACTTTCTATATATTAGAAATTGATACATATCAAGATTAACTAAGTTAATAAATGCAAAGTGTTCATAATAGTGCTGGCACATACAAAGGAATATATAAACATAGCTATTATTACAGTCTCCTTTCATTAGACTGTAAGCTCCATGAGGGCAGAGTTTTTACCTGTTTTGTTCGGTACCCCACATTCTTAAAGTAATGCTTGGTAGACTCTCAGTCACATTTGTTGAATGAATGAATGAATGAATGAATGAATGAATGAACAAACAAAGGAACAAATTAAAATTCCTATTTCCAAAGACTTGTGTTCTTCAATAGCTGATGAAGCATACTATTCTGTATGTTTAAAATAACCTACTAAAAATTGTTTGATTACATGTCTTTGAGGTAATACAAGAGAAATAATTTTCCTTCTACACTGGATGCAATATGTATTTTCTAACTAAATATGTACATATTCAGCAATAAATTATTATTCAATTTTCATGTACCAAAAACAAACATACTTACCTAATGACAAAATTAAAAAGAAAATATGTACCAAATTTCTTTGGTATTAGTCACATTATGCTTCATTTTAACCACTGTGGCTTCCATTTTTATGGTGCTCATGAGAAACTATATAAATATTTAACCATGTGAAAGAAATGTCTTTAGTTAGTCTTACCTGAAGGAACATAGAATGAATCCCCAGTTGTTACTATATAAGATGTTTCATGTAAGGTACATAAAAGGTCACCAAAGTTAACATAAAAAACCTGTAAAATTAAAAAGTAAAATCTCATTTCAAAAAGAACCATCACAACAACTATACTCCAAAGAAAGATACAAGAAATGTGGTAGGCAAAATAACTGCCTTTGAAAGCTGCCCATGCCTAATCTCCAGAATTTGCTATGGTATATAGCAAAAGGGACCTTGAGATGGGGACATTATCCTGGATTATCTAGATGGGCCCAATCTAATAACATAAGCCATTAAAATGGAGAATTTCTCCTGCTGGAAGCAGAGAAGTCAATGAAATTCAAAGCATGAGAAAGATCTGTGGTGTTGCTAGCACTAAAAATAAAAGGGTACAAAACAAGGAATGTAGGTTATTTGTAAAAGCTGAAAAGGACATCCTGGTCAACAACCAGAGAGGAACCAGGAACCTCAGTCCTACAACCACATGGAACTGAATTCTGCCAACAACCTGAGTGAACTTGAAAGCAGATTCATCCTAAGAGCCTCCAGAGAGGAACAGATCGCCCAACATCTTGATTCCAGCCTTGTGATACTCTAAACAGAGTTCTCAGCCAAGCCCACAAGACTTCTATCCTATGAGATAATAAATGGGTGTTGTTTTGAGTCACTAAATTTGTAGTAATTTGTTAAAGCAGAAATAAAAATCTAATACAGGAAGAAATTTCTTTCGTTCTTCCTTATTATTTACTGGCTTATGAAAATTTCAAACCACTGTCAAGAATACCACTTAGCTATACTGGAAAAATAACTAGATACTATGTATATACCTCCTTAAAAAGTTTCATGCTTGGGTAAGTCAATCTGACTGATGAAGCACAGGGAGAACAAAAAGCAAAAAACATAAGCATCAACATTAAGAAAGTAAGAGGATAAATCTAACTCTCGGTCACACAGGCTTCCATATTCAAACATGGCAAATTTTTTTTTTTTTTTTGGGGGGGGGAATAGTGTGTTTTTCCAGGACCCATCAGCTCCATGTCAGGTCGTTGTTTTTCAATCTAGTTGTGGGGGGGCACAGCTCAGCTCCAAGTCAAGTCGCTCTTTTCAATCTAGTTGTGGGGGGCACAGCTCACTGGCCCAAGTGGGACTTGAACCGGTGACCTTGGTATTATAAGCACTGCGCTCTAACCACTGAGCGAACTGGCCACCCCAAACATGGCAAATTTTATATTTAATATATACACCCTGGCAATGATGTTTTTGGGGGGCAACTAAATAAAAAAAAATAAGGTCTTCAGACAAATTTTGAGATTCAGCCATCAAGAATATTTTGTCTAAGAGAATTATTCCACCTCCTTTTTTTTCTTACCATTTTGTAAAATGAGCCTAAAATACCAGAAAAACAAGAGCACACAACACTTATATAGCACATACTCTGTGCCAGCCACTGTTCTGAGCACTTTATTTTTATTCGTTTATTGTATGCACCTACCAGTGAGATCGGTACTATTTTAATAGCTTTTCACAGATGAAGAATATGAGGCACAGAGGGGTGTAAATGTCACAATTTAAATGGCAGAACAGGGATCTGAACTCAGGCATTTCGACTCCAGAATTAATGTTCTTAACCACTAAATATATTAATTCCCTAAGTAAAAAAGCTCTTGGAGTGGTTCTAAATTTTATAATAAAACAAATATTTACTATATTCAAAAAAATTTTGCCTCAATTTAAAAGTAAACAAACAACACTACCCAGAAAGTGAAGCATATATTTCTAGGTGTTTTTTTCCTTACTTATTCAGTTTGGCTCTCTAAGTACACCATTCCCCATTTTTGCAAACATTTTACTAAGAAGGCTTTGGAAATCATAGAATGATGAACTTCCATGAATATCTAATACCAACAACTAACCCTATTCAGAGTCTCTCTGCTCACCCTATGCCACATTATTTTGAAATAAATACCCAGCATCATAAATCATCTGTAAATATGTCTGTGTGTACTAAAAGATCAAGGTGTTTTAAAATGACCACAACACTGTTATCACAGCTAAAAATAAATGAATATTTAATATCAAATATCCAGTCAGTATTCAAATTTCCAAATATCTCTTAAATGTCACATTTTTAAGGATTTGTTTGAAATGGGATCCAAGTAAGAGTCTTAAATCGCTGAATCTATAGTGGTTTTCAATTTGGGCATGATTTGGCCCCTTAGGGGACAACTGACAATGTCTAGGTACAGACAGTTTAGATTCTCATGACTAGAGGGGTACTACTGCAATCGAGTGTGTAGAGGCCAGAGATGCTTCTAAACATCCTACAATGCATAGGACAGCCCTCCTACAACAAAGAATTAACCAGTTCAAAATGTCGACAGTGCCATGGTTGAGAAAGCCTGGTCTATAGGTTCCTCTTGGTTCTCTCTTTTTCATTTCTTGAAGCTTATTTATTAAAGAAATCAAGCAGCAAAATTTGTTGTAAAAATCTTTGTTTACACAGCTGGATTTTGCTGATTACAAACCCAGAGTGTCATTTGAAAGGTCCACTATTCTTTATTCCCTGTAAATTAATAGTTAGATCCAGAGACTTAATCAAATTCGGATATTGTGGGGTTTTTTTGTTTTTGCTTGCTTTGTTTATGTTTTTTTAAGATGTCAGAGGCAAGACTACTTCATAGATATTGTTGTATTCTTCCATCAGGAGGCACATTATATGTGGTTGTATTCTTTCATAGATGTTAGCAGATATTGATACTCAATGCCTAGATCCAATGGTTTATCAGGGGTTGCAAAATGGTAATATTTCAGTCTAATATCCTTTTTCATTTATTAATTAGAATATTTCTAACAACAACAAACTTCTCTTTGTCTATTATTTGGTTAACTAATTGTACAGTTTATATGAGAATATATTATTTCCTTTTATTTACCTTGTGAAAACGAGTTGCTGTTAGAATTCTCCAACAGTGATGAATTAGTTTTTCTTTTTGTAGTAGTCTTACAAATTCAAGGATTTAGATTGTATGTCAATTGATGTGTATCAACCCACTAAAGTTATTCTTATTGATACTCAAGTTTTCATATTTTTGTCCAGTGAGAGCATCTTCAAATTGGATCCTGAGACCTTATGACCCAATCCTAATGGTCTCTGATAGTTTGCTATCAAGAATGATAAAAATATTCCAAGCTCAGCCCCAGGCCTGGAATGAGACATTTCTCTAAGAAACTCTGGCTCCTTTCAGTGTGTTGCTGTCACTATTTTTGTTTTTAGTTCTGAAACATTTATTGTCTAATTTTCAAATATTTCTACTCTTTGCTTATTTGGTTTCTTCTCTCTTCTCCTGGTTTTTTCCTGTTCTTCATATCACTTAACTTTTAGATTTTTTATTTCTTAACCTCTCCTTTTCTTCTGGGAGAGCTCCCATAGTTAATTTGTTAATTCTTCTGCAGATTGATTTTAACAAATCTACTAAGCTTCTCTCTCTCTTATGCAGATTCTCTAGCACTGAGTTTGCAGGAAACAGTTAATGACTTAAGCTGTTTCTCTACCTTGTCCTTTTCATTTCTCAAAAGCATATATCTAAAAGTGTGTTTCATGTTAAAATTTTTTTTTTACTGATTTTCACTATAAAAATTTAAAGGCGATAGTTAGAATAAAAATCAACCATAATCACCTAGTAACATGTTATTTTTCTATAATCCCTTCAAGTTTGTCATTTTCATTTTTAAACTCTAATGAAAAAAATAATTTTTTTTTAATCTTGCAAAGTTTGCTTAAATGTTTATACTAAAGGTCTTCTTATATGGCTATTCTTCAAAATAATATGTGCTTAAACTAATATAAAGATGCTTAGTATAGTCCCTGGAAAGGGCTAAATAACTATCATATAATGGTATATCTCATTACTAAATCAAAATATAAACATAACCATTTTCTTCCTGCAGCACATTTCACTGGTTTCTAATTTTTGCAATTACTGCCAATGTAACAATATCTACATGTTAACTTCCCTAACTTTTATTTTCCTATGAAAAATTTCTGAAGTGAGATTCATAGGTCAAAGGGCACAAGTATTTTTCTAATAATTTCTACTAATTCAGTAATTATAAAGTAGCCTTTGGTTTTAATGTAGATTCCTTTGAATGTTAGCCATGTTAAATACTTTAAAGTATTTATTAAAAATTTCTTTTTGTATAATAAAGGCAATACAGTTTAACGGGTAACTGCTATTAGTTCAATGACATTTCATAATGCTTATCTTCACTATTAATTGTTCCTTAGTGACTACACAGGAATCATCTATTACTTTAGTTACATGTACTATTTTTGCTCTTTTAATAATACCTGGAGATCTATAACATTTTAAGATTGGATTAAAGAATATTTTAAAATACTTTAAATTTAGATTCTAGTTATACTAATGTAGTAATTTATTCGACTCTCATGTGTACCTTTTCTTTTCCTTGACTCAATTTGCCCTTTATTGTTAATATAAATTCAAAGGTTTTGATACTTTCATTTTCTTTTTCAGCTTACTTTAATTTTGTCAATAAAAAGAATTGTTTTGAATGATACTTCCAATAACTCATGATTTCATAGGCTGTTGAAATGTTACTTACTGAACAATGCCTTAGATGTAATATTTTTTAAATGCTGTTATAACATTAAATATTCGTGAAATTTGATGATTTTCATATTCTATAATGTTCAAATTCAAAACGTAGAAATATAACATATACATCAAACCAATATTGCAAGGGATGTGTGTCTCCAGTGAGAGAGACAGACAGACAGCGACTGACTCACCTTGCATTTCATTATAACTTCAGCTAATAATACCGCTGTTTACAGTGAATATATTATTTAGTACTTATTAAAGCAACTAGCTCCCAGTCCTCAGTCTGCTGCTAACTAATTACATGATTTTTGAAGAAGTCTTTTAACCTCTTTATTGCTAAACTGCATGGTGGAAGAAATGAGATTTAGACTTCATCTCAATAATCTCCTCTAGTTCTAAAATTCTAATGGTTTCTGTGCAAACCTATATTCTAAGATTCTTTTACATAAAGACCATTCCTTAAACTTCTAAATCTCAAGGCTACACTGCTATACACAGAAAAAGAACTTTTAAATAACCATTAGTTGACTGACTCTAAACAGATTTAACAAATAAAAAAATTGTCTGTGCACTATGGTAATAAGATATCATTTCTGAGGAAAAAGCATTTTTAATGCCTCATCATGCCCAATAAATGACAACTGTACCAACAGCAAAACATAAATATATGGAGAAATATACTCACCAATGTATCTAGGCCAACATGCTGCTTTCCCTTTTCTTGATGTGGCCCTAATACCAATTTCCCAGTAGAAAAAAGGGGTGTATCCAATGTTTTATATACTTTCAACTCACCATGCTCAATCGAAAATTGATATGTATCTCGTGGCCTTAAAAGATCTAAGAGGAAAATATTAATATAAATATAAAGCAATAGCAATGACATTGCTCTATCATGTAACATATACACTTATAATTATAATAGTTATTTCTAGATATAAACCTGCCTTAGATTGTTGACTCTGGAGCTCAAATACCAGAAATCAAATCCTGTCTTTGTCTTATAAGCTGTATAACTTTAGCCAAGTTACTTACCCTCTCTCCCTGTGCCTCCAACTACTTTCTTATAAAATGGGAAAATAATAGTTCATCTATGTTAGAGTTGTAAATATCAAATGAGTTAATTTATGTAAAGTATTTAAAACACTGACACAAAGTAAGCGTTAGGTAAGTCTTAG
The DNA here is from genome assembly GCF_004115265.2 of Rhinolophus ferrumequinum. NCBI lineage: Eukaryota > Metazoa > Chordata > Mammalia > Chiroptera > Rhinolophidae > Rhinolophus > Rhinolophus ferrumequinum. The sequence goes on from NC_046288.1 coordinate 26,642,382, forward strand.
CTATTAATATACTACAGTGTGATTAAAAAATACAGTGAATGTTTAAATTAAAAAAAAAATTATTACAGTAAAAGACACATTGCCATTAATCCCCCTCAAAATACTCCCCCTTGCTTCAGACACACTTATCCCATCGTTCTTGCCACTTTCTGAAGCAGTTCTGGGAGTCCTGTTTCATGGGTGTCTTAAGTTGTGCTGTTGTGGCTGCCTCGATGTCTTGAATTGATTCAAAACGTTTTCCTTTCATGGTCATTTTGACTTTGAGGTAAAGCCAGAAGTGACACGGTGCCAGATGCGGTGAACAAGGTGGATGAGGACACACCGTAATATTTTTATTTGACAGAAATTGCTGTACCAGATGTGATTTGTGACACGGAACATTGTCACGATGGAGGATGAAACCGTCTGCCTATTTCTCAGGCCATTTTCTATGCACGTTTCTCAAAAGCTCTAATAAGTTCACCGTAGTGTTCCTGGGTATAAACTCAGCTCACACAATTCCATCAAGGTCAAAAAACACAATTAAGATCACCTGGATGGCACTTGGCAGCAGCATTCACCGTATTTTTTTATCACACCTCATATAATGTCAATATTATTATTTCCACTATAGCTCAAATGAAAAACAAAAGTAGCTAAGAGATAAGAAAGAATTCTGTATCTTTAAAAAGTTTAATATAGTCCACAATATAAATTTATCATCATCATAGGTTCCTTTGCTTGTGCTTAACTGATTATTAAATAACAATTTATTTATTTATTTTTTTATTTATTTATTTAGGTAAAGGCTCTAAGTAAGCAGAGTTCTAACTGATGCGCACAAATTACTACCTCCCTTTTAAATTTCCCTTTTACTTACAAACGTTTCCAGTTCTGTAATTAATACATTCTTCTATCATCAGCTCCTGAATGTTTCCTTGAATATTTGGGGATGTTAGTAATCCCACAGTTTACAAGATACAGAAAATACACAGACTCAAGAAACAAACAAAAAGTGACGAACCCTTAACAACACAATTTGTCAAACCTGGTACAGTATAGCAATCTTTTGAATTAAGACACTACATTAAACAAAATTTTCTGTACTTCTACCTCTGCTACCAAATAAACGATCTGAATATAGAAATAACTTTTGTTAAGTCAAATGGAACCTATTTCACAGCCAAAATTTTAAGTGTGAATACTATTACTGTCTCTGTAGTTTAACCGACTTGTCCTCTTAGGATAAATAGTCCTTGATACTCACAGGCATAGTCATAACAGTTGTTAAGACATTTAAACATTTCCTATATATAAACATTGCCTGGTTGGTAAATACCTGATTTTCCCCTACTTACACCACACTATAGCAAATCCCTTGGGACCTCCCGTGGTCAACTAGATGCATGTTAAATATAGCAGGAGGCTTCTGGCACCTTTTGCTGGCCCTAAGGTTAAGCATTGTATTTGTTTGGCTGATTGATGCCCTTGCTAGTCATCCCCACAAAGGTTTCATGTCCCAGATACCATTACCGGCATTTCACAGCCAAGGTTACCTAAATCCTGCCCATGTTCCCTTCCTGGTCTCCTAGTAAGAGTGCATCCTGGTGTCTGCCAACTAACTTGCTATAATTCCCCATAAACAACCCTTGTCACCCACCATGTGTCCTCCTGGTCAAAGGAGGCCTAGACCCTGTTATAGGAGGCAACACTCCTGATGGCAGCACTTACATCCCAGAGGATAAATGCATGGTGCTATATATGTCCCCTGCCTGAAAGTTGTTTGCCATCAATGCTCTCCCAGAATAGTACTTTTATAGGCTGCTTATTGGAATTAGACCCACTACAGGATTTTGGCTCTTAAAGAGCTAGAAAGAGACAGCAGACAAGCCAGTCATCAAACCAGCAGTTTGTCCTTACTGGCTGTTAAATTAAGCATTTTCAATATCATCCCTGGTCTTACCCATGAGAACCATTTTTCTTGTTTCTGGGTCCTTAACTCTCGTTGGCTGCAAAGGATCTCCCAGAGGTATATTCAGATTTACCACTAATTTATTCTCTGCAAAAGAAATACAACTGATGAGTGGGAACACACAATGCAATATATAAATGTTGTTATTACAGAACAGTACACTTATATACAGAACTGTACACTTATATACAGAACTGAAACCTATATAATTTTGTTAACCAATGTCAGCCCAATAAATTATAAAATATGACTGATATACAAACTGCTTAAAGTTACTTTCAATTAAAAAAAATCTAATATGAAATACAACTATGGACAAGTTGTAAAGGAAAATTACCGGAGGCATAAAAATCTCTTCCTATTTATAAATTACCACTCCGATAAACAATAACCCCAAAACCACAAAAATTTAATATAGAAACAAAACATCCTAAATTTCTTATTTCTGTAAGCCTATTATAACATGACAACTCTGAAACTCTTGTATCATCAAGAAGTTAAATGTTTTGCATATTCTCTAAGAGAGCTAGATGTATGTACTACACTTTAGAAAGAATTCACCAAAAAGAGTGTTTTAACCATTGTTGGGCATAAAAGAGAGAAGCTTCATTTGACAGGCCAACTTACTCACGTGGAGATGTTTTATACTATGCTTTTAGTCACTTTTGCTTTTAAGAATAAACTGAGTTTGGACTTCTAGTCAAGAAGGCAAAGTATGGAACTGCTGTGCTCACCACCCGCCATCCATACATCAAAATTACAACTAAATTATGGAACAACGCACCCTGGAGAACCACCTGAAGACTAGCTGAACAGAACGCCTATAATGAAGGATATAAACAAACCACATGAAAACTGGTAGAAGGAACAGAGACGCGAAGGAGCTAGTCTCATAACCACAGGTGGCAGTTCAGAATCGGGAGGGATATCTTGGCTGCAGAGGTTCCCCACTGAGGACCAAGGGGTCCCAGCCACACGCTGAGATCCCTAGTCCGGAGCACCAGTGCCCAGAAGAGTCCCCACAACATCTGGCTGTGAATGAAAATCAGCAGGGATTCTGTCTGGGTAAGATTGAGGGCTGCTGGAGACGCACGCATCCTCTTAAAAATCCCAACCACAGAGTCACTCACTCACAAACACTGGCCCTAAGCTCCGGAAAAAAGACAGCAGCACAAAAAGGGCCAGGGACATACCATCTGGCTTCCAAGTGAGGGGCAGCTGTATCAGGGAAAGAAGTACTAGCAGGTACCATTGTTCCCTTGTTGAGACCTCCCCACACAGCTTGCAGGTGCAGGCAGGCACCAATTTTGCATCCCCCTTAACGTGGCTGACACCACTCACCACCCTGGTGATTCCGCGAACCTACTCTACTGAACACACACACCTGACCTGAACTTCTTTCAGCAGCTGTTCCATATAAGCAGCTGGCCTCAGCCCATGCTATGAACTTTCCTAAAATTTCTCAAAGGTTCACAAACCCCAAAATAAGCAACAGCTTGCCTCAGCATGTCCTGTATCTCTTGCTAAGTGGCCCCAAATCCAGCACTAGTGGCAGCCAGCCTCAGTGTGCAGCAGACCCTCTGCCAGGCACCTCCAAGCCCAGCACAGGCAGCTAACAACCACAGATCACTTTGTAGTTCCTAGCAGGTGGCCTCGAGCCGGGTACAGGCAACAACTGATTTAAGCCTGCACCGGAGAGTTTCAAAAGAGGCCCCAAAACCAACACACCTTGTAGCAGTTTCAGACCACACCAAAGCATTACCCAGTTGGCTCCACAAATAACATGCCCAAACACTGGATTAAAGGCACTAAAACTAAAGAAAGTCATCAAGATAGAAGAGAGGAGAGCAAGAGAGTAAGACACAGAGAAGAACTACAAAAACAAACAGAAAACAATTGATAAAATGGCAATAATTACATACCTATCGCTAATTACCTTAATATAAGTAAATGAAATGCTCTAAGCAAAAGACATAGAATGGCTGACTGTATAAGAAAACAAGACCCATACATATGCTGCCTACAAGAGACCCACTTCAGATTGAAAGACACACTGACTGAAAGTAAAGGGATGGAAAAATACATATTTCATGCAGATGGGAATGAAAAGAAAGCTGGGATAGCAATGCTTATCAGACAAAACAGACTTTAAAACAAAAGCTCTAACAAGAGACAAAGAAGGTATTTCACAATGATAAAGGGATCAATCCAACAAGAGAATATAACCCTTGCAAACATTTACACACCCTATGTAGGAGCACTTAAACATATAAAGCAAATATTGACAGAAAGTGAGAGATCAACAGTAATACAGTAATAGTTGGGGCCTTATATAAATGGATACATCATCCATTTAGATCACCCAGACAGAAAATCAACAAGGAACGAATAGCCCTAAATGACACACTACACCATATGGATTTAGTATTCGAATTCCTAGCCACAGCAATCAAACAAGAAAAACAAATAAAAGGTATCCAAATTGGACAGGAAGAAGTAAAACTGTCATTATTTGCAAATGACATGATACTACACGTAGAGAACCCACCCTGTAAGTTCTACCAAAAAACTATTAGAACTGATAACTGAATTCATTCAAGTGGCAGGATACCAAATTAATCTTCAGAAATCGGTTGCATCTTTATACACCAGTAACAAACTATCAAAAATAAAAATTAAGAAAACAATCCCATTAAAAATTACATCAAAAAATAAAATAAAATACCTAGGAATAAATTTAACAAAGGAGGTAAAAGACTTGTACTTGGAAAACTATAAGCACTGAAGGAAAAAATTGAGGAAGATACCAATAAATGGATGCATAAACTGTGCTCATAGATCAGAAGAATTAACACCGTTAAAATATCCATACTACCCAAAGCAATCTACAGATTCAATGCAATCCCTATCAAAATACCAATGGTGTTTTTCACAGAAGTAGAACAAATAATCCTAAAATTTATATGGAACCACAAAAGACCCCAAATAGCAAAAGCAATCTTGAGGAAGAAGAACAAAGTTGAAGGTACCACACTACTTGATATCAAACTGTTCGTCAAGGTTATAGTAATCAAAACAGCATGGTACTGACATAAAAACAGACACAGAATAAAGAGCCCAGAAATAAATCCACCACCTGTATGGTCAATTAATATATGACAAAAGAGACAAGAATATGCAATGGATAAAAGACAGTCTCTTCAATAAATGGTGCTGGGAAAACTAGACAGACACATGCAAAAAATGAAACTACTTAGATGACATACAACAATAAACTTACATCACATACAACAATAAACTCAAAATGTATTAAAAACTTAAATGTAAGACCCCAAACCATAGAACTCCTAGGAGAAAATACAGGCAGTAAACTCTCTAACATTGCTCTTAGTGATATTTTTTGGATACATCTACTCGGGCAAGTGAAACAAAAGAAAAAATAAACAAATGGAACTACAACAAACTAAAGAGTTTTTGCACAGCAAAGGAAACCATCAACAAAACGAAAAGACAATCTACTGAACTGGAGAAGATACATCTGCCAATGATACACCTGATAACGTTAATATCCCAAATATATAAAGAAGTCATACAGCTTAACAACAAACAATAAACTATCTAATTAAAAAATGGGCAGAGGACTTGAATATACATTTCTCCAAAGAGGACATACAGATGGCCAAGAGAAATATGAAAAGATCCTTAATGTCACTAATTATCAGAGAAATGCAAATTAAAACCACAATGAGGTATCACCTCACACCTGTCCGAATGGCTATCATCATAAAATCAACAAATATGTTGGCAAGGATGTGGAGAAAGGGAACCCTTGTGCACTGTTAGTGGGATTGCAAATTGGTATAGCTACTTTGGAAAATAGTATAGAGGCTCCTTAAAAAATTATAAATAGAACTACCTTAGGACCCAGCAATTCCACTTCTGGGTATTTATCCAAAGAAATCCAAAACACTAGTTCAAAAAAATATACATCCCTATGTTCATTGCAGCATTATTTACAACAGCCAAGATATGGAAGCAACCAAAAGGTCCACTGATAGACGAATGGATAAAGATATGGTACAAATATAATGGACTATTATTCAGCTATTAAAAAGAAAGAACTCTTGCTGTTTGTGACAGCATGGATGGATCAAGAGGGCATTACGTTAAGAGAAATAAGTCAGACAGAGAAAGATAAATACCATATGATTTCACTTATAATGTAGAATCTAAAAAACAAAATAAACAGAAACAGATTCATAGATACAGAGAACAAACTGACAGTTGCCACATGGGAAGGTTGTTGGGGGCTGGGTGAAAAAGGTGAAGGGATTAAGAAGAACAAATTGGCAGCTACAAAAAAGTCACGGAGATGTAAAGTACAGCATAGGGAATATAGTCAATAATATTGTAATAACTATGTGTGGTGCCAGATGGGTGCTAGACTTATCGGGGTGATCTCTTCTTAAGTTATATAAATGTCTAACCATGATGCTGTACACCTGAAATTAATACATTATAATACTGAATATCAACTGAAAGTTATTGAAAAATAAATTTAAAAATTAAAAAAAATAAAACCAGTTTACCTTCACAATTTCAGGAAAAAGTGGACATTAAAAAGTGAATAATGCAATATATAGATGATGTATTATAGAACTGTGTACTTATAACCTACAATGTTACTAACCAATGTCACCCCATAAATTTTAATAAAAATTTTTTTAAAAGAGTGAATTTACCCTAATGTATCACATCTGAAGTTTTCAGAGGTAAATTTGCAAAGAGCTACTTCTCAAAGCACTGTTATTTATAATAAAATCTAAAAGTTACTTTCAGGAATAAGTTCATACTTCTTTCATCGTTATCAAGACAGATCCTTTTCCTATTAACTATTTTGTTGATTTTTTTCATTTCTCCTTTTGCCTTCCTTTTAGATGGTATTGAGTCTGGGGACAGTATTCCACCAATCACAAATCCTCCTGAAATTTAACAACAAAAAAGATAAAAGCATCATACTGGGGAAGTGAAAACTTTGAAACAGAATTCTTTAAATTAATAAAACAATTTCAAAGTATAAAGAACACACTATTATTACTATATTCTACAGCTAGTAATTCAAATAACACAAATACCAACCAATTTCACTAATGTCTCTACTATCCTACACCTAGAAGCACTGATGAAATATGATTGAATGACCTCTGTTGCTTGAAATCAACAGGCATCATTGAAGGCTTAAAACAAACAAACAAGAGGCCAGCAATGAACTATTTATAGTAATCCACATGTGAGTTTAGTTCTTAAACTTAGATATATCCATCTATCCATCAATGAAAGGAAATAATTTCAAGATAACAATGACTATAATTTCTTGCCCACCCTCTACCATTTCTGTAGAAATATATGAAGAGAACAGGGTGGAGAAAAATAATGGGAATACTTAATCTTTGCCAGTTATAATTTTCTCATGTTCTGATTTAATGCTTAATTTTATGTAATTAGAAACCTTGTTATATAGAAATAGTAGCACCCTAAAAAAGCACACACCACTTCAAATTATTACCAAAAAGAAAATGAAATCAACATCTCTATAGTTATCAGATTTGAGTCTTGTCACAATTTGGGGGGGACGATGATTAAACGAGGAAATGCATGCAAATATGTAGGACAGCACTTTGCACATAATATACATAAATAAACCGTAGCAATCCTCATGATCATTTTTCATTGTTAGACATTAAAGCATACATTTTACCTGATGGCCTTCCTTGATAATCTACTCGCTCCCCTCGCCAGTATTCCAAAGGTTTCAATCGTATTCTCTTGGTCCTGCGCACATTTGGTGTGTTGGAGGGCAATACTGCAAAACAATATTCGACAAAAATGTACACATATAAATGTTTAGCTGGATGATACTTTGCAGCAGAAAGATTGATATTACCTTCTGGAACACTAATAATGTTTCTGTACAAAACGCTAGAAGAACAAATTTTAAGACATATTTATGTTAATAATTAAAGAAATGTCAATGAAAAACTGGGCTTCTAGCTTGGCAAATATTTAAAAACTTGATAATACATTATGTTAATGATGTTAAAGGTACACAGGACCTCTCATATATTCTAAATAGAAATGTAAAGTGAAGACAATTTGACAATACTTATAATACTGACTCAGAAATTAAAATGACTAGAAAATGAGTTTACAATAATTTTCACAAAAATGGACAAAACTATAGGTACAAGAACATTCATAGTAATACTGTTTATAACAGAAACAGAAAACAAAAATTAAATTGAAAACCATCTAAATGCTCCATAATAGGAAATCTATATATTGGGGGTAATCATGTGTGCATACGTTTGTATGTAAAACACACATATGTACTCATTTTATTTCAACAATGCAAAGTTATATATACTAAGTTGAGTTTATTGCCTATATAATCAAATTCCTATGTTCTTATTTTTTGTTTGCTAGAGCTGTCCAATTCTAAAAATAGCTTATCGAAATCTCCCATTCTAACTGTATTGTTTAAATGAAAATCTCCTTTGCTTTATCTTACACATTTTAGTTGCTGGTTGCTTGGTGCATAAGAGTTTATGATTTTTCTATCTTCATAAAGTGTTCATGTCATCATTACATGTCCTTTTTAATCCTGTTCAGCACTTAAATTCCACTTTGCCTAATATTAACATTGCACTACTATTTTATTTGTATTTATTTATATTTATTTATGTGTATATAATAATATACATATTAGACACTATCTAGCAGCACAGAGAAATTTTCCTTGGTGACTTTGAAGAAGCAAGCTGCCATACTGTGACGGGGTCTATGGAGACAGTCATGCAGCAAGGAACTACAGGTGGCTCCAGAAGGTGAAAATAGTGGCCAATTGCTGACAGAAAACAGGCACCTCAGTCCTACAGTTTCAAGGAACTAAAGTGTGCTAACAATCACATGAGCTTGGAAAAGGACCCTGAGCCTCAGATGAGACCACAGCCCAGGCTAACACTTTTGAATACAGCATATGAAACCCTTGAACAGAGGACCCAGCCAATCTATGCCTGGGTTCTTACCCACAGAAAGCATGGGATAATAAACATGAGTTGTCTAAGCGACTAAGTGTGTGGTAATTTAGTACACAGCGATAGAAAACAAAGATACATTATCTAAATTTAACCAAATATATTTCTAGAATCATTCAGTACCATTGCTTCCTCTCTTTGGACTCAGTTCTGTTTTATATATTTGGTTAGAATATGTAACATGAGTATTTTACGTGGAAGATACTAAAGTGAATCTTACATTATCTGAAAAATAAATTTGATTATCAGAAAGAAAAATACTTTGGGGAGATGTAAGATTATTGGATTGTAATACATTTCTGAAAGTAGGCTATCGATATTATTTTATTCTTCCAGTGTTAACACAGATAAACAGTGGTAGTTATTTAACTTTTACATTCTCTCTGGAAACTTCCCTCTATCCTGAAACTTTAGGAATTTTAGTCATTATGTCTAGAGGTATATCTTTTTCAATAATTATGAGTGGTAGTTGGTAAACTCAATCAAACTGCAAATTTAAGCCTATCTTTAATCCAGGGAAGTTTACTTTAACTATTTTCTCTCATCCATTTCTTTTTTCTGGAAATCCTATTATTTGCATATTTTGTCTGCTCTCTCCATGTTATTTCCATTAGATATCTTTTTTCCTCATGCTTTCCATTTTCTGTATTTCTGCTCTGAGGAATACAGGAATTCCATGTCAACATCAGCTACTAACTGAACTCTCAACAGTGACTATCTCTCAGTTCATTTGCTAACTTTTTAAACTAAAAAATTATGACATTTTAGTACCAGAAAGTCTTCAATGCTATAACAATCTCTGAAAGTGCTCATGTTTCTTCTGTTACACTTGTTATCCATCTACCACAAAAGTTATAGCTCATCAGAAGCTGACTACTATTCTTAATGCATAATGCTTGATTTTCCTCTCTGGTTGCTGGACGCCCTGTTCAGGGACGTTTTGCTTCTCTTTGCCTACTCCTGACTCTTCATCATTCCACTCAAAGACAAACATTAAGCACTGCAAAGTATAGCAGCAGTCTTTCTTCAGAGGGCTGGCAAAACATTGAGATGTGAGTTTGTGGTTGAAGCCATTAGAGAAAGCTTTACTCCTACTGGTTCTCTTCAGGTACAATAAGCACAGGAGCATCCACAGCCCCAAGTATAGGGAGAAACATAAAAAGCCACTCCAGTCCCACAAGGTGTTAGGTCCTTTGAATCCTGATCTGCAAATATCTCTTTGGGAACCATGGAGTTTTAATCCTCACATGGGCCTCTAGGTGGGTGCCCCAGCACCCAGCTTACTACTTACCTATCCTACTGTCATGCAGGGTGTCTGGCGGAGTCTCTGGTCCTGCTCCCCACATGAGAATGCATGAGGCCAAAAGGAACACCCACGGAGCTATAGATAGGGGAGTCATACCACTATATTCCCGCTAGTGGCTGGGTTGGAGACACAGGAAGCAGAAGCCACACTGTCTGCAACCTGCCGTCCACTTCTCTGCAATCCGAAACCCGCACTCCGCCGTGCTAACTGAAATCTGTTCTCGCTAGCTCAGTCACCATCTTCTTGCTAGACCCCCATTTGCTGCTAGCATAGCCACAGTAGTTATATTAATGGCCAATGGCTCACTGGTTACAGCTGACGGCCAACTAGCCACAGCTGATGGCCATCTAATCACAGTTGATGGCCATTTACTACCTGAGCCAGCACCTTTCCACGTGAGGCCGAGAGCCTGGGAACTGCACTATCTGGTTCTGTCCCCACACCTACTTATTATTTTGTTTAAGAATGAAGTGAATCAAAATGGGAGGAAAAGTTGTCATGGATACCATCTACCTAGAAGCTAGAAATTATAGAATTCTCCGTCCTACATGCTTAACCTATATGGGATCATGCTACTTACTATGGGAGAAAGAGTGAGGGCTACAGGATTGATTAGTGGATAACAAAGAAACTCCGTGGCCTGTGATGTTTTACCATGAAATTCATAAAAAATAAATACATAGTTTTAATGTATGTGCCAATTAATTCAAATAGTATTTGTCCCTGCTAGAGAAAAATTAAGTTATATTTAGAAACAGAGGTTTTATAATATGAAAACATTAAAAGACAGAAACAATTTTACCTAATTTGTGATGTACTTTGTCCTCTCGTGTTATTTTAGATCTTGTTACTCGTGAGTCATCTGCAAAACACAAAAGGTAATATCCTGAACTATGACTAATTCCATGTTGAGTTAAAGTGTATTACTTGGTCAACCTCAGTATAAGTATATTAAACAAAAACTTGACCTGACAATGCATTTTATTTCTCCTTCTGCTTTTCACTGTTGAGGAATAAAGAAGTATAATGAAAAACAGTACAACATCTCTCTAGATTCTGGTACAATGAATATATCTAAAGAACATAGTAGTTAAAAATAAAAAACAGGGGCGGCCAGATGACTCAGTTGGTTAGAGCGCAAGCTCTGAACAACAGGGTTCACTGTTTGATTCCCACATGGGCCAGAGTGAGCTGCGCCCTCCATAACTAGATTGAAGACAACAAGCTGCTGCTGACCTTCCAGAGGGCAGCCGGATGGCTCAGTTGGTTAGAGCGTGAGCTCTCAACAACAAGGTTGCCTGTTCCATTCCCGCATGGGATGGTGGGCTGCGCCCCCTGCAACTAAAGACTGAAAACAGCGACTGGACTTGGAGCTGATGGGCCCTGGAAAAACACAGTTCACCAATATTCCCCAATAAAATTTATTTAAAAAAAAAAATTCTGGAACTCGTTTAAAAATAAATATTTTTATTTTTAAAATAAAAAATAAAAAACAAACAGGTTTCCTATTGCTTGTGGACTTCAGGTGAAATAAGCCATTGGGCAGATAAAAATGCAGGGTGTGATAATTAACAAATAATATGCTAATAACATAATCTATAATCTTTAAAGTTCTAAAATAGTACAACTGTACTGAATTTAGCAGTGTGCTAAGTAGATAAGGGCTCTCAACTTTAGTGTGGTCAGTAGCATCTAAACACAGCTGCCACCAATTCTTTCCTTTCCTATGCCCAAATGTTCTATATCGAGAGATGGAGTCTAATTCCCTTCTTGAATTTCTACTGGCCATGATTTTCTTGACTAACAGAAGGCAGCACAAATGATGTTCTGGGACTTCAAAGGCTAAGTCCTAAGAAGATATGCAGTTTCCACCTTGGTCTATTACAACTTCATTCTGGGGACAGCTACCATATATGAAGATTCACTACCCCAAGACTGCCACGCTGTGAGAAAACCCATCCTAACTACATGGAAAGGGCATGTGGAGGAAAAGAGATGCCTGGCCAGCCCCCAACTATTCCAGTCACCCTGACTGGGTGCCAAATATGCAAGTGAAGAAGTCACCTTGGACTCGAACTTCCAGCTCAATCAAGCTGTCAAATTACTGCAACCCCAGTAGCTTGCATCTAACTATAATACAAATGCGTGAAAGAGCAAGTGAGAACTGCCCAGCTAAGCCAAGTTACCCCATAGAACCATGAGAGATAAAAAACGATTGTATTAAAAGCCATTAAGTTTTGGGTGGTTAGTTATACAGCAATGCATAACTGGAACACTTAAAGTCCATGAACCACCTAAAATTTTTCATACAATTTTGTATATAATATGTATTTCCTTAAAAGTAGGTCTAAGCTTTCATTATATATTCTCATATGAGTCCATGATAGCAAGATAGCAAGAGATTGTTAATGACTGAATTAGATACTTTATAAAATTGCTAGTTTGGAAGAAACTTTAGTGATCATAAAATCTAATTTCCCGGTCCAGAACAGCCAAATCTATAGAGATCAAAAGCAGATTAGTGGCTACCTAGGCATGGGGGGGTGGGGATTGAGAGAATAGAAGGTGCCTGCTAAAGAATATTAAGTTTCTTTTTGGGGGGGGGGGGGTAAGTAATGAAAATGTTCTAAAATTTATTGTGGTGATCGTAACACACCATTGAATTATATACTATAAATAGTTTAATTACATGGTATGTAAAGTATATCTCAACAAATCTGTCACACAAAAAAATCCAATTTCTCATTCAATCCCCACTAGAACAAGTAGAAGGCTAGTTTCTGCTTGAAAATTTTCCCACAGCAGAGAGCTTTGGAGGCAGCTGGTGGGGTCAGAGAAGGAACAAAGCAAATAAGTAAATATACTGAGGATAACGGGAGCCAGGTTTCTCACTATCTGAGAAGGATTTTATAAAAATGGAAAAGGGAAAGTCGAAGGTACTGGACTGGAATTGGACATATTGATATGGACTCATGATTTCTAAATAAAAATACAGAAATAGATATAGATGCTTGTGTATGTATAGTGTAGATATGTGTGTGTGTGTAGTATGTATTTTGTATCTTAATCCACTAAAAAAACCTAGGAGCAAATGATATCCCAGCAACAATAAGCACACCAAGGACTTAGATCTGAGCATCTAAATGCCATCCTCCACTAGAAAGTAACTGGTTCCTTAAGAAAAATAATTGACTCCAGAGTTGAGGCAGGGATCCTAGAACATCTTATGCTGAAAAATGAAAGAGTATTCAAAACATGATAGAAACATGACGAAAGGACACAGGGACCAGTTGAAAGGACATCTACTGGCCAAATAAGGCCTAGTTTATCAGAATAAGTGATAAAGATTACAACCCATCGAATAAAATAGAAACCCAGTAGTTGTCCATAATATGAGTAGATGAATAATGAATAAAGAAGAAGGGGTAAGAAAAACAATTTCTTATAGAAAGCTAACAAAATAATTAGGGAAATAGGAAATAATTTGGCATCATCATTAGTGGCTGATAATTCAGGTGGGAGCCTTTAACAGATGCTAAGATTGGTGTGGAGGTTTGAAAAGGAACGTGTTACTGAAACAGCATCGGGATATCACTCCACAAACAATCGATTATGAAAGAGAAAAACTGTACCTTTAATGCAGAGAAACCTGGCAATAACTTGAACGGTGATGAAGACTAACATCACCAGTAGGAGATGGGTCAGTACTGTGCGCCTCCTAACGTGATGCACACAGATCACAGCACCACTTCTGCACTGTTTCTGTCACATGTGCATGGCTAGCATCTGATCGAGAGGAAACATTAGAGACCTAGGTTGAAGGTCATCCTAAAGAATGAAAAGCTTGTACTTTCTAAAAAAATGTAAAGGTCAGAAAAGTTAGAAAAAGCCTAAGGAACTGTTCCTTATTGAAGGAAACTGCAGGAACAGGAGGGCTAAATGACATCCATGATCCTGGATTGGATCTTGAACCACAGAGAAAAAGGAACACTGATGGAACTGCTGGTGAAACCTGCTGCATATCAGTGAAGGAATATCGTTAAGCCCTCACTTAAGGTGGTAGATAAGGTCTTGGAAACTGTGACTTGAAGTGAAACAACATAGAAGGAAATGAATTTTACCCTAGGCTAATTGATATAAATAAGAATTAAGTTCCTATATCATATTTCTGATCATGAAAACCAAATCCACAAACATCTAAATTAAGACCCAAAACACTTCCAATATTAAACACTGATAAATATTAGCTATACATAACAGTTAGGAAAGATTAATGAAAACAAGTAAGATCATTCTTTTCCAACCCATTTGTGCCAGTGCAGGGTCGCACATGGCTGGAGCCTATCCTGGACACTCAGGACTCAAGGTGAGAACCAACCCTGGGCAGGATGTCCTTGCAGCATTGGGCCACTCACACACCCCCACACACATGCAGACTGGGAAATTTTAAACATGCTAAGTCACCTAGTATGCACATCTTTAGGATGTGGGAGGAAACCAGAGTACCTGGAGAAAACCCATGCAGATATGGGGAGAACATGCAAACTCCACACAGACAGTGGCCCAGGTCGGGCATCGATTTTTTTTCTTATGAACATTGTAACAAAACAACATTGAATGAAACAGTATTATTCAAGGACCTGGTGTACTATAGTGTTATATTAATGCCGACTTCCTGACTTGGATGTTTGAAGGGTGATTCAGTTCTTGTCTTGCATTGTGTCTGCACATACTCACACATAGTATGTCTGCAATTCATTTTCAAATAGTTCAAAAGAGGCTAATGATAATTAATATGTATAAACATATGTAGGGGAGACAGGGAAGGAGATGAAACAAATGTTAACTGTGGAATATGGATGAAGACGATATAGGATTTCTGGGCAAGTTTAAAAGTATTTCAAAAAAAAATTTTTTTAAAAAAGCAACAGACAAAACTCCTGAATTAAAGAATAAAAGAACTAAAGAATCCTAGTAAGCATGGGGATGGAAGAAAACAGGCTATCGACAAAGGAAAAAACAAATAAGACTACCTTCAAATTTCTACTCATTAGCATTAGCTATCACGAGGTAAAAGAGCAATAGCTAGATAGTTTAAAGGAAAAAAGATGACTCAAGATTATTTTTACTATTCAACTAGTTGTTCAATTGTGTTGAAAAATTCCTGAGTTCTTGCTAGCATATGTGAGAATATCTACCAACTTTACAAAGAGGTATCAAGCATAACTGTTATGAAAATAAGTGTAAATGTGTTAAACATTAAAGAAAAAAATACCAACAAAGCAAGTTAAAAATAAAAATCCAATCGTGCTATTATTCCTAAGCCACTTTGTTTTAGTTCTATAAGAAAGTTTAAGTAAAAGGGTGAACAAAAGTCTAAGATACAACAACAAACCAAAGAAAGCAAAGATCACAATGTTAACATTAGACAAAACAGACTGTAAGGGAAAAGCATTGTTAAGTGCAACATGAAGAGCGCCATGAAGACGAAAGCATGTACATTCCATAGGAAGGAGCACATATGCTCAAAAACGACACTGAAACATACATCGCAAACTGCAGTAAATAGATGGAGAAACAGACCACTGCAGCGGAAAACACTTCACAGACTTCACAAATCAAATGTAAGGACACAAAGGATCAGAATAATATAAAATGGTAACATGTCCAAATCTAAAATCCTATTCTTTTCCCCAAAATCTGCTCCTTCCCTAGTAGTCTCTAAATCAAGCAATGACACCACCATTCTTTCAGGTGCTCAGGCCAAAAACTATCCCTGGATACCTCTCTTTCTCTTATACCCTACATCCCATCCATCCCAATCCTGTTGACTCTACCTTCAAAAACACCTAAAATCCTCCTACTGCTCCCCACATTCCACTGCTACCACTCGAGTACAAGCGACCACCCCTCACTGGGATTATTAATGTCTCATCAATTGATCTTAATGCTTCAACCGTACACCAGCCCCCTCAAACTCATCAGTCCATCCCTAACACAACAGCCACAGTGATTCTGTTTGGCACACAGAGCCATCATGCCTCTCCTCTGCTCAAAACCCTCCAATGGCTTCCCATCTTTCTTAGTAAAGGCCCAAAATCCTTGCAACAGCATTTAACATCATCTGTGATCTTTCATTCTTGTTACCTTATGATATCATCTCCTACTACTCTATCCATCTCTTCCTCTGCTCCAGCCCTCCTGGTCTCCTTGGTGTTTCTCCACCAGAACAGACTCTTTACCACATCAGAACTCTGCCCCAGATCTTCCTTCTGCCTGGGGCACTATTTCCCCATACAGCTACAGCATTTGCACTCTCACCTCTTTCATATCTTTGCTCAAATAATCACTTCCTCAGTGAGGCCTTCTCTGCCCATCTACCTAAAAATGTAGCCCCCATTTCTCACTCTAAAATCCCTGCTTTATTTTTCTACTCTCAATATCCAACAAATCATAAATTCTGCTATCTTTTTTTATTGTCCTGGCCTCGCAGAAATTAAGCTCCACGAGGGCAGAAATTTTTGTCAGTTTTGTTCACTATCATATTCCTAGTTCCTAGAATACATAGTAAGTATTCCATAATATTCCATAAACATTTATAAGTTCCATAAATATTCAAAGTACATTCCAAAACATATATCCATTTACATTATCAACAAGATAATGAGAGGATATATATTTTAAAATACATTATCTATAAACAAAAAATACTTTTCTCTTTGTCAAGGACCCATGGAAGAACTTCAAAATTCTTCCATGAATTTTATGTGATCTACGCATACTTTAGAACACAAAGAAAACCTTAATAAATTCAAAGAATACGTACTACAGGCCAAAGTTCCCTAGAATAATGAAATGAAACTAGAAATTATTAACACAAAGCAAAACAAAACAAAGCACATCGTAAAATAAAAGCTAATATTAACATTTAACATATACCAGGTATTAAACTAAGCAAGGAATTATTCATCCTTATGTCAATTTGTGGTATTGGAATTTATATCACCATTTTATAAATAAGGAAGCTGAAGCTAAGAACACTGAAATTTCTTACTCAAGTTAATATAGCTAATAAGTAGTAGAGCTGGCTTCAATCCCAGATTCCTGACTCTGGAGACTAGGTTCTTGACAGATGTACTTCCAAATAACTCCCGGGTCAAAGAAAAAGCACTATAATTTAGAGTACACTAGAAGAAGAAACTGCATTGAAAAGAAAAAAAAATCCTATAAAATTAAGCCAAAATTATACTCAGGAATATTCACTGCTTTTTTTTCACCAGATAAAAAGTAGAAAAATAAATATAGAAAACATTCAACTTAGAAGAGAAAAATAAGAAAATACATCTAAACACAAAGAGAAAAAAGAATTTAAAAAGAAAAGTAATTGGTGAATTAAGGAAAAAAACATTATAACAGATTATATTCCAAGCACATATTCTTTAAGGGCATAAGAAAATTATAAAACTCTCCATAAAGATGTATTTTTAAAACTTTATTATGGAACGTTTCAAACATATTCAAAACAGGGAAAATAGTATAATGAACCTGTTTCAACCATTACTCAGCTCTAGAAATCAATACATGACTAATTTTGCTTCATTTATACCCTTACCAACATTTTTAAATACTGGAAGTAGTAGATATCTTAAGTGCCAATTATTTGATTATGTCCTACTTGAAAGAAAGGATTGTCATTCATCTCTCTCATTCTTTCTGTCTCTCTCCTCCCTCCTTCAATCTCTCCTCTAGGTTTAAGGTCTTATAAATCTCTAATAGAGTTCGGCTCTTAAGTGTAAGTATTCAACATACATTTGCCATTGGTTATAATTTAAATAAAACATCACATACCTAACTCCATACCCATAATGCCATAAACATCAAGACAGTAGAAAATAAACAATAACTTACCTGAACTTTGCTGAATTTCCTCATCATCTACATCAGAATTATTCTTTTCAGACATTAAATAATTCTCGAGCCTAAAAGGTCCACTTAAGAAAAAAAAAGTAAACCATAAAATTTGTGCTTTTATAATGCATATATCTAATTATCTATCTCAATGGTCATTTTTCTCCAAAACTAACAAAGGCTTTTTTTCCTTATAAAACCAACAGCAATGTTATGTCACTAAGAATATAGTTACTTGCTGTACAAAATAAAGAATATACAATTTAATTCTATAACTGACTGTCAAACATGATAAAAACTTTATTTTATAATCTTTTAAACTAACTCACGGATCAGAGTTATGAATTTAAGTCAAATCAAATAACATTCTTTAATAAAAATCAAATTGTAAGAAATTAGAAATCAGCTTAATTTTTTTAAAAAAAATACCACAATCAAATGGAACTTAAAATATAGTCCAGAAATTGTTCAGAGGTGATTCAGCTTATCTCAGTCCTAGATCCCTTTCCTCCTATTATGAACCTATTAAAGGCCTAGTAATCCTAACCCAGCAAATAGTGGACAAAGAAATCTTAGCCATCCATTAGTGTGAGAAACGGCTATAATTTACCATTCCTTCATTTTTTAAGTGTGTGTGTGTGTGTATGACTTCAGGTATTAAAAAAGTAGATTAATTTGGTTTGCTCACCAAGTGTGTCTGCTTTAAACATATAGCCACAAATTCTTAGATATTGTTCCTTTCAAGAGGTAGGGTCGAGTTCGACCCTCTCCATGAATGTGGTCTGTACTTAGTGACTTGTTTCTAATGAATTAAGTGGAAGTGACAGTGTGCAACTTCAGGGACCAGGTCATTGAAAGGCACTATGATGTCCACTGTAGTCACCTTCTCTTAGATCACTTGCTTTGTGAAGAACCAGCTGCCATATTGAACAGCCCTATGGCGAAGGCCACATTACAAGGAACTCGGGCCTGCGACTAACAGCCATGTGACCGAGCCACCTTATAAGTAAATACTCTGGCTCCAGTCAAGCCTTCAAAGGAATGCAAACCAGATAGATATCTTGAATGTAACAGCTGATGAGAATCCCTGAGCCAAAACTAACCAGCTAAGACTCTTCCAGATTTCTGACCCACAGAAACTATGAAACAATAAATGTTTGCAAGCCACTATTCATCTTTGGGGTAATTTGTTACACATCAATAAGTAATTAACATAGTGAGGAAATCCCATTATCCTTAGAACACATGCATACCTTCCTTCCAAAACTAAAGTCTTAGGCTCTCCAGAATCCGAATCAGACTCCTCTGGTGTCTTGCATGGATATCCCCTGGCCTGAGGCTTTAGATGAACATTTTGTGCAGTCACAATATTCTCATCTTTCGGGCTTTCTGTAACTCTATAAAAATGAAAAGTTTATAATTGTTTACATTTCTTCATATACTATTTATTCTAGACACAATATATAAGTGGGTAGACAAACAAATATCGCTAACCCTGTCCAGGTCCTAGGACCAACAACCAGCCCAGGAAGGAAATTTAATTCTAGGACCTACCAAGAGTTCTAAATTTGAAAAATTCTGATAAGGGAAATGGCTTAAGATGGAAGTGATGACAGGACACTGGGACACATTACAGACTGGCAGCTTATGTATATCACAGTTAATCTATCATAGTTTTTGAAAATCTACATATAACTGAAATTGTTTTCTCTGATACCCCTAAACAGCCTACTGGGGAATACTAGGGTGTTCAGAAGGGCCCAGTCTCATCTCTTTGGTACCTACCAGCTAATTACGTAGTTTACCCCCGACATACTCATATGCAGACAAGATATACTAATCCTAGACTCACGATTTCCTCTCTTCTCTCACCTCTCTCTTATGTCTCAATTTGTTTTATGTTTAAGTCTTATGTTTCAATTTGTTTCTTGACTCAGTTTATCAACTTCTTATCATAGTGAGAAAACAATTTGCACGCAACATAACTAAAGAGCATGCAAACTTCTGAATGTTCTTTGAGAGTTTATTCCTGTAGATTCTACTGTCCCTCTAGGTCCTACCATCAGAGTCAAAGAAAATAAAAGGGATTATTAGAGAATACCATGAACAATCATATGCCAAAAACTATATAACCTAAATGAAAATAACAAATTCCTAGAAACACACAAATTACCAAAACTGATTCAGGAAGAAACAAGCAAACTCAAAAAACCTATAGTAAGAGAATGAGTCAGTAATCAAAAAAACAGCCCAGAAAGAGAAGTCCCAGCCCATGTGGTTGCACTGCTGAATTTTACGAAGCATTCAAAGAATACGAACTCTTCACAAACTCTTTCAAAAAATAGAAGAGTTTTATGAAACTAGTATTATCCTGATACTAAAACTAGACAAAGGTATCAGAAGAAAACTATACACCACAAAAATTCAACAAATTATTAGCAAACCAAATCTAGCAACATATAAACAGAATTATATATTATGATCAAATGGGATTTATACCAGAGATGAAGTTGGGTTTAACACTGGAAAACCAATGAATGTAATACATCATATCAATAACAAAAATCACATGCTCATCTCAATTGATGCAAAATAAGTATTTAGCAAAATCTAACCTCTTGATAAAAGCACTCAACAAACTAGGAATGGGTTCAGCAAAGGTACACGTGGGATTCCAATGGCCACTACAATGTTTTGCTTCTTAAGTGAGGTTATGGGCAATCAGGTATTACTTTTATTTTTGTATATCTGAAATATTCCATTAAAAGAAACTGAATGAGAAAGGAGATACGAGAATGGTGTGAAAAAGTTAAACAGAATGTGTACGGGGTTATCTTTTTGCACCATAATGTCATACACTAATATACGTTAGGACCTCTGTCAGTCACGTCAGTACATCCCCAACACCTTGCAGGTTCTCACACAAACCTAGTATTTATTGAATGAATGCTGTATCATAAGCAGAAATGCATCTATATCAAAAGCAAAAATTAAACATGAAGAACAATACTTAACTCACTTAGGTTGTTAGGACTGATAAGAATTCATTGAAAGCATCTAGCCAGTACTCAGCAAATAATAAGCACTCGAAATATGTTAACAACTATCATCTTAGGGGGAGACGTATTATGATGTATTCCTAATGATTAAAATCACATTAACCTCACTTAAAAGGAAGCAAACTGAAGTGTACACTTAAAAATGATTAAGATAACAAATTTTACATTATGTGTTTTTATCACAGTAAGAAAAAAAAAAGGAAGCAACTCTCAGGCAATATTTCCATTAAATTTATCACTCACATCCCACGTGCCATATATTACTCCCTATTTTAATACTAGGAAACAAATTCAGAGTACACTTTGCCTGGGGCATCACCCAGCTAATTAATGGCAGAGCCTGACTACCAGGTCTGTCAGGCTGCAGAGACCTTTATACTAAACTGCCTCTCTATAATGATTAAACAACATAGAGAAACTATTAAATGCTGAACACAAAAATAACTACATTGTACACATAACAAACATTACCCAGAATGATTAAGGCTTTTCTTCTTAGTCATGTCTTTCTCCTCACTTTCCAATGACTCATTCTGGGAAGAACCAGAAATTCCATCATCATCAATAATTTCTCTAGTATCTTTTGCATTTACAGTCTTCTGTGCTCTTGAGCAGCCTGGATTAGTTCTCTTCTGCCCTTTAAATGGAACAGATTTTTCCCCAATATTCTTAGATGATTGATTTCTTTTTTCAGCAGGTTTTCGTCTACTGTTGTGATACCCTGACAATTCTTCTGTTATTGAAGAATTGCTATTATAAGCAAGACCTGAAAGATTCAATAATAACCTAAAGTTAGGATAATATTTATTCAGGTTATCTGGCTCACTGAAATACTAACATTATTTATTTATTTATTTATTTGTGTATGTGTGTGTGTACACATATATTATATAAACACATACGCACACATCAATCTCATAGGCTACATCTGTTTTCAAATTACATTCATAAATTATGTGCTTTTGCATTTTTTCATACATGTATGAAACCCTTCAAATTTATCACAAGCTTCCAAAACCACCCTCTCTGGCTCTGCCCACCACTCTACTATGTATATTGTAACATTATACCTACAAGTATATTAAAATCTGAAATGTTGATATCTTTCCCAAATCTGTTTCTCATACCTTTCCTCATCTCAGTAAAGAATTGAGCTCCATCCACTCTTCTACTTGTTCGGGCAAAAAACCGAGTCATCCTAGACTCTGCCCCTGTAACTCCAATCTATCAACATTTCTTGTGTTACCCTCAAAAATATCATGAATCCAATCACTTTTGATTTCTTCCCTCCAACAATCTAGTGTCCATGCTTCCATTTTTGCTCAGCCCTAGTTTCCTCTCTACATCGCAATAAGAATAATCCTTTTAAAAGAGATCACTTTTAAGTCAGGTCACTTTATTGCTTACAATGTTCCAGTAGCTTCCCAATGCACTTCATCTAACCTCTATCACAGCCTACCTCTCTGACTTTATCTTTCCTGGCTGTCTTCTTCAGCCATACAGGCCTTCTGGACGTTCTTCAAACGTGCCAAGCATGCCCCATCAGCACCTATACAAATACTGTTCCCTTGGTCTAGAGTGCTTCATACCAAGTTATTTATATGGCTCCCTCCTTCACTTTTTTCACATATGTGCTCTAAAACATCATAATGGACTCTCATCGCCACCTTTTATAAAACAGTATTCTGCTCTGTCCTCTTATCCATCTCCACCCTTGCCACTTCCCATCTCCATCCTTTATCTGCTTTATTGTTCTTTATTATCTATCACTTCATGAATTATATATCATATTGTTGGTCTTCTCCATTAGAATGTAAGTCCACAGAGAGCAAGAATTTTTTGCTTTTTATTTTGTTTTTCCATAGCTGTATCCCTCTTTCTAGAATACTGTATATGATAGAGCCTCAATGAATATCTTTATAATTAACTGATTTAATATTTCTATCGATGACCCAATTTAACTCTGTCCTCAATAGATTTTCTCTGGAATTAGAGTATAAATCTACATAAAGCCTCTTACAGGATGATTTTTTGGGAGCTCCCAATGAACATAGTTTAAATGAAAATACTTACTCTGTTCTGATTTTACCACCCACCAATTAGATGGACGTCTGGAAATTCTTCGACTTCTCAGGACAGTTGAAGTCACTTCTTCAGGTACAAGTTCGTTCTTCTTGGATCCACCTGAAAAATCCTTCTTTTCACATTCCCTATTTTTCTTCCAATTTTCTGTATGACGAACATTGGTGTTCCTTTTCTTTCTTCCTAAATTAAAGAAAATCATAAATCAATCCAAAATGTACAGAACCAAAGTGTTTTCAGAAAATTAATTTAAAAAAAATCTCAATTATAGGAACTTCTTACTTAAATTTATCCTGTGGGTTTCTTGTCATCTCTATTTTTCAAAAGTTACGTGTTCTCAATAAGATCTCTAACTTTCTGTCACTTAAACTGCAAACTTTTCACCTTGCCTGATAATTGATATATGCTGCTGAGCCAAAAATAAATAAATACATTCTGAGGAAAACTGAAATATATGATTCCTTCCAACTACTTACCAATGTCCCAAGTAAAAAAAGGTAACTACTGCTTTTATGTTTTGAAATAATTCATGATTTCTATCAATCTAATTTTTGGAAGAGGAGATTTAAAGCGAGTTATCAATAAAGAGATCTTTCCCATATGAAGGAAAAGTTATAAATAGAATTTTAAAAAGAGGAAACAGAATGCAAAGAGCAATGACTATGGTAAGTTAAATAGCTAATTGAAAGGTTTGGCATCAACAGTAATTTCATTTTACTCAAAGGCAAATGGACAAAAAAAGAATCTAACAGAAGGGACAGATAAATTCTAGATTTATTTTTTGTGACTAACAACCAGGAAGGAGGAGAAATCAGGGAAATACAGACTATTTTAATATAAATATTGCAGCTGAGATGGGCACAACCACCAAAATGGGTTTAACAGAGAATTTCACTTTTTCAGAAATCGGTTCAAAACATTAGATGTTAGTAGACAAAATGGAAGATTTTCAAATAACTTAAGAAACCAACATTTATTAAGCATTTGAGACAAAGATTACTATAGAGCCCAAAGAAGGAATTAAAATTATATCAAGTAAAAAAATACAGAGTAAATAAAATGTATAAAAATATGTTAAGAACACTAGAGCAGGTATTACATATAAACCACAGAATTAGTTATTAAACTATATAGAATAAACAGGAAAGAAGGAGAACAGCTATACCAGCATCATCTGGGAGAGATTGTTTAAAAATATAGAATCTCGGGTCCCACCCCAGACCTACTAAATTAGTTTATCAATCAGTATTTTAACAAGATCCACAGAGAATTCAAATGCACATGCAAGTTTAAAAGCACTGTTCATTCCCCCCAGTTAAACCTGATTGGGGAGTAGAGGGATAGAGGAAGAAAAAAGCGAAATTATATCAAGATCCCTTACAGCAGCATCACTCTCTGATTCTATTTTGATAACAAGTTATAGGATTTAGAAATACTTTGAATTTGGGATAAAGAGAATGATTCATGCTTATAAAAGATGTAAGAGAAAAAGATTAAGCCTTAATGACACTGAATAAGGCACAAAAAAAGTTGAAGATAGAAAGAACCTACTTTACCAATATTGTGCTTAATAATAGTATCAACAAATACTTTGGACGTAATGACAATGGGAGATACTGGAAGAGCAACAACACACAAAGTAAAAAAATTCACCAGTAAAGATCTTTTAGGGAGAAGAAGTAGAAAACAATAATGTATCAATTTACAAAACACAAAAGCAAATGTATAGCACTTTCAACTTGGCTGCCACTGATTAGTAGTTTAAGAAATTATCTGTACAGCTGCAGGAATCCTCATCGAAGAATTTCATTTTCCTGCCCCCTATTTCTCCATCCTCAGTTCTTTCTCCAACTCCTTTTCCTCTATTCCCTCCCCACCACCCCGCCCCTTTTCCCCTTTCTTTTATGTTTGTCAAAGTAGCCTGAGGAACTACTGTAACAAATGAGAGGTGCTCATGATAACAGAGATTATTGCCCATGTTCATGAACCAACTTAAAAAAAAAAAAGACAATGTGAACAATGATTGAGCAGAAAAAGAATCTGAGGGAAAAAAATGCTAGCACCAAAGACTTATTTGGACAGTAATACAGAAAAAGAGTATCATACAAAATTAAAAACAAATCAATTAAAAACATTATTTCAGAAATCAGTTCAGGATCAGGAAAAGTTAGAAATTGAATGTCAAAGAATTTAGAAAACTAATAAACAAGAACACATACAGAAGATACAACTGATATATGAACAGTTAATAATGTGAATAGTTGAATATAAGAACTGAGGGGACATGTCATAAGTTAGGCAAATAGCTAGAAAAAGAGGTGACTTGTAAGTGATAAATTTTTACTACTGTAAAAACTGTTCCATATTTACATGTAAAGAAGTAGGATCCTGAGGGTGGGGCAGGTTTTAATAAACACAGCAAAATTATTCATCGAAAATATAGTAATATTTCTGTCACTGATGATAACGTATTCCAATGACTCACAGATATGATAACTGCTAAGGTCAAGATATGGGGGATAGTTTAGGAATAGGACAGATACAGTCCCTGTTCTCGTGGAACTTTCAGTCTAGACTTGAGGGAAATATAGAAATTCAGCAAGTAACCATGTTTGATAAAATAAAAAGGGAGAATATATAAAGAACACATTGGGCTTAAACCGAGTACAAAGCTTAGTAGGGAACAGGTACAAATTAGGAAAATTTTCTAAGCAAAAGGAACAGCATATTAAAAAGCCCACAGTTGAGAAAGTGGTCTATTTATGGAACTGAAGAAATTCATTATAAAGCAATCCAGAAGATGAATCTGAAAAGGTATAGAGAGGCCAGAAGGTATGTGTATAAATTGCTACAAAAATCTAAGAAATAAATGACTCTAGATTGGCTAAGGGGAGTAGAGTAGCAGGTGGAATGAAGAGAAGTAACAGATCTGAAAACTACTTAGGAAGAAGTCAAAAGACTGACTTCCTTTGGATTGTTCGGTAAAGAAAGCAGATTATTTAGCTCCTTCTGAGCTATTAGATTTATTATGGCTCCATTTATGAAGATAGGAAAACTAGAGGAAGAGGAATTTCCTATTGGAGGAATTTAGTTTCCAATATGTTCAGTTTGAGAAGCCCGTGGGCCATCAAACATGGAAAAATCAATTGGCTCAACCCAAGTCATCAGTTTAGGCATTACAAGTTTGTCAAAGTGTCTTTTGAATTAAAGACAAATTGTCATCAGAATAAAAATATATTTGGAGTTAAATTATCTTCATATTAGTCTTTGAAAACTGATATGATTGGCAGAATAATGGTCTCCCAAAGATGGACTCACCCTAATCCACAAAATCTGTGAAAATGTTATATTTTAAGAGACTCTGCATATGTGATTGAGGTTATAAAACCTTAAAATAGGGTGATTATACTGGATTATCAAGCTTGACACAATCTCATTACATGTGTCCTGAAAAGCAGTGGTCAGAGAGACAGAGCTAAGACAATGGAAGAAGCAGCAAGAGAAATGCCAAACGTGAGAAGGCTGGCATTGCTGGCTTTGAAGATTCAAGAGGGGAGCCAGATTCAAGAAATATAGGTGACTTCAAGTGGCTGAAAAAGGTACAGATTTTCCCCTAGAATTACCAGAAAAAAATGCAACCTTGTCAACACCTTGATTTTAGCCCAGTGAGATCCATTTCAGACTTCTAATCCATAGAACTTCAAGATAATATAATGTATGTTGTCTTAAGCCACTAAGTGAATAGCAATTTGTTATGACAGCAATAGAACATACAATTGGTATGGTAGTTAATCACAACGTTATATTCCCTAACCAATCTAGATCAAAAGGAATTTAATACTCGTGAAAATTGGTGTGCAAAATATAGCAGGTACTCAATAAATGTTTAACATTTATGATTAAAGAGAGTATCATTCAAGTATGCTTTCTTTATATGTTTCTACTTAAGAAATTTTGGCTATACCAAAATTTTGTGCCTTCAAATTTGTTGATTCATATTCTACTTAAGGGACTAGTAAGAAAAAAACTTTCTTGTAATGTAACTATCACCCTCAATTTACTCAGATTCTTTCTGTTGTGTTTTCTTAAAATGGCCAACTACTAATTAGAAATTGAAGGAAGCAAAAAAATTAAGAATAATTCCAATAAAAAGAATATGGGACATGCCTAACATTTACAAAAGAGATCTACAAATAGAAAAGATTGCTTTTTCCCCTTTTTAAAGCAGAATTTTTCATATACACAAAACACACACAGACAAAACTGAAATAAGACAACTACTATTTCAGATGGTATAAAGTCTGTGTTACAGAATATACAAAAAGAAAGCTAAAATAATGAGTAATTAGGTAATAACTATATTAAGGTGGAATTTGTTTTTATAAATACTAGCTTAAATATTGTGCTTTAATATGAACTTTCTCCCCTCTAAATCAGCAACATTGTATAGTCATCTAGAACCTTCAGGTACACATACAATTCTGGTCAAGAGAGTTTTCTGGTTAGCTAACAGTTTTGTCAATTTGAGCATCAAAAACATTTTCACTATTTTAAAACTTCTTTATAGAGCTTAAAAAAACATGGGCCCTTGGATGGGACAGATCCTGGGGCAGTATTTTTTAACCTCCTTTGAGTGTTACCTCCTTATAAGATTGTCAAGAAGGGTTAAATTACATTACACACATATAAAGTATCTAATACACTGGATACGTGTTTTCTATTCCACTAACTATTCTGGAGAAAATTCTTTCTATAAGAATAACCACCTTTTTTCTCTATTACTTAAAAAGTGGTACAAAAACCATAAATTGATCTATTCTTCCTGATAGTATCATCATTACAAACTTCAGTCACTGTATAATAATGACAAGGAGGGTGGCCACACTCCAGGTTTGTCTGGGACAATCCCAGTTTATGCTTACTGTCTTTGACATCCTCTCTCATGCTCAAGTGTCCCAGTTTTGATGATAAATGATAGTGACCCAAGATCAAAAGATCTATTGAGATATTAGTCAGATCATTGTTGTGTTTCCCTTTATCATCCTGTGAATGTATGTTTATCTGTTGATCTAGAGACCCCACCAGACTGATCTTTTTTTAATGGTGAAAACTGTGTCTTAGTAATCTTTGTTATTTCAGTGTTTAATACTGTGTCTGACATTTAATGACTATTAGATAAATGAGTAAATGATGGAATAGAAGAGTATGGATTTTTATCCTAAAAGAAATAGGCCCACACCATCCTGGGTTTTTCTTTCCCAATTTATATTTAAACCTCAAGAATATATGATGCTGTCTTATTTGAGTTCTTTTAACTACCTGGTTTAGTAGCCTTCCCTTTTTACTTCTCCTTTTATAGGTGCTTGCCATGTTAGAAGTTACACACACACATACACACACAAATCAAAGGATTGAATAATATGTAAAATAAAGAGATCTTAGAGAAAAAGTCTGTGGGCTTTTGAGGCTCTGTGTAGATTTAGGTTTACTTTGCCTACTTATCAAAGCTAAACAGGAATGTCACAAAAACATAAAGTAGCAGAATAATGTTAACAGTTATATTTAATATAAACACTTACCTACAGGTGGCATCTGTTTTTTGGAAGTGTGAACATTTTTCATCTCTTCGCACTCTTGCATATTTCTGTCTAAATCTCTTTGTGACTTGTCTTGGGCAATATGTGACACATCTATATTATCTTCAGACTGTTCCATATGAATCTGTTCTTCAACTACATTGGCCTGGGATTTTCTTTTCTGTTTTTCTTTTATAGTCCTTTTGTTTCCAGATGATTTTTCTGAATTCTTAGAATACACTTCATATTTTGTAGATCTAGAATTATTTTCCATTTCATCCGTCAAAGCACAATTCCCACTCAAGTTTTTTTGTTCAGAAAGCTGAGATTTCTCTACTGGGTGAGCGTTGCTGGAATGTTTGTCACTTGTCAAAGTTGTAGGTGATGTATTGTGATGTTTTTCTCTTGACTTCTTACTTTGACGGAGAGCAGTGCTCTCAGTAGGGGATACTGTGCATTGTTTCTGAGGCACAGCCTTTCTTGGTATCGTAATCCAAGATCGACTGGCAAAACTTCTGTCTGATTCATCAATTATAAATTCATCCTCTAACAACTTCGTATCATTTGCAGGAGATGAATGAGGTGGAGCAGTAGTTATATGCCTAACAACAGGACTAAAAAAGGATGTCATAATAATTAATAGCTCAAAAAAATAAAGCTTTTACCTTTACTTAGTGAAAAAAAAATAATCGATATAGTAAATAAAATCTACTTATCTTTTAAAGAGCAGTTCACATGTCTCCTCAATTTTCCCTTACCTTTAAAAATCTGTCCCTTCTTTCACATTTCTATATCTGATCACACTCATTTATAACACTAATGGGAGCACAGAAATTTAGAGCTAGAAGAAACCTACACCAACTAATTTGTAATAAATATGTAATCACCCACTACATATTTATTAAAAAGTTGAAATCCAGATGTGTAAATATACTCCAGATACACTGACAGTACAAAACTGCATGTTATATTTTTATATAACATTACAATATAAATTATATATATATACACATATGTATGTGTGTGTATATATATACACACACACACACACACACACATACACACACACATACATGTGGGGGGAGGGGTGGTTTCCCCCACACCGGCAAACAATTCTCAGACACCAGGAGTGTATCTGAGAATTCAACTCAATTCTGACACTATCTACCCAGAGATACCATCAGATTCCACAGGTTAAGGGTTCAGTCCCAGAAAACTGCCCCCACACATGCACACACATCAGATGCCAGCCACAAGCCCAGACTCTTGCTTCTGACCGATTAGATACAGACCGGAGGTTCTCAACAAACTCCTCCAAGTCAGAATGCCAATTCCAAGTCCAGATTGTCACCTGTACTTCCAATCAACTGGCTATAAATGAGGTTTCAATAACCTGCTCCTTGGATTTGATTAATTTGCTAGAATAGTTCACAGAACTCAGATAAACATGTTACTTACTAGATCACTGGTTTATTTTAATAGGATATAACCGAGGAACAGCCAGATGGAAGAGATGCATAGGACAGGACATGTGGGAAGGCATTCCACACTTGCCACATCTCCAAGTGTCCACCAACCTGGAAAATCTCCAAACCCCATCCATCCTCTGGAAGTTTTCTTAGTAGCCATGGAAAGTTTTCTTAGTAGCCATGATTAATTAAATCACTGTCATTGATGATTGGCTCAACCTCCAGCCCCCTCTCCTCCCTGGAGGTCTGAGATGGGACTAAAAAATTCCATCACTAATCACGATTGGTTCCATTGGTAATCAGCCCCCATTCCTACAAATGCTTTCAAAAAGTTACCTCATTAATATAACAAAAGACACCTTTCTACACTCTCAACACTTCGGACATTCCAAGAGTTCTGGGAGATGTAAGCCAGGAATTGTGGATGAAGACCAAATAGATATTGCTTATAAATCACAATATTGTAAAAGCCAAAACAAGATTATTTCTCAGATACCTTCAAGTCTAATATTCTAAGAAAATACTTATAAATCATATACTAAATTATATTATAGAAAAATTCCAAGGTTGAATAATTCACACACATTTGCAGATGTTTCAACATTATAATCATGGTATAGAAATAAATGGAGTATATGTAGAAAGGTAAATGCACTGGATTAAACAGCACCTCTTCCAATTAGTTGGGAAAGCTTTCTGGAAAAGGAAGAAATTATTCAAAGTATAATATCCCTCCAAAATTCATAAATTAAACCCCAATGTGACAGTACTTGAGGGTGGGGGCTTTAACAGGTGATTAGGTTATTAGTGTGGAGTGAACATGAATGGAATCAGTACCCTTATAAAATAAAATGGAGATTGGCATATGACGAGAAGCAGGTATAACAAAGCAGGAACAACTGAAAATGACCAAGTTGGTAAAAACAGTAAACTAGGGAGTGAAAGCCTTAAATACCAGCTGACAAATCTGAAGTTTATTCTACAGACCAGTGTTTCTCACCCTATTGCCATTAATTCTAGTTAACTAATGTGCAGCCAGTTAAGATTCACTGTTTTGACACAGTAGAACCACTGAAGTTTTTCAGTAGACAAGAACAGATTAAAATTTATTTTGTAACTATCCTTTTATTGACACAATCAGAAGAAAAAAGATTTATAACCTTAATAGTGAAATACAGGCACACTGAAATAATTTTCTTTCTAAATACTGCTTCATTTTTTCATATCATACAAATTAGAAAGTGCTGATGAGCACTAAGCTGTGAAAGCTGAGTAAACTAATTTGCTGACACATTTAATAATACCAATTAAATGAGGGTTTGGGGGTGATTTACTGCTAAGAAACTTCACTTTCCTTAAAGGTTAAGCATAATTCCAATTAACATTTTGTCAATTAAGATTCACTTTCAGTTAAATAGCATTAAGAATCTTTAGATTCTGTCCATAAAATATGAAAGAAAATGTCTCAAAAGATAATTTTTTTTTTTTAACCACTCAGTGGCTTGCTTTTCTAATCTCTCTCTTTTTTTTTAAATTTATTGGGGTGACAATTGTTAGTAAAAATACATAGATTTCAGGTGTACAATTCTGTATTACATCATCTATAAATCCCATTGTGTGTTCCCCACCCGGAGTCAGTTGTCCTTCCATCACCATATATTTGGATAATTTCTTAATAACTCACCTGGATCCACTTTTTCTTTTTAAAGTTTCTAAAAACAATGTTGAAAAACTCTTTTTAGCTTGTGGCTGAATTCCATATTCTGACTCTTGTATTATTTTCTGAGATGTTCCCGATGGTTTCCTTTCTTGTGGTCTTTCTGATATTTCATCCTCTACATCTGATACTTTATTCTCTATTTCTACTTTCTCCAAAATATCTTTATCTTCAAAGTTTAACCTAAAAGGTTAAAAAGAAGGCAAGCTGAATGCCCCACAGTTTGTTGAGTTTCCTAAACTCCCTTACAGTGACAACACAGACCACTTACAAAAATTTCCTTTGGACCTTTATTTAAAATTTATACATGCTGATTTGTAATCTCTTCTACAAAACATATAAGGCAATTTGCTCAGAAAAATTGTTTTGTATTTGTCAATAGAAAAAAAAATAATGGTTAAATCACACACCAAGGAAATGTGCAGCTTATAGCACTAGTTCTTAAACGTTTAATATGAATTGAAGCATTTGGGAAAATCCTATTAAAATGTGGATTCTGATTCAGAAGGTCTAGGGCAGGGTTTGAAATTTTGTGCAGCAGGTTCTCAAATAACACTGTTTCATTCAGCATTCTTTATAACATTGATGAGATGCTGTAGGAACTTACCTCTTGTTTATATCAAGTAGCCTACGGTAAAACATCACTTCACTTAAAGTCACAGAACCTACCAATGTTTAGCAAGTACTTACTGTATTACTAACAAGCTTCCAGATAATGCCATTGCTCTTGATCATCAAGCACAGACCAACTTTGTATAGCAAAATCTTAGAATGTACTTATTAGGTCGGTGCAAAATTGCGGGTTTTGCAATTACTTTTAACCTTTTAAACCACAATTACTTTTACACCAACCTAATAACTCCTTAGCTCCAAAAATCACATCTAACCCTACAGAAACTATATTCACTGCAGAAGTCCCCAACAGCAAAAGGCCTTGAACGATCTACTTTGCTTCTTAAAGGTCAAAGAGAAAGCCCCAAGAAATGGACATGGGTTTACCACAACTCACCCTTAATGATAATCCTGTTACCCTAAAAAATCACCTGCTACATACCCACCCTTGTAATTACAAACAACGTAGAGGAAACACAAGCTGCTTCTCTTAAGAAGTTATACAAAACTTACTATCAGGAAAAAAAAAGAATGTTTTTCCATAGACTATAGAAAAGTTATTGCCCCCAGCTTTCCTGACGTACACTTTAAGGCCTTCCCTATTGTAGATACGAAGTCGGACAATTAAGTTCGCAAACTTGTTGCAATGATGTTGCTAACCTTTTTTGATATCGGAGGGATTATTCATTATGAATTTGTACCAAATGGACAAACAGTTAACCAAACGTGCTATTTGGAAATGCTGAAAAGGCTGCGTGAAAAAGTGAGACGACCTGAACTTTTCGCCAACAATTCATGGCTCTTGTATCACGACAATGCATCAGCTCACACGGCACTGTCTGTGAGGCAGTTTTTAGTCAGTAAACAAATAACTGTATTGGAACACCCTCCCTACTCACCTGATCTGGCCCCCAATGATTTCTTTCTTTACTTAAAGGAAATATTGAAAGGAAGACATTTTTATCACATTCAGGACATGAAGGGTAACACGATGAGAGCTCTGATGGCCATTCCAGAAAGAGGTCCAAAATTGCTTTGAATGGTGGACTAGGTGCTGGCTTCAGTGTATAGCCTCCAAGGGGAGTGCTTCGAAGGTGACTGTAGTGATATTCAGCGATGAGATATGTAGCACTTTTTCTAGGATGAGTTCACGAACTTAATTGTCAGACCTCGTATACTGAACATATACTAAATACATATATGTTGTGTTCTTCTCATAACCTGTTACTATTCCTCAATACTTACCATAAAACAAATAAAAGATTAAATTACGCACTTTTTCATGTAAAAGGTAAAATTTTTATAGAAGGATTGATATTATTTAAATAAATAAAAGTTACCTTTTTTTGGTTTTTAGAGAAATCTCCGTATTTGAAGACAGTGTTTTTACTGAATTTTCAAAAGTGTAGGTCTCTACCTTTCGGGCAATAGATGAAATAGCATTTTGTGATACAGATGTTTTTGCATCCAATAAAACAGAAGGTGAGCCAACAGATAAATAAAATTCCTCATCAGCTTCATTGTGATGATCTTTTATTAACAGTTTTTTACTTGACGTTTTTCTTGAGTCAGGTGTATTTTTAGAACAAACATCAGTTGCCAAAATTTTCCGATGAACTTCAGGGGCCTGAACTGGAAGAAATTTTATGAAAATATGAAAAATTTTAAAATAATATGTGCTTCTAAAAAGCACCAAATGTGCTTTTTAAAATTCATCAACAACTGGGGTGGCCGGTTAGCTCAGCTGGTTAGAGCGCGGTGCTCTTAACACCAAGGGTGCAGGTTTGATTCCCACATGGGTCACTGTGAGCTGTGCTCTCCACAATTAAACAACTTGGAGCTGATGGGTCCTGGAAAAACACACTTAGTTAAAAGCAAACAAACAAACAAAAACCATCAACAATTTAATTAGAAATAGTTTTCAGAAAACTCACAGATCATTAAGTTTATAATCAAAGATCTATAATTAAAATACATAAGTACATACTTTAAATGTTGTAATTTATGAAATTAATCAACTGAAATACGTATTTGGTCCAAGCTCTTAAGTTTTGAAATGACAGAAATCCTCAAACATAGAAAATTCACAATTTTATTGACAAAGTCAATTTATTCAAGATCTGAATAAATCTATGCACAGCTTAAATAATAAAGTAATCTTAGTGAAATTATGAGATTCAATCTTTAGGTTAAGAGTCAGTAAATAGGGCAGCTAGATGAGTACATATTTATACATATACATACGCATACATAGATATAACAGATATAGAGATATATAGATATAGATAACAGTATACAGATATAGACATATAACATATAAATATGTGTATATATAAAGAGTATATATGTATATATATATACACACACACACACATATATATATATATATATATATATAGAGAGAGAGAGAGAGAGAGAGAGAATATATATATTCCCATATTCTCTTAACCCTCAACCTTTAAATATCAAAGAAAAAGTAGGATGGCTGGGTAGTATTCATACTGATTCATACTCTTAAGAAACAAAGATTAAAAATTAAAAATACAACAGCATAGGGAATAGAGTCAATGGATTGTAACAGCTATATTCGATATCAGAGGGATAGTACATTGGGTGAGGGGACTTACTACTTTGTGAGGGGTGTAAATGTCCAGTACATTGCTTTCTACACTGAAACTAATAGAATAAAATTAAAAATACAACCAAAAATGGCTTTTGATTCTGAAACAAGATGGCACAGACTCATTTTTTCCTACTTTTCACTCTAAATACAACAAATTCCCACGTAGGTATCTATCAAACAATAACAGAACTCTGACAGTTAGACGGAAGAAGGTATATTTGCTAGGAACCTCAAGCCTCAAGCAACAATGTGGTGAATCCCCTGGGTTTTCTTTATAGCTCCCATATACCTCCAGACTGGGCTCTAAAGAACAGCCGACAGGTATAAGTGGGGAAAGACCCTGCATCCTCTGGCCAAAGGACTTAGAGAAGGGAAACGCAACAGAAACCTAGTAGGAAACTCAAACTCCCACTGCACAACCCCAGCCACGGGCACTCCATTCTGCAGCAGTGGCAGAGTAGCAAAGCCTTAGGCAGGGACAGGCTCTACTCCATAAGTACTATAGGACGGCAGCAGCAGAGGAGCAAGACCCTGGGCAGACCCAGACCCGCTTTAACAATCAGGGATGACAGGCCATGTGTTACACAGGAAGCCTGTGATCTTCCTAGCCACTGCTTCACAGGCCAAGGTGAGGTTTTCATCCATTGGTAGTATTAACACACCAGGTCATCCCAGACCCTCCTTCCAACAAGGGCACCAATGGATAGTCTAATCTGAGGCAGGAAGAGCATACAAGAGGCCTGCATCCCCTTTATCTTGTTTTACACACAGCCATATAAGGAGATATATTCCCAGCAGCTTCTGACCCCAACCCCCTTGGGCGAATAAGGACGCCAGGATGCTCAGGAAAGCACCTTCAATCCAACTACACAGAGTTCTATTATTGTTGTTTGATGGATACCTACCTGGGAACTTGTTGTATTTAGAGTGAAAAGCAGGAAAAAATGAGTCTATGCCATCTTGTTTCAGATTCAAAAGCCATTTTTGGTTGTATTTTTAATTTTCTTTTATTAGTTGCAGGTGTAGAAAACAATGTAATAGACATTTACACCCCTCAAAAAGTGATAACACAGCACCAGCAAGAAAAGCTGGAATTCCAGCAGCATTAGAAAATGAAACAGACCAAAATACCACTGCTAAGACTCTAAACACTTAACTGTCATTGGAAATAAAATCCACGAAAGTAGGCAAAAACCTACACATTGAACCAAAACAGCACAAGTACGTGCTACATACAACAAAAGATCTAAATACAATCAACAGTCTTCTGACATAATAACAAAATGTTGAGGATACAATCAAAATAATTCATCATACCAAAAACCAGAAACACAACCTGAACAAGAAACTAGGCTGAATAGATACAAATGGACAAAGATGAATCAGATTTTGTAATTATTTAACAAGAATTTTAAAGCAGCCATCATAAAAATGTTTTAACAATGAATTATAAATTCTCTTGAAACAAATGAAAAGACAGAAACTCCTAAAGATATGGGAGTTACAAGAGAGCCAGTTTTTTGGATTTCAGCCATTCTTACATATGTGTAGTAGTGTTTAATTGTTGTTTTAATTTAAAATTCCCTAATAAATCAAAACCACAATGAGATACTACTTCACAGCCATTAGAATGGCTATCAAAAAAAAAAAAGCAGAAAATAACAAGCATTGGTAAGGATATACATTATAATACTTCTGCACTGCTGGTGGGAATGTAAAATGATACAGCCACTATAGAAAACAGTTTGGTGGTTCCTCAAAAAATTAACAACACAATTACCATATGATCCAATAATATCTTTTTTGGGTATATATCCAAAAGAACTGATAGCAGAGACTGCAAGACATATTTATACAACCCTGTTCATAGCAGCATTACAATACACAAATGATGGAAACCACACAAACATCTACTAACGGATAAATGAATAAAACAAAATATGGTCTATACTCGTACATACAATGGAATGTTATTTAGCCTTACAAAAGAAGGAAATTCTGATACATGCTACAACATGGATGAACCTTGAAGACATTATGCTAAGTGAAATAAGCCAGTTGCAATAGGACAAATACTGCGTGATTCCACTCCTGTGAGGTCTTTAGTCAAATAGAGAGACAGAAAGTAGAAAGGTGGTTACCAGACTGGGTGGGTAGCGGGGAGGGTGATTGCTTAATAGGTACTTCATCTTGGTTATGCAAGATGAAGAAGTTCTGTGGATGGATGGTGGCAATGGTTGCACCAATTCCTCAAAAACCAAACTATCAAAATTCTGCCAAGATGAGATAAATAACCTAAATAGTGCTATAACTATTAAAGAATTGAATTTGCAACTTAAAAGCTCTTGAAAGAGGACTATCATGGACCAGATGATATCACTGGAAAATGTTATACCAAACATTCAAAGAAGAATTAAAACTAACTTTATACAATCCCTTCCAGAAATTAGAAGAGGGAATTTCCAAATCATTTTATAAGGTGAACAGCATTACCTTGATACCAAAACCATACAAATATAGCACAAAAAAAGAAAACCACAGATCAGTACCTCTCATTAACTTATGTGCAAAAAATTCTCAACAAAGTTTTAGCAAATCATATCCAACAATGCATAAAAATTAGCAATACACCATAATTGACATTTATAAACAAGCTACTCAACAGAATGTTTTTCAAGTGTCCATGAAACATTCATAAAGATAGGCAATATCCCAGGTCATAAAATAAATCTTCACAAATTTAAAAGAAATGAAATCACATAGTGTATACTACTAAGCCACAAAGGAATCAAGATTAGAAATCAGTAACAGAAAGAAAACAGGAAAATCCCTAAGCACTTAGATTAATGCACTCCTAAATAATTAATGGGTTAAAAAGGAAGACTCTAAGTATATTAAAAAAGACATAGAGATAAATAAAAATGAAGAGAAAACACAACACGCAGCTACAGCAATACTGAAAGGGAAATGTATACCACTAAATGAGTACACTTGGAAAGTGTATTCACTTAGCATACTGTTGCCAAGGTTCTTCCACATTATAACATGCATCAGAACTTAA
Organism: Rhinolophus ferrumequinum; assembly: GCF_004115265.2. Classification (NCBI taxonomy): domain Eukaryota; kingdom Metazoa; phylum Chordata; class Mammalia; order Chiroptera; family Rhinolophidae; genus Rhinolophus; species Rhinolophus ferrumequinum. Next base: position 26,680,840 of record NC_046288.1, read on the forward strand.
TACCTTTTCATGGCTATACACATACACACATGTTGTTTATCCATTTATCTGATGATGGACACTTGTTTCCACCTTTTGGGTATTGTGAATAATGTTACTATGAACACTGGGGTACAAGTATCTCTGTGAGTCTGTTTTCAATTCTTTTGAGCATAAACCTAAGGGTAGAATTACTGGGTCACATAGCAATCCTAGATTTAATTTTTTGAGGAACTACCAAACTGTTTTCCACAGTGGCTGCACCATCTTACATCACCACTAGCAATACACATGGGTTCTAATTTATCCACATCCTCATCAACTGTTGTTTTCCTTTAAAAACAAAAAAACAAAAACATTCTAGTATGTATAAAACTGTATCTCCTTTGATGTATCTTTTGATTTGCATTTCTCTAATGACCAGTAATGAGTATCTTTTAATGCTTTCATTGGCGATTAAAATAATGTCTATCCAAGTCTTTTGCCCATTTTTGAGTTGGGTTGTTTATTTTTGTTGTTGAGTTGCAGGTATACTTTATATATTCTGGATATAAATCCTTTATTAGATATACTATTGGCAAATATTTTCTCCAGTCTGTGGCTTATCCTTTCACACTATGGACAGTGTCCTTTAGACTACCATATTTGAAGTACATAATAAATATATAACATATGTTCTCATGAAGAATAACATAAAAATGTGAATTCTCACAAAATAACTACACAAATTAAAAGCAATTCTAGTTAGACTCCCAACCAAATTTTATTGGGAATTAGATAAAATTAAAACTTCACAGGGAAAAAAAGGTCTGAGAATGGCAGAATAATAATAATATTAGCACATATTAAAAATCTACAATTAGTAAAACAATATTGTGTTGACATTAAGAATAAACAAATAGACCAAAATTCAAAAGCATATTGCATGAGATGTGACATTTAATACATGATAAAAGTAGTACATTCAGAAGGGAATGAATTATTTAATTAATAAATGGACCTGGCACAACTGACCATCTGGAAGAAAATAAAATTGTAAGATTATGTCACATAATATAGCAAAACACATTCCAGATAGACTAAAAATTTCAATTAAAAAAAAAGATGTTCAGATGAAAATCTAAGATATTTTGTATACCATTCACACATTTGACAACTGAAATTTAAAAATTTACCTATCATAGAGTTAAAGATACTATAAACAAAATCTGTAATAGTCAAGGGATCATTTGGAAAAACATCTGTCACACAAATTACAGATAAGTAATTACAGATATTCGATTCAAAGATCACTCATAAATAAGAAAAAAAACAAATGGGCAAAGGATATGAATAGACAACTCAGATAAAAGCAGATTCAAATAGCCAATAAGCCTATAAAAAGGTGTTCAAACTCAGTAGTAATCATGGAAATAGATACTAAAGTAACAATGATATGATTTAGTACTGATCAAACTGGCAAAAAAGTAGAACAGTAAATAAACTATCAGGTAAAAGGTATAATACTTTCTTACATTGTTGGTGTAAAAGAAAATCATAAAAGCCTCTTGTAAAAGTATGTGGCAAATACACACATACATAATAAATACACACACACAGACACATATTCATATATGTTTTCATTTAGGGGCGCTAATGAAGATATGGAAGGATTCAAAGGTCTCCTTGGCATATGATGGGAATAATTATTAGAAGATTTCTCTTAAATCTTTGACTCTTACCTCAAATGAAGGACTTTTCTAATTTGGAAAATGTAAACAAAGAAAACTTTAAAAAGAAGCAGCACACATAATTCACTCAATTGCTTCTCGGCCTTTTGGCTAAGATCAAGTGTGCATAATTCACTCAAGTAAATGGAACGAAAGAAGGAGAAAAATAACAGTGACTATATATATATATATATATATATATATAAAGTTTTCTTATATACACATACACACACACATCGAATGATTATTATGTAAACCTGAAACTAATTTAATGCTATATATAAACTAATGCTATATATAAACTAATATATATAAACTAATGCTATATATAAACTAATGCTATATATAAACTAATGCTAATTATATAAATTATATAAATTATATAATTATATAAATTATATAATTATATAAACTAATTATATAAATAATGCTATATATAAACTAATGCTATATATATATAAACTAATGCTATATATAAACTAATTTAATGCTATATATCAATTATATCCTAATTAAAAAAAAATGCCCAAGAAGCCCATGGAAAGTTCCATGAGGCAAGAAATTAAGGCTTCTTGTCAGCAACCAGCTCACATGAGCGAGTGATCTTGGAAATAGCTAGCCCCAGTCAAGCCTTCCCAAGACTTGTATCTTGACCACCAGGCCAGTATCTTGACCACCACCTGACAGATTTCAAACCAGAACCATTTAACTAGGCTGTACAGAAAATGTGTGAGATAAAAAATAATTATTGTTGTTCTAAAATAAAATAAAAATCTATTTGAAAACTACTTGAGCTATAGTCCCCATAATTCTTATTTAATGTCTCTTACTATATCCTACTTAGTAAGCAATGCTCCTACCACTAAAACAAGGAAACAAATAATCAAATGAAACTTATTAGTCATGTTTAAAAAAGAAAACACTGACCATGGACTTGAAAGGGAATCATAAACAACTTCATTTCACAATTCCGCCTGGGCTGACCCTGACCTTGTCACTCAAGGCAACATACCACCACCACCTATAGGCACCACCTTCGGCATTTGTAACTTTTAAATATATCTAGGCAAATAACACCCGTGGGCACGCCACCAACCTGATTCCTTCACAGCTTCACTTGGTTCTATAGTGAACTGCAGAGAGGCTCCTTCCTTTCTTGAAGAAACTGGAACTGACTCTGGATGGGATTTCTGGCACCGGGCCTAAAAGGAATAAAATATTAGATCTACTCTATAAAAATTATCAATATTGATTAAATATATTTGTTATTAACTTGGACAAAAAACAAGTTTTAAAAAACAATAAATCAACTGATGGAGCTGTATACTTTAATAACTACTTTAGAAAACTATTTGGCATTATCTAGTAAAGTTGAAATTTCAAATAACCTATCATAGAAACAATGCTGCTCTGGACAGCAAAAACCTATTCAGAGAGAGACTGGATAAATAAATTATGGGTATAGTCACATAACAAAATCACATATACAACAGTAAAATGAATAAACTACAACAACAGGAAAAAATTTATTATGTTAATCAAAAAAGCAAGTTGCAGAAGTATATAATAATCCCATTTATATAAAGTTCAAAATAAATGCAAAAATATGTAACACTATACCTATATGCGTATACATACACACACAATATAGTATTTAGAGATTCATTCTATGCAGGAAAGAACATAGCAGGCCTAATCATTTAAAAGGCCTGCTTACGCTAACCCTTAGTTGGCACCTGGGGACTCTGACTTTCAGAATGTTTCCTCCATTACCAACTGATAAGGTTGTACCTGCTATACCAGCCTGCCAAGACTGTTGTATAAACAAATCTGATTTATGGTGAACACCTGCCTTTTTTGTTCAGGGAGCATAGAATTTTAGTGGGAAGAAGGTGCCTATATGTCACCTGCCTCCAATAAAAATGGCTAAGTCTCAAAAGGCTTCCCTAGTCAGAAAGACTATACTTTTTATTTCATTTAGTGCTGGAGGCAATGAGTGCACTCTGTGTGGCCCCTCTGGGGAGCACAGGAAGACTGACAAGGATTCCTCCCAACTCCACCTGATGCTTCTTTTTCCCTCATTGATCTGACTGTGTATCCTGATTACGTGGCTATAATAAATCTCAGCCACGAGTACAACTATAAGCTGAATCTCCTGAGTCCTTACAGTAAGCACCCAACACGTGGATGGTAGTGGGACCTCTGTCACAAGTAGTGGAAGAAGTACTGACACAAATGTCAGCATATACCCACATGTGGTAAAAACTACAAAATAACGGTTGAGAATGAGAAAACTGAAATTCAAGAGAGTGGTTACCTCTGTGTAGAGAGGAGAAGCAGAAAAATGGGATCAAAAAGGGGCATACAAGTACAATCAACAAAAGACTGATTTCCCAACATAGCAATACATCGCTTTGGTTTTCAGAAAACAACCATACTTGTCAATCTGGATTAGGAACTTCAATAGTTGCCCGCTTTCCTGAAAACCTAACTTAAGCATTATTTTAGAAGTGAAGAATGTTTGTTATAATTTGATAATTCAAATTCCCAGATCTCTAATTTCAAACATAGGAAATGTCAAATCAAAATTTTCATAAATACCTTCAAATTTTATAGAAAAATCAATGGAAATATAAGATTCCTTTTTAAAAATAAGACTTACCAAACAACTAAAGTGTACCTAACTACATTGTGTATTGCTATTATTAATATTAATATTAAACCTGTACCAGATTTTCTTTTTGCCTTACCTCTCTGCTTGGTGACCTAAGACAAGTATCTTTTATTTTAGGTGTTGAACAAAGCACTGATTCTGGAGTATTTGTGCTAAAATCATTGGCAAGACCTAAAAAAAAAAGTAAGAAATTTGTAAAAGGAAGTACAGAATAAAATCTTTTGGTTACAATTAAAAGCAGCCCTATAGGACATGTGAGGAAGTCTGCTGACTCTCTAAACACAATTAGCTTAAAAGAAATACAGACATCAATTCAATATTCAAATGTTACTAGAAGACATCAGAAACTAAAAAAGACAAACATGAGGCTGAAGAAATATGTGTTAGACAGACCTTCTTTCAGAAACTGTATAGAAGATACTTTTCCATGATCTGTCTTTATTTCTTTGATTGGCCTATTCTCGTACTCAAATACGTTCTGATGCTGACCAATATACTTAGAAAAGGTTTTGCCACTTCTTTAGAAAGGGGTGCAAATCACCCAACATTATTTCAAGGTCTGCAGGGACCCCAAGAATTCTGAACATTTATTTCTATTTTCTATGAAACACTTTCTCTTGCCTGTGGTAATTACTTATGGATTTCTAGACTATGAGAATCCACTATGAACTAAAGAGAATGACAAATTATTCTCATTTTTGCCAGTATAATCCTCAGTGTTTCAGAAGATACATGAAGGATTGCACATGTACTCAAAATTCCTCGGAAAATTTTTCACATGTATTTTAATGCTACAATATGATAAATCAACATTTTTATACACCCAACCCTCAAAGTCCATTTGGAAATGAAGCTTACTTTTTTCTTCAAAACAGTCTTCTAAGATTACCAGTATGTTTTGGCCTTGCCTCACATTAATGTCAGGTACCCTAATAAGAAGGAAAGAAGGAAAAATGTTAACATATTTCCCAAAGATATGTTATTTAGGTTACCATCTACTCTGAAAATTCCTTATCACATTATAAAATGTTAATTTACCTAATGGGGAAAATATCACCTTTACTATCGGAGGACAAAATAAGAACTTGAGAGTTCAAGCAGTCCCAGAAAACTATCTGAAGTAGTATGTCCTTATCTACATTAATAATTACACTCCTTGATTGAACAGCCACATCTAAAGCTATTTTAGGCTAATGCTGTATCTAAACAAGAATGTAAACTTTTTTGAACAAATCCATTCATTTCTGAAATGCTTTTTTCATAACTGCGTTCATAAGCCCTAACAACTCCAACTAACAGTCTTCCCTACAAGTTCTCAAATGTACTTTTGATTCACTATCATTAATCTAAACAGTAGTTTACAAATCAGTATAACTTTTTAATTAAAAATTATATTGAGATAATTATAAACTCACATGCAGTTATAAGAAATAATATAGAAGAGATCCTTTGTTCACTTTATCCAGTTTCTCCCAAAATGCAAAACATTTTGCAAAACTTCAGTATACTATCACAACCAGGATACTGATATTGATACAATACACCAATCTTATTCAGATTTCTCCAGTTTCTACATGTACTCATTTGTGTGTTTATGTTTGTGCGTATGTACTTAGCTCTTTACAGTTATCATATCTGTAGGTTTGGATATCACCACCAGTCAAGATACTGAACAGTTCCATCACCAGAAAGATCTTTCTACTGCCCTTTTATAACCACACCCACCTTTTCTTTTAGCCCCACCGAACAAGCTGCATCTTTCTAGTACCATTTAATCCATTCTACAGAATGCTTTCTTTCCCCATGGTGTCACCAGTCATTACTGAGACTGCCTCTTCCTGGGCCATCATTTGTCAGGTGAATTTCTTTTCTCACTGCCACTAAGTCACTGCATTGCTTGCATTACTATTTGTCTGTTAGTATAATATAACTAAGATTACTATAATTAATTAGTGGGCATAGAAATCATTATTTTATTCAGAGGTAATAGTCTTTCCTTTATTCATTTAAAAATTCCACTTTCTGAAGATGGGACTAAAAATCATCTTAAACCATATGTAAGTATATAAATCACCCAGGGCATCGGCAAAATCTTCTTCTGTAGCCACTTTTGAGGTGATCCTGAAAGAAAAGTATATCATCAATTTGGTTTCTTTGTTCAAAATATATTCAAGTACACCTTATCTTCAAAGTGATTTCACCCCCAATATGAGCATGACAGAAAATTCAAGTTCTTCATTTATTCATCAAGCAAGTATTTTGTTAATTGTCTATTATAATACTTTAAAGAGGAATTTTTCTCGATCAAATGAAAGAGAACTTGCCTCCTATCTGTTCCCAAACATCTGCTTGTACTAGTTCCTCACCCTGGGATTTCTTCCATCTTCTTCTTCCTCTTCCTCTACATCCTCCCACACCTCCTCAATCACCAACATCCTAACTCTCTGGGCTTCCAATAATTAAACTTGGTTGACTAACAATATCTACTTATTTCCTTTCCCTGTAGGTAGATCCCTCTAAAATAATAGTAAAGGACTAAAATGGCCTAAAACAACAATTAAAAAAAAGAATGGAAGAGAGGCCTGCCTATACACAAAAAAATTTAACCTTTCCGAAGATGGAAAGCATAGGTGATGAAACAGAATGAAAGCAGTAGTAGCCTAAAGTAAGCTCAGAGGATACTGTCCTTGATAAGGAGTGAAACCGATCTGCCCAGGGGAAAACCATAACTATGCAGAACTACGAAACTCAAGACCTGAAGTCGGAAAAGAGTAAGAAAAGGAATAAAAACAGTGCAATTAAAGAAAATCTATACAGAGAACAGTAGACCTCCACTTCGCTGATCCCCATAAACACATAGCTCAAAAAGAGTAGTCTACTATCTCTTTCTTAAATATCACCAGCATGTATGGATTACCAGACATCTAAAACAAAAGAGGAAAATCAAGGTACACATTTTAAAAATGACAAAGTAAAAGGACCAAAAGAAAAGCAATATTAAGGATGGGAAAGCAGAAAATTTCAAAAACAAGAACACTCTAATCAGTACCTTCAATAGAGATTTGAGATAATACTGGACTCAAAACTAAAGTGGCATACTATAAACACTAAACAGAGAGGAAGAAAAACTCTTACTAATTAAAAACATGATTGCCTAAAATAAAAACAATTAATTATGAAAAAATTCTTTGGGCGGGAGAGGAGAGAACAAAGACAATGAGGAGATGGAAAAATGGAGAAAGAATAAAAAACAAAGAAGATCCAAAAATTAGGAGGTCCAACTTCTGACCAACTTCTAAACAGAACAAAGAAAAAGGAGACATACTCTAAGAAAATATACACTCGAATTTCCCAAATCAGTAGGACATGAACAGCCAGCATAATGAATTTACGATCCATACCTAGGAAGTTACAGTGAAATTTCAGAAAAATTGAGGATGAAAAGATCCTAGAATGTTTGCGAATGAAAGAGAAAACAGGTAACCCCAATAAACCCCAATAGAGAAGCAGTCCTAATCAATGGGAACCACAGGAAAAATAAAATACACAGACAAGCTATATTGGAGGTCAAGAGTCTATCTGAGATACTTTGGGTCCTGTATTTCAGTTGTAAAATCTATAAAGTAAAACTAGTTACAAATTGGGTAGCAATAGGATGAAGTACATGCTTTTAAAAATGAAAATATTATCACCAATACCAAATATTTATTAAGCCTCACTGTCACCTGGCCCAATGGGATATAGATGACCCCACCCCATGTGGACACTCTTTACCCTGTTCATGCTCTGACATCCTGAGCTGGGACACTCTCCTGACTCCACTCGTGCTCCTACACACTGCTCTGGGCCACTGCCATTTCCTACCCATCAGGACCCCTACCTTACTTGGCACCACCTAATGGCCCTTGGATCGCATTATTCAGGAAAATGAAGACCTCTATCAGATTTTAAGAAACTTGAGAGCAGAGACTTTGTCTTAAGCTAGTTTATATTCTTCCCACAGCCTTGCTTAGTGCATTGTATATCACACATTTAATATCTTTTTGACATGCCAAATAAATAAGACCAAAAACTTATGAGATAAAAATGTCTTTCTTTAAAGGTGAGAGTTTCACAGAGCCTGTTATCCTCAGGAAGTAACTAAGGAGCAAAGGATAAAATATATTTTACAGGTAACAAACTAAAGAACAAAGATATCTAACAAGTCTCCGTTCATTATTTGATGAAAACTAACTCAAGCACTTTGGTCTCTGTCCAGCACTCAGCATTCTGAAACTGAAGTACAGCTCTGAGAATGTAAGTTAACAACCTTCTAAGGCCTAATTTGAGGCCACTCTTCTCCTAATTTCACACAATAAATTAAAAATATCCATCAAATTTGCAATGTTTTTGAACATTAAGTAACACCTGTTAAGTACTCTATTCCTCTTTCAAATAGAAAAAATTAAGGATTAGATAGTTTATTCATTAGAATACTAATTGAGGACCTAGTACAGGGCCAAGTGCAATTTAGAAAACATGTGATGAACAAGACATGGTCTCTTAATTCTAAAGTAAAACTTAGAATGCAAAAACTTTTAGTTTTCAAAACAAATGCACACTCAAAAACTGCCACTTTCAACTCATTATTCAGTCAATTTCAATTTTAGTTTCTTCCATTCACTGTGAGATTCTGTTTCTCAAAGAAAAAAGATACAATTCAGCAGTTTCTAAACCCCAGCACTACTAACATGGACTGAATGACTGCTGTGAGGGCCCATTCTCTGCATTTCGGGATGCTCAGCAGCATCCCTGGACTCCATCCACTAGGTTCCCTTAGCACCCCTTCACCCACCCCCTCTCAGGACAACCTGAAATTTGTCCAGACATAATCAAATGTCTGGTAGAGGGTTAAAGCCACTCCCAGTTAAGAACTACTAAAGTACTAAAGTACAGGAATGACTAAGGATAATCTCTCCTCCCCCCCTTGCCTTTTAAATGGATTATGATGCAAAGTCAATTAGAACTAAGACTCAAAATAGATCTCAGGTGATGACAGGCATTTGAAAAATGAACTGTGGTCAAGAGAATGAGTAGACAAGGCAGGCTGAGATAAAATATTTGCAAAAGACACATCGGATAAGGGTTGTTATCCAAAATATACAAAGAACTCTTAAAACTCAACAATAAGAAAACAACCAATTAAAAAATAAATGGGCCAAAGACCTTAATAGACACCTCACCTAAGAAGGTATACAGATGGCAAATAAGCATATAAAAAGATGCTCTACATCACGTCATCAGGGAAATGCAACTTAAAACATGATACCACTACACAGCTCACTACACTCCTTTTAGAATGTGACAATGTGTCAGTTCATCAATTGTAATAAATGTTCTCCCTCTGGTGGAGGTGTTGATCATGAAGGTGGCAATGCATGCGTGAGGACCAGGGGGTATATGGGAAATCTCTCTGTACCTTCCTCTCAATTTTGCTGGAAATCTAAAACTGCTCTAAAAAAACCAAGCTGTTTTTCCCCCCCAAGAACTGTGGGCATTTGGTAAATTTTATTCCTTCTCTTCCTCCAGCATTCCTTTATTACATATAATATAAACAATGTATGCGCTCACAGTAGAAAGCACACATTATACAACCCTTGAATACATCTCTTTGTGCATACAAATATAACTTTATATAAATGGGGCAGTACATCGATGCCGAAGACGTTCTTAAACAGGGAAATAAAGTAGAAGACACAAGTTTAGGATGGGGATGACATGGGTTATGTATTATATCGTAACCAGAAGCGATGTGTGCAATATAAAGAGTGAATACAGAGTAAGTTCAGAAGCATGTAAACAAAAAATGAGTTCCCTCCCCCGTCGTTTACAGCTTGCACCCTTTAACAGCTGCCCTTCAGAAAACTTCATCCGTAACAGATGCTCCATAAATAATCTGCTTCTCTAGACTGCGTGTCTGAGGCAAAGGAAAACTTTAAGGCATTTCAATACTTTTATGGACAGAAAATTATTTGGAAGACTAGGAATTGGAGTTAGGCTACAAAGTAGAAATCACAAGATTCTCTGAAGAGAAAGATGCCATCACGGCCGGAATTACAAGAAACCTTGAGAAAACAACACAAGTAAATAAACTCTGGCTATCGGCACACAATCACTCCTGATCTCAAAAACTTCGCGCGGCTTTCCCACTGAAATCCCCAAGAAGTCAGAGCACCGGCCCAAAGTTTCATTCTTCCCCGCCTCGGGCGCGAGGGTTCTGGGGCGGCCGGACTCCCACCCGCCAGAAGGTGCCGGCACCCGCACTTACCAGACCTGACGCAGCCATGTTCCGGCCCGGCTCGCCTGCGCAGGGCGTTTGGGGTGGCAGCCCTCACAGGCCGCGGCTTGAGGAAGCCCAGCAATGACAGAGTCACGAGAGGGGCAGTTAGGCGGCGAACCAGGAGCGCCGACGAAGTGAGAGGCGGCAGGAGCAAAGAAACTTGGAACCAACCAGAGCGCAGCCGCGATCCTCCTCATTTATTGGCTTGGACTTAGGCAAACACCGGGGTGTGGCGGCCTCCACAGTTTGAAACAGCCTGCACATGCGCAAAACAGACCTCGCCAACCAATAGGAAGAAAGCCGTTACAAGCCTGTGCCCTCCTTGTACCCGCCCACAGTCCCGCCCTTCTGTAACCCCGCCCCACGTTCTTCCCATAGCCCCGCTCTGTCCTCCGGTAGCTCCTTTCTCTCTTCCTCCCTTAGCTTCATTTTCCCTCCTCCCCACGCGGAGGCTGGCCATAAAGCTGGGTTTTCACTTGGGAAGCACGGTCTTAGGAACGTTTTTTTTCCCCTTTGACTTTTCAACGATTCTATTATAGAGTAAAAAAGTTATTTTTTTGTTGAATGTGTGGGTAATATTTTCGTGATGCATGTATGACTTACGTACATGTATATCATTAAAGCATGATGCCCTGAAAGGAGTACTAGATCAGGAGTCTTGAAACCTGCTTAGGTGACTGGCTATGTCCTCTAGGACAAATTGTGGCACTGTTCCGCTTATTTCCTTAATTATATACGTAATGGGAAAGCTAAATTAGATGCTCTGAACACTTCTTCCTACATTTTATGATTCTACCAAACTGTATCCTATTTCTATGATTTAATAAAAACTCGCATGGTAATTTTAATCAAAAAATACATTAATTATTGAATCATTAAGAGTTGAGCTAAGGCCATTTTTTTTGGTAGGGAAGAGGGATTACAAATTAACTCTGAAATCAGAGAAGCCCGAGTTCCACTATACTCCACTAATTCTGCCATACTGAGCAAGTTAATTAAACTTTCTCAATTCCCTTGTCTGTAAATGGGAATTATATTAAAAGTTTTGAGATGCTGGATTAATTCCTTTTAAGATCTAGGTGATATGCCTGGAACATAGTAAGAATTCAATAAATAATGCAATTGGTGTTACCATGGTGATTTTTTTTTAACTTGGTCTAGCAGACATTTTGCCAATCAGACTTCATTATATAATTTGGTGTTGTCACATTTAGAATAGATAATAAAAACTCATTTAGTGAGTGTGTACTATTTGCCAAGTTCTATTCTAAATGCTCTACATGCAGTAACTTATTTAATTCTTAGAACATTCCTATGAGAGAAGATGATTAATATTCCTATTTTACTATTTTATATATAACAGAACAGGGACAGGGTTTAAGTTACTTACCCAAGATCACACTACCATTAAATGACAGAACTGGGGATGAACCCTGGTATTCTGACTCCAAAACTGAGCATTTAATCACTATACTTTTTACCTCTCCCTGGGAAATTTTAGCAAGCTCAATCATAGCTGTAGGTTTCCACATGTACAATTATATCCCTCTGCTTCCACTGGAAACAGTAATTCTCAGAGGTATTTTGAGAAACTTGAAAAGCAATGACATGCTGGTGTAAAATGCAGGACGCAAAGGGTGTTGGGGATGAACTGCTCTGTTCTCTAGAGAAAATGGAGGAGAACCATTATGAAAACACAAAGTTATGGAGACTCCAGTGCCCAAACTTTTCAGTTCCCTCTGCATCTGTCCTAGTATTTAATAGCCCCACCATGGTTTTGGCATCCCCAAATAGGGCAGTTTCTAGATAATTGAGCAATGTTTTTAAAATCCATATTTATCATTATAGACCCTTCCCCCTCAAAATACATCAACTGCTATGACAAGTGACTAAATCTTTAAGTTTTCCATCACAACTATTTACCTAAGTAAGGTGTGTGCGTGTGTGTATGTGTGTATGTATCTGTCTATGGAAATATGTGTATTAAATATGTATATGGGAAATAAAGTATCCAGAAATTTAACTTGAAAGTAAAAACTTTTAGTTACTTATGATTTTGTGTAGTAAAAAATTGTAATTGTTAAAAACTCCTTTAAATAATATTTTAAACTTAAATATTACACTTAAAAACTTAAAAATTACACTCCAAAAATCAATTTGCTCTAGAAATTATAACAGTTGCAATTATAACTTAAAATTTGCTAAAGTGAAATAAATTTATTTGTATAATTTTGAGTTGTATTTTTTAATATAAAATTTCAATTATTCTCTTTTTACTCTGCACTGCCAAATATTGGTCCATCTGCTAGGTACGTTCACTTTAAATAGCCTTTTTTGACAAAATTATCCTCAGATAGAAAGGCTCTATTAGACTGTAAATGCCAAGTTAATAGTGTGCTTGCAATATGCCAACAGGTGGCAGCAATGTACACACACACACACACACACACACACACACACACACACACACACAGTTTTACTTTGCAATGGGTGCTTAAGGTCTGCACTGAGTCCTTAATTCTAATACTATATATAAACTGACCTTTACATTTCCCTAGTTACCTCTAATTTCCACTAAATAATTATGATATGGGTACGGATAAGAAAAAAATCTGAGATGTTCTAAATTAAATTACAGTGGCTGGAGAGTGAAAGAGAGAGAACTGTTAGTCTGTTAATGAATGGCTGCAGGCCCGTTAACCAAAGACGTCTCACATTCCCCTTTTAGCTGTTGGGATTTCAAATTAATTTCTACATATTATTTTAGCCAGGCAACATCTAACTCCAGAGCCTCTGTTTTTTACTTACACAGGGCTACCTGAACTCTGCCCCCAGCCTATGCACAATTCTTTATATGGACTCTGCTATCCCAGAGCTGGCTCTACTTCACCTTCCCTCACCCCTATGTCTATAGCTCATGTAAATTCTTTGAGAATACCTCTTTCTTCCCCCTTCCTCCTACTTGATGTATAGAAAATGATTGCAAAATCTGGGACTACAGACATGATGTCTTTTCTTCCTAGCCATACTGCTGGTGGTTTAGACTCCATGCCCCAGGACCAATTTTTTGGCTAGTATTTTTGTCTCAATCAAATCTTACTAAAAAAACAAAACAAAACCACAAAAAAACACTTCAGTCGTGGAAGTTAAAGATTTCTAGTTTAACACTACTTATTGTCAAATTTATCGTCTCTTCACTTACAAGGTCCCATAGAGAAACAGAAGTCATAACAAAAATATTCACAATAGAGCTGACCCCTTAAAAATTCGTCCATATTCAACTCCACTCCTACAGCTTAATATGAGCTTCTGTCCTAGTCCATCGTCCCATTGGATCACTATCATTTTTGGGTCAGTCTCACTCTGGTTGTCAGATATATAAAACAAAACAGAATACAGTGTAAAATTGATTGCAAATCAAACATGAAAATCTTGCAAAAGATGAACGGCTTCATACGATTCAGTATTACTCAAAAAGTCCTCAAAGTAAATGCAAGGCCAAAGACAAATGCAGAGTTAGGCCAGTTAACTTGACAAGCTTGATGATATTCAAGAGAAGTTTGAAATGTCAAAGGTTAACATCATTAGCCAGCAGATAAATGCAAACCAAAACCACAATATGAACAAACTTTTCACTTGGAAAAAGGTTAGATCCAATGTTTAAAATGGACAAAAACATTGAATAGACATTTCATCAAAGAGATTCAAATGGCAAATAAGCACAGGAAATGATGCTCAACATTTGCATTTGGAAATGCAAACTAAACTAAAATGACACACCAGCACACACTAGAATGGCATTTTTTTTTACTACTGACTATACAAGGTGCCAGGAAGAAGGACCAGCAACTGGAAATCTCATACCTTGCTGGTAGGAATGCAAAACGGTAAAGTTAAACATACATTTAACATACAACCCGGCAATCCCACACTTTGGTATTTACTCCCAAAGAAATAAAAACACATATCTACACAAAGAATTGAATACAAATGTTTACAGTATCTTTAGTCATAATGGACCTACACTGGCAATATGCTCATCAACTGGTGAATGAATAAACAAATTGCAGTACATCCACACAGTGGAACACTCCTCAGTAATAAAAACAACCAACTGAGACATGCAACAACACAGATAAATCTCAAAAACATTATACTAAGTGAAAGAAGCCAGACATCAAATGCTATCTATCTGCTGTGTGATTCCATGTATGTGACTACATAAAACTACACGAACAGAAATGAGATCTGTGGTTGGCCAGGGATGACGTGGTGAGGAGAAAACACTGACTGCAAAGGGCCCTGAGGGAACTTTTCATGGTAGTGGAAATAGTCTAGGTTTTGATTATGATGGTTGTTACAGGACTATATCTATTTGTCAAACCTCTTAGAACTGTGTTCCTTAAAAAAAAAAAAGTGACTTTTGATGTAAATTATGCCTCAATAAAACTGACTTAAAAAATTAAGAATGTTAGAAAGAAGAAGAAAGAGAAACATACCAACCAAATGCAATGTGAATTTTGATCAGAGTCTGTTTCAAAACTAAGAAGCTATAAAGAGCATTAAGCAACAATAGAAAACTAAAATATCAATTGGTTATTAAATGACATTAGGGAATTGTGAAATTTTTGTAGATATTTTAATGTTATTGTTTTATGTGAAAGAATGTTCTTACTCTTTTATGTTCTTATGTCTTAGGATACACATATTATATTAAAGTATAGAGAAGTAAAATGTGATGTTGGTAAGTACTTTGAAACGGATCAGTAAAAACATAGAGATGAAATTAAAGCAAATATGGCAAAATGTTAACAATTATTGAACCTATATGGGGTATGTGCAGATGTTTACTAACGCGTCTCTTTCAGCTTTTCATAGTAAAATGATGGGGCAAATGTAACCAAAGTAAAGAGTTTGTCCATCCCGCACTGCAGATAGCCAATTACACTAACAACCGGGTGCCGTGAAAGAAAGTGGTGTGTATTGTATAGTGAGTGCTACACAATGGGGAACAGACAGCTTGTGCTGGAAAAACCCAAACTCCTTGATGGTTTACAGACAAGGGGCTTTATGGAGCAAAAATCACAAGTTGGCATGAGTAAGGGCTTTGGGGTCATGGGTCTTGCTGATGGGTCAAGAATGACAGGCAAGGGCCATAAATCATTATTTCAGGTCTTGAGGTCAACTTCCCTGTCCCTCAGTCTAGTTTCACGGGCATGTGGCTGGGGAGTCATTCAGCTTTAGGGCTCAGGAGATGAAACACAATTGAAGGCATGATGTTATCTTCAACTTAACGAAAACCATACCTTGTGACCATTAGTCAGGGTTTGGCCATAATTTCTTGCTGACTTAATACAGGACATGCAGTGAAGAAACTGAATTGAGTGCTGGGGGTATATGTTAAATTAAAATCATACATTAAAACAGGACCTTGAGTTTCACAAAGTGAAATTCATGAAATAGCTGAAGTTCCCAATTTTTTTGCAAAAAACTGTTATTCTGCAAAAGTCAAAAGTGAAAGTGTTAGCAAATTACTCTCAGAGGACTTTGTCACAAAAATTACACTCCAAAAATCAATTTGTTCTAGAAATTATATACAATAATTGAGATTATATCCTACAATTTGCTGATGTGAAATAAACTTATTTTTATAATTTTCAGTTTTACCTTTTCATATAAAATTTCAATTATTATTACTTTTTTTTACTCTTTACTGCCAAATGTTGGCTCATTTGTTAACTATATTAACTTTACGTAGACTTTTCTTACATAATTATCCCCAGTCAGAAAGACTCGGACTGTAAAGTGTGCCTGTAGTATGCAGACAGGTGGCAGCAAAGTTCACAAAAATACAATTTTACAATGCAATGGGTCTTCAAAGTCTGCCTTGAATCCTTAATACTAAAGTGCTGCACAAATTGACTGACCATCACCTTTCCTAAATTACCTCTGTACCTACCAAGTGATTCTTAGGTATTATATTGTATTATATTATATTATATTATATTATATTATATTATATTATATTATATTAAATATATTGCTTCTCTTAACAAGAACACAACAAATACACTATTCTCAGAGTCTCCATTCTGTATCTCATAGTTTACTTCTAGTCAATGTAATTTTTACCTCGTAAAAAAGAGGCTTTGTCATTTAGAACACATTGAGATTTTCAAAAGCTTAATAAAATAGTTCTGCATTGCAATATTACCCTGGCAAACACTTAAATTACTTTGATGGTACTACGCAAAATTTTAAATAACGTATATTTATATTTATTGACATGGAAATGTGCTCCAGATGCATTATATGAAAAATGCAATTTATGAAACAGCATGTATAGTATTGACCTTATTAAATAAATACATTTATTTAATGGAAATAATTTTCCATTATTTTTAATGGAAAAAGTGCCAAAAAAATGATGGTTCCCATCCACACATTGCTAATGGCAGATGGTAGAGTAGCATGTGATTTTCATTTTCTTCTTTATGCTTTTTTGTGTTGTGTAAAATTTGTATAAGTTTTCCATTTATAATAAGAAAAAATAAGAAACTTTTAATTTAAATATGTATAGGACATGATATATAAGGTATTTGTAGAGTCAAATGCCAAAAAATAATTGTAAACAATAAAACGCCAAAACTGTAACTTGCAGGCAATACCCAACGGTAAGAGATTTATAAGGTGAAAGAAATAAGAAGATAAACTGCAGCCTAGACATGAGGTAGAAATGGACTGTTGACACAGAAAAAAAAATTGTCAGATATTGTAAGTGTTCGTGTTTGCAAAATAGAACTAAATTATGGAGCACCTTCAATATTTTGGATAAGTTTTCACTTATTCCTACAGAGGGGAACTGTAATGATGCAGGGTCAGTTACATAGAACACACTTCATTATAGCTAATTTCGGTAAAAAGGGATCTACTAGGCATTTATCAGCCTACAGAATTGTTGGGAGGGATGAAAAAATAATGTATTCTGGGCTTTCTGGAATGATTCCCAAAGAAACACTGCAAAACTGATCACCAAGAGACAGCTGCTGCAGATACAGTCAGAAAGCAAATTGAAACATTGGGAAGCTGATGCTAATGCTGGAATCTCCAGAACTATCATCCTAGAAGCAAATCTTTATACTGAAAATTATAAGGTTAGCAAATTAAGCCATTCTGACAAAGCTACTAATATCATTTCTATAGCAGTGATTCTTCACCTTTTTTTCTGTCCCAAAAGACGTAGTGGGAGTAAAAAAAAAGTTATTAGAGAAGAGAGTATTTCTAAAGGTGTTTCAATTTAAAAGGACCTATGCGCCATGTTTGAGCATAGTGTTGGTACTCAATAAATATTTAGTGTTGAATGAAAAAAATGAACCTCAAAAGCAATGAGATTCCATTAAAGGGTTTTAAGCAGGGGTTGTGACTTAACCGGATTGGTTTTAAATGAAGCAGAGAAGAAAAAGAGTGAAAAGTAGACTGTTTAGAGGCCTATTAAAAAGAAGTCATTTAGTCCATCCCCTCATTTCGTAGTGAGGAATCTGTGATCCCAGAGACATTAAATAGTTTGTTCAAGGTCTCAGAGCTGGTGAGTGGCAAAATTGGCTTTTCTCTCTATGCCTAAATACTTTCTACTTGTAAGTCTGTACACTATGCAACATAAACACATTCACTCTAAGAAATTTCTTACTTACAAATTCATTCTTTAACACCTAAAACTTGAGATATCCATAAGAGGATCTCCATTATAACGGTGTAATGATGCAGTGGTACAATAATGTTGGAAATTGCAGACAGGTCTAACTGGCAAATAACGTTTCAGCAAGATTTTTGTATTTTGTAGTTTTTGAGGTATGTGTGTGTGTGTGTGTGTGTGTGTGTGTGTTCTCTTTTTTATTTAGGGAGACAGTATTTGAACTTTGATTATTTAGGATTAATTTGACTTGGAAATCAGCAAACTAAAGCAACCTACAGAGTTTGATGAACTGGTTTTTCTTTAATTTTGCTTATTTTTTTAAAGGTAAGAAAGATATAATTAACTAGATGATTATTTCTCAAAATGATTATTTCTCAAATTTTTACATTAAGAGGCATTCTTTTCTTCCTTGTAACTCTTTGGCCATAAAGCCGGTGATTACTTTTCTCATATTACAACCACTGCTCACTCCCGGCATCTTACCTTCCTCCCTGCTTCTTCTCATTTCTCAGTTCTCTACCTCTTTTCAACTTACTCCCTGTGTTATACCAGCTACCAGATGCCAAGAAGGTGGATTAGGTCACTTATCAAATTGAGAGGTTTCCTGTGTTATTCAACTCATTTTTCTTATTACATTGAAACTGAAAAATGGTGTGGTTGCATCTCAAAAAAATTAAGTTGGACTTAGATTTTATTATGTTACTTTGGGGTAATAGGAAGCAGATCTCAACTTAATATAAAGGCAAGGCAGTAATTCTGAATCGTCAGCTCCCAATTTCTATTTCAAACTGTTTTTATTTTGATAATGTCTCTGAACACTCCTCTCTAGTTTACTGATAATCAGTTTGTATTGTTGTG
Source organism: Rhinolophus ferrumequinum (assembly GCF_004115265.2). Lineage (NCBI taxonomy): Eukaryota > Metazoa > Chordata > Mammalia > Chiroptera > Rhinolophidae > Rhinolophus > Rhinolophus ferrumequinum. The sequence continues at coordinate 26,700,072 of NC_046288.1, forward strand.
CCGCACTCTGCAGACAATTTGGCTTCCCTTACCTACTGCTGTAGATCCAGTAGCTATGGGAATCCATACTGCTGGAGAAAACCATGTAGTCTCTCCATTAGGAAAGGAGGATCAGACTTTCTGGCTTGCTTTGATTTCTGAGAATAGGCTGGTCTCACTGGAGAGAATGCTCAGGCAAACCTATACTAAATCAAGAGTTTTTCTGAAATATTGAGGGTGAAATAGGAAATGGTGGAACTTCTCAGAACCCCTGCAAAACAAACCAGAATCCCTTCCGATGTCCCCCACGCCCCCGCCATCATTCCTTTCATAATGTTGAGCCAAATCCAGTCTCTGAAGGACAATTCCCCACATGTATTTTGCCCCAGTGTAGCTCTATAAATCTCACTAAATAACTATAGGAACCCCCACCTATGCATCTCAGTATCAGTGATCCACAGCTCAGAAAGCATAAAAGAACAAAATTAATGTTTGAAAATGTATAGTTTTCTCTGCCAGACATATTTCGCCAAACATACCCTGGTAACCCACAAACTCAAAATAGTGAAAACTTCCATTCTCTCTTAACTGTGTTTTATACTTAGTGGACTATCAAAATAGGCATGGCATAAATAACTCCATTTTTCTAAAAATTTAAACAAAGCTTGATCCCGAAGTTTAAACAGAAATAGTCCTAATAACATTGTCCTGTGCAGTAATTTTTAGTGGAGTTAATTCAACTCATGTTTCCTGGGGATAAAAATGGACAGCAATGAAAAAAAAAAAAGGTGGAAGAAAACAAATGTGACCTTGATGTCTCCTCTAATGCACATAATCTCCACATCAGTTCCTTTCATCCTCTGGTGATGTTAATCTTCTGTTTATTTTGCTACTGTAATTCTAAGTACACGTAGGTAACCCAGAGATTGCTTTCTCAAAGTTGGTCTATGCCTGTTTTTTCTTACCTCATAAAAAGAAAAAAAAGTGTGTGTGTGTTTTTGTGTGTCCTGTTGGTGGTTTAAAACCGAGTTGGGACTTCCTCTTTGAACAGTTGCCTTTTCCTCTAACACAAGGGAGATCTCATTTTGTTTGAGACTGTATACAGTTGAAACCAAACCACACACCAACGAGAGGGTATGATGGCTAAGAAGCCCCCAAAACCAGCCCCTCGCAGGATCTTCCAAGAAAGGTTAAAGATTACTGCTCTGCCCTTATACTTTGAAGGTTTTTTATTAGTCAAGCGGTCAGAATACCAGGTAAGTCAAAGATGATAATGTTAAACTAGAAGCTTCTGTCTTCATATAACATTTATTTCATGGTGATGTGATACGACAGGGGCCTCCTTGTTTCTGTTGGGATTAAACCCTCTTCCTTTAGCTCAGAAATATTATTACAATTTTGCACAATTTAAATACAATGTATGTCTTAAACATATGTTTTATATATATATATATATATATATATATATATATATATATATATATGCATTGTATATAATAAAAAGTTTCTTATTGTCACTGATGTTAAAACAATCAATAAGCTAAATTTCCAAAGAGGTCATTAAAACATTACAGAAGATTTGGGCTTAGAAGATGAAATGTTTCCTGTCTTTTCTCTGCAATTTACCACTATGCTTTCATGATGACATACCAGTATATCTTTAAGATAAAATATTATAATTGAAATTAAACCTTCTGCTTCTATTCTCAGTGGTTTGAAGTTTATAAATAATGGTCAAATTATTTTTTAAAGTGGTAAAGGTTTGTAAAAAATTCTGAAAATGATAAAATTGATACTGTTTAACATTATGTATAATAATATGTTCTAAAAACACTGTTCAAGATAGTGACTTTAAAATATAATACTTAGGATGTTCTGTGGGTAGTGTGTACACTATGCAACATAAACACATTTACTCTAAGAAAATTCACAAAGCATTCCATATTTTTAAAATGTAAAAATGAAAACTTTATAATTAGTTAAAATGAGTGCTTTAAAATAGCAATTGTGAATAATTAATGATAAATAATTAAAATGAATGGAAGAAATGAACATGAAGTATCTGTTACTAAAGAAAAAAATCAGTAACTTAGGTCAAATTTTATGAAATTTTAATATTAACTGAAACTAGAAAAAAATTAAGTGTTTTGATAAATGCCAGAAGACATGCTTAATAGTGATAACAAAAATATATTTTGAGGATTTATTGATATTAAGGAAAAAATGTGTATTTGAAATACCTATAATAGCACATATGTCTTGCATACATAATCAGATAATTTAATCTTTGAGAGTAAAGACATGGTAATTTGTATTCTGTAATGGGTGCTAAACATGTATTAATAATATTTATCAGTTACATTGGAATGTTTTTTGGGAGATCCTATATGCTCTATTTTTCCCCCTGCCTGACCCTAAATGCTTGAAAAGTTTTACCTGATGGTTTTGCTGCTCACAGCTTGTGATCTTATACAAGTTACTCAATGTCCTTGGGACTCAATTTCCTCAACTATAAAATGGAGAGAATAGACTTGCCTTCCAAGGTACAATGCCTAGGATACACTAGGTGCTCAATGTATTCATTCAAGCAACCTCCTATGCACCAAGCAACACACTCAGTTCTGGAGTATATGAATAAAACACAAAGTTCCCTACCTTCAAGAGCAAGGAATGATGACTCCTGTACCTGATTGTTCCTGTATCTTTTCTTAGAAAGCATGCTTTGAAATGGAAAGAATAAACTATAGGCATCAATATTTCTGATGAAATTAACTGGTGTTTCCACTTGCATTCATAGCAAAGCATCTTTTACTTGTACTCGTATGTCAGGGAGAAGAGAGCAAGAGAAGGACAATAATGTCTACTAATAGAGTGGTTTCAAGGATTAAAGGGATAATATATGTAAAACACCTGGCTTACACCAAAGGTTAGATTCATTCTCTTCCCATTTCATTATTTATCATATTCTTATTAATATACTAAAATCAGTTTTGAGTTCACAAGTAATGTCTCAAAGGAGAGCCACAGTGATAAAGTGCTTGGAAATAGAAGCTATGAGATAAAGCTATGGAAAATAGTGGGATTTCTAGGCAAGTGGCTGAAAAGTGCCAGGGAACCCTTGAAAGGAAGGTGAGCCCAGGATATATAGAAGGTCATCTTTGGAGCTAATGGGCCGCAGAAAGTTGGGAGGCTCTGCAAAATGTTTAGTGAAGTCTCTACTGAAGGAATTCAGAGTATTTAAACTAGGGAATATATAACTGAGGAGTAACCTGGTCTATAAAGAGATTACATGTTAAGAGGCGTTTCTTAGCTGTTTTTGTGACAGGGCACATGTGGTGTCCCGCGCGTGGAGGGTTGTTGCGAGCGAGGAGGGCGGTGCAGGGTTAAGAAATGACAGTAGCTATGAATAGAGTGTAAGCGGGGCCAAGGGACTGCAGCCTCAAGGACTGGGCCCAAATCCAATCTGGCCTATTCCTTAGCTTTTATTAGTTAAGTAGGGAAGTAAAGGAGATAAAGCTTGTACATCTCAAGTTCTATGAATCCTAGACATCATAATAGGAAACTGATTCAAGCCAATCACCCGTGCCTGCAAGCAGCAGAACCGTAAGTCTCAGGATGTATGTACTTCCCCAAAGGACAAAACCTTTATGCATATGAAGAGATGGAGAGCACATCACTGAATCTCTTCCCTTGCAGGTTGTGGGAAGGAATGCAGCCACAGAGGCAGAGGCTTTCCTTAGCCGGGGATAGATGGGGGTCTGTGCTCACCTCTATCGACCCTGTGGATTCTCCTGTTGGTCCCCACTCGACTGAGCCTGGCTTGAGTTGTCCTCCCCCCCCCCCCCCCCACCCACCCCCCCCCCCCCCGTAGGGAATCCTACTCATCATTGGCTGACCAGCCATCTTTCTGGGGCCAAACGGAGGCATAAGGTGCAAGCACAAAGGTGTAGCAAAGTCCCTGAAAGGATCCGTTTCAGACTCTCCTTTCTTTAGGGGCAGGTACAAAGAGAGAGACGGGTAGGCTGCTGCGTGGCAACAGGCACATCTAAGAATTTAAGGGGCTTTGCCCCCAGGAAAATGTGCCAACATACATTATTTAAAATGCAATTCCAGAAGTTCGGTGGATGCCGAACTCATTAAAAGTACATAATCTTCACAGAAACGATAATGTGGGAACATTTACTTAAACCACAGCACTAGAATTTTGGATTAACCAGAAAGATTTATTTGATAATACGAGCTATTAAATGTCACAATGAAATACCAAAGGCAACACAGTTCTTATAAATGAGGGGAAATCTCATTTTTCTAGAACTGTTTGAAAATAGAGAGTTTGGACAACATCTCAGTTTCTTCAATCTCTGATATGCTAAAAATCAAAAACTATGTGCGTAATATGTCTTCTTATTAGCCTGGACCTACAAATGTAGTCATCATCATAGTATCAAAATAACATTTCTCTCATTAGTCCTCTAATTGCCAATAATTCATATAGAAAAAGCTCAGGGCTATCTCAGTTGTGCTCTCAAATATAGTCCTCTATGCTAGTAATCTCCAATTTTTTAAAAAAACACACTCCTTTCAAGAAAACATTTTTGAGCACAGATCTCTAATATAAAAGTATTAACTTATTTATAAATTATACACGTGTACTTCTGTACTAATACTCCAAGCAAATTATTAGATATGTGCAAAAAAAAAAAGGAATTAAGAAAGATGAAATAAATGCAATATAATTAGATATTCTAAAAGTTTCTTTCCCTGTAAAATTATCTTGCATATCTCTGAGGTTTATGTGCTCCACTTTGGAGACCACCATACAACAAACAGCTTCCCTTAGCAAAGGTGCTTTATTTGCTTAAAAAAAAAAAAAAGGGAGCTTTTTTGGGGACAGGGGAAGGAGAGGAACTTAACTGGATTTGGCATCGTAACCCATTTTCACTAGTTACATAAATGAGAAAGAGCATTAGGGAGTTAAGAGATACGAATATTAGTCCAACGATGGAACTTGGGCAATTCCTTTAAAGTTTTTAATCTGTTTCCTCTTTTGTAATATGGATAATTACTCCCTTGCATAATTAGTGGTTGCTGTGATGATCAAATGGACTATATAATAATGGGTCTATTTTCTTTAGGTATTGACATATGGCAGATATCATCATGCTAGGCTCTTAATGTCCTGTCACTCTGATCCTTATAGTAACTCTTCTAGCTAGAAATTATTTTATCCCCTTCACAGATGAGTGAGTTGTGGCTCACAGAGGTTATGCTCAAGGTTTCCCATCCATTAAGGAGCGTACCTTGGATTTTACTGCAAAGCATTTGACATCATGCTACCTTTCAAACTAAAGTTCTAATTTCATTTGATTGTGGGCTTACAAAGGTTGGGGATGTCTAATCACTAGATTTTTTAATCACATTGAGTTCAACAGTAAGCTCAGTAGACTTTCAAAACATTTGTTTAATTGAATAAAAATGAGAGAGTGACCTTAAACTCTAAACTTAAGGTCATCTAGTGATTATGAAGCTAGCAATAAATTCAAAAGTCCCATTTCAGTCCCTTACTTCAGTGATTCAGCACAAATGATTGCTAAAAATAAGAAACTTTGTGCTAAATGTATTTCATTCAACAATGTATTTCATTTAAAATATTTAAATAATTCTATAGACACAAATATACACCTAGATGTTGATTATTGAGAGTGATATTTATAGATGTCTCAGATTATACTGATATTCCTGAGAGCTTATCAGAAACTAAATCAACATTGTGACCCTTCATACCCACTCTAAGTTTCATCTGTTCTTAGGTTTGTGGCTGTAGTTGGAGTTCACAAGGCTTATTGCTATTTGTAATCTTCTTTTTCCTCCAGGCTACCTTTCCTTTCAATTCAGTGCCTTTGTTCTTGTTTCTTCTTCCATTTAATAAATCCCCCTTAATTCTTTCCATGAATCTTTATGTTTGTTTAGCAAAACTCCAATTTTCCCCTGGTTAACTCTATCCAATGCACTTCATTCTGTCTGACTGAACACCTCTGTAAGTTTTCTTAAGAGCACAAATGGATGTCGGCATGTACATGCAGAAGGAATTCAATGAATCTTGACTGGCTATTAGTGATTTGAGTTTTTCTGTCAGATGGTAGGTTAATATTAATGAGGCTAATTAAAAAGATGAGCAGAGTGGTAGACTTTGACTTCAGGATATTCTCTTGCTTTCGTTCCCTCCAAGAATCAAAGTCTCAAGTTTGGACTTGATCTTAGATGCTGCACATCAGTAAAACTACGTAGCCTGTGATTAAGTTCTCTAGCCAATATACCCATGTTATGATCTCCTCCTCACCACCATCCTAGTTCCAAAATACAGTGCAGCCTTAACTTGCCCCTGCACTGAGAAGCTTACCACTTAGGCAGGATGTGAAAGCCTTAACAAAAGAGATGATTTTTTTTAAAAAGTGGCCTCAATAAATTTGAATTGTTTTGTTATTTAATCCTAGGTCAAATCTGAGAAAGTTCAAGAGAATTTTTTAATAGAGTGACTAGACAATTTCATGGTTTTTACAAAACATCTGCTTGATCTTAGAGACTGTACTAGCTAACTTCTCAAGCCATATTTCTCAATGCAGTTTTTTTTTTTTAATCTCTTTACTTAAGATAATGTGAAAGGGTGATTTATATAGGAATGACAGTGGGTTTCATGATTCTGGTTTACAAGATATCCTTTTCTTCTCATTCACAATCCCATTGAAAGAGATCTATTTTAGAGATTTTTAGATGCCACACTGTTACACAAACATACAAATCACCATGCGGAAAGAGTATTAGAAGGATAATGAAAAATGCACAGTACCTATTAATAATGTAAGTGAGGAAGCAATGCTTTTTTCTTTTTTCTTTTCAGTGGCCAACATTTGTGGAACACTTGCTATATTCCAGGTCCTATGTGCTTTACATACATTATTTCATTCAATTGATCCACAACTCTTTGAGGCAATAAGAGGAGGCTGGTTTCCCTACTTTTATTCTTGGTCCCTTAACAGTGAACTCTCACAAAGGAAACACAGTAATTATTATTATTATTATTGATCAATTAGTTTACCTTTATTATTAATAAAATCTATCAATATGTGGTTTGGATTTAAGGCTAAAACTGTGATAATACTTTACCCCAGATTTAGGTAGGCTTGATCTGCCTTGAGTCACTGACTTAGTTTAAGAGCTATAACCCTGCTCCTCTTGGAGGATCATTGCCACATGGCAGGGAACAAAGCAGAACAGCTACTCTCTCCTGGTAGACTGAGTTGGGAGAAGACAGGAAGGGGCTAAGTTGAACATACAGCCCTCCAAACTTACCTATCAGATACTCAGTCCTACTTTCTGGCAGCATTGTAGAGAATACATTGGAGGCCGTCAGGAAGCATCAGCGAGACCAGGTAAAAGACAGTTGCAATGTTAGTAATACTTTGCATTCTTTATGAAAAGAAGAAAAGACTTCTGATGGGGCTAAAGTTAAGGTTTGTTTTCTTGCCTTATCAAACTGCTAGACTCTAAGATGTGTCAGGTACATATTGGGCATCTGGATTTCAGACAAGAGGCAGAATCACTTTGCTCAATTTTATAACTGCTTCTTTGGGGACCATCTATTGGCTATTCCTTCAATCCTACGCCCTTTTGAATTGTTCTTTTCTATGGTAATTCATTCTTGGTCAGGAAGTATCAGCAGGTTCATTGCAATACATTATTGCAGGCTCTCAATGGGGAAGGTAGGACAGAATGGAAAGACCATGGGGCTTGGACAAAGAAAACTTGCCCCAAGTTCCAACTCTGCCCCTGAGGTATTAATCTTCCTGGAGAAGGAGACCGTATGGAGGGAGACTCCAGTTGTCTCTTGAGTGTTTGCCAACACCAACAGCCAATTCTCTTATTTACTGGACACCAACTGGTTGTTGAACAATTCTGAAACTAAATACCTATGAAATTTAGTACAGGCCCCACAGCTTAATTAAGGGCTCAGTCCCACAAGACTGCCCCCCACTCTACCACTTCAGTAACCAGCTGCAAGTTCCTGGCCTCTCGTACTTCTAACCAACTGCCTATAAATCAGGCTTTCCCATGAAAGATCCAACAATTTACTAGAATGGCTCACAAAACTCAGGAAGACTCTTTACTTACATGTACTGGTAAGGAATACAAATGAACATCCAGATGAAGAGGTACATTGGGCAAAGCCTGCAAGGGACCCACAGGAGTATAAACACACGTGCTTCTGTTCCTGTGAAGATGGGGTGCACCGCCCTCTCAGCATGCAGATGTGTTCACTAATTAGGAAACTCATCAAATGTCATTCATTGTTCAAGAGTTTTTATAAAGCTTAATCTCCAGACCCATCCCCCTCCCATTCTTCCTGGAGGTTGGTGGGTGGCACTGTTCCAACCCTCTAATCATTTGTTCTTTTGGGGCCCAGATCCATCCTGAAACTCTCCATGGCTCCCATTTTAAGTCTCCTCATTAATATAAACTCAGGTATGATGTAAAGGGGCTGATTATGAGTAACAAAAACGTTCTTATCACTCAGGCTTTAGGATCTCTATACCAGAATCTGGGGGACAAAGACAAAATATATTTCTTACTATACCATTTCCATTCATTCTGCATTCCCAGCTAAGACCCCAGCCTTGTGAGTGAAGCCACCCTAGACCATTCAGCCACAGCCAAATATACCCAGAGCCAAAGAATCATCATGCAGTCACAGAATGATAAAAAATGGAAAATATTTACCGTTTTAGTCCACTAAGTTTTAGGGTGGCTTGTTACACAGCAAAAGGTAACTAATACGACACCTTAACAGCCATGAAGACAAAGGGAGAAAGTAGTTCTAATAAAAATATGAGAAAGATAGATGTTATAAATCAAAATGAATTTAATCTTGAGCTTCCTGGGAGCCAAGGCAAATAAAAGCAATGGATTATAGAATTCCCATTGTTTGAGAAAATAAGTATATAAATTATGAAGAGGTGACAAATATTTTGCTGGTCAAAAAGGAATAAATGATATGTCAGTATTAAGGAGACACAAAATACCATAATATATAAAAGTGTCTTCACATTTATAAGCAAAAGAAAACATTTTCTTTATGTGACTTTCTTACATTAATCCTCAATCGTTAAGTCCAGATAAACCAATATGGTAAAAAAAAAATCAGCTTATTAAACCCTAAAGGAAGGAATGGTCAACACATCCATGAAACTGACTGGAATATTTTTAAACATACTTTTGGAAAGAGCTGGATATGAAGGTAAGTCTTTAGATGTGAAAGGATTTTATGCTTTAAGCTCCCTTGCCATTCTCTTGTAATACAGACAATCTTCATAGAATGTAAGTTTCCCCTTATTTAAATAAACTTTCACTTGAGTGAATGAGAGTCTAAGTTACTTAAATTTTTTAAACTTACAAAATTGCATTTCTATAGAACCCATAGTAATGTGAATGTATCAATAATGAAATGTCCATCACTTGAATAAAATTTGGACTCCAAAGCTCAGCTTTGATGGTGTTAAATTATTTGCATCATTATCCATTGCTAACATTTCCTTGATCTATATAAATATATACTATTTATGAAACCCAAAGCATGAGTCATGTATTATGTTATGTGCTTTATGTGTTAATTTATTCAATCCTTTCAACTGTCCTGCAAGGTAGATATTAAATGCTTGTCCTGTGTCCTATCTTGGCCCCTTAAATGGCCCCTCTTACAGGAGCACGCTACTACTGAAAATGCATAAAATGTTAAGTGTCTTCAATCAATGAGGAAAGTTGTGGAAAATGATCTATTTAAACACAAATCAAATTATGTCCTTACCTCAAACCTTATAGTAAAATAAATTTGGGAAATATTTATTCAAAAATTAAGTGTAAAATTAAGCCATAAAAATTAGGTGAATTTTCTCAAGACAAAGAAGACTCTCATATCACACAACAATTCAGAAAGTTATAAAGGAAAAAAAAAATCAATAAAAAAATAGCTGACTATACACTGATGTTTATGATTTCTTTCCCACAGGAGTACAAACACTATTGGACAGAGTTGAGAGGAACTACACTTTTCTTTTATAACGACAAGAAAAGTACAATAGTAAGTAGTTAAACATCTTTAGCTGATTACATTTTTTTCCCAATATACATCCATCATACAGTTTGTTATTCATTTGAGATTTCTGCCTTCCAAGAGTAAAGGTATTCTAATAAAACCAATTCAAATAAGAACATTTGTATCTGTGAGGGCTATCAATTATAAAACCCATAAGCAAAATTTTCTGGGCAATTCAGAAGAAGATATTAACTCATATTTTTAACTTTGGACTCTTTTTTCCTGATCCTGATAACAAAACTTGGTTTAAAAATGAAAATTTTAGCTATACATATGGATACAAATTATGTAATACAAAGTGACAGCCTTATTCTGTCACTTTTTATCTTGCTGTGGCATGCAGTTATAATCTGAAAGGAACTTAGATGATCCCCAAGCCTCATAACATACCATATGTCACAATTTAATCTTTCTGGAAAGACAAAAATATACCCCACCAAACAGGACTTCTAAGCGTTCAAGCATGAGAATAACAATAAAGAGATTCTGAGATTTACTTATTCATATTAATTTCAAATAATTAATTTGTATTTCATTTTTTCCACAAATAAAATGTAGTATTTTAGTAGCAAATGCTTGCCTACCTTGGAATGCAATGCTTCTAAGACATTTTATGATCCAGTAAATTGTTTACATAATAACATTTTGGCCCATGGGTGTAGTAGCCCACACTCTTTAGAAAATCATTGTTACATGTCCAGATCTAATGAAGAACAAAACAAAACAAAAAACAGGAAAGAACCTGAAAACTATATTCTACCTGCAGACATGTTAGCGTCATTAGGTAAACTGACCAGAAGTCATTTAAAAGAAAACACAAACAAAATGGTCATCTTTCTCCTGAGTTGTGGACAGACAAGATTTCAAATATCATAATAAATTTTAACAAAAGTAATTTCTCTTTGTGCCCTCCAACTTCCCACTGATGCCAATAAAAATTTGAAGACGTGGTCTAAACCTTGTGTAATACTCGTAAATGAGAGTTCATAGTTATCGCTCACTAACTACATGGCAAGAGGCAGCACAGCTTAGTGACTGTGGTGTGTCAGCTTGGGATCTTGGGCTACTAACCTGGTCTCTCTGTGTCTCAGAGTCTCAGACAAGGAAGTGGTAGGAGAGATGACATCTCAAATTGGGCAATTTAAAGACAGTTTTATAAAGATGCAATCAATACGCAAAGCAGTGGACAGGATGTGGGAAAACCACAAAGGGTAGTACAGAACTGTGAGGCTAGTAACAGTGCCTCACGGCCATGCCGAGGAGTAACGGAAAGAGTGAAAGAATAGCGGGGGGAGTTGTGTGAAGATGACCACCTTGCAAGGAGTATGGTCTGATTGAGGAAGCAATCGCAGAGGGTAATGAACACCTGACTTAGCTCTCCTCACTCTCTGGTCTGCCAGCGGTCAGCAGGCCAACCCAGCAGGAAGTCAGAGGGTAGTGGTACCCATAATGTTGTCTATATAGGTCCAGATCCTGGCGCAGTGTTGGGTGTTGATGGAATAAAAGTGAAGCTAGAGGAGCAAATGAAAGATTTCCAACACGTTCAGTTTCAAATCGCTGAAATTAGGATGAAAACAGTAGCTCATCTCAGAAGGTTATCAAAAGGATTAAATGAGATAGTAAATGTAAGGCACATAGTAAGCACGCATGCATTTTATGTGCATTATCTCATTTAATTCCCAAAACAACTCTGCAGCGTGGGTACTACTTTAATCCCCAGTTTTGGATGAGAATAGTTAAGTTTAAAGATTAAGAAATTGTGCAAGATCAGACAGCTCACAAGAGAGGTACAGTCCAGGTCCTGATCCTTACCCAGCATTCTTAACCACTATGCCACGAAGAGGCTGTCAAAACGAAATGCTGCAGAGTTGCCCATCTACCAGCTTTGTTAAAAGGGGATTCAGAAGACTTTTGGGGAAATTTTTTGGGTGATAGTCTCAGAAGAAAGTACAGGGCTAGAACAGGTGAGAACTGTAGACATTTAGCCCATAGTAAGGAAGACTTTAAAACTGCCTTTAAATACAGAGGGTGCCAAAAAAATGTATACACATTTTAAGAAAGAAAAAACCTATATTAAAATTGTAATAATATATACTGATAACAAAAGATGAATACAAGTCACGTGTATACATTTTTTGCGCATTTCCCCCCACTCCCCTAACCCCCCACCCTGCTCCAGTATTTGAAAAGATTTCAGGAAGTCATGTGAAAGAGTCACTGAATTTGTTTAATGTTATTGCAGAGAAAAGGGACGAGGACCAATGGATAGAAAATGCCTGGAGCTTAATATAAGGAAAAACTTGCTAGCAGGCAAAACTGCATAGGAGACGTGAGTTCCATGTTGTTTTAGATGTTCAAAAACAAGCTGGATGACTACATGGAGCGTTAGCCCGGAGGAGACTCAGGCATCAGATGGCAGTTAGATTGGACAGATGACCTTTAAGGCTCTTTCAACATTACAATTAGAAACAAAGATATGACTTCCTTTTTTCTCATCAATTGTGTAGTTTACAGGCACTCTATCTAACTGGGCCATTTCTTCCTCTATTGCTTTCTCCTTTGTCTCAGCAAAATTCGCTGAACGTGATCTAGACAATACATCAGAAAAAGATTCTTGTGTAATTTTAAATACTGTCCTCCTTTCCTTAGACCTCTCCTTCTATGTTTAATTGCTCTTGGTTCACTGAAAATAAATAAGTCAACCCAAAGTTACCCTCAACCTCATCAATATGGGAATAGCTCTGGAAAAAATTTTATTTATTATTTTTATGCCCTACTGAGTCAGAAAAATAAGGAGACTTACAAGAATATAATAAAATTAGTTATATTGAGCATAACAGAGGGGAAAATAAAAGGAGATATAAAGAAGTAAAAAATAAGGTTAATTTAGCAAAAAATTATACTGTAAAAGCAAGCCTGGAGAGCATATACAGGAGAGCAAGCCTGACTAGTTGCACACAGGTCAGTCTATATAGACTAATTGCTCAAAAGAAATATTTTTATCTTAAAGGGATAAGATAGGTATTTCTTAATAGGATCCTCATAACCAGTGGTATGTGGTAAAATGTTCAATAACAGCTTTATGTATGAATATACGTATATAAATTCACTATAAATATTATTTACATAAAGAATGTGTAGCACACAGTTAAAAAATAAAATATACAATACTCTTTACTGTAATTTCCATATAAGCAATTGACTCTCATAGAATGCTTTTACTGATTTTTCTGAACACATATCTATAGCCAACTGTGATCACAATTCAATCATGATATGGCAAATGGAGTTGTTTTCAATCTGTTTCCCTTATAAATTTATTGTCACTAAATATGATATTTGGCATTAATGTTGGCTAATATTTTGTTGTATTAACAAATAAGAGGAAAGTAAAACAACAATTATGTATGTCAGAACTTCACCTATTTGTTAATGACATGAGCAACTTCTTCGCTGAATGAGATAACAGTTTTTGAATTATAGAAGACTATTTTGTCAATTTTTCATTCTGTTCAAAATGAAAAAGCTCCAGACACAACAAATTTTAAAGTTTCATCTGCATTACTAACATTTTTCTTTCACTTTCTTAAGTCTAGACCAGAAGCCAGCAAACTATGGCCCTTAACCCAAATCTAGCTTGTGGCCCAATTGTGTATAGTCTCTGAACTAAGACTATTTTTACACTTCTAAAGTGTAAAAAAATTGCTGGCCTCTGGGACAAATAACAAAACAACAAACCAAGCCCTAATTTGTAAGGTTTGCTTATTTCCAAAGTGTAAATACTCCCTCCATGACTGATTTCAACCTATCAGTGTGACCTCACTGAACATGGAGGTGGGAAGAAGGTACAGGAGGAGCATGCCATTGTACAGTATTGAAGATGAAATGAAGATGTAAATAACCTTACGAGCACAGAGAATACTACACAGTCTACATAATTAGAAAATATTTTGAATTTCACCTTTGTTTTTAATATAATTTATTTACTTATATGCTTATATAATTTAACTTTTAATGGCTGTGTTTAAAAACTGGGTAGCAATATTCCTGAAAATTTAACAAATTGGCTTTTGCAAACCTGTACGAGCCAGCTCCAGCACACCACCACATAATCCATTTCCAAATGCCCTCTGGGTTCGGAGGGTGACACATTGAAAAACCAGGATATCATGCAAAGTACACAGCAGTTGAAATTAAGATATTACTTACTTTCCTTCCTACTAAAAGTAATGTGTGCTACCCATGAAATAATTTAATGAGATTTCCTTTTGTCTTTGCAGTATGTTGACAAGTTAGACATAATAGACCTCACATGCCTTACTGAGAAGAATTCAACTGAAAAGAATTGTTCAAAATTCACCCTTGTTTTGCCAAAAGAAGAAGTGCAACTGAAGGTGAGTGAGGAGAAGTAATTTGTCTGAAACAAGTTGTGATTATAAATAGCATTTATGTCTTCACAGCCCAGTGGCTGAGGTAAAGAGGAATTATAGAAGGCGTGACAAGTCTTATATTTTGTCAATATGTCTTGCCTTTTGCCAAGAACTACAGTTTTCTGAAGAGGGATTTGAAATGGCATGTTCACTTGTTTAGTATACAAGCACAGGAAACGTCCATCCTCTGACAAAGTCAGAGATCACACCTGGTGTTTTTTAAAAGCTGTCCTTGAATTGGTATTCAAGAACTTGGTGTGGATCAAGTTCCTAGATGATTCTGAGACATGTCTAACGTGAAAACAGGTTTGAAACCACTGAATTAAACAAACCCATATTTCACAAATTGAGAGACATTCTGCAAGGCAATTCGCCTATACTCAAAAAATACTCGTGTAAGAAAGCCAAAGAAAGACTGTTCCAACTACAGAGACTATAGAGTCATAACTAAGTGCAAAGTGTGATCTGGATTGGATTCTGAATCAGAAAAGGAAAAAGCAAACCAAGCAACCAACCAACACAAAATCCCTGAAGCTCCAAAGAACATTATTGAGACAATTACAAATATTTGAACAAGAATTGTGTATTAGATATACACAATTTGAGAAATATTTTATTAATCTAGTTAAACACCACACGGGCAGAGATCTGTTTGTTAAACTCACCAACTGTACACCCAGCATTCAGAGTGAGCCAATTAAAGTCAACCAACAACTATAGTAATAACAAAGAGAACAACTTGCAATTGAATAAGAGGTAGTTGGACTTGACCTTGAAAACACTGGTCATTAAGCCTTAGAGTCCTAGTAATCATTTGTACTTTGGAATCCAGGCCCCACCCCATAAACCTGAGGCCCAGAATCTACATTTTAAGCAAACCCCCAGATGATTCTGATGTGGTGGTTAAGGGCACAGGATTGAAGTCAGATGCCTAGGTTTATTACTGGCTGATTTATTCATTAGCTATGTGATCGTAAGCAAGTTCCTTAACCTCTCTGTGCCTTGGTTTCTTCACCTGGGAGTAAGTTTGGTCAGATGTAATCCTCTTATTGAGGCCTACCTGGACTACTTTATTAAAATCGCAGCCATTTTTCCCTCCCCTAACGGCATTCTCAATCCCTTTAACCTTGCTCCACATTTTGTTTTCCCATTTATTTCCTTCTGACACTATAAAATTTACTATTATATTTATTATTTATTATTCCTTGCTAGACCCTAAACTCCATGAGAACAAGGATTTTTGTTTTGTTCTCCAATGTAGACCAGTACCTAAATTGTGCCTAATTCTAAAAGGCACTCAATAAATATGTTAATACATCTGTAAAATAAAAATAAAAAATAGCCATGAAGATTAAATCAGTTAATACACACAAAGTTCTTAGAACAGTAGCTGTCACTTATAAGCACTTAATATATGTTGGCCGTATTAGTAGTTTTTAGAGCTAAGAATTGAAAGTTTCTAAGGTTTAAACTACATTGATTCTACCCGGTTGCCTGAAACTTGAATGAAGCCACTCAATGTTAAATACCAATGCGGGGAGTAACCCTGAATTGACATACTGCAGAAATAAATGTGCTAACATTTAAATTTTTTTGAATTAAGTAAATTTATACAAGTGTACTTGTTCAGTAAGCAAACAGATTAAAACTATATATTTATGTCTTCTGACAAAGGAAAGCAGTATTGAAATATTTCATAAAAAATACACATTCCTTTTTAATACACAAAAAGAAAAATTATTTCTTCCTTTCAACTGATTCTAAGTGGTTTAAACAACTATAATTGACTTTTTAAACCAATGTTAGTCAAGAGAAGAATGTGCATTTTTGTCAGTCTTGCTGGGTTTTTATGGCTCACACATTTTGAGTCTTATGAAACAATCATATGAAATTCTGAGGCTATTTGAAGTTAATAAAAGCATTAATGTTCATAGTCATTCATGTATTTTCTTTTTTGTCTTTATCTGTTTTGTCTTCATCTTTAGACAGAGAACACAGAAAGTGGAGAAGAATGGAGAGGCTTTATTCTTACAGTAACAGAGGTAGGAAGGATGTTATTTTTGATTGCTTCATTCATTCAAGAAATATTTAGTGAACAGTTACTATGAACCATGTAGAGTAAAAGGGGTTGAAGACATAGCAATTGAAAAAGAGATAAAAACCCTCATACTTACTTATGAAATTTAAATTTTTATCAGGTGGCTGGAAAAGGAGAAATAAAATAAATAAACAAACAAGGTAACTTAAAATTGTGGTAATTGCTATGAATAAAATAGAGAGGGCACTGTGCTAGCTAGCAAATAACACGAGTATGCTAGGTGGTGAGGGATATATACTTTTTGATCTTATCCTTTTCACACAGTGGTCCTTTGTGCATTCTGATGTTTGTAGCTTACATATCATCCTCTAAAATACTTTTCAAATGCATTCTTATTCATTTAATACACATTTATAAAATGCTAACTGAGATGGGTTTCCTGAGTAACATAGGCAATATAACAGGGAGGGAGCACCAAAATAAAACTCACTTTTAAATGTTTGTTTAGTGAGTCTTATGACAAAAGGATGCTTATCTGTTCAGCTCTGTGGCATCTTATCTGAGATCAAGAGTAAAATCTACTGCTTATGGTTAACTGTTGCAGCAAGATAACTATCATTATTTAAGTGCAGCCACTGTAACAACTGTCTTAGAAACATGAGGTACTTTGATAACCAGCTACCCAAAGAGCACCATGCTCTCTAACACTTTTAGAGGGTAAGACAACTACCTGCATTTATTAGGGTCAGTTACATACAGACTCTGTCCAAAGCCCGTTCCTAAGTAAAGGCTTTGCAGTCACAGGAAATAAGCACTGCTGCACGTTACTGAGATGATGGATGCTGGTTCAGCTACCACATGGGTAAGTCATAGGAGGCTTAGAAAGTGGGCCAATAAAAATGTGAAAGACATACTGACTGTGGGGAGAGAGAAACTCTTTGGGTTCTGCGTTCTCTTCCTCTGTTGTGGTAATGCAACCTGTCTGTCAGGGTAGTTCTTCCACTGTGGTACTAGTATTTCACTGTATCTGAAATACAGTGAAGGAGGGTCAAGGAGAACAGTAACACCACTGGAAAAACCGTGGAGTGCATCTTCCTAGTACACGAATTATACCTGATGTCTTGATCCCCAAATTTTGTTTTCAGTTTTTCCTTGAGGAAAGTATAAAAAGCATTATTTTTAAATTAAAATGTACATACATATATTACAGAATATAAAATAAAATGTATGTGAATTTCCAATAGGAGACAAGTTGCCTTAAATTTTATGCTCCGTAAAGGTTGTTTTTGCACAACGATCCCAGATCATTCTGTGTGTACATTGCAACATGCCATTGTTAGGAGAAATTTAGTAGACGTTTGAGAAACACTATAGTTGAGAGAGCTGAGACGTTGCTTTTGAATTAAGGAAAATGGAATTTGAGTCTTGGTTTCACAACTTACTAGCTGTATGACCCTGAAATAGTTATTTAATCATTCTGAACCTATTTTTGTTTTGTTTTTCCCTCATTTGTAAAATAGGGCTATTACCTATCTTCCTATCTTGCAGCATTGCTGTGAGCATTTGCAATAACACAATGCTTGGGATATAGTATACAATTAATAAGGAGTAGCTATTTCATTAGTTTTTCCTCATTCTATTACCTTTTTCTGGATTGGTATATAAGAAAATTCCCTTATTGATTATTAGTTAGCTTAGTTATCTAGAAGAATAGTCTCTAAACCTTTTTAATTGTATGCATTTATTAGTAAATTTTTATTTCAAATTTCGTATGTTTGTACACATATACATGTAAGTGCATGGTGGAAAGTTCATGAACTTAATTGTCTGACCTCGTATGTATTCTAAAATATAAACAATAATATGAATTAATTAGATAATAGGTAAATAAAAGATGAGGTTCTAGTGTTTTTTTTCCTACACTTTAATGGACTTTCTTATATATCCCCTGGAAAGTATACACTCCACTCTGGAGATCAAGGTATTAATCAGACACAGGAACCTGAATATACAGGCTAGATAGTGTCACATAAAAAAAAAAAACTACCATTCAGATTACACCTTCTAAGAGCACATAGCTGGTCATAATGAGGTCTCAATCAGGGATATCAATATAGATAAGAAGGTACTCAATCAAATACATCTCTAGACAACGTTAAAAAAACAGTAAAACAGTAGTAAGTAGAGCGGTATGATAATCTAATGTGTGAATGAAACTTTGAAATATACACACAAACACACCAAAATATAGACCTCTAATTGCTGATTCTCAGTCGTCTAATGAAGAGCGCCATCTCAACCCCATGTTGCCAGATGGTTGGCGGAGCTAATTCTAGGTTACTTGTGGGAGAACTGCGTACCTTGCAGGTGCTCTGGGACTTCCCTGGCAGGGAGAACTAGTAAATTCAGAATGAAAAAATGAGAGGTCTGTTGTTACTTGAATTAGCCTGTAGTGCAGGGTGGGTGTACTTTGCTTTGGGGTCACACCAAAAGAAACATTTCTCAGAGGAAGACCGGGCACCCTGTGCAGGTTCTCGTTGGTTTAGAGGCGTTCTAGGACATCTACCCTACGCCAGATCCTCTATTCGTGATTCTACCATCCATCTCTGTCAGGTAAACTGAAACTCCTTAGAGAGGACCAGAATAGGCTCATCTTTGCTAAAATCAGTTAGTTATTTTGCTGTCTTTCTTGTTTACCTCCTGATTTAACTCGTTTCAGCTGTCAGTTCCCCAAAATGTATCACTCCTTCCTGGGCAAGTAATTAGAATGCATGAAGTCTTAGAGAGAGAAAAGAAAAGGAGGATCGAGACAGAGCGGCTACCGAACACATCTCTGGAAAAAGAGAGGGAACCAATTGAAGATTATGTGGATGTACTCAACCCTATGCCTGCGTAAGTGCGCCATGAACTCCAGTTTATTTATTAGATTGTTATTATTAATTTCTAACTGTCAAGGAGAGTTACTCATTGACCTCATTACACCAAAGACAATAAGCTGTCCTGTGGATAAACAGTGTATCTCTGAGTAGTACATGGCATATTTCCTCTTCTATGGCATGATCAACAAAATGCAAAATGCAGATTTGAATCAACCCTCTCACCACACAGGAAATCCCCTTCCACCCACACCTTTAGACCAAATAGATATTCTTTCCAAAGCTCAAACGTAAATAGAAACTGCTATGAGGAAGGAAGGAAACAATATATTTTTACCATGCAACTCTCTGATTGACTGATTTTTCTATCAGAAAATTATACCAAAGAGTTAAAAATAACTGAACGTTCTATCCAGTTGTTCAGTCAGAGAGCTTGTAGTTTGAGGAAGGCCCTGTGTAAAGTGTGTAAGGTATTCTTGGAAAAATGAAGAGGCATAGAACAGGCTGAATTCAGTAACATCTTACTTCTATTTTTCACTCTTATAGTGTTGAGAAGTGTGACTAACAATGTGAGCCCTTTCCTCCTGGAATCTTGGTCAAGTTGCCGTCAGTGAAACTTGTCTTGGTACCACCTGTGACATCAGTTTCTGATGCATGTTCTGTCTGTACCAGAATCAGTGAAACCTGCTAACCATAACTATTAGCTGAAACCAGTGACAACTGACAGGCTGATAGGTTAAAAGTCACAGACTGCTTCTTTTTCCTTTTTGCTCAATAAAACAAGTAATATATGTTTATTCCAGATACATGAAAAGAGGACTAAAAGCATTCCTTTTCCCACAACTCAGAGATATTTGCTGTATTGCATTTTGGTGTATTGCACATCCTGCCAGATATTTTTCTGTAATCACTATTTCATTGATTACAATATTTACTATAAAAATGAGAAGTGCCTTCTTAAAACTTTTAGACATAAAAACACCACCAATGTCATTAAAAAGCCATATTATACCAAAATGAGTGAATTCAGACATACCTTTAAATATGAGTTATTTAAAAGAGAAAGGGTACAAGAGAAGCATGTTTAGAGTTGTTTTGTATCCCTGAAAAGAAACCACCAACAAATATAATATTATTTATCTAAGAGCCTATTATAAACTGAGACTGGAGATACATCGTTAAATCTTAGAGTTTCAAATGGTAATGGTGATTATGTACTGATCAGTAGATAACTTTTTGGGTCCTCTTTGGATACAGAAAGAGACTTAGGATGGGAGCAGGAAGGTCTTAAGCATAAGCATACTCATAGTGGCACAGACTTGTAATAACAGTAATTACATCATTGTAATTATAATAATAAAGCTGGGAATTTTGTGCTCGCTTCGGCAGCACATATACTAAAATATAAAGCTAGGAATTTTAAGAAAAGTTAACAACTGCAGTTCTTAAAGTTATTTTAGTGGCATTTATTTCAAGTAATGATCTTTATCAGTTAAAAAAAATTCTGTTTTTTATCTCACTTCTGTAGATGTTTTTATACAGTGTCCCGGAAAGAAGCAACTGAGATGCTTGAGAAGAATCCTTCTTTGGGAAATATGATCCTGAGGCCTGGTAGTGACAGCAGAAACTTCTCCATCACTATCCGGCAGGAGACAGAGTATGTTTAATTAAAAAACATATGGAATTGTTAAAAGCCTATCACTTTAGAAAGCAAAGTCATGAAAGTTCAGATCAGCACCTGCTATGTGTTTTGGTAGAGCTAACTATGAACACAAGAATAGGGAAGGGATGCTATATCAACAGGAGTAAAGAATGAGCCAAGACTAATATTGTAGGGAAGAAGTATGAGTAAATTACTTTGGTCCTGGGTATAGTTCTATTGTTCATTCATTCATTAATTTCAGCAAATATTTATTGAGCAACTACTATGGGCCAAATCATATTCTAGGTGCTAAAGATATAGCAGTGAACAAACCAACATCCCTGATTTAAGGAAGTTCACGTACTTGTAAGGAGACACAAACTGTAAATAAATATATAACCAAAAATGTCATGTATATAACATAAATGGTAATAAGGTCTATGGAAGTAAAATAAAGCAGGATGAGGGAGATGGGAACTCTCAGAGGTAATAAAGAGAGAAAATGTTTTTGGTTGCTGTTGTTGTTTTAATATGCAGTGGTAAGGGAAGGCCTACTTTACTAACTGACATTTAAGTAGAGACCTGAAGGAAGAGAAGGAACCATCCATGCTAGTATCTGGGACAAGAGCATTCCAGGCAGCAAGTGCATAAGCCCAGGGGCAGGAGAAAGCTTGGTTTGTTCAAGAAACAAAAAGAGGCCTCTGACTCTGGAGTGAGTTAGGAGAAAGTGGTAGGAGATGAGGTTCCAGATGTGGGGGTAGGGACTGATCACTCTTAACCCTACAGGTCATTGTGGGGACAGAGGTTTTACTCTGAATGAGAGGCCACTGGACTGCTGAGTAAAGAAGTGACATAATCTGACGTATCTATAAAAGGGGCCATTTAGGAGCCTCTTGTCAAGGTTAATAATTTCTTTCTGGTAAAATGATTTATGTTTGATAAAGTCAGTAACATTTACATGCAAAAGTTGTTTTTTCTGTGTAGCTAGGGTGATTGGATCCTTTAAGCTTCACTCTAGCTCTCAGAGTCTATGAAAACTTGCATTTCAACAGGGGCTCTGGCATAGTTAACACTTTCACAACTGACAATAGAATTAACATATAGAGGTTTTTGTCCCATATGAAAATATTCAATAAATGATTATCTTTTATATAAAAGCATAAACAGAACTTTGATTCTTGAATTTCTTCTGAGGATAATATTCTATTAATGTTTTAGCTATAACATCTATCAATGAATCTATCTACCAATCCACGATAAACATTAATAATTCTAAATAGATTAAATACGAAGACATTGACAATGAATGAAGGCAGTAAAAAGAAGAACAAATGACTTACAGGAAAAAATTAAAATTAGGGCATTAAGGCTGCATTGCTAGTGTGATCCATGGTCTAATTAGCTTCATTCACTTGCCAGTTACTCTGTATTAATGTGTCTTTGTACACTAGTCATGTACACTGAATGGATTGCAGGAATGTTACATGGTAAATCAGATCCTGGTCTGTGTGCGAAGTAAGAGAATCTGTGTGTGTGTGTGTGTGTGTGTTTTCCATGATGAATATCTATGTCAACTTAAACTTTTGCTGTCAATATTTTTTTCGTTTATTATGGGCTAACAATTGGAGTTAATGATTTTCAGCTAACACGGTAGAATATCATATATTACTTGGTTATAATTTATTTGATTTATAATTTAATTGGCTATCTAGAAACAAATCCAACATAATAAAAATTATGTTGGCCATTGAATATTAGTGAACTCAGAAGAACTCCAGGAACTCCAGGGAGAAAAGTGGATTTTTCTGTTTGGGATAGCTTGATCAAAGAGATTCTCTTTTCTCAGGGTTTAAGAAATTTAGTACCACATAAAATATTGAATGTCTTTAACTGTTTACTTCCAGTTTAAAAAATTAGAATATATAAAACGGAATTAAAATTTATCTTGTAGATTTTTTAAAAAAGAAAACATCTAATTGCTTGAAAATCCTGAGACTTAATTGCTCTTAAAAGACTGTAGATTTTCTGCACAGTAACAGTCAGGTCTCTTTTAAGGTAGTCTAAATTAGCCCAACTTTTATATTGCACTTTTTGTGCAAGCGAGCAATGAGTAATAACAGCATTTTCTGCCATAGATGTGGTTTTTGACCAAATGCAAGGAGTTTCTATACTTAGGATATGAATTTAATGTCACAATTTTTAGTTACATTTTATTGTATTTAAACTTATAAGAGAGTCTGGCAAAGGAATTTGTTTCAAAGTTACATAATTTGAATTTTAGTATAATCATTGACAGTTTGAATTCATTTAGAAGTTCATACTTTTGTAAGCCAATGGTCATAAAAATATAACATTTCATAAAACTAATCACCCTTCCCCCCAAAAAAGTTCACATTTAGAAAGCAAGGAGGTGGAATGGTCAAACTAGAACATTCTAACACTGGAATCAGTATGAGCTTACTTAGACTTTGGGGCATAGTTTATAACATGAAAGTGGTTAAAATCCTTTTTAACTATTAGTGTACAAATTTCCCTTCTGAGCTAGATATATCTATAATGTTAAGTATTGTTATAGTGTTCTCTAATGCCTCAAAACAGGTCTTTTAGAATGCCTGGATTTAATATCCTCTTTTTAACAGACCACTTAATTTTAAAGGATAGCAATTGTAGAGAGTAGTGGAAATTTAGCTTGTTAGCCTATAGAGCTTAATGTAAAGATTTGGCAGAAATCTAGGAAAAAACTGTGTTACTCACAAACCGATTCATTCTCTTATAGGTTGCAGGGGAAATGTTCAGCTATGAAAGTTTAAATGAGTGTCTGGTAAAACACTAGTGAAAAGGACAAGTTGGTTTACAAAACACCATGAAAGTAAAATTATCTCCATCTGCTAACAAATCAGCTGTAAGAGAGAAGACTAGTTTTCAGGAAGAAGCAAATTATTCAATGCTAAATTATCACATGATTCCTCTCTTGATGTAAAATATCTTCCACACTTACCCAGCTAGTGGTGTGTGAATTCGTAAGATAGAGCTATTCTTCCAACAAACTTCATGGTTTGGTTTGGTTTGGTTTGGTTTTTTAAAATTGTTACAACTATGTGGCAACTTAGCAGTGTAAACACTGAAAAGCCATTAGCCAAAGAAGCAATAAAAAATATTTACCTCAAATTCATTCCTTTGCAAAAATTGGGGTCAAAACCTAAGAACAAGTACTTTTAAACACATTTAAAGCCACACATTCTATTTTAAAAGACAGGTTATTTCTTTTTCGGGGGTCATAATCAGGAAACCTCAATATAGCAAATTTTATCAATCTTGGTTGTTTCCCCTCTCTCTTTATTCCCTTAGAAAGCCAAAACAAAGTATGAAAGAAAAACAAAGGTACTAAAAGAGACTCAAAGGTACCAAAGTGACTTCAATGGAATTTTTTTTTACCTTACTTTCTGCTTCAGTAGTCCTATTAGTCAAAAGTTCCAAGAGCCCTTGTTAACCTTCATTACTTTTCCTCCCACAACTTTACCATGGATGATGATGATGATGGTGATACTGGTGATGATGATATGATGGCCACTAACAACAACAATCACTGTCCCCACTTACAGTACCATTTGTGGGTGCTATGTTGAGTGCTTGACAAACATTTCATTCAGGCACAGTAAAAACTGACACAGATAGTAGTTTCCATGTTTTACAAATGAAGAAGCTGAGACTTACAGAAACTACCAAGTTAAAACAACATATTTTAAAAGTAGTAAAAAATAGTTATAATTTATTGAGTGTCTGAATGTGTCAGCCACTGTACTCAGGACTTTTCAAACATAATCCACAACAGTCTTGTGAGGAAAAGCATTACTTACCATCTCCATGTTATAGATGAAGAGATGAAGGCTCAGAACCAGAATTTGAACCTAGCTCTTTCTGGTGATAAAGGCCATGGCCTTCAAGCTTTCTATCCATCTTCCAAGGAATAATAATCACTTATTTCATAGGAATACAGGAATTCTAATTGGAATTGGTAAGAGTTTTCATAAGTAACTGTATGATTATAATGGTCTTTTCATGATAGGGGCAAGATAAAGCCAGAACCAAACACCCCAAAAGAGAATACCTGTAAGATCTCTTTAATCCAAAAATGTTTCCTTCAGTCTGTAATTTATTCCTGAACGTTCAGCATTAATAAATACTTTCTGTTCCTTTTTTTTCTTTTTTAGGAGGGGAGAGAATTGGTTAGGTTTTAGCCCATGTTTTGAAAATACAGAATAAGCCATTGAAACAATATTATTAGCTGTTTTGCAACATTATATCAAATTGAGAGATTTGGATAACAGGAGATGAGGAGCGAGTCCCTTGAATAGAAAGAAGTATAGCTCAGTCCTAGGGAAATGTGACCTGGAAATGGAGAGAGGAGTGATGAAAAAGAAGGTAGGAGGCCCTGTAGACAAATTTAATCTGACAGACAGTTTTGCCTTAGCCAGCTTCTATAAATTGGACAGATGTTGAATTAGTTTGTCTTTCAAGCTAATGGCCGTGTAATAAATGCTATTCACTTTTTAACATTAAAAAAAGTCTTGGTCCTGACCCTGATGCCATATGAATCAAGGGAATTCAAGGCAAACATACTGTTCAAAACTAACAGGCATGGACAGTGACTTATGGTCTCAGTATAAATTAATTCTAGCAAAGAGCACTATGAGGAGGACTCCTAAAGTTTAAAATTCAGTTTCGTAAATATTTATTGTGTGCCTGATGCTGGACTACAAAAGTGAAGAGAATGTGCTTCTTGTTCTCAAGCAGTTCCTGGTCAATAAAATACCAAGTGTTCACGGTGGGATTAACTTAGAATGCTATGTGACCCTAGAAGAGGAAGACACATTGATTTCTCTACTGTACTTCCATTCTCACCTAACACCTAACACCTAGCATTTGCCAGATCTCTAAGCCCTGGAGTTAGCAGACGTACACAAGCCAGCAGGCTATTGATGGCTTTCTGACTGGAAAAGTGACGAGGTGGAGTAGGAAGTAATTTGCTTTCAGGAATTCTTTCTACTTCTCTTTTAGCACAGAGAGTATATATTTGACTAGTATATGCCCACCTAGGATTCTATGTTGTCTACTTTGGAAATTACTGGCATTTTAAAAAAATAATTTCTGCCTGGAAGATTTTCAGTTCTTGATTCCTTTATTTATCCCTGTTATTTTTTCTCATTGAATCACTCAGTGACCCAGGTTTTCTATATCCCTAGCGTATAACCTCCCAAAAACAAACATAGAGAACCAGGTAAATAGAAAACTACTTTTCTCTCTCTCTCTCTCTTTTTTTTTTTTTTGCCAAACTAGTTATTGAACCTAAGTTTTACTGTACAGGTGATATTTTATACTCACTTTAGTTTGATTTGACCCAATAGTTACTCAAATGGAGATTAACCTTTTTTTTTTTTCACTTTAGCATGCCAAGAATAAAGCACTTCAAAGTGATGAGCATAGGAAAAAACTACACTATTGAACTGGAAAAACCTGTAAGTAGTTATTTCCTCATTGTTGATGAATTTTCCCCTGCTTCCTTCCAAATCTACCTTGTAGAATACACAGAAAGGTGGAAAGGCAGACTCCTTGCCTGGGAAGATAGTGCTGGAGAAAAACAGCCATGTTAAGGAACCCCAGAGGTAGCAGATAACGAGGGTGAGAAGTGAGACGCGAGAGCAGGTGGATGAGGCAGAAGAGAAGATAATCTGCGAACAATGTTTTACACTTTTCTTTTTCTGTCTTTATCTATATAGTTGTTTTAGGGAGAGAGAAATATTTCTGTTAAGCAGTTGTTTTACATCCTCCAAATTAAGTACTTAAATGTGCTTACTTCTAATGGGGAAAAAAAAAAGTCTGGGAATGCTTAGTCCTCTCATACCAGCCATGCAGAAGTTTAGAAATCCCCTTCTTAAAGCAACATAATAGGAAAGAAAGGGTTTCATCTTGTCTGCAGCTCCTCTCCTACCCCAGCTTATTACGGGGCTAATAATGCAGTATCATAACCACTAGATACTGTGTTAGCCACAGAGCTAGCAGTTTATATGTACCATCTGATTTAATCTTTATTACTACCCTGAGGTGACACAGGTCAGAAAACTGGTACTTCCATTGGTCTCAACCAATGAGAATGTAGTAATGTGGCCGCTGGTGCAGGATGTTGAAAAAGGGAAGACTGCCTTGTGGTCTTTGGTGGCAGTGGTGGGACGATTGCGTCAGGAAAGTGACATCACTTAGATAGAACCCATGGGTCTTGAAGACATTGACAATATCTTCTCTAAAACTGAGCTTCTAGTTAGTTCTCCTGCCTCCAAGGCCCCTTGTGATGATCGGATAGAGAAAGGGTCAGTGTGGTTGAATTTCTTATGCTTTGACCATAACCTTTAGAGTGCAGCAGTGACCTTTGGCAAGAGCAAGGCAGCTGCTGATTCATACACACTTCAACCTTTGCCATAAATGACTCCCAGAGCATCTCCATGCTTATGTCCATGCCTGACTGTGATTCTTCCAAAATTCTAATGAAGGAAACAGAGAACTAGATTGCTGGAGGGTAATCCAAATAACCAAGTGACTAGAAGCAATAGTCAGGGAAGAAGAATGTGTCTCTGCAATTGGTGAACTGGGGTTTATTTATCTGTCATTAGTCCAAACAGTCCCCAGTGTAAGGAAAGCTAATGGCCTGTATTATTATTTCACCTTTCACACACCCCCATCCCTACCCCTCAACAAGGCTGTCATTTTGTGAATTAGTTTTATTCTTCAAGGTTACCAGAGATACTCAGTTTTAACCTGATTTTACTTATATACAAATATTGGGGGTAGCAACATATTTCAGTCACTCCTAAATAAGCAAATTATCCTGTTACAATGAGGTATTAAAATGTTAATTTTTCTATTGGTTTCAAGCAGAAGAAACCAACTGTAGCTAACTTAAGCAAAAATAAATTTAAGAACACAGGAAGCAAATAGCATGACTGGAAGGCTAGAACACCTTCAGGGACTAGGAAACAGTTAGTTATAGTGAGAACCATCTGATTAGGAATCTGTTATCCTTCCTGTACCTCTACTCAAGGTCAAATTTCAGGAAGGGAGCATTTTCTGGCCTAACTTGACTCACATCCTCATGTGATAATTGGGGAAGGGCAGAGTATTGTCCACTAAAATGTATCCATTGAGAAAGGATAACTCAACAGGGAATGAGATATGGTTATAAAGGAGAACTAAAATGCATCGGTTGGTAAAACCATTCAGTAAACCATTGAAGTGAGGTATTGATACGATTTTCTGGACATCAGGAATTACACAGTCATCTCCATGAAATTCCAGGAGCTTTCTCTCACTCTATCTTTACACAAGTGACACTGACCCTTCTCTCACTCTCTGTACAGGTAACACTCCCTAACCTTTTCAGCGTCATTGATTATTTCGTGAACGAGACTCGAGGAAATTTACGACCATTTATATATTCAACTGAAGAAACTCTGGGTATGTTTTTCACCTCACTGCTGTATTAAGCAAAGCAAAGCAAAGCAAAACAACAACAAAACCCCCTGCATATGATTTGTAATACCAAAGGTGGGACTGTAGTTGAAATGAATTCATTTGGGAATCATTTTCTCCCTGACCCTGTGAAAATAAGGGAGTAACAACATATGCTGGTAGATAAGAGTATGGGCCCATTCTAGAGAAGAAAAAGCCTGAGGCATGTGTTATGACAATTAACTTCATTCCATTACTCTACTTGGCTTTATCAAACAAGTCCAGAGGTAAGAAGAAAACCATACTGGTACAGAGTTATGGAAACCAAACAGGGAATCTAAAGGTGTGGTCTGTCAACAATAACAGATGCTCCAGACAGATTAAAATGGATGAAGATTAAGGGGAGACTGCGGGGAATGCAGCAGACGATTTGGGAAACGCTTTATTCCATCATAAAGACAGAAATCAGAGCACGAGATAACAAGGAGTGGGTGGGTGGTAAAGAGCTACAGATAAAGATAGCAGCAGTCAGGACTGGCTACAGAATTCATGTGGCGCTTCGTTCACAAATGATTAAGAATTTTAAAACAGTGATAGCAGACCATTAAACCAAGTATGGGTCCCTGTAAACCTCACAGTTCACATGACCAGGAAACTGGCCCTGTTTATGCTCCAGGTTTTGGCAAAGCAGGAAAGGCTCGGTGTGATATTGCTTTCCATCCTTTGAAAGAATCCCTGGTACATGGTAATTTCACTAGCTATAAGCAGGAGAGAGAAAATATTTCCAGCTTGTTTGGATTCAGTTATCAAAATAAGTCCCTGTTCCAACAGATTATGGGGGAAAACAACTTTGTTTGGCTATCTGGAAATACTCAATTAAAAGGACAGCAAGTTTAAAACATCCAAGTTTTAAAACACGACTATGCAGCTAGTGATGCCATATATTTTTAAAAAACTCAGTCTGTAGGAAATTTACAAACGATCCAGTACACTGGATCTGTACTCTGTACGGGAGTCACCTGCGCACTCAGTACAGAAAACAGCTCTAAGATTTGGCCATTCAGCTTGTTTGAAAATTTCTAATGATAGTCACCTGACTGATTTTTGAGGCAGCACAGCTGCCTTTTGGTCAGCTGTCTTATTAGAGAATTCTTCCTTGATATTGAGTCCGAAACATTCCTTCCTTTAACTTCTACATATTAATCCAATTTCTAGCTTTGAAACATCAGACTTTTAAAAAGCCCATCAAATGTTTAAAAGCATACACAATACACAACCCCCCAACTCTGTCATCTATAAATTATTGTAGCTTCAGCCATCTTACTCTCATCTTTCACCTGCTGTGTACACTAATTTCTGAACATCTCGCTTAAAATATAACCACAATAGATGAACCCATTACTATAGGTATGGCCAGCATAATACATTACTTGGGTTTTATGCAGGAAAATACCATCTAGTAGAAACCTCTAGGAATGAGCTATTAATACGTGCTGCTTTTTTTTTTTTTTCCAGAGACCAAAGGATTTCCTGTAACATCTCTAAAATAAAATTTTAAAAAATTAGGGCGGGAGGAATCCAATATAATTTTCCTCCTGCATGGATGATATTGTGTCAATTATCTAATGCTGTGCAACAAACCAATCACCCCCAAAACATGGGGGCTAAATCAACAAACCTTTTATTTGCTCATGATTCTGTACATCAGCAACTTGGATTGGATTCAGTTGGGTAGTTCTTCTGCTAGTCTTACCTGGTGTCACTTACATGACTGTAACCAGCTGGTGGCTTGACTGGGGTGGATGGTTCAATTTGGCCTCACCCAAATATCTGGTGCTGGTGGTCAACTGGGCCTGGATGAAATACCCTCTTCATGTGGTCTCTAATCCTTGAGGTTAGCTCAGGCTCCCTCACATGAGATCTCAGAGCTGTTAAGGCGAGAAGGGTACCTGCCTGTCTTAGTGTTGAGAACAAAGCAAAGCAAGTCCTCTATTTAAGTTGTTCACAGGTTCTGTGACTTTAAGCAAAATGTCGTTTA
The DNA here is from genome assembly GCF_004115265.2 of Rhinolophus ferrumequinum. Taxonomy (NCBI): domain Eukaryota; kingdom Metazoa; phylum Chordata; class Mammalia; order Chiroptera; family Rhinolophidae; genus Rhinolophus; species Rhinolophus ferrumequinum. The sequence continues at coordinate 26,730,722 of NC_046288.1, forward strand.
ACGAAACCAATTTTACCATAATTGATATAAACAAGAGTTAAGTTCCTATGGCATTTCATCAACGTTACAACAAAACGACATTGAACTAAATAACATTAATCCGAGGACCTGCCTTCTTGCAGCTTTTGGTCTAGAAACTATGAATTGAATAAATAATTTCAAGTGTGATGTGTCTTATGTATAGGGTCTATATTTTTCTTTCAAAAATTATTTAATTTACATACAATATAATTTACTTTTTGGTGTATAGTCCTATCAGTTTTGACAACCACCACCACAATCAAGATAAAGAAAATTCCATCACCTCAAAAAAAATGCCCTAATGGTCTTCCTTTGTAGTCAGTCCTTTTCACTGACAATCTCTGGCAACAACTGATCTGTTTTCTATTCCTATAGTTTTGCATTTTCCAGAATGTCATAAATGGAATCACAGTATGGAACCATCTGAGGCTGATTTCTTTCACTCATCATGTTTAGATTCACACAAGGGTTGTATTACTAGCTTCTTCTTTTTTAAGGTTGAATAGTATTTCATTCACTGCATGGAGGTACCAATTTATTTAAATAATTTGGTAAAGTATGTTTAAATCTTTTGCCCATAGTTTTATTGGCTTTTCATATGGTTGAGATTTGACACAACTGTGCATATTCTGAACATAAGTCCTTTGCCTGATATATGATTTGCAAATACTGGTTTTTTAAAAAAATTCTTTTAATAGTGTCTTTTGCAGAGCAAAGGTCACCCTTTCGTCATTAAATCACCTTTGCACATTTGTGCAAATCTTGATTACTGCATCTTTACAGTAATTCTTCATATCTGGAGGTATGAGTCCAACCTTGTTCTTTTCAAAATTGTTTGGAGTAGTCTGGTTTCTTTGCCTTTCAATGTAAGTTTTAGAAGTTCAAATTTTGATGAAGTACAAATTATCAATTTTTGCTTCTGTGGATTGTACTTTTGGTGTTGTATCTGAGAACTCTGTGTAACCCAAGACCACAAAGATTTTTTTCCTATGCTTTTTTATGGAAGTGTTATAGTTTCATGTTTTACATTTAGGTCTATGATTCATTTGGAATTAACTTTTAAGGTGTGAGGGACGGGTCAAGGTTAATTTTATTGGTATTTAAGCATGTAATTGTTCTAGCAACATTTGTTAAAAAAAGATCATCCTTTCTTCATTAAATCGCCTTTGCACATTTGTGCAAATCTTGATTACTGCATCCTTACAGTAATTCTTGAAATCTGGAGGTATGAGTCCAACTTTGTTCTTTTCAAAATTGTTTGGAGTAGTCTGGTTTCTTTGCCTTTCAATGTAAGTTTTAGAATCAACTTATCATCTATAGAAAAATCCTCCTGCGTTTTGATTTGGATTTTGCTCAATCTGTAGATCAGTTCAGGGAGAACTGACAGAGGATGAGTTCTCTCTTAGGGTTTTAGGTGCTCATGCTGCCACTGCTCTCATGCAGCATCTTGACTAGGGGCCACCCTCAGAGAAGGGTCAGAAGAGAAAATGGAAAGAAAAAAACAAAAATAGGCTGTTCATGTAAAATGTCAATACTTTTAGAAACATACAGATTACTATTACTCTGGTGGCTGAACTGGTTCAGTTTGCTCTGTGATCAGTAACAAATTGCTAACTTCCCTGAATTTCAGATTCGCTTGCTGTAAGGATCAGGGAATGATATATGCACAGATAGAATTAGAGGGACATATGGAAAGATACTTCAAATGATCAGACTATCTTCTGTAGAGTAATAATATATTTTCTTTCAAAAGCAGAAAGATGATAGAAGAATAAACTGAACAGTGAAGGAGGGTGGAAATAGGACTTGCTAAGAAAAAACTATGAAAAGGTCAAAACCCATATTGACAAATAGTGCTCAAATTTTAAGGAAACTTTGGGGAACCCGAAAATTGTTTCAGGAAGTTGGATTCATAGCTGATTGGGGCACACTGGTAATGCTACAGCCCTTAGCTTTAAGTTGCCTTGAAGTGGGATATGGGAGTTGTAAAGCACCTAAAGATTAAAATCTGGAGACTTGGATAAAGTTGTTTCCAATAAAATATTATCAAAAAGAAAATGAGATTTTCTTTGATCCTTGTTAATCCATGTCAACACTGAGCTTTCACTTTGATACCAGAAGCCAAAAGCAATGATGGAACCAGAATGGTTAAATATTATTTCCTCAATTGATTTTTCCAACTTCAGCAATTGGCAGTATAAACTAAAAGCCACTTCAAAATATGACAGGGTAGATAACTGATGTTAAGCTAACCAGGAAGGAAAAAATGCTCCCTATAGAAAAATTTATTAGGAACTAAGTTACAAGTCAAGGATAAAACAAAAACTAAAAAAGCATCTAAATAGTATTTGATGTACTGACACTTATTAAACACACCACCAGTGTCCTAAGTACAAGCAGGAAAATCAATTCATGTTGAAGATCAAGAACTGCCCTGTTCTGTGATATTGGATCTTTCAGCTTTTCCAACCACAATTTCTAGGCCAACAACTAACCACAGAAGGAAGAAGAGAGAAGTTGAAGGAAAATCTACATGGGGCCAGCATGGTGACTCAGGTGGTTGGAGCTCCGTGCTCCTAACCAAAGTTGCTGGTTCGATTCCCACATGGGACAGTGAGCTGTGCCCTTTACAGCTAAGATTGTGAACAACGGTTCTCCCTGGAGCTGGGCTGCCATGTGCTGCCGTGGGCTGCCTAGTGATGCTGTGGGCTACTGTGATGGCCGTCAGCAGGTTGCCTCGAGCAGCTGACTGATGACTGGCGACTGCCTGCCTCAGCTCAGGGGAGCGCAAGGCTCATCATACCAGCATGGGCCAGGGAGCTGTGTCCTACACAACTAGACTGAGAAACAACGGCTTGAACCGGAGTGGGTTGGCGGGGCAGGGAGGCAGAAGAAGCGGGGCAAGGGGAATCTACATATTGTATGAAATAAAATGTGAAAATTAACTTCATGTATTTTGATAATTTATTATTCCTAAAAGAAAGATCTTACTTTTAAAGAAAATCACCTCTATTCTCTTCATCCTCATTACCAAGTCACTTACGTGGACACCAGAATTAAACATTGTAGCATAGAAGTCATTGTCGTATCAGATTCAAACCAATACACTGGGAAACCATGCAATACGGTTGTAAGGATAACTCGTAGATACGAGGTGGGACAATTAAGTTCGCGAACTCATCCTAGAAAATGTCCTACATATTTCACTGTTGAAAATCACTACAGTCACCTTTGAAATACTCCCCTGGGGAAGCTATGCACCTCTGTCAGCACCTAGTCAAAGCAATTTTGGAACTCTTTCTTCTGGAATGGCCATCAGAGCTGTCATCGTATTACTCTAATCATCCTGAATGTCATCAAAAGGTCTCCCTTTCAATATTTCCTTTATCTTTGGGTAAAGAAAGAAGTCACTGGGGGCCAGGTCAGGTGAGTAGGGAGGGTGTTCCAATAGTTATTTGTTTACTGTCTAAAAACTCTCTCACAGACAGTGCCGTGTGAGCTAGTGCATTGTCATGACACAAGAACCATGAATTGTTGCCGAAACGTTCAGGTTGCTTTTGTCTTTTTCATGCAGCCTTTTCAGCACTTCCAAATAGTAAACTTGGTTAATTGTTTGTCTAGTTGACATAAATTCATAATGAATAACCCCTCCGATATCAAAAAGGGTTAGCACCATCGTTGCAACAAGTTCTCGAACTCAATTGTCAGACCTCAAATACTCATTTCCATGCACTGATATAAGCTGAAAACATGGTCCTTTCTAGATGAAATTTTTATTTTTCCTAGGCTTCAGTTAAATACATTTTCCTCTATATAATTTCCACAGCAGATTATGTAGTTCTAAATTCTAGCAATTCCAAAAATATAAAAGCCTCACTAGGTTTTGTTGAAATCTGATTTGACCAATTTATCTAATATCAGTCATTCTAATTATCCAGCTAGAAACCAGACATGAAATAAATGTACTAGGAGAAGCCTTGTTCCAATGGAAATAATCTATGCCACATTTTTCGTCACTGGAAATTAATCCATTTCCATGTTTTTCTCTGATGTTTTGTTTGCTGGCTCAAAACCAACTCATACTTACTTTTGTAAAAATAGTAATCTACAGGATGGTAAAAGGCGATATATAATCACCATTTTAAATGTAACACACAGTATGAGATTGATTATAATCACTCAGAATTCCTTAAAAGTACTGATTCCTCAGCCACACATGAGATGTACTGAATTAAAATCTCAGGTATTTTTTCATAAAAGATTTTCTTAAAAAGCGTCTAAACTGATTTTGATTGTCATTCAATTTGGGAATCACTTGTACAATCAACTAAGAATCAAAGATATCGCTTATACTTTACTCCTGGTTCTAATTATTTTGATGTTTGACTTCTTTGGTTTTCTTATCTAAAATATGATGGGATTAGAAAGGATTCCTAAATTCCACTTATCTTCAGCATCTTATCAAGATGTGTTTTTATAAGAAGATGAGATTAGGACACAGAGGAAAAACCATGGGAGAGACGGAGAAGATGACCACCTACAAGCCAACAAAACGCCTCAGAAAAAAATCAGTTAAGCTGATACCTTGATCTCAGACTTTTAGTTTCCAGAACTGTGAGAAAAATAATTTATATTGTTTAAGCAACTCAGTCTGAGGAATTTGATATGGCAGCCCTAGCAAACTTATTCAATGAGTTATTTGGGATGCCTGAAGACAAGCAGAATGCTAAGCCTCCCTCAGACTTATTGAGTTAATTTCTGAGGGTGAGTCCACAAATCTGCCTCTTTACCGCACATCACAGTAAAGTTTGCTACACACAACAAAGTTTGCAACCTACTTCTTTAAAATCTGTGATATCAAGTGTTAACTGATGCAATGATTACAAAAGATCTATCTAATCTGTATCTCATTCCCAAGGGCCTTACAACTGAGTAAATCCAAATACAGATAAGAAGCAAGAGACTATAAAGTTCCAATTTGTTACCATCTCAAAAAGTTGAGTGAATTCTTGCATTCTACAAGAAAATACAGTGCTTAATACAGTGCTTTAAAAAATGGACTCCTGAAGATTGTGAGGCAATGTGGTTGACTGCAATAAAGTGAAAAGGAATGGATAGGGGAGACAGAAATCAAAGCCCAAAGCTGGAATATACTCAATAATATGGTAATAACTCTGTATAGTGCAGGTGGTTATCAGTCAGGGGGATCACTTCTTAAATTATATGAATGTCTAACCACTAGGCTGTATATTTGAAATATAATATTGAATGTCAACTGAAATTGAAAAATTAAAATAAGGGGGGAAGGTGAAGGAGAATCAGAGGTTCAAATTTCCAGGTATAAAACAAATAAGTTATAGGGATGTAATGTCCAGCATAGGAAATATAGGCAATAATATTGTGATAGCGTGGTCCAGTGTCAGAAGGTTGCTGGACTTATCATGGTGATCACTTCTTTAGGTATATACATGTTGAATAACTATGGTGTACACCTGAAGCTAATATAATATTGTATGTTGGCTATATCTTAATAAAAATCTTTTGGAAAAAAGAGGGTGATAAACATGAAAGGTAGAGTCAATCTACCATACTTAATGAGAAGCCCCATAGAAGAAAAGAGAATGGAGGCAGGGGCAATACGTGGAGGAGTAATACCTGAGAATTTCTCAGAACCAACAGAAGGCACAAATCTAAATACAAAGAGTGGAATAAATCCCAAACAGGATTAATAAATTTACACCCAGACACATATTAAACTGCATGAAATGAAAGCAGATAGAGATTTCTTTTAAAGGTGCAATATTTAGCCTGACAGCTGACTCAACAGCAATGGGGGGAAGTCATAAGAGTATAGAAAAATATCTCCAATGTGCTGAAATAAAGAGAAAATTAGAATTTTACAATCAGCAAAAATATCTTTGCAGGATGGGGGCAAAATAAATATATTTTCATACAAAAACATCATGAGCAAGTATGCTACCAGCAGACTCTCACAAAATGAAATTTTAAATAAAATATTTCAGGTAGAAAGACATTTATCTCAGATGGTAAACCTGAGATATAAAATAGAATAGAGCAAAGAAAGTGACACGTGTTTGGGTAAATACATTGACTACATAAACAAAATAAAAGTTTTGTGGAATTGAAAGACTTTAAAGTATGTGACAACAGAGATAAAATACATGACCATATAGTATGCAAGTTGGGAATTACAGAATTGTCTATTAATATGTCTGCATAATAAACAATCCCAAAACTTTGTTGCATAAACAATCCATGTTCATGGATTCTGTGGGTCAGGAATTTGGCAGGCACAGCAGGGATAGCTTGTCTCTGCTCCAGTAAGTTTGGGACTGGGTATCACCTGAAAGCTTGCTTACTCACATGACTGACACCTGATGCTGGCTGTAGGCTGGGGGCTCAACTGCTCTCCAGTGAGCTAGTTTAGGCTTCCTCACAGGGTGATATCTGGATTACAAGGATGAGCTTTCCAAGAGGGAGACAGCAAGCAAGAGAGTGAAAGAGTCAAGTGAAAGCCATATAGCCTTACATGACCTAACCTTGAAAGTCATACCGAATTACATATGCTGCATTCTATTATATTAGTTGAAGGCTGTCATAAATTTTTGTTTGGGTTCAATGGGAATGGAAACAGATTTTTGTCTCTTGAGGGGATCTGGGGGTTGTGACAAGCTTCTAGAAGGGCATGTGAAATTGGAATTGCTGTAGCCATATTTGGAACATATAATCTGCCAAAAGGTAAAGATAATGATTAACTTTAGTTTCACTTAATATGATTATGCATCATATAAAATAGGGTAATCATCAAAAGATAAAAGCCACTAAACTAGTAAAGAGAAAAAAAAAGTATATTAGCGCAGGAAAAGAGAAACCATACCATTTATATTAAGTTAACCTAAGGAATTGGTTAAACAGGTTTTGGGAGAACTGAAAATGTCAGCAAGGGATCCAACTATTAAAGAGAAGAGGGTGACATTATTAGAACCTGGAAGCCTAAATGAGATACCCTGCAGAGTGTCAGAGGAAAGCTAGTGCCTGGAAACCAACCACAACTACTGGAAGAAAAGCCACTACTGAAGTGATGCAAATGGCAAGGGTAAAAGTCTCCTCCCTTTGTCCAGCAGCCCAATCTTCTCCTAGAGCCCCCTATTCGTGGAACCTAAAAAAAGCCAAACGGTAAAGGAGAAATATAGTTTGTAAAGTTCCAGAATACAGAAAAATATCTAGAGTTGAGAGACAATCAGTTAATAACTGGCATAAATGAAATAAACTAAGTAAATACAAATTTAAAAAGGCAAGAAATTACAGGAAAACAATCACAGAATAAGCTAGACATAAAACAAACCATAAAATGGCAGAAATAAATCTAAATACATCAGTAATTAAAGTACATGTAAATGGCCTAAGTGTTCTAGTTAAAAGACAAAGATTATCAAATTGGATTTAAAAAGTCCCCAAATCCAAACTGCTGGAAATTAAGAAACACTGTCCTAAAAAACCCAAGAGTCCAAAAGGAACTCCTAAGGAAAAATAGAAAATATTTTAACTAAATTATATGTACACACACACACACATATATATATATATATACACTTATATACACTTACAGAATATGGCTACAACAGTGATTAGAGTATATAATGTAATATAACTATATTATACTACAGTAATATAGACATTTATTATTTTTAAATGAATGTTGGAAGACAGGCTGAAAATGAATGAGGTAAGCATCCATCTCAAGAAGTTAGGAACAACAACAGTAAAAAAACCCAAAGGAAATAGAATAAAGTAAGTAATAGTGATCAGAGCAGAAAGTAATGGAATAGAAACATACAATAGAGAAGATTAACAAAAACAAAATTTGGATCTTACAAAAGACTAAACACTTTCCCTACTTGAGGTTTATATAAGCTAGCAAAAGAATTTGCAAATAATTTACAAGAATCACTACATTTAGTAAGTTTCCAAATACAGAAGCAATACAAAAAAATCAATGATATTTTACGCATAATCAGCAGTTAAGTTATAAAGTGGATGAGGTAATTTGGTTTAATATTTTCACTTGAGAACATTTAGAAAAGTTGGACAAAATATATTTTAAAAAGTTGGAGGGCATCAGAGAGCTAAGTTAGCAAATAATTTTCAGGCTAATATCTGGGGGAAAACAGAAATTCATAAAGGAGAACCCTTCATTTGGGACCACCTGTGCCCTGGCAGCTTTTGCAGATTTGTAAGACGCCAATGAGAAGTTGCTGAGCAGAGCTAAGAGACTAGGGATTCAAAGGCATAGTCTAGGGCCAGGCAAAAAGTGGTGATGGTGGTGGTGGTAACCTCAACCCATACTTTGCAACCCTGAAGGGTGTAGGAGTAAGGGCTGACAGGAACAAAGTGCATCAGTATAGTCTATAGCTCAGCTCTGAGTCACATGGATGACTCAAAAAATCTCAGTCTCTCAAACTGGGTCAAACTGATCCTGACATGAGTGCCCAAGTGTCTGCTAGAGCACATGAAAAAACTCTGTGGAGGATGAAAATACCACGCTGGGCATGAAATTTCTTCTCCAATTTTTCAAATATAAAATTGGCATAAAATTAAAGATATTAAGACCATAAAAATATAAAATAATGAGGATTAGTAAGAAAAAAAAGAAAAACAGACCCACAGGATAATTTCACATTTGGGACTTCTTAAACAAGACTATAAGATAATAATGCTTTTCATGTTCAGGTAGATAAAAGATTGAAAATTTCAGTAAGACAATTGGAAACTACAAGACCGGCAGATTTTCATATTTACAAATAGAAATTTTGAGAACTGAAAATACAAAGGGCTAAGAATAACCATGGCATTTTTACAGAAAAATAAGTTGGGAGGACTAGTTCTGCTAAATATCGAAAACAATATACCAGCTACAGTGATGAAGACAATAAATACAAGCACAGTATATATAGAAAAGGAACAAAAAATTCAGAAAAGAGATATGTGACTTTGGTGGCAGTGTAGGAGTTGGTGGCAGTGTAGGAGTGTCAGTGCAGAAAAGAACGGACTTTAGTACATGGTGGTGAGGCACTTCTCAGAATACAAAATTAATTCCTTGTGAATTAAAAACTTAAATGACAAGGTAAAATTAAAGCTTTTAGAGACAATATAAAGGAGCATCTTCATGATCTTTGGATACAGAACAATGTTTTAAACAACTCACAAAAAAGTTCTCAGTAGCTATTAACAAATTGTTTATCAAAGAACATCATAAAGAGAGAGAAAGGCAAGCCAGAGTGGGAGAAGATATTTTCAACTGTATAGCTAACGAAGAACAGGATTTATAAAGATGTTTTACAAATAAATGAGGAAAAAACTGCAAATACAACAGAAAAATGGGCAACGACTTGAAAAGACACTTTACAAAAAAGAAAATCAAAGTGGCCAATAAATTTATGAAAAGGTCCACAATTTCACTGGTAATTAGGGAAATGCAAAGTAAATCTTCAATGAGATACAACCATGCATCTACCAGACTGGCAAAATTTTACAAAATCTGTTAACACCAGTGTTGAGCAAGATGTGGACATCTCTATGGCTCAGTAAAAACTCTTGTTATTATTTAGTAAGATTTAAGATTCGAATACCCAATGACCAAGCAATTCGAATCCTATGTATATATTTTACTTGCACTAGAAGATACATACAATAATGTTCACTGTGAAACTATGATTGCTCCAAACTAAAAACATATGAATTGTCTACCGTCAATAAAATGAATAAATTGTGGTACGCTAATGCAAAGGTAAATTATACAACAATGAAGATGAAGTATAAGCTACAGGCAACAACATGGATGAATTTCTTGTTTAACAAAAGCAGCAGCAACAAAGTAGAGTATTATATGATTCCATTTACATAAAGTTCAAAAACTATCAAAAAGTAAATGGTATTGTTTAGGTACATATATAGGTGGTACCACTATACTGTGTTTCCCCAAAATTAAGACCTAGCCGGACAACCAGCTCTAATGCGTCTTTTGGAGCAAAAATTAATATAAGACCGGGTATTATACTATACTATACTATACTATACTATACTATACTATACTATACTATACTATACTATATTATACTATACTATACTATATAAGACCCGGTCTTATATTATAGTAAAATAAGACCGGGTCTTATATTAATTTTTGCTCCAAAAGACACATTAAAGCTGATTGTCCGGCTAGGTCTTATTTTCACGGAAACACAGTAACAAAGACATAGTTATCACAAAAGGTAGGGCAGTATTACTGCCAGATGGTATGTGGGGGTAGCTGTTTGTGATTGGGTAGGGACTACAACGGGGAGTGAGTTTTCTGGGCTGCTGTCAATGTTCTATTCATCTGAGACCTGGTCTTATACAAGTACATATAGAATGATTCCTTAAACTGCATATCAATATTTTATGTACTCTTTTGAATATATAATTTTTGAGTATTTGTTTTTCAATTTAAAAAACAAAGCTAGGACATGGCAAGAGAAAAATGGACACAGATTACTTACTGATTACTTATTGTGACCCCAAGATTACAATTTCCTGTTTTTGAAGTTGTTTAAAGTAAAATAGTCAAACTCATGTCTAATGATTGTATATTAAATAATTATACATTTACAATTACATATATAATTATATATACAATTACAATGAAATTTTGATAATATTCATTATAGTTGAATTATTGGGTCAAGGGATTTTTCCTCAAAATCTCAAGAGAACATTTAATTGTCTTTCTGTCTTCAGTTTGTTAATTATAAAATAGTGGACTCAAACAAAGGTACACACCTATTTCCAAGTTCTACTTCTGGGACAATTTAGAAGAACTTACAGATAAGTTAACATAACTACTCTGAACACCAAAATAAATGGACTTTAGAAATCCCCAACCAACAGTCTGGGATTTATCAGATTGTCTGTTTTACATGGTTACCACCATTTACACCCTAATTGTTTTAACAGAATTTTCAGGAGACAAAGCGCTTTGAAATAAGTCCCTCCACATCCAGTGACTGTTGTATCTACATGACTGCAAAACTTGAAAATTAGGAAAACACCAAAGCAGTATTACCCACAAAATAAATAGCAAAATTGGAATCTCTGGAGTCAACTATGGAACAGGACTTACAAATATATTGTCAAATTTCTTAATTTATTTTTAATAAGTAAAAAATTACTCAGTGGTACCGTACAAAATCAAATCATTAATTTTTGCACCTGGTATTTCAATCATCAACAGTAATTTCATGGAACAGTAATAAACAAAACAATGAAAAAAACTGTCATTAATTTCACCTAGGCTTTCCAGCTTAGTAGAACCAAACAGAAGAAATTAATGGCAATACCCATTACCTACAGAAAAAAAAAGGAATGACAGAATGGTTTCAGGTACAATCCAAAATGAACTTAATGTTTGTTGATTTTGTTTGTATGTACTAAAGCACTAATATCCATAAGAATTGATAGACTACTTCTAAATTCACTTTTGAGATGTGGAGATTTAGATCAAACGATAAGCAAGCTACTAGATCACAGTTGAAAAGCTACCTATAAAATATCAGTGTCATACAGCACAAAACAAAGTGAAAGTGGGAAAAAGGCTTCTTACAGAAAAGTCCTTTTATTATTCCTAGTCTATAAAGTTCCAAGTCATAGAAACCTGATATTCCTGGATTCAATTTTAAATAATATTAATTTTAAGCATTACACTTGCAATATGCACAATGGGAGAGGGTAGGATATGGTAAACAATAATTAATTGCTTATTTCAAAGGTAGCCATTTTCTTTAAACTCATCCTGTTGACTTCCCTCCACCTCCCAATGCACAGATTATCCTTTAATCATACAAATTCACCCTCTAGTTTTAAATACATTTTCCCAGCTGGATGATAATTCTACAAAAGAGTAATATAGCTGGTTGACAAAGTAATTTAACTATTTGTAAATGAAATATAAAGGAAAGTTAAGTAGATGGTATATAAGAAGATACCAAATTGGAGCAATACTGATGCAAATTTAGTTTTTAATTTATCAAAGTACCTATTAATGGTCTGAAGACAAGAGAAGAAAAGCAGCTAGAGGGAAACAACTTCCTGTGGTTATAAAATGCCAACTGCTTTAGAATACACGACAGTTTTAGAAACAAAAGGAACACTTGCTGTTTTCATTGAGTTTACAGTGCTGAGTGTACTTTACATCATTTTAATGAAAGCACTTATGTGAACATCTGCAATAGCTCATATCAGAAAACAGAAAGTTTCTAATAATAAAGACCTAAAAAAATAAATTTTTATCTTCATCAACTCCCTTTCTGGGAATGCAGAATAAAATAATACATTCCTCTTTAAAATAAAATATTAATTTCTTTCTGTCCAATAGGTTGCTGGAAGAAAAAAACATCGAGACTCAACTAGTGATGGTTTTTTAATTTCTATTTTTCACCTACTTTTAAAAAATACTCCCTTCACAAAACCTTTTAGTCTTATGTACTATGACACATAAGGTTTAGAGTTCCAAATAAATACAACAGCCACATTAGGAGACATATTGAAGAACAAATGATCAGCCACATTTCTCTGTTCACATTCATGGATTCTCTCAGAGGGTTGTCAGAGTCCATATAATACTGTTAACATGTAGTCCAAGTTAACATGTGTCATCTGACCTACTGCTCATGGCTTACAACACTGATGCTATCAACAAAGACCCTGATTTTTGGGAGACAGTGATGCAACAAACTCTGGTTAAACTAGCAAAGGTACAGGACAGTAAACCGTAACCATACAACTTAAAAATGTTTACTGTCCATCAACCGATACCATCCCTCCAATTCCCACTGGTATTAAATTCAAAACCTAATCGCAGGAGTTACAGGGTGCCCAATGCTATTTGTATAGAAAAATGGACCTCAAATACTAAATAAGAAATTCGAAAAATAGGATTAATTTTTTTGGATAGTTGCATTTGTTACTTTCAATTTCTTGATCTGTTATCTCTTCTGGTCATGGATACATATTTTTTCCTTCTATTCAGACAGACAGGTTAATACACAAATTTGTTGTAAGCATTATAAAATGGCATTCCAGTTCAAAGTTGCTCGTGATCATATCCACATATGATTCACTAGACAAGTATATACAATGTTCCAAAATGTTGTTTAATTCTTCAGTGTAGTTTCCTACTAGAATTTCCCTTAAATTAAGGCTTCCTTGAAGAGAAATCCATAGTATTATGAGCTGATTTTTTAGCTTCTGAATTAAGTGCATTCTTTCCAAAATCAGGTAGTCCTGGAGTAACTTTAAGACAACTTCTATTAATCAGTGTCATGACTAAAGTAGTATCTTACAGGAGGTCCAGGCAAATCTTCATCTCCATCAGTGTCTGGAGCAAATGACACAGTAAGATCCACGTATTTCTTTTCAGTAGAAGGTTTCACAAGTTTATGCATTCTAATAAAAATAACCAAAGACAAATAATTTGGTAAATTCTGTAAAATAAATTTTTAGCTGTCTATTGTTACCCAGAAAATCTGAACTTATATCTAGACTTTAATTTCATTTTTAAATCTAATACTCCATCTGCTTTCATATATTCATTTTCTTTTCCTTTTCTTTTTTTTTTTTTTGCTAAAAGCTCTGAACTTGACATTTACCTACCAGTGAATCAATTTGGACCACTGCTGGTAGTGATAAAGAATACAAACCAAGTGTTAAAAGAGAAAAACAAAAAGCAAACAAACCCCAACATATAAAAACCACAGAAAAACCCCAAAATGATTTTTGAAAGCAATGTTTTCAAAAAATGAATTCTCCTATACTCCTTATAAAGTTTGGAGGCATCATAAATACTTCTCAAGCATTTCTCTGTAAAGAGTAAAAAGCAAGCAAGATTTAAATCTTCAAACGCAAGCTGAAAATGTCACAATAAAAGACATTTTTGTTTCCCTTATATCCCATGTTTATCCTACTTACTAAAAAACCACTTAGGTTTTGCTATTGTCCCTTTTACTGTCTTAATTCAAGTCATCATCTATATGCCAAATAATTGCATTAGCTTCTAGCCAGTTGTCTCCTGCTATCTCCAATCTACTCTGCTGCCAGAATCCTCTTAAAATAAAATTTGATGTTACTCTCCTGCCTAATAATGTACCATATATCATGTACCTATCTCGTGCCAGACTCTGAACTATAAAATCTTTATAGCTTTCTATTTTACGAAGATATTTTGTCCCATATAACTTTTCATTCTTTCTACCTTCATTCTCACCACCTCATCCTTAAGTCATTCTAAAATACTTGATTTCCCAAATAGATCACGTATGCTTTTTATTATTAGCTACATGCCTTTGCACAATCTATCGCTTTTGCCTGACATAATCCATTTTCAAAGGTAGCTTCAATGAAACCTACCCTTAGCTAAAGGTTTGAGTTAGTAGTGCCCATAGTACTCTGTAAAAACCTTTATTATAATTATTCAATTACATTTTAATGATTAACATGTCACTTTCCTTTAGTAGACTGTAAACACCTTGAGGGCAAGGGCTATCTGATACAGATGTATGATAACAAAATATTAATTGGAGTGACATTTATGGACTATTTCTTACTTGACATTACACCACTAGCCCTTACTATTATTTTAGTGCTCAATAGTTATGGGCATAATCATCCCTATTTGTGGGTAGGAAAATAAGTTTCAAAGAGTTCAATAAGCTAGCTATTCAATATGACAAAACAAGTAAGTAGCTAGGCAAGGATGTGAACCCAGGTCTTTCTAAAGCCAAGCTTCTCTAGCCACTTCATAGGTACTCAATAAATATCTGCTAAATAAACAACTCAATAAAATAAATATTCACAGAACTATCATGTTGGGGTTTCAAATGTTGGCCAACTCTATAAAGCATTTTTGAGAATTATTTGCAGCATATTTTAAATTCCACTAATCAATACACTTCACGACACACATTCCAATCTCATCTAGGTAGTATACAGTAAAGGAATTCTAAATACTACCCTTAATTTATTCAAAAGATACTTAGGGACCGGAATGAAAACAAACAAACAAACAAAAACAATATAAGGCAAATTAATGCCTTAGCTAATATAACATTTTTTTTTAGAGAGAATTTAGACTGGATTATAATAAAAAATAGTGAATGACCTCATTAATTGATAATTATAGTTAAAGCCGACATATCTATTAAAGCACCATCATGCAGATTCATTTATTCATATGACAAATATTTATTTATTTATTTATTTTTTTTTTAAATTTATTTTTAATTTATTGGGGTGACAATTGTTCATATGACAAATATTTATTGATGCCTATTACATGCCAAGCATTGGTCTAGGCTCCTGAAATGTATCAGTTACCAGATCAAATAAAGATTCCTGCCCTTGTGAAGCTACTAGTCTAGTGAGGGAGACAGATAATAAACAATAAACATAAAATGTACAGGAGCTATAAGACAGTGATAAGTCCTACGTAAAAAAGTAGTGCAAAGGATATTGGACATGCTAGTCTGGGGTTGGAATATTGAGGGCTCAGGGAGGCCTTTGCAAGAGGTGCAAAGACCAGAGCTGAGAGTTAGCCAGTCTGCCATCTCAGAAAGAGTTACAAGCTGAGTAAACAACTAGAGAAAAGTTCTCATGCTGGACCATGACAGGAGTGTTCAGGAAAAGGAAGGAGGCCAGTGTAGCTAGAATGTTGTGAGCAAAGGGAGATTAGTACCGCGTTTCCCCGAAAATAAGACCGAGCTGGGCAATCAGCTAGCTCTAATGCGTCTTTTGGAGCACAAATTATTGTTTAAGACCCAGTCTTATTTAAGACTGGGTATAATATAATTAATATAATATAATACTGGGTCTTCTATTAATTTTTGCTCCAAAAGACGCATTAGAGCTAGCTGATTGCCCGGCTAGGTCTTATTTTCGGGGAAACACGGTATGAGAGGAACTTAGAGGGATAACTGGGAACCAGATCAGTCAGGGCCTTGCAGACCACTGTAAATGCTGTTTTTTTTGCTCCCTTTCTTCTTTTAGGTCTCTGCCCAAATATTATCTTAACAGGTATTTCTTGTGACAGGCAGAGGGAATACATAGACCACTCCACATAATATACCAACTTATCCCCTTACTCTGCTTTATTTTCTCCTTAGCACTTAACACTATCTAACATGTTGTTACGCAAACTCCTCAGGTAGGGCAGGGACTTTTGTTTTGTTCATTGCTGTATCCCTAATGCTTACAAAAGTACCTGGCACATAGCAGACACTCAAAAAAATCTGTTGAATAAATGAATGAAAATAACAATTTGGTATTTTCGTTTTATACTTCGGTCTCATAATCCTGGTCATTATGTTTCCACATGAGAGGTGGATCTATTTTCACTTGGTGTATTGACTAAATCAGCTTTCTAAGCCTCCTGATTGAAAAGCTAATCTGAACTACAATAATTTCACAAGGGTACCGTAATCCTATGAACCTCTCTTGAGAGGCAGAGCTTGGTAGATTCTGAGCTTGGTAGATTCACTGTCTTTATTACTGCCATTAGGAGTAAATCAAATACTTTTGTCTGAATTTTGATAACCTCTACCTCTAATCTCCCAGTGTGCATCTAGCTTGCATGTTTCAACTCTTGAGACTCTTTTGCATATGTTTAATACTTACGTTAACTTCAATCTTTTTGCATGACCAGGCATTACAGGAACATAAAGCATTTTGACGCCTTGTACCACCATTGTTGGCTCAATTCCGTACTTCTCCTAAAAGTGGATCCCCAAAAGAGAAACAATCAAAGCTCTGTCCAAATATAAAATGTTGGGTGACAGTTTTACAAACAGTAAAAAGGAAACAAATTTCTGCTAAATAACTATATAAAAATCTCAAATGAAATTATGCATAAAAAGTAACAGATTCAAAGCAACTAAGTGAATAAGTGTCTCACTTTGACTGCATTTATGAAATCCAAGAGGGTGAAATCTTCTTTTCCATGTATAGTCCATCTGTCCCAAATTGTAAATGATACTCCATTTCTGTTGTAGAAAAATATTCAGAAAAACATTTTAATTTTCTTCCCTTAAGTAATAATAAAACCCTCCAGAAGTCCATTATTTGTAATTTAGCTAGATAATAATGTAGGGGAACAAAAGAAAATACAACTTCAAAAATATTCCATAATCTTATTTCCCCATCACACCAACACAGGTAATCACTTTAATCAGTTCCTTGTTGATCCTTCCAAGTGTTTCATTATAAATCAGTATGTCTTAGAGAGAAAGTTGTTTCCCTGTCTCTCTTTTTAAAAAGCTGCATGGGTTTTACTGCGTGGATGGATGTTCCAGTACCCTATTACTAGACACTTGGATTGCTCCAATCTTTGGCTATGATAAACAATGCCAGAGTATCTTGTACATATATCATTTGAGGTAAGTGTAAATGTATCTGCAAATTTGAAATATAGTGCTATATTCCCTTTATCATGAGTTACACTATTTTATACTCTGATCAGTAATATATGAGAGTGCTTTTTCACACTTTACCAAGAAAGGTGTTTTCAAATTTTTGGTTGTTGCCAATCTGAAAAGTGAAAAATGGAGGTCCAGGGGAATCGTTTTGCCTTGTCACATAGCTTTTGGAATTAGATTCTAAATTACATGACCTATTAAACAGACACTAGAGTGCCTTCTAATTCATCTGAGTAATGTAGATGAAACAATAAGAAAGTACAACACTAAAGAGTGTGGCAGATTAAGTGTTGTGAGAGTTCCATGGCTAGTTTAGTTAGAAAAACCTCAAGAAAATGGGATTTAGACCCAGTCTTCAAGTGATGGTAAGGTTTTACACATATAGAAGAAAAAGAGATGTGAAGCTAGTATTTTTTCATTTTAAAACGTAGACATTTTCTTTCAGTCTCATTAGGCAAGAGAAATAGACCTTCATGCGTACCTGATTTCAGTTTTTCTTACTTCAGATGTCTCCGTAAACACTATAATGGGAAGGGCTAAGTTAAGGAAACAATTTTTGTAGGCTTCAAAGGGATAGCCACCAGCTACTTTGATCATCTCCAATGCAACCTAGATAAAAGAAGGTGATCTTATTACATAAACAGCCTAAAACTATTCATGACTTTAATTGCATCTATTTGATTTTCCTAAATCCTTCTCAAGCATTTCCCTGTAAAGAGTAAAAGCTACTATTGGACTGGCGTAATATAAATTTCTTGTAAGTCTCTTCACTTTTAGCATATTTTATACTTTCAAACTCTCTATCTGTTCTATATATGAACAAAGTTATTAAAAAATATATTAATTTGACCACGTAATCTTCCTACCTTGAAAGTAGACACTGGAACTCAAGAAATACAATAGTTTAAAGTCATTTGATATAAGAGCAGATAATTACACAGGTTCTAAGAATAACACTATATATGGTACAATATAATAACTAGGGCCATCCTAAAGATTCTGAATCATAAAGGACAGATGAAATTGTAAATCCGATCACAAACAGGAATTATACTTTTATTAAGGCAAAGAACTAAACTCCAATACAATCAAACAGTAAAGATTAGGGCAGTTCATTTAATTCAAGAAAATAGAGTACGGAGGATACAAAGATGATTAAGAGGATTATTGCCTGTAGGAAAATTGGACTCTATCTTGATAGTTTATTTTTATGTTAAAATGTTTGTATATCTGTAAAACCTCAAAATGTAGATTATTTTTAGAAATATTTAGAAATTTTAAATTATAAGATCAGTATGTATCCCTCCTTCTCTAAAATTTCTGAGGGACTGGTTGGAGATAGTATAATGGGAGAAAACAGGAAAGAGGTGATGAAAAAGAAGCATTCTCATTCAAAGAATAATAAACTCACCAAGCCAGACACTGCAGCAGTGGATGTTGCTATAGCAGGTATAATTTTACCAGCTATGCGCTTTGTTTTGAAACGGTCAGCTGGCTCAATGCTATACATTTTGGCACGAAGATTTGATGCAGCTGTGATGAAATCTAGGTGTCCACTACGATCATCATCTTTTTCAAATGTAAGGGCTGCCATATGAAGGTCACCTGATCATAACAATCAGAAAAAACAAAGTGTCCTATTAAGTGGTAAAGGTTTTACTAGATAAAAAGCAATGTGGGTTTACTACTATTAAAGATTTCAGTCATGTTTTGTTTTTAAATGATTGAAAAACACAAGAAAAATCCAGGAAACTGCAGTTATTGAAAGACATATAATGGCTTTAATACCACTAAATTAGAGAAGTTTCTATATTAAAAAAAGCCTTTAGAAAAGTAACAAAGCCATATACTATATCTGCTATTAAGTGTTTTACAATAAAAAGGCAACATTTGGTATTGATCGCAAATGAATTCCAGAAATACTATTCCGAAACATTTTGCCATTAATAACTAAGAAATTGGTCAAATAAAAATATGGATCTTTTTGAAAGATCAGTGGTTCCCAAAATCATTCTGTAGATAGCTGCAGTTTGATCTGTGATGAAATGTGAAAGTAAGAAATGACAGTACATTTTTTTCCAGAACTGTATTAAGCTGAGATAATTACCTTTTATTTGCAAAATAAATAGTTGGCTAATCCAGTTTGTTATTCCTGAATTTTACTGATCTGTGCATAAAACCCAAAAATTTGGCAACTGCTGATTCATGTAATAAAAAAGTGGTAAGCAGGTCTAAAAACATGAGCTAATAGCTCTGCTTTTAAGGAATTAAAAGTTTGGTTCCCCCAGATTTAAGATATCAAGAATGTATGCACGTCAGTTTGTATTCTCTGTGTGTAATTATGGGGACTAAGAAGCAGAGAGAAAAAAAAAAATCTGTCTATGGTTTTTTATCCGAAAATGACTTAACTGGGTTTGTCTAAGGGTTAGTCTCCACAAGGACTCCACTTTTTGTTCATCATGTTAGCCATAAATTAAAAAGCAATCACACAATAGAATTTCAAGGACTAAAATAATCAGAACAAAGCAGACTTACATTTTAGCCTTTGAGGATAGGGAGAAGGTGGAGAAAATTATGAATTTAATCACAGTTAAAGATACAGTGCCTTTTATATGATCAAGAAATCAACTACTATCATTATTATTGTTGCTATTATTTAATCCCACAAGCTGTTGGTGGAAAGCTTAGTAAAAATAAAAATCTCTCCAGTTCAAAACATTTTAGTAAAGCTCACTTTTGGTAGCTTCATTAGATGAAATAGCCTTTTCCAGTTGGAAAACAGCATTCCTTTCATCTTCACTGCTGACAGGAACATGGTCTGGTTTCCTTGCTGTTTCATCTGTTTGAACAACCTTTAAATATATGAATATATGTTCATTAATGTTATCACAATCTGTACCTAATTTGGTTACCATATCTGTTTTATCAAATAAGGCACAGAGAAAACATTCCCTCTTTCTAGTTTAATTGGATTATTAATCATCATGGTCCAATGTATTTTACATCTTCCCTTAGTAGGTAATAGTATAGTTTGTTTTCTTTATTTTCTAACTCCGAACACTGACATCTAAATTCTATGATAATCTTTTTCTCAGGGATCTTTATCTTGTTCTCTTGAGAACCTCAATATGTCTAAGACAAACTTGCTCATAGTGGGTGTTAAAAATATTTACTGAATAGCTTGTGAGATCTGAGTTCATATGGATCTCTTTTAAAATTCCACACTAACAAAGTTAACATTAACCAACAGTTTGTGAGTCGAACAAATCTACTTTAAACCAAACAGCATAGCTTTAAACTAGTGCAGAGCTATTTTCTGTCTCCAAAGAAATTGTAAAAAATCTATAAAATATATAATATGGGCATCTTTTCAGTATTTATTGATTGCTGACAAGTAGTTCTGTCCGACAGAATCTGTCTTCCTTCATACAGATGCAGGGCAACACATACAAGTAATTTATCCTTAAGAAATTACTTAGTATTAGACATTCTATTAGGGCAGTGAAGTTAATTTTCTCAAACTAAGAAATCATCAATAATTAAAATATTATTTCTTATTAAAAACACACCTAACTCATGTTTATACAGACTAAATATTATTATAATATTGAAAAAATATTAAGAAGTCAAGGAAGCAGAAACTTTTGTTTGCTAGAATGTCTCACTGATACTTTTGGCTGTAGCACCCGTTAACTAGAAGTGCCAGATCATGAAGCTTCGGTGTGAGTTGCTTCAGGGAGCTGTGGAAGCTTACAATTCATGTTAAAAACAGCTAAGTTGCTCTGGATAATTTGTTACACCAAAACTTTGATAAAAAAAGTAACTCAGGCCAGAAAACACACTGAAGAACAATAAAGACTAGTAAGTTACTGGTGTATGTTTCCTTGGCTAATGTCTAACAGTTTTGCTTATTAGAAACATGCGCTAGAAACCTTCTTTATATAGAAATGCTGTTTATCCTTTCTGTACTTTTAATAAGCTGCAAGTCATGAACATCCCATTCAGCAAATCATGTGCTTGTATCTACTGCTTACAAGTTTTTCTTTTCCCTAAAATAAAAATGCAAAGTGGAAGACTTAGACACACTACTACTTTCTCAAATTTTACAAGGAAGCAGACATTACTCCACATTTTCCAGTATAGCTAAAGATTAAAGGAAGAGAAGGGCATTTTATGATTTTTAGACTGCATACAAAAAGGTATATAATGAATATGTGAATAAAATACTTAATATTTTCAAACTGTCCTATTTACCCTGTCTAAATTTCATGTTCCATTTTTATTATTACTCCCTATCTCTTTCTCTTTCCAACATATTTGCTTGGCAAAATCCCAACCTTGTTATATCCAATTTTCCATCTATTCTACAGTAACACCCAAGCAGCTTTTTATCCAGTCACATTTACTGGAAATATATTAAGTGGATTAACATTAAGTGGATCCTCAGTGCTGTCTCACAATTCTACTATATCTTTTAATTAAGTGACTTCACATTCCCCTGGGCAATTATTTCAAACCTTTTCTCTGCACAAACTTCCTTTATCTTTTTCTCCCCTTCATTCAGACCTACTAAGTAAGCTTGTTTCTTATTTCAGATAAGCTAACAATCATTTTTTCTTTCACACTTCAATTCCAATCTCTTACAAGTCCTCTCAGTTACTGCAAAATATACACAAAATCCAACCCCTTATCACAACTATTACCTACTCCTATTACTTCATTCAAACCATCACCATCTTTTGCCTATAATCTCCTAACAGCTTGCCCTGGTTCCTTTCTTTTGTCTTATATAATCATTCATAACATAACAGCCAGAGTCACCTTTTAAAATGTAAGTCAGACTATGTCCTCTGCTTAAAACCCTTCACTGGCTTATCTCATAATAAAACACTAAGTACTTATCATAATCCTAACTACCCTTTCAATCTCACTGTCTACCATTTTTCTCTTGCAAAGTCTCCTCCACTCACTCAAGTCTCTGAAGGCCTTTCAAGGCCTGCACTTGATTCCACTGTCTGCATTGTTCGTTCACCAGGTAACACCATAGCTCCCTCCCTCACTTCCTCCAGGCTTTAGCTCAAAAAATACCTTTCCCTTTTTATCCCATATGAAATTACACCAACTCCATAACCCTTTATTTCTTTCTCCTGTTTTATTTTTTCTTCTTAGCACTTATGCCCACATTGCAATATTATGTAATTATTGGCATTTTTTTTCCTAGGCTACCTCTGGCCCATTAAAACATAACTTCCACAAGATTAAGGATTTTGCATTGTTCATTCACTGCAGGATTCTCCAGGGTTAGAACAGGACTTGATACACGCAGAAGTTCAATAACTATTTGCTAAATAAAAGAATTTCTAAACATACCTTGTTGGAAGGTTTGAATTCCTGAATCTTTACTTTGGAAAGAATATTCAAGAGGCCATCTGTTGATAAATCCTGTTTTTAAAAAGTAATTTTATGAAAAATTTATTCTTTTAATTCTGAATTCTCACTAAAGCTAAAAACATCCTATAAAAGATCATTTATCATACTAAAATATTTGAATAATTTATCATTTGACTAGACAATATCCATTTATGACATTTATCTTTATTTCTATAGAAATATCAACCATAAAGGCCGGGAGGAGGGGGTGGTATGTATGAAAAAGTACTTATTCGTCAACAAACCTGAAATCTTAGTTCCTTCCACAAATTTTTATAAAGGTAGTTTTAGGACTGGTGAGTATCAGACTAAGTGCTTTGAGATCAGGGACTATCTCTTCATTGTTTAACAGAGTTCCCTGCACAAATTTATTATATACTCAATAAATAAAATAAGTACATGGAATTCGTATCTTCAGAAGCAGGAAAATATTTAAATGGTTCATGAAGAATTTGGATGAATTTAAGGCTATCAGATCCATATTCATTAAGAAGCTGCTTAGGAAAAACTGAGACATACTGCGTTTGAGGTCCCCTATAACACTCAGCACAAAATAGCCACTCTTTTTAAAAAAAAGAATACCAGACCATATGCCACTATTTTTACCAGACATTTAAAGTATATTTTACTATGCATTAAGTCCAAAAAGAATTAATCTACAATAGGCATTTTTATCAGGATTCAAAATAGCTAGATCCAATTTGGATCTGGATCCAAAATAGCCAGTGTGAATCATGGATCTGTTTCACATTTCCTTATTCAGCCATTGTAAAAGTATAACAATTTATTTAGCTCTAATATGTAATGGTGAAGGAAAATTCACTAATACAAATCTGCCTCTCAAATAAAACTGTATTAGATCCTTTAGATGTCAGTCAATGAAAATGATGTCTAAGAGAATGAGTATGATGATAAAGGTTAACAAATGTCAAAATGGGGTAGTATTTTCAAATTTCCTGAAAAGTATATACTTTAATATCATAAAATAAGCCAAACATGTTAACAGAGAATCTCTAAGGAATATTTTGAAATTGCTATAAAATAGTTCCCTTTGGATTTTCAGAGTAATTACTGTTTTTATTGCAATTGCAAAATGAATTGTTTTTTTCACTTCTTTTTCTGAAATTTCATTGTTAGTATATAGGAACACAATGGATTTCTGTACATTGATTTTGCATCCTGCAACTTACTGTATTTATTTATTGTTTCTAATAGTTTTTTTGGTGGAGTCTTCAGAGTTTTCGATATAAAGAATCAAGTCATCTGCTCATTGTCACTAAAAAGTGACAATTTAACCTGATTTCCAGGTTGGTTTTTCAGAGTAATTATAATAATTCAAGTTAATAGGTTATAAATGTTTTAAAAATAAAGTACGACTACTTTTACAAATATTTGTTTCACTACTTACATTTATAAAGAAAAATTTTACTTTCTTCTACCAAGTAATGTTGCAACAAGATTTATCTTCTACTACCATGTTTCCCCGAAAATAAGACCTAGCTGGACCATCAGCTCTAATGAATCTTTTGGAACAAAAATTAATATAAGACTGGGTCTTATATATGACCTAGCCAGACCATCAGCTCTAATGCATCTTTTGGAGCAAAAATTAATGTAAGACCCAGTCTTATATTATATTAGACTCGGTCTCATATTATAGTAAAATAAGACTGGGTCTTATATATTATATTATATAAGACCCAGTCTTATATTAAAATAAGATCGAGTCTTATATTAATTTTTGCTCCAAAAGACGCATTAGAGCTGACGGTCTGGCTAGGTCTTATTTTCGGGAAACACAGTATGTTAGAACGGATAACAATACAGCAAAAGAAAAAACTTTTATCAAAGAACAATTCTAAGATATAAAATTTTGATGATAAAATTAGCTGATGTCATCTAATTCAAGCCTGGTTTTGTATAACTTTCTAAGCTTGAAGACTATCTTACCTCTTTTGTAAATGGAATGCAATAGATTGCAGCATATAATTTTGCAGCATTCAGAAGGAAACTGAAGTGCCTTTTGAAATTAAAAAAATAAAATAGTGTAAATGCATAGTTTCAAAAATGTTTAATTCATCAGAAACTATAGTCTTTAAAATGTTGAACAAAATGACCACAGAATTTTCGTCAAAGGATTATTTTTTTTTAAAAAATTAGGCAGTGAAATTCTGATCTAGACCAAAGCATTGCAGAAGCTATAAAAAATCATTAGAAGTTTATCCTCATAAGCACTAATATTCAGTTAGTGATGATGACGACTATGGGGATACGAGTTGTCAGAAGAACAAAAATTAAGACTAGTGAAAGAAAATTCATTTTAAGTCATAAGAAAATATTATACATTTGGTTTTAAAAAGTATATATCAGGTTCAAACTAAGCAAATGAGTTTGTTTAAAAACAAAGAAACTTTGATAGGAGAAGCAGTTAGAATAAGGTGACTGGAAGCCTAAAATAAACACAGATAGTTTAACAAGCAAAATTGTTAAAAAGTGTTAAATTGAAATGTATTCCTATGTGTGTGTGTGTGTGTGTGTGTGTGTGTGTGTGTGTGTGTGTGTGTAAATAAAGCATATATATAATATGGACAGATATACAGGTACTCACTCAAAGATCAACTCCTTTGAAAATTAATTTGAGATTATTCAGGGAGATGTTTAATAGTAGTCGTCATTTTTACCCCCATATAACTAAAGTTTCTTATATACTGGCTTCACTAAATAGAAAAACAACTGTTATCATTTACTTTTTATGGAAGATGTGTACTTTGGTTTCACTCTAGAAAAGATAAAGTAATGAGGTTATTTACCAGAGAGAGTAAATAAACAGATAGTGTAGAAAGAAGGGCTGTGACTGGCTTGGTTGGCCAGACTATGTTAACTCTTAGATTAACAAGGATGCAATAATTCAACATTAAAGAGTCTGAGATTTTCACCCAGTAATGTAAACCTATACACAGTTAAAATGTTTACAACATAGAATGCATATAAAACTGGATATAAATACTTACAAAGGCTCATTGAAATCAAATTTTATTGGACAGGGGGGTCTCTTTGGTGATTGCCAAAACAAACCTAACAAAAGATACAAATATTATTTTAAATGTAGGCAGCCAGCAGTAATTAAATTTTCTTCTCAACACTTGCTTATACTTACTGCCATCTTTTAATCGAGTATCCAGAGGGAAACAGTGAAGAAGCTGAAGAGCCTAAAGAAAAAAATGAAGTTAAAAAAAATTAAAATGCATAAAAAAAATATACAGTGAAGTCTCCTAGCTATTTCTGTACTCCATCTGTCCATTCCATCACTGCCCCCCATACCTGGAATAATCTGTATTGTTATTTTTAAATCAATACTTATAGTTTGTGTGGCACTGAAAAAAATAATACAAATGGAGATACTTCAAAATGGAGTCTGAGCTGCCATCCCAAAGGAACTGCCTTGCAGGACTTACTCCTCAAACCTTTGGAATATTAAAACTGTACAAAATAACCCTTGAACTGAGCCTAAAGCACTGTATTCCAAACAACTATTTGCAAAGCTGATAGGAAAAGCAGACATTATGACTACCACACTGAAAATTAAACACATTTTCTAAAATTAGCATCCTTTGTTAGTATCTGCATCTACAGAAATCCTTTCCTTAGTTTTTTTTAACAGCCATAAAAATTCCTTCCTTCTATTAATTATTCCACTTTCCCTTCTCATAAATACCCTTTGCTTCCAAACCATCTGGGGAAGGGTGGGGTTATAGATGAAAATAAGATTATCTATGAGTTGATAATTGTTAAACCTGAATGACAGATACATGAGGATTATTACATGAGGGTTCATTACACTATTTTCTCTACATTTCAATTATTGAATTTTTCCATAATAAAAAGTTTCAGAAAAACCTACAGAAGATAAGGACTACAAAGAGTTCTTAAGATTTTGAAACAAGAGGTCATGGTAATCACGGGAAGAATAATTTGAATAGCAGTGGGGAAAGAAGACACCTTACTGGATGAGAACTTGCCAAAGGTGAGTACAGACCACTTTTCCAAGAAACAGAGCCAAAAAGGAAGGGAAAAGCAGGGATAAGCGTAATCAAGAAACTTTTTTAAAAAGATGAACTTATTTTGTATTTCAATAAGTAAAAGCCTGAAGAGAGGGAGAGACTAAAAAGAGTGCAGGACATATCCTAGCAATTGTAAGTAACTGGAGGTAAGAACAGTAACTATATTTAGTGAGCATTTATTCGCCAGGTTCTGTTCTAAATGCTTTACCTGTGTTAACTTATTTGATCTTCATCAATACCTGATTGTTAGGTCTCTGAAAGTTAGGTCTCAAAGACCTTAACTTACAGACAGAGCCATGTCTGCAAGAAAACAACAAAATGTCTGCTGGCCTGCACCTGCAGACAGAGACAAACTTGCAATAACAGAAAATGCCACAAAACAGCTACTGGCTTACAGGCAGTCAGCATTTTCTGTTCAAACAATACTACCCTGTTGGCACAGCCCCTATAAAACCGTCCATACCCCCTCCCTCAGGGCTGCAAGTCTCCTTTAGGCATGCAGCCTGGACTGTAGCAGTCTTTGCTCAGTCCCATACACTTTTCTCTCTAACAATAAAAACTTTCTTAACTTGTCTGACCATGCGTGTTCCTTTAATGGCCCACCTATCACTTATGAATTAGGTATCAATTTATTGTCCCCATTTTACAAATGAGGAAACAGACACAAATGTGATTATCAGATATGGGTGGGGAAGGCAAAATTCCAACAAAATTTCTGACTGAATATCTCTATTGTCTCAGTCTCTTGCTTTACTCTGAACAACAAACTACTTTTAGACTATTGATGAAATATATTCCTTATTCTCCAGAAGGAACCTCTATCTAAAAATCAATTTTGCACACAGAAAGACAAGATCAGTTAAATGCACAACTATCAAGCCAATGGGTGAAGTTTAAATGCATTCTTTAATCAGTAACATTCAAAGAGAAATTAGTGGAGTGCGCAGCACTTGTTTTCACTTAATTTACTACTTATTTCTGAAAAGCTTCCTGAAAGAAAAGAGTAGGTATTTCAGGTCAATGAAATTAATTGGTAGTAATTAAATGAGCCAAGGTCAGAACTTTTCTTAATTTTTTATAATCCACACTTACCTTATGGTTAAAATATTTTTCAAACTTTAATCTTGCTAATTCTACACATTGGGACCAACTTCTAGGTCTTTTGCTAAGTAACTTAATAACTTGAAAACAGCCTTCTAGACTGTGTCCAGTTTGTATCTTCTAAAATGAGAGAAACAAAACAAACATTTCCAATTAAACACACATTCCCAGAAGTATTAGTCAAAGTTTGAAGTGCCATCTCATGTGTCTTATGATTTTATTTTTTTCACCTCAAGCTCTTTGTCCTTGCCTTTCTCCTTTCCCTCTTCCTTTTCTTTCTTCGAGGGGAAACGGGAAAAGATACCACATGAAATTTTAACTTTAAAGGTTCTTGTCTCGCAAGTGATCCTCATGTCTTGCTAGCTATATAATTACATTATTATTAAATATGTACTTACTATAAGAAGTGCAAGAATAACATTTTGTACTAAAAAGTTGGCATTTTTTAGTACAGGATTAAAGTAAGAAAATATCTTTGAAGTGCCCTCAGCATGAGTAATAAATCTGAGATATTACTGTCCACTAGTGAAAGTTTCACTAGAACTCAGGTGAACAAGCTGTTTTATTATTTGCAGCTCTTTTTTAACTGTTATAACATCCTTATTATGTTGAACTATATGAAATGCTGTTCTGTGGATCAAACATGGTTAAATATTAGCAATTCCATATAGTTCAATCAAACTAAAACAAAGGGTCATTTGTGACCTGCTACTTTCAAGATTCCTCATGTACTTTCTACGAACAATAATGTTACAATGCCTTTCTAAGGAGGTAAAATGAACCATTTGTAGGCAATTCGAAAATAAGATTAACCAGATACAAAGGTTAAGTATCTATTAAAATGTATTGATTTTTACCTGCAAGACTTCTTCTGCAGATGCATAGGTTTGCCAAAATTTGTTAAACAACGCAGGTTTGTGGGAAAAGGAACTTTCAAACTATAAGGGAAAAGAGGGGGAAAAGTTACAAACAGAAGTTTATTTAAAAGTTGGAAATAGTTTCTTTTCTACTACGAAAAAAATTCCTTGAAAAAAGATCTTTTTTACCTTATCTCTTGCCCACTGTATAGTATGCTCGATAGCAGCTGGAAAGGATTTTAGAGTACAAAATGGTATTTCCTCTTCTGGAGGATCCCGCTAATTTATAACATATGACAATAGATGGTTTAAGAGAAGCAATGACAATTTTTTATTGACTGAATTTACTTGAGTGTTTTAAATTTAAAACCATTAAAAAACTAAATTCAAAAATAAAATAAATCCAACATTTTTATATCTTCTTTCCTAGGCACTAAGAAGAAAAGTTGATTATTTTCACACTTAACCTATTTGTTAATAACATAACAACCAACATAAACTCTATTATCACTTATTATCTGTGCATTCATTTAGTACCATGTAGTACTCATGGTAGACTACCATATATAATTCATTTTTTTCCTCTAAGAATCAAGGTTACATTAAAAACTACAACAGTCTCTACTATGAAAAGAAATCAAGAATCCCCAATACAGTGCTCAGCATACCATGAGTTTCTCCATGGAAAAAAAAAATTCAGGAGTATGATTATGTCCTTGATGCTTGGTAGTTTTTTACAGAAAGTGTGTATTAAATAAACAGCAAACACTTATGTTATCTTATGTGAAAAAGTACCACGAAGAAATCCCTATTACATTACAGGCTACATCTGGCCTAGGCTTACTGGTTTACACGATCTAAAATGACTCACTTCGTTTCTTTTTACTTGAAGATTATGTTTTAGTTTGTTGATCTATGAAATACAAGCCAAAGAGGGAAGCCACAAGAGTACTAAATTCTGGTTTTTGAGTATAAAATGAGAGCATATAGGAAAAGAAGGTTTGGGAAAGATATAGTATAATGAGAGAATCAAGGGAATTTTTGGAATTCTGTAATATTGCCTTCTCTGAAAATTTTCCAATGACACCCAACATATCATGATTTCCTCCATCTAATTAACTTCAAATTAAACTTACCAATTCTGTCTACTATATTTTTTTATTATATAAACTTGTGATTTCATGAGAGTAGTTGGGGAAACAAGTTTTATAAAAATTTTGCAATTTTACTAAGCCAAATATTTTCATTAAATAAAGGTATATTTACAATTGTAAAAGAAGTATACTTCTTTCAATTTTACTTCAGTTGATGTTTTTTTAAATCCTAAGGCCTACTATTATTTCTTAGATCAGTGATTTTCAACTCTGGCAGCATCTCAAAATTAGTTGTGGGGGTTAAAAAAGATATATCTATATCATTTATATACACTATTATGTATATAGATGGTTTTATTCTCCCATGGAAAAACTGATTCTTTAGTAAGATTTTAGGGGAGTAACCAGTAGATAGGTTGTTACAGAACTAATCAAGCAGCTCTGAGAAATACACAGTAGACATAAGAATAAGATTCCAAAACAGAAAGATTGGGGAAGCTAAATCAAAGTGGTTGACTGATGAAGACAAAAAAATTTTGAGCTAGAAAGAAGAGAGACAATTACTTTAAAAAACTGTTTCACTTACATGACTATTATAGGATTCAGTCAAATGAGGTACAATAACTTCAGTGTGTCCCTTAGTGCCCATTGTTCCAGAATCCAGGAGGGGCCGCAGATTTGCTAGGCAACGGCTATTTGAAAAGATAATAGGTAATTAACATAAAAGTGATCAATAACAATATAAGTGTAGGAAATCGTACCACTTTCTACCAACCACTTCACACATTGATCATTTCTTGATGGTAATATTTGGAAACAGACACATTTATCAGCAAACAACTTATTCATCATTTCCGCCTCCGTCCCCCCAACAAAATCTGTTGTTCAGTCTAGTGATTTTTGTCTCTACCTTCTGCTACTACCACCAAATCTGGGGCTTCAACTTGTTTTCCACTAGGTTAACTGTTAACTGTGTTATCCTTTCTTCTCTTGCTTCCTATTTCTTCTTTGGTTATTTTCGGGCTACAAATTCTATCCCATTATATCTTTTCAATGTTTTCTTCATCCCAAACAATGTATCTTCTTAATATTTACAATACCTATATTCTACACACTTTAATTTTTTTAAGTGTTTCTTCCCTTCCTCTGTCCAAGATTACAAACTTTCCATTACATTCTCAATTGGTAAATTTTCCTCTTTTAATATATCTGCTCTAGAACCCTAACAATAAATAGTCATATAATGACATAAGAAAAATTATGTAAGGGGTATACATTATAGTCATTCATTCATCTACTTATTTAACAAATATTTACTGAATGACATTATGTATTGGGCGTTGAGGATACAGTGATGGAAAAATAAATGGTCCCTAAAGAAATGATTTAATGAGGAAACAAACATTACATAAATATGTATATGAACTTCTATGAAGGAAAAAGCTTAGATGCTATAAAAGATTACCATGGTAGATTCTAATATAGAATTGGGGGTTTAAAAAAATGCCTGTTTGAAGAAAGACATTTAGGCTTCAACTAAAGGATGAGGAAAAAAAATAAAATAGGTGAAGAGTTAAGTAGGGAAATTTGGGGGTCAAGAGTTCTTGAACAAGATAAGCAATTTCCTGAGGCTGATGGAGAATATGTGCAAGTCACTGAGAATAAAAAAAAAAAAAAGCTAGAGTACTCTGACTTGATACCCACCCCAGAATTGATTTACTCATCATTTTCTCAATATCCCGAGAGTTCTGCCCTGCTCTCTTTTTTCTCTATCATCTTACATTGCTGGGCAGTGTGGTAATTACACTTTAACATCCTTTAAAAAAAACATACTTGCAAAAATGTGAATACCCTGTAAGACCTGAAAAAAGAAACGGGTAACGTGTAGCTGGAATAAAGGGAGCCAGGAAAGAAATAGGTAAATTTTAAGCTGTAGTAGTGGACAAAGGGCAGATACTCTACGAAAAACTTTGAGGTCATTTAGAGATTTTGAATTTTATCTTAGGTATAATGGGAAATTATCAGAGGGTTTGAAGAGTCCTACAATAGGACCATAAAGAACAATAAAAAAAAAATCAGTAACTTTTAAACAAATAGGCATGGAAAATAGAAGCGAAAACAAAAGACAATTCTTTATGAACTTGAATTTCAAGAACATACCTGTCTACATATCTCCGGGCTTCCACATTATCTAATGCTGTAATAATTATATCTTGTTTAGTATAGAACTCATCATTATAAGTAGCCTCAGTGGCTGGACATACTTTCTTGAAGTGTGCATCTATCTTTATTTGAGGATTTATTTTCAGGGTTGCTTCAGCAGCAGTAAAGCTTTTAGGTTTCTAAACAAATATCAAAAACAGAAGAAATAAATTTAAGCAGAAAATACAGGCTATGATTGAATTTACATATTCTTATCACTCGAATATATGTATGAGGTGAGAGGAATGAGACCAATTTTTAGTTTGTGGAAATTATATTCACTGTAGTTATACTACATTTAGTAGTGCATATTAGTCTAAATAATTTACCCAGTGAAATCTAAACAACCTCTCTTTTATAGCTAAGCCCTTTAGTTCTTAAAATATTAGTTAAAAGTCCACTTAAAATAAAAGTGTATTTTTTTCCCTAGGTATGAGGTTTGAACTGGGTAAGTGCCTAGAAAAAAACCCACATGCAGTAAAATATAAGAAATCCAAATTCCACAGAAAATGAACTCTAACAGGTATGGAAATCTAATTTGGGAATGAAATTTTTTAAAAATATTACTATTTCTGGATGGAAATATTTTTTAAATTATTATATGTTTTAGTTTTATAATAAAAAGAGTACCCTAAATATAATTCATTCTTTAGGGTCATTTCAAGTGTCATCAAAGTTCATTTGGGAGTACTGGCTCTGACACTAAATATCTATAGACCACTCTGAATACACGCATCTACTTTTAATGGTATTTCTGTCTCTTCTCACATTGTTAAAATGACGTTTTTACTTCTCAGTGCTGTCAGTGTACATACAAAGCAGAAACTTTGTTAGATCTCAGTAAAACAAGAATAAGCAGGACTTCATAGTTCTTCTATAAGTAAAATACACAAAGTAAATGAATATTGTGACATATATTTTAGTTAGGAGATACTCTGTTACTTAGTTCTTTATATTTGGAAAGGTGAGGCAATTAAGTTAACCATGCCACCTGCTTTAGTTACTGTTCTGTTCAGGACATTAGTTAAGCTTAGTGAACTATGAGTTGTTTAAAAATATAGTGAAAAAAAGTAAAAGCAAATTTGCTTGACTGACTAAACTACTTCTTTTCTTGACTTAAATATTTTGATCTATAAAAGAGATTGACAACAAGCATTATTTTACAATAAAAAGTGATGTTAAATAGTCAAACAAGATCAAAAGAGCACAAAATTCTAAGTGCTGAACTTTACCTGTTTTGTAATAAAGACAAAGAAACAAACAGGAAAAATTTGTGATCTTTTAATATTTCAAATTGTTTCTATACATATCCTTAGTTTCTAAAATTATACATGTGGACTCACTGCGGTGATCACAAAACAAAAAAAATACTGCCCATTTGGATATGAAAACCACTCAGCTTTTCATATACAAAATCAAAACCATTATTTTACATCAAAAAATAAGTATATAGTTTCCCCATAATCATTCCCATTACTTGATAATTTGAGAGATTCTAATAAAGAATGATATTATGCTTGTCAATAACATTATGCTTGTCATTTTTTACTTATAAAAAGTAAAGTCTGTTTTGTATAACACAACAGATGATTTAAAATTGAAACAGAAAAACAACATACCTGTATGTGATGAGGACGAAATAAGAACTGTCTATTCAAGTTGGATTTTTCAATCAAGTCTGGATCTGTAACTGTAACCTATGATCAAGAAAAGAAAATGGCTGATATTACATAACAAATAAGTTTAAATCTATTTTGGTTTTCTCAGGATGACTAAAACAATTCCCACAATTTATTCTGAATTATTTTGGCTGGTAAAAGTTATATGAATAGAAATATTCCAAATGATTACCAATACTACTCTTTTTATACCTATACTTAATGTTTAGCATAGGAACATGTCAAACAAAACAGTTGAAACCAACTGCAATTCCTGCTTAACACATTTTTTCTATTTATAACAAAATAAGAGGCGAAAACCTTACTATCGTATTTTAGAAACATGTAATACATTACCCATAGAGGAGCTAGCTCTTCTTTCTTAATCACTTAAGCTAGTATTTGTACACAAGATTTGATTAAAAGCAGTATTTCTCAGCGTGTTCCAGTTGTTAGATGTTGACTGGTGTTCACAAACATATTCATTCACTTTCTTTTAGTTGTTATTTCCCTTATGTCACTGTTTCTTTTGTTTTCAACACTTCTATGTAATTATGTGCTAGAGGGTGTCTTTTTTAAATATAAAAAAAGCCAAATAAAAAATATCTTTTATCAAAAAAAATTAATATATAATTATTGTGATTACTGATATAAGGCTTTTTTTTTCTTCCCACCTCCCCCAACTCAACTTTTTATCTCTTCCACATTCTTTTGTCTTCTACTGGATTGATCAAATTTTCTTGATTCCAACTTCACCTTCCCCACAACTGAACTAGTTTGGTGGTTAAACATCTATATACTAAAATTTTTAACATGAACCTGTGACTTAAAAGCTAATCAAAATATCTTCCTCCTGAACAATTAGAAGATATATGAATTCTACCTTCTATTTTTCATGTTATCAAGGAAGGTTTTACTTCTTTTTAAGCATTCCACTCCCAAATCAGACCACATTTTAATTAAAAAATTTTAAAATCAATCTAAGAATGTTGACAAATGCCTCTACTTACCCTTGCTTCATGTATTACTCATGTTATCTAATAGTTCTTTCAGTGAGAACCAGTAAGTGGTAATCTTTCATAATTTTGCTTGTCTTTAAAGATAATGTAGCTGAATATAGAAATCTGGATTTGCCCTTGTACGACGAAGATTGGCTTCCCTATCTTTAGGTATGCATTTCTTGTTGATGAGAAGTCTACAAGGTAATCTTTCTTTTTAGCTTTGCGTTTGATTTGCTTGGGACTAGTTTACCTTTTGAATCTGAATACACTTGTCTCTTCAACTCTGTCAACTTCTGTCATTATGCTTGAATACATTGCTTCTTCTCCATTATCTTTATTCTCTCTTGAAATTCTACTACACTTACATTGGACCAACCAAAGTCATTCTGTTTCATTACAAATGTATCTTCCTGTACTACATTCTGGGTACTTACATGTGTCTTCTATTCATAAATTCTTGCTTCAGCTATATCTGATTTTTAAGCTCACTAACTATACAGAAGTTCTTGTTTGGCTCTTTGTAAGAATTTCAGTGCCTTTCCCCCCCTCATGTTTCTATTCCTCTTTCTATCTTTATGGTCGTTTCTAATTTTATTTTAGTTTGTTCTATTACCTGTAGCGCTCTTGTTATCTGTACTTCTTAGAGGGCAAATATTTTCATTTACCGTGGCTGATTCTTCTTCCACGTGGTAGGTATCCTTTTTCTAGAGGATCATCATTTCTTATTGTGAACCATCTTGAATGGATGTTGATTTTCCTGCATAGCGTTATGTACTCTGGGTGTGTATGTATCACTATGATGCAGTTCTGCATTTGTTTTAGTCAGAGATTTGGAGGTTTCAATAACCCTAAATTTGCTATATTTATTTCTATGCTTGAAATTTTTATGACATAATTTTGGACTCCATACTCCACTGTGGTACATGCTCTGAGCTTTAATTTCTTATGAGTGACCTCTTTATTTAATGTTTTAGACACATATTCAAGATAGAGATGCAGGCCGGCCCGGTGGCTCAGGCGGTTAGAGCTCCATGCTCCTAACTCTGAAGACTGCCGGTTCGATTCCCACATGGGCCAGTGGGCTCTCAACCACAAGGTTGCCAGTTCAATTCCTTGAGTCCCACAAGGGATAGTGGGCCCCGCTCCCTGCAACTAAGATTGAACAAGGACTTTGAGCTGAGCTGCTCCCAGATGGCTCAGTTGGTTGGAGCACGGGCTCTCAACCACAAGGTTGCCAGTTCGATTCCTCGAGTCCCGCAAGGGATGGTGGGCTGTGCCCCCCTGCAACTAGCAAGGGCAACTGGACCTGGAGCTGAGCTGCGCCCTCCACAACTAAGACGGAAAGGACAACAACTTGAAGCTGAACGGCACCCTCCACAACTAAGATTGAAAGGACAACAACTTGACTTGGAAAAAAGTCCTGGAAGTACACACTGTTCCCCAATAAAGTCCTGTTCCCCTTCCCCAATAAAAACAAAATCTTTAAAAAAAAAAAAAAAAAAAAAAAAGAGATAGAAATGCTTGTGAGTCAGATTTTAATTCAGGAATTTCTCCTTTGGCTTCCAGAACCTGGAGATTCCTCTTTCCTTCTCTGCAGATAGTTTGTACAAACACTTACAAAAATTTACATAGCAAATCTATGTGTTTGCAGTAGTATAAAAATCTGTCCATACTAACTTACCTTGTTTTGTTACCTGAAGTCAGTAAGTCTGTTTATTGTAGTTCTTTTCCTGATCTTTATATGCTAATATGCATTGTGAATTTCCAAGAAGTTAAAGTATCCAGGTGATTACCAAACTTATGTAACCAACAATTTTTTTTTTTTTTGAGAATTATCTTTTAAAACCACCAAAACTAATAGAGGTTTGTGGGACACAATTTAGAAATTAGGAGCAGGAATAATATAAATGTAGAACATTTGCTCATAACTGCAATAGTAACAAACATGTTATTTAAGCGAAAAAATAAACCCAGTTTAATTAACTATAAAATGTGAACTACCATATAAGTTTTAGTGATAATTACTCACTTTTAGTAACCATGCTACATCTATGAAATCACTACTCTGGGAAGCTAGTTTCCATCTTAAAGTGAAATATATTTTTATTTAAATATATAACATGGCTTCCCAATTAATTCACACATTTATAGTCTTAAGAATTTTAATTGTAGACCCAAGTTTACAATATTCCTTCTTTTTTTGATAATCACCAATTGAAATTATATCTGAATATTCTTCAATTTTCTAATGTTAGCTTTTCCCATCCTAAATAATTATTTAATAATAAGTAGTATCTAATAAAATAATAATATTAATGTGCTTTATAGTTTTCATATTTAATCTTAGCAATAACACCATGAGTTTGGTAGTACAGATATAAGTTTTGCAGTTTCGAGAAAGAAATTTAGGAGCAGAGAATTAAAGTAATTTGCCGTAAGGTCACATCACTTTTGAAAAGTAGTCAGAGTAGAATCAGAATCTTCCAATTTCTAGCTTAATGATCTATCCTCAAAAATCAGTATTTCAAATCTACTCATATTTAGTCAAATTCAGTTCAAAATTGGAAGCAAAGGAAATATAAACTTTTAACTCTCAAAGATTTATATCTTACCATTCCCTTCTCTTTGCTTGTGCCAACACCAAGTAAAGCAAAATTTTTTAACATTTCACAGCCTATGGCTCCACATCCTACCTATGGAGGTGAAAAATACATCACATTAAATAAAATCAGAACTTCTACTTCCTTAAGAGCAATTTCATCTTAATTTTCATCAAATGTGGAGTTATAATAAATATGTATTTTTAAAAATAATTTGAACATTTGTGATTATTTTAAAGTATTTAACCTGTTTCTGATTCCATTATTTGTTATCTCAATTAAAGAAAAAAATATATAAATTAAAAAACACACACAATACTTACATTTCCTTTAAAAAGAAGACATCTTAAAATTCCAAACAAAAGCCAAACACTGAACTCATTTTTTATATAAGATAGAAATGAACAGCACAAAATATGAATGCAACATCTTAATGAAAAAGATTCCTTGGATATTTAAGAAAGATAGACTCTACCTACATATTTCCTCATCTGGTGAGGAAAACAATAAATGAAAACCGAACCAATTTTTGATATATTTCTAGAAAATCATTTCATGTTCAAACTATCACATTCATATCATCTTTGAAATGTACTAATTCTTTAGATCAGGGGTTGGCAAACTTTCTCCGTAAAGGCCAGACAGTAAATATTTTCAGCTTTATAGGCCTTATGGTCTCTATCACAACCATTCGACTCCACTATTATAGCATAAAAGAAGCCAAAGACAATACATAAATGAATGGGCTTGGCCGTGTTCCAATGAAACTTTATTTATAAAATCAGGCAGCAAGATGAATGTGGTCTGCAGGCCAGTTTGCAAACTCCTGATTTAAACATTTGCTATATATCTACTGCATTAGGAATTGTACTCACTTAGACTCAAATTTGCTTTAATAAATTAACCTGATGATACACAACGACAGTTTGTGCTATTTATTCTCATCATTATTCGTACTTACTAAGAAGATATTCAAATTTTGTAGCTTCTGACACAAAGTGTCTCCAATGCAGGCTCGTAAGGCATCATATCTGTCTCCTCTGAAGAAAATAACACATACCAACAAAACAGAAAGACATTAAAAACATTATTAAGATTATTTTCATTATTGTTAATACAAACTTAATGTACTTTAAATTGAAAGCAGAACTTTGGGCTATGTGAATTTTGGGAAGAATGAATTCATAAGCTTTTATCAGATTTTCAAAGAGATTTGTATTTGTGACTCAAAAAAGTTAAACACTGATATAAATAAAAGTTGCAGATAGCAACTGTTTTCATCTAACATCAGAACGGTATTTTGAATGCTAAACATTCTCATGAAAATGTACAATTTAAAACTTTACACTCATTATTTATAAAGTGGTAAAGAGCCACGGCATTATTATGACATTTAACCTCTAAATAGAGAAGAAATGACTGCAGAAGTAAATGAGTTAGGAGAAAAGACATGAAAACAAATGCATATTTAAAAAAAAAATTCCTTTAATCTAATTGCCTTTTATAAACATACAAATAAGAAAAAAACAAGAGACATTTCAGTATTACCGTGGGAGAAATTCTTCATGTTCAGGTTTGCCTAAGGAGTCGACAATATCGGCTGCTTCAATGTATAACTTAAAGTAGAGGATAAAAACACAAATTACGTATGAAATGCAAATTACTAGGAAAAGGAGTTCTCTTCTGAAGTTAATAATTAAGGAAAACAATGATAAAAATACCAATTCCAAGTAAATAACATTAAAATACACTTGTTTTTTTATACAACATACATTCCTGTATTCTTTTATTCAAACAATGATTAAACTTGAAGAATCTGCCCCAAGATATAATTTAATTCATGTCACTTAGCCATCTTAAAGCTGATATATTTTAATTTTAATAAACAAAAAGAAATCTTCCAAATCTATTTTTATAACTACATTAAAAACTGTGGAAGCCTCATGCAATTTCAGCTACATTTGAGTAAGTAATAAAGGGGACCAAAGTTTTGCTACCACAAAATACGCCTTTTGGGATATTGATATTAAGCTGGTTATTAAGAATAAAAGATTCCGAAAGAAATTTAATCCTTCCCCTTTACCTGCTTAAAGGATTTCAGATAGAAAAACCTGCTTAAAGGCAGGAAGCATCTCCTTATTATAATATAAACTAAATGTGGCAGATAGGGAGAAATCTAGTAAAGTCTATTTGTTGAACTTCCCCTTGTGTCCAACTGTTTCTGGGTGACCCAGCAAGAATTTGTTTATCACATGTTTGCTCTTTCTCATCTGTCTCTAAATTGTCTCCTTTCCCTTTGAAATTCCAGACCCCTGCCTCCCTTTCCTTTGTCCAGATGGCATATAAGCCTCAACTGCCCAATGTCTCCATGGGGTCTCATATTCTTATGGAATCCCCACATGTACATTTGTAATAAATTTTAGACATTTGTCTCCTGTTATTCTGTCTCATGTTAATTTATTTATAAGCCCAGCTAAAAGAACTTAGAAGGCAGGAGAAAAATGATTTTTTGGGCCCCCCCAGTAATTTGATTAGTCTTTGATGAGAAAGTGCCTAGTCTATATTTATTTTCCAGCTTGGGTATGTTATATGGCACTTATAATTAAACACTATATAGAGGAGATGATCTAGGAAGCCACAATTTTAGCATTTTAGAAAATATCAAACAGAATTAGTTTAAGCTAATGAAAAAAAGAACTAAGTCTCCCAATTTCATATAAGCTACTTATGTGGCTAAACTGGAACATGACCAAATGATTATTATTTAGTTATAACACAGAATCGATATTAATAACATAATTCATATTATTTCTCATGCTGTCAACAGCTGTATCTAATTCAGACTTTTACAAATGAACTTGTACTCTGTATTAAAATAAACCAAATAATTTAGCACCAAAATGGCATTATGTGGGCACTTCTTCAAAAATAAAGAAATAACAGATGTTTAAAGTGTTTCAAAAAAAGGCCGAAAGAGTATCCTTGCATACTCTCTGCCAATTTTTCCTTCTGGTAACAGAAATGGGGGTTTATATTCCATTTTACGAGTTTTTTACCCTATATAGTTCTAAAATCTACCACTCCCATGCTTTCTATCTTTAGAAGTGTATACCTAGGAAGGGATTCTGAAGATTCATGATGCCAAAGATTTCATGGAACAAGTTCAAGAGTCCTGAGAATCCATGAATGCTAAGTTAATAATAGAGGAGACTAAAGATTAAGGATATAAAATTCATTCCCTCACTGTCACAAATGAGGAAACATATCCTAGAATGCAACTTTGGGTTACAGTCCAATAGCCTCAACATATGATCTTTATCACTTTCAATTGCAGAATTTAGTTTTGGTGGCATGACACATTTCCCTCATGCATCAAAAAATATTTTAAGGTTGCTTTTATAATATATTAATACTATAGTTCATAACAGACATTCATTGTATGGGTGGCTAATTCAAACTTAAATATAAAAAATATTAAAATACAGAACTAACCCACTGGCACAAAGGAGAAAACTTTCCTGTCACAGCTTTCAACACTTCTTGGCTGGCAACACCTCCTACTGCTGCAGCAAGTGGGGGTAAAAAGCCTTGAGCCGTCCAAGAGAGCCAACGCACAATGTCAGCATTTACTTCAGGCTGAAACACAAGCCATGAAAGACAATAATAATATTATCAGTATTTACATACTACACTCAAAGTTTCAATGACTTAAATGTGAGAATTCGAGCTTAACTCAAAAAAGTTACTCAATTTCCCAATAAATAGTTTTTAAGTTCTAAAAAAATTCCAATCTCACAATAAAAGACCCAATTGGACATCGGTAATCCTAAGCAATATTTCTCTTTACCAGTACCTGCCATTTTTACGCTCTGGCTTTTTATGCTATACTAGGACACCATGTAGAATTAACTGGAATATCTAACAGTCACAGTTTTTGTTAAAGAACAGTTTTATGATATATGTCAATATTTATAAACAACCAGAATTTCAAAAAAAATGTTTTAATGAAAACTATGGAAAACTCTTGAACCTAGATAAATGGAAAGAAAAATAAAATGATCCATAAAAACGAGAAGTAGCTATCAGTTTGTACTCAAAGTAGTAAATAAAAAGTGTGAAAAATAATGAAGCAATATATTGTAAAAAAAGGCAGTTTAGAAAAAAAATTAAGAGCATAATGGCACTTTTGCATAATAATCTAATGTTAGAGCTAATCATTACAAAATTCTTATTAGCATACTAAAACTGTAATGTTTCTCAAACTAAGATTAGTATTTTTAAGGAAATATTGAAGAATTGGATTTTAGAGATATTATTTTAGATATTTTCTTATCTGTGACAAAGATCTTAAACTATCTTCTCTTTCTCTTCCCATTCTTTCAATATTAGTCTTAATCTTAACCTTAAGAGTAAAGTAGGGCTCAATTCATCTCCTGAACTCTTGTGTAAAATAATACTTCTGCATTTAGGGGGAGAAGAGAGCAGCTTTTATTACATTCTCAAAGGTATCGGTGACACAGAATAAGGTTACTGCCTAGTCACTATTCCAATCACTCCATTTCAAATTTGTACTTCTCATTATTTTTCAACTATTTAGCATTAAACTCAACTCAGATTATGATTTCATTTAATCTGTACCATTTTGAATGCGGATATTGGTGGCAGTGATAATATTGAAAACGAGAATGTTAACAGAAGCTCTAGGACAATGACAATGGCCTAAATCTGCAGAAGATACATATCCACAAGAAGTGAAATAAATCAGTGGCAGGGCTTCAGTATTAATAGAAAACAGAGAATATTATGAACTTAAAATTACCTATAAATAGAAAAATAAACACCAAACTCCAACAGAACTATTTCTGGATTCCATATTGCTACAAACCTGCACAGAGCAGGATATGTGTAACAACAAAATCATCCTCAGAAAACAGAAGGTCCCACAGTAAGGGTAAAAATTATTGAACATGTGTGAAATATGGCTAATCTCAGCAATGACTATGGTGAAAGAACGTTTCTGGGAGAGAATGATGTAACTAGAAAGTGGATATACCCTTTGACAGAGAAGCGTAAAGAAAGAGAAGAAAATTAAGGATTTGACAGAAATCAGAAATCCACAAGACACATCACACATATGTACCCCCCCAAAACCAACTAACCAACAAACCAACCAACCAACCAACCATCCAACCATCCATCCATTAAAGAATATCATTTTCGGTATCCGGAGAGAAGAGGGGTTCTAGAAATACAACTCTAAAAAGCACCCAAAACCCTTGCCCTGTCCAAAAAAATGAGGAAAAAAATCAGTTTACCATACAAAGCTAATGTAAGAAAGAAACAGAAAATTGGAATAAAAACATTTCAGCTACTGAAAATTTCTCTCCCAAACTAATCACAAGGCAAAGGAAATTTGATTGAGTGAATTATATATCCTTAACAAATACTTGGAGATATGAGAAAACAAACATAAAAAACTCCACCTTGAATCAGAAACTTAATAACTAAGAACCAAAATCATCTATTCCTCACACCTCGCCCCGCCACCCCACAAAGAAGGGAATAAATAAAGAAAATCTAAACCTATGTATCAAAGTGGACCTGGGAAATTTGACTAAATAATCAATGATGAGACATAACTTGGTAAAACTATTAAGACTTTACAGATGAAAAAATATACAGCAGAAATAAATTACAGAGTCTCAAAGCAAAAAGACCAGATTACTTATTAAGAGTAAGAAAAATAAGCTGGCATGATATTTCTCAACAATAAGATGTAAAACAAAATATCACCAAAGAAAGTAAGGGACTAGAATTTTATATCCATCCCAGCTGCCTTTCAAGTATAAAGGCTACAGAAAAAATTTAAAACATCTAAATTTAAAAATTGAAAATTCAGGAATACTGTAATTCTGGGCTCTGAGAAATATGAGAGAGACCCAAAACTGATTTCCAGACTTACTATACTGCTAAAGTAATCAAAATAGGATGATGCTACCGTGTTTCCCCAAAAAAAAGACCTAGCTGGACAATCAGCTCTAATGCGTCTTTTGGAGCAAAAATTAATATAAGACCCGGTCTTATTTTACTGTAAAACTGGGTCTTTAATATAAGATATAATATAATATAATATAATATAATATAATATAATATAATATAATATAATATAATACTGGGTCTTGTATTAATTTTTCTCCAAAAGACGCCTTAGAGCTGATTGTCCGACTAGGTCTTATTTTCGGGGAAACAGGGTAGCAAAATAGAAACAATCAATGGAAGATAATAGAGTTCAGAAATAGCCCTACACATATATGATCAATAAATTGTCGACAGATGTCAAAAAAAAAAAAAAGAATGAGGAAAGAAATGTCTTTTCAATAACTGGCCTAGATTGCTGGATGTTCATATACATAAAAATTAACCTTAATTTATACCTGGCAAAGTGTAAGAAAATGAATTCGCAAAAGTACAAAACTGTACATAATGAATTCAAAACATAGCTATGTATACCTGATCTATACTTTGTATGGTATAAAAAAATGAATTCACTAAACTATTAACTTTTAGAAGAAAACATCGGACAAAAGTGTGACCTTGGGTTGAAAAAAAACACAGAAAGAAAAATTGATAAATTGAACTTTTTCAAAATTAAAAACCTGCTTTTCAAAAGACACTGTAACAAAATGAAAATACAACTGACAGATTGGAAGAGAATACTGTAAAACATGTATCTGATAAAGGACTGACATCCAAAATATGTAAAGAACTGTCTGAATCAAAAAGGAAATATTCAATACTAATAAAAAAAAAGAAAGCAAATGACATAATTAAAAAACAGGCAAAGATTTGAAGACATTTAACAGCTAA
Organism: Rhinolophus ferrumequinum; assembly: GCF_004115265.2. Lineage (NCBI taxonomy): Eukaryota > Metazoa > Chordata > Mammalia > Chiroptera > Rhinolophidae > Rhinolophus > Rhinolophus ferrumequinum. Next base: position 26,775,133 of record NC_046288.1, read on the forward strand.
AAACAAACATAATACAAAGTTATGGAGACAATGCAGAACTCAAACTCTCATTACATTTCTGGTGGAAATGCAAAATGGTACAGCTTTTCTGTAAAACAATCTGGTAGTTTCTTATAAAGTTAAACATATGTATCTATCCTATGACTCTGTAATACACTATTAGGCGTCTACCAAAGAGAAATGAAAATATATGTCCACACCAAAATCTGTATGCACATGTTTGTAGCAGCTTTATTCATAATTGCCCAAATTGAAAACAACTCAAATGTCTACCACCTGGTGCAAGAACAAACAAACCGTGGATTATTACAAACATCAGAATACTACTCCGCAATAAAAAGGAATGAACATGCAACAACATGGATGAAACTTAAATTCATTATATCTAGTAAAAGAAGCCAGACTCAAAAGGCTACATACATATTGCATGATTCCGTTTATGACATTCTGGAAAATGCAAAACTATAGTGATTACCATGGTTTGGCTGGAGGAAAAGGAGATGATATTTTAAAGAGGTCTGAGGGAACTTTTGTCATTGTGGAAATGTTTTATATTTTGATTGTGCCGGTAGATACATAACTGGAAACTTTGAATTTATTGTGTAGAGTTGAATTAATTGTATATAGAATTTTGTGTAACTGTACACCTGAAAAGGGTGAAATTGACTTTTAAGTTTTATCTCAATAAAGTTGATAAATCCCTAATCACATTCTTCCTTTTAATCAGATTTCAACAACCTATATCTAACTTTTCATACTTTTTAACTTTATAGTTTATGGCTATTTCTATTGTATTTTTATATTAAATTTATTGGGGTACACTTATATATAAGCTTCAGGTATACAACTTTATAACATGACATCTGTATACTCTATTGTATGCTCCTGACCCAAAGTCTAGTCTCCTTCCATCACCTGTATTTGACTCCCTTTACCCTCTTTGCCCTCCCCCCACTCCCTTCCTCTCTGGTAACCACCATTCTGTGGCCTGTATCTATGAGTCTGTTTTTCTGTTTGTTCATGTTTGTTTTGTTTGTTTGTTTTTTGATGTTTTATATCCCATGAGTGAAATCTTACTGTTCTTGACCTCTCATACACTGTCCTAATCAGTATACAATAAAAAACCTTTCACTTATGACTAGTAATTCATTGTTTTCAATACATTTATTATTTTCTTCTTTAATTACATAAAATATGAACTCATCTTATTCTTACTATTAATGTTCACACTTTCATTTCTCCTTCATTTTTACATAATAAGAATAAAAACAAGTTTCAAATAAATACACAAAGATTGCTATGTTTATATCAGCTAAAATGAAACTGTTGGCCAGCAGATACTGGCACCATAACATAAAAAAAAAACATTTTCTAGGTGGTATGCCCACACACGATATGCAAAATACAATTAGGAGATAGGAATATATAATTTATAAAAGAGACAATTTATAGGAAATTTGATGACTTTATATAGTGAGTTTTCGTGGGTTAACAAAGTAAATTAGAAGAGATAATACTAATACTAAAAATATAACAGCAGTAAATTGTAATTACTATATGCCACATACTGTTCTACGTACTTTACAAAATCAAATCATTTAATGTTCACAACAACCCTATGAGGAAGGTAACTGCATTTGATAGACTTATACATTAAAGCAGAACAAAGTCAAGTAACTTGCCTACTATTAGAGTAAATAAGTAGCAAAGCTGGGGTTTGAAGGATAAGAGAATATTAACATACAAAACATTTATATGTTATACATTTTTTGATGGCTATAACTTTGAATATTTACCTTCTCTTCCAAGGTTTCACTTATATGTGTTGCTAGTTTCAACAGTTCTTCTGAATCTTTTTGGCATCTAGGATTCAAAACAATGCACCCCAATTTCAATTTTCTGTACTGCTATAAACAGTAAGTCACACTCAAATCTAAGTTTAAGAAATATATTTAAAAATGTGGAATTTTGCCAACAGGTAGCACAAAGTGCTTCATTGACTTGAAGGTAACAGGCTTATAAATACGTTACTTCAAAATCATGCTCACCTAAGGATAGTATATAAATAAGCTTTAGTTTTAAATATGTAAGGCAAAAATCTTTTGCAACAGTACTTCTGACTTAATAAGCTAAAGGGTAAAATATTACATAGTGGATTCATAAGTCATTAATTCTCAGATGTTTTATTGTGTTTCAGAAGTTGTAGCTTTTTAAGACTTCAAAATGGGAAAATTCTTTATTTAATACAATTAGTTTTATAAATTAATGTCTCCATTCCCACCAGAAAAAAAACCAGATCATAATAAAAAGTTACATAGTTTGGTGTATCTATTGGTGTAGCAATTACAAGAGGCTTAGTCACTCTTTAAATTTTTTAACCTATAATTTCTAAAGTACTGCTTTTATAATAAGGAAAAAAGTTATTTCAAACAAAAGGCATTACCCAATATTTGGCTTGCGACTATAGTTCTCTTGAAACTGGTCCAAGGCAAGCATAGCTGTATGAATCTCCAAAGGTGCCTATTTAGAACATTAAAAATTGGTCAATGTAATACGTGTCAGACACTGTGCTAATGCTTTTAAAATATTATTTAATTTAATCCTTACAATAAATGAATTAGCTTAATACTGTTATTATCTCTATTTAACAGAGGAGGAAGCTGAGGCTTGGAGAAGTTAAATGACTTGACATCAAGGCAATAAAGCAATATTTAAGCAATAGATCTAAGTCTCAATTATAGATGGTATGACTAGTTTTTACTAGGTTCTTTTTATAAAACGTACAGTAAAGTCAACTGAACAGCAATGAAATAGTTGTACAAGATCATCTAATTCTTTTTCCTTATCAACATTTACAAATTTGGAAACTTAACATAACTTTTTCTGTATCAACTATATTCACTACTACAAAATTATATCCAGTGATTACAAAAAAACAGAATAAATGCTTCCAAGGTTTTCCGGAATGTATTTTATTATATACTATAATATAATAAAACTATATGGTTTAGAAAATCTTTTAATAAGGTCACCTTTGCATAAATTATTGAAATTGCCTTTTAACTACTTTTCCCTATTATTCTAATATTTTTCCGTAATATAAATTCCCATTTTAATTCTTGGGAGTCAACTTTATACATGTGAATACAACCTTTATTAAGGAAATCTGATAAAAAGATACATACATGGTTTACATACATGGTTACTCCATTTTAACTTTATAATCTCGTATCAATCTCCATCCCACACTCTGCTGCCTCTCTTAAACCTACAAAGTAGTTACCTCAGGTTTGCTAAGATCCGCAATAAGGTACTTCGGGTGTTTTACCTGCCTCTCCAATGATTCCTAATAGAAACAAAAAACAATTACTCCAGTGCGAGTGATTACTTGACAAGCTATAGGGAACACTAAAAGCAATGGCTCTTTCCCAAAGGTCTGAAATAAATATGGTTGAACTAATAAGTTTTAACTGAAAATATAAAATAGATACCATTCCCTGTTACCCCTTTCTCTTATTACCACACCTTATTACTTTTTAATATTAAATGCAATTAGACAACCTGACCCACAAAATAAATTTAGGAAGAATTGATAAAAAACATCTGTACACTTGAAAAAAATCTACTCTTTTAATTGAAAAGCTACCATATTTTTCTGATATCAAGTTATCAAGACGTTATGCCTGACAAGACTTAACTACTCAAAGTTAAAACTTTCTGTGTGAAGCAAAGAACACACAAAGGCAAAAACAAAACAAAAAACCAACCAACCAACCAACCAACCCCCAAGAAAAAAAAAAATCCCCGAACACCCACCCAATCTCAATTTTACCTGAAGCATAAACTAATTAAAAATTGGGGACAGTGGCAAGAGGAAGTAATGCAGGGGCACATTTGACTAGCTGTAGTTATTTTAATCTGTTGTTTTGTTCTAACTTTGGCTTGAACAAAGCATTGTAGAGGACAATAGCTAATAACTGTTCTGGAAAAGAAAAGGCAATTAAGTTAAAACATTGAAAACTTGCAAGAAAAAATAAAGATGTATCTTTTAGTTCATATAGAGAAGTGGCCTAAGGATTTAAGCAGCAGGAGACTGTAGTTTCTTAATACAACTAGCCTCTACATTCTCTCTCTGTAGATACTTACATTCTCCTTTCAATGTCAGTTTACAGGAATTATTTTATATTTCCAACATATGCACTGTTTCTTGAAATTAAGATTTAAAAACCTAGATTAACAAATATGATAAATAAAAAATATTCCCTTTACTTTTAAAATGTAAATAACTGAATAAAACATACACTGTTTCAATACTTCAATTTTCAAAAATATATTCCTTTTAACTTCTGTCTTAGTAAATAACTGTAAAAAGTATGATCAGATCTTTGATGATTACAAAGGTATAGTTCCTTTGAGGAAATTTACATACCTCAATTATATGCATATAGTATTCTAGTTGTAAATTTTTCATTGACATCAGTTTAATTCCTTAGATTGATACTATTTCCCTCAAAGTGAGTGCAAATTAAAAAAACAAAATCTGTTCAGGCTTTAAATTAACTGTTTGTTTAACTGAGTATTTATTGCTTTTTTTTCTCTTCTGCCATTCTTATTCTGTAAAGAAATATTTTTTAAGCAGTAAAAAAATACTTACAAAGTAAAATGTTGTAGGTGTCTTAACTTGGACAGCTATGCCTCCATGTAAGTAAGGTTCCAGTTCTGTAGTATCACCAATGCTAAAAGAAAATGGTGATACCACTAAAAGAAAACAAAAAACAAAAAATGGTCACATATTGATATAGGTATTGAAATTTGAAGACTTATCATCATAAAAATGTTACTTTCCTCTAATTTATAAAATTAAGAAGATCTCCATATAAATTTGTTTCTTGGGGTGTGTGGGAGCAGGAGGAAGTGTGGGGAGATAGACAAATTATTTTTCCAATGGGAATTCAAGGACTTAAAAATGGCCAAGAAAACTGAAAGGGAAAAAAAAGTAATGAGAGGTGCTTATTAAATATTTAATATAGCGTAGTACTGGCTCATGAATAGACAGGCAGATAAACACAAAAATTAGAAAATTCAGAAGGAGACCCACAGAGGATACAATTAAGATGGCACCTCAAAACAGTGAGGAAATGATAGTACGATTCTATAAATCTTTGGGGAAAAATGCTGCCTAGCAAAGAATCTATCCCAAATGAGTAAAAGTTTTAAAGGAAAAAAAAAAAAAAAAGAGCCAAAAATATTATAAAAGCATGGGAGAAAAATTTCTTTCAAACATTGTAGTGAGGAAGGCTTTTCTAATTATGACTCAAATTAAAAACCATAAAAAAACATTTAGAAATTTGGTATTATATACACACAGTAAAAACCAATCACAAGCAAACTCACACGCTGAATTAGAAAAAAGTTATTTGTAATTTATATTAAAAAACTGGACAAATATGCCCAATATTTTAAGAGTTCCAAGAAATGGCTAAGAAAATAATCAACAGGTCAACAGGAAAATGAGCAAAGGATAGATGATTCACAAGAAAGAAAAAAACAAATAGCTCTAAAACTTTAGAAAAGATCCTTAATCTCATTCATAATAGGTAAAATGCAAATTGAAATTATACTATGATACAACTCATTCCATATCAGGAAATGCTATGCATCCATAAAAGAAAATTTATAGGAACAAACGAAAAAGAATGTTCTGTAATTACTGATGTGAAAATATCCAGATATTTTGCTTCATGAAAAGGCAAAGAGCAGATGTATATATAATATGCTACACTTCTGTAAAAAAGCAGAAGGAAAGCCTGGAAAGATACAAACTAAGAACAGTAAATGGGTGATAACTGAGTGGGAGCCACAGGTGGGCAGAAGGGTTTTCACTGTAAACATTTGGCTTTTATTGTTTTTGAACCATTTGCTTATTTTGAAAAAAATAAACAGTAAGCCCTTTCTCCCCACAGGATGTGTGTGTGTGTGTGTGTGTGTATATATATATATATAAATATATATATATATATATATATACATACACACATTAGTTTCAAGTGTACAAAACAATGTAATAGACATTTATACCCCTCACAAAGTGTTAACCTCCCTCCCCCTATCTATTATCCCTCTTATATAGTATATAGCTGTTACAATTCGACACTATTCCCTATGTTGTACTCCACATCCCATGGCACTATATATACATACATACATACACACACACACACACACACACGTGTATATATATATATATGTTTAATTATAGCTGACATTAAGTATTATTCAGCTTCAAATTTAGGTGTACAGCGCCTTATATATTAAGTAGAGAAAAAAGCTCAGCAGAATAAACATCAAACAGCTGCTAACTCAACAGTTACCTCTGGAGAGTGGAGGTCTGAAAGAATACTCATTTTCAACACTATTTAAACATATATTCATACACACAAACACACACACATATCTACAATACACATGTTTTAGCTATTTAAAAATGTTTTGCAAATAACAGAAAATTATCTTAGAGCAGTTAAGTACCAAATAATAAATGTTAAGAAAAAAAAGTTTCATAAATAGCCACTCTATTTAAATATTCTCTCTCTGCCCAAAGAATTTTTGGGACAAAATGTGAATTTTGTTTATTTTGACTCCGTGATACCCAGTGGCTCCTCCTTTTATATGTATTCTCAAGTCTGATCCATCACCACAATCCATTATCGCATGGACTCCAAAATAACAAATTAATCCTAAACGATTAGCTGAGTCATTATCTACAAAAACAGATACAAATTCTTTAACATCAATGATCTGAACGTGTATTTTACATATTTAGATATAGACTGGGAAACAAAATTTAATAGTTTTTTTTCTTTTTTAACCGAAGATCCTTAAATACAGATCCAAAGTTGTTTTTCTATAGTTCATGAGAAGAACTGAGTTTTCTTCTCCTAAGCATCCATTTTGTAGTCATTGAAAGAAAAAAATAGTAATCCATTTACTAGCCTGTACACTAATTACATAATTATACTTTCAAACGCCCTAAAGATAAAACTGACACATGTCAATTGAATAGGTATAAACTTGCCATCTTCGAGTTACAGATGTCTAGCAATGTCTTAAAACATGGCTGGAGGAAAAAAATCACAAACCATGCAGACTTACACTGCTATGAATTCATTATCTTCAACTTTAAACAGGTCGTAAATGATGTCTGATAATCTTTCTATTTTTTAGGATGTTTATTCTCCTTAAATCTCTGGCCTTGGCACCTTTCCTCTCCTCTGTGCAATCTCATCTTAGTCCATTGAAAAAAGATTCCTTCTATGTCTTTCTAACAAACCCACAAATTTGCCTGCAGTAACATCCATTCATTTCTTTTATCCAAGCAACTGAACAAAAACATGTATCTCCACTTGAATACTTTACTGCCACCTCAGTCCAAAAGCCTAAACTGTACTCATTACCTTTTCTCCAAAACCTGCTCCCTTTCTTGCATTCCCTACATGAATAAATAAGTTGCTCAGGTCGGAATCTTCTTTTGCCTACCACATGAGATATAAAACGTCCTCCTAAATGTCTTAAGACACTTGCTATCTCAACTCCCACTGCCAGCCCTGCCATATTATATCTTTTAGCTCCTTGAATTTTGTCTCGTCTTACTATTTGTCTCTGTATAGAATAATCTTTTCACCACCTTCCTAAGCCAACACTGTCTTCAAATTTTAATCAAGATACCTTATCTGTATTGCTGCTGCACCAAAACTGGGTAGGTTTCCTTGCTAAGTTTAGAGTTCCCAGAATGCCTGTTACACCATCACTGCTTAATGTTAATATCACCTCACTTGTACTGAATGTTCTGAGGCCAAGAACTGGATCATGTCTGTCTGAGTTGATGTTGTGCTCTCAACACTGAGTGTAGTATCTGAACTATAAATGTGTTGAACAGTGAATAAGTATAAATGAATTAATAAAACACATCAACTTACCAGTTATTTGTCGTGTAGATCTGTTTAAGCCTGTCATTCCATTAATTTCTCTAAATGTTAAGAACTGTCCTGTCTCAAGTTTGTGAGGATGATTTTCAAGGCAAGTGACAATGCCAGGATTAGCCTAAAAATAAGAGTAATGTACTATTAAAGAAGTTCAAGCATTCCCTTCCTTACAAGTTCCCAGTCTCACATAAAAAGTACCACGTAATTATAAAATTCTCAAAACAACCAAAATTCCAAGCCATTCTTTTCTCCCTCAGTAAAAGCAAGCCAATAAAGAATTGTCACAAAATAGTGACCAACTTATTATTTTATTATAAATATTTAAAGTATAATTTCTATGTTTGGGGGAGACAGAGATTCCACATAGGAGCTCAAATGTTTTATAGATTCAAAGATTCTAGTGATTTATAAAAAACACTTGAAGTTATCAATGTAAGTTTTAAAGTCATGTTATAAGAAACTCTATGTACATAAAAGATGAGAGTCTAACTTTGAAGATTAAAAAGAGGTGAGTATGTACATAAAAGATGAGAGTCTAACTTTGAAGATTAAAAAGAGGTGAGAAAGCAGGATGGAGATTTAAAGCCAGGGAACTGGTAGTTTAAATCTTGCTCAACAATTTAAAGCAAAGAAATATTGTGTAGCCCAGCTTATCAGGATAAAAATAGAAACAAATTGGCTTATGTCACCAAAGAGGATGGATAAGTCAACGGCCTGGAAATTTCCTAACTGCATGTAATCCTACACACTGCTTGACTAAGGTGATAATTTAATCTACATGAAATCTAATGGAATTATCTTTCTCTCTTTCATAATTTCGTAGATTCTAAAAATTCTCTTGCTGCTTAATGATTTGGATAAGAATGATAAAATTATGATTACACATATTGTTGATAAAATGAATGTTATGTGTGTTTGCAATTATCTCAAGCGGAATAGAATTCATAAGGACTTTATTAAGGAGAAATAATTTCTTGTAGATAAGTTAAATGGGACCATTTATGATATTTTCTAATTCTTTATGGATAACCTATGTATTTCCTGTACTATTCAATAAAAGAAAATACCAATGCAATACAAGGATCCACACTCTCCCTTGGAGCTTATTCCAACTGTATAATATTCTCAGGAACAAACTAAAAACAAATAAAGAAGGTAAAAGACTGAATAATAAACCATTTTGTAAGTACAGAGATACACAGAATTTTTCAATGAATTTTTCTTAAAAAGCGGTGAGAAACGCAACATTACATTGGGTTTTAAAAAAAGCATAAAGAGGGGCCGGCCCGGTGGCTCAGGCGGTTGGAGCTCCGTGCTCCTAACTCCGAAGGCTGCTGGTTCGATTCCCACATGGGCCAGTGGGCTCTCAACCACAAGGTTGCCGGTTCAACTTCTCGAGTCCCACAAGGGAAAGTGGGCTGCGCCCCCTACAACTAGCAACAGCACCTGGACCTGAGCTGGGCCCTCCACAACTAAGACTGAAAGGACAACTTGAAGCTGAATGGCACCCTCCACAACTAAGATTGAAGGGGCAACAACTTGACTTGGAAAAAAGTCCTGGAAATATACGCTGTTACCCAATAAAGAAAAAAAAAATTATCAAAAAAAAAAAAAAAGCATAAAGAGAGAAGCACAGATACTTTTGGGTCAAAGTATATTATCATTCCCTTACATTGGCTTCTTTTGATCTTTAATGTTAATTGATTATAAAGAGCACAAATAAAGCTAATGATTTCAGATAAGAAGAAAGGGTAAAAATGAATCATGATTTTTCCAATTCTTTTAGCGAATAAAAAATTAAGCTTACATTTGGTGGTTACCAGAGCGTAAGGGGGTTGGGGGGGGGGATGAGGGTGAGGGGGAACAAATGTATGGTGATGGAAGGGGAGCTGACTCTGGGTGGTGAACACACAGTGTGACTTATGGATGATGTGATACAGAATTGCACACCTGAAATCTATGTAATTATACTAACAATTGTCACCCCAATAAATTAAAAATAAATTAAAAAAAAAAATTAAGCTTACATAGTATCAAAAGAATGTGGTTAGAAAATCAGACTTTTTGATTAGAAGATTAATTAATTCTAAATTTTCTTCCTCCTCTAAATAATTGTTTTAGAAATATAACAAATCAGAAAAGCTTTGATCTATGATGACTTAACTGTGCATGCACAGTGTTGGGCCAGGCGACTTAGTACATCTATGACCTGACACAATAAACAATTCAGCAAATACTGCGTCACAATTCATGTCCCATAGGAACATAACACAGGACAAAATTAAAATTAAAACTTACGACATAAGCAAATGTTGATCTATCAATTATTAAATAATGTTAGAAAGAATCAGGAATATTCTTAATATTCTAACTTCAATTTAGCTTTAACAGAATGCAATCAAGAATTAACAAAACATTCCATTATGAATTACCTTCAATTCTTGTAAAACAACTGAAAAATATTGCATCTTACAATATTTTGCTAATACCACCTTTTAAAAAACAGCATACACATCAACTTAAAAAAATCAATCACACACATATAAAATAATATACATGTACAATCATACTTGCGTTATATTTGAAATGAAGATTTCTCTTGGTTCTTCTCCTGTTCTATCTAAAACTTCAAATTCATCACCAAAATCACAAAACAACCGTGACCAAATCCCATGTATATCTGCACTGATGAACTGTGAAATGATAAAAACAAGTTCAAGCGTATCTATTTATATAAAGAAAAAATAAAGCTCAACTACCTTAGGCCGTTTCATGTCAATTCCATTTCTAATTAAATATATCATTTGGGATATAAAGTTAATCATGAACAGGATAATTTATTTGTCTGTAAATTGGTTCAGGAATCAAGGATATTGGTATGTAGGACTAGGTATCTAGGGTTACAAAATTAGAGGTAACATCAATACATCATCATTATACATTCTATGATTTTTAAATAACAAAAAGTAGGAGCATCATATTTGCCTTGTTTTTCTCTTGCCCTCCACCAAATCCCACTAGTGAAGTGCACAGGGCACATGTAGTGGGTTCCTTTTGAGGAGAGGAACACTGAGCTTGGGGCACCCCTCCTAACATCATGTAGAAATAATACTCTATTCTTTACCTAGCTTTTTTCTTCATAAGACTTGAAACTATGTATTTATTTCCTTGTTTACTGTATGTTTCCTACTAGAAGGTAATTTTCATGAGTAGGAAAACGTGCATGTCCTGTTCACTAATGTATTCCTAGTGCCTAGAACCATTTCTAGTACACAGTAGACGCTCAATTAATATTTGTTAAAAGAACCAATGTACCTCTTAAAAACCACCATCATATCACATTTAAAGTTAGATGATGAATTCAGTATTTATTATCTTTATCTTTTCTATTTCTAATCTTCCTTCTTCCTTAGCTTTGGCAATTTGCCTATAAACCAAATTTCGATCATAGTTTTAAAAATAGGAAATAAATATGATACCAAAATTAGAGAGAAAAATAATATTGTGACTGCCCTTATTGAAAAAGACTTTCCTATGCGTATATAACCCGAAAACAAAAAATTCTAACAGTGAAAGTGTTCTTCCTTTGGTTAATTACATGTCATTATTAAGTGATGCTATTACCTTAATTGGAGGGCACCGAGAGCGGCAAAAGTCATTGATTTTCTTCTGTAATGGAAGTCTGGTCTCAGTCAATACCACACACTATTGAAAAGAAAAAAATAAAGTTTGGAGAATATACAATTATTTTAATGTACAACTTCTAAATCAGAAGCATTTCAGTTTGCATTATGCTAAAAATATATTGTTTTCCTTGTAAAAAAAATAGCATCCTATTGTATTCCATTCTAAGGTTAGTATCTTCAGAGGTATGAAATAACAAAAGTAAAAATAACACAGGGGAAAACCTACCCATATTAAATTAAATTATCATTATGGACCACATAATTAGAAGCAAACCTTAATTTCCTACATGGTATTTATGTATTCCAAATGGTTGCAGATTTTGTCTGTTACTGCCACGAAAATACTAATATACTTACCAGAATATTAATTTAATGCTAACTTAAAGGGGTAACAATTCCATTTTTAAAGAGGTACATTAGTTGGCTTAGCTTTCTTTTACTTCAGAGATTCAACAGACTCACAATATAACTACTTTTACTTTATGACAATTTCATTAGGGAAACCACCAAGTTCTGTAATAAGCAAATTATTATAATTTTTAATGCCTACTTTATTTTTTTATCATTACCCTGTAAAATAAGTAGAAAAGGTTTTATAATCAGGTTTTATCATAAGTTAGACTTATAAAGGCCTTTGTAAGACTTACAATACTTCCTTAGGGTCATTTGTCCATCAATTAGTAAAAGCAGAGCTAGACTGTCAATCCAGAGCTTTCCTTGCTGCTGGTTTCCATGACTTATAAAACTTAGTTTTATTATAAATATCCAAGAGTGGATTTAGTTTAATTTATCTAGCTCACAATATGGTGTGCTTCCTATAGGGAGATATTCCTTCACAGATCTCTCATTTTTTATACATCTCACTACGTATGCCATGAATGCAGGGCTCTGGCCATTTTTTCACTAGGGTCATTTCTCAGGATTGTATTTGCTTCATGTAACCTGAGAAATGAGGTAATGTCTCCCCTCTGGGATAAAGTGCAAGCATGTTTACTGCTTGCTGTAAAGCAGTAGGTGCCCCAAGCTCAGTGTTCCTCTCCTCTAAAGGAACCCACAACATGTGCCCTCTGCACTTCACTAGTGGGATTTGGTGGAGGGCAAGAGAAAAACAAGGCAAATATGATGCTCCTACTTACTATGCTCTGAATAGTAAAATCCTTAAGTCTGTAACCCAGAATCTCATGCATTCTGCCAGCATTCATCAAACAGTAACAGGTTAACTTAGCTTGTAATAGGGTAAAATTAATTTCGACTGAATATATACTGAATCTAATTTGTGTTTCGTCAAAGCTACAAAAATCTCAGCCATAATTTATTTGAATAGCTTTTCCTAATACTCTCCTTCCAGAAATTCAATCTCAGGAATTGGATCGTTTCATTCAACCTCTCATTTACTTTTTCTTTCTTATTTTCTCTTATTTCTGGGTGCAGTAATCTCAATAATTTCCTCAGCTCTATCTTTCAATCCACTAATTCCTACTCTAGCTGTATCTATCCACTGTTTAACCTTTTCATTGAGTTTTAATTTTTAAGACTATAGTTTCATTTCTGAAGTTCTATTTTGTTCTTTAATCACACCTGCTTGATTGTTCTCAATAATGTCTTATTTTCATGTTGTATATTTAATCACTCTTTTAAAGATTTAGTTAGTTTGAATATCTTTTATAGTATATATCCAATAATTCCATTATCCGAAATTCTTAAATGTTTAATTCTATTGTTTGTTACATCCACTGACTCTTGATCATGCTGAATTTTTTTCTTGTCTTGTTCTTTTGTATTGTGAACTCATCTTCGAAGGGGCTTTATAAATTGAAATATACTGTGGCCTAGTCAAAGGTATGTTTCTTTAGGTCTATTTAGTTTTGTTTCTGTGTGGTATTCCAGGGTATCACCAGTTTAGTACTACTTTTTATGTTAAGTTCTCAGCTTGGGAAATTTTACCACAAAGGTTTATAAAGTTGAACTCTAAACTTGTATAATTATGAATTCCCAGGGAAGATCTTTATTTTTTCATCCACAGCTCAAGAGAAAAAAGACAGGCTTCTTGTTCTGATAGGCAAAGATTATTCTTATCCACCCTTTCACTGAGGGTGTAACTCTCTGAGATTTCAGCTTTACAAAGATGGGGTAGATCTCAATTCCATTTCTCAATCTCATGTAGACCTATTTTGTAACTTCTGTTTCTGTGTGACCATTAATTCCTAAGAAATATGGTTACTGAGACAGGCAACCTCATCCCTGAAAGTGACCACAAAAGCCAACAGTTCACTGGTCTTCTTTTAGCTACCTATTCATTTTTGGTCTCTGAGCACTTCCATTATATTATTTAGCACTCAACTAGTCATTTAAAAGAAAGTTTATTAAGCACTTCTATTATAAGGTTATTAACTTTGTAGCAGGAAGGATTTCAAGTTATCCAGTCCAGAATGGAAGTCTACACTGATTTTTAAATAGGTATGATTATTTTAAGAAATTCATATTTTGGTCATCATCCAATGTTCCTGGCACATAGCTCATAAAACTCTTGTAATTTCTTATATAAGAGGTATAGGGGCATATTTTGTTATAATATTTAGGTTTGTCTCAGTTCCTGAAATAACTCCAGAGTGATAAAGGTGAAATGAACGTCTTTTGTTATACGTAGTATGTCTCTCTAACCAATACCTGAGTTTATGTTAATGTGGTGACTTTTGGAAAGCCTGTAAGGATTGGGGCTGGTTGCCAGGGAACCAACCTTGTGATCAGAGGGTCAAAACTTTTAGCCCTATCTCCCAAACCTCTAGGGATGGGAAAGGGCACGGAGATTGACTTAATCACTAATGGCCAATAACTTAATTATTCATGTTTGCATAATGAAGCCTACATAAAAATCCCTGAAATAGTGGCTCAGAGAGCTTCTGGGTTCATGAACATGTGGAGGTGCTGAGAAGGTGGCATACCTGGAGAGAGCACAGAAGCTCTGTACCCTCTTCCCCATACCTTGCCTTATGCAACTCTTCCACCTGGCTGTTCCTGAGTTATGGCTTTTTATAATGAATTGGTACTTTAGTAAGTAAACTGTTTTCCTTAGTTCTGCGAGCCACCCTGGCAAATTAATTGAACCAGAGCAGGGGAGGGGGTGTGGGAACCTCTGATTTATGGCTAGTCCTCAAAAGCACAGGTAACAACCTGGACTTCTGATTGGCATTGGAAAGCGGTTAGAGAAGGTATTCTTGTGGGACTGAGTCCTTAACCTGTGGATCTGAAACTATCTTCTCCAGATAGTTTCAGAACTGTTAAAGAGAAAAACCACAGGCCCAAAATGGTGTCATTTGTGCTAAAAGAATTTAAGACTTATTTATATTTAGATAATTATAGAATCTTGAGATGTAGCACCCTGTTGTATTCCATAGTAAGACACACAATCCCAAAGTACACCCTTATTGTGCCAAGCAGAAGGCAGACTCGAGTCAAAGTTCATGGAGCAGAACCCAGACTCTTGAGTTAAACTTCAGTCTGGAATAGCAGAGCTCCAGCTGACATGCAAATGTATAACAAAGAATGAAATGCATGTTGCCATAAACCACTGAGTCTTGGGTAGTTATTTATGCACATTACTATGAAAATACTATAGCTGACTGATACAACAGCTTTGTCAGAAGTTCCTCAGTCCTTTGCCTAAAATGGAGCTTTTGAAATGTATTATTCTAAAGCAAGTCTTTTAACTTGAATTTTTTTGTTTGGCTTAATAGACTAGGTTAAATTAGTTCTATTAATAGTTAACAATTTGCCTTGGAATCTGCCAGTACTATCTAATATAAAATGGAGTACCAACCTGGTATTTATCCAAGAAGGAGAGATCTGTGGTTTCAGTTAAAGAAACAGATGATGATGTGACATGAACGTATGGATTTAGTTCTGCAATATGCTGAAGAACAGCTTCAGCCCTAAAATTAATAAAAATGAATAAATAAATAATTGAACTTTACTATTCTTTCATTCAATATACTCAATCTCTGAAACTTGGACACCAAAGTGTCCAAGAAGAATGACATTGGAAGAACCTGAATGTTATAAAATTTCAATGGAAATTTAATAAACTGTAGAGGAAGAAAGAAGCTAAGATTTATTTATATTTATAGATAATGATACAATTTTTAGATGTAGCATACTGTTGATATTCCATAGTAAGACACACAATCTCAAAGTGCACCCTCATAGTTCCAAGCTCCGTAAGTCTTTTAATGGTCAAGAAATACTAGAGACTTCCTTTAACAATTTTCCTAGGGAGCAATGTGAATGTATTAAACATGCAACAAATATAAATAATCAAATAAAAAAATCTTATCATAATACATTAAAATATCTTGTCACCTGTTTCTCATATTAACAACATCATCTTCACAGAGAAAGAAGTTGGTTCCCAGGTCCCATGCTTGGCATTTTTCTGCATCATGAATGGTAAGTGCCTTCAAAAAACAAGAAAATATATGTTAAAGTCAAGAATAAGACAAGGATGTTCACTACCTCCGATACTATTTACATTGTATTAAAAGTATTATCCTGTGTAATTAGACAACAGAAAGTAATTAAAGGCTTAAGAACAGGAAAGGATATAAAGTTAAATGAAATGACTATATACATTTGGAAACCCAAAAAACTTACTGTGAAAACTACTTTGAGCAGCAACAGAATTTAAATTGAGGAAAGCAGCATGTTATATAAATCAACATACAAAAATTTTAAAAATTCACATAAACATTTCCAAATGCTCCATGTTCAAAGTAAGAAAGATAACTAACTGGAAAAAAATGCTTGCAACTTACAGGCTACAAATCTTATTTAAAAAAGGGGGCAAAGTATATGAACATGGATTATACTGAAAAAGAAATGCATTTGGCGCTGTAAAAAAATATGTAAGGTCAAGAATTAAATACCCTTTCTTATTCGTCAGGATGGCATAAATCCAAAAGTTTGACAATATATACTCTATTGGTCAGAATGAGGTGAATCAGACATTCCCATATGTTACTGTGGGAATGTGAAGCAGCACAACCTCAGTGGAAAGGAATTTGCCAATTTACAGCAAATTGACACATGCATTTATCCTTTGACACAGCAATCCCACCTTTAAGAATCTAACCCAAAGACACACTGGGAATAACATAAAAAGACGTGTACAAAAGTCTTAACTGCAGCACTATGTGTAATAGCAAAAGAGTAGAAATAATCAAAACAATGAGGAACTGGGGAACTGGGTGTAATAATAAATGCTATATACCTGAAAAGTATATCCATGCAGCTAAATCCCTAAACATCCAAGGCAAAATAAATAAATGGACAAAACTATTTAGTTAATTTGTTGCATAACTACCCAGAGGAATGATTTAAAGTGACTTACAAAGAATCTTAAATTGTTTTCAATAGTAATTATATTTTTATTAATTATATTAGAATTGTTATTCTGGAATTATGTCATAGACAGGTAGAACAGAATATAGGATAAAGCAAATAAGTAATTAGGTTCATGTTGTTAAGACCCAAACTTTATAGTAAGAGATACAAATATAAAATCAAAGAAGTAAATACCCTACGAACCTAAACTTGAAACTCAGAAATTTCTGAGTTTACTCATAGTGAATGTTCTAGCTCTGTCAACTGAAAAGACTTTATAATCAGTGACAATCAAAGACTATGGGGGAGTGTCAAAAGGACTCAAGAACTTGGAAGAAAATCCCAGCAGCCAAAAATGAAATAATTTGAGCAAAATGAGAATAACAGCTACAATGGGTCAAAAAATAACACATATGTTTAAATCCATGAGTTTATCATGATGTTCACACACACAAATTCACTGGCCACTGTTGAGGGATGATAGAATACTACTGATTTGGAAAACTGGTAAATAAACTGGGGAAAAAATCAAGTATTTATCCTACTGTTCATATATGTACAAACTGCACTTTAGTGGAACCAAACATGCAACGAATGGAAAATTTTCTTTCTAAAATATGATCCCAGTTAATAAATGAAGAAGGGAGAGATTCAGAATATAACTGCCTCTCGGATTGGGCAGGCATCAGAGTCCTGCTGAGGCAGATACTGCTCTGTAGAATCAGCCCCTAGAACAACTCTTCCACTGTAGTCAAAGTCAGTCCTCACAACTAGTGAGCCCAAGGGTCAATCCCTCACAATGATGTGCAATTATCAACCAAGGCTCAACTACAAGAGGAGGGCACACACAACCCACGCAAGGGACACACCTGGAACCCGTGGCTTAGGTGACCAGAAAGATTGCGCCACTGAACCCTATAGCATACCTACTACATAAGGCCACTCTACTAAGACTGGAAAACATAGCAGCCCTACTGAATACATAGAAATAAAGACAGGGAGGTAGCCAAAATGGGGAGACAAAGAAACAAGTCCCAAACAAAAGAACAGAACAAAGTGCCAGAAAAAGAACTAAGCAAACGGAGATAAACAATCTATCAGACGCTGAGTTCCACACACTGGTTATAAGAATGCTCAATGATCTCAGGGAGAACTTCAACAGAGAGATAGAAAGCATAAAAATGGAGATGGAAACCATAAAAAAGAACCAGTCAGAAATAAAGGACACAATAACGGAAACAAAGAATATATTATAGGGACTCAACAGAAGATTAGATGAAGCAGAAGATCCAGACAGCGATATAGAAGACAAGGTAGCAGAAAATATCCAACCAGAACAGCAAAAAGAAAAAAGCATCCAAAAACTTGAGGAACGTTTTAGGGGCCTCTGGGACAATATCAAGTGTACCAACATTCGCATTACAGAGGTACTAGAAGGAGAAAAGAGAGAACAAGGAATTGAAAACCTATTTGAAGAAATAATGACAGAAAACTTCCCTAACCTGGTGAAGGAAATGGACATACAAACGCAGGAAGCAGAGTCACAAACATGATAAACCCAAAGAGGCCCACACCAAGACACATCATAATTAAAATGCCAAAGGTTAAATATTAGGTTGGTGCAAAAGTAATTGCAGTTTAAGAGGTTAAAAAAAATGTAAACGTGCAATTACTTTTGCACCAACCTAGTACAAAGAGAGAATCTTAAAAGCTTGAGGAAGAGAAAAGCAGTTAAGTTACCTGCAAGAGAGCCCCCACAAGAAATTTCTCAACAGAAACTTCGCAGGCAAGAAGGGAGTAGCAGGAAATATTCCAAGTGATGAAAACCAATGACATACAACCAAGACTGCTTTACCCAGCAAGGCTGTCATTTGGAACTGAAGGACAGATAAGGAGCTTCCCAGACAAGAAAAAGTTGAAGGAGTTCATCAACCACCAAACCATTATTACAAGGAATCTTAAAGGGACTTCTTTAAGATGGGAAGGAGGAGTTAAGGATGGATGAAAGGGGAGGGGATTAAGAAGTACAAACTGGTTGTTATACAGTAGTCATGGTGATGTAGAGTACAGCATTAGGAATATAGTCAATAATGTTGTAATAACTAGGTATGGTGTCAGATAGGCACTAGCTCTATCAGGGTGATAGATGGGAATGGAGTTGGGAGCAGGGTGAAAAAGGTGAAGGCATTGAAAAATAGAAATTGATAGTTAACACAGTATGGGGAATATAATCAACAATGTTGTATAGATCACTTAAGTTGTCAGATGGGCACTGGTCTTATCAGGGGGATCACATCATAGACTATGTAGATGCCTGACCAATGCACTATACTCCTGAGGCTGAAGTAGAATAATATTGAATGTCAACTATAACTAAATATGTAGGTATACATAGTCATAGGATGTGGAGTACAATGTAGGGAAGGTAGTTGATACTGTTTTAACAGTTATGTAAGATGTCAGAGGGGTAATAGGTGGGGGGGGTTATCACTTTATGAGGGGTTTAAATGTTTAACTATTACGTTGTTTTGTATAGCTGAAACTAATAAAAAAATATTACTGCTCCTAATAAAACATGAATCTAGGCAATAATCATTAATAGTCAGTAATAATTACAAAAAGTCAACAGGTATTATTTCCTCCTGATAGAACACAACATCACCTGTGAAGTAGTAGCACGAAAAGAATCAAATCTGAATCTGATTCTCTGGATACAACAACCAGTTTACAAGAAATACAGAGGTAGAGGTACATGTGATAAATGACCTGGTTTCTTTAATAAGTAAATTGTAAGGAGAAAAAAAAAAATCAATGAAGGGAAACCTTTAGATCTAAGAAACCAAGTTTAGTGTATGGACTTTACTTGGATCCCGATTAGAACAAAACAAAGTTTTAAAAAATCACGTAAGATAATTCGGAAAGTTGAACTCTAATTAGGTATTAGATGACTGTGGTAGGAAGGCTTCAAAGATGGCCCCCAATGAGTCTCATTTCTGGTATTCAGGCCTTTGTGTAATCCTGTCCCCTTGAGTGTAAACTGGACCTAGTGACTAGTTTTTAAGGAACAGAGCATAGGTGGCGGAATATCACTTCTGAGATTAGGTTACAAAACACTGTGAGTTCTCTGGCTAGCTCATTCCCTTTCTTGTCTTACTGCTAGCTTACGCTGACGAAGCAAGATGCCCGCCCTATGGAGAGGGCCACTTGGGACGCAACTGACCTCTGACCAATATCCAACAAGGAACTAAGCTGAGAATGTGAAGTGACACAACCTTGCCACTGAATCCTGAGCGACACTGGGAAGACGATCTTTCCCCTAGCCTCGAGATGATTCCAGGCCTGTCAGTACCTTGACTGGAGCCTTGTTTGAGACCCTCAAAGAGAGGAACCAGCTGAGGTGTGCCTGAGATAAATGCTGTTGCTTAAGTTGCTAAGTTTCGGGGTAATTTATTTTGCAGCAATAGATAACTAATACAATGACAATGAGAACATTATTTTAGGTGTAAAAGTGGTATAGTGTTATATTTTCAAAAGGAATCCATATTTTTTTAGAGCTATTTACTAGAGTATTTAAGGATGATATAATAGGATGTCTGACACATCAAAATAATTTGGTGGTTGGGGGCCAGTGG
The DNA here is from genome assembly GCF_004115265.2 of Rhinolophus ferrumequinum. NCBI lineage: Eukaryota > Metazoa > Chordata > Mammalia > Chiroptera > Rhinolophidae > Rhinolophus > Rhinolophus ferrumequinum. The sequence continues at coordinate 26,795,809 of NC_046288.1, forward strand.
ATACATGAAACAAATTTGTCTATAAGCTGATAACTGCAGCTGCATGATGGGTATATGGGCTATTCTATTTTTGTATAATTTTTAAATTTTCTATAACAAAGTGTGTTTTTTTTTAAAGGAAAGTACAGCATTAAAACAATATTGCTACTAAATGAAGAAGCAATAATTAGGCCAAAGTACAAACAATATCGCCACTACTGAGAGTAAAAAAAAGAAAAAAGAGTTCATAACAAACAATCCTTTTTACCAAGGACATTTTTCTTACCTTAATTCCTGCAAGAGTAAGATTCTTTGCTATAGAGGAAAAAGAAAAAGAAATAGTTTATTATTAGGAACGTATATTAGCTTTATCTTCATGGAATTTGGTCCTATCTCTGACAAGTAAATTTTAACTTTTTTACTTCTTAAGAAATACAAATCCTTTAGAAAATACCGATGAACAAAAAAGAAAACAATTTCCATAATCACACCACACTGAGATAATCACTTAAAATTTTTGTGTATTCCTCCAGGTACATTATTACAAATATATGTATGTGTGTTCTATCATAACGAATTAATGGATATAGAGAATGATCATTAATGGCTATTAACATCACAAAAAAAAGAAGCAAGAGAGTCATTACTGATTCCTTGTGGGAGAATCAAGAAGTAGTTTTGCTAAAACAATGAGAACTAAATCTAATCAAGATTTTGTATCTACATAATTTCCTTTACAGAAATAATACACGGAGGTGTTAAATCTTTAAATTATATTGCTCAAAAGTGTCTTACAAAATTATGAATAAAAATACTGCTTACCAATTTCCAAACCAAGACCACCCATACCACTTAAGAAAACATGGGACTTGGCCATCTTCTGCATTGCTGTGTCTCCAAGAACATATCTCTGTCGACTATATGTAAAAACATAATAAAAAAACAATAAATTATTTCATCAAAATTATATATCCCTTTAAAGTGTTTGCAAACTAATAGCCTGGCAACTAGGTCCTGCCCACAGGCTTGTTTTAGGCTTTTGGATCACTTGTAAACTATTTGAATTTTCTGAATTGATTGCTAAATATATGACATATTCTGAAAATTGAGAGGATTTGGCAACAAGGTCCACATTCCTTCATGGTAACAGACAGATGGAGTTGAACAGGAGTTCCCTATTTACACAGGGAGGACTATGTGCTCTATCTAGACTTTCAACAGTTCCCATCCTGCTTCTCTCATTTATGACCTCAGCGGCCACTATAGGCATTTGAGTTTGCCATTTCCACTTTGAGTCTCACTGTAAGACAGGATCTCTGAAGCAAAAAATTGGTTCCCTTCTTGGAGTTCAGATGACTTAAAATTAAGCAGTTTTCAAAACTGCTAAAGTATATAAAACTGCTAAAGTATATAAAGGATCTTGTTAAGTCATCCATCCTAACAGCCACAAGGTAGTATCAGGATGGGAATTGCAAAAAATACACAATGACAATTTTTAAAAGTCAGATACAATAATCGAGTCACTAATAAAGAGTTTATTTGACAGAACAGTGATACACTTGATACTACACCAGTTTTTTAATCCAATGGACATTCCAATGGAATCTTAAGAGAATCATTTGACAGATGAGTTCAGTATAAATAAATAATTCCAGAACCCCTTGGGCTGCAAGTATTTCTTTTGGAATTCACACACATTCACACACACACACACACACACACACACACACACACACGTTTAATGCGTGTCTTTTTAATATGTAGATGTTTATATAATTTCCATACTTCAGCTATTCATATTCAATAAAAAGCCTAAAACGGGGTTTCTTGCTTAGTCAGAAGGAACTTTATAAATATAAGTTATCTTTATTTCCTTCCTTATTCCCTGCAAAATATGATAAAACTCAAACTTTTCTGTTTAACTTGGTATTCACCATATTCACCATTCTGTTTCAGAGATAAAAACTATTCATTTGTTCATTAAATATTTATTGAACATCTACTATGGTATGTATGTGTATTACCAGCCTTATTTGTGTACCCCTGAACAATATATTTAAGTTGTCTGTTTTGAAACTTTATATAAATGGAATCATTTTGAATGTCTTTTTCTGTGTCTTGATTCTTTTGAATGAAATTATACTTAGATTTATCAACGCATGCAGTTGTTCATTAATTTTTCATATCTGCTACCATTCTATTGTAATAAGATATCATAATGTAGATATTATATACTTTTGAACAGTTGCCAGTAATGACTCTATGAGCATTCTTATGTCTCCTGGTACACATGTGTAGTAGTTTCTATAATATATCTAGGAGAAGAAATGCAGGATTAACTTAGTTAATGATTAACTGTTTTCCAAAGTGGATGTACCAACTTACTCTCCCTTTCTGGCAGTGTATCTAAATAGTTTCATATTCTTAACATGCAGGGAAAAGTTAACATATCAGGCCTGAGCTTTAGCCTGCTTACACTAGCTGTTAGCTAGTGTCTGTGAACTTGGCCTTTGAAATATTTCCTATGCTAATAAATTCTACCCTTCTATTTTTTCACCCCCTAGTTTCCTGAAATAAAAACTTATTAATTTTCTAGCTTTTTTTCCTAAAATACACATATAAAACTTTAACAGATCTTAAAATAGCATCCTAAATTTTGATACAGTACTTTCATTATTTTCCAATTTTAATTATGATTCGTTTTTGACTTATGGGTTAATCTGAAATATATTTTTAAATTTCTAATTTTATGGGGAGTTTTCTAGTTATCTTTTGACTTGTAGCTTAAATACACTGTGAATAGACATCACAATCTATACGATTTCACTCTTTAATATTTGAGTATTTCTTTGGTTAATTTTACAAATGTTCCCTGTGTTCTTGAAAAGAATGTGCACTCTATAGTTGTTAGATAGAACATTCTTCATGTATGCTTTAGTATAATTTTAATAATCATTTTGATGAAATCCATACCTGTTGATTTTTTTGTTTGCTTGTTCTCTTGATTACTAAAAGCAACATTTAAAAAATCCCCCACTATGACTGTAAATTTGTCTATTCTCCTCGTATATAAGTACCTGAATAGTGCTGATATGTAAGACTAACTGCTAAAACTTACTAAATGTTTACTATGCACCACAGATTGAATTAGTGTTTTACTTGTATTAATTCATTGAATCCTCATAAAAATTCTCATAAAAATTTTAAACTATTATTATTCCCATTTTTACAGAGAGGAAAACTTAAGCACAGGGAAATTAAGTAACTTATACATAGTGGAGGCAAGATTCAACCCAGGTAGTCTGGTCTTAGTATCCTTACTCATAACCACTATGCTACACTGCATGTAGATTACAAAACTCAATTCACACTACAGTGATTTACAGGAGGAAAAAAAAAAATCAGTTTCCCGACCTTCTCTTCTCTATCCCAATTACCACCTCCCAAGGAAAAGCACTCTCGATTCTTCTAGTTATTTCTTCTAATATTTACCCCCTTATTTTTCAATAACCTGTTTGTACTTTTATACTTGGTTTTTCAGTTTCACATATTACCTATTAGGTTCCTATTAAGATGAATCATCTTTCTGAAGTACAAATGTGGTCAAATCATTCTCCTGCTTTAAAAACTCCAGTGATTTCCCATTTCGTTATGATAAAGTCCAAATTCTAACATTAGTCACAGGTCCTTCATAATCTAATCTCTGCTTGACTCTCGTCCCATCTTTTGTCATCCTTCCTCCAAATTCCACGTTCTAGGTATACTAAAGGTTTTCAGTTCTCCAGACACAGTATGTTCTCTTTACCTGGTAGACATTTTTCTGCAGTATTCCTCTCCCCAATATTGTGTGCTTGATAACTCCTACTGGTCTTTAGGTCTCAGCTTATATACTAGTTTCCCTCCATGATGCTTACACTGACACCCCTAACCTTTCTCAAGACAGTGTTGGATCATTTTTTAATGTGCATCCATAACACCCTACATTCAATGTATTGTAACACTACCACAGTATATTTTCACTATTTGTCTATTTTTCCTAGGAGATTGCAGATTCTGTAGAGCAAGGGCCTATTCCTTATTGACTATTTTATTTTATCCCCAGTGACTAACAGTGCCTGGCATATTATAGACAAACACAAAAAATCTGCTAAACTAATGAAAGAAATGAATTGGCACACAAGAACAGGAATAACACTTTTATGCTCCACGAAGCAGAGGGCTTCAATTATTCTATGTTCACAGTTACAAGAACTATATTAAAAAATATGTTTTTCATCTCAGACTTGTTCTCATGAATTATTTTTAAGGTTACTTAGACAAATAATGAATAGCCATGGCACAAAAGTGGTTATAAATGAAAAAGAACATACAGACAAAAGAATAAAGATGTAAGAACCAAGGTTTTCCAAAGAATCATATAATCTCAGACAGATTCTTGTTACCTGAACGACCTGTGAAAACTGAAACTGCCTTTTCAATGTTTGGTCACCATGGGAAAGGGTACTCATTAAGTGCCTATTTTGTGCATGTCAGATACTCTGCAATTGAGGCTTAGATCCTCTACTATGAATTTCATATTACTAGTAAGTAATAGAGATGAGATTTAAAAAGCCTAAAGTATAATTTCTAGTCCAGCATTATTATATTACAGCTGACTATTAAAAGGACAGGCAACATATCAGTGATTGTATCTTGTAAAATGAAATGACCAAGCTATCTACTCTACTTTTAGAGAGCCTTATTTATTAAAGATGCTCTCTTTCATGAAAGCACAATATCTCCCTATAGTTTTCACCTACTAGCCCTAATTTTACCTCCTTGGGGCCATAAGGAACTCGTCTAATCCCTCTTCGATGTGACAGCCCTCCAAACATTTGAAGATGGTATTCAGTTTTCAGAGTCTTCTTTCTCCAGGCTAAACATCTCCAGTTCCTTAAACAATTCCAAAATGACATCATTTTGAGTTCCCCTCAACACTCTGATCACTTTCTTCTGGATGTACTTCAATTACCTTTGTCATGCATTCATAAATTTATTAAAATATCTATTTCAAGCCAGGCACTGGCAATCTGTGGAGATAACAGCAATAACCTCATATGGCTACTATGAGGTTTCAATTAGATAAAATATATAAAATACTTAGCAGAATGCCTATGACATATTATTGGGAGAGAGAAATAATTCATTCTTAAGTACCATATACAGAAGTACCAGAAACTAAGGGAACCTGAAATAGATAAGAGGAAACAATTATCTCTATCAGTGGAGGTTATATAAAACTTCACAAGTGAGGTTCATCCAAGTTAAATTCTGAAGACTTAATTGGAGTTAAAAAGTTTATCAAGGGGGCCAGTCCGATGGCTCAGGCAGTTAGAGCTCCATCCTCCTAACTCCGAAGGCTGCCGGTACGATTCCCACATGGGCCAGTGGGCTCTCAACCACAAGGTTGCCAGTTCGATTCCTCGACTCCCGCAAAGGATGGTGGGCTGTGCCCCCTGCAACTAGCCACAGCAAAGGAGCTGAGCTGCGCCCTCCACAAGTAAGACTGAAAGGACAACAACTTGAAGCTGAATGGCACCCTCCACAACTAAGATTGAAAGGACAACAACTTGACTTGGAAAAAAGGCTTGGAAGTACACACTGTTCCCCAATAAAGTCCTGTTCCCCTTCCCCAATAAAATCCTAAAAAAAAAAAAAAAAAAAGTTTATCAAGAAGGAAAAGCATCCTATACCAGAAAAAAGGAAAACATAAAAAACAATGGCATATAAGAGATACATGACATATATATATGACTTCCGCTACTGACTATGGTGAAGTAACAGGGATCAGGTTTATCCTACTCCCACTTTAAGCAACTGAAAACTGAAAAACATAAATGAAACAACAGACTTCAGACACTGGACAATAGGCAACTCAGAACAGTAATCTCAGAGAAGAAAAGTAACATGAGCTTCATGACTGCCCTAGCTACTGCTTAGAGAGTTTCCAGGCTGCAGTGCAGGAAGGGAAACCCAAAAAAGGCCCAGCGGTCTCTCTGAATAGAAAAGACAGGGATGTGTATTCAAGGAGGCTAGAATTTGCAAGCAGAGAGATGAACACAGAGAGTGCCAGAGATCTGCAGAAGGTTCTCTCCTTGAGTCATCCATAAGCTGAATTAAGATCAGCACTTGCATTGAGGAAACAACCTCAAGCTGGAGAGATAACCACCTGAATAATAATAATATCACTCGAAGGGTATTATATCAATAGTGGGGAAAAATTAGTCCCAGACTTAAATCTCCAAGTAACTTAACTGAGTTCCTGAACAAAGCTCAAACTTTAAAGGAGTTCAAAATTATCCAGCACTCAAAAAAGTAAAATTCACAAGGTCTGGCATACATTAAAAAATTACCAGGTATGCAAAACAGCAGGGAAACATAACTTACAATGAATAGAAAAATCAACAATAGCACAGATTTATAAGTGACGTAGAAGACAGAATTTTTAGAAAAAGACATTAAAACAATTATAATTATAATCCATATTCTTAAGAAGAAAGTAGAAAGCATGAAAAGCAAAACGTCTAGAGATGAAAACCATAAAATCTAAGCTGAAAATAACCTGGATGGAATTAATATATTCAACACTGCAGAAGCAAATTTGAAGACATAGCACTAGAAACTTACCAAAATGAAACACAAATAATAATAATAAAAAAAAAGACTGAAAATAAGTAGAGCATAAGTGAGATGTGGAACAACTTAACTTGATCGAATATATGTGAAATTGAAGTCCCTGAAAGAGAGTGGAGAAGGGAGAGAGAATAATATATTTGAAGAACTAATGGCTAATACTTTTTCAGGAATACAACAAATTCACAGACCACAATGCAGACACCCTAAGAACAAAAAGTATGAAAAATGCGACATCAAAGCACATCACCATTTTTTAAAACTAGGGATGAAGAGAATATATTAAAAGTAATAACAGAAAATGGGGCATATTAGGAAAGATGACAGGTGACTTTTTCCCAGGAGGCAGTACAAATCAGAAAACAGTGGCACATTTATAAAGTACTGAAAGAAAAAAAAAACCAACAATCAACCTAAAATTCTATATTCAATTTCAAAAAAGAAAGTAAAAGACTTCTTCAGACATACAAAAGCTGAAAGAATTCATTGCTGCCAGGCCTTCACTGTAAGAAATATTAAAGTAAATCCTTAGGAAAAAGGAAAATGATACCAGATGGAAATTTTAATTTACAGAAAGAAATAGGGAACACGAAACAACAAAAGGATGGATAAAACAAAGACTTTTTCCTCTTACTTTAAAATATCTCTTAAAGGTAGCGTATTTAAGCCAAAAACAATATATTTTTCAAGTGTAATTGAAAAATAAAACAATTATCAAAACAAAACAAAAAACCCCACGATACATTGTGAGTCATAACACATGTAGAAGCAAAATGTAGGACAACAATTACTAAATCCTGGAATAGGAGAAATACAAGTATACAGTCATGTGCTGTATAATGACATTTCCACCAATTAAACTAAACACTTGTTCTCTGAGAAGACCTCTAGCCAAAAAGATCAGGAAACTAAAAAAGACAGAAAAATTACCAATATCAGAAATAAGCGAGGAATATCCTTTTATGTTCTATAGAGATTACAAAAGATAGTCAGGGAATACTACAAACAACTTAAAGCCACTAAATTCAACCACTAAGATAAATGAACATATTCCCTGAAAGACACAAACTATCAAAACTCACTCAAGAAGAAATATATTATATGAATATGCCTATATCTATTAGATATTGATCTTGTAGTTAAAAACTTTCCAACAAAGAAAACTCCAAAGACAGACAGCTTCACTGTGAATTCTAACAAAAATTTAAAGAAGAAATAATGCCAATTTCTATGCAAACTTTCTAGAAATTTGAAGAAATACTTCTCAACTCATTCATTCTATGCGATCTGCATTACCCTAATACCAAACCCTGGCAAAATCAATTAAAAAATACTCCACACCTCACAAAGATGCAAAAATTCTTAAAAGAATTTATATATACATATATATGTAAAAAAAAATCACAACCAAATAGGTTTTATCCCATAAAATGCAAGGGTGGTATATAATAAAGCCTCCATTGTAATTTACTACATTAGAAGACTAAAGAAAAACCACATGAACTCCTCAGTAAATGCAGAAAAAGTGTTTGACAACCTGACATTCATTTTGATTTTAAAAAACAACAAAACTAGTTATAGAAGGGTACCTCCTCAACCTAATAAAGAGTATCTATGAAAAGCCTACAGCTAACATCATACTTCACCAAGGAAGAATGACCGTGATGCTGTCCACATTCATTACTTCCATTCGATACTGTATCGGAAGTTCCAGCCAGTGTAGTAAGGCAAGACAGAGAAATAAAAGGCTTCCAGACTGGAAAACAGGAAGTCAAACTTCTTTATTTTCAAACAACATGACTGTATAGAAAATCCTATAGAATTTACAAAAAAATTTATCAGAATAAGTGAGTTTAGCAAGATTGCAGGATAAAAAAATCAATATGCAAAAATCAATTGTGCTCTAATTTAGAAGTAATAAATAACTGGAAATTGAAATTTAAAAATTACCACTTACAATAGTATAAAAAATACAAATTACTTAGGGATAAATTTGATAACAGTTGTGCAAGATCTAGGAGAGAGAAAAGAAAGAAATTGACAGACATACCGTTAATGGATCTTAAAATTCAGTATTGTTAAAATGTCAGTATTCCCCAAATTGAACTACATATTCAACACAATCTCAAACAAATATCAGGAAGTTTTTTTTTTTTTCCTAAAGAATCAACAAGCTGATTCTAAAATGTTTTTGGAAATTCAAAGGACCTAGAAGAAAAGAGTCACACCAACTTTGTAAAAGCAGATCAAAGTTGGAGGAATTATACTCCTAAATTCCCAGATTTATGACAAAGCTACAGTGCGACTGGTGTAAAGAGATATATATCACTGAAATAGAAGATTCCAGAAATAAAGCCACAGATAGTCTATTGAATTCTGTCAAAGAAACCCAGGGAATTCAATGGGGATGGATGATCTTCAAAAAATGGTGGTGAAACATTGGAGAGCTTTATGGAAAAAAATAAACCTTGGCCCTTACCTCACACCATATATGAAAATTAACTTGAAACGGCTCATAGACCTAAATTTAAGAGTTAATACTATAAAACTTCAAGAAGATAACATCAGAGAAAATGCTAGAGTCCTTGAGTTTCGCAAACATTTTTTAAATAGTACAAAAAAATATGAATTATACATAAAAAATTGTATCAGCAGAATTTAAAATTTTGTTCTGCAAAAGACATTGCTATGAAAAGAAAAAGTAAAGCCACTAACTAGGAAAAAATATTTCTAATCATATATAACAAAAAACATGTACACAGAGTACATAAAGAACTCAATAAGACAATCTAATAAAAAAAGACAGACAAAAAATTTATAGAGACACTTCACCAAAAAAGAAAGATGACATATAGGCTCATGAAAAGATGCTTAGGACCATTATTCATTAGGGGAACGCAAATTAAAACCACAACGTAACACCACTATACACACACTAGAATGCCTAAACTTAAAATGACTGACCATACCAGGTACTAAGTGAACATGGGGGCACTAGAACCCTCATACACTACTAGTGGGAATGTAAAATGGTGCAACCACTTTGGAAAACATTTTGGAGTTTCTTAAAAGTTAAAAATACACTTACCATATACCACAAGCATTCATTTCTAGATATTTATCCAATAGAGTCAATGAAAGCATATGTCTACCTTAAAACGTGTATATAAATTCTCGTGGCATTCTTAATTGTAATAGCCAAAACCTGGAAAAAAACCCAAATGCCCATCAAAAGTTAACAGTTAAATAAAATGAATTATATCCATATAATAGAATACAACTCAGAAATTAAAAGGAACAAATTGCTGATATGACAATATATACAGATAACTCATTTCAAAATCACTGAGTGAAAAAAGCCAGACCCCTTCAAAAGTGTAAATGCCGTATGATTCCATTTATATAAAATTCTAGACAATTAAAACTATTCTACAATGATAAAAAGCAGATTGGTTGCCTGGGGAAATGGTAGCTGGAGAGAGAAGGGAGGAAGGGATTATAAAGGGGCAAAAAGAAAATGTTTGGGTGTGATGGATGTGTTCATTACCTAAATTGTGGTGATGATATAATGAGTATATATACATGTGAAAACATATTAACTGTACACATTAAATATGTACAGTATACTATATATCAATAATGCCTCAATAAAATTGTGAAAAAATATGTATTCTGTTGGGAGACATTACTTCATGGTCTTTCACACACCAACAGGTCTTTTTAGATATGCCTAGCGAGGAAGGGCCTGACCGCTCAGGTCTTTTCTCAGGGTTGTGTTTGCAGCACATAACCTTGAGGGATGAGGCAAGTCTCTTTCCAAGACAAAGAGCAAACTTTTTTACTGCTTGCCATAAAATGATGGGTCCCCCAAATTCAGTGTTCTTCAGCTGTGGTGTAAGCACACTATGTACTCACACAAAGCATCCATCATGGTCCAGGGCATTGCCCCATTGGACTTGGGGTACCATGCTGATGTCCACACTACTTGTTATATAATAATGAAATTTTTTGTCTCTGAAACCTAAAATTTTCACATATTCTGTCATAATCCACTAAACAACAGCTTAGCATTAAGCTGATTAAGTAGGGCAAAATCAAATCCCTGAGAATATATACATAAAGTTTGACAAGACTAAAAAATATGATGTTGGAGGGTTAACTGGTGAGGAGTAACAAGGGAGGCTAAAAAGGGTAAAGGAGATCAAATATATGGTGATGGAAAGAGATCTGATTCTGGGTGGTGAACACACAATGTGATATATAGATGATGTATTACAGAATTGTACACCTGAAATCTATGTAACTTGACTAACAACTGTCATCCCAATAAACTTTAATTAAAAATAAATAAATAAAAAATACTAATACCCCAAAAGAAAAAAAAGATATTGCCATAACACATGGTAAATAAAACTAGAAATTATTGAGCTTTTAGGCCCTATTCTTTATGATTAATTTGTAATTTGTATACCTTTTTCTCATTAAGTATTTCTTGAATGAATTATGAAAAAAATGAATGAAAATGAAGGTTAGACTTAAGAGGTTAAGTAACTTGATTAAGATCACACTCATAAATGGTGGAGAATGATTCAAATTCAGATCTCATACAAAAGTTTATATGCTCAGCCACTATGTTATGCTGTATTCGAAAGGGGGCTTGAATGCTTATTATATAGTTTGGCCTCACCAATGCAGACAATAGGGAACAATTTAAGGATTTTAAACTGAGAAGTCATGTGTTCTGAGATAAAATTTAAAATAATACTTTGAATAAAGTACAGATGAGTTAGAGATAAGAGTAGCTCTAAAAAGATCACATAAGAGAATATTACAATAGTTCAATGAGAGATGATGAATGCAGGGAGAGGGAATGAAAGAGTTGGAATTAGGAGTTGTTTAGAAAGAACTGGAAGGACTAAAAAAATTAGTTGAATTTGAAGGATGACAAATAGGGAAAAAAAATCTAAGATGAAACCAAGGTTTCTAGCTTAGGTTACTGAATGGGTATGAGAGGATTTAATTAAGCTTGGGAACAGGAAGAAGAAAAAGGATCCAATGGTGCCAAGTGCTATTTCATGCCAAAAACTATTTTATATTAACAGTTTTTTTAAATAAAATCTTTAAGACTAAGATAATATTCTTAAGCTATGACATATTATTCTCATTTACACATGAGAAATAGGAGGAAGAGAAGAATTCAAGGCAAAGAATACAGAAAAAGAGGAATCAAGTACCATATTTTACCATTACCTGAATTAGCCCAAATTACTTCCAGTGGAGAGATCTTTGTTCAAAGGATAGTTACAAAATCAAGGCAGGAGTCCTAAATTGGGACTCATTCATTTCTTCAGATAAATCTTGGGATCAGCAAGCTCAGACACATCCTCAGAGGGAAAGAAATAAATGGACAGACCTACAGAATTGCCTTGGGTCTAATTCATTCAAAAATTTGCAGGCACTAAAAATGTAACAGTAAAGAGACATGGCTCAGAATGCTGTTAGAAGTGGTCCCCCCACTCCCAAACAAAAATAATCTTTAGATTCCGAGAACAATTTCAGATTTAGTTGATCAGTAACTATGAGGTGACGATTGAGCACTAAGAAAAAAGTGAAATGTATTCAGAAAGACATTTTGTTCAACTAGACTGCTTGAAAGTGCTCTAAAAATATTTCCTACTTAGATACATTTACAAATATTAGAAACTTAACTAATATTCAAGATTCGTAGATTTTTAGAGTTTTAGTCTTATAGGATAGCCTAACTGTTTAGAAGTAATTACAACCTGAGACTAAGTTTTCGTATTTGGGAAAACTTGTGTACCTAGTAAATATTAACCAGATTTCAATTACAGCATCTAGTAGGAAATAAACAATATTTAAAGGATTGACCTTACAAATATCAACATATAAAATGCCAAAAAGTTATACTTCCTCTTTAACTTTTAGGTAAAAATGAATTTATGTATATTTGGTCTGTTAAAAACATGCTTATTTGCTCAAATTGTCCCAATTCCAGAGAAAAGAGAAACTTTCGTTTTTCTATTCTTCCAGTTATCAGAATTTTCCAGATGTAAGGCTGTCTTACTGTACTTCCTCATACCATATTCCTGTAGAGGGGAATACTGTACCTTGCCCTGATACTGTTTTACCTCAGGATGAAATGTGGAAATACCTCTTTAATATCAGTATTTCCTAATGTAAGTACCACATGCACCCTTTTCAGACTTTTCTGTTATATCTTTTGATTCTAGTTGTGTTTCCTGCCGATTCACTTAACTGCTATCTATCTAGGGTTCAAGACCACAAGTCAATCTGAACCCTCTGTCTTGCTCTAGTCATTCAATAATCTTTTAATGAGAATCTTTAAGCGTTAGACAATGTGCTATAGTCCTGAAGTTTGAGAAACTCACAGTTTGACAGAGTCAACATATATGTAAAAATATACTGCTGAGACAATGTGATGAGTACTTTTTTTTTAGGTACTTTAATAGCAACAAAAATAATGTGTTTTAGGACTGAGCAGAAAGGAGGAAAAGTAAATCATGTAAAGTATCAGAATAGACATTTGAGTGATTCTTTAATGGTAAGTAGAAGGTACTTTTGAGACACAAAAAGGAACTCTAGGAAGACAACTGAGGCGTAAAACTATGTTTGTTATGAAAATAGTCTAGTACGGCCAGTGTATTCAGAGAAAAGGTACTAACAAATGGTGGTGGGAAAACTAAGTATCTGCATGCAGAAGATGAAATTGGACCTTTATCTTATACTCCACACAAAATCAACTCAAAATGGGTTAAGGACTTAACACCTGAACTGTAATACTCCTGGAAGAAAATTATAATACTCCTAGAAGAAAAGTTCCTTAACATTGGTTTTGGCAAGGTTATGACACCAAAAGCACAAGCAACAAAAGCAAAAATAGACAAGTGGGGCTACTTCAAACTAAAATGCTTCTGTGTAGCAAAAGAAATGATCAACAAAGTGAAAAGGCAAACTACAGAATGGGAGAAAATATTTGCAAACCATATATCTGATAAAGGGTTAATAAAAAAATATATAAGAAGCTATAATTCAATAACAACAACAACAACAAAACCCCACAAAAATTCTCCAAATAACCTGATTAAAAAATGAGCAAGGACTAGAATAGAGTTCTTCAAAGATGACACAAATGGCCAACAGGAATATGAAAAGGTGCTCAACATCACTAATTATCAGAGAAATGCAAAACCACAATGAGATATCACATCTGTTAGGATGGCCATTATAAAACAACAAAAAACCCACAGAAAATAACAACTGTTGGTGAGGATCTGGAGAAACTAGAATCCTTGTGCACTGTTGGTGGGAATGTAAAATGGTCCAGAAGCAATAGAAACCAGTATGGATAGTCCTCAAAATATTAAAAATAGAACTACCTTATGATCCAGCAATATCTAAACCGCTACATTCTGTAACTTTCAGTCAAGCAAATTGCAGCCTACTTACATAGCACTGAAAAAGGAAAATTTAATCTCTGGTTTACTGAAAATTATGTTTATTAATCAGCAATTACAGGGTTGGAGAGATATAAAAGTTTCACAGGGATTTTAACTAAATAATTAATAAAATTAGCCAATGCTACCTCAAGGAGCTGATATTTGTTAATCAAAGAATATGACCAAAAGTACATTCAGAACATCATAATTACAGAATAAGAGTCCAAACTTAAGGTGACTTCTGAAGTATACTTATAATCAGGAGACCATATGATAAAATAATTTTTACATAAGCAAAATTAACTTAGTCTTTTACCACTTTTTTCAAGTGTGTAACACAAAACAGATTTGAAATCAACATATCAACTCCTCCTAAAGTACTCAAAAATGACTCTACATCCCACATGAAAAAAAATATAAAGAGGAATTCAAAATACATAATGAGCCTGTTTTTCCAAATTCCACCTACATAAAATCTATTTTTCATGATTATATGAAAGAAAACTTAAAAACTTTTAAACTGAGATGATACTATCTTACATACAAACAACTTGAAGTATTACAAAAATGTCCTAGGAGTGATAGGAATGAATGGGTTTTTAATTTCTCTTTAATTTTGAAAAAAGTATTTGATTTCATGAAAAAGTATGGTTGAAAAAGTCCCACTAAATTCCATTCAAATCACAGCTCTTCAATCACACAGTACTTCTCCACTGTTTATACAGTGCAAACACACAATGTTAACGAGATTACACTGAAGTAAACACATTCTCTAGATGCTGCTGTATAAAGTGAAATGGATTGCTTTTCATGAGATTCTTGCACTATTAAGAACATAAATATGTACTCCTGTCCAAAAAGAGGTATATTTTGTAGTAGATAGCAAAACCATTTAGTCATACCACCTAAAGCAACTGAGATTTAAATATTCTAGCTTTCAGACTATAGTCAAAAAAAAAAAAAATCACAGAAGCGCTAATTTTAACTTGAGAGCAACTGTTAGGCTATATTTACAAAATTCTGTATAGGCCTAATGGTATTTCTTCAAAGAGACTGCTCCATTATTTGAGAACAAAGAATGGGGACAGTAAGTCAGTTTCCATAAGGTTCTTACCTGTATAATGCATCATCAATCTCTACAGATTCTGTTGACATGATGGGTAAATTTTTATTTGTACTGAAAAAATAAAACACAATTTATAAGAGCAAGTATGGTTATTCGATATTTACATCCTGTAATGTAACATTCAATTATACATGGGATCAGATTCACCAGTTACTAAGGGAGGTTTTACAAACCAGATACATGTTATACTATCCACCACTTTTCTAGGATTTTAAAAATAGGTCAAAATTAAATTCACTAATTGCCTACGCTTTCTGTGTGTACTGCAAAATTACAGCCCATGGTTATTTTCTCAGGTGTTGTTTTATCATTGCTACATATATTCTGATGAATCTATATTTTAACAATTTTGTTGGCGTGCCCCATAAACTTCTAATATACAGTATTCCTAGATAATCTTATTTGGTCCTTGGAATTTACCAATATACTGATAATATCTAAACTTATTACTCCATGTTTGATCTCTCCTGTAACCTCCAGCTTTTACACATCTGCCAAAGCAGTATCTATATTCTGTTGTTCAGTTAGTATCACAAATATAACAAGCCCAAAACAGAATTCAATCCCCCCTGCTTAATCTACTCTTCCCCAGTCTCTCCCAATTCAGTTTTTGGTACTACCATGTACTTGCTCAGGCCCAAATATCTAGGGATCTTAACTTTTTCCTTCATTTTCTCCATCTCTGAGTCCTGTTAGCTCTTCAAAAGAGATCTTAAATCTGATCACTTCTTATTATTTCAATCAGCATAATCTAAGGCCAAACCATCATCATATTTCACCTGCTGTATTTTCTTCAAATCACTTATCATTAACTGTGTATTAACTGTCTGCTTTCCCCTATAGAATGTATGATCCGTTAAGAATTCACTACTGTAAAAAAAAATTCACTACTGTATTCCATATACCTAAAACAGTACCTCGCATTTAATAATAACACTGTGCTCATATTGTTTTAATGCTTTAGATGTTATAACTCAGTTAACCCTTACAATAACTTTATGAAATAGGCACTATTACCATCTCCACTGAATAAAGGGGGGGAAAAACGAGGGTGACAAACGTTAACTTAAATAACCTGCTGAAAGTTAGGGCAGGTAAATGGCAGAGTCAGAATCTGAACCTCAGCAGTCTAGCTGTTGACCAACACTCAATACTGCCTACTGCCTCTCATAGTAGGAATATCAAAAACACTCAAAAAATATGTTCAATGAGTTTTAAAAATTAAAAAGTTAAACATACTAGTATGACAAGACATACTTATAATGATATATATCATTTACCGCAGCCCATGCCAATATCTTCACAGCATGGCGTAGAAAGAAAAATGTTAATAGGATAAACACTGGGAAACAGAGATGGTTCCCTGGCACAGGGAATCAGCCTGAGGCATTTGGGCCTGAGCCACCATGACAGCTAAAATCAATATCATCTTAATAAAAGTGTAATATTGTGTTTCCCCAAAAATAAGACCTAGCCAGACCATCAGCTCTAATGTGTCTTTTGGAGCAAAAATTAATATAAGATCCGGTCTTATTTTAATGTGATATATTAATTTAATATATTAGACCAGGTCTAATCTAATATAATACCGGGTCTTATATAAGATAATATAATACCAGGTCTTATGTTAATTTTTGCTCCAAAGGATGCATTTGAGCTGATGGTCTGGCTAGGTCTTATTTTCGGGGAAACACGGTTATCTATTCCAGGTTCTGGGAAACTCTAATTATCAATTACAGGATTCTAGAAACAATGTGATAGAAAGAAATTCAGTTTTAGAATCCAGTTTTCTAGGCCTGGTATTGATATACAAGCCAAAGGATTTGTAAATATAGTTAATCAAAATGTTATCATTTATCTTACCAAACACTGAATGGTAGCATCAAATGATACCTGCTTCTAGCTAATTAAATGGGTAACTATTAAAAATATTCCTGATTGTAATCATGAAATCAAACCAGAAAATAGCTGTGTTTGTCAGTTATCTAATAAAAACACACGCATACACTATAATACCCTGTTTTGGCATTGTAACAAAATATGAAAATAAAAAAATTACGTCTCACACAATTTTCTTATCCCTAGTACTTTCACTTGCTGTCTTCCTTGCATGGAGGGCAATAGCCTAGTGGGTAAAGCTCTTAAGTAAAAATGAGAAGAGTTACATTCTAATCAGCTATATCACTTAAAATGTCTGTCACGAGTCTACTTTTCAGAAAGTTCTGCCTTACTGGAATGTTTCAAAAATCATTTTTTATAATAAGGTCTATATGTTAATCAAAAACGCTTTACATAAGGGGAGTCGCTGTACTGCATAATATTCCCCAAGTGAATCTGGCAGTGTTGACAACAGCAGGCAATATCATGGTACAAAAATCATCCCTTTCAATCTGAAGCTGGTGAAAAAGTTACAGGTTTATGAAAGTCTTACTTTAGCTCAACATCACATACCCATCACCTTTAGCATATTGTATTCTGGTAATGGGCAGGATGCAACATCTCCTTTATTAATTATGAGGTGATTGAAACAAGAACTATACGAACATCCCACCCACTCCATAATTTTGCAGCAGTGGAAAAGACGTTTAGAACCTCAACCCCAACTGGGAAATAAAAATGAGTAACTCGTGTTTCTTTTCCCTGATTTTTTTTTTTAACTGTGGTCAACAGAGGACCTCAGGGTGTTCTGACAGCCACTGATTTCATTATTACCAACTTCTCTCTGATAATAGTTTTCAAAGGAGAAACTCCATGGAGGATCACGCACAGAACTTTTAGCTTTCATTTTACCAAAAGGAGGGAAGAAGGTGTTAGGCAACCAGGTCTGGGAAAGCTCACATCAAACGACCCGGGCCAGAACTCTCGGCTGGAGCCCTCCCCCCGGCACCCTTCCCGTCCGGTAACTAGGAGGAAGGAGGATGGCAGACCCCGACCGCAACTGAGAAAGCGCTGAAACCGATGAGAAGTGGACTTTTTCCTCAGAGACGCCGGGAGCCGCAGAGGTCGGAGCGCAGGCCGCCACACCCACCCCGCGCGCTCCCCTCGCCTCCCCGGGCCGGCTCTGCCTGGCCCCGCGGCCTCACGAGAGCTCTCTCCCCACCCGACGGGGAGAGAAACAGAAAGCTGGCGTCCGGGTCCCCGCCATCCCTCGTTTCTTCGCTCCCACACGCGTCCTCTCACCTGCCGGCTCCCCATGAAGAGCAGGATGCCTCTTCCGGCTGAGGTGCGACCACCGGTTCGGATCTCTCCATGGTCCAGTGAAGTCGCCGCCTCCGGGTACAGGGAAGGGGGCGGGACCGCGGGGGTCAAGGGGCGGGCAGTGACATCACCGGAGGGGGCGGGCCTGGGGAGCGCGCAGGCTGGCCGCGCCTTCCCATCAACCCCCGGGACGTCGTGATTTCCGGTTTGGGTGTGGTCTCGGAGGGGGCTTTGCAGCAGGTGGCTGCAGTGACCGGCGCTGGTGTGACCCGGATCCGCAAGTGAAATCAAAACAGTAAAGTTATGCGTGGTCACCTCTGGCTCATCGGCCAAGCACAGAGCATTCTAGTGGCCAACGAAATGGTGGGGCTGCGTAGCAAAATTCTTGTATTTTGTAGCGAGAAGAGGAAACCTCTTCATTTCGTAAATAAATAACGAAGATTAGTAATAGGCAACTCCAGGTTTCCATCTGAAATTTCATTTTAAGACGTTGTACGTTTAACAGATAATTTTGGGCGTATACTACATGTCAGGCACTGTCACAGGTTTAAAAGAATCGTGATATTGAGAGCTATAAATGACATGTCATCAGTGTGCCCCTTCACTTTTTGGGTGGAGGAAAGGAACTTCTAGTCAGTGTAAGTGACTTGGTCAAGGTCAAAGAGCTGGTCACAGAGCTATTCACTGTCAGGTTAAGTACCAGAACACATGTCTAGGAACTTCTCATCTAATTCTTTTTCCATTGACTCCCCTTCACCTTTCTTAGAAAACAAAAGTTAGCGGGACACTATTATATTAGGATTTGTCTTTCATTCTAAATAACTATATTTGAAGAAACAGGTGTAGGATTAAAAAATTAGCATATGCTTTGACTTTGTATATATTATATATCTTTTGCAATGCATGATATTTTTACTTAATTAGAACTTCTTCCTCTAGTGTGCAGAGAGGGTCCAGGCAAAGCTGCATTATCCTTTGTGCCTTTCCATTCTCTTTTCAAAATTATACATCTCCAAATACCTGGAAACTTAATGCTGTTCACCTGTGGCATCTTTCAGATTTCTCAATCCAGTTGTGTACCTTTTCTACATAACCACTAGAATGACCTTGGTCTATGTCCCATTCTTTCAAGGTTCTGCTCTAGCACTAACTGTATCCCTGTCTTTACTCTTTATTCTAAAGTTAATAAATATAAATATCTTTGTCCCACCCCACAGATAATGCCAATTTCTGTATTTCCTTCCAATTCCCCCCTCATTTCTTTCCTTCCTAAATATTGAATACCTATTAAACGTTAGGAGCTAATGATTAGACAATAATCAGGCGATAGACATACAGTGATCCCTGATTTTGTCAGTCTCACTATGGGAAGCCAAAAAATGTAAAATGAATGAAATTATAATTTCAGAAAGTAAATATAATGAAATTGAAAAAGGGCAAGGAGATAGAAAGTGACTTGGGGATGAGGCGGAAGACAATTTTTGATAGTCAGACAGGTTCTTTGAGGAAGTGACATTCGAGCCAAAACCTAAATGGTGTGAGCCCTGCTAGATATTCTAGCAGAAGAGTATTCTAGACAGATGGAAATGCAAATGTAAACTTCTTTTATTTTCTTTTTTAGCATCCACCATGTTTCCCAGAAAATTAGACCTCGCTGGACCATCAGCTCTAATGCATCTTTTGGAGCAGAAATTAATATAAGACCTGGTCTTATTTTACTACAAGACCAGGTATAATATAATATAATTAATATAATATCGGGTCTTATGTTAATTTTTGCTCCAAAAGGTGCATTAGAGCCGATGGTCTGGCTAGGTTTTACTTTCGGAGAAACACGGTATCACCTTCTGGTGTATATTTATTTGTTTATTTGTATATTGCCACTCTACCTTTAAAAGAGACTGGGCTTTCCTGGAAGGGGAATTTGATGTGAGAGAGATTTTCCCTTGCTGGCTTTGAAGAGGGAAGGGAATGCATGGAAACAAATGAGAATGGCTTCTAGGAGCTGAGAGTCGCCCCTAGCTAGCAGTCAAAAAGGAAATGGAGATCTTGGCCTACAGCTGCAAGGAACTAAATTTGGTCAACAACCTCTGTGAGCTTGGAAGAAGAACCCAAGCTCCAGATCAGAACACAATTGGCTGATACATCGATTTCAACCTTGTGAGGCTCTGGGCAGAGAACCCAGCTATGCTGTGCCCCAATTCTGACCTGCAAAACTGTGAACTAATAAATTTATGTGGTTTTAACCCACTATGCTTATGGTAATTTGTTATACACAGTATGATATGAATATACTGCATTTCATCTAAGACCCACATTTCTTCACATTTTAACATCCCTGAAATTAGAATGCATTTTTTTTATTAATACAGAAAACAATAATGTTCTTAAAATTGAGGTCATCTTACATTTGATGAAATATGGTGTGAATAATTTCAAACATACAATATAACAAATACCTGGATTTAACAGATTTTAATGTTTTATCACATTTGTAAAATGGAAAAGAAAATTGGAATATCACCAGACTTTGACAGTGAAACTTTTTTGACAGAAGAGAATGGAATAACATTTAGAATACTCAAGGAAAAAAGTGTGGGCCAAGGAATTTGTATCTAGCAAATCAACTCTCATGTACAAAGGGTATAAACTATTATCAATGCTTGATATGATACCAACATTTGATGAGACTATTGTTCCCATGAACCCTTCCTAAAGAATTATTAGAGAATGATCATCAGAAAACTAAAATGATTAGAGAAGCATCAGCCTAAGGATTCTTTACAGAAGATTTCTTTACGGAAAATATCAATCTGTTGTGTTTACTAGCTTTTGTGTTCCCTTTAGTTTATTTCTGTGACTAATTTTCCTGTTTCTGTCACCTCATTTCTGAGTTTTTCTGATTTCTCCCAGCTTTATTGCAATATAATTGACAAATAAAACTAAGATATTTAACGTGTACAATGTGATGATTTGATATAGGTATACACTGTGAAAGGATCCCCCATTGAGTTGATTGAGATTTTCTAATTCCGAATCACGTTCTTTCATACCGTGTATCATTTTCTTAATCTCATTTAGCTAGTTTCAAAATATTAACTTACAGTTTTGATATATTTTTGTGGCACATCTTTCAGGCATACTTTCATTATCTGTAATGATGATGTTATGTTCCTTACTCTCTTTTTTCCTATAATAACTGTATAGGACAAAAACCTGATACTTTTTGGTTGCTCATTTTTATGTGACATTAATGTTCCTGAACTTTTAATGTGAGACAGTCTTCCTAGTCCAATAAGCCTAGGTCCATCAAGAACAAAACTGTATCCCAAGAAAGTCAGGTTTCTATCCATTGCAAGGAGGTACTCCAACATTCCAGAAGAACCATGAACTGCCTCACTAAATGTTTAGGAGAACTTAAAATGAAGTTTTAAAATGTTTTAATAGGCTCAAAAGGAAGCAAGGCTGTATGTAAAGGGTCTACGTTAGGTCTGGACTGCAACATGGACCCAGGATGCTTTTTTTCTTGAAAACTAAAAGGTTAAAATAGATGTTTCCACAAACACTTTTCTGAAGTTCTGCCCCTGGATTGGAAGTAGAGGCTATTTCTTTGCATCATAATTATTTAGATCTTCTAGCCAAGAGTGGGATATTTCAATTTTTTAAATGGTTTTTATTAAAATATAGGTAGCATACAATATTATATTAGTTTCAGGTGTATGTCATAGTTATTCAACAGTACCCACCTGGCACTATACATAGTTATTAACATATTATTGGTTATATTCCCTCTGCTAAAGAAGTGATCACCACGATAAGTCCAGCAACAATCTGACACTGTACCACACTATCACAATATTACTGACTGTATTTCCTATATTGTATATTACATCCTCAGGACATACTTGTTTTATACCTGGAACTTTGAACCTCTTATTCTCCATTAGCTTTTCTCCCCTTTTAGAATTTTTCAATTATAGTTGACATTCATTATTATTTTATATTAACTTCAGGTGTGCAGCATAGTGGTTAGACATTTATATAATTGAAGAAGTGATCGCCTTAACTAGTACCTCCCCTGGCACTATACATAGTTATTACCACGTTATTGATTATATTACCTATGCTGTGCATCCCCATGAGTATTTTATAACTACCAATTTGTATTTCTTAATCCCTTCACCTTTTTCACCCTGCTCCCAACCTCCCTACCATCTATCATTCCAACAAATCTAGTACCCATCTGACACCATACATAGTTATTACAGTATTATTTACTATACTCCCTATGCTATATCCTACACCCCCATGACAGCTGTGTAAGAACCAATTTGTACTTCTTAATCCCTTCCCCTTTTTTACCCACCCCCAAACCCCCTCCCTTCTGGCAACCATAAAAATATTCTCCGTATCTATGAATTTGTTTCTGTTTCATTTATTTTGTTCTTTAGATTCCATTTATAAGTGAAAATATATAACATTTGTCTTTCGCTGTCTAACTACACTCAGACAATACCCTCTAGGTTCATCCATGTTGTCACAGATGGCAAGATTTCATTCTTTTTTTACAGCTGAGTAATAATCCATTGTACATGTGTACCACCTCTACATTCATTCAGGGACACCCAGGTTGCCTTCATATCTTGGCTACTGTAAATAATGCCAAAATAAACATGGATGAACACCTCCCCTTGAAGTCACAATTTGGGTTTCTTTGGATAAACACCCAGAAGTGGGATTACTGAGTCCTTCTTTGTCTTTTGTTGTAGCCTGTGTTGTAAAGTCTTTTTTTTTCTTTTTTATAAGTATTGCTACCCCAGCTTTTTTTATTTTTATTTTTATTTTCATTAAATATCTTTTCTATCCCTTTACTTTCAGTCTGTGTGTGTCTTTTGATCTAAAGTAAGTTTCTGTAGTCAGCGTCTGTAAGGGTCTTGTTCTCTTATCCACACAACCCCCCATCTTTTAATTGGAGCATTTAATTTATTTACATTGAAAGTAATTGTTAATAGGTATGTAGTTATTGCAATTTTGTTTTATTTATTATTATTATTATTTTTGTCTTAAAAATGTCCCTCTAAGTTTCCTTGTAATACTGGTTTACTGGTGATGAACGCCTTTAGATTTTTCTTGTCTGGGAAGCTCTTTATCCTTCAATTCTAAATGATAGCTTTGTTGGGTTGAATAATCTTGGTTGTAGGTCCTTGCTTTTCATCACTTTGAATATTTCCTGCCAATCTCTTCTGGCCTGCAAAGTTTCTGTTGAGAAAACAGCTGATAGACTTATGGGAGCTCCTTTGTAGGTAACTAACTGCTTTTCTCTGGCTACTTTTAAGATTCTCTTTTTGTCTTTAACCTTCGGCATTTTACTCCTGATGTGTCTTGGTGTGGACCTCTTTGGGTTTATCTTGTTTGGGATTTTCTGCACTTCCTGGGCTTGGATGGTAGGGAGGTATATCTATTTCCTTTGCCAGATTAGGGAAGTTTTCCATCATTATTTCTTCAAATAGGTTTTCAATTCCTTGCTCTCTCTCTTCTCCTTCTGGTACCCTATGATGCAAATGTTCATGTGCTTGATGTTGTCCCAGAGGTTCCTTAAACTATCCTCATTTTTTTGGAGTCTTTATTTTTATTTATTTATTTGTTTATTTATTTGGTGTTCTGATTGGGTGTGTTCTGCTACCTTGTCTTCTAAACCGCTGATTTGATCCTCTGCTTCATCTAATCTACTGCTGATTCCCTGTAATGTATTCTTCATTTTCATCATTGTCTTCTTTATTTCTGACTGGTTCTTTTTAATGTTTTCTATGTCCATTTGTATGTTTCCTATCTCTTTGAAGTTGTCCCTGAGATCATTGAGCATCCTTATAACCAGTGTTTGGAACTCTATTTCTGGTAGATTGCTTGTCTCCTTTTTGTTTAGTTCTTTTTCTGTAGTTTGTTCTGTTCTTTTACTTGGGACATGTTTCTTTGTCTTCCCATTTTGACTGCCTCCCTGTGTTTGTTTTTATGTATTAGGTAAGGCTGCTATGTCTCCCAGTCTTTGTAGAATGGCCTTACGTAACGTGTGCTGTGGAGCTCAGTGGCACAGTCTTCCTGGTCACCTGAGCTGCGTACTCCAGGTGTGTCCTTGTGTGGGTTGTATATGCCCTCCCCTTAGAGTTGGGCCTTGGTTGCTGTTTGCATGTCATTGGTAAGGATTGACCCTGGGGCTCATTGGTTGTGAGGACTTTTTGACCACAGTGGAGGAGTTGTGGTATAGGGGCTAACCCTACAGAATTGGATCTGTCTCAGCAGGGCTCTGGTGCCTGCCCAATCCACCCTTTGGGTGTGTGTCGTGCAGGGGACTCTGCTCGCTGGACCAGTTGTCATGCGGGGCGGCCTGCGGGGTCTCTGGTCCCACTCCCCACACAAGAACGCAGGATATGGCTAGGACAAAAAGGAACACCCACGGAGCCATAAGTAGGGGAGTCACACCACTATACTCTCGCTGGCGGCTGGGTTGGAGAAACAGGAAACAGGAGCCACACAATTCTCAACTCTCACTGCGCCGCTTGCAGGCTCAGCCACCATCTTCTTGATAGCTCCCATTTTCTGCTAGCATAGCCACAGCAGTTATATTAGAGGCCAATAGCTCACTGGTTACAGCTGACGGCCAACTAGCCACAGCTGATGGCCATTTGATCACAGTCAACGGCCATTTACTACCTGAGCCAGCACCTTTCTATGTGAGGCCGAGAGCCTGGAAACTGCCTTTTGGGGCTCTGTCCCCACAGTGTGTCATCCTTGGAGGCGGCTGGGAGATGCACCAGCTCTTTTCAAAGTTGGCTACTCGGCATGCCAGCTCCAGAGCCACCTGGGAGGTGACCTGCTGCAGGACAATTTCAGTTGCAGCCTTTATCCCACCTGGGGTCACTTGTCCCATCAGCCGTAAAAAAATCCAAAAATGTTTGCGGCCTGCATCCTGCTTGGAAGTGTCTCAAGAGGCCAAGCCATGAACCAAGACCTGATGCCGCTAGTTCTGGGCTTAGGGCTGCTGTTAGAGATATGGGACATACTCAAGCCAGATACTGCTTGTCTGGGTTCCACAGACCTTTGAGAAACTGTAGGAAAGTCTTTCAGCATGAGCCAAAGCAGGCGTTTTGTATGAAAAACCCACTGGAAGCGGCTTGGGTAGCAACCTGAAAGTTGGGTAGGGAAGGGTCTCAGAATTACCAGTGCGTGGAGAACAAACGGCGATAGTCAGCTGGATGGAGATTCAGATAACTGGCCACCTGCTTCTGCACGCTGGGAAGGGGGAGGGCTCAACAAAGACACAGTGGCTTTCACCAGCTCTTCCGTTTCTTGAAAAGCTGCCCCTCCAGCTCTTGTTCTGCAGCCAGACAACTCAGTTCCCCACCCCGTATGTCCCTGTCACCTCTCCAGCTGCTGCCCCAGTGCTGGAGTTGTGAGCTAGGATGCCACTGGTGAGTAAGTCTGTGCATGGTCCCTTTAAGAGGAGCGCCTAGACTCCAGCTGCCCTGTGTCTTACTCAGCCACTATCTCTGCTGGTTTCACGACCACAAATTATGGGGTCTTTTCTCCCTGACACTGAAACCCTGGGCTGGGTAGGGGCTGGGCACCCTGGCTCCTCAGGGGGGACCTCTGCAGCTAAGATATCCCCCCTGATTTTTAATGGTCACACACAGGTGTGGGACCAGTCTCTGTCCCTCCTAGTCTCTGCGCCTCCTACCACTCTCCAGGTGGCTACTTCTGCATGTCCTTAGTTGTAGGGCTTCATTCAGTTCTGCAAGATTTCATGCGATTCTCAATGATGGTGATTTTTAGTTTAGTCCTAATTTTGATGTGGCCGTGAGAGAAGGTAAGCACAGTGTTTACTTACTCTGCCCTCTTGAGCAGCATCTCGGATATTTCGATCTTAATAAAGGGATTTCAAAGAGAAAGTTTTTGATAGTCTATGGTTGTAGAGAAAAGCGTTTCCTGTGAGTAAAAAAGCAGTAATGTTACCAGTGTTGTAGTTCTTGGGTTTCGCAAGATAGAAATTGATAGGAAACCCCAGAAAAATTTCCAGATTAATTTTATTAAGTTTATACTCAATCACAAGGGAGGTAGTACATTCTAACTAGGAGACTGGCTTTGCTTGGCTGCTTTTATAAGCTGGGGATGAAGTGGCTTCCACGCGAAGGTGGACTTTTTGAAAGTGGTGGGCTTTTTGAAAAAGGTGGGCTTTCTTTACCGGCAATGTTGCGTGCTGACTATGTTCAGGCCTGCATTGTGGGGGATTTGGCGGACTGCTCATTTTCGCAATCTTGGGAAGGCAGTATAGTCGTTAAGCCTTGATCAACTGCGCATGTGGAACAGTGGTTTCATCTATGCATAACTAAATGCTTAGAAGGGCGAAAATAATCAGCAGCTCTTGCTTTTTTTCTCTTTTTTTTTTGGTGTGTGTGTGTTTGTGTGTGTGTGTGTGTGTGTGTGTGTGTCTCGGGGGTGATGGTATGATGACTTTCTTGTGATCAGCTTATCCACTGTTCCTCCTGTCCATCCAGCATTCCTTTGGCCCTGGGCCCAAGTCCCTATATTTTCTCAGTTATTCTAAGTGTGTGTGCGTGTGTGTGTGTGTGGGGGGGAGTTTTGCCACTTTATAGCATATTCTTGAGAAAAATATTTTTTTGTTAATTACAGCTGATTTTACCTGTGTCTATTGTCTATATCTGATTAATGGCAAAGCAGATTTTTACTTTCTTAGTTCAAACTCATTTTTCCTTTCTCATGCGTTTCATGAAAACTTTTCTAACTTCAGAGAGAGCTCCTTGTTCTATTGCTTTTGTGTAGTGTTTAAAAATATGTTGGCTTGATTTCCTGGCTTCTTTCCCTTCTCCACTTTGATCTGTCAAAGATAAACTGTCTCCTTCCTTCATTTCTGTTGTTCTGGTGCTATACATGTAAACACACACACACACACACACACACACGAGTGCATATATGAGTGCATAGTTACATTCTAAAGGCATAGCACAATTATATTTCAAAATCTTTATTTTGGAATAAATTCAGATTTACAGAAAATCT
The DNA here is from genome assembly GCF_004115265.2 of Rhinolophus ferrumequinum. Lineage (NCBI taxonomy): Eukaryota > Metazoa > Chordata > Mammalia > Chiroptera > Rhinolophidae > Rhinolophus > Rhinolophus ferrumequinum. The sequence goes on from NC_046288.1 coordinate 26,823,334, forward strand.
GAAAAGATAAGACAGAATTTCTTTATACTCTTCACTCAGCTTCCCATAATGATAACATCTTACATAACATGCTACATTTGTCAAAATAGAAGTTAATAATAATATTGGTACAATACTATTAACCACACACATTATTCAGATTTCACCAGTTTCCCTACTAATATCCATTTTTTTTCTTTTCTGGTTTCAATCCAGGATAACACAATGCATTTAAAACTGCCCTATTTTTATTATTATATAGGTGTACATTGTAATGAATATCTTCCTGAAAATTTAAGTGCATATTGGATTTCTGTAAATCAAACAGTTTGCATCACAAATTAGAAAGATTGCCCACAACATCTATACTGTGTTTTATAATTATAGAGCATATTTACATGCATTTTTTTACTTCATACTCCTAAGTTATTGAATATTAGCACACATACTTAACAGTCATCTAAATATACAACCCCATTGTTTTAAAGAGGATGACTCAAAGAGGTTAAATGTCTTGGATAAATTCACATCATTGTAGGTGCAGAGACAGGACAAGGGTCCAGTTTTCTTTCTCATTGAGGATTTTTCTAGTATATCATGCCCAGATCCCAACAATTGAAACAACTGTTTCATGATTGTCAAAAAGAATAGGAAGTACTGAATTCTGAGGTCTGGCCTTCAAGAACTTAGTTGGAAAGCAGTTGACTTACTCAGTGTTGAGATGGGCTCCTTTGACCCAAAGGTATTGCAGTAACAGTTGAATTGCCTTAAAGCAAGCTAACTATTTAGAAGAACCCAAAGAAAATTCCTTTGTGAAGTAAATAAACCTTTTCAAAATGTGAATACAGTAGCCCCTTCCCCACCTGTGATTTTGCTTTCTGTTGTTTCAGTGGTCAATGGTGATCTGAAAACATTAAATGGAAAATTCCAGAAATAAACAATTCGTATGTTTTAAATTGTGCATCATTCTGAGTAGCATGATGAAATCTAGCACTGTCCTGCTCTGTCCCTCCCTGGATGTGAATCATCCCTTTTCCAGCACATCCACGCTGTACATGCTACCCAACAGATCAGTTGTCCCAGTAGTGCAGTGCTTGTGTTCAAATAATCTTTTACTTAATAGTGACCCTAAAATACAAGAGCAGCTTAAACTTTATTATATTAATAGGTATGTATGTATAGGAAAAAACATAGTATATACATGGTTCAGTACTTGTCGTGGTTTCAAGCATCATGGGAGTCCTGTACCGTATCTTCTGTGGATAAGGGGGATTACTGTAATATCCTGTTAAGTGGACTATGAATTAGAATACGCGCATGCTACATTTTCCTGACATATTTAAAAAAATTACCTATAGAGCAATAAGAAGACAAAGTATCATCGATTAACAATTGAAATATAATTTCCAAGACACTTTATTGTTTGATTTAACTACTTAAGCAACAGTGAGAAAAGATAAAATATAATAAATTATGCTCCCAAGTTTAACCTTCTGCTAATAATGATAGAAAACAGATGACAAAACTGAAAATCCCTAAGTGGGGCATCCAGTCCTCATGGCTTTCTAGAACATATACTGTAAATTCATCAGGATGTGCCCCAATCGAGGGTAAAGGCGCCTCAGTCCCCTTATGAAAGAGCACATTCAGAGCCCTATTCCAGAGATCCCAGTTCTGCCACAGTCACTGTTCACCATCAAACTCAGTTGCCATTTAAACTACGCTGTTGCATTTTAGATCTTTCTTCTTGGCTGAAACAATGTTCAGATCATCTACCTTCTCATCTTTGGCTTGTTTCCTTGTCTTTGTTTGGTTTGACAGCCAGATCTCCTAGCCCAGGGAGCATTAAACTTTAGCACTCACCAGAATCACCTGGCATATCTGTTAAAGCACAGAATGTTGAACTACAATGTCCGTGTTTAGTTTTCCCAGCAAAGGTAACTGGGATATATGTTCAGAGTGAAGTAGATATGGCTATAGAGAAAAGTTGGTGTGGGGACAGAGTCCCAGCGAGTAGTTTCCAGGCTCTCGGCCTCACATGGAAAGGTACTGGCTCAGTTATTAGATGGCCATCAGCTGTAATCAGATGGCCATCTGCTGTGGTTAGGTGGCCATCAGCTGTTACCGGTTAGCCATTAGCCACTCATATAACTGCTGTGGCTATGCTGGCAGTGGGGCTAGCAACTGGGGTGGGTTGGTTGGTGAGAAGTGTGGATTGCAGCTAGCAAGGGGGGGTTGGTTGGCAGGAAGCAGATGGTGGATGGAGAATCATGTGGATCCTGCTTCCTGTATCTCCATCCCAGCCGCCAGCGAGAATATAGTGGTATGAACCCCTTATCTATGGCTCTGTTTTTGTTCCTTTTTGGCCTCACCGTATTCTGCATTCTTGTGTGGGGAGCGGGACCAGAGTCCCTGCATGACACCCTGCACGACACATGGCACAGCGAGCCGGGTATGGTGCTGGCCAGAGCTCTCCAGAGGGCAGTGGAGCAGTTTGTACATATGAATGCTCAGGCTCGGGAGGCCCGTGAGGAGGAGTGCCAGGAGCAGGAGGCATGATCTGTTGGGAGAAACGTAGCCCCTCAGTGAATTACTGGTCCTCTCAAGCCTCCGGATGGCACACCACCTACTGGCCATAGCAGGCGTCACCTGCTTTTTGGTGGTCCGCTGCTGCTATGGACTCCTGGAGTTGTGGACATCTTGCACCGAGGCCACCACTCACTCGGATACCTGGCGCAGCGAACAGGATTCCGGCCAGGTAGGAATGGTGTCTGACTCTGGGCAGGAGGACATGTGGCCTCTACACAGTGTGTGGTACCCGGTGACCATTTTTCTCAGGAGCTGGACCTCTGTGGGGGGGTGGGAAGACGCGATGGTTCTCCAGCCAGCATAAGCTGGAGAAAGCGAAGGTCGTTGCGGCCATGTGGGCTGGGAAGTCCTTGCTGAGGCAGCCCAGATGCGGGACTTGTAGTCCCAGGAGGAAATGCTTGCTGAGTCCTAAGATGTGGGTGAGGTCAAGGTCATCCCTCACCCCCAGGTTGGGGAGGACTTGGAGCTCTTGCCCTGCGGAGAGGGCACATATTGTGAGGCCAATGCACAGCCCTGGCGAATGGTTGTGGACTATAGAGAATTGAATAAAGTGATGCCACTTGTGCACGCTGCAGTGCCTTCCATCCCTGATTTAATGGATCACTTGGCTGTTTGCATGGGAACATATCACCATGTAGTGGAACTGCTGGATGTTTGCTTCCTGTGTCTTGCCTGCCGCCAGTGAGACTGGTGCAGGAAGACCCCTTTTGGGGTGCAGGTGGATGTTTGCTTCCTGTATCTCGACTGGCCTCCGGGAGAATATATAAGCACCTTAACTGTGAGTCCCTATTGTTCCAGCAGGATAACCCTGAGAGCCCTGGCTGTGCCCAGGAGGTCTGGCGGTGTCCAGAAACACTGGCTGTGACCAGAAAGACTGGCGGTAGCCTGAGAAACCGTGGCTGTGCCCAGAAAGTAGGTGGACATCGAGGGAGAACCCCTTGGACATTACTTGAATTGGACTGAAACTTTTTCTCGTGAACTGGGTTCCTGACACAGGGCCCCTTGCAGAAGACGCTTGTCACATAGATTGTGAGGTGAGACCCTGGAGGAGTGGAGTGTGGGGACAGAGTCCTAGAGAGCAGTTTCCAGGCTCTCGGCCTCGCGTGGAAAGGTGCTGGCTCGGTTATTAGATGGCCATCAGCTGTAATCAGATGGCCATCCACTGTGGCTGGGTGGTCATCAGCTGTTACCGGTTAGCCATTAGCCACTAATATAACTGCCGTGGCTATGCTGGCAGTGGGGTTAGCAAGTGGGTGGCGGATTGCAGCTAGCAAGGGGGGTTGTTTGGCTGAGGGATGGTGGATGGTGGATCATGTAGATCTTGCTTCCTGTGTCTCCAACCTAGCTGCCGGCAAGAATATAGTGGCATGAACCCCCTATCTATGGCTCTGTTGTTGTTCCTTTTTGTCTTCACCATATCCTGCATTCTTGTGCGGGGAGCCGGACTAGAGTCCCTGCATAACAATTGGTATGGAATACTGTCATATAGATATTCATGGCACCATAAAATCTGACTCAGCATATACTCTGGTTGATAATATGGTTAAGGTTATTGTGTACTGGGTGCTTGATATCACGGTTTCTACACAAATATTACAGATGACCCCATTATCTAACATAACAGCACAATTGGAGTGCTGCGGAGAAGATGGAATTGAAGACCTTAGCTACACCTAAGGAAAACTAAGAAGCCAGGTAAATGGAGAACTCTGTTCCTATAACAATTCTCAGTGGAAAGGCAAAATAGAAACTGGTTTTACAACCAACCAACAGCCTGAAGACCTGTACTTAAGTCAGCTAGCTTCTGAATCCTGTTTAACACTAGGTGAGTGATTTCCTTTTCAATGGTGTAGTGCCTAGAGGCACAGGTATTTTTAACACCTTTTTTTGCCAGTGATGGCATCCTAGGGTGAACTTCATCACTTACAATTGGTTCTAGCTCTACAAACATTCTTGTGGGGACATATTTGACAATACCAATCTCACTAAAGAAGGTGTTGAAGGAGTCATCTCTCACAATGCTCTCATCACTTGGCTTTGGGTGGGAGGCTGGATTTTATATTCCAGGCAGTGAGCTACTAGCAGGTATTTTTAATCTGTGCAGTAGCATCACCAGTGTGGTTAGGGAGGCTTTAACGCAAGATGGTAGGGATAGGAAGCAAAGGTGTGGGAATAGATACTGAGTCCAGGTCATCATCTCCAATAAGGTAGAAATAGGGTATCTGTTTTTATTATAATAATCAGTGAAATAACAATTGTAGAATGCAACTCAAAAGTCTGTCTATAGATTATTATCAACTAAAGACAATACTAAATAATAATAATAACAAATTGCTTACATGACTCTTCAGCCCTCTGCTGGTGAGATTTTTGTTTATTTTTTTAAAAATTAAATCTATTGGTGTGACAATGGTTAGTAAAATTACATAGGTTTAAAGTATACAATTCTATAATACATCATCTATATATCCCATTGTGTGCTTACCACCCAGAGTCAGTTCTCTTTCCAAGTCTTAGGGAATTCATGATACATTTGCCCGCTACCACGTTTCATGGATAGATGTGGTGAGTGCTTCAAAGAGGGAAATACCCCCATCACTTTTAATACTGCCACTAGAAAGGAAAAATGGTCATTGATGACATCTAATCACAACTTCTCTTTAATATTTCTAGTTGCTGGAAGACAATTTAATAGACATTGTACCCCCCTTTTTTCTTATGAATAGATCTCCCTTCTTTCTTGCTAATAGCATCTCAATTTTGTTCAGATATAGGGCTGCCATGAGCTTCATGGGAAGCTGGATTTCTCCCTAACCATAGATACTGAATTATCAGTGGTCTGAAATAGTTATAATCCCAGTCTCCTTGCAGTGTACTGGTTTAGGCACTGGTATGTTAGAAAATTCTGGATAATAAAAGTGAGAGGTAGTCTTATAGGTAGGTTACTAAAGAATGTTCTTCCATTTTCTTATTTTGTTTCCCATTCTTGTAGTTTAAAGCATCCTAACTGATAAAGGTAATACTTTTCTCCATTACCTAATAGAAACATTAAGACAGCAAACTTTTATTATTTATGCATACAGAGAGATATCATACAGAATTTTACAGGGCTTTACATATTTCATTTATCTTAGTACATGTATGTAAATATATATACAAAATTATAAATACTCAAAATAAAAATGTATATTACACACACACACACACACACACACACACACATCGATTCCCTAAACTGCAGTGTAGGTTTGCTATTATGATACTATATTAATTCCATCTTTTCCCAGAAGGAAAAACATTACATTTGTAGTGTCTCAAAGCCTCAGCCTGAAGCCAAGATTGATTATTCAAAGTACCTCTAGAACACCTAAGTAAGAAATTTAGATTTTGTTTTAAGTGTGGTGGAGAGTCATTATGGATTCAGCAAGGGAGTGACATTTTAGTTATATTTTAAAAAGAGCATTCTGGTTGCTTGGTGGAGAACAGGAGAGCAAGAAAAATTTACTAAGATGTTTGTGGCTCTAATCAGGTTGAAAGAGGTGAAGATGGATTATACTAGGTGAATGACAATGGAGGTAGAGAAAAGAGGACAAATTTGGAAAATATTTTTCAGATTAAATCAACGGTATTTGTTGATGGATTGGATGTATGACATTGGGGAGACATATTAAGGATGAATCTTGGGTTTTGGCTTGAACAAACTGCACTCAGAAAGAGAATTATACAAGAGTGTGACTTGTTGGGAATCATTTTAGGGTGCACGTGCTAAAGATTGGAAGAGTTTCCATAGACTAGGTTCTGTACATTTTATACCTTACTTTCCCTCCACTGCCCACATAGTTCTGATGCCATCTGTCTAGACACAACCATATCATGATATGACCAAGGCCCTATACTTTCCTGTCTAAGCCAATATGGGGGAGGGGTATAGCAATATTTTATCTAGATCTATGTCTAGAACCTTACTGTGAGGGTTATAAGTGACTTAACTATTCATGAAAGTGACCAAGAACCACATAGTATCCCTCTAGATTCAATATAAATATATTCGTAATTCAATAGTTCCTTGTGTGGATCACAAAGATATTTATGGCCATTCCAACACCACTTCATCTGAGGGGAGAAGTATGACAGAGAGGAAGTAAAAGTAGAAAGAGATAGTCTTAACTAATTGTAATATTTTACTTTTGTGAATTTTATAAAAGCATATGACCATGTAAAGACTTTTTTTCCAGGCCCTCAGTAGCGGGCAGAGTAAGTGGAGAAGCTTTGAAGTTAAGTTTCCTTAGCTTCATGGGAAATCTGCTTCAGGTTGCCACGTATTTAATTATTAGTTTACTGGACAATTATTCTCTGGATCTGAAGTGATAGCCAGAATGTTAAAAAGTTATGCATATTTCTTACCCAGTGGATTAATTATAAAAACAGACAAACAAACCAAAAACAAAGACCAAGGGTTTCCAAAAAAAGTCAATAATTGAACTACCCTCTATGCATTGAATGAATATTCCAACTACTAGAGTTTAAAATGTTTGAATTTAGATTGTGGAAAACAATAAAATCTGTTCTTTCCCTTTAGGGCTGCATTTACTGTGCAATTACTATGTTCCAAGAAGTATATTTAGTCTTTATGCTTTGTATTTAAATTATGTACAACTTAAACTTTGTGCTATACATAGTTCCAATTTATTTTGAGAAATTAATTGATGATTGTGGCAAGTACTGCTGTCTTCTAAGTCCCAAAACATTCCCCTTCAGCCCTCTCTCTCTCTCTCTCTCTCTCACTCATACACGCGCATACACACACACACACACACACACACACACACACAGTGAGAAAAAAACAACTATAGTTTTTTTCAGTTACAGTAGTACCTCAGTTTTTGAACTCTCCATTGACGAACATTTCGGTTTATGAATGCTGTAAATTTTGTGGATCTATAGTATCATTAGATAGTAAAATTCATGATAAATTTGCAGTTGTAGGGGTTGATTTTAAAGGTCTGGAATGGATTAATCCATTTTGCATTACTTTCTATGGGGAAACCGCGCCTCGGTTTTTGAACGTTTCAGAACTCGAACGGTCTTCCGGAATGGATTACATTAAAAAACCAAGGTACCACTGTATTATATCAGGTGGCTAAATGTTTAGAGAAATTGTACATTGCCTCCACAAGATAAATCATACCTTTACAGTATTTGAGGTAACCCCCTTCTCCTTTGCTAGTTATTAGTTTAGGAGTGGTCATGTGTTCAGGAATGATCATGTGTTCTAGCCAATTGAAGAGGAAATGCTGAAATTATGGGAAAAAGAGGTGCACCAGGGGAAGCCACCCTTTCTTTCTGCTTTTGAGACTACCAATCGGTGACAGCTAATTTCTAATCACTACAATAAAACCTAGCAGAAGCAGAGAAAATAACTCAAAGTTCTTTATTAACAAACTCTACATGCTTACTTCTGTACTTCCTGTAACATGAAATGAAAAAATGCCACTTCTAGTCTGACATTTCTTTTGCAGCAGAAACCATTCTAATAGAAACAATGATGCATAAAATAAGTCATACAAACACCAACACATATAACATTTATTATATTTTTTCCTTATTACAAAAGAAATATTATGTTGATTTTGGAATTTGGAATTACAGGAATTCACAAGAAAGAAAATTTTAAAAATTATCACTGAGAGATAACTATATTAACACATTTTACATATATTCTATTGTTCCTATGCATGCACTTTATATATTATATAACTTTTAAAATTAGACTAATTGTTTTAAACTTGATTTTTAAAAGTTAATAACTATAATAATTAAATTGAACATTTAAATTAATTGATCTGAATTAGTGATTAAACTGAACCTTATTTAGTTTTCTATAGACTTAATTTATAGTAATTAGACAAGCTCAATTAATTGGTTCAATATTGGAAACTAGGCTAAATGTAAGATGGATGAACTTCTAAATATATTTTAATTGCCCACAAATATCTCTTTGTGATGACCAAATAAATTCTGAGACCAGGTCACTTTAAGGAAATTCCTAACTTACTTACACTGATTTATGCTGCCTAAAAGATAGTGTTTGTGGTACTTCCCTCCCCCACAGTATTTTTTCCCCAGCTATTATATGTGTTTCTTAGGCCAAAATTGAATTAGTGCAATCTTTCTTCAACTGATTGTCATTAGTTCATGAAATTTCTTTACTAAATTGAGTAGCAAGAGTAAATAGAATTTTAAACAAGTTTTATATGTTAAATGATAGAAATCTTAATTTTATTATATATTGGATTCACTCTGCAGAATATATCCTTTTTTACAAGGAATCATCTTTTATTATGATCAGAAATAGAGTAAATGACTGGAATATCAAATATTAAATACTCTGTGTTGAGTGGTGTATATTTTTAATTTAAAAGCCACATTTACCACTTGGGCTATGAATTTTAGTTTAATTATATCCATATGCATATTATAATTTATGGACCACAATATTCATATTATATACTTATGTTTGCAAAATTTTTCATTACATATTGAGCCTTAAGAGAGTTTCTAAGTTTGAAAATGGTAAGTAATTAAATGGAAACAGAAGTTTCAATATTAACATTATTATGCATGTATATAAACAAGTGAATACATTCTTATACATTTTTATTGTAATGAATTTCCTTATAAATATACAAGAATTGGGATTCTTAACCTTTGCTTGTGATACGGGGATCCTTTGGCAGTCCGGTTTGTCCTATAAACTCCTCTCAGAATAATGTTTTTAAATGTGTAAAATAATACAAATACGAATGGAAGAAAAAATGTTGCACTGAAATATAGTTTTGTACATGGATCATAGATAAAAGACCCCTGTATCAAGTTTGAATAGCCCTTTACTTAATGTATCAAAAATGCCTGAGAACATATCTAAGTAGAACAGTTTTTTGAACATATAAAAGCCAAACTTTGTTCATTGAACAATATATGTTCATTGAACACATATTTTGATATAGCCCTTAGATTGTATCTTGTGTGTTATTTTTGCCTTTGAATCCAGAAATAAGGATTGTTATCAGTTTAGGAATAAGGATCTGATAAAGAGACTTGGAGAAGATTGGTTTTGTTATGACTTATCTATATTCCTGTGTCATCTATCAGAAATATAAAATATACATGCCTTTAAGTTTGAGCATTTTTGTACATTATAAATTATGAGCCTTGCCCAATACAACTGTAAAGTTGGGGCATTGATTGGTTAACTATAAGTATGAGTTTAGTAAAAAACAAGATATGAATGAAAGAGTAGAAGGAAGGAGCTAAATGATGATAGAAACAGGACCAATGGAGACAGAACTGAAAAATCAGTAGGATATGGGAAAAAACACCACACAGTACAACACTGAAAAACTGAAATGAGAAGAGAAAAATAAGGAAAGACCTACCATTACTCTAATTAGCAATTTATTTTCCACAATTCCACATGCCCTGGAATATTTGGGAATTACATTTCATCTTTTAAGTGGCACTACATATCTCAGATGAATATAATAGTATTTTACCTATTTTTTTTAAAAAAAGTTAATTGTTGAATTCCTTTTAAATACCTTACATGATTTTCTCATTTAATGGATATTAGAGTCCCATTATTTTCATCCTCTCCCCTTTGTCATGGAATGGGTAGAAACAGGCTGGAATTAAAAGTGGTATTGTGCTACATATTTTGGAAATCATAGCACTTAATGTGATTATCAGTAGGTGTTAGTTACACATATACAGAGAGTTTTTCTTTTGCTTTTTCCAATATTCTGCCGTCGTCTTTGACATGTATGTATGCAAACTGTGTTTTTCAGAATTCCTTTTACATATCAAAAATCTTTTACCTTTTGCATTTGGTTGATTTCCTGTTTACTTTTTCGTGATTTGTGGTTTGTGAATTTAGATTCAGGAGATAGAAAAAAATCCCTCATTAAAACAGAGGGTATATTATGTATAAAACATAATAAGTATAGGTTTTTCCTTGATTGTATTTTAAAACAATGTTATTATTACTACACTGAATTACCACAAACTCCATAGATTGTACAGCCTAGAGAAATATTCTAACCCCTGTCCATATCTGAACCACGCTAAAGCTCCCCTTTATATACAGAGGCACTTCACAATCTATACCTATAAGGAATGGGATGAAGAACTAATAAGTCTTGTCGGGTTGATGGAGCAGATGCAGGGTGGTTGCTGAATACTCCAAACATCAGAATGCTTTTGGACCACAGAAAAATATGGATTCGTTGCATTTTATTTTATTTTTTTTGCCAGAGGAGGGAACATAGATCGTATGGGCAAGGGAAATACTATCTCTATGCTCTATGTATTATTATAGCATAAGATGGTAATTGCTGCTAAGCCCTTTTGGAGAAAAACTCTTCAGGATTGCTGAGATTAACACTGTGTGTGTATCCTAACCTTGCTTTTTGGCATCTTTTGCCTTTGGCCATGGCTATTTTAAATATCGACATATTGTTACACAAGAGGAAAATGATAAGAAACTCATATAAGGAGATCAGAAAATGCACCAGTTAATTCAGGAGCTTATGATTAAAGGCAAGTATTTCATTATTTTTCCTGAAGTTTTCTTTGTAATTTACTCTCTGGCAATGTGATTTTTAAAAGAGTGAGGATGATAACATAACCTTACCCTCTGCTTTGTTTACAAGTGAATATCCTGCAAACTTTGTGTTTATACCCAAATAGGGAAATTCATTACCTTGTTCTTTTTACACGACTTTTTATATAGTCTAACAATTACAGAGAGAAATATCCATATATAAGTGGATCAAAGCATGGGTTTAAAAAAGCAAAGAGAAAGAAGAAGTGATTTACTGGATCTGACACCCTGTTTAACATTTCAGGATCAAACCAATACCAAATTCCTAGGACATAGTAGGGAGTCCAGCAGACAGTAAATGAAGTGGCAAATGCAACCGTCATCTTTAGGGTCCTCAGCCGAGCTCTTGGTATATTATTCTTAGACTGATTCAGCTGTACTTCTATTAGAAAGAGAAAAGAGTAAGTGTTAAAAACCAATTTTATTACAAAACCAAAATGGACAGAAAGGAATAGAGAATCACTACACTAATTCAACCTAATGAGTATAATGGAAGCAAATTTCCAATGTTTTTAATAATGATAATTTGTTGGAAAAGTACATTTATATTTTGAGTTTTCCACTACGTCATATAATAAATAGAAAATATGGAACATGATAGTGCTCTTAAAATTAAGTTTCCACTAAACTAATCCAGATTTGAAATGTGGGAATACTCAAATTCTTTAAATATAAATTTAAGAGAGTGGACTGAGGTTGGGCTGAGTCGAATTCTCTGTATCTTCGTTACCATGCCAACGTAACCCTATTTACTTTTTAAATTCATAAATTTTAGTTTTTGAGAATACATCAGGTTACTGAAGCAAAAAAAGGCACAACTACGTGGGTGAAGTTTCAGATGGAATAGTCAATTACATATTGCACAATATTTCACACATCCAACATACACACACACACACATATACACACACAAATGTGCATAGTTATGTTATATGGATATAAGGTATTTGATGTGAAACAGAACAGCTTAATTTTAACAAGTATATTGGCTACCATTTAACGAGTTGTACTTTGCTGGATTCTAGAAATCAGGTGTTTGCTTATAGTGTTGTGATGGCCCAACGGGAACAATTTGCCATTGCTTATATTGGGTAAGTGGGGTAACTGTCCTTTCATCTTTAAATCCATGGTGCAAATTTAGAACATTAGGAAATATAAAATTACCTCATCTGTAAATTGGAGATAATAAAAGTATCCCCTCCTGGGGTGACTGTTAATGTTAAACGAGTTAATATATACAAACTGCTTAGAACAGTATCTGGCACATAGTAAGCGCCACATTGCTTTGAGTATTGTTGTTTGAAAACTGTTTACTCACAATTAACATCAAATCTAAGGAATACATACTGTTGGGATCCTGATGAAGGACGTGGGTCAGGGTGAAGATGATTTTTGCATTGCAGATCAACATGATGAGAAGAGGGATAATGAAGAGGCAGGTGAAGGTGAAAAAGTTATAAAAGGCTTGATGCCACCACTGTGGAAAACTGCAGTGTGTTACACATTGAGAGAAACCTCCTGTCTGTCCAGACCCATCTGCTAAATGAATCATTCTGAAGATATATAACTGTAGAAGAAAATAAAAAAAAAAATTAAAAATCGTGTTACTCTTTTCCATGTTTTCTTGAAAGTTTTCTTTTTGTGATTCTGCTAGCCTTCTACCATGTTCTTGCCCAAAGCAATTGCTAAGTTTCTTGACATTATTCTTTTGGCATTTCTATGAGAAGTTATTAAGTAGATCTTTACTTAAAATATGTTTGGGTAATGCGAATGGATCTATAGGATTTTGATTTTTTGGAAATTATTTCAACCTTGCATAGCAATCCTCAACCAAGAATTTAAACCTTGTTTGTATTTTAATTTCAGATATAATTATGCTGAATAAACATATTGCAAATGATTTTGTTCACCATTCTATCTGCAGCACCTACAACTGTGTCTGGCATTTTGAATGTGCCCCAAAATACACATTTAAATTTTATTTTTAAGACAGAAAACCCCAGTAAAGTGGTCAAAAAAACATGAACAGACAGTTCACAAAAAAGATATAACTGTGGCCCTTAAGCATATGAAAAGATGTTCAACCTCATTCATGATAAGAGAAATGCCAATTAAGGCTACATTGAAATGCCATTTTCATTATTATGACTGACAAAAATTAAAAAAAAAATATCAACACACTCTCATGGTTAGGCTGTGGGGAAACAGGGACTCTCATATATTGCTAGCAGGAATGCAAATTGGTGCGCCCATTATGGAGGGGTATTTGGCAATAACTAGTGTAATTACATATGCATTTATCTTTGACCCAGTAATCCTTCATCTAGGAATTTACCCTGAGGATACAACCCTACCTCCATTACATAAAAATAAGTATGCACAAGGTTATTCATTGGTGCATTGTGTGTAATTGAAAAACATTGAGAACATTCTACCAATTCATAGAACAGTAACTGAATAAACTATGGTGGACCACACAATGGAATGCTATATGTCTCTTAAAAAGAGAGTAAGGAAAATCTATCATCTATCCAACATCTAATCTCTATCTATCTATATTTGTGTGCATGTGCGTGTGTACATATATTTATTTTCCAGCTCAAACCCTAGGAACAATGGCACTTTGGTGCCCAGATGTTGGCTTCTAACTGCCGTTTTCTACCAAAGGAAGCAGAGATCACTGGAGAAGCACCGTACCTCCCCCCTTCCTCCCCCCCAAGGCTGGGGCAGGCAAAGTACAGTATGCACTTAGAACAGCTGTTGTGCCAGAAAGTCAGGAAGTGCTCAGAGAATGATGGAGCACACCAAAAGAGCTCAGGAGCCAGCTTGTAAGAGCTCTCATTGGCCAATTCTAGACAGTTTAAGAATGGCAATGAAGAAAAAGACTGATAAAAAATGATAAACTATTGAATAAAGTAAGATCCATGAGTCCCCATTATAAATTGTAAAACAACAACCAAATAGGGAGGGGGATAGCTCGTTCTTACTGTAGAATGCCAACTAATAAATGTAAAGGGAATAATGGAAGTAGTGGTAACACTGTAACAATAAGAGATTGAGGAAGGACTCATCAATGAATTGTAAAAATATTGGTGAAAGTTTTTAGAGAACAGATTATTTACATTATTTAAAAATATCTACCTGCAGTGTACTTATTATAAAGAGTAAAATAATAACTTTATAGTAGAGAAATGACCAAATAATTAAAGTTAATATTGCCAGTAATGAGACCAATCGACAGCCTCTGCTTCTCTATAGTATAATGCATTGAGAAGAACTTAGCATAACTTCTTTTGCATTTCTGCTAAAGGTGCATAAGCTGAATGTAACCGTGAGAAAAATCAGACAAACTCAAATTGAGGGGCATTCAACAAAATGATATGCCTGCACTCTTAAAATGTCAGTTATGAAATGCAAAAAAAAAAACTGAGTGAAGGTTGCAATTTAAAGGAGACTAGAGAGACATGGCTACTGAGACCACCTCTTAATCTTGGATTTTCTTGTTGAAGGGGACATTACTGGGACAACTGGTGAGATATGAATAAAGTATATAGATTAAATAATAGTATTGATCAGTGCTAATTTTCTGATTTTGAACCTTGTACTGTGGTTATATATGAAGTATTGAAAGGGCCATCATGTCTGAACTTTTAAGCAATTCAGAAAAAAATGTATATGAGAGAATAAAGCAAATAACAAATATAGTAAAATGATAATATTTGGGAAAACTGAGGGAACCGTGTTCCAGAAATCTTTGTACAATTTTTGTAACCTTTCTCTTGTATGAAATTATGTGTTTTAAACAGCCCAAATTGAATCAGCTATTAAGGAAAGTTTGCAAGTAGATTTCAAAAACAAGTTCGAGAGGAGATTTATTCGTTCTGCCCCGATTCATCAAGCACACTCCTTACCTGGCTATTTCCAATTTTTTCCAATGAGAAACTTCATTTTACTATGAAACATTAAAATAGAAAGATAAGACTGCCCAAGCACTTTAAAACTGATGACAAGTAAATTCAAACAAAAATATTACAGGATTTCTTTTTTTATCTGTATACTTTTCTTTCTTTTTAAAAATTGAGGTATAATTGACATCTAACATTATATTAGTTTCAGATGTACAACAATGATTCGATATTTGTATATATTGTGAAATGATCACATTATGTGTAGTTAACATCTGTCTGCCACCATAGTTACAAATTTTCTTGTGAGAACTTTCAGCAACTTTGTTAGCAACTTTTAAATACAGTATAGTCATCATGCTGTGCATTACATCCCTATGACATTTATAAATGGAAGTTTACATTGTTTGATCCCCCATTCTCTACCCATCCCCACTGTTTCTGGCAACCACCAATCTGTTCTCTGTATGAGCTTTTTTTTTTTTTTTTTTATTGTACATATTAGTGATATCATGCAGTATTTATCTTTCTATGACTGACTTATTTCACTTAGCATAATGTCCTCTAGGTCCATCCATGTTGTTTCAAATGGTAATATTTCATTCTTTTTTATGGCCAACTAATACTCCATTGTATAAATGTACCACAATTTCTTTTCCAGTCGTCTTTCGATGGGCATTTTGCCTATTTCCATATCTTGGCTATTGTGAATAGCTCTGCAATAAACATAGGGGTGCATATACTTTTTACAAATTAGAGTTTTGGATTTCTTTGGATAAACATCCAGGAGTAGAATTGCTGGGTCATAAGGTAGTTCTACTTTTAATTTTTTGAGGAATCTTCATACTGTTTTCCATAGTGGCTGCACCAATTTGCAATCCCACCAACAGTGCACGAGGATTCCCTCTTCTCCACATCCTTACCAACACTTGTTTATTGATTTATTTGTGATTTCCATTCTGGCAGGAATGAGGTGGGACCTCATTGTGGCTTTTATTTGCATTTCTCTGATGACTAGTGATGTTGAGCATCTTTTGGTATGTCTGTTGGCCATCTGTATTTTCTCTTTGGAGAAATGTCTATTCAGGTCCTCTGCCCATTTTTAAATTGGACTGTTTTTTTTTTGGTGTTGAGTCATATGAGTTTTTTATATATTTTGGATATAAACTCTTTATCAGACATATGATTTGCAAATATTTTCTCTCATTTGGTAGGTTGCCTTTTCATTTTGTTAATAGTTTCCTCTGCTGTGCAGTAGCTTTTCGGTTTGATGTAGTTCCACTTGTTTATTTTTGCTTTTGTTGCCAGGATTGCTTTTATTTTAAGTAAATAAAGGACAGTGTTTGTTTTCTTAGGTTTTGATTGAATTAGCAAATTTTAATTAAATTTAATTAATTTAATAAGCCTAGTAGTTCTTTCATTTTTGAGGTGAAGTGGGAGTAGAATATACTTTTTAAAAGAATGCTGTATTTTGTTTCTTTGCTTTTATGGTTGAAAATTTTTGATAAAACAAATATAAAACATAATCCTGTTTCTTTTGTAATTAAAATGTTGATTTTCAGCTTCATATCTTTTTTCAGCTTCGAGGGCAAAAATAATTTTTAAAATTAATTCACTAGAGGGCGCCCAATGATCATATAATCAATCTTAAAATAAAGAAACTCAAATGTGCATTCCGCTAATTCTATTTTATGATCCAGACCAACTTTTTCCACATTACAAAGTGACCCTTTAAGTTTTCCATACTTCTTTTCAACCTGACCTCATTTAAAGTTCAGTTTTTATTTTGACCCAACAGACGTGAGTTGAAGTCTTTGAAAGGATTACTTCTCATAGAACCTGAGCATCTTACATTTCCTTCAAATCTTCACTTCTCTTTCCACCTTCCCAATTGTAACTCGGAACCAGATGACCCAAGTTTGACGTTCTGCTCTGCAATGGGCCACATTTTCACTTTAATATTTTATGTTTTTAAGTCATAAACATGAAACTTTCAATAATGTGACTTTGAAATACAGTGCTATGATTTGAGTTTTGGTTGTCATCTTTATTTAATAAATGCTTATTTTAAAGCAACTCCTTAATCAAAAAACTACATATACTAGGTCCTATATGTACTAAAAGGTGAACCAGATATTTCCTGCTATCAGGGAACTAAATGTTTGGTAGGGGAGATTATAGCATGTATGTTGTCACTTGTAATACAAGATAGACTGTGATAAATTCTGAAAGAGAGATACAGTAAACTGGTATGGAGATTCAGAATGTTACTTGCCCAAACTAATTTGTTTTAGGCTTGGTTCAGTTTATTTTATGGTCCAAGGCCATGTTCATTTTAATGATTAGTATGGGATCTATTTTACTTTCAGTGGTTCTTCTGTCCTTGGATTGGATTTCTTAATTTTCTCCTCTCTCATCCCCGGTCCCTAGTTGCTTTATTTTCCCATAAGCAAAAGCAATCTGTTTTCCTTTTTTACAGTCAATTTCCGATGTTCATTTCTTCTTAGAATATTATTTTTAACTCTCACCTTACCCCACACTAATGACACCATTACCTAATATTTTCCAACGGTAATTATCTTTAGATGATGTGCTTCAGTTTCATGTATGAAATGGAGATGTTCATATTATCTACCTCTAGGAGCTGTCATGACAATTAAATGAGTTACCGTTAATACTGGTACTTGGAAAGTTTTTAGAATAGTGCCTGGCACACAGTACTATATAAATTATAACCATTATAATAAAAAATTCAAGGCATACAACTTATAAATATACATCCATATACATTTATTTACATATTTGTAAATCTATGCCATATATTTTCCCCTGATATCTCTAAAGCCTCTATTTTCACCTTAAAATTTTCCTGTCTTTTCCTTCTCTAGCCTCCTACAGGAAAAAAGGAAAGAGACATTATTGCAGAGTGTGGTATGAGATAGTAGTTAAATGCTCTGGGTATGGAGTTAATTGGATGTCCTGACACTTCCACTTATTAGACAGCAATCTTGGGCATGTTATATAACATTCTTATCCTTAGTTTCTTCATGAATAAAATAAGGACAATTGTACCTATTTTATAGGGTTGTTGGGAGCCTTACATGAAGTAATGCATGCAAAAGCTTTAGCACAGTTCCTGTCACATATTTATGCCCTCAATAACTATTATTTGTCATCATCATCATTATTGTCATTTCAGCTACTAGTATGCTTATACTAGGTCCCAGTACAGTTCTTGGCATACTGTACATGTGTGATGAGCTTTTATTGAATTTAAGTTGCTTGTGAGTTCAGAAGTGCATTCTACCCCTGTAAATTCTCTGTGTCAAGGCACACCACACATCTTCAGACTACACAAAGAGTAAAGGATGGCTTATACCGTATATCTTGCCTGCAAGCCTGGATTAACTATAGAATTTAGATACTGTCAATATGTAATGTTCAATACTAAACAAATAAGCTAGTGGGATGAACTCTTTCCTTAAATAATCTGCTACTGTGAAATTCTTGTGGTCTTAGATGGCTGTCATTGAAAACCATGTCATTTTTAACAAGACATAGACACACCTAATTCGGGAAATGATTTTTCCTCCACATGCACTTAACCAGCCTAACCACAGATGGTCTTAAATTAGATTTTCTTTTAGGTCATGTTCGTTGCCTTTTTTCTATTTTCTTTCTTTTTTCTCTTCCCTTCTTTTCTCCCTCTCCTTTCCTTCATTCCTTCCTTCTTTCTTTCCTTTCTTCCTTCCCACCTTCATTCCTTTTCCTACTTTTAGACATGACACCTCCAAAACTTGAATTTGCTCTAGCGCATATAGCTTTCAGAGTGAGTAGGATAGCTTGGTGCCTAGGGAGTATACTGGCCAAATTTAATTATCAGTCAGAATAAATGTTTTGAGAAACTTGAAATAATCAACCTTTATATAAGCAGTTCTCTTTGCTGTTTTTAAAAGAACTGTCCATTTAATACTCCTATTTCCCTATTATTTTCTCTCCTGACATGATGACAGAAGGAATAAAGACAGGAGGAAAGGATGGAATGAGCATTAATTGTTTAAGTATAAAGTCTTGTACTAGATAATTTTATATTATTGTTTACAATTTATTGTTTACAGTTACCTTTCAACTTAGTTAAGTAATTTACTCAGAATCAAATAGCTGGTAAGAGATAGTATTGAGACTTGGAACCAACTTTTAAAAAATGCAGTACCCATGCCATTTCTACTATCCCACTGCCTTTCTCCCTTTGTTGTAGGGAGATGTGAGGTCTTCAGAGAGACTATGACTGTGGCCAGTGAATGACCAAGCAGAGGACTGGGTTTCCCTTATCCCTATTCAACCAGAGCAACTCCACTTACTTATATCTGTTTCATTTATTGGGGCTCCACATAGAATTTTGTTTATTTAAAAAATTCCATTACTAGTAAAACATTTGAAAGTCACTACAGTACACTGTGCTGAAACTTTTGCAAATATATCCCCAAACCATCATAAAATTTTGTTTCTGAGCTTAGTAATTAAGAAGGTAGAAAACCAAGGTGGCCAATTTGAAATTTGGTCATTCTAAGCTGTAGCAAAATGTCATACATTCCTAGATTCCCAGGCCTGACTTGTGACAATGAACTTATTAGTCTTTGTGTGTTTTTTTAACCTAGGTATGAATTAAGTAATAGAAAAATCAATACATGCGCCAAAGGATGCAGATTAAAGTCATCCTTTCACTGTAAATTAGCCATGATAGGATGCGCTTTTGTCAATGGATGCTTATCTGTAGAGACTGGTGAAGCCTGAGGTATACTGACCATGTACCACAGTCTAGAAATAAAAAGCTCTCTCTACTTTTTGTCTTCCCATCAACTATATGTAACATTAGTCATAGGGTTTGAAACCTCTTTTCTTCAGAAAGATAGCAGAGAGCTATAATAAAAGAAAAAATGGCCTTCATAAAAAGATAGCAGACCAAATGACACTGTGAAAGCCACTGAATCTCGTTAAACCAATGGTTTTCAAACTGCAGGTCATGCCTATCAGTTAATTGTAATTAACATAGAAAAATGAACAGACTAGATATTTCATGAAAGCATTTTCTTAGTTATAAGTGTGTGAAAGAGCAACCGACAGACAGACAGACACACCAAGTGTCTATGTAGTATGTATTTGGTTATGTCCAAAAAGGTTAGGATGCCATTATTTTCAATGGTTCTCTTCGTACATTCTCTTATACGTGAAATGAGGATAAGAACATGGTTCCTACGTACTTCATAGAGTTAATTAAAAATCAAATAAGATTACATATGTTAGGTTTCTCAGAAAACTTCACAGAGTTCTTCATAAACTTAAAGTGCTGCTGAAAGTAAAGATGAGTCATTTGTTTTACCAAAAAAAAATAGTACCATTTTTTTCTGTGGCCCATATTCACATAAATCTCTCAGGTAGAGTAATGTATTTGAGATCAGGCTATTACTTGAAATTCACAAATAATTTAAAGTTAATTTTATATTTTCTTTTTATTACATGATAATAGATATTTGACATTTTCTTTCTATTGTTTCTGTGATATACTTAGATGCAAATAATTGACTTAATAAATCAACATTTTATTTATAGTCTCTGGGGAGTCCTTCAAAATAGTGAAATTGTGGATTTGTGTTTCATTTATTATAAAAAATTGACAAATTCTTCTGTTTCAACTTTCATCTACATCAGTATTCCAAATTACTATTTTCCAAATAGCCATACTAATACAAAGACCTTATACTGCCAATACTATGTCCTAAAGCAAATGTTTTTAGCATTTTTCATAGCCTGCCTTTCCTCCCCCTTCAGACACTAAACAGACAAGGAAACAAACATCCCTCTTCTCAACCTACCTGTTTGTTTCAATGGTTTTACTATTAAAACTCCTTGGCTAAACATATTGGAGCTTTATTTTACTTCCCTTTATTATTAATCCCCTCCAGCCAATTTGTTGCCAAGCTTTGTTTTTCGTTTGAAACATCCCTTGTGATTACTATCAATTCCTTTGACACCACCCTAGCCCCCAACCTAATCATCACTTCATTGCCAGATGATCTGAAACGCTTGTTTGTCTCTCTCCACGCTATTTAGGTCTACAAAAATGTTCTTAAAATATTTTTGTTAAAAAATAATTTTAGTAATGTACAACATGATAGCTATAGTTAACATTGCTGTATGATATACAGGAAAATTGTTAAGAAAGTAAATCCTAAGAGTTCTCATCACAAGGAGAAAACATTTTTTTTCTTTTATTCTTATTGTATCTATATGAGACAATGGATGTTATTACACCTATTGTAGTAATCATTTTACGATATGGGTAAATCAAACCATCGTGCTATATGCCTTAAATTTATCCAGTGCTGTATGCCACTTATTTCTCAATATAAGTGGAAAAAAATATTTTATCCTTTGCACAGACACACAAAAGTTATCTGGCTCATACATTAATTTTAGAATTTCCCCTGGCTATCATTGTCTTCTATATTATGAATCCATTTTACCCGCATTCATTGATTCATTTATCCAAACTTTCTTTTTTTTAATGAAAGGTGAAAGAGTTATTTTATCTGAAAAGAAGCCAGAGTATCCAAATATTTCAAATGTCTATTTTTGCTAGGTATCTTATTAGGTCCTATGAGCATGAATTAATTTGAACATAACAGTCTCCCCTATTTAGGACCATATATATCTAATGGTAAAGACAGGCAAACAAATACACAATCACAATGCTTTATGACAAGGAGTAGTATGCTATGAGGTTAAAGAAAAGGGAGCAACCACCAAACAAAAATTCCTGGTAGTCCCAACTCTCAGTGTTTCACTTCAGCCAAACAAGTCTATGAAAATTAATGACACTTTTCAACCTCGGCTGAAAAATATACCTAACTCTTGACTTACTTTTTCCATCCAAATATCATTCATCTTTAAAAATTTGGCTTATCCTACATTTACCCTAAAACTTTCTTTCATTATTTCAACTCATCTCTTTCTCCTCTTAACACTTGGAATAAGTTTAAATTTTTTTTTAGTATATGGTTATATTAGTTTTACATAAGTTTTTGTGTCCACAGCTGCATTACATTTTCTTTGAGGGCTATTTCTTTATTTCATCAGTACCAGTCTCAATGTTTATCATATCTTCTCTAAGAAAACCAATCAGTAAGTGGCACTCATACTTGAAAGAAACAAAATGGAAAATTTCATGACATAGCCTTAGCTAAATAACTTCATTTCAAATGACGTATTTGCTAAACCTATTCTTGTATATTTAAGCAATCTGACTGTTAAAAATAGCAGATTATGCAGGTTAATTAACAAGGAAGGCAGCCTCTGTTGAAAACAATTTGGAGAGACACTACCTTCTGTACGTAGCAGACGGCCTGTGCTTAAAATAGCAGTCTTAGTTTTGCTAACGGCCTGTTACAGTCTAACTTACCTCCAAAAAAGCTCAAGTAAACCTCAGGGAAATATCTAAATTTCCAAAAGTCCTAGATTTCCTACTTTTCATCTTTATTGAATCCCACCCTGCTACAGACTTCAGAACAAACTAATCTAGAATAATTCTCTCTAAACTGCAGTGACAGAATTCTTAATGTTTCCACTCAAGAAGTCCCAAATAAGACAAGTTATAAATACTTTCTATCTATGCAAATTTCACAGTTCCTAAAGATTCTGTCAATTTACCATACCAACCAGTGCAAAAGGAAAAATAGATGAAAAACTAAGACAGGGATGAGGTCAAATTTGAGGAGAGCTACATTTTGGGGGAGTATTTACCATGTACAAGAGATTATGCTGTACACTTCAATACATTATTCGTTTAATCATCACAAAAGCTGTATTAAGTAGGCATTACCTCCATTTTATGAGTGGGGGAACTGAAGCACAGAGAGGTTAAGAAATTTGCCCAAGGTAACAGAGCCAGGATTAATCTCTACTCTTTGGCTTCAGAGCCCAAGTTCTTAAAGATAATACAATACTGCCTTTGATATACAATAACATAACACAATACTCAAGTTTAGATAGGAAATCTGTGATTTTCATAACCTAACACGTTCATGACAGTGGTTTACCTGTGGTCCAGCAAAGAGGCTGCTGAGGAGCCAGGCCACGCCAATATTGGACTGACCAAACTTGCTGTTGCTTTTCACAGCTAGGGGCCTCGTGATGGCCAAGGAGCGGTCCAGGCTGATCACTACCATCATGAAGGCTGGGGCATACATGGAGAAAAGCTTCAGATAGCTGAGGACTTTGCAGAGGAGCTCTCCAGCATACCACTGGACTGTAATGTTCCACATTCCGTCCAGGGGCATGACTATCAGAGTCTCCAACAGGTTGGCTAAAGTCAGATGTTTTAAAAGCACCTTCATTCTCGAGAGCTTTTTCCCTTTCTCTTTCTTCTGAGTCCACTTGTGAAGTTTCAACAACAAAGAAGCGTTGAAAGTCGCAGAGAGTAGAAACAGGAAGAAAGTAACTGTTACTCGGATCTTTCCAGATAAGGTCAGGGTGGGGAGCGTGTCCTGCATCAGCGGGCTGCTGCTGTTGATGGCTGAGCAGTGATTTTGATTTTGTCCAGGAGAAGCACTATTTGCCATGCTTCCCCACTCTTAGAGCTTCAAGACTGGTGTTTCTGACACTGCTGATGCTTTATTGTAATTGAACTCAAAGTTCCATTTTATTTCAGTCTTCTCTACATGGAAACGTCACAGGTTTAGATTTATGTCCCATTTTGTCCCTGAGATACTTTATATTTAATGTGAAAGATCAAGGTGAACTTGTTTTGTGACTTTATAATCCAACAGAGTGCTAAAACAGAGCACGACAAACACCTTCTGAGGGCCAAATGTAACTCTAGTACCTCAGCAGATGGTCTGATTTTCACAACATTTTTCCTGAATGAAGGACACTTGAAGCTTAATTTTGAATTTATCATTCACATGTTTATAATTTAAATTTATAATTCACCTTTATGAAGATATTTTCTAAAAACTAGTAATTGTTAATGTTCTGTCCAACAGAAGAAAAATGAAAATGAAGGAAAAGACTAAAAAACAGCTTGATCCAGTTAAAATCTGTTGTTTTAAGAAATTAATACATTTCTCAAAAACATTTGTTTTCCTTTTTAATCACACACTGATGTGCATTCAAACACTAGACAAATACGTTCATTTAAAACCATCCTCCACAAAACACCAATTATTACCTTAACAGTTAGAAGCAATTTGATCTGATAGAAATTGTACTGCATTCAAATTTATTAATCAGTGTTAATAGTCAGATTATTCATGCTTAAGTTAGAATAAACATGATTAACTTTTAAAAAATTATTACCTTGCTTTTATAATTGTCTAAATATTGTACTTGCCATTATTGTGTAAGGCAACTAGATATTGGAGAGAATACTATGTAAATCCTGTAACCACATTTTTATGTTTCTATGTACTATGATATTTTCTTATATTCTTTTATATGTTATCTGATCATTTCACATTGGGACCAGTTAGAAACTTTCTCTGTGTTTCGGCTTTCACTTTTGATGATGATTATTTACCCATACCTGTATGACTTACATTAGAATTTATTAAATCACCAGCTCGATTTGTCTTATGTCAACTAGTTTGCTTCTGTGGCAGCCAAAGAAAGAATAATGTTAAGAGTAAAGGTGGCTCTTTTGACTTAGATGATCTATTCTTGTTGGTTCATCTATTTTTTTGTTTTCTGTTTTATATTGATTTATTTAATAAGCAGTTTAGTTACCAAATACCTGCTGTATAAGGTGTGATCAAAAGATAAAGTGAATGTTTAAATAAAAAAATTATTACAGTAAAAGACACATTGCCATTAGTCCCCCTCAAAATACTCCCCCTTGCTTCGAACACACTTGTCCCATCATTCTTGCCACTTTCTGAAGTAGTTCTGGAAGTCCTCTTTCATGAATGTCTTTACTTCATTCTCCATCATGACAACACTCTGTGTCATACATCACTTCTGGTATAAGGCAATTTCTGTCAAATAAAAACATTACCGTGTGTTCTCATTCATCTTATTCACCGGATCTGGCATCATGGATTTCTGGTTCTTCCCCAAAGTCAAAATGACCATGAAAGGAAAACGTTTTGAATCAATTCTGGACATCACGACAGACACAGCAGTGCAACTAAAGAAACTCACGAAAGAAGACTTCCAGGACTGCTTCAGAAAGTGGCAAGAATGATGTGATAAGTGTGTTCAAAGCAAGGACTAGTATTTTGAGGAGGATGAATGGCAATGTGTCTTTTACTGTAATAAATTTTTTATTTAGACATTCACTGTTGTTTTTGATCATACCTGTATTCTCTTAGCCGTTGTAGGTGATAAAAAGTGCATATGGCATCATCTAGGCCCTGAAGGATCTTATTTGGTACTATAGGAGATTTGCTAAGAGTACGGGTATGTCTTATGTGCCTCCTCAGATTCTCTCTATTTTGGCTGTTTCCTGGATCTTGAGCAGCTAGACCAGTTGCTTACCTAAGCTCCCTCTTGGCTGTCACAACATTCCCTGAATTACTGTCTTTCACTCCTTCTATACTTCAATGAAATAGTGTATTTCAGGACATGGAATCTGGCTTCCTAAGTATTAGGTTTGTGCAAAAGTAATTGCGGTTTAAAAGGTTAAAAAATAATTGCATAATCCGCAATTACTTTTGCACCAATCTAATAGTTTTCTAAAGGTTCTGAAAGTATTTGCTAGTGAAATATTTTGGTTCTGAAATGAACAGTTTTAGAAGAATTAGTAAGAGGAATAGATAAGTCAGAAATCATGGGAAATATGCCTTTTAGGAAAATGTATCACATGTATTTTTAAGCACAAATATAGCATAAATATACACTTAACTCTCATTATTTTTGGTAGTTACATTCTATAAAGTAGCCATGAACACTGAATTAGTGAATACTGAGCCACTGCTCCTAACGAATATACAGGGTTAGGTTCTTTCAAGCCAAAACACCATTTGCATTATATAGGTTCATTTGCCTATGTTCTTGTTAGAGTTGGGATTATATATCATGCACTCCACCTCTAGAGCTCCTGTCCTTAACTCCTACGCTATATGACCTTTCTTGTATGGGTGGAAAGAAAGACTGAGGCAGATGCCAGAGTCCTTAGTGAATAAAGGGCCATGCTATTTAGGTTCTTTTGTCAGCAAGAAAGGGAAATTCTCTTAGATAATGGAGGTCTCTTTCATGATACACAAAGCTTAGAAAGCCAACAGGAAACCAGGCAGCTCTAGAGATGAGCTGCTCTCTCTGTTTCATGGCCTGAGTTGGTCCTCAAGCATGATATCTTTGCTTCTCTTTATATTATCTTCTCCATTCTCTTCTTGTACCTACTTGGTCAGCTCTTTCTGATACAAGTACAAATTCTGAGGGGAGAGAGAGATGGTGGTTTGGAAGAGACCCAGAGGAGCAAGAAATAGATTTTTAATACTTCTCTACAATAAGACCGAAAGAATAGAAGAAGGCAGGTCATCCAAAGGAGAAGTATGTGGATGAAAACTATTTGGGAGAAAACTTTGTTTCCAGTAGGGAGAAAAGATAGAGCAGCACATTATCAGAGAAAAGGAATATTTTTTTTCTTTCTGTTTTTCAAAACATGACTTACTTTGTTTAACTAAGAATGATAGTGTCTGTGACAACTATGATGTGAACAAAAGTGGAGCATTTTGATTCAAATTTATTGGAAGAATTTAAGGAAGGAATGTGGACTATTAAGTGTGAGGAAGTGTTTACACAAAATTACTATGGAGACAAGGAACAAATTCTAAAATCTATTCAATTTTTTTATAAGCCATGTTAAATTATACATAGCATTTAAGATAGAAGATTCACTTTCATTTTCTGAGGGAGTATCTTATTTGGAGAATCAAACCATGAGATGTTATTACAATTTTTATTTTAATATAGTGGTGTCAGAGGAAAATGATAGGAAATTGTAGTTGAAAATTTATGTGAGATATTGGAGACCAGATTAACAATACCATATATAACATAAATTATCAATATTGTGAAATAAATGATAAAAGTAGAAGGATAATGATAATGTTTATTTGTCAAAATATTCACTAAATACTAAAAGTAGTAATATTTTAGTTTTCTTTTAATTGTAATTAAGAATATTTAACTAAATACAAACTAATAATACAAGAATGATCATTTTTTATTCAGTAATTCAGTTAATCAGACATTTATTGACCATTATGTCCTAGGTACTGTACTTATTGATGAGACAAGTAAAGATATATAGGTGATGTATTACAGAATTATGCACTTGAAATCTATATAACTTTACTAACCATTGTCACCCCAATAAACTTTAATAATAAATAAAGAGCTAATGGGAGCGGGCTTGTGAGCTGGCAGGATGGCACAGGCAGAGTTAACAGGACCGAGCTTGTTGTCTAACAGGAACGAGCTAAACATTAACCACTTGTCTCTGACTCCCCTGGCTAGCACTGCACCTACAAGCTGACAAGCACCTTACATCCATCATAGGTAGGAACAGAACAGCTCCCAATCCCAACAGCAAACCCCTGCAACCTGACGTCCATTATAGATAGGAACAGGACAGTTCCCAGGAGAAGACAACTGTTAACGGCAGCCCCCCCTGCAAGCTGACAAGCCCCCTACATCCTGCTTATAAAAATATAAAACTCCAGCTGAACAGAAACTGACTGCAGCTCTATCAAACTGCCCTGGCAAAACTCTTTTTGCCAGTTCCAAACAGAACTATTTCTCTCTCTCTTTCTCTTTCCTCTCCCTCTCCCTCCCCTTCCCTCCATCCCTGACTTTTAATAAAGCTTTCGTTCTTTCCCTCTTTGGAGAGTCTCGTGAATGATTTCATGTTCTGCAAATGACCAGGGGTTAATTCTACACCAATACACTTATGGTTACCAAAGAAAGGCTAGCCAAAGCTCATTATATTTGACATTTCCAAACATGTTTCATAATTATGTTATGTTGAAATATTTTTATTCACATAAACTTCATGTGGGCTACTGGTTATTAAAAATATTATGATTTTAATTTTATTCTTTTGCTGATAATCTTCTGTTGATACACTTAGTATTTCCATTTCATAAAGTAATTCAATTTTAAAATACAGCATACCTTAATCCCATCTTTTTCAGAATTGGAAATTTGAATGCTAGACATTTAATAGCAGTAATTGAGGACTTATGATGCAAATGTATTATAATATAGATAAAATTTTAAAATACAATTTAGAATTATCCATTTCTTTTTTTTTTTATTTTTTAATTTATTGGGGTGACAATTGTTAGTAGAATTACATAGATTTCAGTTGTGCAATTCTGAATCACATCATCCATAAATCACACTGTGTGTTCACCACCCAGAGTCAGCTCCCCTTCCATCACCGTACATTTGATCCCCCTCACCCTCATCCCCCACCCCCCAACCCCCTTACGCTCTGGTAACCACCAAATTACGTTCCCCAGATTAATTTTCAAACCCCGTGGCCATCCTGTGGTCACCGACTGCCCTCCAATCCCCTCACCCTCCCCCCCACCCCCCACTCCCCCCGCCCATCTAGCAACCCTCAGTTTTTCCTCATTGTCTCCCAAACAGTTTCTGATTAGTTCATTCACTTATTCTTTTCTTTAGAATCCGCAAATAAGTGAGATCATATGGAACTTATCTTTCTCTGTCTGACTTATTTCACTTAACATAATGTTCTCTAGAATTATCCATTTCTATTCAAATTAAGTTTCAGTAGGACTGGGTCCCCATGAAATTAATTCATATCCTGTTAATTTTTGTATAACATACTTACTATTCTTTCATTTGTATTCTTTTCTTTTAAAAGTTTTTCTATAAAGTCTTTGTTTCTAAGAGAGGTTCATTTACTTTTATAATTCCTTGATGCTCCTTTTAATAAGCATTTAAAAAATTAGTGTTGCTTGTTTTAAATTCTGCTGTGTGCCCCACACAATCTATTATGTTAAAGTTTAACATTTTTTTTTAGTTGAATTAAATAGATTTCCAACTTTTAATTTTATTCTATATCAGAGTAAGGTATAGCAATATGGCAGAAGTACCCTAGAGAGCCACTGAAGTTAGCTTAGAAATAATTAGTATAATGTGACAAATATTTAAATATATAGTATTTTTTTCTTGGAAAATAGTAAAGAAATATTTTTAAAATTTGTTTTATTACCTATGCTACTTCTAGAGAGAGCATAAGATATGTCTGTGTATTTATAAGATTGACTATTTCCTAATTCTTAGTAGAATGAAGGAAATAATGCAGCACAAACCTATACAGAGTATTCCACTGGGATAAGAATATAGTGACTTACACAATTCTCATTTTAGTATTTTCCCCTGTTTTTCTAACTTAAATTCCTTTAATAGGAGAAGGTAATGTGAAATTAAATGGTTATCTCCCTTTTTCAAGTATGTTAAACTCTTGAAAATAAAAATTTTGTTTCACAAATACCAATATAGGAATTATTATGTACCAGGAAATATTCTAAATGCTTTGTAGATATTTAGTTTTCAAATCCTTATACCTAAATTCTGAGGTAAATACTATTATTACGCTTACTCTACAAATGACGAAACTGAAGCATAAAAGTACTAGGTAACTTGTCCAAGGTCACACAGCTATTAGGTGGCAGAATCAGAATTTGAATCCTGGTAAGTGGCTCTTAACTTTATGCTTTTCCACTTCACAAAAAACTACTCGTCAACTTTTCTGGCCCCATAAAACATAAATACTCACTTTAGAGTTAAGGAAAATTATAACCACACATGAACTTTATTTCTTTAGCATGTATTTTGCTTTAATCCAAGCTAGCTTCATTTAGCCTGATAGAACTACGACTCATTTGCATTTCTTCCACCAGACCCTTTTACCTGTACATATGCTGTATATACACTCCTTTTAATCATTAAGCCCTTAGGACATTAGGTTTTGGTCAGTGTCAAACTCACTTAAGAATAAAGCTTCAGGTCTATCAGCCATGACCAAGATGCAATAACCAAACCTCAAACTAGAATAAGGTTTTAGTCAAACAAAGGTAGCACCTTGGCCTCAGTTATGTTTTAGTTCCAGACTCATGAAAGCAGAAGCGCCCCACGGAGCGCAGTCCTGGAAACCACACAGAACAATGCCATGACTGACATCAGGACTTAATGCCATGTTTAATTCCTCCCTGCCTTAGCCCTGACCAATCAGTAGAGCCCACGATCCCAACTCCCATAGAACCATGATTAATGATTTTTCCCTTACATAGCCTAGCCACTACAGGCCATCGAGGAGCCAGGTGTTTGAGAGCATTGGTTGATCTGTGTCTCCGGTCTTACCGCCAATTCCTTACATAAACCTTTACTTTCTTTGCTGCAATCTCCTGTTCATGTCTTGTTTGGCTTGGATGTGCATAGACAAACGGACCCCTTGGGTCTGTGGTAACACAATGACAGTAATCTTTTATGATACCTTTTTTTAAATTTTTAAAAAATTTTTTATAAAACTTTAAAAATAGATTTTAACAAAAATCAATACTGTGTTTTTAAATCTTTAGGACTTCAGGTTAAAACAGAGTTGAAACCCAGAGAGGATGTAGTTATTTAACAAGGTCTTTGAAAAGTATTTTTAGTCAAGTAAATGATATATACTGTCTTTTATCTGGAAGTTTTTCGTTGATTGTTTTTCTAGAATGTGTAATTTTGAAAGTTCCTAGTATTAGTTTTCAAAGGTAGGAGCAATAATAGGAAGCTTCTAAGTAACTCTTCCTCTGTTTATTTCTCCTAATCTACAATGAGGATATCACATACGGAAAGCCTTTATTATAAAGAGTACTTTCATAGATAGGTGTCTATAGTATCTGTGATATAGTATTGTTTGTTATGTATAAGATTTTCCCTTACTAGATCATCAAAGCATCCATATGGACAAGTAAAAAACTTTCAAAGCACAAGTCTTTGAATAGCAAAACTTGATTAACTGGAATTGTACCAACCAGGGTATGGTTAATTACCTGGAAATGTTTTTGCATTACACGTCCATGATAAAAAGACAAAAAAACAAAAACAAACTGATAACGGGTTTAACGAAACACAGATTTCATGTCCTAAAATCAATATAACTACATTTAAATGCTGAAATTATTTGCATCTAATTTTATAGTACAATACAAGGAAGCTTCATGCTTGTAAGGATGAATTTTGGCAAGATATTTTGAAACAATAAAGGTTCAATTGGGTTTACTGTACCAGATTTATTAAATTAGAAAAATGTGTCATGTATTTTAGGAAAAATACAAGGAAACTGTTTTCCCCAACAAGTCAACTACTCTGAAAACTAAATCAACCAATGTATTAACTCGAGGAAATGAGGATTCCTGTGCAAGTGGTTTTAGGGAATTTTCTAGGGTAAAACCTTTAAAACAGTGAGGGAAGCATGACAGGACAGAGGAAGAAGTGAGGCAAATGTGGCATCAGCTGCCGTCCAGCCTTAGCTTGATGCCACATGGTGTGCTGGCATGTAAATGGCACCACAGTTGTCCCACCATTGGGAAAGGAGGCTAAGCTTTCGTTCTTCATGTATCAGTTATCCATTGGCTGTGGCCCACCTTTTAGGTGGGGAGAGGTGTGACATCTCAGGCACATTTGGGTGGTGGCTCCCGTAAGCTGAGGGCTTTCTCAGAAGAAGAAGGTAGTTCAACAACGGGTGGAGTGGTGTCCATGTCTGATAGAAGGGTCTGGGTGGAGGACCAACAATATCCATTACAACCCTTATAATTTATTCAAAGAACATTCTAGGAAATCAATGTTTGAGGGCAATGGCATGCTCTGTAATGGAATCTCAACTATATTTTCGTAATGAATACTATATAGAAGAAAGAGCACTATATGTATTGGGAATCAGGAGATTCCCATTCTCTTGAGTGACCGTCAAACCTTCTGGGTCTCAACTATTACCTGTAAAATTCATGACAGTTTTTAAGTTCTCTGTCAGCTTCAAATTAATTTTCTATTGTTCTTTTATTATGCACAGATTTCTACCCATTAAACGGACATATTTTCATTTGTTGGATATGCCTTATTTAATACAATCATAGGAACTTTAATTTCTAAGCTTTTCTTGTTCATTCATTCTTTCATTTATTTAACAAATGTTTTTATGTGCTAGACAGAGGTGTAGGCATTAGGAATATAGAAGAGAGCCTGTGATATCATGGAGGTTACATTTTTTAAATATACAAAATGTTAAGAAATGTTATTTAAAATATATGAAAAGGTAAGAAATTTTCCTCTTACAAAAAGAATTAATTTGAATTTATATTAAAACCCCCACACAGTGAAGGGTTAAAAGAAAATGTGACAAGGCTATCCTTTTTGAGCACTTGAAAATACAGGG
This sequence comes from Rhinolophus ferrumequinum, assembly GCF_004115265.2. NCBI lineage: Eukaryota > Metazoa > Chordata > Mammalia > Chiroptera > Rhinolophidae > Rhinolophus > Rhinolophus ferrumequinum. The sequence goes on from NC_046288.1 coordinate 26,855,912, forward strand.
GGTGCTAAAAAAATGTATGCACATTTTAAGAAAGGAAAACACTGTATTAAAATTGTAATAATATATACCGATAACAAAAGATGAATACCAGTCATGTGTATACATTTTTTTGTCACTCCAGGTATATGTAGTATGGTTCTTTTTTTAAGAAGAGGATCCTTGAAAATGAAAAAATAATAAACTTTCTAGAAAGATTTTGTTTTGTTTTGTGTTGCTTACTTGGTGGAAATCATTGAGGAAGGCAATCTTTCGTACTTAGACTATGAGATCCTCTGAGGGGAACTAAAATTATGCCAGAAAAAGTCTGAGCAATACTAAATTTTGCCGCATCACAAACAAAGATAGTATGCTCAACAAGAGTTCTGAAAAGCAGCAGTTTGAGGACAAATGAGAGAAATCAGAGATCAAAGTGAAAATATTGGTCTGCAGTAAGCAAATTCTAATAAAACTGGTTTTACCAGATACTGGGTTACCTGACAAGAGAATCTATACGTCCAGCTGAGTACAAACAATCACAAAGACACTGAAAGAGATGTCAGATAATTCAGCTGCTAACGGTCATATAGGCATGGGGTTTAAACAGACAAAAACTGATTCTGGGTGGTGAACACACAAAGTGATATAGAGATGATGTATTACAGAATTGTACACTTATAACCTTACTAACCATTGTCACCTCACTAAACTTTACTTAAAAAAAAAAGAAACAAACTGATATGTGAACCTCACATTCATTAAAATATTACTAGCATATCAGTAAGGGGGGATTGACAGGAAAAGTGGACTTCAACATACAGATCTTACTTGCAGTGAATATTTAACTTAACTGTTTAATAAACTTGGTAATAACTTATATTCAGTGTATTGAATTTTCACTATTATTTTAAAGTTCTCATCATGAACTTTTGCCAGATACTATTTATAGCAGAAATGCCTGAATCTAAAGAGATCCAGTCGTTATGACCTGTTGCCCAGGTGGGGAGGCACCGTTATCACCATTACCTACTGTTTCGTCTCTCTTATAGAGAAGAAGAGGGAGTCTGTCATCATATAATATATCATTATGCAGGTTGGTTCACTTAAACCAGCCCTACTTGGAAATGGCATACTTCTTCTTAAATGTGGTTATTTAACATGCCTATCTTCATGTCAAATTATTTTCAAAAATAAAAATTAAATTGTACTTCTCCCCAACAGGAATCTCAGGAATCATATGAGGTCGGACATTAAGTTCGCAAATTTGTTGCGACGATGTTGCTAACCTTTTTTGATATCAGAGGGATTATTCATTATGAATTTGTACCAAATGGATAGACAGGTAACCCAGTTTACTATTTGGAAGTGCTGAAAGGCTGCGTGAAAAAGTTAGACAAGCTGAGCTTTCTGCCAACAGTTCATGACTCTTGCATCACGACAATGCACCAGCTCACATGGCACTGTCCGTGAGGGAGTTTTTAGCCAGTAAACAAATAACTGTATTGGAACACCCTCCCTACTCACGTGATCTGGCCCCAATGACTTCTGTCTTTAATTGAAGATAAAGGAAGTATTGAAATTTTGATGACATTCAGGATATTAAGGGTAATATGATGACAGCTCTGATGGCCATTCCAGAAAAAGAGTTCCAAAATTGCTTTGAAGGGTGGACTAGATGCTGGCATCAGTGCATACTTTCCAAGGGGAGTACTTCGAAGGGGACCATAGTGATATTCAGCAATGAGGTATGTAGCACTTTTTCTAGGATGAGTTAGCTACCTTAATTGTCAGACGTTGAATACTTTCTATACACGAAGAAATTAGGTAAAGAACTGCACTGGTGGCTTAATCAATAGTCTATCTTGCTTTCCCCCTAAGATACCAGAATATGCATAGTATGACATTGCTTTATGCAATACTGTAATTAGCATAATAAGCACAGGAAAATATAGAATCTATTTGTTTTGAAGTAATATAATTTTGAATAACATGGTATTGATTCATAAAATTGCACATTTTGATTGAGTAATAGATAACTATTATTTTTTTGTCTGCCTAATTTTTTTTTCTGGAAATGCTCCCTCTTTGACCTGAGGGGCTACCATCAAGGACCCCACCTCCTCCACCAGGAGGGGTACCCTGATCCAACCTGCGCCCATCGATCATGGCATCCTCAGGACTACTTTTTTACTGGAGTCAGTGGGCAGGAGGACTCTATTTTTGTGGGACTGTTAGCCAGCCAGGAAAATCTAAGTCTAGAGCCAGTGAGCATGTCTTTACAATCTCAGGCATAGCACCTGGCCATGAATATAGACAGAGGAGAAGAAAGTTAAGATCCAGCTAGAGATCGAAACATTTTTTGAGCCTCGGTGTATAGCCTTAGTTCTGCCATATATGAATCTCTGATTTTCAGTTAGATGAGTAAAGTTCTTTTTACTTAAGCTAGTGTTAATTGAGTTTCTGTCACTTGCTACCAAAGAATCCGGACCAATATGCCTATAGTTTTCTGTTTATAATTAATTTCTAGAAAATTAAAAAGCACAAATGCTAATTCTTATAAATGTATAACTCAAGATATGTCAGAATATTTTAAAACCAATCAAATAATAAAGCCACTGTTTTTATTCATCCATAAAGTTTACAACAAATACTACATTTTAGAATACTCTGCTAGGCAGATCCTTAATTATAACAATAGCATGTAACTGAGCAAAGTTGTTTACAGTGTGGGTTCTGTAATCTAGTCATCTGATTTTGAATCCCAGCTCAGCCAATTATAAACTCTCTGATCTTGACTTCTCTCTATTCCAGTTTCCTTATACATACAACTAAGATTACAAGGGGACCACCCTCACAGCGTTGTTATAAGGGTTCAGTGTGATAATACTTGCAAAGTTTGCCTGGCACATAGGAAGTTGCCTATAAATGTTAGCTACTATTTTGAATGCAATTATTTTTTAGATATGTGAAAAAATTATAATGAAGGTGATTAGTGGTAACTGTAGTGTCAATGATGAAAAAGAGTAGGGTAAACTGCTATAGAAATACTGGTGGACTACAATCTTGGAAAGAACCTTGATGAGCTAATATTCTGGATAAAAGCCAACTGCTCTGCTTATTTGACAAATTGGATTTAGGCATAAGTGCATTTATAGACATTGGTGCCATCACTTAGGTTTCTGTGTGGGCAAAAGGAAAGTGAAGCGGAAGGAAAATTTTCATGTTAATTATTCTAGTTGGTAATTTGTATCATAGAGGAATTTTAAGGGTTTGGAGACATGTAATATGGTGTTATTTGCAGAATCTATTTAAGACTACATAGCGTCTGAGGATAATTTTACTATTATGTGTGTATATGCGAGAAACATCTTTTGGCCTCATTTTCATATGAAAGAAAAATAGAGACAAATCAACAAGCATTGAGATTTATTCAATGCACCTCATGGGATATCATGCTGTTTTGTGTCACTCAGGGTGAGGAAGCCGTAAATAGGAAAGGGGTTAGCACCGGCCAAAAGACAAGAAAGAAAACAGGTAGACAGATTTTCCTGGGAAATTTTTATAGGCGGTATTACTGCGACTCACTCAGCTATAACCTACCAATATGTTGATTTGTGGAATTCACGTGGTTGTCAGCAGGGGATTATGTGTACACTCATAAGGAAGTTTATTGTTAATGTTCTATACTTTCTCGAGGGAACTGGATCTGCAAATCAGCAGAGAAGACCTACATAGAAAACTATAATTCATTACTCATATAATTACCTTCAGTCTGGAAAGGGGTAAAAGGAAATATTGTATATCTGGGCCATTACTCTCACTAAAACCTTTGTCAAAATCTAATACACACGAAGCTTTCATAGTTCTAAAATTGTATTTGTTTCAATTTGCAACATTAAATGTGTATAAAGTAATTCTTAGTTAAATGTAACTAAGAATTTGGGAATTACAAACATATTTAACAAGCGTGTATTCTTCGAGCTTTAATCTACAAAGAACTTCTGCATTAGAGACCAGTTTTAGATTTGATCCAGTCTCGATAGTATGTCACTCGGGTGTAGACACCAGGCTTGTTTGGAAGGGCACATTTATCTCCCCAGCTTACAATACCAGCAAGGAACCAAGTGCCTCTATGATCTGCACTAACCAGAGGTCCGCCAGAGTCACCCTAGAAAGAAAAAGAACATATACAATTACTATAATTTAAAGGTAAATACTGCTTATTTTTCTCTTCTGTGGTAAAGATAGGGAGAGACAGAAAAAAGGGAAAAAAAACACACCTAGATATTTCAATATTAAAATTATTCTAGTCTTGAATATTTTTGTGTTCTATAATCGTTTATTTAAATTGAAGATATGAGTGTATGTTTTTGGATCTAAAATACAATAATGGGAAACAAGGATGAAAAATTCAACTCAATTTTTACCTAAAAGAGATATTTAAGTTACTGTTGCTTATGCAATCATCAATATGCTGAGGAATTTTCTGATTATCTCCCCCAACTCTCCTATTTTCAGGCAGATGCTGAGAAAAAAGGAAGGTTTATATTTACCCACCACCAGCACTGGACTATTGCTCTTCTATTCTTGGATAAGCATCCGACTAATTTCAGAATTATGCATAATACTTTGTCTAAACTACCTTCTACACTCCTTACAGTTTTTATCTATTGATATTTAAGTCACTTTTCCAGAATTTACGCATACCACTACTCTTCCAAAAGGATTCTCAGCTTTTTACCTTCCCATCATAACCTAGGCCAAACCATATACTGAAAGAAAGCCATATTTATATTCTCAAATCAAAACCTCTCCCCAATAGTTAGGTGTCTCTAGCCATATTTCTTTCTCATTTTTAACAAGAGCCAATGCAAACTTTCTTCATTTCACAGTTTAAAAAACATTTAATTTTTAGTTATAAACACCATAACATAAAAGTTACCATTTTAACCATTTTTAAGTATATAGTTCAATGGCATTAAGAACATTTATATTGTTGTGTGATCATCACCACCATCCATCTCCAGAGCTTTCTTTCATCTTGCAAAACTGAAACTCTATGCCCATTAAACAATAAGTCTCCATGGTTCCCTTCCCCCAGCTCCTGACAACCACCATTCTATTTCCTGTCTCTATGAATTTGTGTACTTTAAGTACCTCATAAGAGTGGAGTCACATAGTATTTGTCCTTTTGGGATTGGATTATTTCACTTAGCATAATGTCTTCAAGGTTCATTCATGTTGTAACATGTGTCAGAATTTTCTTTTTAAGGTTAAATAATATATGCAGTATGTTGTTTATGCTTTTATCCATCAATGGACACGTGGGTTGTTTCCATCTTTTGGCTATTATGAATACTGTTTCTATGAACATGGAGGTACAAATATCTATTTGAGTCCCTGCTTTCAATTCTTTTGGGTCTATACCCAGAAGTGGAATTGCTGGATCATATGGTAATCTTTTAAAATTGTTTTGAGGAACCACTATGCTGTTTTCCATAGAGGCAGTAATATTTTACATTCTCATCAGTGATGCACAAACCTCATTTCACAATTAAGAAAAGAAACTGGTTCTCTCATTCTGAGTCTAATGTCTTACTTAGTTTCAGATTCATAGAGTAAGTGGAGAATAACAGGTAGCAATCTTTCCATCTCTTGTCTTTGTACCTTTTGACTTCCCAGCTCCCCCATATCAGCCCATATCTGTATCTGCTCTCCTCTTTCTAGTAATGAACGTATTTAGTTCTTTCCAAGGCTAATCCCTCCATCTGTTCTTTGGATCAAGGAACTTGTTCTATCAATAATCTTCTCTTTTCTTGCTTGTTTTATTTTTCTAATATGTGCTCATTTCCTCTACTTTCTTTCCCCTCCAGCCATATACATGTTTTTTATTTTTATTTTTTGGTCTTGCCTACCTGAAAAATGACATCCTTTTTGGACCTTGAGACCTCCTCTATTGCTCTACCGTGTTTCCCCAAAAATAAGACTGGGTCTTATATTAATTTTTGCTCCAAAAGATGCAGTGAGGCTTATGTTCAGGGGATGTCATCCTGAAAAATCATGCCAGGGCTTATTTTCCGGTTAGGTCTTTTATTGGGGGAAACATGGTAATTATCTTCCTTTCATAGTGAAAGTCATTTAAAGTTGTAATCTATATTGAAGTTTCCATTTTCTCATCCCACTCTCAATTTACTTCTAAATGGCTTTTCTTTCCACCCATGCAACTTCCCACACTTTACCAATAAACAATTGTTGAATTTGATGGGCTCTTTCCAGCACTTATCTTACTTGGCTTTTCTATGTCATGTGTCACTATTAACTATTCTTTTTTTGTTTGTTCATTTTGTTTTTGACTTTTAAAAATTTTTTATTATATTTATTTGGTTTACATTGGTTAGTAAAATTATATAGGTTTCAAGTGTACAATTCTATATTATATCATCTGTATATTGCATTGTGTGTTCAAAATCCAGAGTCAGTTCTTCCATGACCATATATATATATTTTTTCCTGATCCTGGAATCCTGTAACACCAATTTTTTCTTGTTTTTCTCTTTTTCTGAACTTTCTTGTCTTTTACTGTTAACTCATTAAAAGCATTTATATCTGAGTTCTATTCCTTAGACGCTTCTTATTTTACACACTTTAACTGAGCTTTATATTTATGCTTGTAAAATATAACTACCACCAAAATGACAATGACTTTTAGCTATGTATCCCCAGCCAGAACTCTTTCCTGAACACAAGGTTTTTATTTTCAGTGGTATATTAGACATATCTGCCTGGATATTCCACAGGCACCTCAACTTTACCACACCCCAAACTGAACTTTCATCCTCCTCAAACCTGTTCTTTCTCCTATACAGCTTCTCTCCAGTTGCTCAGGGAGAAATAGGGGAGTTAGCATTATTTTTCTCCTTTTCCTTCTTTCTTACATCTAATCCATCCCACAATCTTGTTTACTCAACTGTGATTGTCTGTGCCTCCTACTGTGTCTTAGTTGAAGCCCTCATTACCTTTCTCAGGCAAAATATTTTATTGGATCCCACTATCTCTAGCTCATTTGCTTTTAGTCTATCTTCCACTCTGCATGTATTGGATTTGGCAATTAAAAAATCATTAGTAACCTTGACTAGAGTACTTTCAGTGGACTGGTAGGGCAAGCAGTGGATCAGAAACTAAGTTGGGAATGTGGAACAACAATGGTCAACTATTCTTTGCGGATTTGACCAAGAGGGGGAAAAGAAAAATAGAGTAGGATATGTCGAGGGAGAGACCTAATAATGTTTACAGAATATGTGGAAGAGTTCATTAGAGTGGGACAGTTTGGAAAATATGGAAGAAAGTTCAAATTAATGGAAAGTTCAAATATCTGTGTAGATGGAAAGAGTGGATGAAAACACAGGCAACAGATTAGCTTTGTATAGTAAAAGAAACTTTTTCATCATGAGCCTAAAAGGTGAAAATAAGTACAAATATAAATAAATCAGGTAGAAAAGAAATTAAAGGATTTCTCATATGATCACTTTCATTTTTTTCCTAGTTAGTAGGAGGAAATGTCATATGTTAAGGAATATAAGGGTGTGGTGGGATACATTCAAACAGTAATGAAAGATTGACATAGCACCATGAAAGATGCATTAAAGAATTCTACAGTGTGTTTAAGACCCAGCTGTGATTATATGACCAGTTTACAAGAATACAAGATTTCTTTTAGTTGTGCTAAGGAGCTAGCATATAAAAGCAAATAAAATAAATAGGTTGCTCTGTGGTTGGAGATTATTAGGATGGGTTTTGGGGAAAGTAGAAGATGGTGAAGTCATTGAGGGTGCTATCAAAAGGTTGGTTGAAGTTATTAAACATGGGTTCTAGATTTCATGAAGTTAGAAGAGAGTGATGGACTGAGAAAATGGAGAGAAACAGGGATTTAAGTTTGTCATAGCTTTGAAGAATAGATTTAGTGTGAGAGTTGGGAAGATGGGAATCGGTACTTAGAGATGATAATCATATTGCAAATACTTGTTTGCATGTCTTCTCGCTCCTAAAGTTCAGAAGTAATGCTCTATTCATTTTTTACTTCCTTGAACTTAGCACATGGTCTTGCACACAATTTGTAGTCAATAATAATCATTACGTGAAAGAGCAAATACAACAAGGGTCTTCCTGGATTTATCACTGATTTTGTTTGCCTAGATAACTACAGTAGTACTTTTGTAAGCAACAGGATGCTTGCTTATAAATAGCATCAGAGGTGTTTGAAGCATATGAAGCACAAGTAAAGGCTGCTTAGTGTAGCATTCAGAGTTTAGGCTGTAGAGCCCAATTTCCTGGATTTAAATCTCAGTTCTGCCATGTACTACCTGAGTGAATTTAGAAAAATTACTTGCTGTCTTTGTCTCAGTCTCTTTATCTGAGAAACAAGGTTTATAATAGTACAAACATACATCACAGAGATCTCATAACTTGAATAAATTAATATTTGTAAAGAGCTTAAACCAGTGCCTGGCACATGGAGATGCTGTATGTTTTGTTAAATAAATAAAATATTTAGGGTATTGGGGCCACCCTAAATTAAGAGCGCTCCATGGTCATTAAATTTGGTGTTGTACTCAGATGAAAGTCTCTCAGTGAAAGAGGAGCAATTGAATTAAAGTCACCAATATTCCACTTCATCTCTTTATTGTTATTCCAAACTGAGTCTCTTCTCTACTCCCACCTACAGCTTCTTATAACAGTAAGAGTGGTTTTGCACTTTAGTATTTAATGAGACCAATCAGAAAGCAATATAATTTTCATTAGCTACTTTGGCTATAAAATATACTTAAGCCTTTAAAAATTGTCAGTCTTTTGAGAAAATAGAACTGGTTGATTGGACATTAAAAGCCTCAAGAAAAAAATCTTGAAAATATAATAGGAAGACTTACCTGGCAGGCATCCACTCTTCCCTCTAGAAACCCAGCACACAACATTCCAGGTTTGATCACACCACTATATACCTCTTCCCTGTTGCAGGTATTATTATCTATAATTTTTACTGTTCCTTTTTGGAGTATATTAGGATTTGTTCCTGTAGGAAGAAGATTATATAATTTTTGCTAAAGTCAATATTTGTTTCTCTGGCTAGATTATTAGTATCTCACACTATGTTCCATTTTCAAATCAATGTAAAACACACATTTTAGTTAAGCTTTTATTTGTCTCCTTTCTTAGTAACGAAGAAGTAATTTTATAAACACAGCAAGCTATTGTTATAAATGATCATATTTAGAAATACTTAGTGTGTCCATCCATATGTGGTAGGATGTTTTTCCTTTTGAATTATTTTGTAATTTTATATTCATTACATGGTTGCCTTAGAAAACAAATGAAACATGCTTATTCCAGAAACACATATTTCATGATCAGTTTTAGATTTTTTGCTGTTTATTACTATATGAGTAATTCTGAATCTTGTAATTAATTTTAGGTTTAGTTTCTTCTGCTTTTAAATGCATTTATGAACATAAATAGCCACTAAATCTTTACAATGTCAGGTTCATGGGGATGTACCTGTTTCAGTGGCCTTTGCTCAGGTAGCCTTATCATAGAGGACTACTCATTTCATGCCATCAAAAATGTCTAATCATCTGTAGACCTTATTTTTCTATGGCACTTAACCTGCACCAAGCATGCTGTGTATGAGTAATTTACTTATTTATTATATTTTGTGATTATTGTCTTTCTTTGCTAAGAATGTAAGCTTTATGGGGGCAGGAATATATGCTTATTATATTCATTAATATACCCAAACCACCTAGGACAGTATTTGGAACAAAGGTGATAATCAATATGAATGTTTATTGGATGAATAAATAAATTAATGAAATGGAAGAAAATTAATCACTTAAGTAATAACATCTCTGTATTCCCTGAATTACTATTCTTAAGGGAAATTATGGTAAACAGCTCTGTGAAATTATAGTTTTTGTATGTATGTTGTTAAGAGTAATTTTCAATGTATTGCACATTAGCCTCTATAAAATGATCCAGAGAAAGTATTTCTCAGGTTTAGTTGTGATTGTGGGTATTGTTTTTAACTCCTAAAACTCAAACCATGTAATAGAGGAAGGTTAGGAACTCACCATCAGTCGCTAATGTTCCCCATCCAGTGATTACCACATCTGAATTGGGTGGGAATGTATAGGTAGCTTCTGGAAGACATGCTCTTCGAATGTTGTTTGTATATAATACTGGTGAAGACAGATTCACAACAGCAATGTCATTATCATGTGCAGGGTAATGGTAATCTTCATGAATTATAATACTCTTGACACTTCGCTGTGTTTGAGGATCACTTAAAAGAAGCCCAAAACTAACAGTCCATTCTTTGGGATCATTGGCCCTAAAGAAAACAGATTTATTTATTAAAAGTTGGAGTTGTAGGAATTAATATCTTATGCTTTTCTAAACAATTAGATATAGTTTGAATTCCTATAGTGCATGTAAGCATACAAAAGTAAAGCTATATGTAAAAGATAAAAATAAAAATAATAACATGGAAGATTTTGAATAACTCAGTAAGTATTTTAAAAGACAACCCATGGAAACTACATTTTATTCTTGTTTTGTCCAGGAAAAAACTCAAGGAGATTTAGAAAACAAATATGACAACACAAGTCAGTAAGATTAAATAAAAAGTGGGCAAGGATATGGGACAGAGTAAACTTATGGAAATTAAGGAAATATCTAAGTTCTCTTTTGTAATCATTAGAAACTATAAATAGGAAAATATTTCGGACTTTTACCATTATTTGTTAAGCAAGGGTTTGTATATTAAGCACTGAAAAACAGTGTTCTGGAACATTTTCAAACTCTTAAGTTTGAGATAGATTTTTGTTTAAAAATGAAACCTATAAGTGCCACATAAAACCAATAGAAATTAATGAAATGAACCATTAAACAAAAGAGTAATAAAACTTTTAGGTAAAAAAGAAAGGCAAACTTTTGGTGCAATAATATATCCTTTAAAGAAATAATCATTTCAAATGGGACTATAATACATATGGAGAACGCAGAATGAATTCAAATACTTACAAATAAATAAATAAGAACAAATGTAAAAATGGTGAGAAAGTAATAGAACACCCATGTTACATCTGAGATTTATAGTTTCTTTATAAATTTGAATTAAGTGAATCTAGCTTAGTGATTCTCAACTGAGGCCTATTTTGTCCTCTAGGAGACATTTATTTGGTAGAGTCTGGAGACATTTTTGTTTGTCAATCCTGGGAGAATGCGACTGTCATTTGATGGGTATCTATTATCTTCTAACGCACAGGATAGTGTCTCCCCTCACCACAATAAAGAATTATTTGATCCAAAATGTCAATATTGCCAATTTTGACAAACATTGTGTTAGCCTGAATCTACTTGTTTTTTTTTTTTAACTCTTAATTCATTGAGTAATTTTGAGGCTATATTATACAATGTTGAACAGTTGGGAGTGTAGTTATGTGGCCATATTCTTGAAAGATATGTATCAGACTTCTAGGTACTTGAGTGGCTTTGAGGCCTTTATGTGGTCTAGAGCTTACTTTATAAAACAGTGCGCAGCAGTGACAAGCCAGCTGTTACTAATCAGAGTGGCTCCACATCGGTGGACACCGTTCTGTTGAAGGCTAGCTTGCCAGGGCCATTCCCCTTCCTTGGCATCCATGCCCCCTGTTATCTTGTAGCCATAGGAAGTTATTGTGCGTTGTCCACAACCTGCTCAAAACAGAATTCATTAGCATATCATGATATAGATACTGCTTATGCATGCATTGCTATGGTAAACAAATTCCCCATAATACATGTCACTATTAACTGAGGAAAAACTCATACAGTCTTGGAGAAGTTAGGACTCACTTCCTGCTGACATGAGCTTTCCAAGTAATTCATTCAAAATAGATTGACCTCTTCCTTCCCCATCCTTCTCGCTCGCACACATTCCCTGTGTTTCTGTGTGGTCTTGCTATGACCTATTGTAAGATGTAGGTAGAATTACATATTTGAACTTGGAAGTTAGTAATTGTATAACCAGTTATGAAGTTGCATAGGGAAATGTGTGCTTTTTAATTTTGTGGGCAGTTGTTTAAAGTCATGATTTCTATGAAACATTCCTGAGAAAGTGTGAACGAATGTGAATGTGAATGAGATACTGATGAGAGACGGAGTAGACAGAAATGTGTTCATACTCAAGTTACAATCCACAATACCTGAATAAAAGGAATAACACATGAAGATGGTCAGCCTTTCCCAAAGTTACATGCTTCTCTGAATCACGACTGTGCTTTAGTGTCAATTTAAATCCAGATAAGCTGCTAGACTATTAAGACTCGAAAGCAAATCTGCAGTAATCGTACAACTTCACTATTATTCTGTCTGACTCACTCTCTCTCTGATTCTCTTGACTATCTCATCTTATTCCAACTAAAGCACTGAGCTTGTACCTTAACAGCTTATGGTATCTGTTAGTAGAGATTATTAGCCTTATTAATAAATATTTTTAGAGGGCAGGAACCATAACTTTAAAAAAAAATAGTATCTCCAGAACCTACCTCAGAGAATCCATCTCCTAAAGCTCAACAAATGTTTGTAGAAATGAAGTCTATATAGTCTAATCCATGAAGCATCTTGAAATAAAAATGATACTAATATTTGATTACAAAACCTTTTTCTGTAACAGGTATGTTCCTAAACATTCAGGGAGTGAAGAAAACTTGTCGTGATCAACACAGTGGGCATAGATTAAAGCAGTGGCTCTTAATCAGTACATTTTTGCACATCACTCTCCATCTCCAGGAGATATTTGGCTATATCTGGAGACATTTTTATTTTTGTTATTGGGGCAGGGGTTTTGGTATCTAATGTGTAGAGGCCTAGGGTGCTGTTAAAAATTCTGTAATACGTAGGACTGTCCCTGAAACAAAGAATTTTCTGGCCCAAAATGTCCATGCCATTCAAGTTGAGAAATTCTGAGTTAGACAAAGGTTTTTGCAGCAAGAATAAGAACACTTAAATTAATTGGAAAGGTTAAATGGTCAATTGCTTCAGAGATGTTGTTGTTGTATGTGACAAGACATATTTTGAGATATTCTTTCCTGAGTGTGGAAAGGCATCAGAAGCACAAAGGAAGATATGTAGACTTTTTAAAAGGCCTTCACTAGCCCTCGGAAGTCCTTAAGTTTGTATATCGCTTCTGATTCTGTTCTCTTTGATGCCACCCAAACCTTAGGTTGTTAAGGCACCCTCTTCATAAAAATCACAGAGCCTTTGAGGTAGCTATTTTTAATGAGAGCTCTCACGTTGTGACTCACTGAATGTAACTCCCTTTCTTTTCCTCTTTCCACTCCTTTATCATAGACGCTGCAGAAGATAAAACAAATAATCCAGAACCCAAAGGTATAATGGTTCCTCCCTATCCTCCCTTCTGTTTGGAGAACTCCTAAAGGAAGTTGGCTTTTACTCAACTTCCTTCAGAGGACTATAAAAACAAAGATGCTTCTCTGTGGGTTAGGAGAACCTCCCGTGGGCGATTCTAACTTCCCTGTTTCTGCTCTGACTCAGAATTTTAATCTAATTCATAATTATGCATCAATGTCCATTCTGAGTTCTCACTTAGTCATGATTGTTGTGTCTGTTAAGCTTTCAGCTCCCACCTCTGCATAGTACCTTGAAATCTTATGTGGCACCTTGTAGCTTTTGTTATGTTAAAAGACGTCCTAAGGTAAATTTCAAGGATTTAAGGTATATAATGAAGATTTTTCTGGCTGATACTTTAAAAAACATTAGAGAATCTACCAAGCTCTTTCAACTTCCCTACCCTTTTAAGTTTTACTTCATCACTTATTACTGCACTTTAACACACTTTCTGTCAGATATCAAAACTCTGTTCTTTCTTCAACCCTGTTTGGTTTTTCTTGCCTACTTCTCTTTTCTCCTCTTTTATTTATGTACAATCAAAATCTCAGATAGGCCAAAATCTCAGATAGGAAATTCAGAATACTGGTCTGGATGGTTGTTTAGTGTTCCAGCCTTACCACTGTTTTTATTCCTGTCTTGACTACCTGTCCTCTACTAATCTCACAAATTCCTAATTGTGGATTTTGATCATTCAGTACTAAAGTTTTAATTGGAATAATTGACTTTAAAATGTCTTATTAAGTCACTTGAGGACTGTTCAGTAAGAATATATCACAGGGAAAAATAATCTAATACAGTCTGTGTTTAAGTTTTGCCCCGGTTTTTCAGAAATAAGTATGCTGTTACTGAAGGATAGTCAAAGCGGTCAGGGTCGCTGTCACCTGGCTCTGGAGGGAGAGTCCTCTAATCCAGCTACTGTGTTTCCCTGAAAATAAGACCTAGCTGGACAAAATATAATTACTATGATATAATACTGGGTCTTATATTAATTTTTGTTCCGAAAGACACATTAGAGCTGATTGTCTGGCTAGGTCTTATTTTCAGGGAAACACGGTATCCCAATTAGTCTCAGTCCCCAGATAAGAGCAGTGCTTCTTCTGACAGCCTGCTCCAGGTTCTAGCAACCTGGGGATCACATTTCCCAGGGCAGCTACTGGGAGAATGGAAGCAGAATGCCTTGGCCAGCACGGAAGCTGCCTGCATGTAAGGCAGCTTACTTCTCAGCCCACTAAGCTTGGCTTGTAGGATCAGAATTCTATAGTAAGTTCCTATACCTGAAGTTTTCATAGGCAGAATAGAAACTCAAACAGCTGACATCTATTGAGTGATTATTATGAGCTGTATACTTTTTTTATTTTTTTAGCACAAATTATACTATTTTTATTTAAAAAAACTATATTTTTGAAACAATATAATTTAGGGAAAAAGAGTAGCATTGTTTTACATTTTTGCAAGTGTCTTCAATGTCTGTCTTAATAAAAGATGACTGAACTCTTATATCTGCTTCTCCTTTCAATCAATTGTAATACGTTGTTTTGGTCAAAGTATATGAAGAAACTCTGGCCTTACACAGATATGCAGTTGGAAAAGGAGGAGTATTTTAATTCTTGTAAGCATTGACATGTGCTACTTTCTTTTCTCTTCACAACAACTTGGAACTGAAGGTTTGAGAGGTTAAATAGCCTGTATAAATGCATCCAGTGGTAAATGGCACATCTGGGGCTCAAAACTAATGTGTAGCTGGTTTTAGATTCTAAGTTCTTAGTTATCAGCACTTATTTGTAGAACCCGCTTCCATTATGGCATGTAATAATGTGTTCCTCATTTTAAATCCATGATATCAGTGATTTTTAATGCCAACTATAATCACCTTCACACGAGTTTCTAAAAGCTGACTTCCCATTACAGCTTTACGAATATCACATTGACTCTCAAGTGGAGGTCTTTTTTGCCATCCAAGGAATTAAGTTTCACTAGAAAATAAATCTTTGTCAATGAACTTACAGGTATTGAGAAGATTTTCTGCTGTTGGCATTTCCATGTCTGAAAGTCAAGTGAAAAGAAAGTGGAAATATTTATATTTATGAACACATTACTTTAAAATTAACTTATTTTAATATTAATTAATATTAATTATTTTGCTTTTGGAAACACATTTTTCTGCAGGCATAATCATTTATTCAATCTTGATATATGTGTAATTTCTACTATGTTCATAGATTAGCATAGAGAATAATAAAATCTTAGCATTCATTTTTCAGTTTCTAAGAAAACACTCAAGTTTCCCATTATAAGTAATTTGAAAAAGAAATCTGGGTCCTGGAAAGTACTAAAATACATGGAAAATAGTGGTCTTGTATCTAAATCACCTGATAACTGAATGTATTTAATGACTTCTACGCACCATTTTAAATACTTTTGGCCCATCTCTTATTCCTGGCACAATGTAGCGACTAGTTCCATGGATCTGCTTTACTCAGGAGTAACTTCACAGATGCTGTTCTCAGGTCAGCACCTAAGACTTCTCACTTTCTGTTCAGGAGGACCCCAATGGACATTCCCAGATGAACAATGGGAAATATGGGAGTTAATGCTGTTGGAGCTAATGTAAGATGGGAGCTGGTGGACCAAAGCTTCCCCCTCAGTCACAGAGGAACACAGTTTTGAAATATAATTCATAAGGTCCCATGGGATGGAGCTAGATTGCCCCTAGTGATAGCCAGCTCTCCCTCCCCATTTTATCTGTCCTTTACTCTTTCTCAAATCAACTATTGCAGACAAGTCTCTATCTCAGGTGATGTTTTTTTTTGGGGAACCAGAAAACTAAGATGCTCAGATAACTATATTCCATTACAAATATGTTAATAACTAGGAAAGAGTACATACATTGCTATATTTAGTGCATTTTTTGGTGTCGAGTGCATTTTGCTGTGCTTTAATCCTTTTAAAATTAATACCTTTTGGGTGGTGAACACACAATGCAATATATAGATGACGTATTATAGAAATGTACACTTGAAACCTTACTAACCAATGTCACCCCAATAAATTTAATAAAAATTTTAAAATAATTTATACCCTTTGTGTGATAAGTTTCGATTATTCAAAACAGTTAATTAAGCATGCCATTCCATTTCCCATTCATTTTGGATAACAATTTTTTTTTTTTACTTTAATAATAAGGCAGACTTTAACATTGTCTACTCAATCCTAGCATCTAGAGAATATTACAGGATGAGATTTAGTCCAGACGGTTCTGCTCTGGGCCCCACGTCCCTGCAAAACTGCAAACCTGTTCAATTCATGGGGGAGGTATGTGAGAAGAGGGTGAACAAATGAATCATAATAATGTCCCAAGTTTCAGATGCAGAGAACAGTAAATCCATTAGCCATTTCTGCTTAAGAGTTTCTCTTCAAAAAAGAATCACTAGTTGCTTTATAAATTAAATACTATAAATGTCAATGTAGGTTTATTTTTATTACCGGTATGCTCTTGGATTTTTATACATCCAGGAGGGAGTATCCAGTTCCATATGCCAATTACAATTACATACTCTTACATTAGGTTGCACAACAAACCAGGGAGACAAAAGAATCCTTTACCAGAAAGTCAACTTGTCTGAACAAAAAGACAGGAGTAATTCAGCAGTCAGATGGACTATGAGTAGATATGAACCACACCTACTAAAACAGGAAGGTGGCATATTTCCATCTAATCCTTCGTAACTGCCTCCCAGAGGCTAATTTTTGTTTGACATGTTACCTTTAAAGTTTAATTGACTCTTTTGTGGTTGGTAAAATATATTAAACCATATTAAGATCTTGGGAAATAAACTCTTGACTGGAAAATGTTAATTTCTATACCTTAGTAATTATTTAGAAACCCTTCTATGTTTGCAGAACTTTTCTCTTTCTTTGAGGTTTTCTTTGTTGATACGTGACTTGATAAAGGAAAGAAGTGTTTCTGACTTATAATTTACTTTTAATAGTTGTATTATCCCAGAGCTTAATAGAATAACTATCACTCGGGTAGATGGAAGACAGGTACAATAAATGGGGAAATGACTTAAACTGTCACTCCTTTGATCTGAGTCACCGTGTTTCCTTCCTTTTAAGTCCTCTGGCTCACACTCAAAGCCTGGAACTCCTATAGATTTACCTCTGAATCAAGGAGTCAACACTGTAACCTAAGATACTCTGTTTACAAAGTACCATATAAAGGAAGTGACAAAAAAAAAAAAACAACAAAAAAAAAAACACTGCCCCTGCAAAGAAGGAGATTCCATCAAGGAATAATAAGGCAAAGCTCTTTTAAAAAACAGGCAGCAAATGTGCATTGGTCTTCTCCCATGGTCCAGGAATCAAAGAAGAATATACATGGACCCTGTTCTCAGTGAACTTGGAGTGTTGCGGAAGAGATATACAACTAAGTAGACAATTTAATGTGATGTGATAAGTGCTATGGCAGATGTATGTGTACAAAATTGGATGCACCAGAAAAGTCACTAGCATGGAGGAGTGCCAGTGGAATAGAACAGCTGATAACAAAATTAAGGAATTACTTTTATTGGGGAAAAATAGGCATAATTGACTCACTGTTGAACTTAGATTAGAAAATGTGCTTAAATGCTCTCTAATGGGCTTTTGGATCTGTAATTTTTTTCATATTTGGTGTCTTTCTGAGGTTTGGAAGCAAGAAATGCAATTGGATGCACTGGAAAGAAGGACTCCTTAAAAGTCTGATATCCAGTGATTATTTTATTCCTTGAAAAAATAAGTTTGAAACATAATAATAATGAAAACTAAGCTGTGTGACTCTAAAATATAAGGAAGAATTTTACAGTAGCAGTAGATGTATTTATAATATCAATTTTATATATACTACAGGCTTTAATTCTACTTAGGTGAATTTATTACTTTACATGAGTCCAAATGTTAAATTAGTTAATTATTCCTTGTTTTCACATAGTTTTCCTAGAGTTCTAGCATTCAAAATAGAGGAGATCAACTGAATTCTCTTAGGGGATGTATTTTATGGGATATTTTTAAATGTTCATGTGGTAGATTTCTGACAACTTTAAAGCCATAAATGTATATGGACTTACTGGGCAAGGTAACTGTGACAAAATCATTTTCCATCATGGAAGTTCATTTATAATATTTTCACCAAAAAACAACAACAATAACAACAAAAACTTACTCTGGAGCATTAATATGACTGGTCTACATTAAAAGGCGAAAGAATAGAGTGTGGATCTGGTTTGTAGTTAAACAAAATCTGAATCCTTCATTCATGGTAGGCTTTTATTCATTACCTGGCTGCATATTTAACCTCAGTAAGTGCTTTGCTTTAAGCCTCTAATTAGACTGAAAATTGTATCTGTGGTTAGATATTAAATATCATTTGTCATTCCTCAGAGTGACGTAGATTTATTTTTCACAGTATATATCTTCAATACGTTTATCATTTTGACTCTGAAGATAAAAAACTTTTAAAAGATATTAAGATTTAATTTATTAAAACTTTATGTTAATTAAACTAATTAATAACCAGTTGTATATGCAAGTAGTAGGTTTTAAGGTAGAACTGCGCTCCAATTTTTCTAACTTTGTGCAGATTTTAAGAAATACGAAAACTCAGAACTATTTTCATTTGGTATTTTATCTGCTTCTCCTATGAGTTAGCCATTGTTGATTTTAAGTTTTGGAAGCAGTACAAAAGACTACTGTAATGAACAAAGGACAAGACATGTATTGAGGAGTATATTTGGGTAGCTATGTTGATGTAGTGAGCAATGGACTATGTAAGTCATAGCCTCTCATCGTTTTGAAAATGCTATCCTTGTGTTTCTAAGGGGCCCTTCTGAGGACACACTTTGGACAGGGAGTTAATATTTAGGATTAGTACTTTCAATTTGGAAAGTTTCTAGCTTGGCTGTCCCAGGTATTGAGACCCCTTATGAAGATCTGCATTTTGATGGCACACCTCTGGTGTTTCATCCAGCAGAGAATACTTTGTGGATTCCTTTCAGTTCATGCCCATTGCTTTCTTTAAGACCCATCTTAAGAGGTAGGCTCTCCAAAAAGTTTTCCTTCTTATCTCCTTCTTCTCAGAAAATGTCTTATCTTCATGTCCCCTTGACAATTTGCATATAGTAGTTTTTGATGTAAATAACCATCACCTGGTCATATTCACTTGTTCATTCTGAATGATTCTTTTTTCCTCTGGAACTTATTGTAAGTTGCTTTTTTAAAAAATTGAAATTAAAAAACAGATTACTTCTCAGAACTATACATATTTGAAAAAAAATACAGAAAAATAAAAATATTTAGACAGTGGTTAATAGACCCACTTACAACCATAGCAGAATTTATAGACTCGCTTTATGTAATACTCATGAGTAAATCCATGACAATTACATGTTTTTTGAAGTTGCACAAGTAAGCTGTCATTAAACACAAACCACAGCTACTCTTTTCTTACTCATAACACATAGGATTCTTTTGTGTTTCTTCAGAAATTCTGCAGAATAGACAAAGAATGTAGGGGGTACAAAGAATGGAAAAACTGGTTTGGAAGAAATTTCTGAAGTTTAAATTTCTACCTGGCCTGAGTTGACAGACTTTGTAAAGATACTTCTTTCTTTTTAACATAGAGCTATTAATATTTTGAATACTTTTTCTTGTCCCTTGTTGACTTTCCCCCTACATTATGAGCTTTAATAAAACTCTTGGATGCATATCTTATCAGAAAAATCAAGATAAGGGGCAAAACATTAAAATTGGCATTTATTTTATGGCACTTTCAGCTATTTAACATGTATGCATTAAGAGAAGCAGGAAAGAAATAGTCACATGTAATTTTTCAGTATATGAAAGAAGAATCAAAGTGGTTTTTCTGATAGCTTTAGCACACTCAAAATCTTACAGAAAGTGTTTTTGAGTGTCAAAAGATTTCAGGCTGCTGGAATGGCAGATAAAATATTATTATGTTTTAGCAGGAGTGACTCCATAATGTTAATTTTTCAGCCACAAAAATATTTCTAAATTTTTCAAAAACATTTAAAAAAGTCTCACGGTATGACTCATTTAAATAATATTTATTATGACAGTAACTCAGAGATCTAGGAAGATGAGAGGTAAGGAGCCAGACTCATCAGGACATCAAATATCTAATGTAAATATTTTATATGTATGTTTTTATGAAGTAATTTGAAAATTGAACATCTATCATGAGATAATAGTAAATTCAGATGATGTCGTAATAAATAATTTTTATGTACCCTTCACACAATTTCCCCAAAGGTAATATCTTGCAAAGATGTCATAAAGATAACATCTTCAAAACCATAGCACAATATCCTAATCAGGATATTGACATTGATGCTGTTAAAATGCAGAACACTTCCATCAACACAAGGATCTGTCATGTTGCCCTTTTACGTATAGCCACGTCTGTTTCCTCCCATCTTAATCCCTAGCAATCACTAATCTGTTCTTCCATTCTATAATTTTTTTTTCATTTCAAGAATGTCATGCATTCACATAGATAGAATAATACATATGTAACTTTTGAATTGGTTTCTTCCACTCAGCATAGCTTTCTAGAGATTCATCCAAGTTCTTTTCATTGCTGAGTAGTATTCTATGGTATGATGTACCTGACTTTGTTAGAATTTGGTTTTGTTATCATTTTCACTTTCCTTTTCCTTATCTCCCTATATTCTTTGTAATTTTATCCTTTTTCAGGACTTCATTATCACCTTATGGGAGTGACCATCATGTTATGGTTTTAGACCCACGCTTCCTCCAGAGGACCAATTCTTTATTTCCAAATGCTTGATAAATAACTTTATCTAGAGATATATAGGTTATCTAATACTCAAAATTTAAGCTAATCACCTATATTCTACTCCTTCTCCATTGTTGTATTCAATTCCTCTCACTGTTGTGCCTCACATCCAGTTGTTCAGTTCTGCCATTTCTATGAGTATAATCTCTGTGACATATGTCCATTATTTTTAATATTATTTTCACTATGATGGTTCAGGTTTTCAGTTCTTCATATTTGGACCATTGTACTTCCTTCCTAACTGTTCTCTCTGCTTAAATACGCTCCCCTCTGCTCATTTTACACAATATTATCAGATAAGATTTTTAGAAAGCAAAGATTTGACTGTGTCTTTCATGTTTTAATAGATCTTAATGGACCTTTTATTCCTACCAAAGTGCAAACTCTTTCACCTAAAACTCATCTCTCTTAATTTTCATTATGTTATAACCCACCCAAGCTAGACATAAGAAATGCTGTGGCCTCAAAAGCTTAGGTTCCTGGAAAATCAAAGGAAGCTAGGACATAGTTTAAAGGAGAGAGGGTTGTTGGTCTAGATCAAGGGTGTCCAAACTTTTTTCAATGTTTTTTACCAAGGGCCATATGAGGTAAAATACACAAACAGCCGGGCCACTCACTCGAGGTGAAGTATATATTGCCTCACCTGGTTTAAGTAAACTAAATGTATTTTTGGAATTTGCTGAGGGCCAATTAACAATGGATTGCGGAGCGTAGTTGGCCTGCGGGCCGCAGTTTTGACACCCCTGGTCTAGATGTATGTACGCTTAGCCTCTTAGAAATATGTGAGGCAAGTAGGTTTCCAAATGCCCATAGCAAATTTGAACTTATTTGGGCTTGATGCTGATTGGCAATGCACTCTGGCTGGTTTTATTAGTCAGTGTTCTTTAGAGAAACAGAAACTATTTATTATGAGGAATTGGCTCATGGACAGTTATGGAGGCTGAGAAGTCCTCTGATCTGCCATCTGCAAGCTGGAGACCTAGAAAAGCCAGTGGTTTAATTCCAGTCCGAGTCCAAAGGCCTGAGAACTGAACTGCCAGTGCTTTAAATCCCAGTGTGAGAGCAGAAGAAAACCAATGTTCCAGCTCAATCAGTTTGGAAGACAGAAAGAATTCACCCTTCCTCTCTCTTTTTGTGGATTATGCCCACCCACAATTGGGAAGGAATTAGCTTTAATCAGTCCACCAATTCAAATACTAACATCCTCACCGTAACACCAGAAATAATGTTTAACCAGATATCTGGGCCTCCTGTGGCCCAATCAAGTTGACACATAAAAATAACCATCCTACAGATCTATCCCACCTTAGATGATGCTGGACATAATCAAAACAGTAGTATCTGGGATCTAGGTATTCAAACCCTTGGGTACAAGATCCCAACCATTTTATGGGTAGTAGTTCAGCTATTAGGACCCAGCCCAAAGTGCTAAGTTTCTGAGAACTTCAGTTTTAGCAGAGAATGCAAATATGAAACCACAAACAGCTAAAATAACGATAGTTGTAAAAAACTATCAATAATGGAGAAACAGATTGGGAATTCAGTCAAGTGTCAAGGAAAGGATATGATGCAGAGAGGATATGGCAGAAATTTAAGACTCATCCCAGGCTAACTGGATCTAAATTGGCAAGATAAATTTGAAACTCCGCTGAATAAAATCTATTGGGGTATGATTACTAACAGCTGCCTACTTTGGCCTGGAGTCTCAGATTTTTCCTGTGTTTAGAACTGAGTCACTCCAGATAGATGTAAAGAAGTAGTCCAGGAAATTAACTGAATTGACCCACTATGGAGTGTTTTAGTATTAATAATGAAAAATTAGTGCTTAACAAAAATAACGTACAAAATTATAATAGTTTTGTCCTTTCATGAAGATTAGAAAATAAGACTGATTAGTTTGAAAGACCATTCTTAGTTCATGGATATTTTTGTTGAAATATGTCTCATGTGCCCTATTGATAGTGGATCCTTTGACACAATGACTATATGTTAATATTTAAACTTTCTTAAAGTATCTGGACAGGTCTAACGTAATTGTATGGCTCAGTAATATATATTTCAAACTCTAACTCAAGATTACATTTGAAAAATACCTAAAGAAATATTACTTTAAATAAATAACCGGCTTTATTGAAAGACACTTTGAAATAGCAACAAGTATAGCTCTCCATGTCTTCAGGAGACTGGGAAATATTTTCTCTGGAATAAAGTCAAGTATCAGAAAAGAAGGTTATCTGAGGAGCCAAAAGGCATATTAGAAAAATCAGCTCACTAAACCTGATATAATTAAATAAGAAGGCCCAACACATCCTCATCCAAAGGCTATTTGCTTTTCTAATTTTTATACATACATTACTATAAACTATTTAAAATGAATTCGAACAAGTTAGAAGAGAAGATGGAGAAAATAGAAATGACAACGTGAATACTGCTTGAGATTAAAGTATGAGAGAGAAATAAAACATAAAGAACAAATACGAGAGTTCAAAAGCCTAAATGTTGGGGTCATTTGGTGAAAGCACCAATAACCTTCCATATCCCTGAATGCCCTGAGGGCACTACAATACTTACTGTGTATTAATGCATATCCATAGTAATGTCAAGAAAGTAGGTGGTAAGTTTGAGAAAGTTTTTATAAAAATATAATTTTAAGAGGATTTTATATTTTACTAAAACGATTAAATATAAGCTATTCAGAAAATTTGCCTCTTTAGGAAGACTTATTTCCAATGAATTGTCAATGCTCAAGGTCTTATACTACTTAGAATATTTTAAGAAACATTTTGCTAATAAAATAGGTTTGTAGCGCTGAAGATTGGTTCTTGGTTTAAAAAGGACACTTTGGGCAATCATGCTTTAAAAAAATGTCCTCTAGGATTTATCAAAGAATGATTGGTTAATCAGTTGCTTAAAGCATGGTAAAAATGAAGCCATGCATTGCCTCGGGATCTAGCCACATGGAAACGTGTGTTTTACTAATAGCATCCATATGTCCGTGTTGGCCACCTCCTCACAAATGAGTGTTAGGCCAGAGCTTTATTCTTCTTCCTGTAAAACTCTTAATAGTGGGTCAGGACCGTCATCCTGTGTATGAAGTCCAATGTTATTATTCTTTCCATTACTTCTACATAATTTGAGTTTTTATTTTAACCAATTATAATTTAGCATAAGCATTTAAAATATTTTCATACTTATTCAGTAGATGGTTAAGCGTACCATTATACACAGGCATTTTTTTTTGTAGGAAATGATTATTATTTTTTTAAACCAAATTACAATCATACCCTTAAATATGCTCATTAAAGTTATGAGCATTCAACTTTATAAGGTTTTTCATTTGAAACGCTCACTTTACCATGTGAGGCATGTCTTTGCTTTTACAAGGAATGACTTAGATATCTTTTTCCTTCCAGAGCTTCCAGGAGAGAGCTACCATGTGGTCATACTTGCAGATGTATAGTTGACACATCTAGTCTTGTGTTACATTTTCTTATCTCTTGGCTTGAGAGTTTGTGATAGTGACAGTCAAGTGCATCATGCTGTGTGGTCAACTTGTTTGATGAGATATCACTTGCAAGACTTTACTTGTTCTTCCTTTTTCCATTAACGTTTGTACATAAACATGAAGTATCATATGTATGTTCTGGTTTGATTGTTAAGCTATAAAATCACCTTAATGAGGTGATGAGGATTAACGAGACCATGTAAGCAGGCATATTATAAAATAATTAATTAGTTATTAATCAATTGAATAATTTAATAATTAATTAATTATTAAAATAATTATTAAAGGATTTTGTTAACTAATTTTAGCTATTGATATTATCAACTCTGTTTCAAAGGATTGTGATGTTGTTTAAGCATAAGTGAATATAAATTTTCGGGTTTGGGAATACAAAAAAACTTTCCCCATTGACAACAATGGTATTAAGTTAAAGAATTTGCTTTATGAGAAATTTTTCAGAAAACTATTCTTTCATGGACAGGGGCAGCTATACTACCAGTTCTTTTTCTAGGTTTTATATAGTTAATTTGAACATCTTCTGATCCAGTGTTTAGAATTGATGGAGAAACCATTGATTTCTCACTGAAGAATACACTCTGTAAATACTAATTGTTAGTAGCTTGGAAGGTAGTAGCATTGTCATTTTTCATGGAATTCAGGAGTGAGTGGAAAATTTAATTATACATTATGTTCCTGGGTCCTAATAAATGAAACACTCTTTACATACTAAATCTGGGGTAGCAGTGTCTGCTGGTAGCATACATGTGGCCCACTTGCCATAAGCCCTCCGCAATTGGGACTCTGGAAGAGAATTAAGCTCTAAAGCCCTAGGGAACTTTAATTTTTAGGAAATGAATGAACTTCTCTTTTATGCATCTGGAATACTATTAACTACATATTGTCCTTGGATGAACTGAAAGAAGTCACACATACCATTTTCTTTACAGTTTAAGTCTTTTGTGGACCTCAGTTGAGAAAGATATATATACAGGGAGTGCCAAATAAATGTATACAATTGGACACTTCGGTCAGTGTTGCTCAAGCAGTAGTTTGCCATAATCAGAAGTGTCTAGATGCTGATGGTAACCACTTTGAGCACCTCTTGTAATTGTAGAAGTCAAACGTGACTTGTATCCATCTTTTATTATCGATATATATATTGAGTATTACAATTTTAATACAGTTTAACTTCCTAAAATGTGTGTGTATATATATATATATTTTTTTTTTTTTTTTTTTTTGGCACCCTCTGTGTATATGCAGTCTTCTATTCTGCAGCTTTGATATTATGGAAGTCATTCCCCAACAACCATTTAGTGCTATATGCCAGGCGCTGTGCTAGGCTCTAAGGATATAATGATAAGCAAAAATGAACATAGTCTCTGCTCTCATGGAGATTATGATCTGATGGGAGAGCCAGTCAGTAATCAAATAATCACCTTAGTGAATATATAATTAAAACCTGGGAAAGTGCTCTGAAGGAAAGGAATAGGTTTCTCTGAGAGTTGTGTCAAAAGAATATGACCTCTACTGGAATTGTTGGCCAAAAGTGGTAATTGTTGGCCAATGGTGTAGAGGCCAGTGGACGGAGAAACATGGGGCTTTGGGCATATTTTTGACAAAACCAGTTTTCAGCTGTTCTCATCTAGCAACTTGCAGTCACCGTTTGATTTTACAAACTGATTGCAGCATTAGGTCTAATCCACATCACACTGTTTATATTCGATAAGCTTAAAATATATTTGTGAAATAATAATACTAATTGTGCTTTTTGTCTCATATACACTAACTCAGTGTGAACTTAAATGTATGTAGGCTTTTTGCTAAGAGGGACAATACTCTTTTTCTTTCAATACTTTGAATTCCCTATATTGCCTAGCAAAGTGTTTGTACAAGTACCTCATAATTGTTCATTAAAATTAATATTTCATAATATTTGATTTTAACTCTTTTCAGCAATTCTTTGAGTTAGATATGGATTTACATCCTTTTTTTCATTGATATTAAAACTGAGGACAGAATTGAACAGATTTGGATTTAGAATGACTGACGACAGATTTCGAAAGGAGGCAGATTTTTTATTTTTCACTAGGAACTTTAAATCTGCAACTAAGCCAGATTTTTAGGGCAGTTCTCAGTTCTAAACTGATTCATAAAATAATATAGAGAATGCACAGTGCACTTACAATCAGATGACATGGGTTTAAGTCTTGGGGCTGCTCATTATTTACGTTATGACTTAGGACAAATCACTTTATTTCATTGAATCTTCTTTACTAAATAAGGCAGCAAGACTAGAGAACCCTAAGGTCTTTTCCAACTCTAAAGTCTTCCAAATATCCACTGTGCAATGACTAGTGCATTTTCATACATTTGGTCTGGACCAGAAACCAGTAATGTATTTTCACCATTCCTGATTTTGCCACTGAACTGGGATAAATAACTTAAGATGCACGAAAGTAGAGAATACAAATTCTAAGTGAAAATCCAGTGAGATTTTGCTTTTTAGTTTTAATGATCCATGGCGAATTTTAAAAAATTCATCAAACAATATCCTTTTTTGACACTCATTCTAGTATCATTTTGTATGTGCATAAGAAAAGAAAATGAATTTAATATTAGTATAAACAAAAAATAACTAATAAGGTAAAATTTTATCCAAATTTACTGAGCGATAATCAGTATTCAGTCAGTATTTATCCAATAAATGAATTAACAAATTAAACCAATAATTTATGATTTTTAAATTTTCCTAGTAATAATTTAGTATTATAACTAAGAATTGTATAGAGCAATTTTCCTGGAATAGGTATATTTATTAAGTATTGAAATGTTAATGGATGCTTCAGTTGATTAATGTTTTGTTTCTACAAAAGCAATAATTTTTTTTGTTTTTTACATTTTCAAATGTCTGTAAATCCATCAGCACTCTTATTTGTTTTATCTTAATGTTGTCACTCTAAATAACAACCCAGGCTATTCTGGGACAAACTATAATAAGACTATGTCCTCCCTTATTCTCAAAAAATGTGTATTTTTAATTAAATTTGTTGGGGTGACATTGATTAATAAAATTATATAGGTTTTGAGTGTACAATTCTTTAATACATCATCTGTATTTTGCATTATATATTCACCACTCAAAATAAAATCTCCTTCCATCACCATATATTTGACCCCCTTTACCATCTTCTACCTCCTCCCCTTCCCCTTTACCCTCTGGCAACCACGAAACTGTTGTCTGTGTCTATGAGTTTTTGCTTGTTTGTTTGTCTTATTTATTTGTTGTAAAAGCAATAGTTTTTATCCTTTGGTTCAACTGCCACTGATTTTCTTCATCCCTGAGGCTTGTAAAATCTCTTTAAATGGGCTATTGCCCTGCTTTGAATCCATATATAAAAAGCACATAGGTATATTCGCTAAGATTCAGTTGGCTGGGCAATGAATGTTCAGTATATAATTGTCAGAAGAATAACCATGATGGCTGGGAAAAGATTCTTTTCTAAAGTGTATATATAGAACATAATTATCTCGGTTACTATTTATTAAGTGCTTGCTCTATGCCAGGCATTGAGCTAAGAGCTTTAGATGTATGTGGTCTTTTTTTTAGAAAAAAATACTATGAAGTATATGGACCATAATCTCCTTTCTAAAGATGGAGAAGCTGAGGCTCTATGAGATAAGTAATTTGATTTTGGTGGGGGTTTAGGGGTGGGGACATGGAGTTGCCCCTATTGCACTAGTGTTTTGGGAAGTTATTCTCCCTTAGAGTGCCTCCAGTTCCTTCCCCCTTACCCATAGTGTAGCCAGAGTTTGGGAGGAGGGCAGGGACACGGCTATTAATAAAAATAATAGCGTATATGTATGTATGTATATTTGTGTGTGTATATGTAATATATAATAATATATTTAATATATTATATATAATATATATATATGGTTGACTAGCAAATCTATAATCCACATGACATATATTTAGAATTTCTTTTTTTCATGATAAAAACTCCACAATTAAGGATATTTACTCTGTGTCAGTGCTGTTACTTTCTTTCTTTTCTTTGTTTTTTTTTTTAAATGTACATTAGGTCTTTAAAATGCTCAAAATAACCATATGAAATATTTTTTTACTATGATCATTTTCAAGATAAGATGGTTAGGCTGAAACACAGAAATGTAAAGTAATCTTTCCAAAGTTACACAGCTTATATGTAGAAGACCTGGGATTCAAATCTCAAATCTCATAGCAGGACCCGTGACCTTAATCACTATTCTATATCCCTTCTTTCTAGGCATAATAATACAGAAATACTGGTGCTATATTCAGCCATTGAGTGTAACTAATAGCACAGGCCAGGGATGTCTAAGCCACAGCTGGAGGAAGTTGTGACTTTTTCCTCTGTGTTAAGCAGTTTGTATGAAAATGAAACCCACAACCTTGACATGCTTAAGAGCAGGCACTAAGCAACTGAACTAACCAGGCAGCACAAGAAGGTCAGGCTAGTCGATAAGTTGCTGTGACAGCAACCTTGACTACCCAACTGAACTTTTCATAGAGCCCTAAGCCGGAGACCTAGTTCTGTGATGACTAATGAAAATTAACATTCTTTTTAAATAAGAGCTGTCTTGAATGTGAGCTATGAGTTAACTCATTCCATTGTGGTTTTGGAGGATTGGCCCAGTTGGCTTCTGGGCTTGATCCTGTGCCTGTGAGCCCCAAGTCAGTTTCATGAGACATCTAGCTTCTGATGAGAGGTGCGAAAGGAGGGAGAGGAAGTTTCTAAGCAACATGGGGGCCTGGAGACAATGCCAAAGCACAATCTGTACTCAAGTGTATTATGCTCAACAGTGACTGCTCTTCATGAAATTGTGGGATGGCATTATAATAGATAAAATTATTGAGAAAGATAATAAATCTATAAAGGACCTCCAGAAAGTCTGTTTTCCTGTGATCCTACATAATGTTCTTAAAGTCTGGAGGAATACCAGGAATGTAATATAGATTCTTAGAGTGTGAGTTCATGTTTTTAGCAAAAATATATCTTTGCTAACAAATTCTTTATAAATTGGAAAGCTGTTTTATTTCTCGGTGTTCTTTTGAAGTCACCACACATAGAATAAATAAGCTGTGTGAGAAGTAAGGTTCTAAGAAAAGACATCAAATAATGCCAGGAGAGTCACATTTCTACAACATGATGGCTTCTAATCCACGGGATGCATGTTCAGGTTTTTCCTATTTGATCCTTTGGATGTTCCATGCAAATGAACCCTTGGCCTAGATTTTTTTGTTTGTTTTTCACAAACATTTGGTCCTTTTAGTTCCTCCAGTAGGGGTAGGGATACTTCTCTGCCCTTGGTTAAATTTGTTGTATCAGGGAACTGATATCCTAGCTTAGCTGTCCTAAGTGATGTCTGTACTTTTATCAAGATTAGAGAGACACTCATTATTTTGTGAATGGAGTGACATTTGTCCCTATCTTTTTAAAGCTGCCTTTTATAATAGTGCTAGGTGACAAAGAATAAGAATTAGATTGTACATAAGAGTGAGAGTCCATTTAAGACCTATCAAGAGAGAACTTTGATGTTAAAGAGATTCAAACTCAATCTTGGATTTTGGGAGTCTAGATTCTTGAGACATCCAAAAGAATAGAGGGAAAAATCACAACCCGTAGAATAAACCATAATAATCGAAAAACGACAGGCTGCCTTGTTTTGCAAAGAAATGTTATTGGGACCTTGATTAGTTTTTAAAATTTTGTCATCAAGTAAGGTTTGATTCCCAGAATATAGGATGATATTATATCAAAAAATTGATTGGGATTGCCGGTCAAGATGGAGTGCGTACACACCGTGCTTGCCTCCTCTTATGACCACATCAAAATTTCAACTAAACTACAGAAGAACCATTATTGAGAATCACTTGAAGTCTAGATGAACAGAAATCCTGTAACTAAGGACATACAGAAGAAAACACCCGGAGACTGGTAGGAGGGGTGGAAATGGGTAATGGGCTGGTCCTACACCCATGTGTGGCAGTTAAAAATTGGGAGTGATATCTTGGCTGTAGAGGTCACCCTGGAAAGCAAGGGGGTCCCAACCCCACACCAGGCTCCCCAGGATTCTGGTGTTGGGAAGACAAGACCCCATAACATCTGGCTGTGAAAATGAGCAGAGATTGTGGCTGACTGAGACAGAGGGTGGCTGGAGTCCCAGGTGTTCCCCTTAAAGGGCCCATGCATGGACTTACTCGCTGATGGACTTACTGGCTCTGAGATCCAGCATGAGGGCAGCAGCTCAAAGGCACCAGGGACATACAGGGAGGAACTGAATTGTCTGACTTCAGCGTGAGAGCTGAAGGGGCACCTTTCTCCCAGACAGAAGTGCTGGCAGAAGCCATTATTTCTTTGTTTACCCTCCCCCCTCCCAGCATGCAGACCCAGGCAGCTGCCATATTTGAGTCTCCATCAACCTAGCTAACACTGTTTTGCTCTGCCCTGGTGATTCCCTGAGACCCTCCACCCAACTTGGGAACCCACCCAAGCCTCTTCCACTGGTTTTTGCGTACAAATGGCCTGTCATGGATCATGCTTTAGGACTTTTCTAAAATCTCTCAATGGTTCACAAAATCCAAACAAGCAGCATCTAGCCTTATCATGCCCTGTGTCTCTTGCTGAGCAGCCCCAAGCCCAGAACTGGCAGAAACCAGCCTTGATTCACAGCATAGCCTCTCCAAGGCAACTCCAAGCCCAGTGTGGGTGTATGATACCTGTGGATCACCTTGAGGCTCATGCCAAGTGGCCCTGGGTGGTGACAGGCTATGACTGAACTTGGCCAGAGGTGGAGCCCCACACAGGAGGTCCTGGGGCTGGCATTCCCAGTGGCTGGGTTCAGATCCAGTGGGAGCACCAATTAGCTGCTTCTGTGGGCAACACACCCAAAGGGAGACTAGGTAGACATCAGAACCCTGCTAAAGTTAATCCTGCTCCATATGGTCAGCCCCTGCACAGAAGCTCCTCCACTATCGTCAGAGCCAGTTCTTAGAACAAATAAGCTAGAGGGTCAGTCTCTCCCTTTGACATGCAAACAGCAACCAAGGCTCAACTACAACAGGAGGGCACACACAACTCACCCAAGGGACACACCTGGAACACCCAGCTCTGATGACCAGGGAGACTGTACCAATGGGCCTCACAGGACACCTACTACTTAAGGCCACTTACTAGGACTGGGAGACATAGCAGCCCTACTCAATACATAGAAACAAACACAGGAAGGCAATCAAAATGGGGAGACAATGAAACATGTCCCAAATGAAAGAACAGAACAAAGCTCCAGAAAAACTAAACAAATGGAGACAAGCAATCTACCAGATGCAGAGTTCAAAACACTGGTTATAAGGATGCTCAATGAACTTAGGGGAAGAGTAGATGAACTCAGTGAAAACTTTAACAAAGAGATTGGAAACATAAAAATAGAGATAGAAAACATAAAAAAGAACCTGTCAGAAATAAAGAATACATTAGAGGGAATCAACAATAGAATAGATGAAGCGGAGGATTGAATCAGCGATTTAGAAAATAAGATAGCAGAAAACATCCAATGAGAACAATGAAAAGAAAAAGGAATCCCAAAAAATGAAGATAGTTTAAGGGGCCTCTGAGACAACATCAAGCATACCGACATTCACATCATAAGGGTACCAGAAGGAGAAGAGAGAAAGCAAGGAACTGAAAATCTATTTGAAGAAATAATGAAGGAAGACTTCCTGGTGAAGGAAATAAACATACAAGCCCAGGAAGCACAGAGAGTCCCAAACAAGATAAACCCAAAGAGGCCCACACCAAGAAATATCGTAATTAAAATGTCAAAGATTAAACACAAAGTGAAAGAGAATCTTAAAAGCAGCAAGAGATAAATAGTCAGTTACCTATAACAGAGCTCTCACAAGACTGTCAGGACTGTCAGCTGATTTCTCAACAGAAAATTGGCAAGAAATATTCAAAATGATGAAAAGCAAGGACCTACCACCAAGACTACTCTACCCAGCAAGGCTGTCATTTAGAATCGAAGGACAGATAAAGAGCTTCCCAGACAAGAGAAACTAGGAGTTCACCAACACCAAAGCAGTATTACAGGAAAAGTTTGTGGGACATCTTTAAGAAGAAAAAAAGATAAAAAATATTAATTAAAAAATGGCAATACCTATATATGTATCAATAATTACTTTAAATGTAAATGGATTAAATGCTCCAATCAAAAGACATAGAGTAGCTGAGTAGATTAGAGAACAAGACCCTTACACATGCTGCCTACAAGAGACTCAGTTCAGATCGACAGACACACACAGACTGAAAGTAAAGTGATGGAAAAGGAAAATGTAAATGAAAAAATAATAAAATAAAAAGCCTGGGTACAATACTCATACTATCATACCAGACAAAATAGACTTTAAAATAAAGACTATAACAAAGAGACAAAGAGGACCCAGTAACCCTACTTCTGGGTATTTATCAGAAGAAACCCAAAACACTACTTTGAAGGGATATGTGCATCCATATGTTCATTGCAGCATTATTTACAATAACCAATATATGGAGTCAACCTGATTGTCCATTAATGGATGAACAGATAAAGAAGAGGTGGTACATGTGTACAGTGGAACATTATTCAGCCATTAAAAAAGAATGAAATCTTGCCATCTGCAACAACATGGATGGACCTAGAGGATATTGTGTTATGTGGAGTAAGTCAGACAGAGAAAGCAAATGCCATGTGATTTCACTTATATATGGAATCTAAAGAACAAAGTAAACAAACAGAAACAAACTCATAGATACAGAGAACATTTGGATGGTTTTGATGGGAGGGTCGTTGGTGGCTTTCATGAGAAAGGAGAAGATATTAAGAAGTACAAATTGGTAGTCACAAAATAGTCATGGGGATGTAAAGTATAGCTAAGGAATATAGTCAATAGGAATATTGTAATAACTATTTATGGTCTCAGGTGGGTACTAGATTTATTGGGGTGATCATTTCATAAGTTATATAAATGTCTAATCACTATGTTGTACACCTGAAACTAATATTGCATATCAAATGTAATTGAAAAATAAAACAATTATTAAAAAAGATAAATCGATTAATATGAACCCTAAATACTTTAACAGTGGTTAAAAGCAATTATCATTATATATGACATAATATTTTAAAGGAGAAGTATTATTTGCATTTGCACAACAAAATAACATATCCAAAATTTAAAATAAAAATCACGCTATACCACACATAAAAATGCTTACCTGAAATTTTAAATGAAGAAGAGTCTACATGCAAAGACCCAGTTTCACCATTTAGCTTCTGTTGTAAAATGTTTTTGATCATTTCCTGAAATTTTGCTGCTTTATTTTTAAAACAGGATATAAACTTTAGCACAGCATGTATTACCACTTTCCCTTTGGCTTTGCTGCAGAACAGAAACACACAAATAAATTATGTTTTTATTACTGAGCCTCTCTCATTCTTAGTGGGGTTATTCTATACTTTGTTAAGCAGAGCTCCTGGCAGCTATGCCAGGTCCTCCCAAGGACATGGAAATGGCACTTTATGGAAATGGTGAACAGTAAAGAGAGTGTGATTTAGACTCAGGAGAACTGAGTTTGTGTTCTAGATTCACCATTTGCCAACTCTGACTAGAACAAGCTCTTGGTAATCTCTTTAATTAAATTTCTTCATCTCTATAATGGGGATGTTAATATTATTTACTGGGTTATTGTATACATATAAGATAATGTATATGGAGGCATTTTGAAAATTAAGATTTTCAACTTAGAGTTCTGTGCAAAAATTAGTTATTAATATAAAGTCATCTATATATTATAAATCCACTATGGACTCTGTATAAAAGGCCAATAGCAAATAACAAAATGAAATGTAACAGGTAAGAGAATAATTTTATTTATTTATTTATTTATTTATTTATTTATTTATTTATTTATTTATTTATTTATTTTAGTGGAGACAGAATTTGTAAGATTGGGCAAGTTCTCACTCACCTATTGGAAATATAACTGAGCAAACACATTAGACTAAATTTATTAAATTTGTAATTCTGACTTGAAGATGCAAATATATAAACCAGGAATTTTAAAAGGGCTAACTACCACTGACTCGATGGAATATCTATTCCGCTCTATTCTCTGTTTCTGTGCCTCCTCACTTCTTCCTAGGTATTTCTCTGTATTTGTGCATTTGAAAATCCACAACAGCCCCAGAGTTTTATGTGACTCAAGACAGATCCTGAAAACATCCACTTCCAAACCTTCAGAATGCTCATGAGCAAAACAAGAAACCATCGCCAAGATCCAAGATTTTCTGAATGATTATAGTCTTATTATTTCAATATTTTTCCAGGATAATTCTGAATAGGTAAATTAGCTAATTTGTATATCACTTCTTATTACTTTATGTTTTAGGGTACGAGTATATGTACACGAGATGCTCTTTCTCTGAGTGCTATACATGTATTATTTTTATTTCCTTTGTACAGTATTCAGCATTGAGCAATTACATGCTAATCTATTAAGTATTCTCACCTCTTCTGCTTTTATGCAGATGCAATGCTAATCTTTTCTTCTCTGATCTGTATGGACAAACCCTTTCTCTCTTATGCAATAGACAAGGACATATCATATTACTCTATTTTAAAGATTCTGTTAAACTGTGGATGTCACTCTGAACTTTTCTCCTGGGTCAAATAACAATCTAAAACTAAACTAAATATAGACATATGGATTCTTAATCTGACGTCATTAGGATAATATGATCCTTTTTTCTACTGAAAACAAAGTTATTTTAATTTTACCTTTTCTTGACTCATAAAATGCTCTTCAATTTTCAATGACAAATGCCTGTAATTCTTTAGTTTTATATGACAAGTACCTGTAATTCTTTGGCAGTTTTCCTTTACATTCCTGACCTTTTAATTCATGAGTTCATTCATTTAACAAATGTGTATCATATAGCCCAGGCAATATGCCAGACAGAGTTTTAGGTACCAGAACTGTATGAATTATCATCATATAAAACCACAAGGTCCCTGCTATCAAGCTAATAGGCGAGACAGGTAAATAAGAAAACTATAATCTCACTTACATGTGGGATCTAAAGAACGGAATAAACGAACAAACAAAACAGAAATAGACTCAGAGATATAGGGAAAAGAAAAAACTGAGGGTTCCTAGATGGGAGAGGGTGGTGATGGGGGAGAAGGTAAAGGGATTAGAAAGTACAAATTAGTAATCACAATGTAGCCACAGGGATATGAAATACAGTTTTGGGAATATAATCAATAATGTAAAGATTTTGTAGGGTGTCAGATGGGCACTTGTCTTATTAGGAAAACCACTCATGGACTGTGTAGATGTCTGAGCACTGGGCTGTACACCTGAAGCTGAAGCTGAATAATATTGAATGTCAACTATAATTATCTCTCTCTCTCTCTCTCTCTCTCTCTATATATATATATATATATATATATATATATATATATATATATTTACGGGATGTGGTACAGCATAGGGTATAGAGTCAATGGAATTGTAACAGCTATATATGATATCAGAGGGGTAATGGATTGGGGAAGGGGGATTATCACTTTGTGAGGGGTGTAAATGTCTAACTATTACATTGCTTTGTACACCTGAAACTAATAAAATAAAATAGTTAAATAAAAAAAAGAAACCAAAGAAATAAAATAATCTTCAAGGTAATTTATATGAAGACAATAGAGCAATGACTTGAAGGGTAGAGGTGAGAACAATATAGAAAGTCTCAGCAAAGGCCTCTTTCGAGTAAGACCCTAATGATAAGGAAAAGGAGTCATGGTAAGATCTGAAGAAGGCATGTTCCAGAAACAAGGAACATCAAGTGCAAAGGCCTTGGCCGAGATAGTCTTAATGTTCCCCTCAGTTTTCTAATATTAAATGTTTGGCAAGCTTCTTCCTGACTCTAGGCCCCTGATATCCCTTTACTTAGCTCATTTACTTTAGAAAAACTAATAATTGTCAATTCTTACTCTGCCCCTTTGAATTATATATAAATCTTTTAAAAGCCTCTTGCAGTTTAACAACCCCTGAAGTATCTTTTTCAGGGACCTGAAAGCCATCTCTTTGAAATGTAACCATCAAAGGAGGTAGCCCCTCTATCTCTCAGTTTCTGTGGGAGGGTGGAAGCCTAACTTGGGTAGGGTCTTTACCCCAAGTTGTAAAACTACCTCTGTCATGGAGAAAAGAGTTTAATCTTTGGGCAAAGCCAATTAGCAAACACAGATGGCTTAAGATCTCCCTCTCACCCCAGCCTTTAAAAACACTACCTACGGCCCTATTGTTTCAGGGGATTTATGACAGTTCTGGCCTCTGTACCCTAGTTGCCTTGAATAAAATATTCCTTATCTGTTTAACTTTGTTTGATGCAATTTGTACTTGGACAGCCCTGTGGTGGGAAAAATTTTGCATGTTTATTGGAAAAATATAGCAGGTCAATGTGGATATAAAGTTCTGAGTGAGGATGAGGGTATGAGATGACGTCAGAGACAGGTAGGGCCTGGGCCAGACAAGATGGGGACATATGAGTTTGACATTTGTGGGAAACTATTTGGAAAAGGGATTGTAGGAACCACAGTAGGACCTTCACAGCGCAAGAGTAAAAGCTGAAGATTAGATCAATTGATGCAATAATATAGATATGACTACTTGGGTTCAAAGTACAACTTTATTACTTATTAAATGTGTGGCCTTGGCAAGTCACTTAACCTACTTTTGCTTAAGTTTCTTCATCTGTGACATGGAAAACTAATATATGCACACCATACAGGGTTCTTATTAGGTTAAATGGGTTAATAGTATACTTGTGTGTGTGTGTGTGTGTGTGTGTGTGTGTGTGTGTGTGTACGTAGCATATATAAAGTTCTCTGGGGATACTGTTTAAGAGCATGGATTATTTAAAAATAAACCATAAAAGTTAAATATCACAAGTTCTAGTTTTAGGGAGAGGTCGAGTTCAAAGCATTTTAATATTTCTATTAGTGATTGTAGTTATTATTTTCCTTGTCTATTGCAAGGAAAATAATTTGGATATTTGGATAAACATTGTCACTGCTAGAAACTAGCTGTAGATTTGGATTTTTAGAGGGGTCGGGAAGGTAAGATAAAAGACAGAAGCTGGTTGGGTGTAAATACTTATGCATATATTGTGTGAGTGTTAGGGATTGCTGTAAAACACGCGGTCTCAGTTTCAGCGTGTTGTTACCATGTGGGAATGTGGGCTCCATGTTGTCAGATCTTTTAATTTTCCACCACATTGTGAGAGTTCTATTTTTTAATGTGAAATTTCCCAATTTATACATTTAATCCACAACTCTAAGCTAGAATCAGCCCATTGGCTACTCGTTTGCCATTTCCGGATCAGACATTCTGTACATGGTTCTCTTATCTTACCCATTGTTTCTTTCTATTAAAATCATCTCCTGATTTTAGATTTGTGTTTTGACTTTGTGCCTTCAAATAAAAAAGAAACACATTTGATCTTTATCTGAAA
The DNA here is from genome assembly GCF_004115265.2 of Rhinolophus ferrumequinum. Lineage (NCBI taxonomy): Eukaryota > Metazoa > Chordata > Mammalia > Chiroptera > Rhinolophidae > Rhinolophus > Rhinolophus ferrumequinum. The sequence goes on from NC_046288.1 coordinate 26,894,278, forward strand.
CTCAGAATCAGCTGGAATTCTTTCTTCTGGTTTAATAATTTTTCATGAGACCTTGAATACCATTTTCTACTTTTGAAAATACTAGTGGTTTTGAATCCCCCAAATTTAATTTTATTTCAAACTTTCAATTGTATACCAAGCAAAGATATTCTGCTGAGTATGAGATATGAAAGCTAAAGACAAAAACTTTTTCTCTGTGTCTCTCAGGCTATTTTACATACCTTACTTGGACAATATGAGATCTGACATACTGTTTTCTCAGTTTGGATCCATGAAATGTTTCATTTATCTGTTAAAAAGTAAAATGAATAATTACTTTTTTAATTTTTAAGTTTTCAATGTGGAGAATTTCAAACATATGCAAGAACAGATAGACTAGTGTAACAAAACCCATGTAACCATCATTCAGCTGTACTAGTTATCAATAAACGGCCAAACTGGTTTCACGTTACTACTACCTACATCCCAGGAATTAAATACTTCTTTAATATCATCAAATACATAATATTAAAATTTCCTCGGATCATGACTCATTTGGGGGAAAAAATGCAATGTATGGTAAATATGTGTCTTTTTGAAAATTGTCTTTTATGATCTCAATTCAGTCACAAGTGTCCTTAAATCAATAAATTATGTGTCAGGGTGAGGGAAAAATATTTATTTCCTAATAGTAGAATAATAGGTCATAATATTCATTTTGACGAGGTGAATTCAAAGGATCACCTAATAGATTTATCTTCCATGCTCAAACATTGATGCCATAAAACTTGACAGAAATGTCCTCAAAAGGGGAGGAGATCTTTTTTCTCTTTTGTACTATGGCAGTACCTTTTCATGTCTGCACTGCAAACTGTTTCCGCTGCTCTTTCAGTTATATGCTACTTAAAGGTTCAAAGTGGGATGCATAGAAATCTCTGAGAAATTTTACATAAGAATCATTTTCTCAGCTGCTTCTGATCTCTACCTAATGGATGATTTCCCACAATAGGATGTTCACAGAGCACCAGACCAAGTTGCCCTGCCCCTTGCTTTTATTTTGGCAGACAGACCTTCAAAACCAGTGACTCATTATTGGAATTGCAAAGATTTAATTTATATTTTTCCTCTTGTTCCAAAGCAATTGGAATGTGTTCATGTATTCAATAAACATCTATTGAAAAAAAACTGTTAACTAATTGAATAGATCCATACTTTTTTGGAGATTCAAAAGAGGAAACATAATAAGTACATCAAGGAATAAATATATAAATATGATAATCTCAGATGGTGTTTGGTGATATGAAAAATGTAAAATAGTGTGATGGACTCATTCAGGGGATAGTATTTGAATAAATAAGACCTCTGGGAAGACATGACATTTGAGTGAGACTTGAAAGATGAGAAATTGACAATCAAGAGGAGAAGAGTATTGTAGGTAGAGGGAACAGCAAGTCCTAGGCAAGAATGAGACTGGTGCAAGTATATTTGAGGGATAGAAGCAAAGTTATTATGACTCACTTAAAGTGAGTAAGGGAGAGAGTGTATAAGTTGAGTTTGCCCAGGTAGGTAGGGATGAGATTACAGAGAGCTTTGCTGGCCGTGGGAGGGCGTTTGGATGTTATTCCTAAATATAGTGAATTGAGGAATCCTGACAACATAGTAATGAAACTATATCATATTTCTCTTCTATTACAAATTCCAATATATCTGCCTCTCCTGGGGCTAAGTTATTTTGGGTGTAGTGGGAGTCCTGGATGAAGGGACGTGATGAAGAATTTTCCAGGGGTCAGCAAAGAACCTAGAGAACAACCTGAGAGTCTTGTGCAAGGATGGAATCACAACAGAACCTGGGAAGAGCTTGGCCAACAGAAGTTTTTGGATGTCCAGGGGTAAAGTTGACACTGGACAATGTGAGTGGGTTTCCATGACCCCACAGCCACCAAGAAGGAACTGCAAGGGGGCAGGGCTGAAGATTCCTTGCTCCTGAGGCTAAGCTGGTATGGACAGAAAATGGAGAGATGGAAGACTTCCTACTGGAGCCTTGGTATAGTGAGGCAGAATGTCTGCTGCTCAACCTTCAGCCTACAGGATTTAAGAACGGTTCACCTTCTAGCTTGTAAGACAGTCTCCAGTAACAAAACAGTAGTCCCAATCAGCCAATAGGGGAAAATGATAATGCAATTAAAGGAGCTCAGCAGCCAGAGAAAGGAGATGAAACAGATCAGGTGCTCATCAAAAACTTCTGAAGGAAACAGATAGTAACCTAAATGCAATGGCAAAAGGCACACATATGGACAAAAAAAGCATAGTAAAAAAATAAAAAAAATAAAAAAGACTGTGGTACTAAAAAACATACTTTTCATGTTAAAAAATTTTATAGTCAATTAAAAAAAAAATGACTATCACTCTTGAGATCCAAATTTGTGTCCTGGAAGGCCAAACAGAATAAATACCACAAAATAAAATTGTGTGGTAAAATTTAAAAAGAAGAAAATAATGAATGAAAAGAAACAAAATAGACCATGATTCCAGGAGAAGTGCCTATAAATAATAGAAGTTTGAAAAGACAGAAAAAAGATATGAATGAAATATAATAATTATAATAAATCATGAGAGAAAATGGCTCTGAATTAAAAAATCAAAACCTGCTGATTCAAAGGGGTAGACTGTGTTCCTGGTATGTCTGATATATCCAGGGAATATACTTGAATTTTAGATACAAAGAAAAATTTCTACAAACTTCTATAAAGAATATATATATGGATAGAAAAAAATAGAATGATATTTGGAGTGGGATAAAGTGTTGAAATAATATCCTCATACTCTGAGCGAATAAATTTACAATTCAAGAATCCTATTCATAGTCAAGCTATAATCTTAAATCAGGAGAAAAGATATTTATGGATATACAAGAATTTAGTAATATATCATTCACATATCACAACTGAGAAAAATGTTTGACTAAAGATTCTAGTAGAGCAAGATTTAAATCAGAATTCAGATCTCAAAAGCGGGAAGATTAAAAAGAGAGAGAAAAAATGGTGAGCAATAAAACCTGGTGTGTGTGTGTGTGTAATACAATGAATGCATAATTTCAATGTTTGAAGTAGGAGCAACATACTTTAAGAAACATCCTAATAATAGTTTAGAACTTGGCAAAACCTAGTTTTTAGAAAGAGGAAAGAAGGGCAGAGGAGGAAGGGGAAACAAAAGTGTTAAAAAGCCTTATCAGGAGTGGGGAATGGAAAAGGGAGGAGAGGAACGCAGTGAAAGTATATTAAAGGACTCCTTTTCTTGGATTGGACCTTAGGTAAGGAAAATAATATTTTGATGGGGCTAATAATTTTTTTAAATTAAAGTTTATCGGGGTGACAATGGTTAGTAAAGTTACGTAGGTTTCAGGTGTACAATTCTGTAATACATCATCTATTTATCACATAGTGTTTTCACCACCCAGAGTCAGTTCTCTTTCCATCACCATGTATTTGATCCCCTTTACCCTTATCTATCACTCCCTTCCCATCTTACCCTCTGGTAACCACTAAACTATTGTCTGTGTCTATGAGTTTTCGTTTCTTCGTTTGTCCTGTTCTTCTGTTGTTTTCAGTTTTTTTAATAATAGTGGAAAGACATTTATGCAATTTTGAGTTCCAGGAAGGATAAGTTAATTATTAACTAAGTATATTGAAATTTTCAAGAAGAAAAAATTGAAAAAAAGTTTAAATCAGCAATAATAAAAAAAGGAAGCAAAAAAATTATATTATTTACTTAAAGCAGACTGAGAAAATAAAGTCAAGTATTTAACCTGCTAAAATTAATGAGAATAGATAAAATTTTGTCATTAAAGAATGTATCAAATTGCATAAAAAACCAAAACCTAGTTATCTATTATTTAAAAGAATCACACTTGTAAATAAAGGGATGAAAGACTGTTGAAAATGAAGCTATGGAAGGAAGTACTATACAATTAGTACTATACCAATATAGAATCCAAAAATAGATCCTAGAATATATGGGGATTTAGGATATAACAAGGATGACATTTTAAATCATTGACATAGGTTTCATTATTTAATACATAATGCTAAATCATCTGCCTAGCTATACTAAATTTTGGACCCTTCCTTTTACTAAAATTATTTTCATGTGGATAAAGATTTAAAAGTAGGAAAAAAACACTCACTAGGAAACTGAATACACTTCTTTTATGGGCTGTGGAAATCCTTTAAATCAAGACAGAAAATTCAGAAAATTAAAAATAAAGTAGACATAAGTAGTCGGATGGCAAAATGTACATATGGGAAGATATTTTCATGAAAATAGTAGAGAAAGTTTAACCGGCTATTTACAGATAATTTTACAAGTTGACAAGGATAAGACAAACAACCCAATAGAAAAATTGGACAAAGGATGTGAATGGGAAAATTACATGTGAGCAAGCCTAAACCGCCACCATGTAGAGAAAGATTCTCAACCTCACCTCAAGATAAAGGAGAAGGGAGAAAGCAAGCAGAAAAGAAAAAGTTTGTACTTAAAAAGTACTTTTTATTTGTTTTGATATCACTTCACTAGGTGATAAAGAGATGGAAACAGCAAGCATGTCTTTTTCAACAATGTTTTACAGAGGAAGGGAGCAGGGAAATGATGCTGGAGGAGAACACAGAATTGAGCAATGTTTTTAGGGGTTGATAGTGTGTGAGCTAGCTAATGATATCTGTGAAGAAAAGACCATAGAATACTGTAGTACATTCTAGGAGAGCAATAGTATTATAATATTTTGTTTCCTGTGGAAAAGAAGTCTGCTTATATGCTCAGAATAATTCAAATATTGTCAACTCTCTTAGGTTGCAGAAATATTTCTGATGATTCATAAATGTAGCGTTTTCCCTATAAGCTGTTCATCATTTTTCTTCTCTCTCCTTTTTAACCCACTTCCCCCTAGCTTTTGTATTCTTTTTCTTTTTTCCAAATATGATTTGAATATGCTCAGCACTGACTGGTCTCTGTCCTTGAGGAGATATTTGGACAATAGGTATAGGGAGCATACCTGTAGCTACAAAGAAAAGACACAGTAAATGACAAAATTAGTACCGTAGATTATGGTTTCTGTAGGTATTCAGAGACAGGAAACATCATTTTGGGTTGGAGTGGTTAGATAATAGCATCCTAGAACTGATAGTAATAAATCCAAAGATTCATGGAATTTTAAATCTATAAACAACCTTAAAAACAATCTTATCCAGCCTTATTCTTCAAATACATAAACAGAACCGTGTACAGGCTAACTATTTATCAAATAATTATGGCAGGAACACAAATAATATTGCGTCCTGTATTTTCCAGATAGCTAGCTGATTGTCTCAACGCTACCAAATTTGAAATAACATCTTTATCATAAACTAAAGGATTTTACTGAATTTACAGATTAATATGGATAGGATCAGTATAATTAAAATAATGAGTCTTCTCTTAAAGGAACATGTTTTTTTCTCCCTATTTATTCTTTTATGTTGTTTAGATTTTTATAGTTTTATTATTCATATAGGTTTTATAAAATTTGGGTTAATTTTATTTATGTGTATTTTATAGTTTATTTTTTGCTTTTTAATTTATTTTAGTTGTATTTTATAATTTTGTTTCTTTTAAGTGGTACTTAAAAATGATAACTTATATTTTGTTATTTTTGGTGATTAAGAAAGCTATTACTTTTCATGTATTGATCTGGTATTTGGCCACCTTACAAAACTCTATTATTGCTTCTAATAATTTTTCAATTGAGTCTCTTGGATATTATAAACATGTAGTAATAGTGTCTGTAAATAATGACTTCTTTCTCGTTCTATTCAATGTGCATAGTATATTACTTCCTTTTATCTTTTTAATTGCATTGGTATGGGCTTTTAGTAGAATGTTTGATTCAGTTCTTTACTTAATTTAAGATATCTTACTTTCTGGGGAAATAATTAATTCTTTAAATTAATTAATTTATTTATTACCCACTCTGGCTTTCTTTCAAAATCTTTACTGTCTCTTATCTTGGGTTCATTGAACTAACCTTGTGCTGGGAGGACTCAGTTTTTTGGAGGTTTGTCTTTTACTCCAGGGCATTGTGAATTTGTCAGCAACTGTGCTGCTGAGATTTTTGCTCTTCTGCAAACCTCTAGTTTTTATCTTCCAGAAAGTCCTTGCTCTTGTGGTCTATTGATGGCAACATTCCTGTCATTGTAAGACACACTGGGTTGTTTTTAATCAGCAGTCTTGCTTTGGAAATCAGGCAAGAACCACTTTATAGGAATAATTAATAAAATTTGGTGTATGATTAGATAATGGTAAAGGAGGAGTCAAAATTAACTTTAAGATGTAATAACTAGGTGGGTGGGAGAATGGGAATACCATGAATTAAAACCAGGGAAGGAGACTAGACTGAGAACCAAAAATGATGACTGCTAAATGATACTTTAGTTTTTAAAAATAGGCTTTGTTGTGAACGCAGACACCCAGCCCTAGCATATAACATTCATTTAACAAAGTGTGGAAAGATGGATGATATAGAACCATTTTTTGGTATGGCACTCTTTAAAGCAGAATATAGATAAACTGGCAACGCTTTTAGTTATAATATTATCTCCAAAGACTAGCAATTCATTTTGTTCTTCATCCCCTTTTATAATCATATCCATTGTCCCAAGTCGTACAACAGCTCAAAAGGTCAACACACACCTAAATAATACCGAAGCCTGCCATCCTTAGAGTGAATAGTAACTTTAGGCTTAAGGTATTCCAAGAAGCTGTAAAATAGAGTTATGGGAATTTTTTCAGTAATAGTCATGCAATTCCTATTTTTAAGAAGCTTAGTCTCTTGGCACACCCTGTAGGAAAAGGATTGTCAGGTATTTGACCTGAAATCAAATGCCAACATTCAGACATCCACTTGGGATTATTAGACAGGGCCTTGCACAATGACTTCAGAACTAATTATTTTCCCAGAAAGAAGGAGGATTAAGAGTGGAAATTTAAATGAAAGTCAAAAGGCATACATATCACAAACCACAAATCTTTCTCTTTCATACCAGGTGGCTTAATTTTTATTTTTCCCACCTTCTTCACCTCATTCCATTCTCCTCCCTTCTTTCTCCCTGAAGAAAAATGTACAAAATGCTTCCCAAGTCACCAAGTCAGTGGAAGAAGGTTCTGGACTGTGCTGATGGGAAGATCTTGAGAATGATGAACTCAAGGATGGGCGTATTAACTGCAAAATCATGATCATTTATGATGTTAAAATCACCTTTATGGGTGAAAAATTGGTCATCACAATGCTTATCAAATACAGGAGACTTAATAGTAGCAGTCAATACATCTTTTTAATAAACAGAGGAACATGATCAAAGCTTAAATACAGGGGTGCCAAACCAAAAAAAAGTATATACATTTTAAGATAACATCTTAAAATGTATATAGGATTTTTTTGGTACCCTCTGTATTTGGCTGTATACAAGGGATTGTCCTCTGAAAAAAGATCACACTAAAGTGGATGTTCTAACGATCAACAAAAATAACTCTATTACATGAGGTAGAGGAAAAAATTCTAGAAAGTAATTGGGAACTCTAATTTCTGAGGAGTTTCTGGTCTCAACGAAATTTTAGTGTAGTAGCAGTACAGTATTGTTTACCATATTCATTTATAATTAACTTTTACATAAATCATCATCCAGGGGTTTTAAACTCTGTCTTTCAAATCAGCTCACAAATATATAGGAAAAGTTTTTGTTGGTGGTGTAATCATATTGTTAAATTATGCCGTTAAGTGTGTGACAAAGGATTGTAAGATGATACATTGTTATAAAGGCAGGAAAATCCTACCTCACATGACAAACACCCCAAAAGTGGATACAAAAGAGATAGCACATGTTTGCTAGTTTGGAATTCTCAGATATGGAGTGGAAGTTGGGTCTATATTCCCTTCTGCCATTTTGGAAGTAACCACCTTCCCACATGTCTACAGATATCCTGAATATCTGGTATTTATTTCTGCTATCCTTATTTTCCAACTGTAGGAAAACAAAACAAAACTAGTATATCAGTAATTTTTATAAGTTGTCCTCATATCATTTGAAATAGGAATAATTGCTCTGTAATGATGGTTGCATTTTTGGATAAACTTTAGATTCTCTTAATTCATTGCTAGAAACTTAATGTACAATGATTTTGTACATTAATGTACAAAGTTCATTACTAGAAACTTAATGTACAATGATTTTCATTTAATACATCAGATAATTATGTTCTTTGAAAAATAGCCTGGATCAGAGAGTACAGTAATATTTAATTTAGAACCACTGTTGGATTTTCAGTTTTTTGATATGTTTTGAGGGGCATGAAACTGAATAAATGCTAACATAATTTTTACTCAAAATGAAACATTGCTAATCCATACTAGATGGAACAGGAGTCCTGAATATTGTTCTTCACTTTATTACCTTTTTTAAATGATATATTTCTAAACCTGATGAATTCCATAGATAATATATCATTTGATAGTCTTCCCCAAAGAAAGGTACATGAATAAAGGTGCATATGCTCGTACCAACGTCAGGTTAGCTCCCTGGAAAATTTATTTGACAAATGCCCTGGTTATATAGTGACCAAAGATGTCCCCTGCTTTTGAATGCTCTGGTAAATAGTTTAATGAATGAGTTTGGCTGGCCTGTTTTGTATGAATAATCTTAAATACCTTACACATATCAGATATCATTTTGGTCATCTATAATTTAATGTATTTATGTGTGAAAACCACATTGAATTGGTTTAAACATTTGGAATATTTGACTGGCCATGTGAAATCAATGTAATCTGAAATGTGCTCAAGATTTTGTATTTGCATGCTCTTTAATTATAGAAGAATAAACCGTAGAGAAGATGGAAGCACGCTTTCAGTACAACTTTGGGTATATTTAACCTCTTAGTGCCTCAGTTTCCTCGTATAGAAATGGGAATGTTGTGAGGATTAAATAGGTTAATACATAAAATGCTTAGGCTAATAGTGACAATTAGTAAAGCTAATTATTATTGTTAAGGTACTGCCTCACTTCTAATTTTTAGAATTTCTATTTACTGTAATTGGGTATTGTATCTGCTGGAGAGTGACAAAAAATAATAAATGACATAGAGATTTCTTTTTGAATTGACCACTAGAAAACCATGTATCTAAAATATGAAAGTGTTCCCTATGAAGCCTTATCTTCTGTAATTAAAAAACTACCACTTGTAATAAAGCAGTATTTTTTTTAACTAAATCCTTTCCTCTTTTTAGAGTAAATTATCACAAGAATTATTTAATGGAAATTAGAAGAAAAATAGTCTGTGGGTATTATAATATGACTAATAGGTAAGTTTGAATGATTCATGATTCCATTTGGTACATGCTGTTATCACCAGTGTTGTCCTTAATGAATGTTGTCTACATGGTAATAATTATAATACATGGAACATCATTGTATTTATGTAAAAGCATGTAAATGGAAAAGTATGAGAAATAGTTGGTGACTTTTTAAATACAGGTGAGTTAGAAACTGGTAATGAGAGGTGTGAAAGGAGCCTGTAGCAGGATGTCAGGGTTGGTAGTTGATTGACCAAGATGATATGATCATTTTAGAATATTGACTTTTGAAGTAAACATAGATTAATTGATTTGAAGGAGTTGATCAGAATTTACAGCAGAAAAGTTTGGGTATGTTTAGAGTTATTTTAAAGTTATATATCAATTGTGTTATATAGTTATAACTTATTAAGAATATTCATGATGCTTCTGTTTTTGGTAATTTTTTAGGCTATCTTTTTTTAAAGGCTTACAAAATAATAGAACTTGTGCTAAGAATATGACATATTTCATCTTATGTAATGCCTACAACAATTATATGATATAGGTATTTTTCATCTCATTTTTAGTTGAAGAAACTGAGATGTGAAGAAATTAAGTGATGTGTTTAAGGACATATAGCCAGTAAGTGTATAAACTTAGAATTGAATAAGAACTCTGAACCCAAAGTTTCTTAACCATTGTATTATATTACTTCCTTTTCATTTCCTTTTTATTACAAAGCTAAGCTAAAAGTGGGAGTTTTCTGTCTCCATTTTCTATATACTCACTCTTACTATAATTGTAAAAGCGCACTAAGACTTTTAAAGACTTTGAACTTACCAGAAACCAGGAGGTAGTGGCATGTTATATATAGAAAGACTACAAGCTCTAGTCAGATAGACCTAGGTCTGCAGATGTCCTGTCAGGAATCTGCTTAAGGAAATGGGAGATGAGTAATGCCACCACGGCTCTTGGCAGCATTTGGTTTGGTTGATAAAATTATTTGATCTAATTAAAGTGGTATCATTCATAAAGTCTTATATCCATGGGGCAGTCAAGACTCTTCATTAGCTCTTTAGTCGGGTAAAGGTTAATTTAAAAGAAAGCATATTCTTAAGTAAACATTAAAAAGTTTTCACTTTACACTAAGGAGCTACATGATAATCTTTATTTGGGGGCTGTATGTTCTCTCCTACATTGGCCATTCCTCTTCCTTGAAGGACTCCTTAGTTTGGGAGCAGAAACAGTATGGCCTTTGTCAGTTATCATGGAGAAAAGATATATTTCATTAATTTAACTTATGAATACATTAGAAATATTCATTGTTAGGCATTTCTTAGGTGTTCTCAAAATGTGTCCTTTTAAGTTTTTTGTTTTCTTCCCCTGTACATGTTTTCTAACCAACTTTCTGAAAGGGCTGCCTTTCCTAATCTAGAACTAAAGTAGTGGTGAGAAATAATATGAAATGACCAATCATTTCTAACTTGGAAGGTGAATGCTAGGATTCTGGCACTTCTAGGAGCATAACATTTAAAAAAATAATGCACAGAAAAAAAATGTCAACTTACCAAAGACTGTGTCTTTTTATTTATGTCCATATATTCTTGTGAATATGACTTTTCAAACTCGCTGTTATAGTCAATATTATTGACTTTAAAGCTGATGTGATAGTAGAAAGGTGTCTTCCCTGAGGAGAGAAAAGATAAAAATAATTCTCACTTTGCTCATTGTATAACTACTTTTATTCTTGATTTTTTAATATTAAAATATTTTTAAATTATCTATTATTTAAAATAAATTTATTTATTCATTTATAGTTGACATTCAATATTACTTTATATTAGTTTCAGGTGTACAGCATAGTGGTGAATTTATATAATTTATGTGGTGATCTCCCCTGATTAGTCTAGTACCCACCTAGCACTGTTGAAACTACTTTCATTCTTAAGAAAATCATGTAAAATATAATACTCTGATAAAATTTCAGGTACCTCAACATTTAAATAAACTTGATTCCTAGGGATTGTTGAAACAACTATGACAGAGGAATGTTTATGAAATTATAACTTTACCCAAGTTTGTATTCAGAATTATTAATGTAAAATCTCATTGTGCCGGTTTTTAAGTCTGGCAATCTGGAGACAGATATGTTACTATGAGCTGAAATTATATTAAAGCATAGATAATAATCTTAGCTTTTGTCATCATCGCAGATTACATTTTGGAAAATCAATCCTAGGGGAGTCTTGGGGAGTCCTAGGTTTTATCATTTATGAAGTGCCGAAGAAATGAAAACGAATAAAGAAGAAAATAAAATGAGACATGACTTGTAAGTACTGCACATTAAGTAAATAGAACAAAAACATCTAACCTATGATTTTAGAAAAGTAAAACAAAGGTTAAATTTCAAGCTTAGGCTAGACTGTACTATTTTAATATAGTAGAATTTAAAAATTTTTTGTAACTTTTGTCAGGTCCCATTGCTCCCTTCATGTAGACTGGGAGGAGAGAAAGAGAGAGAGAGAGACAGAGAGAAAGAGAGAGAGAGAGAGAGAGAGAGAGAGAGAGAGAGAGAGAGAGAGAGAGAGAAAGGGAAAGGCTAGAAAGAGAAAGGAGAGAGAGCAGAAAAAGAGATGGGGGAGGAAAAGCATTTTGTAACACTGAGAAAATCTTTCATGTAAGTGAAGTTAATTATTTGGAAAAATCTTTCCTGTACACTCAACAAACAATCAAAAAAATGCAAAATAAAATGAGATACCATTTTTCTTGGATTAAAAAGTCAAAGATGACAAAAATAATAATACCCAGGCTGTGGTAGCTATCCTTATATCAGACAAAATAGACTTTAAGCTGAAAACAGTAACAAAAGAAAAAAACGGATAAATTCTGAGAAACATACAACCTTCTACGACTGAATCAAGAAGAAATAGAAAATCTGAACAGACCAATAATGAGTAAGGAGATTGAATTAGTATCAAAAACCTCCCAACACAGAAAAGCCCAAAACCAGATGGTTTCACTGGTGAATTTTACCAAACATTTAAAGAACATTAGTATCAATCCTTCTCAAAATTGTCTAAAAATGAAAGAGGAGGAAACACTTCTAAACTCATTTTATTAGGCCAGCATTATCCTAATACCAAAGCCAGAAAAGAAAACTACAGACCAATATTCCTGATGAGTATAGGTGTAAAAATCCTCAACAAAACACTAGCAAACAGTTTAACAATACATTAAAATACACATTGATCAAGTGGGATTGATCTCTAGGATGTAAGAATGGTTCCATATATACCAATCAATGAATGTGATACACCAAATTAATAGAATAAAAGATTAAAAAAATCATATTATCATCTCAATAGATGCAGAGAAAGCATTTGACAAGATACAATGTGCCTCCTTTCACATTTTAAAAATGCACAACCCATTGGATCTGAAGAAACAAACCTCAACATAATAAAGGCTATCTGCACATATAACAAACCTACAGCTAACATCATACTCGATGGTGAAAGGTTAAGAGCTTTTCCTTTAAGGTCAGGAACAAGTCACGAACGCCTGCTCTCACTACTCCTATTTAACGTGGTACTAGAAATCCTATCCAGAACAGTCAAGCAAGAGAAAGAAATAAAAGACATCCAGATTGGAAAGGAAGAGGTAAAATTGTTATTCGTGGATGATGTGATTTTTTTTTTTTAAAGACAGTGACCCATGCAGGGATCAAACCGGCAACCTTGGTACTACCATCACCATACTCTAACCAACTGAGCTAACGGGTCATCCCCTGATATGATTTTATGTATAGAAAATTCTATACATTCCACCAAAAAACTGTTAGAACTAACTGAGTCCAGTAAAGTTGCAGGATATAAAATCAACATGTAGAAAGCAGTTGTATTTTTATACACTAACAATGAAACATCTGAAATAATATATATATGTATGGTCATAATCATTTTGCAATATATAAGTGTACCAGATTAACTCTTATACATTCAACTTACATAGTGTTATTTGTCAATTATATCTCAGTGAAGCTTGGAAAAAGAAAATTCCAAAGGAACATAATATTTTGTTGTTATATATTTTTATTCATATATTGTATGACTTTTTCTATTAGAATATCAGGGTTGAGACTGTAGGGCATTGAGGCAGTCTTAAGTTATATTAACTTGTTGGACTACTAAATAAGTTTCAGACACTAAAGAGGAAAGCCATTGTCTAGCGCTGTTATCCTATTGGAGCACTGAACCCTTAATTAGAAGGTATAGTAGTAAACTGAGTAAAAGGTACTGATGCATAATAAAGGATTAACTCCTCTCCTTCATACGTAACCTAGACTTTAATTTGAGAAAATGACCTAGGACCTCCTGTTATTTTCATTGGTTTTTCCTTCCTAGAAGAGTCATATTTTCAAATAATCCAGGTCACTTTCTGGGCTAGGGATAAGAGCTCCAGGGAAGATTCTGACAATTCTCCTCTTTGTATTTGAATATATTTTTTATTTTTAGATTTCCAGGTGATTTTTTTTTTATTTGAGGTATAATTGACATATAACATTACATTAGTTTCAGGTGTACAAATAATGGTTTGGTACATATTGATGGTTTGATATATGATATGTGTATATTTATCACAGTAAATCTAGTTAACACCCATCCAATGATTTCTATGCACATTTAATCTTAAGAAGCAAGGCTTTCGTAAATGGCCCTCAGCTCAGGGTTCCAATTAGGATCATATGTGGAGTTTTAAGAACGATCATCACTTGTGCCCTCTCCCACAGAGTCTATCGGTGTGGGAACATCGATGTTGTTTTAATTAAGTGCTCCAGGTGATTCTAAGGTGAGACCTGGCTTAAGTATGAGGGCTCTTGAGAGCTGAGTTCAGCCTTTAGTCCAAAGGGAGGCAACAGGGAGGTTTGGTAGGGTCAAGGCCTTGCTGTCCACATTATCCATGCTGTAGCAGAATTTGGGGGCATCTGAGAGAAAGAAGGGTCCCTGAAGACAGGAATGGAGAAAATCAAAATTTGGTTTCCATGTAGGAGCTCCTTGTTCCAGAATCTCTCCTGTGATAATGAACAAGGAAGGGTGAACTTTCCTGCATTTTAAGGCCCTTCTGCTTGTGGCGATGGTGGTTTCAGGTGAAGGGTGTATGCCAAAGCCTTTAACGGCATATTCTCAAGATGCAGATGTGATTTCTCCATGTAATCTTACCTGAAGAAGAAACCCAGAGAAGGAAAAGAAGAGGAAGAAATGGAAGGTTCTCAGGTAAATGTCATGTCCTGGTCAGGGGCTCTGTCCTCTTATTTTCCTGAAATGCCATAGTTTTATAACATGCAAACATTTACTTCTGTACCTCTGGTGCTCCTGCTTAACAAGTTTGTTTTCAACTACATTTTCCTCCTTCACTTTCTATGAAAGTCAACTTTAACTCTTTATCATACTCTAAATTCCAGTGCCTTCTCTCTCTTTTCTCCATTCAGACTTCTGATATGCCTTGAACAATTTCCACTGAATTCCAATGAATTAATGAGCTGTAACTTTTGAAAAATGTTCTTTATGACAGATTAATGTGGGAAGGTGGTGATATCCAAGATTCCTATGTGAGATGAGGTGGTGTCCTGGGATATCAGGAAGAAGGAGAATGTAGTGTTTAGGTCCCATCTGAATGTTCCATCAGCTCTATGTAGACCAGGATTAAGAAAATGCACATCTAATCTGGATAGTGCTAATGGCCCAGCATAACTCAGAAATTTCTGAAAAAGAAGAGTAATTAAAAGAGATGGGCTCCAAAAAAAATTAAAAACAAACACAAAAACAAAAAAAAATAAAAACAAAACAGATGGGCTCCATAGAATGCTAAAGAAAGATTAGCTATTTAAATACACTATTAGAGATTACAGAACATGGGTGCTCTATGTGCCTTGACATTTGAATAAAACTGATGTTTTTCATGATTAGATTTAGATTATGATTTACTTATTGTTCTGGCCAATAATATCACGGCACTGATGTGTCCTTTGCAAACATTAGGTACCTGCTATCAATTTGTCCCATTACAGCCAATGTTAACTTCATTCATTTGGTCAGGTGCTCTCTGCCAGGTTCCTCTAGTACTCCTCTTTTTGCTTTTAAAAAAATTACTTAAAACTAATCTAAAAATGTTGTTCAAGGAAATGGATTTATGTTGAGTTTTCTTTTAAGATGCCACTTGTCCTATGAGAAATATGATATTTTTTTGTGTGGTCAGGATCATACATATATTGTGGGCTTATAATTAACTGATAACAGTATCAGTGCACTTCTTTCTGTATGGTTCCATGCCTAACTCTTTCTCAGATATGGTGACTTATTTGCTCAAAATTGTGTTCCGGCGGCAACTGATTACTCTCACTTTTGGCAGCTGTTATCTTAGAAGATATGAATCACCTTAAATACCCTCAGTTTGATCCTTGGCTTCTGTTATCCACATTCAAGACTTACTGAAGGTAGTGTTTCATGCCAGGTTTTCCCAAACGTGCCTCCAGAGAATCAAAGAGATGCCTTTTACAGAATTTATTAGAGTTCACATTAAACTTGGCACTGAAGAGACACTCTAGAAAAAGAAACTCTCATATTTATCATTTTGGTCTTTGAAAGCAAGAAAACAAAGCAAATAAGTTTGAGAAGGAATTATTTTTCCCTAGACTCATGTTTTTCCCTTTCATTTCCTATTTGAAAGTGAAGTGCTATTTGGGTGGCTAATAGTTTCCATTTATAGTTAGCACAGGAAGATTTGGAAGTATCATCCTGAAATAGTAGTAGTGAGAAAATCAGCAAAAAAGATTAATTTTCTCCATGCATATCCAGAAACTTTACTGGCAATCTTAATGGCCAATTTCCTCACCAATTACAGCCTAAACTACTGCAATAGAATTTAATTTTTATTTTTTCAGTTAGTTGACATTCAATATTATTTTACATTAGCTTCAGGTGTACAGAATACTGGTTAGACATTTATATAACTTACTCAGTGATCTCATCTTCCCCCACCCCAATAGTCTAGTACCCCCCTGGGTCTATACATAGTTGTTGCAACATTATGACGATGTTCTCTATGCTGTACTTTACATCCCTAGTGACTATTTTGTAACTATCAATTTGTATTTCTTAATCCCTTCACCATTTTAACCTGAGGAGAAAAACTATGTGTTATTTATTGATATAATTTTTTCCCTTTTGCTGTAGTGATACAATGTGTGACTTTTAGCTGAGCAGATGCTACCAAAAAATAAAACACTACATTTACCTGCCTCTGTTACATCTAAGAGTGATCTAATGCATGTAGGTTTGACAAATGGAATGGAAAGCAAAGTGGTATGTGCAAACTACTGAGATGTTTCCTTACCGAGGGAGAACACACTCTTCTTCCTTTTCTACCTTTTGTCTGGCTGGAATGTGGACATGATAGCCGTCTGGCTGGAATGTGGACATGATAGCCGTCTGGCTGGAATGTGGACATGATAGCCGTCTGGCTGGAATGTGGACATGATAGCCAGAACTGGCACAGTCACTTTGGACATTGAGATGATCTGGGCAAAGTTGGTCATCGTGGAGCAAAGACATTGTCATGCAGGGCGGCCTGCAGAGTCTCTGGTCCCGCTCCCCACATAAGAACGCAGGATGTGATGAGGCCAGAAAGGAACACCAACGGAGCCATAGATGGCGGAGTCAAACTACTATATTCTCGCTGGCAGCACTATAGTCTCACTGGAGGCTGGATCCACACTGTCCATAACCCACCATCCTAACTGCAACCCGCGCTTGCCAGCTCAGCCACCATCTGCTTGCTAGCCCCCATTTTCTGCTAGCATAGCCACGGCAATTATATTAGTGGCCAATGGCTCACTGGTTACAGTTGACGGCCAACTAGCCACAGCTGATGGCCATCTAATGACAGTTGATGGCCATTTACTACCTGAGCCAGCACCTTTTAGCATGAGGCCGAGAGTCTGGAAACTGCACTTCTGGCTCTGTCCCCACAGACATAGATTGAGCCTGGATCCCTGCCATCCTGAAGTGACATACTGAGCCTGGACCACTGACCTCTGAACTTATTTGTATCTGAGTCTTACGTGTATTTGTCTCCCTCTAGATCAGTGATCTTAACCTTGGCTGCATATTAGAACCACCTGGGGAGCTTTGAAAATGACAATTTCCACTATAGACAGCATCTTTGAGAATGGAGCTTGTGCACTAGTGTTTTTTTAAAAAGCTTTCCAGGTGTTTCTAAGGTACAGCCAGGATTAAGTTTCATTGCTCTAGATCAGGGGTCTGAAAACTCTGAAATTGAGCCTGCCTCCTGGTTTCATATGGCCTATGAGCTAAGAATGTTTTTTATATTTTTTAAAAGTTGAAAAAAAGTTTAAAAAAAGAATGTTTTATGACATATAAAAATGATATGAAATCAAGATTTCAGTGTTTATGAATCAAGTTTTATTGGAAAACAGCCACGCCATGTTCACTTATTTACTTATTGGCTACTTCAGCACTACGACAGTAGACTTGAGTAGTTGTAATAGAGACTATAATGGCTCACCAAGAGGAAAAGAAATAGTATCTGGTCCTTTACAGGGAAAAAGTGCTGACCTTGGTCTAGATGCTGAGCACCTTTAGTGCCAGGGTGAGTGTGATGCTCTAGAAGCTTTCCTCCATTACTGCTCTACCCCCGTTGTAGCGCCTAGCCTCCTACCTACCACTAATTACTTAGCAGCAGTCACCCAGCGAATGCTGGTTGAGTTGAATCTGTCTACAGTTTCAGATGCTCTTATTCTTTCTCCCATTTTATCTATCTGTTTATCTATCATCTATCTCTTAAAAAGTTAACCAAATAGAAAATATGACATTATCAGGATATAGAGTCATGTGAAGCAGAAAAAGCAGGCATTCTGGAGTGAATATTTTTGCTTTGCTTTGGTTTGTGCAGCTGTCCTTATTTAACTAATTACTGGCTCAAGAGGAAGAGTAGTTATTTTTTTAAACAGTAGGAATGTATTCTCTCACAATTTTATAGGCCAGAAGTCCAAATCAAGGTGTCAGCAGGGTTGGTAGGAGAAGAGTAGTTATTGTGAGAAGGTGGCTGGTTACTTCCAAGTTTAGAGTCTGGAGTAGTGAACTATTAATAGAAAATCTTAAAATAATACTGGAAGTTTAATTCAAATGAGGAACATCATAAAGCTGCCTCTATATGATGCCCAAGCATTTGGATAAAAAGTATACAATTTGGCTAGTCAGACTGAGATTTTGTTTGTTTAGTGACAAATATATAGGTTCTTCAAAAGATCCTTCTGGTTTATTTAATTTTTTTAGTTTATACGAGATATCATGGCATCAGGTAGGCAGTCTGAAGATGAAAAACCATTTAATGACTTTTAAAAAGAAAAATGCAAAAAATACAAAAAGAGATACAATCTAGGAATTGGGAAGCACTTTCAAAGTACTTTGCAGTCTCTGGAGGTTCTATTCTTATTTCTATAGGTTTATTGTGACTTGAGAAAACTTACATTATTAACAAAACTTATTGTTCTGATGCAGAAGTATTTAATTTTGGATTATTTTGTTTTTTGGAAGTTTTTATAAGCCACTAAAGTTTATAATTTCTGGGAAATGGGTATTACTATGACTAAATTCAAGAGTGAGATCTTAGAGCCATATTCATTCTCACATGAATTGTTTCTCCTAGGCCCACTAAAACTACATAGAATTACTTAGAATAAAGCTGAAAGTGGTGATTATGCACATGTGTACAAATATATATAAACTGGTATTTCAAGTATATTTTATAGACTGTAACCACAAAACAATTTTAAAAGTTCTTTAATAAGTCCTATGGTCACTATAAACCACAAAATATGGTCTCAATTCAGAAATTAAAATACCTAGGCATATATAATAATCAAAAATTGAACTCGACAAAGTTGAGAGTTTTCCCTCCCCAAACTTTTTACTCACCAGCCCTGATGTTCCTCCTTTCCCACTCCATTAACTGAATTTGGACCTTACTTGAATGGTAGAGAATTTGTCACCTAGCTTTGATGCTCTAGGAACCTAATACACCTTTAAAACTAACATCCTTCTAGGTTTTTCTGAACTTTGAAATTCCCTTCCCACTCATTGCTGGAGATGTCTTAACTAAATTTCCCGTACATAGATGAATGTAACTATTCCAGCTTGCATTTACTCCATCCTCAGCTTTTAGACAACTGGAGATATTTCCCATTCTTTAACCTGAACTCTGATGACCACTCTACGTGGTCTCTTGGACAGGACCTAAGATGACGGGGCTTTTTTCCTGGGTGGTCTATGTATTTCAGAGGAAACACTTATGCATTGTTTGTTGCAAAAGCTCTGGTTGTTTAAACTGCCCAAGGGTACCACCTCCTCTTCACTCTGCTAAACAAGCTCTAAGTCTCTTGCACTTTAGATATTTGGGTGTGAGTTAGACTCTAGTTCACTGCGTTACTGAATCTGCAAGAGTTTTCTTAAGGCCGTATTGATCTCTTTTTCAAAACCCATCTCTCAGCTTGATGTGAAAGGGAAATCATTCTTCACATATTGGGGCGGTTGTAATAGTATGAGAAATTACAGTTCGCCTATCTTCCAAGATAACCTCTTTAAACATCTTTTTCTTATCTCCAGTTTCTGGCACTTTTACACCCTTGATGAAAGACAGCAGGTTTTGTGTCTTGAGTGAGCATCTCTTATTCAAAGGTTCATGGGCACGTGCTCTGACTATGACTCTTGGTCTGTCAGTGGTAGCAGCTGGCATTACAATCTATCCAATGGTTGTGTGGGCACAAGCAAGCAATCTGTGTCTATGGAAGGGTGTGCATGGAAAATGAAGCTCACAGTAGTAAACACTTAGTTCTTGGGTGGATGACCTCTTTACTCCACTGTGCACAGCTCTAGTTCTCTCCGTGTAAATTCTTCCCCCTTCTATAAACTGAAATGGATGTTTATTTAGCTAGACAGCCTCTTCTCTAAATGTTTTTGTTTTGTTTTCTTTTGTTCTTAAAGAAAACACTGCTATGTTTTAAAGCAGTAGTTCCCAACCTGTGAGTCATGAATTACATCGGGCAGGGGCATGGTGGCAGCAGAAGATGATTCTAGGGATGAATATTTAAATACACACCAGGCATTGTTCTAGACTTAATAACCAGTGATTCTTACACATATATGTATGACTGATTTTCAAGCATAGGTAGATATAATTAATTAAATACAAGTTAATTTAAAAGCATTACTAAGTTTATAGTACTTGTTTGTCTTCTTATTCAACAAAGTAATTATTGTGGGAATGTAGGAAAAAACAGGTTTTTTCTATAGAAGTGTCCTCATCCTTGAAAAGTTTAGGAAAGAGTGAGTTTAAGAGAGTAGCAAGAACAGGACACAAAGAACTGGCACAAAGATATTTTTAAGAAAAATCAAACGTGAGGATCCCATAACTTTTTTCTATTTCATGCAAATATGTAGGAAAATTTGTACTGACAGTTCTTTTTTATTTCATCACTTAATAATGGAAAATAGTTCTTAGGGATAATTTTATGGGAAGAAAACATTATATGGAGAAAAAAATATATAGGTTTTGGAATAAGAAATCTTAGCTTAGAATCCCAGATTCTAGGCTTTTATAGTTATTTGTTTAACTCATTATCTCTTCATAAAGTTATAAGTTCAACAACGGTAGAGACTAAGACTACTTTATTCATTAATGTACTCCCAGCACCTGAATCTTTACCAGGACTTTTGAAAAGAGCATACCAAATCTCTGGGTCCAGAATGCCCTAAGCCATAGATCATTAAAGAACAAAGACTGCAGTAAATGTTATTAACCATAAGAAATTTTCTTTGCCAAGTAAACTTGTCTGACTCTTTTCCTTCTCCCATTCTCAAAGTTCCTATCTTGCCCAATAATGGGAGAGTAATTCCATGTAACTGGAAAGCCAGACATTGTAAGTACTTACCATAAGTCACGAAATAAACAATGAGTCCGATTATTACTGTGGCAATCACCATTATTAAGATACCCAGGGTAATCTTTCCACACCTTGTGAGTTTCATTTTTGTGTTTGACTCTCTTCTTCTGAGCAAAAAGGACAGGAAAGCAAGTGTTAATGTGCGTAAGCTATAGAACTGTCTTGGAAATAAATATGGATCTGATGTTAAGTATAAAAATATATTACTTTACATTAATTATGGATTCAGTGGACTGCTGAACTTGGAAAACGACATGTAGAATTAGTAAATATAATATTTGGCCTGCTTATTTTTCAGCACACATGATAATAATAGTAATACTAAAATCAAAATTCATTCAGCAAATATTTTTAGATGTCTTAGTATGTGGTAAGCATAGTTGTAGAAACAAAGATTTCTTTCCTGATGAAGCTCACATTTTACTGAGGAAAAACTTACAACAAACAAAGGGCATAAATAATAAGCTAATTCATATCTGGTAAAATGGTACTGAGTTCTTCTATAGGAAAAAAAGTAGAGCTATGTAAGATACACATATGTTGGAGTATGTGTGAGATGGTTGTGCTAGCAGGATGCAATATTAAATAGAGTAGTCAGGTTAGACCTACTGAAAAGGTAAAATCTGAGTAGACTTGAAACAGGTGAGGCCGTTAACTATCCAGATATCAGAATGTTCCAAGCAGAGGGAACAAGTTCACAGAGGCCCTGAGGGAGGGTATGCCTGGTCTTTAGGAGAGCAGTGTGGCTGGAGCAGTAAATGAGGGGAAGAGTAGTAAGAGACTTAGTCTGACAGGTACCAAGGCCCAGATCACATAGGGCCTTGTACATCATTGTAATTATATTGGCCTGTTCTCTGAGTGAAATGGAAGGACTGGAGGGCTTTGTGAAAAAGACTATGATGATCTGGCCTAATTTCTTAATGGGGTCCCTCTGACTACTTTGTGGAGAGTACATTATAGAGAATAAGGGTGGAAGCAAAGCAACAATATAGGAAATGATTACAACAATCCAAGCACAAAATGATGAAATGATGCTGGCTTGAACCAGGGTGGTAGAGGTGGAGGGAATGAAAAGGGATTGAAGTTTGGATGCATTTTGAGTACAGGGTTACAAGGAATGCCTGATGGATTGGTGTTGAATGTGAATGGAAAAGAGGAGTCGAGGATGGATTCCAATTCTTTAACTTGAGGATTTGAAAGATAGAGTTGTCATCAACTGAGATGGGAGGCTGTTGATATAGCAGGTTTTGAGGGGGATGATTATGCGTTCAGTTTTGTTCATTTTATGTTTTAGATGTTTACTAGACATCCAAATAGAGATGCAGGTTGGATATACAAGTCTAGAGTTTAGCATAGAGGTCTGGGCTGGTGATATAAATTTGGCACTCAACAAAATATAGATTAGACTCTAGTACTAGGTGAAATTACCAAGGGAATAAGTGTAGAAAAAGAAGGAGACCAATAGATGATCACTGCAGCACTCCCATATTAAGAGATTATGGAATAGAGGAAGACACGGCAAAGGAGACAGAGAAATCAACTAGTGAGAGTAGGAAGAAAACTAAGAGAAAGTGGTGTTCTAGAAGCTAATAGAAGTGTATTAAGAATGAAGAGTAGGATCAACTGTGTCAGATGTTGCTGATGGCTCAAATAAGATGAGCAAATGAACATGGAAAATTGGTCATTGGATTAGCATTATAGAGGTAATGGTGACCTTGATGAAATATGTTCTAGGAGGGAAGGGCATGAGACTGGTTAGAGACAGTTTGAAAGAGAGAGAAGTAGAGGAACGAGAGATAGTGACCATTTATCCCTCTTTCAGAGTTTACTGAAAATGGAAGCAAAGAAATAGGACTCTATATGGTGAAGAAAACCTGAGAAAGAGAAGTTTTATTTTTATCATGGAAAATTTAAAATATGCATGAAAGTAGAGAAAATAGTTTAATGAACCTCTATTTGTCAATCACATGGATTTAAGAGCTATGAACTTTTGCAACATTTACTTTATGTATTTTTCTATTTTAGAATACTTACAGAAAAATAATTGAATCATGACATTTGCCCCTAAATACTTTATTTTCCCTCTAAAAAAAAATGGCATTTAAAAAATACGAACTGTGTCATACCTAATGAAACTACTAATGGTTCCTTAATATCCTCTAAAATCAAGTTCATATTCAAATATTTCTACTTGTCCTCAAAATGTCTTTTGCAATTTTTTTATTGTTGAACAAAAACACAAATCAAAATCTTCACATTGTACTAGGTTATTAACATCTTTTTAAATCTAGAACAGCTTTTATAAGTATACTTCACCTCCTTTTTTTATTTTTCTTGACACTGACTTGAAGATAGTGGGTCAGTTTTCTTATAAAATATTCTACCTAAGTGAAGACATTTGTTTATTTTTCAAAAAAATTTAATTAGATGTTTCATTTTGTGACAGTAATAGACTCACATGTAGTTGTAAGAAATAACCTAGGGAGATCCATTATACCTTTGTCAAAAATCACTTGGGGATATTTGTATGGATTGAGTGATACATGAATTTTCTCTTGCTTGTTAATATGGTGGATTATATTAATTTTATTTGAATATCGAACGGCTCTTGTACCCCTGGCATAAACCACACTGGATATTTCTTTCTGGGGAGTTTCTAAATTATAATTTCAATTTTCTTTGTAGTTGTGAGTCTATTAAAAAAATCTATTTCATATTGAATAAGTTGCAGTAATTTGTGTTTTTTCAAGGAACTGGTCCATTATGTCTAAGTTGTCAAATGTATGCAAATTTATTATACTTTTGATTTCTACAGGTATGCAGAGAGATCCTCTGGTTTAATTCCTGATATTGGTAAGTTGTGTCTTTTGTTTCCTTTGTCAGTTATCCTAGAATTTTGCCAATTTTATTGCCTTTTTCCCTAAGAACCATAATTTTGTTTTATTGTTTTTTTTCTATTGTTTGTTTTCATTTCTATTCTTCATTATTTCCTTCCTTCTGCTTGCTTTGTGTTTATTTTGCCCTTCTTTTTCCAGGTTCTTTCAGTGGGAACTTAGGTTATTTATTTAAGACTATTTTTTCTAATGCATGTTTTTAATGCTATATTTTTAAAATTTCAGCACTGTTTTTAGCTGTGTCTGTCAAGTTTGATATGTTTTATTTTTATTTAGTTTAATGTATTTTTAAGATTTTCTTTGAGAATTCCTCTTTGCCCATGGATTATTTAGAAATGTGTTGCTTAGTTTCCAAGTGTTTTGAGATATCCTTGTTATCTTTTTAAAAATTGATTTCTAGTTTGATTCCATTACGGTTAGAAAATGTACTATAAATGATTTAAATTCATTTGAATGTGTTGAGGCTTGTTTCATGACATTGCATATGATCTACCTTGGCCAATATTCCATGGACCCTTAAAAAACAATGTGTTCTGTTGTTGGGTAGAATTTTCTATAAATGTTGAGTTGATCCTATGGTTGATGGTGTTGTTGAGTTATTCTATATTGTTTTTCTGTGTGGTTAATTAACACTTATTGAGAGAGGGGTCTTGAAGTCTACAACTATGATTTTGAATTTTTTAATTTCTCCTTTTAGCTGTTTTGATTTTTGCTTCACGTATTTTGGTGATATGTTATTTAGTACATATACTTATAGGGTTGCTATGTCTTCTTGGTGGATTGACTCTTTGATCAATATACAATGTCCTTTTCTGTCTGGTAATTTTCTTTGTCCCGAAGTCTACTTCTTTATCTGATTTTAATATAATCACGTATGCTTTTCTTTGAATAATGTTGTATGATAGGTCTTTTTCCATCCTTTTACTATTAACCTGCCTATATATCATTATATTTAAAGTGAGTTTCTTATTGACATCATATGATTGGGTTATTGGTATATTTCAAGTATTTACATTTAGAGTAAATTAATATTTTAGGGCTCAAGTCAGTCTTTTTAATGCCTTAATCAAAACAGCCTTCAGAAGCTCTGGGTGTTTATTCATCATTATGAACAAACTCATAGCGTTTTTCATAGGCATTAAATCTTTGGCATAAACAGAGGAAATGTATCATTAGAAGTTAAATAATTTATTGCAATCATGCTTTTGAGCATTCTATGTGCAAGAGATTGGTCTAGGCAAGACGTGTACAATGATGTGCAAGATTACTAATAAATGTAAAATGCAAGAACTGTAAAATTAATTTCGTTTTATATACTATATTAAATAGTGTACTAGTTTGCAAGGGCTGCCATAGCATAGTACCACAGTATCACAGACTGGGCAGCTTCAGCAAAAGGAATTTGTTTTCTCACAGTTCTGGAGGCTAGAAGTCTGAGATAAAGGTGCTGGCAGGTTTGGTTTCTCCTGAGGCCTCTCACCTTGGCTTGTAGATGACTATGTTCTCCCTGTGTCTTTACATGGTCTTCCCTTTGTATATATCTGTGTTCTAACTTCCTTTTTTTATAAAGACACCAGTCACATTGGATTAGGTCCCATCTTCATAACCTTATTATAACTTAATTACCTCTTTAAAGACCCTATCGCCAATTATTAGTCATTCTGAAATATGAGGGGTTAAGGCTTCAACATATGAATTTTGAGGGGATAAAATTCAGCCCATAATATATTTTTATATTTTATGTTTGGTTCATATTTCATATTAATTTAATATCAATTCTTCATATTTACATTTTATATTTTGTGTATTATATATCTATAAATACAATACTCCAGGTAGGTGTGTGTGTGTGTGTGTGTGTGTGTGTGTGTGTGTGTGTGTGTATATATATATATATCTGTGTAAGGTGTCTCTGAGATATATATATAATGTTACATAATCAGCATACATAATTAACATACATTGAAATGACTATACAAATGTTGATTAGTTTGAAGCACCTATATTTGAATTTTTATTTGGAAACAGAATCAAATATCTTATAGGAAATTTAATTCTTAGTTAAGAGTCATTCCCTGAACAGATATTTTCTGAACAGATAATATTAACTAGATTCCAATGCCAGTTTCCAAGTTTAAATCTTTTAGAAATTTCGTTTTACTTTAAAAAAAAACTTTGACAATTTAAATTTATTTTGTCCAAATTATCTTTGCACCCTGCACATAAAAATGGATATCTTAATGTTTCTGTAGAAGTACGATGCCCATGAACTTTTTGGGTCCATAATAATTAAAATTTAGAAAAAACTTAGAAGACATCTTACCAAGTAAAAATTTAGATGAAAGCACTTTTCCCCAACCTGACCAACTAACTTATTAAGTCTAAATAGAGTTTAAAATTTTTGGAAAGAAAACTGACTAAGTGATATGATAGAACCCTGGTAACTTAATTTCCTATAGATGAGTATGTTATCCTAAAGCAAGCTTTTTCGTACCTATAGGTATATGTTTGTGTATTTTACAGCTTGCAGTAGGATAAGCCTCAAAGAAAATTTGATAAATGGAGTATGAAACTTGATGTGGCAAATATTTGGAATGTATTTTCCTATTCTTCTCAACCATGTTATTCTAATAGATTAAACCATACAAAAATGCTGCTCTTGTAGATAAAAAAACTGATTATTGGCAATTTTACAACATTTCAACCTATAGTTACACAGAGAAACTTCATTTATTGTTTGTCTGTAAAGTGATGCAACAGTGATTTTTGTAGACCAGAATTTGTTTATTAGGGAGGATTATTTGACTTCAAACTTCCCTCCAATGTGAAGTTCCTAGAATGAGAGGTGCACAGAATTTTGGAGCTGGAAGGGACTTTGCAAATCACTCATTCTGGTTTCCTAATTCTAAAGAAAGGGAAATTGTAGAATATTTTCTCTTTAGGACATTTCAAATCTATGGTAGATATACATTCTAGGTGGAAAGTACTCCTCTGGTTATTATCAGCATTTTATTTATTATGGACCCAAGAAGTTCCTCTGTGTGTGTGTGTGTGTGTGTGTGTGTGTGTGTGTGTGTGTGTGTGTGTAGGTTTCTAATTCAAAAGGAAACCTCAACTTCGTCATCCTTTAGATTCTTTAAAGCATTTTCTACAAACAATGTCAGACATATACATTCCATTTTTTTCCAAAGAGTTATTATGTGGAATGTTGGTGGAAAAATAGACTGCTTACTATTCAACAGAAATTAGGTCTTGGGAGGGAGTTAAAGTGAGGAATAGAAAAATATGCGTTGATTTCAGCAACATGCCTTAATTTTCAAAGGGTATTATTTTTTCACCAAATGTATCCTGAAGCCATTCAGGTATAATAATGATAAGATGGTAAGGGTATCAAGGATTACTTAGGGATTTTAGAAACAGTGGCTTTGATGATGAGTTGTACTTAAAAAATTATTAATTCCTTAAAAGAATGAAATCAGGTTCTGTCTACATGATTTCTCATATATTTTTTATAGAGCATAAAAAGCATAGCAAGTTAACATGAAGGATAGAGAACACATTACTTAGAAGCCAGGATCAAATATATTTACTAGAGTTTCTGTTAATTAAATCAAAATGATTAACAGTAACTTAATTTTATGGAAAAATTTTCAAGGGTTCTCTTATAGCTGATTAAGCTAAATATTAAAGTAAACGTGTAAAATGACTGATTATTCAAGTTGTTTGCTGGGAAGTTACACTCTGTCCAATATTATACTCTTCACCTTGAATCTAGATGTTGGCAAGATGTCAAAACCAGAAAAGTTGTCTAAAATTTTTATTAAACATATAGGTCAGGCTCAATGGATTTATCAAGGCATGCATTTTGCTAAATTGCTGGGAAAGACTGCAATGTGTACATGAACATTTATATTTGTGAGTTAATTTGTTTAACTTAAGAATCACAACATAAAAATTATGTGTCCATCTTTGTGTGCCATGGAACCAGTCAGCACATCTCTTTGACTTTTCAGTCCAGTTGCTATCTGAGTTTACAGCACTGTTAATGGGAATAAATCAAGTCCTCTCCTCTCGTTGCTGTTCTTGTTTCCAACTACAACGTTAAATCACACCACTAAAAATGTATAGCAATGAAACATTATGATGTTTCAATAATTAAAAACTAGGACCTAAACTTTGCTGTCCCACTTCCTATAGTTAAAATAGCATACCGTGAGCATAAATATTATCTCTACACCATTAGAAATAGACGCAACTATCTTGTATTGTTTCCATTTTCAAAGTGAAATTATCTTTTAAAAAGTAAAATCCCCCAATTTTACTTCAGCAATTGTACATACACTTTTCATGAATGGTCTAAATGTGATGGAAAGATATTTTAGAAAAATTAACAAGCAAAACAGATTCTAATGATTAAATTTCACCAGTCTTATTCATTTGGTTTTCCTTTATTATGATTTCTGTTGCTCCTATTTCCATAAAAAGGTTGAGGGATGAAATTGTTTTTAAGAATTTTAAAATACAAATAAAGCTACTTTAACTAAGTCCCTTCAGAAAGTTCACCTAAGGAGCAATGGCAGTCCATCCTGCAGCCCACCCCCCTTAAGCCCACCTGTTCTGCAAAGGTGTCCATGCCCGATCTCTCTGCGGAGGTTGTCCCTTTGTCATCTTCTCCTCGAGTACTGCACAGCACAGTCATTCTCCACCTATTTAGCTTACGAGATCCTGTGACTTTTATGTGTTTGATGATAATAATATAATGATAATACTTAGCACTCGCACAACTTTTCATCTTCAAAGTGCTTTCTGAACATTTGCTAATTAATTTTACATTAGAAAACCATGAGCTGCATATATGCTACTCCATGAATAATAAATAATCACATGGCCCAAGTGGAGGCAAAATTTAAAACTCTCAGTTGTTGTGACTGGGGAATCAATAGGGTCACCTGGTTTGAGAAGGGCAGTGAGCCCCAGTTTTTGCATTTTGTGATTTGGGAGCAGAGTGGCTACTCTTCTCACTCCCTAGAATCCACTTCCAAATATTTTGGCAGTTTTGTTATTGCTGTTTGGTGGAAGGCCAATGGCCATCCAAGCTCTAACCCTCCATTAGAATCTGAATGCTCTCCAACTCATAACGCTCTTGTCTCTTTCAACACATATATCATCCTTTCATTAATTCCTTCCTGAAATTTTTACAGCTACTCTAATAGTAGCACTCATTAAAGATTTTTTTCATTCTCTGAAATCCAAATCCAAAGGGTGTTTTTTCTTTTTATTTAAGAAAAAAATCTAGGTTTAACTAGTAATTTTCTCAAGTTTTGGATAGCATTCTGGGTCTTGGCAGCCAATTTCAATATTGGTATAGAGACTAGATAGGACACATCCTAATGTTTAGTCACATGGGAGAGAGAGAATTTGCCAGAGGCCAAAGACAGACCAGCAGTAAGGGAGAATCCAGTTATGTTGGGAGAGAAGTCTTCCTTGGGTAACAGTCTTTGTTAGAGACTCAACTTCATTATATGATCAAGTAGAATCATTGTTTTACCTATGCAACCTCTTTCTTCCCAAAACATGGAAAGGGAAAGATTGTCAGAGAAATAATATTTGTATCAGAATGAAAAAGAATAGTAATTGCAATTCTTTTATCAGTTATTAATAAGACCTTGATTAGATTTTTTACATTCTTAAAAAATTTCCACTTTGTGTTATTTTGAGCTTTTCAGACTCTGTGCTTTTACCCTTGTCTTCAAGATATCCAGTATGTTCTTCTCCCTTCCATTTGTCTGTGTAAATCCTACTCATCCTTCAAGTTTAGCTCAATCCTATTTTCTCCATATGTGCTTCTCAAAATACACTGCTTTATCATCTGAAGCTTATAAACTCATGGGATGTTCCACCTAAATCTGCATGTGATTTGGAGTACATAAGACCAAGAATCAAATGAGAAACTTCCTGAATTATTGTCATAGAATGGTCTTTGGTGATCAAAAAAAAAAAAAGTATTCTGATACAGGATACCTCTTCCTTCATTGGTCAAGAAATGTACGTTAGATAAATAAGCTGTGGTGTACCCAGACAATGGGATACTATTCAGCACTAAAAAGAAGTGAGCTATCAAGCCATGAAGAGACATGGAGGAAACTTGAATGCATATTACTAAGTGAAAGAAGTCAGTCAATCTGATACATGCTGTATGATTCTAACTATATGACATTCTGGAAAAGGCAAAACTATGGAGACAGTAAAAATATCAGTGGTTGCCAAGGATTTGGGGAAGGGAGGGATGAATAGGTAAATCACAGAGGGCAGTGAAAATACTCTGTATGATACTCTAATGATTGATACATATCATTATACATTTGTAATTGCAAATTCATAGAAGGTACAAAACCAAGACTGAACTACAAGGTAAACTACGGACTTGGTGTGATGATGATGTGTCAGTGTAGGCTTATCACTTGTAACCAATGTGCCACTCTGGTGAGCAAAGTTGGTAATAGAGGAGGCTATGCACAAGTGGGGCAAGAGGCATATGGGAAATTTCTGTGCTTTCCTCTCAGTTTTGTTCTGAACTTAAAACTGCTCTTAAAAAATAAAGTCTTTAAACAAATGTGTTGCACACCTGCTATGGCTTTGGCACTAGGTTAGTTATAGAATTAGAAATCATACCCTACAGTGAATATAATCTTGCAATGTAGGCAAACTAGAGATTAAAACATATCAGAATAAACCCAGATGGGGCATTCATGGAACACTATGTAAAAATGGAATAAGCCCAGTAAAATGAAAGAGAAAACATTGCAATTTGGGGTGACTGAAAATTACCCCCGTGTACTTTGACCAAGGTCTAGAGGGTGCAGGTGTGTGTGTGTTGGGAGAGGAAGCTGATGGAAGATGAAATGGGATTCTATAAGGATATTTAAGGAATTTGGACTTAACTTTAGAGCAATGCAGTGCTAATGAAGAGTTTAAATGTAATTAGATTAACATTTGGTTAAAATAACTCTGGCTTGTTATGTGGAAATAAGATTGGATTATGGAGGCTGAAGCAAACAGCTAGAAAGTTATTTTACTCAGCCCAGGTCAAGTGCTTTGAATTAAGGCAGTGGGTGGAGATTTCTCAACTCAGTCAAGAGAAATGATATAATTCAATGATTGAAAGTGGGGAGAGATGGAGATGAGGAATCAAGAACATTAATAAATGCTTTCAAGAAAGTACAGTTTTGACAAACGTACCTTATAACACCCTGGTGTATAATATAGCAAACAATGAACTGTGTGACAATGGGTCACTTCCCAGCTTGTTAAACAACTCTAAGTAGTGTTAATAATTGGATATAAACTAAAGTTATTTAGTGTATATTCTCCTTTGCCCTTGTTCTATTTAATATTTTAACCGACAATTTAGGAAAAATATATTTGTAGGAGTAGCTAAAATGATAGGGTCCAAATCAAAATAAAACTAAAAAGTGAAATTGTAAAATTCTGGGAAAAATAGATGATGCATAATATAATATTATTTGCATATTAATGATATGGTTTTGTAGTAAAGTTAAAACAATAAGTACAAAAGGAGGGAAACATTGTGTTTCAGAAGTGCAAATACCTAATGATCTAACTGTATGATGCTGCTGCTTTAAAAACTTCCCCAACTGCTAATCTCAACAACAGAAGTATACATTCCAAATCACAGGAAGTAGTATTCCCACTTTTTTCCACAGTGATTGGACCATATCGAAGTACTATGAGTACATGTAATTTTGGGTGCTGCAGTTTCAGAGGAATAATGATAAGATAGTGCAAAACCAGAGGAGAAAAGCTGGAATCACGACATGGTTAGAAGCCATGGAAAGAGTGGTTGAAGGAATGGAAATATTTTTCTCACAAGAACAGGATGAAGGCAAGATGTGACAGCTGAGATAAAATATCTGAGACACTATCATGTTGATCTATTTTGTGACATTTTCCTTTTTTTTCTGAAAGCAAAACAAGTGCTTAGAATAAAATTGTGAATATTTTTTTCCTGGTAATTCCATTTGATCCTGTGACTCTCCCTCACTTCACATTGTCACACAGCATTCTGAGTTTACTGTCAGCAAGTGAATCTTGTTATAGCAGTAATATAGTCAGTTTCAAATAGGCTCTTTCAGCATGTGGTAGAATCAATATCTTAAAATAAAACTTTGTTTACTTTTAATCAGAAGAGCCTGATTCTTTTAATTATTAAAAACTGATCTCTTACACAGAGGGATTCAAGGGTACTGAAAATGTTCTATTTCTTACAGTAAACGCATTTGTGCTTATTTTAAAATGTTCTCTTAACTTGATAGCAACATATTATATACTTTTTGTATATTTTAAGCTGATACCCAAGTTTATGCTGTGGAATTGGAAAAATACTTTAATGTTCAGAGTAAATTTTTTCCCCACCTGACCAGGCTACATAATGTTCTGTGGACTGGAAGAGGTATTAGAGTCAGAGGAAAGCACTAAAGTGAGAGCCTGAGAATAGGTCCTGTGTCCACTCAACCCTTCTCATACTTCTCCCTCAATTCAGGGTTAATTCTGAATAGTAGGAATAATAAAATTCAAATAAGTATGGAGGGTTCTGAAAGTAGAGAGATCTCATGTCTGCCTTCATATTTGAAGTGGGAAAATGACAACCTTGCTGAGTGCCTTGTGCCATCACTGCACTTGAGCCCTGGAGTAGAGAGACTTCACAGTGTATTGAGGCAGAGGGACCCTGAGATAGCCTTGTGGAGCCTGATAGTGACCGGGAGTCATGAGGGTTAGTGTGCCAGTTGTTCTTTTCCTCTAAAAAGTATGCAGAAATGACTGTGAGAAAGCTGGCTGACCTGGTGGGGAATGAGCCAGCAGTGAGCAGCATGATCTGTTGAATCTGAGTCAGAGACAAGATGAGAACCCAGACTTCTGAGAGGACAGTGTGCAGGGGCTGATAATGCCTGCAGCCCAGATGAGGCAATGTGTATCTCAAACAATGACTGACTGGATAAATGATGACTGGAGATCAGCCCCTCAGCCCCAGGGCTTTGCACTATGCAGCTAGGTCACCTGAAACTTAGAGAAGGGAGAGGGGTAACTTGCCTGAGGAAACCGCAAACTGTCTAAGAAAACAGTGAAATGATGACTTCCACCAAGAAGAGAATGTATAGTTGCCACCATTAGGCAGCATGAGGATTTGAAAAGAGATGTAATTAAGAAAATTACTTTTGGGGGGACATACTTGAATTTATGGCAAGAAATCATATCCACTAGAGTAGCAAGTTTGAGTATGAGCTTTAAAAAGAGGCAGCCTTTAAGTTATGCAAAAAAGGAGTTTCATAAAAGTTTGTTTTTAAGCAATGAGATGTTTCGAAGTATCAAGGAAAAACAGGGTGATAGCTTTAAGAAATTATGTAGACGGAAGATGCCATTGAAAGAGGTTATATCAAAGTTACAACTGTTTCCTTTTACATTTCATAATTTTATGTGTTCAAAAGTGTCTTCCCTCTACATTTAATATTTGTGATGATGTATGGTAGAACACTTTCAAAAACTAAAAGTGCAGTTGACCCTCGAGCAACACAAGGGTTGGGGGGTAGGGACACTGACCCCTCACAACCCCCAGTCCAAAAATCCATATGTAATGTTTAACTCCCCCCAAACTTAACAAACTTTGCAGTACAGATTCAATGAACCTCAGATCGAAAACAGTGCAGTTGACTCATGAACAGCATGGATTTGAACTAGGCAAGTCCAACTACACATGGATCTTTTTCAATAAATATAGCAGGCCCTTTGTATCTGCCAGATTTAACAAACCACTGACAAAGAACAGTATTTTCACATTTGCGATTGTGGTTTCCCAACCACGGTTGGTTGAATCTGGAGATATAGAGGGCTGACTATAGTTAAGTTTTGGGGGAGTCAAAAGTTTTATGTGAATTTTCCAATGTGTTGGCGTTGGGACCACTAAGCCACATGTTGTTCAGGGGTCAACTGTATCTTCAATCTGTGTTTGGGAATCTGAGGTTGGGAAACCATCATGGCTGGGCATGTGAAAATATTATTTGATTCACTATTGGTTGAATTTGCAGGTGCAAAACCTGAAGATAGGAAAGGCCCCCTGCATTGAAAAAAACGTTTTATGTAAAAGGGCCCATTCCCAGTTCAAGGACCCATGTTGTTCAAGGGTCAACTATATTGTACTTTTCCCCCCCTTCTTTTTATTAGGACTCTTAAGAATCCACTTTAAAAGCTATCATTAAAAATCAACAAACCAACCACTGGCTTGAAATGAGAAAGGTTTAAAAACTTCTTTTTTTTTTTCTAATTGAGTATTAACTGATGGATTGAAATGTAAACAAAATGAGAACTTAAAACCTTTTGATAATTATCATGAAGCGATATAAAATGATATTAAAAATATAAAGTGAATAAGGCAGAATTCAGAATTGTTTTATGTGTTGTTGGATTTCATCATCGAGAGGCCATGACCACCAGTTGACTCGTGAGCTGGACTCCAGCAATCCGAGGCTCCTCACCACCCCACCTCCACCCCCAGGTCCCCTTTTGGAATGTAAGTTCTTCCTACTATTCCCACGGTGGGAGCCATCATCAAGGATGCAGCCTTGAGAGAACAACATGTTGAAGTGATTTGGGCTAAATACATGAGTGAACTCAGTTAAGATACAAACTTTTAAGATTTTGGTGGGCGGGTGCTAAGATCTTATCCTATTGCTGCTGCTCAAACCAAGCCTCATAAGTTCTCTTGCTTATTAAATCTGCCACCTACAAATCTGAAGTAGTTTGCATCTTTCTTTCATCCTTCCTTGCCCTCTGTGTACAGGGAACAGGTTATTAACCAACAGTTATGATTATAAACCAAGTAAAATTATACACACACACACACACACACATATGTATGTATGTATATATATATTTATTTAGATAAGAACTGGAAGAGAATATGAGAAAGTGAAAATTGATGTTGATTATTGGCAGTGTCACTGATTTTTTTTAAAGCTTTTAATTCCTATTATAATGTTGCATACACAATGTATTCTTTTAAAATGAAGGAACTTTTCTGGCTTATCCATTTATAGCCACTTTTAACATTTCATATAAAATTTTAAAATGGATCTCTTCTAAACGTAAGTATAAAATAGACGTTATGTACTTTCCTATCCAATTTTCAAATAGGAAACATTTAATGAAGAGAAATTTTATAAAATCACAAAGGATAAAACAAAGATACTTCAAAGTTTAAAAAGGCACTTAGGAGAGAAGTTTTATTGGTTTTTAGACATAAGTAAGCTATTTTAGAGGACATTGTTCTATGTCAAAATTTTTTATTTAGAATACCAAGAAGTTAATTTAAAAAGTAATCCTGGAATTTATGCAATTCACAATTTGAGAAGCAGTATTATGGATTTTGTTAATGAATATATATGTATATACTGATTGTTGATAACTCATACTTAAACTGTTTTTGTAAAAATTGTCTAACTCATAAAAACTATTAGTTAAATTTTCTAATTATTCTTACTTGAGAAAACTTCGATTTTTTTTGTTAATGTGCATATGATTAGTTTTAAGAATATATATAATTCCTTTAAGTTCCATAATTGTATGTGTTTCAAAGTATTTGTGTCTCTGTGTGTCTGTGTGTCTGTATGTACCTATCTGACCCACTAGCACTGTAACCTTTAATAACAAAGGCTGTAAACTAGAAAAAGTATTTGAAAGTTTAGAACAAGTATTAGATATTTTTTTTCCCAAATGTATTTTGATTTTGGAAGCTATAATAAAAAAATGGCAGCACATAAGATAAAATTTCCTGTGACTACAATCTCCATCCACTGTGAGAAGAAATTTAATTTTCCTTTTAATGCCATTAAATTTTTTAAAACTTTTATTTATTCACTCATTCAACAAACATTCATTGAATGTCTTTTGTCTGTTATGCATCATAATGGGAATTCTGAGATGAAAGTCAACTACCTTTTAATTAATTGAAAATTTAAATCTCGTAAGGATTTTGTGAAAAGTTTCTATACATGTGTTATGTGATTGTGTACATTTCATGGGAAAGCTGTGATATAAAATGGTCATAAGGTTAATTGCTACATATTTCTGTCTGCTGAGTCCCAATGATTATATCATTCAATATTGTTGAAGTCCATAAGAAATCTAACCTGTAAATACACGTACATAAATCTTGCTTTCTGAAATGTTAAAAACTTACTTGAACAATTAAAATCCAGTATGCCAAAATGTAGGATCCTATTTAACTTTCCCATATATGTATATAAGTAACTTAAAATATATATTCACATATCAGTAAATGTTTTCTTTTAATTGATGCATAATTTCAAGTCTGCTTTAGGCAAACATTAGCATGAAGAATTTTCTCTTAGATTATAGACACACTAGTTATTATTTCTCCTGTTTTTTTGCCTCATTTGCGGAGCCTTTTAATTTGGTCCACTCTTAAATTATTTAAATTTTTTTCAATTTTACCTTTAAAATTTAAGAACATATTTTATAGGAGCATAATATATTTCACTTTTTTGGGAGGCAGTTTGAAAGAATTTCTCTAATTAGAGAGGTCTTTCTCATGACGGAATTATTCTTATTTTCTATTTTCTTAATGTTTGCCACTGAGGAGAGTCCTACAATTATGTCTTCACACTGGCATGTATCCTCCAGATTATATAAAATTACAAAGAAACGAGTCACACTTAACTCTGGGTATCTGGAATTGGAGAAGAGGAAAAGAATCTTCGTTTTAGTCTCATGTCATGGGTGAGTGTTATTATAAAATTAAGCGCATTTCATGTTGCAGTTGATGTTTCCTGGGTCAGGCTTGGGAAAAAAATGAAGTTACAGGTAATTTATATAAAACAAGTTTGACAAGTTTTCTAAATAGAAAGGTTTTTAGAGAAGGGATTATATAAAGCTTCAGAGTTTTAGAAGAAGAGTTTCCTTTTTCTGATAAGAACTACAAACCAGATGGGGATTTCTATTTTTTAGCAGAACAATATAATTATATAGACCATCAAATCTGTAGAATAATTGTAAAGATTTTTTTTAATTGGTGCAAATAGGTGGAATAAACATATCTTTGGAGCTAATGTTGGTTTTTTTTTTAAAGTCCTATTTTTTATTACTTATGATTTTGACATTTCATTCAAATGTATACCTTTATCATTAAATTGCTCTGATGGAAGGAGAACTGACTCTGGGTAGTGAACACACAATGTGATATATAGATGATAATTACAGAATTATACACTTGAAACCTATGTAACTTTACTAAAAATTGTTACCCCAATAAACTTTAAAAAAAATTAATAAATTGCTCTGACTCTCAGAAGTAGAGAGAAGTAATATATCTAAGGTTGAAAAGAAACAAGGCTGCATCCTAAACCTGTTCAGGACAAAGTGTCTGAAAACAGCTGTGGGGATGTAGAAATCATCACAAGAGGAGCAAAAGACAGGATTTTTCACATGGCTCACGATGAGTACTAGTGGTATTAATATAGCATTGGAACTAGAAAACATTTTAGGAATTGCAGATAGTGTTGGATTCAGTTAAGCATGTGTGGAAAAAAAGCTACAGTAGTTTAACAAAAACTACAGTAGAACACTGCTTCTGGCTGATTCACTTGAAGACCAGAAGCCTTTACCTTCATACTTGCATCCTCTCAGCATCTGTTTTCATTACATTGATATGTATGGAAGCTTTAGCTTTCTTTCCTTCAGAAGAGGGAGTTATAGATTGGTGGCAGTGGCCACGGAGTGTAGGGGATACATCAGTTCCCTGGGACTGTCAGCTCTTAGAGTTGGAGGAGTCAAGGCCCAAAGAGAAGAACATTTTATTAAAATGAGGAGTTTAGTGATATTTTTAAGGAAGGGGTGATCAGTACAAGCTGAATGAGATGTTCAAGAGATCTTTCATGAGACTTTGGATCCTCTCAGAATTGCTTATTGTTGAAAAAGTGTGGCACAGACTTTGCAAGAAGCCAGTCTTTCTGCCTTTCACTGGCACCTCCATCATTCCCAGGGGTTGGAAGTTTAGGGAATCTCCAGATGTAGCATTTGTGGCCTAGATGTGGAAGGCAGGTAGTTACAGTGGTAAGGCATGTGTGTGTGTGTATACACACACACACATATATATACACATATATGCACATTATATTTATATTTGTATATATGTATATATAAATGTATATATGTGTGTGTGTGTGTGTGTGTGTGTGTGTGTGTATGTATATATATGAATGGCTTCTATGAATGGCTATGGATGTGTTTGAGCCTGGGAAAGAAAGAAAGAAGAGGCCAGATTCGATGTGGTACTTAGAGATGGAAGCAGCATGGTGCAAAAGGAGGCACATGTTGTATATCATCACATAAAAGTGAGAATATGTCTAGAAAGACATGGGGAAGGACAAAGAAATTTTCTAAATCATCTGAGTGTCATGATTCTGCAGGTTCAAATTTGAATTATACCCAGTGTATATTTTTTGATAATAAAGGATATGAGTACATAATAACTCTTGAAAATCTAGATTATTAGGACAGGGTGATTCTCATAATGTGGATGGCACTAGTGAAAACATGACTATCACTGTAATGCAGAGGAAATTGTATTTAGACGGTCTGATTGTTAGGCTGAAAACTCAAGGAGGTGGGACAGTAAAAATAACATTCACATGTGAAAAATTAAGATCATACTAGCAGTTATTTTCTAAAGGATAAGTACACAGGTTTTAGAATCTGAAAACTTGCCTTCAAATCCGAGCTCTTCAACTTACCAGCTCTGTGATCTTAGACATTTACTTAACTTCTCTGAACCTTAGTTTTTTTCCTCTTAAAAATAGTTGTAATAATAATAATATCTCTCCCAGCTTTATTACATGGGCATCTGGTGGTTAGTAAATGCTTCATAAATATCAGCTATTATAACTATCATTCTTACATTACTCTTATTATTCCAGATCATTATTTCAATGATTAGGTTTTTGATCTAAAGGAAAATATGATTTTTTATATGAAGTTTTAGTTTATTGTTTTACTCATTGCTAATGAGAATGTTTGTACTTTATTCTTTAACACGTACGACATATATAGTATACTGGACACCTGAACAAATGGTTTCTCAAGGGAGAATTAATAAACAGCTATTCATGGCTTTGTAAAATAATCTTGGGAGTTAGTTAAGTAGTCAGCAACATTAAGCAGCTATACTGTGTATGTGATAGCTGTACATGAATACGCTGGCAAGCAGTTGATTGGAAATGAATGAGTTAACTATTTGTTCTTTACTGAGAGGAAACCAAATCTAGGCTGCCTGATGGTGGGAAGCAACCTGACTGACTTTGTCAGATATTTGAGTATGGTTAGGCTACAATAATAATGATATTAGAATATCAGTCACCTTTGCTTGGTCCACTGTTACACATTGTTTTCCCAAAAAATCCTGGAAAAAGGGCAATTTTTGTTTTCATAGTTTCTATTTATCAAAGACTAATACCATCGATGAGATAGAATAGTTAGTGAGGAAATGTGTGTAAGTTTCAGATTAAAATAAATATTGTTAGCTGAAGCACAACTTTGAAATTGATCAAGTGAAGAGACTGAGAATAGTTTATACTAGAGTAACCCAGCAAATCAACTTATGTGGAGTATTCAAGCCAAACTGCTGCCAGTAAAAACAGATATCCTTATAAACCTATTTTATCTGGAGCAAGTTTTAACACATAGGATAGAAGAAGTTTTGGGTAATCTATAGATTTAATATAGTAGGGTAGGCCTGAACATGTTAACTGCCATATTTTCAATATATGGTTAGAATTCATTGAAATCGTCTACTTCACAAGTTCTACCCAAATGTTTTGTAATCATGTAACAAAATCTCACTTTATAACATTGCAGGTATGCTTTATTTTTACAAAAGCAAGATATCTAGAAAGTATTTTTACGAGAACTTACTGTTTTCCACTAAGGAAAGCACTTTGCCTGATGAGTGTGTAAAAAAAGAGCTTTAATGTTAACTTCATTTAATAAAAACATGTAAATATTGGTGACAAGAAGAGTGTGAATTTTGAAGCTTTCACGCTCTAATTTTTTCTGATCAGGTTTTGTTTGTCATGGATTCTGAAAAGGAGTTCAATGCAATCCATTTAAAAAAGAGACAGCCCTTATGTAACTACCCAGCCAGACTGGAGGTAACTGAAATCTTTTACCTAATAGGATTGGAAACTCCAAATGCAAGACGATTTTGCACTTTCTACTAAAGAGTGGCACTTATTCTTTGAATGTGATTTAGAGCTTTAGAAAAAGACGTCTTCTTATCATTGAAATTATGGAGTAATATAAAATAGAATTTTAGAATGTGTAGCTAGTTGTGAAATAAATTACATGATTATATATCTTTGGAGCAAAAATTACCATTTAACATTTTTTGTTGGCTCAGTTATTCTATTTTTAAATCACTTTTCCTTAATAATCAAATTTTATATTGTCTGTTTTAGACAAAATATTCACATTTCTCATTTACCTGAAGGAAACCCTTATAAAATAGGGAATACTACTGATGAAGTTTTACAGGAAAGGAAATGAAAATACTGCCCATGGCCCACCGTGGTCCTTCAATGGACCAGTACGAGTGGAAGAATAGTGTAAGTGGTTGGCGAGAAGTGGTGAGCAGTGATGAAGAGCTTCGGTCTGAATCAGAGAACCAGCAATTGAACTGTTTTTTGCCTTTTCCTACTGTGTGAACTTGCTCACATCTCTGACCTTTTGCAGAGTTTAAATAACTTTTAATGAAAAACACCTACTATGACAACTAAATGTAAACATTAAATCATATTATGAGCTGAGTTTATTTCCTTATTCCTCCTTTTTTTGAAAAATAACAATATGCAAAAATATTTCATGATAAGGTGAAAATATTACCCAGCACTGGAACATAGTTACTGTTTATGAAATTTGTCTTTATATTATTGCCACCTAAAAATGTATTTGTAAGCCTCTGGCATAATGTTCAAGTTTCTCTTTAGTGTAGATGCCTGCAATAAAACCCACTTTTAAAAATTATGAGTTGATGGCACTCCAGAAAAATAGATGAAATATGACATTTAGGCAAAATTTTGTCATTTTACCACGAAATCGAAACATCTAAATATCTAGTAATAACCAACAGATTAACTGAGTTTATCTCTTCTAAATATATTTTAGTGCTCAAAGTCATTGATATGGCCACTAAATTTGATAGTTTTCTTTCCCAGTGACAAATCATGTAAATAAAACAGCTGGTAGAAAACCTTGACCATTTTTCCTGACTAGTAGAACCCAAACAGTAAACTAAACTGCTATTGTCATAAAAATGGAAATATTTGGAATATTAAAAGATGTTTACATCAGGACTTTATAAAAGAATTGCAAATTATAAAGGCTATACAGTGCTAATCTTAATTTTATATCTTTCACAGAGGGGGACTAAAGATGGAAAGGTAGAAAATTACCAGCAAAGAAAATTTGGGCACATTGATTCCCTAAGTATTTTTCCAAGGGCTATATTTCTAAGGGTGTTATATTAACACACACACACACACACACACACACACACACACACACACACCCTTTTATTACTTAAAACATTGTCACTTTTATTATTGCAAGTACAATTGTTTAACAATCTCACTGAGTCATTTCAGCTTGTCTCTTGTTACAAAATGGGATTATATGTATGTTTTTATTTTACCCTTGAAATATTATAGTTTAGAAAAATTACTAATTGTGAAAAGAAATAGAATCTAGTATTTGAATAGAACCATGCATGGTAGAAATATTTAAATTAAGTGTATTAACAACGTTAATATTGATAGGTAATCCTAACAGAAGTATAAACATTTAAATGAAAACAATTATTAAAATATTAATGTGACTCATGAACAGGAATAAAATGATTTTCCTGCTATCCATCATAACATATACTTAAAAAAAAATTTCATGTATTTCCTTCAAGTGTTCTTTCCTGTATATCCTGAGAATTATCAGTTGCTTCCCCTAACCATGCTGGGGATGACTACAGATGTTCTGCGTCAGAGATCTGAGAAACGATACACATTCAGAAAAGCACATAAAACATAAATGTACAATGTTTATGTACATTTACTTACCATAACTTAACATAAACTTTTACTTCGCATAGACTTACCATAACCAAATATCCATAGAAGTTTGCTAACAAAGAAGCAGCTCTGTGCCTTTCCCTTCCTAATTACAATTCTAATCCTACACCCCTAAAGATAAACATTGTCCTAGATTTTTTGGTAATAAATATCCCTTTTCTTTATAGTTTTTTTCATGAATAAGAATCTCTTTTCTTTATAGTTTTTTCATGAATAAGAATGAATTCCTAAATAATACAGTTATATTTTTTTAAAATTACAGTTGACATACAATATTATATATTAGTTCCGGTGTACGGCATAGTCGTTAGACATTTACACACTTTATGAAGTCACTCTGATAAGTCTAGGACCCACCTGACATCATACATAGTTATTATAGCATTATTGACTATATTCCTTATGCTCTGCTTTACATCCCAGTGAATAGGATAGTATGTATTATGTGACTGGCTTCTTTTGTTTCATTTTGTGTTTTTAAGGTTCATGCATGTTGTTAAGTGTGGCTTTAGTATATTCTTATTGTTGAGGTATGATATTCTATTGTATAAATAAATAAAATTTATCCATTTGATTGTTAATGGACATTCGGTTGTTTCTACTGTTTTGGCTATTATAAATAATGCTGCTTTGCATATTCTTGCTCGTGTGCATCCATTTTAAGAGTATTCACTTTGGAGTGTAATTGCTAGGTCATAGGATATCCATGTGATATTCTTTATTAGATGCCAATTTCCCCCTATTTATTAAAACAATTTATACTCTCCCATTCTTGCCAGTTCTTGATCTCGTCAGACTTTCAATGTTCATCCATAAGTGTTTAGATGTGGTATAGTATAGTGACTTTATTTTTCATTTTCGTTATTTCTAATAAGGCTGAGCCCCTTTTCTTACATTTATTGGTCATTTAGATTTCTTTTTTTTTCTGTTGTGCCTGTTCCAATCTTTTGTCCATATTTCTAGTGAGTTATCTATCTTTTCCTTATTAATTTGTAGTTATTCCAATAAATTCTAGATACAAGTTATTTCTAGTTATCTATATTGCAAGTATCTTCTCTTACTGTCATTTGTTCTTTTTATCCTTTAATACTAATCTTTTCAATAAGTTCTTAATTTTAATAAAATCAAATTTAACATTTTTTTCTAAATTTCTTTTCGTTGTCA
Organism: Rhinolophus ferrumequinum; assembly: GCF_004115265.2. Lineage (NCBI taxonomy): Eukaryota > Metazoa > Chordata > Mammalia > Chiroptera > Rhinolophidae > Rhinolophus > Rhinolophus ferrumequinum. The sequence continues at coordinate 26,937,895 of NC_046288.1, forward strand.
TACTAAAATCATTATCTTAAGATATCAAGATATTTCTTGAGTTCATCAAGATATTTCCTTATATTATTTTCTAAAAGCTACTTATCCTATTCTATCTTCTAGTCCCCTTTATGGATTTTGTCCCACTTCGATGAAATGTAAATGCCATCAAATTGATATTTCTAGTCACAATCCCTCCTCGTAGCTCCAGATCTGTATTTACGGTCGTTTGCCTGATTTGCTGGTTTGTATATACATTTCAAATGTAACAGAGTCAGAAAGAAACACTTAATTCCCCATACCCAAATCAAGTCCTCCTCACAAATTTTCCTCTCAGTTATTCAGGCTCAAAATTTGAGTCAATTTCTCCCTTTTACTCAGACCCTAAATCTGATCTATTAGAAATTCCTGTTGTTTCTCTCTACAAATATTTCCTGAATTCACCTATTTTGCACCATCTTCTCTGCTAGCTTCTCAATCAAATCAGTCCCATCTTTTCCCTGGATTACTGTGTCTTCTGACTCATCTTCCTTATTCCACTTTTGGTTTCTTGTAGGGCTTTCTCTTAAGAGCAGCCAGATAAGTATTTAGAAAATGCAAAATTGCTCATATGATTTCCTTCCTTAATCTTGCCCTCAAATTTAGAATAAAATGAAGACTTCTTTATATGGTCCACATGCCCATTTTTCTCACCTCATCTAACACCAGTCTCTCATGTTTTGTTCTAGCCACATTGATTTCTTCCTCTTCTTCAAACCCACAGACATAGTCACGTCAGGACTTTTACCCTTGCTTCTTCCTCTGTCTGGCTTGCTCTTTCCTAGAAGTTGTTTTGACTAGTCCAGAATAGCCTGGCACATTATAAATGCTCAAATGCTATTGATAAACAAATGGATGGATGAAAAAATGAACGGTTAGATTGATGAATTTTTCAGAAAAAAAACAACAGCAATGCTTTATTAATGTATCAACTGATTTTTATTCCATTACTAATTTCAATCTAATTTGTATGATTGGAGGTAGGTTGAATGTAGAGGTGGCTCTGAAAATGCCCTGTGAGCTCTGTTTGCTTGTTGAATTAATTCCTCAATTTCATTCAGTTGCCTTTTTCACCAAAATGGATTTCTACTTAATTTGAATTCTCATTTCTTTATTCTAGATGATTTGTTTCACGGTTGTGCACGAGATTAAACAAACAAATGAGTACTAAACTCTGAAGTTACTTTCTCACAGAGTTCTATGCTCCCTTAAAACTATTTGTGTATCATGGATAGAATCGTATATTGAAAGAAACCATAGAAATTATCTGCTGTTAAGCCTGACCCACTGTGAAATCTTTCAGAACATTTCTGGGGGAGATCATCCAGCTTCTGATTCAATATCTCCCATGATAAGGGACTGATTTTTCAAAAGACAAATGATTCTTATAGAAATAAATCACTAGAAATACATGGGGGAAATTACCTGTTTTTTCCCATTGGAGATTAATCAGACTGATAGATTAGAAATGGAAAGGACTGGGTTTTGAGATTTGGGTTATGTAGATATATGAGAAATATAAAAATAAAATCTATTTTGGATCTGTTTGAATCATTTAATGTTGAGCAAATTGGAAAGTAGGAATTGAATTGTGTAAATTAGAGCCTGTGACAGAGCCCTTCTCTCTGACCACAGAGTATGTGGCAAATTGATGCTCTGGAAAACTCATCTTTTTGTATTATTATAAAATAGTTCCCCTGAGTCTTGTAGGACCTCTCCCCTTCTTTTATTATCCTGCAATAAATATCCTAATCTTTATTGTTGCATCCATTGTGTTATATAATATGTTTGTCAATACCACCATTGTTCTCTGTCTTAATGGCAGGAATATTTCTTGTTTATCTTAGTTTCATCAATGTGTAGTAGAAAGCTTTGAACATACTAATAACGGCTCAATACATGGTATTTCTCTTTCTGGCATTGAATTAGGGTGCTAGAAAGTTTCTGCCAGAGTTTCCAGAATGATTTTTTTAAGCACTGGAAAGATGATTTCTAAATTACTGCCCCTCCCATAAATATTCAAAATTGTTTTCATGGAGTTACTTAGCTGTCAGAAAAACAGAACCCATCAGTACATTAAAAAAAAAAAAACAAACAAAAAAACTCTTAAAATAAGTGTTCTGATGTTCAACTATCTTTTCATAAAAATATGCATGTTTGCTAAACAGTATTTTCAATAAATTGAGTTTTCTCTATTTTCTGCTAAATAAGTACTTTATATAGCTTTCAAACTATGGAAATAAACAAAAATATGCTTATGATTATGTGGGCACATGCACACACCCTCTCACAAACACCAACACAGGCATAAAAACCCACTCCCCTTGAGGCATATCCTAAATTACCAGTTTAATGTTGTCCTCACAGGGTGCAGCCAGGGAGTGTCAAGCTGGACGCTTGCCTCAGTTACAAAGCTTGATTATAAGGCAGCAGAAAGTGCCAAGCCTTTAGAGTCTAGATGGCAATTTTCTTGTTGGAGAACCAATTAAATAAATTGTTTTGGATTGTCCTTCATAAATCATAACTTCCATAAATACTTACGCCGGGAAATGATTTTAAGAGAATTTATTTGAAATAAGGTAAACCAACAATTTGTACATTTCACCAAGAGTTAGTTACATTTTTCAACCTCTTTTCCTTAAAAGTAAATGACTTCAATGGAGGTCTCCTCACAATTTTACATGAGTTTTCATCACAATTCATGTAGTTCTGATACTCAGGTGTCGTAAGTTAGAAAGAAGCCCTGACACATAGGTGATCATGCATAACCACGCTTTAGCTATGCTAGGATCCCCTAAAAATTCAGTAACATTCATAATTTAGACTATATAAATTGCTGTGCCATTAAGTTTTAATGTATTTAATTTGTGTGTGTGTGTGTGTGTGTGTGTGTGTGTGAGAGAGAGAGAGAGAGAGAGAGAGAGAGAGAGAGAGAGAGAGAGAGAGAAGTTCCTTCTCTTTCTATGACAATGTTGAAATTAAGCCTTTCTCTTTACAAACCAACTCTTCACATTTTTTTTTCCCTCGTGACTTTCAATTCATTATTTGGGTTTAGGTATTGAGGATTCTTAAACCAAAAATAACTGCCACTGGTGATCTTAAGTTCTTAAAATTACTCTTATTTAGTTGTAGAAAAAACACTGTAGTTGTAAGTGACCTGAGAAATTGTGTGACAGTTTGTTGTGTACCGTGTTTCCCTGAAAATAAGACCTAGTTGGACAATCAGCTCTAACGTGTCTTTCGGAATAAAAATTAATACAAGACCCGGTCTTATTTTACTATAAGACCGGATCTTTATAATATAATATAATGTAATGTAATATAATATAATGTAATGTAATATGTAATATAATACCGGGTCTTATATTAGTTTTTGCTCCAATAGACGCGTTAGAGCTGATTGTCCGGCTAGGTCTTATTTTTGGGGAAATAGGGTAGGTATATTTCATAAGCTTCTCTATGGAGGAAATAAATTCTCTCCTTTGCATAGATGAAGGATATTTTTAATAAAAGTAATCATGGAAATTGTTTATAATGCTTTGGGTCTTAGTTGAGGAGCAAATATTTCAGCTTTGATCTTAAATGCCTGAAATTCATCAGTTAGTTCTTATGGGAGCATGTTCTTACAGGATACTTGAGATTGCTGTAGGACTGAGCAATGACTTCACATACTTAATTTCAGGACTTACCCTACCTATAAAACATTGAGTAAGCAGAAATTTCGAATAAATCGTATTTTTATTGCCTCCTGTTGTTCTGTCTGTCTTGAATGTTAATCCACCATTTCTTCCTTTGCAAGTTTCAATATTTTGCCCACTTATCAGCTTCAGTGAGACTTCTTCACAGAAGATGCCTGTGACTCTGCAGATGTGTCCAGATTCCTCTAGTATCCACTCTTGAGTACCTGTTTTCCTCACTACTAGCACTTATCACAATTATAATTAAATTCTTACCTCTGTAACTAGTTTTCTGTCTTTCCCCTAGCACACAGCCACAGTGCTATTCAATGTTCATATGCTTTTCTTGATAAAATAGAAAATCCATAGTAATAAAGATCCAACAGTGTTTGTGAAACCATATTTATGTAATAGGATGTTAGACACTTCCCATTTCTTTTGCATCTGAAAAGAATAGTTTTGGAATCTTAGACAGGCCCACCTTCATGCAGACTTTGTGACAGAGAGGCATTTATTACACTAGATCCCAGTTTGTTCGGTTATCCAGTCACGGTAGGCTGTCACTCGAGTGTATACTCCTGGCTTATCTGGCAGACCACATCGATCCCCCCAGCTTACTATCCCCACAAGGAACCAGAGTTGCCTTGAGTCCTCTTGTACTAGTGGGCCACCAGAGTCACCCTGAGGGAAAGAGAATGATTGATTATTTAAGTGTGAAGACAATCCCAAAGTTAGGAGTTTATTTCTATGGCAGTAGAAGTCATATCCATTATGACAATAAATTATTTTACTATAAGACCAGGTCTTATAATATAATACAATATAATATAATATAATATAATATAATATAATATAATATAATATGAAATATAATACCAGGTCTTATATTAATATTTGCTCTAAAAGACGCATTAGAGCTGATTGTCCAGCTAGGTCTTATTTTTGGGGAAACACGGTATGTTATTCCTTCAGCAAGTATGAGAAGATGAGAAACACATTTCCCCGGCTCCCTCAGTGGCATGGTTGCCTGTCATTCATCCCAAGCTTTACCTCCATCAGGGAGCCATCCCTGACCACCTGTACCTTTTCTCCCCACTGCCATTCCTTCCACCTTTGGGCTGGGTTAGTTTACTGCCTGTGTCCCTATATCTTATGTGTGTCTCTTTCACTGCTTCTTCTTTATTTCATACAAGCACATTTGTGAACCTGTTAAACTTACTCCCATAGATCAGTTCCCCTCACTGTAACAGATACACATCTCTGCAACACTCATTGCATGTATGATACCTGTTTTTCTGGCTATTCTGTAAGGCCTATCAGGGAAGGGGCATACCTATTCCAGCCACTGCTGTATCTGAAGCTTCTAGCCCACAGAGATGTTAATAAAATATTTGTTGAATTAATGAGTTTTTACAAGTCTCATCTGTCTATTCACAGTACCCTCCCTACATGGTGTCTGATTCACCAAAAATATTCTTTTGGTGAATACACAGAAAAAAATATATATGGCAATGAGTAAAACACTCCTTATGAAATACTTACCAGCCAACTATAATAATAAGCCAACCAGCAAATATCTGTGCATACACTCTCTAGTTGGGGAGACAAATTTAGTAGGTCTTACATACTGCATGATGAGTTAAATTTGCGAGTTCTGGGGTTAAATAGCCTGGGTTTGAATTCTCCACTTGCCAGATATATTACCTTAAGTAAGCTATTTGATAGCTCCCTGTGCTTCAATTTCCTCATCTGTAAATAATGTTTTTATGTGTTTAAATGAGTTTAACACACATAGCACTTTGAGTACTGCTTGGCTTATAGTCGGTACTAATAAAACATCAGCCATTATTATCAAGTGTGTTCTAGAACAGTTTGCTATTCATTTGACTGCTCTTAGTAGCTAGTTCGTATATACCTGCATAATTACTGGCCTTGATGCAAAGAAGGGTTGGTGTGTGAATCACCAGCTTGCATGGTAAGCACTGCATCAAGCTGGTTAGCACCTGCCTCCTTTAGATTGTGCAAATCTGCTCCAGTTAACCAGTTCTCAGCACTTCTTCATCACTGTGTTTTTGCCGCTACTTCTTTTATATAATGAAATTTCTGTGTAATGTCTTACCAAGAATGAGCAAGCAAATGCTAAACTGTAATGTTTCCTGTATTTGGCGAACTTCACTGCTTGATTGTGCAGACATCTGAGCTTGTGTTCTGTTCTAGCCCATAGCTTTACTGAGTGCGGGATCCCATTGTTGTGATAGCACATGGGGCGTGGAAAGTAATCATTTTCTTTCAATGAATGAGCAGAAATGAATATCATATTCTAAGCTCTTGTGTAAAATGCTATTTTTGAGGCACAAAATCTGTATTATAGTATTGCAGCTGAAAATCAGGTGTGGAGAAGAAAACACAGGGGACGTTGTAGGATGAGTTCTACAGCTTGAACTAGGCTTGGTGGAAGAGCAGAGTTTGTATACACAGAAGGTAAAGGGAATCATGAGTAAATCGTGAGTAACACCCTTTTATACTTGTGTATCCGTAAGTCAGGTCTAATTAATCCAGAATCTAATAATTAATCCAGGTTTTAGTAATCCAGAATTGGCAGTATAGAGGTGTGTTTCTTATTTGGTGAATTATTTGGAAAACTAAGCAAGTTGAGAATTCTAGCCCAAGTTGTTACAGGGCTAGAAAGAAAACAAGATACAGGTAGGAGAGTAAGAAGCATTCCTTACCACAGACATATCCACATAGAGGGATTAAAGGGCCCGTAGGTAATTAATGGTATCTTGAAAATTGATAACCAATTCCCCTCACCTACACACAAACTGCAGTCAAAAAACTGTTTCATTTTGGGGAAAGTGCACATGGATTGGGGTCTTCACAAAAACTATGTAAGAACTTCTTTTTATTCACTTTTTTTTCCAAATAATGTGAGCCCTAAATGTAAAAGTAATGTTTGTGGAAAGAATAAACCAGATTTTTTTTTCTGATTACAATTCCCAGGAAAACAGCTTCAGATTCCCTAAGAAGACAGAATGATTTTTCTTAATTCCAGAAATGTAATTTTTGATATTAAGTAGTTGTTACTATTAATATATGGGGCTGGGTTTCAGACATAGGAATAAAATCTATTAAAAGATATAACTACCTAAATTGTTTAGATAATTTAATTTAAAAATTTAGTATTAAAATCTAATACTAATTATTTTAAAGGAAAAATTTCATATTGTTTGCATTTTTACATTTGGTTGAAAATTTTAGAGTGGATCTAAATAGGTTGTTTTTTTCCCCTCATTTTGCTGTTTAAAAATTGTGGGAGCTGTTGTGACTCAAGTAACAAAGCTTTTTGTGTACATTCTATCTTAAATATGCTGATATTCATATGTTATTTATGTTTTGACATAAATTATTATCTGTGAGTCTTAGATGAGTGATTAACTTATTTAAACCCTCACAGTAGTTAAAAGGTTGAAATTAGTGATATGGAACAGGATGTGGAGTACAGAATAAGGAATAGAGTCAGTGGAACTGTAACAGCTATATACGATGTCAGAGGGGTAGTAGATTGGGAGAGGGGGTTATTTCTTTGTGAGGGGTGTAAGTGTCTAACTATTACATTGTTTTCTACACCTGAAACTAATTTAAAAAAATCACTTTTATATGAATATTAAATAAAGGTTGAAATTAGTTATTAATGTCAGCTATCATGATCTAGGTTAAGAAAAACAGTAAACATAACTGAAGTTTCTTTGTTGCTTAGTACATGCCTGACATATTTAATCTCCATCTAATCTTTAGTAGTACCCAAAAAGTTTGATGCTATTATTGTTATCAACCCCATTTTCCTGATAAAAGAATTGGTTATAGAGGTTAAATCATTCAAACCCAGGTCTGTCTGGTTTTTGAGCTTGGGTGGTTAACCACTCTACAATTTGGCTTCTCAGAATTAGTTTTTCATGACAAATCAACTTCATAAAAGATTTTTATCTGTAAAATCTAGATTGTCAATTTTGAGAGGATCAGAACTACGTATTATAATTTACCTCTATGCCTATCACAATATCACATATTAGTAAGTACTTATGAACTTGAATGATAACATTGATAAAATTGTCTTGAACTTACCTGGCATGCATCCACTCCACCGTAAGGTACTCCAGCACATAGCATTGCAGGCAAGACTGCTCCATTATAACTAAATGGTTCATTACATACTTCATTACTTATTATGTTGACCCGTCCTTGCTGTAGATCTTTAACTGTGTAGCCTGTTAAGTATACAGCAGAAAGCAAATGGACTTCAAGATATATAAGTTAATGACTCTATGATGAATATGGGATGGAATTAATGTACTCTATACATTATTTCTCATTCATTAAAGAAGGATATTGAATATGTACTTAGAAGTGTCTTCTCAGCAAAGATACCCACAGTAGAGAAAGATAACCCCTCTACACAGATTAGTGTTTTTTTTTCTTGTTTTTGTTTTTGTTTTTCGCTTTAGCTTTGTGATAATCCTTAGACCTTAAGAGAAAAACAAAACTCGTTATCTTAAAATTGACTAGTAGCATTTAAATCATCTACTGACTGACTCTGAATTGGAAAATTACGTACTGGATAACTTTTAATCCAGCAAGAAAAGAGAAACCACTCTGGTTTCAAAGCTAAAGAACTAATCTATTTTATATTGATGCTCCCTCAAAATGGCACTGCCATTTTTGTGACTGGCACAAATTTTATCTACTACACTAAATTACTTTGGACCATGAGAACACAACAAAATATTTTCTTGGACAATTAAATATTTGTATTATCCCTTGATGAGACATCTACAACATGGGTATAAACACATGGCAGTTATTAATGCTATCTTTTTACTTCCTGGCTGATACTTTTATTTTCCCCTTGGCCCTCTTTGCTCTCACATTGCCCTTATATTTATTTCCATTTTTTTAATTCAATAGACAAGTCTGAGAAAATGCATATGTACACAGAGAGTTTCTTGCTTGAGGTAGGATTTATTTCATCCCACAATAACTTAAATGGGTATTAACACTTCAAAGGGTATTAAAATCTTTAGAGAGTACCTAGCCACGTCCTCTTTTAAAACATTTTTTTATATTCTTTATAGGAAAGTCATTTGAGTCCCATGGAGTCTCAACAGCATTGGAGAACTCATGTTTCTTTTTCTTTTTCTTTTCTTTTTTTTAAGAGCTCATGTTTCTTCATCACATAGTTTTTACATTTCCTTATTACTGTGTTTGAGAATTCCCCATAGTGTCTGGGGGTGTTGCTTTGCTTTGCTAAAGAAACCCAGGAATAGAGTTTCGGCTGACCAGAATATAGGATGATTCTGCCCATAGAACCTGTCCTTCAGGTGTTCCCTAATTAACAAAAAATAGCATGCACCAGGAGATTTTGTTGTTGTTTTTGCTGAGACACTTACCGCCATATTTTTGAGATCCCCATCCTGTTACATAAGCAGTAGAACCAGGTGAAATATTTTGGGTAGCCACTGGGAGACACACACTGTGGATGTTTTTGGTAAAGTCGACATCTGTTGCAAGTTTCACAACTGCAATATCGTTTTCATGAGTTATAGAGTTATAATTCTTATGGGTTAAAATAGTCTTTACTCTCATTCTCTGTTTAGGAAATGTTAAGGAAATACCAAAGGTGGCAATCCATTTACGAGGATCAGAGTCTCTAAAAAAAAAAAAACCAAACAAACACAAAACAAACAAACAAAAAACATAGATTTGAATAGGGAATTTATGAGAATTTCAAATATTTGGATTTTGTTTTTGTCACCTCCCCCCATCACCATCAAGGAATAATTGGATCAACTTCTGTCTTGCTATATATTTTTGTATTACATAACTAGTAAAGGAGTTTAACTCTTCACTGGCACAATGAGTGATCATTTGTCTAAAGAAACTAAGATTTTATTTTTTTTCCAAATAATTTTTAAAAAATTTTCTTGAGATTATTATGCTAAATGAAATAAGTCACACAGAAAAAGTAGAGAACCATATGATTTCACTACTATGTGGGATATAAAGCTGAAAACAACAAAGGAACAAGACAAATAAATGAAGGAAAAAAACTCATAGACACAGACAATAGTTTAGTGGTTACCAGAGGGTAAGGGTTAGGGGGTGGGAGATGAGGGTAAAGGGGATCAAATATATGATAATGGAAGGAGAACTGACTCTGGGTGGTGAACACACAATGTGATATGTAGATGATGTACTACAGAATTGTACACCTGAAACCTATGTAACTTTACTAACAGTTGTCACCTTAATAAACTTTAATTAAAAAAAAAAAGCTGTATACTTGAAAAACAATTTTCAATTACACTTGACATACAATAGTATACTAGTTTCAGGTGTACAATATAGCAATTAGACATTTATATAACTTAGTCGTATGAGGTGATCACCCCAATAAATCTAGTGCCCATCTGACAGTATGAACAGTTATTACAATATTATTGACTAATTTTCTATACTATACTTTATATCCCCATGACTATTTTGTAATTACCAATTTGTACTTCTTAATCCTTTTCCCTTTTTTACCCATAAAAACATAGATTTCTTTTAAAAATGTCTTGCAGTTTTCAGCATATAGGTCTTTCACATCCTTGGTTAAGTTTATTCCTAGGTGTTTTATTTTTTTTGCTGCAATTGCAAAAGGAATTGTTTTTTGTATTTCTTTTTCTGAGACTTCATTGTTAGTATATAGGAATGCGATGGACTTTTGTACGTTGATTTTGTAGCCGACAACTTTACTGTATTCGTTGATTGTTTGTAATAGCTTTTTGGTGGAGTCTTTAGGGTTTCCTGTATATAGCATCATGTCATCTGCAAAGAGTGACAATTTAACTTCTTCATTCCCAATTTGGATGCCTTTTATTTCTTTCTCTTGCCTGATTGCTCTGGCAAGGACTTCCAACACTATGTTGAAAAGCAGAGGTGATAGGGGACAGCCCTGTCGTGTTCCTGAACATAGAGCAAAGGGCTTCAGTTTTTCACCATTAATTATGAGATTAGCTGAGGGTTTGTCATATTGGCTTTTATTATGTTAAAGTATTTTCCTTCTATACCTATTTTATTAAGCGTTTTAATCATAAATGGATGTTGTATCTCGTCAAAAGCTTTTTCTGCATCAATTTATATAATCATATTATTTTTGTCCTTAATTTTGTTTGTGATGTATCACATTGGTGGATAGATGAATGGATAAAGAAGTTGTGGTATATATACACAATGGAATACTATTTGACGGTAAGACAAGATGAAATAGGACCATTTGTGACAACATGGATGGATCTTGAGAGTACAATGCTAAGCGAAATAAGTCAGACAGAAAAAGCAGTGAACCATATGATTTCACTGATATGTCGTATGTAAACCAAAAACAACAAAAGAACAAGACAAGCAAATGAGAAACAAAAACACATAGACACGGAAAATAGTTTAGTGGTTACCAGAGGGTAAGGGGTGGGGTGGGAGATGAGTGTAAAGGGGATCAAATATATGGTGATGGAAGGAGAAGTGACTCTGGGTGGTGAACACACAATGGGATTTATAGATGATGTGATACAGAATTGTACACCTGAAATCTATGTAATTTTACTAACAATTGTCACCCCAATAAACTTTAAAAAAAAAAGAAACATAGAAAGATTTTAGAAAACATATCTTAGATTGGTGAACATCTCAGTGTTTTTATGTTCCAATGAAGATATTCTGATGCTTTGATGATAAGTAGTATAATACACATATCCCCTTTGATTTCACTCTTTTCTATATTTTCCCATCCAAGGAACTAAGAAGTCTGAAAGAAGGTCCACTTTAGTTTTAACACATTCCTTCCAATCCTTAATTTTTCCCTTTCCTTGCCATTAGCCAGAAGCTCTGTTTAAATAGTAGTGATGAAAAGGGGCTCTTGTCTTATTAATGAGTGATTTTTCTGAACTAAGTATGATGCTTCTTGAAGAATTTGATGTGTGTGTGTGTGTGTGTGTGTGTGTGTGTGTGTGTGTGAAAAAGAGAGAGAGAGAGAGGAGAGGAGAGGAGAGGAGAAGAGAAGAGAAGAGAAAGAGAGAAGGGGGAAGAGGGAGAGGGAGAGAGAGAACACTAACATAAAAAAATGTAGGGCATTATCTTTACGACCTAGAAATTGGGACTTTTCAATCAAACTCCCAAAGCACAAACCATAGGATAAAAATGGATGAATTTCATGGAATCAAAATTAAGCATACCCTAGAAAAGTTTACCAGATGGATGAGAAACCATGAGCAAATACTTGCAATATTTAATATCTAAAACTTTAGTAGAAAATACAGAAAAGTGTCTGTAAACCAGCAATAAATGGACAGAAAAATGATTATAAAATGAGTAAAGTATATTCATAAGCAATTCATGGTAGGTGAATCTCAAGCAGCTAACAGATATGAAAAGATACTCAAACTCACTAGTAAGCAGAGAAATAGAAATTATAACAATAATGAGCATATTATAATAATGAGCATCTAATGTATATTCATGAGAGTGACAAAAATTAAAAAAAGAGAAGAATATTGTGTTGGTGACGAGGAGAAGTTTAAACTCCTCTGTACTACTGGTTAAGATGTAAACTTTTGGAAAGAATTCTAGTGTATTTAGCAGAGTGCATACATACTTCTGCATACATATTTCAGAGAAATTCTTGCAGGTTTATAGAGAGGCACATATGAAGGCATGTGTGGATGTGGGTGTAGGCACACACTCGCGCACTCTTTGTGGCAGTAGGAAGCTGGGGCAACCTACTTGGATGAAGAAATAGGATGCATTCAGTAGCAGACCAGATTCAAATTCCCAAGGCTGAGCCAACACAGTAAGGAGCAATATGAGACATTATACACATTGCCTCTTATATAAGTGAAAGGCATGTACACAAACAAGCCCCCCCCCCAAAAAAAAACCCAAAAAAACAAACAAAAAACGTATAGATTTTATGGGTAATTGCATGATTAGAGACATACTAGTGTGATGGGTAACAGAGGGCAGGGGAAGTAGGATCCAGGTATGAAATGAGAAAAAATATATATAATAAAATGAGAAAAAGATCTTGTACAGACTGATGAAAAATAAGGAACTGTGAATTGTACAGTTGATTAACTAAACATGCTCCTAAGGGTGAATAAAAATAAAATGTTGAATAAAAACCAAATAACCATTGAAAAGTTTTGTTGAGTTTAGATACAGTGGAATTAATAGAGAAAATAAAAATTATAAAGACAGGAAATACTTTTATAAGGTACAGTAGCTTGTATAAGAGTGAATGTTAGTTAAAAATCCTAAAGAAAAAAAATTTTGACTACAAGCAAATACATGGATTTTCTAATTGAATTTTTTTTTCCTCAGGGTCTTTACAGTGAAGGTTCTAAAAGATATTCTTTCTTCTCTCCCTGCCTCCCTGCTTCCCTTTACTCTATTTCTCCAAATGGATAAAAGCATGGTTTTGGAACCAGTTAGATTTAGATTTCAATCTTGGCTATGCTGCACGTTAGCAGTATTATTTAGGGCAAGTTACTTAAAATCTCTAGTTCTCACTTTATTTAATAAATAAACTGTGATTGTTAATGCCCTTTCACACAGCTATAGTGGGACAAGTAAAGTATGTCAAGCTCAGTGCTTGGCACAAGGTTAGCACTCAGTGACGGTACCTATTATTTTCATTAGTTATAGTTCAACAAGCCATTACTAAGTATCTACTTTGTATAAAAAATAGGATGAGTCTGTGGTAATAAAAATATAAATAATTATGGTCTTGTCATTGGGCAGCTCTACACACTAAAGGAGGAGACTAAGAGAAATAGCCTGTCCAATCTGAGGGACTACTGTTGAAGATAGATAAGCAAATTTCTGTGGGAGTAAGGTGAGGGAGGGAAGAGAACATCAGGGAAAACTTCATAGAGGAGATGACAATTCAAGACTCCTTTCTGTGAGGGCCCCATCACTTACACGTATCTTAACATAAGGCTGGTCATGCCCCAAACAAATCCTCAATGATAGGTTCTCAGTGATAATCAGGTCTACAGAGAGACTAGAACCAATACAAGGTTCATGTAGCTTGTTGACTCTCCTGGATCAGTCATGGTAGTGAATAGAAAGATTTGGGGAGGCAAAATTCAAAGATGTTCTAAGACTTTAAAATCATGGATTCCTTTAGTTTTCATTGGTGATATTTATAACTGTGGCTTTCATATAGTGATAGATTTTACTTAGCTTTTGGTGGTTGGATCTGAATAGGGCTTAGAATCCAGTACTGTTTCTATTACATCTTTGGTTGCTAAGTCCAGGTATTTGCATGTCCGGTTTCCCCACTCAGGGTTGATGGAAATCAATTAGTGCCACTCCTGTTCTTTGGCCTTTCAGGTGGCAATGAAAACTGAAATGTTTTTGTGAATTTCATTCCTTGTGTTTTCTGGGACACAGCAATAAATGTGTCAATTGAAATCAGAAATTTGATAATTTTAAATTTATTCATTGTGTAAAAATTACTGAGTTGTAAAATAGCCATAAGAAAAATTCAGAATAATTTGTGGTTTCCTAAAACTTTTGTTTAGAAATATATACTAGCCTTGCTAATCTTTACTCCTTCTTAATTTAACAAACACTTTTGTAACAGGCACTGTGTTATGAGGCAGTATCCTCAAATCTATAAAGGACATCTTAGAAACAGTGAAGATTTTACAGAATTGCAATAGGAAGAAATGGAGGATTGGAAGGGATATTAACATTTTAAAGAGAAGAAGCATATTGAGCAAGTGCTCTTAAGTAGTAAAATGTATGCAGAGTCCAGGGGAAGAGACTAATGCAGTCTGGCTGGAGCTCAAGTTTCGAAAAATAAGTCTGAATTGATCTAATTGGAGGACTTTCGGTGTGTGGTAAGGAGGATGGATTTTAGACAGTGATAATTGAAAGTCTGAGTAGAGAATAGATATGGTCAGAGACATACTTGAGTTCAGATCGCCATCATTTTTCTGAGTGGACTTTTTGAGTTTAGTTCCCAGCAATGTTTGGATCTAGGATGCCTCAATAATAAGGTAGGTCTGAACCTAACAGATTTTTGTCACACCAAAGTCTAAAGTCCTTCTACTATGAGGAGTAGGACCTTTTCTTTATGTCAATAGGATAAGTTTATGTATTCTACAATCCACTAGCATTTTATTACTCTAATTTTAGCAATAGCCTTTATTCACATCAAGAAAGAATATTCTGTAAGTTGCTTAAAATCGTTTTATTTATGCTACTCCCTGTAATTGATCATTACTTTTGTGCATGTCTACTTCCAGCATTAGAATATAGGCTCCCTAAAGTAGGGGCAGTGTTTCTTTAATTAGTGTTTATAATAGGTAGCATTGTGCTCATAATAGACACTCAGTAATTTTTGAAAGAATAAGGGCATAGGGCAGTCTGAGATCAGCTTTCAGCCTATTGATTAACTTAGATGATACATTGTGCAAATTTCTTGCAACAGTTTATTTTGTTTACATTTAAAATATAGTTGCATTAGTTATTTAATCCTACCAATAACACTAAGACATAGATAATGCTATGTCCCTATTTGACCCTAATTTGGAAAAAGAAAAAACTCTTATGGGGGTTCGATAATTATAGGATTTAAATTAAACATTTGGACATATAAATCTTTGTTCTTTACCATGATGATATACTATTACCTGAAATAGAGAAATAAGAATAAATTATAAAGCTAAAAGAGAAAAAAAATATGTTTGCTATCATGACTAGGAAGAAAATACTCTTTTTGCTTTCAACACAATCTAATCATGTTCTGTCCTAAGGTTATAGGTGGAGTCCTCATGTATATGTCTCTCCTAGTTGTTCCGGATGAGTAGGTAGCTGTGGCCTCACCTTCTGAAACAATGAGCTGCTGTCAGGATCCACGTTTTACTGATCAGGATGCCTCCACAGTGGTGAATATTATTCCACTGTAGACTGACTTGCCATGGCCAGTCTCCTTCCGCAGCATCGGAGCCTCCCACGACTCTCTCTGTAGACAACGTCATTAGGTCTGAACGGGCCCCACACTCTAATGAGAAAACAGCATTAATGTACAGAGATCATAATTCTTTTACTTTTGGGAGATATTACAAGAATTTCACCGTCTTTTATGACTTTTCTGTCTCTTATGTGTTCTTCCCCAGGACATGCTAGCCTTTCCAAAAGCATGATCGACATGTTATATTTTTAGAGTACTTACATCACTACTGTTGCCTATAAACTGCATTTTAGAGAACATTTCTGAACTTAATTGGTATGTGTCTTCAAATTCTGGAACAGCTTCAGGGTTCTCTGGAATTCCTCATGAGCGGGGGATAAAACAGGTCAATGCTGGATGTACCAGCGCAGGCCACAGGTTCACTAGGAAATTTCCGTCTTCTCTATAAAATTGCTACTCAAAGCGTGGTCTGTGGGCTTGCAGTATGGCATCCCTTGGGAGCTTGTTAGAAATGTTGATGCTGTGTGGAAACAACCTAAGTGTCTGTCAATGGATGACTAGATCATGACACACACACACACACACACACACACACACACACACACACACAGTGGAATATTATTTAGCCTTAAAAAAGAAGAAAATCCCATCGTTTGCAACAACATGGATGAACCTGGAGGGTATTGTGCTAAGTGAAATGATCCTGACAAAGACAACTACTGCATGATATCACCTTAAAAAAAAAAAAGAACAATAGTTTAGTGGTTACCAGAGGGTAAGGGGGATCAAATATATGGTGATGGAAGGAGAACTGACTCTGGGTGGTGAACACAATGTGATACATAGATGATGTATTACAGAATTGTACACCTGAAATCTGTGTAATTTTACTAACAATTGTCACCCCAATAAATAAAAAATAAAAAATAAATAAAAAGAAAAAAAGTCAAACTCATAGAAACAGAGTAGAAAATGATTGCCAACATGGGTTGAAAATAAGGAGAGTTTGGTAAAAGTGTACAACCTTTGAGCTATAAGGTGAATAAAATCTGAAGAGCTAACGTATAACATGCTTACTATAGCTGATAACATTGTATTGTATAATTGAAATTTGCCAAGAGAGTAGAACTTAAGTGTTCTCACCAAAAAAATTGGGGGAGGGGTAACTAAATGAGGTGACGGATTATGTGTTAACCAGATGAGGGGAGTCTTTTCACATTGTGTGTGTGTGTGTGTGTGTGTGTGTATTGAATCATGACATTGTACACTTAACTATCTTACAATTTTATTGTAAGCTAAAAAAAAAAAAGAAAAGAAATATTGACTCTCAGACCCATAGTAGGGAAAAATCAGAAAATTCATTTCCCCCTACCAACTTTATTGAGTAATACATGACAAATATAATTAAATATACTTAAAGTGTACAATATGACTTGATATACATGTACATTGTCGAATGATGATCAAGATCAAGATAATTAACACACCCATCACCTCCCATAGTTAATTTGTGTGTGTGTGTATGTATGTGTGTGTGTGTGTATGTATGTGTATGTGGTGAGAATGCTTCAGATTTACTCTCAGCAACTTTCAAGGAATTACCTTAAAATAAACTTGAAAAGGAATGTTCTCAAGGGTGACCGTGTTCCTAAGTATCTATATGAGGTTGACTTAAACATCTGCAGAGAGCCCATGAGAACCCCAATGGCCAAAGCGGCAATGGGCTGGGGTGGACTGATCACTCCATGCCTCTCATCTCCCATCATCATGATTTATTTCCTTTCATTTAAATCTATTAATTGGATTTTAGAGGTAAATCAACACCAACAATTTCTATTGCTGGACCAGCTCTAAAGTAGGGACACTGCTTCAGTGAGACAACCATCCAAAGGCACTTTTTTCTAACAGAGTTCCCAGGTAGAGGAGGACTAGACTTACATTACAAATATACATGGAACGTAGGTTCCTTTGCCGTATCCTCCAACCAAATTCTCTAGTAATTTACCTAAGCACATTTTTACTAAAAAGCATGAATTAAATATATATTAGGGTAGTGCAAAAGTAATTGCGGTTTTTGCAATTTTTAACCTTTAAACCACAATTACTTTTGCACCAACATAATAATTAAGTTGAAAAACACTCATGGGGGTAACATTATCCTGTATCATTACTTAGGTATCTGCGATAGACCAGCTATTGAGGTACACTGAACTAATTTCTAATTATATTTATTAGCAGAGATGCAAACTGCTGTTTTTAGGGATTATATTTCTGTTATCCTAGCCTGAGAGTATACAGGATGACATTGGAAAGTAGTGACTTTTCCTTTAGGTTATAGACATAAAACTGACAACACCTTTCATAACTTTTTTATTATACTTTATAATTAAATCCACAACAAAGCAAGCTACGTATTCTGGTGGTTATGAGAAGCCATATAATTGGTGTCACCAAACATAATTTACACATCTACAGAAGTGTCACCATAGAACCAGGACAGGAAAAGCTTTCTAAAGCTGCCAAGAAATTTTTCATGAGGGCAAACTCAATACAGAGTGGGTGGAATGCCCCTACTACCTCTTTTCTTCAAAAAGGAGAGGGAAACCTGAAAATCACTCCACGGACCAAGGGAATCAGTAATGTCTTATGTCAACAACACCCCATGTGAATGAATTAAGAATAAAGATACCACCTCAGTAGACACTGCCTTGGCAAAGAGCAAAAATGACTTGAACACTTACTCTTTATATTCTGGTAAGCCGTATTTACAAAATAATTTTAAAACTCACCTTGAGTGAACATATGTACTGTATCCTGGTCAGTCATTTCTGGTGTCCAAAAAGAAAGGGATGAGAGTAAGTAAGATCAATACTATTGTACTGAGTCCTTATTAGGACTGTATATCATTTCACCTTACTTTCTTAAAGTGTAGTCCTCAGACAACCATGATCAGAATCAATCACTTACAGACGCCAGGCTCCTCATTTGGTAATCACACCACTTAAAACCGGTAGCCAGAAATCTAAAATGGTCTCTTAACTTTTCCTTTCTTGTCATTTCCACGTCTTATTGGTTTCCAGATTTTGTACCTTCTGCCCTTTGACTCTCCTTTGAATTAGCCCCATCTTCCCTATCCCTTTGGCTACTACTTTACCGTGTTTCCCTGAAAATAAGACCTACCCCAAAAGTAAGCCTCACTTAAGATCGTCAGCCAGACAGACACATTTAGTATGTTATGACGATGTTCCAGAAGAAGACATGACTGTATTTGAATAAATGTAGATTGTTGTACATGAATAAATGAAATGTACATAGTTGCTCATGAAAAAATAAGACATTCCATGAAAATATGCCCTAATGCATCTTTTGTAGCAAAAATTATTGTAAGACCTGGTCTTATTTTTGGAGAAATACGGTATAAAATCCAGTTTTATTTTCGGGGAAGCACGGTAGTTCATGCTTTCATCATTTGACACCTATACTCTTACAATAACCCAGGAACTGGGTTCCCTGACTCCACTTCTGCACTTTTCAGTACATCCTTCTATACTTTTACCAGGCTGAATTTTCTAAAAATGTATGTCAGATCATGTCCTTTTCTGTTTTAAATCTTTAAATAAATCAGCTTCTTGTTTCCGGTAAGAGAAATCTAAACTTCTCCAATAGGTTTTCATGCTCTCTAAAATCAAAACTTACTTGCTGCCAGAATTTTCACAGGGCTTGGGCATCACTTCTGCTTTGTAAGTGTCAGAGGAGCCAAGACACCTTTTTGGAGGCAGGAAAGAAAAATAACGGGCCACTGCTTGTTCCTTCTTTGAACAAGAGAGACTTGACTTCAAATCCTGACTCCTCTACATGCTGGCTCTATGACCTTGGCAATTATCTACCTTTTCTGAGTGGAAACTATAAAATTGTAAGATATGGTTGTTGTGAGGACTAAACAAACTGTAATATGTGAATGCCAGCCAGTCAGAAAGGGTACAACCAGCCATGGAGCTAGAGCAGTGTCTGGGAGGTCCTTTCTGTGCTAAGCATTAACTCTTTAGTTGCAGGGCGAGGAGCTGGGAGTCCAGAGTACGGGTGGGAGGGCTTAGAGGGGCTGAGGAGACAACTTTGTGGGCCTGGTGCAGTGATTGTTTACCAACAGATTTCAAATTACTTTCCTATCTTTGGTAAACTATCTGATTGAATATCAGTCCTGTGTGGGAGCCACCAAAATTCTTTAATCTTGAGCTTATTATGAGGGAATCATGGTTTACTAAGCTAGAAGTACGTGGCAAAGTTGGAGGAGTGTCCTTAAATTCTAGCGATATATTAAGTAATCCTTTTAGTCATGCAACAAATTATAATGAAGTATCTATTAGGTACTAGAAACTGGGTGGTAGAAGGATAGTAGGATCAACAACACAGACTGGTTCTTGCCTTTACGAAGTTTACAGAATAGGATGAAGACAGTACAAGAATCACAAATGATTTTGTCATTTCCACTGTGGGAAATGTTATGAAGGTAAATGAAGGAGTCTGTGACAAAGGTAAATAATTGAGTAATGGCAGTTACAAGAGGCTTCCATTAGAAAGCAATAATTTTGATGAGACCTGAGGGATGTGCAGGTATGATCTAGGGAGGGTTATAACAAATTGGAACGACGTATCCAAAGGCTCTGAGGCTGGAAGGCGAGGAGCTTGGCAGTTGAAGTAAATGAAAGTGTGGCCAGATTACAGTGAATGAGAAAGACAGAGGTATAATAAGGTGCTGGGGGAAGTATGAACAATATCATGCAGTGCTTTAGATGAAATGGCAATATCATTTATTGTTCAAACCAGGACACTGAGGGAGCAATACTTATAATGGTTCTTAGGACAATTGGCATGAACAATGACTGTCCTGGGCAAAGGAGGAAATATGACATCCCACTTGCAGGTGTGTGTGGGGGGTAGGGGCAGTGTTTGTGGGAAGTTGTGGGAGGCTTTTAAGCAATATTGCATTTATATTGTAAAATATTTCTTTGATCAATATATGGACAATAGATTGGAAGGGCCAAGGAGAGTAGTGTGGAGGCCAGTGCAGAAGTTTAAGAAATGATATTGGCTTGGACCAGAGTGGTAACAGTAGGGATGGAAGAAAATGGACATAGATTCAAGACAGGCTGAGGGAGAGATGATTTTCAAAGAGAAGATAGGGATATACCTAAATCTTCTAATTTCCTTCTTTATTCTACAAATATTTACCAGTTACCTTCCAACGGCATGCTCTGTTCTAGGTGAAGAGGATCATTAAATTGTTCTCTGACCTTGAACAGTTACCATTTCTATAGCATAACTACAAATTGAACATCTGACAACAACATTCATCGTAAGGACTATTGAGAAGGAAAATGAATAAAGAAATTTTAGCAAATTAAAATTTACTATATGAATGATTCTTTAAACTTTAGAATGTTTTATGGTAAAGGTCTACATATTATATCTAGCTTTATAATGTACTGTTTTCATAAAGGGAAAAGTGGTCAGTCTCTCACTAAATTAAAATGTGAATTATAACTGGTTAAACTGAGAGATATATTAAATAAAAAAAGGTATATAAAAAATGATACTTGCGTGTTATCTCAGTCGAAGAATTTATTTCCAAGTTTCCGAAGTTATTCAGCATTTGGTGTAAAATAGACTCAATTCTGGTTTTCATTGATGCACCATGGTTATTCCTAGGGAATTTAAATTTCATAACAGTATCTGCTATCACACCACTACCGGCTTGCCTGAAAACCATAAAGATATTTTTTAAAATACATAAGTATGACAATTTTCTGCTCTTCTATTTATATACTCTTCTTGAATAAACATTAAAAAATTTACATGAGGTATTTAATTTAGAACAGATTCACATAACAGTGTTTCTATATGTAATGATATACCACTGTGCTATTCCACAAATATTTTATTTCAATGCATAGTATACTGTACCCACCATTCAGGATAACTGGCTTTGAAGTCAGAAATGCCAGAGTCTGAATACAAGCTCTGCCATCTACTGTTTGACTTTGGTTAAGCTGTTTCTTTCTTAATCTTTTTGTAGCTAAGTCTCCTCACATTAAAATGAGTTGTTATGAAGATTATATGAATTAATATATGCAAAGCTTTTGGACAGAATATATAACGTATAGTAAATGAACTATAACTATTAGCTATTATTAGACTTCACAAATCTTCAGCCCTCTCCCCCAACCCCATCTCATTAAACAAAGTTATGAAGTGATGAGTTTCCAAATGTATGTGGTTTGGAGGGTAAGCTAAATTTCTGATACCTACACCCATTCATCTGGCTACAAAATCAAATTTCATATTTTGTAGTCATATGTTAAGATTTTATCTCCATTTCAATTAACCACAGATACACCTCTCTGCAAACCTCGATAATTCGACTAAAGGCTATAATTATTTAACATCAAGATAATTTCCGCTTCCTTTCATGTAGGTTATGATGTAAATCACTTCCTCCCCTGAACACTGGATGTCTTTTTTTCTGAACACATGCATTGAGACAAACTTGGTTTTGATGCCCTCATGTTCATTCTAGACCTTTTTCTCTAATCTCAGTTGCTAGTTCTGCCATAATATTCATTCCAGACATTAATTTAATATTTACTTAACAAATATTGTCCTAGTCACTCTTTTCAGTTTCAGAAATTAGCTATGACCAAGATTCATAGTTGTCATTCTCATAGATCTAGCAGTTCTGAAGGAGAAGCAGGCGATGAACAAAGAATTATAACTTCTATTTCTAGCAACATGAAAACCGGAATAATTTTTAAAACTTTCCAAATAAAACAACCAGACATGCTAGAAAACAATATAATAAATTCTATTTGAAATGCAAAACTGAGTTCAAAGGAAAGTAAGAGAAATCTTGAAAGACCAAAAATAAAGAATATGAATATTATGTGGTAAACACTAGAGTATACAACAGACGAGTTTTAGCATTTACGAAAGTACTGGAGATGAGGCCTTGGGCTAGTGCAAAATAGAGAGGTGGACATGGGATTTCAGAATAACGCCAGATTCTCAATGAACTAAATCCTCAGTGAAAGTGTGGATTAGAAAGAAAAGAATCTGCTCATCATCTCATAAAAGAAAAATATAGAAGTTTATCTGTCACAGAGCATTAGTGACGTGTTCTCTCCCCTCAGAAAAATTTAATCCATTTGTACACCGCTGTTTTCTTCATGACATTATCCCCATAAACTTGGACTAACATGTCTGATTTCACTTCCATTATTGCCAAGTTTAACAAGGAATTTAATGTTCGTTAGTTGCTCTAATTCAAGCGCAGACATTCTTGCGATGGTACAAAAAAATATGCAACATCTGTAATGAATGCCACTCAGCAAGACACCGCCACACGTCGACACAAACACAGCTGTGAGACACTGATGTACCTAGCTTATGAAACCTTACCGAGCTGTTAGTACAGTGCTGCCAATGTAAGTGCACTGTGGCAAGTTGACGAAATTAATTGTCAAACCTCGTATATATTCATTATATACGTATCAAGAATATATATATATATACACACACACACACACACATGCATTAAAGGTGTGTGTGTGTATATATATATATATATATACACCTTTGATTCATGTATAACATGGGTTGAAGGAAGGGAATTAAAGATAACTCATATTTCTTGAAGGTGAAGGTGATACCATTAATAGAGGTAGGTAACACTAGAAGAGTAACATTTGGTGAGGGAAGGATGATAGGTTTAGGTCTGGACATATTAAAGTTGAGTTGTCTGCAAGATATACATATGAGGATATCAAGAGGATAGCTATATATGTTTATCTCTAGAGATGAAGGAAGAGTTCTGGTCCAGAGATACAACTTTGAGAATAATCAGCATATAGGTGGCAAGGAAGCCACCAAAAGGAAAGAATGAGTAATGAGAAGGTGAGGCTTATAGTACAGCTTGACCTTCAACAACATTTGAGGAATGTACAGAGAAGGAATAAGAACTGCAAAGAAAATGGAGAAGTAGGAAGTAGAGAGGTAAGAGGAAAATCAGGGATATGTAGGGTCATAAAAACTACAGGATGGTAATATTTCAAGGAGACTTGAAAATTCAACAGGGCCAAATACTGTTGAGAGGTCCAGAGAACAGATAACATTCCTTTGGAGTTTGTGATTTGGATGTAATTTTTTTTTATTGTTTTTCTTTATTTTTCAATTACAGCTGAGTCCAATATTATATTAGTTTCAGGTGTACAATATAGTGGTTAGACAATTATATAACTTATGCAGTGATCCCCCCAACAAGTCTAGTACCCATCTGGCACCATGCATGGTTATTATAATATATTGACTGTATTCCCTATGCTGTCATTGTTGAACTTGGCAAGAGCAAATAGTGTTTTGTGGTGGGGTCACAAGTGAAATTGCAGGGGATTGAGCAGTAAATGGGAAGTGAATAAAAGGAGAGAAAACACAGATAGCTTATTCAGTCCTTCATGTTTTCAGAGCTTGCAGCTAGTACAGAGACTTTCACAAGAAAAATACTTAGGCGAATGTACACTGAACTGACTGAAGTGCAGTTTGGAAAATACTCTTTTCATGGATTCTTCCTACTCCTCTAACCTCTCAACAAAACTTACATGACCAGAGCTTCATTCTCCAGGGTACTCATTATGTGACTCTACAGAAAATTTAAAAATTTAATTTTTTTGTGGTGGTGATATTTAAGAAAGAATTAAATAATTCTTTCTTCCAAAGAATTTTTGTATATGACTTGACAGATTGCGCAATATGGGCATTTGAAGCATTTGTGGTAGGGTCAGTAAAGGTTGACTATTTTAGTTGAGAATGCTTGTCCTATGTCACGTGAATAGGTACACATTCAACTAAGGCAAGAATGGCAAATAGCTAACATGCATGTCACTACTCCCTTTATTATTCATGACAGACATGCTTGGATTTGCCACAGCATTCTTTTTTATAGTATAGCATTCCAGGCAGACAAAAAACAAGTCACTTTTGATGTCGATTATAGTGATCTTGGATGAATATGCTGAAGACCACAACATTGCACAACTCCAGTGGGCACTGTTTACATAGACTGCATTGTGAATGGTATCTACTACATTTATACGATAGGATAGCCCTGTTACTGTCCCTTCACCCAAATCTCTCTCCACCCTTTCCTCCTTTTCCTAACAAGAATTAAATTAATAAGGTTATTTGCATTAGTAGGTAAATAGATCCTATGAGGCATGTTTTGGTTTTGTTTTGGCATTGTTTTTTAAGCTGCCCATGATACTATTTTCATAATATTGCAACAAATTGTGTGAATGTCACATTCATTATCCATGCTGTAAAACAAAATCAAATGGGCCAAACCGCACCTAAGTTTACATATTTTTTTATATAGTTCCACTCACCTGAGTTTGACAACATGAGCTCTGACGAACTGATTTCTTAAATTTGATTCTTTGAGTGTTTTAGTAATCTGTAGAAAGAAAGGAAAAAAGCTTCTCTGTAATTACAGTTCTTTCTGTCCTTAGTCCTTGCTCCCAAACTTGCAACATGGGACTTATGTTAATGAGAAATGTTATCAATTCACAGTTCAGTTTCATTTCAGAGCACATGGATTGATTTAGGCAGGTTTGTAAACTTTTGATGCACTGCCCGTTTCTTCACCTATTACACAAAGATGATAGTGGACAGGATGCGTCTTCACTAGAAGCCATTCGAAACACACTGGATATTTTACTCAATGAGATCCCATGTTATGTGATTTGGTGGCTGTTCCTAGGTGTTTGGGGGCAGGAACCAAGCCAACATTAGGGAAGTCCACTGATACAACTTACATTGTGTGATCCCTTAACTGTTTCCAAAAGGGAAAACCAGGTTAAAGTGAGTAACAATGGTGGTCTTGAAGAGAAGGGGTAAAGAAGCCAAGGGCACTCTTTTCCTTGCTATTTCTGATTAATGCCTAAGCATCAGAGGTTATTTTTTTTCACATCGGTTGTTTGTTTCCTGACCTAACCACAGCTATTTCTCTGAATCATTGCTCAATCCCAGCAAGGACAGGCCTCTTGAGGTATAAAGTTGAGCTTCATAATGAATTAGGAGTGGTTCTGTGACTGGAACAGTTCCTAAGATGCAGGGTCAGATGTACTGAGGTCTCACGATGGAGAGTGGATTCTTTTAGCTTGTAATGTGAGGTTGCACCAAGGTGAAGGTGGACAGGAAAAGACGAAGGTGGGGAAATTAAGTAGCGTGCTGAATGTTACATTAATCCAGGTTTTTAGGCCAATTCTTGAAATTTTGAATTTTATGCAATCTCTATTACATCATATTGTATCTTTTTCAATATCCACTCTAATAGTTGATATCAGAACAACCAGCTGTTTGACAAAATGGAATTGTTTTCTTTTTTAGAGAGGCCTTGAACACTTTTCAGAATAATGAGACTATTGATTTTATTAGAATAAGTTGTGTTCCTTTTTTGAAAAATTCCAGAAATATTAGTATGTATTAAGAAAGCAAAAAGTCACCCCAAATTTGATGATCTAGAATTAACTGTTGTTGTCATTTGGTGAACTGTATTCCAGTTAGCTACATAGAAGGATGGGTTTTAATATGTTTATTAATATGGTATATTGTGGAAAGTATTTTAATAAAATGATTTTAACTTTAATTTTACTTGACTTTAACAGAAGTAAAAGGAACTGACATAAGGCTGAAGGAGCTGCTAAAATTTAGATAAATGTTTCTTATAATCATATTTTAAATTGTGATTTGGTGTTGCACCTGCACAGACTAGACTGGATCAAAGTGTTAAAAATCCAATTTAATTATGACCTTTCTTGTTGTGCGGAAAATATTAAGAGGCAATTTAGTGAGGACTAAGAAAAGTAACATAAATCAAGTTGATTAATTGGTTGATATATCTATATACAAGGATGAAAGAAGAGGCCTATGGACAAGATTCCATATTTTATGGAATGTGTGGAAATATTATTGGTTCTTTCATTAGAATTTATCAGATGCTTGGTAGAAAATCAGTAAGCAGATGATTGAAGGGGATGCCAGTGGGATAGTGGAAAGAGCAGTAAATGGAGAACACAGAGTTAGCTTGCTATGAGAAATTGAATGAACCTTGTAAACTTTCTTCCTTTCAGTTTCTCCATCAGTAAAAAGAGAAGAGTCAAAGGTGTGTTTAAAAAATTTATCTGTATATAGCTGATGACTGCAGCTTATGGAAACTATGTGTTAGCTTTTAGTGAGCTTTACAGTCAACTTTTAGCTTTTTCCCTTCAAAATAATTACTGTGTTCAAAGGGTCACATGAGTTTGCTTTCACACTCACTTGATTTTGTAACCTGTGCTTTTGACCCTCTTATTACATTGGACAAAAATCAAGTAAAAAATTAAAAAAGAACTGTTTTATATTTTCCTCCTGATTGAGGGTGGCAATGCTATCTTTGTATTCTGGAGTTGTCTAGAATCCTCATATCTCAGTAATATTATCACTAAAAATTGAAGTCAGATATGGATTATTTAGGTAAATTCTAACAAAATGAACATCATTAAATCTGTTAATAGACTAATCATACAAAGGGTAAAGCATTATACATAGAATGTTTATAATTGTCACATCTTTTTCATCTTTAGAGGGAAAAGATCTTATTAGCTACCCATGAAGACAAATCACTTTCTTACTTTCAGTATTTTCTTAATAGATATAGTTTTATTCATATTATTCACGAGCTAAAGGATAGAAATGAGGTTGTTTCTGTGATTTCAAATCACCCTCCAGATACAACTTTCTATTTTGTTTAATCAGAGGTTCCGGAAGTTTAGTTTTTAAGAAAAAGATAAAATATGTGGCAATATGGTCTATCTATTACTACAGTGGTTTTGAAATATGTACTCTTGATTATGTACTTGCATGCATTCCAAACACTTTGTGCACAAGGAGCCAAAACATATATATTTATTTATAAGTTATACACATGTAATAATACTATATTACTAACAATATACATTATAGAACATTGACAAAATTAAAAATTAAAAACGCTGAGTTATAGAACAAATATTTAGGTATTTTATTACATTTATTTTAAAATAATATTTTCAATGTTAACAATATGGATAGAATTTTAAAATTTTGAAACACTATGATAAAGTGACTCAAAAGTATGATTCTAAGTTTAATTCAAATACTTGGTTTGAAGGGCTAAAAAAACTTCCCACAGAATCATGTGGCTCCAAATGCATGAATTGCATCATTGGTAGAATTTAATAAATCATGACACTCAATTGTCAGTTCCAGCTATCATGCAAAGTGTTCGTTGAAATTCAGCAAGTGACTTTCTGTCTTCCCTGAGGTCAATTGCTTATCCTTGCAAACCAATTAAAGGTATATATTTCTTTTCTTTCTTTTATTTCTTTCTTCCATTTCTTTCTTTCTTTCTTTCTTTTTTTCTTGCTTTCCTTCCTTCCTTCCTTCCTCCCTCCCTTCCCTTTCCCTTTCCTTTTCCCTTTCCCTTTCTTTGTTTCTTTTTTTCCTTCCTTCCTTCCCTTCCCTTTCCCTTTCTTTCTTTCTTCCTTCCTTCTTTTCCTTCCTTCCTTCTTTCTTTCTTTCTTGTTTTCCTTCCTTCCTGCCTTCCTTCCTTCCCTTCCCTTCCCTTCCCTTCCCTTCCCTTTCCTTCCTTCCTCCCTTCCTTCCTTCCTCCCTTCCTCCCCTCCCCCTCCCTTCCCTTCCCTTCCCTTCCCTTTCTCTTTCTTTCTTTCTTTCTTTCCTTCCTTCCTTTCCCTCCATTCCCCTCCCCTCCCCTCCCTTCCCCTCCTCTCCCCTCCCGTCCTCCTTCCTTCCTTCCTTCCTTCCTTCCTTCCTTCCTTCCTTCCTTCCTTCCTTCTTTCTTTTCTCCCTCCCTTCCTCCCTCTCTTCCTTCCTTTCTTGTTTTGTAAAAAATCATTTAAGGGAAAAATACCTGTAGAGTGACATCTGAGTATTTTCTTCCATCACTCTAATAAATTATTGTGAATCCCTCCTTGGGATGAACAACCATATTTTGGAGACCACTGTGAGGTCCACCCCAACTGCAACAACATTTTTATTTTGTGTCCCTAGGACTTAAAACAGAAATCAACAGATAGAATGCATAATTTATTCATTAATTCAACAACTATTTGAATGCCATATATGTGCCAAATTTTCTTTTAGGCGTTAGGCAACAATCAATGCTTTTTAAATGGATGTGTCTGAAATGAATTTTATCCAAAAGCCCTGATAGTATAAGTAATGTTATAAGATGAATTTTAAATTGATATTACTTTATCTTCCTGTGTCCTAGTTTATTTGTGGGATTATCATCAGATATATTTTGGGGGGAAATGGCAATTGTTTGAAACATCTGCTGCAATATTACCCTGATAGCAAACGGGAATTTCAGTGTTTCAGTTGATCCTAGGAATGAATCCTGATTGAAATCTCTTGTTTTATTTGAAGAGACCCATTCAATCAGAATGCATTCACAGTTTTGATACATATGTTTTGCAAACAGGTGCTTTCATTATTTCTAAATGGCCTCATTCATTTTTCATTCATTCAACAACAGTTATTGAGCACTTCTTGTGCTCCATGCTCCTGTATTAAACACTGGGATACAACGGTGAGAAAAAATAAATAGTCCTTGCCATCATGGAGCTTACATCTAATGGGGGAAGACAGGCACGAATCAAATTATTGTGCACTTTTAAGTAAAATTTTACCTGTGATATGTGTAGCCTTATAGTAGAGGAATGTGATCCAATCAATGAGATTAGAGAAGTTTCTTAGAGGACATACTTATGGAGCTGATATCTTCAGCTCCATAAAGAAAGAATCAGAGTTATCCGATTGAAGAGGAAGATAAAAGCCTCACAGGTGGAGTGGCACATGCAAAGTCCTGCAGTGGGAACAAACAGGTTGTGATTAAAGAATGAAAGAAAGCCAATGCCAAGTATGTAGCATAGAAAGCAAAGAAGCTAGGGTGATGAGAAGGGCCAAACCATGCAGGTCTTGTTAGTGTGTTAGAAGCATTTGGTCTTTATCACGAATAACAGGAAGTCACTAAAGTATTTTGAACAAGAGGATAATATAACCAGCTTTTGCAATATGAGAACAATATCTCTTACTGAGTATGGATATCAGTTTTAGGGAAGAAATAATGCAAATTAGTTATGGTGCTATTTTATTACTTTAGAGATGATGGCTTAGATGGGTATGGTGGTAGTGGATATGAAAAGAAATAAATGGATTTGAGGGAAATAGGGGATAAAACCTATAAGGGTTGGTAATGAATTTGATATTTGGAATGACAGAGCACTATGTCAAGGACGAATTCTAGGTTTCTGGTTTGAGAAACTGAATCAATTGTATTGTGATTAATGGGGATAAGATTGTTGGAAGACCGGAATGGTGTGGGGAAATCATCGGCTTAGTTTTAGGACATAATGTATTTGAGATTTTTAAAAACAGTCAAGTAGAGATGTCAAGCTGACAGTTGGGTGAAAAGGTCTAAAGTACAAAAGAAAAGTCTAGGCTCGAGATAGAGTGAGTCATTAGTATGTAACTTTTGGTTGAAATAATGGTTATGGATGAGATCATCTAGAAATAGATCATCTAGAGATAGTGTGAGAGGAGAGGAGGATGTAGGTCAAAGCCTTGGGCAACTTCAACATTTAATGGCAGTGTAGAGGAAAGTGAGCCTGTAAAGAACACAGAGGAGGGGACAGAGAGGCAGGGTAAGAAAAACAGGTAAATGCGTGGTACGCATAGCTCTCATAGACATTACAAAATCACAGGCTTTTTGAGTTAGAAAGTACTATAAAAATCATTTGGCCCAATGATTTTACTTTACTGATGAATACATTGAGAACAAGAAAAAAGAAGTGAATTGCTCAATATTATAGAAGGTTCTGGGACTATTTCACTACTCGTTAAATATAAGAATGTCATCTATGGGACAAGGATAATGGTGGCACTCATGTTACCATTGGAAATGGTATGCCTTGGATTTGTGGTCAGAACACCTTGGTTTGAATTCTTGTTCTACCACTTTCCAGTTGAATAGCCTTTGATGTTTCTTAATCTCACAACCTTTGCTGACCTGTTTATAAAAATGATTTACTAATTCATATGGCTGTTGTGAGTTTAAGGTTAGATAATACATATGAAAGTGCTATGTAAACTATAAAGCAGTATATTAGAGTATTATTCATGTGTTTTAAGTGTTCAAAGTGATTTTACAGAAGGATAAATATTTGAGGTTAACTGAAAATCATACATCAAAATTTCGAGGGAAATTTTGCTCTGCCAGATGTTTAAATATAGCATAAAGCCACAGTACTCTAAATAGTTTGGTACTGGTTCAGACAAGATTAATCAGTAAAAGAGTACAGAAAAAAGAGAAGAATTTAGCGTATTATAAAGGTTGCATGACAAATCAATTGCACTATTTAATACATGATTTTATATTATATGTTTATGTATTTTATACCACCACCTTGCTATCTCCTGGAAAAAAAGCTGGATCTCTACCTTACTATAAAATAAATTCCAGATGAATCAAAGATAAAATTATAAAAACTGAAATAATAAAAGTACAAAAAGAAAATGTGAGTGAACATGTTAAAGAGTATTTGGAGTAGAGAAAGACATTTTTAACTTGGCACAAAAGTGAGAAATCATAAAACGGATTGATAATTTTGGCTACATGAAAATAGTAAATCTATTTGGCATAAAAATCCCTACATCAAATCACATATTAGAGAAAAATATGTGACATGAATGACAGGTGTTAATATTTTAATGAGGAAAGGAAAAGTTTTCCTTTTCCAGTTTATGTAAAAAGGATAAATACTTCAATAAGAAAATGGGCAAGGTCATGACCTGGAAATTTCAAAAATAAAATCATAAAAATGACCTATTAATATATGTAGGCAGAATAAATCTTACTAGTAATCAAAGAAATGCAAATCAAAATAATGAGATACCACTTCTCACTTATTGGATTAGCAGCAATTAAGATTTATAATGCCTAGTATTAAAGCTATGGGGAAATAAGCATACTTCTGAATACTTATATACTGCTGGTGAGAACGTAAACTGGTGCACTTCTGGAGTAAAATCTAGACATTAAGATTTTAAAATGCATAGACCACTATATTGATATGAACAAGTGCTTGAATAAATAAATACATGGGGAAAATAGACAAATACAAGATTTAAATATTTTTCAAATATTCAAAGAATAACTCTCTTCTCCTGCACTCTTTATAGTATATTTCTTCCAAAGAGGGTAGTGTGGAAAAGGGAGGAAGTAACTTTAGAGTGTAGAAATCTGGCAGAAACTACTTCAGCCAGGTAATCAAGGTCAACAGTGACGGCATGTTGATAATATGTACCCCCTTCACATGATGTCATGAAAATGACACTTGTCCTCTATGGTCTTCCTCCCCAGACACATAACCCCAGTCTAACCATGAGAAAAATATCAGGAAAAACCCAGTGTGGGACACTCTATAAAATACCTGATTCGTACTCCTCAAAACTGTCAAGGTATTCAAAAACAAGGGAAATCCAAAGAATTGTCATAGTTTGCAAAAGCCTAACGAGACCTGATAACTAAATGTAATGTGGTATCCTGGATGGGATCAGGGAATAGAAAAGCACATTAAGTAAAAACTAAGGAAATCTGAATAAAATATGGAATTTTGTTAACAACGTATCAACCTGGGTTCATTAATTATAACAAATACACTATTGTATGCAAGATGTTAATAATATAGGTGATTCTGTTACATGCTAAAGTTGTAGAGCCATCAGATTAATTTATATTCTTCAGACTCCAAAAGGTAATAAATGAGCAACCCTGAGACTGGTCAACGCTGACTCTGCAGAGCCGAAGGTCAGACCCTGGTCTGTTGTGATAAACAAATGCTAAGGGTCCACTTGTGAAGTTTCCTGGCAGGCAGGCTGCCAGCCTCTTCAAGTGAAAGCCCAAGCTTGCTTTGCATAGTTTCTACATCTATCACTGAAGTAGTGTGTTTTCCAAACTGTAATTATTGATATGCAAACATGTCTTGTAACACCTACTACCTGTGTATTCAGTTGAATAAGGAAAAAAGAACTAAGGCAAAATAAAAAGGATTCTAAAAGGCAATCTCAAGGAGAGCAGTAATAAATGGTCAACTTGCACAAATAATACACTTCCAATCTTTGAAATCATAATCATAAAAAATATGTATTTAGTGATGACCCTTCAAACACTTTTTACTCATGACTGAAGAAAATGTGAGTAAGAACCAGTACACTATCGAGTTAACTTGGTAAAAGCACAAAGAAACATCTTTTACCATTCAAGGGAGGAAAATAATACAGAGCATCTAGCAATTGCAAATGTATCACAAAATAACAGGTTTATTATCATATTTGTTTTATGATGGAATAAAGAGCAAAGACAAATACTTACCATAGATTCAATTCTTCCACTCAAACTCTTATATACCTGTGTAGCTGGTGAGTTTAACTCATCACTATATTTAACGTTTAGAATTTGAAAGCTGCTATGGTAAAAGTAAGATTTTTGCTCTGTAAAACAAGGAAAAGGCAGAATCAGTTTCGCTTTATTAAATGCTTTAATCTTTAGTTTACTCAGGATTATGGGAAGTATGTTACACAATTAAAATTTTTTTTTGCTTCCCTTAAAAGAAAGACTACTCTAAACTCAATATAAATGTACCTGTAATAAAATTATTTTTCTTTCAGTTTTAAGAAAGACTGGCAAAGCTGGAACTGTGAAAGATATATGAAAATCAGAACAGCATTATTTGAGAAATTAAATTTTCCAGAAGTATCATAATTTTCAATCTAACTATATTTAGGAAGATTTCTTTTTGCAGATTTATTTATTCAAGAAATTTTAACAAATGTCTATAATATGGTATTATTCATTTATCATTAAAAAATAACCCAAAGTAATTCTGAATAGTTTTAAAAATTATTTCAAATAATACTTTTTTTGGAGGAATCAATAACTTGTCATTAGTTTTCTGGACTGAGCTAGAAAATAAATCTTCTGACAAGATATTAATATCTAATCTGGTTGTCCAATGTGAATTATTTTCATCAAAAAGGGTCTTTCAGAGGACATATTCAGCTACATGAAGAAAACAAAAACCCCTAAAACATACTTGTACACATCTTAGAAACATTATGAACATAACCTAATATGTCTGAGGAAAATTCCCTGCTTTCTTTTGATCATTCATATACGTAATTTACGAGGAGAAATGCCTCCATCACAGGAAAGAGTTGGAGATCCTGGGGAAAGGTAGGTGTAGTCCTTTGTGTCAGAGGGACAAGTCTTTCTAGTGCCATGAGTAGTCAGTCACCGGGATACACTTTGTACAGCATTTACATAGGCTGCTCCCTTTGTGTTTAAGTGTGACACACCGTGTCAAGAGTGAATATTCATTGATCTGAAAATTGATCTTTCTTTTGTCTACTTTTCTTAATTCACCATAGACATAGTTGATTCCATGTGATTTGATAGCAAAATGTAGTCAAAAGCAAAATTTAGCCACAACTTTATAATTAGATTGAAAAGATTATTCCAAGTTACTGGGTTTTCTAATATTGGTAATTGATTTGCACCCTTGGGAGTTTTTCAACCTTTGCATAATTAAGCATTTTTGCCCATTTGCAATAGGACATACAGTAAATTATGTTCTCTCACTCACGCTCATACATCCCCACACATGTTTTAAAGGACTTAACAGAATTATAGTGGAATTTTTTTTTAAAAAAAACCTCAAAGTGTATTATTTTTAAGTGAAAAAAGCATATTATAGTAGGTATTACCTAGTGAAATTTGACACATTTATCTGCACTAAAACATCTGAACGAATAGTCACTGAGATTATGGATAGTTGTTTATGAATTAGCAGGGTATTTGTATCCTTTATATTATTTCTTTCTTTTTCATGTTTCCTATACTTTTGTGATGTAATAATGAAAAATTAAACAAAATAAGAGAAACATAATAAAATAACAGAATTCTTTTTAAAGTTTGTTTTTATCCTTTTCTTCTACTTAATTGCAAATTCAGCTATCTTAATTGTTCTGCTACTAAGATTGTTTTCAAGAGATAAATTACAAATTAACAAGTAGTTAGGTACATCCAAATTTTACGTGTTGAAACTTAAGGTTCTTTGCAATATTTCTCTTTTACAATTTTATCAGGTTATTAAATGAAAAAGGTAATCATGATATTAATAAAAAATAGGAAAATTCTAGTATCAGAAAGTATTAAGAGATTTTTTTTCTTTGACTAGAATAATTATTGCCTGGGGAATAATATTTATTATACTAAAAAAGGCCAAAAGAAGAGAAAAATATACTGATTGAAGGAAAATATAGAAAATATATATTTTCTATATATAGAAAATATAGAAAATATGGGATATATAAGTAAGATATGTAATTATTTAAATATTAAGAAATAAAAATGGCAATTAAAGAATGCGAAACTTTTAATCCGAAAGTATATTTATCTCGACTGAAAATTTGTACTTTTAATCTTCTGGTACTTACCAAAAGCTAAAAAGTAAACCAGTAGAGCTATTGTCACTGCAAGAATTACCACCACCGCAGTAACAACAAAACACACTATGTACGGATTCAGGATTCTTGTCGATGGCACCCGTGCTGGCCTAAGAACAAGAGAAAAACATCAAAACCTACTCATTCCACTCAGAGAAGCTGTTATTTCAGTGTTCACGATAATTTTCTGCCTTTCTAAAGTCTCTTAGCTTGCACATAGTTCTGTTTGTAGGAAACCGAGTGACTCTCGATGCGGATATAGTGTCACTATATCTCGATGGGGATATAGTCTCTCGATGGAAATAAACGTGACCCGAACAATATTCTCTGTCATGATTTTTCCTCAAATGTTTTTTTTTTCAGCACAAACATGTTGTCATTTAGGTAGGTTGATAGAAGAATAAGGAAATCTAACCTATGGTTTGCAATTTTCTTTCCTTTTTTCTGCCAGTTAATGATATTTTCAAGAACAACTCATTCTCTGTTTTGCTCTAACTCCTTCCAAGACCTTGTGTTGGACAGGTACTGTAGTAAGCTCCCTCACCTGGGCACTGTCCCCAGAGATGTACAGAAGAGAGATCATTCTGTATGGGGAGAAGGGTAGAGGGAGTCAGAACAGTAGCATTTCTCACTGTTATAAAGATGGAGATGTGGCCAGAGGCTGATTGTTGAGATCCAGGAGAGTAGCAAGCCTCTGAAATGAATTAGAGTTGTACGACCAGCAGAGGATTTGTGTGATTTATCATTTTTTTCCACATGAATTTGTCAACCGCAGTGTAAGCCAGTAGAGTTATACTAACACAGCATCCGGTATGATATCAGGCATATAGGCCAGGTCCTGTCTTCTCCGCTGCCTCCTCCCCACCTCCCCCCCACCACATACACACTCACACTGGGGAGGTTGCCGGAAGAACTGAGTGTGAATTCTTGTTTTATTCCTTGTGTGCTTGGAGATCATCTTGTCATTTATCTGAGCTTTTCTTCATCTGAAACATGGGAATAATACTACCTGCCTCACGAGGCTGTTTTGAAGGTCAGTGAGGTTATATTGGATTTATAAAGTATAGACTCCTGGTTAAATAGGTTGTCCACTAGCCTGTGAGCACCTCGAGGGGTACGGTGGTCTTCATGCTTATGCTTCTGACACTTTCCAGGGTGCCTGGCATCTATGGATGGTTCGCAAATATTTATGATATTTATAAATATTTGCTGCATGTGCTAACTGCTGACCGTGTTTCAGATTTAAAAGCCTTAACGGAGCTGAAAAGCAGTTACATTTAGCCAGAATATAATCTGACTTTCATTTTTTCTATTCGTGTTGCCGACATTCTCATGTACGTGTGAAGGGAATGTTCTGAAGGTCAGCGATTCCTAGACATTTAGGTTTTACCGCAGGGTAGTGTTTGGGCTCTAGCCAACTCACAGACTTATAGAAGGGCACCTTCCAGTGTTTTGCAGTGTACTCCCTGTGCGTTGTATGCTGTGGCTCTGGGACCAGTAACACGTCAGAAGATTATTATTGGAGGTGGACATAGAATCACCAGCTTTCAATTTTATTGAATAAACACGTTATTCGACACGTGTTCAAGCATGCTTAAACATTATCATTTAATAAAAGGTCATTTAAATACGTAAAAGTAGGAAGGACTAATCTCAGAATAAGTTTAAAAAATGAATAATTTAGCTTTAGCTTTATGATGTCCTTTTCCTCCATTGCTCTTACTTATTCATTTTGCTCTACTCACTGACACTGTCCAAAGTCCAACATTTGGGGTCCCCTAGTGGTCATTGTCAAGTTGGAGAAAATTGGCACCTTGACATTTGCTGACTTTTGATCCTTAGTTTACTCATCTGTTGCCTTATGGGGTTGCTGTACCAATGACGTGCGATCACAAATGCATGGGGTTTGGCATTCGTGAGTTCAGTGAATGTTCGTAGCCACTGAGCAGTGGGAGGGCAAAAAGGAGACAAGAGTACGACGCAAGATTAAACCCTCCAAACCTAAATAAGTTTCAAATTGATTGATTCTCCTCCTCAACTAGGAATTGACTCTATTTCCAGAGGTGAACTAATGTGTCAAGATCTATGAGTGTGGAGAAAGAAGTACTGAAAAACAAAGATTAAGTTGGAGGGCCAAACCCCAGAAAACAAAAACCAAATGTTAGAGTCAGCATATCCTTTAGCTTGGATGATCCTCACCTGGGAATGACTTTAGAGCCAACTTTGTTTCAGTTCATGGAAAACATCTTAAACCCAGTGACCATGAGACACATGACTCAGTAAACAAAGGGTGTGGAGCCCAAATTACCTTAATCTCACAAGCCACAATTAATTGCGTAAGAATGGATTGTTCCACCCTATAGACACAGCTGAAGAAATATCTGCTTTTTTGTTGGTAGTGCAACTTGTCTTTGAACTTCTCTGTGTGTGACTGGTTAATAAAGCTTATGCCACACAAACTCAATTGTGCACAATATTTACTCTGTAAACTATTAGAGAAAAGACAAAGTTTTCAAATACTGAATTTTGACTTATAATGCAATGGAAATCTGTACAAGAAAATACCTTGCTGTTAAAGCAGGGTCCTGATCAGGGGACGTTTCAGTGTTTACATTTAAACAGCAAAACAAATATTTAATTGTGACGTGTTTAAATAACTTTCCTCTCTTTCTTTCATTAACTTGGAAAAGTTAGATAAATGTTAGAAAACTTATTCTGTACTTTTATTTGGAGGACCTAAGTGTCAGGAATTCTATGCATATATTGCCAGTCTTCACAATGGTCTTGTGAGGTAGGTATTGGGATCCCTGTTTTGAAGGTAGGGAAACTGAAGCTCAGAGAGTAAATAATTCCTAATTACTCAGGAGTGACAGAGCTGGAAACAGAAATCAGGCTGGTTTCAATCAAAGAACATGTCTCCTTCCTTTCTCACACTACAGGAGATGGAAAATCTTTGGGACTCCTATCTCTCTTGACCTCACTTTGGGGAACCAAAGGGAATTAGTATTCATTAAGTGAGGATTTTGTCTTATGCAGAGTAAGTGTGCAATAAAATAATCATTGATTTAATTTTAATATAACAGTTCAGTTCAAAACTGAACTTGCTATCTCCCCCCCCACTGCACTCGCTCCCCACTATTTCTAACATTGGTGAACTCACTACCCTCTATCTACCTTGTACCCTAAGTGAGAGACCCAGGAATTAGCTGTACCTACTGTCTTTTGGTCACTTCCCATATTCAAGAGGTCACTAAACAGTGCTCATCTCACCACCTAAATCTTTTTCTCTATAACCTCTATTTCTTTTTTAATTCTGGAGGTTATTTCCTTACTTATATTACTTGAAATGTCTCTTAACTGGTCTCCCTTCTTCCATTAACTAATCAGGTAACTCCAGAGACTTTTGTTGGGCACCTCCAATGTTCTAGGCACTGAGAATACAATGAAAATAAATAGATAAAGATGGCAGTACTAATGGTGGGAGAAGACAGAAATGAATAAGATAAGTAAATTGAAGGTAAAAAGCAGGAAGGTGGGAAAGGGAGTATGTATAGGTGCTGGAAGTTTAGATAGAGTGGCCAGGAAAGGCTGTGCTTAGAGGGGGACATCTGAGTAAAGACAAGAAGCAGGTGAGTGAACAAGTCATGACCATACAAGGAGAAGAATGATCCAGGCAGAGGGAACAGCAGGCCCTGTGCCAGGAGCTCACCCGGTACATTTACTGGACTGAAGTGGAGTGAGCAAGTTAGGGGTGGGGGCGCATTAGAGCTGATAAGGTTAGAAAGGTAGCAATAGGGAATCAGCGGGTGGGGTCAGATCATTTTGGGCTTTGTATGTCAGGGTTTTCATCTTTACTCTAAATAAGATAGAAAGTCTTTGAGGGTTTTGAGCCAGGGTGACATCAGATCTACTTTAATGGGATCACTCTGGGCCCTGTGTGGGGAGTAGTGAGCTGGGGATAGAGTGGGAGAGAACTCAGGAGGTCATTCAATAATTGAGGTGAGAGATGATGGGAGTTTAGACAGGCTGGTAGCAGTGGAGGTGGTGCGAAGTGGTCAGAGTCTGGGTATATTTTAAATTTAGACCCTAGAGGATTAGCTGATGAATCACTTATGAGATGTAGGAGAAAGGGAACCTAGATTGAATCCAACATTTTTTTCTTTCTTTTCAAGCAATCCTTTAAAACCCTTGTAGGGATTTTTTGGAAATGTATCTGCCTCGTTTGAAATTTATCTGTAGCTCGTCAAGATCCTCAGGGTGGCATCCAGACCTTCCACATGGAATTTACGGCCCATCGCAATCACCACTGCTGCTTTATTTTCTGTCGCATCCTCACCTGTCGACTTATCCTCGGCCACAGGCCCAGCGAATTCCCATTTTATTCTTAAGATAATTCAGGCATCTTTCTTTTCCCTTCTTGTGTCCTAGCTGCCCCTCATCTGACCTTTTAATGCTCAATGGATTTCTCTATTCTAGACCTTATCCCTTCAGATGATAAACAATGATTTTCTTGCTTGCACCCACTTCTAGGCTATAACTCATGAAAGGAAAAAATGCATCCTGTCTGTCATGATATGCCCCATCCCTAGCACAATACCAATTACAGAGTCCACATCAGGCCTTATTTGTGGGAAAATTAAGGAATGAGACAGCAGAGAGGGATTTAAAAATTGTACTGTAGTTTGGATTTTTATATAGGATTATATAGGATTGTGTGATGCATTCTTGTTTTAATGCTGACAAAATATAGATCAGAGAATAATCTATTGAGGGTTTACCATGTATTTGGCACTGTGTTGAGTTTTTGTACATCATTTAGTTTAATCCTTATAAATAACTCGTTTACAGATGATGAAATAGAGACTTAGTTACTCAGTAAGTGACAGAGCTGGAATATGAATCCAGGTCTGTCAAGCTCAAACTCAAATGTCCACATCAGATGGGAGGAGATTTTCCGTTAATCATCACATTAATAATTTCTATCACATTTACTACCTTATTGTTGATGTCCAGAGATGGAAATTCAAAAATAATTCTACAGACCTTATACTACAGGATATATAAACACATACTTTTGAATATGTTTCTGTGTCTACATTATATATTGAAGTTAAGAGTAGGAGAAATGGTTCCAAAGTAAACAGCTTTACTCTATTTTAGTCAGTTTCCTTAATTCTTGATGGTTACCACTATGCAGGCAGTAGAGACTAATTCAATGGTTTAATTTTTTTTTAAGTTGAGGAAGACTTTGTTCAAACAAGATCTTGTTTGGAAGCTCAATAATGGCAAACAGATGAAAATAGTGTAGCTTTTCTGTTTGAATTTGGGGTGGGAGAAAATGATTTATTTCCTGCAGATCAGTGATCTAGTCCAACACTTTTATTTCTCTCTTTTTCTTTTTGTTTATAAAGTTGATATCAAGTTTGTTGATATCAACTTTATCAACTTGATAAACTTGGGTACACTGTACAAAGAGAGATACAGAGTCAGTGCCCCAGTTTTTAGACTTCTTGAATATATTTGTTTTACTAAATCATACTTTCCGGAAACTAGATTTATATGGAAGAATTCTATCCTTTGTAAAGTATTGCATAGGGAAGATAGTTTATAATATGTTAATAACTATGTATGATGCCAGACGGGTACTAGACTTAGTGGGGTGACCATTTTGTAAGTTATATAAATGTCTAATCACTGTTGTACACCTGAAACTAATATAATGTATGTCAACTGTAATTGTTCAAAAAGAACTGTTGTACACCTGAAACTAATATAATGTATGTCAACTGTAATTGTTCAAAAAGAGAATCCTGTCCTTGAATCACAAATGCGCAACACTCTATGTGTGTGTACCTTTAGAATGCACTACATGACTTTCTTTTAATTCAATAATTTACTTTCCAGTTTATTTTTTTTATCTCGGGTAGCATTTAAATAAGTTTATATTCCTTGAGACTATAAATCATTTTATACTTCCTGAGGATACAGAGGCTGGGCAAGTGGTGAGAGACCTGAGCTAGCCAATATAATACTTTTGTGAGATTTAGGAAAAGACAACTCTCTGAGAGGCAGAAAATTATAAAAAGCTGCTCCTTGAGCTACAAGTTGTTTCATCCTGGGACAGATAGGTTGGCAGGGAATATAGGCACTGTATCTGCCTCCAATCTTTCCCTGAGCCTTGCATTTCTGTGTATTGCACAAACTGCACAGTTGTATATAGTAGACTTGAAATGATGTGTGAAAATTCTGGAATCTGCTACTTGTAGAGAAAGCCAATCTAGGATTGAAGTTCTTACAAAGTTTGTAAGTTGATAGAGACAAATGACTAATAGGTGTATGTGTGTGTGTCTATAATGTATGCATAATGTATGTAGTAGTTAAGAAGTTGGG
The DNA here is from genome assembly GCF_004115265.2 of Rhinolophus ferrumequinum. Lineage (NCBI taxonomy): Eukaryota > Metazoa > Chordata > Mammalia > Chiroptera > Rhinolophidae > Rhinolophus > Rhinolophus ferrumequinum. The sequence goes on from NC_046288.1 coordinate 26,979,646, forward strand.
AATTGATGATGGTTCATGAGAACCTGCTGCCAATGAAGCTAAGAGTGTGGACTCAATTGTTTCACAGGATAGTTAAGGTTTTCCTTTCCTAGGACTCAGGCTGTATTCTGGAACTCAGGGTTTTTTTAAGAGGTAGAGGTTGTAGAGTGAGCCCCAAGAGAAGATGTGGCCACAATAGGGAAAATCCATCTTTACTGCTGGGAGAAAAATAAGTGCCTTCTCTAATGATGCTCTATTCATTTTTTTGTCTGATTGGTTTTAAACTTGAAGGAATCATTTTCATATTGGGAAGTCCATGAGCATTCCTTCTCCAGTTTATTATTATAGCATTGAAATGTATTTCAAGTTGATTCACAGCAATTATTAGCTGATTTTTTAAAAATTTCACTAAGTTCTAATACTTAAGGCTTTTTAAACAATTATTAAAGAGAGAAAATATTGTAGGTTAGGCTTTATCACAGTGTATCAAATCATAATTTATTTGGACCATGCTAAATTGAAAAATGGTTTCAGTTTTGTTCTTTGTTAATAATGTTCACTTTATGTTTCTACAATAAGTAAGGAGGGTGCTGAATTTTTTTCAATTAAAAAAGATGATTTCTTTCTGAGTATAATGTTTAATTTTTGCATTGTAAAAGATATCTAAGGGGATGTGGAAAGAGAACTAGAGTTAGAAGATTTACGTTGTAGAGACAGCCTTGAGTAATTATTAATAGAAGATGTCTGAAGACTGCTGACTGACAGAGTCAGTTAAAGACTTAGAGACATATTCTGGTTACTGCTCTGCTACACTTGAGGTATACTTGCTTTTAGAAGGAAGGCAAACTTTGCTGGAACTGTATAGCTACCCAAAGGGTGGGTTCTTGCTTACATAATTGAGATTACATAGCCTTTTTAGTGTACAAATGGGCACAGTGAGTGACATTATGGTAGACGGTGTTATTGTCTACACAGGTGAGCCTACCTAGGTGATTTGAAAACAACATAACAGATGGAAATATTTCTTCTGGAACTTCATGATTTTGATATTTTAAGTATATTTCTCTAGGAGCCACCAAATCCATAAAGTGATATGTGCAATACTTTGTTGACTCTACCATTGTAAAGAACATGTTCCTAGTGTATTAATACCAACACCTGTAACAGAGGAAGTCCTGGCACAGGTTACTGACCTCCTTGCTGATTAACATGGGAGAGACTAGCATGTACTCTAGAGGCCACTGCTGTTCAGTGTTAGTTTCCTTCTGAGTTCTAAAAAGTGTAGCTATTGACAGAGCCATTGAAACCAGAATAGTTTCAAAGAAGAAACTAGTCGATTTGCTTCCTTGTCTATTTTCTTCCAAATAGCACTGTTCCCCACCTTGATTTAGTTTCCAAAAACTAATTGGAAGTTTTCTTTCTCCTTTGCCTTCTCTTCTTCCCCTCATTTCCTTTCCATTTTTTCCCCTTTATTTTTAACTAAAGATGATCTTTAATTTTTATTAGCACCAACATTATTTTTCCAGCTTTCTGAAAATTACAAAAAAATCATTCATGACAGTAATATGTGATATTTTATTGTCAAATGCTCTTTGGGAAATGAGTAATTGAAATTAATTTTAAAAATTAAATGTATCTATTGGGATGATGAAAATGTTCTGAAATTGTATTTTGGTAATCGTTGCACTCTTAAATGGGTGAACTTTATGGTGTGTAATTATATTTCAATAAAGTTGCTAAAATTTTGTCTTTTAATGATTGTTAACTTACTGCAACAACAAAATTACCAAGCTTTCAGCAAAAATTGACAATGAGGGTGGGTTTGAATTCACAGAAATAAAAAAGTACTCAATAACCCATCCAAAGTTTCAACACCATTTCCTAGAAAGCAATTCTCAGTCAGGTATTAGAATGTGGTGTGTTATTGTTGATGGCAAGCAATTTGTTACTAATAATAGTCAAAGCATCAGAGTTTTGAAGTGATTTACTTGTTACACAATTTAGAGTAGATAATTTTAACATAACATTCCTCTTGCTCATTTTCATTTTTTTATTTTTTTTTAGGGGGTATGCTGGAGTTACAAGTAGGGCACTGGGAATTGCTTATAAGTCTGGTTAGATCCATGGGGGTGTGTCACACATATTACTGTCACCTGTCTTATGTCAGGATGAGGGGAAAAAAAGGTTAAGAAATCCTAGAGAAAAACCTTTATTTAATTCAAACTGCCAAATGACAAAAAGCCATTTATTTGTTCTTCGCACATTCCCCAATTCTGTTTCTTCCTTCTCTTAGGCAGCCTGAACTGACTAGGTAGCAGTGTTTTGCAAATTTATTTGAGTACAGAAATATTTATTTCTGAAATCCCTAACATTTTGAGGAGCACTGTTGCCAGAACTCAGTTAAGAAAATGTTGCTCTGTGAGTTCTAACTTATCCAAGACATTAAGTCCTTCTGCTGGAGAGGAATGAGAAGTCTACTGCATGCCCAGCTTAGGGGGTGGGTTTATTCATATTTAAATACATGGGGATACTTCTTGCTGTACCCCTCTCTTCATTTTGGAGACTACCTTATAGCTGTTTTGTAGTTGTAATTGTTGTTTAGTACTTCTTAAAATTTAATGTATATATAAATGGCCTGTTAAAATGCAAATTATTTTTTTAACTTCAAACTCAATTTAATGAAATGCATTGGTACTTTCTTGTCATTTTTTTAACTTAAAGTTTATTGGGGTGACAATTGTTAGTACAGTTACATAGATTTCAAGTGTACAATTCTGTAATACATCATCTATATCTCACATTGTGTGTTCACCACCCAGAGTCAATTCTCCTTCCATCACCATATATTATAAAATGTAAATTTTAATTTAATGTATCTGAGGCTGGACCCAAGGTTCTCATTTCCAACAAGCTCCCAAGAGATGCCAATGTTATTGTTCCAAGAACCACACTTTGTGTCACAAGAGTTTTGGATACAATTCAATCAGAGTAGCTCCAAGACAAAACAGTGATTTTTAGAAATCATACTAGTTCCTTCTCCGTTTCCTAAAGTCCAATTAATCCTCTTCTGCTATAAGATCATTAGAAAGTGTTCAAAACCTTATGACTTTGTCAAAATATATTGACCAAATACAGAGCTAGATACATGTTTGCTTTATAAAGGAAATAAATGAGTAAAGGATTTAGGGACCCTTACTTGATTTATAATACTAATTTGCAAGTGTCAGGATATTTCTCTGTTTCTACAAAGTGTGTCCCAATGAGGTGAGGAATATGGTACATCACACTCCAGAGAAGCAGAAGGCAGCTTTTTTTTTCCCCAAATGTGTTCATCCTCCAATGTTGATTTGATTGTGATATACAAGTCCAAATATAAAAAGATTCTGACAATTACCAAGGCAGCAATCCTGCTTAATTTATATGGAAGGCTATATGCCAGGTTGTTAACATTGTTTATGTAGGTAGGGAAGAAGAGAGGTGGTAAAAGAGGTGTTGTACATGATGGAGTAGAAGAAAGAAAAAATGTAATTAAATGTATAAGTTAAAAAAGTAGAAATCATTAGTAAAGGGTCTAAAGCAAGAAAGACATTTTAGCACAAACTAAAAGTTAGCAGGCATGATAGAGAATCCAGAAATTTCTTGGAACTATTCTCTCAGTGCAACTAGTTGAGGGTTATTACTAGTAAGTTAGAGGGTAGGAGTGGAGACTGGAATCAGAATCCCATATGTATTCATTATGGTTAGTTCTATTTAACTATATCCATTAAATGATAATTGTTTTCATGGGAAAAAAGTGGCTTTTAATGAATCATGGACCAAACCCAAGGTTAGTTGTTTTAAATGCTCTTGAGTAATATTTAGTTGCATTAATATATTTTTAAAAACAACATCTTGCACTCAACCACTTCTGAATTTAATCCTAGTGGCTTCTTGCCCAGATTGTCTACGAAGCAGAGGAAAGATATGAGATTCTCAGTATCATTTTTTCCAGCATGATTTTGCATCCCAATGAAATGAGCAGAGTTCCAAGGTCTCTGATACTAATATTTTTGAGACCTACAACAACAGAATGTATTCCTCAGAGCTCAGGAAAAATGCTGCAGACATATCTCTTATTTTGGGAAGCAGTATGCAGAGTAGGGTAAAACTGTTGAAGTGATCAGAAAAGCTGTTTGACACAAGACAAATCACATCTCTGAACCTCAGTTTTCTCCTTTGTCATTAAATGAAGAATCAGTGAATTTGCTTATAACCATCACACTGTTCTTTTCTCACTTCCAAGATGGCTCCTTCTCACTTCCAAGACTGCCCTGTTAGGAAGGTTCTCTCACCTCTACTCCATACTCTCAATTTGTGCAAACCCATTGTTCCTTAAGAGGCTCTGTCTGCTTCCACGTTCCTTATTTGTCTCCCCATCCCCACACGCCTCCTCTCCGCAGTAGACTGTAAGCTCCATGAGAGAGGCAGCAGTTGAGAGCACAGACTCTGAAGCTGGACTAAACTGGGTTTGAATTCCACTTTTGCCATTTACCTGTTATGTGAACCTGGGAAATCACCTAACTTATCAATTTCCTTATCAGCAAAATGGTGGTAACAATAGAACCTACCTCCAAGTTATTATGAGGATAAATGAGTTCAAAATTTAATAAAACAACTAGAATAATGTCTGGCACAGGGCCCTATGTCATTGCTTGATCAGTCAGATAAATGAAGGCAGGGACTGATTGTAATTAGTTCTCTACTGCACCAAAAGTTTTCAATGGTTCTTTAAGTGAATCTATAAGTGAGAGAATGGATTAGGTGATGGAAGTGAGGCCCTGTCTACTCTGAACATTACAGTGGCTTCTAACATGGGCCCAAATACCCATGCACAAAAGGGATTCCTTTTTGTCTCCTGAATAAATGTATCTGTTTACTCAATTTTTTTCCATTTTTATAAAAATATTCCCATGACATACTAGTCCTATATGTCATGCCTGACTTTAAATCTTCAAATAACTTTCTTATTAGGGGCTAATGCAGCTGGTGACTTTAAGTTGAATCTCGTTTACCATTTTGAAAATCAGGGCCCTTAAGACTTATGTGAAATCTACTCTCCCTGTGCTCTATGAATGGAAAAACAAAGGATTGATGACAATACATCTGTTTAAAAATGATTTACTGAAAATTTTAAGCCCACTGTTGATAACTGCTTAGAAAAAAAAATTCATTTCAAAATATTTCATACATTCATTGACAATGTATGGTAATGATATCTCTAGTTGATTGGGGCAAAGTAAATTGAAAACTTATGGAAAGAATTCACCATTCTAGATGCCATTAAGAATGCTCATAAGTCATGGAAAGAGGTTAAAATATCAACATTAACAGGAGTTTGGAAGAAGTTGATTCCATCCCTCATGGATGACTTTGAGGGGTTCAAGACTTCAGTGGAGGAACTAACTGCAGATGTGATGGAAATAGCAAGATATGTAGAATTAGAAGTAGAGCCTGAATATGTGACTGAATTGCTACAATCTCATAATAAAACTTTAATGGATGAGGAGTTGCTTCTTATAGATGAGCAGAGAAAGTGGTTTCTTGAGATGGAAACTACTCCTAGTGACGATCCTATGAAAATTGTTGAAATGACAATGAAGGATTTAGAATATGACATATGAGGTCTGACAATTGAGTTCACGAACTCATCCTAGAAAAAGTGCTACATACCTCATTGATGAATATCACTACAGTCAACTTTGAAGTACTCCCCTGGGGAAGCTGTGCAATAACACCAGTGCCGAGTCTGCCCTTCAAAGCAATTTTGGAACTCTTTTTTTGGAATGTCCATCAGAGCTGTCATTGTATTACCCCTGATGTCTTGAATATCATCAGAATATCTCCTTTCAATATTTCCTTTATCTTTGGGTAAAGAAAGAAGTCATTGGGGGCCAGATCAGGTGAGTAGGGAGAGTGTTCCAATAGTTATTTGTTTGCTGTATAAAAAACTCCCTTGTGGACAGTGCTGTGTGAGCTGGTGCATTGTCGTGATGCAAGAGCCATGAATTGTTGGTGAAAAGTTCAAGTCGTTTTCATCTTTTTCACGCAGCCTTTTCAGCACTTCCAAATAGTAAACTTGGTTAACTGTTTGTCCAGTTGGTACAAATTCATAACAAATAATCCTCTACTTTTAAAAATGGTTAGCAAAATTGTTTTGACTCTTGATTGGTACTGATGGAAGTTTTTTGGTTGTGGAGAATTGGCAGACTTCCACTGTGCACTTTGTTTCAGGGTTGTATTGGTACACCCATGGTTCATCACCAGTGATAACATGGCCCAAAACATCATCTTGCCTCTCCAAAAGGTCTTGCCAAACTTCAATTCTCCTTTGCTTTTGTTCATCAGTGAGCTCCTTCGGGACCATTTTTGCACACACCTTTCTCATGCCAAGATTTTCATTTCAGATTTTCCTGCTTCTCTATTGATGTTTAATTGGACTGCTATGCTTCTCACAGTCAGTCGATGATTTTGACTCACAATTTGATGATTTTTTTGCAATGTTTTCATCAGTTCTGCTCATTACTGGCCACCCTGACCTCTCTACATCAGTGACCCATTCTCTCCCCTCAGAAAAATGTTTAATCCATTTGTACACTGCCGTTTTCTTCATGGTATTATTCCCATAAACTTGGACTAACATGTCCCTGATAGCACTTCCACTCTTTCCAAGTTTAAAAAGAAATTTAATGTTTGATCGTTGCTCTAATTTAAGTTCAGACATTCTCGCAATGGCACACAAAAATACGCAACAACAATAATTAACGCCACTCAGCAAGATGCCACCACATATCAACAGGAACACAGCTGTGAAATACTGATATACCAAGGTTATGAAATGTTACTAAGCTGTTTGTACAGTGCTACCAATGTAAGCGCACAGTGGCAAGTTCACAGACTTAATTTTCTGACCTTGTATATTACAGTGTTATAAAAAGTTTATGAATAATGAGAAAAATATAATTCATAAGCTCACCACTTAAATTAAATACAACAAAAAATAATTCATGTTTTTTAGTCCTCATTACACTTTTACATATGTACAGCTTTACAAAGTGATAGTTGATGAGTAAACACATTTTTGTGATTTTTTTTACATAAAATGAGAACAGACATAGTATATAAATTACTTCACAGATTTTAACTTATTTAAATGAATTTGTCATATCCATTGCATGAATATGAAATAATATTATTTTCTTTATGTTACTGTTAATTGCTTATTATTGGAAACTTAGACAGCTATTCATTTTTTACTCATATATATATTCAAATGCACATTATTGTACACTTATCTTTAAAATTATCTTTAGATTATACATGACAACAATATTATATTAGCATCATGTGTACAACATAGTGACTAGACATTTGTATACCTTAGAAAGTGATCATCATGGTAAGTCTGGTACCCATTTGGTACCATGCCTAGTTATTACAATATTATTGACTATATTCCCTTTGCTGTACTTTACATCCCTGTGACTACTTCTATGACTGGCAGTTTGTAGTTCTTAATCCCCTGTACATATATTTTATTATTAAAGTGATTTGAGTTTTGATGTCACTTTAAATGTACCAAACTTTAGAAAACTCATATACTTAACATAGTCAACACAATGTCCATGCTTTTATTTATTCCCCTTTTAAAATGACTTATCAGAATCATATTTTTCTGTGTCATGGAAAAACAAAATGAGCAATATGTGTACTTATGAGGTACACACAAACTCATCAAATTATATAATGATTTTGAGATTGTACTATCAGAATCCAGATTATGCTACAACTTGTTTTTTTATGTGAAAGTACAAGAAAATAAATATTTGTTAACTTAGAACAAAACTAGACAAATACTATTTTTTCTTAAGTATCAATAAGAATTTACTTGAAAATAATGATATAATAAGTATATAAAAAGTAGACAAATAATGTCTTTTTACTTTCTTAAAGAGAACTTCAGGATTCATTGCATATTTAATAGCTAGTAATAATAACCTGATGGGAGTTAAAATACAGAATTCTAAAAATTAATTTAAAACAACAGAAGAATTTTTTCACTGATTTCATTTTTAAAGTCCACATATCACTTTTTGAAAAGTTAAACATGAGGAACCAAAAACACTTCCTTATTTAAAGATACATTGTCATAACGCTAAGCCATCTCTGTAGGTTTTCATATTTTGTAAAAAATTCAGTCAAGCAGCCAAGCACCTTATTTAAACAATATCGAGCATATTATCTAAAAATATCTAAGAGTTTTAATGACGTTTTCAGAAAAGTAGCTTGACACAGCCAAAATTTCTTAAGCTTCTGTATGTATTTCACAAGTTCTAAGATATAGTAAACCTTCTAAAACTACAGAAGCAAAAATAACACTTACCTATACATTTTGGTCCTGAATAATGAAGAGGTTCTTTTTCTCTCCTGCTCTGAGATTTCCACTCAAATGAATGACGCTCATGTATTATGTGTAACCCATGAAAGAGCTAAAGACAGAGGAGGAAATCCCATGTGATTATTATCTAACTTGTTAAACAAGTCTGAAGGAATCAGCTTGAACCCACAGTATGATTTGTAGAACATAATCCAAAATAGACAAGGTGATTTCACTTTATTCTGGTAAACTGTGATTAAACTCAATAACAGGTGACAGGTATTCTGTGAAAGTTTGCAACTACTCCAACATGCTGTAGACTCATTATTTTTCATTTAAAGAAGATGTGACACTTGCCCGTATTATTATGTTTTCACACACCTCATTCTTTGCTACAGCAAGCCAAGGACTATCAGAAAATACTTACCATACATTAATGAGTAGTACTACCTTTGAGTTGTTACTTCTCTGTGGTAAAGTATTGTTATTCTTTATAGTATATAAAACACAGATTCAGAGAAGTAATTGAGTAGGTGTACAAAGTTGTAGGATAAGCAAGCAGAATAGTTGGAACTAAAATTCACTTTGTATTTTTCTAAGTATGTTTTTTAAAAAAATATCTAACTCACTATTAATAGATGAGTGGACAGTAGAGCATAGTAGAGTATGAAAAGGGTGAGGGTAAGGATGGAATGTCTGGTGGTGTTTCCAGGAAAGGAGCAGAGTCTAGGAAATTATATAGGCTACAGTAGTGTGGAAGTGAGAAAAAACATTCTTGTCTAATGTGTTGGAAGGAAGTAGGAGATAAATTTGGAAGGTTATGCTGGAGTTACTATGTGGGAAATAATGAAGGCTGAAAATTAGAATGTGTAATAGAATAGACTGTGTGTTAAAACTTGAGTTCTAGTCTCAGCTTTTTCAGCAACTCATTGTGTAACCTAAGGGGAAAAAAAATCACTTTTTCCTCTATGAGTCTCATTTATCATCAGAGAAAACAAGAAGCTGAATCAGGTAGCCTTAGAGAAGATTTTCAACTCTAAAATTCTATGACTTTATTTTGTAAATCACTGAAAGCTGATGGCTAATAAATTCAATCCAGACTGAAACTGGAGAAGTGTTTACTTACTTCTACATTTTTTAAATATAAAATGCAAACCAGGCAATAGGGACATGAATGAGTGGGCTCCTCTCTGTCTTTCTATTATAATATTTTCATCAGATCCTATATCTCATGCCTGATTTTATGGTGCTTTTCTGTGTTGTTTTGTTTTCTTTTGTTTGTATTTTTTAGTAAAAAGAATGAAATATTATTTTTAAAACTTTTGAACACAGTTAACTAAATCATTTTCATTTCAATGTTAACATTTAAGTACTTCTCATATGTACAGGTCTTTTTCACACAGTTATACCATAATGTATAACTTTGTACTACGCTTTTTATACTTCATGTTATTTTATAAACATGTACATGTGTTACTAACTTTTATTTCTAGTAGATGTATATATTATTTCTAGTAGCTACATATGTATCAAGTAGCTGCATAAAAAGTGTCTTATAACTTTTTTATTTTGACATAATGTCAAATTTACAGAAAATTTGCAAATATAGTACATACATTCATAAATTAGTAGCAATTTTAATGGTTGCATTTTAAAGGGTGAATCATGTTACTCCGGATAGATTCATCATAAAATACTGAAACCATCTCCTAATATGAAATAGTTTTTTTTTTTTTTATTGTTGATGATTATTTCAATGACAACCTTCAGAAATATAGTTTTTCAGCCCAATGCTCAAGTTTTTTCTTGAAATAAATGAAAATAAAAAAATTTATTGGAACCAATTACTTAAATATTTTAATGGCTTTTTAAAACTGTACTTTTGGTAGTCATCAAAATGGTGGCATGAGGTGAGCCTCTGTAAAGCTCCCCTGGAATTTACAACTAATCGAACAACAATAACTCCACAAAGGACTCCCTGCACAGCAGACAGGCAAGATGAAGAGGCCCACTACTGAATTCACCTAAAGGTGGGCGAATTGCGCAAGCTGGGGAGGTGGGAAGGGAGAAGTGCAGAGACGGAGCCACGCGGGCGGGCGCAGGACGCAGACCTAGCTCAGTGCTCCGAGCTCGCTGTATCCCAGAACTACCGCAGCTGCAGGAGAGGGAAGAACTCGCGCTGCTAGGGCTCCGCTTATGGCCCACAGGGCTGAGGGGGCAGCATATAACACGGCTGAACCCAACGCTCACAGCAGAGACCTCGGAGCAAAGACTGAGGGAAGAAGGCTGAAAACGGTGGTTTAAGCCCTCACTGCAGAGCAGAGAACGGAAGCCTTAGGCACTGAGACTAGCCGCCCCCTCCCTACCCTCCCAGAGCTCGCCCCACCCCCACCTGCCTGGTGCTAGAAGTGGAACAGTAGCAGTGTCAGATCAAAAGAACAGAATATTTGCTGTTCTGAGAACTGGACCGCAGACACAGTTCTGTAGCCCAACTAGTTCTGGCAAAGGGGATGGAGCTGTGGAAGCAGGACCAGCTGTGTTGGTGGGTGCCGCCATTGCTCTGGGCCACCTCTCACAACTCACCCCGCCCCTGGCCCCACCTATCTGGGCAGATCTCTGCAGGAGTTCTGGGCGGATCTCTGCTGAAATATACGGGCTCTGAATCTGGTGCAGGAAGAGCTTTGGAACTTCAAAAGCTCTCCGCATACGCACACGGACACTGCGCCCTGTGACCCAGGTGAACTATTAACAGAGGAGAAACCTGTCTCCCAGGGAATCCCCCCATTGTGTGAGAAGCTGGAATAGTGCAGAGAAAACATAGCACTACCATGTGAGAGAGAAAAAAAAGGCTGCAGTCGGAGAGAAAATAAAACATTCTACCAACAAGTACTGGAAAACAAAAGAAAGACCTCTTCCTATCAACCTGTTGCAGAAGCCACTCCTGTAGATGTCTAGGAAGAGAAATAATAAATCAGTAATTCCATGAATAACCAAGGCAAGAAGACAGCTCAGAAAGAAAGTGAAAAGTCTCCAGAAAAGGAACTTAAAGATATGTGATTTAAATGACAGAGAATTCAAGATTGCAGTGCTGAAAAAACTCAACGAAATGCAAGAAAACACAGAAAGGCAGTTTAATGAACTCAGAAACACAATCAAAGAACAACATGAGCATTTTATGAAAGAGACTGAAATTTTAAAAAAGAACCAAATAGAACTTCTGGAGATTAAGAACTCAATAGAAGAATTTAAGAATGAAATAACCAGCTTAGGTAGTAGAGTTGACCAGATGGTGGAAAGAATCAGTGACATCGAAGATAGAAACCTGGAAATTACACAGATGGAAGAAGAAAAAGACTTGAGACTCAAAATAAATGAAAGAACTCTACAAGAACTTTCTGACTCCATCAGAAAGAGCAATATAAAAATAATGGGCATACCAGAATGAGAAGAAAGAGAGAAGGGAACAGAGAATATATTCAAACAAATTGTCGATGAGAACTTCCCAAACTTGTGGACAGAACTGGATCCTCGAATCCAAGAAGCAAATAGAACACCTAATTACCTCAATCCCAACAGGCCTTCTCCAAGGCACATTGTACTGAAGCTATCTAAAGTCAACGACAAAGAAAGAATCCTCAAGGCAGCCAGGGAAAAGAAGACGGTAACCTACAAAGGAAAGCCCATTAGATTATCATCAGATTTTTTTCAGCAGAAACTCTACAAGCCAGGAGGCAGTGGAACCAAATATTCAAACTATTGAAAGAGAGAAATTATGAGCCAAGAATAATGTATCCAGCAAAGATATCCTTTAGATATGAAGGAGGAATAAAGACCTTTCCAGACATACAGAAGCTAAGGGAATTTTCTAATACATGACCTGCACTACAAGAAATACTAAAAGAGGCTATTCGACCACCATCAACAGGGGCAATTTGTGGCAATCAAAACATAAAAAGGGGGAGAGTAAAGGCCTGAACTGGAATATGGGAATGGAGAAAGTAAGCATGCTAAAGAAAATGGAATACTCTAAATATCAAATTTTCTTTTACTTAAGAGTAACCACTCAAGAAAAATCCAGAACTGAAATATATACTGTAATAAAAGAAGAAACAGAGGGAAACATCATAGAATACCACCACACAGAAATGATAGACAACAACAAAAAGGCAAAGAAACAATGGAGACACAGCCTTACCAGAAAACTAAAGATAGAATGATAGGAAATCCTCACATATCAATAATCACCTTAAATGTAAGTGGACTGAACTCACCAATAAGGAGGCACAGAGTAGCAGATTGGATCAAAAAACTAAACCCAACCATATGCTGCCTTCAAGAGACACATCTCAGCTACAAGGACAAACATAGACTCAAAGTGAAAGGGTGGAAATTGACACTCCAAGCAAATGGTACCCAGAGAAAATCAGGTGTAGCCATAATGATATCAGATGAAACAGACTTCAGGTTGAAAAAGATAACAAGAGACAAAGATGGACATTTCATAATGGTAAAGAGGACTATACAACAAGAAGACATAACAGTCATCAATATTTATGCCCCCAATTAGGGAGCACTGAAATATACCAAACAACTACTAACAGAATTAAAGGGAGAAATTGACCAAAACACAATTGTACTAGGGGACTTAAATACATCATTGACATCTATGGATAGATCATCCAAACAGAAAATAAATAACGAAATATCAGCCCTAAATGACACAGTTTTAGATGAAATGGACATAATTGACATATATAGAGCACTTCATCCTAACACATCAGACTATACATTCTTTTCTAGTGTACATGGAACATTCTCAAGAATAGACCATATATTGGGACATAAAATCAGCCTTAGCAAAGTTAAGAAGATTGAAATCATACCAAGCATATTCTCTGATCACAAGGCTTTGAAATTGGATATCAACTGCAAAAAGAAAGCAGGAAAAACCACAAATACACGGAGATTAAACAACATACTTTTAAAGAACGACTGGGTCAAAGAAGAAATTAGAGGAGAGATCAAAAGATACATAGAAACAAATGACAATGAAAATACATCCTACCAAAATTTTTGGGATGCAGCGAAAGCAGTTTTAAGAGGGAAATTTATATCATTACAGGCCTGTCTCAAGAAACAAGAAAAATCTCAAATAAATAACCTCATGTTACACCTTAAAGAACTAGAAAAAGAAGAACAAGTGAAACCGAAGGTCAGCAGAAGAAAGGAAATAACAAAAATCAGAGCAGAACTAAATGAAATAGAGAACAAAAAGACAATAGAAAAAAATTAATGTGACAAAGAGCTGGTTCTTTGAAAAGATTAACAAAATTGACAAACCCATGGCTAGACTCACTAAGATAAAAAGAGAGAAGACACTAATTAACAAAATCAGAAATGAAAAAAGGGAAGTTATCACGGACACCACAGAAATACAAAGGATCATCCAAGAATACTATGAAGGACTATATGCCACCAAATTCAATAACCTAGAAGAAATGGACAAGTTCTTAGAAACATATAGCCTTCCAAGGCTGACCCATGAAGAACTGGAAAATCTAAACAGACCGATCACCAGTAACGGAATTGAATCAGTCATCCAAAACCTTCCCAAAAGCAAAAGGCCAGGACCAGATGGCTTCACTAGTGAATTCTACCAAACCTTCAAAGAGGATCTAATACCAATCCTGTTCAAACTCTTCCAAAAAACTGAAGAGGCCGTACTCCCTAACTCATTTTATGAGGCCAACATTATTACCCTGATACCAAAACCTGGTAAGGGCAACACAAAAAAAGAAAACTACAGACCAATATCTCTGATGAATACAGACGCAAAATAATAAACAAAATTCCAGCAAATTCGATACAACAATGCATTAAAAAGATTATTCATCACGACCAAGTGGGGTTCATCCCCAGGGCACAAGGATGGTTCAACATCCGCAAATCCATCAATGTGATACATCACATGAACAAAATAAAGGACAAAAATCATATGATTATATCAATTGATGCAGAAAAAGCATTTGACAAGATACAACATCCATTTATGATTAAAACACTTAATAAGATAGGTATAGAAGGAAAATACCTTAACATAATAAAGGCCATATATGACAAACCCTCAGCTATTCTCATAATTAATGGTGAAAAACTGAAGTCCTTTGCTCTACGTTCAGGACACGACATGGCTGTCCCCTATCACCTCTGCTTTTCAACGTAGTGTTGGAAGAGCAATCAGGCAAGAGAAAGAAATAAAAGGCATCCAAATTGGGAATGAAGAAGTTAAATTATCACTCGTTGCAGATGACATGATGCTATATATAGAAAACTCTAAAGACTCCACCAAAAAGCTAGTAGAAACAATCAACGAATACAGTCAAGTTGCTGGCTACAAAATCAACGTACAAAAGTCCATTGCATTCCTATATACTAACAATGAAATCTCAAAAACAGAAAAACAAAAAATAATTCCTTTTGCAGTCGCAGCAAAAAGAATAAAATACCTAGGAATAAACTTAACCAAAGATGTGAAGGACCTATATGCTGAAAACTATAGGACATTTTTTAAAGAAATTGAAGACACAAAAAATGGAAAGACATTCCATGCTCATGGATTGGAAGAATCAACATAGTTAAAATGGCTATATTACCCAAAACAATATACAGATTTAATGCAATCCCCATCAAAATCCCAATGGCATTTTTTAAAGAAATAGAACAAAAAAAATCATCAGATTTGTTTGGAACCACAAAAGACCCTGAATAGCCAAAGCAATCTTAAGAAAAAAGAACAATACTGGAGGTATCACACTCCCTGACTTTAGCTTGTACTACAGGGCTACAGTAATCAAAACAGCAATGGTATTGGCAGAAAAACAGACACATAGATCAATGGAATAGAATTGAGAACCCAGAAATAAAACCACATAAATATGGACAGATAATTTTTGACAAAGAAGCTAAAAACATACAATGGAGGACAGACAGCCTCTTCAATAAATGGTGCTGGGAGAATTGGATAGCCATGTGCAAAAGAATGAAACTGGACTGCTATCTGTCACCATGTACCAAAATTAATTCAAAATGGATCAAAGACTTAAGCAAAAGACCTGACACAATAAACTGCATAGAAGAAAACATAGGTACTAACTTATGGACCTTGGGTTCAAAGAGCATTTTATGAATTTGACTCCCAAGGCAATGGAAGTAAAAGCTAAAATAAACGAATGGGACTATATGAAACTTAAAAGCTTCTGCACAGCAAAAGAAACCATCGACAAAATAAAGAGGCAACCAACTGAATGGGAGAAGGTGTTTGCAAACAATGCCTCCGATAAGGGGCTAATATCCAAAATATACAAGGAATTCATGAAACTCAACAACAAAAAAACAAACAACCCAATTGAAAAATGGGTAGAGGACCTGAAGAGACATTTCTCCAAAGAGGACATACAAATGGCAAATAGACATGAAAAAATGCTCAACATCACTAATCATCAGAGAAATGCAAATAAAAACCACAATGAGATATCACCTCACCCCAGTCAGAATGGCTATCATCAACAAGACAAATAGTAACAAGTGTTGGAGAGGCTGTGGAGAAAAAGGAACCCTCATACACTATTGGTGGGAATGCAGATTGGTGCAGACACTATGGAAGGCAGTGTGGAGGTTCCTCAAAAAATTACGAACAGAATTACCATATGACCCAGCAATCCTTCCTCCTGGGTATCTACCCAAAAAATCTGAAAACATTTATCTATCAAGACAAGTGTGCTCCAATGTTCATTGCAGCTTTGTTTACGGTGCCAAGACATGGAAACAACCAAAATGTCCTTCGATAGATGAATGGATAAAGAAGTTGTGGTATATATACACAATGGAATACTATTCGTCAGTAAGAAAAGATGATATAGGAACATTTGTGACAACATGTATGGATCTTGAGAGTATAATATTAAGCGAAATAAGTCAGACAGAAAAAGCAGAGAACCATATGATTTCACTGATATGTGGTATATAAACCAAAAACAACAAAAGAACAAGACAAACAAATGAAAAACAAAAACTCATAGACACAGACAATAGTTTAGTGGTTACCAGAGGGTAAGGGGCGTGGGGGGTGGGAGATGAGGGTAAAGGGGTTCAAATATATGGTGATGGCAGGAGAACTGACTCTGGGTGGTGAACACACAATGGGATTTATAAGTGATGTAATACAGAATTGTACACCTGAAATCTATGTAATTTTACTAACAATTGTCACCCCAATAAATTTTTTAAAAATGTGCTTTTGTTTTAGTAATTTTTTAAAGGATGTGCAGTATTGTCTTCTGGTTTTTGTTGACAGTACTTTCCCCCAACTACACATTGTCCTATACACAATAACTACTCTTTCTCCTCCATCTTTGTATTTCCTGGAGTACTCAACAAAGGCCTTTTTCATGACTCAGTACTTAGTCAACACATATTGTTTTTATGTCCAATAAGTGAATGTAATAATGTAAATCCCAGTACGCCATCATTATTCACAACAGAACTTGGGAATTAGTCAGGGGAGTGGCATGGGGAAAACTGCATTTGGTCTGAAAGTGACTTCCTGCTCATCTGTGATGAGCTCAACACAGAGAGAGAAGTGGAGCATGAAATTATGGTTTGTGAGGCAAAGGATTTGCTTGCAACAGGGACTAGTTCAAAAGATGTTGATTCTTTAAAAAAATAATAAATTAAATTAAAGTTTATGGGGGTTACAATTGTTAGTAAAGTTACATAGGTTTCAGGTGTACAATTCTGCAATACAAGATGTATTTTTGAATTACAGTTGACATTCAATATTATATTACTTTCAGGTGTACAACATAGTGATTAGACATTTATATAACTTAGAAAGTGATCGCCATGGTTAGTCTAGTACGCATTTGACACCATACATAGTTATTACAGTCTTCTTGACTACATTCCCTGTGCTGTACTTTACATCCCCATGACCATCTTTATAACTGAGAATTTATACGTCTTAACCTCACCTTCTTTACTCATCCTTCAACACCCCTCCTATCTGACAACTATCAATTTGTTCTCTGTATCTGTGACTTTGTTTCTGTGTTGTTTATTCATTTATTTTGTTTGGTTTTATTTTAGTTCCACAAATAAATGAAATCACATTGTATTTATATTTTTCTGTCTGGCTTATTTCACTTAGCATAATACCCTCTAGGTCCATCGAGGTTGTCACAAATGACAAGGTTTCATTTTTTTTTATGACTGAGTAATATTCCATTGTATATATGTACCACAACTTCTTTATCCATTAGTCTATCAATGGACAGTTAAGTTGTTTCCATATCTTGACATTGTAAATAATGCTGTAATGAACATAGAGGTGCACATATCTTTTCAAATTAGTGTTTTGTATTTCTTTGGATGAATACCCAGAAGTGGAATTGCTGGGTCATATGGTAGTTCTATTTTTAATTTCTTGTGGAAACTCTATACTGTTTTCCATAGTGGCTGCACTAATTACAATCCCACCAACAGTTTATGAGTGTTCCCTTTTCTCTGCATCCTAGCCAACACCAAAGATGACTCAATTTTCAGATCGTAAGAGAGTGGCAGGATAGGCCTTGACCTTTTCTATTCTTAAGGGACAGCCATTGCAAGAATAAGGAACATAGAATAACATACAAAAAGTATCAGAATCCTCTTCCTCCCTGTCATAGGCTTGGTTTTATTCCTCCTGTTGTACATTCACAAAACTAAGGCAACCTGACCTCGAAGGAACATGCTTCAAGAAAATAAAAGGGAAAATTTATTTTGATGGAATATAAACCATGCAGTGTATGAGCTATTGAGACTGTTTTTTTGCCTGCCTAGGCTGAGGGGAAGACAGCATGGTAAAGAGAATATCTCCAATTACACAAATGTCTATTAATAGATGTAGCTTTGAAAGGAATATGAATCATTCAGTGGAGTCTGTCATAATAATATGAGCAGGAAAAAACAACCAAAACGCAGATGATCTAAAAGGGTGTTGGCCAGTAGTGTTTTCTTTGAATTTGAAGTTTGTTTAGTCATCAATTTCAGGGCAGTATAGTCATATGGCTATGGTTGGTGATGAATCTGTTGTGACCTCTCTCAGAGTTTCTATAATAATTGAAAAGCAAAGATATGCCCACCATTTGATATAAAATATTATTTAAATACAAGTTTTATATTTATTGTAAATGTACATTTTAAAATTGAATAATAATTGGATTTGTAAGTGTGGCCAAATTTAATTTTGTGAACCATTATGTGTAGGTAATTGCAGTTAAGGAAATAAGTATATCCCACTGTTTCAAAGGATATTGTCTATTCAGAAGGAATTGTTGTAATGCAAACAGTATGCTCTTTGGAGTTGGAGTACACCTAGAATCAAATCTTGGCTCTTCTATTTACTACCCATCAAGTTTCTTAGAAGTTATTTATTTCTAAAAGCCTCAGTTTTCTTGCATGTACAAATTGAGTTAAAATACCATTCTCATAATGCTGTGAAGATTAAATTCAATCAAATCAAATGAAATGAATTTAAGAATAAAGCACCTGGCATATTCAACAATATGTAATGTAGTCATTCCTTCAGCAGTAATTCCCAAGGCAGTTTGTATGTGTATACATGTAGTGGTTACAATGGCGAGAGGGGGAAAGCAGGCATAGTTTGAAAATGGCGCCAGATATTTCTGAACTACCCTCCTCTCCAGATTCACACACGTGATTTGGCTTCGCCGAACCAAACGTTCATTCAAACATGGTTTAATAAATCCAAAGCTCATCACAACCTGTGATGGCTTTAATGTTGACAACCAGTTATTTTCTTATGATTTTTACATGTCATTTTAAAAAAACAGTTTCTAATAGTAAGAAGCATCTTGGCCATAGGTACCTTTATAACTTGTTAAAGGAAGAAGTATGTGTTCTTTACGCCTCTCCTAAGCCCTCCACATCAGTCTCCCTTGGGCTACATAGAGCCATTTTCTTCTATGGAGGGTAATTCCCACCTTCTTGCATACATACACACATCTGACTTCTGCACTTTCCCTCCACATTCAGAGAAGCAATCATGGCAAATAGAATATATATTAATATACAACTCCCTAAATCATTTTACTAACTGAAATGTCTGGCTGATAAACTCAATTAAAATTATTTATCTACAAAAGGCTTTTAAGTGATTTTTTTATTTGGTTGACCAATAGCAACAGTAGTATGAATATATATAACTGCTCTAAGTTGTATCTATTTTAACTTTAATCTTATAAATGTATGACTGTTGGTCTTCGCTGGCTCTTCAGTACTGCCCAGCAATGCAGGTAGATTTCCCTGGTCAGTGTCTAGTTAGTGTTTACAAAACGATTTCAGATCTTCTCTACCCCTCCCCAACTATTTGTCTTCTATGACTTACTCCCGGCCCTTGCTTTCAACAGATGACTTACAGTTCTACAATTGTAGAAAAAAATAGAACATCCTTAGATGAACACTTTACTTCCTGTCCATCTTAGATGGCCTTTACTTCCTGTTATCACATCTATAAATCTTACACGAAGTCTGACACTTAAGTTCACGAACTCATCCTAGAAAAAGTGCTACATACCTCCTGTTGAATATCACTATGGTCACCTTCGAAGTACCGATGCCAGCACCTAGTCCACCCTTCAAAGCAATTTTGGAACTCTCTTTCTGGAATGGCCATAAGAGCTGTCATCCTATTACCCATGATGTCCTGAATGTCATCAAAATGTCTTCCTTTCAATATTTCCTTTATCTTTGGGTAAAGAAAGAAGTCATTGGGGGCAGATCAGATGAGTGGGAAGGGTGTTCCAACACAGTTATTTGTTTACTGGCTAAAAACTCCCTCACAGACAGTGCCGTGTGAGCTGGTCCATTGTCATGATGCAAGAGCCATGAATTGTTGACAAAATGTTCAGGTCGTCTAACTTTTTCACAGAGCCTTTTCAACACTTCCAAATAGTAAACTTGGTTAACTGTCCAGTTGGTACAAACTCATAATGAATAATCCCTTTGATATCAAAAAAGGTTAGCAACATTGTTGCAACAAATTTGCAAACTTAAATGTCAGGCCATGAACAGTGGGAGAGATGGAGGCCATGTATAGCTCTGACAGCTTGACCTCTCACTTCTCAATGCCAATTGAACTAACCTTTCCTCTCAATGTCCAAGCTATCATCATCAGGGACGAACACTGAACACATAGAATGGCACTATTCCTTAAGTGGCCACTTGGTGGCAAGTCGACTACATTGAATCTCCCATCCTGGAAGAGCCAGCCAGTTTTTCTCAGGAATAGATATTTATGTCAGATATGGGTTTGTCTTGCCTACCCAGAGGACCTCAGCCAGCAGCACTTTTCAGGTTGTTGGGAACATTGTAATTGAGTAGATTCCTTATAATCAAGAGTAGGCTTTTTTTTTTTTTTCTGGAGATACTTCTTTAGTAATTGATTTTGTTGTGATTATTACAAGTCATTAAAAGTACCTTATATTGTCTTGTTCATTTGGAAGTGGAATGAGAATGTATGGCACTACCAACTGCCAGTTATCTTCACTTTTTTTAAATTTGTACAGAAAAAAACGCAGAGAAGTCGCAGGTTTTTCTTTTTCTTTTTTTATTCCTATAAACCATGTTCTTTTTAGATTATGACTAAGGGTAATTTAGGTGTGACATGGTTTTTTTTCAGTCTCATATCTTTTATATCTATGTTTTCATTTTAAAAGTATTCTTGAACAATAATAGACCATGCATTAGTATTTAAAAATGATAGTAAAGTTGTATCAAAGACAGTATAAAAACCTCACAAGCATTTGGACATGGTTCTTGCTCAGTATTAAGAAACTAATATTTAGAAGATTCTTTGTAACATTAATATCATGAAAGATGGCAGATGGTATAATAAAAGTAATTTAATTATAACATTAAAGTTAGAGATAATGCCTTATATGTTGACTTGAACATATGGTAATATTTTTAAAGTAGTAATTTCTGAAAAATGTATCTATAGCTATGCAATGTTATATTTAAGATGCCTTAGAACCCATTAAGTTATGGGTATTAAATTATGGGTATGGATTCCCATGGTGAGTATTCTTTTTAATACCCTATTTGGAACGACCATGGTGTCCTGCCACAGCACAAGCCAGGTCTCCAGAAAAGAGGGATTCACTGGAAAGGAGGGACAAGTGGACGCATTGTGGGAGATAAAATTACATTAAATATTGGCATAAAAACTCTTCTTCACTTTTGTTTTTAGATGCTTTAAAAGAAACAACCTTAGTATGTTTAAAAGACAGTGATTAGATCATTGTGTAGAATACCTCTCCCTAAGGGAGGAAGGATCTAGGAATGTTTACTGAGGTCTCTGTTGATCTGGGGATCGGCGTGTGTTTGGGGAATAAAATATCAATAATTAATAAAGTAGCAAAAAAACATAAACAAATGGTAGAAAGGTGACACAAGTTATACCAAATATAAAAGTGATACCAATATACATGAATGTATAACAGATGTAGTTAAAAGACACAGACTCTTCTGATGGTTTTTTTGTTTGTTTGTTTTAATTTTATTGGGGAACAGTGTGTTTCTCCAGGGCCCACCAGCTCCAACTCATTGTCAATCTAGTTGTAGTGGGTACAGCTCAGCTCCAAGTCCAGTCATCATTTTCAATATTTAGTAGCAGGGGCAGAGCCCACCATCCCATGCGGGAATTGAACTGGCAACCTTGTTGTTGAGAGCTTGCACTCTGACCAAGTAAGCCATCCAGCCAGCCACCCCTCTTCTGATGATTTTAAAAAGAACATCCAGTTATCAGGAACCTATATATTACCATACACATAACTAAAAGAGAAAGAAAGTTAAAGAGAAGAAGAACAAAGATAACAGGCAATTAGGCAGAGATGGTAAGGGTAGGGGTCCAAAGTAACAAACAGGAAAAAGAAGGCAATTTGTAATGATAAAAAGTACACAAATACGCAATTTTAGAAATGAGAACAATAATGTAATAACAAATGTAGAAGAGAGAAGAAATGATAATATGTGAAACTATACTAAAAATACTTAGTCTCAAAATAAATTTATGAAAAAGAAGCAAATTATTAAAATTGATTCAAGAACTAGGAAACTTGAATAGAAAAATAACCATCGAAGAAATGGAAAATATATTTTAAATTTTTCCTAAAAGCATCTGGACTCATAGTATTTCCAGAAACAGTTATTTCCTATGTTATCTTAACTGTTCCCAAGTGTGTAACATGCTGAAATCTTTTCAGTGAATTGTGTAATGCTGACTTTAACTTGGTTAATAACAATTTTGATAAAGCATTAAGAAATATACCAATCTAGCCCTGAAGAATTATTAACTATATTTGAATAAATAAATCCCTGGCTCTATCTTTTCCAGAATAAGCTACACAGTAGGGTTGCCTCTGTAGACTACAAATCAAACTCTTGTAATTTAGAGTGTTTTGCCCTTATGATCTGCACTTTGAGGTTGGTATCTGAAAATGCTGTTTTTCTTTTACTTATAATATGCATAAAATGTCCTGCTAGATCTTTAGTCATATAGACCTTTCATTGAACTTGGGTTTTTCCTACTGTGGCCATGAGGATTGTGAAAGTAAATTTCTTAATTTTGTTTTCTTGGATTTGTTCTTGTTATTTTGAATAGGCTCATTTTTCCATTTTCTTTTTCTAGGTGTGTATTGCTAAATTCAAAACAATCTACTTATTTACTTATTTATTTTTTTAAAGATTTTATTGGGGAAGGAGAACAGGACTTTATTGGGGAACAGTGTGTACTTCCAGGACTTTTTTTTTCCCAAGTCAAGTTGTTGTCCTTTCAATCTTAGTTCAGCATCAAGTTGTTGATCTTTCAGTCTTAGTTGTGGAGGGCACAGCTCAGCTCCAGGTCCAGTTGCTGTTGCTAGTTGCAGGGGGCACAGCCCACCATCCCTTGCAGGAGTCGAGGAATCGAACTGGCAACCTTGTGGTTGAGAGCCCACTGGCCCATGTGGGAATCGAGCCGGCAGCCTTCGGAGTTAGGAGCATGGAGCTGTAACCGCCTGAGCCACCAGGCCGGCCCAATCTACTTATTTTTTACCCAGCTTTATTGAGATATAATTGACATGTAATATTGTGTAAGTTTAACATGTATGATGTGGTGATTTGATACACATATACGAGTATATTGCTCAATGTTCCACAATAAGGTTAGTTAACACATCCTTCACTGTACATAATTACAATTTTATTGTTATGAGAAATTAAAGCTCTGCTCTGGTAGCAACCTTCAAGTACATAATACAGTATTATTAACAATAGTCATCATGTTGTATATTAGATCTTGGAACTTACTTATCTTATAACTGAAAGTTTGTACCCTTTAATCACCATCTCCCCATTTCTCCCACCCCCCAGCCCCTGGCTAACTAATGTACAGCATAGTGGCTATAGTTAATAATAATGCATTGTAAAGGTAACTATGTAAGGTAATGGATGTGTTAATTAACTTAATGTGGTAACTGTTTCACAACGTATAGGTATTATCAAATCATCATACTGTACCCTTTAAATACATACAATTTAATTTGTCAATTATATATCAATAAAGCTGGGAAAATGTTAATAGCATTTAAAACATCTTCACAGAAACATCCAGGATAATGTTTGACCATTTATCATTTACCTCTTTGTTATACTTCCCACCATTTAGCAAATATGTGATTCCATAGTGTAATCGCTTACAGATATTTTAAAAGATTATTTGAACCTGTAATCAATAATCCAATTGGTTCAAATGGGAATCAATGGCTGGTTTTATATTAGTGCTTTACTCTTTTACCAAACTATGAAATATGTGACTGTAGCCAGACACTTGAACAGGGTTTGAGGTCATTTGGAACCATGAAAATGTATCATAACACCTTCTGACACAAGATAACAATTTTCAAGGTTAGAAGAGCATGTGCTTGCATATTTTTCTTTTTGTTGTTGTTGTTGTTTTTTAGTAATACTGGTGCATTTCCACCAATCCATCCTTATTTGTTTTCCAAGGTGTTTGAACAGGAACATTTAATACTGTGATAGTTGTCTGAGATTAGGAGTAGTCTGTAGTCATGGAACAGGGAGAAGTTATTCAGCTCACCTTGGAATACAGTCTATGTTATTTGTCCTGTGCTATAATCTGTTGATCTGATTTTTTTTCCATAGGTATTGAAATGAAAAGGAAATAAGGAATTTGGATCAAATAGGAGATTATGTAACCAGAGTATGTTGACAGGTTCTCAAAATGGCCTACTGAAAAGCAATGTGAGGGCTTGGATGTTTTCAGAGTGGTTTTCATGAAAAGCCAGGAGTAATGTTTGTGCTTTGTACCCGGAATAGGGTGCCTTGCCTCACACATAGTGGGGGAGAGGAAACAGAGCTCTGGTCAGCTGTGAGCATGACTCCTGACCTAGAAGGGGCTCCTCAATGCTCCATTCTATTTCCTATTTGTCCATTTAGACTCCTGGGAAAGCTGGAGGAGCTTTGAGTGTTGGAAGAATAGGGAAAGCCTTGTGCTGGACTACCATCGTGTGGCATATGATAGATTTTTTTATCCACACCATCACCATCACTTTCCACAGAATGTTAAGCTACATGATATTAAGCTCTTATTTTGGAAAAATGCTTTTAGTTCTGTTCTCTGCCTATACCTATTGATAAAAAGAGTTTTGGCTTGGTAATTAGAAAACTCTCCTATTTTATATTTTCTGCGAACAACGTAATTCAGCCACAGAAGGACTCTTCTGCTACAGAAGATTTCCCTATACTAACTGCTTGTACTTCTTCATCCAGAGCTCAGTGTTCCTCTATATTACACTGCCTCTCTGAAGCTCTGGCAGCTCTTTTGTTTGTTTGTTTAAATAGACTTTATGTTTAGGTCAATTTTACGTTCACAGCAAAACTAAGTACAAAGTACAGAGCGCTCCCATACATCCCCTGCCTACACACACGTGCTGCCTCCCCAACTCTCAGCATCCCTCAACAGAGGGGCGCATGTGTTACAGTCGATGGATTTATGAGTGCACTGACACATCATTATCACCCATAGGCCAAAGTTTACATTAGGATTCACTCTTGGTGTTGGCATTCTGTGGGTTTTGACGACCAAATAGTATCATACAGAATAGTTTTACTATCTAAAAATCCTCAGTACTCTACCTAGTCATCCCTCTCTCCCCCAAATCCCTGATAACCACTGATCTTAGTGTCTCCTTAGTTTTGCCTTTTCTAGAGTGTCATGTAGTTGGAATCATACAGTATGGAGCCCTTTTAGATTGACTTCTTTTACTTAGTAATAAATATTTAAGTCACTCTATGCCAGGGTCTAGAGGTCGGCTAGACCCCTTTGAGGGGATGGCAATTATTAATATTAATCTGCGAACTCTCAACTTCAATTGCCCCATTCATCGACAAACCTCTTTTCTTCCTCAGCTCTTCCTGTGCCAGTTAACCAAGACCCCGCTTTAGCTTATATCTACACATCCCAACAACGTTAACCTAAGGAAGAAAACCCAAGTCTGTGAAGAGGTTCCCAGCTAACTCCTATTTTTGTCTACTGAGAAGTGAACAAGCTAGAGGAAGATGTTGTTAGAACCCACCTCCCACCTTAGAAATATAGCAAGCACATTTGGGTCTTTCAATGGAGAAACCTGAGAGAGTAACTTTACCTCTTCCATCCTTATTTTTGCAAATAATATTTTTATATATTACTCTATTAAAATCTGACTTATTTTACCACTAGTTTGTCTAAGAATTAGGTTCTAAATTTCCAAACTTTCCCGTGAACTTGTTATTCTCTTTCAGACTTTCCTTGTTTCTATGTAAATCGATTTGTATTTAGATTCCCTTCCGACTGGCTAAAATCTGCAGATTAACAATCTGTAAAATGGCTTTTCGTTTAGCTTTTCTCCAAAACGTGATTTTAGTAACTCCAACTTTAGCTTAAATACCACAGTGCACGAACAGGTGAGCTTTTAGTCACTGAGCCTAAAGCACAGCATGTTTATCCAAGCTCGGATGTGGCAGGCCCGTCCTTACATGTGGAGAGCCTTAGCATTCTCACCGCTTGTCCATCCTGTCTTAGCCCGTGGGCCCAGATCATTTCCAGTAGTATGTTTTTGGATTTCAGCTCGACATTTAGGATTTTCCCCTCTTAATTTAATTTAGTGACTTCTGGTGTGGGAGGAGTCCCCTGAACTTGGAAAACAGCAAAACAGTTTTAAAAAGTTAGTTTACCAGTTGAATCTTGGTTACTAATAGAAAAGAAAAGACCTCTTACATGGATAATTAAAACTGATGAACCAAATACCATGTTTTTCCCTGGAATCCAAATTCTTTTATTTCTGTGAGCTTTTAAAAAGTAGATAATGTATATGATTTTTAGATTTATCTCTGTTGTCTCCCATTTGGCAAATTCAACAAGAAAGGGCTTCAATAAGAAGAATATATTAATAATTATGGATAGCTAACATGGCCATTGGAAGTACTCGGATTTTTGAAGTCCATGGGAGAAAGAGGAAGAAAGGACGGTCTTGGTAGGTTATATAAAAGCAAAACAATAAAGGGAATGGGAGGTTTGCTTTTTGGCTTCATTTCCAGCTTTCCCTATGCATTTGGGATGTGCTCATTTAAAAGAATATGGGGAAGAGTTTTTGAGTTAGAGGGGCTCTGACAGGTCACTGTCATGCATGAAGGGCCTGCCTTACTGTATTTTGGTTACTTCTGGTGTAGGCAGAGAGCAGGAGGTTTTTAGGAACATTCAAAGATATGCAAAGTAGGAGCAGTACAGGTCGGAAAGCAGAGGAAAGGAGAGTGACGTAGAGGAAGCAGTTAACAACTGAGAACTGAGGTTTCTTTCCTTCATGGAATTATAATTAGCCTCTGTTACTTCACTAAACATAGTTAATATAGAATATTGTCTTACATACTGTGGGGGATACAAAAATGAATAAAGCTGTCTTTAGCCTTATGAAACTTAAAATATTTTTAGAGGTAATACATGAACATAAACACGATAATACAGGGTAAAGTATGTGAAATGCTTTAGAGGAGGAACAAAAAAATCAGAAAGGTTTTGGATAGACAGTAATTTTGTCCAGGATAATGGATAACTGTAGGGTGAAGAGAACATTGCGAGAGCAGAGGGGAGAATGAGTTCAGGAAATAGGTAGTAGCATGTATTGCTTATATACTCAGGAGCCCTGAGTATATAAGCAAAACAACACTCTATTGGTTGTTTGAAGATTGTAAAGGTCCTTAAAAGCTATGGTGACATGAATTTAGACTCTATTTGTCAGGCAAAGCAGTGAAGATTTGAGAACATGGAAATAACATTATTGAATAGTATCACATTTAGTTGCAATTTGCTAAATGGGCAAAGTAGGAAGGTGGAAGAATGGTTGGAGTATGTGAGATAATAACAATATGGCATTAATAAGGATGGATGTGTATTCCAGAATGTATTATAGATACTGCAGGTCATGACCTGTTAGATTGTGACATCAGTTTTGTTGACCAGGCAAGCATTTCTAAAACATGAAATAATACAGAATAGAAAATACTGGATTTTATTGTATTTAGTAAGGTATTGTTTTATGAAACTCTGTTTCCATTTTTAACATACATATATTTTGTCATGTATTTATGGAACTGTAAAGTAAAAAAATAAAATATGTTTTTGTGATGTGGTCAAGATAGAGAAACTCTACTAAAGGGTATATTTATAAAAACCCATCTTCATGGTATTGGTTAATTGTGCTTTCTGAGTATACTCCAGTCTTGGCAGAGGAATGAGAGAAATTCTCCAAGCACACTGTGTGGGGAGATCAGTTTGTATTTGAATTAGCCACTGACTGAAATATCAGTCATTTATTCTGCTGTTTCTTTTAGAAACATGATAGTGAATGTTCGGTTTGATCAGGAGACTATAGTTTTTGAATACTCAATGCATTCAAAATTTTTGAATACTCCAAACTCAAAATTTGAGGTATCTCTCACGTTTCTGAAAAATGCTTTCAGAATAGTAGTTCTCAACAGGGGACAAGTTTACTCCTTAGGGGACACTTGCTAATATCTGGAGATATTTTTGCTTATCACAGTGTGGGAAAGGAGTATATTATAGACATCCAGTAGGCAGAGGTGAGGATGCTGCTAAATATTCTACAAGGCACAGGACAGCCTTTTACAACAATTATCTGGGCCAAAAAGTCAAAACCACCAAGATTGAGAAATCCTGCTTCAGAGTGATCCAAACAAGTTATTTAAAAGAAATGAACAGCAGTTGAAAGAAAGATTCATGCTTTGGCCTAACACAGATTCAGTAACATTATTTATAGAATGCTCTGACCACCAACTTTATTATTAAAATGATAGATCAATGTGCTTACATGTGACCCAGAATGAAATGCTGCACCAAACAGTTTAGAAATACAAAGTTTATAACTCTAAGATAATTTCTTAAGTATTAACATTAAAAGTCAGAATTATATATACCAGCAAAATATAGAATAATTTATATGCCTATGTATATTTTTATATATGAAGAAGCAACTCTGTCTTGAAGTGAGTTCAGAGAATTGGCAGCCAGCTGCCTAAGTGAATCCCATCATTTAAAAATTCTTCTCTTAAGAGTATCCTAATTTAAAACAGATTCCATAGCACTCACTGAAATTTATATAGATCTGATGATCCAATAAATATAGGCCCCCAGAAAGATACTTGGCAAGGAAAAGGGCATGTGAAATTGGTACCTGGGTTCTTGACCCAGTGGAGACACAAACTACCCAGTTTTGCCAAGTCATTTATGCTTTCTGGCTTCAGTTCTCCGGACTATAAGTGTCTTGGCCTGCATGAATTGGACAGTCTTTCCTAAATTTTAAAATTCTATGAGTATAAGTTATGGATCAATTTCTTTTGGTGAGTAAATTGTAAATCTCCTTTCCATTATTTTGGGATTATTTTCATGCCTTCTCAATAACATGTGGGGGGAAATTATTACAAAGTAATTCAGTTTTCCAATAATTTGGCTTATATTTCGACTACATAAGTAAATGACATCCCACCTGCAAACCTAAAGTTTAGCGGGTGTCGTCATGCAGAGTAACAATTTCCAGAAAGCCTTCATATAATTGTACCATGGAATACGTGAGTTTGGTTTTCCTATCTTCACTTTGCTTAGAGGGTACGTTTGCTCTTTCAGATTCCTTTGTTCATGCATTCTGTGTGGTAGGTCCTCAAAATTTATATTTATTTTAAAAAGCATTGTTTTTTAAAACTGGAGTTTCATGGTTGTAATAGACTACTGCCACAAGCCTTAGTGGATATTCAGCTGCAGCAATACAAAGGAATAAACTTTCTATGTAGAAATACAACACTCTGATTATTCAGTGTAGTAGCAAATCTCAATTTTTTTCTAGGCATTTAACCTTACAGTAGTAAAGTACAAAGCCACCTCCTGGTGGTCCAAATATGCAAATGCATCTATAAAGTGTCAAATTTTTGTGCCATTGTTTAAGACTGCTTAAGAAGTTACCATCACCTTCCCAAAAATGTGTAACAAAAATACACTTTTGATTAGCAAATTACTATATATACTCATTCATTGATTAGGCTTTCTCTGGGTATATCTGTAAGATAGGGATGTGTGTGTGTGTGTGTGTGTGTGTGTGTGTGTGTGTGTGTTAAAAAGTCACCAAAAAATAAGGGATGGTTCACCACAGAAAAAAGTTAGAAGATCTCTGGCTTAATTTATCACCGTATGTTGTTTTCTAGATAAAACTTTCTTTTACAACAAAATAAATAGAACATTCATTCCTTATGGTGGAAAATCCTTTTGGAAAACCTGGAATAGGGAAATAGGAAAAAAAGTATTTGTGAGCTCTGAAGAAATCATAGGAACTTCTATGATGGTTTCCTGAACTTGTTGAGAGTTTAAAATTTTCCTCGCTTAAGGAACACCCCTGACAAAGACATTCTAATAATCTCATGGATTATCCTCAAAAAATTGCATTGTTCCTCTTTTATACTCTAGCTTGCATGATTTAAACAGTTGAGTATTTCTGCTGTATTTTTCAAGCCAGGCTACACTGACCCACTGCTTTACAAGTTTAAATCCCTTATAAATTGGCTATGGGTTATTGATAGATTAAAGTGATTCTAAAATAAATCACGTCATGTGTCTTGTGTTGTTAGGTCCAGTCATTTAATCTTGCTTCATTAAACTACATCCACTGAATATTTTGATTCTCATACATGTATGGCCTGCATACAGCTCTCCATGTTTAAATTTTATAGTGAATTAGAGGCCCGTTTTTGAAGTAATCCAGTTTCGGTAAAGAGCCACCTTTGTGTAGACTCCAGGTTTGTGCTTTTGACCACAGTTATCTCCCCAGCTCACAATTCCAATGAGATACCAGGTATCTTTAAGATCCTTTATGACTAAAGGTCCCCCAGAATCACCCTGAAAAAAAAATTTAAAGAGAAATAAAATTAGCTAATTGTAAAACTTATTACTTAAGATTTTCTGATGAACCACATATTTTATTATTAGAAATCTATATGGATTACCAATTATAGGATAATTAATTGAAATATGGATTTCAAAAGTTATAAAAGCCTTACAGTTCAATTCCACATTTTAATTTTTTAATTTTTCATCTTTATTGATGTATAATGGAGTAATACAATCGTATTTATTTAAATTGTACATGATGATTTGACATACTGTACTTTGTGAAATGATTACCACCATCAGGTTAATTAACATATCCATCCCTCACATAGTTACCGTGTGTGTGTGTGTGTGTGTGTGTGTGTGTGTGTGTTGAGAATCCTAAGTCTACTATTAGCACATTTCAAGTATACAACACAGAAAGTCAAGCTAATGTTGGTTTTCTTCTGATTCTAAGTAGGGTGCTTGGACTTCTGTTTTCTCAGACAGACTAAGCCCCACACCATGTATACCTGTTACAATTGCTTTGTTCCTGTCTTGTTCCCCTGTGCCTGAGTCCCTCGATAACTTCCCCACTTTTTCATGACTCCAGCTTTGTCTTATTACTCGCTTGCACACTTGTGGGATAAGAATCTTGCCTTTGCAACCAATCCAGTGAAGTCTCTTCATGACCACCAGTCTTTCTTGAGGCTTGTCACTAATCTCACCATTTGCCTAGATTCGCGTATCATGTCTTCTCCTAGACTCCTGTTGCCACCTTCCACGTGTCTGTCGTGGCGTGGACCTCTCCTTGGATTCCCTGAATTCTAGCTGTCTTCCTCCATGTTCTTGACAACTGAGGCTAGATGTGTGTCACATCCTGCTCTTGCCCAGCCTGCATGCTCTGTGTCTTTTGTAACAGGTTGCCCATGTTGTGTAATTTATGGGACTCTGGGCAGGGCTTGCTGCCACCATTCCCATCACTTCACCATGTAGAATCACCTCAAAGTTTTCAGGATCTCACATTATAAAGCAAGTGCCACCAGGGAGAAGCACGCTTTTATACCTTTGTCAGAAAATACGCATGCAGGGCAGATATTGGACAACAGAGGAGGGAAGTGGAAAGGGTACTAGATATTCACACCATGGACTACTCCACCTTCTCAGCGCTAACTCCTTCTAACCTCTCATCCTCCTCTCATCCTCCCTCTCAACCCCAGCAGATTACCTGGGGTTCCCTCAAATACAAACTGTAATTTCACACATTCATAGTTGTGCTCTTTCTCTTTTCTATTATTTCTTGATTCTATAACTGGGTAAGTGCTGTTTATCATTTAGGCCTCATTTATGTATGATCTCTCTGATAATTTGCTCTAAATAGTTCCCTTCAAGCTAAACATATTTATTCCTCATTGTATCATTTATAACATCACATCATAGTTCATTGTTCATGATTGTTTTCTTTTGAGATGTGAGCTCATGAAGGAACGGGAGTTTTATGAACCTTTGGACTTCTGTTATTAAGCAAATTTAATTTTATTGGTTTGTTTGTTTGATAGCATCAAAGAAACTCTTTGCTTCTTTCATTTTGCTTTAAAAATCATTATAAATATGTTTATGTTGTGAAATTTGCACTTAGAAATTTTTGAACTGACAAGATATTTGTATTTTGTACTAGTATAAAGAACATAGAATATTTCTTAAGCCAGATAAAAATGTTTTGAGTTAATATCAAAATAACCTCTTTCCACCTACCCTGCAGGCATCATAAATGCCTTCTAGATATCCAGCGCAAAACATTCCAGATTTTATATCACTGCCGTATATATGTGGTTGCTTGCACACATCATCACTTATGATCTTGAGTCTGGCTTCTCGAAGATTGTTTTGAGATTCCCCTTAAGGAAAAACAAAGCAATTTTAGTGTTTACAATCAGCATTCTTATCTAGAATGAAGTGAACAGCCTTTTTTCTAAACTTTATCACTATAGAATGAGGTTAATGTAAGCAGTTTCTAGAGAAAAAATTTCTGTGTAAAATCTGGCACATTTAAATAATTTTTATGCTTATCGCATTTTTATAACTACTTATATTAACAAGCAAAACATTTTGTTTCTTTTTCTGAAAAATTTTTGTATTTTTATTTTTAAAAACAATCAGTTTATGTATTTAGGAAGGCATTCTTTTTTTTTTTTTAATACAGTTTGTATTTGTAGACTCTAAATTGTTTCCAGAAACTTTGCAGGTCTAGTTTTTCTCCCTTGGCTTGATAAAATAACTGTAATACTATGTACATTTATTTTATCCTTTACATTTTATGAAGCATTGTCACCCACAAAATGACATATAAAGTCAACAATTTCATTTCTTATGTATTGTGATTTTGGGACTCCAGATTATAAACTAGATCCTGAGTTGTAGAAACCAATATTATGACAGGAAGACAACTGCCTACAGTGGAAACTAAGAATATCACAAGCATTCACGTATTTTTGATATCAAACCATACACTCATTGGGAAACTGACACTGTAGTAGAGAGAATTCTGTGATAATCCCTAGGATTTCTTAGTGATCTCCTCTTCCCCAAGTATGGGTGGGCTCTATGAATATGATGGATCTAATTCTTATGATTAAAGTATGTGATTAGGTGCAGGTGATGGAATTTTGCAGACGTAATTAAGATGCAGTTGGTTTGACACTGAGTTCATCAAAAAGGAGATTATCCAAAGTGGGCCTGACCTAGTCAGGTGACTCCTTTTAAAAAGGTCTTAGGCCTTCCCTGAGTTCAGAGACTTTTTCCTTGTGTCATTGAAGAAGCAAGTTGTCATGAGTTCTATAGCAGCAAGAAACGGAATTCCACCAACAACCAGTGAGCTAGGGAGAGAACTCAGAGTCGCAGATGAGACCACAGCCTCAGTTGATAACTTGATTGCTGTTTTCAATAAATCCTGGAAATCCCTGAATTATTTCTCAACTATTGGGGGAATACTTAATGACATTTCTCACAAAATACTTATTTTTCTCCAAGTAGCTTTTTATTTCATTAATTTTCTCGCTTTCCATTTTATTAATTTCTACTCTCCTTCCTTCTGCTTGATTTAGGTTTATTTTACTCTTTTCTAGTTTCTTAAAGTGGAAACTTAGATTATTGATTTGAGACCTTCTTTTCTAACGTACACATTTTCTACACATTTCCCTTTCTGCACTGTTTTAGTTGTGATCCATATTGATAGGTTTTTGTTTTGTTTTGTCTTTCATTTTCATTAATATGTACTCAAAATTTTCTTTAAGGCTTCCTCTTTGACCTATGGATTATTTAGAAGTGTGTTGTTTAATTTCTAAGCATTTGGAGATTTTCCTGTTATCTTTCTGTTAATGGATTTTAGTTTGAGTCTATTATGACTGGAGAGAATACTATCTTTGATTTCAATTCTTTTAAATTTGTTCAGGATTGTTTTATAAACTTGGATATGGTCGATGTTGGTGAATGTTCCATGGGTGCTTTGAAAAAGTGAGTATTCTGTTGTTTAGGATACTGTTCTATCCATGTCGGTTATATTCTGTTACTACTCAAAAAGTATTATGGCAGGCCCATTTCTGTACCAACTTCAAACTCCAGGCCAGAAACATTTCTTCCCACAAAGCCAAAGGGAATCTGAGATGCCCCTCTCATCATCATGAAGCAGAGAATGCAAACTTTATCTGAGGAGAAAATCCATCAGAGAGAGGGCTAGCATGGAAACCACATGTGACATTTGGAGAAAATCTACAGACCATCAAGCCTATTCCTGGTCACATTAGTGCAAGGTGTTCCTGAGTTCCTTAGTGGAGACTGAAAATTAAGAGTTTATTCCTTAAAGCTTATTGTAAATAAACAAGTTGTATAGAGCTCTGTGATTGGATCTGGTCATTCTCAGAAAACCCTTTCTTACCTTCTCAAGCCAGAGTTAAAGAAACCCCCTTTCTGTTGTATATGCATCTACCTGGACCAGATTTTAGAATCCAGAGTGCGTCTGGCTAAGTATGCCCAAAAAAACATTAAAAAATAAAATCTTTTTTACTTTTAGGAGATTAAGTTAATATATCAATTAAATCATCTTAGAGAGGGCAATGGAAACTCTGTTATCAGAGATAATGTATCTCTATACAATATTCTTATTTCTTAAATTAGCCTCGGTAGTTCTGAAGTAGATTTTGCTGCAAATGGAGACTGTAGCTGAGCAAAGGAAATATTTGTGAGGTGATTGAGGAAAGTAATAATGAGTGATAGAGCAAACTACAGGGAAGAGAAGATGAAAAGGATAGAAGAGGCTCACAGAGATGGAGCTCAAAGTGAGGGAGTCTTGGAGTGAAGGTGGGCACGAGGATTACAACATATCTGATGTACACCTGGCACTGCATGGAGAACAGCACATAGAAATAGATTTTAGCGTTGCCGAAGGAACATTAACTTCTTTTATGTCTTCCGTGTAGCCCACCGTTTTAGAACTGCTTCTCTCTCATTTTGTGTGATTCTGACCAAGCTGTCAATCACACACCTGCTTTTCTTGGTCTAGGCATAGATGGGAGTATTTGAGTTAGCCAGTCAATTCAAGGACCCCTGGACCCAAGCTGGGACAAAACAGACCTTTTCAGGGATTAATGTAGATTCCAGCAAAGAGAGGGATGTGTTCTTCCCTTGGCATCTACTAGGTAAAGATGATGTCAGTCCTGAGCTGCCACTATG
Organism: Rhinolophus ferrumequinum; assembly: GCF_004115265.2. NCBI lineage: Eukaryota > Metazoa > Chordata > Mammalia > Chiroptera > Rhinolophidae > Rhinolophus > Rhinolophus ferrumequinum. The sequence continues at coordinate 27,015,288 of NC_046288.1, forward strand.
TGAAGCTAGAATCCTTCCATTTAAAGGGGACCTAGGGGGAAACAGAGCCAGCAAGTGGAAAGATTCAGAGATTTAGAGCTCGATGACATCATAAGAACCCCTGAATTCAACTGTGTCTGAAGCCAGACTCATCTCACTCTTGATTTCCAAATTACAAGGGCAAAATTTTCCATTTTATCATTATTCTTTGCTTTAGCTAATCTGAGTTGAATTTCTGTCACTTGTAAAACTAGAATCCTAACTAATCCAACCAAGTTGTGTGGAAATGGCTGGCAGGAAAATAAGGATGGAGATCAAATCACACTACCCTAAATAAGGCTTAGCACTCTGTGATCCTAAGCCCTATAAACACGTTAGGTGGATTTTTGAGATACCCACCGCCATAGAAAAGTGCTCCAAATCCTGTGATATAGACAGTTGAATTCGGTCGAAAGGATGCAGAGGCTTCTGGCAAACAAATCCGGCGGATATCATCAGTAAAGGTGACTCTGGGATAGAATTGCACAACAGCAATGTCGTACTCTCTTGCTGGTGAGTGATACCTCTCATGGACAATAATTCTTTTGATGTTTCTTTTCATTAACGGAGGGTTGATTGTTGTCCCAAAGCTAACAGTCCACTGATATGGATTTATATCCCTGGAAAAGGTTAGAAATGAACAAGGTATATGAAATGCACTACAATAATTGTATTTAGGTAATATAAGGGAAAATACCATCCTGAAAATACTTGGTTGCAATGATAGCTTTTTTGGACTATTTAAATATAGTGCACTGCTACTATTTTGAAAGATAAAACATATGCAAAGAGCATCTTACAACTGAATCCAATTATTAAATTTTAGAACTGTAAAGCACATAAAATATCATTTATCTCTTCAGCAAATATTTGTTGAACATCTGTATGCTGGTCTACATTCCAAGTGCTAGGGATAAAATGATGAACAAGACAGAAAAGGTTTCTGCTGGCAAGAGTATTAGATTCCAGTGAAGGAAAAAGAATGAAGCACATTAACAAATAGATAAATAACTTCAAACAGTGATAAGGACTATGAATAAAATGAAATAGGTCAATAAAAAGAGTGCTAAGGGGTAGCTAGGGAAGGCTCTTTGGATGACAAGACATTTGGGCTAATATACCTGGTTGACAAGGCGTCGGCTGTGAGAAGATGGGAAGACAAGTTTCTAGACAAACTTCTCAAGGCCTGAGACCAGATGGGCTGCAGTTTAGGACACAGGGAAGAATGGTGGGGGATGAGGTGACAGAGATAGGCGGGGACCAGATTTTAGAGTGTCATGAATAAAGGTTTTATTCAAGTGATGTGGGAATTCACTGGATCATTTTAAGATGAGAGTAATATAGAGTAATTTATATTTTTAAAAAATCATGTTGGTTCTTTCTGGAGAATAGATTATTGGAGGGAAGAGTGGGTGAGGTAAAAGCAGTCTAAGTACTGTGAGAGATGGTCAATTGTATGTGACTTTTAGCTTGTGGGCTTGAGCATCTGGTGGATGGTGTACATACGGGGATTGGAAAGATCATCTAGTAATGAAAAAACATCTAGTAAAGCATATATTTTATACTTAAGGAACTGTTGTTACTCAAATGGGAGTGATCGTTCTAACCCTTTCCAACAATGGCCTGACACTATTTAATACAGTGTTATTTGTAGGTGACAAACAGGAAAGAAATACCTTACATGAAAGATTGTAAGTGAGAATTATGAATAAACTTTCTAAATTTTTAATCTGGGCCAAAATCAACACGATGTAATTTAATGGTAGTCAATATAAATCAGTAATTTAGACCCTCAGATGAATTGTAAAAATTCAGTCATAACTGCTGATCTGGAAACCATCCCTATAAAAATGATCTGGGAATTTTGTTGATTATTTGCTTTAAAAAACCAATCATGTAATGACGTTTCTTAAAGTGTTAACTCAATGTTAGACTGCAATAGTATCAAATAATCTCAGAGTAGGAAATGCCATAAAAAGTCATTTAGTTCTCTCACTGATCCAATGCTTGGAAAATAGGACTTGTCACAAGGAAGACATATTCTTATGTTTAATGCCACTATCTCCTAGCATTGTGACCTTGGGCAAGTTACTTAACTGCTTACTAAGCACGTGGGTGTAATAATCACATAAAACAATTCTTAAGCACCTAAGAAAATGTTTGTGGCATACTGTAGCTTAATATATAGCAATAGTTGAATACTCTCAAGTGGCAATTGTCTATGCTTGAACCCTTCTGCAGGTGGGGACATCTCCTTTGCCTTAGAGTCCCTTTCTTCACCTTGGAATCTCTTACATCTTTGAGCAGTTCTGACTGTTCACAAGTTCTTCTTTGATTTCCTAATTCTCATCCATAGAAAAGTACCTCAGATACCGTATGTGAATATTACTGTGTATCTTCTCTCCAAGAGCTTTCTCAGTATAAAATTTTTGTCTCCTAAGATAATGTTTCTTAAGTTCTAATGTGCATGCAAAGAACCTAGGGAGCCTATTTAAATGCAGCTCCTGATTCTGTAGGCTGGAAATAGGTCTTGAGATTCTTGCATTTCTAACAAATTCCCTGGTGGTGTGAATAGTGCTAGTCTGTGAATGATGCATTGAGTTGCAAGGCTGTATGGACAGGACATACTATCACCGTTCTTTACCATCCAAGATTCTGTAAGAGCATTTCATTTTGTCAAGGTCTCTTTAAGTGTATTACTGAGGACAGAATTCACTATCCCAGGCAGGATCTGACCAACAGTGTCTAACATCTCATGTATTCTGGATTGTGCATTTCTTTTACCGCAATCTAAATCACAATGTAGTTTTGTGAACAACTGACTCATAGTGGGCTAACTTCCCCACAAACATTTCTAGGCAGTTTTCCCATGTTAAAGCACCTAATCTACTTTCTGTACAGATATACTTGGATTTTATTTATTTATTTATTTTTTTACCTAAGTTAGAGCCTTACATTTATACCTGCTAAAATTAATTGTTTAGTTCTTGCTTATCACCCTAACATAATTAAAGTCCTTTTGAAATTTCTGATTTTCTTACCCACACGTTGGTGTTTCCTTTCTAACTTATGTCATCAGCTATTATGTTGGTGCAAAAGTAATTGGGGTTTTTGCAATTATTTTTAACCTTTTAAACCACAATTACTTTTGCACCAAACTAATATTTTGTTGGGAATCACTTCCACATCATCTGCCAAGCCTAGAAAATATACTGTCTTGGACATGGTGCAGGGTTGAGGTCTTTGATGGGCCATAAAAAATATCCTCAGTATTTCTACAGCAATTCTCAACCATCAGCCTTTGGCTGGAGTTAATCACTGAGCCACCTGTTATCCGTGCATTCAAGTCATTATTTTCTTTTTCCAGAAGACTTCCCATTTTACTTTGTCTTTATGACATTAGTCATACTAATGAAAATTGTGTTTAGTTCTTGAAAGCATGTGTTAAGGGAAGCATTGACAAAAATCAGGAACATTCAAAGAAGAACCAAGACGGTAGGACATCTGGAAGTCGATGCTGTGAAATAGTGATATTTATTTTCACATATAGTTTGGAGATTCTCACTTATTTTTGTAATGTTTGGGCTCAAAAAGAGAAACTAAGGAACCACTGTCCGATGGATGAAGAAATAAATTTGATCCCTGTTTTTCCAGATGAAAGAACAAATATCAATGGATGGAAGTTATTAGGTTACAGATTTGTTGTTCAATGTTATAAAGATATTTGGAAAAAATGGAGCAATCTGCTGTAAACTTGGCTAACTTTGGAGCTAGTAAGCTCTCCATTACTTTGAGATATTCAGTTCTAAAGTAGGTACCTGCATAAGGGATCTCTGTGCTTTCTAACATATTGCCCTATTGAGTTCCCATGTCTTTTGAACTTTAAGACTCTAAGTCTCGATATAGATTTAGACTCATAGGTAGATAGAATTTACTATGGTATCAAAAGTCAGAATTTTAGGGCTCAAAAGGAACTCGGATCCATCTATTTCCTAATACACTATGGTTTAATAACTTGCCCAAGATTACAGAGAGCAGGTACAACTCCCCTGCTGTCTGGGGCAATGTTTTATCCACCAAGTCTTGCTGCACGCTACCTGCTTTACACAAGGAAACCCTTGTTATCACCATGATATTTGGTACTGGAGAAAGGCCATAAAGTGAAACTACTTAAAAGAAATCCAAAATTTCAAATGTTAATAGTAATAATAAGGTCTGAGTGGTTATTTTGAAAGATAAAACTAATATTATGCAAAAGTCATTTTATCTTACATTTAATAAAATGTAGGTTGTAATTATGCTCAGAATGAATAAACAATTGTTACTGTTCATTTGAAACAATTATATGACAGCACAAATGCTATGTTTGCCTTTTGCAGCACCATTGTCAAGAGGCACTTGACATCTGGGGGTGCCCTAAAAATATATACAAGTGGACACTTTGGTCAGCATTGCTCAAGCAATAGCTCGCCATAATCAGATGTGTCTGGACGCTGATAGTAACCACTTTGATCACCTCTTGTAATTGCAGAAGTCAAATGCGACTTGTATTCATCTTTTGTCATAGGTATATATTGAGTATTGCAATTTCAATACAGTTTTCCTTTCTTAAAATGTGTATACATTTTTTTGGCACCCTCTGTATATTGTATGAAGTTCTGATTGGGTGGCCCAAGGGTGCCTCTTAATCCTTTGTTATTTAAAGGAAACTTTTTTAAAGTATCTGTCCTTATCATTGTAATTTTATCACTTTGGTTGTGAACTGCTCTAATTCTACCAGATCTTCATATGTCAATGCTATATAATTTGATTTGAGCAGTTCTCCATTATCATAGTTACCAACTTCCTACATCCATTGAAGATTTCAGTTTAACTTTGTAGTTAATTTGATTATTTATAATCAGCATGATACTGGCCTGAGTGTTTGTCAGAAACAGACACTAGTATTAAGTGGAGAGGATTGTTTGAGAAATGATTCATTATGTTGTTATTAGTAAATATTTTCTGTTAGGATGACTTCTGCTTCCTGACATAATTTTTTTATTTAAAACTCTGAGGACTTGATCAGTGAATACCAGGATAATGACTACTACCCCCACTAACTTTCCAAATAAGTATGCAAGTATTACATTATTTTAGGAAAAAACCTGAAAGAAGTTTTTCTCATTTTACTTCACTAATATTTGGGGGCGTTGATTATTACTCAGAACATAAGAAAACTCAGAGTTTTTTTTTAGCAGTACTAGAATCCAACTTAAAGTCAATAACTTACCTTTTAAAGCAGTGCGCTGCAGTGACAAGCCACGTGTTACTAATCAAAGTGGCTCCACACTGATGTATGTTATTTCGCTGAAGGGAAGCTTGCCAAGGCCAAGCAGCTTTGACTGCAATGTCCCCAGACATTATTCTGTTGACTATCAATGGAGCTACTCGTTTACCACAACCTGAAAGAGATGAGATTTTTAAGTTACAAGAAATGTCTCTATAATCTTTGATACAAAGAACCTAATAGAGTACTGCAATGCAATATTTGCATCTATCGTTACATAAACATGTAAAATCTATCCTCTGTATTTGCTGATATGTTGATATTTTGCTCACTCCTTACATTTATAGATGTAGAATATATTGCCTATTGAAGTTATGTTAAACTGCAAAGGGTTGATCTACTACATACAGGTAAGCCACGTATAGCATGGTTGTTAGGTTCTAAAAAACGTGTTATGCAAATACGTGTTATGTGAAACAAAGAACTAGTACAAAAAAGGGGGTTAGGTCCCAAAAATTAAAAAACAACAACATACTATTATATTTTATAATTAAGAGAAATATTTTTATCAAAGCAATTTTCAGCACAAGTATAACATATTAATATGTATTAAATAATGTTTTCTTCATCATCACTACTAAGCACCATTAACCGAGGGTGTTTTCTTTTTGACAAGATATCTTCATCCTCTGAACTTACTCCACGAACAAAATGGATTTAAAATTCTAATAAATTTTAAAATTCTGCAGTCAAATCTGATACGACATCCATGCTCGAATGAAAAATTTCAATGAGATATCTTTTGCTCTTAAAAGCTTTTATTACATTCCGTGTTGTTCGGGGATTTCCCTAATTTCAAATGAGATATTTTTTGCTCTTAAAAGCTCTTATTACGCTTCGTGTTGTTTGGGGATTTCTCTAATTCTTAAACCGTGTTAGAGTAAAACCGTGTTCTAGGATGCCGTGTTGTACGAGGGTTTTCCCCAATTCTCAAACCATGTTAGAGCGAAACTGTTATATGGGGGTTACCTGTCCAACGTGTGTGTCATGAAGACTTGCAGTATCAATTATATAGATGTCCTAGGAGCGCCTATGTGGGGACAGAGCCCCAAAAAGCAGTTTCCAGGCTCTCGGCCTCACATAGGAAGGTGCTGGCTCAGGTAGTAAATAGCCATCAACTGTGATCAAATGGCCATCAGCTGTGGCTAGTTGGCCGGCAGCTGTAACCAGTGAGCCATTGGGCACTAATATAACTGCCGTGGCTAGGCTAGCAGCAAATGGGGGTCTAGCAAGAAGATGGTGGCTGAGTCTGCAAGCAGCACAGTGAGGGTTGAGAATTGTGTGGCTCCTGGTTCCTGTGTCTCCAACCCAGCCGCCAGCGAGAGTATAGTGGTGTGACTCCCCTACCTGTGGCTCCGTGGGTGTTTCTTTTTGGCCTCACCATATCCTGCGTTCTTATGTGGGGAGCGGGACCAGAGACCCCGCCTGCCTCCCTGCACGACACATGGCGCAGCGAGCAGGGTCTCCTGCACGACAGCCTACTAAGATTATTGTTTCCCAGTTGTAGGAGATCCAGCAGTGTTACCTTGACATGTAGTCCTCACCAGAAGAACTGACCAGACAAGTAATTGCCTATTTGCTGGAACTCCTTTACCTGTATATTTTGAGTGACTAGTTCATGGGTTAAGGTATTATGGCCTAAGGTGTGCATGAGTTAAGGTATTATGGCCAGTTTCTCACTATTCAGGATGGAGGGTTCCATGTTTCCACAGAAACAGCATATTCACTATTGGTGGGAATAAATATATACTCTGTTATGTACATCAGATCAGAGATTAGTTTGCTGCTTAGGGTTCCTGCTAAGAATTAAGCCTGTTTTGCATATGGTGGTAATAAACAAAATATGGTAGGCTCAATTCTTATTCCAACTAATGAGATAACCAAAAAAAGAAAATTTACTGATATTGATTACATTCCAACTGTGGCTAGTCATTTTAGAACTCTCCATCACTCTGCCATTACTGTAGTCTACTACCATTTTTTTTTTTTTTTTTCATCTGGAGGACTACAACAGCTTCCCAGTTTACCTCCCTGCCTCTAGTCTTGCTCCTCCAACTCATTCTCTGCACTGAAAACAGTGATCTTTCTGATATGTGTAAAACCTTTCAGGGATTTCTCACTGCCCTCCAAATACGGTCAAAATGTTTCCGCATGATTCTGGTCCTTGATCACTATTAATCATGCTCCTTTTCCATACCCCTACCCCCATTCGATGTTCCATCCACACTTTGCAATTACAAGAAATGACCATGTTCTTTTTTTTTCACAAGACATTTTTACATACTACTTCCTCTACCCAGGACACATACCATGTTTCCCCGAAAATAAGACCTAACCGGAAAATAAGCCCTAGCATGTTGTTAATGCATCTTTTGGAGCAAAAATTAATATAAGACCCAGTCTTACTGCAAAAATTAATATAAGACCTGGTCTACTTTTGGAGGAAACATGGTATTCCACCTGTTACTTGATTTATGGCCTCTCCTGTTTGCTGTCTCAGGGATCACTTCCTGACATGACAAGGTTAGCTGGCTCTGTGATTGACTCTCATAGTGGTGTGTACTTACTCTGTCATAGCATTTATCATACTGTCTTAACATGTCCTGATTTATTTATATCTTCCCCTATCTTTGAACTCTTAATTTTAGAAGCAGTATCACGTTTTATTCACAGTGATACTTTCTGGCACTTGGTACATGTTAAAAAGATATTTGCTGAATGAATAAATAAAAATGTATAGTGTGGTGTATTTGTAAGATGCAGAGGCAAATGCATGAATACCTTTTCTCAAATTCATCACCACTTGTATGAAACTTTCAAAATTTAGGCAGCAATGATATGAAGTAAGGAAGTGGAGCTGCTGTCAATCATGAAGAGGAGATATATGAAGCAAATTGTATAGGTCAGTCAGAGATAATGGGGTCTATCTCCTCCCCATTTATCACTTTCTCATTATTTTATTTGTCAGCAGAAAGCACATGTCATAGCATTTAGAAAATTATGAAAGCAAGTTCATTTATTCCAAACCAGAAACATAATTTCTTCAAATTGTCCCAAAATTTGAACCACCTTAAACGTTTTTCTTGAGAAAAGAAAAACATGAGAAAAGACTGGTCTCAAAGTTAGATGAAAAGTATTTCCATCTATTGCCCAATTGTTGTTCTCCCCCAGAGAAAATGTAGGACATGGATGGGAAATTATGAGCTAATATTTGAAGATATTGTCCTTTCTGATGTGGAAATTGAACTTGTTTGTATAAGCTAACTAGACTTACATGCTTGGACAGTTAGTTTCCCTGTTGATGAGCTCATTGCTGAAAAACAAAATAGAACATAGAATGATAATTTGATATTCTCCTGGCTGGCCTCAGTGACCTGACATTATCAGGGTACCGACCATATGTAGATTCTAGACAGTTGAGCATATACATCAGGAGAATGGCTACCTGATATAATAGTATATGTGCAAAATTTTTGTAGAGACTTATAGGTGATTTCTAATTAGGTGGGTAATACCTCAAGCAGTGGGTGATTAAAACACAAATAGTGGATGATTAAAAATCACAAATAGTTTGTATTAATACAGAACATTGGTTTTTCAATGGTGTAGGATAAAGCCTCTTTGGATTTCACCTCAGGAGATAGAGAAAGTGGGGAAAGAAGGAGCAAGTAGATGAGTTCTCAATGCTCAAACCCAGCCTCAAGCAGAACAGTTCTGTTTTCATCTCTTCTATTTAAGATTTCATATAAGCCTTTCCTTGGTCAAAGGGTTTAGGAATGGAAAAAACTTTGAAAACTCCCACGTAAACTGTATTTAAAATTCTTCTAAAACACAGTTCCTAAATTATCAAAATGATTTTTTTCTGAAGAAAAAAAACTATTGTGTATTCTTATCCAATATGAGCTGAGTATGGTAAAGAGGAATTATTGGACAGAAACTAAGGTTAAATTCTGTTAATTACCAACAAAGTTAGGGATCTCATAAAGGAAACACAAACATTTAAACTTAAATTGATAGAAGGTTGTATGAAGACTGATGATTTTCAAGATAAAATGGCTTACTGAGCAGAATGAGGATAAACTGTTACTAATTTGTACCAGTGCCATGTTTCTCAGACTTATATGCTCTGCAGCTAACTTCCCATTGTGTAAGATAAGAATGTTTCTTTCTATTCATCTTCTATAAATCCCACTTTGGAAACTAGTACTGATGAACTTTGCAAAGTGGGGGGGTTTGAAAATACTGAATTCAAGGATACTCTTAAAGTCATGCCCAAATCATCAGATGGTAAAGAATCGATTTCTCAGGACACACTCTCAATGCTTATTCTGTAGAAGGAACTCAATTTTCCATCAAATGTATTTTTAATGTAGTAAATTTCTTGTTTCATTTAAAAAAAAAAAAACTATTTTAATATGCCCCATATTAGCAATGCACTAAAATGGAAAATAGAATTTGTCAGTTAAAACTTCTGATTTAGTTTTAACTTCTGAGCAAGATGCAAATCATCCCTTTCCAGGAATGATACCAGGTTAAGTTTAGTGGTTGTGAGTGTAATTGGATTTTTAAGGGTTGAATTTTTAGGGAGAATGGTTACACCTGGAGGTAAACTATGCATACACAAGTAACTAGCTGTTGAAGTTTTCTAATTTTGACAAAATATTTTTTCTTTCTGCATCTAGGAGTGATAAGAAACATTAACACCCTAGTCTTGAAAGTAACCCTCTACCACACTTCTGAGTTGGGAGTAATGTAATTAGTATTCAGGGCTCTACATGCTGGGCTCCAACATAATGGCAACTGGAGCACACACTCACCGAATGTAGGCAGTGAGCTGCTTTTCCGTAGCCATGGTGTTTGCAATGCAAAGATGTTGGTTTCAGCTTTGCTTTGACACATTGCATCACATGAAGGACCCACACCACATAGTTACTTGTCAGAACAAAAACACAGATTTTGACAAATGATGGCTAAATCTTGGGCAGCAGGATTATTTGTAGATTTAGTCTAGAATTTCATCAGTTTTCCATTCATTGGGGGTCTCCAAAATTAAATGTTCCTAGAGAGCAATGTTTTTGCCTAGAAGAACTGCCTTGAGGTTTCTACTGTGCTTTCTACTAAATGGGCGTTTCCTAAGTGCGAGTAAACACTGTTCTTTTTACATTTTGAAATTTGGAAACCCTCAAGGTTCTAGCTTGTCTTACTACCTGTTGATCACTCCCATTAGTGCTTTCAGGTTTCTAAAGCATATGCATGGTTTACTTGATTTCTAAGTGGTAACAGCCTATTTATTCCATATTCTATTTTCTATTTCCTTGTAGATCCTCAGGGTATTTCTATAATTTCAGGAGGAGCAAACATTATCATTGAAATTTTACAGATGAGAAAATGGGGGCAAAGGCATGGGCCAATACTTGTGTGGTCCTGAGTCACTCATCAGAGTTAGAATTAATCGGGTAACTCTCACATCCGGTTCTCCAATAGCACATCCTGCATTTTAATCTACTACATCATTAAAATAATCTGCAGCTCTCAAACTGAACCTGCAAGAAACAAAAAGACCAGGCAGCCTATGACCATTTCATGTTTCATTTCTGGTTTCAGATAGCTCAGGCTTTTTAATTACTGGCAAGTTAACAGGTTATTGGAAATTACATGGAATACGTCATGTAACTTATCAGAATTGCCACTATTTCACAACATCGATTCATTTGTTTTTCCATCTGACAAAGAAAGTGGATTAAGCCCTTGACAGGTTCTTCGCTCTTGGGTTGGGAGAGGTCCTCAGCTTTATTCCTTGAGTAGCTGACTCTGTCACATCAGCCCATCCCATTCCCTCAGATTTTCACTTCCTGGTCAGGTTTCCTCTTGAAGAGCCGGCCAGACCCTTACAAGGGCAGGGCGTCCTGTTTCACATCTGATATGAATCACTCTGATTATTTTCTGTGACTCTACATGTGGTGTCTATTAGACTTTGTAGGGGAAATCTGCACTTGTCTGCCGGAAGTAAATGCTTGTGGAAGCAGCTTAATGTACAGGGGTAATCAGGTTTCTGTCTGGCTAGGTTCTTCAGAGCCTTTAATATGCTAATATAAGGGATGCATTTCCAAGAGATGAATATCATATACAGAGTTTCTAAAATGTGTTTGACCACAGAACCCTTTTTAAGTGGAGCCTCTCAAGAAATTAGAAATCTAGATTTGAATCTTATCTCCATTTAATTATTAGAGTCCTTATCTTTTTTGCCCCTCTTTCACATCTATTAAAGTGAATTTGTCTACTTCATAGGAATCTAGAAATTAGATGCTGCATGTAAAGGGCATAGAGAAGGACCTTGATAAAGGTTGATTCTCTTTTTAGAGGAATGATAATGGTATAATGGTTTTATTAATTTTTTTCTAGGTTAGTGATTTTTAAAGTGTTACTTATAAGATGGCTGTAGTGGCTCCAAAGTTGGTTTACTGTTTTCCCAAATGCCCATAGGAAAGAAGTCAACAAAAACTTTGTAATTTCACTATATACAGAAACTATCCATATTTTTAAAAGGCAAAACATGAGTTTCTGTTTTAGGAAGGTCCCACCCAGAAAAGAAGTTGTTGCTAAATGCTTGGTATTTTCACTTAGTCATGGAGGCAGTGGCTAGATCAGATTAACTCTCTGTTAGTGGTAAGAGTTTGCCTTTATTCTGGGATGAGCACCAGTCAATTACTACAGGAAAATATACTTGATAACTAACTTCAGACATGCTTTCTTCAGAGAATAATAAAACCTTAAAATATCACTTTTTTAACTTAAAATTTTCGTTCATCTAAATTCTAGCTAACATCTGGAATGGAAATATGACATCTAAGTTTAAGATTAGACAAAAAAATGAACCTAACAGAGAACTTCGCATTATATAGAAAGGTAGCTACTTACCATGAACTTGAACTGATGAGGCGTTTATTGACAAGGCTCTTGTGTTCCTTATCTTCTGCTTTAAGATGCTATGGATTTTCTTCTTTCTTATTGCCCTTTGCTCAGCAGAGGGGAACTGGAATACCATAACAACATCTGCTTTCACACCATCTTCTTCTGGACTATGATACACAACAGAAAGGTGCTTATTCAAAGGATACATCCGGTATCGTCTTACAATCTTCCCTGTATTTTCTTCCCCTGAATTACGCCTTAATTGCTGAAAGTGTCAAGGGCTAATCTCACACTGACACTCTTTTATATGTCACTCTCTGACCCAAGATCATTTTCATATGTTCCATCTTCAAGTTTCATTATGTTTTGAGTGCATTTTCCCCATTAATTTGAAGGCTTGTTATAGCAGTTGGGTAAGATTCAGACATCAAAAAATTATCATTGAAATCACAAACTCTGATGATTGGAAGAAACTTTAATGATCTCTTTGACCAATCACTATGTATCTGATACCTGAATCACCTCTAAAGCATCCATGACAAGTAGTCCTCTAATTCTAGCACAGCACTTAAAACAATGGAAGATGTACTTCCTTAGAGAGGCATATTTCTCTTTGGTCAGCTCTGATTTGGAGAGTTCATCATTTTGAGTTGAAGTATGTCTCTCCATCTCTTCCATCCATTAAGCTTAGGTCTACCAGTGGGACATAACATAAACTATCAGTTCCTTCATCTACATAAAATATTTGAAGACAGTGATATTGTGGTCCATGAAATCTTCTCCAGATTAAACGTATCTAACTTCTTGAACTTTTTTCATATTCACAGATTTGAGTCCTTTTACTTGGGGCGCTGAACTTTTACATACTCAACGTTAAAAAGAACAAACCAATTAAAGGTCTTAAAAAAAAATGAAACCTGTGCATTGATCTGCCACGTCTCTTATTTTTATACTTCAAAAGACTCAATCTCTAAAAAAAACACTAAAGGCCTATTTTCCTGAATACTTTGACTACAAAAAAGAGAAAATCATATCAATTCTGGGGCATTTTTACATATTGTGGTCCATTTAGGCTCTGGAATATGAAGATATAAATGATCAGAACTTTATTTCAAATAGACAAACATATGACCAAGTAATTTTCCCTCTTAAAGCGAAAACATTGTTTACCAGGTGGAATTTCTCTGGACTCATGCAAAAACTTATGTAGGGATAATGACAACAAATACAAAGAAGTTCATAAAAGTATGATAATGTTACTAGAATGTTATGTTTCAAATCAGAATTTGAAAATAGAGGACATGGAATCTAAAAAGTTTCAGCAAGTATGTGCTTTTTATCTCCTAAATGTTATAAAATTTATCCAATTTATATTATAAAATCCTTCTGGAGGTCACTGGTTACTCAGTAAACGTATAAGGAAATTGGAGTACATCCATCAATAAGGCTTTAGTCTATCAGTGAATTAAAAAAAGTGATTATTATTTCCTTCAAATAAATCTGTCTTAATATATTCATTTTCGTTAAGTGAGTCATATAGGCCCATAGGTTTGTACATATTACCTATATCTTCTGCTGCTATGTGCTTTCCAAATAACACAATTGAAACCTATGAGCAATTTCTGCAACTGATATGAGTCTTTTCTATACACCACAACAAACAGAAAAGTTATTAAAACAGAAACACCTTTTTCTTTGGGTATGCCTCCTGCCACTAGGGCTTCATTACAGCTAAAACTTAATACCCCATCTTATAGTCAACTTTGCCTTCTTCATATTTTTGAAATGACGTGTCTGTCAAAAGAATACAACTTGGTTTCTGCAGTGACATGCTCCTGGGTTTTCCCAAGACCACAGATTCTGGTATTTCTGGGCCTTGGAATTAATAGGTGGGGTTCGAATCCTGGTTCTGTCATTTGGGGAACTTTGAACATATCACCTAACCTCTCTGAGTTTTAGTTTTCTCCTTTACAAAATGGTGGTCAACCCTATATCAAGACTGTTGTAGAGATAACGTTTATGAGAATCCCTAGCCAAGAGCCTAGCTCATAGAGGCACACAATATATGAGGGTTTCTGTCTCCTTTGTCCTTTGTCCCTGAAAGCTGTGACTACCTTTTTGCCCAAACATACATACGTCAGTCTGATTACTCGGTTCTTGATATAATGTTTGTTCAAGGCCGAATCTATAAATATATCATCCACCTGTTATTACAAGAGAGAAACTCTGTGTTAATAAGATATTTTATAATAAGAATATACCCTGATTAAATATTAAAGCAATAGAAAACATTTTTAACATGAGTAATATCATTATTTAAACCAATGGTTCTCAATCCTCACAGAAAAAACAAAATCATTTGCAGGACTTTTATTTTTTAACAGTTACAGATGCTGGGGTTCCTTTCCTAGCATTTTGGTTATAATTGATCTGGAGGGAACCTAAGCATTCATATGGGCATTGCATTCATCTGGGCATTGCAGTTCTCAGATTTCTTTGCCAGTCTTTGGCTGTAAGTACAGGGAAGAGGAATTAGGGATTTATGTAGGTGACAGCCAATGGTTTTTTAATTGTTGTTGATTGTAGGCTCTAGGATAAATCAGGGAGGAAGAAAATGTAAGGTAGTGTTGCATGTTAGATCAAGGTTGTGTTACTGAATTTATGTCACCAAGGAAGAAGAAAAATTACTGGTTTTGGTCTATAGGCACATTTCTAATCGCCTGCCATAGTATCAAGATGCTGTGGCTTATCACACCTAGATTTGGCTTGCAGTATCCCCGAGTGACCACTTGGTGGCACTTGTGTTACCTGAATGCGGGCACTGTGTTTCACATTTGATAGAAGTGGAACCACAGGTGCAAAAAAACATGTCCTACATCCTTTAGGAAGGGGCAAGAAGACCAATTTTCATTTTGAAAAATACAAAGGTTAAAAATAAATGGAAGGCTTTTTCGGGGATCAAGGCCTTCCATTTATTCATAAATGCTTAACTGAGAACCAAAATATTCATGATATCCTTTAACCTTTACAATAACTATGAAATAAGAATTATTTTGATTTTTATTTTGTTTGAAGAGGAAACTGAGACTCAGAGACATTATATGAATTTCTTTGGCATCATTTGGATAGTAAACTGGGACTTAAACTTAGGTCTTCTGTCTGTAGGTCCATCTCTTTCCATCAATCACACAACCTCCCTGTTAAATGTGATGTACATTTTACTGCAATTTCTTTCACAGAACACATAACAGTACGTTATAAGATAACTAGTTGGTTGACTTTAAAAAATGAAGTATAAAAGTTGTAAAGTATGTATTTGGTAATAGCTGTACACTTAAGATCAAAGACACACTTAGAAAAAGAGAACTTGCTGGTATCCAAAATATACCTTTACTTGTATTTAAATAAGGAAAGCTCAAATGGGCTGAGGAGGTGTGGATTTTATATGCTAGAAATGAAACTGTTTTGGAAGATACGTTTTCACAAGTGTGAAATTACCATAAGCATTTCTGTTCTTGTCACCCACAGCTGGTACTTTTACTCAGTATTCTGGGGAAATCCAAAAGAAAAGCAAAGGCAAACAAAAAACAACAGGGAGAAAAATGGCAAATACTAAAAAGAAGAAAAGAAAATAGCAATTGGGTATTTAAAGAAGTTTGATGTGTAATTATCCTCTGAAATTCCAACCACAATTAATCCCTTGGCCATTCCTAACTTGTTGGTGAAGGTATTGGATTAAGTTTTTGACTCTGGGTGACATCATTCATTTGGCAACATGCCTGCTGGGAAGAATATCTAAACCCAGTCTCGGTTGCATCTTTGAATGGTTCACTTGTTTGGGAAGATAGGAGCTGAAATGGTAACATAAGGAGAGTCTAGGTAGAAGTAAGTTCCGTAACTATAGAAATAAGGAAGTTTCTTCTTTATATTTAAATTCCAGGACCCTGCTTCGTTGATTTGATCTGGGGAGACGCCCAGGATCTTTAGGTGACCGGGTAGCCTGAGGAAAACACTTTGAGAAATGCTAGGGCGCAGACTGGCTGAAAGGGTTCCTTCCCTAAAGGAATTTACAACTGGGGGCAAATCAGAGCAAACATGAAAATAAACTTTATTCCAGAATGGAGTTCATGTATGAACCTGCTTTCTAGAGACCCCAAAATCATGTTTCCCCAGTATGTTAAGGCCTACCTTATCAGAAACACTCTGCCAACACTTTTTGGCATTCTGAATTTCCAGAAATTTCAGAGGACACTTTTTTAAGCTGTGTGCCAGCTTGTTATAAATATATTACTTACACTACCTAATAGAGTTAGTGATTTATACATCAGTCCTACTTCCCATCTGGGGCATTTGTAGTTTTGTAGATGGGGTTAGCCTCCTAACATTGAACAAAAGACCCCCTTTCAGGGTAGTACCTCTTTATGACTGATGATTTAGAAATGCTGGAAATTGCATTGAGATTAAATTCTAAGAGGGCAATTTGAGGTTAGTTGGGTGTTTAATGAAAGAGTTAGGGAGAGGCTGTCAACTCAAACAAACAGACCTCGCCCAACTATTCAGTAATCATTCCCAAACTAACTCTGTTTACACAGCTCGCCTGCCTTTTCACTGTCAGGTGCTCCCAACTGTCTCCTGTCACAGCAGTGCTCACACAGGGGCAGTTTCAGGGCTGAGAATACAAACTTCAGATAGGCATGCTGCTGAAGATTGGCCAATGGGATATAAAAGCACTTCCTTCCACCATCACAACAGATGAGCCCCTGAGAACTAAAGGAACCAAAATATTCTATGAAGAAAACTTCAGCTCCCGTTTTGCTCTCCTAATTATAATAAGAGTACCACACACAGGATGTGCAAAAGATGCTTTTTTAAAAATACACCTTTAGCCCTAAATAGGGCTTAATGGACATTGCCTTGCTACAAGGGCTGGACTCAAAGTAGAAATAGAGAATAAAGCACAATTGCATTGATCCTCCAGTCACAGTCAGACGTCCAGGGTGTCACTAGCTGCCACTGACCCCCCCAGCCATCTTCGCCACCACTACCTTTCAGGCTTGGCAACACTACTTTCAGGCATGGCCCTTCCTGTGTACTTGCCCTTCTTGAATTATTCCTTTGGTTTGTAGCACCCGCCTCCATTCTGCTAACTCTGCTTTTCTGAATCACAACTCTCCTTCAAGGTCGATTTCAGATAATACCTTTTTGGGGGTTATTCCTTGAATCTCAGAGTAATCTTTCTACTTCTTGTCTTAATTTTTCTTATCCCTCTTATACCATCTACTTCTTAATATAGTTACTTATGCAAATATGTTACCTCCTCTACTGAATAGCAAACGCTTTATGGATGGAGACAGTGATTAATCTCTTCATACTCTACAATGTATGGGAATGCAGCATGCTTTTGAATGAATTAACAAAAGAAAGGGAGAATTTATTTATCAGAAAGCTTTGCATTTACCAAAATACTTTTGTAAAAGTTTTTAATGAGCTTTACATTAGATTGAGATGTATGCTCCTGGAGAAAAAAGAAAATTGACTGTGATTATATGAAGGTAATTTTTCTCTCCTTGTTGACGTTTTCAGGTCATTTGTTTCCTTGTGGAAAGCTCTTCCATGATGAGACTACATTAGTTATAACAGAGGAATAGTTATCACTATTGTCTTTCACCTGTGCAAGAGGCACAAGCTCCATTGTAGTTGAGCTCATTTGCCTTTCACATCAACCCTCCAATGTGAATACGATTATTATATACATTATATAGATAAGTAAGTAAACTGTTCAAGGAAACACAGCAGTGAGCCAGCTGACTTCAGGGCAAGCACACAGGTAGGTTCTCACTAGGAGCTCCTATCCACTTACCTGTAGAAAGGAGCATGGAAGGGGACCTGCAGCTATTATACCCCCTCTCCAAAGGCAGCCTGTTTCCTTTGCCACCAAAAGTAAGTACCATAATCTCAGTAGTTCTATTGTCATCCTTTAAAATAGTTGTATCTATTTAAAACTCTAGATTTTGACAAAACTCAGCATTCAATAGGTCAGCTGTTAATCATTATCCTAAGCCTGTATAGAGTAGCACCAACCTGAGTGCTGATGGGGCTTACAGGATTTTGAGGCTTGTTGGTCTTCTGGGAATCAAGTCACTTCATTTTCACAAGTCTTCTTTATAACTCCCGCAGCTTCGAACCCAGTGCTGTGTCTATCGGAGAAGGCAGTTGGATCCAGTGTCATATGGGTCTGTGACTGTATAGGTGAAGTGCCATGAAAGTGTGACTTTTGCAAACAGCATTATTTCATCTTTTCTTAATGCCAAATAGTATTCCATTGTGTATATATACCACAACGTCTTTATCCATTCATCTACTGAAGGACACTTTGGTTGTTTCCATGTCTTGGCCACTGTAAATAAAGCTGCAATGAACATTGAAGCACATGTATCTTTATGGATAAATGTTCTCAGATTTTTGGGGTAGATATCCAGGAGAGGGATTGCTGGATCATATGGTAATTCTAGTTTTAACTTTTTGAGGAACCTCCACACTGCCTTCCATAGTGGTTGCACCAATCTGCATTCCCACCAACAGTATATGAGGATTTCTTTTTCTCCATAGCCTCTCCAGGACTTGTTATTATTTGTCTCATTGATGATAGCCATTCTGACTGGGGTGAGGTGATATCTCATTGTGGGAGTTTTTGCATTTCTCTGATGATTTGTGATGTTAGCATCTTTTCATAAGTCTATTGACCATCTGAATGTCCTCTTTGGAAAACTGTCTATTCAGGTTTTCTGCCCATTGTTTTTATTGTATTTTTTGTTTTTTTTTGTTCGTGAGTTGTATGAGTTCCTTATATACTTTGGATATTAGCTCCTTATCAGAGGCCTTGTTTGCAAATATCTTCTCCCATTCAGTTGGTTGCCTCTTTATTTTGTCCGTGGTTTCTTTTGCTGTGCAGAAGCCTTTTAGTTTGATATAGTCCCATGCATTTATTTTAGCTTTTACTTCCCTTGCTTTTGAGGTCAAATTCATAAAATCCTCTTTGAACCCAAGGTCCATAAGTTTACTACCTACGTTTTCTTCTATGCAGTTTATTGTTTCAGGTCTTATGTTTAGGTCTTGGATCCATTTTGAGTTAATTTTGGTACACGAGACAGATAGCAATTTAGTTTCATTCTTTTACACGTGGCTTTCAAATTCTCCCAGCACCATTTATTAAAGAGGATTTCTTTCTCCATTGTATGTTTTTGGCTCCTTTGTCGAAAATTATCTGTCCATATTTATGTGGGTTTATTTCTGGGTTTTCAATTCTGTTCCTTTGATCTGTGTGTCTGTTTTTCTGCCAATACCATGCAACAAAAATGGATGGATCTTGAGATTATAATGCTAAACGAAATAAGTCACACAGAAAATGTCAAGAACCATATGATTTCACTGATAAGTGGTATATAAAACTGAAAGCAACAAAGGAACAAGAGAAACATAGAAACTAAAACTCATAGACACAGACAGTGGTTTAGTGGTTGCCAGAGGATAAGGGATGTGGTAGATGAGGGTAAACAGGGTCAAATATATGGTGGTGGAAGAAGAACTGACTCTGGGTGGTGAACACACAGTGTGATATATAGATGATGTATTACAGAATTGTACACTTGAAACCTATGTAATTTTACTAACCATTGTCACCCCAATAAATTTTAATTAAAAAAAAGAAAATGTGACTCTCTGATTACTCTAAATCAGGAGATAATGATATCATCCAGTGGGTTGTGACATTATGTGATGTTATCCAAATTATTTGATTACACTAGTTCTTCCTCAATGTTTCTTAGTGGAATGTCGGAAGGAAACGGACATCTGTGACTAATCATATATAACAAGTAGTACCATATTTGATAACCTTATCCCAAATTTGTTTATATTCCTGAGATTGACAGGCAAAATCAATTCATAGAATTAAAACGTTGCAATTAAGGGTGATAAATTATGGGTGATACATTATTAAATTTAAGTATACTACAAAAGCCCAGATCTATAAATTATCTTTTTCAAAAGAGGAAAATAAATACTTTTATCTGTTTAAAGTTGTATTGAAGATATTTAAACCAGAATGCCCAAAGCAAGGGAAGATTATTATTTAGAAGATTCCTGTCCTTTCCAGGTATGTTGTCATCAAAATATCTAAATCTGATTATTCTGTCAGAGAGAGAGAGAGAGTGATTTTTCTGAGACTCTATAGTGCCTAAATGATGAATAATAATGTAAACAGATTATCTAGTACAGTGAAGACTGTGCTATATTTACAACTTTGTCAGGAAACCTAAAGATGGCTAATATTGCTTCCTTTCTCAAAAAAACTTCCCTCAGCAAACACCCATCCACATCTTTCTTCCAATCATAGATATTTATGCTAGACATACATATGCAAATACATATGTATGTGTATATATGTATATATGTGTATATATGTATATATATGTGTATATATGTGTGTATATATACACCTGCATATGTATGTGTTTATATATTTGTATATATGTGTGCGTGTATATATATATGTGTGTGTGTGTGTGTGTGTGTGTATATGTGTATATATATATATATATATCCATCAACCTCCTTCCTTTCTCTATTACAGTTGCTTTGACTGTTGTCTTTCTCTTCAAAAACTGATACAGACAAGAGGTTGTAAGTCAAAAACAGTAACAAGAGACAAAAAATGATAATGATAAAGGGGTCAATTCATTAAGATATTACCATTGTAAATATATATGCATAAACACCTAAATTAATTAAATACTAACACATCTGAATGGCTAAATAGACAACAATATAGTAATAATAGAGGATTTCAAAAGCCCACTTTAAACAATAGATAGATCATTTAAAGAAAATCAATAAAGAAACATTGTACTTGACCAGACATAACAGACATATATAGAACATTTTATCTAATAGCAGCAGAATATACATTCTTCTTGAGTGCACATAGAACATTCCCCAGGATAGATCACATGGTAAGTCACAAAACAAATCTTAGCAAATATTTTAAAAGATTGAAATCATACCAAGTATCTTTCCTGGCTTACCATAGTATGAAACTAAAAATCAATAGAAAGGAAAAAGTGAATTTGTCTTAATTTGCAGATGTATGGTCTTATATATAGAAAATCCTATAGAGTCCACCAAAAAACTTTTAGGACTAATCAATGAATTCAGTAAAGTTGCATCTTCAATTACAAAATAAATGTAGATCTGAGCTCTCAAATAAGGACTCAGCCACACTCTACATCCAATTTTTCTAATCTCTGAATATGAAGTTTCTTGACAATATCTGCTTGTTTATTTTTCTCAAATCTTCCAAATCCAATCTGTTCTCTCTAGGCATAAGGCCACAGCCCTACACCAAGCATTAGCCATCTTTTACTTATCTTACCTTATGCACCTCCTAGCTTTAAATATCTGATACCTTAGTTAAGTTTAAGTTTACTTTGTCCCAGTTGTTTTTTCTCAACAGAACTTCCTGCTTCAGTGTTAATCAGAGCCAAATCTCATTTTGTCTTCTAATTCATTTAGAGAGTGGTCCTAACTACTCTTTGCATCACTTTCTCTTTCCAAGTTTTTTGTTTCTACAACTCAAGACATAATCTCAAGGATATTTTGCAGATAATTTCTGGCCCTGTTTTTGGGGTTCCTGGGCTCAAAGAAGATAAAATTTAGAACTGCCTTGGATACACGAGCAACAATAACAAAAACCACAGGAGTGTTTTTGGGGGGAAGACAACCCTAAGGAAATTTCCACTTGTTGCCATTGTTAATGCAAATGATATTCACTGGCCTATGTTAATAGTATAGTTGACAGAGACGGATTTACCAGGGTTAATTACTTGATTACTGGTATTTTGTGGGATAGTAGTTGGGAAGTAAAACCACATTGTTGACCTTAAAGATGATAGAAGTTAATTAAGGACATGTAATTTCAAAGCCTAATTATATACTGAGGGTGCCAAAAATATGTGTACAAGTGGGCACTTTGGTCAACGTTGCTCAAGCAGTAGTTTGCTGTAATCAGAAGTGTCTGGATGCTGATGGTAACTACTTTGAGCACCTCTTGTAATTGCAGAAGTGAAACGTGACTTGTACTCATCTTTTATTATTGATATATATTGAGTATTAAAATTTTAATACAGTTTTTCTTTCTTAAAATGTGTATACATTTTTTGGCACTCTCTATATTTACTAGCTATATGATCTCAAGTAAATTAACTTTTATGAACCTTGAATTTTTCATTTGTAAATTGTAATAATAATTTTACCTACCTAATAAGGCTGCTTTTGAGGACTAACTGAAATAATCCGTACAAGGTGCTAGGCGCGGTGCTTGGCATTCAATACATATTAGCTATAATTAATGTTATGGTGTTACAGATTTATAACTTTCACACTTTTAATGACCTTATAATTTAAAATATTTTTTGATATTTCTAAAACATATTTCTCCAAATGAAATATTCCCTCAGTCAGTGATCCTATTCAAACTCATAACAACAATGAAATGAATCTATTTGGGAGTATCATGAATTGCTGGTGTCTGGTTACTGAAACCTTCTCTGAAGAATGATGTAAAAGATGAGATATGTCTATGCTATTATCTCAGGGCACTGGGATGGGTTTTAGCAGTATCTGAGCATGAATTCATTTTACTTTTGCATCTCCGTTTGTATTCAAATCAGTAAATCCCAAATTATGAGGAAGAACAGGACTTGCAACCTGTTTTTCCTGGCTATCTAGTTAGCACGCATATAGGACAGAAAGAAGAATCTGGTTTGATTCATTGGGACTTTGCAACAACAAATAGGAGTGGCTCGGGATGGGGCATGAACCCTTCCTGTAATTCTCCTAAAGGTAACTTAGTGGGGAGTGGAGGGAAAGGGACACCTGTCTTATTTAAATAGAACTAAAATAATACAAAGCCTTTCTTGACCATGGGAACCCTAGTTGATCTTCCTTTTCTTTGAAGTTCTTTTGTACTTATTGTCCTAAATGTACAATTTAATCCTTAATTACATTGTGTCATGATGTTCAATTTCACGTGTGTTACTCTCATCAGTCTAAAGAGATTGGGAGCAGTTTGAGTGGACAGATCATGTTTCATTTTCTGCAAAACTCAGGTGCCAAGAAGTGTAAAGAGCTGAATAATCACACCATATATTGGGAGGACAGATTGTTAAGTTAAATTGGGAAGACTAGCTCATTATATGGAAAATAACACTTGGGTCCCTACCTAACGTCATACTCAAGGGTGAACTCCAAATACATTAAGGACCTAATTTAAAAGGTAAAACTATAAAGTTAATAAAAGACAATATAGAGGAGTGTTTTACTGTAGACTTAGAAAGAAGGAATGACTCATTTTTAAAAAGCTCTAAAAGCATAACCATAAGGCAAAGAAATTTGATGAATGTAATTATTTCAAAATTATGAATTTTATTTCTCATGAAGAACACCCTGGTCCAAATTAATAGAAGACAGAATGAATAAGTATAATATCTACAACAAAATAAGCTATTCATATCTAGAAAATATAAGGAACACATGCAAAGCAATACTAATAAAACAAAAGAATCCTAATAGAAAACTAAGGATAGGTATAGGCAATTTATAGAAATGAAAGTCCAAAAGGCTAACAAGTATATATAATGATACACAAACCCATCAGTAATTAGAAAAATGCAAATTAAATCATGAATAAGATACAACTTAATGGCTGGCAGAAATTAGATAGCCAAATAATACCAGGTGTTAGCAAAGATTTGGGGACATAGAGATCCTCACTCACTGCCGATGGGAGTGTGCATTGATTCAGCCATTCTTAAGAGCAATTTAGCACCAATTAGTCAAATTAAGTGCATGTACACCCAATGACCCCATAATGGTGCTTCCAGAAGAAATTGCATGGGTTCATAAGGGGACAAGTAGAAGGCTATTTAGTGCAGAATTTCTTGGGATGATGGGCAGGAGGTAAAACATGGTAGATATCCACGGTGAGTCATCATGTATTAATAGCAGTTAAGAGCAATTAATTAGATACACATTTAGCAATGTAGATAGATTTTAACAGATCTGAGTAAAAATGTATGAAACAAAAAGTGATGGAATGGACTGTATATTTGTTTCCCCCCAAAATCATATATTGAAATCCTAACCCCTAATGTCATGATATTAGGAGGTGGGAACTCTAGGAGGTGATTAGGTCATGAAGGCGGATTGGTGTCCTTATAAAAGAGACTCCCTGTTCTACACTGTGAGGCTACACCAAGAAGTCTGTCGTCTGCAACCTGGAAGAGGGCCCTCACCAGAACCTGACCATGCTAGTACTCTTATCTCAGACTTCCAGCCTCCAGAACTGTGAGAAATACATTTCTGTTGTTTATAAGCCACTCGGTCTACGGTACTTAGCCAGAACTGATTAAGACAAGTGATTTATAGCACAAAGACTAATTCGAAGCATGTGCACACAAAACAACAAAATGTATTTTTGCAAAAATGGATATAAACAAGAGAACACGTATGAAATACAGAATGGTCACCTGCAGTGGGAGACGAATTGGAGGGTGTTATGAGAATTAAAGGAGAATAAATAGTGACAACTAGAGAAGGGCCTTGTATGTATTTTTTTTTTTTAACTTCTTCAGTTAGCAATTTTTTCAAATGTTACCCCCAGTGGAGAGGAGAGTCTGGGGAAGTTTGTATATATTTATATCACTGGCTAAAATGTAAGTCATTTCAGCCCTTTTGCAAAGCGTAATCCATGCAATCATAAAAATATTAATGTCTTCTTTTAAAAATAAAGTTTATTGGGGTAACAATTGTTAGTAAAGTTACATAGGTTTCAGGTGTGCGATTCTGTAAGGCATCTTCTATATATCACATTGTGTGTTCATCACCCAGAGTCAGTTCTCCTTCCATCACCATACATTTGATCCCTTTTACTCTTATCTACCACCCCTCTTCCCCCTTACCCTCTGGTAACCACTAAACTATTGTCTGTATCTATGCGATTATTTTCTTCATTTGTTTTTGTTCCTTTGTTGTTTTGAGTTTTATATACCACATATCAGTGAAATCATATGGTTCTCGACTTTTTCTGTATGACTTATTTTGCTTAGCATAATAATCTCAAGATCCATCCATGTTGTTGTAAATGACACTATTTCATCTTTTCTTATGGCAGAGTAGTATTCCATTGTGTATATATACCACGTCCTCTCTATCCAACCATCTATCAAATGTATTCATGATGATAATGTATTATTACCTAGCTTAGCCTTTGCTTCTGAGGTTTCTTCATTCCTAGAAATGCTTTATTGAAACTTAAAAGTATTACTTTCAAAGAATTTCTGTTATAGATGTACTTTAGCATTTCTTTTACTTCCTTTTAAAAGACCTATTGCATTCCTGTTCATTCACTTCAGTAAAGGCAATGTCTTAGCCTAAAACAACAAATCAGGCAGAAGACAAAACAGATTTTAAACTTTCCCAATAAATTACATTTCCCATTATTCAAAGAATTTGTATACCTTTTGAACTAAGGCATTCTATTTTTTTTTTCATTGAGGAGGTTATATGGAGTCACTTAGGAGGAGAAGAACAAAGGAAGTACTGGTGTATGTATCTAGTTTTTATCTGATGTTCCTCAAAAAATGGTTGCAAATTCTATTTTCTAAGGTGCTCTGAATATAAAAGATTATAAGATGTATATCAATCTATAAATGTTAATTATTGATTCTGGGTGATGAAATCTCAAGATAGAAAAATTGTGCATGTTTTAATGATAATTGGAAAAATATATTATAAACTCCATCTCCATCTCCATATTTATTATTATAAGGATGTTTTAACTGAGCGTGCCTAGGACAAAGATCAGATGGTGATACAGAAAGATTAACATTGATTTGAGATAGAAAGGAAATGTTTGGGTGGAAAAAAAAGGTTTTGGCTAAAAGGAACTAATAAACCTGTCATTTTCACTCCTTTAAAATAACTGTGCTTCTGTGTTTCCTTCTCAGGGAAGTTAACCTGAACTTCGTGTTTGACTGAGGGTTCACAGGTATCCTGAACAGAGCAGTTATACCGCTGAGTTTACTTTTTGACTTTGAGGATTAATCCTTTATTTCAGTTTTAACAAAACTGTTAACATTTCATTTAAAAATTACACAACAGTTCTGAGTTCTGAGTATTTTAACTGTATTACTAAATTGGTAAGATAAAATAAGCATTTATGATTGTCTTCCCTTTTCTCATATATTTAAAAATACTTTAAATTTTAAAATGTGGTCTTACAAAAAAAGCATGTTCTCTTACAAATAACCACTTCTGGTATGGTTAAGTTTTCTCGTTTGGGTAATAGTGTGGCAGAATGGGGGGAGTAACGAGCTACGATACCTTGACCTCAGTTCTCTCATCTTTAAATAAAGTGGTTGAGTTAGAAAGAGCATTTTATCGCATCACTCATTTGTTAGGCGTGGTGAGTACCTTGCTCCCCGATCCTCACCTCCCCATCCCATCAGACACTGATTCAGTGGGTGTGGAGTGGGACCTGGGGATCTGCACGATGATTCTGATGTAGGTGGCCAGAAGATCATGTTTGAAAATATTATGGGAAATGATCCACAAAATCCCTTCCATCTGTATTATTCTATGATAGAAAGAATTTTGTCTGACTTACCAAGTTTTCGCTCATCTCTCGTAAGTCCTTAAGTTGGTATGTGCTATTTTGTCCAGAATTACTATTGATTTGTACATCTGAGATTTTAAAGGTGCCATGATAATACTCCATTTTCTGGCCTGTGATGAAAAGGAAAAGCAGGAAGTTAAGAGGTTTTGGCATAGATTTCAGGATTCAACTATAATGAGGCTAATATAAAGCCTTGAATATATCACTGAGAATCTTTCTAATTTCATTTCATAGAAAGCATAATAAAAATAATGATTGATGTTTTATGTTAATGACAGTAGCTGGTATTTATTGAGTGCCTACTATGTGCCAAGTGCTGTTCTGGGCACTTTACATGTTTGATTCCTCACTCCAGCTCTCTAAGATTAATGTCATCCCCACTTCACAGATGAGCAAAGTGGGGAACAGAGGCATTAAGTAATTTGCTTTATGTATTCAAGTACTAATTGACCCTTCCAAATTTTAAACCCAGACAGTCTGACTCTAGCACTGGAAGATTTAATTACCATATTGCTCCCTTGCTGAGGTGAAATATATACCATCTTATACTCTACTAGAAGCACAAGTAAATGAACATCCTTGTAAATTTTGATTTGTAATGTGAGAGCCAGGGAATAAAGTCAGTGGACTTGTAACAGCTATATACAATGTCAGACTAGGGGAGAGGGGTTATCACTTTGTGAGGGGTGTAAATGTCTATTACATTGTTTTGTACACCTGAAATTAATTAAAAAAAAAAGAAGAAAAGAAGGAAGGAAGGAAGGAAGGAAGGGAGGGAGGGAGGGAGGGAGGGAGGGAGGGAGGGAGGGAGGGGAAGGGAAGGGAAGGGAAGGGAAGGGAAGGGAAGGGAAGGGAAGGGAAGGAAAAGAAAGGAAAGGAAAGGAAAGGAAAGAAGGGAAAAAGCTGTCTGAGGTTGGAGGTGAGAATAATGTGTAACAGGATGAATCAATCAGATCTCTGCTCTGCTGTCAGGAAAGGCAAGAAAATGAAGAGCAGTGGAGACTCCTGAGGAATGTGGTAATCTTTGTGTAAAGCCTGGGGGCAGGCCACTGCAACAGGAAAGCTACTAGAGATAAAGATAGAGAATAGAGCAACCACAAAAAAACCTCTCTCCTAGCTCAGGGAGGACACAATGAGGGTTTCCTAGCTATGGACCTAGGAAAGAATGAGGGATCTCAGGATGGTATATTTCCTAAGTGGGACATCTCCAAAGGCTTTTTGGTCGTCCTCATACTTATCTATATAATCTATACTGTTATCAGTCCTTATAGTCACAGTAAAGGGGCTTTTGTGCAATCAAATTAACTAACCTGAGAATTAAAGTACAGATAGGATTGTTATATGGGGCCCAAAACTATGGTTCTTAAGCCCTTTAAAGCTCCTCTTGGGACGTTTTTTTCCTGCGAGCACAGCCTTGGGAGCTTTCTGTCCCCTTCCCTCCTCCGATATTTTATCGGAACAGTTTTCCTGCAAGCACAGCAGTTAGAGGCTTTCCCGTCAAAACAGTGTTGAGCGATCACAGCTGTTAGGGACGGACCTCCCTGGCACCCCGGCCAGATTTAACCAGTCCCTAGCGCTGCAATAGCAATGGCGCGAATCCCCCCAAACCCGGAGGCCTAACCCTATAAAACAAAGCGCCCGACCCCAGTAATGCTCAGTCTTTTGGGAACAATCCCACTGAGCCCGCCAGCGTAATAAAGCTGTGTTCTCCCTGATCTCTGCGTGCCGCTTGAGTCTCTCGGTCCTCGCCGCTTTTCCGCAACACTCCTAATAGCATCTGCACTCCCCCATCAAGTATGAGGAAGGTGGCAACAGATAAGATCATTCAAGTAAGCAATCTGAACTAATTGTTTTATCACATATGTCTGTGTCAGAGTGACATTGTGGAGATTTGTCAAAAAATGTAAATGGTTGTAATGTGTGCAGAGAAAGATACAATATAAAAAGAGAGAATTCTGAAATATATATTTGTGTGATTTAAATGTATCAGGCAATAAAAGAAAAAAAATTCCTGAATTATTGTTTTGGAAAGAGTGAAATTATTTCTCTAAAAAGAAGTAACAACATTGTGCCATATTTATTGTTTAACAATCATTTCAAAATCCATTATTTCATTGGACATGTGCTTTTCTTTTGTCCTTGAAATGTTGGTGGACAAAAAAAATGATGAATAAAAGAGCCAATTTTAGTAACTAATGTAATGACTCATTTATCATAGTTTTTCATTTGAATATACAATGAATGATTAGTTTATTATGATTACTAGTAAATTTCACACAATTACTTTTTTTAATCTTTTGTGTAGATTCTCAAAAGAATAATAAATTGTGAGCTCCAAAGAGATAGGAAATTGTTCTGCTTTGCTTAACACCGTATCTTGAGTACCCAGAAAAGTATTTGCATATAATAGGCATTCAGTAACTATTTGTGGATGGAATGATTGAATAAATAAGAAAATATTTTGAATGTAGACATTTACAGGTAAAAGTACAAATGCTTTTTGGACAAAATTACATTTACATATATGAATATGAGCTTTATAGAAAAATGAAATCAGACTAAGTGAAATCCCATTTTACCTACCAGAGACTAAGAAGTGAGCCAGAAGACCAATGGTCACTGCCACTATCGTCAGTAATAACGCAATGAAAAGGGCGATCATCCATAGTTTCAAACCTCTGCTTCGGGTACCAAATCCTACTTCTCTGCAAAAGGAAAAACTTACCAGTTACTCTCATGTTGTAACAGTTCAGCCTTTCTGGTTCTCTTTGGATAAGAGCAAGTTGCTTTAGCCTACCTTTCCCAGCAAGAAGACATTTGTCTTCACTTTTGCTCAAGGTCATCTTGGTGTAAGGGGAGGTGTTAAAAAAATCAGGACCTGAGAATCTGTGATATTGCTCCTGGCTTATATGTCTAGAGGCATTTTGTGGCTCCATGTAGTGGCCAGTCCTGACTCCTCTTAGCAGTGTGGTCCAAAGTAAATCATGCGCTTGAAAAAGGACCATTCATTCCTTCTTTCTTCAACACTTTATTTTTTTTTTTTAAAAAAAATCTCTTTTATCTGTCTATTCTTTTAGAATTTACAAAGTGATTTCAAATCTGTGATCTCATTTACTTAACTTTCATTTTTAACTTTATTATAAAAATTTTCAGACACAAAAATTCAAAAAGAATGGTATTATAAAACACACCTATATTTATCACATCACTTTATCAATTAACATTTTTGCTGTTAACATTCATCATGCTGTTAACATTTTGCTTCATTCATTTTTGCTACTATATTTTAATGTGAAGTAAGATAGCATGACCTTTCACCAAATCATTATAAACAATTATGATATTTCCAACATAACCACAACACTATAACACTCCTAAAACGTTAACAATATTCCTCTATCTTCTAGCAACCATTCCATCGTGAAATTTCTTCTATTGTCCCTGTTATATTTACAGATGGTTTCTACAAACCAGGACATAATTAAGGACCACATAGCACCTTAGTTGTTATGTCTTTTAAGTCTCTTTTAATTTAAAAGAATTCTGCTTCCTTTTTATTTTTAAATAAACTTGACTTGTTGAAGAGATCAAGTCAGTTTTCCTTCAGAATGTCCCATTTTCTGTGCTAGTTTGAATGCTTTCTTGTGCTATGTTTTAACTTGTTCTTCTATCCCCCTCATTTCCTGTAAGCTTAAATTTAGATCTAAAGACTTGATTAGATTTTGGGTAAATTCATTTGGCAAGAATACTTCAGAAGTAATGTTTTATATTTTATACTGCATCACATCAGGATTAGAGGAAATTTTCACAATTTAGGAGTATAAAATAAATCCCCTTTTACTGCAGCACCTTATGCTCACTGTAGTGTTAATCACATTGTATCAAATATTTTTTTTCCATATATATTAACCTATACTTAACTGTGAACTCCTCAATGGGCTGGACCAGTCTTGTTCATCTTGTTATCATTAAAACCTAATGGCTGGTACAGAGCAAGAATTTTATAAATCCATGAGAGTCAGGCAGGTATTATACCAACCTTACAGGAAATAACAGAGGCTGAGAGAGAGAATACCTGATTTGTTATAGTCAAGCAGCTTAAAATGGCCTGGGTCCTCTAATTCATTTTCTCATGTTCCTTCTCTACAATTTGCCATTGTGGTCCACTTTATTTATTTGTTTCATTAGAATTTGTCTTCTCATGTGTATATTGATAAGCCAAATTCTCTGGGGCAAAAGGCATTTTTCATATTTTCTTCAAGATTTAGTGCAATACTTTCACTAAGTAGACTTTTAATAAATAATGATTGATTTACAGAAAAATTTTCCTTTGAATAATATATATGTTACATATAAATATGTATATATATAATATGTGTATGTAATATATGTATGTAAAAGTATAAATATATATGCATATATATGTATATATACATACACACACACACACACACACGCACACACACACATATATAAATGCTAGAATGAAAAACACAAACTATTTGGACCAAATAATTAAGAAGGTGGTAGTTTTGCTATAAACAATAAATTATGTTTGGTATGGAAAATATTGACAATATGTGCATCAACTGATTATAAAGAATGTAGACAACTGGCTGTGGAAAGGCATGTGTCCTCTGATGGATAAGAGCTAGGTGCTAGAAGCTAAAAGCAGAAAGTCCATGGGGAATGACATTACTCTTAAATGGCTTAAAACTTAAACTCAGAATGCGAACTTAGAAGCTATTTAGTATAGCTTAACACACTTTCCAGATGAGAAAACTGAGGCCCTGAGATGATTAAGTGACTTCTCCAATATAATAGAACCAGCATTCATCTCACACTCGCGTCTTCTAACTGCTAGGACACTAGTTTTTTTCTCAATGCTAGACTCCCTCTCCATTGATTACATTTTAATTCTTACATAGATTTATTATTTATTCATTTAGTCTCTCGTTCATTTATTCTTAATTTTTTGACCATTCGTCTCTTCAGAGAATCTTATCAGTTTGTCTCCAAGTTATTCAAACACACACACACACACACACACACACACACACACACACACACACACACAGGAGTAAGGCTAGTGATTTATGAAATTTGAAATCTGTCTTCTTGCCATGTGGCTTACTCCATCCTCAAAGCCAGGAGTGGTCCATGGTGAATCTCCCTCCCATCAAATCTCTCACACATCCTGAATCTCTCTCCAGGTAGAGCCTTATCCTTTTTTAAGGTGTCACTTGATTGTGTTAGGCACATCAAGATAATCTCCCCTTTTTAAAGCCAACTGATTTGAGACCTTCATTATATTTGCAAAATCCCTTCACAGCAGCACCTAGATTAGTGTTTGAATAACTGGGAGAAGGAATGTGTACACCAAGGGATGGGAATATTGGGCACCATCTTAGAAATTTATCACAATTTAAAATATGACTTTTATGAAAATGGACAGAAATCAATAGCCTTCAGAAAAAGCATGTGAGATTTAAAATCGTCTCTAATTATAGTGGGGGTGGTGGAGAACTATTTCATTAAAACATAATTCTATGTTAAGCATACAATTAGAAGACTAAGGGATATTTTATTCAAGTAATAATTTTGAGGAATACAAGGTGAACTCTTGGAATTTAAAATGGGAAGAAAGCTAAAAGTAATTCCTCATCATGACCTAATTGCCACTCTGCATTCTTTTAGGGAAAGGGCAAGTACAGAGGATACTTATTCAGAGTAACACAACCTGTTATCTGCATGAAATCCAATTTATCATATCCATTACACCTTCATTAAGCTTGATTATTCAGGGTATTCATGATAATGATTTTTCCAAAAATGTTGTCAATGAAAACATGGTAATAATTTGAATATTTTTGTGAGTTTGCTTTCTGCAGTCTTGCAGACTGAGAGGAGAATATTTAGAGCAGTATGAATTGTTAATGTTCAGAGTTGGGATATTTATTTCTTCAGTAACCAGTCCTAAGCTGACTTCTATATATGTGAGTTCAAAGATGACTTCAGTTAGAAAAGACATTATGGACCCCCTACTCCACATGGATCTCCTTTTTCTAGAAAGGCCTTCCGTAAAGGCTCAACTTTGGCTCACTCCACAGTCAACCACATGTCCTTTATAATTTTAGCTATGAGCTCCAAGTCTTTCCTTTGTCAGGATTATTTTTCTGCTTTCTTGTAGGTACATGTTATCATTATACAAATGTAGGTACATGTGATTATTTTACAAATGCCCATTTACAGATGGATTATGTTTCCATAAATCTTCATGGACAGTCTTTGAAGATTAAAATATACTATTTGATTTAAAAAGAAATTGTTGGTTAGCTTCCCAGGCATACCCAGAACTCTACTTAACTCTTATTGTAACTGAACAAAGGTATTAAATGCATTGAATTCCTGGGAGCCATTTGGTGCAAAAAACTTTACTTCTCTTTTCCTAGCCTGGTGCCCATCCTTTGAGGAAAGTTTTTATAGAACCAGAGTGCCAAACTCTCCTTCCACTGATGAAAATCATCATTCTTTGAGCCACTGAAATCAGTCATTTGTTATAGAACAGAAACCTTTTGTGTTGACCTAATATACTCTGATATGTGAATATCTGAATACTCACATATGTGAATGTCTGAATATCTGAATACTGTCTGGATACTCTGTGACTATTTTAGAATAGCTCTTTAATATTAAAAGTAGTAAGAACTGCTATATAGTAAATACTGACTTTGTAGGAATTGTTGATATATTGTTACATTTCATCCTCTAAACACTCGTTAGTAGAATTATTTATTTTTATTTTACTGGCAAATAACTTACTCAATTAATTTGCCAGTATGCAGAGTTGTAACCTAACTTGGCCACTAGGACTCAGAAGCCTATTTTTCTATATGATATCAAACTTCCTTTTGAGAGTGATTTTTTTCCATTTTCAGAACAGGCTTCCTGTTAACCCAAATAAATAATGTGTGAAATTTCAAACAGCATAAAAAACAAGTGAAGGCTTTAGCTTAGACACAGAACAGGGCTGGTTCCAAACCCATGTGCGGCAATTAAAAATCAGGAGGGATATTTCATTTGCAGAGTACCCCTGGAGGAGTGAAGGGTCCCCAGCCAGGGTTCCAGTACTGGGAAGAGAAGTCCCCATACCTTCTGGCTGTGAAAACTAGTGGAGATTATAGCTTAGTGAGCCAGGTGGCTGAAGGAGTCTCAGGTGTTCCTCTTGAAGGGCCCATGCATGGACTTACTCGCTGACAGACTCACTTGCTCTGAGCTCCAACATTGGAGCAGCAGCCCTGAATGTGCCAGGGACATACAAAGAGGAACTGAATTGTCTGGCTCAGGGTGAGGGATGAAGGGTCAGCTTTCTGCCAGACAAAAATGCTGTTAGAAGCCATTGTTCCTTTGTTGAACCTTCCCATCACACAGCCTGTACACATAAGCAGGTGCCATATCTGAGTCTCCACCAACCTGGCTTATACCATTTGCCTTGCCCTGGTGATTTCCTGAGACCCTGCCCCACCTAACTACCCAGGCTGCTTCCTGTTGCTTTTCCAAACAAATGGTTGTCTTAGCTCATGTTGTGGACTTTCCTAAAATTTCTCAAAGGTTCACAAACACCAAACAACCAGCATCTGGCCTTGGTGTGCCCAGTATCTCTTGCTGAGCTGCCCCAAGCACAGCCCTAGCATCAGCTGGCTTCTGATCACAGCTTAATCTCTCCCAGGCACCTCCAAGCCCAGCGCAAGTGGCAACCATCTGCAGATCACTTTATAGCTTATACCAAACGCCCTGGGTAGGATAGAGTCAGTGGCTGACTTGGTCTACGCCACAACCCCTCCCAACAGGCCCCAGAACCAGTGTACCTGTCCGGCTTCAGACCAGACTGGAGTGCCACCCAAATACCTCCACAAATGATACACAGAAAGGGAAGATTAGGCAGGCACCAGAATCTGCTAAGGTGATTCCTGCTCCACAGGGCCAGCCCCTGCACAACAACTCCTCCACTGTAGTCACAACCAATCTGCCCAAGTGTCAGTCCCTTCCATTGATATGCAAACAGCAACCAAGGCTCAACTACAACAGGAGAGCACACACAACTCACACACAGACATACCTGGAACACCTGACTCAGGTGACCTGGGAGACTGTGTTACTGGGACTCACAGGGTATCTACTACACAAAGCCTCTCTACCGAGACCAGGAGATATAACAGCTTTACCTAATATATAAAAACAAACAGAAGGATGCAGTCAAAATTGGGAGACAAAGAAACGTGTCCCAAATGAAAGAACAGAACAAAACTCCAGATAAAAAACTAAATAAAATGGATACAAGCAATCTACCAAGTGCAGAGTTCAAAGCAATGGTTATATGGATGCTCAGTGATAAATTTAACAAAGGATAGGAAAGGTAAAAATGGAGATAGAAAATATAAAAAGGAACCAGACAGAAATGAAGAATACAATAACTGAAATGAAGAATACATTAGAGGGAATCAACAGTAGATTAGATGAAGCAGAGGACTGAATCAGCAATTTGGAAGATAAGGTAACACAAAACACCCAATCACAAAAAGAGGGAGAGAAAAAAACACAAAACAAAAATAAAAAAAGAAAGAAAATATAAATAAAATAAAGAAAACATCCAATCAGAGCAGCAAAAAGAAAAAGAATCTAAAAAAAATAAGGATAGTTTAAGGGGACTCTGGTATAAATCAAATATACCAACATTTGCATTATAGGAGTACCAGAAGAAGAAGAGAAAAAGCAAGGAATTGATAACTTTTTGAAGTAGTAATGACAAAAAACTTACCTAACCTGGTGAAGGAAATAGACGTACAAGCCCATAAAGCACAGAGAGTTCCAAACAAGATGAACCCAAAGAGGCTCACACCAAGACATATCATAATTAAAATGCCAAAGGTTAAAGACAGAGAACCTTAAAAGCAGCAAGAGAAAAGCAGTTAGTTACTAACAAGGGAGCTCCCAAAATACTGTCAGCTGATTTCTCAATAGAAACTGTGCAGACCAGAAGGTATTGGCAGGAAATATTTAAAGTGATGAAAAGTAAGGAACTACAACCAAGATTATTCTACCCAGCAAAACTATCATTTATAATTGAAGGATGGATAGAATCAAAAGTGAGATAAAGAACTTCCCAGACAAGAAAAAGCTAAAGGAGTTAATCACCACTAAATCAGTGTTATAAGAAATGTTAAAGGGACTTTTAGGAGAAGGAAGAGGAGAAGGAGAAGGAGAAGCAGGAAGAGGAGGCAGAGGAGGAGGAGGAGGAGAATCAAAAATTTGAATAATGAAATGGCAATAACTACAAGTTTATCAACAGTTACTTTAAATGTAAATGGATTAATTAAAAAGATATCGGATGGCTGAATGGATAAGAAAACAAGATCCTTGCATAAGCTATCTACAAGAGACTCAGTTCAGATAGAAAGACACACACAAAATGAAAGTAAAGGGATGGAAAAAGGTATTTTATGAAAATGGAAGGGAAAAAACTCTGGGGTAGCAATACTTACACCAGACAAAACAGACTTTAAAACAAAGGCTATAACAGGATACAATAGGACCCAGTAATTCCACTTCTGGGTTTTTATCTGAAGAAACCCAAAACACTAATTCAAAAAGACTTACGCATCTATATGTTTGTTGCAGCATTATTTACAACAGCCAAGATATGGGAGCAATCTAAGTTTGCATCAATCGATAAGTGGATAAAGAAGAAATGGTACGTATATACAACGGAATATTACTCAGCCATAAAAAAGAATGAAATCTTGCCATCTATAAAAACATACATGGATCTAGAGGGCATTATACTGAGTGAAATAAATGAGACAGCAAAAGACAAATACCATATTGTTTTACTCATACGTGGAATCTAATAAAACAAAACAAACAAAACAGAAACAGACTTATGATACAGAGAACATTTTGGTGATTGCCACATGGGAGAGGTGTTGGGGGAATGGGTAGAGAAGGGGAAAGGGATTAAGAGCTACAAACAAATTCAGAAAATAGTCGTAGGGATAAAGTATATCATTGGGAATATAGTCAATAATATTGTAATAACTATGTATGGTGTCAGATGGGTACTAAATTTATCAGGGTAATCACTTCGTAAGTTATATAAATGCCTAGTCACTGTGTTGTACACCTGAAACCCATATAATATTGTATTGTCAACTGTAATTGAAAAATAAAACATTTAAAAAAAATAAATATGTAAAGCCTGATGGAAGATGTGAAATTGAGTAATTGAGATTAAAACATAAAGAAAATAAAAATAAAAGCAAGTAAAGAGTTTTATGAACTGAAGATAGAGGTGGTTTTACTGATTAGAGAGGCCACCCGTCTTTGTTGTGGTTGTCTTGAATGTGTTTTTGCTTTCACATCTTCTTCCTTTCCACTGGCTTTGAATTCTCACGAATTCTCAAAAAGTTAGGATTCCCTTCTCCCGTTCCCCACAGAGGCTCCCATAACAATGGCAGAGGTCATCTGACAAGAAGGAGGAGGGAAGGAGGTCTGGGAAGCAGGCCCGTACTTGGAAATTTAATGATCATATTTGGGGTTGTTTGTAAATTTTGAAGGCTTTTATTTGACACTTTTTCCCCATACTTCCACATGTTCTCTATATGTTTTATTACTTGAGGTGTTATATGTACACATACCCCTAAGTGGGCAAGATCTTGAAGAGAGTGAAGAAGTCATAGATAGCACTGAGGCATTTCTCAATAAGTATTCCCAGATAGCAGGGGAAAGAGAGGTTTCCCATATTCAACGAAGTTTGGAAAAAATGAGTTAAATAAAGTTAAATAGGATCCTCACTTCTAAAAATCTTAGAGCCTTTGCTAATTTCAAATAGGGATAAAGGAGAGCAGCATTTCCATCTTGGTTTTATAAATACTCTGTTCACTGATACAACCCCAGTGCTTATACATCATCTGCATCTTAGTAGATACTTGAGTACTATTTATTAAATTGGATTGAAATAAAAGTTTTCCAAATGTACTTTTTTTTAAAATCACCATATTGATAAATATCTTGTGGGATTCTGATGTTCCACTGAACAGTTTGAAAACATGGCTCTGGGTGTATTTACACCACTGTGGTGCTCCATGGAGTGCCTCGTTGTCAGGAGGTTTTAAAAAAAAGAAGAAACAAAACTTCTGATACTCTTTCTGTACCTAACTCCCAGATATGGGTGTGAATGAGGGGTGGGATAAAGAAGGTAGTGCAAAATTGAATAAATTCC
Source organism: Rhinolophus ferrumequinum (assembly GCF_004115265.2). Lineage (NCBI taxonomy): Eukaryota > Metazoa > Chordata > Mammalia > Chiroptera > Rhinolophidae > Rhinolophus > Rhinolophus ferrumequinum. The sequence goes on from NC_046288.1 coordinate 27,053,556, forward strand.
TCTGTAAGTCCCAACCAAAGAAAATTTTTTGTGGAAAATGATGAAGAGATTCAGGCTGAGCTGAATTTAGGAGACTCAGAGAAGGAAAATGAGGACTCCAGAAAAGACAAGACTCCACTTCTTCACCTATGTAGGGAAATACCTTTACCTTGGTCCAAGGGTTGGAAATTGGGCATACTGGTCAAAAAGGAGCATAACTGGGGATTTTGAGGCTGGAAGAGGAAAACATTAACTAAAGGGAATTGAGAACATCTTCCCTGGATTTGTCATGAATGTGCTTTATCCCCATGGAGGTGTACTTTTACCCCCAAATATGCTTTTGACACAAGGTACAGTCCCACCTATTGAAGTTTGTAAAATATGTATCAGATTGGAGGTTAAGGCCCAGGCTGGGATAATATACCTATATGAAAAAGTAATTGTATTCAAATGCGTGGGTCAGAGACTTGCACACCACAAATGTGTCCTAACAAAGTACCTCTAAGAATTGACCAGCTATTATAATATTTCTTATTCCTCATTTGTCCTTTCATTTGTCTGTCTATCCATTCAGCTATCTACCCATTGTCCATTTATCCATCTGTTTTCCTTTCCACAGCCTTATATCGAGTCTTTGTTAAGTCTAGGCATCACACTGGGCTTAGGGATGCAAGGGTGAATAAGACATGGCCTCTTCCCTCATGCAACTTGGGGTACAACCTATAATAATTTTTTCTCAATTTGTACCATGTGATTAAAAATAATGAAGTATTATAAACTACTTTTCTGTAAATATTTAAAATAACACAAATAACAATTTTCCATTAAGGTAACAAAAATGAGATAATGATTGTGAAATAATAGAAAATGCATATATTGGTCTCTGCCCCTGGTTCCTGGCACAGAACTCCTAAAACCCTTGTAATTGTTTAAGTGATAAGAGTGCTACGGCATCTTTTGTTTTGATGTTTGGTCTTTGGCCAACCCCTACCCCATTCCTGACATAGAGCTCCTAAGTCCCTTGGAATTTCCTAGGTGACAGGGTATCTTTTGTTTTGATGAGGTAACTCTTGGGGATGGATGCTGAATAGATTCAGGATGGGTGCTAGTCATCAGAAAGACCAAGCCATGATTAGAAGCTTGGAATTTTCAGCTCCCCCCATCCTTTGGGAAGGGGAGAGGGGCTGAAGGTTGTTTAATAATCGTTCGTGCATATGTGATGAAACCTCCATAAAAATCCCAATAGTATGGGGTTCAGGGAGCTTATGTATTGGTGTACCCCAACTCCACAGAAACAGAAGCTCCTGCATTTGGGATCCTTCTGGATTCTGTATGTTATCTCTTCATCTTGCTCTTCACTCATGTCTTTTAATATCCTTTGTAGTAAACTGCTAATCTAGTAGGTAAACTTTTTTCCTGAGTCTACTGTGTTTCCCTGAAAAAAAGACCGGGTCTTCTATTAATTTTTGCTCCAAAAGACACATTAGGGCTTTTATGTTCAGGGAATGTCATCCTGAAAAATCATGCTCGGGCTTATTTTTCAGTTAGGTCTTATTTTCGGGGCAACATGGTATGAGCTGCTCTAGCAAATTAATCAAATCAGAGAAGGGGATTGTGAAACCCTATGATTTACAGCTAGTTGTTCAGAAATACAGATAATAGCCTGGACTTGTGACTGGCATCTGAAGTGGAGCGAGGGCAGTCTTATGGCACTAAGCCTTGACCTATGGGATCTGTGCTAACTCTAGTGTCAGGATTGATGTGAATAGGAGGACAGCTGGTGTTAGAGAATTATGTGGGGAAAAAATCCCCACACAGCTGATGTCAGAAGTGTTGAGAGTGTGGTACTAGTGTGAAAGTCAAGGAAAACAGAGTTTTTCTGAGACAAAGACTTAAAAAAATTCCTCTAAGTCTTCACCTTTATGGACACATCTTCTCTAGGCATCCTGCTGTTGCAGATATGACCCTGCCTTTAGGGTCAGAAGAGTTTGGCTTCAGTCCCTGCTTGTAACTTCTTATTATGTATCTTGAAAAATTTATGAGACCTCTCTGAATTTCAGTTTTCCCACCTTAAAATAGTGATAATAAAAACTACCCAGATATGTGAGGCAATGAAATGAATAATAAAGGACTGTAGCATATATCAAATTCCCTCTCTGGGTCAGGAGTTCTCATATGGGTAATCTCATGTAACTGTTGCCACAGCTTTGTGGGCTACTCAGTGACTAGCACTATGAATCTTTTACTTGAATTTTAAATAAAAGTTATTTTCTCTTGAAAATTATTTTTAAAAAAGGAAAAGCAGAATATCGTAATAGTTAAGCTCTGATTCCACACTACCTCAAATCCCAACTCTTCCACTCATTAGCCTGTGATGATACAGGGCTAGTTACTTTTTCATCTCTAAAATGGAGATAATAATAGTACCTAATCATAGGACTATTGGGCAAATTAAATGCGTTATTATAATGTAGCGTGTACATGGCACATAGAAACTCTATGAGTTTGCTGAAAACTAACAAAAAGTAAAATTTAATTGATAAGTTAGACAAAGTTTTGTAATCAGTAAGAAACATGGATATACTAGAAAATGGACTTGGCAAATTAACAAGTTGGTTACAATGAGTATTGAGAATGAAATTAAAATGTAAAACGTGAATGTTTACAAAGACTTTCCCAGGACTGTCTTTTTCTCTAACGGATGATAATGAAGAGGAGGAACCTAATTTTTGCTTTATTGAACAATGCCAAAAATAATGAGCTATAGGAAGAGAAAGATGCAAACTTCTGGGAAAAGGACAACAGTCTCAGATGAAGAAGTCATTTGGTATTTTATCTTTTATAAGAGAAATAATTGAGATTTTAAATGAGAGATTCACCCAGTTAACAAATTTATAGAGAAAAGTAGGGGTATGGATATTACTCAAGGCAAATGAAGATGGATATTCAGAGCAAAGTCCAAACACTAAAGACTATCTCTGAAATGTAAAGAAGAGGGTCATTAAACCCATTGAGAAGAGATTCAATGTTCAGTATAAGGGAAACAGCAAAGATATGAACCAGATATATTTTGACAAGGCTTCTACATTGTATTTCTTGTTAATGGAGAAGAATGGGCAATATGACTATAGAGCACACTGTAAAATTAGTGTGAGACATAGGGTTGTCATAGTACATGTCTCCCGCATTCTCCAGAAGTAGAGAATTCCTGTGAAACCTTTCGCATGCCGAAATGGTTTCGAAGACGGACTGGTTGCGAAAGCGAAGACACAATTACAGTGAATTGATATGTAAAAAAATTTGAGCATTCCCATATCCAAAAAATAACCTACCAAATCATACCAAATAATACATAAAACCACAAATATATAGTAAGAACAGGAATAATATGATAAGTAGAGTGAGGCTGACAGTGCTAGCCTCCCTGCCTGGGGTGCCAGACTGCCTCTGTAATGGCTCACTGCAAAACAGACACTAAGCGCCCTTTTCGCTTTTTTGCCTGTTTTTGTAAAAGCAAAAATCCTCTTTGGATTTCTTTTGGTTAACAAAAACAAGTACTAATGTAAATCTTTTGTAAAAGCGATGTGGCCGTAACACGAACTTTTGAAAAGTAGGGGGTACCTGGAATTAAGCAGTTGCTTTGCCTTAATCCTTAAATTTGCCTGTTAGTGTGACCTGCCATCTCCCGTAAATCCTCTAAATCCTGGATTAGTGTTTCATGAATTTACTTTAAAGGAACCATAAACTTTCAGTGTTTCCCACTGTCCCTTTCTTTATCAAGAAAACTCATGGATGTTCTGAACAAGAGCGTTGCTCTCCAATATTATTCCTGTAATTTACTTCCCTTAAACTGAAAACATTTCCTATAAACACCTCAACATTAGAAAATATGCATTTAATGTCTATAATCATGTAAGTTCATATTTTTAAAAGAATAATTTTGGGGAATGTGAAACATGAAAGTTTGGAATTATTGCTTTACAATATCATGATTTCCATAAACATGGAATATGCATTTTCAAATTCAATGAATTTTAATAAATAAGCAATAATGCTAGACATTTACATTTGTTTACTCATTCATTTGTTCAAAAAATATTTGTGGAGTGCCAATTATGTGTGAAACATTATAGACCCTTTCTAAGGGTCTCAGAGACCCTTTGGCAATTACTATGTGCTCACTAAAGGGCGGATACAAACACGTATTTTATTACTGGTGAAGGAAACCCAGTGAAGTTCACTAGCTTAGTGGCTCATTTATTGTCAAATTCTCATCTCTGAAATCCGCCAGGTAGAATCCTTGCCATCTGGAGAGTCTGAAAGAGTCCAGGAAGACTGGACTTAAGGCGTTGTGGACTTTAGCTCTCGGATTCTGTCATCATACAGCTCTGTAGATTTGACGAGGCCCATTAATTTGTTTCCCTCAGATTTCTCACTTTAAAATGGGAGCTAATAAATACCTGTTCTACTGATCTTATAAGAATGTTTGATTGTTAAACCAAATAACATATGTAAAAATGTTTTCAAAATGGCATACATATAAGCAATGGTAAAATATTACTGTCATCATGCATGTTTAAACTCACTATTTTAGTTGTATATAAAGTTATGCCAAAGAATCTTACACTCCCTCTCCCACTTTTGCATGTAGCAAACCCCATTTGAAAAAACAAAACTTGAAATAATTCAGTTTTCTTTAATATTTAATAGAAAAATTTTTTTAGAGAGTAGACATGTTTTCCCTAGTCTGAATCTTCTATTTCTTTTCTCCCTGCAAGTAGTCCTGAGATTTCTATGATGAAGTCAGGTAGGGACCTCTGCAGCTATTGACCTCCCCATTTGCATTAGTTCCTAGAGCTGACTGTAAGGCACAAGGAAAGCAGCTAAATGGAAAGTGCTATAGAAGCTAAATTTAGTCAGACTGCTGAAAGGAGACTTTTTTAAAAAAGTCTTTTAAAAAGTCTTTCTCTTCCCACCCCAAATCAGAATCAGTCAGAACGCAATGTAATATACTTTTTCATTAACTTCTAAAATCCCAACTGTTGAACTTGGCAATATGAAATAATAGTTACAATGATCTTTTTTTTTAACACAAAAACACTGATTACAAATACAGGGATTAATTAATCCGGCTGCTATAATAATTCTAGAAATCTCACAAAATCCAATGCAGACTGAATCCACTGAGGATACCACACAGGCAGTTCCCCCAACAAGCCAGGACTCTAGCCACTGACAGACAGTAGAGTAAACAAGCCATTTACAAAATAAAACTGAACTTACCGACACATGATCTACAGGAGAAAGGATATAATCTTGGAAGTGTGCACCCACTGAACTTGACTTTCTAATCAACTGTATGACATCTCTAAATATATTAAAGATCTACAGCTGGAAGAAATAAGGAAATAAATTACAAGTAGTTGAAATGAAACTAGTTCAACAAGTCTGAACAGAGAAGCTTCAACCAGCTCAAAGACACAGCATAGTCCCAACAAGAAAGCAAAATAGTTTTTTTTTTTTTTTTTTTTTTGGTATTGACTAATTTTGTTGAAGAAGAAACTGGTTGCAAGGATTTAAATGAGAAATACCTGAGGAATGTACTAGGATTAAGAGTTTAAAGAAGATTTTTAGTAGGTATACAGCTATTTTATAGAAACCTTCACATAAATATTTTCAATAAAAACAATCAGATATTCTTAAAATCTATATTCATAATATAACTCAAGAAATACTCTTTAAATGTTTTGTTGAAAAACAGCTATCTCCATGTATCACAGGTATAATGAATTTATTAATACATAATTATTTCTCTTTTAAAAATACCTACTTCTAAGAGTACATAAAAACAGATTTATATCAAATCAGATTTTTCCCAAAATGACTTAATGTAATAAATATATATTACAACTTGTATTTATTATATATATTACATATACATTATGTTGTTTCTCTCTCTCTCGCTATATATATATTACATATATATTATGTTGTTTCTCTCTATATATAGATATTAGATATATAGATATAGATGAGAATATAGATATATATATCTATATAGATATATATATCTATATATATATATAGAGAGAGAGAGAGAGAAGGACAGACAGAGATAGATTTATCAGAATGAAAAAAAACAAGAAGAGAATATCAGAAAAACAAATATATTTTCAATAATTTTTCAATTTTACAAAAATAACATAAATATCTGCTCTTTGTGCTTATTGAAACATTAGGAATGAGATTGAAGCTAGCTTTGTTTGATCATGTCCTAATTTTGGTTCCTTTCCTTCTCTGAAGCAACTAGTGTTATTAAGGTCCATCTTTTTATAGAACATACTAAGTATTTACACATACATCCTTATATCTATAGAAAAGCATACATGAATATTAATTAAACAGTATCATACACATCCTTGTATAGTTGGGTTTTTTTACACTTAATATTTTGAAGATCTATGTTGGAAAACACATATCTACCTTATTCTTTTTGATAGCTAGATGAAGTATGAATATACTTAGTATTTAGCCCTGATTATAATCTTACAACTAAATGATACCCATTTAAAGGGAAACACTACTTTAGATAAAGGTTTTCAGCAGTCATTGCTTCTACTACTTAGGGAAAGTACATTTGTAATAGTGTTAGTACCACATAGTGCTTCAAGTGGATAGACTCTCTAGAATCATAATGCCAGGGTTCAAATCTTAGCAGTTTCCACGTCTGTAATATAGGAATAATACTAGTGACTAGCTTGCAGGGTTTTTTTGAAATGTAAATGTGTTAACATATGTAAAATACTTTGATTAGTGCCTCGTGCAATGGAGGCACTACAGAAATATTAGTTAATGCTATTAGGACGCCTTACTTTATTTGCATATATTTTCTTAGCTACTGTAACAGCAACAACAACAAAAAAACTCTTAGTGAAAATCATTCAATTGAACTATACAAGGAAGGAACACAAATAGTCACATTCTTCCCTTTGCTTTCCTTTGCTTTCCTTTCCTTTCCTTTCCTTTCCTTTCCTTTCCTTTCCTTTCCTTTCCTTTCCTTTCCTTTCCTTTCCTTTCCTTTCCCTTTCCTTCCCCTTTCCTTCCCTTCCATATTTTCCCTCCTTTTTTCTGGATACAGTGCTTCATGGAATAGTAAAAGGAGGCATGGACTTACAATGGAATTCTGACTTCTTGGTAGTTATGTGAACTTGGACAGGATACTTTTTGAACCTCAATTTCCTCCTATATGAAATGAGCTGATACCATTTATGTGCAGGATTTTTGTGAGAATTAAATGGTTTAATGTATGTAAAACTGCCTAGCACACTCTCTGGTACTAAATGGCAACTTCCATTGTAGGTGGCAGAAGGACTGGCAGACTGAGCCGAGGCTTTGGAGGGAAATGCACCTGTCTGTAAATCCTGGCTCCCCCATACCTGCTTGGCCCTTCTGTACCTTAACTTCCTCCTCTGTACGTGGAATTAATAATAGCTTTCCAGACTTGTAGAAATTAAGTGAAAGAGAACATGTAAAATGCTCTCTACAAGAACTGAATCGTGAACTCTATTAAGAAAATAGTTATTGCACTGAATGTTAGTATGACAGAACATGGCAGAAAGTTTGCTTAGAACTCTTCTAGTCACCCTGATTTCGTCTGTCTTTTTAGCTTCCTGGTCTTTGTTTAAAGGAGGGTAGAGGACTAAATGGCTGACTATGAAGGTAAATTCCAGAATTGGTAGTGGATGTTTAATAAGCTAACAGAAGGTGATATGGCATAGCGAACAAGAAACATACAACTTGGAGGCAAATAAAAGTGAAACCAAATTTCTATTTTTCACTAACTACAACTTTGAGTAAGTTACTAACTATCTGAATGTAATTTTCCTCCTCTGAGAATAGTAATGTTTGTGCAAATTAAATGAGATTACCTCAAAGGCATTATGCCGAGTAAAAGAAGCCAGACTTAAAAGGCTACAAATTGCATGATTCCATTAATATGATATTCTAGAAAAGGCAAAGCTTATAAGGACAAAAACAGACCAGAGTTGCCAAAGTCTGGTGTTGGCAAGGAGGCATTCACTACAAGGGAGTTTTGGGGATAATGAAAATGTTCTATATTTTGTGATAGTTATAAGACTGTATGTGTGTGTCAAAATTCATAGAAGTAGTCACTAAAAAGCATGAATTTTGATGAATGTAAATCATGCCTTGATACAAATATATAACTGAAATAGAAAAATCATTAAATGAGATTATAATAATTACAAATAAACAGTACTTATCAAAGTTCAGACATTGCTTTACATGAAGTATCTTAATACTTCACAACAACATTTTGGGGTAGGAATTAACCCCATTTTATAGAAATAGAAACTGAGGCTCACAGATATTAAATAATTTACCTAATCTTACATCTGAAAGTGGCAGAGATGTCATTCCCCCACCACCCAGATATCTCTGACTCCGAAAGCCCTGATCTTTATCAATTAGGTCTACTGTATGAATGGTGCTTGATACAAAGCTGGCCCTCAAAAAATAGTTTAATTTTTTTCCCTGGTACTAGCAGATACTGGAATTGGAAGTGGGGAGTACCAGTCCTTGGCAACTGTTCTAGTCTATATTTTATGTTGTACCACCTCAAATAGCTACCATGTCCCAACCTAATTTCCCTAATGTGATGGAAACAAAGATGTGAACTATTATGATTGTCAACAATCACATTTTTAATATGGGTGGAATTATTTTTGTTTCACTTCAGGCATCTACTGGAGTAGCTCTCAATAATTCACCGTAACAAAGAGAACTGCATACAGTTGTTCATATCCAAACCTGTACTTTTAAAGTTGGAATTTCTCACAGAAAATACTGAAGTGCTAAAAAGTTTGTCAGTATAATTTAAATTGGCATGCTACTGCTTTGCTGTTGCCTCCTATTAAGGTGCTAGTATGATGAAAACTATTACAGTGCATAAGGAGTATATCATGAGACAATAGCAACATACTTTCCTTGAGGGAGATATGAGATATTTCTATGAATACTTTTCTTCAACTGATATTTTTGCCCTCTCTCTGCTAAGGGGAAATTACAAAACCAATATCAGGTGACAAACAGGTGATGTCATGTTGGAAAGGAACAGGTGGAAATTGTCACATACCTTAGGAGTCATGGCACATAGTAGCTCAGACTCTATTGTGTTATGTTTATTTCAGAGGAACCTAATATGTTAAATATCCTGCCATTCAATAACTCATTAAACAGATATTTGCTCAGTTCCTATGATGTGCCAGGGTATGTTTTAGGCACTTAGACATTAGAGCAGTTGAACAAAAAGACAATTGTTAAAATCACTTCTTTATATATATCGTCAATTCCTTTGCTTCTCTTTCACTTTGTACTCTCTTTTTTTTTAAAAAAAAAAAAAAGATTTTATTGGGAAAGGGGAACAGGACTTTATTAGGGAACAGTGTGTACTTCCAGGACTTTTTCCAAGTCAAGTTGTTGTCCTTTCAATCTTAGTTGTGGAGGGTGCAGCTCAGCTCCAGATCCAGTTGCCGTTGTTAGTTGCAGGGGTGACAGCCCACCATCCCTTGTGGGAGTTGAACCAGCAACCTTGTGGTTGAGAGGACGTGCTCCAACCAACTGAACCATCTGGGAGCTCAGCAGCAGCTCAGCTCAAGATGTCATGTTCAATCTTAGTTGCAGGGGGCGGAGCCCACCATCCCTTGCAGGAGTCAAGGAATCGAAGCAGCAACCTTGTGGTTGAGAGCCCACTGGCCCATGTGGGAATCTAACTGACAGCCTTCGGCGTTAGGAGCACAGAGCTCCAACTACCTGAGCCACCGGGCCGGCCCCACTTTGTACTCTCTGGATGAAAGAAAACCTTGGATATATCCAAGTTTCCATGATCCATCACCTGTACCTGTGTGCAGATTAAAAAGGACTGTAGAAAGCCACCCAAACTTATTGATATAATTTTAAATTTGTGTTCATGATCCTAAAGTAGCTCCTAATGCTATAGGCAATCATTTCATGTTTCCAGCCCATTCACTTTCCCATACTCCTGGACAATATCTCACCACCTCTCCTCAAACCCCTTCAGCTACTTTTTCCACTCTCACTCTTAGCCAATCAATAACCATGCTTCATACATCAGTGTGAAAGGTTCCTGAGTCTGCTCTAACAAATTACCCCATCTTAGTGGCTTGAAACACAGAAATTTTTTCGTTCACAGTTCAGGAGACTAGAAGTCTGAAATTAAGGTGTCAGGAGGGTTCCACTCCCTTCAGAGGCTCTAAGAAAAATCCTTACTTGCCTCTTCTAGTTCTGGCGGCTCCAAGAGTTTCTTGGCTTGTATCTGGAAACTCTAGTTTCTGCCTCAGTCTTGACATGGCTGTCTTTTCTATTTTCTTTGCATCCCTTCATTTTCTGTCTCTTTTTTAAATTGTGGTAAAATATACACATCACAAAATTTACCATTTTAACCATTTTAAGTGTATAGTTCTTTAGCATTAAGTACATTCACATTGTTCTGCAACTATCACCATCATCCATCTTTAGGATTTCTTCATCTTTCCGAACTGAAACTCTGTACTCATTACACATTCACTCCCAATTTCCCCCTTCCTCCAGTCCCTGTCAACCACCATTCTATTATCTGTCTCTATTAATTTATCTATTCTAGGTAACTTATAGGTATCTTATATAAGTATAATCATACAGTATGTCTTTTTTGTGACTGGCTTATTTCACTTAGGTTCTCAAGGTTCACCCATATTGCGTGTGTCTGAATTTCCTTTTCTAAGGCAGAATAATATTCAAATATTGTGTATCCATTCATCTGTTCATGGTGTCTTGAGTTGCTTCCACCTTTGGGCTATTGAGAATAAAGCTGCTATGAACATGGTTGTAAAAATATCTATTTGTCCCTGCCTTCAATTCTTTTAGATAGCTACCCAGTAGAATTATTGTTTCATATGGTTATCTAGGGTTAATGTTTTGAGGAACTACCTGTGTTGGACTGAATATGTCTCTTCAAAATTTATGTTGAAATCCTAACCCCCAATGTGATGGTATTACTCCCTGAAAATAAGACCATGTCTTATACTAATTTTTGCTCCAAAAGACTCATTAGGTCTTATTTTCAGGGGATGTCTTATTTTTTTCATGTACAGCAATCTACATGTATTCATTTATTCATGTACAGAAATCTACATTTATTCAAATACAATCATGTCATCTTCTTCTGGAACATCATCATAACTCTCCAAACCCCAAATTCTGGCTTGAATTTCTTGTGACTCCATTTCCTGTAGAACCATTGGCCCCAATCTTTCATGTCCAGCAATAGACATCTCCTTAAATGAACACTTCTTGTCCACGTAGCCTGCTCAAAGTGCATTGGCAACACAGCTGTCAGTGATTTTATCTCATGAATTCTTCACCCACGTCACAACCTCTTATAGGCTAGGCTAGGCTGATTTCTCTCCATTCTATTTCAATGTAGTCATTGATTTCCGTGCGCAAATGGTCCTTGAATGGCTTGTTTATTGAAATATCAAGAGTCTGGAGATAGGCAGTCATTTCTGTGGGAATCATTATTTGATCTATTCTTCTCTCTGCAAGGAAGTTCTTCATATCTTTAGTGCGGTGAGTGCTGGCTGAATCCCAGACTAGCAGACCTCTTTGGCCACCTCGCAAAACAAGTGGCAGAATTAAATCGACCCACTTCCTTATAACTGCTTAAGTGCAACAGGCTTTTTTGATTTCAAGAACATAAATGCCTGAAACACATTCAACCTTATCTTTCTTGCCGTTAGTGATGATTAGAGGTGGGGCTTTCTTTCCATCCAGACGAATTGCCAAAATACAGGTAACACATGCACTTTTGTAACCAGTGGAGGGAATGTAGTTTGACGAGGCACCCCTCTGATCAATTGTCGTTTGAGATCCTTGGCCCATAAACAATGCAGTTTCATTCATAGCAATCATGTTGAACAGTTGGTATTTAGAAAAGTCGATGCCATCAACAAAAGACTTGAATGCAAGTGCATGTTTAATAACTTCAGTATCTTCCAGCTTGAACAGTGTTGTCAATCTTGTTAGAGACAGTTCATATCACTGAAGGAAGCCATCCAGCCAGTGCTGTGATGCTTTGAGTTCTTCTGGGAATATTTCTAACTGTGGTGCCATTACAAGGGCAAATGCTTGAATATCAGCCCTGTGCACAACCAAAGCCTTTGCTCTCCTGTCAGCAATCCATTCACAGGTGATGTCTTCCGGCTCAGGAAATAATGGTTGCCGACCTGATCCATACTTGTGCTTCTTAGCATTTCCCTCATCCACCTGTTGACTGAGGTTATCATACTCTGCTCGCCATTTTCAGACCATTCAGAGATTCAACTTCTTCTTTTTGCAGAAAGCTGTAAGATTCTTGCCCTGCGAATCCTCCATGATTCCTTTCTTGTACTCAAGGGAATAGGTCTTTCTTTTTGCACTCATCTTGTCCGGGGGTTCAAAATATTATTCCCTTTAAACCTACCATTAAATCAAGTGTTAATTGAAGACTTGCGAGACAGAAGTGGCAACAAAAATGATGACAGTTAAGAATGAAGGTCCGCACAAAAGTGACGAACAATTGCACCAAAATTCAGAAAACGTTTCTTTATTTCACATGAATCCATTAAGTCCGTTACAACACATGACATATTGAATTATGAAGATTCATATTAGACAAAACCACGTCCATTCATTATCAAGTGCGCACGTTATTCATGCATTGTGTCTGTACTCCAATTGGTCATTCGGAAATAAGTCTCGAGTTCATCTGTTTGCATAGGCATTTACCTCTCGTCCAAAGGCGCCCGCTTGGGTATTTACAAATACTTAATTATAATTTATATTGTCATTTATTTTAAGTATTACTGTCAATAATATTATTTATTTATATTTAATTATATATTAATATTATTATTTTATAATTCAATAGTCCGTACGAAATGCATCCGTCTGGCTGACAATCTTATTTTTGGGGTAGGGCTTATATTCCGAGCATCCTGAAAAATCATGCTGGGGCTTATTTTCTGGTTAGGTCTTATTTTCGGGGAAATACGGTAGGAGGTGGGGCCTTTGGGAGGTGATTAGGTCATGAGCATGGCGCCCTCATGAATGGAATTAGTGCCCTTTTAAAGGAGACCTCGAACAGCTTCTTGTCTCTTCTGCCAGGTGTGATCACAGCAAGATGATGGTCATCTATGAACCACAAAGCAGTCTCTCACCTGACACTGAATCCATTGGCGCCCTGATCTCATACTTCCCAGACTCCATAACTGTGAGTAATAAATGTTTTGTTGTTTAAGCCATCCAGTCCATGGTATTTTTGTTATGGTAACCAGAATGAACTAAGACACTGCCATTCCATTTCCATGGCAGTCACACCATTTTACATTCCCATCTGGGAATGTACAAGGGTTCTAATTTCTCCACATCTCTGCCAAGATTTATTTTCTATCCTAATGTGCATTGTGGTTTTAATTTACATTTCACTAATGACTAGTGATGTTGAGAATTGTATCATGTGCTTGTTGCTATTTGTATATTTTCTTTGGAGAACTGTCTGTTCAAGTACTTTGCCCATTTTTGTTTTTAACTTGGGTGTTTGTTTTTCAGTTGTTGAGTTGTAGAAGTTCTTTATATATTCTGGCTATTAATTCCTTATCAGACATATAATCTGGAAATGTTTTCTTCCGTTGCATGAATTGCCTTTTCATCCTCGTGATAGTGTTCTCCAAAGCAGGCAAATTTTAAATTTTGATGCAGTTCAATTTATCTATTTTTTTCTTTTGTTGCCTCTTCTTTTGTTATCATATCCAAGAAATCATTGCCAAATTAAATATCATGAAGGTTCTCTCCTATGTTTTCTAATCCACCACAGATTTCAAATATCACCTATGCATTTGACCCACTGATCTCTTTATAGATTTGTTATAATTCTTCTGCATTAAAGGACTAGCTCCTGGAGTAGTTCTATGTGAATTTCTTTCTGACACCTCAAATTCAATATATTCAAATAAAATACTGTTCTCTAATTCCGCCCCACCCCCATCCATTCCTGGGTCTCCCACATCCACTGAACTGTCATGACCTGCATTGATTCTTTTGAAAATTTAATCATTTAATCCCATTTAATCAAGAATCTCTACCCCACCTCGCTTCCTGTTTCTATTGAACTGGGTCACAAAATATAACAAATGTCTCCCTGAAATAATGAGTTACAGCAGTTATTTGGGGTGGGGGTGGATGAAGCAGTGGAGCCATTTGTTCTAGCTGAATTTTATGCTGAAACTAAATACATGAAACACATCACATTGAAGCAGTTCTGGCTGAAGTAAGCAGAGCATACCTGGAATCACACTTACTCAGCATCTCTCATTCTCTTGAGAGATGCTCCTTTGAACACTGTTGTCCTAGAGGCTGTTGGAGGAGACTGTTTATCCTATTCAATGCAAAAGAAAGGGCAAGGCTTGGATACCAATCTAGGAATATCTAGGCAGAGCTATCAGATTGTCCATATTTTTAATTAAATAGAACAAAAGGAAGGGGATGTGTGAATGTACTTATTTCAAAGTTTCTGGTTAGTGCAATTAGTTACAAGCATTTATTATAAATATGATAATGCATTTAAATTGAAAAATTAAGGTACAAAATCTTTCTTTTTACTGCCTTTACCTCTGAAAGATGAAATCTGTGTTGGTTATTTTGCATAGAATATGAGATTAATCGTTTACTGCTTACTCTAACAACCTTGGGAAGTTTATTCAAACTGAGATAAACCCCTTCCTTTAACGATTAAGTAGAGATAGGTCACTGTTTTGAAGACTGTGAAGCCTGGCAGCATTACTTAAGAATGTGTGTTTTTCCTTCTGCCATAAGTATCGTATTCTCAAGCTAAACTCCTATCAAATGAAAAATTCCTGTGTTCTTGATTTTTGGTTTGCACTTAAAATTTTATGGGAAAATTAAAACTTTCCAGCTAATCTAACCTGAAGAAAATGTACTGGGGTACCATTTAAGAGTTTGTGTATGAGAAATTTTAGAATTTTGAGGTCATATGACATTACATACATTTTTACATTATGTGGGTATTATTTACCTAACAGAAGCAGTGAATAGACAAATGTATTTTTTATTCTTTTGCCTTACAGTTGATATTCTCTGCGTTTTGCTTTAACAATCTATTCTTTATCCTGAATAATTTAACTGAAATTGGCTGTTGACACCAGCAGTCTAAGTCTACATCCTGCCTACACTTGACATTATTCCACTTAATTATTTGGTATAAAGTGATGACTTACTTTTATTTTAATTGTATTTCCCTTAATGCTAGTTATTTGAGCATTTGTTCTACATGCTTGCTACCTTTGGGGTTTTTTTCCTGCAGACTGCTTTTTCATATCTTTTGCCCATGTTTTTACTGAGACTGTTCTTTTCTTTTGATTTGCAGGAATATTTTATATATTCTAGTATCACTACCTTTTCAGTTTTAGACATCTTAAATACCTCTTACATTCTATGGATATTGTTTACCTAACAGAAACAGTGAATAGTCAAATGTATATTTAATTTTTTTGCCTCACAGTTAATACTCTCTATGCTTTGCTTTAACAATCTATTCCTTATCCTGAGTTGCAAAAACAAACTTCCATTAAGTTTTTTTCCTTCTCACTCATGTCTCTATTCCATTTCTGGAGTCTACTATTGTGCATAGTTTAGGCAGGGATCCATGGTTGTGATGATGATGGAAATGTGCCTCTCAGATCTCCAGCTTTGAAGAATATAAGTGACAGGTGGCCCCAGCTGCTGTGGTCTGAGCCCACCGCTGCACTCACATCGTGGCCATGCCTCCTACAGGCTTCTCCCCGCCTATGACCAGGAGAAGCTCAGCAGGGTTGTTAACATTTCTGGGAGATTTGGGACTTCTCTGATGGGTGATTTTGACTTGAGGAGTCCTCATAGGCCTGGCCAAATTTTCTTGGAACTGTACTGCCATGTGACACTATTCCTATCTAACTCTTCTTCTTTCCCTCCTTACTGCACAAGAGTCAGGCCTGAAGTGCATTCGGAAGGTTCTTTTTGACTCTTCCACCACATGTTCCATTTTCTTCACATAAATTTCTTCTAATAAATCTCTTTCAACTCAAATCCCCCCTTGAGATCGGATGGTGTGATACGAGAAAATTTAGGACTAACTCACTTTACTGCCTATTAGGTAAAGAGGACACCATCCTTAGTGGTATGCAGGGCACAGAAAATCCTTGACATAAGTTGATAGCCTAATTGCTAAAGATTTTACCAGCAGTAACCTGGAAAAACTTTCTGGTATATGGGATATCAGTACAGGTATGACGGTCCAAGCAGTTGAAAAATGAGAAGTGCCTACAAAGATAGTGCATTTGGTGGTTACTGCTAAGTTACAGTGTTGCCCTGCCCAGGGATAAGGAGGCACTGAGGGTGATTTACAATCAGGTAAAGGCTAACTATGAGAGCCTGTTACCAAGAGGCCCTAATCTCTTACAAAGGAAGAGTAGGCACAGCTAAGCTGCAGGCTGAGAACCTAATAGAATCCCAGAGTGTGACGCTCAGTCAAAGCACATCTGCTGTGCTTAGGTCAGAGCCCTAGTTGGGGAAACCTAGCATCTTGAAATGTAAGATGGAGACGAGTGGATGGATATCCTTGAGGATATTAGTTCTGAAGATCCTCTGAACCGTCCGAGTTTGTAGAAGCATTCTTTACTCCTTGGTTAGAGCCAGGCCTTCTCTCATCCCGAAAGATGCTGCAGAGCCCTTCACCTTACAAGGCAGTAGGTGCCTCCTCAAGAGATGGTCCCATCTCCCAATTGACAATCCAGTTACTCAGCTAGGAATGTGCTGGGGCTGATAAGGGAGGAAGAAGACTATTGCACTGAAAATGCTATAACAATGAGTGAATCTGTACCGACTGTTCCCGGCATTGGGTTTTGAGGGTGTCTTATGAGGGAGGGATGAGTGGAAGGCTCGGTAAGTAAAATTCATTGACTTTCTTGAGATATGAAATTTAACACCCTGGCAAGGACCCAAGGAGATTGGAAAACTTTGCTGCTAGACCTGAAGAAAGCAATAGCCAAGGCTGAGTGAAGCAGAAATACCCCAGTAGCCCCAGCAGACAGTGGAGAAAGACATATAGAAGGTGAGGGAAATGGGCATGCAGGAACAGATTCGTTGTGTGAAGCCAGAAGACCCACCAGGGGCCATGTTCCATGGGAAGGCCTAGAGGACACGCCATTTACCAAAGCCACTCACAGTGAGCCGGTGAAAGGGGCTGGAGCTTAACCAAGTAGTTCAGCAGCGGCTCTCCTCTGTGGTGAAAGGATGATAGGAGGAGCAGATACAGAGCTAGCTCTTAGAGTGAAGCAGCACCGGGAGGAAACAGTCTCCTTACATTTTATTGCACTAGCCTGCAGCTCTGGAGGAGTCAAGCTGAGGATGCGAATACCTCAAAGCAGCTGATTAGTTGCCACCTTTTCTAGAAACTCTTCTCCCATGTCAACTTTAACTGAAAATAATAATTAAAATAAATTTAAAAAACTCTTCTTATTAGTAGGCATCTGCCTTCAGACTTCCAAAATTGGTGGTTGGATTTCTGCAACGAGTTTCTGGTATGAAAAGCAGGCAGATATTGTCTCAAGGCAATACTGGGCAAGGCAGGGTGTTGGATGCAAGAGTAAAACTTATAAAGTGTTACTTTCAAGTATTCTCTCATTCCACTCTAGGTTTTAGCCACCTACCCTCTCTACATACTCCAATTCAGGGTAACCTCTCCTAGCCTCTCACTTTTATTATAATTCCCTGAGTTAGAATCCATGTTTGCCTCTTTCTTCTATAGTTTATCTGATCTGATTGACTTGGAAGGAGTGAGTACATTTATGATAGTTGACAATTTTGGCAAAAATGGAAGCCCAGATATACATAAAATGCATTATACTTATGTTTGTGTGTGCTTATAAAATGATGCAATTTTTGAAAATAAAGTGGGTATACCCTTTATAAGTGAATAGATTGTTTAAGTTTATATAAACAGAGAGAGCAATATAAAAGAATATACAAAACTTTAAACTTTGATTACCTTAGGAGAAAACTGGGGAGAGAATGACAGATTTTTATTTGTATCATTCTATCTAGGAAAACAGCTGGTGTAACATTATAACTTGAAATGATAGCACAAAAAAATATACTTTAAAAATAACATGGGCCAGTAGATGGCGGCACAGTAACACATTTGTTCTAAATATCTTAGTCCCTTTCTTGAGGTTTTTTTTTTTTTTCTCTTTAAAGTACAGTTGCCATATAATAAATATTATTTTAGTTTCAGGTGTACAACATAGTTATTCAACATTTATATACCTTATGAAGTGATCTCTAGGGCAATAAGTCTAGTAACATCTGTCACTGTACAAAGTTATTACGATATTGACTATATTCCCCTTGTTGTACGTTATGTCCCTGTGACTTATTTTATTTTATATCTGTAAGTTTGTGTCTCTTACTCCCTTTCACCTTTTTTGCTCTCCCCTTAACCCTCTCCCCTCTGGCAACCAGACGGCATTAGCAGATTGCACAATCCAATCCTTATTTCATTTGGGTTGGCTTCTTAAAACATCATTTGATATGTTTAACTTTGTGACTAAATCACTCTGATACTTCTCCATCACTTGCCACTCTTTTCTTTAGTTGCCATTAATGTATCTTTCTGGGTTATAAGAAATCCCCTGTTGATTTAAAAAGCGACAAAAAAACTCTAGTTGATTCTTTAATATACCATTAATTGGGAAAGTTCTGGGATCTTTAGAAGGTTGAAAAACTGATTTCTGACCACTTCAATCTCCCTGTGGGGCTCTGATGGGATTGCTATAGCTTATACAAAGGTTCCCCTCCCCATTAGTGGACCAGTGCCCCAAGACTAAGGAAAGTCTAAAAGTGATTGTGCTAGGCCTGGCCAGCCACCCTCCTCTCAAGTCTCTGCTACTTTCAACAGCAGTTCATCAAAAACAACCTTTTTGTGTGGTCTTGAAAACAGGACTTAGTTTTATACACAATTGTATACCCAGTATCTAGAAACCCAATGTCTGACACTTAGAGGCTCAGAAATGTTTATTAGACGAATGAGTGATTATGTAGTAGTTGCATAGAGTGTTCTAGGTCAGTAGCATCCAATAAAACTTTCTGTAATGATGGAAATGGCACATATCTATGCTGCCCAATGTGGAAGCCACTAGCCACAGGTGGCTATTTTGTGTTTCAAATGTGATTAGTATGACTGAGGAAATGAGTTTTTAATTGTGTTTAATTTAAATTAATTTAAATCTAAATAGTCCCATCTGGTTACGGATAACATACTGGATTGTGCAGCTTTCAGTGCATTGTGTTACTATGCAATTTTCTGTTCTCCACTCTGCAGTATTAGTGAATGATGGACTGAGACATTCTGTGTTAGCCAAATACACAATGCTCTTTCAAGTACTATCTATTTATACTATCTAAGGATACTACCGTATTGCCCCGAACATAAGACCTAGACGGACCATCTGCTCTAAAGCGTCTTTTGGAGCAAAATTAACATAAGACCCGGTCTTATTTTAATATATAAGACCGGCTCATATATAGTAATATAATATAATATAATATAATATAATATAATATAATATAATATAATATAATACCAGGTCTTATATTAATTTTTGCTCCAAAAGACTCATTAGAGCTGATGTTCCGGCTAGGTCTTATTTTTGGGGAAACATAGTAAATAGAGTATATATGGTGTAATTTTGCAGGATTTAGGTATTAGAACTCTCTCTCTCTATGTGTATGTCTCTATAAATCTCTTATATAGGTCTTTCTATATATAGATCTGAATATCTATCTGTCGAGAGGTGAATTATTAGCAGCTCAGCCTTCAGACAATCTCCTTCCTCCAAACAGATCCCCAAATGATCTTAATTTGGCTAGGACTGTTTAGATATGAGTGTGATTGTGATGGTCTTTTAGGATCCTCAGTGTAGCAGCATTACTTTTATAATGGGTGGTGGGGAGAAAGATATAATGGGAGGGTAAGAAAGATATTCCTAAACACGTGAGGAAATTATGGGTGCAAGATTTTTAACAGTGACTTTTTTTCCTTTGACTATTGATCTCATGGCAGTGATTCTCAATGAGGGTGATTTTGCCCATTTTTCAATGGATGCGTTTTTGCTTGTGACAGTTTGGTGGGGTTACTACTGGCATCCAGTGTGTAGAAAGAAGGAATGCTGCTAAATATTCTAGAAAACAGAAGCTAGCTGCTACTCCTTCACACCCACTACCTCCCAAAGAATTATCTGTGACAAAATGTCAGTAGTACCAAGGTTGAAAAATCCAGCAGTATAGTGATTCAGAGAATGATTTTGACTTTATTATTATAAATATATTTAAATGTAAATAATATAATCTGGGGTAAGAGAGACTCTTACTTGATATGAAACTTGAAAAAAATCTTAACATGGCAGTTATTTCATTAACTAAATTAATCGTAAATGGAGGGGGGCAAGCAAATAAAGAGTTATGTGCACAGAAAAAGTTTGAGTTTTCTTGAATACTAGTTATGTCATGTAGACATGTAGCATGTCTAATAAATTAGACATGAATGCCACAAAAATTCATTTAAATATATATGAAAATGACTATTTTATCACAATAATTAAACCATTCCAAAATGCATTTTTAATTATTTGCATATTCTTCATAAATACCATTCTTCACAGAATGCCTATCTTTTTAACAGTAAATATAAATGCCATACAATAAGGTCTTTCCCAAAATCTTCTGTCAAATTATAAATGTCTGGTTTTATGTTGGCTTCTCATCTAAGTTATTTATAGCTATCTAATTTATATTGGCTTCTCATTCTGTCGGTCCCTTAATTATTCTGAAGTTGATTGAAAATAAAACTGTTTAGAAAATAGAACTACATTAGGAAATAATTAAACAGAAGTGAAAAGTAAATTTACACCCGGATTGGAACTTCTCCCATTTTTAGAGCTGGAAAGTAGCTCCCGCTCGCTCAGTACTTGCCTCTTCTTCTCATTCCCATCTAGTGAAAAGGCCAAGAAACTTTGCTTTTATTTTCTGAATACCAAAGGCATTTTTGCATAGGTTAGAACAAAATCCTGTGCTAGGCAATCCAGTTCCCCTGCTGTTTAATCCAAGCATTTAGTCACTGTTCCAAAGTAAAGAAATATTTGTGTAGTTGTTTAAAGAGTTTAAAATCTGCAGTGCTGGGTGTAAATGTAAATGGCAGCTTTCTTCAAGCTTCAAAGAGAGGTTGAATGTGCCTCTGAGGGCAAAGGGGAATGGACTCACAGTGGTGCCATGTCTTAAGGTCTGGCTTCACCCCTCCACCATTGTATTACCCACTGGCCAAAGCCAATTACCTTGATTTGTCTAGTGCGTGGACCTACAGATTCCTAATGAGGATTATTCAATGAGGAAGATCAACACAATGGAGTCTGTTAGGGAAAAACAGAGAATGCTTTGCAAGTTGGTCCTTATCTGTTTAAACTGCTGGATTATTCTAAAATGAGACGTGTGTAGGAGGGACAGAAAGGTGAGTAAAGAGGTCATTAGAAACACTTAGCAGCAATGGCAGATCTTTGTGGAGTGGACAGTATCTTCTATATTCATGGTCTGCAAAAAACACTTCAGATAACCTTGAAAAAAGGCTATTTTGCTCATGGTTAAGTGTAGAATTGTCAGATCACACTTATTTGCATCTTGAACTTGATGACAATATACATGGCAACACATACAGGACACAGTTTGCTGCAGACCACACATGACATTTACATTTTGGAGGTAGAGATGGTTGTTGCATTAAATGTTACTTTTAGATTTAATCCAGTCCCGATAACGAGTCACTTTTGTATAAACTCCAGGATTGTTTGCTTTGCCACAGTCCATTCCCCAGCTTACTATTCCAATAAGATACCAGATGTTTCTATCTTGTGCTATAACCAAAGGTCCCCCTGAATCACCCTGGAAAAGAAGAAAAAATATTGTCAGTGTAATAAAGTGGTATAACAATGAGAGTTAATTAGCATGTCTAATAAATTAGACATGAATGTCTAATAAATTAATAGTTCAATTGAAGTATGTAAAACTAATTCTATTTTTATTTACTATTAGGATATAATAGTAAATATAATTGTGCTTATTATTTATTATCTCTGTTATTATTTTGTTATCTCTGTTAATGCCTTCACCTGAAAGATGGTGTGAATAAAGCTACGGTTTCAGTTTTATCCTGGTATGGTTTTTAGATTTGCTCCATATAAACAGAAAGTGCAAACTGAACCTAAGTTTAGGCATCCAGTTCTTACATAAATGATGACTCAAGGCTCAACTAAATGTCACCTCCTCCATGAAGGCTGTTGGGGCTCTGTTAGGTAGAAATAATCTCTTGCTTTGAGTTCGAATCTTACCTTGTTCCACTCATACCAGTTGATAGGAAGGTGTCCTGATAGGAAGGATGTTGTATCACTTTGCAACAGCTGGTTTGAGAGGAGGACGACATTCAAAGGGCACTCCAAGTCAATGTGTGTCATTTATCACACAAAGGATTTTGCTCCCAAATTAAGGCGGAGTTCCTAGCCCTAGTGAGCTGGTTTGAAATGCGTGAATCATGAAGACTTCCTTGATATCTTTAACCCAAGTTTTGGACAACTGGTTTGTAATTTTTTTTTAGCAATAAGCCTATTTATTCAAAAGAAGTAACTAGTAACTAGACTGCTATCTGTCACTATACAACAAAATTAATTCATAATGGATGAAAGACCTAAATATAAGACCTGAAACAATAAATTGCATAGAAAAAAGTCTAGGTACTAAACTTATGGACCTCTGGTTTAGAGAGGATTTTATAAATTTGACCTCAAAGACAAGGAAAGTAAAAGCAAAAAGAAATGAATGGGACTATATCAAACTAAAAAGCTTCTGCACAACCAAAGTATCAACAAAACAAACAGGCAACTAACAGAATAGGAGAAGATATTTGCAAACTACACCTCTGATAAGGGGCTAATATTCAAAATACATAAAGAACTTATACAACTGAACAACAAAAAAACAATCCAATTTAAAAATGGGCAGAGAATCTGAACAGACAAATCTCCCAAGAAGACATACAAGCCACAAACAGATATATGAAGTGATGCTCAACTTCACTAGCTATTAGGGAAATGCAAATAAAAACCACAATGAGATACCACCTCGTACCTGTTAGAATGGCTATTATCTGCAAGACACGTATAATAATAACAAGTGTGGAGAAGCTGTGGAGAAAAAGGAACCCTCAAATACTGCTGATGGGCATGTAAATAGGTGCAGCCACTATGGAAAACAGAATGGAGGTTCCTCAAAAAATTAAGATTAGAGCTACCATATGACCCAGCAATCTCTCTTCTGGGTGTCTACCCAAAAAACCTGCAAACATTTATTTGTAAATATATATGCATTTCTATGTTCATTGCAGCATTATTCATGGTGGGCATGACATGGAAACAAGCAAAGTGTCCTTTGAGAGATGATTGTATAAAGAAGATGTGGTACGCATATACAATGGAAAATTACTCAGCCATAAGAAAAAATGAAACACTGCCATTTGTGACAGCATGGATAGATCTTGAGATTATCATGCTAAGTGAAATAATTCAGACAGAAAAAATCGAGAACCATGTGACTTCACTCATGTGGGATATGAAATTGAAAACAACAAATGAACAAGACAAATGAACAAAAACTCATAAACACAGACAACAGTTTAGTAGTTACCAGAGGTAAAGGGAGGGGGGCTGGGAAAAAAGGTAAAGGGGGTCAAATATATGGTGATGGAAGGAGAACTCACTTTGGTGGTGAACATACAATGCGGTATATAGATGATGTATTATAGGTTTATACACTTGAAACCTATATAATATTCTTAACCAATGTTATCCCAAAAAGAAGTATTGTGTAGAAGTCCCTTACAGATTTCTTTTTTTTTTTTTTTTTAAGAGAAATGACTTTGTTCAAAGCAGACACAGGGTCCTAGAGTCTTGTGCCTTCAGCTCTCTTCCCTTCACATGCTTCTTAGTACACTCAGTACTCAGCAGACAGAGTGTGAAAACCCTGGCCAACCAACAGCTATTTTCTTAGCTCCTTTCCTATAGGTCCACATGCTAATTTAGGTCCTCAATATGCTAGTGGTGAAGGTAGGAACGGACCATGGACCAATGGAAAGAGAACACCTGGTCTTTTATAGAATAAACTCAAATACAACTCTCTAACAGATTCATTTTTGTGGACTTGAGTATTCTAAATATAGATTTATTTATGTTCCTGCTTGAAAGTCATGCTTTTAGTTACTTGTGCTATTGTAAGTTGATTGTGGACTCACTGTGTTTTTTTTCAATGTTTATGTTTCCTTCAGTAATTGCCTTAGTACCTTGCAACTCACAAAAAATTTGAATGATAAGTGAATAAATGTTTATTACAATCACAAGACAGACAGCCAATGGCAGATCAGTGGCACCTTTGCATATAAGAAAAGCACTCATGCTGCATATGTGCCAAATTCTAAAAGGCATTCTTAATCCTTCAAGAATTGCTAAACTATTGGACCCAGTTTCAAAGCTATAGGTAAAATCTTTAGTTATTTAGTTATTTATTTTTAGTCCTTCAAATCACCAAACTTTAAAACTGATGTTCTCTTTTAATGCTTAAGTGATTAAAATTATTTTCCCTAAATAGTGTAATTCTATCTGGATGTATGCTGTTTAAGGTGAATAGTTCAAGCACCTGTGGGATGAAGTTCTTTTGGTATCTGCAGATCCCATCCCACAGTGCTTTACAATTAATAGGGATTAAATACCTAACTATTGGTTATGACGATGGTTATGATCGTGTGGCTTCCTGACTTAGTTTCTCTTAGGCACTTCCAGTCCTTTTCTCTAATCAGAGTCCTAATTTGCAGGTGGTGATCATTTTTTACATATGGATCTGGATAATGATAGGGTGTTAAAGGAGGAATATTTTATGGTTCTTTCATTCCCTCTTTTTATACTCTCCTCTCTCCTCCATGACTTAGTTTTATGGAGTCCCACAAAATGACATTGGTCTGTGGTTAGTAAGGTCATCTTTATTTAACAGATTCATTTTTGTGGACTTGAATTTTATTCTTACCTCACAGGCATCAAATTTTCCTGACAAGAATCCAGCACATATCATTCCTGATGACACAGCACCACCATATACAGTAATTTGATTACATATATCATTACTTATGGTCTCTATTTCAACTTGTCGCAGAATATTGGGAAAGGGACCTAAAGAAGAAAAAAAAATAAATGTAGAATTTACATATTCTTGCTTATGATAGTGAATTGTGTCTTGCAAAGACTAGTTCAGAGATAAAACACATAGGACTCTGGGCTGTGGAAGTTGGAGGACTCTGGGCTGGATGACAGTACTCAGATTCGAGTTACATTTTGGTGATGCCTTCTATGTGCTAGGTATCATTCTTGGCACATTTACTCCCACCATCTTATTTAATCCTTGCAACAACTAGCAAAGATAGATATGAATATTCTCTTTTTCACATGGGGAAACTAATGCTCATCAAGTGATGAGTCTTGCTGTGATCACATAGCTAAATAGGAGAAAATATTAGATTTAAACCCACGGTACTTTTCACCACCTGGGATAATCTGTGACAGTTTTCTTTACCTTACCTGGAAATCGGCCTGATCATTCTACAAAGGACACAGTTATATTGGGAACTGAGAATCCTTTAGGAGGAGCAGTATAGAGCAATTTTGTATTGTCAGGAAGTAACTTCAATACTGAATAGGTGAAATACTGTTGCTTCATAAGAAAGACCATGTCTGCTTTGATAATAGCTCAGATTGCTATTCAAAACTAATAACAAGGTAAGTAACAAATACCAAGATAAGAAATCAATCATGTTTCATTAATGATCCACACATTTACTGATTTGTTATTATGAGAAAAGTATTATTTAGTTGTGTATAGTACAGTTTTAGCCATTGTGGTCTCCTCCTTCCCCCTTAATAGCTTCTATTTTAAGCTATTAAGACTGTATTAGTTCTTCATATAAAGATGGACGCTCTGTTTGTAACAGGTTCAAAGACAATTGAGAGAGTGAAGGAGGACAGTGCTGTTAATTTGATCAAGTCAGAATAATTCTGTGCTAACGGCTCTGGTTTTGGAGGCAGCAGATATGAGTTTATACACTTTGCACAATTTATATGCTATTTGACCTTGCACAAGTTACTTAACCTTACTAAGCACCATCACCTGTAAAAAGGAGAAAATGATACCTATCTCATATATTTATCGGGAGGGTTAAAACATAATGAATATAATCAATTATGATAGTACCTTGTCCCATATTCAGATTTTAATCAATGGAAGCTATTGAAGAAATAGGGTTATGTATTTAAAACCCTATGGTCCAAAAACTACCATTCAATGTTAATGATGGATGGTGGTTGCAAGAGCTTTTATAAAAGAAAATCTAGGTTTCTAGGGATTTTGTCATTCACTCTAAATAAATCTAATTCTCTGTTTTAAAACTAGTCAATAAATTTCCCTAGGATTGACCATCTTGTTGAAGAACTAAGCCTAACTCCTCTATGGGAATAGTATTAAAGATTCTCTAGGGTCTAGTGAATTTCTTCACTTCACTCATCATTTTTAAGTCTGGGAGGGTCATTATATGACAACTTTCTCTTGACTTCATTTATGAATCTGCTTGAAGTGTTCCCAGTGAGAGAATGTTTTCACCATCTGCTCATTATACAGATTTTTTAAAAATCTATTTGTTTGTATAGGTGCATCAGCAATATTCAATTTGCTGTCTCTCACTAGAATTTAAAACTTATAGGTATTCCAGGAATACTTCAATCAACTGTATTCCAACTATTTTAATTTCTGTGGGCCTATTTTTATTTTAGCTCATTAGTCTAGGATGCTTAGTTTTAAATTTTAAATGCTTTCAGTTCTTGAATCTCAACTTTAAAAAAGTCAATTTAAGTGCTCCACTATATAACAAGCAATTTTGCGTTACCAACTATTCAAGGAAGAAGCGATCCAGAATAAAAAGTTTTTGTTTTACAAGCTGCCTAGTAAGAAGATTTCTAATTAGATATGTGACAAATCTTAGGAGAAAAAAACCTGAGTAGTACTTGTTTCAGTTTCAAAATGCAGAAAAAACAAAACCATAATCAAATATCTAATGCTTAACTTTAGACCGATGTCTAACAAATTCATGATGTTATTCCTGAAAAATATGCAGCTTGTTAGAGTAGTTAGACCAATACACAGTAATCTGCACAGTATTGGGCATTGAATAATTCATGAAGAAGTTCCAAATCATTCCCAAACTACTGCTCTTGAAGAGGATGGTATGATATTAAGTTTAATCAGATTCTAGAGGAAGTGTAACGGGGCTGCCCTTGTGGTACATGCTATTTGTTTCTACTCCAATCAGTCAGTGGCAGGTCTAATCCCAAAGGATTTAATTCCCCATCACATTCACCAATGCGTATAGAATAAGGCAGATCCCCCAGAGATGAGGAAAATAACTCTCAAGTTACAACAACAGTGTATAAACCTGGACCCAATGTCAGAATTTTGGAGTGCATATTGAAGGAAAGTAGACTTCTATAAAAATCAACTGATGAAGACTCAGTAAATAAAAGCTATACTTTGAGGAGGTACATAAATAAAACTACAACTTCATACTAAGAGCCTGGAATAATAATCAGAAGGTCAAGGGAAGATTAAATCATATGTAAAAAGTACAAAGAGACATAGAGACTGTAGATTCATATCAGAGTTTAAAGGTCTATCTGCAGTTTATAGTATATTATTAAGTGTAGTAAAATGTCATACTTGTCAACTCTATAAAGTCTCCAGCTCAAAACTGTTCCATATAAATACATGAATCAGAGGGGCCCCATTTAATATTTAGCGTCAGGAATTCAATTTCAAATTGTTCACTTAAGGCTACTTCTGTTAAATTGCATGGCACATTACAAAAGCTTATTATCACTACTGCTTGCAAATCACATACTTTAAGAATCCTACAGCAATAGCAGAATCTCTACATATTAAAGAGAACAATGGAAAAAAAAAATCATGTGAAAAATTATGCTTTAATTAGTTTTGAAAAGAAAGTTATAGTTTCTAAAATAGCCCCTCACCCCAAAAAAAGACAATACACATAGATATTGTGTAATAATAATAGCCAGTTTCCATAAATCACCATGTCTGCTTTTTTTTTTTGCCATATTTTTCATGGGACATATTGATTTCATCTTATTTTCTGTATTTTGATTTGGTATCTTAGTTTACGTCTCCACTCAAATGGAGGTTTTCAGTTTTTTGCATGGATCTTTTTACTGAGATACTCACCATTTATTTTTAATGCTCCCCATCCAGTGACAAACACTTTACTCTCAGGCAAGACTTCAAAAGTAGCATCTGGGAGACAGACTCTGTGCACATCATCAGAAAACAGGACGGGGATGGAGAGCTTCACCAAAGCGATGTCATCCTCATGCTTATGGGCAGCATAGTTTTCGTGAATGATAATTGACTGCACCTGTCTTCTCATTATTGAAGGGTTTAGAGTTGTTCCAAAACTAGCCGTCCAGAGTTTGGGGTTTTTGTAACTGATCACAGATTAAAAGGATTATGGTTGGTTCATTTCTGATCTAAAGTTTCCCAGGACTCTGGATGACCATGGGACATAAGGGTGGGAGAAGCGCAAATTGTTTGAGGTGATGTCTGATTGGGATCCTCCCACCTTCTTATTTGAGGCTTCTCCCCTAGGACTGCTTTACTTTTATTTAGCTGATGACAAATCCCTCCTTTCTGATGTAGCTTAAATTACTGTCCTCCATGGGGGAGTTTGTATTTTTTAAAGAAAATATTTTATAAGATTAATACAGTTGAAGAAAATATAAATAAATAAAAATTAGATATATGTACCCACATATACAAACCCATGCATACATATCCATGCACAGTTATATAAATGTATGTATGCGTGTATAGCTATGGAGAAAGACAGGGAGGGAGGAAAGAGGAAGGGAATGAGAGAGACCAAGGTGGTAAAATTGGAGCCACAATTTATGTATTGTTTTCTCACCCTTTCTTTTAGATTAAAATTTTATCCAGAATATCTTCCCATTTTATATGAATTTTCCTAGAGGTTACTGTACCTCTTTATTGTCTCCAGTGTCCCGTATGTTAAGTCTTTTAAAAGCATACAAATAATAAAAGCACAGCCCCAAGGATGTTCATATGGGATAATCAGATGTAAGTTTGTGGATTGGGATACTATTAGCGGATTTTTTGAAAAATCCACAATATACCTCAGGAAAACTGGTGAGTGTGTTTAAATTTTTACCATGTTGACTCATTCTTAAAGCTGAGATTGTTGGAGAATATGTGAGTATATTCAGTTGGAGCTGAAGATACTCTCTAAATTTTTCTACTATTCTTTAGTAATTGTTGCTTCTCCTGAGCTTGTCAAACAATCATCAGTACCATTGGGGGGTGGGGAGGGCTAAGATGACTAATGAAAAAGGGATAAAAATTATAGGAAGTGAAGGTGAAAAAAAGAGGTGAAATTGGTGATCTTTTTGGTACAGTGTGAGGACTTACTTGTCAAAGCAGTGAGCGGCAGTCAGGAGCCACTCTTCACTGATCAAAGATGCTCCACAGAAATGGATGCCATCCATCTGCAGGCTGGCTTGCCATGGCCAATCTGCTTTCCTTGCAACATGGCCAGCAGCAATTCTTTCCATGGATGGGGCCTCCCTCCCTACACCACAATCTGTCATAAGGAAATAAGGGAGTTATTTCCAGAGTTATAAATGTGAGTAGGTATGTCTGGCACGTACTCATAGTTAAAGATAAAAGCATTTATAGGTTTGCCTTGCCCTAAAAAATAAAATAAAATAAAATAAAATAAAATAAAATAAAATAAAATAAAATAAAAATAAATCAAAATTATTTTATAGAATAATGATTGCTCACATTGAAAAAAGGTTAACTTTAAAAAATAAAATATTTAACATCCTTCCTGAGGTATTTAAAGCAATTTTACTCGAATTTTTTTTCATATTTTTCAGGGTCATGTTCTTACATGCAGCAGTTTATCCCAGTGATGTTTGACAATTTTGAGTGTGAAGTGTACACTAATGATTGCAGGAAAATTCCATTTGTACTATTTTAAAATACTTGTGTAATATTACAACTATTACATTACTATAGTATAAATGTCAAAGTTCACATGTTAAAGTTAGTGTGTTTCACTTAATTCTAAGCAAAATTTTCTACTTTAACAAAGTGAGCCAAATAAACATAAATAAGATAAATTGAAAGGGAATTGTTAAAAGAAGTCAACAGTGAAACTTTCTGTAAGGAAGGGCAAGTTATTTCCAAGGAGTCCATATGACATTCCCAATTATTTGTAGTAATTTTTTTCCCTTGAGGCGAGTTAAATCATGTAGCCATCCAGAGATATTATATACTTTTGGGAAATAGTAAATAATCTAGAAGTGTTTTGAGTTTCATTATTTGATTTATAAACATCTCAGTGGTATTCTTGAACTTACAGCTGTTCAGAATGTGCTCTGCTTGTGCTTCGTTTATATCTGGAAAAAAAACGCATGATCGTTCAGCAGTGAAACAATTATAATTTAAAATACTATACCTGTGTGACATAAATATTTCTGGTTGGGAGCAACTGAGTAAGTCAGGAAATTCTTAATTAAAGGCAACAGAATAAAATCCTATAAAAGGAGAGGCTTAGGTATAAACTCTTCATCTGACTACTGCATGTGGACCCCAGGAAAATACTGGTTCATGATTATAAACTCTTTAGCATAGCAAAGGATATTGTTTGTCATGAAGGAGGACTTCATCTAATTAATTAATACCATACCAATTTACTAAAACATAAGTTCAACAGAAGAGGGCCTAGGACCACCTTTACATGTGTACTACTACATGTTTGGACACACTTTCCTTCTGTCCTCACTCACACAGTAGTGTTATAGTAAGGATGTTGAAAGCATCTTACGTACCTGGCATCTAGGCTTGGTCCACAGATCCTCCCTGTGGATTCAAAATCCACCATCATACTAATAAATCCTCAAAATATGTTAGTCATTTTTTCATAAAGTAACATAGAAAAAAGCATGACTAGTGGCTGTTCCCCAAAATTATATGAATTATTCCTTATGCTAGATATTATAATGAGCAATCCAGATCCACATTTTGTTCAGATGAATGAAGTTTTGGTAAGCCTGCAAATTAATGAGTCTTTAACGTAGGTCAAACTTCAAGAGGAACATAGAATTCATCTGCAGGGAACTACGTGTAGCAGTTTATTAGAATAAATCTCTTAGAATTAGGTTTTGGCAAAATAACAATCTTCTTTCCTGGCCTTTCCTGGCCTCTAGAATAAACTTAAACTTCCTACCTGGATCTACACAACATGGTCCCCATGTATGTAGTGGTTCCCATTTTGAACTGTTCTTGCTCTTATCCACAACTCAGTGGCTACGTTGGCCTTTCCATTTGTTTGTCTGTGACAAGGTGTTCCTGCCTTTTCTTCTAGTAGCTGCCCTTTTTTGCCAGAAATGCTCTTCCTATGGCCTTTTTTATGGTTGGTTCCCCATTGTCATTCAGATCTCAGTTTAAAAATCCCCTTCTCTGAGAGGCTGTCCATGAAACAAAATCTAAATTAGCCTTCCACTCTCTATTCTCTGTATGGAGTTTCATACTACTAAATATTGCCTTGTTTCTTAGGTCATCTTTTTTACCCCAGTTAGAATGTTAGCTCTATGAAGACAGAAAATTTAGTAACTGGCACAAATGGATTCTCAATAAATACTTGCTAAGTGAATAAATGAGCAATAATAATGACTAATAATGGACTGAGTTTTATTTACCAGGAACTGTGACAAACATTTCACATTACTTACTTATTATATCCTCACAATGATATTATGAGGCAAATCTATTATGAACATGACTTGAATATTTCTTGAGATCAAAAGCTTGTCCTGCAACCATTTCACTGTAAGGTCAGTTATAGTTTAGTGTCACCGTCTGTAGGTTATGGATTAGTGAGAGAGGGGTAGAGTTATGGTTAGTTCACAGCTAATTGGAACTTAGGTTAATTACGTCTGTGCAGAAACTATTAATGAACTTCTGTGATTGTGCTATATCTCACATGCGAACATTATCCAGTAGATGTATTCCACCTGCAGGATGAAAGAGATTGAATTGTTCCAGTTCTAAAACAAAATATTGTAGATTCACTTTTCCCTGCTCTTCTCTTATAAATGTAACTAAATACTATGAAAAATAGCCATCAGATAACAATAAAAGAACTCTGAAAGCTGGGAGAAAGAAGCAGAATGGCTAGAGATGTCAGGATTTGAAAAAGGACAATGTGGTGTGTTTCCTGGGTTTTCTCTTTATCTCACATACACCCTGGACTGGGGACTGAGAAAGCCTTGCAATCTAGAACTACCAATAGGCATAGAGGAAAAAAAAAAAAAGAAAGGAAAAGAAAAGTCTTTTTCTCTCAATCCAAATACTGGGGAAGAGGAAGTACAATGGAGACCCAGTAGGGAGGCAAACCTTCTGCTTCACAGCTCAGGGCTGGCAATTCATTCTGCCAGCTGCAGTGATAGCAGTGATCAAGGAAGCCCTTTATCATCCCAATCTCCGCTTCTCAACCAGGGCACCAGCTGGCAGACTGATACCCCCACAAGGACAATATCAATCTGCATCCACACAGTGATGTAAGTAGCCCAGGTCTACTGTAACCTCCCTCAGAACGTAGCCCAGAGATAGAAGGTGGCCCAGAGAAGCATGTTGTATTCCCATAGATGGTTCCAGCAGCAGGAATTAAGGGGAAGCCCCAGAAGATTAGAACAGCACTGCAAGGACTCTGAAAACTAAATTATTATCAAAATGGCAAAAGTAAGTGAGAATCTACACTCCAAACCTAAACAGGTTGACTATCTGCTAACGTAGAGGAATTAAATAGGACCGAGAGTCTCCTAACATAACTAAAATGTTAAGAATACAAACAAAAATTCTTGCCATACCAAAGCCCAGAAAAATCACAATCTGGATGAAAAAAGACAATCAGCTGATGCCAAGACTAATATGAATGAGATATTGGAGGAATCTGATGTAGATTTTAAAGCAGCTGCCATAAAAATAATTAGCAATCAATTACAAATTGAAAATAAAAAAATTGAAAATTGAACCAAAAAATGGATATTATAAAATAAAGAACCAAGTATAAAATTATAGTACTGAACAATACAATAATAAAAAATAACTTGCTGGCTGATCTGAATAGTGCAGTAGAGATGATGGGGAATAGAATCAGAAAACTTGAAGACAAGTCAATAGAATTTACACAGTTTGAAGAACAGAGAGAATATTGACTGAAAAATGAATAAAGACTCTGAGATATGTGGAATGATAACAAAAAATGTAACATTCATATCATCAGATTCCCAGAAGGAAAGAAAAATAATGTAGGACTGTAAAAGTATTCAAAAAAATAATGGCTGAACACTGCCTAAATCTGGCTAAAGACAGAGACCTACCGATTCAAGAAGCTGGGCAAATATTAAATATGATAAACTCAAAGAAATCCACACTAAGACCCAGGATAATTAAACTACTAAACACTAAAGACAAAGAAAATAATAACAGAGAAAAATAATACATTACCTGTAAAGTAACACCAGTTCAAATGACAGTGGTGTTCTCATATGAAACCAAGGAAGCCGAAAGGAAGTGGCATAGTATTTTTCAAGTTCTGCAATAAAAAAGCTATCAACCCAAAATCCTATATCCAGGGAAACTATCTTCAGAAATGAGGAGGAAATAAAGATATCCTCAGCTGAGGAGAAACTAAAAGTATTTGTTTCTAATAGACCTACTCTTAGATAATGGTTAAAGGAAGCATCCAAACAAAGAGCGAATGATAACAGAAGAAGGCTAGAACCTTCAGAAAAGAAAGAAAGAAGCAGAATAGGTAAAAATAGAAATGAACATAATAGACTATCTTTCACCTCATGGGTTTTATTAAACATATTTTATGGTTAAAGCCAAAGATATAACCCCCATCTGATTTTTTGTTAAATATATATAGAGGAAATACTTAAAAATATGTCTAAAAAGTGGGGAGGGTAAGGAGACCAAAATGGAAGTAAAATTTCTATTCTACACTTCATTTGAAGTAGTGAAATGTTGACACGAGTAGGATATAATTAGTTACATATGTATATGTTAATACTTAGAGCAGCCACTAAGTCTGCCACATACTGATAAACTCAAAGACATTAAAAATAAATCAAAATGGAACCCTAAAAATATGGTCAAGTTACCAACAGGAATGGAGGAAAAAAGGAACAAGATATAGAACAAGCAGAAAACAAATCAAACAGAAAGTCAGCAAGGATATAGAACAAAACAACTCCATCAACCAACAGAATCTAGCTGACATTTGTAAAACACATCTCATCCAACAATAACACAGTATACATTCTTTTCAAGTTCCCGTGGAACATTCATAAAGATAGACTTTATCCTGGATCATAATTTTCTTCACATTTAAAAGAAATGAAATTAGAGTATGCTCTCTGTTCAGATTAGAGTCAAACTAGGAATCAGTAATATAAAGATAATGGAAAAACCTCCAAATACTTGGAAATTAAGCAATACACTACTAAATTATCTATGGGTCCAAGGGGAAGTCTCAAAGAAAACAAAAATTACATAGAACAGAGTAAATATTAAATACAATGTAGCAAATATTGTGAGATGCAGATAAAGCATTGCAGAAAGAAAAAAATTATAGCATTAAATGCTTACATTAGAAAAGAGAAATGATCTCAAATCAATACTTTCAATTCGTACCTGAAGAAACTATAAAAATATGAGCAACATAAACCTAAAGTAAGGAGGAGGAAGGACATAATGAAGAGAAAAAAACAATCAAGGTCAAAATGTTGATTAATAAAATTGAAAACAGAAAATTAATAAAACAAAAAACCACCAGTTGTATGAAAAAAATCAATGAAATTGATAAACTTCTGGAAAGAATGACAAAGATAAAGATAGAGAAGACATAAATCACCAATACTATTGTGAGGGGTTATCACAAAATAGTGGAGTTCTTAAAGGTTGATTAAAGAATGCTATGAAGAACTTCACATTCATACATTTGGCAACGTAGAAAAATGGACAAATTCCTTGAAAACTGCAACCTACCAAAACTCAGCAGAGATGATGTAGATGAACAGTCCTACTACTAAAGAAATCGAATTTTTAACAAAAAAATACCTGTCAAAAAAGGAACCCACAGGCCCATATGGCATTACTGGAGAATTTTTCAAGACGTTCAAAGACTTAACACCAATTTACACAATCCCTTTCAGAAATTAAAAGAAAAGGAATCAAATTAGAATTTGATGAGGCTTGTATTACCCTGATACTAAAACTAGATCAACAAGAAAATAAAACAACAGACTAATATCTCTCATGAAGTTAGATGCAAAATCCTCAACAAAATTTTAGCCAATTGAGTCCCATAATGTACAAAAAAGAATAATACAATGATGAAGAGGGCTTATTCCAGGTATGCAAGCATGGCTCAATTGATTTGAAAATCAATTAATGTAATATACCATCTCAACAGATTAAAACAGGAAAATTATATGATCATGTCAATTGACACGGAAAATGCATTGAATAAAATTTGACACATATCCCATCCACTAGGTTGGCCAAAATTTAAAAATTTGGAAGATAACAAGTGTTGATGAAGATTGAGAGAAATTAATACCTTCCGACTTTGCTAGTGGGAATGAAAAATGGTGCAGCTACCATGGAAAACAGTTTGACAGTTTTTCAACCAGTTAAACATGGAATTACCATATTTCCCAGCATTTTCACTCTTAGGTATATATCTAACAATACTGAAAACAAATATTCAAATACTGTACACCAATATTTATAGTAGTACTATTCACAATATTCCTATAATGGAAATAGCACAAATGTATATCAACTGATGAATAGATAAACAAAATGTGGTATATCCATATAGTGAAGTATTATTCAGCCATAAAATGGAGTGAAGTAATGATACATCCTACAACATGGATGAGCTTTGAAAATATTATGGTAAGTGAAAGAAGCCAAATACAAAAAGTTAGATATTATGTGATCCCATTTATATGAAACCTCCAGAATAGGTATATCCATAGAGATAGAAAGTCATTTAGTTGTGGTCAAGGGCTGAATAGAGAGAGAGAGAGATAGAATGAGGATTGACTACTTAATGGGTATAGGATTTCCCTTTGAGGTAATGAAAATGTCTTGAAACTAGGTAGAAGTGATGCTTGCCCAACATTGTGTATTCACTGCTACTGAATGATACCCTTTACAATCAGTAATGGTTAATTTATGTTATGCAAATTTTACCTCAATTTAAAAAAATGTCCAGCACCCATTTATAATAAAAAACTCTTAGTCCATTAGGAATGGACTCAACTTCTTGAAGAGTATTTACAAAAAATCTATATCTAACACCATACTTAAAGGTGAAAGACTGCCTTCTCTCTATGACTGGAAATAAGACAAGAATGTCTATGTCATCCATCTTATTTAACATAGTACTGGAAGACCTAGCCACTGAATAAGGTAATAAAAAAATATCAGTGTTACCCCAATAAATTTAATAAAAATTTTTAAAAGTTTTCTATGTTAAGAGATTTCCAGATTGTGATACTGTTTGCTGATTTTTTATTGTTAAAAGAAGCACTATATACTAAATCATACATTAAAAAATGAAAAAAAAAACACATAAAAGGCATTTATAGTTCAGAGAAAGAAATAAAACTGCCTCTATTGGTAGACATCATAATTGTCACCATGGAAAACGCCAAGGAATCTATAAAAAGAAACTCCTAGAATAAGTGAGTTCAGTAATGTTGCAGGATACAAGATTAATCACTTACATTGCTACACATTGAAGACAAATAAATAAAAACGAAAGTTAAAAAACAACATTTATAATTTCTCCAAAGAAAACAAAATATTCAGTTAAATATAAAAAAACGTATACAGGATTTGTATGCTAAAATTTTAAAAATACTGCTACTCAACATAATAAAGATGTCAATTCTTTTCAAATTGATCTATAGTTTTAGCAAACTTTCTATCAAAATCTCAGCTAGTTTCTTTGTAGACACAGGCAAGATTATTCTAAAATTTATATAGAAAGGAGCTAGAGTATTCAATACAATTTTGATAAAGAAGAATAAAGTGAGAGAAATCATTCTTCCCAATGTTAAGACTTTCTATACAGCTGCAGTAATCAAGAAAGTGATTCTGATGGAAGGATAGAAAAATCAATGGAACAGAATGGAGAACCCAAAGATAGATTTACAAAACTATATCCAATAAAATTTTGACAAAGGAGCAAAAGTTGTTCAATTGAGGATGGACAGCTTTTCAATACACAGTGCAACTGGTCATCCATTAGCTTAAAAAAAAAGAAAGAAAGAAAGAAAGAAAAATTAGCCTCTCCCTGCACGTCATAGCTTATACAAAAATTAGCTCAAAATGGATTCTAGATCATAATGTAATGTGAAACTATAAAATGTATAGAAATAACTATAACATATATGAAAAGCATAAGTAAGATATGTATAGAACTTACATAAAAACATAGGAGAAAATTGTTGGGGGCCCAAAACTAAAAGAAAAGTTAGATTTATTACCAAGAACACAACCTATAAGAAGAAAGTTGGATTAATTTTATCTCATCAAAATTAAAACCTTTTACTCTCTGGAAGACTGTTTACAGGATGAAAAGACACATTACATCCCAGAAGGAAATATTTGCAAATTACATATCTGACAATGGCCTTATATCTAGAATAAAGGACTCTCAAAATTTCAACATTTTTAAAATAAAAACCAACTCAATTAGAAAAAAAACTTGTACAAATATTTCATCAAAGAGGATATACAGATGACAAATACATTAAAAAAATGTATAAAATATTATTAGCTATTCAAGAATTGCAAATTAAAGCCACAATGAGATATCACTCACTACACGTCTGTCAGAAAATCTAACATGGAAAATAATCACACTAAATTCTGGCAAACATGCAGAGAAGGAAGGTCATTCATAACTGCTGATGAGGATGCAGCTACTCTGGAAAGGAGTTTGGTAGTTCCTTTAAACAAAAAATGGATTTACCATGCAACATAGCAGTTGTACTCTTGGGCATTCATCCCAGAGGAATGGAGACTTATTTTCATGTAGGAACTTATACATGAATGTTCTAGCAGTTTCATTGTAATAGACAAAATCTTGAAATTATCCAAATGATCTTCAATGAATGGGTAGTTAAAACACTGTGGAATACTATGACGTACAACTCATTAATAAAAAGGATCAAACTATTGATACACACAACATGGATGAACCTCAAGAAAATATGCTGAGTGAAAAAAAAGCTAATTTTAAAAGGGTATAGAATATATGATTTCGTTTATGTGATGTTCATGAAATAATATAATTAAGTAAGTGGAGAATGGATTAGTGGTTGCCAGGGGCTAGGGAAGGGCAGAGGTGATGGGCCTGGCTATAAAGAGGTAACACGAGGGAGCCTTGATATGGTATAGAAGCAGAATGTGGGTTGTTATCATGGGATTGCTGAATTAATTCAAACAATTCTACTAAGATCTCTTTTTTATAAAGGAGGAAATACTATTATATTTAGGTTATCATATAATTCTTGTTTCATAGTTATTTTCATATTAACCAAAAGAAGATAATCGCTGGTGTTGATTGTATGGGGATATGTTTATTATCAAGTAAATGAGTGACTTAAAAGTGAAAAGTGGCTTCATTTTATGGTGCAATAAAGATGCTTTCTCTGTAGATGAGAAGAGTGTTAAAATGATGTACTGTAACAAGGGAAAAAAATGATATTTCTTGCCTCTAAGATAAGGTAATGAAGCATCTATCTTCACGAAGCTTTCATTTAATTTCAACTTCTGATGCAAAATGTTATCAGCTTGCATTTTTATTGTGTCTGCATTCTTAGAAACAAAGTGAAATTTAAGCAATACATCTGTTTTCAAACCATCATTACTTGACCTGAAAAACAAAAACACCAAAATAAATGTATGAGGTCATAGCCATAGTAATTTTGTAACTTATTATGTAAATATTAGTTATATTGTCAAGAAAATACAGCATAAATTATTTTATACATTTTATTGTCATGGATTCTTTCTCCTTTCCTGTATCATATAGACGTTAATACCTGAATTATTCCCTGTCTGTAAAAATCATATTCAGGGAGGGGAGAGTAACTGAGAGTTCTAGAATTTTTTTCTGGAAAAATAAATTAAAAGCATTTGTTAAATCTATCAACTCTGTATGTATATTTTTTCTTGATTTTTTTTTAAAAAATTCATAATATCTGTTTGTATAAAATTTAAGTAAAATTGAGAGAAGCATTTAATGATTGTGAGAATTATTAACTGCATAGCAAGTCTTTAAAGGACAACCAGTAGAATATATTTCATCTCTACCCAAGTTAAGAAATTCCCCCCTTAAAGGTACTCCGTACAGGAGAATAACAATTAAATGTAATAATATTAAATTAGTTTTGCTCTTGTCCACAAAGCAAATAACTGAAGAGTAACTAAATAATACTAAGTTGCCGTTCATTATACAAATTAATTAGTTGTGGTTACCTAAGGTTGACAACATGAGACTTGATGTAATGCTGATTTAAACTGGATGTTTGAAATATCTCATCTATCTGAGAAAAGAAAAAAACAACAACAATATAGAACTTTGTTAAATATGAATTTCATACATTTCAATATATCACAAAAATGCTTGTTTAAAACCTGCATATTCAGCATTCACTTCTAAGTTTGTTTACAGTTATCCCCAGAAAGCTCATTTGGGCGTAATCCTGTTGTCAAAAAGGTCGTCATTGTAATTGGATGTTTATATTTGAACAACTTGTCACAATGGTCGATATAAAGATGGCCAATATAAAGAATTGAATTAAGCCAGATATTTCAATAGCCAGTATAAAATGGAGTTAGAGATGCAGAGACTGAGTTTCTTTGAAAACTTGATATATATCGACTTATCAACCACTGTCATTCAAGTTCAGTTATTATCCTCATGGATGTGATTGAAGGATCAGTTTTTAGTTGTTAGGGAAAGTTTTTAGGCCATACTTTGATCCTATGATAAATGGATGAGAGGAGGAGAATGTATATTCATTGGGTACTTCTTTAAAATGAATACACTCATTAAGAAAAATGCATGAAAGCATTACTTAGAATAAGATTAGACTATATATGTCAGTTATGTGTCATTTTAGACTTCTTTTTTTTTTAAAAATGAAAGTTTATTGGGGAGACAATGGTTAATAAAGTTACATAGGTTTCAAGTGTACAATTCTGTAATACATCATCTATATATCACGTTGTGTGTTCACCACCCAGAGTCATTTTAGACTTCTTACATGGAATAATTACTCTGTAGTATAAATTCTTAGGAGAAATTGTTTCTTACTAAAATCGCAGCTTGTTACAGAATCTGTGGTTTTATAAACCTATTTATAACCATTGACTCATCAACCTGGCTTCTCACAGAAAAAGACCAATCATATGCCAAACCTTAAATGAACCTGAGTCTTGATAATTATTTCCACAAATTGGAAGAGAAGGGCTGCCAAATTGTGAAAATGGGTGCATGTTGAACAAATGCTCTTCATTCATCTGATTTGATTTATAAAAGTTTCTCTGGTGAAGTGCCATATTATATCCTATTGGATAGGTTGGTGAGCATAAGTTTATTGAGAAATCAGTAGTTATTCAAAAATGAATGACCATGTGTTTTTCTGCCACCTGACTGTGACGAACAAAATAGTTGTTTAAGGAAATAGTTTTATATATATATATATGTACATTTATATGACAAAACTAATACATATTCATTGTAAAAAGTTATAAAAAACAAACTTTGTGAACCATTATTGCCCATGGCAACGAACATATAAACAGTCTAGATTATTGAACTCCACAAGAAGTCTCTAAAATTCATGTTAGGTACTGGTTTTAATTATTTCTTCTAGGAAAATGTTTGTTACAACTGCAACTCACATGTAAATAAGGGATCATCAAATTATGGCTTGTCGGACAAATCTAGCCAGCTACTTAGATCATCTGAGAATGACCTTCACATTATTTTAATAGTTGAAAATAATCAAAAGAAGAACAATGTTTTGTGGCATATAAAAATTTTACAAAACTTAAATGTCAGTGTCCATAATAAAGTTTTATTGGACCACAGCCACACTCATTTGTTGATGTATTGTCTATGGCAGCACTTGCACTACATGAAAGATTTGAGTAATTGCAGAGGGACTCCAGGGACTGCAAAGCTAAAGGTATTTACTATCTGGCCTTTTACAGAAAATTGTCAACTTCTGGCTTAACTTACTGTACTCTTCTTTTTTTATGTTGTCTCCATTTATATTTTAGAGGGCAGGGCCAACACTAGTGAATTGGCCCTTTATTTCCTAGTCATCTCTTTGATGAATGTTTTTATGGTCTTCTCATGTGGCAGACTCCATGAGAGGCACCAGAAATATAAGAATAAGTAGACTTAGCCCCTCACAAATCCAGAGGGGCATAAACTTATAAAATAATAATGATGTCACAAGGTGGTAACTGCTCTAGCAGAGGTGTATAAAGGGTTCTGTGAGAGCACAGGAAAGAGATGCTACCATTTTTTGAGGCATTACTTTTCATACTTTTTATTCACCACATAAACTAATTCTCAGAATAACTCAGAGAGGTGGGTGAGAATATCTCTACTTTGTGGTTGAAATCTTAAGGGGTCAAGTAGATTTTTCCAAAGCTGATCAGCTGACAAAGGGTAAAACTGGATATGAATCTAGCTGTTCTGATTTCAAAGTTTAGACTGCCTCTAATTCAATATAATAATTCCTGGAATGAAAGAGTCTATACCCTGCCTGCCCTGATTTTTTTCCCTAATCAAAACTTCTTTGTGATGTATTTTTGAAAAGACATGCCGACCTCACTTTGTTGCATCTTTCAACTCATTTCATCAGCTTCCGCTTTGGGTTGCTAAATGGCTAAAGAAATATTTCAGAACCTGGTAAGAATAATCTGTCATATTTGGTCAATGCTAGGCTCAGTAGAAGTTGTGTATACAACTGAAGTCTTCACTGGAAGTCTGTGTGTTTCTGTGGTATATGTTCGGGAATAAATGTTCAGTGTAAGTTGCCGAATGGGAAATATATCAGGGTCAGACACACAGTAGGTACTTAATAAATGATTTCTGGTAAGGTTGTTTGTGCCTGAATTATTGAATTATGTTTCTAGATTAGATATTCTAATTTTTTTTTAAAGTATTTGAGCTATTTATTTTTCCGTGTTACTTATGTTGTTCAGTCTCTGGTTCAGTTATCCTCTGTCCAATGTATTTTTCCATTTTTCCTCAGATAGCGTTGCTTAGACTTTCCAGGATTAGAAAATAAAAATACTGTTAAACTTTAATTTCAGATAATCAATGAATGATATTTTTAGTATAAGCATGTTTAAAATATTGAATTAAGTGTAATTTTAGGAAGATCTGAAATTAAAATTTAAGTGGAAAATTTGTATTTTATCTGGTAAACCTCGCAGAAGCGTAATTTGGTGTGTTCTCAACTCACTTCCTACTTTATTTTAACCTCCTTCTTTCTAATAGTATTGCCAAGTTAGGAATGATGCCAGCAAAGCTTAGAACTCACCTCATTATTGATTTTTTGTATCAGTTCAGTCCTAATTTTTGAGTGTTCTACTGAAAAATCAGGATTATATTCAATACTGGGGATCTGGAAGGAGGTTTGGTAATAGTGAAATTTCTGATCTGGAAGGGAGAACAAAAATGCATGGTTTCTCTTTAATTCATATTAGTTGCATAAATATCAGAAATAGAGGGGATGGCAGGCAAAAAAGTCCTAAAATTTGAAGACCTCCTGAGAATTAAAAATTCAGTAGCTGTAACCAATACCTCCCTCTTCCTTTTTTAAGATCACACATTCTCATAGTCATGTGGTTTTCAGTTGTGTCTTGACACAATAAATTGACCTCAAAATTAGAATTGCAGCTAATATAACTTCTTATTCTCAGTATATTAAATATTATTAAACCATACATGACATAGGATATAAATCTATTGCATTAGTCCAGAGATAATATTATTTGAACCAAGTCAAATTATAAATGCCAGAAGCAATTTTACACATAAAGGATTATCATTTCCTAAATGGAGATAAATTTTATGCACATTAACATTACATTATGCAAAGTAGTAGTATATTTATGCAAATTATGTTGCAGTGAAAATTGCATTCTAAAATATTAGAAAATATTAATGCTTTGAAGTAAATTTGATATTCAAATTTTCCAAAATAATACAATGTGAGATAGATTCTTACCAAATGCCAAAAAATAAACAAGGATGCCGATGATTATTGCTAGAACCAACACAACAGCTGCGATAATAAGGGCAATCATCCATGGTTTCAATGAATTTGCTCTTCTACCTAGTATTGGTGGCCTTTTG
Source organism: Rhinolophus ferrumequinum (assembly GCF_004115265.2). Taxonomy (NCBI): domain Eukaryota; kingdom Metazoa; phylum Chordata; class Mammalia; order Chiroptera; family Rhinolophidae; genus Rhinolophus; species Rhinolophus ferrumequinum. Next base: position 27,097,402 of record NC_046288.1, read on the forward strand.
AGAGAGAGTTGTTTATTAAAAACAAACGTAACTTCAACAATAGAATCTCAGTTTCACATAGTTTTGGTCTAGAATTTTTTTCTGGAATTCATGGTTAGCTCACATTGCATTTGGTAGCATTTGAATATATTTTTCTATAAAAAATAGAAAAAATACTGTCAACAAAAATCTCATTGATTATTTGACTTTATATTTTTATTTTCAAAAGTCAGAATTATGCTACAATTGACTACTGTTTCACATATTTCCTGGTCCATTATACCAGATGTTCTGAAATATTTTTTCTTTGTAAATGTACTAATACCATATATTTGGTTCATGTCCTTCAAATCACAACGAGCTTCAAAGAATGAGGGCATCTGGGTCACCCCTCTCATTCTAGCATGAACAGACAGACAGAGGTTTAGACTGATTGCTAAAATCTCAAAGTTGGATATTGGGGGAGCTGAAACTAGAACTTGGCCTATGAGGGCTCTTTTCACACATCTGTACTTAAACCTATAATTCCCATTTATAAGACAAGTAATCTGTAATGCATACAAAGGGCATCTAAAATAGGAAGGTTGGAGAAAGAAGATAGTCAAGAATGATGAAGAAATAATAATAAGAAAACTAAGAAAAAATCATAATATAATGAACAAACAATGAAATAGTGATAGCTCAAGACTTTGGACAGAGGAACTAATGCTGTGAGAACCACAGGTGGTATATGATCAATATCTTTTCATAGGGTTATAAGATTTCAAACCTGTGATTTTTATAGATGATATTGCACAGAATAATGCCATATTTATTTAAGTAAATAATGAATCAATTTAAAGAAAAATATTAAAATAATAATAGTACCAATAGCATGTAAATATGGCAAAAAGCATGACTTTTTGCTATATGTGGTATACAAATGACTGACATTTGGGAAACCTTTGTAGAAGCAGGGAAATGTGACAAAGCCCTGTCCCCATCCAAATGTCGGGGTGATAGTCTAAAGACCAAATCTGAACAATTACAGAGTTGAGGCAAGCTAGAATGAGACCAACATATGTTGTCTACGAAAATCTAATCCATGAGAAAACTGGACAGGAATATGGTTCTGAAAGTTAAAGGTACTAGTTGTTGTTTTGTTAAAATTACACATATAAAAGAAGGGGAAGGAATTAGGCTTCCTAGGATTGCTAGCTTCTAGTGGTAAAGTAGGCCCTAGATAAATAATTGAAGGCATAACTGAGGTGTGCCTTTTGGCATTAATGACCTGAAAGGAAGAGGAATCCTTCTATATCCTTGTATCTGGGCAAAGAAGCTAGAGGCGGTTTCCCCACACCAGAACCTACAACCTGAGTTCTGGTAAGTATCTCAGGTAGTACTAATTCCGAGTTCTGTATTTCGGGAGTTACTCTGTCCTGCTGCTTTTTTGTTGGTGTCAAGAAAAAGTATCTACAACAATCTGCAAACATCTAAAGTATCTTTAAAAGAACCAGGATCCCACTGGGGCACAGGGAAGAGCTGATGAACATATTCATCACCTTTATTAATGAAAATCATGGTCAATCATGAACTCATTCCGTTGACATTTACTGAGTTTCTTCTGTGTGCCAAATACTTTCTGCTTAAGATTTAAAAATGAATAAAACATAATCTCCCATCTTTAAGAATATGTAATCTAGAGGCACATTAAGTAACTACTATAATGCAAGTGACAAGTGTCAATATGGAATTATGCACAGTATGCTATAAGAGATGAGTGGGTACAAATGATTTTGCCTTAAAGAAGTTGTCCTTTGAACTGGGGCTTGAAGGCTAAGGAAAAAGAATTGGCAAGGATGACATGTACCACAGGCAAAGGGAACAATGTAAACAAAGACAAGGAGACATGAGACAAGGACGTGGATTTCTCAAGGACATACTTGAAAAAGTAGAATTTATGAATGAAAATACAGGTAAACTTAATTCATGTATTTGTTAGTTCAGGAGACATTTATTGAGCATTACCATGTGCAAACCACAGGGGAATATAAAAAAAGAATCTTCACTAGCTCTTCCTTTCAAGGAACTTACTGTTTTATAGAGGAGAAGGGGCATAGTGTATACAAATTGCTACCAGAGTTGCAGAGAATTTCCAAGAGAGTTTTGGAGAAAGACTAATGATTTCTCTTTGAAGGAAGTAATTGCTGAAAAATGATGATAATTTTTTAAAGCTTAAAAATGCTGGACCATCTTATTGTCTTGTCTCTGAGTCAGATATGGAAAACCATTCCTAAAGAGAGAGCTTGTTTTGCAAAAAAATTTCTTCTTCAAAAAGATGTGGTTTCCCATTGAACTCTTCTACCTCTAACACAAGAAACATCATTGTAACTGAATTACAGTCTTATGTATGTGTAAACCAAAATTAATTTTAGACTGTAATAAAGAATAAGCAGCATTTATTTGAGCAGAAGGATCTACAGACCAGGAGACACAGATTCCGGTACTGTAGCAACCTAAATTGTCTTCCCCTGAGACAAAGAGGAGGCTGACTTTTATAGTGAAAGTTACCATTAAGGTTCCCAACTAGGTCTGTTATATGTAAATGAAGTACCCAAATTGTGTAGTTCTGATTGGACAGGGCAGATTTTAGTCTGATGTTAGAAATGCAAAACCAGGTTTTCCCTGTGGGGGTTGACTCAGACAGTGTAAACAAGCAGGGCATAATACAAGATGCCAAGAGTTCCGTCTGAGGTTCTTCCTGGTGTACAGAGTACGTGAGGAGCCCCTGACAGCAAATGGCCACTAGGCTCTTATGATTCATAAAATTTGGATCTTTTCTTGATCTGTGGAGTCCATCTCAGCAGATTATTCCTTTTCAGGGTTCATATCAAAGGAATCTTCTCAGGGTCCACATATGGGTCACAAGTGAAAATTGGTTTGAGTTTATTTCCTTAACAAGGCGGTCGTGCCTTATAATATTTATTCTTAGATTTTTTAAAAATAAAATAAACAATTTTCCCCTAATTGTTTTTAGCATTAATATAAGTTTCACTTACACATTGAATAATTTAAATGACTAATTTCAGTGGTTATTCCGGATTGGTGGAGATTGTACGTGATAGATACTTGGTAAATATTTGTCTACTAAATAAAGAATATGTCATATGGCAGTATATAGCCCTAAATTATTTGCAACACAAAAACTATTTTTAGCAGAGTTTTGGCTAGAGGTGAATTGCTTCAAATATGGCAAGAGGAGAAATGAGATTAAGTTACCTGGAATCAAGATACAATCACAAATTTTGTACTTGAAAACCACTAAAGGACTATTCTCTCCTCTTTCTTTCTTGGCTTCTCCCTCTCCCGAATGTTTCCAAATGAAAGCATCTAATTTTGGTCAGACTATCCCAGCAAGATGACTAAACAGGTTCATTGCAGTGCAGGAAAATCCAGCCATAGAGAAATCTTTGACATTCAAACAAACAAAAAAAAAATAAGTGACCTCACCTTTGAGGTATTCATACCAAAGCAAAGATGAAGAGTGACGAAAGCTACCAATTCAGCAGGTCAGTCCAGAAAACCTTTCACAGAGTCAAAGCATTTTGAAAAATGTCCTACTTTTAATCCCTCCCCTACCTTTGTTTAAATTCGAGTAGCTCATTATCCAGACTATTTCAATGGGAGGTACTTCTTGAACCAAACCTTAACCTATATGGAATGAACTCTGCTTGCTCTTTTCAAAGTCAGCCATTTTATTTCAGAGTTGGAATCTTTTACCGAGGTACCTTTTTAGGTCCTTTTCCCTGAGATAGCTCGCCTGACATCTGTTACTGTTCCTGGAGCTTTGTTAATTTCTTCATATAACCAAATGTTGTCTGCCACTCAATGTCTCAAAGATCAGGAGTAAATGGATTTCTTTCTGCCATAGCAGTGGTCACATGATTTGAAGAGCTCATCGTCTCTGAAAGAGGTGTTTAGCACAGTGGTTAAGAATATGGGTTCCAGAGCCCACTAACCTGAGTTCCTATCCCAGCTCCCCGACCATGGTACTTTGGCAGTTACTCAACTTCTTTGTGCCTTAGCTTTCTTAATCTATAAAATGGGGGTAATAACCACCTTGTAGGTATTGCACATTCTTGTAAAGACTAAATGAATTAATATATGTAAGAGCATTTAAAACAGTAACTAAACATGGTAAGGACTTAGGAGTTTTGGTTATCTTGTTATTTTTATTATGAAAAGCGGTAGAGAAAAGCGTACCAAGGAGTGACTAGATGGAGTAGAATGAGCTGATGAAAAGTGTGTGGATGGTACATGTGCTGCTCTTGAAAGAAAGAGGCAGGGCCTTGGAATCTGAGTGGCAAACTGGGTACAAACTACATACAGGTTGGGAAGCAGCTTGGAAGTTTAACGAAGTCCTGATAAACTCCAAGAAGCCTGCCAGCAGATAAGAGACTCCAAGCTTAGGGGAAAGGGCACCACCAGGGCTTTCAAGAATAATCACAGGATTCAGAAGTAGGCATCATGTGTTGAACACATTTTGGAGCACCCCCGGGGAAAGAATTACTTTACAATAATAATGGGTATGGGAACATTTAAGACAAAACAAAATTGGTGAATCACATAGCTGGGGTTTTAATCCATTGCCTAGGGAAGACGATGAACAACTCTGGAAGAAAATTGTTATGAAAATACCAGGAGGTGTTGGTATTATTCATAATAACAGTGGCTAGCAATGGGGATGATGGCTTTAATTGTACTACCAGATACTGTGAGACTTTCATAAAATCTGTGATGTGAGTAGGAATACTAAAAATTGTGCAAAAGATTAAGTGAACATTTGTGTTTCCTTTTGTTTCATGTTCTGACAAGCTGTGTGTCTTGTTTCTATAACCTCACATTGTGCCAATGAGAAAGACATAATGTTTCATAAATGAAAAGTTCATTGATGTGATAAATAAAATAACTGCTGTTTTTATTGTTAAGAGTTCAAAAGGAAATAATCAAGATCAGGGAGTGCTACTCTTCAAATTTCTGTTCATTAATGCAAATTTACATGGTGAAGTTGCATGAGAAGCTGTTCCTTGAAGGAAATTTTAGAGTGTTGAGGTAATTAAAACCCATAAAGACCGAAAAGAATGTGCAAGCCATTGATTTGGGCTATTGAAGATAAGGTGGTTGGCCAGAGCAGTACTTCCCACCCACTTCGGCCGGTATTGCTTCAGTTTTGTTGGTACATTTTTCTGCTTCCTTACGATGTTTTCAATTAAGCATCATTTACCCTTAATCATCTCTCTTCCTAGTGCTATTTAACAATAAAGTTTGACCTCCACAAGAAAGTAGGGCTTGTTTTGAACATTAAAACAAAAATAAAATTTGAAATTTGAAAAGAAAATTAAGGTCTTTCTTGAGCCAGAAAGAACTATTGAAAGAACTACTTGATACTGCTGTAGAAGTCACATGCGTGCCAAAAGGTAAAGATGATAGGTAGGTGACTTTGACAGGTTTAGCGTACAATAATTGTCAGGAGCTTTTACATTTAATGAAAACACACTTTGGAGCTTCCAGAAGCTTTTGGTGTCTTCCTTCCTGCCTTCCTCCTTTTTCTCTTTCCTTTCTTTATTTCTTTAATAACCATATTGAGATATAATTCACATAACATACATTTCACTAATTTGAAGTGTACAATTCAATGATTCAGTTTATTCACAAAGTATATAGAAATGCACAGTATATGTGAACTCATTATATTCACAAAGTTGTAGAACCATCACAAAATCAACTTTTCAAACATTTTACCATCCCAAACTGAAACCGTATACCTGTTAATAATCACTCTTTTTTCCCCGAACCTCCTAAACCTAGGCAGCTACTAATCTATTTTCTATCTTTATGGATTTGTTTATTTTGGACATTTCATATGAATAGACTTATATAGTGTGTGGTCTTTTGTACCTGTCTTCTTTCATTAGCATAATATTTTCAAAATTCATCAATGTGGTAGCATGTATCACCTCCAAATTATTTTCCACAGTAGGACGTAAGACTTCATTTCTTTTTATTGCCAATTTTCCATCTTATGAGCATGTTACATTTTATTTACATATTCATCAGCCAATGAACATTTGCATTGTTTCTACTTATTGGTTATTATAAATAATATTGCTATAAACATTCATGTTCAAGTTTTTGAATGAACATTTGTTTTCATTTTTTTGCATGTATATCTAACAGTGGAATTTCTTTTTTTTTTTTTTTAAATTTATTTTTAATTTATTGGGGTGACAATTGTTAGTAGAATTACATAGATTTCAGGTGTGCAATTCTGTATCACATCATCCATAAGTCACACTGTGTGTTCACCACCCAGAGTCAGCTCCCCTTCCATCACCATACATTTGATCCCCCTCACCCTCATCCCCCACCCCCCAACCCCCTTACGCTCTGGTAACCACCAAATTACGTTCCCCAGATTAATTTTCAAACCCCGTGGCCATCCTGTGGTCACCGACTGCCCTCCAATCCCCTCACCCTCCCCCCCACCCCCCACCCCTCCCGCCCATCTAGCAACCCTCAGTTTTTCCTCATTGTCTCCCAAACTGTTTCTGATTAGTTCATTCACTTATTCTTTTCTTTAGAATCCGCAAATAAGTGAGATCATATGGTACTTATCTTTCTCTAACAGTGGAATTTCTGAGTTATGTGATAACTCTATGTCTAACATTTAGAGGAATTGCTAAACTTTTTTTTCCCCTATGCCTTTATTTTTAATCACATTTAAAAAAATAAAAAATAAAATTTTCCAGGTTACTCTCTTTGAACCTTCAAATGCTATGATATCGCCCTCTCCACAAGTCCTTCACCTAAGCAGTCTACCTCTGCATTGTCTTTCCTATTTGTGCCCTTTTTGCATTTCCCTAATACCATCCTACCTCAGCCATTCAATGTGTTTTATCTGGACAGTCACAGTAGCCATTAATAGATCTTTTTATCTCCAGATAATTTCCCTTCAAATACATTTCTGCAATGCGGTTGCCAGAATTATCTTCCCAATACAGTTCTGATCACGTGACTCATTAGTTCAAAAAGCCTCAGATATTTCTCATTATATAGAATATAAAGTCTTTAGCTTAGTATTCATTTCCTCAAGAAATGTTTATAGAGAGTCCATTATGTGCTAAAAACTGATTCTGTTGCTGAAAAAACTATAGTGAACAAAACGGGCAAGTTCCTACTCTCATGGAGTTCACAGGCTAGTGGAAGGAAACTGAAGGAAAAAAAAAAGCCAAAGAATAAGTTTCACTCATTAAAGTAAAACACATTAACGAAGAGAGAGTGACACAGCTAGTGGTGGAGGGTACTTTATTGGGTAGCAAGGAGTCGTCCCTGAAGAGGTATCATTTGAGCTGAGGGGTGAATTGTGAGGAAACAGCTTCTGGAAGAACTTGGAAAGAGCGACCAGGTGGCAGCAAGTTCCTAGAGCTGGAATAGGGATAGTTTGTTGAGTTCCTGAAAGAAATGAAGCTAGTGTAGCCAGATCGTGGTGGGTCCAGGAAAGAGTAGAGAAAGTTAAGCCAGATGGACAGGCAAGGACTGAATAAATCATGGGGACCCTGAAAACCATGGCAAGGTGTTATTAATTCTGTGGGTTACAGGAACCCACTGGACAATTTCAAATGTGGGAGGGAAAGGATATATTTTACATTTTTAAAAGAAGGGTCTTTCTTTTGCTATGTTTAACTTACTTGTGGCCTCTTAATGTATAGTACTTGCCCTCACATATGCTATTCTGTTCTTAGAACATTCACCCACCACTGTTTTGCTTACAATACCTCCTGCGGGGACAGAGCCCCAAAAAGCAGTTTCCAGGCTCTCGGCCTCACATAGAAAGGTGCTGGCTCAGGTAGTAAATGGCCGTCGACTGTGATCAAATGGCCATCAGCTGTGGCTAGTTGGCCGTCAGCTGTAACCAGTGAGCCATTTAATATAACTGCTGTGGCTAGGCTAGCAGGAAAAATTGGGGCTAGCAAGAAGATGGTGGCTGAGCCTGCAAGTGGAGCAGTGAGAGTTGGGAATTGTGTGGCTCCTGTTTCCTGTGTCTCCAACCCAGCCGCCAGTGAGAATATAGTGGTATGATTCCCCTACCTATGGCTCCGTGGGTGTTCCTTTTTGGCCTCATCATGTCCTGTGTTCTTATGCGGGGAGCGGGACCAGAGACCCTGCAGGTCGTCCCCGCATGACACCTCCTCTGCATAATATGTCCTTCATTCCTCAGAATTTCTAATCGCCTTTTCCCCAGCTGCTGGCATTTCCATTTCTGGAACTTTTCAATGTGCTGCTCTAATGCCTCTTTGTCCTTTAAGGGCAAGTTTCTTTCACAGCTAGTCCACCCCAATTAGCAGCTATCTTCAAGTTTCTTACACTGCTTTATTACTGTCTATTTTGTTGTATTGGTTATGCTCTTATTTTCTGTACTGGCTATTTGTGCCAATGATCTTGTCCTTCTTCCTACCTCAGCTGCCCACTTTCCTACTGATGGTCTGTACCTTGTCATTACCAGTAGTAGCTTCAACTTCTCCATAATCTAATTTAATCATCTAACTCTTCAACTACCACCACTCATCTTTCCAGCTCACTGCCTTCGTACCCAGACTTCAATCCCACTGAGACTTAGAGTCCACTGATCCTACCATCCTTTCAATGTCTCCGATCACCCTCATGATGGCATTGCTCTCTTACCTAGGTAAGTCCCATGGACTTTCGTTATACTCATTCCCTGACATATACCCTCAGTTCTGTAATCCTCTCTTACTTTGTCATAATCATGTAGTAAAACTCCAACCCTGGTTAAATGTAACAGATCGTGTCTGTTTGTACAAAAGTGGCTAAGAAAAATTGTTCACCTATGCTGATGAGCCTCATTTTCAGTGAAGGCACACTAACTTTAAGTTAGGCCTCAGTGATACGTGGCCATCATACTAATTAAGTTACACTCTCTTTGCCCTAGTGTGAGATATGGACAGTTATTTCACACTTTCTTTTCAAGTCACACGTTTTCATCCTCACCCTCAGCTGGTGGCCTTGATCCCATTTCACTGAGACAATAGAAATGATGAGAAGAGAACATCCACAAGATCCCACTAACCCATCTGCCACCCCCATTGTGCTTTCTTTATATTTTATTTCTGTGTCTGTGTTCTCTGCCTTTCTTCTTGTTACAACAGTAACGTTTAATATAGTTCCTTGCGCAGAGTGAGCAATAAATTCTGGTTAATTCACTGAACTGACGTCACTCTTTTTCCCGCAGAGACAATGAAATTTAAGTGAAGGGAGTATGGGATAGGGAGTGAAAAGATTGAGTTCTAGTTTTATCCTCTTACAATTTATCAGTATTACTCAGGAAAAAAAAAAAAGGAAGTTAAGAATTAAGACAATTATGTAGGTAATTAAAAGAAAAATCTCCCACTTTCTCTTAATGGCACAGGTGGTTTTCTCAATATCCTACTCATCTGTATAATCTGGTCTGTATGTGATCTAGCATATGTTAAGAAAGTTCTCTAGGTTGCTGTGGTCCTACGAGCAAGAAAGAAGCCGAGAGTTGCCTATTTATTGGGTTGCTTCTTAATGCATATGCCGGGCATTATTATGGGTAAGGCTCTTAAAAAAAGATTTGAAGACAATGCAGTGATACACTATTTTATGCATTTTACATGATAGCCCCCCTCTTTTAGACGATTCTGTATATATTACATAGTCTTGAACTGAAAATAAGCAATATTTCTTTCATAGTGCTTTTTTCTTAAGAGGTTGCTTTGGTCACAGAGGTCTCACCCGGTCTCTGCAGAGAAGCTACATGTATAGTGGAAAGAGCCTGAGTTGTTGTCAGACAGAATGCCTTTGTACTCACTAGTCATGTGACTTCATCTCATTTATTAGAGTCTGAGTTTATTAATCTGTAAGATGCAGATGATTCCCACAGAGGGATCATGAGAATGTAAAGAGATAGCAAATGCTCGCTGAGTGTTAGCTATTGTTACCAGGCTTGATTAAACAAGTAGTGTGACTTGCTGACACTTTGGAACAAAATTATAAGGTTTGAAAAGTGTAAACAGTTGATAACTGCTCTCACAAAGACAGTCCAGCCATTCTGCAGAAGTTACACTCATTTGGGAGATTTCTGTCTAAATGACAACCAAGATAGCTCTCTTGTCCCATTTCCTAGTGCCCTCACATTTTAGGGGTAAAATACCTGCCAGAGGGTGACTATATTACTTCAGTTAAGTATAAATGGCATTTGTACATATCTGATGAACTATCTTAATTGCTGAGAGTTCTTTCTGTCTGTGTTTGATAAATTTGCACAGTGTAATCAGAGCCTCATGTGATGATCCTAGAGTCTTAGGGCCCCTGAAAAGGTAAAGAGTACTCCTTACTCAAGGTTGCCCAACCTGGTTCCAAACACGTTTGGAGAACAAAGGGTGAGGTGTTAAGCATATAAAGGTGAATCACAGGTCATCCTAACAATACTAATAATGATGATAATAGCTTTAATTTATGAATATATAGCACCGTTTTTAAAGAGCTTAGCATACCCTGTGACATCTCTGTAAGGTTCACATGGTAAATAGTATGCCCACTTTTCAATTGAGGCTAAAGGCGTTTGCCCAAGAACATAAAAGTACTTAATTGAGACCACCTAAATTTCCCATCTTCTATTTATGAACATTTTCCTCTGTAGAACACAGGCACTAATAAAAAATTAGTCCAACAACGACCAGTGCAGCATGGTACAAAAATAGAAGCTTGGGAACAAGGAGGTGAATTTTGCTGAATAGAAATGTACTAAAAATAATTTAATTTTCATCCAAGATTCAGGGGTCTGGAGGAGCCCAAATACACATAAGAATAGTACATGGCAACAATTAAGAGCTTCTAGTACCTTGGGAACCAAAGCCTTACAGTGAAACTGCCCAGGAAACCCTGTTGGGAGGCATGCCTGAGTCACATGGTGTAAGAGTCTCAAGATGGTGAGGTCACCAGCTGGGCTGAGTTGTGACCTTCAGGGCACCCCATAAAGAGTCGGTGGCCAGAAAATGATTATTCCTCTTGGAGAGACCTAAAATCATCTGATGAAGACAGTTAATTCACCTATAAGTGGGACACAATAAACCATTCTATCAGATCTGTTTCCAGGAATCTGAGTAGCAATCCAAGTCAAAGTATAATAAACCCCTAGAAAATCACCTGGCCATTTGTTACACAGGTGCTTCTTGCACAACAGTCATGATCAAATCTTACTTTAATATACCATACTCTCTTTTCAATAGCACCTCCATTGGGTCGGTTAACAATGACAACCTTTTACATTTGTAATCTTTTATAGTTTTTAGGGTGTTTAATATCAAATATCAGTACAGAGGTAAAAACATGACTTTATGCTCTTAGTAACTTTACTAACAATTGCCACCCTAATAAACTTTCATTAAAAACAAACAAACAAACAACAGCAACAACAACAACAAAAAAAAACCCACGAGAGACAAAGAGGGACCCAATAATGCCATTTTTGGGTATTTATCCAAAGAAACCCAAAATGCTGCTTCGAGCAGATGTTCTCATCCATATGTTCACTGCAGCATTATTTTCAATAGCCAAGATATGAAGACAACCTGGGTGTCCCTGAATGGACGAATGGCTAAAGAAGAGGTGGTACATATATACAATGGAATATTATTCAGCTGTAAAAAAGAATGAAATCTTGCCATTTGCAACAACATGGATGGACCTAGAGGGTATTGTGCAGAATATAGTAAGCCAGACAGAGAAAGACAAATGTATGATTTCAGTTATATGTTGAATCTAAAGAACAAAATAGACAAACGAAACAGTAACAAACTCATAGATACAGAGAACATTTTGATGGTTGTCAGATGGGAGGGAAATTTGTGGGTGGGTAAAAAAGGGAAAGGGATTAAGAAGTACAAATTGGTTGTTACACAGTAGTTATAGGGATGTAGGATATAACGTAAAGAATATAGTCAATAACATTGTAATAACTATGTATAGTATCAGATGGGTACTAGATTTATTGGGGTGATAAATGGGAGGGGGTTGGGGGCAGGGTGAAAAAGGTGACAGGATTAAGAAGTACAAATTGGTAGTTACAAAATAGTCATGGGGATGTGAAATAAAGCATAGGGAATATAGTCAATAATATGGTAATAAGTATGTATAGTGCCAGGTGGGTACTAGACTAGTCAAGAGGATCCCTTCTTATATAAATATTTAACCACTATGCCATACACCTGAAATTAATATAAAATACTATTGAATGTCAACTGTAATTGAAAAATTAAAAAGGAGGGACAGGTGAAGGGGAATAAGAGGTTCAAATTTCCAGGTGTAAAACAAATAAGTCATGAGGATATAATGTACAGTATAGGGAATACAGTCAATAATATTGTGATAGCATGGTACAGTGTCAGAAGGTTGCTGGACTTATGGTGGTCACTTCTTTAGGTATAGAAGTGTTGAATAACTATGGTGTACACCTGAAACTAATATAATACTGTATGTTAGCTATATTTTAGTAAAAATATTTTTTTAAAAGAAAACATGGCTTATAATTTGCATTTTTCTGGAGGATATAAACTTGGCCAAAAACAAAACACCTATTACTTCAGCTAAGGAAGTATTCTGCACTGTGAGTTTAAGGATCCCAGCCTAGATTGCGTTCTCCTACTTGCTTATTTACAAAAATATACTTGTCTTTAAGACCTCATCCAAGTGCTCAATTTAAAGCTTTCATTTTCTGTCCTGCTTAAAATTATTCTTTCTTTGAGTTGTTATAATGTTTCTCAAATTGCAGTTGCAGTCATCACAATTCTGCTATAAGTACTAATATGTCCAAATCAATTTCCTTAAATTTTGAAAATAGACTCACTTTTTAATATAGCCAATCCCTAAGCAATAATATTTACCAAATACTGAATTTGATTCAGTAGCTCTATTTTCTTACATATACATTAAAATAAATCCTACGTATAGTTGTTTCATATATCACCAGGAATATGAGTACTGATCTTTTAGGTAATGCTACTAAAGTGCATTGATTATACCTGTGCTTAACATTTAAGCAAAGCTAAATTACATTATATTTATTACTACTTATGGTTCTCTCTCTCTCTCGTCCCCTAACCAGAGATCATGTTTCCTTTATTCCTCTACCATGTGCCTTGTTACAAATCTTGTGCTTGGTAATAATTGAGTACCTTTTTTGTTGTGGTTGAAATGAAATAGCATTGAGCTCATCTTATTGTTATTTAGATTCTTGGTTGGCATAAGAAATACTCTCAATATTCACTCACTGTGACCCCCATGTATGAGCCTGAAATTCTGTCTGGTTCATTTACCCAGCTTGAGTATTATAATTGCATTCTAACTCAGTAATATGTCAATACCCAGGAAATTTTAAAGGAATTTACTTTTAGATTACTAATAAACTAGGGAAAAGAATATAGCCTGTGCCATGAATTTGTGAAACAAAATGAACTGGGCAACAGTAATCTCAGGCTACAAACTAATCTTTTAAAAGTCTATAAGAAAATAATTATTGCGTATTATTTATTCCTACAGGGGCATTTAAGTGTTGTACTATGTCAACATTCATTAGTAATCTAAAAGTAAATTCCTCCTTATAAAAACTTCTTTATATGTGCAACATATATTTTTTTACTGTTTTATTGACTTTGCTTATAAAATTCTAGGAGAGATTAGAAAAATTAGTTCCATATGATCTTGGTTTGTTTTCACTTTGTTGTCCTGTTTATGAGTGAGCTATTCATTTCCTAAAACTCACATATGGAGGTAGAAATCATCAAAGCAAACATTAAATAATTGGGCTACTTTAAAAGAAAAAGGAGGGGAAAACTAATGATTGCATCAAATCTTCTCTTTATCAAAGTTTCAAAATAAAGGTTAAGTGGCAAATTGTAAGTTATATATTAGAGATATATAAAAGGAGTGAGTTATATATTAGAGATATATATAAAAGGAGTGAGTTAACTTATCAACATGAATAGAAAGCCATTAAATATGCATTCCTTTTAATTTAGCAATTTTATTTTACCATTTAAAAATGTCAGGTCCTGTGTGAAATTCATCGTTGTATTTTTAGCGCCTGGAATATGGTAGATGCTCAAGAATATTTTTTATTAAAATAATAACAAGAGGGGAATACTCAGAGAAGAATCCTGAAGAAGACTAACATTTAAGATATGGGCAAGGGATAAGGAATCCTGGAAAGCACCGAAGAAAATAAGGAGGAAATATGAAAAAATAAATAAAAGTGATATAATAACAAAGGATAGAGGGTATTCAAGGAGGGATTGATCCACAGTATTAAATGCTGTTGAAAAATAAAATACAAAAATTTAGAATACCCATTGATTTAAGCAATAGTGAGTCATTGGTGACCACGAGAGAAAAAGCAACAGAGTAGTGGAATTATAAACCAAATGTCAGTGAGTTTAAGGAAAAATTGGAAGTGAGGAGAAGGGACAGTGGATTTTAACACTTTTATTTTTTTAATGAGTTTGGCTATGAATGGGAAGAGGCAGGTAGGTCATCAAGGCATATGGGGTTGATAGAGGATTTTTTTCTTTTTATTGTGAATGGGACAGTTTTGAGTAAACTCACAATAGTGTAAACTAGCCAGTAGAAATCCTGAGGTTGGGAGGAGGATTGTTTTGACAGCATATTTGAAGTATCATGGATTCTGAACTATTAGGCTTACACATATGTGATTGCCATTTGTGTAGGTCAAAAGGGGCAATATATTGACATTTTCATATGGTTCCACCTAATAGGTTCGAGAACTTAGACAAATTGTAGGCGTCCTCCGATGAGCATAAATAGATACAGGTAGGTTTGTTGGTTCCATGTCAGAATTCTCATCTAACTGATCAATCATGTTATCTTTTTGAAGTAGTTGAAATATGGGAGGGCTGGTGGTGAGAACTGGAACTCTGAGAAGGCTAGAGAAGTTGAAAATAGTCATTGTGGAAAATTGGAGTATAAATTAAGGTGATGTAGAAGGAATGGTAGGTCAGAAATGAGGGCTCAGATGAACTGGCACTTTCTGCACATTTGTGAGATTTTCTGTAGTATTCCTCAGTGGTCTGGGCAGAAGTGAGCCATTGTTCAGATAGTTGTATTCTCTCTAGACTTTATCCAGGTATGAATGATGGAAGAAATATGAAACAAGAGATTTCAGTGGAGTTTAAGACATCATTAAGAAATTTGTTGAAATGATGAACCTAAGGATCACAAGAGAAACAAAGATGAGTGTGTTTGTCTGTGTGTGTGTGTGTGTGTGTGTGTGTGTGTGTGTGTGGTGGAGGTGGCAACAGATGGATATGAAGAATTCATTAACTGGAAGAGCCAATGAAATTAAACAAAAACAAAACAAAACACAAAAAGCCCTGATGCATTAGAAATAACTAAGACTGCAGGAGGACTGTTAGTATAGTGATAGTTGTCCAAAGGTATGATTCACAGATAGTAATCCCAAGTCATGACAAACTCTAGGGTGTGGACATGAAAGTAATATTTGAAGAAAAGTTTACAGAGATGAGAAGATCAAGGAAATAAATGACTACAATGCTGAGGATCAATCACATGGGCACTGGTGCTACCTAGGCTAAACCTAGGAGATAGGGACATAAATGTCAGTCTGTAATAATTCAGGGCATAATCATGGGTCCATAGAATAACGATAAGGAAGGAAAGTTGGTGGAGAGCAGAACTGTGAGAGCATCAAAGGAACAAGGCCGTTTACAAGGATGTGGAGAGCAGTGATCTGAGGTGGCATTAGGGAGTGAGAGGACAAAACTCAGTCTTCAGTAATAAACCCTTACTTGAGAGGGCTGTAAAAAATGCTGTGTCCTGAGGGAAAAAAATGAACAAATTATATTTGAATTTTCTAGGGAGATGGGGAATATTCAGTGAAAAAAGAAGTTTAATATGTAGAGTAATTTGCTAATCATGGGATGACATTCCAGAAATTGTGAAAGCTCAGAAGATATTTTATCCTAAGGAAACAATTTCAAATGTCTGCAAAAATTAGCCAGAGGGATGTTAATTTTAACAGTGTTGTTTACAATTTTACCAAGATTGAAAAAAAAATAGACATTTAAATTAAAGATAATCTATCATAACATTTTCCTGTAAAAATACTTAACCATATATAAAACAGATATGTTTGTATCTTGCTAAGACTTATTTTAAAGAAATATGATAAAATACAAATATGTATATATATATATATATATGCATACTATGTGTGTATATGTTCTGATAAAGCTTAAATTTCATCTTTAAACTTAGAATTATGCCACTTCAGAGATACTGATTATTCTTAGTTTATGTGCCATCTGTTTTTTTATTTTTTATTTTTTATTTTTTGTGTCTAGTTTTGGTCCTACATTGACAGTGCTGAACTCCTAAAGCCCAAGACACTATTACAGAAGATGAGTGAAGCCTCTCATTTAAATGACAAGTTTAGTTTCCAAATTAAAGCAGTTGGGCCCTATTTTCTATATTTGTATGTTTTCACTTGACAGGGTCCTTTTATGCTTATTGTTATAAAACCAAAACTTGATTTTAATAGTCAATGTTAGAAATAATTTAAAGTTCACTAATGGGTGTTACTACATGAAAAAAGACTCTAGATGGTTGCCAGAGCTGTGAGGTGGGGCAAAATGAATGAAGGTGGTCAAAAGATACAAACTCCCAATTATAAAATAAATAAGTCTTGGGGATGTAATGTACAGCATGGTGACTATAATTAATAATACTGTATTATATATTTGAAAGTTGCTAGGAGAGTAGATCTTAAAAGTTCTCATCACAAGAAAAACATTGAAACTATATATGGTGATGGATGTTAACTAGACTTTCTGTGGTGACAATTTTGCAATTTATAAAAAATACTGAATCATTATTTTGTACACCTGAAACTAACATAATGTTATATGTAAATTGCATCTCAAAAAAGATGCTAATATTTCTTTTTGAGGCAAAGAGAAAGGTAAAATTATTTAGAACCTCATTGTAGGAAAGTGATAATCCAAGGAAACCATTTCATACCGTGTTTCCCTGAAAATAAGACCTAAGCGGAAAATAAGCACTAGCATGATTTTTCAGAGTGACATCCCCTGAACATAAACCCTAATATGTCTTTTGGAGCAAAAATTGATATAAGACCTGGTCTTATTTTCGGGGAAACATGGTAGTTATTCATTTTTAGGAAATGAATGGACTAAATACTATATAAATGTATTTATATCTATTTATATCATGATATCTAAATACAGAGTGGCTTACTAGAAAAGGAAACAAAATATTTCTGTGTAAAAAGAAGTATTTAAAAATGGTATGAAATCTAGTGAAGTCAAATGGAGATTGAAACAACCAGTAGGTGATAAGTTATTAGAAATTAGTTGGTCCCAAATAAATTTAAAGAAAAATTAAATGGTTCAACTAATAAACATGTGCCAAGAATTCTAGGTACTGGTGTGTACAACAATGAATAAGATATATTTTCTTCATATTACTCAGATGTGACAAAAACTAATAAATAAAGTTTTATTTGTATATTTCAAATGGAGAAAACCCTCTAAGACTTAATTACGCTGAGGCATAGATTATCAATGGGAAGAGTGGGGATAGCTTTTCAAAATCTCCCCACCAGTCCCTTCACTCTTACCCCTTACTGTCACTGAGCCACAAAGCCAAGGAAAACCAAAGCAAAAAATTATAAAGTAGTCACACTCATTAATTTTGATATGGAAAGGAACCAGAAAATTTTCAAGGATTTTGGATCTGGAGGGGACAACTTTGAAAATCTTGAAAAAGGAAAGTAATAGGGATAGAGAGGCCTAAATGTTTTCTTGCTGTATTACCTTTATTTTCCCTAGATTTTTATTTCAGTGTATTTTTCCTATTTCTCTACCTTTATGTCACTTTCATTTCTCTCTCATTTAATTTCTATAGACTGCCTTCCAAGTCTATTAAAATACAGAAATCTTAGAATTACTTATTTGCTTCTTACTTTTATATTCTTATGTACAAATTGTTTTTATCAATATAAAAATTTTTTAGAATGTTGTTTTAAAAGGCAAAGAATTTCTCAAAGGTCATTAAAATTCAGATTCATTTTTTTGCATTTTAATTATATTTATCAATTTCAGAATTAGGGTTAAAATACAGTATTTCTTATACAACATGTGTGTTTCCTCTATTTTCAATGTATCAATTAAATGCATACTTTAGCATTATATATGCTAAACAAATAGCATTATATATGCTAGACTCCACACTGAGGGTGAGAAAACACTTTCTTCCTTGCCCCATCCTTCCATTCCTACAAGTCTATAGAATTTCACCTCTCTCTCTCTCTGTCTTTCCTCCCTCTCTGTGATTATCTTATTTTCACTTTAAACTTGTCAGTTAAAATCCAACCTGCTAAACTTTTCAAGTCCTAAATATAAAACCAAATTAGCATGGTTTCCTGAAATAAAAATTATTAACATTACTATGTTATTATTTTCTCCAACGACAGTAGAGAAAAAACAACTACCAAATTCCCAATTTAGAATAATTGCCTGAATTGGAAACCACAATCTGAAATGAATCTCTTCAAACATGAAAATAAAGTTAAACTTACTGATACATCATCCGCTGTTGGGAATGCAAACTCCTCCACCTCCGTGCTGCTTTGTGAATTCTCCTCAAATGAGTAGCATCCTGGGCATTCTTTCAGACTTGTATGCTGACTAAAGAAAGAGTGCTTAAGGATTTAAAGTAAACTAGTTTGACAAGTTGGGATGGGTATACTTTAACCAATAGTATGGTTTGAGGTGAAAAATCCCTTGTAAGTCTTCACTGCCGGAAAAATTTCCTGGTTCTGGATAATTAAGTGAGAAACAATATTGTGTTCAAAACTTAAGCAACACCCTTAAGTACTTTGAATGGTTTTGCATTTCTCTTTCAAGAGGTGGCACTCTTTCTTTCTGAGTCAGTACAAGTCTGGTCTTCAGGCCCTTCCATTCATCTCTTTCAGAGGCAAGCATGAATCAAGGTCAGAGGTAGTCATAAAGCATTTCATAGCCCTTGACTTGATTTTCTTAGTGCGATGGTACATGTACTCATTACATCTGGCCCAGTCATTTGTTTGTATCTACTCTAAAGGGTATTGAGCTATAAAGTAAAACAATAAAAATATATTTGTGCCAACTGCCATTTTAAAGGGCTTCACCTGCTAATTGTCTCTTCTCCATGTGCTCTCCTATGTAGCTATAGAGGTGTCTACTTTCTCTGAAGTTGAGTTTTCTTTTCTGTTGATCCAAACCTTTTTTCCTCATTGCATCTTTGCCCACATGTGTAAAATATCACTTCCCTTCTTTATAGTACAGTTCTCAATTCAAAGTCCACCTCACTGTAAAATCAAATCATCGAATAAGAATCTGTCTACACAGGGTCCTTAGACTCTAAAGATAACTCCTCCAGGATGTTTCCCTTTAATTTCCTGACTCTCATACTATGTGAACCACCCTTAACCTATGTTTTCCCTTCAACCAAGCATCTAATTTTAATTTTGCCTGTTATTAGATTTAAGACCCATTTCTCCTGTAAGATAGTGAAACATTTGCAACTGTGATGTCTTTCAATAAATATACTTATCAGCACCTCAGCAGACACTACGACATTCAATGCTTACTGAGTCTTTTTTTAGTTGATTTGACAATCAACAATCATTTTCATATTTCAATACCTCTTTTGTTTTGAAAAAAAATTTTGGCAAAATGGGAATATATTACAATTAATAAATGAACATATGAAAAAAGGTTCAAATTGGCTAATAAATATTTTATACCTCGGCCAATGTTCTAGTAATGTGTAACAAATTACAAACTTAGTCACTTAAAACAACAGCAATTTATTATGTAATTTTATTCTGCAGGTCAGAAGTTTAGGAGAGCTCATCTTCGTTTTCCGCTTAGTGTCTCAAAGGCTGAAAGCAAGGTGTGAGCTCAGCTGGGTTCCTTTCTGGAGGCTGGAAAATCACTTCCCAGATCACTCACGCTGTTGGCAGAATTAAGTTCCCTGAGGAAAGACTAAGGTCCCTATTTCTTTGCTGCCTGTCAGCCTAGGCTGCCCTCAGTTTCTAGAGGCTACCTGCGTTCCTTGATACATTGTCCCTTTCATCTTTCAGCTATCAATAGTGTATTTTCTCATACTTAGAATCTCTGCCTTTTCTGCTGCCAGAAAGAGAAAACTCTCTACTTCTAGAAGATTACATTAGAGCCACCTGGAAAATCTTCTTTTGATTAACTCAAAGTCAATCGATTTGTAATCTTAATCATATCCACAATATTCTTTTGCAATGTAATATAACATAATCACGAGTATGATATCTCATTGTAGTCACAGTGAGAGTAAGTCATACTTTTTGATTGTGTAACGACTGCATTTCTCTCATTTCTTATTAGTCATAGTTAAAACTTTTAGGCAAGAAAAATATTGAAACCTATAAAAGAATGTTTATTGTAAGCATTTACAAAAGTAGCTTAATCAAAACTTTGTAATTAGCTGCATTTTAGTGGGCTTTCTGTAGTTTTGTTTATAAAACAGACTAATGAGGCATTAACTATAGCAAAGAGAGAATCAAACATTTATTATTTTAGTAGGGTTCAAAATCTTTTGCTGCTCCTCATTTTGAAATATGGTATAGATTTTTAATTTATACCATACCAAGGCTTTAAATTACTCCATAACTACAAAGCTTAGTGTAGAGGGTGAGAAAAGGAATGAATAAGGTAATGATTTGGAGGGTAAAATTTTCATGGAGTACTTTGACCTGCCACTGTAACAGGCTCTGCAGCTTTGCCTACATTAAAATCATCCTTCATTTCCTTAAGTATAGCTGGATATAGTTTTAAGTGGCGTTATTTGTCCTAATTGTAAAACTGGTTTTGTCCGGTGATGTGTTTTGCTAAATACCATGTGAGTTTAACTTACCTCACATTTTTGCAAGGAGAAACATTGTTTGGCAACAATCATCTAATTCCAGTGACTTCTAGAATTTCAATATTCCTTGCTGGTGATCCTGAATAACTCAGATTAGAGTGATGGAGAGATGATGGGACTGGATGTGAGGGCTCCTGGATTTTGTTCTTACACTTGCTGTGACCTTCTGTATAACTTGGGGAAATTCTTTCGTCAGTCAAACGCGGAGGTTCTTGTATTAGGTTGGTGTAAAAGTAATTGCAGTTTTTGCAATTATTTTTAACCTTTAAACCACAATTACTTTTGCACCAACCTAATAGACAATCTCTTACGTGCTTCCTGGTTCTAACAGCTATGATTCTAGCATTAGTTTCAATAAGTTATAACAAGTTTATTTTTTATTTCCATGATTGCATGAAGGAATGTCTCCCACACATTTCTTCAAATAAATATATTAACAAAGCAACAACTTTATTCAGTTGAAAGGGGTAGATTCCTATTAATATATATTGGTTCTTATTGGTATTGAATCATGAAGATTTCACCAAGAGAAGATGATGAAGTATTTGCAAAAATTTGGGTCCAATCTTGTTCTAGCATTAAAAATTAACCTTTTAGTTCTCATGGCACCCAAAATTCCATCAAGATCCCATGTGGATTATGTGCTGTAGTGTTTACTGTCAGCATAATGGATTTGACGTGTATTTTAAAACAATAAGTCAGACAAATTGAAGGGTTGATTTGGATTTTTTCTGTGAAAAACTGTGACTATTATTATAGCATTTACAGCATAAGAGGCAAAGCCCAGGTTTTTTTAAAAACCACAATATATTTGCAAAATTCACAAAGCAATGTATTGATAAATATGCTAACACTGTAAAAAAAAAGCTTCTTTACAATCTTAATGCATTTGCAGCACCATCTGTATTGATAAAAATTTACAATAATATACTTTGCACTCTTTTGAGCAGATTTAAACATTCTTTGACTTTTCAACTTTATTGTTCAACAGGAAAACCTCACAACAGTGCCATTAGGTAAATAGCTTAATGTCTCATTTGATAGATGGAACACCTGAGGAAAACCTATTGCATGACTCCTATAACACCACTCAGGTCAGACATCATCAAACTAGAAATAGTATATACAATTTCTGTTTTCAAAATCCGCTTTTCTGTTTCTTAGATTTACTAACGGCCTTTTGGATATATGTCTCTCATTAGTGTTAAAATGTCATTGAATTGAATAAGGCATAAAATTATTTAAATCAGGATATATAGTTTCACAGACACTTACATGCAAAAAGTGATCACAGTCTTCTGAAATACAACTATAGTTACACAAAACCACATAGTCATTGTTATAGAATTTACATAGTAGAAAATAATTTTTTTTGTAGACAGAGTTGTTTTCCTGTTTCTACCAAAGGCCGTATTTATCTTTAATATAAAATAGGTTAATCAAGCACATTTTGAATATACTAAATATTCTCTAGAAAGCTTTGGATGTTTCTATGCATGTAAAAAGAAGTGTAAAGATTTAGTTTTTCACTCTGCTTTTTCTGTTGATATTTAGTTAGTAGTCATCAACTCAGAAATTTGGTGACATTTTCTGTTTAAAAGGAAAGTATGTATGGATGAAACTTTTCTGTTTATATCTTAATATTGAGCTATAAATAACAACTAGAAGCTTTTTTAGTTATACTTATCTTGTTTACATATATTACATATAAACACATACACATAAAGTAACAAAAGTTTCAGTCAGTAAAGAAACAGGTTAAATTTTTCTCTGATAAATCAGAGCAACGAATCTAGCACTTGAGGTCTCACATTGGAGGCCTGGAGATGAACGCAGCCGCATCTCTGTAGTCAAAACCCTGAGGCCACATGGCCATGCGTCCTGTGTGTCTATAAGCAGACATAGTTCAAAATGTATTAATGAGACATAAAAAGTGATTTTGAAAATCTAGTGGTTCACCTAACTTTTTTATAGTGTAATTTAAATTTTTTATAGTGTATAGTGTAATTTAAAGTATTCTGAAATCAATTACGTGACTATAAAGAAACAAGGAACAGTTTTTAAAAAGCATATTGTTTTATTGACTCCAAAGCACACTACTAATAAATAGTAGCTTGTCCATACTGACGGTGTGCAGAAACTGTTCCAAGGGCTTTACCTGTATTAATGCATTTAATCCTCATAACAACCATATGAGGTGGGTACCATTTTGATTCACACTGTAGAGATAAAAGAGCTAATGCACAGTGATGTTAAGAAACCCACTCAAGGCCAAATAGCTCATATGTGGCAGCACCATCATTCAAGCTCAGACAGCCTGATTCCAAAGCTTGTGCTTTCCACCACTAGATTTTGGGCTGATTTAAGCCCCAAAGTCATCCACTAATTTGACAAATTAAGCTAATTTATCTTAAAACTCACACAGACATTCCTTTTCATTATAGCAAACATTTATATAGTGCATGATATATGCCAGGCACTGTCCTAAGTGCTTTACACGTATCAGCTCTTCTAACCTGACATTCTGATAGACATTTGACCTGTCAGAGAGTTGAAGTCTTACAAGAGCACTAGTTACTATATATTGATATAGATATTTCTAAATAAATAGTTGGATAGCTCATTCCACAAACAAGTAGAATGTTTGTTTTGTTATTAATCATTTGAAACAAACTCTGCATGCCTAGGTCCCATGAATTATTTTTATCCTCTTTGTACCCATGGAAAAATGCTCACAAGAATCTTTTTTATTCTCCTTTCTGGCCTAACTCCAAGTGATGATTCTGTTAAAGAATAAATCAGAATGCTTATTAACAATACAACACGCATCCTGAAGCTAGAGCTTGTGTTTAAAACAATGTTAACAGCAAGTTCAAATACATTTAAACATCTTTTAAATGGCAACTCTTGTGGTGAATGATAATGCTCTGTGTTATTATTTATAAACCCAGGTTAGAGTTCAAGTTTTATTGCAAATCCTATGTCTCTCCTTTCTAACCACTGAGTATACAGTCATCAGTGCTAGAACGCTGAAGCCGTGACTCCTCAGGGCAGACTATTGTTTGATTTTTTGCTAGAAGAATCCAAAATGTTCCAGGTGTTATATGAGGTAAGATTTTGGCAGCTCTGTCAGCTCTTCATATCCTGTAGAAAATGTTGTTTCCCATTTTCCATTGGGGGAAACCATTTATAAATATTCATCTCATTAATAAGTATCACAGTTTCCTTTGTGAGTAAGGAGTTAGTGCTACTTGTCATTTGCTGTGTCCTCTTCCCTCAGGGTGAAAAGAGAGTTCAGTCACAAAGTCCACCTTATAACATTAAATTGGTCTGAGTCTGAAGGACTTCTTGACATTCAGCAAAAGCACCGATCCAAACCACATGAATATAAATAATACACAATATGCAGGAGTTTTAGCTCTTTGTGCCACGGATATAATTCATGGACAGTTCATACTAGATACCAGTCTTTGAGGCAATCCAGCCCCGATACTGACTCACTTTTGTGTAGACCCCAGGTTTTTTGGGAAGAGCACAAGATTGTCCCCAACTTACTATACCAACAATGTACCAGATGTCACGATTATCATAAACCAGAGGTCCACCAGAATCACCCTGGAGAAAAAAGCAAAAATATGTAAAATTGTTAACTGTAGTATAATTCAGTAGGAAGATCACTGCAATCATCTCTTCTCCACAGAAAAAAAAAAGGAAATTGGTACACAGAACAGGCTTGAGATAGATTATAAATATTTCTCTCACTTGAGTTAAAATTTTGTGCTATAAATTTTAAAGTGCATTGTTTTATAGAAAGATTAATATTCATTCATATGGAATAATTACATTATTCTAGTTCAGTATCCTTGGATTTCTTTTTCTAGTTTGATTAGATATTTTATGCATGGTTTAGTAAGCATGTATATAAAATATTTACTATGAGGTTAGTATTTGTGCATAATGAAAAATTTTGATGATCTCCTCTGAGTATGGTTACCTTGACTGTGTTTTATGGACTTATTCTTGGCTTTTTTTTCTTTTACTTACCTAAATAATTTATGTTTGCTTGCTGAATTTTAATCCCCCATAAATCTCTTTTGGAAAAGGAAGTTAAGTAAATAAGCAGATATAAATGTAAAGGTTAAAAGTGCCTCAATGGTTGAATTGCCTACTTATCACTCCCAGCTCTATTAATTACTGGTTGTGTGACATAGGCTATGATACTTAACCTCTCTGTGCCTCTTCCACCTTCTCTATTTATTCTTTTGTAAACTATTAATTGAGTTCCTACTATATGTCCCAGACATTTTGATGGCTATCGAGAATACAATAATGACCAAGTATGAATGGTCCCTATGCTCATAGAGTTTGAAGTTTAGGTTTAAGAACCGATGTTAAATAAGCCCACAAATTAATGCAAAATTACAACTGTGGTTAGTGCTATGGAAACATACAATAGGGAAATTTTACTAGTTAAGGAGTCCCGGAAAGTATCCCCTGATGAGATGTAATTAAGCTGATATCTAAAGGAAGAGGAGTTAACCATGAAAAGGGAAGTATGGACGAATTGTGTTCTAGGTAGAGGAAACAGCATGCCTGGCTTATGCAAGGACCTATAAAAAAAGAGACTGGAAAGAAAACAGCAAGGGGTCCAGTGGTTATGTGATGGGGCTGTAGAGGTAGGGAGAGACTAGTCCAAATGGAGCCCTGTGGTCATTTTAAGAAGTTTTTATTTTTTATCTTAAGGAAAAAAATGAAGGTAAGCCACCAAAGTGTTTTAAAGACAGTGTTGACATTGACATGATCAGATTACATTTTGTTAGAAACCATTCTGGCTTTCATTTCACTAATGCACTAAAGTAGCATAGAAGAAATATAAGGAAATAAGACAGCTGACTAATGTGGTTGGGGAGGTGAGGAAGGGAGGAGAAAAGGTGGAGGGGCAGAGCGAGAGAGAGAGAGAGAGAGAGAGGCAAGAGATAATGGGGGACACGTTTAAGGAGGTAAAATCCATTCTATTAGGTGATCAGTTAGTAAGTGATAAGGAGAGAAAGTTAGAACAGCTTCTAGTCTTCTGGCTTGTTTAACAGAATGAAAGGGGGCTGCCATTCATAGAGATACAAAACATAGGAAGAAGATCAGATGGAGACGGTGAAATAGGCAGAGTCAGGTGCAACATTTTGAATGAAATGCCATTGAAATATCCAAGTGGAGCAGAAGATATAAGTCTGGAGATCAAAGGGGAGGCTGGGGGCTAAAAGTATAAATGTATGAATCATCTGCAAAAAGATGATAATTGAAGCCATGGAGGTGAATTAGAGTCTCTAGGGAGAAAGTATAGAGTAAAAAGAGGAACAGTCATAGTATAGATCAAAATTTAATGTCTGGGATTAAGAGAACGATCCTGAAAAGGAGACAGAGAAGGAACAGATAGAGATGTAGGATGAAAATCATTACAAGCCAAGGGAAGACAATATTTCAAGAAAGAGGGAGTGGTAAGCATTGTTAAATGCTGTTAAGAGGTGTTTTTTTCTTTAAAAAAAAAAAAAAAGACCAAAAATTGTTTGTTGGAGGTTATTGGTAGATCATTGACAACCTCAGAAAGAGCTATTTTTCATGAAGTGATAGGGCAGAAACCATATAGAAATGGTGTGAGATGTTAGCAGGAGTGGAGAAAATCGAGACAGTGGGTATAGACATTTTTCCAATATTTGATGGTAAAGAGAAGACAGGGTGCTAGCTGGAGGCTTATGGGTCAGGAAAGAGTTGTGGTGCTTCGTTTTGTTTTTTCCTTACTTGAGAGATCTGAATAGGGAAACATACGGTAACAGGAGAAATACTGACTATGAAAATAGTGATAGGATATAATTGCTAGTGAAAATTTCCCCAAAAGAAGAGAAATCTGAGCAGAGGAGAAGGGATCATCAGCCTTAGAGGCAGCATCTCTGTTGTGACCTAAGCTGAAGGTCGATAAAATGGATCCAGATGAAGGCCGGTCTGCATGCCTGGTGCTGGGAAGATGGAGACATTTCCTTCATATGGCTTCTGTTTGTCTTCAAAAATTGGGAAACAAAAAATCATCAGTTAAGAATAAAGGTTTAGAAAAACAAAACAGAAGCTGAGGAATGTGGAAAATGTTGGGAAAATTCAGAGGATGGTAGATTTGGAAAAAACAAACAAACAAAACAGTAAGATTGTCTGTTTTGTTATCTGGAACCTATAGTGGAACCAATGGGTTCTGTTGTGTATTTTTCCAGGAGCATTTGACTTCCAGGGTTCAGGCAGAGGGAGATTGGATAGTTGAGTTCTTCCATGTTTGGGATTTTGTCAGACAGAAATACTGGAAAGAGAGGGCAACAGGTGAGCGTGGGCTATTAGCAAAAGTGTTTTAAAAATAGTAGTAAAATCTAAGCTGGATAAGTGGATGATGGAAGAAAGGCCTGATGGGATGTGAGAAAACAGAGAAACAATGGTCTATAGGTCTCTATAAACTTGAAGAAAGGCAATATTTTATTCAACCAGTAAATACTTGTGCCAGGCAGTGTTTTAGGTTTTGGTAATACAGCAATAAATAAAATAGACCTCTCCCCTCCGCCCTCCAAAAAAAAAAAAAAAAAAAAAAAAGCTGTGCCTTCACGGAGCTTCTAGTTTAATGGGAGGGAGAGAATGACAGTATACCAGCCAAATAAAATATATTGTATATGGGATGATGATGAGAGCTAAAGATAAAAATAAAACCGAGAAGGAACACAGAGAATGTATGTGTAGGTTGTGTGGGTTAGGGAGTGAGGGTTGGTGGTTTGGAGTTGAACACAGACAGTGTGGCCAAGGAAGCAGGAGTCGTTGAAAAGCAGAAAGTGGGATTGGGGAGATGAGTTAATGGGAAGATTTGGGGAATTAGTGTTTTTGGAGTTGGAAGAGTTTTTGGATAATAAGACTAGGTGGCTGAAGATAGGTGAAGATCACTGGAAATTAGGAGATTTAGGAACTAAGAATCCAGCATTCAAATGGGCCAATGTCGATATTACAGTGCTTGAGATGGAGAAGAAACCTGTTTCAGGTGTCAAAATCATTAAAGGATGAAAGGGACAAAGGGGAGAGACTCAGAGGTAGGAGGTGAAACAAGATACATGAGAGATAATGACGAAGCTGAATACAGTGTTCTTCAGAAGAGAGGTTGCTTTTGTTTTCAGTTTTGTTTAAGAAAAGAACAATAGACCTTAAAAGTAACTGTGTGAATCAGAAATAGGAGCAACAGACTTTAATTTCTTAATTTGTAAAACAGAGATAATTATAGTACTGCTTTGAACTCATCATATTAAATAAAATAATGTCTAAAAAGTGCTTAGCACTTGGCTTGGTGTATAGTAAACATTCAACATAATAATTTTTGTTATTATGATTATTAATTAAACTGAGTCTTTGGTAAAATAGATGCTATTTTTTTTTCTCCCAAGTGAAATATACACCAAATTTAGAAATAGCTGATGGAAACTTTCTTTTTTTAATGTGTTTTTCTTTAATTAAAGTTTATTGTGGTGACAATGGTTAGTAAAGTTATATAGGTTTCAAGTGTACAATCCTGTAATGCATCATCTGTATAGCACATTGTGCGTTTTTTAATGTTTTAACCTTGACTTTGGACTTACCTTACATGCGTCTACTTTTCCTTCCATGAATCCAGCACATAACATCCCTGAAGTTATCAGGCCATCATACACATCCTTTCTGTTACACACATCAGTGCTTATGGTTTCCACCCTGGCTTGCCGAAGGTTATTTTGTGTAGGTCCTATTATATAAACAAACAAACAAACAAAAAACATTCTTCAAATACAATTTTAACCAAGACATGGAAGACACATAAATTGTATATTCCTCGGAGCAAAAGCACCGTATTATTTTATTAACAGTAATTGTTGCCTAATTTTATTTTCTGAGTGATAAATGTCTCAGAAAATAAACCATAATTTATGGTTCTTTGCAACCACGTGCAAATAACCATAAACATATGCGCTCCAATATTATGTCATATTTGTGGATCTTTAAAAATTATGGGAATCTTTAAAACTACATGCAATGTTGAGTCTGTGTGTGTGTGTGTGTGTGTGTGTGTGTGTGTGTGTGTGTGTGTATAATATATATTACATATTATTTTTTTCATGAGGAGAGTATCCATCACAATGATCTTGTCCAACTGGCACATTTTTCCATATAAGGAAATTGAATCTCAGGGAAGTTGACTGATTTTCCAAAAGCTATTCAAGTAGAAACCAGGATCTGAGCTGCACAGAGCTATTTGCCCTACTCTGTGCTGTTCTTGTTCTGTGTTATTTAGGGGTGTCTCGAAGCATGGGAAACAGAATGGATGCCAAATATGTGCTAACAATCGAACACCAGCACAGAACAGGGCCAGGAGATAGGAGAGAACACTGCACAGTTGAGTATGGGATTAAAGCTGTTGGTGAGTAGCTCTGAGCAAGCAATGAGATAAGGGAAGACTAAAGGAGACTTAAAACAAACTCTCACAAAGTCAGGTTGGAGATACATGGGGCATTTGGGAAATCTTACATATAAGAGTTCTGTAAAAAAAAAATAGATTAAGATATATTAGCATTTGTCTCCTACTTTATTCAGGATATCCTTGATAGAACCTTAAACATTTTTTATTTCCTATTTTAAAACATTCAATTAATCTCTCTCTTTAAAGAGGATGAACTAGTAACTGGAAATCTTAAGTTCTGTTCTTCAGTTTATAAAATTTTAGAATTGATGTCTTTTAAACCTCCTATGAGGTGGGACAGAGGAAAAGAAATACAGATTCTATTAACTAACCAGAATAAACATTCTCAAAACAGTCACAAAGCATTCATGTTTTTGATCACCATAAAGTTTCATTAAAATGAGGAAGAATTTAGACCAAAAAAAAGAAAAAAACTATTAGAAGATTGTGGTTTGAAGTATATGCTAACCAGGAGTGTTTACATATGGGAAATATACAATTTGGATCATTTACTCCCTTGTACTCCCATAGCATTTTGTCCCTCTTCGAGCATCTAAAACAGTGTGTTCTTTTCTTCTATATTAACCTCCCCTTTCTTAGCACTGCTTCAATTAATTGTGAAATCCTCAAGAGTAGGAACTTGATTCCTTTAACTTTTTAACCCTCAGCCCCCTGTTCTGCTCAGGGCCATACACATTGGAATCATCAACACTATTTTTACTCACAATCTAAAGAGCAATGCCCTAAGACAGCTTGTTAGAGTTTAAGGCATATTTGTATTAAGTAAATTGGGTTGAATACTCACCATCATCTACAATAGATCCAAATCCTGTGACAAATACACTTGTTTTAGGTGGCAATTTTATAGATGAATCTGGGAGGCAAACTCTCTGGACTACATTTGAAAACTCAACTCGGGTAGTGAGCTGAGCCAAAGCAATGTCATTTTCATTTGTTTCTCTACGGTAATTTTCATGAAGGATGATTCTCCCCACACTTCGTCGCACTATGGGTGATGTTATAGTTGTACCAAAAGTAACAATCCATTGACTTGGGTCTTTATTTCTGCAAAACATTAAAAGGTAAAATTTATGATGCTAACTTTATGCTTCAAAAAAGATTAAGACTGTATTTCTCCCCAAATATTGGGATTATACTCCTGGAAAATCCCTATGGTGAGAGAATTTGCAGTTGATGACCTTATTGAAAAAAGAGATTAAAAACACTGATAATATAAGAGATTATGAAAGCTATGAAAATATTTTATATCCTCTAAAATTAAAAAAGAGAATAGCAACTAAATGAAGTTTCCGTGCTTTATTTGGATTAATAATAGTAATGGGTACTATACAATTAATTTCCAATTTTTTAATTCCTTGTTTATTAGAAACTCATCAGATTGTCTTCCATAATTTCAATGAAATGTGTATATATTAATTTTGATTTATTTTGGATGTTATTCATATGAGGAGGCATTTTTCCCTTTGTACCCAACACTTCATCCATTCTTATTTTATGACTCACTTGTCAGCTCTTGTTTACTGGCTCTTACTGTGATCACTGAGACAAAGCGTAATTTGTCTCTTGTGAATACAAGCTCTTATGTGTATACAGGATTGTTTCTCCACCCTGCACCCAGACCCTATCCTGATATTCAAAAACTGAGCAGCTCTAACTCATTGTCATGCTGTTAAAACTCCCGCTGCCCTTTGATCTGGCCTGGTTAGTCCCTTTTTTCTCCTTTTGAGGCTCTCTCTTCCCGCAGATGCTTTCTTTCCCACAAAGTTACACCATAGTCAACTTCTGTCTAGTCCTACCATCTCTTTACTTCCCTATTTTCTCCAAAGCCCAGTTTCCTCTTTTTCTAATTATCCCCACCAAGAATGACTAGAAATATAGAGAAACTTGAAATTCTCTTTGTAGGCGAAAATTATGTAGAAGGAAATCAGACAGAGAAGAATTAATAAAGGGGACTTCCATGTTTATGTATTAGTGAATCATAAATGTTTAAGTGTAATGAAATACCAGTGGTTTTCAAAGTACTAGGCACTGCCCCAGAAATGAGTAGGCAGAGATCCAGGATGGGGACCAGGAGATGTGGAGGGCTTATCTCTCAACTGTCTTAGTTATTTATACTTTAAAGTAAGATTTTATTCAAAGCTGAAATCTTAGGGCTAAAGCTTTCATATGAAAACTAGAATTCTGGAAGATATAAGGCATATATGACTTCAGTCTTCATGGAGCTCATAAACTAATTGAGTAGATAAAACAAGTACCTCTTCTCTTCATGCATTGCCAACCAGAAAGGAAGACTTATGTAATAGGCCAGGTTCAACATGCTTGTGCATAAGGACAATGAGACTCAGAAGTTAAATGTGGGGGCAGAACCAGCTGGATATGCCCAGATGAGGGACATATCCAGCTGGTTATTTTCAGGGAAAGATGGCCCAGGTCTCATGATATCCTGTCAAGAACTTTTTCCCCACCCACACTGTTTCCTTTTTTATGGACATAAAGATACTAAAATTTGTCTTTAAATGATTTTTTATACCTACACTATTTCCATAGGAAAAAAATAAAAATTTAAAACCTCTGGATAATTATGACATTGTCTTCAAAGTACCCTGTATTTTTTTCCTTCACGACAGTAGATATCATTCATAGTCATCCCTTTCCCTTACATGAAATTATATCACCCTCAAAATTGAGGGTCATCACCTTTCCCAACCCTTCTATATTATTATTATAGACATAAAATATGCTATAGCAGCACTCATATTTTAAGAAAACCTTTCTTTGAGTCCACAACCACCCTTACCTGTCATATTTCTTTGCTCTTCTTCGCATAAAAAATCTTTGAAAGTGTCATCCAAACTCACTAATTCCAATCCTCCTATTCTCTCTTCAATTCATTCCCATCCCTGTTATATCACCACAATTTCTCTTATCGAAGTCAGCAGTTATCTCTATTTTATCAAACTCAGTGCCAATTCCCATTTAGGCCTGTCAGCACACAGACTGCAATGGACCTGCCAAAACACATTTCTCAATCGCTATAGCTTACATTTTTCACTAAATATTAATTAATTGGCATTCTGGATGTATTATTTTTAATTTACATAAACAGAGATTAGTGATAAACTGAAATGGATGGCACTCCCAAAAACAAGTATGAAGATTGGAACACTATCTGAACAAAAAAATCAGAAAGCCTTAAAAAATTAGTGAAACTCAAGTTCACCTAAGACATGATGCTAGTTATTCTAGGGGTTGTAAATACATACAAGTGAGTCCCTTTTCTCTTCTCTCATAAGAGAGTGATAGACAATCACCTTAAATTCATTTAGTCATTCCCATTATACATCCACCCCATAAATGAAGGTGTAGACACCTTAGAAAGAGTATTACTGTAGTGCAGGGGATCCTGCCAACTTCGCCATGTGTCGTGCGGGGCGTCAGGCAGGGTCTCTGTTCCCACTCCCCACATAAGAACGCAGGACATGGTGAGGCCAAAAAGGAACACCCACGGAGCCATAGGTAGGGGAGTCATACCACTATACTCTCACTGGTGGCTGGGTTGGAGACACAGGAACCAGGAGCAACACAATTCTCAACCCTCACTGTGCCGCTTGCAGGCTCAGCCACCATCTTCTTGCTAGCTCCCTCTTTTTCTTTTTGCTACTAGCCTAGCCACGGCAGTTATATTCATGGCTAATGGCTCACTGGTTACAGCTGACGGCCAACTAGCCACAGCTGCTGGCCATTTGATCACAGTCGATGGCCATTTACTACCTGAGCCAGCACCTTTCTATGTGAGGCCGAGAGCCTGGAAACTGCTTTTTGGGGCTCTGTCCCCACAGTTACCCTTAGACGGATGGTCAAGAATCTCCTAGACTCACCAAAGATGGTATCCTTGAAAGGGTGTGTGAACAGTTCCACTGTCCAGGGCTTCATGCAGAGCTTTTATCTTTTGAGAGTTTAAAAAGAAAAACTTTCTGCACCCTGACGCTGAAACCTCAAGGGGGAATGAGGTATGGCCCTGATCTCCTAGGGCAATAGGGTGCCTGGGTCTACCCATGTATGTGAACTGACATAGCCGAGTTTTAAAGCCACGACTGTGAAATCTCAAACAGATTGTTCCTGCCAGGTCCTGTATGACGAACTTTCCATACTGTGAAGTCAGTGCGACAAGGTGGCAAATCTTTCGCAGCAGCCACACACCTCTCTTGTCCACACAAGCCCACAGGGTTTCTTGGATGATGCAGTTGGGAGAGGGAGCTTCAACAGGGCTACCTCTGCTTTTTTTCTTATTTATAAAGTGATAGTGGATATTGATAGTGGAAGGATAGAGGGAGGAACAGAAACCAAATAAAACAGAAGCGGCTGGAATTTCTCCTTAAATACGCGGAAGAGTTTAAACTTGTTACATGTATAATAGTATATACAGTAAAATAATTTATGACATAGTAGAAAAGATAACAGTAGTGTCATGATAATACAGGAAAATATATAAGAACCAAGAGAGTGATACAAATGAAACATCATAGATATTGAGAGAAGGGAAAAGGGGTGATTATGAATAGGGCATAGAGCAAGCATAATGTGTTTTAGGGGACAGAGCAGGGTCCATCCATAACGGAGCAGAGGATAAGAGGGTGAGATTGGACTCTTCCCCAACACTGAATCAGTTGTTGGCAACTGATAATGAAAACAAGAAGACTCACAGCAGCCTTGGGGAACTTACCTGCGGAAGCAGTGAGCAGCTGTGAGCAGCCATGTGTTACTGATGAGGCTGGCTCCGCACTGATGGCCAGCCCCTTTGAGCTGGAGGCTGGCCTGCCATGGCCACTCCCCTTCCACAGATGTTTCCCTTCCTTGGATAATCCTTTCTGTAGAAGTGAATGCTGGTAGTGGCATGTTTGAGGGTGTCATCCTTATTCCACAGCCTGTCACAGAAATACACATTAGCTTGTTTTCATCAAAAGGGGAAGGGGGGGAAATGCATATACTGACTTGCATTGGGTACTGATGCTTAGGTAATCTATTGTACCTGCTACTCTTTAACCTATTCCTAGCACTCGGTCTCTGAGGTTATTCTGTAAGGATCCTACTGATCCTATTGAGTTTCAGAAGAAATACTTCCTAACATTGCAAGGCATCCAATGCAGGAATTAACTTCTGTCTCTCCATATAGTGCATATATGGATGAGTAAATAGATAGGTAGATAATTAATTGAACGTCAAAATATATAGATCCTCTGCTAAGTGTTTTAGGTACATTTACAACAAAACACTTTTCAGATGAGTAAATTCAGCCTTGGATAGAGAACATAAATTGCTAGAAGTCACCCAGCTTGTAAGTGAGAGTTGGATATAAAATTAGGAGGATCCACAACAATGTTTGTATTCTTATTACTGCAAGAGAACCCAATACTGAATATAGGTCATGATTCTCCCTTGACGTGAATTTATACACTGTCTTTGGAAAGCGTTGAATTTTAATAATCTTAAAGAATAATCATCTCTTTTAGTTTTCTAAAATTCGGAAGTCTAGTTTTAAAACAAAATTCTGATTCCCTAGTAACAACCCCTGAATTGATTAGACTTCAAATCAACCTTAAATAAAATTTGAAAGTATATTAGTATACTTTATTAATGTACCTTTTAATTATTTATATTTTTATTAAGAATGCATTTCTTTTTTCAAAAAGAAGTTTTATTCAAAAACAGGTAAAAATAGTTGCCTGAAATCATATTTACATATACATCATAATTCACTCAGGATTAAATAGCTTCAGCTTAAGCTGAGCATAAAATTGAACAAATAGGGTCTCTAGGTTAATATGGTTTCATATCAGTAGTGCCTAACTCTCCCAACTTCCCCTCAAAATATGCATAAGGTAATAATAATATAAATAATATCTACTGGTTATGAACCAGGCCTTGTTTATAGTGCTAGATATGTTTTCTCTAATTTTCACAACTCTCAATAGTAGATGTTATTATCCTCATGTTGCAGATGACAATTTTGAGTCTATGGTATTATTCAAAGGCAAAAGGAGCAAAATCATCAAAAATTCTTGAAAGATAGGAAAACATTATAAATTCTGGTAGTAACTTTCAGTAACTGCAATATCCAGTGGGTTGATTTGAGAAGCAAATTTTTGGACTACCCAAACTCTATCCTGTGAACTAAAACTGTATAGAAGCAAGAAGTTTGACAAACTCATTGGCTCACTGCTGCTGTGATTCCCCAGCCCAGAAAAAAGAGCTGTGCTGTACCTGTCCCCAGCCAAGCAGAAACTACAGTTTGAACCATCCCAGTGTGACTCATCAACTCTTTTCTTTATGTGTGTATTCAGAAGCCACAATTCCCAGTATATTATCCTTTATAGGGATACAAAAGAGAGGAGAAGTTCTATGAAAATGTAGTCACCTCATAAAATGGTCTGCATGTGTATCCCCAAAATTTATATGCTGAAATCCTAACCCTTAAAGGTGATGGTATTCGTATGTGGGGACTTTGGAAGATACTAAGGGATGAGGGTTGAGCCATCATGAATGGGATTAGAGGTTGATAAAAGAGGCACCAGAGAGATCCCTAGTACCTTCTGCCATGTAATGATGTAAGAAGTCTACAAGTCAGAAGAGGGCCCTCACTCGACTGTGCTGACACCCTGATCCTAGATTTCTGGCCTCCAGAACTGTGCGTAATACATATCTGCTGTTTATAAGCCACCCAGTCTGTGGAATTTTGTTATAGCACCATGAAGGGACTGAGACACCTCATGAAAAGCAATTTAAATAGAAAGGCAGAGCTCTGACATCAGTGAATGATGGAGCTGGTGGTACAAAGAGGGCGGCTGATGTTTTCATGTACTCTGCTTGCAAGAGCAGAATGTAAGCCTGCATCTAACTATACAGCATGGTTAGGGCCATCCAAATCAGATGATTTATTAACTCAGAAGACAGACATGTCTCTGAAAGTTATTTTCTATAAAAAAAATTTTAGGACACATGTGCTTGGTATCAGCAAAGATATACAAGAAAATATGACCTTAATATAACAAAAGCAGACAACCATAGGGAAAAAATATGCTGTGATAAGAGTACACACATAACAAAAGAGCTCTCTATAATTAAATAAAATTGAAAAAAAATCACAAAAATATCACTGCAGATATAAAATTCACATGGAGGAGTAAAGAGAAAAAGTGACACCAGACAATGGAGATTAAGTGGTTTTCAGAAATATAGATTTGATAAAATCTTTCAGAATGCAGAGGAAAGTAACCTGAACTAGAACTAGAAACAATCCTTGAGATGGAGAACAGAAAATGGGCATTCAAATAATAAATCATTTGTGCTCCTGAGGAAAAAATAAAAGAACAATCTAAACAGAATCAATCTTAAAATTTATAATGAAAGAATGTTCTTCCAGAATGAGAAAAAAATAGTATACTCATTGAAGACACTCACAGTGTCCTTGTCAAAATTCAGTGCAAAATACAACCACATATACATCTATTGGCAAAAAACTTATAGGATAAAGATTTCCTAATTTCATCCAGGAACAAAGAAGATAACCTACATAAGAGTAAAAATCACACCAGCCTTAGACTTCTATTTTATAACATAAAATACTAGAACAATACAAAGTAATATGTATAGAATTATTTGGGAAAGTTTATGACCCGATAATCCTATAAGATGTTGAGATAAAGGAAATGGAAAGTGATTCTTACATACGCAAGTACTCAGAAAATATATCATTTGTATAATTTTCTGGTTTAAAAATGACTTGAAGATACAATTTAGCAGGCAAAAGGTAAATCTAAATCAGAATGGGAAATATAAATCTAAAGAATGGGAAATAGAAAAAGTATAACAGGAGACTTTAGTGGTGGATAATTATAACAATGAGGATAAAATGGAACATAATGTTTTGAAAAAGAATATTGATAAAGTATGTAAACATTAAGAGATAAATAAAATTGTAAAGTTATTTATGAAAGTTCGGAATATCAATTGAAGTTGAGAAGAGAAATTTAGAATGTAAGTTCCTCATTATAAATATTGTTCTTGCTTTATTGTTGAGTTTGATAAACAAAAAATAAAGTTCATATGTAGATTTAACAAATATAAGGCAAGCAAGGAGATGTAAACAAAAACAAAGTGTGTATTACAGAAAAAGAACACAGTGAAAGAAAAATATGTATCAAAAGCCAGAAAACATAAATGAGAAGAATAAATATATGAGTACTGATAATATTTGGAAATATGTATGTTAAATGCTGCATGTTATATAGAGAGGATATTCATTATTTTTCAGTGTCCTTACAATGTTTTTTCATAAGATTGTTTATATTTATTTTATATTTTTAATTAAAATGTATTGGGGTAACAATGGTTAATAAAATTACATAGATTTCAAGTGTGCAGTTCTGTAATGCATCATCGATATATCTCATTGTGCTTACAATATTTTTAATGGACATATATTTGTTCACAAAAGACCATAAATATGTACAAATATGGGGGAAGAGGAAGGCAAAATATTCGCACCAGGTATTTCAACAAAAATGCGAAAAAACTGAGACATTTTAAAAGGAAGAAGCCTAACTAGTTACCACTTTAAAACACTCTTAAAAACAGCAAGAGAAAGGCAACTAGTTACCTATAAGGGAGCTTTTATAAGATTATCAGCTAACTTCTCAACAGAAACTTTTCATCCAAAAGGTATTGGCAGGAAATATTCAAAGTGATGAAAAGCCAGGATCTACAACCAACACTACTCTACTCAGCAAGGCTATCATTTAAAATTGAAGGACAGATAAAAAGCTTCCCAGACAAGAAAAAGCTAAAGGAGTTCACCACCACCAAACCGTATTGCAAGAAGTGTTAGAGGGACTTCTTTAAGACATATATATACACACACACACACACACACACACACACACACATATGACTACATATACTCATATATATGTAGTCATATATGTATATAGTCATATATAATAGTCATATATAATAAAATGGTAATAGTTACATATCTATCAATAGTTACTTTCAATGTAAGTGGATTAAAAGCTTCAATCAAAAATATAGAGTGGCTGAATGGATAAGAAAATAAAACGCTTAACATGTGCCGCCTACAAAAGACTTACTTCAGACTGAAAGACACACAGAGGGGGCGGCCGGATGGCTCAGTTTGTTAGAGCGCGAGCTCTTAACAACAAGATTGCCGGTTCAATTCCCGCATGGGATAGTGGGCTGTGCTCCCTGCAACTAAAGATTGAAAACAGCGATTGGACTTGTAGCTGAGCTGCACCCTCCACAACTAGATTGAAGGACAACTTGACTTGGAGCTGATGGGCCCTGGAGAAACACACTGTTCCCCAATATTCCCCAATAAAAACATTGAAAAAAAAACAGAGAGAGACACATACACATACATCCAGTAAAGGGATGGAAAAAGATATTTCATGAAAATGGAAATGAAATAAAAAAAATAAAATAAAAAATAAAAAGGCTAGTGTAGCAATACTTATACCAGACAAAATAGACAGAATTGACTCTGGGTGGTAAACACACAATGTGATATATAAAAGATGTATTACAGAATTGTACACCTGAAACCTATGTAACTTTACTAAAATTGTCACCCCAATAAACTTTAATTTTTTTAAAAAAATTAACTTAAAATGGATCAAAGACCTAACCATAAGACCTGGAACAATAAATTGCATAGAAGAAAGTATAGATACTAAATTTATAGACCTTGGGTTCAGAGAAGATTTTATGAATTTGACCTCAAAGGCAGGGAAGTTTAAGTGAAAATAAATGGGATTATATCAAACTAAAAATCTTCTGTACAGAAAAAAGACACCATCAATAAAACAAAGAGGCAACCAACCAAATGGAAGATACTTGCCAACAACTACTCTCATAAGTAGCTAATATCTAAAATATATAAAGAACTCATACAACTTAACACCAAAAAATCAAACAATTGAATTGAAAAATGGGCAGAGGACCTGGACAGACACTTCTCCCAAGAAGACATACAAACAGCCAGCAGATATATGAAAAAAATGCTCAATTTCATTAGCTATTAGGGAAATGCAAATCAAAACCACAGTGAGATACGATCTCACACTGTTAGAATGGCTATTAACAAGACAAGTAATAATAAGTGTTGGAGAAGTTGTGGAGAAAAAGGACCCTCATACACTGCTTGGGAATGTAAATTTGTACAGCCACTACGGAAAACAGTATGGAGGTTCCTCAAAAAAATTAAGATTAGAGCTACCATATGACCCAGCAATTCCTCTCCTGGGTGTCTACTCAAAAAATCTGAAAACATTTATTTGTAAATATATATGTACCCCTATGTTCTTTGCAGCATTATCCACAGTGGCCAAGACATGGAAATAACCAAAATATCCTTTGATAGATAATTGGAAAAAAAATTAGGTTCATATATACAATGGAATATTACTTAGCCATAAGAAAAGATGAAATACTGCCATTTGCAACAACATGGATAGATCTTGAGATTATCATGCTAAGTAAAATCATCCAGACAGAAAAAGTTGAGGACCATATGACCTCACTTATATACGGGATATAAAACTGAAAGCAACAAACAAGAAAAATGAACACAAAAAATCATAGACACAGACAACAATTTAGTGGTTACTAGAGGGTAAGAGGGGGTGGTAGAAAAGCATAAAGAGGGTCAAATATATGGTGATGAAAGGAGAACTGACTCTGGGTGGTGAACATACAATACAATATATAAATGATATAGAAATGTACACTGGAAACCTATATAATTTTACTAACCAATGTCACCCCAATAAATTTAATAAAAATAAAAAACACTGAATTGTGAGAGAATATTAAAAGATAATTATTTAAATATTAAAATA
This sequence comes from Rhinolophus ferrumequinum, assembly GCF_004115265.2. NCBI lineage: Eukaryota > Metazoa > Chordata > Mammalia > Chiroptera > Rhinolophidae > Rhinolophus > Rhinolophus ferrumequinum. Next base: position 27,137,887 of record NC_046288.1, read on the forward strand.
GAATTATAGAAATATAGTTATATGTTATAATATCAAAAATGCTGTGTAATTTTCTTTTTTTACCACATTCTGTAAGTCAAAAAACTTAAAATTGTATTTGGTGTAAATTTATAAATTTAAATGTCTTAAAAATAATAAACAATAATAAAAAGACTAAGTGTTTGGTTTACAAAAACATAAAATGAACCAAAAAAAAAAAAGCTTGGTATTATTTTGGTGATCATTTTGCAGTATTCACAAATATCAAATCGGTATGTTGTACACCTGAAACTGATATGATGTTATGTCGGTTATACCTCAATGGAAAAAACAACCTTGGTAAATTCTACTTCTAACTTTTCTATGTCTTTTATGCATTATCTTTGCTATGAAAGAGACAGTTAATTGTGGGTTTTTGAACTTACGGTTGTTAAGAAGATTCCTCATCTTTTTGTTGTCGATAGCTAAAGTAAACAAAACATAAATTAGTTGGTAGAAGAATATGTTCTTATGTTCATGTAATTTTGTTCAAATTGTCAGTATAAGAAACGCTTATTATCCAAAGCATCCATATTTCAAGAGGGCATGATTTTTCGTAACCGAATTATAAATAACTCTACTTTGATTTGGTCCAAAATGTATAATTTTGCTTTAAAATAAAAACATTTTGGGTTTTATTTTTGCTAAGAAATCAGAAAAAAAGTTAGGAAACTAGGAAAGAATGGTAAGGGTAAATGTCCCTGATGGCTTCCTTTGGGAGCTCAAGTATAACTCAAAGAAACAATCTCAAATTCCCATCACAACTGGTGTTCTCTACGTCAGGTGTACTAGCCTATGTGTGTTAGGAGGCCTGGCGGCAGTGTTGAAAGGCAGCTCCGATTAGCTAAAGGCATCACAGACCCCTCATAGCCTGATTTCCAGGCCCTGGTCTACAAAGGGTAGGAATTTAGTCAGTGCAGGTCCCTCGTGGTGAATATGGTGGAAAGTTGCACATCAGGCAGCAGGCACTAGAGGCATGAAGCTCTCATATACAGTCAGTCCTGGGACCCCACCAATTCCACAATCTCCCCCTCCACTTTAGGCTTTCTCCTGTGACATTTGTTTCCCATTCAAATTTATCTTAGTGTTCATTTACTCTCAGTTTCATTGGACTCTTGATGGTTTGGTGTCTGTTTTGTTTTGGGTTATTTGTTAGAAAGAAAATAGAGAAGTATATGATAAGTAGCTCAGGAACACTGACTTCCCCAAAAGAGGAATGTGAGTCCCAAATCCTATTAGAGGTTTTCTGGACATTTCACTTCTCTTTATTTAGCAATAGATATGTTTGTGTCAGAAAAAATATATGCAGTAGAATTTTGGTTATTGAGTATGGTCATAGAATATAGATATTTTGATCTTAACACAACCTGTACGATAAATATTCAGTGTACATGACCAAGAAGGCTGATTTTTTTTAAATTGTAAAATGAGAAACTATACACTTTAACATCTTTTTTATGATAGATATTTTACTTTAGCATATCTGATCAAGCATTAGGGGCAATTATATTATCAGAAATTGAGATTTAATTGGAGATTGCCATTTATAGAGTCCTGGAAAATACCATGTTTTATTTTAGGATATAATTGATTGATAATAAAGGTGGATACCACACTCTTCATTATTTCTAATACTTCTTGAAAAAGTTCTCATTAATGTGTGTGGAGACTCCATCTCAAAATGTATTTCAAAGAGTTTCCCAATTTCTAACATAGAAATTAACTTTAGACAACCTATTTCTTAAATTCATCATTGCTGGGAGGAGAAATACTTTCAGGTCCAAAGGGCAAGGCTTATTTTTTGGTATTAAACCAGAAGTAACTGAACTTGGAATACTTAATCAGAAGCAATGAACAAAGCTGCGACACATATGGTATGTGACATGTGATAGAATTTGGGTGGAGAGAGGTAAGAAAATAGAAAGAAAAAGTCCCTGAACTTGGCACTTATGATCTTATTTGAAACATGGAATTTTACTTTCTCTAATTATGTATGGATATATAAAAGAAATAGAAATGCCTTTCAGCTAGGATTCCAACTAGCTTTGAAGTAATTTAAGTTTCATGACCTTTTCGAACTTCATTTTCTTCCATTTTTAAGGGAAAACAAAATGACAACTTCTCTAATTTTGTGAGAAATAAATGAAGAGATGAATAAAAAAAAAATTGTTTAAAATTAGAAATAAGCTAGACAACCTCTTCACAGTTCGCATCAGTGGTTCTTCCTACAGGGGTAAACCTTCATAATGATATCTGTAGCTTTGATACAATAGAAGCTAACCCCCAGACCTCTCAGAGTTAGAATTCCTGTGCCAGATCTGGCCCCAAGGTTTGCTAGTCCCATATCTTACATCTTCCTTGGGGCTCAACTTCCTTAAAATGGTAAAAAATAATACTTAACTCTTTTATGCTTTTGAAAAGATCTAACATGACACCACATGGGAAAAAAAAAAAAAGCAACCAAAGCAGAGACCTAAATCAAATATAAAACAAATAGTCATAAATCTAAACTTAGCCTCGTAGTGAACTTTTATTTTAGTTTTATTCCATACTGGTATATGTATATCAATGGTGAATTCTTAAAATGAGAGAATACATGTATACTGATCTAAATTCTTATGAGTGGATTGCAAGGAAAGGGAATCAGAAAGATGGTAAAAAGACTTACATGTGAGTGTAAATGATGATTTGTTTATAGTAAAAGGCAATTGTTTTGTCTTCAGACTTTGATATAAAATATTCTCAATTTTTGTCTTGATTCGCTCAGCATTACCAGTAGATGGGTATCGAAACATGAGCACCGTAAGAATGGTCACACCATTTGCATCTGGACTGAAGAGCAAAAAAGCAGATAAATACATATAATAATAATAAAGCCAGTTCTCTAATCATTAACTATTTTTAGGTATTAAGATTCACACTAATTTTAAAGAAGCATAACAGGTAGCATATGTGTAGATCAGATTTCTAAACTATCTTTAGGAATACTGGCTGAGATACATAGCTGAAAAAAAAATGTTCTTTGCCCTTTCTTAGCTCATAGTCTAGAGGGGGTTATGGGAGAAGGAGATGTTCATTAAATCCTGTTTTACGTGCACTTATACGATTTGCTTTTTAAGGTGTTCTGAGCCAGTGTTGTAACCAATGTCATTCTTCTTCAGTAGAGACACTGCTTTGCATTCACCAAACCCAGTTGCCTTTGTCTCCAGAACATAGATGTAGATTTTTTTTTCCCTAGCCTCCTTGCAGTTTATTTTATTTTTTTAACCTTTTAATTGTTTTTAGGTTTTTTTTTACTCAATAAAGCTTCATTTTTATTTATTTTTTTAATTTAGCTTTCTGACTCTGTGCTTGTGCTTTCAATACTTCCACAACAATTTTCTGCTCCTCAATAAGGAAACCACCCTGATCCTGTCATGGACACATTTAGCACACATGGATCCACTGTAGGCCCTGCTGACATGCTTTTTTCATTTTAGACAACCTCATTAGAACTTTAGATCTCACAGCACAAACTCCATGAAGCTAGCCTGGGCACATGCCACATGCAGATTTTGGTACTTTTCCAACCTTCTTGGTATAAAGGTAAACAATTCTATTACCAGGGGTTCGGGACAGCCTCGTTTTGTTAGAAGCTGTATTATGGGATACATAATATGCCTCCAATAGTATGTCAAATGCTGGACCATTCTGAATGCCTGTAGACACTGTCCCTGGAAAAGCTCCCTTTCAGTTTATTGAAACTCTCTAGAAAATTCTGGACTGTGGAATGTGGGCAGAAATGATATATCCCACTTCCAGGCCTGGTCCCTGAAAACCTCCCATACCCACTTCCATGCTTTCACTCTTCCTTTATTTGCCAACCAGATGCAAAAGACCCAGTGCATAGTTCCCCAATCCCTACCAGCACATTCCTTGCTGCCACTTCTGACTGGTTGAACTGAACCACCAAATGAAATGTGTTAAACCATTGATATTTGGGGGTTTAATGATCAGTTAACATGAGTTTGATAAGTGGGTTATTAGAGAAAGCAGTTATAAAAGGAAATCTTTTGATAAGAGGTTTGACTATATTAATTTATACTGTAATGTTTAAGTCTAGCAAGCCTCTAGTCACCTTTCAGCAATGAATTTAATTTGAAACATGTAAAGAAAGAAGAAAGGAAGGAAGAGAGGGAAGGAGGAATGAAAGTAAGGAAGGAGCAAAAGTAGGGAGAGGGAGAGGGAAAGAAAAGACATGGGCTCCTTAACCATAAGTTATTGACTTTACCATCAAGAAGTAAAGCAGACAAATAAGTGTTATATATAGATATACTCATAGATATAGATATAGATGTGCATATATATATATATATATCCACAAAGTAAGTCTTAAAACTTTTGATCACAGTACATAAAAAAGATATTCTAATAAATGTCAAGCCTTTGGACATGATTTAAAAAGCACATTCAGGATAGATTCTAGTAACTTATTTTATTCTCTGACAGCAAGTGTATATTCAATTTATGACATTGCCTTTCATCGGAGCATAAAAATGAAAAGCATTAAAAGTAATAATAGAAATGCAATGGGATTGAAGAAAAAACCTTATTGCAGAGAAAGCCATAGGCTTATTGTTGGGTAGGTTTGAAATGAGGACAATCAAAAAGAACTAAACTAAGTTGTACAGAGCTCCTGGCTTAAGGAGCAGGGTGTGTTAGCAGCACCATTTCTTCTCTTCCTGTATTTTTTTTTTTTCTCTTGGAGAGTACCTTTAAAAAAAAAATCTAATAATTGACATTGTCTCTTGTCTTAGAGCACGTTACATCTTTCTATTGTGAATGAGAAACAGCTAGACAATATAAGCTGGGCTGCTCAGGATTTATGAAATCTTTGTTTTCCTGCAAAGGTTTGCTCAGAGGTGCCGAGCAATCTTGTTGAGCCAATGCTTCTTAATGGTACTGGTTTGAAGTTGCAAACCAAGTTTACCTACCTTATTTTGATAACATGAGATTTGATAAACCGAAGTGGTCCAGAAGAACGTTGAAATATCCTAGACATCTGATTAGAAAAATTTTAACAAGTATTAGTCTTAAGAAAAATGTTACTCCTTATCTTATCTAGAGACTTGGGTCAATAAGAAGGATTTCAGTTTATTCTCAGATATGTGAGCTGGTGATTTGCAGTGGTAAGACTAAACCAAGTGCTACCAGTAATCCTTACAGAACTATACAACCTTAACAAAATTGTTCGATGTTGCTAAGTCTCTATAAAATACGGTAATAACAATACCAGCCTCATAGAGTTGTTTTGAGCATTAAATGAAATAATGTATACCACACATTTCACACATTGCCTGGCATATTGTCAACTATTGATAATGTTTATTTTGATTATCATCAAATGAATTAAAGTATTTGTATTATTTTTTAAGGCAACACACTCACTTTTAAGAAAACCCACCCTAAGTTTGCCTTATTCTCAGGTGTGGCATCTAATCCATTATTGATATTTCTTGATTTCTTAAATGATTATCCCATTACTACAGCATTTGACATAATATGTAACAACATCTATTGCATGACTCTGACTCCCTCACTTGTTAGTCATCTCTCTATGGCAGTCAGGCTTTTACAAGTGGTGCTAGGTTTAGGAATAAGTTTTACCACGCTCCATACCATCAGCATTTTATTACTCAGGTTTTCCAATCTGAACCATTGATTTTGGTTGTTCAGTAAACTGATTTCCTAAAGGGTCTTGCTTCCCAAAAGACTGTTGAAGCACTGCCTTAGAGAGAAAAAAAAACACTGGACTAAGAGTTGGAAATTACAGGCCCACATACGTTTACATAAGGCCCACTTCCATGGTAAATTTTGCCTTCCAATTACTATATCCTTTGGGAGGAGGGAATATTGCCTCCTTCCCCACAAGATTCCTCCTTCTCCCTGACACCTCTAAACTAGTAACAATACTCATTGGTTTTTACTTCCTAAATATTGAGTCTACCTCCTTTCCTTCAACCCCACTGCAATGGTCTAAAATCAGCTCCCTTGAAACTTGTACCTAGGCCTTCGTAGCAATCCCCCCACTAACACGTTTATACGGTTCTAAGCTAACTTTCCTCCCCTCATTTGATCCCCCACAATGCTACCAAGTAGGATATTTTTTTATTAAAGTTTATTGGGGTGACAATTGTTAGTAAAGTTACATAGATTTCAGGTGTACAATTCTGTAATACATCATCTATATGTCACATTATGTGTTCACCACCCAGAGTCAGTTCTCCTTCCATCACCATATATTTGACCCCATTTACCCTCTTCTAAAGTGCCAATCTGAGTATGTCATACTCCTACTTCATGCCCAGTGCCTCCCTCTGTGTGAGCTCCACATTCTTAGCCTTTCATTGGCCCTTGCTTTGCCCCTATCTCCAAAGCCTATTCTCTTATCTATTGAATGACCTGTTCTTTCCTAAACACACTAGACTGGTTTACACCTCTATGATTTTGCACATTCTTTCTCTCCTCCTACAATACACTTCTTTTCTCAGGCAAATTTTTTCAGTGACAATTCTGTTATTTTTCAGAAACTCTAGTGACAATGAAGTAATCTTTGACTTGCCCTCCATGCACAAAGTTGAACACTCCTTTATTTGGGCCACTCCAGCATCTTGCACATGATTTTATTACAGCAATTTTCATGCTGGTTTGCAATTATCTCTTTCCCACTATAGACTGTGAGTTGAGTGACAGCTGGGAGTGTGTCTGATTCATCTTTGTATCTTCAATGGTTGGCACATACTTGGACCACAGTAAACACTCAATGTATGTTTGATGAATAAATCCATGAATGAATGTATGAATAAATGAATGAAGAATCAACACTATGGTAAAGGGAAGAAGATAATACACATTGTTTTGTTTTATCTGCAAATCATGTTGCTAAATTTAAGTAGAAATCCATGGAAATCTCAAGTAAGGTGGAAGCCAGGAGATCCTGGTGGTGACCTCTACGTGGATGGTTATGCCAGGGATTTGAATCAGTTCTGAGTTATATCACTTACAATTCCACTAAGCTTCTCTGAGCTCATTTTAGTTTTATTTCTGAAGGAACAGGGAGAAAATCTGATTTTAAGTTCTCCAGCACTTTATATAAAAGTCCTCTAAAATTTTGAACTGTACATAATGGCACTTTGGGAAAAGTTCAAGATTCTGTCATATCAGAGTTTAAGAAAATACCAAGAATCTATTCAAACTAAAATGTGACATTAACAACACCATGGTTCCCTAAGGAGTCAACTGCTCTTTAAAAATTGGGTAGTTCTGGTACAGTCCAGTACTGGTGTAAGTATGAACACCAGCTTACATGCGTTAAGCCCATACTACACGGTAGGCATTGGGCTAATTCCTTTGTTCAGACCTCACCCACCTTATGAGGAAAATATTTTATTGACTCTCAATAGCCCCATTTTATGCAAGAAGAAAATGAGCTCAGGACACTTAAGTCAACTTGTCTAAGGTATAGAAAGTTGTTCTTCTGTACTATGCTGTACACCTGAAACTAATATTGAATGTTATCTGTAATTGAAAACTAAAAATATTTTTAAATGAACAAAATACACAGAAAAAAATGGACAGGTATGTGGAGTATTAGAAAAACATAACTAAGTCTGAGGTTGTGACAGCATAGTGGTTAAGCACACTTTCAACTACTAAAGCTGTCTGGCACCAGAAGATGATTTTAGAAACAATTTAGCTTCTTTTAGCCTATGTCTCCTCTCACTTACAAAAGGGGAATTATACAGCAGTTACCCCATAAAGTTGTTATAAAGTTATAAGTAAAGCATAAAGAACAACAACAAAAGAAAGTGGTGGTTCTGGCATATGAGTTCTGACAAATAAGTTAGCAAACTTTGTTGCAGTAATATCGCTAACATTTTTTAATATCAGAGGGATTATTCATTATGAATTTGGACCAATTGGAGTATAATAATAAGAGTATAATAATAAGAGTAAACAGTTAACCAAGGTTACTCTTTGGAAGTGCTGAAAGGGCTGCATGAAAAAGTTAGATGACCTGAATTTTCGCCAACAATTCATGGCTCTTGCACTACGACAATACACCAGCTCAAACAGCACTGTCTGTGAGGGAGTTTTTAGCCAGTAAACAAACAAATAACTATATTGGGACACCCTCCCCACTCACCTGATCTGGCCCCCAGTGACTTCTTTCTTTACCCGAATATAAAGGAAATATTGAAAGGAAGATATTTTGATGACATTCTGGACATCAAGGGTAATACAACAGCTCTGATGGCCATTCCAGAAAAAGAGTTCCAAAATTGCTTTGAAGGGTGGACTTGGCACTGGTATTGGTGCATAGCTTCCGAAGGGGAAAACTTTGAAGGTGACCATAGTGATACTCAGCAATGAGGTCTGTAGCACCTTTTCTAGGATGAGTTCGTGAACTTAATTGTCAGACCTCGTATGAACCCAGGAAATGTGGCTCTAGATCTTATGTTCTCAAGTATAATAAGTGGCACTGACAACTCTAAGTTACTTCTATACTTGACAACAGGTGTTCAAGTCAGGAGAGGTAGAGAGGTCCTGAGGCAGGAATCCCTTAAAGAAGGCCTCAATACATCTTTTATTTCCTGGCTCTAAACTTCATAAAACATAACCTCTTTTGAGGTTGCTTTTTTTTTTCTGCTTCTAAGTCTGACAGAGCTAAGGGAACTGCTTCTGTCAGACACCTAATCATTATTGCAAGCAATTTCTGGAGATGTTTATATTTTTATATTAACTTATGTTTATATTTTTCTACTGAGAACTCACTAGTATTACATTTAGTCCAAATTACAAAAATTAATTTTATCTTTGCCTGTTTATGGTCCAAACCTAGAAACAGGGCATTTTATTAGCGATTATTCCATTTAAAGCAAGTGTCTAAGCTCATGGTAAAGTGGAAACGTTGACCTAGGAAATCACATACCAATTGCAGTCCTTGGTTTGAACTCCAGCATTAAAAAAACAAAAGAACATGTTTGAAAAATACATGTGAAAAAAAAAATATATATATACATGAGGTTCTGACTAATAGTACACCCAGTAGTAACTAGCAAGTCTCTGGCAAGCTTGAGCTTGCACCTTCCCCTCTGGCAGGGAACTACATGCAGGTTAAGTCTTCATGGAAGATCAGAAACTCCAATGACAACAACTCTTTGGCTTGCCCTCCTCAAACAAAGTTGAACGTCCCTTTATTTGGGCCACTCCAGTATCTTGCACATGATTCTATTACAGCAATTACTGTGCTGGTTTGCAGTTGTGTCTTTTCTACTCTAGATTGAGCTGAGTGACGGCTGGGAGTGTGTCTGATTCATCTCTGTATCTTCGGCATTTGGATACCAGCTAGGGAATACCTTTCCTGGTCCACCCATGAAAATACATCAGGCAAATTCTGCAGATTTCCTGCTACTTTAAGGGAGTATATACCAGCATAGGGCAAATACACCAGCAAGACAGATTCCATTTTCCTTTCTTCTCCAAAAATGCTTCCTGCTAGCCCAACAGGTTTTTTTTTTCCTTTTTCTGAACTCCTAAAATACTGGCCATTCTAGTTGTATATTTGACAATTGTATTATGCACTGTGCTTCTCTCATATTGTTATATCATCTTTTTAGCTCTCATGTTATATAAATTTTCAGTTTGTATTATTTTCCATGCACAAACTTCCATACATAACCCATTATTATAGACTCCAATAAGGAAGGAACTGTACAGACTTTGGTATTCTTCACAGCCTTGCAAAAAGTAGTTATACAATAACATTTTCATTAATCGATTGATTCTCCAGCTATGGGTAATTTTAAACAACAGTATGAAGGAACAGCAGTATAAAGAAAAAAATCCTGGCTTTTGCATTCATTCGTGACACTTTTACTATACCCTGTCTCCTTCTTTTTTCCTCATTTATTTATTTATTCATTCAACATAATTAGGAGTCCCCTATATTTCCAGCACTGTGACAACAGTGGGTAAAGTGTAATGAACAGAAGTTGTGGTCCCTGGTTTCACAGACTAGAGAGAGAAATAAATTAAAAAGCAACTAGTCTGGAAAAGTCATACTATAGAGTAATGGCTGGGGGCTTGTACTAGAGAAAGTTTCTCCAGGGAGGTACATTTAAATGATCGCTGAAGGATCAGAATGAGTAAACTACAAAATGAATAGGGCCATGGGGCAATCTTCCAGGTAAAAGAAACAGAATGTGCAGCGAATCCAAAAGACCAATATGGGTAGAGAACAGTAAGCAAAAAAGAGTATAGAAGTTGGAGGAATAGTCAGGGCCAAAGCAATCAGGACCTTGAAGGCCTTTGTGAGGAGCTTGGATTTTATTCTAAGTACATTCGGACCCACTTATGAAATTTTAAGCAAAACAGTAGCATAACGTGTTTTTAAAAGATTTTTCTGGTTGCTATGTAGACAAGATATTAAGAGGGAGCCTGAAGTGGAAACAGAGATAACTGTGAGCTGCCTGTGGAAATATATTAAGATAGGTTTAGGATGGAGATAGTGAATTAGAAGTAGAAACATGACTTGTGAATGGATTAGACATGAGGATAAGGGAAATGTAGGTATTCTAGCAACTAGACGGACAGTAATGTCATTTGTTGAGTGGAAAAAATAGGATGGGGAAGCAACTTTTAAGAATTGGATTTAGATATGGTAACTTTGAGATGCCTGTGAGAGTTCCAAGTGGAAATGTCAAGTAGACAATGAACTGTATAAGTCTGGGGTTCAGAGAAATCTGAGTTAGAAATTAAAATTTTGGAATTAGAGCTATTGTGTATCTATCAGTACTTCTTTTTTTTTCTGCTAAGAGAACCCCTCTTTCCTAATGAGAACTCATTTTTTATGGTTCAAATAGAGCTAAAGTCAGCCCCTCCTCCCATCTCCCACAGGGTGGCAGTTTTATTCTCTTAGTCAAAGTGATTATTATAGACATGGGCAGGCGTTCCAAATTTGGCCAAGTAGGTTGGTTCTTCAAACTTTCCTCCAAGAACTATTAGGGAAAATTGTCTTTTCCTCCTTTAATGAATCACCTGGGAAAAATGTGAGTATAGAGGAGCTATTAGCTTCCTTACCTGCTACATGGAGAATAAATATTTTTTAAGAAAATTAAAAACCTGAGGACATTATTTGAGCCTCTGAATCCAGCCAGACCTGAAGCCAGATGAATCACTAGATTTTCCTAACAGTCTTGTCTTCCTTCCTCCCTCCCTCCCTTCCTCTGTCTTTCATTCTTTCCTTCTTTTTCTTTGACTCGTTAATTGGGTTTCTGCTATTTTCTACCAAAAGTGTTCTATTTATCATGGGAAAGGACAAGGTCATTTATAGAGCAACAGAAGAAAGGGAAGCAGAGTCAGGATCATCTGAAGGCCTAGCGAAATGGGAATTTTATTGTCTATGATCATATACAAGCAAATGAAGTTTTTCTTCTTTCTTAGGAAATTTCTTAAAGAGCTGAATGCACTTAAATGACGATGCATTGTGATGAAAGAGGAATTGTAACACATATTTGTTCCCTACCCAAACTGCATTTACCGGACAGGTGTATCCATTCCCTAGCTTTTGTAAGTCTTGATTGATCACAGCTCAAACCTACACTTCTCCAGCAGCCTGGCCTTGTCTGACCTGAGAACTTTTCCCAGTGATGTCAAGAGCTTATGCTCTACCTTGTGGTGTAACACAAACAGCCCAGCCCTCTTACCTCTGGGCAGAACCACCTTTGTGAGGCAATTTAGGTTCCAGATATCCCAGAGAAATGAGCCTGAGACTGCATTTCTGAAAGCACATCTTTGTCTAGCTTCTTATTCTGTTCTTTCTGTTGCCCTAACTTTTTACAAGACTTTCCTGAAAGCTTTTGGTTAATAAATCACTTAACCAAGAACCTTCATCACAGGCTCTCCTTTTTGTGATCTGACCTAGACAGGGGTAGATTAGTTGGAACTAGAGAATGCTCTGCTATGCATCGATTTCAATGAAGTCCATTCTTTGGAAGATCAGTGATCCCACATATTTAATTTTTACAGGAGGTTTTAGCGTGTAACCAGGAAAGGATTTAACAAACTTGAATGGAAAAGTGTTTTTAGAGATAATATTATGTGTCTCCAAAGGTGTTTTTATATTGTGTTACTTCTTTGAAATAGAAAAAAAAAAATTTTTTTTTAAAGATTTAAACTTAGTTGTAATTTTAGAACATATGGCGTACAATAGAGAGTAGTCTGGTGGGAAGCTAATATTAAACTATAAGGTTAGAAGAACGTAGAGCCAACATCAGTAGTTTTTCGATATTGAAAATTCTGCATAATGGATGGAAGTTGTCTTCCTATCCAACAATAATAATTGTAATTTCATTTATAGTATTAGTTTTTTTAAATTATTTTGAGCATTGATTTCCAAAGTGAAGCCAATGTTTCACAGATGGTGTGGATAATATCAGAACTTGTATTTATATTTATTTTTATATAAACAAACAAATTTTTAAAACATTAGCTCTGAGGTTTGGAATCCTACCAGGAATGCACTGGTTACCTGATATCCCCAAGAAGAAAATGGAAATCAGTTGGTGGGGGCAGGGTAGGTGGGGGGAGGGCGGGCGGACGGAGGATGGGCAAAATGGGTGAAAGTAGTCAAAAGGTACAAACTTCCATTTATAAAATAAATAAGACAGGGGGATATAATGTACAACATGGTGCATTAACTATATTATAATCAATAATATTGTATTATACAGTAAGTTTTCACAACATTGTTGATGGGTTCTGCAGCTTTAAGTGAAATGATGTAAAATGAAACCAGTTTTACCATAGGCTAATTGATATAAACAAGAGATAAGTTCCTAAGGCAATTTCATAAATCTTATAATGAAATGACATTATTTGAAAACCAGCTCTATATTTGAAAGTTGCCTGGACAGTAAATCTTAAAAGTTTTCATCATGATAAGAAAAAAATTATAACTGTGTGGTAATGGGTGTTAACTAGACTTATTGTAGTGATCATTTCATGATGAATACAAATATCAAAACATTATGTTGTACACCTGAAACTAATATGGTATATATCAATTATATTTCAATAAAAATAAAATAATCTGAACATAATTCCGAATAAACCCACCACCAATAACGTAAGGGGAAAAAAAGAATTGTAGCAACATAATCGTAAAAACCACTGTTATGTTAAGTGACAAACATTAAATAGCTATGGAAATTAAAATACTATTTATTGGCTTTCGACATTTAGAATCAAGATATATAAAGATAAATAACAGAATAAGATGCAAATGCTTTCCTACATTTTAATAATTCAGGGAAAGGTGAGTACAGTGGTTGAAAAATTGGAGTGCTAAGTCCTCATCTTTTAATTAAGAGATTGTCTATAGCTAATTGTAAAGAATCATACTGATTCAGTCCCCTTTCTATAGATATATTACTTCTTTTTTCCCTAATAACTCTCATAAGCTTAAAGGAGTATACTCTAGGCTAACACACTGGTCTTGCTAAACAAATCTATGGTGTCCACAGACATGTTCTTCATGAGACCAAAAATGGAAGACTATTCTATTTGACTTTCTGCTATGACAGGTAAAGATTTAGCTTGCCTAATATATATTTTTTAATAGAAATGCCTTGATAAACGCATATGTTTTCAAGGAAAACCAAATATTTGAGAAGCATTACTAAATTTGAGATTGATATTAAGAATCAAAGATACACGTCCTTGTATGTGACCCTTTACATACATTGAAAAGCAAAATAAATAAAATAAGGCAATCTAGCAATCCCATATTCTTATGTTTTAAAAAAAACAGATTTAGAAAAATGAAGAAAGAAAATCAAAGAGTAAAAAATAGGGAAACATCTGTTTCAACCAACAATTTCCTCAGGTGATAATTAGTTGTGTACTCTAATCCGCATATATTTAGTGGTACAGGACATTATTCTAAATATTTTACATACATTAACTTATTTAATCCTCATAACTGTATGACCTATATACGATATTACCCTCACTTTACAGAAGAAGAAATTGAGGCACGGAGAAGCTAAATTCCTATGACAACCACATTCAAAGTGAGGCAGAAAAACACATTCATAAACTTTTAAAATTTCTATTGGATTTACCATCCTCTCAATCTGAAGACTCCTTTGTGTAAATTCTTTTGAGGTTCTCATTCCATAATTTTCATTGTATTTTATATTTGTGACTTGAAAGGAGGCAAGGTAATAAAATGACTTATCATCTGAAAGGTAAAAATAAACAAAAGATCCATGCTTAAATATAATCTGTTCCTTGTCCCTCACCCCCAGAAAACAGGCTTATTATAATGCAGTTTATTTCTTAGCACAAAATTTATTGTGAACATTTTTCAAATATGTTGTAATTTCATCATTGTACCCAGCTAAAATAGACAAGTCAGGCCTCAAAATATACTTTCAGAATACTCCATGTAATTATACACTGTTAATGTATATCAAAATTTTCATACAATTGGACATACAGTGTAAAGTAAATATTAAAAGCAATTGATGAAAGTCATATAAAAATGATCAATTTCCTCAAAAATTTTTAATATAGGTTTATCATAGTTAAGCAGTATTGTGAAGATATAACGGACAGGCTATCATTTTTTTCTATGCTACTGGTAAGTTTACTTAAATAGAAGCCTATAGTTATTGTTTTCACATTTTTTTTGCCTGTTCACATCTCAATTCTCTGTAATCTATTAACACACCACTGAAACTGCCATTGTCAGGGACTATAGTTGTAATATTAAATGGCCACCTTTCTTATTTGTTCATTATTTTCTTGATTTCTTTACAACCTTAACCATGTTCCTTGAAACTCCACATTTGACTTTATGAAGCCATCTTCTAATTTTCTTCCTCCCTCCCTGATCACCCTTTCTCAAATACCTTGGATAACTCTTTATTCCTACTTCTATCCTGAGCCACCCAAGGTTCTGTCTTTGGAGTGGTCATTAAATAACTCCTTCTGAGTGACCTTAACTGTGATGGCCTCAACCGTCACTTATTTGTTGATGTTAGAAGGTAAACCAAGGCACATTTAAACTTTCAAGTTTATTTCAGCACGCATCAATTCCAATGGGGTGCAGTACCAACCAAAAGTAGTTAGGAGCACTCTACCAACAGGAGCTAGGGGAGATTTTTATGGAAAGGATGCAGAAGCAAAGCAAGGAAATTATTTGATTGGCTGTAGCTTAAGCGGTTGTCTTATGTGGAAAAGCCTGTTTGTGATTAGTGTTCTTAAGTTTCATTTTCTCAGATAAGAGCGCATGGACTCTGGTTTAGGTTTAGGTTTGCTTATGAAGGCTACCAAGGCATTAGAGCCACCTCAATCCAATGACCTCCCTGTTTAATTACTTTAACAATTAATGACTTCAAAGTTTTTATCTCCAGACCAGATCTTTGCGATGAGTTTCAATACTATGACAACTGACTTCAGGGCACTATTCATTGACTATCAAATAGGCACCCTAAATATATTTCCAAAGAGGAATAATCATTTACCTCTTCCTGTACTCAAACATTTTTTCCTTCCTATATTGTCTGTCTTCATGATCAGTGCAATCATCCACAAAATCACCCAAAGCTTGGTTTCATCCTCATTTCCAACATCAAATCAATCTTTAAGTTCTATGGATGCAACTCATTGAGCTGTCTTAAATTCTTTATCCCATCCATAAAATTCTTTATCCCATCCATTCTTAATTAAGTCCTCATCAAACAGTCATCTAATGTCTATTGAACACAAATGACTTTTCTATTAAAAAAAGAAAAGAAAGAAGTCCTCCATTTAGATTTCCCATCTTAAATGCTACCACTATAATCTGCTTTGTCACCCAGACTAGCAATCTTAGAGTAATCTTTGGTCTCTTCCTAATTAATCAGGAAGTTCTGACAATGTTATCACCTAAATTTTTAAAATCCATCCTCTATTCACAAATTCTACTGCCATCAGTGCTGTAGTTCATTCCCTCATTATTTGTTGTCTGGAAAATGTAACAGCTTTCTAACTATTACCTGGCCTCAAGTTCTGTTTTCCTCAAATCTATTCCCCACATAGCAGCAGAGTGATCTTTTCAAATTAAAAATTTGACAGTATCATTTCATCAATTAAAATGCTTCAAATTTTCTCCTTGCCTGTGTAAGGAGTTTCAGCTCTTTGCTATGATCTCCAGAGGTTTTTCTTGGCCTAGATTCTGCCTACTTCTTGAGCATATTCTTTGCCACATTCCCGTTAGGATTTATGTTCAAAATTTGTTAAGTGTATTGTATATTAGACTGTGCTCAGCATTCTAATTTTTAACATAATTAATTAATTTTTCATTTTAAAACATTTTTCAGATTATAAGTGCTATGTCAGAAACTCTGGAATTAACAGAAAAGTACGTATAAAAGAATAAAAATAATCGATAACTGTAACATCTAGAAGTAAGTGATATTATTTTGACTTATCTTTCACCTTCTAAAAAATATTGTTTTAATTGAAGCTTGGTGAAGAAAAAAGTAATGTTCCAAAGACCACACAACTAGTACATGGTAGGTCTCACATTAAAACCAAGGTTCATTTGACTCTAAATCGCATGAGACAATATATTCCCTACATTCCTAGAAGTGGAGCAAGTCCTGCAGAATGAGAAGACAAATGATGCTATCCCAATTTAGACTTCACTTGTAGGTTTCAGAAAACCAAGCTTTAAAAATAGTTTTAGAAAATTGAATTTACCTAGATTTTGTAAAAATGCAATTCTAAAGACTTCAAAAGATTTCATGTAACTCTTTATAAAACAGGTTTGTTTTTACACCATAACAAAAGATATAGTAAGTAATCCTAAAGAATCCTGAAAAAACAATTATTCTGGATCATGAAAATATTTGTTGAAAAATATAACTTACTATATAATTCTAGGTAACTAAACTGGGAAGCTCAATGTTTGAATTTTTCTAGTTAATGTCATATTTCATGTTAATGGTACTGGTGATTTTGCTCATTAATATTAAAAAGATCCTCATACAATTATGAAGGTATATATATATATATATATCATATATATATGATATATATGATATATATATGATATATGTATATATCATATATATATCCATATGTGCAATACATACAACTGACAATGGATATTTATATTCAGAATGTAGGAAAAACTACCCAAATCAATAGAAAAAGACAGACAACTCAATAAAAAATGGGGAAAAGATTTGAACACGTATTTCACAAAAGCAGGAAATCTAAATGATCAATTAACACACGGATAGGTGTCCAACATCACTGGTAATCAGGCAAATACAAATTAAAATTACAATGATAACACTATAATGTACACCAAATTAGCAAATATATAAAGACATGCTAATAGCAAATGTCAGTGAGTATATGGAGCAATAGGAACTCCTATACAGTGCTAATAGAAAACAGCTTGGTGTTATCCATAAAGTTAAAAAAGCACATGCCCAGCAATTCTACATCTGCGAATGTTCCCTAGATAAACCCTGGCACGTGTGTACCAAGATACACGCATAAGAAGGTTCATAGCAGTATTGTTTAAATGTCTAAAACTTGGAACCACCCAAATGTCCATGACCACTTGACTAGATAGGTCAATTCTGGCATGTTTAAGACAATGGAATATTAGTAGTCGATATTGAAAATAAATGGGCTAGAGCTACCTACAAAAAAGTAGTTGACTTCTACAACAACATTGAGTAGAAACAAGGCTGAGAAAATATGTATCATGTTGTTATATTTATTTTATGTTCAAATAAGATTTCGTTTTTTAAATATTTTATTTTTCTTTGATTAAATGTAAAAAGAGGACTGGGGTGGAATTTCCAGGGATAAATAAGAACCCAACAGCTGATCAGTCTTTTTATTGTGATGAGTAACAAAAAAGTTAGAGACACTAATTGTCTGGCACTGAATATTTAATTAGTAACACAGAAATTATCTTCTAAAGTTACACCCAGGAATTTGTGGACTTGTAAATATAAAACCTGCGAAAGAGAAAAAGTGTCCCCTAACCTTCAGACACTGGCCTATTGCTATCATCTAGGCCTTGGCATTCTCCTCTTGAACATACACAATTTCACAGAACATCAACATTAGATGAAGCCACCCTGTGACCATATAGATAATGACAAAAACAAGACCATTCCACAGACAGATTTGAATTCAAACGAAAACACTACAACAAACAAACAAACAAAAGAGACAGAACATCTCCCTATCCTGACTATTATGAGTGCTGCTTTTCTAATAGTTACAGCTTCAGCTTCACTTCATTGCTTTTGCCTTCTAGATTAGATTGCTTAGGATACAAAACCACAGCATTAGTCCAGTTTCCTGACAGCATCCAATCTAGGGCAAACCCTTCCCCAAATGACCTAACACAAATCAAAATCTTATATTCTTTCTAAGAATCTCTGTCTACGCCACCCCATGCTCCCCATGGCGTATGCTCTCCTTCCCTGCAACATGGTATATACCCAACTTGTTCAACTACAGATATGTTCCATATCAAACCATTCATATTCTAAAAGTCACTATATTCTTTTGTAACTCTTATTTTAAGTTTTCTCATATATCAGGGAGTAGTTAATTGGTCAGTATTAGAACACAGGAAAAGTTGATCATTCTTAATTTTTGAAATCCTTAGGATAAATATAACTCTATCAAATACATTTCAGTCCTGGTGATGTAAATTTTATCATGTCTGCTAAAATCCTTACTTCTGTTGTGGTTAATTCACATATTTTATAGTTTTTATTCTCCTGCCTTTCAGATCCATTTATTTCCACTCTTTAAAATTAATATTTTCAAACTGTTTTTCTTCTTGATGGTTTTATCCTGATTACTGCAATGTGATTTCCTTCACTGAGTTGGTTTTGATTTCCTTATGCCATAAAAATATGTACATTACTTTTTTGAAATGTGTGATAGATACCTCTATCTTACCCCCTTTCACTTTTTATCCTTTGTGATAGACAGTTTTCTCCTTTGTTTTATTAAATTTCCATCTATAAGCAGGCAACTCTTAATTAACTGTATGGACGGTTCATGTGATAGATTCTCAAATTCTTGAGTGTGAACCTCAGTATTAGTTTCCTATTGCTACTGAAAAGAATGACCACAAATTTAGTGGCTTAAAACAACATACACTTATTCTCGTATAGTTCTGAAGGTCAAAAGCCTGAAATGAATGTAACAGGGCTCCAACCAAGATATTGGCAGAGCTGGTTCCTTCTGGAGGCTCTAAGGAGGAGAATCTTTTTCCCTGACTTTTTGTTCTCCTAGCGGCTATCCTCATTTCCTGGCCTGTGGTCTCTTCTCCCTCTGCTGCTGTTGTCATATGGCCTTCTTCCTCTCTTTGACCTTCTTGCTTCTCTCTTCTAAAGACGTTGGGGTTACATTTAGGACCCATCTGGAAAATCCAGAATAATCTCTCCCTCTCCAAATCCTTAACTTAGTCACCTCAGGAAGGTCCCCTTCGCCGTGTAAGATAACATTTACAGGTTGTAAGGACCAAGACATGGATGCCTTGGGTGAGGGGCATTATTCAGCTTACCACAATCTCTATGATATATTTTAAACTACTTTTTTGCCATTGCTTTTATTATCCCTTCACTTTTTTTTAAAATTTTTTGAACACCTGTCATATCAGAGATAGAGGGCATTTTTAAAACAACTACTTCACTATCTTTTAACCCAAAAAAGACATTAACAAGAAAGACACAATTGCAGAGGATAACTTGGTTTATCCTTTTATTTTATAAGTGTCTAAAAAATGGATATTATCAATCCCCCAATAAAGTGGGTAGGAGAAAACTTGGGCATGTTGGACAATATTCATCTCTTCCTGGGAGGTCTCTCAAGTATGGCTTTATTGTTGGGAGTCGTATGATTCTGTAAAATTTTAGGCAAAGTCTCAGTCACATGTAATTATAAATACACATACCAAAGACAAGGGTAAATGAATCTTAATTGATTGTCATTTGTTTTAAATGTGCTACTATCTATTTTTGCACACAATATGGAATTAATTCTAAGCTTTATCTTCTTTCCCCAGTCATAAAACAATCTCTTTTCCTTCAAAAATAATGTTTGATCTTTAGCCTTTTAAAAATGTTCTTTTAGGTAACTTTTCTCATATTATCCAGTTTTCTTGGGGCAGCTCATTAAGATACTGATTTTGAAAAACAAAAGTATATTAAACTCAGCACATGATGTGATTGTCTTTATTCTGAAGATAATCTTTTTATTCTCTTTTTAAATATGTATTTCTTTTAGATGTATCTATCCATGTAGTAATGTATATTGCAAGCTTCAGTGGCTTGAAATATGTAACACAGCTCAACACTGGAGCAAACTATAATTTAACATCAGTAAAAGATTAGTAATTAAAATGTTAATATCATGCAAATGGAATTTTTTTTATGCAACAGAGAATTTCAAGTTGTGAAGTCATGGAGCACTTAGGCAATAGAAATGTGACCTGGATACTTACCCTCAACTACAAAATGAGTAACAATACCAATTGCAATTCCTATGATTGCTGCAATTACCAATGTGAAGATAGCTAGCCGAATAGGGTCCCAGAATTGCTCTCTTCTTTGATATTCAACTTGTGGGTAATCAGCTTCTGAAAACTCAAGTGGTCTGTGATAATGAAAAGAAATAAACAAAAGACAAAAAAATATCCATTATAGCTCTATTCCATGTCCACTTGCTAATTACTCTACGGAAATAGTTTATATTGCTAAATAGCAATAGGATACTTAGATCTTAAAAAGAACATAAGTTTTAATTTGTATACTATACCCCAACACCCCAATCACAGCAAAAGGTTTAGTTAAAGCTCTATTGATATTGACATTCAAGTGAGGATATATTCCCATTACATTCTGTCTGACGAATTGGCAATTTGAAATTGGACTGGTGAGATGCAAAGACTCACTTAAAGAAAAGGTAACTTATAAATAACATGTTCATATTTTAATGTGGAGTTCTTAGCAACAAAGTTGTATAATTATTTCATCAGTTTTATTTGATTCAAAATAAACGATTTTAACATGAACACTTTTTAATTTAATACTTCTTTAAAAAAAATTAATGGCTTGTTCTAAAAGTGGCAACATTACTTTTGAAGACCTGATCATGGTTCTTCACATTTTATTAGCACCTCCCAGTGAAATCACAGATTGTAAATTTACTGGATAAGACTCCAGTCCCAATACAGATCCTTCATTTCCACTTGACTCTGACCTGTCCCAACTCATTCACTACCTGTGCACCCAAAATACCTTAAGCCATTTAAATTATCTTTCTCCAACTTGAAAGTTGACATTTAGTTACTTTATTTTCTGAATCCCCAAACAGGATTCAATATTTAATAATCTTGCAAGTGGGTTTTTTTTAATAAAAGTTATTTTTGTTTGTTTTTTATTTTGTTTAACAAATATATATTTAAAGTTTATTCATTAAATGAGATAATAGAAAGTCCTTAGAATGGTGTCTACCATATTATAATTAAGTTTCAGAAATTGTTCTAGAACCCTAGAGGTATAATAAGTATTTTAAGATATACTCTTTGCCTCTAGGGCACTCACACTTTAAAATGGGATACATACGTGGAAACATGTAATTGATATATAGTGTGAAAAGTGCCAAAATAAAACTTTGTGCAAGAAGAGAAAATATTTAACTTTTGGAGGGCTGTGTCAGTAATTTTATCAAGAAGGCAACAAGTTTTTCAGGTATACCATAAAAAAAAGGAGAAAAGAAAAAAAGCCAGCATGTGCAAAAACAAAAAAACAAAACAAAAAGAACAAAAAAACTGGTGGTGTGAAACAACATTTATTATTAACAATTATCATCGAAAATAGAAATATATACTGAGAATATGGCTTGTGCGCTCAGAGAATGTATGGTCTCCCAAGGTATAGCCACAATTGCAAGTCTTTCACAGTACTGCTTGCGTACTAGGAAGAGGACATGGTAAGGCTGCCAGACTGGACAAGCTCATGAGGAATCTCATAACCCAAAGTAAAGAGCTTTTGAAATTGACTCTGCAAGAGATGGGGAGCCAATAAAAGTTTTAATCAGATTGAGAATTTAGAATAATCAGAGATATGAATGAGAATAGAGATTACAACAAAAGTGCAGACAGAAAAATTGGTTTAAAGGTCATTTTGAAAGGTCCAGGAGAGAGATGGTGAGGGTCTGCACCTGGCTGAGGCAGTGAGGTAAAGAGGAGGAGATGGATTTAGCTCTAATCCTTGAGTTTTGGTGACTGATTGCTTAGATGTGGGACAAGAAAAGGATTAATGGCACCCATGTTTTGTCCAGCTAAATAAATGATTGTGCCTCCAGGCAAGATGAGGAAAATTAAATGAAGAGAAAGTGTTTCCAGTGTAGCATCAATGTTGTTTATAATGAGCAATGTGCTGTCCTTATACTTAAGTCTGAGCCAAATGGAAATTATCCATTTCATGCCCTTTGTCTTGACTCATTTTATTTCCATTGTGTCACTAACAACACGTTTGCATGACTCTAATAAAAGTAACTGTCAAGGCTGGCGTCACACAATTCAGAAAAATCAAAGTTTCTAATGTCCCGATGAGCAATGCCTTTTTCCTCACTAGTAATTGAAGTCTCCATTTCCAAAATCTATGGCATTAAGTATTCTTGTTTATTTAGAGTATGGATATTTGGGTTACTGCAAATTTTTAGCTCTCACTTCTTGTTTTCCTAAGTTTTGTTGATTGCCGTACCCTGTGCCACTCAAGAAGCAAAAAATGACAAAAGTCAAATTCTTTCAAATCTTTGGGTGTGATAACCATATATTACACCATGATAACACTGCATCATAACAGAAGATATTTTTTTATATCATGGTTATATTTAATTGTAAAATGAGTTTTGTCTGGTGATCAGCTATTCTCATTTTGATATACTAAAATGTTGAGTTTTGTGTCATGTGGAAGTGAAAATAAGTTTTACCAAATACCTATTTCTGTGTTTTGAAGTAGAGCTGACAGCAGCTGTATGCAGATGCCAGCTGATTGCAAAGAAAGTGGTAGTTACCCTAAAAAACAAAAATTCAAAGGAGTCTTAAGTGTGAAACTTTCAGAACTTGGCTATAAATTAGAAAGATTTTTTTTTTATGTATAACTTTTTCAATCTATGAAAGACATTGTTTTATTTTGATGACATTTAAAATGCCTTTATATATTCCTATATGTTTCTTCTACTTGTACATGACAATTATTTATTCGTTTAATCTGAATATGAGACTAATCGAAATGGAACTTTTTCATGGTACCTTGTATTGCATCTTTTTAAAGTAAAGAATTAAGCATAAGTTTGTTCTTTAGTGTTTATTTGTTGGGGAGAGGATTGTTCTTTTGCCTTTTTTATTTTCTTCCTATTAAAGTAAAATGAAAATAAAAATGAGAAAACAAATGGAGAAGGAAAATATAACTCAAACTTATTTCTCCATTAAAGCAACCTTTTAAAAGATAAATAGAAAATATTGGTACATGCTGGGAAGTGATGACTGCTTCTTTATTATGGAAATAAACACAGAATAACTGGGTTTAATCCTGGTTTTGCTTATATCAGCAAGTTAGTTAAATTCTGGAATTAGTCTTCTCACCTGTGAAATGAGGAATAGAAACTTTTTATGGCTTTATTAGGATCCAAAATAGTGCAAATAAATAATACAAGTAAAGAATCAGAATATAGTCCTGTTTATTTCTTTCACAGAAGCTAACGGTTTTGTTTTGCTCTCTTTGGTCTGTTTTTGGTCTTGTCTTTGAATATAATTCTTCAGATGATCTGACGGTTTATAGTAAAGAATATTTTCATATTTTCTCCATAGTTATCTATAATTCAATACAATGACTTTCAAAGTTATTCATATATTTTTCATCATAAGTTTATGAAAATCATTGTTTCTGGATTTGCAGCAAAATTAATTTGTTGATCTCTAGATACATAAACATTGATAATATAAATCTATTAGTTTTCAGTGCAAAAATGCTCTACGGAGTTCAGCTGGTTCCACATACTAACCAGTCAGTAAAATTAAAATAAAATCATGATACTCAGTCTGAAGGCAACAAACCTAGAATATTTAAAATAAAACTTATACTTTTGTTCTAACAACCTTCTGGAATATTGCCTCATTCTTTAATGTTTCAATACAGACATCAAATAAGAATAGCATTATTATGATATCACCTTAGTGTACTGATGACTTGTAAAACAACTGTCACGTTTGCAAGTCCATATCATTCTAAAAAATTCATTAAAGTAAACAAAATACAGGAGCTAAAGCCTTTTGGTATTTTTAATAAAAACAAAACGATGGTTATAGTAATGAAATACACATGAAAAGAATACTAGAAAATGCATGCAATTTGGATCAGAAATCTAACGGTTCAAACCTTTGTTTGGTCACGTATTGACCCTGTTATCTTGCTGTCTCTGATTCTAAGAATCTCTTGTCTATTAAATTAGGGTGATAATATCCCTCATCTCTCAAGGTTGTCGCGAGGATTTTTTAAAAAATCATGTAGAGATAATTCATAATTTCTGAAGAGCTATATGAATAAGAATTGTCAGAAAACATACCATTGAGAAAAATAAAAGATTATTTTACCACTTTTTATCTAACCCTAATATCTAAGGTAATTCCTTACATGAATTTTGCTGCTCTTTGAATAAATGAATGAATGATGAATGAAAGAAATGCAGTCTAGATCCTAGATCTAGAAAAATCATTTGCATACAAAAACTGAAGAATTCTGAAATGTGTTATTATTAAATATGCAACAAACAATTATTTTCATAAACATCCACCATGTTCTAATAGTTACTGGACACACAGTGAATAAAACACAAATACATGGTCCTTGCTGTCATAGTACTTATAGTCTCTGAAGGGAGACAGATAAAACTTATAAACACAGCAATCCTTACGAGTGGTGATAAACGCCAGAAAGTAGGTGAATAACATGTCCATGATCAAAAATAAGAAGGTTATAGATTGGGTGGGGAGAGGGAACTGCTTGGAAAGAGTGAGTAAGCAAGTTCTCTCTGAAGTAACATTTTTGCTGAGACATGAAAAATCAGAAGAGATATGCCATGTGTAGAAGAAGGGTTGCAAGTCTGCTGCTGGCATATGGAAAGTGTGTGAAGTGCTTGCATTGAAAAATAACTCGGTCTGTTCGATGAACCTGTCACTGGAAAAAAATACTATGGAGAAGCAGCTTTAAACCAGTGAACATTTTGTGGCTTAAATTTTTGTTAATAAGAGAGCGTTTCAGTTTCTTTAGCAGAAAAAATTCTCTATTCCTAGAGGGAGCCCCTACTTACATTTTTCCTGAGTCTAAGTATATGCTGCTATTTCATTCTTAGGGCTTAACTAAGTTAGATATCTCAAACTAACTACATTATTACAGACCAAAAAGATGTATATAAAAAGAGCTCAGTCTTACAACTTTCTCTCTAGACAATTCCACAAGTATTCTGATCAAGTGAGCAAACATGACCTATAGTATTGCCCCCTCCAACGTGCCACTCGTGCAGATTATCAAGTAAGCCTGAGTTATGTCCTCATTTACAGGCAGCCTCTTTGATGATAAACACTGTAATAACACCTAAATAAATAGGTGAGAAAGCCTGCCCCCTCCCAGGAATGATATCACTAATTGCAATGAGCTCTATGATTAGTATACTGGTATATCAAAGATGGCTGACAGTTGGACATTCGGCAATTGCTTAGTAGAGAGAAGCTACAGCTAGTTCAGTCTTGAACTTTTAAGAAATTTATTTCAGCAATTGCAATAGAGTTGATTTTCTACTTTGTTTTATAGAATTTTTCTTAAAATGGAGGTTTTTCTGGCAAATTAATTGGGGTGCTAACAAGTGTAGTTTAAGTAGAAGTGTGCAGAAGTAGGCCACCTTTATTATATATTTGTACGTTAAATGGCATGAGTGTCTTTTATGTTAGGCACAATAAAGAAATTGTTATATGATTAAGACATGTCCCAGTCTCTCAGACTTCAAACTGGGTATATCTTTTAGATTATTGATCTTAATGTGTGAATCCATAGAACGAAGCTGTGTGTATGTATATGTATATGTATATGCATATGTATATGTAGAAAGGGTGCCAAAAAATGTATACACATTTTAAGATATATTATCTATGTAGGTAGCAGTAGTTCATTGTGATCAGAAGTGTCTGGACGCTGGTGGTAACCATTTTTGAGCACCTCTTGTAATTGCAGAAGTCAAATATGACTGTATATTGAGTATTACAATTTTAGTACAGTTTTTCCTTTCTTAAAATGTGTATACATTTTTTAAGCACCCTCTGTATATTATGCAAATATATAATATAGACATTTAATAATAAATATTAAAACTACAGTATTTTATTTGTTGATGCAGAGACAAAGCTTGATTTAAGCTTTGTAAACTCAGGTATCATCTACTTTCTCTGGACTCCAAATAGATTAGAAGTTTTTCCTGTACTTTTCTCTACCACAGTCTTATTATGTGACTACTGAGTTCATGGCAAAATGTTCCAAAACTACATATTAATAATATGACAATTGGTTTATTCATGTATAATGTGTTGTTTCTGGGCAAAGTTCACCTTGTGCTGAACTTGGAACATACCCAGAGCCACGTGTGTGATCTGATCAGCAGGATTGTTACATGTCCTTTTCTTATATTTAATTCAGTTCTATTTAAGAACATTTTATTATGTGCCTGATATATTCAAAACACTAGGGCAGGGGTGTCCAAACTTTTTTCAACGTTTTTCACCAAGGGCCATATGCGGTAAAATACACAAACAGCCCGGCCACTCACTCGAGGTGAAGTACGTATTGCCTCACCTGGTTTATTTAAGTAAACTAAATATATTTTTGGAATTTGCTGCGGGCCAATTAACAATGGATTGCGGGCCGCAGTCGCCCGCGGGCCGCAGTTTGGACACCCCTGCACTAGGGATACGAAAATTGTTCAGAAACAAAAATGATATACACTTTGTATTCAAGAGGCTATGGTAGAGTAGAAAGACATAAAATAGTAAAACTCAATATAGTGTCATAGGGAAAATAATAGTTTTACCAAGAAAACATGGAGAATTGAGTAATAAAAGTTGTTTGGGAAAGGGACAGAAATGAGTACAGGAAAGACTTCTCGGACAACGTGATAGCTGAGCTAGCCCTTGAAGGATAAAGGGAGTTCCTCAGCACATGATATTGATTAAGCACATCCTGCACCTATTACTTCTTGCTCACAAGCACAACTTCTCATTATCATAACAGGAATATGACCAACCACAAATTTATTTGGACATCAAAGAAAACTTACTGATTAATAGAATTTTCCACTACCATTCAATAGAAAACTTTATCAAATTGACAAAAGAAATTTCACATGTTTTAGATAGAAAATGAGAAGTAAGAAGAGTTTAAGAGAATTTGAGAAACCATGTTAATGGTTTTAACACGCTAGTTCAGCTGATAGCAGTCCAATTCTTTTTGGGAGGTCTCTTTCTATGGGAGGACTGTTAGCAGTACTTGAACCCATGAATCAGAAACATTGGCAAAATGGTTGGTAGTAAAAGAGAGGAGTTGATTGTGCTGTTGCCACATTTAAAAATGATACAGCTATTTAAGTAGAAATGACATTGGGGTATTTTCATGATGAGGCAAAATTTGCTTTGGACTTAAGAATTTCAAAGAGTAGGAATGCAAATCAAAGGGCTCGGGCAAGAAATGTCCTTGGTTTTGTCCAAAAGACACATGAGGGCATATTCTAAAAATGTCATCATAAGTTACTACAGAAGAATAAAGAACTGGAAAAGTGGTGGGAAATGGGGAGAATTTCAAGTATGAGTTAGTCATCAAAATTAACTTCCTTATCAGCCAGACATGACTGGTTTAGCAGGCAATGGAGAAGAACAAATTTGCAAAGTATGGACAGAAATTGCATAGCATCCTGCTCCTTTAATGGAATGTGTAATAGGTCTTTAGATGGTGGGGAAGGGAATGTTAGTCCTATTACATCCTATTTACATAGTGCAATATAATATTGAAAAGCATATGGGACATTTCAGGATATCAGTGATAAACATTTCATGTTTTCCAAAAATTCCTTAAAAATTTTTTTTAGATCTATGCATTCTAGATCTAGAACAAGATCTACCCTCTTTATAGGTGACCTTTAAAATCATGATTGCCATCTTGTAAGCACCCAGAAGCAGCCTCCTCTCTGGCTATAATATTAGCAAGGTCAGCTCCATCTCAAAAAGTCACTACATGAACAATAGTATTTAGTAATTTAATTTAATTCCTACAAATATGAGTAACATTTCTATAATTTCCCTGTGTCCTTCAAAAATATACCAGTCTCTTAAAAAAAAAAAAAACTCATAGACACAGACAATAGTTTAGTGGTTTCCAGAGGGTAAGGGGGGAGGCGGGTGGTAGATGAGGGTAAAGGGATCAAATATATGATGATGGAAGGAGAAGTGACTCTGGGTGGTGAACACACAAGGGGATTTATAGATGATGTAATACAGAATTGTACACCTGAAATCTATGTAACTTTGCTAACAATTGTCACCCCAATAAACTTTCATTTAAAAAAAAAAATCTTCTGCCTCAAGAAGACTTTATGCTTACTCTGACTGCCAAGCATACTGTTAAAAGACACCTGTAATTTCACTCATTTATTTAATGTGTGTTTATTGAGCATCTATCTACTTACTTCAGGCACTATTTTAGATAGTAGGGCTATAACAGGACTGAGGATATGTTCTTTACCTTCACATCTTTTATTTGGGAAGACAGACAATAAGCAATAAATAAATCTGTACATAAATGTAAAGTGTCAGGTAAGGAGATAAAGAATGAGTGGGGGTTTCTTGGGGTAGGGTGGGATTAAGGTGATTAGACGAGACCTCTCTGCAAAGGTGACATCTAAGTACAGACATGAATAAACTGAAGGGCCAACCCATGCAGATATTTGAGGGAAAAGTATTACAAGCAGAGGGAACAGTAAGTCCAAGTGTCCTGAAGTGGGAGCAGAGTTGGTGTGTTTGCCAAAGAATGAGAAGGTCAGTGTGGCCAGTGTTCAGTGAGCAAGCAGAAAAGGGAAGATGAGGTCAGAGAGAGTCATGTAGTGGATCAGGTCACAATAAGGACTGCTTTATGTTATTCTGAATGAGAAGGGAAGCCATTAGAGTTTTGCTCAGTGGAATGGAATAGTTCTGTTAAAGGGGTCATTCTGTGGAGAATACACTATGGTGGGGGGTGGGGAAAGCATGAAGCAGGGGCAGGGAAACTGGTTAGGGTACCATTGCAATAGATCAAGTGAGAGAAGATAGTGGTGTGGACTAGGATGGTAGCTGTGGGGACATCAGAACGTATAATTGGATTCAGAATATATTTTAAGGCAGTGCTTTGTCGATGAATCAGTTGCAAAAGGTGAGAGAAAGAGAAGACATAAGGAGGATTCCAAGGTGTTTAGCCTGAGCAGGGGAAAGAAACATTTTGAAGGTGGTGAGACCCCTTTCTCAAATTAATGCTTATATAGAACTCTAAGGTATAACACTCACTTAAGACGGAGCTGTTCTGGGATGGAGAGGGTGTATAGAACTCTACAGCATGTAATTGCCCCATTAAGGCACATTTGCAAGAATTAATGCTAAATTTCACATTGACATGCAAACTCTTCAGCATAACCCCTAAGGTCTCTCCTGATGGATCCCTCAGCAGCATGATCAGTCACACATTCCATCCTCTAGCCTTTATCTGCCATACACCCAAGGAGGACCTTTTCATCTTTCAAGTATCACCTCTATAAAGTCTTGTCAACATAGGAAACTCCTGGGCAGAGTTTGACCTGTAAGTAAGCAACCAGCAGGCAGACAGTGGATATTGAATGAGCCATGTATATTCCCTTTTTGTCCTAGGGCCTCAGAAGAGGTAGGAAAGGCTGGAATCTAGAGAAGTTTGTCTTTGACAAAGAGACCTGCTTCCTCTGAGAATGGTTACAAATGCAAACATATCAATAAGTATGGGGGTGGGAATTTGAAGACTCCTTTCTTGATTTTACCCAGGAACCCATGTAGAATTTCAGAATTCACAATTAAACACAAGTTGTAAGTAATCCCCTTTAGTCACCAATGCTAAAAACCCCTTCGTCATATGAGTACTATAATGTGGGCCAGCCTCTTCTTACGACCATTCCTTCTTAACTTCCTGAGCAAAGTTCTCTCACCTTTGAATAACCTGAGCATGGTTTTTAGGAATGCATTCCTAAAGTTTACATCCATAACACTAGTTATATTTTTTTAGGATCACACAAAATGGATCTAATGTTTCTGTCACATGTAATTCATTGAGTAAGTTCTTACTGAGAACCTACTGTGTACTCAGCACCATTATAGGCACTGGGTATTCGCTGATGAGCAAACCTCGGTCCCTGTTATCACATAAATTAAAATCAAGTGAACATTTCCAGTTCCTTCCTGGCCAAATCCCCTTACTGCCTTGTGAAAATAAGGACGTGTTGAGAAAGCATTTCCTATACATCTTTCAAGAATTAAGAACTATTAATAGGAATTATATTACAGGTGAATATAAATGAGGAAAGCACAGCTCCTGAGAACTTTATAAGTATGCTTTTTTCATCATAATTTAAGGCTATGACTTTGTTTTAAAATCAATTAACTAAATGATGCCTCTCAAAATTAGAAACAGAAAGCCACGAGTTTATTGTTCTTGAATAAAGTTGTATATTAGTTTGACTCAATAACAAAGAAAAGGAGGATGAGTTGACCAAGGGTTTAAAGTCAAAAGAGAAGTTATCTTGTGAGGATTCTATAAACATCCTTTACTAAATGTGGCTGGTATTATTCAAATCGTTTTGGTCATTCTCACATGACCTCCTCATTGGGCATATTTCTGTGCTTGTTCTTAATGTCATTAAAATGTTACAGGGAAACCCTGTGCAATTAGTTTGAAGTGGGTGAAGTGAATCCATCAGATAAATGATGCCATCGACAGGAGAATTTAAATACCTGGCTATATCCTTAGTACTAAAGAAATGTAAATAACCAAGCTTAAGGTAAATGAGGTACACTCCTCCGTGAGCAGCGTAAACATTTATGTGCTAATCAGGAGTTCTCCTGGAAGGTAGCAGCCCTGAGGGGAAATTCTTTTTATGTCTTACACATGTCTGAACATATTTGTATTCAACCTGAAGCCTACATAGACATTAGATATTCTGTTTGGGCACAGTTCTCTCTACTTCTTGCCAAAAAGACTTCATTTCTGGGAATGTCCATGATTAGTAATGCCTTTTTAATACATGTTAACTGAGGTTAACAACCTTCCTTAAAACAAACGCACACACATACAACATGCACACACAAACGTAGTGATACACACGTGCTAATGGAGACATGTAGCAACAGAAAACAAACATGCTATTCATTTTAAATGCAATTTTGAATGTCCAAAGGAACTTTCAACCTCAGCAATATCCACAGACTCAGAGCACTTCCTCCCCAGTATTTAGCCATTGGTATAGGGTACAGTGGAATTAGGTCACCAGCAATGGACTGTCTTTCATTATGGTCTGCTCTATGGTCAGTTAAAAGGCATAAAGTTTGTTTTGAGTGATTTGAGTAAAGATTAGTATTGTATAGTATAGTATAGTACAGTGATTAAAAATACCTTCTGGAGCCCAGCTATTCCCTTTTAAATCCCCACATTAATGCTTACTAATTCTATGGATTTAGGCAAGATACTTAACTTCTCTGTGTCTCAGTTTTTTAATCAGCAAAATGGGTATAATAACATCTACTTCAAAAGTTTCTTGCGAAAATAAAATGGGACAGCATGTGTTCTGTAAGTTCTACAAAGATTTTTGCTGTTATTAAAATGCTACCAACTTGCTGGTTTTTATAAAAACTGTTTTTTCCAGGAATAATTGAATTCAAATGTCTTTCCTCCCTTTCAGTATGGCCATTTTATTTTGGTTCTCACTGCAATGAATGTTTTTCTGTATTCTTATCTGACTTGCTTGCCTTTAAAAATAAAATGGCTCTAGTAGGAGGCCAAGGATAGAAATGGAGAATACCAATTCATCAACTAGTTGTCAAGAACATAGCATAAAGTCCCCTCAGAATAACCAAGGCCATCATGCATTTTGGTCTCATTCATCTATTATGCATTATTTAGGTTTTAATTAGAGGTGGCTTCTGTATAAATTCTGTATTAAGTGTGATGTTGTGACATAAATAAACCTCAGCACCATAACCCCAGAACACAGCTGCTTTCCCTCTTTACCTTTTTGCCCAGTCTACTTTTTACAACTGAAGCTTACACATCTACTATCACAACTTTCATTCCTCTCAGTTTAATACTCTAATTTCTCTTCAGATCACATAAATATTTTGCCTTTTCACACCTCTCAGTTTAATATATCTGAAATTATTCCTTCTCTTCCATGAAATGTCTTAATAAAGATATTTGTCTTTACAAAACTTTTATTACTACTCTTATGACAACTCAGACATTCTTGCCTATTGTATGAAGAGATCATGGAACAGATTGCCCGATGTTTGCAGATAACAGTATGTTCTACTGCTTATAAGCTTTATAACTTCTTGATAACCTTCAGTTCTATATCTGAAAAATCGGGATAATGGATCTAATATTCTGGATGATCTTAAGAGATAATGTAAATGAAGAGCTGAGCACAGTGTCTGACAGATAAGAGGCAGTCAATAAAAGGAAAGCATTATGATAACTATTATTCATCAATGTGAAACTATAATTCATTCGATAGAACCTCCCAAATGTCATCTTGGAGGAGGCAGATTTGTGTGATTTCCACTTTGGAACATCTCCTTTCTGCCAGTCATGGTGGTGAGTAGCAAACTCATCCAATAGATC
Organism: Rhinolophus ferrumequinum; assembly: GCF_004115265.2. Lineage (NCBI taxonomy): Eukaryota > Metazoa > Chordata > Mammalia > Chiroptera > Rhinolophidae > Rhinolophus > Rhinolophus ferrumequinum. The sequence continues at coordinate 27,170,973 of NC_046288.1, forward strand.
CATCATGTAGTTATTAATAGCTTCATTAGTGATGAATTAACTATTATTCAGGCAAGATTAGATGGCAAGAATTGGGACAAAGATTTGAAAACAGGACTATGATTCCAAATCTGAAAATATTGCTGCATTCTACACATCTTCCTTTGATAATTAAATTCACAAATAATTAAACCCAAAGAACAATAATGGAGTCTAAGCTGATATTGTTTTTAGTTTATCCCCCCCAGCAATCTATCCACAGCAATCTATCCAACACTCTATACACAGAATTTGGGGAAGTCCTTTCCAGATGGTGTTTCTTCTGCTTAAATGTCTTCTCCAGCTGCCTACTGTCTACTGAATGAGCCTACCCTCTATAGCATGCACTCATAGCTCTAAACCTACTTTTCCAGCCAACTGGTTACCATTTTTATTAAAGTTCCCAGTAGGTTTTGGGTACTGGACTATCTTTGATCCCTTGAACACTCCCCCAACTTTAATGATTTCACTCAAGCTGTGGCTACAAACAGTATTCCTCTTTCCTACCTGTTTCCCACACCTAAATCCTACCCACCCTTCAAGATCCAGCTCAAACCCTACGTTTCTGTGGATGCTATCTGAATTCCTAGATTAAAGTGAGATCTCTCTTCTTAACTCCAAGCCTCTTTGGAGGTAACATTCTTCTGTAATATATTGTACTCTCTCTACTACATGTATATTCCCATAGTGCCCTATACTTCTTCATCCTTAATCATACATAATTAAATATATTTTCATTGATTTAATGTCTTTTCTTCCCCCTACTAGGTTGAAAATTCCATAGGGCATGGATAGTGCCTGTCTTGTTCACTGCTATATCTCCTATATCTAGCACAGTGCCTGGTATATAGTAGTTGTTCAATAAACATATTTGAGTACATAGTAGGTAGTACATTCTACTTCATTTAATTATCTGTTATATTAATAATCCCCTATATCCTCTCTAAGTTATGACCTCCTAAAGAGGAAAATCTGTAAACTTTACATCACTCATTGAGTTCATAAATATGTATTAAATATACAAGTATTAATATATCTTCCCTTAAAAAGTTTGTTCTATAGGAAATAAAGTTTCAGAACACTTACATTTATAATATTATGCATTAAATAAAATATATTTTTAAACTTCAAAGAAAAATATCCTAGATAACTGCTTCTAGGTAATAAACTGAGGTGTAATGGGTTAATATTTCATGAAATACCATTTGGTGCTAATTCACAAATGCCATTAGGAATAATATATCATCTCAAGAATTATAGCATAATGGAATAAAGATTTACAGTTGACTAAACCATGCTGATTTATATAAAAGCAGCTCAATAAAGCCTCAAATCTAATCCTGCTAAAGTTTTACTTTGAAATAAACTAATAGTGTTTTTTTAAAAATTAAGTTTGTTTTCCTAAACAGTTCAGAAATAACATTTAGTCTCAATCACTAGTAAGTTACATAGAAATTATCCTTACCACTAGGTTAAATTTACATGCATAGGAAATATCTTGGTGGCTTAGTTCTAGATATTATGTATGTGTATAATTACATTTTCAAATACTTTATAATTCAAGCTGTTTATCTCTCAGTTATTCTGGCTTAGTAATAATATTTTACTCTGCATTATTAAAAATTTTACCTTTGCATCATTGCATTGAAAGGTTCTTTGCTTGAAATATTCCTCCCACATATAGCTACATGTTTCATACACTCATTTCATTCAGATGACCACTCAAAAGCCATTTCAGAGAGGACTTCTCTGATTGCCTTAAAAATCCCATCTTACTTTATATCCCTTTTATCCGTTTTTGTTATTTTTTGTTGTATTTATCATTATCCAATTTATGATACATGTTTGCTTATTTTCTGTCTCCTCCATTAAAATATATTAGCTTAATGTCAAACACATGATAGATATCAAGTAACTATCTGATGAATAAATGAACTTAACATTTAACTTAACAGTTGCCTTCATGTATTGTTCTTTCAGTATTTTGTAACATAAACCTTTTTAGCAGGTTGAACAACAAGTGTGTGTCAAAGATATATTCAGTTGTTTGCATTTATTTTTCAAATATACATACAGCTAATCAAGAGACATCTAGCTACATAGCATAAGTTTCTCGAGGAAAGAAGCTGTCTCATACTGATTTAATATAGCACTAATTTTTTTTGCTCAACACAGTGAACCAGCATCCAAGGGAAATAGCTACCCCATGTGTCATGATTACCTCTCCTTGGGGTCGCTCTAATAACAACTAAATGTTGTGATGTAGTTACTTAATAAACTGCTTCCAGTTAAACTTTTAGAGTTAAAATCTATCTGTGTGGGTGAATCTATCTGAATCCACCTACACAGATAGATTTTAACTCTAAAAGTTTAACTAGAAGCAGTTTATTAAGTAACTGCATCACGACCTTCAGTTATTATTAGGACGATCCCAAGGAGAGGTAATCATGACACATGCAAGACTCCTTTTCACAGACAGGCTGTCCCAACATTGCTCTGATCACTACTAATCTGTACTTAAATAATTAAAAATCTAGTGTAAAGGATATAAAGAAGTAGTGGTAAAACTATTGCATCAATGAGCATTTTAGTAAAAATTTTAATACAATAAGCTATTACTTTGAGTTTCACTTTATGGAACTACAGGTGGAAAAAGGTAGTCACAGTAACATTGACATTGAAAACTCATTCTTTCAAAACCTATCCTATAGACTTATAATAATAATTAAAGATATAATATCATTTTAGTCTCTTTTAGATACACCTTCATTTTATATTAAAAACAGAATCATGGCAATGTAATGACCATATGTTGTAGTGGCTTCTGATATTTAAAAAAAAGTCTGTGTACTTAAATGTTAAATATTTAAGAAAGCATATACACATTTGAATATTGATCAGTAATCAAGTAATTGAGTTTTCAGTGCTAACTTAATGTTCCATTAGTATTCATTCGCTATTCATTTCTTTCATTGAACCAATAGTCACCTACTGTTTTTTCTAGGCCTAAGGATTTTCTCTAGAAAAATCCCTGAGTATCTACCAGAAAGGGACTAATATGTAAGTTTACACACATCACAGAATAGCAAATTATATATAAAAATCAAACTGTCTTTCTATATGTTAGCATTGAACAAATTGATATTGAAATTATAAAAACAGTACCATTTACAATTGCATTAAAAACCATGAGAGGGGCCGGCCTGGTGGCTCAGGCGGTTAGAGCTCCATGCTCCTAACTCCGAAGGCTGCCGGTTCGATTCCCACATGGGCCAGTGGGCTCTCAACCACAAGGTTGCCAGTTCAATTCCTCGACTCCCTCAAGGGATAATGGGCTCCGCCCCCTGCAACTAAGATTGAACACGGCACCTTGAGCTGAGCTGCCGCTGAGCTCCCGGATGGCTCAGTTTGTTGGAGTGCATCCTCTCAACCACAAGGTTGCCGGTTCAACTCCCGCAAGTGATGGTGGGCTGTGCCCCCTGCAACTAGCAACGGCAACTGGACCTGGAGCTGAGCTGCGCCCTCCACAACTAAGACTGGCCCTCCACAACTAAGACTGAAAGGACAACAACTTGACTTGGAAAGCAGGCCTGGAAGTACACACTGTTCCCCAATAAAGTCCTGTTCCCCTTCCCCAATAAAATCTTTAAAAAAAAATAAATAAATAAAATAACCATGAGACACTTAGGTATTAACCTAACAAAATTTGTAAAAGATTTACATAAAGAAAACTTTTACTTATATAACCTTCAACAGAAATAAGTTACATAAATAAAACAAGACTAGCTAATTTTCTTCTGTAACAAGTGTCTTTGCAGAGTCCATGCATAGATGGCAAGTATCCTTGGAAAATCCTGTATATTTTGCTTTCCATTTTTCATGTTAAGATTCTCTTTTACTAGTACCTTCCTTCTTAGTAAGACTGTCACTAGCTGAATTGATTCAGCAAGGCTTAAACCATTCCATTTCCACAGATTAAATTGTAACAAGGAGAGAGAGAGAGAGAGAGAGAGAGAGAGAGAGAGAGAGAGAGATTGAGATCATAAAAATGTACTCCTTGTACACTGGCATGAGAACTTTTCAATGCTTAGCATTACTTTGAAATGTCTGTTTTAGAGACTAGAAGAAAGCTATTACTTTCTGAAATGGAGAATCAAAGTTTGTAGTTAGGAATATTTATTTTTCAATTATCTTGAGTATCAAAGGGGAGGAAGTTACTCTAAAGAGAAAAGGCATAGGGTTCAGATCATGTTCACAGATTGAACATAGTTAAATCTCTATTCATATTAATTCCCTAAAATGGTGGGGGGTAAAGGAGATTTCTTGAAATTTTGCACAGGTATTTGCAATAATAAAAAGAGAAATATACCATCAAAATATAAATCTGAGCACCGAATACAAGTAATATCCAATTATTATTTAATGTTATCTTAAATGAGAATTGAAAAACCTTTCTGGCTCATTTTGCTTCTTAGAGTTCTCAATCATCAATTCAATTATAAAAAGAACTACTAATACCATTGATACTGGGCAAAAATTCCATTAATTCACATCCCTACATATATTTTGACCCCAAGTAATTAGTGCTAGTTAATCCTGATAGTTCCATTTCCCCTGGTCAATAGTTGTTCAAGAATTCATGTTCTAGCCAATGATATATGAGGGGAAGGTAATTGGGGGCCTGCTGGAAAGACTCCCTTTCTTTCAAAATAAGTTAAAGAGATGGCTTCTTTTCTTTTCCCTCTTGACATTATGTGTCCATGTGACCCATGGGAATGCCGCAGCCCTCTTGCAGCTTTGAAAAGAGCCAACCTGAGAACAAAGCTGAAGAATGTAGAGAGAAAGAACTTGGGTCTCATATAATACATTTGAGTTGTTATATCAAACACCACTGAAACCAGTCCGGCCTTTGGGTTTACTGTTATAATAAATAATAATTTTTCTTATTGTTTAAACCAATTTGAGGCTGTTTTTAATTAATTATAATTGAAACATCCAAACTAATACACATAATTAAATATTAATTACATAGCCTCTAAGGATATGGAATAGCTTTTTTTTGAAACTTCAAGAAAGATTTAATTCAAGCTCTATTATAACTCAATTTTTGATATTTCACACAATGGTTTTTGTATTACATGCATATAAAAATATTTAAAAAGAAAATATAACCTACTGAAGAGAGAAACTTTGTTTATATTTTATGCAATTTGTAAGTATCCATTACATATGCTCAATATGCTAATTACAAAAGATTTCCAGCAATTTTTTGAAATCAGGTCTTCAATTTTATGCTTGGTAAATAATTCTAATATATAGCATTTGTATATTTGTTCAAAAAATAGTCATTTAAAATTTTTACTGTTTGGGAGTGAAATGTTTAACCAGACTACTCATAGAATTTATAAACTAGGAAGAGATGCAAACATTAAAAAATATTATAGGAATATGTGTATAATTAACATGAAATGCTAAGAGAAATGCAAGGTGGTCTCCTATGCATATAACGGAAATCTTATATAGAGTAAGGAATCAGGGAAGTTTTCCCTGAGGATATTTAAACCAAAACCTGAAGGATTATTTAAGTAGATAAAGCTTAGAGAGGGCAGCATGGGCAGAGGAAGCAACACATGCTGCCTATGTGTTAGGTGAGTAGAAGTTTGTCGAGTTCATATACTGAAATAAGACTAGTGTGGATGTAATATAAAGTCACTGCAAAAAAAAAAATGCAAAAAAAATCCCACAAAAATTTTTGGGTATGAGTGTGCAAAAATCAGCTTTATAAATAGCCAGTATTATGGAATATAAAGTTTATTAAAGAACAATAATGTAAGTATACAAAGTTGTATCACATTACTCTGAATAGCTTTAAAATTTAGTAACTGAAATTGTTGGAAAAACTCAGTATTACCAGAAATACCATATAGACAAAACATCTATAAATTATACAAATACTACCTGTGATGATTATATATAAATGTCCTGGCATATTATTAACATTCTTCTGTTCTTTACACCTGTACTTTATAGTCTATTACACTGTTCAGCCCTTGATTGCATGTTACTTTATTTTTTGCTTATGTGTGTAAAGTTACTTCGCCAAGATTGTAAGTGGCTGAAGGGCGGAAGTTTATCTTTTGCATATTTTCTGTTTCCAAAAGGCCCTTGCATAGCAGTTACTTAGAAAATCTTGTTCATTCAGAAAATTGCAACTATGAATATGAATCACGGTGTACCTCAGATTCACAACTTGCCAGGATTTCCTGAGGACAAGGAGGATATAAATCAACATTTGACAAACAGCAACTAAGAACAACTACAGTAACTTTCTAGAATCAAATCAAAATTTCCTAGTCTGAGTTATTATTTTGTTCTCTGAAACCGTCGACAAATAAAATAATACCTCTGAAACTGTAGACAAATAAAATAATACATATAATCTAACAGTAAAGAGAAAAACAAGACTTTTCCATTTGGTATTTGGACTTCAGATCAGGTAATGAGCAGGGCATTTATTTTTTTCTTCAAAAATGATCCAGTAATTCTCTTTTCACATAATGGCATAAATTGAAAAGGAAAATGCTAAATTACATAAAAGTGCATATTAAATCTCACCTTCCCTTCTGTATAGCACACCTACTGACTGGACCCATACCTCCTATGTCAGTTCTTTACTTTATTATTATTATTTTTTAATGAGATAGTCCAATGGCCTCTGAAAAACTCAAGTCATTTCTTTCAACTAGAATAATTTTAACCATCCTCATCCAACACAGCATAAAATGCTCCTTGAGAAATCAATCTTGCTACTTGCAACTTGAATTTGGAACAATATTTTAGGGGGCAAAGGCAAACTTAAAATAGTCTTAGTACTTGAAAAAGAATCCATAAACTGTTAAGCACATACTCTCCTGACCAATATTTTGTATATTTGTTGAAGATTTTTTGTATGCCATCCCTGAAAAATCTTCAATATTTTGTCTCCTGTTCGAAGACCAAATAGTTATACAAAGTGCTGTTAATCCCTATAAATTTGAACTTGCAATAAATACCAGTTCTATAAATATATGACAGATGCCAAACAGAATGTGCTATTACTATGCAGTTTCCGGCAAACTAAATAGTTAAGTGTATAAATTTTAAATTAAAATTTAAAACACAGTTTTCAATAAGCAGGCGATGTTCTTCTCTTAGCTTCCTGTACTAGTATAAAGGTTTGTGTTTCAGTGGTATTTCACAATCCAGTTAAGAGGGAGGAACTATAATTAAGATATAAATGTCCTAGATAGAAGTGATCAACAATGTTCTCACTTACAACCAATATAATCTGCATATTAAATAAACAAAATTAACATGTCCTAGAATCTTTGTCACATTTCTGAAGGGCCATGTGTGAAAGAAGCAATGAGTAGGTTAGAAAGCTGCATACGAAGAAATTTAAGAGCTTCTCATTCTTGAAATTTTCCCCTCCGATGCTGAGTTAGTTGCCTTATCATTGACTAGTGAACTAAAATACACCACCACCCAAATGTGCTATTTCATTTGATTTATAATTTCTTCAAATAGCCTTTTTTTCCCCTTTTGAAGGTCTGAGTATACATTAAGTGGTTCAGTGATAATTAATTACTATAATAAAATCATCTAATTCCCAGAAGTTCAAAAAGACATACTGTGTAACTATGCACTCACATAGAATAATTGAATTTTAACTTCTACGCTTTTAAAGAAAACTTACAAACTGTGTATATAGTTTAAGCAATGTAAGTATTTAATTTTATCTTTGCAAGAATAACTAGAATTCTATTATTGAATTTCATATTCTGTTAGATCCTACTTTTATTTCCATAAATAGATTAACAGAAATTTACTTCTATATTTGCATGAAAGTCCATTAATCAACTTATAGTATTACATCTGGCTACAGATAAAACTCTAAAAAGGAATTGCAGATATAAAGCTCATAGCTATATTCATAATAGTAGTCATATTTCATGAAGTATATTGAAGGATTTGGAATCTAGTTTCCATGTATTTTCTCCTTTGCAGTTAAGCATTATAAATGCCACATTAGCATATGAATCAAAGAAAATGCAATTCTAATAGGTAGATTCCATTCTAAATAGTGTTTATTTCATTTATTCTAATGTATAGATAACATAATTAAAGCAGATAATCCACTCCTAGGCAACTAGAAGAACTAATACACACTATTGAATGAAAGTGCATCTTAATTAAAATTTATTGCATCACTTCCAGAAAGACAATCATGAAGATTAACATCCTTTATCTTCATTAGTTTAAAGATGTGTTCCTTGAGTTTCTGATCCATTTAAAAAAAATTGTTTTGAGGAAATGTAGGTTAACACTTAAATCTGAACTCAGCTTTACTGTGTTCCTTGATAATAAACTACAAATCTACCTAAGCCATCCAAATTTCCAATTAATGGAGAGTCCTGGGAGTCAGGAAAAATGGATCCCCACAATACAAATAGATATACACAACTCTACTAAAAAATTGATTCAAAGTCCAGAAGTTTGTGAATGAAGATGTTTTGGGCTAATAAGCCATTCCTTCTATGTGCCACAATTTAGTTATAAGTAGTGTTTATACTCTTTAAATGCTGTTGTCAGTAAAAGTTGATGGCAGCTGACCAGCTCAATAAATGGAAACAAGGAGAAATGAATGGTTTTCCCAATTTTAAAGTAGCAAATATTGACTAAATTCTTGCTGCTCTTGTTGAGCCAAAGGGTAAAGAACACAGAAGCAGTCCTAAGCAAAAAATAATTGCCCCCCCCCCAAAAAGATGAATCATGAAAAGCAAAGGATCTAAGTCTGTGTTTACCTCTAAAGAGGACATATTTCTTAATTTTACTAAATATGTAAAAGGTGAAATTACTTGTCTCAACCATTTTATTTGTTAGTATCCAACTATCCAATCATAATATCCCATGAGTTAATGTGTTCCTAAAAGTGGTATGATATATAAGCAATGAAAAAAAAATTAGTCGATCTTTCCTCTACCTTACCAGTAGCAAAAAGAGTGGCCAGTAGTACTACCTAAAGCAACTGAAGTTTGTGATTGGAAATGAGACTAGTAACCACCAAGGAGAAAGATGATTATGGAAGGATAAATGATAAGTGGGAAGGGAAGATTGGTAGGAGGGTCATAATGGGGCGGGAAATGCCTCATGAACTTCGTAGAGATGAGAGCTAAGATGATACCATTGATCTAGTTTCGAGGTGGTGTCCATGCTAATTGTCAAACCCAATCCTTAACATACGTGTACAACTTGTTGAGGTCTACAAGCATGATCGAAATCATGAGTTCATTATGAACGATGCAAGTAACAATACTGATGTGATTTTTAATCTATTTTTAGAAACTTATCAAGACAAAAACTGTAGATTCTTACTGTAGAGCTCCTCTTATGATTTGACAGTACCATATTGTACTAAAGGACTCATTCATGTTAGGTCCTTCTGTTTGTTCACGTTTGTTTGGCTGATTATACAAGAATCTGTCAATGGGTCTAAGATGGGTAGATACAATAGTTAAGGCAGTTGTCTGACGCCTTACAGATACAAGGCTTGACTGGATTCCACCCCCCACACACACCTTTTTTGCTTATAATAGTGTTTAGACACACCCTACGCTCTGTTTTGCACTGGATTTTTTTTTGTTTTCTATTTTCAGAAGTTAATTCTTACCAACATGCCCTATCTTATTTCACCTGTTGGGATGTGTGTTCAAGACGGTTTGACATTCTAGTATCTAAGCCACACAAGTAGAAAATATTTTTTAGATAGTTTGAAGGATTTTTCAAATGTTACCTTCATCATTTTTAAAATCATGTAATATTAAAGTTGCATTAGTCATTCCATATGTTATAGTCTAGGATAAATAAAACAAGACATGAAAAAGACTTGATGAGTTTGAACCATATAAAATTTCTGGTATTCAGTCATTTTTAATCTACAAAAGAGGCAATTTCATGTGGCTCCCACTAGTATAGCATGCTACTGTATTTTCTATAGTTACATTTTAAATTAATTCCTTTTTATTTTATATAAAATACCTAAGATGTGGGCTGCGCTCTTTATCCAATGATAATAATGTATGAATTGTTGAATGCCGCAAAGTGTTATAGCTTGTTTTCCAATTTTCAGCAGTAATAAGCAATTAATTATAAAATCTTAAAAACTTTGTGAAATAATTTAAAGACAAGTCAATATATATTAAATACTGGAAAATATAGGGAAACAATTAAGAGTCAAAGTTTACTGACATACACTATTGGGAGAAAACATAATGCACAGAGTCAAAAAAAGAAAATGCGAACATCTCTGATTTGTCTTTGAATTGGTTTTTAAATCTGGATTTTAAATATGAATGTTACTGAAATGCTAAGGGTTCAAATGCTTAATAATAAATGATGAAGTCATATAGTGGTTATGATTCAAGAGTATGAAATCTTTGTTGTTATTTGTCCCTAAATATCCATCAACTACCTAACATACCCAACCCTGCCTCAGTCAAGACACAATTTCTTTTTTAAAGACTACTGCAAATAACTGTAGTCTTTAAAAAAAGACTTATCTTCTTGGTCAAATACTTGTTCCCATCTTGTCTTCCCACACATATTGAATACGTTTCTTAAGAGGTCCTATTTAGATCTTCACAAGGTTTCTTTAAGCACAGTAGGAATCATTTTCTGTACATAATGCTTTAAAAATACGTTTCATAAATTTAGCTTTCGTTTATCTTGCAGATGAATAAACGTAGACTGTATAGGGTTATCATATAAACTAAAAATCTATTTTTTAAAAAAGTAGGCAGCATTTAAAAATCCAGCAATTACAAAACAGACAAATTTTTGGAAAAAAATACAAATCCTTTGCCTCATAATTATCATATTTATAATTCACACCCATTTGTTTGTTTAGTTGTTTATCATGTCTCCTCATTTAGACTGTAAACACCATACAAGTAGAGAATATTTTTGTTTTATTTATATGTGTCTGAATGTGTATGTGTTCATGTGCATGTTATATGTATATGTATACACACGCAATATATAGCCACGACATTTACCATGTGTATATGTAATGTATGTGTGTACATATATTATGTGTGGATAATTTGCTACTAGTACATTAAAAGCTGGAATAATAAGCATTTGTAGAATTAATGAGTAAATTAAACTTTAAAATCTAGTCAATATGCATTTATCTGATGTTTTCATCCTTTCTACAATAAATCCCCATCAGCACCACAACATAAGTTTATTTGGAATGAATTCTCTCCACTGTTCAGCTTTTTATTTGCTTCTGAATTGCTGTAACTCAGATATCCCATAGGCTTTCTTGAATAGATATATAATGAAAAGTAAACTTGTATTTTTATTTATTCCTAAGCTTTCCTCTTTCTCAGCGTGTGTTCTTTGGCTTTAGGCATAGTTTATCATAAGTCTACACACAAATGTTTAGAGTCTACAGTGGGACAGGCAATGTGTTTGGCAATGGAAATACAGAGAGCTCTCTGCTTAACTGAGGAGACATAATTGAAACGAAATAATTAACCATACAGAGAAGTACCAACAGAAGTATATAAAATGTGATATGCAAGTTTGAATAGGATAGCTATGCTTCAGGAATAATTAAGATGTAAGATATGAGGTTAGGAGAAAATTTTCACAGTAACTTTGATTAGAATCTTGAAGGAAGACTACAGTGTCCCACCGAATGCAAGAAGAAATATTCATTGTAGGCAAAAGAAGCATGTACACATGTGGTCTCCCTGCCACTCCCTTCATTTAGTTCTCCAAATGTATCCAGAAGGCAATTGAACCACCAAACTGTTCTGGTCCTCTCTAAGGATTCTAAATTGCAAATTTCATCATTTCTTCTTCTTGTTTAATTTTTACTCAATTCTCATAATATAGTTCAGAGATGTTAATCTGGTGCTTCCTAGTCAGATTGATTACTTCAGTTCCATCTGGTAACTTCCAACAGCTATTTGTGAGCATGTCTCAAGCCTCTTGGCCTTGCAAGGGCTATGTTCTCGAATCCAAAAATACCTCCTTCTTTCTCCTTCAACTAATTCCTAGTTGCTTTTTAAGACTAAACTCAATCATATATTCAAAGAAGCTTTTGTGATATTGAGTGGGCACTCCCATAGCATCTTGTTTATGCTTCTTTTTTTTAATGTTTATTGTAGTGTGCCATTAGGGTGTGGCTTATTGATTTGCTTCTCACCTCTGAGGTCTGTACTTTCTGGTAACCACATCTCTTATCTCTGCTTCATTTGTACAGAGCTCCAGATATAGGGACTAGTAAGTAAAAAACAACAACAACAACAACAACAACAACAACAACAACTATACTCTGGGATAATTTAAATAGTTCTCTAGTGCCTTAAGAAAATTAATGTCCTCCATATTAATTAGCTATTAACTCTTTGGAAATCATAGACTTTAAGTACTCTAAAGGATTTTAAAGCTACCTACTGTAGTGTTTTAATAAATATTTTTGACCATGACACACAATAAGAAATGTTCGACATCACACCATGTGGCACACACATAATTGTATATCTGAAACAACAGTTCCACAGTACAATACTTATACTTACTACTTATGATATAGTAAAAATATAAGAAAATTAACATCGGATATTATTTCATGATTATCTAATACAACAAAGGAAAAATATAAAAATAAAACAATAAACTGATAAACCAAAAATAGCTTCATGTTTATTCACAAAAATGATTTCAAGTCCCATTAATGGTGACAACCTCTCCTCATCCCCCAATTATTTTAGTTTCAAACTCTCCTCATGTTTTACAGATACAAGAAGTGAAGTCTGGAGAGGTAAGTGACTTGTCCAGACAAATGAATGCAAAGCTGGAACTACACACATCTAAGTGCTAGTACTAGTACTCTTTCCAATACACCACAATGAGAAAGACGGAAGTTCTGCTAAGAAGCTTTGCATATCTAACTCATCCTCTCTTTGAGACTATACTCCTTGGGTAAAACACCTTTACTGATGAATTCAATTATGCCAGGGTCCATACTTTTTGATAATATCTGTGTTAAAAATAACACTGATCTGGAATCCAGTTAGAAAGGAGACTTAAAGTCATCAAAACTATAAACTCTGGATTAAAGCTGATGAGCCTTCAATATAGAAATTTCGTATCTGTAATGATACTTTCAGAGTGAAAAAATGAGTGAATAGAGATGATGCCATAAATTGAGAAGAGGAGAACCAAGCTGATAGAAAAGTCATACTGAGGAATTCTGAAAAAAAAATTGAGACTGAAAGAACTTTATGCTCTTCACTAATTTTTTGAAACTAAAATTGTTAGCATATCATATTTGTATGAATGTTTGTTAAATATAAAAGTAAGTTTTTTCCACTGCATATTTTGTCTTACTCTGTCCTTATCTGGGTAAATAAGAAATATACTTTCTTTTATTTGATAAGAAGTTCAGATAATATTCTATCATGAAAGGGTCCACGAGGGGAACATTATGCATGAAATGGAGTCTTCCTCAGACTCGTGTGTTATTTGAGAAAAAATTAGAGAGGGCAAGAACACTCACCATTTAATGTCAGAGTCTATAGGCCTAATGTATTACATTTAATTGAAGCCAAAATCAAGTGACTGTACAATTATAGTTATCACAAAATCATGATTGAGTTTGAAACCTTAGTCGATAGAGAACATGTGAGAAAGGTGTGCATAGAGAGGTCAACAACCTCTTTGAAAAGCAAGATTAGACTGAGCAGGAGTTTGAATGAATTCACTATGATCAAGTATCAGCTGTTCATTTCTGAGTCTGTACAACAATAGCCTGAAATTACCTAAATATAAATGTATCTAAATTTCTTTACCTTAAATTCATTAGTTGATTAATTATTTTGGAGTTCAATTATGACAAATGTCACAAAGAATCTAGATTTTTTTAATTAAATAATTTTTACATACGAATATTTTAATTTTTATCACTTCCTATGTATATACAATAATCCTGTTGCTACCATACTTTCTATTGTTTAGAGTTAAAGAAATAAAAATTGGAGTAGATTCTCCTCTTACATTTATAGTTCAAGTTTTCCCAGAATGTACTTCAATAAGCAACATAAGACAAAAACTTATACCAAACTATTGATCATACTAAAAACACCAAATAAACGACATTAAAAACTTTACTTTTGAAGCATAGGTTTCCTAAATGTTTAAATATAATATAGCTAATTTATTACTGCCTATCATTTATATTTCTATTATTTAGAAAGAAAGGGGGACTTTGACTCCTCTTGTTTAAAAATATTTTTACATTTAAAAACAACAACAAAATAACACTTTAACACAAAATACAATAACATACATGGAAAACTTATTTTTAAAGCACTCTCCACCAGCCAACATCTGTCCAGTCTGTCCCAAGGGTTATAAACCTCTGTCCCCTTGATAACCCTGACTGAGAAAAGCTGAGTACTTACTCGTACATCATGGACCCAGGACTGGGGCAGTTTCTATCCAGTCACCATCTGATCTGTATCAGCCAGGTCAGGGCTGGGAGACTGGAAAATAATGACAGTCATTGGCAACAGGAAAGGAAACGAGTCTGACAGGTTTAGTGACTGAGATCTGCAGCCTGGATATAGTCTGATAAGAACATGATCAATGTTGTGATAGGTGGTTCCACAGAGAAGTTCTAAGCTGTGGAGGGCACACAACGTGCAACTGGTGATGATTCAGGCCACGCATTTCCAGCTGGGGAGGAATGATCAGCTCTGAGGTGTGGCCCCAATTTGTTCTCAAAAAAAAAAAAAGCAATAACAACAACAACAAAAAAACAACAGCAAGCATTAGAGTACATTGCTGGCACTTGCTTCTTTCCTAGAATTCTGTTCCTTCCCTTTGAGGGAACCATGAGGTGTGGTGGTGTGGGAAAGACCTGGGTTCCACACAGGCCAGGGTGCTTCTTTTTGCCACCTTAGTGGTGTGAATCATGGGCAAGCTGCTTAGCTCGTTGGGACTTATTTTCCTTATAAGTAAAATGGCAGGACTGTATTATCTTTTCTAATACTATTCATTTTATCTCTAAAGAGAATAGATTTTATTGCAAGAATTTGTTTACCCCCAAAAAGGCAAAAAGAGAAAGTATCAAAAACAAACCTCTTCTTTTCTTCCTCATCATGAGAAATATCATAGTCCACTTAGTGTATGTGAATTTCCCAGTATTTATAAATAATTACTTTAGATAATGGCATTCATCCACAAAGATTTTAGTCTGAATATATGAACCTCCATTAAAGATCAATAAAGTTGCAGGATGGATATTACAATTTTAAGAGTTACTTTTAAAGGCTCAGAACCAGGAGATGATAAAGAAAAAAAAAGCTATAGAATGCATCTTTGTTGTTCATACAGAATACATTTATTTAAAATACTACAAATACAATATGAATCTAATATTAAAATTTCATTATAATATTCTGCTAAGCATTAATATGAAACATGTTTCCCAAGATGTTTCACAAATGAAAAAACTGAGGCAGATTGTCAGTATGTATAAGCATCAATAATAGGACAAAAATATGTGACAATATAATTTTGAGGAGTAATAAAAATTTCTGAATGAATGGTTCATGGAACTTAACAAATAACTTTAATTAAATTGAAAATTATAACTTAATTTAGCAAAAGTAACTGTTCTTTGGAGATTTGATTTCCCAGAAGTAAAAAAAATTATAAAAATCTGAAAAAAGGTGCTAAAAAGTTATGTGATTTTTGTATATAATTATAACCCACCATTATTTTGATTTTCTATATAGTAATACTTATGTTAACTTGAAATTAACATTGTGCATATATGCTTTTGAAATGGTTTTAATGGTTATACTAAAATATTTCTCATTAATGAATTGACATTTTCATAATTATTATTTGTTAAAATTTATTAAAATATTCTCAGATCTTTATATTAGTAAATAATAATATGGTAGAAAATAATACTCTGTGGCTTTAGTGAAGAAAATTATGCTATACAAGAAGCATACCCAAAATAAGTACAAGAACCAACTTTGAGGGTTCTGGAATGAGACATGTGGTATGTACATATTTCTTCTCTTAGTTAAAAAAGAAAAATCAGCATTTTTCATACTGGATTATAGGACTTGGGGAAAAATTAAGAGATACAGTAATATTTAAACAAAGATTGTAGTGGAAGCTATCTTTTTGTGAAAGCTTAAAAAAAGAGGTTCAACTGTCGCCCACAGGAAACTTTCCTGCTATTTCCTGCTAATTCTCTCAAAGTATCTTCTGTTTAGTTTTAAATGTTCTATTTCTTTGTTTTAGTTTTCTCCCCTCCTTTTGCTTTCAGTGAATATGTAAAATAACTTATTTTTCTTCTCTCTGATGATGTATTTATCTTGATGGACTGGCATAGTGGAGTACACCATACTCCTGGATAAAATGACGGGGTTCAGTTCCTGGTGCTATCACGAGCTAACTATGTGAACTTGAGAATGTTCTTAACCTTTCTGCACCTCAGTTCATCCCTCTGTAAAGTGAGGATAATACGTGTACCTAGTTTAAACGAGATACTAAGTATAAAGGAATTAAAATGGTGCCTGGTCCATAATAAAGTCCTCATATATATTAGATACTTTATTTTCTCTCTCCTCTCATTTTTCCACCCAAAGGATTAGCACTATATTGCTAATTGTTTTCAATAGACTTCAAAAGTGGTATTTTCCAAACTCTTCTCTCTATATGGTTCTCTTTTCAGCAACATATTGCCTCGAGATGCTTTATTTGTAATAAAGATATTGACGTATTGAGTTCTAATTAATGCAGCATATGAAGATTTTTAAATGTATATTCTTAATAAGGCTTAAAAACTATCAGTAATTCTGAGGGTTGGCAGGCGATAGTCATTTGTACTATAGAAGTGAAATCACTACATATGAATTTTATTTCATAGGTTCTCAGCACCCTCAGCACACGTTACCACATGTGGGCAGACATCATACTGGTTTTTATTGCTGCATTGTTGATTGATTTATTAACAGTCAAAGACAAAAAGTGTATGATGTAAAACATGAATGAGGAAAAGTCAACAATAAGAGGATATTACACAAGGACATCAAGGGGAAAGTTAAGATACTCCCAAATTGATCATATTTCTTTAGTGTCGAAAAAAAAAGAAAGGAATAAGAAAAGATCATTAGAGTATATGAAGGAATTGTGTACATTTCCTTGCAATTGCAGACCTGATAATAATTAATTACATTTACAAACTTAATTAAATAGTCATTATTAAGGAAGTAACTTAATTTCATACTTACTAATAGCCTAAGGTTTGAGGGCTGACCTTACATTTTGCTTTGCACTTATTAAGGCAATTAGTGTACTATTTTTCCACTGAAGAAAGAACATAAGGAGATTTAATAAAGGATCACATCTTCACTCATGTCAGCACTGCCAACGGGTAATAACACAGAAGAGAGAGTACTCTTGAGGGAAAAACAATGAATCCCATGGATTAGAATGGATGATGCATCACTGACCTAAGGAAAAGGAAACCAAATTAGGTAGCCTTTCTCTAAAATACTGTAAGAATTAATAGAAATTATTTGGCCGGAAAACTGAAGTAACAAAAACTAGGGACACTCACTGTAAAATCAATTCATCTTCATGGATCATTTCCATGGAACTGAGAAGATCAAAACATAATATACGGTATGTGCTTGTTTTAATCTCAAAGAGTAGATTTTGGAGTTGTTTGAGCCAATGTTCAAAGAAAATTTTTTTTCCATATCTTAATTGTTTCTTTGGAAAACTTTTACTTTTAAGCAAAATATGTGTTTTACATGTAAGAAATTATTTCAATATAAATAGCTTAATTACTTCATTATAACCATCTTCAAAGTTACAGACATATTCTATTATCATTCAAATATAAAATACTAAATGATATCCTTGCTGATAAATATCTGTAATGGTAGCTAAAATAGTTTATCTGTTCAGCAGTACATTGAAGACTTCAGAAACTAACTAATACAGCATTCTTTGGATGATCTTCTCATGATCTTAGAGGTTTCTGTTTTCAACTGTGTAACAATAGGATCAAGTAAACATAAAAGATGACGAATATAATGATTTTTTACATTGTAACCTTTTTCACATGGTTGAGGAAGTCTAAGAATGTATGCTCCAGGGGTTGTATGGTAGTAACAGAAATTTTCAAAATCACAAAATCTTATAAAATTTCAGTTTTTATTTTTTTTATAGTTAAATTCTCTATATTTAAAAATATTTCTACTTAAAATTTAAAAGTTTTTCTACAAGTAATAAAATATGTTTTGCATGTTTATATGTAGAGTTTACTTTTTATACTTTGTGATCCATCTATGATCTAGCTATGATCTAGCTAAATGGGAACACAGCAGACACAGTGGTTATATTGAAATGAATTGACTAATATCAGTAGCACTGAGAATCTGTTTTTAATAATCAAGTAGTCATTTATTTTTATTCTTTGAGTGACTTTGGAAAATATTTTAGGTACAAATTCTTTAACCCTTGGGAATTTTTAGAAATTCTTTTGTCGCACTTTCAGTATATCTATAGTTTATGGATTATCTTCTTTTATGATACTTTCTGCCCTGGTTTTCTACAATAGGTCTTATAGACAAATGGCTTAATAACATCTGTGTAACCTGTTTCACCTGGTTGAGGAAGTCTAAGAATGTATACGCCTGGAGTTGTACACTAGTAACCGGTTGACTAATACTTATCATCTTTAAGTGGAGATCATCTTGAGCCTGATCTCCAATTTGATGAGCAGCTCTAATGCTAGATGGCAGGGTAGGCTATTAGTGAAAAAGTAAAATAACACAAACTTCTATTAAGATCTTTCCACCAAAAGAACCTGTTTGAGAGTAATGACAGCTGAAAATCAAATGACAGAATCTCAAGTGGTCAGTAATACCATGCCAAAGAGTGATGTAAGGAAGGGTTTCCCTGAGCCTTCACAGAGAGTGTCTGTGCTTCTCCGTCATCACAAAGATCAGATCATTGATGTCCTAGCTCATTGGAATGGCCAGTGAGTAAGGAATGACCAAACTCATGAACAGCAACAACAAAAATCCCACATTGAAAAGCTTTCTGACTGGCATATTTGACATCATCATGCAAAACTCTGAAGGGTATAGCTCATGACTGTGGGTGAGATTACATTTCTACCGTACTGATTTTTCTATATCCAACTGATAATCTAGAAACTCCACATCTAGATTTCTGCTCCATCTCCCAAGTAGATATATCCGGTTGTCCAGAAATATTCTTCCCCAAGAAATGATGTTTTTCCTATACTAAAGGAGTCATAATAGTTTATCATTCTCTTCATTTGTATTCATTCTTTCTTAGGGCCACAATTTTTTTCCAAGTCATTTTTTTTTCCAAGTGCACCATTAATGTGGCAGATTGCTGTGCCACAAGTAGAAGTTTCATTCTGAGCATTGCCAAAATGCTTTTACACAAGTACTATGTTTCCTTCCTGGAGCAAATTTAACCATTACTAGTAGCACAACTAGTTTAAACTTAACTAGTAGCACAATGCTATCAACTTGGTCATTTAGGGTATTTTCTTACTTAACATGATGAGGTTACTGGTTGGAAATGGAGCAGTTGAAACTGTTTCCTCTAGGACAGTCAGCAAAGATGTAGGAAGAACCATGGGAAATAACCACAGGGATCCTGTAGCACTGATACAGTACTAAGATTTCTTCACCAGACATATGAACTGAAGCAATCTTTTATAGGCGCATAGTTAGAGTAATTTTCAGGAAAGAGGGAAGTAACTGTTTAAAAAGGAAATCTATGAGAATGTCAGGGATGTGAAAGAAAATCCTTTCTCCCTCTATAATCTCCTTTCTAGGATGAGAAGTAGAAACATGATCAAGAAGCTAGGGAGCTAGGGCCCTGGTGACAGAACTGACTGCCACCTCATACTTGTGTATGTGAACAATACAAATAACATCTCTAGGTCTCATTTTCTAAATAGATTGTTGGATGAATGGGTAGGAAGATGATGACATATAGACAGATAGATAGATAGATGGATAGATAGATAGATTTCAGCGTTGGGGCTGGTCCAAGGTCCATAAATATGTGTCAATTAGATTTACTGAAATTACTATAAAATTTGTTTGTGTGCGTATTTTCCAAAGGAAATTTCATCATTTTCATCAGATTCACCATGGGCTTATGATATAAGACACATGAAGAACTATTGAAACAGGTGCTCTTTGAGGTCCTGTTGATTGATTATATACCCTATTACTCAAAGTGTAGGACACACTCACCACTGATCTGATGCTCTGATAGTTATTTATTTGCTTGATAATTTATTCTTCTCTGGAAGCCTCAGGGGACAGTTCATAGGGAAAGCTGGTTCTCTATACGGAAAAAAGTTATTTACAAATTCTCAGGACAGTCTTGATGCATGTATGCATGTACTATGTTTTCTTTCTTCCTTTCTTTTCTTGTTTTTTTCTTTTCTCTCTCTTTCCATACATGCAACTGCACTACCTTGTGTGGATAAAAATTAATATCCCAGACTCTAGAAGAAAAATCAAGAAGAGGAGAACAAGAAGAGGAGAGACAACAGAAAGAAAAGAAGACAGAGGAAGAGAAGCAGAAAAAGAACAACAAGCAGGAGAAGGAAGAAGAGGAGGAAAGGGAAAAATCAAGAGAAGAAAGAATCTGATCTAGACTACAACAGATATATTCTTTTGGCCATATAGTTAAAAGTTTACACAAGATCCTTAATGAAGAGACAATAAAAAAATTACATTAAGATTTTATTTATCTTATTAGTTGCACTTTTTGTTTTTAAATTATTGAATATTACATCTGTATATCTCTCATTCCAAAATATGTGGCCATCCAAAATAATCAAATCACTTCATCATCTTTATAAATTCTCAAATTAAGAATCCTTCTAGGAATTGGACTTAGATTTTCACTTGTTCAGGCATAGTCATTAAATATTTATTGAGCACCTAATAAATATTAGCACTAAATAAATATGTGCTAAATGGTGTGCTAATTGCTGAGCACACTGTAGCAAACAAGATTAATTTCCACCTGCAAATACCTTAGAATTGAGCAAACAAGATATACATCAGCAAATAATCATAGTAAAGCATGTTATGATAGCAGAAGTACAAGGTGCTATGGCAGCATAATTGACTACTACAGTGAAGATTCTAAGATTCAAAGAAGCCAAACAAACAACATTTTCTGTCAGTGAATAATCACACTCAGTTTTAGTTCACTCTATATTTGAATTAGTTTAAGTATTACTGACTTTGTATTTCATATTGTGCCAAGTAAAATAGTCTTTAATCTCTGTAAAATTTTGTGAGACAGATATGAATATAACTCTATAGAATATTTTAAAGACATATCTAGTTTATTCGTTTTTATACTATATCAGATTAATTCCTTGCCCCAATTTAATGATTACAGATGACGATGTGAGTGAAGTAGGAAGGATTTTTACCCAATGCTTCGTTTTATATACTAAGTACAAAAAAGCTGAAGGATTCATAGCAGGTTCTGAAAAAAGAAATCCAGTTTTCTAGTGCCGAGCTCTATTTAGAGCTTTAAATTATGCACTGTTGCCCAACATTCTTTCAGCTCGTGATTATTTGACTTCCTTTTAGGTATCATAGTACCTTAGACTCAAGAGTTTCAGTAACTATCAATAGCTTTGATAAGAAAATTTATTATTTTAATCAAATTTTAACATTCTGATATCTAAGGTAAAATAAATTTGATTTGATTTTGTTTTTTCTCCAAAAATCTTACATTGAGGGAAAGGGAGGTGTCACTATGAAATTCCATATTTTTGTTAGCAATTTTCAGTCCATGCAGAGAAGAAATTCAGAAAGATATGATACTCAGGTTAAGAAACATTTTGATTCTTTTGCTCTTTAATACTAGGTAATACAGAATTAAGAAGTTTCTAATAAATTGAACATTTACAGTTGAGTTTTACAAAATAGGTATAAAACTCTAACAATTTCTTCCAGAATTGTTAGGTTTTTTAAATGTGAATTAAATGTGTTCCAGTATTTTCCAAGTGATATGTATAAGGACTCCATCATGTCTCATTTACATTTTCATGTGATTTGTTTCTTGGGTAACTTTAATACAAGCTTGTCATGTAAACTTTGACTAACAATTTAGATTCAGTGATTAAATGGTCTTATTTCACCCACTCATAAACTAGTAGATTTCAGTGAAATGCTGTAATTTTCAAGGAAAATGTAATTTTGAATTATATGAATAAACAATTTTCTGAGGCTAAGTCTATTTGCACTATTAAGGTAATGTTGGAAATAAAATTGGAAGAGTAACTGGAATATTTTCAAAGTTGAATTTTATTCATTTTTTTTATTATTATTTTTAAGAAAGCATTTCTATGGAAGGATGTAGTCTGAGACATACAGCAGGGAATGAGGGAAGAATTAGGGCAATATCTGCCTCTATTATCATTTGTTGCATGAAGTCATCAATATCCTGATGATATTTAAAGAGCTCAGTTTTCTAGTTTGATAAACCTAGATTGGTTGCCCTAAACTGTGTAGATCCCACAATGTGATGTGGCCAGTCCTGATAAAACTTCCTTACATAGCCCTGTTGATTGCATTTAAGATAACACCTAGGAAACATTGCCTGCTTCCAGAAATTTTGAAGAACCACTCCCAAGAGTAAGCTTTGATTTTTGCCAATTTACCTTCAATTATTAACATGTAGAGTGAATCTAGACTAGTCTGCCATAGTCTTCAAAGAGAAGGGCTTCCACTCCGTGAGGGGGATTAAGAGATATGGGAGGAAACTACTAGAACTTATTGTACATGTATTTTTTATAATGTAAATAATATAAACAAAGAAGCAAAATGTCACTAATGTTTAATACTTTGATGAACACTGGAATCTTCATTTGGCCTTGGATGTCAGATCATACGTCACATACGGAATGCCAGATACCCTGAAGAAAGACTAAGTGTTCAGTTAACAGTGGCACTGACATTTGTTGGCTTGGTTTCATCATATTTTGATGTATTGTTATTTATGTTTATTTATTTAGGTGGATTATTTATGAATAAAACAATCTGGTTTTAGTTAAACTTTCCTCACAAAATGGAAAGGATTGAATATAAATAATAAATACCCAAACACACAGAAGTTTGATCTATTGGGAAGTATAACCTCTTTCAGAGAAGCATGGGAGAAAGTGCAACTTTTGTTTCCAATACCTCTAAATAATACAATATATCCAGCCTATTTCTAAAATATACTTAAACTTTAAGGTATGACTAATGTCTCTTTGGATTAATACCCACTCTTCTAGTCTTCTCTTTTCCTATGCCACTCAGAGCTAACCACTGCTATCGTTTTGGTGTACACCATTCCGAAATGAGAAAGCATGAGGTATGAGTATGATCTACTAACATTTTCCAATGTACACTTCCAAATACCAATTAGGTGATTCTCATTTGGAATCAAGCCGCCTGAGACATTCTCTTCTTTATCAAATGATATTGGATCTGAGTAGGGCAGACTAATCTGCTTTACATTCTTGTGTATTAGCTGTATCTCAGTGACTTTGACTGAAAGAAAAACATGTCAAATGGATCAAGGCACCATAAATTCCTCAGGCAGGATTTAATCCAAAGAGACTATTTTATGACAGCAACACTAAATAAGCATTTATTTCTTTTTGCATAATTTTTAAATTGAAGGAAGTCCTTTAAGACCTCCAGTAGATGGTTCCTATACTAGGTCCTCTGGATTGTTTGTTTGTTTTCAAAACAAATTTCTCTTCAATGAATTAATCCATTTTCTGACTTTATAGATCTCTCCTCTGTTCAGATGACTCCTAAATCTGTATCCCCACTTACTCTTTTCCTGAAGTTGTAGTCTTTTAGATGCTTACTGACTTTTTTTTTCATTATCCTACCATTACCACATTCAATCATGTATTTAAAAAAATATTTTCTTGACCACCTATTATGTGCCAGGCACTATGCCCATCACATTGCTAAGTCTAAAATGGCAGTTCTGCTACCACCAGCTCTCAGAGAATTTTACAGTGTAGTCATGAATTTCAAACTCAGTAAATCTTGGTGTCTGCAAGCTTCTCTGTCTTTGTCAGTGGCACCACCCAATGTGCCAATCACCTACACTCTAAATTTGAAAGGTATCCTTGACTCAGTCCTTAATTTCATTCTCTGTATTCAGCCAATGATTTTGATAATTATTCCTTCAAATTGTTTCTTTGGTCCATATATTGCTTTCTCTTCTTAGTCTAGCTTAGACTATTATAACAGCTTCAGCTGAACTCCATGACTCTTGTTCTTCTTTCCTGTCAATTCACCTTCATGCTCATTAAAGATTAATTGTCTATAAACATGGCTTTCATCACATTACTATTAAAAAATATTTTAATGGATACTTATTTTCTACTTCAAGAATGTGCTCAATGAAATTCAAAATCTTCTAAGAATCAACTTCATCTCAACTTTATTTCTCATGGTACATCACATCACGAACTTTAATCAGTCTTTCTCATTCCTAAAACATGTATTATGTAATCTTTGTAATTTCTCTTTTGTTATCACAGCCTCCTTCCAATTGACTTGTTCTCCCTAGTCTTTTGTCTCACTTAAATATGATACTTTATAAAAGCAACCCAATTACTACTTCTTTAATGAAATCTCTGACAGTTTAAGATAAAAGTTTAAAGTACAATTCCTGGGTACCAACTGCTTTGATTCAAATTTTTGTTCTGCCACTAACTTTGTGAACTTGGTTAGGTCACTTAATCTCTCTGTGCCTCAATTTCCTAATCTGTAAAAACAAAAAACAAAAAAAGATAAAAAAGAGTATCTATCTTTTAGAATAGTTGTGAGTAACAAATGAAATAATGAATGTAGATGATCTGAAAAAGTATCTAACAAGAGTAATCACTCAATAAACATTGCATAACCCTAATCATCCTTATCAATATTTAATAGTATTGGTATATTATTCTAGAACTGTAGTTTCTCCGCTGATAGATTTGTCTAGTACTTACAACCTATGTCACATTTTGTTAAGAAAAAGGAATCTTCTAATAAATTACACTTCAGAGGAAAATTTGGATAGCCATTTCTTCTAAATACTTTCCTTCTCTTTTTGGTGGATGATCTAGATTTTGCAGTTGCTTATATTTTTATTCAAAAGTGACTTATGTTTATTGATAACGATAAAAGAGACTGATATATAATAACTTGGAATTTCCACAGCTGCTTTACAGCAATGGCATACCAAAATTGGAGTCAAGTGTTTAGGAAGTACTCAAGAAATAAGGGGATTATGTTGTCTGTTAAGAATTTAAAAGCAAAAGGAAACTGATTCAAGTTGGTATGACTATTATTGTCACCATGCACCAGCAATTCCAAACATCATTAATAAAATATTCCTTCCTGTTGAGGAGGGACTACTCCCACTAATGCCCCACTGCCATCCTACTCTTACATCAGGCTCCAAAGTTATTTTTGTGGGCATTAGACTTTTCCTTGTCAGTATTGGGAATTCTAACACATCTTTGGACAGCTTTTCCCCCCAAGTTTTTCTTTTCACCACGGTCCACAGTAAAAATACATTTTATATCTAGCATACTACACACATAGATAAGCATGTATGTTTCCCAAAACAGTCATCTTTACTACCAACAGGTAATGGCACTGATTTTGAAAAATATCTCTCGTATTTGATCCTTAGGCATACAAATTAGAGCTACCAAGAAACTTTTCTAGAATAAATTATGTAATTCCATTGGGGTCCTGTGAATTAGATATAATTCAAAAATGGAAACTAAACTAGATTTCTGATATTGAGGGGTGGTCATAGAGATCAAGGAGCTGATTTACATTCTTTGGCCCCTACACTAGTAGGTAAAGACAACAGGGATAATAGTATCTCAAAGCCGATGCCGGGGCTGAGAGGTGGGCGTCACCCAAAGACTCCCACCCTTGCTTTCTGGGGTTTCTCTTCCCAAGCCTGGCCCTGACCTGAGCACTATCCCTCAATTTCTTCCCCAATCGTAGTCCCCATCTAAAAACATACTTATTATTCTCATTTAATTCTGGCCAATTTTTTATTCCTTTCCAAATTCACATTAACACTGACGTTTATTAATCACCATCCCTTTTTGAACCGTGTGTTTTGTTTCATTCATCTCCAGTGAGTGTACTAATTTCGTAATTATCTCTGTCACTATCTATGCATAATTCAAGTACTTCTCACTGGAGGAGATTCTTCCCGTATTCGTTAATGAAACCAGCCGTGACGCAATGTTGGCTGGTCAGGGTTTCCTCATGACAGCTATAGTTAGATGCCTGATTAATAGCAAGACGAGAAATTTATGCTTAATGACACATTTCAAATATTACAACTTATTCTCTCTTATTTATTTTGGTTTAGGATAGACCCCAGTTGTAAATAGATTTAATTATTATTATACAATTTCCAGAAATTTATTATAAACAACTGAAATTTTATCAAACATATTTAGGTAAAGATTTAAAAGGGGATGATTTATTCTTAATTCTACATGAATAACCATTCAGTAATTTTATATCAAGGGAGAAGATGATCTTAAACCTGTTTCAATAGGTATTATAAAGACTGATTACAGATTAATATGTATACTTTTTTAACTAGCTAGTATTAATATAGGTTATCATTTCTTCTGAGCCATCGTTTTTCGCATTGTTGAAACAAGGGATTTAAATATTGTTTAACAGTTTTCTGTGTGCTCGTGTTAATATGATATGGCAGGAAATTGTAAGACTTTCAGCTACTCAAAGGCTGGTAGGTAAAAATACTATTTCTACATAGAAAATCCAAGCTAATTAAGGGGGAAACTACTAAACTAATAAAAATTTCAAAGTGACTTGATTCAAAAAGTAAATATACCAAATTTAATAACTTTACCATTATTAGCCAACTGTAAAAAATAATAAAATTATTTCTTTCACAAAAGCAAAAATTGTACAATATAACTAGTAATAGTTTTAAGAAATGTGCAAAACCCATACAGAGAAAACTATATACATTTTAAAAAGAAAAAATTCTGCAAAGATATGCACAAAAATATTACAAAATAAAGAGACATTTATATAAGGCTAAGATGATTTTTATATGTGAAAACTGGCAACATACAGTTGTCAAATAAATGTAACACTTTTTTAAACGTGAAAATTCATTTTGGGTTTGAGGATGGGGAAGGGGAAGAATAGAGAAGAGAAAGAAGAAAATGGGCAGAAAAAAATTTTTTAAAAAGTGAGAGAAGAAACAGGAAATTCTGAAGATGACAAAGCTCAAATGTTTCTCTTGATATAAACTTCAGAATATTCTCAGGTCATGGCTCTTTAAATGCTTGTTTAGCTATAATCTCTCAGAGGGTCCAATTTATCATTGTTACCCAAATAATCATAGTAATGTTTTTTTTTTGTTTTTGTTTTTTTTTTTTTATAAAACAGACATGGTAGCAGCAACTAGGACAGTAATACCTAGAAAATGAAGCTAAAGTTCCAAATTTGATTTTCAGTATCAAATCTTCCCACCTCTAATTTAGTACCTCAAGACATTAACTTTATAAAATTGAGCCATCCTAGTGGACTGAAGGAGTGGGTGAAACTTTCAATGATCACCAACTTAGGTTTATGGAATTGCTATAACATTATAATCAATATTCTGCACTCAAGAACAAAGATTCCACATTATCAGAAAGCGGAGATCAGGAGAGAATAAAAGCAGCACAGTGAGAAGAGAATTCAACTAAGAAGCCAGATTCTAGTTCTAGAATTAGTCACACATTAATCTTGTATGTTATCTACTCCTCTCTGGGCCTCCATTTCTGTGTCTGCCAAAAGAAAGTTTGAACTACATAATTTCTGATATCTTTTTTTATTCTAAAATAATTATACTTCCAGGATTTTAATCACATGATCTATGGCAAACCTAAAACTATTTGAAGTAGGGTCAAACAAGGTTCTGATCATACATATAGAAATATAGATAGATATAGATAGATAGATAGATAGATAGATAGATAGATAGATAGATAGATAGATAGATGATAGATAGATATAGGTAGATAGATGATATATAGATAGATAGATAGATAGAGAGAGAGAGATGTGTAATCATTCTCTTACGGTTCAAGTAGAGAGAATAAAATTTGAAAAGGACACATTTAAAATATAAACATAAGTAAACTTTTAAAAATATCACACCAGCTTCAGTGGTGTAATATCTCACTATTACATTGCTTTGTACACCTGAAACTAATTAAAAATAAAAATCACACCATAGGGAACTATAAAAGGGCATAAGGAGGAAAACAAAAAGATTTACAAATATGCATTAATTCCTTTAACCATTGTTTTCCATACCTTGTATTTTATAGTCTTGAAGTGGTTCTGTCATTAGATAGCAGCCATTGGAAATGGTCCTAGAATGACACTTCCAATGCTTTTCTCTGAGATTCAAAATATATGGAAGACAATGCAGAGTTCACCTCCTTCTCCCAGAATTTAACCTTTTAAATCTGTGTCAGGAATGGACCATGGTTTCAAAAGGCTTCTTGCCAATTTGAAGGTAGTCACATGCCACCTTTCTTTAGCCAATTATAGGGCCATGCTAAAAAAAAAAAACAAAAAAACAAAAAAAAAAAACAGCTGGTCAATGAGGCATTTTCTAGCACACCTATAATCTCCATTATCATTATCCCTGGCTGTCTTCCAGAGAGTTCTGAGGACAGCTCACATCATATCAGGTCTTACAGCTTCCAAGATGTAGAAAGAAAATATTATGCTTACTCTATACAAACGTGATGCAAATTGACCAAAGCCTCATAGTAACTCAGAAGTAAAAATGTTGATGAAGGAACTTGAATATGGATTCTTTATTTCAAGAAATACCTTTTTCCTCATTCATATTTCTTTATGTCGCTGAAGAAAATGAATGGAAATATCCCCTACAATAATAATTTTAGAGTGTTCTTTGCTAGTACATAAAATGGCTTTATGATTATTAAATATGTTTCTAATGAATCATCACAGCATGCAACAAATATTTATTCAGTTCTTACTACTGCAAGACTTAGGCACGAAAGATTTGAGGGATGAAGCAGACATTATTATTATATAAATTATTCACAGTACCTTTAGTGTTTGATTAATCCAATTTAATCAAAAGGTTTCAAAAGGTTATTGAGCAAATACCCTAAGAAAATAATTTGTAGTTACATTTTGGCTTAATTTATTGCTAATTAACAAGGAGATCTGTTCAAACTACTATACACTATGCTGTTACTGTGCCTTTGGCAGTAGTACATTGTATCTGATACTTTATAAAAACTGTTCATTACAGGGCACAACTCAGACACTTTTTGCTGAATCCTCTACTTCTTTCCAGCCACTGAATCTTGCTAAGTTCTCAGGGTTCAGTTGTCAGAGTCACATTTACTCTCTGACTCTCATTCACTTTCTTTGTTTCAAGTATACTGTCTATACATGTTTATGATTCCCAAATTTACACTTTGAGTCCTGATCTCTTCTCTAACTCCAGACCTACATATCTACATCTCTACTCAATATACTCACTGTATTTCACATAGGCGTCTTATACTTCACATGTCCCAAACTTAACAATCAGTTCTTCCTAACGCTCGTAACTGCTTCTTTCCATTCTTCTCAAACTCAGTAAGTGAATTTCCATTCTTCACCCAGTTGGTCATGACAAAAATCTTGTAGTCATGTTAAACCCTCCTCACATCCAATTCAATTAAAAATCCTAGAACCTGTACCTTCAAAATATACATGTATATTCAAATCTGATCACTTATTGCCATCTAATACCATCCTAATCAATGCTCTGATCATCATTCACCTGAAATAGTGAATTACCTCCTAACTGGTGTCACTGCTCCATGATTAGCTTCATTCAGTCTATCCTGTATTCAATAGTCAGAGTGATCTTATTGAAATATTAGTCAGATTATGTTGCTGTCTTACATAAGTCCCTCAAATGCTTTTCAGCACAGTTAGAATAAAATTCAGTTTTATTTTGGCATAAAAGACCATATTCCCTGATATTTCCAACCTTGTCTCTACTCAGTTCCAACCATGTTGTCCTAAGTCTTTGTAATTTCTATTCTCTCTCCTTTGAAATTCTTCCTGCAGATACTTGCAAGTCTTGCTCCTTCACTGCTTTCATGTCTCTGCTCAAATGTCACCTCAAAGGGGTTTCTCTGATTATGATATCTGAAATAGTCACCACATAATTCTCTATCCTCAACCTCTGCTTACTTCTTAGTATTTATAGTTCTCTCTCTCTCTCTCTCTCTCTCTCTCTCTCTCTCTCTCTCTCTCTCTCTCTCTCTTTCTCTCTCCCCATCTCTACACACACACACACACACACACACACACACACACACACACGGAGGTCTGACAGTCAAGTGCTATATACCTCAGTGCTGAATATCACTATGGTCATCTTCAAAGTACTCCCCTTGAGAAGCTATGCACCGATACCAGTGCCTAGTCCACCCTTCAAAGCAATATTGGAATTCTTTTTCTGGAATTGTCATCACAGCTATGGTCGTATTACCCTTGATGTCCTGAATGTCATCAAATTGTCATCCCTTCAACATTTCCTTTATCTTTGGGTAAAGAAAGAAGTCATTGGAGGCCAGATCAGGTGGGTAGGGAGGGTGGGTGTTCCAATACAGTTATTTGTTTATTGGCTAAAAACTCCCTCACAGACAGTGCCATGTGAGCTGGTACATTGTCGTGATTCAAGAGCCATGAATCATTGGCGAGAAGTTCAGGTTGTCTTTTTCACGCAGCATTTTCAGCACTTCCAAGTAGTAAACTTGGTTAATGGTTTGTCCAGTTGGTACAAATTCATGGTGAATAATTCCTCACATATTTAAAAAAAAAAAAAAAGGTTAGCAACATCGTTGCAACAAGTTCACGAACTTAATTGTCATTCCATGCGTATGAGTATGTGTGTGTGTGTACATATACAAAAGGTATGACTACACACACACACACACACACACACACACACACACACACACGGTGCCCCCCAAAAAGTATACACATTTTAAAAAAGGAAAACTGTACTAAGATTGTAATATTCAATATATACTGATAACAAAAGATGACTACAAGTCACGTTTGGCTTCTACAATTACAAGAGGTGCTCAAAGTGGTTACCATCACTGTCTAGACACTTCTGATTATGGCAAACTAGTGCTTGAGCAACATTGACCAAAGTGTCCACTTGTATACATTTTTTTGGCACCTCTGGTGTGTGTGTGTGTGTGTGTGTGTGTGTGTATACACATATACTGTGTTTCCCCAAAAATAAGACCTAGCCAGACAGTCAGCTCTAATGCGTATTTTGGAGCAAAAATTAATACAAGACCCTATCTTATTTTACTATAATATAAGACTGGGTCTATATAATATAATGTAATATAATGTAATATAATATAATATAATATTATACTGGTTCTTATATTAATTTTTGCTCCAAAAGACGCATTACAGCTGATTGTCCAGCTAGGTCTTATTTGGGGGGAAACAATCAAAATATATATAAATTTATCAATTATTAGTAGAATGAAAACATGGATTTCTTCCTCTCTAGTTCTCACAATTGTAAATATTGTTGAAGTACTGAATTAATCTATTACTCTATCATAAGGACTTTACACATAAAATCTAATTTTTGAGAGTTTCACTAGCTATACCTATTGGCCAAGGTTTAAAAAATTATTTAATACTAAAGCACTGGAATTTAATGTTGGAACTAAACTACATAATATTTATAAATTTTCCATGTATATTATAGAAATAAACAAAGAGAAACTAAATGAGGACAAGTAAAGGTTATTTATTCAGAGTTTGCTATAGCAAGGTGGTCAGCAACCATCATTTGTGTTTGGCAGAGACTCAAAGGCAGGCAGAGCAGGGGGAAAGCTTTATAGTGGAAAAGGGGAAGATTTCATGTGTGCTGAAATCTAACCTCACTAGAAGCTGTTAGCGTGGGAAAACTGTAGGAAGGCTAATTAGAATTGAGGCATACTCTTTGATTTGATGGAGTGCATATTTAGTTTTCTCTATTTGGTCCTAAGATGGAAACAGGGAAAACTAATAGATAAGTATAAGTTATTAATCAAGTTATCAATCAAATCATAGTCAGGGCCAATTGCTTTGTGGTTTTGCCTCCTGGGCTGGTTGTTGCAGATAGTGGGTTTGCTTTTTGGGCTAGTTGATGAAGATAATGGGTCAGAGTTTTATTTTTTTATGTGGTCTGGCCATTGCCTATTTGGATATTCAGCCTCTTACTAGGTAACTTTTAATAAACTAAATATAATTCTTTGTGTATTTTTAAAAACATTTTTATAAAACTGTTTTTTAAATAGTCCCATTTAGCATTTTGTCATCTTTGAAAATCTCTAAAGAACACCTCCAGATGTTGCTATTGATAAATATCTAGAACAAAGAGACTCATTTAACAATAATAGTTAAAATTCTGGCTCCAAGGATTTCTTATTTTGAAATGTCAAGAATATTACCTAAAATACCTATAAAGGCATGGAGGAAGATAAAAAACATATTCCATAGGAGTTTTATATGAAAATAATGGAGTGAGACAACATTAAAAGAAATAACAGCCAAGAATTTCTAAGAACTGAAGATATAAATCTGCAGATTAAAGTACCTAAAGAGTTTAAAGTAGGATAAATTGTTTTTAAAAGTCCCCCTCTATAAAATATTTCAGTAAAATTTCAGAATACCAGTAACTAGGGGAAAAAAAAGCAAATCAAACATAAAAACACATCTTACCCTTTAAAATCACAGATGAAAAAAGAGGAAAATAGAGCAATATCTTCAAAAATATAAGAAAATACTGTAGAACCTAGTACTCCATTTTCTAGATATGAGTTGCTTAAGGAGGAGGAAGAAATGAAGACATTATTATACATTCACTGCCTATCTCTCCAGCTCACTCCATCTAGTCACCTGACTCCAACCAGTCTTGGACCCCACTATCACCTTCAATCCATTAATCCTATCCGATTTGGATGATTTTTCACCCATATGAAGTCTTCTGTTCCTTTGTCACACATTTCAGATTGCACAGCCCTTCCTTATAAGTACTCACCTACATACACTCTCAACTGTCTTCTCTATTTAAATTTATGATGCTAAACTCAAGTGGCCTTTGAATGCTATTTAATAACCCTACTATACGTCTGTATTCAATTCTTATCACATTCTCCCAGACAATTATTTCAGACTTTATATTCTTTTCAGATACCTCCTCCTCATTTTCACTCAGCTGATGGCCTTATCACTTATTTTACTAAAGAAAGAGAAGTGAATCAGAAATGAATTCCCACACTCACCTAGTAACCTGCCTTCATCTGAATCCACAAGTTCTGCCCTCTTCTCTTCTGTGGATGCATAGATCAAACTGTTCTTATCTGAGGCTATTCCCCTCGTGCTGTTCTCTAGTAGTCTGTCAAAGGATGTCCCTCTAGAAAGTGATGGACTTTCTCTCCTGCATCTGCATTTTTTCTACTTTGTACTGACTTGTTCCTTTTAGATTTACAAACATGTTGAATAAACCTATTTTTAAGAAAGAAAGAAAATCCTTGATGTTAGGCCATTTCCTCATTACTATACTTTAAAGCAAAATTTCTGTAAAGAATTGTTACTTTCTAGTGAATAGGAAATAAAAAAAAGAAATACAAATGACCAATAAACATAGGAAAAATATGGAACTCTGAATTTAAATTACACATATATCATTTGAAACCATTAGATGAGCATTTTAAAAAACTCTTTAATATCGAACCTTAGCACAGGTCCGGGGAAAAGGCAGTCTCACATACTGGGGGAAGAATAAACTGTTTCCTCAGGTCTTTCTAAATGTTAACATGATCTTGATTTTCAAATCTATTAAGCCAGTGCTCCTCCTTTCCTTGCTTCCTTGTTTTCCTTCTTCCTTCCTTGGTTGCTTTCTTTTTTCCTTCTTTTATAATTTCTTCCAAATCGATTTGAGAGTGGCTAGGTGAGATAGGAGTCTATATGAGGCAGTCTGAAGAGAGCCCAAGTTGGTTGATGGCATCCATGCAGGAAGGTGGCAGTGGCAGAAGCCTGGCTCAGGGTTGGAGCCCAGCAAAATAAGTTCACATGGGGGCTTAGGAACTGGGGAGGAGTAGGAAGAAGCAGCTGCCTGTCAAGGAGTCAGGTGACTGATTACTCAATAATAACTTGACTAAATAAGTAAATATATTGAAGATAATAGAAGCCATGTTTCTCACAGTAGTATAAGGACGTTACAAATATTACAAGGGAGAAAACTTGAGTCAACTTGTGATTTTGGATTGAAATTTGAGGTATTGGTATTAATTCATAGTTTTCAATATATTGGAAAAGAAATGCAGATGTAAAGATGTATATATATAAACAGTTATAGATATAAATATATTCTGTAGCTCTGTCCACTAAAAGAGGTTGGGGGAAGCAATAATACCCCAATAGTAATGATCACAGCTGGCATTCAGATCTTGGTTTCTAAAGACTATTCTCTACTAAAGTAACCAGAGCTCTTTAGGAAATGACTGATTCCACTAGTACCATATTATGATCCATTAAATAAAATTGGAAGCTACAAAGCATGCTGTTATAAATAAATAAATGAATAAAGAAATGGAAAAAATAGTTTTTCCTTATAGTGGAGTATCTATCAATGAATGTAAATACAATGATAGAATTAGAAAAATCACCTCTTGGCAACCATCATAACAATGATTGATTGATTCAGCCAAAAAATATACTAAATTTAGTAAGTAAGGTTGATGAAGAACAGAATGTTTGCATAGAATCAACATAAATTCCACAAATTACTTATTAGGTACAAAAAATATTACAGTGGAGAAACCTGACAGACACATTTTTAATCAAGTGATCAAAATTAATATGACCAACAATGGGGCAAATAAAAGTTGTGTCTTACTTGATAGGATATAACAAGAACATGACAGCATCATTCCTATAACGTTTCTGCCAAAAATGCAAAACTTATATGGAGCGATAGCTTGCAAAATAGATGGCCTATAGTCTTCAAAACTGTCAGGATAATGAAAGTCAAAGAAAGACTGGAAAACTCTTCTAAATTGAAGGAACCTAAAAAACTAAATGTGACATGTGATCTGAATCACTTAGCTATAATGAATGTGATTAAGATAACTGATGAAACTTGAATGGGGTCTTTGGACTGGGGGATAGTAATTTATTTATGTTAGGGTCCTGATTTTGGTGGTTTTACTATAATAGAATGGTGTCCCCATTTTAGGAAATATACACTTCAATATGCAGGGGGTGATTGAACAAGATGACTGCATATTACATATTGTGTAAAGAAATAAAGTTCTTGTATTAACTTGCAAATTTTTCTCTAATCTTAAAATTATTTTAGAGAAAGAAAAACCTAATTAAGATGACACCAAAGAGGGTTCTGGTCAAGATAGTGGAATAGGTAAATGCTGTGCTTGCTTCCTCTCATAGCCACATCAAAATTACAACTAAACTACAAAACAACCATCATTGATAATCACCTGAAGTCTAACAGAACTGAAGCACTACAACTAAGGATATAGAAAAAGCCAACTCAACACTGGTAGGAGATGCAGAGATGCAGAATAGGCTGATACCCTGATCAGGAGGGATATCTTGACTACAGAATTTCCCCCTGAAGAGCGAGGGGTTCTAGTTCCACACAGTCTCCCCAGCCCAGAGTTCCAGTGCCAAGGAGAGAAGTCTCCACAACTTCTGGCTACGGAAACCAGAGGAGATTGTGTCTGAGTGAGACGGAGGGCTGCTTGAGTGCTGGATGCTCCTCTTAAATTGCCTGTGACAGACTTACATGATGATGGACTCACTCTGAGCCCCAGTGCTGGGACAGCAGCTTGAAAGGCACCAGGGACCAATGAGGAGGAACTGAATTGTCTGGCATCAGGGAGAAAGCTGGAGGAGCAGTTTTCTCCTGGACAGAATTGTTAGCATAAGCCATTATTCCTTTGTTGAGCCCTCCCCACACCCAGCATGTAAATTAAGGCAGCTGCCATATCGGAGTCTCCATCAACCTACCTAACACTGTTCACCCCATCCTGCTGATTCCCGGAGACCCCAGCCCATCCACTTGACTCACCCAAGCCACTTCCAGTGGTTTTTCCATACAAATTAACTATCTTGCTTAGCTCATGCTGCAGACTTCCCTAAAACCTCTCAAAGGCTCACAAACAAGCAGTATCTGGCCTCACCATGCCCCATACCTCCACCTAGACAGCCTCTAGCCTGGTACTAATGGCAGCTGGTGTCAGGTCGTAGTTTAGCTTCTCCTAGGTACCTGCCAGCACAGCACAAGCGACAGCCATCTGCAAGATGGCAACCATCTGCAGATCACTTTGTAGCTTATGCCAAGAGGCCCCAGACAGGTCATAGACAGCGACTAATCTTGGCCTGCAACAGAGTCTCTCCCAAGAGGCCCCATACCAACATATCTGGTGGCCAGCTTCAGACCACACGAGAGCACTACCCAACCACCTCCATAAAAGATACAGACTTATCAGGCACCAGAGCCCTGCTAAAGCAAATCCTGATCCATAGGGTCAGCCCCTCCACAGTAGTTTCTCCACTGCAGTCACAGCCAGTCCTCACAACCAATCAGCCTGAGGGTCAGTACCTCCCACTGATGTGCAAACAGCAACCAACGCTGAACTACAACAGGAAGGCATATACATCCCACACAAAAGACACACTTGAAGAACCTGGCTCAGGTGACAAGTGAGACTGCCATGAGTCCCACAGGAGACCTAGAACATAAGGTGACTATACTAGGACAGGGAGATATAGCAACTCTACCTGATACATAGAAACTAACACAGGAAGGCGTCCACAATGAGGACACACACGCACACACACACACACGCACTCAAAAAAACAAACAAAAAAACATGTTCCATATGAAAGAACAGAAAAAAGCTCCAGAAAAAGAACTAAATAAAATGAGACAAGCAATCTACTAGATGCAGAGTTCAAAACACTGGTTTTTAAGGGTGCTCAATGATCTCAGAGAACTTCAACAAAGAGATAGGAAACATAAAAATAGAACTAGAATGCATATAAAGGAAAAAGTCAGACATGAAGAATACAATAACTGAAATGAACAATACGTTACAGGTAATCAACAGTAGATTATGTGAAGCAGAGAATCAAATCAGCAATTTGGAAGATAAGGTAGCAGAAAACACCCAATAAAAACAGCAAAAAGAAAAAAGAATTCAAAAGTGAGGCTAATTTAAGAGGCCTCTGGGATAACATCAAGCATACCAACACTCACATCATAGAGAAGAGAGAGGGCAAGGGATTGAAAATCTATTTGAAGAAATAATGATGGAAAACTTTCCTATCCTGGCAGAGTAAATAGACAACAAGTCCAGGAAGCACAGAGAGTCCCAAACAAGATGAACCTAAAGAGGCCCACACCAAGAACCAAGACACATCGTAATTAAAATGCCAAAGGTTACAGACAAGGAAAGAATCTTAAAAGCAGCAAGAGAAAAGCAGTTAGCAATGTACAAGGGAGCTTCCTTAAGACTGCCAGTTGATTTCTCAACAGAAACTTTGCAGGCCCGAGGAAATTGGCATGAAATATTCAAAGTGATGAAAAGCAAGGACCTACAACCACAGTTACTCTAGCCAACAAAGCTATTGTTTAGAATTGCTGGACAGATATTTTCCCAGACAAGAAAAAGCTAAAGGAGGTCATCATCACCAAACCAGTATTACAAGAGATGTTACTGAATTCATTTATCAGTTCTAATAGTTTTTGGGTAGATTCCTTATGATTCTCTCTATATAGTATCATGTCATCTGCAAATAATGACAGTTTTATTTCTCCCTTTCTAATTTGGATGCCTTTTGTATCTTTTTCTTATCTGACTGCTGTGGCTAGGTCTTCCTCAATTTCTTAAATGACCTCTACAAGTTATAGGAAATATTAGAAGAAATATTAAAATTTTGTTATGTAAATTTGAATTTAAAATAAAATTCAGACATACTCAGAACTGACTTCTAAGAATAGAATTTTTTAACATTTTTTCTATTAGTTTCAGGTGCACAGAACAATGCAATAGTTAGACATTTATCATTTATATCCCTCACACAGTGACAACCCCCTTCCCCCATCCACTACCCCTCTGACATTGCACACAGCCATTACATTTCCACTGTCTCTATTCCTAATGCTGTACTCAGCTTCTTGTAAATATATATATATATGCAATATATATATAATTGTAGTTGACATGTATTATTGTTCAACATCGGCTTCAAGTGATCAGGCATCTACATCATCCCTGAGGTGGTCTCCCTAATGAGACAGTGTCCATCGGACACCCTACAAAATCTTTACAACCTTATTGATTACATTCCCCAAATTGACTTTCATATCCTCGTGGCAATTTTATGGTTACCTACTGTGCTTTCTAATCTCCTCATCTTCCCCGTTATCCCCACCCCCCCTCCCATCTAGCAACCCTCAGTTTTTCCTCTATGTTTCTGAGATTGTTTCTGATTAGTTCATTCATTTATACTTTTCTTTAGATTTCACACATAAGTGAGATCATATGCTATTTGTCTTTCTCTGTCTGACTTATTTCACTTAACATAATGTTCTCTATGTCCATCCATATTGTTGCAAATGGTAAGATTTCATTCTTCTTTATGACTGCGTAATACTCCATTGTATAAATGTACCACAGGTTCTTAATCCAGTCATCTACCTATGGACATTTTGATTTCCATGTCTTGGTTTTTGTGTATAATGCTGCAATAAACATAGGAGTACATAAATTTTTTTGAATTAGAGTTTTGGATTTCTTCGGATGGATACCTAGGAGTGGAATTGCTGGATCATAAGGTAGTTCCATTTTCAGATTTTTGAGACATCTCCATACTGTTTTCCCTAGTGGTTGCACCAAGCTGCAATCCAACCAACAGAGCACAAGGGTTCCCTTTTGTCCACATCCGCACCAGCACTTGTTGTTTGTTGATTAATTGATGATAGCCATTTTGAATGGGGAGAGGTGGTATCTCATTGTGGTTTTTATTTGCATTTCTCTAATGATTAGTGAGGTTGAGCATTTTTTCATATGTCTGTTTGCCATCTGTATGTCCTTTTCAGAAAAATGTCTCTTCATGTCCTCTGCCCATTTTTTAATTGGGTTGTTTGTTTTTTTGGAGTTGAGTTGAGTGAGTTTTTTATAAATTTTGGATATTAACCCCTTATCAGATATATCATTGGCAAATATCTTCTCCCATTCAGTAAGATCCCTTTTTGTTTTATTGATGGTTTCCTTTGCTGTGAAAAAACCTTTTAGTTTGATGTAATCCCACATGTTAATTTTTTCTCTCACTTCCCTTGCGCGAGGGAATACATCAGTAAAAATCTTACTCTGGATAATGTCTGTAAAGTTTCTTCCTATATTTTTCTCTAGGAATTTTATGGTTTCAGACCTTATATTTACCTCCTTAATCCATTTTGAATTTATTTTTGTATATGGTGTAAGGAGATGGTCTAGTTTAATTTTTTTGCATGTGTCTGTCCAGGTTTCCCAGCACAATTTATTGAAAGGACTGTCTTTACCCCACCGTAAATTCTTGCTTCCATTGTCATAGATTAAATGACCATATAGGCATGAATTTATTTCTGGGCTCTCTATTCTGGTCCATTGATCTATGTGTTTGTTTTTATGCTAGTGCCATGCTGTTTTGATTACTGTAGCCTTGTAGTATAATTTGATGCCAGGTATCGTTGTATGTCACACTTTGTTCTTATTTCTCAAGATTGCTGAGGCTATCCGATACGTTTTATGGTTCCATATAAATTTTAGGATTATATGTTCTATTTCTGTGAAAAATGTCCTTGGTAGTTTGACAGGAATTGTGTTGATCTGTATATTGCCTTAGGCAGTATGGGCATTTTAACAATATTAATTCTTCTTATCCATGAGCATGGTATGTGTTTCCATCTATTTGTATCTTCTTTAATTTCTCTTTTCAGTGTCTTATAATTTTCTAAGTACAGATCTTTCACTTCTTTGGTTAAATTTATTCCCAGATATTTTATAGTATTTGAAGCAATTGTAAATGGGACTGTTTTCTTAATTTCTCCTTCTGATATTTTATTATTGGTATATACAAATGCAACTGATTTCTGAATATTAATTTTGTATCCTGCTACTTTACTAAATTCATCTATCAGCTCTAATAGTTTCTTGATGGAGTCTTTAGGGTTCTCTATATATATAGTAGCATGTCATCTGCATATAATGACAATTTTACTTCCTCCTTACCAATTTGGATGCCTTTTATTTCTTTTTCTTGTCTGATTGCTTTGGCTAGAACTTCCAGCATTATGTTAAATAGAAGTGGAGAAAGTGGGCAACCTTTCCTTGTTCTTGATCTAAGGCGAATGGTTTTAGCTTTTCCCCATTGAGTATGATGTTAGCTGTGGGTTTATCATATATGACCTTTATTATGTTGAGATAAGATCCCTCTATTCCCACTTTCTTAAGAGTTTTTTTTATCATAACTGGCTACTAGATTTTGTCAAATTCTTTTTCTGCATCTATTGATATGACCATATGATTTTTATTTTCCATTTTGTTAATGTGATGTATCACATTAATTGATTTGCAGATGTTGAACCAACCTTGCATACCAGGAATTAATCCCACTTGATTGTAGTGTATGACCTTCTTTATGTATTGCTGAATTCTGTTTGCTAATAGTTTGTTGAGGATTTTGGCATCTATGTTCTTTTTAGGGATATCAGCCTGTAGTTTTCTTTTTTTGTAATGTCTTTGTCTGATTTTGGGAATAGGGTGATAGCGGCCTCATAAAAAGTGTTTGGGAGCCTTCCCTCCTTCTGTATTTTTTGGAATAACTTGAGGAGAATAGGTGATAATTCTTTGAATGTTTTGTAAAATTCACCTGTAAAGCCATCTGGTCCAGAGCTTTTGGTTGTTGGGAGCTTGTTGATTACTGATTCAATTTCCCTGGGGGTAAACAGTCTATTCAGGTTTTCTGTTTCTTCTTGAGTTAGCCTTGGAAGGTTGTATGCTTCTAGAAAATTGTTCATTTCTTCCAGATTGTTTAATTTTTTTGCATATAGTTGCTCATAGTAATTTCTTATTATTTTTTTTAACTTCTGTGGTGTCTGTTGTCACTTTTCTTTTATATCTGATTTTATTAATTTGGGTCCTCTCTGTTTTTTTTTTTTTTTTGATGAGTCTGGCTAAAGCTTTGTCGATTTTGTTTATCTTCTCTAAAAACAACCTCTTGGATTCATTGAGCTTTTGTATTGTTTTTCTGGTTTCTATTTCATTTATTTCTGCTCTGATCTTTATTATCTCCTTCCTTGTACCCCCTTTGGGCTTATTTTGCTGTTCTTTTTCCAGATCCCTTAAATGTGAAGATAAACTGTTGATTAGTGATTTTTCTTATTTCTGTAGGTAGGCCTGCAATGCTATCAATTTCCCTCTTAGGACTGCTTTTGCTGTATCTCATAGATTTTGGGTCGTCGTGTTTTCATTTTCATTTGTCTCAAGATATCTTTTGATTTCTTCTTTGATCTCATGGTTGACTCATTCATTATTTAGTAACATGTTAGTCAGCCTCCATGAATTGGTGTGTCTTCCAGTATTTTTCCTGTAGTTGATTTCTAATTTCATAGCACTGTGGTCAGAGAAGACAATTGGTATGATTTCAATTTTCTTAAATTTATCAACACTTGTTTTGTGTCCTAACATGTGGTCTATCTTGGAAAAAGATCCATGTGTGCTTGAGAAGAACGTGTATTGTGCAGTTTTGGAGTGAAATGCTCTGAAAATATTGATTAAATCCAAGTGGTCCAATCTGTTACTTAAGGCCATTGTTTCTATATTGATTTTCTGTCTGGAAGACCTGTCCCTTGTTGTCAGAGGTGTGTTGAAGTCCCCTACTATGATAGTGTTACTGTTGATCGCTCTCTTTATGTCAGTCAATATCTGTTTTATACATTTAGGTGCTCCTATGTTGGGTGCATAAATGTTTACTAGGGTTATGTCCTCTTGTCGGACAGATTCCTTTATTATTATATGGTGTCCATCTTTGTCTTTTAATATATTCTTCACTTTAAAGTGTATTTAGTCAGATATAAGTATTGCAACTCCAGCTTTTTTCTCATTTCCATTTGCATGAAATATCTTACTCCAACCCTTCACTTTGTCTGTATGTGTTTTGATTTGAGGTGAGTCTCTTGTATACAGCATATACAAGGGTCTTGCTTTCTTATCCACTCAGCCACCCTATGTCTTTTGATTGCAGCGGGAGATATCAGCTGTAGGAAGCAGGGAAAGAGCCCACCTCCTGCCTCTTGTGGTCTCTGTTCTGTCCTGGAACCCCCTGCGTCTCGACATCCGTGGATGCAGGCTGCAGTCTCCACTCCATTCCCTCCTTCTTCCTCTGCTCACCCAATTTGCCCACCTTCTAGTAATCCTTGTACGAGTCTCTTAGCTGTTCTGTGTGATGAGCAGAGAGTCCTTTGATGGCTTATAGATGTTCAGTTTGTGGTAAGTTCCGGAGGAGAGCTCAAGAAGACCACCTCACTGCCGCCATTCCTATGATGTCACTTGAATAGAATTTTTTAAATTTTTAGACAAATAGTTGATAATTTTCAGCTCTAGGGGTACTAAAACTTATATTTTTAAACAATTTATTAGGAATTTATCCAAATGGCGTCATATTCTCTAAAATACTCTTAAGAGATCTAGTAGCAGTTGCAGTCGTAAAAAGAGATTTCTCAAAATTAGAAATTCTTAAAAATTGCAAGACTAGAATAATCTGTGTGGTAATGAATTAGACTTGGAGACATTAGTATAAACTCAGATTTAGCTTAATACAGGTACAAATTGTTACATAAAGCAAAATTTATAGATATGTACATATACACTGGACATATATATGTATAGACACATATTTACTATGTATACACTATGTGTGTGTGTATATATATATATATGTATACTTATTGTATACACATATATATGAATACAAGCATATATTTTCTCCCTCTTTCAGCTGAGAGGGCTTAGAGGCAAGGACAACCCAGTAACCAGAAGCATACTTAGTTCCAAGATCTTGGTTTCTAATATAATTCTCCAGTAGTAGTAGCAAGGACTCTTTGGAGAAATAGCTGATTATAAGACAGGGCAGGAAATATACATGAGCCTATATTACCTTGTAGTTCCAGAAAATCAGTGCTAAA
This sequence comes from Rhinolophus ferrumequinum, assembly GCF_004115265.2. Taxonomy (NCBI): domain Eukaryota; kingdom Metazoa; phylum Chordata; class Mammalia; order Chiroptera; family Rhinolophidae; genus Rhinolophus; species Rhinolophus ferrumequinum. The sequence continues at coordinate 27,214,533 of NC_046288.1, forward strand.
CAAAATAAAAAACCATGATGGTAGTATATCAAATACAGGAAGGAACTAAAAGAGCCCCCAATGGGCAAATTGGAAACAATTTCAGCAACAAAGTATTGGATTATAACGCCAAGTATAAAATAAATATCTACAAGTCCATACTGATATAAATAAATGATGTAATAAATGAATAAATGAGAGAGAAGAGAGAAATCTCCCATACAGAGGAATTCCAAACATTTTTATGTAGATATTTCATTCTCAAGATGGTAGAATATATCTCCCTACTCCTTAAGTGTGGGCAACAAATAGTGGCTTCCTTCCAAAGAGTACTGTAGGAGAAGGGGAGGAGGGAGAGTAACTTTACTGTGGAGAACTTCACAAACACTACCTCAGCCAGGTGATCAAGGTCAACATCAATAGTGACAAATTGTATTGATGGTACGTAATGATATAATGAAAGTAGCACTTTACCTCTGTGTTCTTCCTCCCAAAAACCCACAACCTCAGTCTAATCATGGGAAAAACATCAGACAAATCTTACTTGAGGGACATTCTGCAAAACACCTGACCAGTCCTCCTCAAAACTATTAAGGTCATCAAAATAAGAAACTGTCACAGGTGAAATGAGCCGAAGGATGAATGACCTAAATATAATATGGTATCTGGGATAGGGTCCTGGAACAGAAGGACATTAAAAAAAAAAAAAGAACAAATATGAATAAAATATGGACCTTTTTTAAGAGTAATGTATCAATATTGATTCATTAATTATAACAAATGTACCATATCAATGTAAATTGTTAACAATAGAGGATATTGGCACGAGAGGGACATGGAAAATGCACTTGTATCTTTACACCTTTTTGGTAAACCTAAGAGTGTCCAAAATAAAAAGTTTATTTAACATAAACTTTTAATTAAATGGTTTGTCTTTATAAACAACAAAATAATAATAACTGTGATCTTGCCAAAAGCAGCTGACATTAATTTCAATAACATCAATTGAAAATGAGGTTGATAAAAGTATAAATTTTGATAACCTAGCAAATGAGTTTCCATAGGAGCCACCCTAAAATTTCTATGATAAATCAAGATATAACATTTTAAGTGTTATTATGTATTAAATTACCTAAAGTTATGACACCAAAAATTATATTTTTACAATTTACTACGTAGTTTATAATGTTACTCATGTACCACCAATTTTCCTATTATGTTTTATAAGTAATAAAATGTTTTTAGAGGGTAAAGCTTATGTGGCCTCGCATTTTCACATTTCACTAGGCCCAACAAATTCTGTAAATGGCCTGTTCCCACATCATAGGATTATTAGAAAGTTAAATGAGATCATCTAAGCACTTAGCTTACCACCGGCTACACAGGAAGTGCTTAATAAATAGTAAGTACTGTTATCAAGGAGTTATTGTCAGTGCTCAGATACTGATATCCAAGAACAATCATTCTTCAGAGAATGTTTGTAACACCTCAGTTCAATTTTTAACTAAGTCAAAGCAAAATCACTTTAAGATCAAACCAGCTGGTGTTAGGTAGCTGGTAGAAGACACTGGCATACATATTTGTATGTAAAATTAAATATTTGAGAATGTAAAAAGGTGTGGCAACATGTAGTTTGGGAGCAGTTTCCCATTAAACCAAGATCTGCTGGTATCTTATACTGAATGCTATACTGAGCATTTTTAGTACTTTGTATCCTTTAATCCTCACATAGCTGTGAAGTGTGTACTATTATTCCCATTAAACTGGAGAGCAAACGGAGATATCAGGGAGGTTGAGTAAATTTCTCAAACCACACTATGAATAACAGAATTTGGATTGCAGTCCAGTTTTTCTTACTTCCAATCAGTTTTCTTTTCATACCTCACATTGCCTCATGTTTCCCATGATGCAGGCACTGTTTTTTTCTGTTTGTTTGTTAACTCACTTTGGTGAATACTGCAAAATGGTTGGATACCCCTAATGAACTTAGTTTAAACAGGTAAGAATTAAGAATGGCTTATTCACCTACTTCTTTTACAAGTTTGATTTTCATAAATAGTTTTTTTCTTACAATGACTGCACTCCTTTATCATGATCTTATTCCCTTTTAGTTCTTTTGGGTCATTGCTGGACCCAGTTTTTGTTCATCCCTTGGATTTTAGACAGCAATTTTCCACAGGATGCTCCTGATAATCCCCCAGAAGGTTTCCTGGCACGTATCGCATAAGCGTAGACCATACAGTAGGGATTTCAGACTTTATTGGAGGAAAGCTTGCTGATATCTTCATGGTGGGGACCATGTTTTCATGGTATTCCACTTGCTTGGACAGTCAGTCCCATTGAGGTTCCCAGTCCCTCATAGATTCTCCAGCAAAACCTGACAACACGTTGTCTCATGCTTTACTCTGCACCTCTAGCTTCTCACTTAGGCTCTTCCTTTGCCTCTGAGACACACTAGAGATGTACTGAAGTCTATATGTAGAAAAGTAGGAAGTATCACACTTACTTGTTTCTGCTCACTAGCTCACCCCATGCAGTGTGGCTGCTGCTGTGGATGTTGTCACTGCTGTTTGGGGATGTGGCTTTCCCAAGGCTGCTGGAAGGGTCACGTGGTACAACGCAAAACCATGTCACTGTTGATTCACTATAGGCTGAACTTAGTTTACAGGCAGATAGGAGAAGATAGGATAAGAAAATTCTTTTTCCTTTCTCTCCATTGTCAGACTCTTCAGAAACACAGTAGCTCCTACAGTCCTCTGAAGAGATCTCACTAGCTTGATAAAAAGCTCCAACCAGATTGGTAATCTACCCCCTGCATTTGTTCTCCATCTCTTTGTGCTTCATTGCCCCCATTCCCTCACTCCTTCTCCAGAATTGCATACCCCCAAAAGTAAGGTTTTTGCCGCAGGCTCTTTTCTAGGAACTCCAAATAAGATCACTGGTAATCTTAAGATTCCCCTACCATTAACCTCTCTTAACTAGAGTCAAATCCTACTCACCCTATTTAAAAAGATCAGCAACTTAAGCAACAGTTTAAGTTGTAGAAATAGAATATTTGAGGACTTACAGTTACTTGATTGAGAGACAAAAGAGAGAATCACATTTACTGGGCGTTGTTCCACTAACAGCATCATGATAAATTTCCTGACCAACTTCTGTGCTTCTTCCCAGGTAACAGATGGTATGGTGGGTGGAAGGGAGTTATATACATGCAACTGTTCAAGTCACTAGCACTGAAAATATCGGACTTGATTTGCAATAGGTGGAGTTCAGGATTTTTTTAGGTACAGACATATCAGAAATAATTCCGATGCAGCAATAGGTGAGCATATGGATAAACAGGTTATTCCATGTATAATTGTTTATTTGCTTATGCTTGTGATGTATATTAATGCATTGTATTCATTCATGGCAAAATATCCAGAGCAAATTTGCTAATGTACTGTGTTTAAAGAATAATAGCCCAACTTGAGAGAAGAAAAGAGTACAGCATGGTCTCTATTTCCATTGCTCTCATAGGAAGAAAATGAACTGAAGACAACTGTATCAAAATCGTGGGAGAGGGAAGTTCAGACACATAAAATACTTTAGTGGAGCTATCAACTTTTGTCCTATAATTAATGGTAATCTAATTGATATGTGTCTGCAAATGCGGAATAAAAATCAAAGATAAAGACGGGATCAAATAATGTGACATGGATGTTAAAAATTCAGATGTCTCCTGACATAATACTGTAAATTAAGTACTTTGGGCCACATCAGATTTTTCATGAAATGTTGAGGATATTCTTTGATGATCTGCTTTCTTAGTGTACAAGCACAGGTCTAGTCTATTACACCTTTAAGCAATCTCATGACATGTGTTCTTTGTCTTACAGTGGCTGAGGTTGCAGGAGTTCAAAATGTATTGTGACTTTGATGACTCGTTATCCAAGTGACAACACACATTACCTAATTTTAAATAATACGTTAGAGGTTTAACCTGTCTGGGTTTAGGGGAAACTCTGATTAATGTCTCTATCATGTGAGCACTGAAATGAATAGCTATGCCATGTACTTATATCTGAAAAACAATGTTCTTCCACATATTTAAGCTGCAACCTTTTAGAACAATGACTCGTTTTCTCTTATGCATTTCCTAACTGGGCAATTCTTCTATGGCACCTCTTTTATTAGTAAGAAATTCTCATTTCAGGCAAAGATCCAATGACGACTATAAAGAAGTGAAGGGTCTTCTATGCTCTTTTAATTTAAATTATTCTCTGAGAAGATGAAAATGGCTGCATATAACAATCAATTCATTTGCCTTGTTGTAAGCATTTGAAACTAGTATTTTATAGATTTGTTTATTTACTTAACAAATATTTACTGAAGGCCCACCATGTAGAGACACTGGTCTAGATGCTGGACTGACAGTAGTGAATAAAACAAAGTCCCTTCAGTCATGGTAGTTTATAGTTAAAGAGAGGGGACAGAGAGTAAGTGAATAAATAGATACGATAACTCCAGGTTGCGTTTGGTGCTATGAAACAAAGCAGGATAAGGACTAGGAAGTGAAAAGGGCATGGACACTATTTTAAGTAGTGAAGTGAGGAAAAATCTCTCTGAAGATGTGAAATTGAACTTGAGACCTGAAGAATGAAATTCTTTGGTAAATTTTAAAATATATTAATTTAGTGGCTCTCTTAAATAAAATTGTATTTTATTTCAACAACTCTATATATTTGAAAGCGGTAGGTAACCCGTATTTAATTTAAACTAGTGCTTGAAGGACTAATAGATGTGAGGATTCCTTATGATGACTACGTATCCCACTCCTTTCCTTAGAGCCCCAAAGCTGAGAAACACTCTCGAGATCAACCCCATATGCCCAATCCTGTCCCTTCACTCCGTCTTGTGTACTTCTTTCCCAGTGAGCTTAAATGTACCGTGTTTATTGCTTTATTCAGGTTTATTATTCCCCTCACCTGATTCCCCAGCCTTTCCCTGCACTCTCTGTTGTCCAAATCCTCCCTTGCCATCAAGGCCTAACTTCTGTAACAACAGATGGTGGGAAGGGGTGGTCTGACTATGTGGTAAGCCCTGTGTTAAATGCTTTGTATTCATCCTGTTCCATACAAGCGTTGGTATTATGATCATCGCTACTTTGTACAGAAGGACACGGGGACTTAGGGAGTTGAAGAATCTTGAGTTCATCCAGCTGGGCATTGGCAGGGACAGAATTCCTACACAGAGCTGATGATTCCAATGTCGGCCCTTTAAACTGCTACTCTAGTGTGCTTTCCCAGACCATCCTGGGACAATTTTTCCATTTTCATATGGCCTGACCTCTTTAGAATGCTTATAGAAAGTATACTTCCCGACTTGGTCCTGCCTTGCTTTGTCCACTGGTATTTCATAGATTTAATTTATATTTCCCAGTTTGGAAGCAAGGGACACATTTTGTGCTTCTTGACCAGACTCAATAACAATGTTGACTGTTCTGAACACATATAAATTCCGAAAATACTTGATGATTAATCACTAAGCTCATCAAATTATATCATCTTTTTCCCTCTTTGGGATATTTTTTTTCTCGGTAAGTTTAACAAAGGCCTCATCTAGCTTTCCTGCCTCACCCCCGGCAACTCCTTCAGCGTTCTTTTCTTAATTAAGAGAGGCCTAACTACTTGTGGTTCGGCAAATAGGCTTTATGCTCAGTTCCACCTCCAGTCCTTCATGTCTGCCTTTCCCTTTGGGTGGTGTGCCTTCGTGCAAGAAGTATTTTTTGACAGCCTGAAAATCTTTAGTGTTTAAATTCAACTAACATAATCTTCTCAGAAGTACCTGATCAACCAGAAGTTTTAGGTGGTCCCCATGTACTTCTATACCAACACCTATATTATGCGATTATAAAACATATCCCTTTATTTTGAATTATGTATTTGTTTATTTGTCTTCACGTGAGCTCAGAGAATATGTGCATTGTTTCTTATTATCTTTGTGAGAACCTACCACGGTACATTGTATCTGGCACAGTGTGATTCTTAGTAAATGTTTGTAGAATGAATGAATATGTCAAGCAACAAACATGATTTTATCCCAGGTACCTAAGGTGTAATAGTTCTAAGTGCTACAAAGCATCTAAAAGCAGAGCAAAGAAATAATAAATGGATGGTTTTTGTGAAGTGCAATACTACGCAAGCCAACTCTTCATTTGTTTTTATGAAAGGTTCTATGTCTTAAAAAAAAAAATACAACTTTTATTTGACTCATTTCTCCGTTTATTAGAATAACCACAATTTGGAGAGGCGCAAAGCACTTAAGTTTTACATGACTACAAAGTTATCACAAATCCAAACTTTTTAGCCACAGATATTTTGCTTACTTCATTTAAAGAAAACTTTCAAAACATCTGAGTTAGCAGGATACACAGAGACCTTGAATGTATGGAAACTGCATATTTTTAAATGCCTAAACTTCCTGCTCTAATAATGTCTTCTTTAAATGGAATCCAGCATAAAAGGGATTGAAATAGGTAAGGTCATTATGCAAATGCTTTGGAGATACTGAAATTAATCTGTACAACATGGAAAAAGATATCGTGTGCACAGAAGTTCTACAAGGACTCACTGAGCCATCTGGGCTTCATGGCTCGTGCTGTCTGTTCTGGTGCTGTCTGACTAATTTTCTCCAAAAAAGGTATTTGCTTGGGAACAAAGCGATTGCTTGGGAATAAAGCGATTGGATCTGTTTGTCCCATGTAGGCAGGGCTTCTCGTGTTTCAAACTGAACTGTTCCATCAATCTGATCAATAAATCCATTCATACATCCTTGTGTTATCATTTGCAATGCTGTCTTTTCTATCTTAGCTGCAGGGATCCCTAAAAGAGCTCCAAGTTCTTCAAAGGTAATATTATTACATAATTTATTTGCAGACAACAAATTGTGTTCAGTAACAGCTCTGTCCAAGATGCTAGAACCATCAGCTGTAGTAGCTTTTTGGTGAGGCATCAGCATGGCAGCAAATTCTTGAAGTTGTTTTTCTCTGATGATCCTATCCAGGATAACATAAGCTGCAAGTTGCTGGCACCTTTCATCCTTAAAAGGAGTTGCTAGCATTAGAGAATGCTGCTGTCCTGCTGATGCTAAGATGATGCATAGCAAAGCATGATTTCCAATGGATAGAGGGTTGGAAATACTTCCATTTGCAACAGCACGGATGGATCATGCTAAGCAAAATAAAGTCAGATGGAAAAAGTCAAGCACCATATGATTTCATAGGGATATATCCCTATATCCCATATAGGGATATAAAACTGCAAACAACAAACAAACAAGATTAAACAAGCAAAAACTCATAGACACAGACAACAGTTTAGTAATTATCAGAGGGAAAGGGGAACGAGGGTAGGTAGAAGAGGGTAAAGGGAGTCAAATATTTGGTGACAGAAGGAGATTTGACTTTGGGTGGTGAATATACATGCAATATATAGATGATATATAATAGAATTGTATACTTGAAACCTATAAAGTTTTATTAACCAGTGTCACTCCAGTAAATTTAATTTTTAAAAAAATCTCTCCTAAAAATGTTTTATGCTTCATGTATAAGTAAATCACCTAGTTACGAGACAGTTGAAAGTTTGGATTTGGGGAAAGATGGTAGAGAAGGTGAATTTAAAGGTGACAATGAATTCTCAAGAACAGTAATGCCCTTGTATAAATGAATGAACAGAGGAAGAGAAACATATGTGCATATGAGTTAGATGATTACATGTGGAGATGGTAAGTTTATGGGACCTTGAATTGTTTGAAGTGGTCAAGAAGTTCACTCAGAAGATGTGAAACATATGAAATGGACTTTAGAGATCTAAATCTGGCAGTTACTACTATGCTGTCTTGCCTTTGAGTTTGCTGTCTATTTATACTTTCTCTCCATTAGATCATGTAGTTTTTAGAGCAGAATCCATTACTCAACATATACATCCTTATGATGGATCTTGATACTGTCCTTTGCAAGAACGGGTTTTTTAAATGGAACTTAATCTTCTTCCCAGAAACATTTTTAACCCTCCTAGAAGTGATGCCACCTTCATAAAAACTGTTTGCCCTTTGCACTGTTAGCTGTCTCCATTCATTTGATGCCTGGTACAAATTGATAACAATATGCACAAATCATGTCAGTTTATATTCTTTGTTTATCAGAAATAAAGATTGGAAGGGAAGTTTTTACTTTGTCTATTCTCCTACCTCCTAGTGGGACTATACTTTGCCCATGCAGGAGAGTTGTCAAGTAACTATGAAAATTAAAAATAAAAAAAAAAGTTTTATTGTATTAGTTTCAGGTGTACGAAACAACATAATGACTAGACATTTACACCCCTCATAAAGTGATTGTGATTAACAACCACCCCAAGTCTACTACCCCTCTGACATCATATATAACTGTTATAATATTATTAACTATATTCCCTATGCTGTACTTTACACACCGTGACAACACACATATAGTTGACATTCAATATTATGCTACTTCAGCTTCAGGTCTATTGCACAGTGGTCAGGCATCTATTATACACAATCTATGAAGTGATCCCCCTGATAAGTCCAATCGAATTGATCACTTTTGAAGTAACTTGCAAATTAACTATGCAAATTTGACATTTATGGAAAAATGTGTGAGGCGTGGCATACTTGGGTTGTACTGCCCTCTGCTGGGAGAAGTGATAGAATATAGGTGTTCTGTGGGCAAAAGAAAAAAAAAATTAAAAAGCCAAGATTTCAGAGGTAAAAATTAAAAGCTTAATAGAGAATAAAGTGAATAATATTGCAACAACTATGTATAGTATCAGATGGGTACTAGGCTAATCAGGGGGGAATCAATGAATAAGTAATATAAATGTCTAACCACTATGTTGTACACCTAAAACTAAAATAAAATAATGTTGAAGGTCAAGTGTAACTGAAAAAAATAATTTTAAAAAATACAGAAAAAGTAAAACCTTATTTTCCTTTAAGGAAACATATAGAAAAATGATTTAAAATAATACGTTTATTTAAATGCTAAGCTATTTTGGAAATTTCAAATGTAATTCACTTTATAAAAATTGGATTAACACAAATTTCATTAACATATTTGTGGAGAGCAAGGATTATGTGTTATGATAAATCTATCAATATCATACACCCCATTTAAGCTTAAAATAACACAATTACAGCTTTTTAGTTTCGGGGGGCTATGCAACCATATGATTTTCCAAAACTGTTTGATGCGAATTTTTCAATCTTGTCAAATTTTATACCAAGGTGCATGTCCCAATTTAAGGAGACATATTCAACATATTCATGAATTTCTCATCTCAATATCTGACTTATTATTTGCAGAAAATTTATCATTAAAATTGGCATTTTTCAAAACAAAGCTTAATTTTTTTTCCCTTTGGTAATAAGGTAACCACTCTCATTATGGAAAATATAAGTAATAGAATGTGGAAAACAATAATCATTCATAATATCACCAGAATAAACTGTTGAAATAAATTTCCTTTTAGTCTTCCTTCTATGCATATTTTACACAGTAGAGACAAACTACATAGAAGTTTTGTATAACTTATTTACTCTTAGCATTATGACTTAAAGTTGTGTAATTCTAAAGACTTCTCTCCTCATACCTATTTCCTTTTCCCTCTTCTATCTCCTTACTTAAAGGAAAAAGTTAGCTCTCCGATATTAGTCTTAGCTTTTGCTCTCTACACCATAAAGAATTTTCTCTTATTATCTGAATCCTCAAGTTCTACTTATACTCCATTTTGATCTGAAACTGTAGTGTGAATATGGCTACTAGTCAACATTATGGTTGATGAACAGAGTCCTTTACTGTTTACTCCATAAAAATTACCTCTTCTTTGCAACAGTAGAAATTAGTGCCAGGGTCTGTTTTAAGGATCTAAGTTAGAACAAAGAAATTTATGTCTCTCCAAATATCCAACTGCTTTCTCATTTGTCAGCCCCCTTAAAGTCAGAAGGGGTCATTTGAGGAGTTCTAGCTAATGGTCTAGGAGCATTAATAGCGACATTTTCAGTTCTGTTAATAGATCTCTTAGCAGCTCTCTGTTCCTCTGCCATGGAGATTGTGGAGGCCACATATTCAAATGTATATCCACAAGACAAAAGCAGCCTGAATTGCTGATCCAGCTGCCTTGCAGATATGTCCTAGTGGCAATAGTCTATAAGTGAGTAATAAATGTTGATGTGTTAAGCTATGGAGATTTAGGTTGTGTTACCACAACATAATCTAGCCTATCCTGACTAATTCGTGATGCTATATTCAGTCATGATGTTTGACAATATGTCTTTTGGATGCCCTTCCCAAGCAACTCCACCCCTTCACCAGGAAGTCTTTTCCTGGCTTCCTCTTGTTCATCTTAGAGGACTTATTTCAGTTTGGATTGCCCTCCATCCCCTTTCTGGGTTAGTTTCCTCTTTCACAGACTTCTGTCATATATTAGTACATGCATAAGTGATTCTTGGTTATTTACAGATTGATGAGATTATTTTGTGGATGTTGGTAACATACACTTCCCTTTAGAACAATTAGCATAGATAAGTGTTTTTAAAAGTTTGGTCTGCATACCCCTGAGGGTCTCTGAGACTCTTTCAAGAGGTCTTTGAAATCACATCAATGGTGCAAAAGCCATGGTGGATAAAGCTGCTGGCACCTTAGCAAATCAAGGTAGTGGCATCAAACTCTACCCGAAGTCATTGTATTATTGTATTCTTCACTGCCACAGTCACAAGGGGAAAAATAATTTAATTTAGCAATTCCCTGCGTGAAATATTATAAACTGTATAAAATCTTCATACTGAGTTCAAGTCTTTGTAATATTCTGAATGACAAAATGAGAAGTACAAATAAGCACTTCTGCTACATACATTTTAATTCTACTGAATTAAAATGGCTGTCTTGAAAGAAAGCCATTGAACAACTGTATGATTTGTATACTAAACTCGGCACTTTTGGCATAGAACGTTTTATTTGGAAGAATAACTGACAAACTATGGTTATTTAGAATCAGTATCTGGCAGGCATTATTGAGATAGGTGATGTTGGATCTGCTAGCACTTTCTGAGTGTGGGCCGGGATCGTGTCTCGTGAAGCCAAAGAATGGAAACACGGACCAGGGAGAGGCAAAAAGTTTTAAAAAGAGGATAGTTTATTAGAGGCAGGAGAAGAGGTTGCAGCTCCCGAGCGGGAGGGGTCCCGAATGAGGGGTGCCCCGTGACTGAGGCAAAAGCTCTTACTTTTATACCTTCCTTTGCCTGCTTGGGGAAGGGGAGCTGTTTGAAGAAGGGAACTTGTTTGAAGAAGGAAACTGGCGTCTTCTAATGAAATTCGTCTACCAGGTTGGTTCTGCTTGCCCATCTTAAAGGAATTAGCAAAGTAACCCGCTCTTTATCTATCAGATCTGCTCCGTTTGTCAGGCCAAAAGGAATTTTATGATTAACCTCAAGGCCTTGTTACATTATGTCCTGGAACGAAGCAGTGATTTTAAAACCTGAAGTTTTAGGATATGACTGTCTTTGTTTATTCCACCAGAGAACTCCCTGTCTACCTAGGGACATGCTAACTCTCCTGTATTATTATCTTGAAAATGAACAAAGGATCCTGTCACAAGGAAAACAACTGACAATATTCGTTGGTAATAAATTTTGAGATTTAGCATGAAAATTAGAATTTTGGTAAATTTATATGTGCACCTGTGACGACAGCCCGCTCGCTCATACCTAAAGACTCAATGATGGGATAAGTTCTGATATCAATGAATGTGATATTTTTCGTGTTGTATAATAAAAGGTGTCAACATTTGGAACATCATCTTAACTCAAAATGACCAATAAAAACTGTTACAAAATCATTCATGGATAAAATATCTATTTAAAGTGCAAATGGATTCTAATATAACAGAGCACACAAAGTTCACTGCTGTGGCTAAATTCCACGTTGGAAGAAACTACCACTTGTTGAGTACTGATGTATTTTCAAAGGAGAATATCTGCAAATATCTGAAAATGCTATTAATATGCTCTTCTCTTTCTCAACTACATATCTGTGTTATGGCTGATTTTCTTCACATACTTCAACCAAAATAATAAATTGAATAAAAAGGCAGATATGAGAATTCAGGTGTCTTCTATTAAGCCATATATTAAAGACATTTGCAAAACTGTAAAACAATGCCATTTTTCTCACTTTTTTGTCTTGGAAAATGTAGCTATTTTTTAAATAAAAATTCTGTCATGTTAACAAGTGATAAGCGTATTGTTATTTTAAGTGAGTTAAATATTTTTTAGTTTTAATTTTTAGTATAATAAATATCAGTAGATATAGCTTACATACACAAAAGCTCTTTGGAGTTCTCAATAATTGTGAAGAATGTGAAGGGATCCTAAAGATCTCAAAGTTTGAGAACCATTGCTATAGAAACTCTAGGATAGAGACTATGGACTTGGAAAGCTAGTATAGTTGACTTGCTACACCGATAGAGAAAGAGTTTATACCAGCTATGAGCACCCTCAAGTCCACAGGTCTCAGGTAACTCATTTATAATAAGTCCTTCCGTCTCATTTCAGGATAAAGCTGCCCCAAAGAAAGTGATGAAAACTCTCACTATTCCATGTTCCCAGGTACAGGACAGAGTCTTTCACAATAGGCTGACTAAACTCCTTTCAACCCTCACTCCCTGTGCTGGGGCACCGCTGCCCTTTGCTCCTACACTGATACCCACCCCAGTGTAACTGAAAGGAAATTTTTTTCTTTAAATTAAAGTTTATTGGGGTGACAATTGTTAGTAAAGTTACATAGATTTCAGGTGTACAATTCTGTAATACATTATCTATATCTCACATTGTGTGTTCACCACCCAGAGTCAGTTCTCTTTCCATCACCATATATTAGACCCCATTTACCCTCTTCTAGAGCCCCGTTCCCCCCTCCCCTTCCCCTCTTGTAATCCCTAAACTATTGTATATGTCTATGAGTTTTTGTTCTTTCAGTTGTTTGTCTTGTTCTTTTGTTGTTTTAGGTTTATATATACCACATATCAGTGAAATCATATTTTTTTCTACTTTTTCTGTCTGAGTTATTTTGCTTAGCATTATAATCTCAAGATCCATCTATGTTGCCACAAACGGTCCTATTTCATCTCTTCTTACCACCGAATCATATTCCACTGTGTATATATACCACAACTTCTTTATCCATTCATATATCGAAGGACATTTTGGTTGTTTCTGTGTCTTGGCTACCATAAATAAAGCTGCAATGAACATTGGAGCACACTTGTCTTTATGGATAAATGTTTTCAGATTTTTTGAGAAAGGAAATTTGTTGAAGGAAAATACTAAAAGGCTTACTTAGTGCTGTAAAAAGTAAACTATTGTTTTGAAACTATGAGGCTAACTGTCTGAGCTGGCTCATTTATAACAGAAATTACATAGCCACATCAAATAGTTACGATTTGTATAGGAGAGTTGGAAAAGGAAAAGCAAGTAAAAATTAAAAAAAAAAAAAAAGAAGAAGAAGAAGAATGAAAGCACAGTAGAATGTGAACAAAAATGGAGGGACCCGTCTTCAGCTTTCACAAAGACTCTTCAGGGGATGCTAAGGGCCCCAGTCCCCTTCTTTCTTAGAGGAGAAGCCTTTCCTAAGAGGAACACATGCTACAAATTCAAGTTTTGCTTTTTGTTGCTTTTTATATTTGCTTTTGACAGGACCCAACACTTTTTGAGAAAATGAGTAAGCCAAAAAAAATCCATGTACTGTTGGAAGCAAGGCCTCAAAGGATATCATAGGATCACAACAGAGCAAACCAACAAATCCAGCTAACATATTAGCAGATCTAGAGAGGCATGTGGAAAATCCTGTGGCTGCGAATGAGTGATTAAAGAAAAAAAATACGCAGCTAAAAACTGAAAAGATAAGACTTCAAAAAGGTCCAGTAGAAAAGTAACTGTACATAGATACTGGTTTTGCAGAAAAATCAGTTGCAGAACCTGCCACCACCAACTTAGAACATTGTCAAAGGCCTAATGCATATATAAGACCAAAGGAGGAGCAAGGGGCAAATGGCGAAGACATCTACAAAAGAGAAAATGAAGGCAGTGATAATCCAGATTTACTTCACAGCACCATAGGAGATGCACCTTTCCCAGGACTTAGAAAAAGTGTATTATGATTATTAGCTAACCAAGTTTTCAGACTTGACAGACACTGAGATCTCTGAGGTTTGATTTCTTCTTATACAAACTCAATAAATACCAAGAATAATCCTTTTCTTAATTTCATTATTTTAAGGTATAGAAATTTAATATGTTTAATACATAATATACATTGCCATAAATGTTCAAAACACCTATATTTGAAATCTTTTTATTACGCATTGACTGCATCCATGTTGCTATGCACATTTTATTAATTTACATGAAGTATTTAAAGTAAATATGTTTCTAATCAAAAGTCTCTGTGCCAAATTTTGCACTACTCATAACATAATGTTAATATTAAGACTATCAGGAAATAAATTTAAATTTTTCACATTATGAATAAAGGAACCAAATTAGTTCTTCTTTATCTAAAATTATCAGTCTAAAAAATTAAGCAGAGTACACTTTAAGTTGTAACTTTTTGTTTATGGCATACTCCATCATTTAAAAATATCCACAGAATTATCCATCTGTTTTGATTAGTTTATGAGTGGACATGATTCAATTGTCAGTACTTGATTTAAAAAAATAGTCAAAAAATTTTATATGTAAAATAGCTGCCTTGGCATGGCTGTTTCTCATTGCTAAGTTTGTCATTAACAAACTTATATTCAATAAAATGCAATATAAATAATACTTAGAAGTTTAAATAGTTTACCAGTTAGCCTCCATAAAGCTCTTTTTATTTTGTATTCAAATGGGAGGTACACAAACGTTTATTTGTTATAAATTGATTTTTTAATATAAAAAGATGAAATTTATTATTCCACATATATAAACTCCAGCCCTTACAGGCAGATGGTAGCCAAGAAGATTTTAAGTCCAAGATGGAATTCCAGCAAAGGTATATGTTGAACAGTTCAATTATTATGGAAGCTGCATCTGAAGGTTCAGAAGCATATGTTCATAATTACAGGATTGATAAAATTCTTAGTGGTCATAGTATCACTCTTTCCCAGTTCTAATCTTAACCTACACTTCTAAAACCAAATTCTTGAATCCTTTCACCCCCTCTGGATGAGTAAATGTCCAGTATCTATCTGAATCCTTAACACTTCTGGAAGTTGGTCGATCTATTGACTTTGTTATTCTGCTGCTTTCTTGGCAGGTCCTAGGAGCAGTTGTCAGAGACATTACACCAATATAAAAATGCACATGCCACCATGACCAGAATTGGGTCTGAATTAGGCACTCTCTAAAGATGAATTATTCCTTTTTTATTCACATGTGTTAAGTAAGTCCTTGATATGGCGTTTTTATACTCCAGTTAGGCTGCATTTTAAAAACATTAATTTATCCTTTTAGCTGACATTTCTATCCTTGATAAATGAAAGCAAAAGAAAACTGGATTTCTTTGAAACTTCAGAGTGTTCTCCATTAGCTTCATCACATGGCCCTCAGCTCCCAATCAAAATAAGATCATCCAGGTAACTAAGTTTCTGTTCTATCCTTTCAGAACCCTTGATTTATCCCTCCTTCCTAATTAATGCTTGATTGACATGTAACTTAGTTCTTTACCGAAGTAAGGAAGTTTGAGTACAATACTTTATGTTAATTTCAGAAATTACTTCTAAGGGGGTATCAAATTCGTTTATTCTAAAAAGACTTTTGAAATTAACAATAACAAAATAAAGAGGTTTTTTAGGTTTTTAAAATAACATTTATTTTTTAAAGTAAATATGTGCATATAATAGGAAACTGAAAAATACAAGAAGCAAAGAACAAAGTCATTCATAGTCACACACAGTTTACAGTTTGTAGTTCCTGCTAGGTCTCCTGTGTGTATTTACACAATTAAGCTTCCATTTTTATGTAATTAAGATCATACAGTTACGTATCAAGCTTTTTCACATATCATGAATATTTACCATTTCGAAGTCCCAAAGCTGTATGAGTATTTTGATAAGCAAGAATACACCACACCAACTCCATCAAGAAGAAAAAAATATATAATCCTGCCTTTCTTGGTGACAAAAATTTCATAAAGAAAAAAATAGCAACAGGCTTCTATGAGTAGATAAAGAAAGATATTGACAAAGAAATTTTGCAAATTACACATAACATCAATTTTCTCCTTGCAAAGGAAGTCATTTGGGTGCAGCCATACTGCATGAGTTCTACAAATGAAATTCCAATCTACTTCCTATTGATATGGTTAATAGATCCTTGCACAGATTCTGTAAATCTTAACAATGGAAGCAATAGAATAATATCTGATGTTCAAGAAAAAGAGAAAATATGACTTTTATTGGGAGAGACCATTGCAAATGTCACAGACCAAATAGAGTTGATGGTCTAGTTATTTTTGGTTTCTGTATAACTTATTTAGATATTTATATTAAGTTTATATTAGGTTTCCTTCTAGTAGGTTGCCATGAGGAATATGACATATGTTCTATATCTTCCATCTGAAGTTGACTAAGCCTTGGGAAATCTGAGATCTATTCTCAGGCATATTTCTAACTTATGCCATTTTTTTTATCTTTTTTATATCCTTCTCAGTATATGTTTAACAATTCCTCTAGGTCTGAAAGACCTAGAGAGCAAGGTGAAATGATATTTAGTGCTACTTGAAAAGTTTCATGGAATGCTGTGAGTGAAAAGAAGGTCAGTGGGAATCAAATTCACAAGGCCATGATTCAGAGCATTTTTATATAGAATCAAGAGAGAGATATAAAATACTCTAGAAATTTAAATGGTTTTGTGGAAGTGCTCCTGGTGTCATTTCGCAGCGTGAACTTCTTACTAATGTTAGCTATTACCCAAAGCTCTTTTCAGAATAAGCAAACAAACAAACAGAATAACCTCAACAAATAAAAAACCCACAAAAATGTGAACAGTTCACACCTCTGGTTAAAGTCACTTCCTTATCATGTATTTCTGTGATGGACTAAGAGAAAGAATGATGTAGGACGGATGTTATTCTGCGTCCTTGGACAAAGTTGTTAACCTCTTTGTGTCTCAATTTCTTCATCTGTACCATTAAGATAATAGTGCTGTACTTCATAGGACATAAGGATTAAGTGGGATCATGCATGTGAAGTTATTAGAGTTGTGCCTGACACAGAACTCAATAAATGTTAAGCTTTATTGTTTAATTTCTTATGATGATGATAATGAATAATACAATATCTTATGTTAATTATAACCAAATGTGTTAAATATCAAGGTAGTTAATAACTGAACTTAATATGCCAAGACTTCTTTAAGAGCCTTTGGTATTTGAGCATCTTAAGAAACTGTGGTTATATATGATAGAAAAAAAACTTTAAAATGCCATTTAAAAGCAAATTTATGAAACTCGGGGACAACTAAATTACATGGTGGCATACGATATGTACTTATTCCAGATCTTTGGTACATAGAAAATTGTTATCAGTAGATAGACTAAAATCCATATTTTTTGGGAGGAGAAAATTCAGTGGGTAAAACATTTCCTCTTATATATCCAATCTAATTGAAGCTTAAATAAATTTTAAATACTATCTAAGGACTCGTGAAGACTCTGAGTCAAATTTTCAGTAAATACTGAAAATTTCTACTCTTGAAAAATGAATATTACAAACTGAAGTTACTTAACTTGTGAAGACTGTATGGTTCATAAAACAGGACCCATGTTCACCTCTACAAATAGAAATCAAGAATATGGCCAATAATAAATATTTCTCCCCTACAAAACTGCCAAGTACAGGCACAGTGGGTGCATCTGTCTCTTGTCAGGATGCAACTGCTCTCCCCTGCCTGCTCTCTAGCCTCCAACTACCCTCCTTCCTCCTCAGGCCCCAGCCACAGCTTCTAGAACCATCTTCTTGGTCATTCCATCATCTGCTTCTGAGACCCCTGAATGCCATTTTGGGGCCATAGTTGGCTCCTAGTGGCCAATGAACTATGAGACCCCAGATCAGCTAGAATTGTTCCTCCAAGGTAGAAGCTGCCATCAGAGCCTGGTCAGCCTGCATCTGCGGGCCTCACACACCTACCCAGTCTGGGCCTCCATTTCCATGTGGAACACCAGGTGGCCCTGTACAGTGTGCAGTACCTCTTCGGCAAGTTAGCTGAGAAGGGAGGACACCCTGCCTCTCTTAATGATACAAAACCAGCAGAGTGACCAAGCCTTTTTCCAGGAAGTTCACAAGCCATCCAAGACAAGTGGGGTGGCAGCCTGCACGCCATGAAAGCCTCGGGAGACTAGGCACACCGTGGGCTCTACCTGTATGGTAGAGGTTTCCACCTCTGTGGCTTCCTGGAGAACCACTTTCCAGACCTGGAGCTGAAACTCATCCAGAAGATGGGCGGCCACCTGACCAAACTCACCAAGCTGTCGGGCCCCAATCCTGGCTGAGCCGGCCTCATTTTCAAGTATGACTAGGAGCTTCCCATGTGCCCAGTGGCCTTTGAGGGACCCACCTGCTGCACGCTCCTGGCCTACCTGAGCCTCTCCTTCCCGCCTTTTTTTTTTTTTTTTTTTTTTTTAGAGCAGGAAACTTCACTTTTATTTATAATCTGTTGTGCTCTTTGGGTTTTTTTTTTTTTTTTTTAACCACCCTGGAGCCCTCTCCCAAGCCGTTGACCAAGTAGGAGCAATAACAGAAAAAGAAAAGAGAAAAAGCCACCTGCAAAAGACTCTTAAGAAATCAAACAAAAACAAAGGAAAGTAAATTGTTGTGTTGAACAAAAATAGTCTGCTTTTAAATTTGTTTTAATTAAAATGCTCTACACATTTTCATGGTTCATAGCTACTTCTTTTTATATATGATACAAATAAGGAATTTCTACAGAAAGCTGTATCAACACTGAAGAATTGGTGCACCTGGTCTCTGTACATCTAAAATGTGTTATTTTGCCCAGTTTTGCTGATAGTGAAATTCTTTCACAATGACTGCACGAGTTGGCCAAGATCCAAAATAAGAGACTCTAACTCAGTGCCTAAATTCTGATCAGATTTACTTCACAGCAACACCCATTCTGCAAAAACTAAGACATGAAAGCTGATGTTTCAAACAGCATCCTCTAACCCAACCCTTAGGAGGTGTTGGTTCCAGTCTTTCACAGTGCTGCCAGGTAACTTGCAATGGACAAGGACATAATTCCATAAAGTCTGAATGTCTAAAACCAAAAGCTTTATGTTATGGTGAGATAACTACGATGTGGGATCGTGAAATAGAAAACAAATAGTAAAAGTCAGTTTTTGATAGGAGTACTTTGCTTAGGCCTTTTTCCACTAAATATGAGACTTCTTGTTTTGTCATGTAGCGTCTGCTTAAAATTAAAGTTCATAAGTATTCCCTCAGGACCACAATTCTTTTGAAACCCATTATACACACTAATTTAGAATACATGTTTAATAGGAGTAACATGTAAAAATGACCTAAGATAATTTCTACAAGATGCTTTTCTCTTAGATATGAGTCTTGGAGGCAATCCAGTTGCGGTAGGCAGTCACTCGCATATAGACTCCTGGCTTATTGATTTTACCACATTCTGTTCCCCAGCTCACTGTTCCAACAAGGTACCAAATATTTCGAGAATTGGGATAAACTAGAGGTCCTCCAGAGTCACCCTAAAGAAAGCAAAGAATATTTGTCATTAAGAGAAAATACTCCCAGATATTTTACTCACACAAAGTGAGAAGCCCAGATGAAGTATGTGATTCGTACTTCATAGAGACCATGGGAAGGTGTGGCGTAAATCCTTGCTTCACCCTTATCCGTAACAATGACTAGCCAGAATATATTCCCTAGGGCTCTTTGAGTTTCTACTGAACTTTGAAGGCATGAACTGATATGTTACAAGGTCTAGTTCTACGAGAAATCTTTGGGAGACATATGTTATTGATATACTCCAAATATATGAGAAAAGTACGCAGGCCCAGACCCAGTACCCATGAGAAAGCTAAGAAGGTAAGAGAAGTGGGCTGGAAGTAACTGAAAAATTTCTGAGACTGATTCTTTATTGAAGTATGGTTAAAAGTATGGACTGTAATGCTAGACTACCTTGTTTTGGATGCCAATCTTCCCACTTTTTAGCTGTGTGACCTTGTGCAAATTACTTTACCTTCCTCTGCCTCAGTTTCCTCACCTATAAAATGATAATAATGGTAGTAACTACATCACAAGGTGTGATGAGGATTAAATGGATTAATATTTGTAAAGGACTTCAATCTGTGCTTGGTTCAGAGTAAGTCCAACACACGTGTTTATTAAACACAAACTTATGTTGCATGTAAGGGAGAATTACTTAAGTGCCAAAGCCAAGAGAGAGTTTGACAGGATTATCAAAGTGCAAATTAATTGCAGTATAGAATTGTCTCCATATTGATAATTTTCAAAAAATAATAGTTATTTTAACATTACATGGTCAGTGTGAATAATGTCCAGACTTACCTGGCAGGCATCAACATTTCCTTCCAGGTACCCAGCACATAGCATTGTGTCTTTCACCAGGCCATAATATCCTTCCTTAGAATTACAGGTGTTTGTATCAATAATCTTCACAGGTGCTTTCTGAAGTAACACTGGGTATACACCTATAGGAAGTAAATATCAGCAAGAGAGCTGCTCTGAAACAGAGCAGGACGGAAAATTTGTTTTGTCCTCTGTACGTAAGTCATGTATTTGACTCGTGCCTATTATGATAAAAAAGCCCACTCAGTTCCCTGACTCAAATCAATTAAAAAGAAATGTTCAAAGAATAATTTGGAACAGCTTCCTAATGCTTCCTTTCTATGTCCTGTTCTCTCTTCTTACATCTTTGCAACAGAACTTTTCTAAATTAGGTTCTCCAGATTAGGGAATTTCCACTAACAGATTGGACTCCTTGGAGTGTTCCAAACCAAGGAAATTTGCAAAGTCATAACTCTATTTCCTGAGAGATCCCCTGAGAGTACCAGGCACCCAGAGGTAAATGATGACTTTGTACCTAGATCACTAATTTTTTTAAAAAAACCTTACACACTACGTCAAGTTTTCACTGAACTTACCATCATATGAAAGTGCTCCCCATCCTGTAACAACAACTCCTTCACCTGGTAGAAAAACCTGTGTGGCCTCAGGAAGACAAACTCGATGCACAACGTTATTAAATAAAACTTCTTCAGTGAGCTCTATAATTGCAATATCATCATGTTGTTCACCCTGCATGTAGTTTTCATGAATAATAATATTTTTAACATAATGTTGCATGTAGGATGGATATACTTTGGTGCCAAAGCTGACAGTATAGTTTCTGGGATTTTGTGTCCTAAAGAAACAAAAATTATGCATTTTGTATTTATTTCAAAATAATAGAAATACGACATTACTATTTCCTTGTTGGATAGTCCATTGGCAGTGATACAACATGATTTTTAAACTCATTTTGAAAATCCTGTTTGGGCCCCTATACCACACACTACGTAAGGCAATAAAGATACAGAAATAAAAACAAATAACCCGTGCCTTCAAGAAATTTAAAACAAGGAAAAATAGCATAAACACAGGCAGTTATAATTGCTTAAATGGTTGTATATACAATTAGTGGGGCCACAAAAGAAGAGGGTTTAAATCTGCGTGCTCTAGGGAACGGAAGATTCCTTAAGGAATGTGGCGTTTTGGATGAAACTATAGAGCTGAGTCATATTTGCCTAAAAGAAGAGGAGAGAGAGACAGATGTGCCGACCGGGAAGGTGGTTTGAGCAACGATATATAGTTTGGGATGTCTGGAGTATAAAGTGATGTGAGATAAGAATCACGTGAGAAAAATATGTCATATGACTGGTAAGGTCGGAAAGCCTTATTGGCTTACCATACAATTTTTCTCTCAAACCTTCCAGGATGCTATTGAGAATGAAAGGAAGTGATACTGATGATTAAACTGGGATAATAAGGGTAAACTGGAATTGTTCCAGGGCCTTTAGTCTTCCTAGCCTTGGGCGACATGATGAACTTACTTTCGAAAGCAGTGAGCTGCAGTCACTAGGTATTTTTCACTGATCAAAGATGCCCCACAGTGGTGTTGGCCATTCTTTTTGAGACTTGCTTGCCACGGCCACTCTCCCTCCTGAGCAGCAGAACCTCCCTTGATTCTATCATATGTAGCTGACATCCTTGCTCGTCTCCCACAGCCTGTCAAATGGAGTCAGTTTTGTTTCATTGAGAATAGGAGGACACTGTTTATTGGATTACAAAGCTGACAGTGAAGTGAATTATTCTTGTATGTTCTGTCTGACACTATGTTACATTTATAGGAACAAAATAATCTGTCCAGGTATCACTAGCATTCCTTGAATCACCTCCATACCTAGCATAGTACCTCCAAGACATCTCAGCACTTGGAGAATATGAAAGCTGTGGGAGTCAGATAAAGTAATGGTTAAGTCCATGAATTCTGCAACAAGACTCCGTGGTTTTAATTCTGTTCCCACCATTTACAACCTAGTTCAATTTGGGAAAATTATTTCACTCCATTGTGCTTCAGTTTCCCCATCTCTAAAATGAGGCCGTAATAATAATACCTACTTTTAGAATGGTTGTGAGAATTAAATAAGTTATATATAAAGCACTTAGAGCTGTGCCTGGCCAAGAGTAACAAATCATGACTGCTATGTTTTAGATCATCTCATACATTTAATCAAAAAGTATATGAACTTACGGCTGTTAATAATCTTTTCCGCATTGACCTTACTGATTTCTGAAAAAGAACCAAAAGAACACGGTAAATTTAATACCTCACATTAATCCAATGGCCCAGGGGCCCATGAAGTAAGGTGGTAGGTCCAGCAGAGCAAGAAGGACCAGAAATAATCTGGAATCTCACGATAAAATGTTGATAAAAA
This sequence comes from Rhinolophus ferrumequinum, assembly GCF_004115265.2. Classification (NCBI taxonomy): domain Eukaryota; kingdom Metazoa; phylum Chordata; class Mammalia; order Chiroptera; family Rhinolophidae; genus Rhinolophus; species Rhinolophus ferrumequinum. The sequence continues at coordinate 27,237,568 of NC_046288.1, forward strand.
GGAAAGAACACTGGTTTATTTGAATTGTTCTTTTACTATAAATAAATGTGTGATATGGAAATACCATCTTCATAGCTCCATGTGAGGGACTTCTTTTTATTTAATCGGAATTGTAGTCTGCATTATCTAGAAAATAGCCAATATCATTCTTTAGAAGAACAGGAAGTTCCTACATGTGAACCCGATTTCTGTCAATATACAAAAATAACTTTTAGAAAAGTGATCTGTCATAATGGCAGATCCTAGGCTGTTTTGAAAAGTTATATATCATGAAAAAATAGCAAGACACACCATTACTTACAGGAATTGTTCAAAGTCATACTACCTGCTTTAGAATAAGAAGCAACATTTTCCCCTCAGAACTAATTTTAAGGTATGGCATTATTATGATTTGAATGTGTTTTTAATAATGAAGAATAAAAATTATTGCTCTGATATAAAACAATGACATTCATTTTTTTGAAACTATTGGGGATCAGATTTGCGTCTGGTGCTTGTGTTATGTGTTAGGGATAAAAAGATGAAAAGTAATACGCCTCCCAGCTAATGCATAAACTTACCCACGAGCCTAAGAGAATTAGGATCTGCAGTCAAGGATCGTGAGTGGTTATTTAGCATCTGACGTAAGATATTTTCTATTCTTCTTGTTGTGCTTTCCTTCATTGATCTGGGAGCCTTGAATATCAGCCATATATGTGCTATCACACTGTTGTCATCAGGACTGGAAACAACATAAAGGTGTCGTATGTTGCTAAAAAAAATACTGCATTTCTTTCCTCATATCTCGATTTCTTCTGCTTTTTTATGGGTTTGTGCAATACTTTCACTTTACTCACAGGACTATCCATCTGTCTACCTTTACTCGGTGATAGTATGCATGCAACTATGTTACTCAGTTTAGAGGGCAAGCAGTTCTACAAATATGAAAAATAGGAGAGGCCTAAGGCACAAGGTAGAAAAACTGGGATAATTTATTCATGCATCCATCAATCATTAGTTGCACAAATGTTATAGACAAGCAAGTGAGTTAGGTACTATAGGGTGCCGTGATGGTGACTAAGACATGGTTCCTACCCTCAAGGAATTTCCAGATTATTAAGGGAGATAAAACATATCTATAAATGACTATAATATATGTGCTGCCGAAGCGAGCACTACAAATGGGACTATAATAAATGAGGCAGAAATGGTAAGATGTGTATCTCATATGCAGATAGTCAGAGGAAGGATGTATCATTTTTTTCTTAACAGACCACAGAAAATTTCATGAAAGACCTGACATACACATTGGAACTTTCAGTATTTTCCCCACTGCATCATCAAGCAAAAAATATTCATCAGGCAGAGAAGAGGAAGAATAGCACTCCAGAATAATTGGAGAGCAATAACATTTATTAGCATTTATTGGGAATCTGCTGGGTTCCAGGTACTCTGTTATCACCTTTATTATCACATTTAGTCTTCACCACAACCCTGCAGCCTTGGTGTCATTGTCTTTATTTTAAAGACAAGGAAAAATTGAGGGTCGGAGAGATTACCTAATGTGCTCAAGATTACACAGCGACTAAAGTAGGATCCTGATTCAGTACAATTGACTCTATAATCCAGGGTTTTTACACTGTGCACTGTCCACCTGTGCCCAGACAGCCAGTTACCACAGTGTCTAGGAGATTGGACTCAGATGAAGGAGGGTCTTTAATGCTAGCGAAAGGGTAGTAGTGAAGAGAAGTTGAGTAAAACCATGCTTGAGGAAAATTAATGTGACTATCGTGTTCAGGGAAGATTTGTTTGTAATTGGGAAAGAGATGGGCAACCCAAGAGGCTGGCCAACAGCCATGTAAAAATTGTCAAGCAGTCCTGAGACTAGTGTCTGAAGTGTCATTCTTTTGCTTTGAATCTCCCTAATGCATGACCAATCTTCTGGCATATAAATCAGTAATCATTCCTAGGATGCACTCAATTCATGCAAGTTTGATTATCATAACAGGGTGTGCCAAAATAAAAAACTGCCTCTCCATCACTTCCTATGGGCCCATGCTCTGTGTAGGTACCTGAAATTACATACATAAGAAAACAGAAAAGCCTACCAGTGGTTGCAGTTTTCTCTGAGAGGTACACGGGCCCTTTAATTTTAGTCTCCCATTTCTTTCCAATACTCAAATTGAGCCCCAAGGTTAATGCTAGTTGAAAGCTTGATCTATTCTGCAATTCCACGAGTCTCATGAGTTCCAGGAGCAGAGAAAGAAGGGAGACATAGTCTGGTGGTATTGTTGAAGGTAAAAGCAACAGTTCCCTTCACTTGAAGTGTGTTTATTTGCAAATATTTCCACACACGTTAACTTACATTAACTTCTTTGATCCTGAGTACAGTTTTATTAGAGAAGCAGTGTAGGTATTATTATCAATACTTCATAGATAGGGGAGCAGACTCAAAGTGATACAGTGACTTGCCCAAGGCTCTCTAGGGCACTAAGAGATAAAGGCTGGGCTCAGGTTGTCTAACTTCCACTCTAAGCCTCCCTCTGCTATACCATGCTTCTCCAAACCCACATGCAGAGAACACATCATAGGTATTTTACTTTTTGTTATGGTGACTAGAAGGCTTTCCTTGGCATCAAAGTCTGGTGTGAATATGCTCTTTTCTACCCTTTAAGAGCTCTTAGACAGTTCTATAAGGTGTTTAGCTGACTTGCAAGGAGAAAGATATGAGAAAACAAGGTCTTAATTTATGCTATTGCTAAATAAAAATGTCAGAGCATTAAATATTGATCTTAGGGACCATCTAATGTTTGCTGGTCATAAAGACTTATGAAACCAGAGAGATACATCATCTGTAATTTATGAATTGATACATTCTCAATATAGCTAATGAACTAAACTATAGAGCCGGATCTTTGCTTCAGTTTTATACTCAACACTTAATCTGACACTTTAGAATAATGTTGAATGTTAATAACTAATTGCTTAATGACTATAACATATCAATAGACTCTTTTTACAGAGGAACTTTAAGCATAATGGTATATATGATGGGTTATTGTTTGCTACTTACACCAGCGTGATGACTTGAGAATTGATATATTGTCTGTAAATGCTAGAATTTTGAAATGCATCAATCATCTGTTAAAGATAACATAGTCAAACATCAAATTCCAATAATATATTTATATGTCAGAAAATTAACAAATAAATATAGGAAATACTAAAAACTATTTACCTTAGTCTCGAGAATTTTGCTAAGATGGTTATTTTCCGGTGATGTCTCCCTTTCATAATTTCTGTTAAATGGTATATCCAGCACTTTAAAGCTACCTTGGTAGTAGTAGGTTCTGTTTTCTGTGAGATAAAGAAATGACCCAAGAATTATTTAAGTTAAATGGATTTCAAATCCAGATATAAATTACATAGTAACATCACCTAGTAAATATTATGCTCATATTAGATTTTGGTAAATGCTGTGACTTTTCCTGGCACAGTTGATTAGATAACCTGGATATTGTGGCAACTGTTTATTAGACAAAGAATGAAGTACATATATATCAGAAAGAGGTCAGAAAGAGTCACATCTTGACTGAGACACATATGACCACATACTATAAATAAGATTACTGTCTAGAATAATCAGTTCTCATACTGAATAAAAATATTTACCATTTACTAAGTATTTACTATGTAATTTTATGAAAATGATATGAAGTGACATTCTTTTTTAGAGAAATGTAGTTTCGGAGATATTCAGTAACTTATCAAATATCATATAGCTATTAAGAAAAGCCAAGTCAAAACTTGATCTGAGGGCCTGCCCGGTGGCTCAGGCAGTTAGAGCTCCATGCTCCTAACTCCGTAAGGCTGCCGGTTCGATTCCCACATGGGCCAGTGGACTCTCAACCACAAGGCTGCCGGTTCAACTCCTCGAGTCCCATAAGTGATGGTGGGCAGCGCCCCCTGCAACTAAGATTGAACATGGCACCTTGAACTGAGCTGCCTCCTGGATGGCTCAGTTGGTTGGAGCATGGGCTCTCAACCACAATGTTGCCAGTTCAACTCTTCGAGTCCCGCAAGGGATGGTGGGCTGTGCCCCCTGCAACTAGCAACGGCAACTGGACCTGGAGCTGAGCTGCGCCCGACACAACTAAGACTGAAAGGACAACAACTTGAAGCTGAACGGCGCCCTCCACAACTAAGATTGAAAGGACAACAACTTGACTTGGAAAACAGGCCTGGAAGTACATACACACTGTTCCCGAATAAAGTCCTGTTAAAAAAAAAAAGAAAAAAAGAAAAACTTGATCTGAGTCCAAAGCCCACATTGAATCCATTATATTTCCTTCCTAAATTTTCATAGATACTAAGCTATTTGATGTATAATATATCTTACCTCTAATATGTGATAGATATTAAGCATCTGGCAGTGCCTTGCATATGACAAGCATTAAATAAATGTTAATATTAGTTTGCAATATGATCATTGCCTTTGAAAGTCATCTTTGGAAGAGACAGGCTCAATATGTATGAAATTATTACTAATGAGGTACTAATAAGCGATTAATTAAGTGATATAGTTAAATGTTCAACTATAAGTCCTACATGAATGCAGAGAAGAGAGATACTATACTTGAAATAAAATATGATCTGTCATTGTAAATGCAGTGAAAATATTTTGAAAAAAGTGTGAAAGTTCTAAACAAAATGCTGAAATGGATTGGTTATAAATAATAGTTTGTAAATGAAAATTATTAATTGTAATTAATTTGTCTGTAAGTCATGGATCTTTTACTATAGAAATCAAACTTTGCAATGGCAGTTTATTAGGTTTTACAATAAGTAGCAAAAAATAGACCTTGAAATGATTCAACTCTATTTTTCATAATTTAATACTCAACAATGTATCCTTCAGTTCTTCAATTAGATTCCTAAATATTTCTACCTATTACAGCAATTAGACAGCTATGAATATTCCTCAATGTAAAAACAAATAATTTGGCAAGATACGCACAGTTTTTATTATTGGAACACTTTTTGCAGAGCCAATGAATAAAGTGCATATGGAATGAGTAAGACATTTAAGACTAACAAACCATACTCTAGAACAAGGAAATCAACTCTTAAGTATCTTATTTTTAATTTAATTGTATGAAGCAATCCTAATGGGTTACTGGGATTGTTCACTATGCTGAGGCCACTGGGAATACAGTTATTGTGCTCTGTTGGTACCTGATGAGATGAAAATAACCCCTTGGGATGGGATATCAATAAGTCATGATTTATATTCCCATCTCTATAGGTGATTCAAATGTCAATAGGAATTGATAACGATGGATAAAGGGCAGAAAGAAGGAAATTGTTTTACAACTTTTCCATGACTTACTACTTATAACTTATTTCTTCAAAGAAAACTTACACAAACACATATGTTCATTTTTGTTTGTTTGTTTGTACTAAGAGTGTTCTCTAGGTGCAATAACAGAGTTTAAGCATGAATTATGAGAACACATATTTAAAAGTGGCAGAGTATAAGCACTTCTTCTACAGTGTCCTGCTTCTATGCCCTGGCAGGGGTGCGGAGAAAGACAAGGATAAAGGGCTCAATTCCAAGGAAAATAAGAAAACAGCCACAACTCCAAACTAAAAACTATGAAGCAAACATGCCAAAAGCTGTGAAATATACACTAAGGTAAGGAATGACATAGATCAGAGATACATCTTCTCACAAGTTGTGTTAAATGAAGATTTTCTAAAAGTTCTCAATGATTCTATGATTTGAGTAATAAGACTTCAGGTTCTGGAAAAAGATAAGGAATATTTGTGTAGACACATATTTGACCCTGCAGAATGTCAGCAGTGAAAATAGAAGTGAAACCATACTACTGTGCCATTTTTATTATATCTGATCCAATTTCCCAGCTGAGGCAACCTGCTGGAGGTAAGCCAGGATAGAGAAAGGAAAAAGTTGGGATCACTCTATCATAATTTAAAGAGTCTGAGAATTAAGGAACTTTCCTCAGTGCCTCCCTAGCTTCTTAACTATTAAAAACTGAAGGTAACTGCGCTGTGCACCTGAAGCTGAATGACAATGAATGCCAACTATGATTTTATGTATATATATATATATATATTTACAAGAAGCGGAGTACAGCATTAGGAATAGAGACAGTGGAAATGTAGTGGCTCTGTGTGAAGTCAGAGGGATAGTGGATGGGAGGAGGGGGATTCACACAGTGAGGGAAATAAATGATAAATGTCTAAGTATTACTTTGTCTTGTGCACCTGAAACTAATAAAAAAATTTTTTAAAAAAACTGAAGGTTAATGTGCCCTAGTATTAAAGACAATAACAGACTGGATAAGAGAATGTTTGAGAGGACAAACCAAAGTATAAGTTGCAAACTCCCTTAGTGTATGAGCCAACCCTAGACTCACTTCCCACAGTGTTCCTTAGAAAACAATCTCACCTAAATCAAAAAGAGTAAATAATAATTACAATGGAACCAATAGGGAGTTTGTATATAGATGCTGAAGGGGAGAAAAGCCAAAGGAGGAAAAATATAAATAAATATTAGAGGAGGAATTATCAAGGTAACAGAGGAAGAGTTTCAATTACTACTTCTTATTGTCCTCAAAATATTGTAGAATAAAGAGCTCAAAATATACAACAATTTAATGATGAAGGAAATCTGGAGAATTCAGTAAAGAAATGAAAGAGGAAAGTAAGACTGTCACATGTGAAATCCACACTGGAAACAACAGATATAAATTTTAAATGTTGTGCTGTGGAAGACAGGCTTGAGCAAAACAAGCAAATTGAAATGGAAATAGAAACCAATATAAAATTATTATTGAGGGAATAAACAACGTGAGAGGCAAAGGTGATCCAACAAATGCATAATTGATATTCCTGACAAAAGAATTGAATAAATAAATTTGAATCTGTAGTTTAAAAGGGCTTGTTGTGTTCTAAGAAAAAATGATACATTATGACCACAAGGCTAAGACAGACTAGATGTGATGAATCCAAAGGATAAAAAGTATTGCAGTGGGGGAAGTAAAAATGGGTGCCATTTTAAACCAAAGATCCCTAAATGGCATCAGACACTTCTGGAAGTAGAATTGAAAGTGTGATTAAAAATAGGAAGATTGGTTGAAACAGCTAGATCCCAGTGTCTTACCCAACTGCTGTTTTTAGATCAGGGAAAGTGAGACACAGATGAGGGCAGGTACATCGTACACAAAATTCATATGCTGGATTTCTACCCCCCATTTCCCCCCCGCAACTTGACTACAGAAAGCCAGAAGCCCAGAATATCTCCACTGGACAAAACAAGGGAAACTTTTTTCTCATCTGGGAATTCTTACCAATCCCAGAGCAAAAACCTAACTAAGTATACTGATAATTTGGGTTCTCTCAAGAAAACAACCTAGATAGAATGATCTATATTAAAAGTCATTGTCAACAGACACTCCTTTCATAGACAGCTTCCAGTCAGCTCTTTAATCCCCCATCTTAAATGTCAGCAGACACTAAAAGATGAACATATATTTGACAAAATTGTCTAATATGAAATACAGTTGATCCTTGAACAGCATGGGTTTGGACTGTGCATATCCATTTATATGCAAATTATTTTCAATAAATACCTGTACTGTTTTTGATCTGCATTTGGAAGTCTGCTGTTGTGGAAGACCAACTGTACGCATTAATCTCTTAATTTCAAGATTGGGGATTAAAGAGCTGACTGGAAGCTGTTTATGAGAGGAGTGTCTGTTGACAATGACTTTTAATATAGACCATTCTATCTAGGTTGTTTTGTTGAAATAACCCTAATTATCAGTATACTTAAAAAAAAAAAGAAAGAAAGAAGGTCAAAATATTATGTAAATGAACATGATAATATATATTATCTAAATAGCTAGATAATAAAGAATATATTTTAGCAATTAAATATATAACAGGAACAAAGAATTCAATAGGATTGGAAAATAAATTTGAGAAAACGACCAAGAGAGTGATTTAAAAAAAAAAAAAAAAAAACTAAGGGTAGAAAATAAAAAGATAAATATACATAAATTAGAGGCAACATTTAGGCAGTCCACTATCCAAATTATAGGATCTCCAAAGAGAGAGAAAGAGGAAAGAAAATTATCAAAGACATAATTTAAAATAAATGCTAAAGTATATGAGTTTCTAGATTGAAAGCATAATGGATAAAAATAAGATATAGACAATGTCACATTACTAACTGCCAGCATAATGGATGAAAATAAGATCCACACTATGTTACATTACCATGATATTTCAAAACACTGAATACAAAGAAAAAGATCCTTTGAAAGCAAAAGGACAATAAAGCTTTATCTTCAAAATTCAGAGGGAAAATTTTTTTTCAATCCAGAATTCTATACTATTAATTAAGGTTAAGAGTAGACATTCAAGTTGCCAAAAATGTATACTTCCTACAAAGCTCCTAGTATATAGATTTCACCACAACTGAGTGAATAAAATAATTAAAAGGAAATATAGAATGCAATCATTATGAAATTAAGTCCAACCTACTGCCAGAAAATGAACCAGGAGACAATTACAAGTCATCCCCAAAATGTTGCTGAAGGGAAATCTCAAATCAAGACCTATGTAGCCAGGGTGTGAATGACTATGGAATCCTCATCTTGCATAGTAGAAAGTGAATAGATAACACCAATAACTGAAAAATATAACGATATTATGAATCAACTTAAAGAGTTGAAAGTGGTGGCCTCTGAGAAATGGGACATAGGGAGGAGCTGCATTTTTCATAAAAAGCTCTGCCAATTTGACTCTTTAAATTATGAGTATGTATAGCTTTGTAGGAAAAAAAACTCCAAACATGACAAAGTCATAGAAAAAGCGTTGATGATGATGACCACATCCTCCATTTAATATATACATATTCAAAATTAAAAAACTGTAGTGATTATGATTACAAACCAGAATGAAGTGTTATAAACTTTGATAATTGACAAAGAATAATATTGCTAATAAACTATGGGGAGTGTGGGAGAAAAATGAGAAGTATAAGTATGCTGATTTGCTTGTCTTTCATAGCAGGATATAAATATGATTATGTCTAAAGTTAAAACATATGTTTTTTTAAAAACAACTCCAACTTATGTTTCCGAAGTCTTTTTAAATCCATGTTAAAGGGATTTTTTATTAATGTTTTTGTTATAAGGAAAAATTAGTCAAAATTCAATATTCTTTGGTTTCTCTTCTTCACATAAAGTAAGTGTAATATCTTAATTATAAAGTGACATATATAATACCATCTTGATAGAGTACTTTTCTATCTGTCAATTATCTATCTATGTATTCATATCTCTATATGGCATATATTTTTACCTGTGTATATTCAAAACAATGTTTACAATAAAGTGTTTGGTAAATGTTAATGCTTATTTCTGGGATCTCCCAAAATCCCAGAAATAAGAATTTTAAAGGGAGATAATTCATTACTTGTAACTGTCTCTTTTTCTTTTGTAGAAATGGAAATAAAGTTTACAACAAACTGAAATAAATAGAAATGTATTCTTTACCAACCTATTGCCAAAAAATGAACCAGGAGACCAATAGTTATTCCCAGGATTGCCAACACTCCAAACACAATGAGGGCAATCATCCATAGTGGCAAAGATGTACGAGAAGTTCTGATTGGTCTGCAAGTAAAAGGCATAAATATGAAGGATACATCAGAAATATCAATCATTCCAAATCTTTATTTCTTTCCTCTTGCTCACTCTTAGAAACTCCACAATTTAGGCAAAATAGCAAAAGACGTGGAGAGAGAGAGAGAGAGAGAGAGAGAGAGAGAGAGAGAAGGAAGGAAGGAAGGAAGGAAGGAAGGAAGGAAGGAAGGAAGGAAGGAAGGAAGGAAGGAAGGAAGGAAGGAAAGAAGGGAGGGAGGGAGAGAGGGAGAGAGCGAGGGAGGGAGGGAGGGAGAGAGGAAGGGAAGAAGGAAGGAAGGAAGGAAGGAAGGAAGGAAGGAAGGAAGGAAGGAAGGAAGGAAGGAAGGAAGGAAGGAAGGGAGGGAGGGGAAAAAGGAGAGAGGGAGCGAGGGACAGATGACTGGAAGAAAAAAATTCATGAGCTTACCTGAAAGTTTATGATCAAACCTCTGTGGATTGTGCTATGAAATTATTTTTCAGAAGTCTAAGAGTTGGTGCCAAGTTATCTACACTTAGCATCTAGTTCCCTCCCATAATCAATGGGTAGTGCCAGAGTTAGTTAGTATCAATAAATGAAGAATTTGATGGGCTGGGAGGAAAGAGTGGGGAATGAAAATGTCTCAGAAGTTCTTTATGCCTAAACCTACCATAAATTTTTTAATGTATGATTATGAGCCTATATTATTTGTTATGTCCTTATTATATACAAAGAACACAAACAAAAATGAAGTGTTATGTTGGGTCAGAGTAGTGTCCATCGCTCTTAGTAGCTTGTTTATGGCTGTGGTTTAAAGAGATGTTTTATAGATGAGCATGCTATGATCAACCTGCAATAAATAAGTTAGGTATTTTCACTGTGTGTCATTTATACAGCAAATACATGTTGAGAGCCTCTTCCTAAGTTGAAAGAGGGATTTGTGGGAACTTTCCAGACAAAGAGGCATGGAAAGACATGTAGGTAGAGGGAACAATGTACCATGCTCAATGAATGGCCAGCAGTTCAATTTTTGTGCAGCAAACTGTGAGCCATGTATTGGCCAAAAATGAAGTTAGAGAGTGTAATGGTTAATTTTACATGTTAACTTTGGCTAGGCTATGGTGCCTAGCCATAGGCACCAGTTGTTTGGTCAAACACTGTTTGACATGTTGCTGTGAAGGTATTCTGTAATTGTGATAAACGTTTATAATCAGTGACTTTAAGTAAAGTTTACCCTCGATAATGTGGGTGGTATTCATCCAATCAGATGAAGGACTTAAGAGCTGAAACTGAGGTTTCTGGGAGAAAAAGGAATTCTGCTATGGAGTATAACATAAAAATCCTGCTTGATTTTTCCAGCCTGCCAATTTGTGCTATGAATTTCAGACTTGCCAACTTCACAATTGTGTGAAGCAATTCCTTAAAATAAAATCTCTCTCTCAATCTCCAGGTACATAGATGATACATAGATGATAGGTAGGTAGGCAGATAGATAGATAGATAGATAGATAGATAGATAGATAGATAGATAGATAGATAGATAGATAGATAGATACTATTGGTTATAATATATCATATATATCTATATGCCCATAAATTTATATCTGTCTATCGTCTATTAGAGATCCTATTGGTTGTGTTTTTGTGGAGAATCCTGACTTACAGAAAAAGACGCAATAACAAGAAGGACTTTTGATGCCACACAAAGATGTTGAGATTTTGTCTTGAAAATTGGGACTCCTCCAAGTATGATTAGAGGATAATCTTAATCACAATCACCGGGAAGTTCTAATTAAATATGCTGACTATCATATCCTACCTCAGGTCTACTGAATTCAAATTCCTAAAAAGGCCTAATAATTTGCACTTTAACACTCCTGGTGATGCAGATTCTCACTTAATTATGTGATATCTTAAGGAAATCACATCTATCTTTCATCTAGACACATCACATTGTCAAGTTTTTCAGATTAAAAGTAGCATAAGGGGCAGTGTGTATTATGTATTTGATCTCAGATAAAAAATAAATTGGGTTGATGCTTTCAGGAGAACAAGAATTCTTTCACTTTTAAAATCCATCCTCTATTGATTTTTTTCACTCTGTTTTAAAACTATTTCTTGCTTCTTTTTCCTCAAACCTTCAGCACCACCCACCCCATTCTTAGTCTTAGCTGATAACCTTACTTCCTACCCCACTGAGAAAATGGTAGGCATCAGAAAAGAATATTTACAACGCCATTATCACATTTGTGAACTTCTCTTCATTTGTACCCCACACTCTGCTCTTTTTTCATGTTTCTATTAATAAACTGTGACTCTGTCCTAGGCCAACTTCTCCACCATCTCATCTTATTTTCCAACCTATGTTTCTAAACTATGTGCCAGTCATTTCAAATTACTCAGAGTTCCACGCTCAACCAGACTCTTTCATGACTCCATGTCTGCACATTCTGGTCCTTTTGCCTAAAATATCTGCCTCACGTCTACCCAGTGAGCTTCCACTCAAACTTTATCACTCAATTCTGTCATCTCATTTTCTCTGAAGTCTCCCATGGCCCAGCCAATTATGGGTCTACATTGAAAATAATTTTTGTTTTTACACAGCAGTCTTTTTACCTCTAGTTTTGACCACGTTGTCACCTGGGGCCATGTCATTATTTGTTGTGTTATACCCAGAGCCTAGTGTGGTGTCTAGCACCTTATAGATCATGCATGTTGAGGAGTGAATGAATGAATCAAGGGATATTAAGGACAGTAATAAAAGAAAATGATGGTAGTAATAAAAGAAAATTATGAATTTAAGAAAATTTGGAGTAGAATATTTGTCAGAACTTGGTAATTTAGTTAGCTATATTGGTAAAGGACGGGAATATGTTAAAGATGATGCAAGAGTTTACCTTGAGAAGTAAAGGAGAGTAAAATGAAGCCTAGAAGAGATAACTTGGGGAGGAAATGGTAAATATTTTATATCTTGAGATTGAGAGACATTTAAATTTCCAATACACAACTGGAGATATCAGACTGGTAGTTAACTGAGGAAACTTAACTGATATGTCAACATAGGAGTCATCCCAAAACAGGGAAGAAACAAAGATGTGAAACTATATTAATATATTGTAGTACATGTTATATAAAATATTGTACAGAAGTGATACTTCTCTTTTTAAGACAAACATATGTTTCCATTGTAATTATAACTAATTTATCTCCATTTTTCATACCTTTCCTAAATTTCCAAGTATTATTGTTTGATATCTCTCAAAAGACTTTAAACTCTCAGTACATATTTATTAGCTATCAAATTCAAAATATAGTTCACCTTTCACTGATGGGTAAGCACTTACCTCATTACATAAGCATTTAGCCCCACCAAAACTACTTTGTTCACTTCTTGTTTCTTTAATCTGCCCCACACCCTTTCTTTACTTTTCTGTCTCCCATGAACTCTTACTAATTACTTTATATTTATACATTTCATGTTTGGACTAGTTTTATTTTTAAAGCTTTACCTCAGAACAGTACTTCATATAGATTTGGGCAAATTTTTCCCTAAATCAACAAGTTGTTTTAAGAACTTGTATTCTTTTAAGTATAGAAATAAATCTAAGTCTATTAAAACTCAATCAAATAAGACGTTTTAGACTTCATCCAGACACAATGGTTTGAAAGTAGAGAACTGAAATGAAATTCAAGAGTAAAATTAAGCCTAGAATAGGTACTTGGGGAGGAAATGGTAAATATTTTATATCTTGAGTTTGAGAGTAATTTAAATTTCCAGTACACAACTGGAGACATCAGGTATCAGAATTTATTTTTAATTGATCTTTATTGAAAACACTGTAGAATTTTACATTTACAATTCCTATCCTCTTTTTCCATTTTGATTATTGCTTGTCACCATCGCAGATGCTACTCTGGGTTGTAGCAAACTTTTACTCATAACCTAAAAATCTTACAAACCATGGTGTAGATTAAATAGCTGCTTAAAAATGACAGACTTCCCAGGCAGAAAAATCACTCAACTATTTAGCCAATATTTCTGGTAGTCCATACTACAAATTCTCCTGAAAAGTCATGTAAAGGGAATTACCAGAAAAGGATCCAGATTATTAATTTGATCTTGCTATCAAAAAAACCTCTGACCATGTCTCTACCTTGACAAGGATCTAACCACAGCTTTCTTTCTTTTACAACCCAGAGAAGTATCTGAGGTGGTGACAAGCAATAATCAAAATGGAAAAAGAGGATAGGAATTGTAAATGTAAAATTCTACAGTGTTTTCAACCCATTCCATCCTATAGGAATACCATAAAAAAATTAAAATTGATAAAATGTGGTTTTGAAGTCTTGATTTCTACTTCTTGTGTTCTTTCCCTTCCTCTTGGCTGTTTTGTCATTCGGGCAGCCAAATGCAAACATTGGATTGACTAAAGTCTCCTCAAATGCAGCTGCAGAAGCAACCATGTTGCCAAATCCCTCCCAGCCCTTCTCAGCAACCAGATTAATGCCTCACTCTGAGAAGCTAACCAATGAATTAGTGCTTGAATCTTCCCTAGGTAATTTGGAGTGCTTAGAAACAGTGGCTTTAATCCTTTGAAATCATTCAGGTTAGGACCGCACACAAGTTTCAAAATGTTGAAGGAGAAGGAGGAGGTGCCATATAAATAAAAAGAAAATCATCCCCCAGCATTAAAGTGATGACTATCTTATAGGCAAAACAAAACAATCATACTGTTTCCTCTTCACTTTTAAAGGTGAGTAATGATTCTTCACCAATAGATCAGAGACGTGGCTAATAGGGAAACGTCAGGGTTATAATATAATATCTTTAATTAAAAAAATTACAAAACCAAAAATTATTTAGTTCAAGACAAAAATGTTCTTAGTATATTCTGTCACAGTGAATGCACTCTTTCTAATAACGTTTTACATGAATACTGATACTGTGAAAATGCGTGTGTGTGTGTCTTAAAGAGCGCAACTATTGACTCAGTATACACATTTAAAAATATATATTTGTATAAAGCACGTGTTTATATTTCACAGTTGTCTGAACATTAAATATTTTATGATTAGGTTCTCTGAATTTTACTGTTTTGCATATGAGTATATTTTGATGAAAACACCATATGAGCTAAAAGTACATTTTTAGAATGGCATTAATGATTATTGTTAACATAATAATTATCTAATTAGATACTTTAAAAATAAACAGTACATATCAATGCATAATTAAACTCTTCTAGTTTATCAACGTTTTACAGATAAAAATACATTGTTGTATATATGATTCTATAGAAAACACCTATGAATCAATGATACTGTTAAAATTCAAGACAATATTCATGGAAGCACTTTAGAAAGCACAAGATGTTTAAAAAATACAAGGGAGTCATAATCATGATCACCACGAAGAACAATTTAACATTTGATTTATAAGAGAAAAAAAATTTCTCTCTGCTTCCTCCTCTTCACCTTACAATAATCACACATTCATATTATTTTTCATTCACAGGATGTCAAGCCACATGTCACCTTTCTGAAGCACTCCCCAAATCACTACATAAAACTACAGATTCCAGACACAAACGCACGTATTTGGTAGAGTTATCTCCATGCTAGAAATTTAAAATGCTGTGGAGGAATTACAAATTCCTCCTAAACTCAGTTATTTTACTACAACCTTTGGGTGGGAGTCATAGTAGGGAAATAGTGTTACTTCTATTTATGTCAGAATTTTAGGCAAACAAATCTCCACTTACCTATACATAATGTGCTGATATATCTGCTGTTGGTATCAGTAAAGATAAAGAAAACTTCTTCACTTCTTTTGTCGTGATCAGTGGTTCTCAGGCAAATGTGCTAACCACAATGATACTTGGGATTTTAAGGGTTGGGTGCAATAGCAGAAGGTAATTAATGGGAAACTTGTTTAACAAGTGTTGGTGACAGCTGTGGATCTGTGGCTTAAAGGAAGAACTGAAAAGTCCTCTTTGAGTTGGATGCTTAGAAAAACACAGTAGACATAACCTGGATTGGTCACCTGAGAGGTCCACCCAAGAAATCGGACCACAGATTTGTGAATCAGTATTCTGACTCAGATTCCATTCATCTCTGTAATGACACAGAGCTTCCCCTCAGTGAAACCAACTGTACCCATAAGAGCAGTCTCTGAAAATGATTTAAATAGAAGTGTTTTTTTGATACAATAATTCTGCTACAGCATTTTTCATTGGTAGCCTGCTTAACCTAAAAATTCTTATGTAGGAATGGGTTGACAGATGGAGGTAGGTTTTAGTGTAATAAATTCAGTTCTATTTTGGTAATTCTTTATAAGAAAAAAAATTAAAAGGACTACCAATTAATTGACATAGTCAAGAGTTGTTTATTAAGTGAATGTGGATTAAGTTTTTGAGTAGCACAAAGTTTTTACAAAAACCAAAAATAAAGAGGTTATTTAGACATTTTGGATACAAATACCTAGATTTATTTTTTTTCAGTTATAGTTGACATTCAATATTATTTTATATTAGTTTCAGGTATGCAACATAGTGGTTAGGCATTTATATAATTTTTTCAGTGATCCCCCTGATTAGTCTAGTACCCACCTGGCACTATACATAGTTGTTGTAACATAATTAACTATATTCTCTATACTATACTTTACATCCCTGTTACTATTTTGTGACTACCAATTTGTATTTCTTAATCCCTTCACCTTTTTCACTCAGCCCTCCAACCCCTCTCCCATCTGGCAACCATAAATTTGTTATCTATGAATCTGTTTCTGTTTTGTTTGTTCATTTATTTTGTTCTTTAGATTCCACATATAAGTGAGATCATATGGGATTTGTCTTTCTTAGTATGATTTATTTCACTTAGCATAATACCATCTAGGTCCATCCATGTTGTTTTTTTGTTTTGTTTTGGTTTTTTTTAATTTATTGGGATGACAATTGTTAGTAAAATTACATAGATTTCAGGTATACAATTCTGTATCACATCATCTATAAATTACATTGTGTGTTCACCACCCAGAGTCAGTTCTCCTTCCATCACCATATATTTGATCCCCCTTACCCTCATCTCCCACCCCCCAACCCCCTTACCCTCTGATAACCACTAAATTACATTCCCCAGATTAATTTTCAAACCCCGTGGCCATCTTGTGGTTACTGATTGTTTTCTAATCCCCTCACCTTCCCCCTTACTCCCACGCCCCCGCCCATCTAGCAACCCTCAGTTTTTCCTCTTTGTCTCCAAAACTGTTTCTGATTAGTTCATTCACTTATTCTTTTCTTTAGATTCCGCAAATAAGTGAGATCATATGGTACTTATCTTTCTCTGTCTGACTTATTTCACTTAACGTAATGTTCTCTAAGTCCATCCATGTTGTTGCAAATGGTAAGATTTCTTTCTTCTTTATGGCTGCGTAATACTCCATTGTATAAATGTACCACAGTTTCTTAATCCAGTCATCTACCAATGGGCATTTCGGTTGTTTCCATGTCTTAGCTATTGTGTATAGTGCTGCAATAAACATAGGAGTGCATAAAGATTTTTGAATTGGAGTTTTGGATTTCTCCAGATAGATACCTAGGAGTGGAATTACTGGATCATAGGGTAGTTCCATGTTCAGATTTTTGAGATACCTCCATATTGTTTTCCATAGTGGCTGCACCAATCTGCAATCCCACCAACAGTGCACAAGCGTTCCCTTTTCTCCACATCCGCGCCAGCACTTGTTGTTTGTTGATTTATTGATGATAGCCATTTTGACTGGGGTGAGGTGGTATCTCATTGTGGTTTTTATTTGCATTTCTCTGATGGTTAGTGAGGTTGAGCGTTTCCTCATATGTCTGTTTGCCATCTGTATGTCCTTTTTAGAAAAATGTCTCTTCAAGTCCTCTGCCCATTTTTTAATTGGATCGTTTGTTTTTTGGAGTTGAGTTGAGTGAGTTTTTCATAGATTTGTGATATTAATCCCTTATCAGATATATCATTGGCAAATATCTTTTCCCATTCAGTAGGATCCCTTCTTGTTTTATTGATGGTTTCCTTTGCTGTGAAAAAACTTTTTAGTTTGATATAATCCCACATGTTTATTTTTTCTCTTACTTCCCTCGAGCGAGGGTATATATCAGTAAAAATCTTACTCCGGGTAATGTCTGAGAAGTTTCTTCCTATATTTTCTTCTAGGTATTTTATGGTTTCAGATCTTACATTTAAGTCTTTAAGCCATTTTGAATTTATTTTTGTATATCGTGTAAGGAGGTGGTCCAGCTTCATTTTTTTGCATGTGTCTGTCCAGGTTTCCCAGCACCATTTATTGAATAGACTATCTTTACTCCATCGTACATTCTAGCTTCCATTGTCATAGATTAAATGGCCATATAGGCATGGATTTATTTCTGGACTCTCTATTCTGTTCCACTGATCTATGTGTCTGTTTTTATGCCAGTACCATGCTGTTTTGATTACTGTAGCCTTGTAGTATAATTTGAAGTCAGGTATTGTTATACCTCCCACTTTGTTCTTATTTCTCAAGATTGCCTTTGCTATTCGGGGTCTTTTATGGTCCCATATAAATTTTAGGATTATATGTTCTATTTCTGTGAAAAACGACGTTGGCAGTTTGATAGGAATTGCATTGAATATGTATATTGCCTTAGGCAGTATGGACATTTTAACTATATTAATTCTTCCTATCCATGAACATGATATGTGTTTCCATCTATTTATGTCTTCCTTCATTCCTTTCTTCAGTGTCTTATAATTTTCTGAGTACAGATCTTTTACTTCTTTGGTTAAATTTATTCCCAGGTGTTTTATAGTCTTTGGAGCAATTGTAAATGGGATTGTTTTTTTAATTTCTCCTTCTGATGTTTTTTTATTGGTATATACAAATGCAACTGATTTCTGAATATTAATTTTGTATCCTGCTACTTTACTAAATTCATCTATCAGCTCTAATAGCTTCTCGGTGGAGTCTTTAGGGTTCTCTCTATATAGTATCATATCATCTGCATACAATGATAACTTTACTTCCTCCTTATCAATTTGGATGCCTTTTATTTCTTTTTCTTGTCTGATTGCTGTGGCTAGAACTTCCAGCACTATGTTGAATAGAAGCGGAGATAGTGGGCAACCTTGCCTTGTTCCTGATCTTAGGGGGAATGGTTTTAGCTTTTCCCCATTGAGTATGATGTTAGCTGTGGGTTTGTCATATATGGCCTTTATTATGTTGAGATATGATCCCTCTATTCCCACTTTCCTAAGGGTTTTTATCATAAATGGCTGTTGGATTTTATCAAATGGTTTTTCTGCATCTATTGATATGATCATGTGATTTTTATTTTTCATTTTGTTAATGTGGTGTATCACATTAATTGATTTGCGGATGTTGAACCACCCTTGCATACCAGGGATGAATCCCACTTGATCATGGTGAATGATCTTTTTAATGTATTGCTGAATTCTGTTCGCTAATATTTTGTTGAGGATTTTTGCATCTATGTTCATTAGAGATTTTGGCCTGTAATTTTCTTTTTTTGTGGTGTCTTTGTCTGATTTTGGGATCAGGGTGATAGTGGCTTCGTAAAAAGTGTTTGGGAGTCTTCCTTCCTTCTGGATTTTTTGGAAGAGCTTGAGGAGAATAGGTGATAGTTCTTTTTTGAACGTTTTGTAAAATTCACCTGTAAAGCCATCTGGTCCAGGGCTTTTGTTTGTTGGGAAACTGTTGATTACTGATTCAATTTCCGTGGTGGTAATCAGTCTATTCAGGTTTTCTGTTTCTTCTTGAGTTAGCCTTGGAAGGTTGTACGCCTCTAGAAAATTATCCATTTCTTCCAAATTGTCAAATTTGTTGGCATATAGTTGCTCATAGTAACTTCTTAAAACTTTTTGTATTTCTGCAGTGTCCGTTGTCACTTCTCCTCTTTCATTTCTGATTTTATTAATTTGGGTCCTCTCTCTCTTTTTTTTAATGAGTCTGACTAAAGGTTTGTCGATTTTGTTTATCTTCTCTAAGAACCAACTCGTGGATTCATTGATCTTTTGTATTGTTTTTCTGGTTTCTATTTCATTTATTTCTGATCTGATCTTTATTATCTTCTTCCTTGTGCTCCCTTTGGGCTTATTTTGCTGTTCTTTTTCCAGATCCCTTAAGTGTGAAGATAAACTGTTGATTAGTGATGTTTCTTGTTTCTTTAGGTAGGCCTGCAATGCTATGAATTTCCCTCTTAGGACTGCTTTCGCGGCATCCCATAGATTTTGTTTGGGTCGTCGTGTTTTCATTTTCGTTTGTCTCGAGATATCTTTTGATTTCTTCCTTGATCTCCTGCTTGACCCATTCATTATTTAGGAACGTGTTATTCAGCCTCCATGAATTGGTGTGTCTTCCAGTTTTTTTCCTGTAGTTCATTTCTAATTTCATAGCATTGTGATCAGAGAAGACAATTGGTATGATTTCAATTTTCTTAAATTTATCAAGACTTGTTTTGTGGCCTAACATATGGTCTATCTTGGAAAATGTTCCATGTGCGCTTGAGAAAAACGTGTATTTTGCAGCATTGGGGTGAAATGTTCTGAAAATATCAATTAAATCCAAGTGGTCCAATGTATCATTTAAGGCTGTTGTTTCCATATTGATTTTCTGTCTGGAAGACCTGTCCCTTGTTGTCAGAGGTGTGTTGAAGTCCCCTACTATAATAGTGTCACTGTTGATCTCTGTCTTTATGTCAGTCAGTACCTGTTTTATATATTTAAGTGCTCCTATGTTGGGTGCATAGATGTTTACTAGGGTTATGTCCTCTTGTCGGATTGATCCCTTTATTATTATATAGTGCCCATCTTTATCTTTTAGTATGTTCTTCATTTTAAAGTTTATTTTGTCAGATATAAGTATTGCAACTCCAGCTTTTTTCTCGTTTCCATTTGCATGAAATATCTTACTCCAACCCTTCACTTTCAGCCTGTGTGTGTCTTTTGTTCTGAGGTGAGTCTCTTGTATACAGCATATACAAGGGTCTTGCTTTCTTATCCAGTCAGCCACCCTATGTCTCTTGATTGGAGCATTTAATCCATTTACATTTAAAGTGATTATTGATAGGTACATAGTTATTGCCATTTTTAAATTTGTAGTTAGGTTGTTTTGATCTTTCTTCTATTTACAGAAGTCCTTTTAGTATTTCTTGCAATGCTGGCTTGGTGGTAATAAATTCCTTTAGCTTATTTTTTTCTAGAAAGCTCTTTATCTCTCCATCAACTTTAAATGATAGCCTTGCTGGATAAAGCAATCTAGGTTGTAGGCCTTTGTTTTCCATCACTTTGAGTATCTCCTGCCACTCCCTCCTGGCCTTCAATGTTTCTGTAGAAAAATCATTTGATAGTCTTATGGGAGTTCCCTTGTATGTAACCCTCTGTCTTTCTCTTGCTGCTTTTAGGATTCTCTCTTTGTCTTTAAGCTTTGCCATTTTAACTATAATGTGTCTTGGTGTGGACCTGTTTGGGTTTATCCTGGTTGGAACTCTCTGCACTTCCTGGGCTTGTATGTTGGTTTCCTTCATCAGGTTGGGGAAGTTTTCGGACATTATTACTTCAAATATGTTCTCAATCCCTTGCTTCCTCTCTTCACCTTCTGGTATTCCTATGATGCGCATGTTGTCGCGCTTGATGTTATCCCAGAGGTCTCTTAAGCCATCCTCATTGTTTTTTATTCTTTTTTCTTTCTGTTGTTCCGTTTGGGTGATCTCTGCTACCTTGTCTTCTAAGTCGCTGATTCGATCCTCTGCTTCATCTAACCTGCTGGTAATTCCTTCAAGTAAGTTCTTAATTTCGGTAATTGTGTCCTTTAGTTCTAACTGATTGTTTGTTATGATTTCTACATCCTTCCTTATGTCTTCTCTAAGATCCTTAAACATTCTTATCACCAGTGTTCTGACCTCTGTGTCTGAAAGGTTGGTTACATCTACTTCATTTGGTTCCAGTTGTGGAGGTTTCTTCTCTTCTTTGTTTCCCCATTCTGGCTGACTCTCTGTATTTGTTTTGATGTATTAGGTAGATCCCCTAGAGTTCTTAGTTCTTGCTAGGTTATCTTATGTAGTATGTGTCCTTTATATTTGACTTGCACTACGTCGTTCTTCTCCTCTGCATGTGCTCCAAAGGTGACTCTTGTGTTGTGTATATTGTCCTATTCAAGAAGATCTTTAATTGCTTTTTGCTTGTGAGTAGGTGGGGTTAACTCCTGGGCTGACTCGTTGTTGTGAGACTTGGCCCTGCCCCCCACAGGGCGTTCTGCTGTGTGAGGGTTGACCACTTAAATGTGGTTTGGCCTCTATGGGCTCTAGTGCCTGCAGAGAATTTCCTCTGGGTGAGTGACTTGTAGGTCAAACCCGGTAGTACTCTGGTTTGGTCTGGAGTTGGCCTCTGGATATATTGAATCTTGTGCCTCTTAAGCTGGGCCTTCGTAGGGCAGTTTCAGAACAAAGCAAATCACCAATCAGAACAGCAACAACAACAACAAAGAAAAAAATCAAATACATTCACATGTAAAAACACCCGATAACCTCCACTTGACACAGGCAAAGATATCAAAGATATAAAGACAAGCAAAACAAAACAAAACAAAGCAAAACAAAAAGCAGCGACAGTCTCGGCCTAAGCCCACCAAGCAATGTCCAGGTTGTCCTCTGCTGTACCAAAGAGCCCCCTGCTTATTGCGCAGGCAGAGCCGGTCACCTGGTGCCCAGAGTGACTTTGGGACTGCAGACTTAAATGCGTGGGCCTGAGGGGTCTGGATGATAGTTTTTACAAAGTCAGTGCAGTTTCTGCCCTTGCCTGCACATATGCACACTGAGAGTAGCACCACCAGCCCCATGTCCAGTACTCCTGAGTCTTAGGGCACTTCTTCAGTGTGTGTGTGTATGGGGGGGGTGCGGGCGGGAGATTTCTGATCTGCTGAAAGCCCAGAGCTGTGTCTGCCTTACTGCTGATCCCTGGGAGTGTCTCTGCAGTTGCACTTGCCCCGCCCTAGGCAGGCCAGAAAGGGTGGGGGCTGGGGATGGAGGGGTCTTCTCTCTCCCAGCCCAGCCGCGCGTCACCCTCTTCCCGCAGGCCAGAAAAGGTGGTGGCTGGGGGTGGAGGAGTCTCTTCTCTCCTAGCCCAGCCAAAATCACACTCTTCCCAGTCTCCTTACTGGGTCAGGGCTGCCTGTCAGGCTTCCCAGAGCCTGAGCACTACTGCGGCTCCTCTGTAATCTGACACTACTCCTCAGTTCAGGGGCCAGTTTAAGTCTCTGGAAGGGCGGGGTAGGATTGGAAGAGAGGGGCGGGGGAGGGGTCCAGGTATGGAGTCTGTGTTCTTTGTCCGCCCTAGGGCCCACTAGCCGCCCTCCCGGCGGGAGAAATCAGCCGTGGGTCGCAGGGAAAGAGCCCACCTCCTGGTCTCTGTGCTCTCCATTCCGCCCTGGGATCCCCTGCGTGCCTGGAGCTGCGGGTGCCACTGCGGTTTTCGCCACCACCACTGGCCAGGACCCCGCCAGGGCGGGGATGCTGCCGCGGGCCTCGAGTTTTCATTCCGCTCCCTTCCTTCCTTCCCCTGCTCGCCCAATTAGCGCACCTTCAAGTAATCGTTCCACGAGTCTCTTAGCTGTTCTATGTGATGAGCAAAGAGTTCTTTGATGGGTTATAGGTCCCGTTTGTAATAAGATCCGGAGGAGAACTCAGAAAGTGCGCCCCGCTGCCGCCATTCCTATGACGTCCCATCCATGTTGTTTTAAATTGTAGTATTTCATTCCTTTTTGTGGCAGAGTAATTCTCCATTGTATATATGTACCACTTCTTCTTTACCCAATCATCTATTGATGGGCACTTGGGTTGCTACTATACCTTGGCTATTAAAATAGTGCTGCGATGAATACAAGGGTGCATACATATCTTCAAATTAGTGTTTTGGATTTCTTCGGATAAATACCCAGAAGCGGAATTGCTGGTCATAAGGGAATTCTGTTTTTAATTTTTTGAGAAACTTCCAAACTGTTTTTGTTAGTGGTTGCACCAATGTGCAATCCCACCAACAGTGCATAAGGGTTTCCTTTTCTCCACATCCTCAGCAATACTTGTTTGTTAATTTATTTTTTATTTATTTTTTTAAATTAAATCTTTAATTAATTTAAAAAAGAGGGAAAGGTGCCGAGGAGCTAGCAATGCTACGAAACAGGGACAGGGGCCTAACTAGAGAAAGACGCTGGATCTGGTAGAGAGGTACTGACGAGCGGTGAGCTTAAGGTCTGAGATGAAGAGAGAGTAGCCCAGGCAGTGGTCACCCTCCCAGCCCCTGCTTGACGTCTGCGTCAGTTCATCGCGAGAGGGAGGAGGCGAGGGCAGGGAGGTAGGAGCTGCTCGGCAAAGCCAGCTTCAGCTCTGGTAACCTCACCCATCTGCCACTTAAGGAGCTCCAGGTTCAGAGTTTAAAAACAGGTGGCCCGTAGACCGTCATTCAGGAGAAGGGAACTCTTTCCAGGTTCCCAGAAACTCCCGTTTCAGATCTGAGAGCGTCCAGGGCTTCAGCTGCGCTCCTCTGGCCAACGAGTAGTCACTTGGTCAGTCCTGCTGCTTTGACCCCATCTCCAGGAGGGGCTACAGCCAGAGGGAGTGGAGGGAGGCCAGCCCCCAAGCCTTCCGAGGCACTATGAGGCAGAGGGGGGAAAAGGGGGCCCTGGGGGCACTGGTTCTAGGAGGGATCTGGAGGGGGCAGCATCTCTTCTGGGCTGGACAGAGGGAAGCTTCGGACAGCAGAACCATTCCTGTTGGAGCTACAAGCCCCTGGAATTGCTCCATGGTCTGTCTCGGTTTCCCTTGGATCTCATCTGCTCCTGCACCGCGCCTGTCATGGCAAATCCGTCTCCAGCCCCCATCTCCCCAGAGCCAATGTGAGTCAGGTGGACAAAATTCATTGGTTCCCCAATCATTGTCCGGTCGATCCGTCGCCTCTTCTTCTTCGGCTGGGGTTTCTCTACCACACAGCAGCCCAGTTTGTGCCAAAATTCACTCATGTTCCCCGACGGTTCCAGTTTCACTCCCCTACCCGAGGCTCCAGAGGGCTCCTGCTCTGGCGCCCTGACCGTCCACTGCGCACTCCGTTCAGGTGTTAACAACACCCTGGGCACTCGGCGGCACGGGCCAGAGAAAGGAGAGCCCTTGGAACCCTTAGCTGAGCAGTGAAGGGCAGTGTCCCAGACCAGGGCCAGAGGGCGGGGCGGGCCGGCGGGCACAAGGCTCTGTCTTCCTCAGACGTGGAACCCTGCTCTGTTTCCACATCGAGGCGCCCGGCTGCAGCTGGTGGGGGGCTCCCGCTCCGTGCCCACCAGTGTGGGGTTCCCGGGCTCCTTGTTTGTTAATTTATTGATGATGGCCATTCTGCAGATGTGAAGTGATGTCCCATTTTAATTTGCATTTATCTGATGATTAATGATGTTGAACATCTTTTCATATGTCTATTGTCTGTGTCGATCCTCTTTGGAGAAATGTTTATTGAGGTCCTCTGCCCATTTTTATAATGGGATTGTTTGTTTTTTGGTGTTGAGTTGTATGAGTTCTTTATAAATTTTGGATATTATGCCCTTATCAGATATATCACTGGCAAATATCTTCTCTCCTTAAGTAGGCTCTCTTTTCATTTTGTTGGTGGTTTCCTTTGCTGTGGAAAAACTTTTTAGTTTGATATAGTCCCATTTGTTTATTTTTGTCTTTTGTTTACCTTTCCCAATGAGACATATCCAAAAAATATTCCTAAAAGCAATGTCAGAGAGTTTACTGCCTATGTTTTCTTTTACGAGTTTTATGGTTTCAGGTCTTACATTTATGTCTTTAACTCATTTTGAGCTTATTCTTACATATGGTATAAGAAGGGGTCCGCTTTCTTTTTTTTTTTTCTTTTTCACATGTATCTGTCCAGTTTTCCCAACACCATTTATTGAAAAGACTGTCTTTACTCTACTGTATATTCTTGCCTCCTTTGTCATCGATTAAATGACCATATAGTTGTGGGTTTATTTCTGGACACCCTGTTCTGTTCCATTGATCTATGTGTCTGTTTTTATGCCAGTACCATGCTGTTTTGATTACTATAGACTTGTAATATAGTTTGATATCAGATAGTGTGATACGTCCAATTTTATACTTCTTTCTCAAGATTACTTTGGATATTTGAGGTCTTTTGTTGTTCCATATTAATTTTAAGATTGTTCTAGTTCTGTGAAAAAAGTCATAAACATTTTCATAGGGATTGCATTGAATCTATAGATTCCTTTGGGTAGTATGGACATTTTAATGATGTTAATTCTTCCTGTTCATGAGCACGGTATATGCTTCCGCTTCCATTTATTTGTATCTTCTTCAATTTCTTTCTTCAGTGTCTTATAGTTTTCCAAGTACAGGTCTTTTACCTCCTTGGGTTTTGTTGTTGTTGTTGTTGTTGTTGTTTTGATGTCATTGTAAATGGGATTGTTTTCTTAATTTCTCTTTCTGACAGTTCATTATTGGTGTATAAAAATGTAACTGATTTCTGAATGCTAATTTTGCATCTTGCTACTTTACTGAATTCATTTATCAGTTCTAACCATTTTTTAATGGAATCTTTAGGGTTCTCTATATAGTATCATGTCATCTACAAATGACAACAATTTTACTTTAAATGTAAATGGCTTAACTACTCCAATCAAAAGACGTAAGGTAGCAAAATGGATAAGAAAACAAGACCGATACATATGCGGCCTACAAGAGACCCACTTCAGATTGAAAGACACAAAGACTGAAAGTAAAGTGATAGAAAAAGATATTTCATGCAAATGGAAACAAACAAACAAAAAAACTGGGGTAGCGATACTAACATCAGACAAAGTATAGTTTAAAACAAAGGCTTTAATAAGAGACAAAGAGGCACATTGCATAATGATAAATGGATCAATCCAACAAGAGAATAGAACCCTGGTAAACATTTATGTAGCAAACATAGGAGCATCTAAATATATAAAGCAAATATTGACCAACCTAAAGGGAGAGATTGACAATAATGCAATCATAGTAGGGAACTTTAATACCCCATTAACACTAATGGACAGATCTTCCAGACAGAAAATCAACAAGGAAAGAGTTGCCTTAAGTGACACACTAGAGCAAATGGATTTAATTGATATTTTTAGAACATTTTACCTCAAAGCAGCTGAATATGCATTCTTTTCAAATGCACATGGAACATTTTCCATGATAGACCATATGTTAGGCCACAAAACAAATCTCAATAAATTTAAGAGGACTAAAATCATATCAAGTGTGTTCTCTGAACATTTTATTATTCATGTTTATGTTCTCCTCCCCTCCCCCTTGTTCTGAAAGAAGTTTTTTCTTTTTTTTCAATGTTTCTTGTGCTATTGGTTTGGTGGTGATGAAGTCCTTTAGTTTGTTTTTTCTTGTCTGGGAAGCTCTTTATCTCACCTTCAATTTTAAATGATAACCTTGCTGGGAATAGTATTCTTGGTAGTTTCTTGCTTGTCATCTCTTTGAATATTTCATGCCAGTTTCTTCTGACCTGCAAAGTTTCTGTTGAGAAATCAGCTGACAATCTTATGGGAGCTCTCTTGTAAGTAACTAGTTGCCTTTCTCTTGCTTCTTTTAGGATTCTCTGTCTGTAACCTTTGCCATTTTAATTATAATGTGCCTTGGTGTGGGTCTGTTTTACTTTATCTTGTTTGGAACTCTCTGCACATCCTGGGCTTGTATGTCTATTTCCTTCACCAGGTTTGGAAAGTTTTCAGTCATTTTTTTCTCAAATAGGTCCTCGATCCCTTGCTTTCTCTTGTCTCCTGCTGGTATCCCTATGATGAAAATGTTGTTACATTTGATGTTGTCCCAGAGGGCTCTTAAACCAGCCTCATTTTTAAAGTGATTTTTCTGTCTTTTGTTTGTTTGTTTCAATTGGGTGTTTTCTACTACCTAGTCTTCCAAATCATTGATTCTGTCCTCTGCTTCATCTCGTCTGCTGGTGAATACTTCTAGTGAATTCTTTATTTCAGTTATTGTATTCTTCACTTCTGACAAGTTCTTTTTTATGGTTTCTCTCTTTTTTTTTTTTCCACAATACTTTTCCAATTTTACTGAGGTATGACTGGAATACAATAAACTACACATATTTAAAATATGCATTTGAGTTTTCACTTGTGTGGACACCCGTGAAACCATCACCACAATCAAGATAATGAATATATCAATCATCCCCTAAAGTGTGAAGTAGATCTATCTATATGTGTTAAAATTTTAACTTAACCTAACATTGTTTTATTTTTTTTTAAAAGTGTTTGTATGTGTAATATAATCCCATATTTATAACAACAAAAAATGTTTAGATACCCTGAAAAAACTGGAAGAACATATACCAAACTTAATTGTTTGTTGTTGGGAATCTTGTGAAAATTGTGTGGCCCCATTTTGGCTAGCACCTCAGAAATTGCCCATGCCTGTTGTCCCATATCATGGTCTCCAAGTCTCTGAAGAAGGTTTAGCACACTAGAAATTTGTCATTATGACCTCCTTACTTGAGTGATTTTATTAAAATGTCACTGAGGTCATCATAATGAACTCCCATAGAAGGGATGTCTGACTCTCCTGTTTTTCTTTCAGCTCACCTCCAAGACCATTCTCACATCACCCCTCCAAACAGGAGATATTCTAGCAGGGTACTGTCTGTGGCTGGGGACAAAAGAGTAATTCCCCAACTTGTTTTCAACTCCATCTTTTATTATCACTCTTCATGTAGCTCATAAGTACAGGAAGTGTTGAAAGACTGTGGGGACTGGGACATTTTTAGTTTTGTCTGCTTATGGGTTTTATATACAGGCATTCATTAAGTGTTTTTCTTTTGTGTCTGGCTTCTTTGACTCCATATTATTTATAAGAATTGCATGCAACTGTAGTCCATTCACTTTTAGTGTGATATACAACATTCTGCTGGGTGATTATACCACTAATAATTTATCCTTTCTACTACTGATTGACCTTTGGGTTGTTTCCAACTTGGGGCTATCATAAATAATGCTGCTGTGAACATTCTTGTACATGTCTACTGCTCAACCTGGGCATTTATTTCTCTTAGGTATACACTTTGGAGCAGATATGCTGGGTTATAGGAATGTCTATGCTTAACTTTAAAAAGTAATTCCAAACTGTTTTCAAAAATGATTATACAAGTTTGCTCACCCAAGCAATGTGTAAGAGCTCTCTTGTCCATTCAACAATAGTTCTTCCGAGCAGTTGGCACTGTCAGACTTTGTACTTTTAGTCATCTTCTGGGTCTGTAGTAGTTCATTCTAGTTCATTTTCTCTATTACTAATGCGGCTAAGCACCTTTTATATGTTTTTTGGCCATTTGTATTTTCTTTGTGTGAAGTGAAAAGCGTGTTCTTGCCCATTTTTCCATTGCTGTGTCTTTTTTTTTTTTTTATTCTGGATATGAAACCTTTGTCAGTTATGTGCATTGCAAATCTTTCTCATCTGTGGCTTGCCTCTTCATGTAATGGTGTTTCTTTTGTTTTCATTTACTTTTTATTAGTTTAGGTGCACAACGCAATGTAATAGACATTTAAACCCCTCATAAGGTGATAACACCATCCCCAAGCTACTGCCCTTCTAACATCTTATGTAGCTGTTACAATACCATCAACTATCTTCCCTATGTTGTGCTCCACATCCCATGACTATATATATATACCTATATATTTAGTTATATTTGGCATTCATTATTATTTCACTTCAGCTCCAGGCGTATAGCACATTGTTCAAGCATCTACACAGTCTATGATGTGATTCCCCTGATCAAGTCCAGTGCACATCTGGCACCTTACATATCTATACAACATTGTTTATTATATCCCCAATACTGTATTAACTGCCAGTTTGTATTTATTAATGCCTTCACCATTTTCACCCTGCCCCCAACCCCATTCCCATCTATCACCCTGATTGATCTAGTACCTATCATTAACCATACCTAGTTATTACATTATTGACTATATTCCTTACGCTATAACCTACATCCCCATGACTACTGTATAACGACCAATTTGTACTTTTCAATCCCTTTCCTTTCACCCATCCTTAAACCTCCTTCCATTTTAAAGAAGTCCCTCTGAGACTCTTTGTAATACTGGTTTGGTGGTGATGAACTCCTTCATCTTTTTCTTGTCTGGGAAGCTCCTTATCTGTCCTTCAATTCTAAATGATAGCCTTGCTAGATAAAGCAATCCTGATTGTATGTCATTGCTTGCCATCATTTGGAATATTTCTCGCCACTCCCTTCTTGCCTGCAAAGTTTCTGTTGAGAAATGAGGGCTCCCTTGTAGGTAACTAACTGTTTTTCTCTGGTTGCTTTTAGGATTCTCTCTTTGTCTGTAACCTTTGCCATTTTAATTATAATGTGTCTTAGGGTTGCCTTCTTTGACTTTATCTTCTTTGGGACTCTCTGTGTTTCCTGGGCTTGTATGTCCATTTCCTTCACCAGATTAGGGAAGTTTTCTGTCATTATTTCTTCAAACAGGTTTTCAATTCCTTGTTCTCTCCGTTCTCCTTCTGATACCCCTATAACGTGAATGTTGGTACACTTGATATTGTCTTTTTTTTTTTTTTTTAATTTATTGGGGTGACAATTGTTAGTAAAATTACATAGATTTCAGGTGTGCAATTCTGTATCACACCATCCATAAATCACACTGTGTGTTCACCACCCAGAGTCAGCTCCCCTTCCATCACCATACATTTGATCCCCCTCACCCTCATCCCCCACCCGATATTGTCTTAAAGGCTCATTAAACTCTCTTCAATTTTTTGGATTCTTTTTTGTTCTTGCTCTTCTGGTTGGGTGTTTTCTGCTACCTCATCTTGTGGTTGGATCCTCTGCTTCATCTAATCTACTGTTGATTCCCTGTAATATATTCTTCATTTCTGTTATTGTATCCTTTATTTCTGACTGGCTCTTTTTTATGGTTTCCATCTCCATTTTTATGCTTCCTATCATTCTATTGCAATTCTCTCTGAGATCATTGAACATTCTTATAACCAGTGTTTGGAACTCTTTGTCTGGTAGATTGCTTATCTCCATTTTGCTTAGTTCTTTTTCTGGAGCTTTGTTCTGTTCTTTTTTGGGGGACATGTTTCTTTGTCTCCCCATTTTGGTTGCCTCCCTGTGTTTGTTTCTAGGTAGCACTGCTATGTCTTCCGGTTTAGTAGCATGGCCTTATGTAGTAGGTGTGCTGTGGGGTTCAGTGATATAGTCTTTCTGGTCACCTGAGCCGTGCACTCCAGGTGTGTCCATTGTGTGGGTTGTGTGTAGTTGAGCCTTGGTTGATAAGTGTACATCAACAGGAGGTACCGACCCCTGGGCTCACTGGTTATGAGAACTGGCCTTGACTACAGTGGAAGAGTTGTTGTGCAGGGGCTGACTCTATGGAGCAGGATTTGCCTCAGCAGAACTCTGGTGTTTGCTCAATCCATCCCTTGGTGTGTCATATTTGGAGTCATCTGGGTGATGGTCCATCTCATTTTGAAGCTGGCCATTGGGGGCGTCAGCCCCAGGACCACCTTGGAAGGATTCAGCTGTAGGTCAATTTTAGCCACAGCCTGTGCCCCACCAGGGGCCACCCAGCAAGACCCAGAAAGAAATCCACAGATGGCTGCCACCATGCTGTGCTTGGAAGTGCCTTGAGAGGCCAAGTTGTAAACCAAGGCCAGCTGCTGCTAGTGCTGGTTTAGGGCTGCTCAGTCAGAGGTACAGGACATACTCAAGCCAGATGCTGCTTGTCTGGGTTCTGCAAACCTTTGAGAGACCCTAGGAAAGTCTACAGCTAGAGCTGTATGCACAAAAAAGCCACTGAAAGCAGGCTGGGTGTGCCTGAAAGTTGGGGGTTGGGGGTTCAGGTCTCTAATTGCCAGGGTGTGGGGAATGAACAGCAGAGACTCAGATATGGTGGCCGCCTGCATCTATAGGCCAAGAACGGGGAGGGCGCAAAGAAACAGTGGCCTCCACCAGCTCCCCCGTCTAGGAAAAAGCCACCTCTCTAGCCCTGTCCCAAGCCAGACAATTCAATTCCCCACCATTTGTCCCTGCTGCCTTTTCAGTGCTGGAGCTCAGAGAGAGTGATTCTGTTGGTGGATAAATCCACGCACAGTCCCTTTAAGAAGAGCATCTGTGAGTGCAGCCACACTCAGTCTCACTGAGTTGCAATCTCTGCTGGTTTTCACAATCATAAATTATGGGGACTTCTCTCCCTGGCACTGGAACTCTGGGCTGGGGTGGGGTTGAGATTGCTCGTTCCTCTCGGGAAAGGGGGGATCCCCCACAGCTGAAATAGCCCTACCGATCTTTAATGGTCACACGTGGGTGTGGGACCAGCCTGTTCCATGACTCTGACCTCCTACCAGTCTGGAGGTGGCTTCTTTCCTTAGTTGAAAGGCTTCAATTCAGCTTGATTTTAGGTGATTCTCAATAATGGGTGTTTTGTAGATTAGTTGTCATTTTGGTGTGGTTGTGAGAGAAAGTAAGCAAAGCATTTACCTACTTTGCCATCTTGGTTGTCCCCTCTCTAGGTCCTTTTTCATGGTTACTATCTCATTGTTAAAGTTTTCACTGAGTTCATCTACTCTTCCCCTAAGTTCATTGAGCATCCTTATAACCATTTTTTTAACTCTGTTTCTGGTAGGTTGCTTGTCTCCATTTTATTTAGTTGTTTGTTGTTGTTTTTCTGGAGTTTACTCATGTTTTTTTCCTTTAGGACCTACTAGAATCAGTGAAAACTGCAAGATGTAGAAGGTCCAGCAAAAGAAACTGAGAAGGAATAGCTGATGACAGAAAAATTGTTTCTGCCCACACATCCACCTCACTTGTTTCTGTCTCAAGGACTTTACATTTGTTCCTTCGTTTTGCTCTTCCCTCAGATGTTCTGTATATTTTGTGTCTTATTCATTTAGGTCCAGCTCAAATGCTCTGTCTTAGGGAAGTCACTCAGACTACTCAGTCTCAAGTATTCCTCATCTGCCCCACTGTTTTCTATCATATTACTTTTTATTTACTTCTTATTCTTAACATTTATCACAATCCAGAATTCTCTTATTTATGTTTATACTGCTTTCTTTATCTACTTAATGCAGCATCCTTGAATGAAAGCATTGTCTCCATGTCTGTATATACCTGACAGTTCCTGGAACACACTAGGTGCTCAATAAATATGTGTGACCTGCCTGTGAAAAAAGTGATAGAGAAAAACACCATCTTGTCACACCTGGTTGTGGATTGTCGTGACATTATGTATGTCATTTGAGTCATACTTTATAATTAAAAAGTAATATTACAAACATTAAAGAAAGGAGTAGTTTTACTTTATTTTAGCTGCTTTTAAAATTTTTAGCTACTTTTTAATTTCAGGAAATTACAAAAGGTAAATTATTTGCAGAGATTAGAGCTACTGCAGTAGATGCCACACAGTCCCCTGCCCTTGAGGAACTCACATTATTTTTGCTTCAAGTGAAAGCCAACAAGTAACAAAAGAAGGACATGAACAAAACATTATATAAATAATTGCAACTTAAAATCATTTTTAAATTTCTGATGAATTTTGGATCTGAACTGTTGTGAGGGGAAATTCATATGAGGGTTACAACTTAATCAGAGAGGCTGGCGATTGACTTTAAGTACACAAATTTTCCTCTCTAGTATTCAATTTCTTGATCTACAAATTGAGAGACTCGGTCTAGCTGAACCTCTAATATCTCTTTTCCACTCAAAGATTGTATTATTTTAGGAGGTACACAAACTATCTCACATGTAAATAAAAAATGTACTTTATATGTTTTACATATTCCAGTGAGACAAAATGCAATTATAATTTATAGTATGAAAAATAATTTATTTTGTAGGTCCAGCATATTTGTTCTCATACTAACAAAATATGTAGTTTTTTAAATTCTGAAAAATAATTTAAGGTCAATTCTGAATATAACGAT
Source organism: Rhinolophus ferrumequinum (assembly GCF_004115265.2). Taxonomy (NCBI): domain Eukaryota; kingdom Metazoa; phylum Chordata; class Mammalia; order Chiroptera; family Rhinolophidae; genus Rhinolophus; species Rhinolophus ferrumequinum. Next base: position 27,271,284 of record NC_046288.1, read on the forward strand.
AGGATAAATCAGAACTAGGATATTAATAAAAATATTTTGGCCATCTTTTTTTCTTGCAGTTTCCTGTATTAGGTAAGTAGATAAATAAACAAATAGTGTTTTAGAGATAAAATATTGATAAAGACTTTTATATATTTGTATATAAGAAAATGATTGGTATACCAACAATCAAAAGAAGATTTTAAAGCAACAGCCAAGAATACCCTGAGGCAGTTTTCTTTATGTTCCATTCCAAAGTTACTTTTCTTTCAGAGTCCAGTTTTGGAGGTAATCCAGTCACGATAAGCAGTCACTCGAGTATAGACACCTGGCTTGTTCTTTTTAGCACATCCATCACCCCAACTTACTATTCCAACAAGTTTCCAGATATTTCTAGAATCAGCATAAGCTAGTGGTCCACCAGAATCTTTCTAGAAGCAAAAGAGAAAAAAAAACGTTTCTTGTCCTGTCGACGAATTTCCTTTTACCTCTCCTCCAGAGTTTTCAATAGCCCCTGGGCACTGAAAACAATCTGCCCTCTTTGGTCCTAAAAATCTTGGGTTTACTCAAATGCCAGCAAAACTCCAAATTAGAATACATTACCTACAGCGGCCAAATGTTGGATTGGGCAGCCTAGAAGTTGACTTTATAATGAGTTCAACCTTGACTATGGTGAAAGTGACTCAGCTGCTCTGAGCAATGGGAGACATTTGCACATGCTGAACCTCCTGCTGCACCTCTGGATAAGAACAAGGCAGCATTCTAGATCTGCAGGTTGCCCAGAAAATACGCTCACATTTATTTTATTTCCTTGTAAGTATCATCCTTTGTATGGATTCCTAGACTGAAAACTCCATGAGGGCAGGGATTCTGTTCATCACTGAATCCCAGCATCTAGGCTGGTATCTGGTACATAAAAAAGGATTAATAAATGTTTTTTATGTGGGTTGAAATAAGAAGCTACTCCGTGGAAGTCATTAACACAGAAAAATATTTTGTGTTGATAAAAACTTCCATGGAATCAGTACTTTGGGAGAAAATTATTTGAAAATGTATCTAGACATACCTGACAGGCATCAGCTTCTCCTGACATAAATCCAGCACATAGCATATTATCAGTCACCCGGCCAGAATATGCATATGGAGCGTTGCAAACTTTGTTGTCGATAATCTTCACAAAGGCCTGTTGAAGTATCTTTGGAACACGACCTAAAGGCATCAAATTCTGCATATTATGGGGACTTTAACCATGTTTGTTGAGACAAAAAATATCTATAAAATACAGCAGATTCTTTGGGTCCCCAGGAGCCAGGCCAGTCCCAGATTTGATTAGTCTCTTTCTGATGTTTATTAGAGTTGGCTGCCTCACACACGACCACGATTTTTCCAATTCTTATTTCCAGAGAGATTTTAGAAATTGAACGTAATACCACACTTTTCATCCCACCACTTGGTTTTCTTTTCAGTATATTTACTGATTGGTTAATTGCATTCGAGAGTGATTGATCGATTGATTATTTAAATAACAATTCCTATAATGTTATTATGTTTTTACAGAAAAACTTACCATTCATAGAAAGTGTTCCCCATCCTGTAACTACAGCACTGTCATTTTCTGAGAGCTTCATTTTGGCTTCAGGAAGACAAATCTTACGAACGTACTTTGTAAAAGAGACTTCTTCAGTCAGCTGCACAAGGGCAATGTCATCAAGAATCCCAGCCATGCTATAATTTTCATGACAAATAATATTTTGGACTTTCCGTGTCATATATGGTTTATTTACTATAGTTCCAAAGTTGACAGTCCAATCTTCTGAATTATGTTTCCTGTTAGACACAATTCAATTAAAATACACTCAGTTTCTGTGTCACAACAGTGTTCATAGTGGTTATTATCTCATAACTTTAAGGCATGAAGTTTTCAAACAATACTGTAAAGCACTTAATTTTTTTTTGTTGTTGTTTTTTTACTTTTTCATTTATTTTAAGTGTATTTTTCCCAGGACTCATCAGCTCCAAGTCAAGTAGTTGTTTCAGTCTAGTTGTGGAGGGCATAGTTCCCATTGGCCCATGCGGGGATCAAACTGACAACCCTGGTGTTACGAGCATTGTGCTCTAACCAACTGAGCTAATTGGCCACCCAGCACTTAAATTCTTATTTTTAACAGATGCCTTTGACTTGGAAATGTTATAAATGCTGCAGTCACATAAAAATAGTGCTAAGGACTAGTAGAGCCATCAGCCTTCTGCAAAGCCTCCTAATTAGCATCACTGATGTCTTTTGCTACTACTTCAGCCCCATCCAGTTCCTGAGCATTTGACTTAGGTAGGAATCAGCCTCAGTGGATGGGGTCCAGAATCATTCTTGCAGCCTGAATTCCAAGAGCCTGGAGGCTCTGGGCATATGCTTAGATAAAAAAATTGCAACTTATTCTCATCCAACTACCCTATTATGTTTACCAAGTCAGTGCATTTTAGCTTCTAATATAGATTTTATGACCCATTTCTCCAGTTCCCCACTGAAACTTTTTCTCAAGTTAGTACTTAATATCCTATTTCACTATTCTTACCTTCCCTCAAAAGGGCAGATACTTTTCTAAAGGTTTCAAGACCCTCATGTAACAGTGACACTCTTTAATCTTTCTACCATTCTAAAACCTTCAGTGAATCCACATACTTATAGCTGTGTTTCTTAAACTCCATTCCCTTAGAATCAACCATTTCCAGAGATTTATAACTAAAAGGTGTAGTGTGATACTTAAGAATCTATACTTTTAACAAGTTCCCCAGGTGGTCCATGGTCCACGGACTACTTTTTGGAAAGTAACATCGGAGACAAATCCTATCAAATGCTTTGTGAGAGACTTCTTCAGTAAGTAAGCATCTTGCCATTTAGAGATGTCCCCAATCAATGTAAATTTTCTAAGTCTACTTTCTAACGTTTTGTTTTACAAACTCCTTTCTACTTCAAATCGTTGTTTTTGTTAGTTGTCCACAGAATATAACTTGTGTTGTTCCATCTCAGCACATTTGAAGAATAGCGTTTTCTCAACTGAAAACACATATTATGCTTTCCCATCCACCTACCCCATCAATCAAATCTTATACACCTATGTAGGGTCCAGAACAAATCTTACATCTTCATATCACAGATGGATATGCTATTTTCCTTCATTAAATTTCCATAGCCCTTATTGTACCATGCATGAGATATTTACTACACTATGCTGCCTTACCTTTATTTTGTGACATTTGAATTTCTTGAACGAGATTGTAAACCCCAGGAGGGCAAGACAAGTAAGCATCTAGTAACTAGAGTCAGACATACCTGAGTTCACATTCAATTTCTGTTATTTAAGAGCTATATCATCTTGGCGAAGTGACGTCACTATTTCTGAACCTTAGTTTCCTCATCTTTAAATAGGTTTAATCATACCTTCCACACAGAATTATTGTTATGATGAAGTAAAATGATGTAAGTAAAGCATTTATTATAGTATCCGGCCAAAGTAGCTATTTGGAAAATTTGAATTGCTTCCATTCACTTTCCCTTCTTTGCCAAATTAGATGCCTCCACTGCCCTTCAATTATGCAAGTAATTGTAAGTTGCATCTGGCCTTGGTGAATCTGCACACATTTAGGTTAACCCCCAAGACTACCCCAAATAAGCCAATACCCAGAATCCTACATTTAGTCAGACTTTCACACTTACGTAGCAAAGCAGTGAGCTGCGGATAATAGCCACCTGCCGCTGATCAGAGATGCTCCACAGACGGGTACGCCCTTCCATTGCATACTGGCTTGCCATGGCCACGCCCCTGCCGGAGAATTTTTCCCGTTGACAATTCGGTTGCCTGCTACCGCGCTATTGGCCACTTGTCTCCCACAACCTGAAGAAAGAATTTCTTTTTACAGGAGTGGATATCTTAGGTTATGGATATTTTATAAAATATGTATCTTACAAACATTGCTTGAAACACTCCAGTGATTGTCTGGCATCTCCTAAGTGAGGCTCTTTCTTTCCTGGAATGTACTGTTATCACAGCACCCCAGTCCATCTTGGTTTGGGTGTCTTTTACTGATCTTCTTTTCCAGTCTTCAGCATCTTGCAACCACTGACTTTCATTATTACCTATTTGTGATTATTCTCATCTCCCTAAGTAAATTGCAAAATTCTTCAAGGTGAAGACTTTGCTTCATTAATGTCTGTGCATTGCATAGCGTATGCGGTGCTGTCTGTAAGGCCCCATGTGGTCAATAGATACTCCATAAATATCCATTAAGTGAATGAATGCAGGGTTGTATCTTGTGAGCAACACGACAGTCTAAAGAGAATTTATTTAAAAGGTACAGAACTTTTTTTCATCTTATAATAAATGTTTTTGATACAGCCTAGTTTTTTATTTTCTTATTATCCTAAGTTGTCCTTATTGTTTCTTCAATCTTTCCTATTTTAATTTATTCAGATATGATATTCTTTACTTATGATTGTATTCTTTGGAATAAGGTCTTGTTTCATCCTTTTGGACAAGTGCTTACAAATGTTAAAAATTCATATGCCAGTGTTTTTCAAAAAGAAATTCCAGATATATATCTGGTATATCCAATAATTTTGAAAGACTACTATGGATTTCTACGTGATGTACTTCAAGATTCTTTTTAGGAAAATAACGGGGGAAATATTTGTGAATGTGTTAAATTTACAATAAGGTTTCTAAACTTACAGTTGTTGGTAAGCATTTCAGCATTAGCCTTGCTGATTTCTGAAATTTAAAAAACATAAAATTGATAAAATATCACCGAATAATTATTTTCAATCTAAGTACATAGACACTAACTCTCCTAGCCCAATTACACCCACAATTAATTATTCAGACTATTTTACATATTGATTATCAACCCTTCTCACTTCTACTTGTTATATTTTGACCATCTCTCTGCATCTCTACCAAGTAGTATAAGAAAAGAGAAAATAAAAGAAAAATACAAAGCTCTCAATTTTATAATGTAGTAAAATATTTAGTCAGGTAAGAAACTGACATTATTACTAAAAATGGGATGGGGCATTATCTTTGGATTTCTTTCTCTTGATAGTTCTCATTACTCTGAAATGCTCAGATTTATCTATAGTTTAAAGGGAAAAAATTTCAATTAAAATTATTTTTCATTGGGCCTATCCTGCTTGTTAGAGTCATCTTATTACTAAGACTGAGTTATGAAATTTTGAGAATTTAACTTAAATCTCTTTTCTATTGGGAAAAGATGTTAAATAGAAAGGGAGAGTAGGAAACTAAAGGAAGACACATAAGAACACACAAGGGCAGTAACTAGTACAGCCTTCTTTCCCACAGCTACCCACAGAGGAATTGTATTGCTCCTTTGAGCAGTTCTACCTCAAACTCACTTCCCATGAATGGCCCATTGGTGGTAGGGTCAGTAGTCTGAGGCAGAGGAACTATAACTGGCAGTTGGCAGTCTTCAAGGACACTAGGAAGTCAGGAAGCACCACAAAACTGGGTTCTGCAACCACATGCTTAGCACCTAACAGAACTTTTAACAATCCAGGTGAAAATTTCAAGACATTTGCAGGACCTTGAAGATCTTTACAAACTTTACTTTCTGTACTGGGCAAAATCCTATCATTTTCTTCCCTTGTTTTCTAAGGAATTCTTCCAGGTTATGTTTGTGTTTTTTTTTTCTTTAATAGTATTACTCCCATTCTTCCACAAGAAACAATGAGAATTTTCTATCGCCAACTTCACACTTACCCCTGTAATCACCACACTGCATGATCAAGAAAACCCTAAATCTGTTTTCTATAATGAGATCCTGACAAGAATAGAGGGTAGGGAGAAATAACACTTCACTTAGGACCTGTCACTCCCTTTTCCATACATAACAGCAAACCCTTCCAAACTTACATATATGTCCACAGTTTAACCCTCATTTCTATCACTCTTCAGATAAAAATCCTATGGCATTGCCCCTTCTACATTTCATTGTATAAGTGCCAGACTTTGGGAAGCACATTATTTCCTGAATAAATTTCTGAAACTCTTGATTTTTTTTTTTTCTAGTACTTAAAAAAAAAAAAAGTAGTCAAAAAAACCCTAAGAATAGAAAATAATGGAAATAGGTAAAATACCCATAAGTTTAATGAAAAGCCAAAAAACCTAAGAATAGAAAATAATGGGAATAAGTAAAATACCTATAAGTTTAATGGAAGCTGAAACTGCATTCCAGGATGACATGTTGTCTTCCAATATCTGATTCAAGATAGCTTTGATTTCAGGCTTCATGCTATCCCTCTTTGATGGAGGAAACTTGAATGTCAGCTGCAACTGTACACTTGAACCACTGGGATTAGGACTAGAAACAACAGAAATGTCCTGCTGTGTCGCTTCTTGATTTTTCATATATTTTGTAAACACATTGAATTTCTCACATTTTGATTATATTTCCTTTACATATATCAAACAACAATACACAGATATTGTCTTACTATATGTAAAGGGCAAGTGTCCCCAGAAACCTTCTAACTGGTTTAGAGGTATTGTTCATTAAGGAATATGTAAACCACACACTAGAAATCAGAATATTTTAAACATATAGGAGAAACTGAGTACTGACCAACAAATGATTCACATGAGATTTTATCATAACCATGTTCTCATACAGGTATTTTTCTAATATCTTAATTTTAGATTGTGATAAATGAGAATTTAAATGTAGGACTGGGAACTATTCAAAAGATAACTTCTAGAATGTATTCAGGAACCAGTCCTAAGCATCTTTCTATAGTTTCTTATACAAGTCTACCCCAATAGATTTCTACTATGAGAAATCTCAAAAAGACAACTCTACAGCATGAAGAGAATCTCCATTATTTAAACATTCAGTGCACTTTATTAATCAAGAAAAGAGATTAATTCATTTTAGAAGACTTCAAACCAAACACCATATTGATCACAATTTTTTAAAAAAACCACAACTCTATTTCCAAATAATTATGATCAGTGGAAGGGTCTTTGAAGGCTTTTGTTTGTCTATAGGTAAATACTTGGTTGGTTGGCGGTTGGGCATCTGGATTTTTCCATTTATTTTATTTTGGAAGTTCAGAATTCCCCAGAATAGATACTGGCAATTAGCAAAGTAGAAGTGTGATTGCTCTTCTCATGCATCCCCTATGCTCCATGATGCCCTCCTTCCTGCTTCCCTCCCCTCAACCCTCAAGCACACTTCAAAGACTTACATAGACATGTGTTATCTTAAATGATTCACTTTGCTCCACAGTTATTACAATAATGGTAATACTAAGAAGATCAAAAGAGGATCATTTTAGGAAAATTATGTCCAGATGGGTATGGATGGGAGAAGAGGAGGCTAATATAAGGGGGGCAAAACAATGAAGTTGGACTCCTTGTTTTCCACAGAGTTACAGTTATCTTTTATTATAGATGTCAGTTAGGACTGGCTGCCACCAACAACTTGAAATTCTTCTTTAAGTATAGAGATTACAGATTTGTACCGAACAGTTCCTACTGTGGACAGAAATTTGTTAAATAAAATGATACTTTAACTTATGAAGAGCTCTTCTTTCCTTCCTTCCTTCCTTCCTTCCTTCCTTCCTTCCTTCCTTCCTTCCTTCCTTCCTTCCTTCCTTGCTTCCTTCTTTCCTTCCTCCCTCCCTCCCTCCCTCCTCTCCCTCCCTCCTTTCCTTCCTTCCTTCCTTCCTTCCTTGCTCTCTCTCTCCCTCCCTCCCTCCCTCTGTTGTTTTTGCTCTTGTTATTATGTGGAACCAGGGCTGAGATGTTTCATATCACCTACTTCCCTTTCCATAATACCCTGAATATGTTTGTACTTACAGAAGTTTGATGACCTGAGAGTTGATATATTCTCTGTACATACTAGAATTTTGAAATGCATCAGATATCTGTCAGGAGAAAAAATAAAAGATCCATCATGTCCATTTCAATCAAATTTATAATAAAATTAATGAAAGAAATCACTGACTTACCTTAGTCTCAATATCTTTACTCAGATCTGAACTAGCTTGTGAAGCTTCATTTTCACAACTATCATTGTATGTGACTCCAGAAATATGAAAACCACCTTGGTAATGGTAAATCTTTCCTGTGAAATAAGGAAATACTCAAAGAATTTTAAAACAGTAATTGTCCTTAAGTCCCTCCAAATCTCTATCTCAAAATTAAAATTCAACGCAGCTTTAGATATAAGCAGAGGGTGGGAGAAAGGAAGAGGATGGAAATGAAGGGGAATGAATATCCCCTTATTCTAGAAATGGCAACTACACAGCATTCATAAAGTGATCCCCCTTTTTTGTTCATATGATAATAGACATTATTGTCCTGCAGCATCCTCCTCAAAACATCAGCCGAGGCATCCAATAGCAATTTACCTGAGTATTCACTAGAGATGAAAAGTTTTTCATGTTATAATTGAAATTCTTAACCTCATGATTACGCAATAAATCTTTCTAAGTAGTTCTGATACAGGAAACATTACAAACCTCCCCTTTCCCTTTCTGAATGATCTTCTCCTCTCTCTCATGCCCACTGCCTGTTGGTCTGCTTTCCATTCCCTGGAATCATTTCTTGAGGACTTCATCCTGCCCGTGCACTTCCCTACAGCATATGGTGGCTGGTGCTTGACATGCATCACAGGTCTCACATTCTTCAGTTTTTTCTGTCCCCAAATGTAAACTGCTTCCCCTGATATACTAGACCACCATAATTTAAAACGGGATAAGACCTGAGGTAGTTCTTCCCGGTCACATATATACTTTTAAAAATAAGAGCTACTATAAAAATGGTACCCTGTTTTGGTTAAGCTATTAGCCATTCATACATTTTGAGAACAATTGTGATTTTGAGCCACTTTAAAAAGCACTACATAGTGCAGTGGTCAGGCATCTACACTGTGCTATGTAGTGCTTTTTAATGTCCACCTGAGGCTGAAGCTGCAGCACAATGAATGTCAACTATAATTTAATATATATATCATCAGATGATGTGGAGTACAGCATAGGGAATAGTCAATGGAATTGTAACAGTTATATAGAACGTTAGAGGGGTAGTCGCTGGGGGTGGGGGGTTATCACTTTGTGAGAAGTGTAAATGTCTAACTATTACATTGTTTTCTACACCTGAAACTAATAATAATAATAAAAAAAAGTCTAACTCAAAAAAAAAAAGCACTACATAGTCTTTAAGGAGTGCTAATAATAGACTGAAAACTGTGATCTCTTAAGCTATAATAATTAATTTTCCTAAAGGTCAGAAATATCATTTCAATCTAAAATAGAAATAGTTTATCCTAGTTTTTCCTTATGGCAACCAGTGTATATGCAAAGCAAATGCCAGGCTCTAAGAAGTTATCTAAGATCATTCTGAAAAGAATAATGTGTATGAAGTTAGAGGAACTAGTTTAAGCCCTGTCAAATATTGGCTGTGTCACTTTGGCATATAACTTTAGCTCTCTGGGACTTTTCCTTCCTAATTACAAAGACTAAATTGCAATAACTAAATTCCAAGACCCTCTTTTTCCTACCATTTCATAATTTTAATCTGCAAAGTTTATCACTAAACAGAAAAGCAAATACCTAGAATGTGTAACATACTGTTACATCCAATATGCTGAACTAGGATATTTGCAGGTTAGCAGATTAATCTGTCAGTACCAGAATTGAGCCAAGAAGAGCAGTGATCTCTATAGTCTGAGGTATATTTACTAAAAGCTATAACAACTCAACTACAAACCTACTACATAAGCTCCTTTATTGACGATGAATATTAGCATCAAAGTATTGAACATTTCAGTCTTACCCAAATTCCCGTAATTGGTGATACAACTTACAGAGTAGAACAAGGAGGCATCTAATTCAAAAAAATTTATAAAATTTGGTATCAAATAATATTAAAATATTATGTTGAAATAAAATAGGGAGTAAATGAGAAATTTCCTGCAAAGAAATTTAATATTTCTGTTGTTTCTTGACAATTTCTAAAAGTAAGAGGAGATTTAGTAGTAGTAAGGGTGAAAATTAAAAAGTTTGTACTGACCAACTGCCAGAAAATGAACAAGGAGACCAATAGTTACTCCCAAAATTGCCATCACTCCAAGAAAAGTAAGAATTGTCATCCATAGTGGCCAAGATCTCCGGGCAAATGTGCCGTACCTATGAAAGGGGAAAAATGGCTCAAATCAGATGGTAGACATTCTAAATCTACCTGTTTCTCCTTCAACTGATACAACACAATTTATAATTTATGCATTAGGCCATTATATTAGCTGAAAACTTAGAAACCACAAATATCTCAAAGAGAATAGACCTACTACTCATTCTTCTAACAAATCATATTTAAGTACTATGTTAGCTGCAGGTGATACAGCAATGAGCAAAATAGACAGGGCTTCTGTCCTTATGTTACTGAGGATAAACTTCTTTGCTCTTGTTATTTATCTTAATCAGACTGTGTAACATTAGGTGTGGTCTGATTGTATTTTTGTAAACTATAGCCACATCATGCACAAGGACATATACAGATTTATAAACACAACTATATAATGCAACCACTTATAAGTTTTAATTAAATGTGGAAGAAAACATCATGATATCAACTGCAGTTATCTCATGTTATGAGATCTTTGATAGATTTTTTTCTTTTTCTTTTTTGTTTACTTATTCTTTAACTACAGTTTCTGTTTCTGCAATAACATGGATTATTTGTATCATATAAAGTAATAGATAGGTAAGTTTCATCATCAAAATCAATTAGATAAAAAATGATCAGAAAATATAGTGACTTGGCATCATACAGGAAGAGTGATCTAGGGTTACAGTAGAGTCTTATGACTGTCCTTAGTCTAATCTATATAAGGTGTAGATACTAATTATTCATCGTATCTTAAAAGACATGATGTCATGGAATATTCCATTTGGAGGAAGGCCTGTAACATTAAAAATATTTCTGATTTCAAATTTCAAAATTGCCTCAACTGTTCCCTCAGTCGCTTTGTATTCTGCATCATCCTAAACAAAATGTACAAAACAGAAGAGTTTGTAATCAGCGGATACATTAGGCAGATTAGATATTCCCTATGAATATGAGAATCTTATTGTTGTTCTAATCCCTCCAGGACCAACTGAATTTTAGGTAGGAAAGTTCTTTGGGGGGTTCTTAAACAATTTTTTTAAACATTATCTTTTGCCTCAATTGCACACCTCCACCCAGTTCTTTCCTCTCTGCTTTGTTCTCTATTCTTAATCCTTCCTCTTCCTCATACCTCTTAATGACTCGTTAATTAATTAGTGTTCCCAAAACCCGATGCTCTTCAAAGAAAACTTCCTGTTTCATGTACACTTTCATACTGGAATTTTGGTGTTTAATTTCATCCTTAGAGGAAAAAAGGCTATTTCAACACTAGTACAAGTGTTTCTTGTACTAGATGAATCGCACTTTTAAAGGAATGTGCAATTAAGGTAATTAATAACAATATTTATTATCCTATTACTATCTGATAATATGCTTCTTCTAATGACTGGAAGTGCAGTAAGATATTGAGATCTCAAATTGGTTTTGATGCAATGAACATAGGGGTATATCTACCTTTATGGATAAATGTTTTCAGATATATGTACCCCTATGTTCATCGCAGCATTATTCATGATAGCCAAGACATGGAAACAACCAAAGTGTCCTTTCACAGATGATTAGATAAAGAAGATGTGGTACATATATACAATGAAATATTACTCGGCTGTAAGAAAAGATGAAATGCTGCCATTTGTGACAACATGGATGGATCTCGAGATTGTCATGCTAAGTGAAATAGGTCTGACAGAAAAGTTGAGAACCAGATGATTTCACTCATATGTGGCATATAAAACTGAAAGCAACAAACAAGACAAAAAATTTTAAAAAATCATACACACAGACAACAGTTTAGTGGTTGCCAGAGGGTAAGGAGGTGGGAGAAGAGAAAAAGGGGGGTCAAATATCTGGTAATGGAAGGAGAACTGACTCTAAGTGGTGAGCACAAAATGCAATACATAGATAATGTACATTTGAAACCTATATAATTTTACTAACCAATGTCATCCCAATAAATTTAATAAATATAAAAAAAAATTGTTCTGGATTACCAGTTTTAACTTAGACTGGTAGTTTATTCTTTCTGAAACATGCATATTGGTTTGAGGGACTCAAATATTATGTAGCCTGAATGGTAATTATCATGTAGCTACAATGATTTCTATACAAATAATCCCTACATTACAGCTTGTAAAATGTTTTCCTTTGCAAGCCCTTATAGATACTCTGGAAAGTTCTAAAGGATACATATTTTTGACAATAGTGCTGATATGGCTTTTTTCTCTCCTCATTATGGATTTCTTACTATCATAAACAATTAGGGAATTTCTTTTATATCTAAAAGAATACAGTAGTTTATGATTAAACACTAGTAAATATAATGCACAAACTCAAGGAATTTATTATTATTTTTGAGTAATAGCTGAAATGTTAAAATGATGTTCTAAATACCAAAAAAAGGTCCATTCGTGAAACATTTTATCATTTACTAAATTAATTTTTAGCCATAATTTTCCCTCCTTCTCTGCCCCTTACCCTTCCTCCCACCCCTCCCCCGTTCAAGCTGTTGTTTCTCAGTCTAGTTGTCTAGGACCCAGCTCCCTGGCCCATGCTGGTATTATGAGCCTTAGGCTTCTCCCCGGCTGAGTCAGTTGGTCCCCAGTTGGCAGCTCACTTGTCCAGAATCTTAGCTGCAGACGGTGCAGCTCACTGGTCCATGTGGGAATCAAACCAGCAACCTCAGCGTTAGGAGCACAGTACTCCAACCACCTGAGCGACCAGGCTGGTCTGGACATAATTTTTTTTTTAATGTAGGGGTTTTAATTCCACAATGAACCACTCATCGAACAAAGAAAATAGGTTAAAAATTTTAATCTTCAATAAATTTAACCAAGTCCATATACTTAACTACACTATAATTGCCTTACTTTTGGATTAAATCTACTTCAATTAAATTTACTTGAATCTACTTCAAGTAAAAGCTCATAGCTATTCTGGTATAATCAACCATTACCTTAATCAAATTACAGTAATAATATTGATTAAAATCATGGTAACTACATTATTCACAATTGTAAAACATTAATCACACTATAATTTATCCCACAGTCGGTAACAGGTATCATTTCCTAGATTAGATTTCCAAATAACCACATTCTGATATTGCATTAGTAGTTAAACTGCAAACCATAACAAATTGTAGTTTTTATTTATTAGACTTTCATTTATTGGCCATTTGAATAAGATGCACCTAAATTGTTATACAGTGAAGAATATTAAAGTAAGATTCTAGTACAAAATTCCCCAAATTTTATAAAGATAAAACTTTTATTTTTCATAGAGGATTTTAAATCACTAGGGAGAGAATTTTGAATAAGGAACAGAGAAATCAGCAATCAAATGAGTTGAATGGCTTTCTCTAGAAAAGCAAAGTGCCCTAGGATTGGAACTCATTTAAATATTTATGAAGTTTTGAAGGACCCCAGCAGCTTGTCAGCTACTAATCCAGGATGTGTGTTATAAAGTACATTATTCCAAAAATCTATAAAGATATTTAGATATTTAAATTATTTTAATAAAATATTTTTACATTAGAAAACATGATTTCAGTTATACAACTATAGAACAAAAATGGTAGTGCTCTCATGGGTGATTTTTTTTAAAAGTAAGTAAAATTTTGCTGAAATCTGATTCTTTTTTCCAACTTCCTAAAACTTTCTTAGAGACTTTGCAAGGCCTTTAGACCTCAGAAACAATAGCATGTTTCTTGACAGTGTCCAGAAATAAAAAATCTAAATTATAGAAAGCAATTAATTAACAAAAAGCTAGAAGATACTCCGTAGCAACTTGTTAGGTTTTGCAGATTTGATTTCCCAAATTAAATCCCATTTACCTGTACATAATGTTCTGATTGTTGTGGCTGTGTCAGGAACAACGGTGGTGATAATGATGATGACAACGATGATGGTGATAATAAAAATAAGAATCTTCTCGTGTAGCTTTTAAGGTGGTTGATGTTTCACAGGTTTATCTGCTACATCCAGTGTTGGTTGGTTTGTTTTTATGGGCTAGGTGAAATGTAGAGAGCAAATAAGATGAAACTTGTCTGACTACTGTTAATGACTGTCATACTTCCATAGTTTCAAGATAGGAGTCATCCAAATTTCCCTGACTTGGCTATTTAGAAAAAAAATAATAGCCTAGTCTTGGATTGGTCACCTAAAAGTTACACCCAAGAAACAGCTTTGTGGTAATTTGGGATAATCCTAGCTCTGTTGACCAATTCCATTATACTAGCTTCAAATGAAATTAGCTATAACTAGGTAGAAGTTTCTGACAAATGACATACCACAAGGTATGCATTTCTTTTTTTGTTTGTTTTGTTTTATTTAATTTATTAATTTATTTATTTATAACATTTTTAAATTAGTTTCAGGTGCACAAAACAATGTGATAGTTAGACATTTATTCTTTATATCCCTGACACAGTGACAACCTCCCTCCTCCCATCCACTACCCCTCTGACATCACATACAGCCATTACATTTCCACTGTCTCTATTCCTAATGTTGTCTCCGCTTCTTGTAACTATATCTATATATATACAAAATTGTAGTTGACATTCATTACTGTTCAGCTTCAGCTTCAGGTGTACAGTGCATTTCAACATAACTTATATTGTCATCGTTTCAATGTAAATGAAATTCTATTTCATTGTGGCTTGCATTTGCTTTTCCCTAATTACCAGTGAGAATGATCATTTCACATATATTGGTTGGGGGAGGATCTGGGTTTCCTCTTCTGAGATTCCTTTTTGTAAATTTAGCTTATTTTTTTCTATTGGTTGTTTCTGTTTACTTATGGATATATGTGAGTTCTCTTTATATATTGAATATTGTGCTTCTGCACGTAAGGTGCTTTGAAATCAACTTTTCCATCCTAACAAGTACAAAGTTCCACCAATTTCCCGCAATCAATACTGAAGAAAAATTCCTTTCAGCTTCTGGCATGGGAAGGAAAACAAGAACCATTTTGAAATATTGCAGAGCATTTTATTCTTCTTGACAAGGCCTGCCATCAGGGCTAACTAGTTAACCAGAGCCTAAACTGCTGGGGTATTTTCAGAGCCTAATAGACCTGAGGGGTCCCCAACTTGGGACCAACTTGGGAGAGGCAAGACCCAACTTCAAACCATTCCAACCATCCTGTCCTACCTGAGAGTGGATAGGAAAACTGAGAAACACTTGTGAAGTTTACAGTCCAGAGGCGCAGGCTCACTAAATGACTGGACCTAATCAGAACTATACTCAGAGCACTTCCTGTCTCACCAGGCCTCACCACTAATTACTAAAGACCTATTCATAGCAATTCCTTTTAACTGGTACATCATGTTCAGTTATCAAGAAAAAAATTGCAAGGTATATCAAAGGCAAAATATGCAATTTGAAGAGACAGAGTAATCATCAGAACTAGACGCAGCAGGAATATTGGAATTATATGACCAGGAATTTAAAACAACTATGATTAATATGCTAAAGGCTATAATGAATAAAGCAGACAGCGTACAAGAACAGATGGGAAATGTAAACATTGAGATGGAAATTCTATGAAAGAACCAAAAAGGAATACTAGAGAGAGAAAACACTGACAGTAATGAAGAATGCCTTTGATGAGACATAAAAATACTCAGTGTGTATGCACTTAACAGCAGAGTGTCCAACTACATGAGGCAAAACTGATAGAGCTGAAAGGAGAAATAGATGAATTCATTACCATAGTTGGAGACTTCAATGTCCCTCTATCAGAAATAGACAGATCCAAGCAGCAGAAAATGAGTAAGGACTTTAGTTGAACTCAACATCATCAGTCAACAAGATATAATTGCCTTCCATAGACTACTTCCTCTAACAGCAGAATACAGACTCTTGTCAAGATCACATGGAATATTCACCAAAATAGGCCATTTTCTGGACTATGTAACATACCTCAACAAATTTCAAAAATAGAAATCATGCAATGCTTGCTCTCCTAATAGAAAAGTAACTGGAAATTCCAAATTATGTGAGGATTGAACAACATACGTCTAAATAACACATGGATAAAAGAGAAGTCTCAAGAAAAAAAATATTTTGAATTAAATAAAAACAAAAACACAACTTAACAAAATTTGTGAGATGCAGTGAAAGCAGTGCTCAGACTGGAATTGATAGTATCAAATGCATATATTAGAAGAGAAGAAAGATCTCAAATCCATACTCCTAAGTTTCTACCTTAGAACACTAGGGGAAAAAAAAGAGCAAATTAAATCCAAAGTAAGCTGAAGAAAAGAATAAGTAGAACAGAATTCAATGTAATTGAACACAGGAAATTAAGAAAATCAATTAAATCAAAAGATGGTTCTTTGGAAAGAGCAAGAAAATCAGCAGCCCAGCTAGGGAAAAAGAGAAGATACAAATTACTAATATCAGAAATGAAAGAAGTAGTATCACTACGAGTCCCATGGACATTAAAAGGATAATAAAGGAATACTTTGAACAACTTTATGCCTACAAATTTGATAAACTAGATGGAATGCACCAATTGCTTGAAAGGCACAGTCTGCCAAAATTTACACAGGAAGAAATAGGTAATATGAATAAGCCTATATATATTAAAGAAAATGAATCACTAATGAAAATACTCCCAATAATTAAAAACTGGTGAATTTTACCAAACATTTAAGGAAGAAATGATATCAGTTCTCTACAATCTCCTTCAAGGATAGAAGCAGAAGAAATATTTCTTAACATAGTCTATGAGGCTAGCATTACAAAAGAAAATTATAGGCCACTATCTCTCATGAATACAGATGCAAAAATCCTCAACAAAATATTTCTGAATTGAATCAAAAAAGAATCATAGACCACTACCAAGTGTGATTTTTCCCAGATATGCAAGGCTGGTTCAACATTCCAATCAGTTAATGCATCATATTGACAGACTAAAAGAGAGTTGCATCACTATTTCAATATATATTATTGAACTGGATATTAACCACTTCTGTTCACCTATTTAGTAATTACCTATTCCCAGGGTACAACTTGACATTTCATTATTTAATGGGGTCTTTTCATGCATAGAGCATTTTTAACATCTTAATAGTCTAATTTTTCACACTATGAACTATAAAATGTTAAGAAATATTTCCCATCTTGATTTCTAGGAAGCATTTTCCTGTATTTTCATCTAAAATTTAAATTTTTATTTTTTTACGCAAGTTTTGTTGCTGTCATCCATGTCTAGTCATAAACCATTTCTCTTTGTGTCGAGACAAGTAAAGGTACAGAATACTTGTTAAGGCAAGTAAATAAATAAATAGAGAATCTGCTTATCAAATAACCAAGCTGAGATGAATTTAACCTAGAACATGACTCTCCCTTATCATAAGCTGCACATTTCTTATATATTGTTTTCCCTTTGCTTTTAATGTAAAATAAAATGTTTTTCTGTTTAAGCTGCTGTTAGGAATCTGAATTTATAATCTTTAATTCCTAGGCTTATATTAATACCAAAAGCTTATTTCTTTTGAGACAGTTTCAAAGAGTTAAAAAAAAAGTAGAACCCACATACAAACACACAGACAGTTAGGTTAAGAAATACTAATTAATAAAATACACATCTGTTAGTTTTCATTACAAACATGATCATTTTTTTCTCCAAAAAAATCTACATAAATACAGAACTTTTGTTTTTGAAAGAACTACTCTAACTGTATCAATTTTGCAAAAAGTTTAAATAAAATTGAAGTGATTTTGATCATTTCTAATTTTCCAAACACTCCTGGCCTCTTACCACACTCCTTCTCTTTATGTGTATTTTTCTCCTGTCCTGACCTTTTTATAGATCACTAAAAAGGTTTTGATTACATTTTCCCTCACCTTCTTTCAGTTCTATATTTTATTTTTGTAATTTTACATAAATTTTAACATGAAGACTTAATGTAACAATATTTTGACCTTTTTTGCATTGCTTTTTTAATGATTATCCTAGGAACTAAAAACGTGCATTCTTATCATAGTCTCCACTTAGAGTTAATATTGTACCACTTCAGGATTTTTACCGTTACTTTACAGCCATGCAGCTGCCCCAATCTTTTTTGTGAGGGCTAAAGCCACTCACAAAGACTGTGGCTTTCTGCTAGACTTTTTAGCTTCCTTTTGCCACCTGGACTTGTCAAGAAACCATATGTATGTAAATCTCACCCAGTATACTTTCTTCCTTTAACTCTCCCTTTATTGACTGTCCTCCAGTTTTTGCCGGTTTGGGGTCACTCTTCATTGCCTTCATATAGTTAGTTTTTATATTTTTTCCAAGATTTATAATTATTAATTCTAGAAGGGCTCAACATAAGATACTTTACCTTTACTGGAAGTAGAATTCCTTCTTAGTGACTTTTAAATAACAAAATTTCTTAATTTTAGTTTAAAATTTATAAATATTTCCTTTTAAGGTTAGTGACGTGTACATGTGTGCAGTGTATTTGAGAATTCTTTGTCTTTCGTAAGGATATTGTCCCATGTTTTCTTCTAGAAACGTTAACATGTTACCATTTGCACTTAGATCAACAGTTCATATGGAATCCATTTTTATGTACATTATAAAGTAGAAAGAAAGATACATTTTTTTCATGACTATTAGTTGATTGTGCACAGCTTATTGAAACGTACACATGCAATCCTTTATCCACTGCACTGAAGTGCTACCTCTGTTATAAATCAAATGTGGATCTGTTTCTGAACTTTTCATTGTTTCTTTCATTTGTTTTTCTATTACTGTGCCATACCACACTGCTTTAATTATTGAAGTTACAGAATGCCTTGATATCTGGTATGTAAGTCCTATTTGTTTTCCCTTTCCAAAGTTGTCTTGGCTATGTTTAGTCCATTGAATTTCCTTATAAATTTTAAAACTATCTGATCAATTTTCAAAACAAAATTTCTCAAATATTGTTGGTATAGCATTGACTCTATACAAGAATTAGGAGAGAATTGAATTCTTAAAATACTGAGGTTTCCAATTCATAAATTTGGTACATTCGTTTATTTAGATTTTTTAAGACAATCTCTCAACAGTACTTCATAAGTATCTCAGTAGCAGCTGTGTACATGTTTTCCTAGTTAGGTATTATGTATTTGATTTATTTTCTCCTATTTTATGTGGTGTTATTCTTTAAATTTCATGTTAAATTTGTTGCTGGCATATAGAAATACAATTGATTTTTGTATATTGACCTTGTATCCAGAAAACTTGTTTGATTCATTTATTAATTTTATGTTTTTCTATTGGATATTCTTTGGACTCTTTATCAATATCTACATTATCAAGTTATCTGTCAATAAGAACATATTACTACTTCCTTTCCATTGCTTGTATTTCTTTATTTTGTTTTGGTTGATTGGTAGGTTGATTGTTTTTGCCTTATGTCGTGGAACTCTAGTCACTGTCAAACATAATGATGATAGCTTCTCTTGTTTCCAATTTCAGGGAAAGGCTTTCAGTATTTCAGTATTGCATAAGATGCTTGTGTCACTTTATCAGATTAAGGAACTTCTCTTCTGTTTTTACTTTGATAAGTTTTATAATAAATGGATTTTGAATGTGATCAAATGGGATCATTTTTCCATTTATTGAGATAACCATATCTATTCTCTACCTTTATTTGATTAATATTGCGAATCACATTGATTGATATTTAAATGTTAAACCAGCCTTGTATTTCTGGAATAATTCCAACTCAATTGCAATTTATTATACATTTTATATATCATTGAGTTTTTATGCTATTTTGTTTTGGATTTTTGCATTCAAGCTTCTGAGAGAGAATGACCTAATTTTCCTGTTTTTTAATGTCTTTTTTTTAGATTTTATTGGGGAAGAGGAACAGGACTTTATTGAGGAGCAGTGTGTACTTCCAGGACTTTTTTCCAAGTCAAGTTGTTGTCCTTTCACTCTTGGTTGTGGAGGGTGCCGTTCAGCTTCAAGTTGTTGTTCTTTCAGTCTTAGTTGTGGAGGGCGCAGCTCAACTCCAGGTCCAGTTGCAGTTGCAGTTGCTAGATTGCAGGGGGCGCAGCCCACCATCCCTTGCAGGACTCCAGGAGTTGAACCAGCAACTTTGTGGTTGAGAGCCCACTGGCCCATGTGGGAATCGAACTGGCAGCCTTTGGAGTTAGGAGTATGGAGCTCCAACCACCTGAGCCACCGGGCCGGCCCTTTAATGTCATGGTTAAGTTTTATAATCCAAGTCACGTTGGCCTTATAAAACAAGTTGGGAAATAATTATTTTATTGTAAATAAATTTTTTAAATTATATGAAGTAAACAAATTCCTAGAAAAAAATTCAAGTTGTCAAAACTTGACTGACACAGTTACCACTATAACAATTGCTACCTACCCTTCAATCATACCACATTTTGGACTTTGCAAAACTTGAAATAAACTTTTTACTTTACCAGCTCACTGAGATTCAGGAATTTGTAGAAAAGTTAATATAAATATTATCTGTAACTAATAAAGATGTCACATAATATTTACAGTCAATGTATCTTTTTAAAATAAGTCTTAAGATATATATATAGATATCTATATATATACACACACACACATATGTATTTATGTTAGATACTAGTCATCTCATATGCATCTCTTCTTCCTTTCGATTTGCTTCTAATATCAGAAATAACAACTATGAACTGGTACGATTCTCCAACTTTCAATGTTATTCAAGATGAGCCTTTCTTCCATTTTAACAAAGCCTAAAATTTCAGTGTTTATGTCACCTTTCTCCTCTTGGCCCCATAACCGTGGAAGTCCTGTCAGTTATAAAGGAAAAGCACATACATCATGTCATGTTATGGTCTTGTTGAATTATCACAGTTTAGTGAGTGAGTTATAGAATATACACTATTCCAAGGACACTCCCACAGACTGCATGTTACAGTTAATTCAACCATGAAGTTCTGATGTCAGCTTGGACAAGAATTAATTAAATGCTCTGTAGCAACTGGAATTATTCACCCCATGACAGCACTTCCTCTTCCTGGGTTTATATTTTCCCCCAAAGTTTTATGATGGTATGTGTATCTAGATCCATTTATTTTCTTTTTTTTTCCATTACTTTTCTCTAAGATAATTATTTTATTTTATTTTGTTTTCTTTTTTTTTAATTAAACATTATTGGGGTGATAATGGTTAGTAAAGTTACCTAGGTTTCAAGTGTACAGTTCTGTAATACATCATCTATATATCACAGTGTGTTCACACCCAGAGTTAGTTCTCCTTCCATCACCATATATTTGATCCTGTTTGCCTTCATCTACCACCCACTACGCCCTTTACCCACTGGTAACCACTAACCTATTGTCTACGAGTTTTTGTTTCTTTCTTTGTTTGTCTTGTTCCTTTATTGCTTTCAGTTTTATATCCCACATGTCAGTGAAATCATATGGTTCTCGACTTTTTCTGTCTGATTTATTTTGCTTAGCATAATAATTTAAAGATCTATTCATGTTGTCACAAATGGCACTATTTCATCTTTTCTTATGGCAGAATAGTATTCCATTGTGTATATATATGACAACTTCTTTATCCAATCATCTACCGAAGGACACTTTGGTTGTTTCCATGGCCACCGTAAATAAAGCTGCAATGAACATCAGAGCGCCTATATCTTTACAGATAAACGTTTTCAGATTTTTTTGGTATATACCTAGGAGAGTGATTACTGGGTCATGTGGTAATTCTATTCTTAATTTGTTGAGGAACTTCCACACTGCCTTCCATAGCGATTGAACCAATCTGCATTCCCACCAACAGTGTATGAGAGAGAGTTCCTTTTTCTCCGCAGCCTCTCCAACACTTATTATTTGTCTTGTTGATGATAGCCATTCTATTATAATTGGTGTGAGGTGATATCTCATTGTGGTTTTTATTTGTATTTTTCTGATGATTAGTGATGTTGAGCATTTTTTCATATGTATGTTGGCCATTTGTATGTCCTCTTTGAAGAAATGTCTGTTCAGATCCTCTGCCCATTTTTTAATTGGATTGTTTGCTTTTTTGTTCTTGAGTTGTTTGAGTTCCTTATATATTTTGGATATTAGTCCCTTATCAGAGATGTTGTTTGCAAATATCTTCTCCCGTTTTGTTGGTTCCCTCTTTATTTTGTTGATGGTTTCTTTTGCTGTACAGAAGCTTTTCAGTTTGATACAGTCCCATTCATTTATTTTAGGTTTTGCTTCCCTTGCCTTTGGCGTCAAATTCATAAAATGCTCTTTGAATCCAAGGTCCATAAGTTTAGTACCTATGTTTTCTTCTATGCAGTTTATTGTTTCAGGTCTTATGCTTAAGTATTTGATCCATTTTGAGTTAATTTTGGACAGTTACAGATAGTAGTCTAGTTTCACTCTTTTGCATGTGACTTTCCAATTCTCCTGGCACCTTTTATTGAAGAGGCTGTCTTTTCTCCATTGTATGTTTTTGGCTCCTTTGTCAAAAATTATCTGTCTAAATTTAGGTCGGTTTATTTCTGGGTTTTCAATTCTATTCCATTGGTCTGTGTGTCTGTTTTTCTGCCAATATCATACTGTTCTGATTATTGTTGCTCTGTAGTACAATCTGAAGTCAGGGAGTGTGATACCTCCACCATTATTCTTTTTGCTTAGGATTGCTTTGGCCGTCAGGGTCTCTTGTGGTTCGATACAAATCTGATGATTTTTTTGTTCTATTTCTTTAAAAAATGCCATTGGAATTTTGATGGGGATTGCATTAAATCTGTATATTGCTTTGGGTAATATGGCCATTTTAACTATTTTGATTCTTCCAATCCATAAACAAGGAATGTCTTTCCGTTTCTTGGTGTCTTCTTCAATTTCTTTTAAGAATGTCTTATAGTTTTCAGTGTATAGGTTCTTTACATCCTTTGTTAAGTTTATTCCTAGGTATTTTATCCTTTCTGTTGCAATTACAAATCAAAAAAGCAGTGGATTTTTGTACATTGATTTTGTAGCCAGCTACTTTCCTGTATTCGTTTATTGTTTCTAATAGCTTTTTGGTGGAGTCTTTAGAGTTTTCTATATATAGCATCATGTCATCTGCAAAAAGTGACAATTTAACTTCATTTCCCGTTCAATCCATTTATTTTCAATATCTTCAAAATCCTTCAAAATTTTTTATCCATGTCCTCTCCAACACTTGTTATTATTTGTCTTGTTGATAATAGCCATTCTAACAGGTGTGAGGTGGTATCCAATTTGATTTGTATTTCCCTAATAGCTAGTGAAGTTCAGCGTCTTTTCATATATCTGTTGGCCATTTGTATGTCTTCTTGGGAGATGTGTCTGTTGAGGTCCTCTGCCCATTTTTTAATTGGATTGTTTGTGTTTTTGTTGTTGGGTTGTATGAGTTCTTTATGTATTTTGGATATTATCTTCTTATTGGATGTTGTTTGCAAATGTCTTCTCCCATTCTATTGGTTGCCTTTTTTTTTTTTAATGGTTTCTTTTGCTAGGTAGAGCTCTTCAGTTTGATATAGTCCCATTCCTTTATTTTTGCTTTTACTTGCCTTGCCTTTGAGGTCAAATTTATAAAATCCTCTCTAAGACCATTGTCCATAAGCTTAATATCTATGTTTTCTTCTATGCAATTTATTGTTTTATATCTTATACTTCAGTCTTTGATCCATTTCGAGTTAATTTTTGGAAATGGTGAGAGCCATCTAGTCTTTCTTTTGTATGTGACTTTCCAGTTTTCACTCTACTGAATCTTCTGTAGTAACTCTGGCTTACATTACTTTTATTATTTTCTGTGATAAAATTGCACATACCTCTTAACAAATAATTATTATTTATTTTTTATTTGTGCCATGTTTGTTTCTCCAACTAGATATAAGGTCCTGAAGCGTAGGGTTTATGTCTTATATTAATTTTTCATACATTCTAGGTTCTTAATCAGAACTTACACGTTGATTGTCTGATTCCTACATCATAGAACAGGAAGCAAGACCCCTTCTTTCTATTGTTTACTTATTCCTATATAGTATTTGGCTCTTATTAATACTATACTATTTTCTTTCGCATTGGTAATAATATGTTGATTAGCTTGGCTAGCGAGCTAACAGAGGCTCTTTTTTTTCTTAAGCTGTTATTTCATTTAATTTTGTTAAATTTATTGAGGTGACATTGGTTAACAAAATTATATAGGTTTCAAGTATACAATTCTATAATATATCATCTGTATATTGGATTGTATGTTCACCAGCTAAAGTCAAATCTGTCACCAGATATTTGACCCCCTTCACCCTTTTAGAAAAACAGACACATAGAACAATATAATAGAATTGACAGCCCAGAAATAAACTTACATATACTTATATGGGCAAATAATTTTCAACAAAGGAACTAAAAACATACAATAGAGAAAAGAAAGCCTCCTCAGTAAATGGTGCTGGGAAAATTGGAAAGCCAGATGCAAAAGAATGAAATGAGATTGTCTGTCACTATACACAAAAATTGACTCCCAGCTCATGTTTGTCCCATTCTCTTTTATGAGTCCTTCTCATTCCTTCCTCAACTCTAAATCCTGCTATGCTGTTCTCTGGAAGTCACAGTATGTTTTCTTCAAATTCTTCATGTCCCCAGACTTTTCTCCAAACATCCTTGTCATCTTGCTCTAACTAGAACCTGACTTTCCTCTAGTACACAGGTTCCTTTGCCTTTTACTACTGTCCCTATATGTAGAGAGGGTATCCCCAGTGGCCTTGTGAAGCTGGGTGTCAGGGCTCAGTAGGGGCAGGAATAAGGGAGTTGAGAGGCTGTTATAGTTGTCTAGGTGAGAAAAATGGCTATTTGGACTGCACAGGTAATAAGAAATTGTTGAAGTCTAGTATATTTTAAAGGTAGAACTGGCAGGATCTGATGAATTAAAGGTGGTAGAAGGTTTGGGACCTGAGGGATTGGGTTCACGATAATGCCATTAACTGGGATGGTAACATTTAGAGAAATAGGGAATGGAAAATGGAAATCCAGATCTAGGTTTTAGACATGCTCCATCAGAGAGGGCTTTTAGATATCTATGGGGAACTGTTGAATTGGTAATTGCTTATACGAGACTGGAGTTTATTGAAAAGGTTGTAACTTGAAATATAAATTTTGGGCGTTGAGGTAACTGGAGACCAATTCTTGTGATGAAATGCCTAGACAAGTTGATTATTCCAATTGATGTCTAAAGAGAGTCAGGTATAGATTAATTGAGATGCCTCGACTATCCATAAACAAGAAACTGAATTGTAGATAACAGAAACTCAAAGGAAAGAAAAGATTTTAGGGAGCTACTTTGCCGTTATAAATGCTTTCATTTTTTCTTTTCCCAGAATGAACTCTATTCCATAGTAATAACAATGTTGAAAATGATTACTTGACTAATGAAGCTAACGTCTCTGGAATTATAGCAATTCAGAGAATGGGAGAAATGGCAAAGACGTTCTTTTCAAAAGGGAGCAGAAAATTAATTTACTAATAATTGACAAGTGAGCTTGAGTTTAGACAGTATTCTATAAAATATTAATATACTAGAAAAGTGTTAGATGTGGGATGTGAGAAAAGGAGGGGAGTCAAGAGAATAGCAAGTTTTGGGGCCTGAACAGCTAGAAAAATGACATTGACCAAGACAGGGAAGACAATGGATATAACATCAGGAGAAAAGACATGTTGCATTTGAGACGGTTATTAGACATCTGAATGGAGATAACCAACAAGCAATTGGACATATAAGTTTGGATTTGGGGAGTGAGGTTTGTTCTGAAGATAAAAATCTAGAAATATCATGTGTATAGAATTTCAAACTATGAAACTGAATGAGATCACCAAGGAAGAGTAACAAGGTCCTAGCTCTGGAGTAACTCAATGTTGAGAACTTCAGGAGAGGATAGCAACCAGAAAATAAGACGGGCTTATGAGGACAAAGTCTGAGGGTAGCAGGCAGTTGGGAGTATGTTGTGCCCTGGAAGACAAAGAAGAAGGTTAATGAAGCAGCAGGGGGAGGCGGGGGGGATCACCTGTGCCAAATACTATTGATAAGATATGTAAGATGAGAATTCACCATTAGATTTAGCAACATGGAGACTATAAATGTCCTTGCAAAGTGCAGTTTTAGTGAGATTATAGAGCCAAAGTCTGAAACGTGCTTAAGGAATAATGGAAGGAGCAGTGTAGGAGATAGTAAACATAGATCATTTTTTTCAATTTCCTACAACAGTCTTGGAACAGCAACTGATGGAGAGAGTGGTGTGAAGATAATATCTTTTTCTCTTTTTTTTCTTTTTTTGGTGTTTGTTTGTTTTAAGATGGAGGAAATAACAAAAAGAAAATTGACCATATAGGAGAGGGAGGAAAGAGTTGCTGGAGCAAGTTCCTTAAGTAGCTGAGAGAAGGTAGGAGAAAGTGGAGAGAGTGCGCAGGTATAGATATCGGCTTTCAATCCTAGTACGTGATCAACAGGTAGGAAGGCCAAGTGTGAGGGTGTAGCTGCCGGTAAGTGGGTAGAGATAGTGGAGAGTCTCTCACAAATACTTCAATTTTCAATGACACTGGATGGAAGCAAGATCATCAGTGGAGAATGCAGATGGATAAGCAGGTGCTAGGAGAGTTGAAGAGAGGAAAAGATGAGAAATAGACATCTAGGAGAAGGGGAGAGTGAACGGAGCAGTATAGTATGATGGTGGGGGAGCATTAAGAGTATGCTGGAGAATTCTGATCACAAATTTGAAGTTTGACCATTCAGTGTGGTGAAGTATTTTTCTCCTAACAAATTCAACTTCATGGTATAGGAAAAGAGAAGGTGGCGATATGGATTTAGTTAGAGTTATAGGAAAAAGCAAGTTTCACAGAGAGGTAAAACAATAGAAAAGCAAGACAGGAGTAAAAGGTTTATGCAAAACTGTTATTATAGTAATTGACTGTGGTATTAATTTACGCTGAATATGGCTGTGTCAAAGACGTATTGATTAATGAATGAATCATTGTCAACTAAGGGAGATATAATTGCATTTTATAGGCCTCCCTCTTTTACTCCACCTTGAGAGTTGTACAGTAAAAATTGTATTAGAACAAATGAATTATAGAGTCATGGTTATAAAAATTAAGGCCAACAAACATTTATTGATTATATTCCTCTTTTGGGATTTATTCCACAAGTACAGCCTAGAAGCTGATACAGATGTATCAGAAAACCATGAAATATATTGTATATCAGGAAGTGAATTCAAGCATGAGGATACTCATCATATAAACCATGTCTTTAGTGTGTTTTTTTGTATGTGTGTGTGTGCCATGTGGGAAAGTGGAAAACAAGATTTTATATAAACTAATATTGGATATTTGAAGGTACTGTGGTAAAGTCCAGAATTATAGAAATTAGAGCATAATACATTCATAAAGGCAATACTGTTGGTTTTTTCTATCCAAAATAATTTCTTCTTTCCTATTTTATATATGTATTGTTATGTTTGCTTATTGTTATTACCATCTTCACTCTTTATTTAATTAATCTTTATTGAGCACTGCTATAAATAGCATATTTTCCTATGGACCATGAAGTTTATAAAAATGAAATCAGTCATGTTCCCTACCCCTCTGGCACTTACAATCTAGTGTTGAATTCAGAGCTATTCACACATATCTATAAAACATGAGTAGAGAGAATAGGTACACAGAGCTTTAAAAATGGTAAGAAGCAGTCTGGAAAGAATATGGAAGGTTCTTTTTAAAAGATTTTTATTAAAAATATAGCTAACATGCAATATTATATTAGTTTTGGGTGTACACCATAGTTACTCAACATTTATATACCTAAAGAAGTGATCACCATGATAAGTCCAGCAACCATCTGACACCATACTATGCTATCACAATATTATTGACTATATTCCCTATGCTGTAGATTACATCCCCATGACTTACTTGTTCCATACCTGCAAATGTGAACCTCTTATTCCCCTTCACCTTTCTTCCCCTTTTTTCAATTGCAGTTGATATTCAATGTTATTTTGTTTCTTTTTTTTGGTTTTGTTTCTTTTTTTTAATTAATTATTTATTTTAAATTGATTGGGGTGACAATTGTCAGTGAAATTACATAGATTGCAGGTGTACAATTATGTATTACATCATCTATAAATCCCATTGTGTGTTCACCACCCAGAGTCAGTTCTCCTTCCATCACCATATATTTGATCCGCCTTACCCTCATCTCCCACCCCCAACCCCCTTACCCTCTGTCAATATTATTTTATATTTAAGGTGTACAGCATAGTGGTTAGACATTCATATAATTGAAAAAAGATCCCCCTGACTAGTCTAGTACCCACCTGGCACTATACACAGTTATTACCATATTATTGACTATATTTCCTATGCTTTATTTCACATCCCCATGACTATTTTGTAACTACCAATTTGTACTTCTTAATCCCTTCACCTTTTTTACCCTGCCGCCAATCCCCTCCCATCTATCACTCCAATAAATCTAGTACCCATTTGACACCATACACAGTTAATATAATATTATTGATTATATTCCTTACACTATACCCTATATCCCCATGACTACTTTGTAACAACCAATTTGTGCTTCTTAATCCTTTCACCTTTTTCACTCATTCACCTAACCCCCTCCCATCTGGCAACCATCTATTAGAACCATCTGTATCTATTACTGTGTTTAGTTTTGTTTGTTTTGTTCTTTAGATTCCACATATAAGTGAAATCACATTGTATCTGTCTTTCTCAGTCTGACACTCCTCTCAGCACAACACCCTCCAGGTCCATACATGCCACCACAGATGATAAGAACCCATTCCTTTCCATCGCTGAGAATACGGCAATTTCTTAAAAAACCAAACATGTACTTACCATACAACTGTTAATGTACTCTAGGCCATTAATCCCAGAGAAATGAACACTTACGTTCACAAAAAAACCTACACACCTACACGTAAATGTTATAGTAGCTTTATTCATAATATACCCAAAAGCTGTAAACAACTTTGCCCTTCAATGAGTGAATGCATAAAGTGTCGTATATCCATACCATGAAATACTATGCAGCAGTAAAAAAGAATGAACTATTGACACACACAACTTGGATTGATCTCTAGGGAATTAGGTGGAGTGAAAAAGCCAACCTACAAAGGATATATACTGTATGATTCCCTTATGTACCATTCTTGAATTGATAAAATTATAAAGATTTATAACAGATTAGTGGTTACCAGGGATTAGAGACTGGGGATACAGGGAGGGAAGGATACAGGTGGCTGTGAGTAGCATGAGGGGTTGTTGTACTCAAACTATTCTGTACCTTGACTGTGGTGGTGCTCACACAAACCCACATGTGATAAAATTTCATGGAACTAAATACACACACACAGTGATAATTACATGTTTTTAAAACTGGTGGAATCTGAATGAGGTTTAGGGATTTTCTCAGTATCAACTTTCTTATTGTGATATTTTATTATAGCTAAGCAAGATATCGCCATTGAGGGAAACTGGATAAGAGATACACAGGATCTCTCTGTATTATATTTTTCAACTCTACATGAGTCTATGATTGTCTGAAAATAAAAAAGCGTTTTGGTTTTTTTTTTAATAGTAATGAATTACAGAAAGGAGGAAGTCTTCCTCAGCTTAATCCACTTGAGGGAATTACGGAAGGGTTCATGGAGGAAGCATCATTTGAGCTAAACTATAGATCCTGATATAATCCAGTCACCCTATGATTAATAAGGTCTATCATTTTTAAAAGTTGAAATGAAAATTAGAATAACAATCAGAAAAAAAACTGGACAACATGTTTTGGAATGATCCCAAAAAAACTTCTTTTGTAGAATCAGAATTAAAAACAAACAAACAAAATAGCCCATTCTGTTGGTCTAATTATCTCTTCATTTCAAAAATATTTATTCAATCTATTATGATCAAGTACTAATTATTCCAAATAAGACTGTAATTTCATTATAACAATTACAATAGCACCATTTGTCAAGCACCTACTATGTTCCAAGAACTGTGCTAAGCACTCAAACATTACTTCATTTTAATCCCTACTGCAATCATTCAAGGTAAATATTAGTGAGTGTTTAAATCACAGGCTGTAGTCTAACAGTGTAAAATCTGGCAGTACTCATTCCTTAAAATCAAAGTGTAAACAATAATAAAGCTATGTTATCTACATCATACAAAAATAAAAGAGCAATTTAACAACATTTGTTGAAAGACTATTATTAGATACAGAGCACTTTACTAGGTGCTGTAGGAAGAGACATAAAAGATATAGAACTGCTAGCCCTCTGTACAATTAATAAATATTATTTGTCATGACTTAACTTTCTCCAATGAATTGATTAAAACAGACATGTCTAAGAATACTGAAACCCTTTATATGTTATCTTTCAAAAGATAACATCTTTCACTTTAAAAATATGAATCTGTATTATCTATTTCTCTGTACATATAAAGTTTGAACTATTAGTCATATTTTCACTGTGACCCAAGCTCAAATTCTCCAACTTTTGTAAAAGAAAATATCAAAAATATTTTTCTGAGGAATATGATGCCTATATGAAATTAAACTTCTAAAATTTGTCAATTTAAATCTCTTCAAGTTTGTTTGCAGAGCAGATTTTCATGTCACATGTTAATAAATTTTATTTTATTTTGGAAACACCTACAGAAATCTGCAAAATAATAATCATATTGCCAGTTTACATGGATTCATTTTTAAATGCCTTTTCAAAGATGAATTGTATTCTTTAGGTTTTACAAGACACTTTTATTATTACTCGAAGATACCTTTCTTCCTTGTGTCTTCCTGTAGCTTGCAGATGCCACCTAGAGGCCCAATTGCAGAATATATGAAATAAGGGGGACCAATTTTTTAATGGAACACTGAAAGTAATTTACTTTGAAATGTACTTTAAATCTTTGTTTAAAATTCATCATTTCCCTTGATCTTGTTTTCTTCTCAAAATGTTTTATTAAATGGAACAAAAACAGTTTCTGCAAAATCTTTAACTATCAATTCATGCCAGTTTTCATATTTTAGCCAAGTGCCTGAATTTTATCAGTTCATAGGCCAATGTTATTTGGGACAATAAAAGTCAAAATGCTACTGTTGGTTTTCAAAGTGGTGTAATACAGAACTTGTATGAGTAGCTTTATACAATTGAGGAAAGGGTAAGGAAAGATTCAGTGAAATCTCGCCATCAGCATGATGTATGCCACAGCACCATTCCTAACTTTATAATGGCCTAGACCACTTGAATGATGTGTCTCTAACAACTCAGCAGTAATTTACCAAAACTGAAATTATGAAGGTGGCTAATATTAGGTTTGTAATCTTTCATTTTGTATCTAAGCAGTTAGCAATTCAGTGCCATTTTAGATTTAGCAGGGAGTCAGCTTCCAGGATATCTGCTCTATATCTTCCCATCTGGACCCAGATAAGCCCACAGTGGACGCATGGGATGAAACCACAGCAGCGAGGGAAGAAGATCTGCTATTATTTCAGAATGTTGGTATGAACTCTAGCTTTCTTGGCATGATTATAATACATACTAATACCTGGACTTTATTCACTTTCAAGGCTTTGCAATTTGGGAAAGCTACAAACTAAAATACACAGGCACTTGGCTATAATCCCATTTCATTCAATAGTTTGAACTGATTCTCTCTTCACTCCCTCCCATTCAACCACATATAAATCTTACCACATACGTTTGATAGTTGTTCTTAAATAAATTTTCATTTTAGCCTCAGATTTTAAAAAGATTTGCACTAAACTAATTACTGATATTTCTCCATTCTCCCCTGCTTCATAGATTACCATACTGTAATATCAAGCAAATGGAAGATTTATTACTTTTTATTATTATATATTGATATCCTCAGTAGTGCAATTTTAAATAAATATTATTCACTTTAAGTTATTCAGAACAAATACATTATATAGAATTTGTATAAATATTGTCAGTTGCAAGAAAACAGAATCTTCCCCACATTTATTTCTGTAGTTGTTTGACACACACACACACACACCACACACACACACACACACACACAAAAGCTATATCTTGGTTTCTCTCTATATTTCCTTAACTTAGTTCCTATTCTTTTTTCATCATAAAGTATTTGATATTCTGCTGTCTCTGTTTGACCTTTCATAATGAACATAATCATTTTCCTCATTCTGCTGAGAAAAAAAAAGCACCCAATATTTTGCTGTATATAAAGATGTAGTTTTTCCTTTTTATATTTCCGTTTATTCTTTGTCCTGCACCTTAAAAGCAGAAATTTACTGAGATGATAGAAGCTGGGAAAATGAAGGAAGGGATCACTACTTATTGTATATATGCATGAGAAATTTATGTCTACAAGGCAAAAATTTCAATGACAGAAAACTAGAAAATAAATGAATATAAGTTGAGACTGAATCCATCTCACAGAAGCGGGATGCTCACATGTGGAGCAGAGCTAAGATGGAAATTATGCATCAGGCACACAGTTTCATTCTATGGTCAGATCCAGGGGATCTGCAAAGCTTCTTCTGCGATTCTGTTATTTCAAAGAATGGCTTATGAACAAAAATGCATTCCATTCTACTAGGTTTTTCTCTCTTAGATACCAGTTTGGGAAGTGATCCAGTCCCGGAGGGCAGTCACTCTCGTATAAACACCAGGCTTGTTGGGTTGCCCACATTCATCTCCCCAGCTCACTATTCCAGCAAGATACCAGATATCTCTAGCATCTGGACTAACCAGTGGTCCTCCGGAATCACCCTAAAGAAGAAGAAAGAGATTAGTAATTAATAACTCATCCACTATGGAGGAGTTTACTATTTCTCTAACTTGAGTTTAATGAAAGGGGAGCTTTCAAAAATCTTCAGTGTGTTCAGATGCACAAGTGATTCCCTCTAAGTCAGTAATTCACATAAAGGAGGAGCCCCAAGACCTGGAGAATTGGCTTAGCCTCAGGGTTCAGTACACTGATATTAAAGTCTCCATCTCTTTGGAAAACAGTGTTCATAACCTGTCAGGTATGTCAGACAAAACAACTGTCCATACTGGTTGCCTCTTTATCAGTGTGACACACCTCCCGAAAGAAGGGTGATGAGTCTATCACTGATAAACAGCACAAACATTAGAGTCAGCACCTGGGTTTAAATCTCAAGTCTGGCTTTTCCAAGCTGGCTAAGACCTTTAATTTACTTATGTGTAATGCTCCTAATAATACCTACGTCTGATGATTATTTTGTAGATTATGATTATTTTGTAGTTTGATAATTATTTTGTAGTGGGCAAAGTGATTAGCATAGAGCCTGGCACAGAGCAGGACTTAGTAAATACATATACAAAACCACAAATGCCAATTGTTTATTTCTTGTGAACTCCAGAAAGCTATCTCCTTAAAAGGGTCATAAAAACAAGGGACTGACTGATTATTCCTCAAATTCCTGGTATCATTAAGTATTAAGCACTCTATGAAACTCTTAATTAATTAATTAGCATATTATCTCATTAACTCCTGTAATTCTGGCAATGAAACATGGGATTAGGTTTTATTTTCTCCATTTAACAATAAAGAAACTGGAACTCGTACAAATTAAGTTATTTGCTTGCTGTCACATGCTATTCAGGGGTAGAACTTAAATTTGAATAATCTAGAGTGACGTAATTCAGAAGCCCATTTCCCCCCCACACACACACACATTATACTATCTTCCTTGTGAATTTTTCTTTTCCCATGTAAAAAATTATTTAACACTTATAATAGCTGAATTTGAAATAACATGTTTGTAATTTTTAAATCAATTACCAATAAGTGTTTACTGATGCCTTCATATGCAGCAGGAGATATAAAGAGACTAGAAACATGCCTTCAAGGAGCCTACAATCTACAGAAATAAGATGTGCCATACTATGCTATTTGAAAATAAATCATTTTGACAATTGAAACCTAAGTCTAGGCAGACCAGTTTAGGATAAAGAAATAGTCGATGCCAGAGACAACAAAGTTTAAATCTGTTTAAGAGACAGGAGTAAAGGAGTCTGAGAATAAAGTAATCAAAGAAAAAAGATGGCAAATACTTAACAGCAATACAAGAAGAAAACTACGGTGATGTCCAGCAAGCATCAAATTGAGAAAGATATAGTCTGTTCTGCTAACACAAGTTAGCCCACACACTGTTGGTGAATTGGGAGTTGTGTCAGTATAAGATGGAAGTGATGGTTTATATGTGTTTTGTCTCACTCAGGGAAGCCAGAATAATGGGAAGAGAATTATAATCTTTAGGAGAAAAGGAAAAAGCTATCAACTCAGCTATTCATAGGCAGAAGCCTTTGGGGCCCTATTTTAACAAAATGTTTAGAAAGTGTCTGTGCCTAGAATCACCGCCCACACATATACCACCACCACTACCACCACCACCGCCACCACCACACATACACAAAAATGCACAACCCAGCCTGGCTTAGTTCTTAGATCTTGGCTTGTTGCACTGCCTCCTCTGCTCAGGGCTTCATTCCCACGTGCATTGTGTCGGCCCCAGGAAGCTGGTATTTCCACTCTATTGTTTCTGTGCATTTTTAACATCCCGTAAGGCAGCCTCCAGCCACCCAGGGCATTCTACCTGTCTACACCATCCAAGTTATTTTTCAAGATACAATTATTTGTTGTTGTTAGTTCTCTAGTTACAAAGTTGCATAGCCTTTGCAGGGTCTGTTGGTCTGTCTCTAACCCTATTTTTTCCATAAATTCTAATATTTTTAATGAGTGGTTCAGTAAGAAATAGAACAAGAAGTCTATTCAGGGATGCACATAACAGAAACTTTTAAAATTAGAAGAAGCCAAACCAGGAAGCAACTTTAATGATCAAGATATGAAGTAATGAAGGAATAGAGTGTTAACAGAATGAATGGAGACAAAAGAAATAAATCTGGGAGAAATATTCTAGGACTTGATTAACTCCATATGAAGGAGATACAAGAGTAAAAGATTCCAAGAATCCTGATAACATAAGTGAGAAACTTGAAAATGGGAAATCCCGTTTAACATTGCATGATGCCCATTGAGTTTGTGATTAAACATATACAAATTTTAGTCTTACATTTACAACTTAAAACATATACACATAAAGGAAAATGAGTTGGGAGTAGATGGAAATATGAGACTAAATTTTGACAAGAGGTTAATTCTGGACATGTAGATTTAGAAGTCATTAAAGTGACAGATGAGTTCAAAGAAAAGATAGCTTCTTTCAGTAAATATGTAGAGAACAGAAAAATTTCATCTGAGATTTGAGTCTTGAGATAAAGCCAGGCTTAGACAGAGGGATAGAAAGAAGAACGAAAAGCAGAAACCAGAATAGAGTGCTTGGAGAGGAGGGGAAGAAAATAGCATATTTCGGAACCATAGAACCAAAAGAAGAATCATATTTTAACAAAGAATAGGTAGCAAAATGCCACTGAGATGGGAAAGAATAGGAGACACAAGTAAAGATTTTTGCATGTGAGGCTATTGATGATTTTTGTGATATTAAAACATAGGGAGCCAGTCAAGAGACAAAATTGTCGGTGCTAGACATAAAAGAAAAAGAATAAAAAAAGATGGGTGCCAGTTCCCTCCAGAGATAGCAAAGTAAAGTATTGTAATCCAGGGCTAAACTTGGTTATCCATCTTTAATTTCCCAAATTTGTAAAGAACATTCATCTTTAATACCATCATGAAAGTAGCATTGTAGAATACGGGATATATTTTTCAGATGAAATTGTATGACATCTGTGATTTATTTCAAAATAGATCTGGAATTTTGGAGTGGAGGGGAGGGCTGAGGGGATTGCGTTAGGATATACAGGGAGGAAATAAGATTTGCTACGAGTTTAAAATTGTTGAAACTGGGTGATAAGTACATGGGGGTTCATTGTACTGTTCTCTCTACTTTTGTGTGCATTTGAAATTTCTGTAACAAAATTAAAAATAAAAGACTAGAAAATAATACAGCTGTTCCTCTGATGCTTTTAGGAAGAAAGTTACTATAAATAGAGGCTGAGGTGTTTGAATGAAGATCATAAATGATGATCACAAATGTGAAAGCACAAGATGTTGTCAATGGTTTTAGTAAAGTTGGAGGCAAGTAGGATGAAGGTGATTAAGATGAGAGAAGGTCTACAATAATGTCTAAACAATGATTATAGATTCTGTTTTCTATGACTATCAAGAAGACAAATAAAATACAGTTGATTCTCATTATTCATGGTAGCTATGTTCTATGAAATTGCTGTAAACACTGAATTAGTGAATAGTCAATCATTGCTCTTAGGGGAAATACAGGGTTAGATTTCCCTGAGTCTCTAGTCAGGTTTTTGTCAACTAATCAATACATAAGCACTTCTGATGTGTGTTTTCTGTTTAAAGACACATTATTTAACATATATTATTGATTAATTAACATGGAACTCACAGCCAACAGAACTAAAACTCATGCCTAATGAAGTTTACCTAACATACACATTTTCTCCATAAAGCACATCACAGCCTTCTTGCACTTCAGAACTACAGTTGGGGACTATTTTAAATAGCAAAATCACCAACAAAAAGCACAAAAATGTGGCACTACATAGGCCACAAAAAGGACATAAGTTTGTGGTACTAAAGCCAGAACATGAAGGCAGCATCACTTTTTACAACCTGAGGTGGGAGCATGCTCATTGGGTGACTCAAATTTTTTACCACTTTGCACATGTTCGTGAATGACCATGAAAGCGCCTTGAGTACTGACTTTGAGATTTTCAAACAAATCTTAATAAGTAGGTAAATTCACAAGTATGAAATCTGTAAATAATGATAATTTAGTGTATTTTCCAGTGAAATTTTTATTAAGTTGGTTTATTTTAGTACGTTTATTTACAGAATCAACTTCAATTTTCTGTAGAATTTTGTAATGGACCCAATCTACATTGTTTCATGTCTTCCTTCGTGAACAAATAGGGCCTCAGAGCAGAAAAAGAAACAGTTCAGTTTTGAGCATGAGTTCAGTTTTGAGCATTTGCCAGAAGTGTGCAGAAAGGTTACAGTTGGGTAAAAGAGTTTAATGTAACCAACTGAACTAAAGTGACTGACTCAGAGGTAAATGTTGGAAAAGGACTATGGTGAAGTCAGCTGTGCATTAAGGGAAGTGAAGCCCATGAATGGAAAAAAATAGGTGCAGTGTGCACGAGAGAGAGGAAAAAATGGAAAGTTGCAACAACAACAAAAAAATCTTAGAAATGAATGATATCCACTCTATGAATCCAGACTGGAAAACATAAAGAATAGCATGAAATCTCAAAGACCAATATGAGGCTTAAAGAGCACATTAAGTATTAAGTCTGTCAAATCACAAGATAAAAATTATAGGTGTATTTAGAGACATACCCAAGGAATCAGTTATTGATTCCTTCAAAGATTTTATCAGCAGTGTTCGTGAAGCTGTAGACGTCATGGTTGTCATATCTGACGAAAGTACAAAGTTGACAGTGCTAGCCTATGTACTGGAAAGCAAAATCAAGGTTCAAAAAGATGTCTGTGCTCTGGACCCAGATGGAATAGACACTCCTTTTACCCAAGCGAAATACAGATAAAAACAAAAACAAAAAATCCTGGACATTAGAAATAAATATAAAAGGATTCTGAAAGGTAGAGCAAAGAAGGTCAATAAGCTAAGAACCTCAGAACGCAAGGAATGACACAGCAGTGAGCTCCCTGGACCCTGGTTTTTTGTTTTGTTTTGCTTTTGTTTTGTTTTTGCTGTTGTTGCTGCTGCTGTTGTTGTTGCTGCTGCTGTTGTTGTTGTTGTTTTCCCTTCATTTATTCTGAGCATGGAGCTGAAGAAACCAGCAACCTGGCAACAGGTGCAAATGAAAAAGAAGCCTCAAGAAAAGTTTTGTGTCTCTAATCAAAGAACCAGAAAGGAAAGTAACCTAGGAAGACAGAAAAACATTTAGACAATATCCTCTCTACTCTAGCCAAACACAGAAAACAACAAAAACAACAAGCAAAAAACATGTGGCCCCATCCCACCCCTGTCAGTACAGGCTACGTGGGGAACTGGGAATTCCACCCTTGCCATTGTGTTGAGGCCCAACGCCCCCACCAAACTGGTGTCAGAGAAGACTGAGTGGGGAGCCAGACTTTCATTTTTGCCAGGTGACAACAAAGGCTTCCTCTGTCTCTCCTGTGGTGACCAGCTAGGGAGATACTAGAGCACCGTCCAGTGGTAATGAGGTATAACTTTCCCTCCCACTAGGGTAATACCAGAAGAGACCTAGAAGAGAGTCAGGACTCTCACTAGTGCCAAGCATTAATGAGATCACTACCCCATGATGTCAGTGGAGGCCCCAAAGGGAACAGTAACAAGGTGTTCCATCCAGACTGATATCAGCGGAGGCCTACTGGGGAGCCTGAAATTCCACCTCCATCCAGCAAAATGAGGCACTACTCCTCCACCCAAGTGTCAAAGGAGGATGAGTGGGGATGAGGCAGCACTTCTCTATCTCCTCCAGTGTCATGTCAGTGGAAGCCTGCTAAAATAGAAGATTTAAATAACATCCAGACTCTCGTAGCAATACTCAAAATATCAAAGGTACATTTGAAAATCACTCTCATACCAAGAACCAAGATAATCTTGAATGAGAGAAGGCGATCAACAAACACCGACACTGAAATGACACAGATGTTGGAATTATCTAACATAAAATTTTGAAGCAGCCATTGCAAAAATGTCTTCACAAGCAATTACCACCATGCTGGAAACAAATGAAAAAAAAATAAGAACTTTCCGCAAAGAAATAGAAGATACAAATGGAAGAGTCAAGTGGAAATCTTAGAACTGAAAATACAATGATCAAAATAAATATTTTAGAAACTTACTGGATGGTCTTAACAAAAAAATGGAGATGATGGAGATGACAGAATTAAAAATCAGTGAACTCGAAGATACAATGATAGAAATTACCCAATCTGAACAGAGAGAAAGAGAAGTTGAAAAGAAAAAATGAACAACAGAAGCTTAGGGTCCTATGAGACTATAACAAAAGAACTAATATTCCTGCCATTAGAGCCTGGAAGGAGGCAGAAAAGAAGGTGGGGCTGAAAAATATTCAAAGAAATAGTAGCTGAAAATTTCCCAAATTTATCAAAGAACATAAACGTGCATCTGAAAAAGCTTAGCAAACCCTAAACAGGATAACCCAAGAGATAGTCTAGTCAAAAACACTAACAGATAAGTAAAAATAGAATTCTAAAAAAAAATTATTGTATGATTCTATTTATATAGCACCCTTGAAATTACAAAATTATGGAGATGGAGAACAGATTAGTGATTGCCAAGTGTTAGTGATGAGAGAGGGACTGGGGGAGGAAAGTAGGTGTTACTCTGAAAGGAGATCTTTGTGGTGATGAAATAGTTCTCAACTGTAGTGGTAGTTACATAGATCTGTACATGTGACAAAATGCCATAGAACTAGAAGCACACACTGTACCAATGTCAGTTTCCAGATTTTATATTGTACTATAGTTATGTGAGATGTAACCATTGGAGAACATTGGGTGGATGATACATGAGACCCCTTTGTACTCTCTTTGCAACTTTCTGTAAATCTATAATTATTTCAAAATATAAGGTGAAC
Organism: Rhinolophus ferrumequinum; assembly: GCF_004115265.2. Lineage (NCBI taxonomy): Eukaryota > Metazoa > Chordata > Mammalia > Chiroptera > Rhinolophidae > Rhinolophus > Rhinolophus ferrumequinum. Next base: position 27,311,127 of record NC_046288.1, read on the forward strand.
AAAAATTGTGCAGCATGCTAATAGGTCAGACTACTTACCTGGCATGCATCTCGTTTTCCTTTCAAGGAACCAGCACATAACATTCTAGGAGTTAAGGCATTATTGTAAACTTGAGGTTCATTACAGATTTTAGTGTCTATGAGATCCACCTGTACTTGCCGAAGATGATTTTCACTGTTACCTAAAGGGAAAAAAAATAGTCTCTATATTTGTAGATGTACATATATTTTATAAACCTGAAGAAAGTCTTTCATAATTATTGGACAAGATGTTGGTATAGAATCTTAGGATATGAATTTTTTCAAATATAGTAATATTTGGGGAGAGAATTCTTTCCTGTTTTAAATAAAAATTTAGATGCCTAGGAAAGAACCTCAAGTTGTTTAAGTAATTTCCATTTAATTGTTAAGCTTAAAAGGTATTTTTTGGAGTGTGGGGAGGTGGGCATAGTGGTTTTAGGATTCTCTGATCTTCATAATTGGATATATTAATGACCCCTGATCTCTTATGCTGTTAATTCCCTGGTTAAAAAGTTCAAATATATTTACTCTTTCAGACACCTTGCCAAGCACTATTGCAACAGTAGTACTGATGCACTTGATAGTAACCTACGGCATAAAGGAATTGATGTATCTTCTAAGTGACTTGGTTTACCTGCAGGACCTGACTTGGCCCAGGTTGATATGACCAACCCAGTAACATATTTTGGCATAAGACATTCCATTCTTTGAATGCCTTAGAATACTAAATTAGATTACTATGATTTGAGTTTCTCTTCAGATCCTCACCGTCATTTTTCCGTGCTCCAAATCCAGTCACAAACATCTCATCACCTGGGTGGAACTCATGGGATGCATCAGGGAGACAAATTCTGTGCACCGTGTTTGTGTAGGGAACAGGGCTGGAAAGCTCTGCAACTGAAATATCATAGTCATGTGATGGATATTTGTACTTTTCATGGACAATTATCCTCCGGATGTCTTTTTTCATTTTTGGAGGATTTATTGTTACTCCAAAGGAGGCAGTCCATCTGGCTGGGTCATTATACCTGGGGAGGAAAGTATGAAGAATAAATTCCACTCTACCATGCTACAAATATAATGATTTCTACTAAGCAATTTAGTCTACAGGTGTCAGTATAAGTTTTTCCTTTTAAAATTATAGTTTCTGTGTATAGAAACAAACTCTTTCCAATCCAAGAATCAGGTTCATGGGTCAGATCAGGTAGAAATGCCACAATGGCATGTTTCTTGGGATATACGTGCTGCTTTGCATGACTGAGTCACCCACTCCAGATCCTAAAGCCTTTAGACATTTCTGGGCATCAGTGACTTCAAGGGACATAAGGAAAGCATATCCTGTACAGAATGAGAGAACTAAATGTATTCTATGTGTACCATGTTAACTAACTATAAATATACATACACATTTCTCTGAAAACCAAAACGGCTACACAAAAATTGAACAAAGGATTACTACACCGTAAGCATTTTACACGGGCTTGAAAGGTTTCCATTCCTTGGAATATAACTATTCATTTGCATAATTTGTTACTACCAGATTCCTTCACATTTAATTGTCATCATGTGAAATTTCAAACCTACAATCTACCTATCCTCCATCTTTGATAGATATGCAGCAGAGAGATATGGCTCTTCTCCAGCTCAAAGTCCAAAGATGACATTAAAATTCCTGTTCCCTTTGACAAATTATTATTATTTATCAATGGATAATTTACCTACAGGGACTTCAGTGCCATTTCCATTTTCAGACTATAAAACGTCTTACTACAGTTTGTGTTTCCCACTCTTTGTGACACATATGTTCTTTACTATATACTAAACTCTTTATCAAACTTCATAAGGTATTTCCTTCTTCCCAAGCCCCGATACACTCTGCTTACTCCCAATCACTCTCGAGGTTCAGGACTTACATTCTAAAGCAATGAGCGGCACTCACAAGCCATGTGCCATTAATTAAAGTTGCTCCACAGCGATGGATCCCATCCCATTGCAGGCTGGCTTGCCACGGCCATTCACCCTCTTCTACCTGTGTCCCACCAACAATCCTGAGACTCTGTTTTGTAGTTTTACTCCTTCGAGTCCCACAACCTGCCAAAGAGAGATGATGCATTAGTTAGCAGTTGTTTTTAAGTATCAAATTATGTTACTATGTCCCAAATTTCTGATACTTTGTGCTCCAACGGTATCAAACATTTTCTCTTGTTCTTACCTTTCCTTAAACTGTGTGTTTCATTATTTAATTTTTATTCATCATGTAAGATTTAAATCAATCATTACCTCCTCTAGGATGCCTTCTCTAACAATTCCCTATCCCCAAACTGCATCAATTATGCCTTTCTTAATGCTTCCATTAAAAAAAAATTCTCTCTCTCTCTCCATATATACATGTATATACGTATATATATATATATATGTGTGTGTGTGTTTATATGTGTGTGTGTGTGTGTGTGTGTGTGTGTGTGTGTATGGAAAGAGAGAGGGAGTGCCATATATATACCCATATATACTGGGGCTGCCAAAAAAATGTATACAAGTTGACACTTTGGACACAATGGAAAACAGATAGTTTTCCGTAATCTGGACTTTCCAATAAGTGTCTGGACACTAATGGTAACCACGTTGAGCACCTCTCATAATTGCAAAAGTCAAACATGACTTGTATTCATCTTTTGTTATCAGTATATATTGAGTATTACAATTTTAATAGCTTTTTCCTTTCTTAAAATGTGTATACATTTTTTGGATATATATAATCTTCTTCAACATTGTTTATTACAGGGTTTCTCAACCTTGGCAGTATTGACATTTTGGGATGGATAGTTCTTAGTTGGTGGGGTGGGGAGCACTGTTCTGTGCATCATAGGATATTTAGAAGGATCCCTGGCTTACACATATTAAATACCAGTAGCATTTCCCACACAAAAAAAATGCCACCATGGGACATGATCTCTTGGGGGTCAAAATTGCCCTAGTTTGAGAACTATTGTTTTAGAATTATGTGTTCATGCACTAGTCTTGTACATCTGGTCCCATTAGAATATGAGCTTCTTTAGGCAGGGATAATGTCTCATCCTTTTTATATCCCTATTGCTTAACATAGCACTAGCACATAATATGTACCTAATATTGGTGGCAAGAATATATGCCATTTAGGTCATGGGATTATTCTTTGGTTCCACGTTTATTGAGTAGTACATTTTCTTTCATCTTTAAAGGTACATGTAAATGTATTCTGCACTAATTCTGTAACTATCAAATACATTCTCCAAATCCTGGTGGAGTACTTTGCTCTGAGGAAAGAAAATACTAGGCCTAGCATCAGTACTTTTAAAATATGAGAAATATATTATCTGGGCCTTTGGTAATTTCATCAGTATGTACTCCAACCCAATAATTGCCTGTGGTTTCCATAATATAGGTTTTAAAACATCAAGATTTTATTTATTGTAGAGTAATGCCTTTCTGCCTGTAGTTGAAAAATACTGATGTACAGATTACTTTTATATAATCTTTAGAAAACTTTTGTGAGAGTATATTATAGATATCTTTAATCAGAATATTAAGAAGTATTTTTTGTCTCTTCTTTTACAACTGCACAACTCACTTCCACTACACATCTGCCATGGGTCCCCCGACACATTCACTCCAAAACACTACCAATTTTATTATTCTTTAGTAATAAAATGTGCCTCAGAGATAAGATAAAGCACCATGAGCTGTGCACATATGAATCAAACTTTGTTCTGACCCTATAACATCACACAAAGTAAGGCTAAATGATTTAATGTTAACTCTTTACATTCAAGTAATGTAATTTTAATAAATATGTTAAACTTACAATTGTTCAGAAAGTTGTCTGTTTCCGTGTTGTTGATTTCTGAAATACACAGAAATGGTAAACAGGGTCAGCATATCAGAATTTCATAATGCCTCTGAATACTTCAAATACTAAAGGCTGCTTAATTCCATTTTAAGATAGTATCTCTAGATTGTGAAGAAAGTAACACAGTTAGTTTATCATAGATATGGTATGTGCATTGCCTTGGGGGAAGGGGAGAAAAGGGGAGATCTGAACAGTGTTTCTTAAACAGTGTGGATAAGAGTCACGTAGCGAGCACTGTCCTCATTTAAATTCCTGTTTCTCTTCACATTAATTCTGATTCAGTAGTTTTGTATTGAAGGCCAGGAATCTGAGTTTTATACCAGGAAATACATTCAAGTAGCCCATCTCTTTGGGTTAAATAATGGTCCAAACCACAGTATTGATTCCTCAAATGCAATGATATTTTTATTGAGCATTATTTCAGATTAATTTACTAACCCCGTAGGCATGGTCCAATTTGTATAACATATCCAAGAGGCATCTCTATAAATTAGTTCTCACTCCCATTTGAAACCAGTGTTATCCCTTTATAAGTTTTTTTTTTTCTGCTGAACTTGTAGCAAGAAAATTTGCTCTCATATTGTCATTCAACTCTAACCAATGGCTCCTTAGCTTATTGACTTCTCAAAAATTGGGCCCAAACCATAAGCAAACAATAAGCCAACTAACAGATACATAAAACTCTAAGCATTCAAATGTCCTGACTCAGGAGATTTCCAATGACCAAAAGTATTCTCTTTGAACATGGCAAGATGGGACCTCCAAATGCAAAAATCATGATGTTATTTTTTCTTTTAGATTTAGTAGTATTGATTTACTACAAACCTGTATTCTAGAAAGGCTTCTTTCTGACTTCCTCTATTCTGGCTCTTTTGGGGAGAAATGGTGAAAATAAGATAGAAGTGACAATTTATTCTTAGTAAATATTAAAAAGCACCACCACTGATCTCCCTGTTTCAATTAACCTGTTCCATTCTATCATTAGCTCTTCTTAGAGAAGGTTCTGGCTTTGCATGTTGATGCTACTGACAGGGTCAGCTTCATGTATGGGTGACTTGTGTATCCACACTGGGTCCTGCACTCAGCATGGCCTTGCACTTGGTTTCATGTGTGCGGTCTTGAATCTCTTATTAATTTTGTCTCATAACTTGCATTTTGAAAATGAAGTCCAGTAGGAAAATGGAGTATGGCATGAGCAGAGGAGATACATACAATACGTGTATCCACAGGTTTTTGTCATACCATTTGTATATAATATTATTAATACCCTACTAATTCAGGATTCTGGTGGACCCACAATGTTCAGCAAACTCCAGGTGAGTACAGGATAAGTGTGTGATGTCTACTACTAAAGTAAGCAGAGTGCAATGACAGTCCCAGGAGGCCGTGTTTTCTTTTTCAACCAGAACTTGCTTAGAATGCGGAAAGAAGGCAATGACGTTCTAATAGATATGAATAACCAAGGGACCCTATCATATTCTTTCTTGCTCTCATTATTCTTTGTATTCCCAACAACTTCTGCTGAAAATAATGACGTAGAAGGATTTTTTAGTCCACCCTCACTTAAGCTGAAGGTAGAGAGCATTCATAAAATGTGCATGTGTCAACAAGTGAAATAAAAAAGGTCGAGTTAGCCTTGTACAGTGTTTTCATTGATCTGGTAAAAACCAAAATACATGTATGTATGAGCTATGAAATACAGTTGTATAATTTTTGTGATTCCACGTAGAAGTTAAATGCTCTTATATTTGCATTTTAAATTGACATTTCATAGTATGAAGGTGAACAGTAAAACTCATGGTAGTAATTTAAATTTTTAGGTTTTTTTTTTTACTTAGAATGACATTAATTAACAAATAAAAATACCATGACAAGTCAAGAGACACCATGAAAGAAAAAAAGTCTTATATTTTAGTACCTTTAACAGTCCTTTTTAATTGCTTTTTGAAGAGTCCAACATTTTCATTTTGTGCTGGGCCCCACAAATTATGTAGCAGGCCCTGACTAGTGAAGTCTCCCTTTCTAAGCAAGTAAGGATAGCTGATCATCAGGTTAGGCCCTTACTTAAGTCTACCAGCTTTTATATTAGCACTATGTGTTCACTGTTTCTATTTGCCCCCTATTGTCTAGTTTCTAGTGCTGCCATATTCCATATTGTATCCACTAGCCACATATGACTAGTGACCTCTTGAAATGTGGCTCATCTAAATTGAAGTGTTCTATAAAAATAAAATATACACTAGATTTTAAAGTCTTAGTATAAAAAGTATATATAAAATATCTCATAAATTATTTTTACATTGACTACTTGTTGAACTAATAATACCTTAGATACATTAGTTTAAATATACAAACTATTTAAATGAATTTCACATGTTTACTTTTACTTTTTTAGTGACTACTAGAAAGTTTAAGATCATACATTTGGCCTGCACAGTATTTCCATAGACTAACATTGTCCTATAGCACATGACTTGGCTCTTAACCAGATTTTTATTACTACTGAGTAGCTCCTATGTTTCTTACTTACTAGTAGTGAGGACCTATCACTGCTTAATTTTCCCCCTGCCCCACAAAAACATACAAACAAACAAAAACAAACCCTAAGACTTTTTATATTCAATGTAAAATGTAACAAAAATATTATAATTTTTTTCATTGGTAAATGATCTAAGGGAAGAAGCTATAACAAGGTATATCAATGACATTAGAAGGCAAATATGTGGAGGGCATGAACCTTTCACACATCACACTTTCAGAACATAAAATATATAAAATACAAGCAACAAAAAAGAAGAGGAATAAATATACAATGCCACTTTCTCCGTTTATCATTAAATTCTATAGCTAAAGTGTAAGGTCCAATATAGAAATAGAACCCAGGCCCAGCAATTAATGACAGACTTGTATGGGAGGCATAAGTTTGGGATAGTATTAAAAATTTAAATACTTTATTAGAACCAGTTTGGTCCCAAAGAAATGTTCTGTTGGTTGTAAGATCCTATAACTAAAGGACATCCAAAATAATTTTTAAAAATCATTGCCCAAGACCAAACTTAACATGGAGCTATTCGATGTAAGAGAATTAAATTATATAAGAAAAATAAACTTACTTTTTATTTCAATTGATTCAGGATCTAATTGAGGGGGTCCTACAGCATCTTGCAGCTTTTCATGTAGAACATATTGAATAGTTTTATTTATGGTTTCAGGATCCTCAGTAGAGCGAAATCTAAAAATCAGCAGCATATGAGCCAACACTCCATTTTCCTCTTTACTATAGACGAATAAAAGAAAAATGTGGTTTCAAAAGATACAGTTCAGAATAAGATCTATGGTAATATCACAGTATGTTTTTTTCTTTATCATTCATTTTGAAACACGGAGACACACAAAAACAAGTCCGAAAATGTAATTTTAAAATATCCAATTTGTTTCCCTCTATATTCCTGTTGTTAACCACACACAGAACTCCCAAGTCAGCTTCCCCAATAGTAAGCTACTATGCTCATGGTCTCTGTTACCACCAAAGGATCTAGTTAAGTACATGTTTATTAATATAAAAAGACACTTGTCAATCACTCAAAATTATCAACTATAAAACATAATAAATATGAAATCAACTCTGGCTTTAACTTTCAAGTTTAATTCCCAGTGGCTTAAATCCAATCATTTCTCCTAAACAACCTTCAGGCTCTCCTAAAGTCCTAATCCTAAGCATATTAGAAAGCTTGACCAAACTGTATTGACTTCATGTGATTGTATTTTCAAGATAAAATATTAATTAGCCTTAGACTAAGTCACCATCTTTGACTGCTCTTTCTCATTGTCAGCTACTCCACCCCCTTTTTTTCACATACAATCAGTTCCCAAGGAAACTTACTCCTCCCTCTACCCTGCACTGACCCCTACTCACATAAACTATAAATGGGAATATAAATTAGAATCTTAGTTTTAGAGCTCAGTTTTGTTTATCTATTATAAAATTTATTATCTATCCTCCCTGATACAGTATTTCTACTTTTAGAAATTTAATCTTCAAATGCACTCTTGTTTGTGCAAGGAGATAAGTATGCATGTTTTCATTGTAACCTTGTTTTTAAATCAGAAAAATATGTAAAAAACAAGTGTCCATCAAAAGGGCATTGGCTAAATCAACCCTGACAAATACTTGTACAGCCAGCTAAAGAATGAAATAGGTGTATATGCAGTCATTGAAAAGATGCGCAAAATAAATGTTTAAGATGTGTTATTTCTGAGAATGAAGTTATTGGGAGCTTTCACTTTCTATTTGATGTAATATTGTGTTATTGAGATTTAAATATTTTGTGTTGCTTTTGTAATTTGAAGAAACCAATAGGGCTTTAAAGAGATTATTGTTATATATCTCATCACCTTTCGCTGCCTCAGCAACCCTGTACATCAATTCTTTCTTCTTCTTTTTCTTAGATGATCCCTATACTGGATGGCTAATGGAAATAAAAATAATAATAAAACACTCTGTCTACACCAGCCATTCAATTAATCTCTCACCTTCTTATCACAGCAAACCTTCTTGGAAGGATAAATTATGTTCTGCCTCATATTTACTTCATAGCACTCTGCTTCCTCCCCTTCCACTCCACTGAGTCTTTTCTCCAAAAGACTTTCTTGTTGATATGTTTAGTTGATTCTTTTCAGTGATACCATATTTCTTGGTCCTTCAGGAGTATTTGTCAATGTTGACCACTCTCTTAAAACTTTTTGTCTTTAGCATCAGTGGTGCCTCTCTCAGGACTTTTCCTTTTTTCCTGCTGCTTCCCTGTCTATTTCCTAAGTACTGTTTTTTCTTACATTTTCTTCAGTATTGTTGTTCTTCAAGCTTTCTTCATCGAACATTTTTTGTCCAGCATTACCCTTTTCCTGGGAAATTCCATTTATACCCACACCTTCTGATACTTTGAGTTGATAAGCAAATATAAATCTTCATCTCAGTTCCCTTTTCCTCACCCAAGTCAGACTCATATTTCAGGCTCATATGGTCCCCTAATATCTGAATTCAACACCTCTAAGACTATTTTCATCTTTTTAATAGTTCTACTTCTTCTTATTGCAGTAGCATGAGAAAAAAATAATGAGTAGCAAGATTACAAGGATAAAGAGGTAAATTGGAAAGGGATTTGGAATCTAGAATTGGTAGAACTTAGTTATTCATGAAATGTGAGGGGCCAAGAAAGGAAGAAATGTATGATGACTTGCAGGTTTCTCATTAGTGTGATTGGGTTTTCCTTGAGTTCAAGAATTTTCTGTGGAACTCCCATGAGGAAATGTGCATGGGCAGGTGTATAGTTCCAGAAATCAGGAAAACAGTTTAAACTAGAAGTAAAAACTTAGATTTCACTAATGTATGAAGACATGTGGGTGGATGAAGTCTCCTTGAGAGAGTGAAAATTTAAGGGTTGGAGAAGTAGATACAGATCCAAGAAAGAACAATATTTCAAACACCAGAGAGTATGGAATTTTCAGCAGAAAGTGGTCAAAGTAACACCTCAAAGTAACACCTCAAAAATGTCAGTGAAATAATAGAGTAAGAAATAACTGGGAGTTTTGGTCATTGGAAAATATTGGAAACAATTCCTATCCTATTTTTGAAAAATACAAATAATTTGCATTTAGACAATATATTATTTACGATCCTCATATAGTATTTTGCCTAAAATGTTATGCTCTGAACTTCTATTTCTTAATAGTTGATGGTCAGATCTGAGATCATCTTAAATATTTGGAGCAGAAAATGGTGGTGTGGAAGAACGTAAAGTAAATTCATAGGGAGAGCTAAGAGGTGAAAACAAACCTCATCTACAACTCTATTTCCTATTAAACCAGACAATGTAGCTTAGGTCCCTATTTGTGCTCATTGGAGTTTCCCAAAAAACAGTTCTATAACATAACTGCCGATAACACCTCTGTCCCTTGCAATCATCTTGCAAATGCTTTCTTTTGGATTTAGAGAAGGAGCAAGGCACCTTGTAACCCATGACTTACACAGAAAAGGTGCCAAATGAGTATTTGTTGAGTTGAATTGCATCACATCACAACACTTTAAACAGTATTTATTAAGGACCAGGTTAACAGCTTTAGCTTTAAATTATATTCGGAAGTCATCGTTTTAGATCTACTTACCTGAATCTGATAATGTGAGACTTGACAAATTCTTCCCTTAATGAAGATTTTTGAAATGCATTTTTCACCTGTTCCAAAAACATTCAAATTATGTCAACAAGAACAATTTTCTGAAATTCTGCAAGTTAATTCGAAGTTTAAAAACATTAAAAAATTAAAAACAAAAGAAAACACATTGACCGACCTTTCACAATGTGCTGAAACTTGAGGAATCTTTTTGGTATTCTACTCAGTGATTTCCACTGAACTCTGCTTTGGGAATTGGAGGAACCTGGGAACCATAATAGAGGGGCCCAGGAGTGACATCTGCTGTGCTACACTCAGAAAGAGATTTTAACATACTGTTTTTTGAAAAGTGTTTACACCCTGAGATACAGGCAAAGGTAGACAAAGGAAATGAAATAATTCTGCCCAGTGATTGTTGAGTCATAAAAATGAGTACATAAGAGTATCACATGATTCCCAATCCTGGTGGAAAAGTTGCCCAATATCCTGGCATAGTCTGTACCCAATTCACTCAAAATGCTCATAAGAAGGCCCATGTGAACTGGGATATTTGGCCTAACACACCCTATAAGGTTTACTCTAATAAGGTGGAAGAATGTATTTTGTGGAGATATTTCTTACTACTATAAAAAAGAATTCTAGCCAACTTAAATTTTTAAATTAGGAGTCGAAGTAAACATGTCAAGTGTTTCTTGTTTTCTGTGTGAGGATATTTACTACACACAATTACTACAAACTATTGATTAAAAGAAGCAAAGCCTTTTTATTTTTATGCATTTCATTGACTTTTGAGTCTTTGTGCCCAAGGACAGTTATTTCAATTACGACACAAATCAGCACAGTACAAATTTGTCCACTAATGACAGCATTCACTTAAACATTGTTATTTAAGGGTGTTGTTAATCAAATAATTTCAAAATTACTGTTCATTTTGAAAAGTATTAAATAAAGAGCCCCACCTATATTCCTTAATATTTAAGTCAGTCTGGGTCTCGTAAAATTTACTTTAGTGAATGGCACAAAGAACAAGGACAATAGTTTCATCTTTTCTTGACCTTTTTAGTTCCATTTCCTTTCCTTTATTTTACATATATACTTAGCTTTAAAGAAGAGCTTATCCACATATTTCCCTGGTTGTTTACCAGTAGAGATACAGTCAAGATTTGACCTCCTCCTCACCAAGGTTTCCAAATCCTCATACTTCTAGTCTACTAAGCAGTTTCCAGGTGAGTCACTGTCATTCTGTTTTTACTCAGGGTATTAGAACTGGAAGACAATTTAGAAATTATCTAGTCCAATGCCATCACTTCATACCATTAATTACCTCACAGACTATCAGGAAAAGTCCAAATAATTCTCTAAGTAATCTTACAATGAGAAGTTATCACCTAGGCCCTTGTTCTTTTGGCCTATATTGCTTATTTTTCCACTTTTTAAAATATTTAATTCATCCCTCAGGATGACTATTGATGCCTTAAGGATATTAGGTTGGTGCAAAAGTCATTGCGGTTTTTACAATTATGTTTAACCTTTTAAACCGCAATTACTTCTGCACCAACCTAATGGAATGAGTAGCCATGGATTTCCTGTACATTTATGTACCAAACATTGGTCCAAGTTTAGAAAATTTTAAATACTAAAATACTATTCAAATATGTGTTTGAATAGTTTCCATTTTGTGGTCTTTTGCTCAAAGTGTCTTCTTTAGGAAGGCTAGGAGACAACAACCCTCACATTCCAAGAATTTCTGGATTCTGCTGATTAGAGTGTAGCCTTAGCTAAGGAAGGAGGAGTAGGAGGGACTTGAAAGAATGGCTAAGGTTATTTGGTTCGTTTCTGCAAGCCATACTTTCCCAAGTCATGTGTTACCAGTTTTGTTTTATATCTCTTACATAGTGGCCTCTTCTCATTTTGCAAAGATATGCAAGATCATTTGAATAGATGTTTTAGAAGCTAGAGTACAAAAAAAATTATAGTATAAACATGATAGAAAATGCCCTAGAAATGGAAAAAAACAATGCTTACCATTGATTCAATTTTCTGGCTCATTTCTGTGAAATTTTTAGAAGCCTCTTTTCCAAAGTCACCATATAGTTTGTCACTTGTAAATGACAATGTGCTGTAGTAATTATAGGTCTTTCTTTGATCTACAAAGAAAGAGATAAAAACCCATCATACTTTTTATCAGATGTGTGTAAAGCATTGCCATTTCCCTATTTGGTCGTTACTGGAAAGACTGAGAAAGGAAAGAATGTCCTCACCCAGGTCATCTCCATCATCCTGCCCTGAGCTTCATGATTATCTCAGAAGGAAAGACAACAACATTCATCATCATGAGATTTAGAGTGTAAAAGCCATAAGAAATGCTTGGTGTTCCTGTGGGCTAATTAGTCATGTGTTATCCATTCCTGAGTAAACCACAGACGTAACAAGTCACACCATCCTAGCATACACACAAGGATGGATTCAGAAGCTTCCCATGAATAAATACATTTTTATATTCCAAAAGTAGATATCTTTCAATTCAGTAAACTACACATCAATTGTGGCCACAAGCACTCTGGTGTAAGAAAATTTATTTTGGCTAGAGAAGGAGATGAAGGTAGGGCTTAAAATGCTAGGAGTTCAGTATATAGAAGTTTAGGAAATTAGAGCTGCCACCTGTTAGGACCTTCCGGAGACACTACTTTATTTCACTTGGCTCCCCTGTCACTCTATTTATTTCCTCCCAACAGCAACGGGGATTGGCTTGTCTGCTTACTTAGCCACTGTCTCCACTTTCTGCATCCAGTTTAAACAGCCCGTGTTTTGAACCTGCTGAAGAATCAATGAAGCAAAGATTCTGTCTACCCTCCTGTACATGAACCAAGCATAGAGCTCTCAGAAGATTCATTCGACAATTATTAATGCCAACGACCTTTTCTGTGACAGACTCAGTGCTGAGCATTAGAATACAATGGTGATGATGACTATTGTGTATTTTTATTACAGGAAAATGGGGAATGCCTCCTCACCCAGTCTCAATCTCTCTCCTCTTCTCTCTTCTCATTCTTTCCCTTTTTACTTAAACCCCAGAAGAAAAGGAAACTAACATTAGGCATTTGTGTCCCAGGCGTATGTACATATTTCATTTAATATAAACCCTATAGGAAGATAAATGTATCTACATTTATCAGATACAGGATACAGTCTCAGAAATGTAAATAAATTGCCCAATCCCAACATGACATAGCCAGAAAAGATAGAACTGGGCTTCAAGCCAAGGTCTAACTCCCTAAGCACAAACTTTCTTTACATACTGCTTCTTGGGGTGGGAAAAAAACAAACCCACACACTGAAGCTACAACTTATGCAAATTAAAAAAAAAACACTGGTAAATTTCAAAAGAACATCCTGCCTGTCCAGAATACTTGGTGGGACAGAGAGGGAAGCCACCAGTCATACTCTGACAAGGCCTGGAGTGACACATATAGGAGATGGATGACAGGCTGGAAACACTGAAAGGTCAGGGTCTTCTGAACATTAGCCACCTAAGTGAGGGCCTGGGTGGGGGTTGCCTTCCTCCCTCCTTTCTCACTTCCCTTCCTGAATGGCCAGTGGAAGCTGAAAAGCAGGCAGGTCCCTGGAAATATACACAATTTCAAGTAAGGTTTTTAACTTATTGAAATAGTGACCAATAGTTTACCTTAGGTTAAAGTTGGGCCCGAGACTCTGCATTTCTAACAAGCTCCCAGGTGACGCTGATGCTGCAGGCACCTAACCACATACTGGATAGTAAGTTTCTAAAGAGAAGGAGAACACTCTTCTATATCCTTAGACCTGTTTGTGTTTGTTTGTTTGTTTTAATTATTATACTGGATCATTTGAAATTGCCATTTGTATAAGTCAAAAATGATCAAATATCAGCAATTTCATATGCTTCAACCAAATGACTAACTTATCTACAGTCACTATTTTACTTTACTTGATAGACTCAAGCAGGTCTCTAAGTGTCAAAATATATTCTCAGTTGCCAGAATTATATGACATGTGTAGTTGCTGAAAAATATCATTGGGAATATTAGCAGAAAAGTAAGAAAAATAAGGATGAACATGAGTTTGTTAATAATTTTCTAACTCATTTGTGATTCCATAACCTGCAATGATGTTGCTCATAGTAATAGATTCACCATCTGTCATTCAAATCACAGAGGGGACAGAAATGCAGTCCCAAAGAACACTGGACATAAACTGCATACACAATTGTACGCTATCCTGGGCTTTATGCCAAAACGATGTTTCTCCAAGTCTGATCGCTTCCATTTTTATCTCTCTGTTTCTGTAACAGATTTATTTGTTTAAGTTTGGTTATCTAGGTGTGCCATCTTCTAAATGCACATGTGCTATGTCCAGTCTGTTTTCAGTTTACATCTCCAAACAGAGCGCAGGTCACAAATATGACAGTAACACACATCACGACAGTTGATGTTTATTCAGGTGTGCTGTGTGGGTAGCGGAAGCTGTGTGTTCCATATTACTCAGCTGATCATCGAAACAATAGGATCCAGGAACAGGTTACTGAAAAAAATCTTACCAGGTTTTCATTGTTTGTATATGAATGAGATTTGTAAGCCTTATAAACCTTTGGCTTGGGAAGAGGCAAAGGAGAAGTAGTAAGAAAATTTTCCTGTCACTGAACAAATGAAACCTGCCCTCCCCACCCCAGCATTACTAGAAATTCCTTATGAAGTCAGACAAGCCAAAGTATGCCCCCAAGAAACTATCATAGGTATGACTCACTCATTTTTATCATTTAGTATTCAATAAACATTAATTAAGTTGTTAGTATGTGCCAGGATCCTCTTATGTTCTGGAAATACAGAGTGAATAAAATGTAGTCCTAGGCATCCGTGGAGAGGAATAATGATGCTTACAGTACCAGGGGACTCTATATATTCATAAGAGAACTATAGAATTGTAAACTTATTTTAGCTATTTTTTTTAATTAAAAATATTCTCCAGAGAAATTATCAAAATACAGATACTCCAAATTCAAAGACCTGTATGTGGACAAATTCCACTGGAAAAAAAAAATCTTTACATGTAATATTTTTTTCTTTAAACTGCTCAGAAATGATCCACCTGGATTGGAAAATTAAGATTGTGTCTGCTAGCAGAAGAAGATCACCAATTTAGAGATCACCATTTCTCTTTACAGGAAGACAGCTTCTGCAAATTCCCAATTAAATTAGAATCAAGTGACTAGATTCTTTGGTTACAGGGTCTTGAACATCAAAGCATTATCTAATCACCAAGGGAGATATTAAACCAATAGGTGATAGTGGAGTCGGCTAATTAAAACCTGAGGCAGATTAGAAGGAAACTTCAGAAGAGTTGTCATACTCTGGAAGAACAGTTCGGAAGTACCCTGGGGACCTTTCCAATAACATAGCAGTGTTCATGTTCCATCTAGCAGTGAGGTACCCAATTACCATAGAGTGAACCTCTTTATCATTAAGCTTCTCAGTATATCCTATCCTCTTTAATCACTTGTAATATACCCCAACATGAGATTTAAAATAACAGAAATAGGCACTTATTCAACAATATATCACTATGAACATTTCTCCAACTTACTAGCACAGAATAGAGCCCACTTATTCTCTACGATCCCTGATTATGCAATAAATTTATTAGACTGTCAGGGTTTCAGTGAATTGGAATTATTTTGAATCAAGGTGATTGCCCTAAGACCTCCAACAACTCAAAATGCTGGACTCTAGTCTGCCGTATTCTTCCCCTAATTAAAACTTAATGATTGCGTATCAATGAATATGAAAACTGGCATGCTATTCCCAGCAGGAAACATTGCTTCATCAAACACAGAAGAAAGAATCCGCCGCGGCTTGTGAGGATTAAACATGAGACAAGGCAGGTAAAGAGTTCTTTGTACCAGCTATGCAAATGAATTGTACTAATGAATGAATTCACCTGAGGCGAATCAAAACAGGAAGGTACTGTGAGAAACTATTTGGGGTAAATCACATGACGCCAGCACGGCCCATACTTACTGTATCTCACATAATGAACAGTGAGTCCAATGCACACTGCCAGGACAATCAGGGATATAAAGGTGAGGAGGCCAATAACCCACGGCTGGAAACAAGCTCTCTTCCTGGCCCTCACCACAGAAGACCTGAGAGAGAAAGCAAATGGATGGATTATATCACAGTGCACACCACACTCTCTCCTTAGGTGAAACAGATGCATATTTCTGGGGAATTCAGGACACTCATTTAGATGGTAGAGTACTAGTTTTGTTTAGAACACACCCTGGTTCCAGTCTGCTGAAACCAATCTGGCTCTCATTGCCTGAACTTTGGCAAGGAGTTTGACTTCTCTGTGCCTCAGTTCCTCTTCATAAAGTGAAGATGATAATGATAGTATCTATCTCACAGGATTGTTATAAGGATTAAATGAATTACTGTATGTAAAGTGCCTATAACAGTGCCTAACACATAGAAAGTGCTATGTCAGTGTTAGCTATGATTTATTGAGCTGGCTCTGTGCCAGACATTGAGCTAGGCACTGTAGGAGCGATGAAAATGTTTAGCCTGTTTCTACCACTCTAGAATCTTAAATGGCCTATGAAATGTGTTAGAGCTTGAACCATACCAGGTTCCAGATAGAGTTTCTAATTCAATCTCTTTCTATTTTTCTGATTTATTTCCAAACAAGCTTTGAGGACATAAGAGATGACCAGAGGTCTCTTCTAAAGAACCTGAGTGTTTGAGCTAATATTTACCTCTAAATTTCAGCAATGTTGCAAGAAATCTCTTCTTCATGAGGCTCCCACAACCTCTCTTATTTGTACTGCCTTCAAAAACATGTTACTGAAAAATGTTGGTCAACCTGTTTTTTTGTTTGATTAGTAAAGTTGGTGTTTCCTTTTGCTATAGTAGTTGCTAAGCAAACTCAAAAGCTGGAGAAAATGAGACAATAAGTCATAGTTGGCTAAAGAGTTTGCCTATGGTGCTGTTTAAATTTCTTGAAGTATTTATCATGCTGGTAGAATCAATAGCATGTATTCATACCCCCAGAGCACTGTCTGGTACATGAGAACTCAGGGGAAAGTGTGATGTTATCCTGGAAGAGCATCAGGTGTTGGATCAGAATACAGAGAATTCCAAAGTCCAGCTCTTTCCTTACCAGCTTGGACAAATCATTTAGACTCTGAGTTAAGTTTCTCCATCTGTTCACAAGGGACAGGATACCCATTCTGTCTAAAGCACAGGGCTGACTGTGGTACCCAGAATGAGATCATGAATGCAAAAACTTGCAAACTGCAAAGTAGTTTGCAATAACTATGTTTTGCTTACAGAAATCAAGGGGATTCTTTTTCCTGGTGATATATGACCCGGAAGTGATATTATCATTTTTGGTCCCAGCCACACCAACATAACATCGTATCTCTGCCTCCATGTTTTGTTCTATGAGAAAATTGTTGCAGAATTTAATAGCATCATTATCACTATATGACTCTGCCTCTGCTGAAGGCTCTGGGCTGTAGTGGAAGGCTCCCAGGACTCTCTACTTTGTCTCCTTCCCTTCCTCCTGTGACTTTCCCACAGGGTCATAGTCAAAGAAACTTCATCTTCCTCTTCCCAATCTCTTCCATCTCCAGCTCTCCCTTGAGTGGGATTCCAAACACCTGTTCCTAGAATAGCAATTACTGCAAGATACAAAGACTTCTCCACAAGGAGGTTATTTTTTTATGTGTAGATGTGCCTAAGAAGTCTAAAAACTGACTCCTGTTCCTTCATCCCTGAATGTTTGCTATCCCCCTGCTACAGAAGACAAGAGATGTATATAGCAGATGTAAGCAAAACTTGGGGGTGCGGTATACAGGGGGCAGAAGGCCTTCTCAACTAATATCAAAACATGCCAGATGAAGAATATGAATTTATAATTGTAGAAAACATGATACAATTATCTCAGGTATATGATCACTATGCAGAATTGTGAAATATAAGACAGAAGTTCTATTTGTTCTATAGGAACTTTTAATCAAGACAGAAAAGTGAAATAATGAAGCCACTAAGTTGATGAGATAGAGCTACATGTGTGAACATGCAAAAGGTCAAGGATATATTTTAGTGAAAATATGTTACAGAATAATATGCATTCTGTGTTCAGTTTCTGTAAATAATAAAATGATATGTGTGTGCATAGCAAAATATATAGAAAGAGATACAAAATTATGAACAGAAATAAGAGAGAAACTTTTATTTTTATGTATTTTTTGTGTTATGGTGGAGTTTTCCTAACAAGAAACATCATAGCTTTTGAATTAAAAAAAGAGAGAGACAGAAAGACAGAGAGGGAGATTGAATTTCAAAAAACAGAAAAATAACAAGGAAGATTATACACCTTTTTATGAGTTCCTATCACTGTCATGCCCAAGGATCAGTGTGACCTGTCCAGACCCCACCTCTCACAACTATTTCAGTGATGCAGTTTGGTGGCTTTGAAGGAGGTAAGAGGGAAAGAGAAAAGACAAACCATCAAAAACATTTTGAATAAACAAGAGAGTATGTTGCTGAGTCCTGCCACCAACTTATTTATTGTATAGTCTTACAGCAGCAGATTCAATTCACTCTCTTTTTTTCTCCGTATGAAAAACACAAATAATAATTCCAGACCCCTCCTAACATGATGAGCTATATAGAGATAAATATGATGAGGTATGTCATTACTTTGAGCTTCCAAGTAGAAAATCATTGAACAAATAGCAAGGACTATCGTTATTATCCTAATTATTTTAATTAATAATAATGGTAATAACCGCATTATTGAGATGTTTGTCATTTGAAATATTATCTCTTCCCTTTCCAGTCTGTACAGCATTGCTTTTAAAACAGATTCACCGTGTTTCTTAATTACTTTTTTTTTCTTTCTCAGCAAGTGATTCAATACTGAATTGCTCCAAATTAAATGTAATAGAAGTGTGCTAAAAAAAAAAAATAGTAAAATGAAGAAATAAAACCATTTCATATATCAACAGACACATTTAATTAACCTCCTTCTGCACATAAACCCTTATCCAATCATTATTGGTGGTCCGTTGAAACTTATCCGAGCCTCCTCATGTAAAATCACCTTCAGGCAGACGGTCTAAATTCTAATAGCTTCGGTGGTATCAGATTGCTTACTTTCTATTATTTTTCTATTCCATTTGGGGACATGTGTGATTAGACAGTGAATATACCAAGTGAATAGAGCAATTAAATATGGGTACATCTTTATGAGCCCCAAATTACCAGAAGACAAGTAATATGTACAGTTATATCGTCATTATCACTTTTTAATGTGTCATTTTAGAATAGTACTAAAAAAGAAAAGCAATAACAACAACAAAAAAGCAGGGAGGAAAAGGATACTAATACAAACTTCATGGCAAGCACTGGAGAATAAGTCAAGACTCACGGTGCTTCAACGTAAAGTTTACCAGGAAAACCCCGACTCAATACCACCACCGTGAACTGATTGATAGGGGATCTTGAACTCTTTGCTATTTCTCTGTAATGGTAAGCAGCACTGATATTCTTAGTTTGCATGTTTCACCAGGTCAGTCCAGCTGAGGTATTTTGAATAAATATGCACACTGTATCTATTAAGCTGGTGATGCCAAAGCATTAATATCAACTACTTACGCTAGAGGTCAGCAACCTTTTCTGTAAAGATCCAGTTGGTAACTATTTCAGGCTACATGTTCTCTGTTGCAGCTACTCAACTCTGCCTTTGTAGCCATACACAATATGTAAACAAGTGAGCATGGTTGTGTTCCAAGAACACTTTATTACTATACATTGAAATTTGAATTTTATAACATTTTCACTTGTCATGAAATATTTTTCTTCTCTTGATTTGTTTTCCACTATTTAAAATATAAAAATTATTCTTAGTTCAAGCACCGTACAAAAACAGGTAGTGGGCAGGATATGGCCTTTGGGCCCTAATTTACTGATGGCTGACTTAGCAATAGCCTACAAGTCAATGCTAATTGTGTTGGGAAGCTAGAATGAACTTTTCATTTTCTAGCCTCACTTTCATGGCAAATCTCATGTAATCTATCTCCAATCCCACTGCCACTGACCTTGTTCTCGCAATTCTCACTAAAACTTATCTTATAGCTTGATAATAGGTTTCTCTTGCGTCTCCCCAGTCTCTAAATCATTCTCCATTACAGTGAGCTGTGTTTCTAGAAATGATCTAGTCAGCGGCTGAGACTACTTGGGACCCAGTCAGCCTCAGTTAGCCTGGCATTCCCCTTCTGTCCCGTGAGCTTTCCAGCTCTTTGCTTTTGCTCCTGCTGCCCCCTGTGAGGAGTAACTTAGAGTGTATTCTTTGCTTACATCATAAAAGCTGTGTGTATTAAAGAGCCAGTTCAAAAAGCCCCCTCCCCTTCAGTTAGGTCTATTTACCCTTGAGCATCACGTAGAAGTATGGATCCTTGGGGATAGGGTCTGAGCCTTACTTATCTCTGTATTCTCTGACCATATGCTCAAGGATTGTTCTCAGAGGGAATTGAATTGAAGTTGGCTAACCCAAATTGAACCGACCGTTTGTCAGCACCACAATGTGGATTTTAATGTCTCTCAGAGCACTTCTGCTCTGCCTTAGTTTTAGAAAAGATTTGGAATGTTATACACAATGAAAGATAGGCCAGACATTGTGAAGAATAATTACTATTTAAGCCCGATTTCCATAAAACACTTTATATAATGATCAAGCCTTATAGTTAGTATTTCTGTTGCACCACTGTTTAAAAATACATGATTTTCCAACTGTGATTTGACCTATCAACTGTAAAGTGCTATCATAGTACAGAAAGTGACAAATGCAAATAAAGGGACATTAATTTCAGGAGACACATTTTATTTGGGATCATTGAATGTGGGATCATTTGGGATCATTGTCTGTATATTACAATATCCAAACAAAAGCAGAAAGAAAGAGACCACAATGAAGTAACAGGGTAATTAATACCTTATGACATTGCTGATTCCCTAAGTCAGCACTTAAGATTTAAATTTCAAATTAATAATTTTTTTTTCAGTTTTTGTTTTGTGTTTGGCTCTAGCTTATTTCTTTAGCTCATAGGCTTGACTCCTTGTCCTATCCAAACAAATACTTCAGATGCTTTTTACTTTGTAGAAGACTCCTATCAGCAGGCATTGGTGAGATTGTCAATCTTTTTTATACTTTCTAGAATAAGATTATAAAAATACTCCAGGGTGGAACTAAAATTTTGTCTATGTGTGCATGGATCATATAGTTTCACTGCTATTTAAAAAAAAATGGAAAGAAATTACTCCTTAATAAAATCACAAGGCATATATTCTGTCCTGTCTATTGTTAACACAGATACATCTATAAAGTGTCTAATAGCACCAGCCAGGTTCTTGGACTGAATCCTGTGTGCATTCCCTACGATAATAACTATGAAGAGTTCTCATAGAGAAGGTATAATTATAACAAAGTAGTCGTCTGATTACCAGACAACTCTTTCCATTTTCTTTTTACAGCACCAAGGCAAATGATGGGAAACTCAGTATATTTATTATAAATGTTTTTACTTATATTCCACCTTTTTCTACTCTGAATTAAGGTGACTTATAAAGAGGTACATGTAAAATACACAGTATTAAAATAAGTTCAGAGATACAAGAAGAAAGCAAAACAGAAATGAAAATGTAAGATGGGAGTACTTCTAAAACTATATTTCATAATTCCCACTTAGACATTTCCTTAAGTCAGTCCACAAAATTGTAACTTTCTAGCAGTGATCTCAAAAACAAAACTAAATAAAATAAACAAACAAACCTTGCTCAGATACATTATTCAGCACCCATAAGATAAAAACTGAGCAGTTGTTCAGCGGCTATACAACTGTTTTAATTCCTCATAAAAATGTGTAATGTAATGAACTATGTACTCCAAAATATTGGCACAGAAACAAACATTAGATTTATAATACTCTTAGAATGTTCCTCAATACTAACAAATGGCATCAATACTATTTAGTAAAAGCAATTTGACAGGGGAACAGAGTGAAATAGTTCAGATACTAAGCTCTGATAATTTTTAAAAATATCTGACAATACTTCCCTAATTATTATTGAAATGCCTCCAGATGGCATTTTCCCATTATAAAGACTCTAAAGATTATTGAAATTTTACACATGAAAACATAGTATTGCTTATTACAGTAGTAAGTTTTTAATAAACATAGTCTTACTTAGCACAGTAGGAAGCTTTTAATAAATATTATCAATGACAGAAAACCCTACCCCTCATTAGCTGTTAACTTAGGCAAAACCCATAGCAAAACCCATTCCTGTATTTAACCAACCGTAAAACTCTAGTAATAATATCTTCCCTCCCGCCTACTTTAATAGGAAGTTGTGAAGATAGCATCTGATATCATCAGACTTTGCTAGATACATTTATTACATAAGTATTTGTAGCAACTCAACACTAAGGAATGTCTCCGTTCTTCACTGTGTTATTATCAAGGTCTTTATTGAGTTCCCAACCAGATATGGGGCAGTATAGGAAATTGCAAACTGAGATTTAAGTTGACACTTTGCCTGACCTCTACAAATTTACAGTCACACCTAAATGGGGTGCAAAAAATGTAAAGTTATTATTAAGTAATTAGGTATGAATTTATAGACTTATAAATTGAGATATTTTAATCCTTCATTTCACTAATATACTTGTTATTTTTCCTCAAACTTTTTCCAGTTCAAGATAATAAATTGGTATGATCTGAGAGTAAACAACTTTAAAAGCAGTGTTTCCCCACAGAAATACTGACAAGGAATGCCATTGCAGCTTGTCATAGAGAATGTACATACTTTAAAATGTGGAATAAAAACAAGAATTAATAGGGAGTGTGTGAGTATGTCATGGCAGGTCTATCAGAAGAAAAATGATTGAGAAACCTGAGTCACAGACACTCTTGAGGCTGCTAACATGTAGCACAGACTTTCATTAAGCTTCTGCAGTGTTAGATGTTTTCCTACCAAATCTCTCTCATGACTTCGAGAGTTGGTGTGATATAGTGGAAATATCTCTGCAATGAAAGACCAATGACCTGCATCTGAGTCCTAAGGGCTTTCGTTTAAGGACTCAGTGCTTTCATCTAAGTCCTAAATTTCTCAGATGAGAAATCCAAGAGCCTAGTCAACAACACACAAATTTCAGCGTTCCCTAACCCCCGACTTGTGGGATGTTCAATGAGCTCTCATTTCCTTCATTTGTTAAAAAAACAATGGGCATTTTAATGGACTTAGATGCTCTCTAATTTTTACCAAAGCTAGTATTCCATGCCTCAAATAACCTAGAAATGGTTAATATTGTTATAATTAAAATTCAGCATTTATGAAACAATAAGCTGTAACATAATTCTTAACATGCTTCATTTTTCTGGTGGCTATCTGCCGGATAATTTGGAATGATAAAAATAAAGGACTGCTGGTCACTTGAAATAATCCAAATATCATACATATGAGGAAGACATAAAGTTGATTACTTGAATCCTAAGCCAGTTTTAAAATCCGTAGACCATAAGATTTCATTTTATGTAAACCACTGAAGGACCTTAAAATTGAAATATGCCAGTTGGAGCACATGCTGAAACTCTGTGGTATCCTCCAGTTTGCTATCTCCCTGGCAAGCACTATAAGCCATACACTAAAAATCCTTCAAATAATCTATAAATTTCTGTATATAATAAAATTGGATCTGAATTAACTTTGTAATGAAAGACAATTGGAAAATGTAGTATTTTAATGTTTATATTATTCTTCCAAAAGTGATATTTCTTGATTATTGTACTTCCTGCCCCAATTGCTGACCTGTAATATGTGGAAGTATTGAGTCTTAACTTTTGGATGGAACACAAGATTTGTGAAATTGATCATTATGCACTCACCCTGATTATACTCTAATATATTGGCATTTTAATAACATACAGTGAAATATGCTCAGATTCATGTTAGAATAAAGTAAAATTTGTTGTGCAAATTAATACCATAATATTATAAGGAAAGTGTTATTTACTCCAAAAGAACCAACTATTTTGAGTTACCAACATGTGTGGCTTTAATTCATATCTATATGGTGATGGCTACTAAATCTATAACTGCAGATCAGATCACTTGTCTAACTCCAGACCCATATATCCACCTGTTCATCTCAACAGAATATGACTCTCATCATTCAAACTTAACATGTCTGTGGTGGAGATTCACAGGAGCCTATCCCAAATATTTGTCCTTTTTCCTTAATAATAGAATCTTTGATTTTTGGTGGGGCCGTGCCACCTAGAAAATAGAATAATGTCCGTTGTCCATAGGAGTCTCCATCTGAGTAAGTTCTGACCACGGGAATCTCTATTCCAACGGCTAGAATCTTGATGCGTGTGTCATAGCCAGAATACACATGTGCCAGTTGGAGGTCGGGCAACCATTTTGAACCATGATTTGGAGGATATATGTTTATGTTGGTGGCACAGCATGATAGTAGGAGCCTAGATTCCTAATTACTTTGTGAACCTCCCTATCAGCCCTGACCTGCTTACCTCCAGACTTATGTAACATTAAACTGAAATAAAATTACATTTCATACACTACAGCCACTTTACCCTCCGTTTCCTGCCTCTCACAGCTAAATCTGATACTATTGCAATATGCAAAATAGATTAGTTACAATTAAGGTAAATTGTTACTTTTATGTAATTCTTTGGGAAAAGAGGACATGAAGAAATGTATTTACTAATTCTCTTACAATTTCTGTATATGAGAAAAATGATAAAGATATTTTTACTTAATATTCTCTAGCAGCATGATTTTGAGATAAATAAAATACATCGAATACTGATAAATCAGGAGATCAAGATTCCATCAAGGATCTCATTGTAACTAGCTCTATGACTTTAAGCAAATGACTTCCATTTTCTAGCTTAGTGGTCAAAGGTCTGGGCTTTAGCACCAGACAGATTGGATTTAGTCCTGACTCTGCCTCTCACTAGCTAAGTGGCTCTGAGCAAGTTAGTCACCCTCTCTGTCTACATTTCCCCACCTATAAATGGGGATGACGATAGGACCTAACTATAGGTTCTTCTAAGAGTTAAATGAAGTAACACTTATAGAGCAATTGGCATCCTGCCAGGCACGCAGTAAACACTCAACAAATGTTGGTTTTGTCATTATTCCTCCTTCATAATGAGAAATTAAATTGCTCTTTTTTTAATTTTTAAATTACTGTTCACATTCAATATTATTTTACATTAGGTTCAGGTATACAGCATAATGGTTAAACATTTATATAATTTAGGAAGTGACCTCCCCGATAAATCTAATACCCATTTGGTACTGTACATAGTTATTACAATACTATTGACTGTATTCCCTATGCTGTACCTTACATCCCTGTGAACTATTTTGTAAATACCAGTTTGTACTTCTTTATCCCACCACCTTTTTCACCTAGCCCTCCAACTATTCTCCTATCTGGCAACCATCAGTTTGTTCTCTATTATCTGTGAGTCTGCTTTTGTTTTGTTTGTTCATTTATTTTGTTCTTTTGATTCCACATATAAGTGAGGTCATGTGGTATTTGTCTTTCTCTGTCTGGCTTATTTCACTTAGCAAAATACCTTCTAGGTCCATCCATGTTTTCACAACTCCCCCCATAGCAACTCTGTCCCAGGTGACATGGCTTTACATTAGGCCTTACATGCAAAAGAGATTCAACTGGTAAAGGAAATGTGGAAAACCACTCATAGTTGGACCTGCCTGACTCTAAGAATCTGTGAGTGAGGCCAATAGTCAGCCATGAAGCATAGTTTAGTGCAAGGATTTAGAACTCTACTTATGAAGCCCAAATCTAGCTTTGCTGTTGAATCCAGCCCTATATGTTCAAGTGCTTACTTATGGCTTGAATGTATTATATAGATTGAGATATTGGTTTGAAATATTTTGGATTTATTATTTATTATCTCTGGTATTCTCTTGATTAGAAAGTTGAGGCACTGAGATTAAGCTGGTTGTTTGAAAAATAATGGAAAGTTAGCTTGCTTAGCCAAGGGAGCACTTGTAATTTCGGGAATCAGGACGTGGTGCAAGCAGCAGACAGTGCTAGGAAGTACAGAACTGGAGTTAGAGCACGCATGTTCAACCCCAGATGGGCCAATCACTCCCCAGAGACGTGGAAGTCTCAGTCTTTCTAATCATTGGTTTCCCTGTCTGTAAAATCATGGTAATACTAACATTGTCTACCTCACAGGTTTGTTGATAAGTACCAAATAATAAGAAAATATATGTTGGAATTATGTATAAAGAACATATACAAATTATATGTAAACACATATATGAACAATCTCATATGTATTCCTACTATAAGTACCTTCTCTGACTTTTACTACATGGGACCTGACAAGCTTTTAATCTGCAAAAACTAATTTTTCAAAGGCCATATGTTGCTATTTAAATGGTGATAGTAATAACAATCGCAGTAGTATCTCCTGGGTCACGTAGACAGCTGTGTTAATTTCCCTCTTCTACATGACAATATTGGATTCAATATACAATATACAGGTGAACTGGGAGGACAGATTCTATCTCAAGTATTGACTGGCACACATTTCTGTGACCACATGCAAATTATCTAATCTTTGAATATTATATCCCTTACTTTATAGAATGCACACAGCAATGCTTCCTGTCTACCAGCCTGGAAGGTCTATTAAGAAGGTTATCTATTGAATAATAACATTGCTCTTTGCAAATTTAACTTTTGTATCTTTAGACACACAAGACAGTTAAATTAGCGTAACAATAGAACCACCTCAATAGAAAAAGGAGGATGGTATAGCATTGTGATTAAGAGCATAGGTTTGGAGTCAGATACACCTGGCTTAATTCCCAGTTCTGCCATTTATGGCCTCTGAGCAAATAATGTTACCTGTCTGAGCCTCAGTTTCCTCACCTATAAAATGGGCATAATAATATAACCATAGGTTGTTATAAAATTAAATGTGCATGATGTATTTGAAAAGTAGTTGGCACATAGTATGTGTGAAACAAATGATAGCAATTATTTTCTTCTGTACTGACTCATAGTTTGACTATGAACAGTGCTAAATCATTCTATATCTGCTTTTGCAGCTTCAAAAATAAGATATCATCTGACAACCTCAGATAAAAGGTTGCAAAATAGAATTTAAAAATGACTGTATGGTATTTTGGATTCCCTGAAGCTTAGTTCTATCATCTCAGAATTACTATTCTAAACATCTCAGAAATTTCCTAACAACACAAGTGATACATGTGCCTGGGAGAAGGTTGGGTTTGCAGGTTCTGGCATGATTTGGTGTCTCTGCAGCCGATTTTTCTTTCTCAACCTCTCAAAACTTTCCTAATCTCTAATCCACTCATTCCAAATCTATTAAATTATACTTGAAACTGGACAGCATTCTTCACAATTCTCACCCACCATCTTTGACGAGACTATGTCCAAAAGAATGTGCTTAGAGAAGTTCTTAGTGCAGTTCTTTTAAATCCAAACCCTGACAAAGCCAAGATATACAACCAAAGCACCCAATTCACCACCTACCATCTTAGAAGACCTGCTCAACTACTGCCCAACTCACCCCATTCTCAAGCACTAAAGCCATCAGGCATACTTACAAACCTCAGTGCTGATACTGAAGCACATTATGTTGCTTTTTTATCTCGAATGTTTCTATTTATTCCCACTTTATATAGAAACAATGACATATTTTTGGAGAAAAGCAGACACCAATAAAGAATAACAGAGGTCTGTTGGACAGTTATGGTTACTACAGACTGACAAATTCCTTCAATGTAATGCTGCACTAAGATGAACTTGGTGTTCACACAGTA
This sequence comes from Rhinolophus ferrumequinum, assembly GCF_004115265.2. Lineage (NCBI taxonomy): Eukaryota > Metazoa > Chordata > Mammalia > Chiroptera > Rhinolophidae > Rhinolophus > Rhinolophus ferrumequinum. The sequence continues at coordinate 27,339,155 of NC_046288.1, forward strand.
GCAAATGTTGTAATCCTTTTTATAAAATAGTGATGATGTAATTGAAGTGCTATACTCTCAATCACCTTTGAGATAGTGTGGAAAAGTTAGGTCACATTCTTCTTATCTTATTTAAATACAAAGACAGTTTAAAGCAAATTAAATAAGGGCAATCCGTGCATTCTTTAAAATGTTGTTAAAAACCTATCAATAAATATAAAATTATATCACCACCCTTCGTCCTTGAACGTGTCTGTGCATTATTTCATATTAATCTGTATATGATCTGTTTCTCTGTCTATACATTGCAGAGGCATGTATATGTATATATCCACACACATTTTCTCCATTTGTGGGTATGTTTGTGTGCATGTTTTCCATTTCTCTGTTAGAGTAAAAATGTTGCCCACACTCTTCTTTCAGGTCCCCACACGTGATAGACAATGTGTTACAATCGAAAAGGTGTAGACTTTAGAGTCAGAAAGACCAAGGTCAGACTCTAGATCCAACACTTACTAACCCTGGACAATCTGAGCTGCAGGTATTTCATCTGTTAAAAGAGTAATCACAATAACTGCTTCTCAAGGTATTGTCAAAATTAAATGAGATAGCATTTTACAAAATCTGCAATCTATAATCGGTGCTCCATAGATAGTTTCTTCCACACAGGACTGGGTACATAGTAAGAACTTGCTGAAAGCTGTTATATGCATCAGGAGTGATCTCGGTTGAAGGAGGAGTGAGACCCCGAGTTAAGCCCTTGCGGCACAATCATGTAACAATTCTGGGCCTAACCCTCAACAGAGGGGCCCTTCAGCATCACTGTCTGTTGCCCAATTTCAGGGGGACTATTACTAGATTAGTTGTATGTTGAGTTGTTTCCCTGTATGCAAACAGGTTTTTAATCCACAAAAGACCACGCTCCCTGTTTGACACCAACTACACAAATCACGTCAGGATCGTCTCTTCAGGTTCCCATACCTTCTGAAATTATCCTCTCATAAATGAGTACTCTTTTCCTTTTGTGGGAAAGGTGAGTAGGGAGAGAACATCTCCCATTAAAATATAATTATACCTATTTAAATAAGATAAAGAGCTACCTCTTTTAAAAGCTGACCATTTCATTTCTGCTTTAATTTCTTTCCGTCTTACAAGTTTTTCTTTTTTATAGCTTTACACTGTAGCAGTTCTTCTCAACCTTAATGCAAATAAGAATTTCCTATATAACTTTTAGAAATACATTTTCCACGCCTCAACCAGAGATTCATTAGAATTTCTGGAATGAGAACTGGACTTTTCTATTTTTAATAAGCATCCAGTGAATCTAATGCAGGGGGTCTATGGACCATGTAATGAGAGATAGTCTTACTCTACTGAGGAAAAATTAAACTTGTCCATTATTGTTAATTTGAATATTACTCATTTAACCTTCATCTATATAAAAGTATATAGATATTAATGTCTATAAATTTTGTCTCATTACCTTTAATTCTTATCAGTGGTTGCTGATGAATAGTTAGCATATATCCCCATCACCAATAAATATATGTAATAACTATATTTTTCTCTTCCCAACTGTCTTCCCTATAAACTTATTCCTGATAAAATATTATTTAACCTTCTACTGCGGACATGTGTTTATAAAATCCATGTGTTGATCTCTTCATGCTCAAAGAATAGTATAAAATAAGAGTTTGGGAGAAATAACAGCATAAGAAGAATGTTTATCTGGTCTAAATACTATCTTCTTACCCTTAAATTCTAAAATAGTGGCTCTCATTTAAAACAGGTAAAGTGAGGGAGGGACTATCAGAAATTTGGCAAAAGAGGAAGGAGCATGCCATTTGATAAAAGCTCTCTGCCTGTTTCTTATATGCCTTCCCAGTTATGAACAAATGTCTACATATATCCCAGTATTTCAATCATACCTCTTTCATCAAAGCATTCTTTTTGGTACACTTACTCTAGCAAATATGCATAGTAAATTTAATCCCTTTCCAGTCTAGTCCATTCTCTTAACATGTCCTAGGTCAACTCAAACATGGATGTGCTCCACTTTTTAAACGATCTTTAGATCAGGAAGATGTTTCGTTTGTTTGTTTTTTCCTTGTGAGGTACCTTCCATCTACTCAGAAGCAGAACTAAAAATAGGTACATATTTTCCTTCAAATTAGAGACTATATGCAGAAAAAGTCACTCCAATACCCCCACTTTATAGCTCCTCTACACAAATTCCAGACCCACCCACATCTAGCACAGAAAAAACCTGAAATCTACTTAATATATTGAATTTGATAGAGATTATATGTTTAAATAAAAGCACTCTTTTTTATGGTACTATTCTCAAAGATAATGCAGGTAAAAATGGTAGAACACAAAACCATCATGGATTATAGGGAAGTACTTGCAAAAGGCAGGGTGTCTTAAAAAGTCTGACTAAATTTGTAATATCTGTAGTTCTTAGTTGCTTCACTAACATGTGTAGAAGAATATTAAACTTCTCATAACAAGTACGTAGAACTTTCTATCAACTACAGAGCCTGAGTGTTTTTCCCTATTAAGATTCCACTGGAAGTTTTAAATTTTTCAAACTATTTTCATCTCAAAGCAGAAATTAATTTTTTAAAAATATACCAATATGTCAATCAGAGAAAATAAAAACTTAAGCTAAAGATAAAATTCTTTTCAGGGTCCAAACTAGTACACTGAAACCTTGTTATTGTTTAGTTTCAAGTTTGATAGAAAACAACCACAAAATAATTATGATTTACCTGTTAGAAAAGTTGACTGTAGCCAGGTGCATCATTGGATTTATTTTAAAAATCCAACTATAAAAATTTAGTCACATTGTCTTCTTAAGTTATTTTTTATTCTTTCAAAACATCTACTTTTTAAAAATTTAAACTATTTACCTACAGAAATAAATGTGATTTGGATCTTCATGATTTCAGATTATTTTATCATGTATACCTTCTAAAACAAGAGTTTTTTCTCAATAAGACAAAGCCCAAGCTAAAAGTATGTTCTGTTCTTCTTGAAACAAACAGAAAAACTAGCTAACTAAAAGACAGCTGTAAACACCATGTAACTTTATCTTTTGTTGAACTCTTCTGAAAGGGTATAGAAAAACATTTTGGAAGGGGCATAAGAGAACAGGAAACACTAATATAAAAATAATAGAAATCTATTTCTTGACAATTTCATGTTAACTATCAAAAATATTTTTCTATATTAAACAATAAATTAGAGATCTACACATTCTTTGGTGGGGTTTACATTATTTTTAAACTGCAAGCTAACTTTAAGAGGAAGGAAAAGGGAACTCACGGATACATTGTTGACCAGCAAGGAAGAGTCCTGTGGAGATCGAGGTCTGCAATCAAGTGTGTGCATTCGAGCTCTATCAGCAACTTAGTGGGTTGGATGGAGGTGAAGAAAGAAGTCACTGATGATCTAAACAGAACCAGTCTGACTGGTCTTGGCTAGTGTGGTGGGGCTAGTTGTGTAAGTAGTAGGACAAAGTCAAATTTATAGGCAGCTAGAGAACATAAATCATTTATAAGAACTTTCTAGGAGTGGGAACTTGAAAGCTATTGTCTTAAAATTATAACTTAAAAGGGTTAACATAAACCAGAACATTTACAAAAGTCAGATGTTTAAATCTAGAAAGAAACTTTAAAATCATCTTGATCAGCCTCCTCTTGTTTCCAACAAAAACACCAAGGTTTAATTAAGTTAAATGACTTGGTCAAAATCACATAGTTTATGAACCACCAAACCAGGAAAACACCCGTATTTTTTTAACTCATCTGACATGCATTCCACTCTACCATTCATATAATGAAAGTTTTCCTTGGGTACTGACTGTAAGTCAGTTGTTGAAAATATAACAGAGATTAGAAAAGCATTAATATTTTTAAATTATGTGGCATCATTCTTCTAGAAAAGTCAAATAGTTTGCAAATGTTAACTGCCAGTTGAGACGGTATATTTCTTTCATTATACTGGAGACAGGCATATCAGCCAACACTGAGTCATTACTGTCTTATTTCTGGAAAGTAAATAATGTACTTTTTAAAGTGTGTTCATACATGTGTATGCAAATATCTGTGTATTTGTGTCAGGTATAATCTTTAAATTGCCTTTCCTAATCGCCATAAACTAGGTTAAGTGTTTCTCCTCTGTGCTCTCATGGTATCATAACACACACCATGTTATACTAGAGTTTTCTGTTTACTTGTAGCTCAACTCCACTAGACTGTGAATTTTTAATAGACAGTAACCCTATTCCTAGCACAATATGGGCTCTCAAAAATATGTGTGGGAAGGAAGAAGGGAAGGGAGGTATAAAAGGGTGTGTGTGACCAGTCCTGAAAATCACCATAAAGAAAGCAAACAGATACTGTTTAATATTATTACACATCCATTGAGTCAATTGCTCATCTGAACAGATGTAGAAGTTGGGATGCACAGCAAAGTGTGGGCTTAAGCTGCCAAGAATTAAATCACTCTCTAGAGGTACCCAAAGAAACCTCTATTTTGGGGCACACTGTACTAGAGACTAGAGAGAGCAACTCCTCTACCCTTTGTTTCTAGCCAATCACTTAATACTTTAGAATAACATGTATATTTACTTGAAGTTATTCAATATTTAGTATCAGTTTTCTGTTTACTCACTTAAAAGTATAATTTAGCCAAAAACAGAGAGGCAACAATAATGAAGTAAAAACCTCCATGTTATGAGATTAAACTGTTCTTATACAGCCTTTAAAAAGTGAAATCCTCACTAATAAAATGTTAACACTGGCTTAGTGATACTATATTGTATTTTATACTCATATTCTATGAAAATATTGATTACACTCTTGCTTTCAAAGAAAAACAGATTCCTTCTCAGTGTAACTTTGGGCCAAGACTTGTCAGACTCGTTTTAACAGAATCTCATGACTTTATTTATTTTTTTTACCAAAATCCCAATTCCAAACCCAAATAAATCTTTTTATATGGTCCTATGGTCCTGTATACTTAGGTTTAGGTATACCTAAAGATGAATTTTTTTAATCCTACGAATATAAGCTAGAATTTATAGAAAATTAGAGGTTAAAGCAATATTAAATAGAGGCTAAGTGGATGTCGGCCTAAAGATATCAAAAGATAATCACAAGAACTTGCTATATTAATGGCCTTCATTCAAGCTACGCAAAGAGCATTAACAAAAAAATGAAGTTGGACCACCTCCTTACACCATATACAAAAATAAATTCAAAATGGCTTAAAGACTTAAATGTAAGATCTGAAACCATAAAATACCTAGAAGAAAATATAGGAAGAAACTTCTCAGACATTACCCGGAGTAAGATTTTTACTGATACATACCCTCGCTCGAGGGAACTAAGAGAAAAAATAAACATATGGGATTATATCAAACTAAAAAGTTTTTTCACAGCAAAGGAAACCATCAATAAAACAAGAAGGGATCCTACTGAATGGGAAAAGATATTTGCCAATGATATATCTGATAAGGGATTAATATCACAAATCTATGGAAAACTCACTCAACTCAACTCCAAAAAAAAAACAAACGATCCAATTAAAAAATGGGCAGAGGACTTGAAGAGACATTTTTCTAAAAAGGACATACAGATGGCAAACAGACATATGAAGAAATGCTCAACCTCACTAACCATCAGAGAAATGCAAATAAAAACCACAATGAGATACCACCTCACCCCAGTCAAAATGGCTATCATCAATAAATCAACAAACAGCAAGTGCTGGTGCGGATGTGGAGAAAAGGGAACGCTTGTGCACTTTTGGTGGGATTGCAGATTGGTGCAGCCGCTATGGAAAACAGTATGGAGGTATCTCAAAAATCTGAAAATGGAACTACCTTATGATCCAGTAATTCCACTCCTAGGTATCTATCCGGAGAAATCCAAAACTTCAATTCAAAAATCTTTATGCACTCCTATGTTTATTGCAGCACTATACACAATAGCTAAGACATGGAAACAACCAAAATGCCCATCGGTAGATGACTGGATTAAGAAACTGTGGTACATTTATACAATGGAGTATTATGCAGCCATAAAGAAGAAAGAAATCTTACCATTTGCAACAACATGGATGGATCTAGAGAACATTATGTTAAGTGAAATAAGTCAGACAGAGAAAGATAAGTACCATATGATCTCACTTATTTGCGGATTCTAAAGAAAAGAATAAGTGAATGAACTAATCAGAAACAGTTTGGGAGACAATGAGGAAAAACTGAGGGTTGCTAGATGGGCGGGAGGGGTGGGGGGTGGGGGGGAGGGTGAGGGGATTGGAGGGCAATCGGTGACCATAGGATGGCCACGGGCTTGAAAATTAATCTGGGGAACGTAATTTGGTGGTTACCAGAAGGTAAAGGGGTTGGGGGGTGGGGGATGAGGGTGAGAGGGATCAAATGTATGGTAATGGAAGGGGAGCTGACTCGGGGTGGTGAACACACAATGTGATTTATGGATGATGTGATACAGAATTGCACACCTGAAATCTATGTAATTTTACTAACAATTGTCACCCCAATAAATTAAAAATAAATTAAAAAAAAAAAAGAGCATTAACAGTGTGTGTCCTCAAATTCCATGATATTACTTACATTTTAGTAGAAATTTGAAGAATGACAGGGAAAAAAGGGAGGAATGAAAGATCAGATCTAAATTATTCATAAAATAGAGCATTTCATGTATTTAAGTTTTTCTTTCATAGTTATTCTTCGAGTCGTAGGATACAAAAGCCAAGTCAATCATTTTAAAATTCATTGATCTCAAAGAGAAAACAAAGGCTCTTAGAGTAAAACTTTGTCTTTTATTCAAATATTTATTTCCTGTGTTGCTGTTTTTTCTGAAATCACAAATATTATTCTGCAATCCTTTCGTCCTAAACTATGGCATAAAGAAAATGTATGTAAAGATTTATTGTCCTCTTTGTCTCTGAGGTCAGAGCAGTCTGTCTTCCTGTGTCCTTCTGTGTAATGTGAAAGCAGAGTCAGAAGGAATATATTTGTGGACCTGAAACCCACAGGAGATATGTTACATTGCATAACTAGTAAAATAGCAACATGACCACAGGTGTTTTTACCAGCCAACAAACTATCCCATAGGCCTTCCTATACTTATTAATGTCATAACAATGAGGCATGTGATGGCTGTAAGCATGAGTATGCTAAAGAAGTACAGTGCCAGTGTGGCTAGTCATGGATGATTTTTATCACTGTTTAAATATCCCCTACATTGAAACAAGTTTCTTTTTTATATGCCTGATAATACATGGATGTGTATACATGGTAGTCTGATTAATTTATGGAAGCCCTAAAAGTTATACCTAGGTTATGTCTCTGTAATGCTAAAGCAATCCTTTTATTGGTCAATTTATTGGGTCGTACATTGCAGACTGACCAATGTGAATAAAGTAGTGAATGAGCTACTTATCAGATAAACACAGCTATTGTCATTTTCCTCCAATCATGTGTTGTTTTGAAGGTACCTATGCACCTTAATTTGTTTAAGTTGAGAAAACAAAGAGCATCAAAATTATTAACCTTCTGTCTCAGCAAAAAGAGACCATGTAAAAATACCGCTGAAGAGCAAGCTATTACTAGTTTGTCACTAACTTTCCTTTTCTCTGTCTTATTTTCTTAGCCAAAATGTGGTTTGTTTTCTCTGTTCCTCTATTAGATATTCTGCATCTGCTATTACTATCTTCATGATGCTGGAGATATTTTTTTGCATTGATGGGAGGCTCTGCTCAGCTTTACAGTCCATAATGATACATAAAGTAAAAACCAGAGATAAGGTTTTTACAATTAATAGACAATAATAGTGTTAAAACAGTATTTTTATTGTGTAATTTATGAGGATATACAATACAGACTGGTTAATATTATTAAGCTAGTGAGTAAATGACATTTTGGGGTCCACTTTAATTTTAGAACAGTGTTTTACAGTTAGTCTTATAAAACTTTTTAAGATTAATCAATTTCATGTTGAGGGATCAACTTTCAATCTTCTGAACAGACTCCTCCTGGGATATGAAGTAAATTTATCTATACGCCATCTCTTTATAAGTAGCCACTCCCCAAAATATAAAATAAATTGATAAAATAGCGATCAGATTAAAGAAAACAGAACAAATGCAGATAGGTTCTACACATCTTTTTAACATACTTGCTCTAAGAGCTGCAAATTTGGCTTTGAACTTCCTAACAGTAAGGATAACAAAGGAAACTTAGAAAGTTTATAATTCTCATTATTGAAAGGAAAGAAACATATCAAGAGAGGAATTTCCCTGCCACTAAGTGGATGAAGATATTTCTCATATATGGTTACACTGAGCAATGCATTGAATAGTATAAGTAATATTTTATCAAAAACTAGAAGAGTTTTATATAACTATTTCTTATAACAATTTTTTTAATTAAAGTTTATTGAGGTGACAATGGTTATTAAACTTACATAGGTTTCAAGTGTACAATTCTGTAATACATCATCTTATAACAAATTTAAAGAGACCTAAAAACATAACCTTGAGGTTGAAGTTGGTGACAGATTTTTATAGGAGATGTATTTATGTGGTCATGAACGTGTATTTCCACTGATCTGGCTTGATACAAGGTAGAACTCAAAGTACCTAAACTAGAGGTATCATGTTCCTTAGATGAACTTTCTTAAATATCACTTCACTCAGAACAGACTAGGAGATAGTCTGAGTTCACATCCTGACAAAGGCCTGGAGATTTAGTATTATATGTTGCTGATTGAGGGAAGATCAATCTTTCTTAAACCAAAGGGGCAATTGACAGAATCAGTACTTTATCAAAAGAGAAGAGCAGGATGAAGTTTCACATTTAAATAAAATAAAATCTAATGAGATTGTGATTTCAGATTTGTGTACTTTGACTCCTTAGTAGATCTGGTGTGGTTTGTATTATTATGTTTCATTGCTTGGTTACTTGTGTAATGTATTGCAACAGGTACATAAATGAGAAATAGTTTTATATATAATAAATGAGAAATAGTTCCAATCAAGGCTTCTGCATCGAATCTCCTTTTCGTATTCCTTAATGAAATCTTGGCACATGCCATCATTTTCTACGAATTTCAGTTATTAGAACCTTTGTCTAGATTAAAACTTTAATTGTGCATCTGATACAACTATCACCTGCTTTTCCCCTCAATTCAAGCTTAAACTTGCTGGCTGCTTGGAGTGGAGAAGTTGGAAGGAAGTCTGGCTTCTCAACTCCTCTCTCTTCAGCTCCTCTAACTTTGGAATCAGAGAGGAGCTAGAGGTAGTAGACATCTTACATAATCAGCCATGTGTACAGTGTAGGAAAGTTCTCAGGTATGTTCCTCGTTCAATTCAGTTTTGTCTACTGCTAATTGAGTCTGCTATTGAGAGCTCTGTGCTGCTGATATGCTTGGTTTCCTTTGGATGGTGTTCAGCTTTACCCTCGCCCCTCAATCACTGAGGAATCCCTCAGGGAAAGCAACTATGTCCAGTTTGGGTTGTGACACCATTTCTGTCCCTAACTCCTTCCTGAGTGGAGTTTCCCTACTTAGCAGCCATCCTGCCCCTTTCCTTTGCTCCATGCTACTTTGCACATAGCCATTGTAACCACTGAGATCATCTTCAGAATCCTCCAAGAGCCACAGAAGACCAGGAGAGGGTAGAGGCAGATATTTATTCCCTCTCAAGAACTCTATTCCCTCTCAAACTCTAGACTACAGCCCCTTCTTACCCCATTAGTATCAGCTATTCCAGGGGGCTCTTCTTCAAAAATATGAAGACTAGAAGTAAACAACTGCCTTTGGTTCATAGGTGGCTCCCAAACTTCAGGTGGCAAATACTGAACTTCTCCAGATGGACCTGTGTGTTCAATAGCTTCCAGCCAGCCAGCTGAGGAAGGAAAGGCCAGTCTCCCCTCTTGCAGACACACTGACACAATCATTACACATGATTCTCCCAATGGCCTTCCACCATTTGGCTTCAGGAGGAGACAAGAATACTCTTTCGGGTTCCTTTGGAAAGAGGAGTAACCTTTTCCTATGAACACTGTGCTCTCTAGGAGTTTGCTGCTTTTCATCACTCTTCTCCCTAGTTTTCTCCTTATACATATTGGAAGCTGGGTGCTGGCTGTTGTTAGGAGAGCAAGTTATTTCACCTCACTTTATTCCTACCCTTGGTAGGGGAGAGTGTCGGTCCCCAATTTTTGGCATCTCTTTGGATTCTCTCATAGGAGGTAACTTAGCTCTTCTTGTCAATCATGAGCAACAGAAAAAGCCTTACTCAACATCCTAAAATCTTGTTTACAAGTGTATCTAGTTATGTGCCTTAATTTTCATAAGATTTTATACTTCTTGTGGTGTTTTATATCACGATGTTCCATGATTTTTGTTGATTCATTGAATGTATCTATTATAAATCTAAAATTATTGTTTTCCTACGATTTCACTCCACTCCACCATGTGAGCCTTTGATGTGCTCTTAACCCCCTGAATTCAGTTCTACCTTTCAGCCTTTATACTTGTTGTTCCTACTTCCTAGAATTCTCTTCCCATTGATTTTCCCAGCACTTATATAACTTAAGCTAGGTGGCACTGGTAAATGCCTAGGCTGGGATTTGAACCCAGTCATGCTAATTCTAGTTTATAGGCAGGGTTGTTAGTTACTATACTTTAATAGTGCATTTTTAACTTCTGGATTGGTGGTTTTCCGGTCTTGAAATATTTTTGATAAGTCATTAAATTCAAGACTTTTAAAAAACACCTGTAAGACTGAGTTTTGATCTGTAAGACTAACCAGTAGAATATATGTATTATTTAAATTGCCGGAGGGGAAGCATTCACTCTTCAACATCAAGTGAAAGGTACAAAGTCTAGGTGGATTTCTTTTTTAAATTTATTTACTTATAGTTTTATGTAACTCCTCATTCTTAAAAGTGAGAGAGAGATAGAAAGGAATATTTAACAATATTAATGATTTGATGGATGACTGTATAAAAGATATTTTCTAATACAAGAAGTCTAAATTAAATGAGGTTAGGTGGTACTAAATTAATTGAATTTGAACTGCAAAACCTAGCAATGTTTGGCACATATGTCTCTGTTTGGAAGTTATAAAATGATTTTGATTATAATGAAGGGAAAGGGTAACTGATTTTATAGTCTCCTTTAAGGAAAAACTTTGTTCTTATTCATTTTTTATTCCTCATAGCATCTAGCACAATAACTAGTACAGCAGAATCACTCAAAAAACATTTACAGAATTATCAGAAATATTGTTATAAAATATGTTGTTTTTACTTAGTATTTAAAACTGGACCTAAGTGAACAACTCTTTTATTTTTTTCTCTAAAAATCACAAACAAAGCTATTTCGATTACTGGAAGCCACAGCTTCCTGTCACCATCCTGAACCCTAGTTTACTATAGTAATCTGTTTTTGTATGTATTAGTGACTCGTATTATTTGTTACAACAATAAAATTGTAACAAATACACAAGTGATAATGAGACCTGCCTTAGATGCAGAATCTCTAAAAGTATGAGATACAGATTATTAAAATAGAACCCCTGAACGGACTGTCAGAATGAACATGCTATTTCTTCATGATTTGAAAAGATTAAGTATCAAAGATCCAGTATCGAAAGTCACTGTATGTAGCATTTTTATGCCTGGTATATATATGAAAGGAGGGAGAAGGGAGAACTAAAGTTGCAAAAGAAAATGTCCAGACATAAAATAGTCTTGCTGAAATAACTTGAGGTGCAGTACATACTATATATTTGCGGGAAGACAAGGAAAGGTTAAGTACAGGCCTTTCTGCCTCTATTTTCTCATTCAACTCCATTACTCAGACCTGATTAACTGTATGTGGACGAGGCCTATCCCTCTATCTCCACCTTAGATGAGTTCATGATGATTGGGTGTATTTGCTTCTGAATTACTCAATGGGAAATAAGTTTCCTATCATATTTACCGAAGCAAGATGGCTTCAGAACAAATGCCAACGTCACCACCATAACCCCATTCTTTTGTTGAGAAACAAGAAAAACTAAATGTAACATTTCTGAATACTGAGAGAGTATAGTCTTTTAACAATAAAGTAATCAAAATAATGAGTTGAATATGAAAATAAAATTATATTTGAATTAGTTGAATGCATATATTTTTAATATTTACTATATTTAAGTACTATACAGAGTTCCGTGGTTAGAAGGTGAAATGATTAATTGATCTCTGCAAGCAGGGAGGCAGAGCAAGAGAGGGAGATACAAATGCTCCATGTGTGGTAAGAAAACAAAGGGCTGAGGGAGGAGGAAATGGAGAAATTGATCCTGCTTGTCAGGGACTTCACAGAAGGCCAAGGATGCACAAATGATCAAGATTTCACAAGGATAACAAACAAAGTTCATTCTGGGAAGAAGAAGCACCCTGAGCAAAAGTACTGACACTTGAATAAAATACACAATACATTCATAAGATGTTCACCAAAAAAGTTCAATGTGAAAGGAATATAGTTCTTTTTTTGAACTCACACCCCTAAGTAATTAAATTCTTTGTGCTAGCCCATTCTTGATAGATCAATGCATAAGAATCCTGGAAACATGTTCCATATTGAATGCCATTTTTTACAATCCCTTTACTTCTAAGAAACCATTCTGCATGGGGCTGAATAAGAGTAAGTTTTCATTCAAATATAGAAAATTACCACCAAGACAGCCTTTCCTTTTCTCTCTTCTCATTATAATGCATCACTTTCTCTAAAGACATCCCTGAGGCGCTTAAGCGACCCGGCTTTGTGCTCCCTAGGACATAGTACTTCACCTAATGTAGCACTTACTAGCCCATTTTGTAATTGTCTCTACATTTGTTTGTGTCCCTCATGACAATGTACAATCCTTAAAGACGGGGATTTGTCCTTTTTAACCACGGTGTACTCGAGTCTTTCTTAAGTACGAGACACATAGTTGGTACTCAGTAAAGATCTATTGAATGTACAAGTACCTTCACACATGTGGTTTGTGAGTCCAGTATCCTCTTGCAGGGTACTGATCCAGGCCTGACCGGGACAAGATTCATTAGGGTTGGCATCCGAGGAATAATTCCTAAGGTAGGGCACACAAGCTGAGGAGGTCTGTGGTGGGAAAAGCAAGAGGACTGAATTGAAACCAAAGTCCTTAAAAAGAATAAAGTTTTAAAGTCAGAGAAACAAAATTGAAGGGCAGAAGTGTGGTTTTTAGTGGGGAGAAAAGCCTAGGCTGTGCCTCTGAAACGAGGGACCTTGTGTTCATAGTGATGTTTGTCAGGGTGTCTCAGTCGACAGGAAACTATAAAACCAGCATGGACCATCTTCCTACAGTGTCAAATGTATTCAATGGTGAGTAGTTTTAAAACATTCTATTTCTATTGAACACATATACATGCAAATTTTCACAGATTTTGAAAATAAAAATGAGATTTCAAAATAACTCTACTTTAAGTGAGCCATTTCATTTCGTATACCCAAGTTCCTAGAGTCATGTACTTTCCCCCCAACGTTGGAAATACTACAGTACAAATTTTCGATAAAATTTAGGGTAAAATGATGAGCAAAACCAAACTTTCAAAAGAATAATTGAGCATAATTTGAGAGGGATTTTTGGACAACTGACAAGAAGAATATTGAGCTATCTTTAACTTAATTTCTCTGATTTGCATAAAAGTGAGTTGTATGGATTAAAGAACAATGTTACGTAGGTAAATACTTCATAATGTTCAAATTTTTCTTTTTATAGAACATTACATAAAACAAAATTGATCAAAATTGATCATTGAAGTTAGGTGATGGGTACTTGAGAGCTCATTACATTATTCATTTTTTGGGGGGATTTATTTGAAAATTTCCAACTAAAAGTTTAAAGAGACAAAAATAATTCATGCTTATTTATAGATAATATTACATACAGGTAAGCAAAAAAAGAAAGAAAAGAAAATGTAAAAGAAATTCCATTATCCATATACCAAAGTTTTATAGTATTACTTTTCCAGACTATTGATAGATACAGATAGACTGATAATTTTTAAAAATCTCTAAGAAATGTAATTCCACGGCCCCGATACTGTCATATTGTAGGATTAATTTTCTCGTAGATAGATAGATACATAGATAGATAGATAGATAGATAGATAGATAGATAGATAGATAGATAGATAGATAATTTTTTAAGTGGTGTTAGACTCTCCAAATGCATTCCATCCTACTCTCCAATGACAAGCAGCACTCTGATTTGGGAAACTGACTTTAGCTCAATGAGTGATTCTGATTCTGTCTGGTGTAAAGAGGATCACATTCCCTTTGCCAAATGAGTTTATTAATCGACATCTGATGCAATTCTAGCAAATGATACATGAGAAGATGGTTGCTAGAAACTTCTAGAAAAGTTCCTTTTATAATATCCATTCTTGCCTTCTCTATCTGAATATGAATTAGGAAGCAAGTAGTTATACTCAATTGCACCTGCAATCTATCTTGTAATTATTTTGGGAACCCACTATAGGATGAAGCAGATATTTTGGGTAACAGAGCAGAGAAACAACCTGGTTCCTTGATAATATTGTTGGGTCACTGAATCAACCAACCCTGAAGTCTGCTTTACCTCTAGACTAGATCAATTGGGTTAATAAATCTAATAATTATAATTATAAAAATAAATATATTATTTTTAATTCATTTTGAGTTGGATGCTTTGTTAACTTGCTGTCAAAACTATCCTAGCTGACACCATATGGTTTTGTCTTTTTGTCTACTTAATGTTATATCACAAACATCTGTCCATGTCAATAAATTCAATTCCAAAGCATCATTTTGAATGTCTCCACTGTGTAGTTGCACCTTTCCAACATCTCCAGAGTTAATTATGAATTCTTATTATGCTGTCAAAGGTATGAAGTTCTTCAGCAGTGAATCCATTAAGGACACAATCCCAATATCCGTACCCTTTCTGCAGGCAGAAGTATCCCTCCAGTGAATGACAGCTATAATAAGGTAACAACTTTGTGTTTAAAACCATTTTACCTAAGTTCAACCAAGATGGCAGACATTTCTTGTGGACCCATGGAAAGTTTCAATTGGGGAATAGGTTACTATAACTTGATGTTAGAACAATTTTGCCAGCGTATGTAGGATGCTATGCAAAATTCCTCCTCACTGAGCTCCAGGCAAAGGTAGGGCTCTGGCACAAGATTTGTTATAACAGTTTTCCCAGGATACTCATGTATTATTCAGAAGTGTCAGAAAGTAATGACTCCCAAAGAAATGTTGGCTGTAATAGATAAAGGCAAGTTTTGAGAAGGTCCCATTTAGGGAGTTTTAAGCTTGATCTGTCGTGTTAACCAATTATTGTTTGACTGGCTGCAATCTCCTCAAAAAAGGACATTGTATTACCAAATTAGTATTATCTAAAGAGAATATACAATAATTTCTCTTTTAGTCATAGCATTCCTATATGTCATTCAAAACCTCCAATATAGGTGAAGAAAACATGAAAAAGAACAATAGTTCATATGTGAATAATCACTCAATAAATAGTCATATCAAATACTATATCATGATAAAAAGAATATGATTATACCATAAATATTGCAAATGTCAGTGATATACTGAATTTGACTGCATCTGTGCCACTTTTCTGGTTACTTTCCTTTATTTAAGGTGAATGTTTTGTCAAAAATCTCAAATACTCATATCATTTTGGATTTCATGCACAGGCAGGTCAATTTATGTCGTGTTATACCCCTTTGTTCTAATAAAACAATGCTGCTGGGGTCCAACTGGCAAGGGTCCTAATCCAGATTGCTTTATAAACAGAAAATTAAAAGAAAAATTATTGGCATAAAATAGAACTACAGTGGCTATTTACTACAATTTACTCTTCAATTGCCTAGAACATAATCAAAGACATACCTATAGCTCCAAAAATATCCCCACCAAGTACAATCCATGTGCCTCCAAAAACACCCCTTTCCCCAGGGGGAAATTACACAAAGTCATGTCTATGAGACTTTCACAAGCAAAGTCCTAAGGTCAGTGTTCAAGTCGAAGCTTTCTGTACAATTTCTTTCAGTACAGTTGAGTTGGACTCTCCTGCGCAGTTTCAAAATACCAGTCTTGGGTTAGATGATGAGTTTCACTGTTCTATCAAATCAGGGCCCCAAGAAGAAATAGACGGCCCAACTAAATAGGAGTAATTGTTTCAAGGAGGAATTGTTTACAAAGGGAATATTTACTAAGGTGTGGATGTGGGGGAATTACAAGGTATAATGCAGGAACCCAGGGTTTTATAGCAGCTGAACTATTGCCTCGAGGCCAGAAGTTACCAAAGGAGAGAGAGTCACCTAGAGTGATTTGGCTTGAGACAAGCAGTGACCTTCAGTTGAGGGACACAGAAGGCAATTTTGAAGGAAGAGAATGAAGAGATAAGTACCCTGACCTTTCCTTTCCTGTCCTTCTAATCTGCTTCTCTGCCTCCCCATTAGCGGAACCCAATTGGAATCCCAGGACATAAGAATCCTTCGATGTTGTCTATATGGTCAACCTCCCAGGAGTAAAAGTAGGGTAAAGAAGGGTGGAGGTTGGACAATGGATTTAGGACAAATAAAGGCACATCAAAATCAGAGTAACTACAGTAAAAGACCTCATTTAGAGAAAAGAAAGGGGGAAAGTGATCTGTTGTTAGAAGCATGTACTATAAAATGTTGTGACTTGGTTTCTGGGAAGTAGGGAAATGTCCTTAACGAGCCAATCTGCACCTTGCTTCCCAGAAAGACTCCTTTGTCCTGTAACTTTCAAGGCTGCTTCCAGGAGGGATATTGGGGGAGAGTCTCCCTAGATTGCTGTATTACTTTTGCAAATCCAAATCATTCCGCATAGGTGTAGATATTTAAGACTGAAGATTGCATTGCAAACTGAGCAGTATCTGTTTCTAGGTCTAGGGCTTTGCCCCCTCCTAAAAATTCAGTTACGAACAATCCCCAACTTATCCCCATGGTTGACTTACAATTTTTGACTTTATGATGGTGTAAAAGCAATACCGATTCAGTAGAAACCGTACTTCAAATTCTGAATTTTGATCTTTTCCTGGGCTAGCAAGGTGCAGTACTTTGCTCACTCATGACGCTGTGCTGCAGCAGCACCGCAGCTGCCAGTCAGCCACACCATCGTACAGATAAACACCCAGCACTCCACAGTGTACTGTGTTGCCAGCGTTTTCTGGATTTTGTGTTCTGAGCACATTTGTCACGATAGACTAGTCTGAGCTATGATGTCTGGTAGGTTAGGTGTGTTAAATGCATTTTCAACTTG
The DNA here is from genome assembly GCF_004115265.2 of Rhinolophus ferrumequinum. NCBI lineage: Eukaryota > Metazoa > Chordata > Mammalia > Chiroptera > Rhinolophidae > Rhinolophus > Rhinolophus ferrumequinum. The sequence continues at coordinate 27,356,518 of NC_046288.1, forward strand.
TCAATATTTTCTTTTTTTTTTAATTAAAGTTTATTGGAGTAACAATTGTTAGTAAAGTTACATAGATTTCAGGTGTACAATTCTGTATTACATCATCTATAAATCCCATTGTGTGTTCACCACTCAGAGTCAGTTCTCCTTCCATCACCATATATTTGATCCCTTTTACCTTCATCGACCACCCACCTTCTCCCTTATCCTCTGGTAACCACTAAACTATAGTCTGTGTCTATGAGTTTTTGTTTCTTCGTTGTTTTGTCTTGTTCCTTTGTTGTTTTCAGTTTTATATCCCACATATCAAAGTTGAAATTACATGGTTTTCAACTTTTTCTGTCTGACTTATTTTGCTTAGCATAATAATCTCAAGATCCATCCTTGTTTTCACAAATGGCACTATTTCATCTTTTCTTATGGCAGAATAGTATTCAAATGTGTATACATACCATATCTTTATCCAATCATCTATCAAAGGACACTTTCTTTGTTTCTATGTCTTGGCCACTGTAAATAAAGCTGCAATGAACATCGGAGCACATATTTTCAACGTACAATGTGTTTATCAAGATGTAACACCATCATAAGTCAAGGAGCATCTTTAGTTAAAAACCTCCTCTGGGTTCAAGTCAATTTGAGTCTCTATTTGTTAATTACTAAGCCAGAAATCTTGTGGGGTAATGCCCATTGAAACCTTTGGTTTCCTAAAGAAAGAAACAGAGTTGGGCCCTCTCTGCATCATATCTGAGCTCTGCTTTTCCCTGTAACTCTTGGATTAATGTTCTTTGTGTAGATGTGGATGAGAGTTGTAACAAGATACTTACTTCGATGTAGAATAATGGCTATGAATATAGATACTGTTTCTTTTTAAAATAAAAGCCTTTCACAGATTCAGTTCATAAAAACTCAGAAGACATGCACAGAAAGAGTCTATTTGTAATTTGCTTGTGATATTTAAGAACGAAAAGGAACTCAGAAATAAAAGTTCACAATAGCAAATCAACAGAGTTGAACACAGCTAAACTCTCCATGTCAAATACCTAGTTAAAAAGAAGTGTATTAATTATGGGTCCACTGTATTAATAACTTTAAATTAATAAATAAAAAATAATATTCTTGGAAATAAAAAAAATTTTGCCTGTTAGGACTGTTACTTGGCCTGAAGAAAGATTCCTTCCTATAAACCTTAATATTTTGACATTAGGAAAAATTAAAAGAAGGAGTATTATCAGGCTGTAAGTAAATAACTTAAAATCTAAATGAATGCTTCACCCACCTCTGTTCCATAGTCATAACTACCGTGTTTCCCTGAGAATAAGACCTGGCCGGACAATGAGCTCTAATGCGTCTTTTAGAGCAAAAATTAATGTAAGACCTGGTCTTATTTTACTATAATAAAAGACCAGGTCATATAATATAATATAATATAATATCATATAATATCATATAATATAATATGATATGATATGATATAATATAATATAATATAAGACTGGGTCTTATATTAATTTTTGCTCCAAAAGACACATTAGAGCTGATTGTCCGCCTAGGTCTTATTTTCAGGGAAACAGGGTAATAAGATTAAAAGTCAACTGTTTTAATACTGTCAACCGTACCTCCCAGTTGGTCTTCATTGCTTCTCCATCATCATTTAATGAAGGGTTATGGCTTGAAACTACAGTAAATCGACCTGTAATGCAGTCTTTTCATATCCTAAGTGTATGATGTGTATGTGTGTGTACATGTATGTTTTGGGGGAAAATGGACAGAGCTGAGGAATGAGAACTGAGCTAAATGTGTAAAGAACAAATATGGAATACAAGGGAATAATCTAATTTTTTTAAGTTTAATTTTTGATATAATTCCATGGATAATTAATTATTTGACCATAATATTAAGCACAAAACACACATATTAATGAATAAAACGGTGAAGGACATACTTCCAGTTTCAAAATGATAAATATTTGATGTAATCTCCTCTCCACTAAATTCATAGAGATTAAGGAAACTGTATTCTTAAAATAAATAAAAATAGCCATAGTAAAAAACAAACAAATAAACATGAACTTCTAGAACTACTGAAATCGTAATTGACCTTTGAAAAATACAGACAAGGGAGAGGTCACAGTCCAGGATTCTCTTGGGAAAGTTTTAATCTAGAAGGTGAGACCAGCAACACAAATGTTCCATGCCTATAGATGATGAAATCTAGGGAAAAAAGCTATGTCTATAAGCAATTGGCAGGATGATTAGTTGGAGTATCACAAAAGAAGGATCCAGACAGGTCAATCCTGGCATATCTCGCTCCTCCCCTTCTTGCAAGGAAAATAGCAGTATTTGCCTTCAGGCAGGAAAGATGAATATGGGCACTTAGGACACTTCAGAGCAATAGGGCAGTGTCCTAAACAGCTGGTGACACTAACAGAAACTGAGAGCACTCATAACCCAAAAGACCAGTCATCAAATTACTCTACCAGGCATAACATTTTTCAACACGTTTAGAGAGAATGTGGTAGAAGAACTATTCAGGAGGTGATCACCCAGAATTTTCCACAACTACACACAAGACATAAAATCTCACAAAGGGCCAGAGAATGCCATGCAAAATTAAAAACACAGAGACAAGATGGTGAAATCTTAGAATATCAACTTAAAGAAGAAAATCCTGATGATGCTAGAGAGAGAAGACAGATTCCTTACAGAGTAATAAAAACAGACTTTTTATCAGCCTATTGCTTGCAACAAAACACCGAAGCCAAATATTAAGTGTAAAAAACTTTGAACCTGTAATTCTATGCCTCGTCCAATTATTAAGATACAAAGCTATTTTCAGAAAAAACAATAACTGAGAATTGATGGTCTTATTTTCTAGTACTGCGTAAGTTTAGTTTAATGTTAAGTATTTAAATAAGTTGTAGTCATATTTCAGATCTAATATATATCTGACCCTATCCTTAGGCCTCCTGCCAATTGCCTACTATGGAGGCATGTATTTGTTAGTTTCTCTGCCACTAAATTGATTCTTTGGAAGCCACACTCAGTTTGTTCCTTTGACTAATATGCTTATTTTCTACCCATTTCCCCGTGCCTCCCACGACCTTACAAAGGATGCTCTAGGTTTTAAATTTACTTGAAGCCTCAAGCCTCTGGCTTGATTCCCAGATCTCTAAGGCCCATCCTTGTACAACGTCACATCTGCCAGACTTGAGTCATGGCCTCTCCCAACCTGGTTCATTCAAATACCACTTAAACCTTGGTTAGGGCAGATTAAAACTTTTAGAAACACACACAAGATTATATGTTCTTTCAGAATTTTAGGCTACAATGTGTCAATAATAAATCAGAAGAAATAAAAGAGTCATCTAGCCTCTTTAAATTTAAATTTCGGTCCTGCAATTTATTAGTTGTGTGACTGAGGGTAAGTTGTAGTAAACATGCCTAAACCTGTTTTTATAAAATGAGAACAACTTGTTTTTACCCCAGTCTTATTGTGCAAATCAATGGCATAATATATTTAAGGGGCCAAATAAGAGTTGGCTGTCAGTAAATGTGAATTTTCTTCACTGCCTCCCTCTTAACAGCAGTGTAAATTCTGCAAGTAGAGAAATGTGAATTCATTTAACCTTGAAAAATAATTTGAGAAATAAAAATAGAAATTTATTTTTTCAGTCCATGAATAAAGAAAAGTTAAAAATGAATAGCATGCACAAGGTGATATTTTAATTTACCCATGTTGCCTTCTGTGAATCCCTATTTAAAATCAAATTATCAAATATTTGAGTAGGTAAAATACATAAAGCAGCCCCAATGTATTTATACCATATAGTTATATAATCTATTTGTGTAACTAAAGTATATAACCAGAAAACTTGTTTGTTAAATTTACAATGAGAAATATTGACAATCTAGTTAAGTGGGCCTTATTTTTTGGTTTGGCCTGACCAGCATGTTCTCTTCTGGTAGGCAAATCTACAGGACAAATCAAATTATCAGAATATTTTCTTGGGAGCATGAAATCACGACAATAGACTTTAGTTATATAATTCCAATGTACCTGACACATCTTCCCCACAGTGGATATTTACTTACTGGGTTATCCAAAAACTAGAGGTGGCCTCTCGCCTTCTCCCCAGCATGATGTTATTACTGGTGGTAGACTTGGCACTCTGCTTATTTCTGCTTCTGTGACTGAATTGTTCTTTCTTTAAATGTTTTGCCTTCAGTTGAGGTTCCTAGACTATCCAGTGGAGAATGAACTTTAAATAATCATCATGGTTATTTCTGTCATTATATCTCAAGTACCTAGCACAATGCTTAACACATAGTAGGAGTATACGTGATGTTTGATGGATGAATAAATGAATGAATGAATGAGAACCAGGATTTGTTTACCATTGTGACAGTTCTTTTCACTGTGAGGACTCAATGAGATTATCCATTTAAAGGACAGCACAGAACCTGGCACACAGTAAGCTATTGGTTCATGTACTTACTTATTCATGCAGCAGATATTTATTCGTAGAAGTACTTCCTAATGCAGGGACTTAACACTGTGGTCTTGTGACTTAACCCAATCTAGGGTATGGGATACATACATCCTAGAAATGTACATGCAAGCATGTGTATATACAGATCTATCTACCTATTTTTTCTCTTGAGATAGATAGATAGATAGATAATAGATAGATAATAGATAGATAGATAGATAGATAGATAGATAGATAGATAGATAGATAGAATGTATGTTCTTCTTAGTACTAGAATATTTTGTAACTGCATATACTTGTTCCTGGATTATTTTATAAATTACTTACAAGAAGAGAAAGAAGAAAGATGGGGAGGAGGAAAAAGGTGAGAAGGGAAAGGAGAAAGAGGAGAAAGCATTAATCCAATGATATTTTGAAATGATTCCTTTCCATTTTTATTTTCTGTACGGTCTGAGTTATTTTTTAAAACTAATTGATGTACATTCTAATTTTCTCAGTTTTTCTTTTTCATCTTCTCATTTGTTTTCCAATTAGCATGTATAACTTTAGAGAGTATGCAAAAAAAAAAAAAAAAGAAAAGTAGAAAAGCTGAAAAAAGAGGAAACAAGATACCTTAGAGGTTATCAGTTACCACCATAGCCCATTTGGGCCCTTATATAGACTTGGTGTATGGGCCTGGAAGGGTGATCCCCGTTGGCAAATTGTAGTTGGCTGATTTTGGCAGCTAATGTGTGGGTTGCCTCAGGCATAGGCATTATAAAAACAACAGCAGGTAAAACTAAATGAGGGCAATGACAGCCAAGAAATAGGTGAGCCACAAAACCATCCCCGGATAGTTCCAATCTACTAAAAAAGGAGTAGGTGACTGGGGATTTTAACAATCAATGGTAAGACGTCCTTTCATCTCAAATCAACCACAGCTAGGAGCCAGGCAAATAATAAGCCTTTTCCAAAGAAAAGAAATAAGTCATCCGGGACTATCTCATCTGAAAACTCTCTCACCTGTTCTCCCACTATTTATTAATTTACATCTTTACCTGGATTTTTAAATAACTTAAGATATTTCTTTTACTGCCACTGGAAAGGGATATACGTTAATAATTTCTACCTTGCCCTTTTTTTTGAAAAGTTGTATTACAACATTTTTAATGGATTAATTGCCAAATGGTTCTGACACAACCACTTGTGTATAATACACAATACACAAGTTCTCATTAGGCATGACAAATGCTGAATAACATATAGAAACTAACTTTGGCAAAAATCCCGACACGTAGCATGTGCCCTTACAGTATACTTGCCTAGTATGACACATAATGCAACTAGAGGCTTTGCCTTAGGAAAAGTACTATTCTACTATAGGTACTGTAGGTGCATCTATTTTGCTATTCTTCCTGAAAGGTGATTTGAAAACATTCATTTACATCACACAGAGGCTTTGTATTGAGAGAGGTATGTCAAAGTAAATTATGCATTAGAAATATTTGCCGAAAGAATAAATTATTTTTCTTAGGTGAGCCTATGATCATAAAATTTCCCTCTCACATTGCAGAAGGATAAATATTACAAGGTAAAAAGGAATATCTACTTTCTTTAAAACCTGTATACAGTCTTCCTAGAAGAGAAAGCTGAGACATTTGGGAGGGATCTTTCTATAATCTTCTTTAATATTGGATATATCAATGTCTATGCTTCAACCAAACTATAGCCAATGGTCAACGTAAGGAAGAAATAATCAATAAGGTTTGTAATATGCTTCTATTTGCCTTCTAGTCTCAAAATTAATTGGAAGTTTTTCCTTGATTAGATTTCTTAGTTCAATAAGTATTTATTGTTTTGCTATTAAAATTGATATGCCTAAGACTTTAAGCTAAAATGTATAATAGAAAATATAAAAACAAAAAATAAACAGATGTCTGTCCTCACAAATTAGCACTTGAAAGTTGGGGTTTCTATACATTTTGCAAACCAGAGAGGCAGACTTTTCTATATCAATATCCCTCACCTGGGGGAAGGGGAAAGCCTTAAAAAATGTGAGTACTACAAATAAGACCTGATTCTCCACGTAAGCAGTACTCCATTTTCAATGGAGACAAGGAAACCTGCTTATTCCAGACTACCATTTGGAGAATTTACAAATCAGATGTTACTTAAGAATCTGGAGCAATTAGAAGCAGAAAAACAAAAATGATCAATTCCTATAGAAAAGTTGGTATCTTTCCAAGTTTGCTATTCTTAGAATGAAATACATTTTCCCTCTGTAAATGTCATTTAGGGGGGGAAAGTTAGCAAAAAAATCCCCTAAATCGTGGAACTCATAGCCAACCTTTTGTTTTCCATTTCCGGTATTGAGTTCCTCATCCTGAAAACCACATATAAGTGTATATAGGTTTTCGGTTGAATAATAGAAGGTTAAAGAAAAATTCTTCCTCCTATTTTTGAAACTCCTCAATTCTGGGATTATGTTCTCTCCAACTTCTCCTTTCTTGTCTACATGAGGTCAAGGCCAAATGCTTTCTACCTGATGCCTCTTTTAACATCCTAATTCCAGCAAGAGTTTCCTGCTTTATTCAAGGACAGTAAGGAGAGAATCTGTGAATCTGTGATGACCCAACCCTATTGTGATGACCCAACCCTATTGCAATTCAAAACTAGAAAGGTGGTCTGGTGAAGAGGGAAGACAGTATCCTGCCTTCAGATGCGTAAGGAGTCAGGGGTATGGAGCATAAGCATTCCCTACGTAAAAAAAGCTAGTGAATACATGCTCATTGGTTCAGAAGCCTCTGCAGCCAACCTCTGCCATGACACCTATGTTTATAGCTATAGCAATTGTACCATGTCAAAAAGGATTATTTCACTGTCTCACTTCATTAAGCACCAGTCTTGTTATGAGAAAATTTAGGCTTAGACTTTTTTTTCCAGCTTTATTAAGGTATAATATTCATCATGTATAACTGGAAAATAAAGAATGCTTCACCATTTTACACGTCATCCTTGGCAGGGACCATGCTAATCTCTGTAAGTTTCCAGTTGTAGTATATATGTTGTGGAAGCAAGCAGTAAGCTTGCTAAAACTTTTTTGTATTTTTTAATTATTATTTTAATATTATTTAGATCTGAAAAATCACCAAATCCCTAATTAATAAATTAATATGCTCTTTGAGAAAAAAAGATTTTCACATTATTTTAATTGTTTCTTTATATTGAACAAAGTTGATGCTTTTTTTCTTAAAATAGTGTATGCTGATTTAATTATTGCATAATTATCTTTTTTTTTTAATTTCTGGCAGTACTAGTTTCCTGTTCAAATACTCTTCTCTTCAAATATTTCTCAGCTATTATCTCTGTATAATTCTTCCAGATAAAACTGAATCATTTCATCAAGTCCTCCCCTTAGGAAAAAAACCTCTAATTCATCTCTCTCACCAAAATATATTCCAGATTATCTTGAGTTAAATATACATGTACAATCAAGCACCAGAACAATTAGAAGAAAACATAACTGATTATCTCTCATCTCTAGGCAAAGAAGGACTTCCTAGGCATAAAAAGCAAAAGAAGAAACACAGGATGAAAAGACTGATAGAATATGTCTTACTATTCTTGGTCTTCTCCCTTTTTCCTGGATTAATTTTACTAGCTGGGTAATCTTGAGCAAGATACTTAGTCTTTCTGCTCCTTTGTGTCTTCATCTATGTGGTTGAGAAATAAACTCAATAATGGTGAGTTTATGAAATAATTAATTGTATGGACTACCAAGAAGGCATTTAAAAACATATTGAAGAAGCATAGGGATGAAAGAACATTTCTGTAATCCTTGAAAGTAGAGTGGTATAGTCATAAGAATTAACCTTGGCTTTGGACAAACCTGGTTTGTAGTCCTATCTTTGCCACTTTAGGAGCTCTGTGACTTAAGTATGGTGATAGCAATTTAAAGTGTTGTTTGGAGGGTTAGAAATATAGTCATGTGCTGCATAAGGACATTTTGGTAAACAGTAGACCACATGTATCTCAGTGGTCTCATAAGATCATAATGGAGATGAAAAATTTCTATCACCTAATTATGTCGTAGCTGCTTAACATCTAAGCAGATTCATCGTTCACGTGTATATGGTGATGCTGGTGTAAACAAACCTACTACACTGCCAATCGTATAAAAGTATATCACATACAATTAAACAGTAGTAGGCTATGTCATATAGGTTTGTGTAAGTACACTCTGTGACATCCACTTAACAATGCATTTCTCAGAACATATTCTCATTGTTAAATGGCACATGACTATAGTAGAAACTATTGTACCAAAATTATAATGTCATTGTCCAAAAGAGTAAACCAGTTGTCCTCATTCTAATCCAATCCAAAAACACTATTCCTGCCCCCAACTTAATCAGTTCCTCCCAGGCCAATCATCTGTCTCTGTCTAATATTTCCTCATAACAAGGTTACTACCACCATAATCTACTCCAAAAACATGTAAACCAGATGAGAAGGAAACTTATAAAAAGGAGAAATATTTAAATGCACATGACAAAGTATTAATAACCTTAATTAAATTAAAAAACCCTCCCAAAAAATCACTATGAAAGATGAGCATATTCAATAGAAAGAAAATAAATAACTGGCAATTCATAGAAAAGATCTACAAAGGGTGAAGCTATTGAAAGATATTAGTTCCATTTGGAATAAAAAATGCAAATTAAAATTAAAATGTACCATTGTTCACCAATTAGCATCAAGTTTATTAAAAAGAATGACGATATTCAGTGTTGCAAACAGTAGGGTAAATTAGAAAATGTTAAATGTGTTAAAAATGTATGTTAAAATTATCTTTATTTTGTCATACCACTTCAAGGAATTTGGCCCAAAAAAAGTCAGAGAGAAACTTAAATATTTACATATATGAAAGTTCATTAGAGCATTATTTACAATAAAATTACAAAAATAAACTAAATTTCAGTCACTTGAAGAATGGTTAGATATTTTATTTCCATCTGTTTGACTATTACACAACTACTAAAAATCATGACCTTGAGACCTATTTAAAACATGAAGAAATGCTTGTATCTAGCATTAAATGAAATAAATGGGTTTAAATATATTTCTTATGTTTTCCAATCCTGCAAATAAACTGCTTGACTAAACACACACATACACAGAGAATAACAAAAAAGAAAAATACAACAATGTAACATTGGATATCTTTACATGAAGTTCAGATTAATTTTTAACCTCTTTTTGGCTATCAGTATTGTCTGAAGTTTCTACAATGAACATTTATTACTCTCTATAGATTAAAACCCAACACAAAGTTTCTTTTTTCTTCAAAACTACGATTATCTCATATACAATGATTTTTTTCTTCAGTTTATTTTTCCAAACCAAATTATAGGTTTGCAATAAATATACCTATAATAAGAAAAAAGTAGTAATTATTTTATTTCTAAGAAGACCTTGATGATGAAGATGTTCATTTTTATACCCTGAATGCAAAGGACCATATAAAGATGGAATGCAGTACACAAGCACAATAAAAAGACCTATGCACACTATTAAAAAGAATAAATCAACAAATGAAAAAATATTATGGGAACAACATAGAAGGATGTTCTGAGCCCAGCTGGGTAAGCGTTGGCTCAGACTTAGGCAAATTCATCACTCCTACTAACGTGAGCTGCTATACCAAGCCCTAGCCTCCACCTGACCAGAAAGACAGACAGTAAAATGAGGGTGTAGAATGGAGAGAGCAAGCCCAGCTTAATCGCAGTATTGAGTACTGGTCAGTGGATTGTCTGGTCACTTACATAATGTTAATTTGAGTTAGAAATTGAGGTAAAGGGCCCAGGAAAAACTTAAGGAAATTTACACAACCAGAATGTGCAAGTCACTTCACCTCCTGGACCAAAAACATAATCTATTCATTAGTAAAATCAACATTTCTATGGTCTTTCACAATTCTAATAGTCTATTATGTTGTGTGTTCTTTCATTATAAATTGATTTACATACATGCAAGAAATTCTTGTCTTCTCATTTTAATTCTGGGAAATATTTAACCAAAGTGAAATTAATAGACAAAAAAATGTTGATCACTAGTTGGACTAGTTATCATCTAAAGGCATAACAAAGCAGCTGACTACCAGATGGCAACTTTAGCTGTGGTTCTTAAAGGGGAACATTATGTTCCCCTAAAACACTGCGTGACATTCTTTATGTGGAAAAACCTCAAGGCAGACAGTATATGGCTAAGGCAACAATCCTTACAAATCCCTTTAATTTAGTTCTGAAGTGCCGAGCCAACAGCATCATGTTGATGGAATCTTCAAACTTGGTCTCTTGGTTCCATCATAATATTCAAGCACTTTAACAACATGAACATTAATAACTGTAGTCACATAATTTCTCTAGGAGTTTGCCTACTAATCTTACCACTCACTGAAGTACTTATGAAACTGTTGATGTATGTAGTTATTTTTTTAAAAGCTCCAATAGAGTAATTATAATATAAGGGTGGGTGGATTCTCGTCATTTGGGATTTTAACTCAGAGATCCCTATCTAGAATTTTCCTGACAATGAAACTTTGTCTGAGAAAGAAATGCTTGTACATGTACAGGAGAGACTCTAATGCTTGGAGAAGAGAGGGTGTAGTCACCTCAAAAAGCAGGGTGGTGCTTTGGTTGCAAAGCCCTGGGGCAAGTACTGAAAACTGCTTTTTCTCTTTGGCTTTCCTCCCTTTGTTTTTAGCCTATTAAATGTTTTGCAGACTAATTCATAGAAGAACATGAAATTTTGAAAGTCCCGGGGTATAAAATTGAGAAATTAACAGTGTTCTGATTTTCAGAAAGTGAAGAATCTCACTTTTACAGAGACGAGGCAGTCATTTTTCAGTGGATTAGCAAACCCTTTCATTCTTACCTGGAAAAGACTTCTTACAAGTTATTTGGTGTTTTGTACTCTTTAAGCTAAAATATTCCATTGAAAGTATGATGTGTGATTTAGACATCTTTTTGCCCACCATTAGTGCTAATGTCATTGACTCATTTCTAAGAAGCCACCATCAAACTCTCAAGTGAGGAGCCACTGGTTGTTACTAAGTTGAGCAAGTTTTAAAACTAATAACATGACAATTTCTCAAGTGTGAGTCAATCCTCTTTTTTACTCTGAATAAGGACTGCACTGTATAACTATTGTAAGTACAATATAAAAGAGGGCGAGAGAGTGAAACTGGCTTTGTAGACCAAGTTGTAAGCATTACACTTAATGTAATAAAGCTGCTTCTAGTCAGATCTATTTCTATAAGACCGCAATAGGCATAAATACTCATTTGGCATAATGTCATCCTCTGAATGACGAGTTATGCTAAAGGATTCATCCAGACCACAGTCTCTAAAAACTAACACTGTCTGTAAAGTCCCTCAAATGTAATTGTTGACATTAAAAATAAACTGTTATACTACCATTAAAAGTGGGTTTATTCAGGAATAGTAGAGAATTGCAATTTGGGACATGCAAGCTACGGCAAAACCATAGGCAAATCCAGAGAAGAAAGAGAGAAACACTCTTTTATAAAGCAAAGGGGAAGTTGGAAGGAGCTGTTATAAACAGAGTCTATTGTAGGAAACTGGGAGTTCGAAGTGTAGTAGGTTTTCATTGGAGGGTTATGACAGTCTCTCATTGGCTGGGACTGTCTGAGATGCCAGGCACGTCTCTTCCTATTTGGGGCAACCACTGATGAGTGGTAGGACATGAGAGCGCCATAGACATGTCCTCTAATGTTGGTTGTGGTCTCCTAATTAGAGTAAATTAAATACCTGATTTTGAACTCAGGCTATTTGGCTTAAGAGTGTTTAAGAGTCCTTTCACTTAACCACTATGCTAACTATTTCACTGGATTACTACCGTGTCTTTACATATCTTGGTCAGAAGAAAGGTAACCACCTGGACTTGTGACTGAATCTGAAGTAGAGAGCAGTGTTTGCTAGGATCGAGCTCTTAACCTGTGGAATTGGGTGCTATCTATGGATGGATAAGTGTCAGAATTGAGTTTAATTGTAGGATACCCAGCTAGCGTCAGAGAATTGCTTGGCGGTGTGGGGGGAAAATCCACACATTGGAGTTGGGTGTGTTACCAAAATAAAAGGGGATTTGTTTGCCTGCACGCATCAAAGCCAAACAAGATACAAACAGGGAGTTGCAGCAAAGTAAGTAAAGATTTAGCCTAGAGACACAGGTGAACTAGCGTTCAAAGACCTGGCTCCTCCGTGGCCTGTAGGGGATAAGTTATACAGGGGAAAGATCATCAGTCATGGCAGCTAAGGGAGTTGGGGTCATGCGCTCTACTGATTGGTGCGGGCTAAGTAAGGTAGGAGGATTTGATCATTGCATCACGTCCTGGTGCCAGGCATGGAGTCGTTCTGTCTGGTTTCCAGGGGATGTAGTCAGTGGAGTCGGCTCACCTTCTAGCATCTGGAGCTGAAACACAACAGAGGTCAAGATGTTATCTTCAGTTTGACCGAAACTCTGTTGCTGTGGTCAACACGCCTGAGGCTTTTTTCCTAAGAACTGTTTGATGCTGACCTGAATCTGATGTCCTAAGGACTTAATGATTAAGGGAGTGGTCATACAGTATATACAAAGGTGAAAGGATAAGGAGAGAAAAGAAACAAGTGAATCATGGTGCTATTAGACTACACAGGCCAGTTTGAATCAAGGAGAAAGAAAAGAGAAAAACTCATTTTAAAGACATGAAATGTTTTGCCGTGACAGGTGCAGAATAATAGTTCTTGAGAACTGACTGTTCACTCCTTGAGGGTAAGGGTTGTAATTCATTCATGTTTATATTGTCACTGCTGGGTAGTGTAGGAACTTAATAGTTTTCGTTGAAATGAATTACAAACTCTTTAATGACTAGAATATTATTTTAACACTCGTAGTATACTGTACCCTTTGAATACTCTGAAAACTAGAAATGATAAGTAAGCACAGATAAAGGAATGAATGTATCTCCTTATGAATAGAATAAATCTTAAAGGGAAGAGCTAGTGCTGCAAAATATAAAGTATGAATGGAATATATATCTAAAGATGGGAAACTAATGAGGTTAAAAAAATCAACAAATCTGACTCCCTTTCAAAAATTTAATTTTTCTTTCTCCTTTACAAACTCCAATAATTCAGTTTCCTTAAAACCACATTTCCATCATCTTATTGTTAAGCCACATTTAGGCCAGGAGCAGAAACGTTATCTTAAAAGCCATCTTGTCTTGATCCTGTCTTGCTTTATCTCCTAGGGGCTTGTGATCAACTGGCCCGGGAGGTCTGGACTGCGACCTGGGGCCAGGGTGTGGAGCTGGAGGGCTTAGTCATGTCCTGAAACTCTTTGTCAATGAAACATTGAAGGGGGAACTTCCTCGTTTACCCCCTCCTATAAAACTCCATACCCCTCTTTGTTTGGGGAGGTTATAGTCTTTTCTAGCCTGGCTTCCCGCAGCTCAAACACGCCAAATAAATTCTAATAGACCAATTTTGGTCTCTCACGATTCATTCCTCTAGCCATGCCTAACACTATGCACTAACTAAACTTTTTCCTGGGGAGGTCTTAAATACTCCTGTCTTAGATGCATGATTCTGAGCCTTTTATCCTCCTTGACACAGAGACCATTCCTTCAGTAAGACAGCAGCAGTAACACATAAATCCCATCCGCAGGACCCACCAAAGCTTTCCCCATCCTAACCACAAAAATGTTCAGGTCACTTACCTGACTCTCCTACTCCTCTCATCCCATTCCTACACTTGGGAATTGCTGTCTAATACCACTCCTTATCTTCCCCTTTTTGTTTCTGCTTTTATTGTGTTTTGAAGAGTTAATTATTCATTTCCACTTTTCTAGCTACTTCTCACTAGTGATCCTATTTATGCTTGAAATATACTCTGCGATATTCCAAGGAATCTAAGAATTCCCTTTTATATGGTCCCCCTTCTTTTCCAACATTCCAAGAAATAAAATTCAGACTGTACAAGGATTATTTATTAATCATATATACAAATTTATTGAGTGTGCTCACATAATTTCTTCTGTATCGTATCTTCGAATATGACAGTTACTCTATTCACCATCTGAAAATCTTAGTGACTTGTTAAAGTCATATAGTCCAAAATGGGTCTGGCAACTCTTTTCAGCAGCTCTCTTTCAAGTGTTGACTCAGGGATGCTCCATACTCTCAGAATCCTTTGCTTATAGTCATGGCACAATAGAGAGAGTACATGAAAGATGTGAAGGACATTTAAGGAACCAGGTCTGGAAATAGCACAAATGGCTTTTGCCCACATTTTATTTACCACTCAAATGGCCGCAATTTTGCTGATCTAACTACAAGAGACACTTTGAACTATAGCATTCCCATATGCCCAAGAGAAAGAAATAAAGTTAGTGAGGATATAGCCAATCTCTGCCACAGTCCTTCTTTCTAGTCACTCATCCCTTTTTACTCATCGTCTAACACATGAAACATTAACTCAAAACCTTCAATCACTAATTGCATCAACTCAAATCCAGGCTCTCCAGTAGACAGGCAGTCCTTCCAACCTGATGAAGATATGATGCCCCATGATACCTATGAACTGAAAAGACAAGTAAGTGATCTATACTCCAACACATGTATAATTGCAATGGTGGAGTAGGGATAGTATAACCACAAGAAACACTTCCATTCAGAAGGAGAATAAGACATAGCTGTCAGTGGTTTGAACCAGTTTTGAAATCCCACTGGGTAGACATTGCCTTAGGGGCAGAGGAAAATCTTGATTAGGCTCTCACTCTGTTTTCTGGGGAGAGCTCCATTATCCAGTGTTCTCAACCCATGGAAGTCTCCTCCTTGTCCATTACTGTCTTTGACTACATCCGAAGAGGGTATTGGGAAACATGCCCTTTGTGGAGGCTGTTTGGATTTAAAAGCCTGCCTCCTGCTCCCAGATTGGGATCTGCAGGTAATTTTAAATCCTAATATCCCAAATGTTTTTTACTGCACTTTTATACTTTCATTGGCAAACTTATTTCAAAAAGTTAATACGTTTTTACCTATTTCCAAGCAATTGCATGTGCCAGTGACCATGTCAATAGTTTCTTCCTTGACATGATTCTCCAGTCTGATCCGTATTGCTTCTTCACCCTGTGATTCCCTTTGTACTTGATGACAGCAACTTTGAGTCTGTCTTGAGTAAATGAAGGACATAGCCATAAGCTGATCTTTGTCTGGGGTCCCTTTATTCAACCGAGTTGTACTTAATTTTTGCATTCACATCTTTCAGTAAGCCTATCTCTTACAGTTTAGGGTTTAGACATTAGAACCTTTCATCATGCAAGGCACTGAATTTCTGTTCTCTCTCTCCTTATCATTTTTTTTTTTTTTTTACCAATTGGCCTGTTTTCTCCTGATATCATTGCTCTTTTTTTAAAACTATATTTTGCCAAATGAGCCAATAGTCCCCCAAAATGCTAACATTTGTTTTTCCAAACTCTTTCTGTAGAGCTACAAGCCCAAGTGGCACATGGTCTGCCTTGTAAGGAAAAGCAGGAAACAAATTTACCAAAAATTTTGCCACTGTATAACATAATTGTCTAGTAACTATTTCTTCAGTATTGCAGCTGATAGTTGAGCCATATTTTAGGATTTTATTGTGACAGTTACTTCTGTTACCAATTTCTGTGTTAATAAAAGTGAAGATCACTAGCTGCTTTAACAAAAACCCTGAAATCAGAGAGGCTTTATACAAAATAAAATTGTCTTTTGTTCATGATGTGGCTCAGGTAGCTATCCTAGTTGACTCTACTGCAAGTGAGGACTCAGAGATTTGTATTTGTTCCATGGTGAAGCTCTACCATTGCACTTCCAGCCACTGGGCCAGAAAGAGAGTATGTACAAAATTAAGGAGGCATTTTCGTGGCCTTCTCTAGAAGTAGCCAGTGTCACTTTCACTTAGTTACATGGCTCCAAACTAATGACATGAAAGGCTGTGAAATATAACTTCCTGTGTGTTTAGTAAAATGAAAAATTAGTGTTTACCGCCACACTGTGATAAGGGAGAAAGAGCCCCAGAATTAGAATCAGAGTAGTTATATTTGAATCCTGGCTTAGTTCTTACAAAATGTTTGATCTTAGCCAATTTAATGAATATTTCTTAATCTTTGTTTCCTGATATGTAAACAATATTCATAAAACCTATCTTTATAAGGTTATAGAGATATGCACCCAATTCTGTATTTTATTGGTCAGGGTTAATAACAGAAGTCAACTTTAATTTAGGTCAAAAAATAGTTTATTGAAAGGATTTTATATAGCTAAAAAAATTCCCAGGAAAGCTAAAGAACTACATACTGGAAGGGGAAGGTACAAAGGACACTAGGCATCAGCGAGGACCACAAATGAAGCCATAGGTCTAGGGTCATGAGGGGACTCTTCCCACCATTGGTGAATGCTGGATGCCACCACTTGCACGGCTACCCACCTTGGCACTGGACACCATAGGCCATACTAGTTCCACTTCCACCAGTGCCTTGGAACAAGTTGTTGCTTACATACTGCTATCACTATGAGAGTAGATTCTCCACCATTCCTGCTCCTTTGTATCACCAGCTTCCATTGCAAAGTCAAGTGGGTACAGCTGATTAGTTGATCCCACATCACATTCCTATGTCCTACCTGAAAAGGATGATGGGATATAGAGTACATGGCCCTTGGGGCTTCTGTCAAAGATGCACATGGTGGAGAATCCCCCAAATATAGAAACAGAATTTGTACTCTGAGTAAAAAATAACAAAAGATAAATATTTACTTCAGATACCTATTGTGCTATGTCTGGCAATTAGGGGGTTCAAGGGATAGAAGTCAATAAAATAGTTCCTGCCTCTAAAAAGATGGATGTGAAAATATTTTATGAATTGGAAAAAGCTCAGAAGATGAAAACACTGATATTATTGTAACAATTTTAATATCAAGATTATATTTAATAGATTATTGAGATATATTATTTTTATACATATTTATGTCAAAGTATTTATCTAATTTCAACATTACCTTAATCTATTCAAAGATATAAGAGCCTGCATATCTCACCTTATATGTACAATACCATTTTATTTCTCCCTTCTTCCACCTCCCTCCCCTGCTCTGGTTCAAGCCGTTGTCTCTCAGTCTAGTTGTGTAGGACACAGCTCCCTGGCCCACGCTGGTATTATGAGTCTTGCGCTCCCCCGGCTGAGGCGGTCGTTGCCAAGTTGCAGGTCGGCTGATCACAGTAGCTCACGCTGTCTGCTGGCCACTCATGGCAGCACAAGGTAGCCAGCGGCAGGATGCAGCAGCCCGCAGCAGCTCAGGGCAGCTTACACCAACCTCCAGCTGCTCACAGCTCCAGGGACAGCTATTGTTCACAATCTTAGCTGTAGAGTGTGCAGCTCACTGGCCCATGTGGGAATCCAACCCGTGACCTCGGCGTTAGGAGTACTGTGTTCCAACCACTTGAGCGACTTGGCCGGCCCTACAATACCATTTTTAACTAATAGCTTTTTATGAAGATTGATGTAGCAACTCCAAACTTACAAATATACAGTATTTGTGGATAAGTTTCCATGAAATCTCCTTAACTAGTGAAACTATAGTTCCTGATCTAGCAGAAGGATCACTTGTATTCATATAGAGTCATGTCAAACAACTGAAGGAAAAAAGGTAAAAAACAAACAAACAAACAAAAAACTAATGTTGCTTGTGTTGTGTTGTAAATAGAGACTTTGGAATTGCAGATGTTTGTTTCATAAAAGAACACATGACCTTTCTACATTATGATATAAAATAACCGTGGCTCTCTGAGATGTATTTCTTCCTATACAGAATAACAAAGGAAATGTCCATCTTCCAGGACAAAATTAGTAATTAACATTCAGTGAGTTGAATGATTGATCTTCTGAAAGAAAGTACTGTAGGTCATTCTTAGTTACCTTGCTTATTGTGACAGTGAACCTGGGAGTTTGTGACTTAGCCTGACGTGGAGGAATGGATCAAAATCAGAAGTGGAACAAAATCTCATAAATCCTATTTCTTTGGGGAACAAATCATGAAGA
Organism: Rhinolophus ferrumequinum; assembly: GCF_004115265.2. Taxonomy (NCBI): domain Eukaryota; kingdom Metazoa; phylum Chordata; class Mammalia; order Chiroptera; family Rhinolophidae; genus Rhinolophus; species Rhinolophus ferrumequinum. The sequence continues at coordinate 27,375,114 of NC_046288.1, forward strand.
ACGAGTAACAACAACCAGCAGGTACATGCTAAGAAATCTGAGCAGGACCTTGTTGTTCCAACACAGTCAGATCCCACAGGGTTAGTTTGTTCGTCTGTCTCTGGATTTCAAAATAATCATTTTTGCAACACAAAAACATTTTGAAATGCTATATGTATAAAAATTCACATTAAAAAAACAAAAAAATAAATGCAATTATGATGAAAAAAAGGAAAGCAACATCACCTTCCACTTACAGAGTAAATACAAACCAATTTACCATAATAACCAGGTTTCTTAGATAATCTTGCTGGACTTTTCCTTCTCAATTCACCTAGTCAAAGAAATAAGTAACCTAATCTTATTCATTAGTTAAAAGATGAAAGATACAGATAACAGCTGGGTTGTAATCATTATCCTGATATCATAATTTTTTTCTTTCTTAAATGGTAATGTCTCTTTTCTCACCCTAAAACACACACACACACACACACTCTCTCTCTCTCTCTCTCTCTCTCTCTCTCTCTCTCTCTCTCTCTCTCTCTCTCTCTCTCTCTCTCTTCTCTTTAACTGTTTGAAGTTCTTTCATCAGCAGCCAAAGACATTCTTTAGATTCCTGAGATGCAAAGTTGGCATTTTTCCCTATGAGGAACATTCACTGCACCATCAGTTAAGGAGCAGTCAGTGAGGTCAAAACACACTGAATATAATAGAATGTTCTACATGGAAGCATAATACCTCTTAATATTCACATTCAACAGTTAAGAAAATATTATCTCAGCTATTTCCTCTAATAGCCTGTGCTGTATATTACATTGTCTTCTTTTTCTTTTGTGATTACTCAAAGGAAGCAAGAGAGTAAGGACACAGAGCACAGGGTAAAGGCAAGAAAAATAATTTTGAGAGCCAGTGAGCTCCAAAGATCATCCTTATTCAGAGTCATGAATGATAATTTAAAAAAGATAAAATGATAGCTTCGATTGAAGTGATTTCTATCATATGACATTAAAACATATGAGTGCAATTTCAGCATCATTATATTAATTAACAAGATATTGGCAAAAGAAATTCCATGATGAAGAAAATCACCATATATGTCACATAACAAGGTAAGGTTTTGATGAACATGGTACATCATTTTCTTTTAAAATATGTGTTCAACATTTATGTTTACCAATACTGGCATTGACAAAAAAAAAATGTATACATATTTTAAGAGATGTTATTTATGTATGGCTTTTCAAAGCTGAACTGAATTACGGTAGCAATGTGTAATTGCAGAAGACAAATGTGACTTATATTCATCTTTTATTATTGGTATATATTGAGTATTACAATTTTAATACAGTTTTTTCCTTTCTTAAAATGTGTATACATTTTTTGGCACCCTCTGTATGTATAGATATGTCAATAAGAGCTTTGTAGCTTATCCTGTTATCATTTACCAAACCAAAACAATTAAAATATAACTACTGTGATATTTATTATCTTCTTTAAGAGCAGGGAATCATCAGAAACCTAATTTACTGCCCTCATCCTCAGACAACACTGACTTTCATATTCTCTCTCAAATTACCGTAGGCCCCATACTCCAGGTTCTACCACATATTAGTAATTTTAGACTATCAAGTACACAAAATTGAGTTAATCACACTCTGTATTAGTTGGTACATTAGCAGCATCTATCCAATACCTCTTTTTTTTACTTTCATATTTTTATTTTACTGTTTTTTCCATTCATCCACCATCCTCATCTCTCTCCTACAGTTGTGTATTTAATATATGCCTTTCTAGTCTGTCATTTCTATGTTTATATAGATACACATGTATCCTTAAAAATAAATGTAGTGTTGTTTTCTGGGTGTGTACACTTAATGTTTTTGAAAGGTATTCTTTTATAAATCTCATATTGTTTCTCTTTATTTTCCACTTGCCATAATATTGTATGATTCACCTAGCTATATATTAATCTAGAACATTCATTATATGTCTATCTTTCATTTTACTTCCCATTCTTCTCCTGATAGACATCTAGGGTTCCTCCATTCTAATTACCACAAACAGTTGTGTAAAAAATATTTTTACCATCACATGCAAGAGACCTAGGATGTAATTGCTATATCCCATAGAGAACATAAGTACACTCATAGTTAATTTACCAAGTACTTCCAAGTTGCTCTCTGGAATGGGTGAACCAGTTTACTTTCCCTTAACCTGGATGGGAGGTTTCTTATTTCCCAACACCCTCACCACTACTTAATATTATCAGGCTTTCTAACTAGTGTTTTAATTTGCATTTCTCTGATTACTTGTAAGGGTACAAGTAATAAGGGTACAAGGGTAAATAATTCTTCATTTGCTTATTAGCTATTTGGATTTTCCTGTTTATTTGTGTATTTTCTGTTTCAACTGTAGAATGCAAAGTTCATGGGTGCTTTTATTTATTTGCATCTTCTTCCCTTTTCCTAATTAGTTTTATCAGAAATGTGTCTAAGAAATCTTTTAAAAGAAAAAAGTTTATGATTTTTATAGCAATGCCTAACACGTAGATGTTCAATGTATATCGAATAAATGATGAATAAATGCACAAGAGAAAAAGGAATATTTTTTGCTGTGTAGCAAACAACTGCACAACTCAATGACATAACAAACATTTATTTCTCACTCATAGGTGTGCAGACTGGTCTGCTAGAAGTTGTGGCTCTGCTAAAATCTATTGGGCTTAGTTCCAGCTGCAGTTTGCTTGAGGTCTGAAATGAGAGAAACTATCTTTTATATTCTTTTTAAAAATTTTGCTTAAGAGATTCCATGTTTTAAATCGCCTTTCTTTAAAATATAGGAGAGAAAATGGTACTGAATATTTACAATCCAGTAAGCCTAGTGAAAAACTTGCAAGCTGATTTGTCAGAAAAAAAATTCTTGAATAAAATTATACTTGATTATAGTCTCTCCTTTATTATAATTTAATATCCCCTACTTAATTTTTTTTTTTACTTTAATGTAAAGAAGATAAGGCTCTCTGATATGCCAATTTTCTTTGTTTGTTTTTTACTACAGAACTGTTTCAGTCTCTCCGGAATATAACATCCATCCAGGGTTTGTTTCAAAAAAACAATTAAAGCGTGTTTCAGAAAATTCCATGATGTCATTAAACGTGAAGACATGTTGCTATTCTGCCAGTATACATGACCATAACATTTGTTACAATTTTGAACAATTTCATATCTGTTGGTAAATAGACGCTATACTGCACTTCTCCCTGGTGCCTCCCTACTGCAAAACAAAACAAAACAAAACACCCAAATGTAATCCCTAGGTGAAGGGCAGAGCAGGAGCCTCCTGGAACCTGCTCCAGCACTTTGGCTGGTGTCCGCATTGATTGGTCAGTGCCCCATGCTGTACTAGGTGTTATATATTTTAAATATTACTTCTGATTATAGGAAACAGTGCATTTTCACAAGTCCAATTTGTATTATTAATAAACTCCTGAGAGGTCTTTTTTGGCCTTTTTTTCTCCAATAAAGATACACGTCTACATATGACACGTGTGTCACATGTATACGCTACGAAATCTCTGGGGTAAAGAAATCAGTCCAATCTTGTCTCTCCCTGAAGCTGTTTGTATTGAAGATGCCTCCAGTAGTTTCTGATCTGAACTCAATGAAAAGCGCTACTTCTTTCACATTTCCCACACCTAGTTACCTTCTGGATTTATTCTTTTTCTTGTTTAAACACTTCCTCTTAGCGTATTTTCAAATAGAATCTTTGTGTGTCAGCTTTCTGAGGGCTTGTGTACCTTACAATAACTTATTTTAACCTTACATATAATTAATTTCACAAAAAATTCTGGCTTCAAAATACTCCTATTTCCTTTCTTTCTTTCTTTCTTTCTTTTTTGTGTGTGTGTGTGTGTGTGTGTGTGTGTGTGTGGCTTGAACAACAGAAATTTATTTTCTCACAGTTTTGGAGGCCAAAAGTCCCAAATCAAGGTGTGCTTCTTGGAGGCTCAGAGGGTGAACTGTTCTATTGCCTGTATGAGTCTGCCTGGGCTGCCATATGAAAATACTACAGATCTAATGGTCTTAACAACAGAAGTGCATTTTCTCACAGTCTGAAGGCTGGAAGTCCAAGATCAAGATGCCAGTAGGGCTGGTTTCTGGTGAGGCCTCTCTTCTTGGCTTGCAGGCAGCCACCTTCTCACTGTGTCCTCACATGGCCTCTCTGTGTTAATGTTCAGACAGAGAGAGCCAAAATTCTCCTATTTCAACACTTACTCTGTGCTCTTTCTATCTGGAGACTAATATCATTCTTTAAGCTTGCAAAATTCTGAGCCTATATCTTAATTTCTCTGTTTTTTAGTACCATGCAGTCCCTTCCTAATTCCTTCTGGAAATATTAACTGAAGTCTTTTAGCTTACTACTGTTCAAGTGTATTCACTCTGAAAAAAACATATCCTCAAAACAGTAGTAAGGTATATCTGATAATGTACTTACTCCATTATTTCATCGATTTGATTCTTTATATTCAATATCTCCAACTAGTCCTTCATAATTGATTTTCTTGATTCATGTTTCAATTCCCTCCTTTATTTCTCTAAGGTGATTTATGATACTTTTTAAAAATTCTTATTCTATCTGGTCTATTCATTTGGCTTTCACTTTTAAAGGTTTCTTAGTTTGCTTACTTTATTTTCATAGTACTTGTAGTTCTCTTCCTTTTTCATTTTTTCCTGTATCCCTATGATCTGCAATAATATCTAAATGGTTTAATAACCAGATAGCATCAACACCAACTAATCCTAAGAGAAGTTGAACATATTGGAACAGCTAGATGTCCACTGTAACTACCTATAGAGGCTCAGCGCTAAATGTCCACTTAGCTTAGGACTACCAGCTACCTTTGCTAGTTATGCAATCATCATATCCTAATTAATATCCCCAGATTGCAAAGTTCTTGTACCAAAAATCTCTTGCCCAATTCTGATGTTGATTTGCTCTTAATTTATTGGCAATGTATTTTCTAAATCTTCTCCCTGAAACAATTAAGAAATAATTCAGCATGTCCTTAAGAACAGTAAGACTTTTAAAATCATTAAGGAAAAATACTTTCAAGAATAGGCCTGTAATTATTAATATTCTGTCCAGCAAGGGGACTCTTTTAATTTCAAAATTAGATCACCTGATATAATATCAAATCACAATCATGGATTATGTTACATAAGATTTTTATTAAAATTTAACAAAATAGTGACGGGGTTTATCTGATAAGTTAATATTTAATGTTCACTTTCTAAAATTTGGCTGTAATACTCAAATTTCAGAATATTTCTTCTTAGGGACTTGCTTTCAATTAATCCATCTTGCCACTAGATGGAGAGTGATCACAGTTTATAGTCTTGTAAACATAGCCTTTAAAGATAGCCGTTTAAGTATAATGCATATGTATGCAGTCTTGTCTTAACCTGGTGAAAAATTAATATTCTGGTTTCAAAGGTGAAGTAAGTTCTTTCCCCACTAAGTCATTAAATATGAATAAAACAAGCTTTCTCTTTAATGTCTCCTCTAAGTCTCCCAATACTTATTTGGCAAGAAAAGGGAGGATCTTTAGCCCCAGGAATAGAAAAAATATCAATCAGTCTCTTAACATTTTAATCTGGATGCTGCACATGCTGCCTGCTAGGAGAAAAAGATGTGGGAACTTTTTCTGACAGCCCGAGTGACCCCCAGGAATTCATCTGGCCACGTTAAATCAGGGAAGGATAGTGACTCTATTAAACAGGTTCCAGAAGATGGGATGACAGCTGCATTTTCGACCCTTCAGACTGCCCTGAGTCACAGTGTTCTTCCTTACAGAGCTTCCTTTCTTCCACGGTTCCAACGGTTAGTGGCAAGATATTCAGAGCCTGGACCATTTCACAAGTAATCACAGAACTTATAAAATTATACTCATAGATATTCAGACATTCATAATTCCAGTCCAGCATTTGCAGCTAAATTGAATTGGTTGCATCATAATCAAGTTGCATAATCTTTTAAATTAAGGCCTACAGACTTCAACTAAGTTTAATTCTGGAGACACCAAGAGAAGAAAGTTTTCTTGATATTTATTTGAAAGGCCTAAAGAGAGTTGTCTACCTACTAACATAGGGTTCACTAGATCTTAAAGTTATTTATTCAACTAGTAATAATTATACATGGGTGACAAAACAAAACAAAAATTGTTTCCCATCACTTGAGATAATGCATAAATGCAGTGCTGAGAAATTCTGAGGAAACAGGTAGTCTAAAGACTTGACTGTAATTTATGTATGGTGAGAATTAAAATGTTCAAACTCACTAGCAAAAGAAATTCTAATTGTTAAATGGTGTGTAATTTTCCTTTATAAAAGAACTAACAAATGCATTAATCATTACTGACAATATGGAATAAGGATGGCTGGAAAGAATATAATTTGGTATATTATCAAGAGGGCAATTGTGCTTTAATTATAAAAAACTTGAAAAGTACCCATACTGTTTGACTCAGAGATTCCACTTCTAGGAATTTATTTATCATAGAGAAAAATATGTAACAACTTAAAATATAAAATTCAAGGAATGGTTAAGTAAATTATAATACTACAATGTTCTACTTCCATTTCAGTATATTTTAAATATCCTTTCTGTGTCTTTGAGGTTGGAAAGTAAAAACTACATTTCCTAGATGCCCTGGCTGTTAGGGTTGCAGAAAGATTTGGGTTCCACCAGTGGGGGACATGGATACCTAGACGTGGGACCAAAACACAGTGGGCTATTTTTGGTGCTTTGAACCCTGGTAGATCCTGCATTGTTCAGCCCACAACTGCAGCCTCTCTGTTTGAGGACAGCCCAGTGGCAGTGTTGCCTGGAAATAGCAAGATTAAGGCGTGATTTTGGGGAGTGGAAGTTATTTCTGGAAGCTCACTTAGAGCCTGCTTCTACAATTCCAAATAGTTTAAGACATCTAATATCCAACAATACATTTCTTTCTCCTTAAACTAGATAGAACAGTCTACAACTGAACCCTATCCAACAGCACAACCGTACAATGCAATATGACATGTCAAATTAAAAATCATCCAATCAAATTTAATATTCAATGATATAGGAGTAAATTCTGTAACTTTTTTACTGGACAATTTATTTTTCACTGATTTATAACTTAATCATTATTTATGTCAAAAGCTGTTTTGTTAAAGGGCTTCTATGTCTGCTAGAGAAAACAGTTAAGCACAGGTGAGTAGTTCAATATCGTTGTGATATCGAGTGAAAGCTCAAACTGCTCCCTGAAGGGCAGCCAATAAGTCAAGTGACAAAGAGTTGGAGCAAGGAAAGCAATTTTATTTGAAAAACCAACAAGCCAAGAAGATGGCGGACTAGCATGTTAAAGAAACACCTTCAGAAAGTACAGAATTTTGCCTTCTTTTATGTCTGGGGAAGGCAGGAAAATGGAGAGGATTGAGATCAGGAGGTGATTGATGACCACAGACATCTCTATGTCAACAAAGGTCCAAGGGGGATAGTGAAACTTCTTTGCTTTTAGTCAACAAACTCCAGTTGCTGTGGTCCCAGTCACAAGTTTTCTATAAATTTTTGATAAATAATCATTGTTTTTGTATATACCTTCTTATCTCTTTGGGGAGCTAGTTTAGAGCAGGGAGGCTGTTTCAGTAATTCCCAGGCTACAGGTTAGATTTCTTTAATTATTAGTATATCTATGTGCAGGGGTAAGCAAAAGTTGCTCACCAACAGGTTATGGGAACTGGGCAGGTTTGAGCAAGATGGAGTCAGAAAGACTGATTATTTTATTTTATTACAGCTGTAGGGAAAATTGGAAGTGATATTTGTAAAGACAGAGCACTAAAAAGATTTCTCTTCTGCTTCTGCTTTTCCTGTTAGCTACATTTCTGTTGCTGTACTATTACCTGATTTTCCTCAAAAGCATTTGTTTTTAGGTGTAACCCAGTTATCAACTAAAGTAGATTGTTCTTTAATGTTCACGCAAATTTGGCTCAACCCCATATAAATGTTGGAAGTCCTACATTCCTCCTGGTTATGAGGACAACTGAGTTCGGGGCTTGTGCTTCCTGCGCCACTCAGCCAATAGCTCAACACAGGAGTTGGGCTATTGAGAATAAGTGTTTATTGTGAGGACACCAGTGATCTGAGAAGACAGCAGGTTAACATCTTCACAAACTGCCTTAACATTCCCAGACCGGCTAAGGGTATTTAAGGGAAAACCTGGGCATTCCTCCAGAGGCTACAGGACAGTTCAGGGGGGTCTGTTCTGCTTCATGGAGGCTTCCCTCTGGCAACATAGCTCTCTATTGTGGTCAACAACCCAGGAACAATGGTGGGAGTAGCCTGGACAACAGATTGCTAGGCCATAGAGATTGTGATCTATAAGCACAAGGGTATTAATCATAAGTTTCAGGGTAATTTTCTAAAGCAGGGAACTGGGACCATGACATTCCGCGCTCAAGCCTCAGGGGGATGATCTACTGTTATTATGCTACAGGTCAAGGAAAATGTGAGGCCTGGACGCTAGAAGACCTGCATTATGGGGTCCCAACCAGGCCCCGTTTCAAGTCCCCATTGTCAAAAGGCAAAGTCCATATCTATGTGACTAGCTTGAGGTGAAGTTGTTCACCATGAAATTGAAGAAAAGCTCATGCTTCTGGTGTCTGTAGGGCATGTGGCAGCCAGCTGGCAATGGACCTACGTACAAATGGGGATACACTGAATACATCAGCAAGACATAAGCCCTACAATTACAGACAAAAGAAAAATAAGAAATGCTTCCTTTAAACCGGCAAGAGTGGGGAGCCAGGAGGTGAGTGGGGATAGATCAAAACCAAAGAACCCTTCTCTTTTGTTTAATATTAGATATAGTATTATGGATTTGTTTAATCTTCCCCTCAATTGACTGGGAATTATCGGTAAGTTTAAAGCAGCAAAGTCCTTTGTATTCCTCACATCCATGGTTATGTCTTAGCAACAAATAATCTATAGCAGCCTGATTTTCTAGGACGGCCTCTCTAACCTGTCCTAGTTCTTCCCCAATAGCATGGAGGCCCTGAGTGGTAGCATTCAGGGCTTTTACGATAGAGTAGGCCGTTCTACTGATTTCAATGTTCAGGGCAATAGTCATGACCGGCATTACAAATAGAGACAAAGCTACACATGCGGTTGGACTAAACAAGTGGAGCTCACTAATACAGTCGGTGTCTAAAGCAATTTCTCTGTGATGTCTGGTTGGGTGGGGTCTCTGTGGCATCAAAACATCAGAACAGTTAACCTTCCCAAGGAGCAAGGCCCTCCTTTGCTATTGGTTGGCACATAAGAATAGACAGTTTTTCCACATATGAGGAACCACCAGGCAGTTAACTTAACATGTCCACTGGCATAACTCACTGAGTTGGTGGAACTGCAGTTCAGGTCTTTGTTGGCTGTAATGACAAAACAAGAGTTAGTGTAACCCATAAATGTTACACATTCCTCAGCTGGGGTCACCACAGAGACCCTGAGGGAAACATAGCTCTATCCTTCCTGGTGATAATAGGACCCCAGTTATAGACTTCAGAGTATGACATAGGCTTGTCGATAATAAATTGGAACATGGTGTGATTCCTAATAGTCTCTAGTGGGGTACAAACTCCTATTAAGCAGGAGGTGAAGGTCTGTTCTACATACATCCCTCCTGAAAGGCAAAAATCAGAGAACTAAATACATGCTTGGCCAGATAAACCCAGATATTTTCATCCTTTTCAAATGGTATTGGTCCTTCTGAGGAACATCCTGCCATGAAAACAACTATTTGTGGTCCCCTAATGGCGTGGATCTCCATGTTGTAGTGTCTTCTCTCCTATCATTTAGTTCTGTCTTCTTTATTCTGGTGTGGTGAATCCAAGGCTGGATTCCCTCAAGCTTGACGGCCAAGTTCAAAGCCAGGAGCACCATCCAAAGTCCAGTCCACTGTTCACTTTGCTGGTCAATGGGTCCTTGGTGTTTCCAAGTTTTGAGCAGTACCTTGTCTCCGATCTTGAAAAGATCGTATGGTCCCTCTGATAGGGCCGGCTCCCTCTTAAGGGCAAGTTTGTGTGGTCTCTACTACCTTGGTAAGTTCCCTAAGATAATTTCTAACATGCAAATCATGGTTAAACTCAGATGCAGCTGTGTCCCATAAGGCCTGGAATAGTCTCCCATAAACAATTTCAAATGGGCTTAATTTAAGCCTGCTTCGGGGAGCTACCCAGACTCTCAGCAGGGCAAGAGTCCATGGGAGCAGTGTTTCCTGGCAGAGTTTTGCTATGGTCTTTTTAAAGAGTATAATTCATTTTTTCTATTTTTCCTGAGGACTGGGGCCTCCACGGCATGTGAAGTCTCCAGGTAATATTGAGGTACGTACTCACACTCCGCGTGATGGCAGCGATAAATGATGGGCCATTGTCGCTTTGCAGACTGAGGGGAAGTCCGTACTTGGGGATGATTTCTCAGTGCCTTGACTACCTCAGCTGCCTTTTCCATTCTGGTGGTAAATGCCTCTATCCACCCTGAGAAAGTATCTATGCATGCAAGCAGGTACCAGTAATTTCCCCATGCTCTGGGCATTTGAGTGAAGTCAATCTGCCAGTCATCAAAAGGCAGCTGGCCTCTGTATTGACAACCTTGACCTCTAGTTCTGGATGCATGTTTGGATTATTTTTCTGGCAAATTGAGCATTTATTGATAATGTCCTGAGCCATTTGGGTCAAGTGAAGTCCAGTGATCCAGGGAGCTATATAATCAAGTATTTCTTGGAGAAATTAATGGCAGGAGTGAGCAGGGCATGAAGAGTCTCCCTTCAGGGTTGGCCTTCCATTTCCCTGTCAAACTATTTTGTGTGTAGCCCCTCTTGGATGCTTCTTGTAGGTCTGTTTCTAAATAGGCAGGCTGATGTCTCTGGAGATCTATTATGGGAACCAGGCCATAACTGTAACTAAGTGGACTGCCTCTTTGGCTGCAAAGTCAGCCTGTTTCCTGTCGTCAGTTGATCTCCACCTTTTGATGCCCTGGGCAGTGCATTACAGCTACCTGGGCAGGTTCTTGGACAGCCTCAAGTAGTTGTAAAATTTCTGAGGCATGTTCTATTTCTTTCTTCCCAGCTGTAAGGAGGCCATATTCTTTCCAAATAGCCCCATCTGCATGTAACTCCAGGAAAGCATATTTAGAGTCAGTGTAAATGTTGACTCATTTTCCCTTGGCTAGTTTAAGTGCACAGGTTAGTGCGATGAGTTCAGCCTTCTGGGCAGACGTACCTGCCGATAAAGGTTGGGCCTCTATTGGTCCATCCAGAGTAACCACTGCATACCCTGCTTTCCATCTCCCATTGTTGATGAAGCTGCTTCCATCCACGAAGAAAGTCCAGTCTGGGTCCTGGGTGGGTTGGTCCTGTAGATCTGGCTGACTGGGCTAGACTAATTCCACAGTTTCAATACAGGCATGTATTAATGGTTCATGGGAGAGGAGTAACAGTGTTGCTGGATTTAGGACAGAGACATTTGGAGTTGGAGGTTCAGATTATCTAACAGGATGGCTAGATATTTGCCCAGCCATTAACCATAGTCTGCCCTTTTGTTTCAGTAATGTTAACACCTGGTGTGGCACTAGCATAGTCATATGTCGTCGAAGAGAGAACTTTTCCACCTCTTGCACAAGTTCACAGGTGGAGTCTACAGCCTGTAGCCAGCGGGCCCATCCCTGCACTGTATTATCCAAGCTCTTAGAAAGGGAAGCTACTGGCTGCTGAGTAGTCCCAATCATCTGGGTTAACATCCCCAGGCCAAAACCTTGTTTCTCATGAACGTATAGGTGGAACGGCTTAGGCACATTGGGTAGCCCAAGAGCAGGAACAGAATTTAAGTGCTCCTTTAATTTTTGGAAGGCAATTTAACATTCAGTAGTCCAATCAAGGGGCAATCTTTCCACTCCTTTTAGGTCCTCATACAAGAGCTTGGCCATGAGGCTGAAATTAGGAATCCAAATCCTACAGAATCCAGCTATTCCTAAAAATCCCTGTAACTGACTCCTAGTTATTGGAGTTTCGAGACCTGTTATTAAATCCTTCTGTCTTTGAGAAGGTTTCTCTTCCCAGGCTCAAGAAGGAACCCTAGAAAGGTGACCCAGTTTTTACAGATCTGGGCCTTTTCTCTAGAGAACTGTACCCACATTCTGCCAAGTGATTTAAAGTTTCTATAGTATTATTTAGGCAATCTTGTTCAGAGTCACCAGTGATTAACAAGTCATCTTGTTATTGCAGAAACACTCCTTTTACTAGTTGCAAGGTCTGCAAGTCGTGGTCCAAGTTTTCCCCAAAGAGGGTAGGGGAGTTCTTAGAGCCTGTGGCAACACAATCCAGCGATATTCAGTTCTCACTAGGGAGTCCTGGTCTTGCCATTCAAAGGCAAACAACTCTTGTGACTGTGGGTCCAGGGGTGTACAGTAAAAGGCATCCTTCAAATCCAGCGCAGGGAAGTACTGGGAAGTACCGGGAATGCCAGACAACAAGGTATACGGATTAGACACCATCGGGTGCAGGTCCTCTGTTATTTCATTAATTGTCCGCAGATCCTGTACAAACCTGATATTCCTGAGATTTAGGTTTTTCAACTGGCAGGATGGCGGTGTTATACGCTGACCGGCAGGGCTGAATAAGTCCTAGATCCTTGAATTTTTGAATCGAGCGTTGGATTCCTTTCAAGACTTCCTTCTTGAGAGGGTCCTGTCTTTTCCAGGAAGTTGGGGCCCCCTCCTTTGTCTTATTTTTACTGGTTCACTGTTCTTGGCCCTGCTAGTGTTCCCATCTGCCCAGACAGAAGGACTGACCCGCAATAAGAAAGCCGAGTTTTCTGACCTGCTCGCCAGTGTTGCAGTTGGGTCCTCCCCTTCAGGAGCATCTGGCGTCCATATGCATTTTCAATCGGAACCTGTAGGTGGAGCTGTTTTGTTTCAGGAGCAAAGGTTATTTGAGCATGTAATTTCGAGCGTAACTCTCCATCCAATAGCGGCTTTGGGCAAATGCAGATTGCCTCTTCCTATGGGGATGGAGAGGGCCTATGTGACAGATTACCTTACTGGTGCTTGACCGGAAAATTCCAGACTGGTTATATCATGATTATATTTCTGGGAGAGGCTGAAACTGCAATTAGGTCATGTATAAATCTAAGTTTGGTATCATGGGCTTTTAGCATGAATGACTCCATTTCGGGCCTGTGGTTTTCTTTTAACAATACTGACACAATGATCTTGGCCTTATTTCTAGATAATTAAAGCAGTGAAAAAACCCTTCTCTCTTTTGAAGTAATCATTTAGTCATGCCCCAAGAGCCACTTATTATGGACAAAACTTTCCATCCTTCTCCTCTTCCCTCTAAAAAGAAACCATGATAAAACTACTACCAATAACTACAACAACAGAAACAATAATAATAATTTCTATTTTTTGAGTACTTACTACTATGTGCCAAACACCACACATATTTTGCTTGCTATATCTGCACAGTAACACTCTGAAATAGGTATTCTGATACCCACATACCCTCACAGGTTAGAACACAGAGTAAATGGAGGTTAATTTGACAGATAGCTAAGCCACAGAGTCTAAATTAGAACAGAGAGCCTGAATCCAGAGAGAGAAAAATCTGCAGACAAGGCTGCCCACAAACCAAATTACTAGATGGTAGAGATTGATTATCATTTTAAAATGTAAATCCAATCAAGTTATTCCCTTGAATAACTTGAGATGTGGTTAAAATGGCAGATTCCTGGGATTATAACAACTCCCTGAATCTGGCTCTGGGTTTAAGACCAGGCATCTGCATTTACAAGAAATTGTCCTCATGAATCTTATGCACAGTATAAGATGTGAGTTTGAGAACTCCAGATAAAGAAGATCAAACTCCTTACTTTGGCACAAAAAACAATGTCTTGGGCAATGCCTACCATGTAATAGATGTTCGTTAAATACTCTTAGGAAAAACATCAAAGGAGGTAGGGAGGGGAGGAAATGAGAAAGGTAGGTTGGGCTACTTGAGATTTGGTTAAAATTAAGGTTTAAGATGGAGATAAGTAAGATAGACTTAGTACCCTACAGAAAACCTGCACATGTTAATTCCAACAATCCATCTGCTTTCTACCTTGTTTTTCTTTCTCCAGAAAGTTAGGTAGCCCTTGCAATGATTAACTAACTGTAAATTTAACTACTCAGCTTTTAAATGCCTTTCATTCTTTCTCTCTTTTCATGACACCTTTCTCTACTTGTAGTGGCACATAACTGGTTTTTCTGGTCAAATGCGTTAGCTGAAATAGAAGCATTAATTTATGGAAGCACAGCTTATGTTGAGATCCTTCAGAGACATGCACCATCACACATGCACAAAAGTAGTGGCTGCACATCTGTGTTCCAGTTACCCCACAAATTTCTAAAATGTTCCTGGAAATATGGCCTAGAAGCTGCTTCAGAGTCTGGCACAATTTAAATCCAAACTTACCCAAGTAAAAATCTCGTAATTATGTTCTTTAAAGACCTAATTGTTTTAGGGCAGTTTTAGGTTCACGGCAAAATCGAGAGGAAGGTGTAGAGATTTCCCATGTACGCCTGGTCCCCACACACACCCTCCTTCATTATCAACATTCCCCACCAGAGTGATACATTTGTTACAACTGATGAACCTACACTGACACATCATTATCACCCAAAGTCCATACTTTACATTTGGGTTCACTCTTGCTGTTGTACATTCAACGGGTCTGGACAAATATATAATGGCATGTATCCATCATTATAGTATCATATAGAATAGTTTCACTGCCCTGAAAATCCTTTGTGTTCCACCTAGTCTTACCCCACCTCCAACCCCTGATCTTTTTACTGCCTTCATAGTTTTACCTTTTTCCAGAATGTCATATATTTGGAAACATATGGTATATGGCTGTTAGGTCAGCTGCAGGCATGGTCAAAGCGTCTGGGAGCCAAGTCATGCCCCTCTGTCAAGTCAGACTCCTCCCCGCATGACGGAAACTGAGGCCCCTGGCGTTTCCCAGAAAAGGCAGCAGACCGCTGGTGCGATAAGCAACTGTGGACACAGCCACTCGCACCCGATCTGTGCTGGGGGGCCTGCTCATCTGTCACCTCACTCAGCCAACCCCCACCCCAAAAATCGCATATATGCCTCTCTCGCTCTGCCCTGGGCTTGACTTCGCAGGCCCCCGTCTGCAGACGGGTGAACCTCACCCGGGAGGGCAGAATAAAGCACTCACTTTTCTCAACCCGCCTTACTCTTAGCCTCATTATCTCCCCGCAAGTCTTACAGTGGCCTTTTCATGTTGGCTTCTTTCACTTAATTACGTGTATTTACGTTACTCCCATGTCTTCTCATGGCTTGGTAGCTCATGTCCTTTTAGCACTGATGAATAGTTGATTGTCTAGGTGTACCACAGTTATTGATCCATTCACGTAGTGAGGAATATCTTGGTTGCTTCCAAATTTTGGCAATTATGAATAAAGCTACTATAAACATCCATGTGCATGTTGCCATGCAGCAGCCTACCCATCTGTCTCCTCGTATCTGCCCCTAAAAAAAGGAGTGTCTGTGAGACCGATCCTTTCAGGGACTTTGCTTCACCTTTGTGCTTACACCTCATGTCTCTCTGTTTGGCCCCAGAAAGATGGCTGGCTAGTCAAAGACGGGCACGACACCCTGGGGCAGGGCAACCCAAGCCAGACACAGCCATGTGGGGACCATCTGGGGAACTCACAGGGTCGATAGAGGTGGGCACAGCCCCCACCTTTCCCCGGTAAGGAGAGCCTACATTCCTTCCCACAACCTGTAAGGGAAGTGACTCAACGATGTGCTCTCCATCTATTCATATGCATAAAGGTTTTATCCCTTGGGGAAGTACTTATCCAGAGATTCATGGTTCCACTGCCTGCAGGCAAGGGTGATTGGCTTAAATCAGTTTCCTATTGTAATGTATGGGATTCACAGATCTTGAGATCGACAAGCTTTACTTCTTTTACTTCCACATCTAACTAATAAAAACCATGAGTTGGCCCAATTCGGGGCTCAGTCTTTTAGGCTGCAGTCCCTTGGCTCCATTTGCACTCTCCTGTCATCTACTGTCTTTCTTAACCTTGTGCCACCCTTCTCGCTTCCCACAACTCTTGTCGTGCTGGACGTGACATGTGCAGGTTTTTGTATGGACATAAATTCTCAACTCCTTTGTGTAAATACCAAGAAGTGTGATTACTAGGTCATATAGTATGTTTAGTTTTGTAAGAAATGGCCAAACTGCCTTCAAAAGTGACTATACCATTTTGCGTCATGACCAGCGTTAAAAGATAAACTGAGGCATATTAAAAATGTTAAGAGTTTATTTGAGCAAATATAGATTTAAAGAGGGTAGTACTAAACCAGAAGGGATGAGGAGCACTCCACTAACAGGAGCCAGGGGAAAGACTTATACAGTATAGAGAAAGTGCAGAAGCAACGACGGGAAATTATTTGATGGGCTATAGCTTAAATCCTAATCTGTTGTTTGTGATTGGTTGTCCTTAGGTGTTTTGAGTTGGTAACCTTGAGGCATTTACAAACTTAGGTTTTGGTTTGTTTACATAGGCTGCCATGACATTGGAGTTTCCTCAGTCTAATGGTCTCATTGTTTAACTAAACAGAAAGCAAGGTTATCTGTCCAAGTCCAAGAGTAAAATGTGGCCAGGCTTCAGGAAGAACTACAGTTGAAAACTACAGTTCTGTAAGACAACCGAGATGTGTGTTTTCCCATTTCTGCTTTTCCTTTTGTTATTTCTCCTTTTTTTCCTGGAAGATCAGTTTTATCTGCTATTCAGCCCACATTATGGTAAAAAAGTGATTAACTTCAAATATTCACATGTTAGTTGTAGCTTTCAGCCACACAGAGAAAATGATCCCTGGATTGCTTCTGTTTCTAAATTCTGAGAGGAATGAATTGGGACTTATTCCTATGCCTATTTACTCTCATTAACTGTGGCCAGGAGATGCTATAACATTAGATAAATGTGTCTATGGGAGCTGTGTATCTGAGGGACAGTTAAGGGCAATAGTGTGCTGGAGTTCGCTCATAATACTTACAAGAGCCAATTGTTAGATATTCAGACATTTTGCAAACTGGTTGTTAAATAGAGGTTATTAAAAGTTAGATTATATAAAATTTTAGTTAAATAAATTATATTAAAAACAAAAGTAACAAATTTCAAAACTTACCTCTTCCTAGTTTTTTCAACTATAATTTAATATTATCTATGTTCTTGAGGTTATACACATTTATACCTATTGTGTATTATCTAACTGTGTATTATTGCACACTTCTCAGCTCTGCTTAGTAATGTGATGTCACATCGGTAGCTTAAAATAGGTACTGGAGGGAGTATTTACACCACAAAAATTGGCAAACACAATAAAGAAGGTATTTTCTTCTAGTGAGCTAAAGGAGTCAAAACACCTTTTACCCTACCATCTACTACTAATACTTCTACTGTACTAGAAGATAAGTTCCTTCAAACTCGCTATAACACAATTGATTCCAATACAATTGTTACTTCTATAATTTCTGACATGCTAATCAAGTTATAAGAAAATTGATTGCATACCCTGGTTACCATGATTAGAATTTAATTGCTCATGAGACTTCAAAGACACCACATACAAGTGTATTATTACTTTGAGGAATTTGTTCTTCAAATGATTGACTTGTAACATTTTTCTAATCTTACCATCAGTAGCAGTAATGGATAGTATTTAAGTGCATAGACCCTGGAATGAGAAAAGGCAGGTTCAAACTCTAGTTCTGCAATATACTAACCATGAGTTTCTATCTAGCAATCTGTACAATGAGGGTTAAATGAGAGTGCACATGAAGCACTTTTCACAGTGCTTGGCATTTAATAATTACTCAGTGAATATGGAATAGTTATCTTAGGACCTTATTGTCCAAGTATCTGTTTTTTTTCATCTCTAGTTTTCCTATCTCTCCCAGTACACACACACATATATAAAACCCTTACCCATCTATTACTCATCGCCTCAGTATAATAGTCCTGTACTCAATTTAGATTTTGAAGTCAGAATCTCAAACATTTGCAAAACAAACAAACAAAAAACATTTTGATTGATTTTTTCTGTTTGCATCAACAAATTATTTGTTGAACAACTATTACCATATTTTGCTGAGTATAATATGCTCTGGTGTATAATGCGTACCCGTGTTTTTGGCTCAAACTTTCAGTGAAACAATATTTCGTTTTATTTAAAATTTTTTTGTTTACATTTTGGTACTTGCTTTTTTATTCTAAAGGAATTTTAGCATTTATTTTTTAACATTATGGTACAAGAAATTTTATGTAACAAATAATTACAAAACACAAGAACAGATAGATAGAGGGTACAAGAAATTTTATGTAGTGGTAACAAATTTACGATAATTACACTTCATAGAAGGCCAAGAACTCTTCGTTGTTGCAAGTTCGTGGTAAATTCAACAAAACTGATTATCGTATTCCAGGATATTATTTTGCATACAGATATCATTATTGATTTCTACAGTTACACTTTTAACTTATAAGCATAAATAAAAGAATTAAAAACATTTATATAGATATGGAATTAGTACTACCGACATATGATATACATCCCTATTTTTCACTCACAAATTTGGGCAAAAAGTGTGCATTATAGATGGCAAAATATGGCACTTAAGGTATACAACGCAATATATGTATTCAATGTAAAATGATTTCCACAAGCAAGTTAATATACACTTCCAAACCTCACGTAGTTACCATTTTTTTATGTGATGAGAACACTTGAGACTTACTCTCTTAGCAAATTTCAAGTATATAATACAGTAATATAACTATAGTCACCATGCTGTAAATTAAATTCCCAGAACTTATTCATTGTGTAACTGAATGTTTGTGCCTCTCCTACTAATATTGTTTTAGGTTATTATGCTAGACCACTTGGTATGTTATTTTACAAAAAGACCTCATCCTTACCAGGCATGGGTGAAAATGGGAAAGGATAGAGTGTCAGGAACAGCAAAGCAGTTCCAACCACATTAGCTTACAGTGGTACTCGGGCAGGCAATAAATGGAAGAGAGGCTGGAATGTGAGAAAGCAAGTGTTAGTATAAGCAGCCCCAAGGGTAAAGCCTGGAGACTGAAAATCTGCCTCCATAAGTGGAGGGCAGGGAAAGGCTGAAGAAACAGTCAGGCCACTCCAGTCTGACAATTAACAGTTTATTAAGGGAATCTTACATATAAGGCAAGTCTTTGGCGGCTGCAAGATAAAGTGGATATCCTCCCCACCACTTTACAGGTGACAAAGAATTATATTGGTCAAAACAAGGGGGAAATGTCATAGGTACTAGTAGTACATGAATGTTACCAGGTATGGGAAATAACATGCTTGACCAGGTCAGGAAAAGCCAGGAACCAGAACGTAGCCAGAGGCAGGGGCAGGGTGCTGATTTAGGTCAGAATGAACATCGATTTTGATTAGACAGTCTCTAAAGGGGGTTTGCAGGATGTAGCCTCTGTTCTGGCCCCATCCAGCTCACTGGACAGACAGCAGTCATGTCATACAACAGACTCCTCCACAGCAAGCTAGGCTTTATGCATGTGGAGGTTCAGATAGGTATCCCAATAAAATACGCACAGCCCTATCTTGTGTTCTCCTCTCACCTACACACACTTGGTAGGATAATTCTCTTAATTCTAAGTCAGGCTCCTCAGAATGAGCAGAAACAAAGCCCCAAGTGGAGAAGACCAAGAGACAAAGACTATGGAAGTGTCAGTTTCTCTACTGGTTAGACCAACTATTTTAAACACAATAGCATTATGCAATAATGATTTTTATTTTGAAATTAGACTAACATTCTTCACGTGCAATTTTAAAAATAAAATATTTCAAAATCACTGAAGACAGTAATGTAATCCTTATGTACTCACTAATGTTATTACTTTGCCATGTGTTTCAGGTCTTTTTGGCCTTTAGATAAACAAAGCATGTCTGACGAAAGTTGAAGTCCTCTTAGTATTCCTTCTCAGTTTCAGTCCTTCCTCCCTTCCCTGAAGTAAACACTGTTTTGAAGATAATTTCTGGTCTATAACTTTGTGTTTTTCATACATGATTTCTGTATGTATAAAAGAATACATTTTTTATGCTTTTAACATTTAAATAATAGCATCATACAATACATAGCAATGTGAAAATCTGAAAGCTCTTTTTTTACTTAATATTATGTTTTCTAAATCTAACCACGTTCGGACAAGTAGCTCTAGTTCATTTTTAATGCTGTATTGCATAACTGTATATGAATATAATACAAATTATCTATGCAATTCATGTTGTATTTCAGGCCTGAGTATGAATGTGTCACACTTTATTGATTTATGTATCGCTTTGTCTTACTAAGTACAACTCTGTCTTGTTTACTATAGTTTTATAATAAGTCTTTTTTTTTTTCCAAGTCAAGTTGTCCTTTCAATCTTAATTGTGGAGGGTGCCATTCAGCTTCAAGTTGTTGTCCTTTCAGTCTTAGTTGTGGAGGGTGCAGCTCAGCTCCAGGTCCAGTTGCCATTGCTAGTTGCAGGGGGCGCAGCCCACCATCCCTTGTGGGAGTTGAACCGGCAATGCAATCTTGTGGTTGAGAGGACTCGTTCCAACCAACTGAGCCATCCGGGAGCTCAGCGGCAGCTCAGCTCAAGGGGCTGTGTTCAATTTTAGTTGCAGGGGGTGTTGCCCACCATCCCTTGCGGGAATCGAACTGGCAACCTTGTGGTTGAGAGCCCAGTGGCCCATGTGGAATCGAACCGGCAGCCTTCAGAGTTAGGAGCACCGAGCTCTAACCGCCTGAGCCATGGGGCCGGCCCTATAATAAGTCTTGAAATCAGGTAGTGCTAGTCCTCCAAAATTGTTTTGGTTTTCAAAATTGTTTTGGTTATCCTAGGTCGTTTTCATTTCCCCACAAACTTAAATTCACCTTGTCAATTTCTATAAGAAAGGCCACTGTGATTTCAATTGGAATTGCTTTGAATCTGTATGTCAGTTTAGGGAGAACTGACATCAATACTGAGTTCTCAATGCATGATGAGTAAGTATCTCTATTTAGGTCTTCTTTGATTTCTCTCAACATTGTTTTGTAGTTTTCAGTATATTTAAGTATTTTTTTATGCTGTTGTAAATGTTTTAAAATTTCATTTCAAACTGTTGGTTGCTATATTTAGAAGTACAATTGATTTTTACATACGACATTGTGTGTTAGGTATCTATTACTGTGTAACAACACACGCCTAAATTTAATGGCTTAAAAATAACTTTAGTATTTATGATCTCTCTCAGTTTCTGTGAGTCAAAAATTTCAGAACCACTCAGCTAGGCAGTTCTGGCTCATGACTTGCAGTCAAATGTTGATTAGGACTGTAATCACATGAAGACTGATCACTGAACTTGTGTAGATTGGATTTATGCTTTATAGGTACAGATCTGGGGAAAGCCCAAGTTGTTTCTGAAAATACAAGACTCTTCAAATTTTGTTTTCCCTGTGGATCTTACTGGGCATTGGTTTTAGTCTTTGAGTAGGTCATGATTAGACTTTACCTTAGGCCAAGGTCCTTATTCTTATGGTGTGGCCTTTCTGGTGTATCAGCTAGATATCAGGGGCTTGATGAGGTACTGATGAGGTCTCTCCTTAGAAGACCTAAATCTCCAAAGTTCTCTACCACTGCTCTTTCCCTAGCTTTGTTTGTGCTCTAGTATCTCTCTTCTAGTATCAACTTAACGGTGGCTTAAATCTGGTAATACTTTCGTGGTTCTTCCCTGCACATGGTTACCTCTGGGCACTTTTTATTTTATTTTTATTTATTTATTTAGTGAAAGGAATAAAATTATATTAATAATTCAAAACTCATCATGGCTACGAAAATTCTGTTAATCTTAATTCTGAATTTATACCATCAATTTAAAAGGAACTTCACCCTTCAGAATCTGCATTATATTTTAAAAATAATGTTGTCATGATCCCTGAAGTCTGAAGAGAATTGGCTGTACATTTTCAGTTTACCCCTCTTTACTTAGGAAATCATCTGCATCCATAACTAAGCCAACTAAGCCAATCTATCTAGAGTCATTTAATACTACATTTTCTGATTAATTTTACCAACAATAATTAGTAGAACAATCTATCTTTCCTGAACTACAGAAATGACAACAGTAGCTCCAGCTTATTGAACACTTAACTGCCTTTTTCTAACCCTTTTGTAGCAAATCTTTGAAACTAATTCCTAAATTCTCCTTTATAAAGACACTAAAGATTAGAGGTTAATTTCTCTAAGTCTTTATGCTTGTGAGTGGTAGAGCCAGAATTTGTACTGGCTCATTGTGACTGCAAAGCCTGTGCTCTTTATCACTACACAATCGTTGACTTGAATAAACCAACAAGGCTAGAGTTCAATCCATTATAACCTTGAAAACTTTTCCTTTTTATTAACATAATGAAAGAAAATCATATTTTTAAGAAGTTGTGCTGTATTTTTACGTAACTTTTGATATCAAAGATTTAAATATAGGATATTTACATTAAAGCTTATTTTCAATTACTTCTTAGTACTGATAGGATAAATATGGAATAGGGAAAACGTCATCTTAATATCACCTCTATTTTCTTGGCTGGTTTCTCTTGCTCTGCCTTACTTTAAAATTATTAAAGAAAATGTCAAATATTAAAAAAAAAAGGTAGAGAGTATGTCTATTCACATATGCATAACCCAGTTTCAAATCATGGGCAAGACTTATTTCATCTATACCCCCCCACCCATATCCTACTGCCCTCTACCAGTATATATTGAAGTAAATCCCAGATTCCGTATCATTTCACCTGTAAATATTTTAGTATCATGAAATTATAAACATTCTTTTCTAAACATAACTTATTACAACCAAAAAATTAACAATTCTTTCAAAATCATCAGACTTTCATTCATTGTTCAAAGCTTGCTGGTGTGTGTATTCATGTATCCAAATTGGTAGCCGAATAAGGGCCAGAGTATTAGTTTTGTAGCGCTGCTATAACAAAGTACCAGAAACTGGTGGCTTAAAATAGAAGTTTATTGTCTCATAGTTCTAAAAGATAGAAGTCTGAAATCAAGGTGTTGACAGTGCCGTATTTCTTCTGAAACCTATAGGGAAGAATCCTTCTCCTTGCTTGTCTAGCTTCTGGCTTTTGCTGGACCACTCCAAACTCCTTGAAGAGAGAAACCAGATACTACGCTATATGTATTTTTTTAACCCCAGAGCCTATAATAAATTTGGGACTGAAAAGGAATTTAATAAATACTAGTTGACTGAACAAAAGAGTAGAATATTATACAACGCTTTTATTGATTCAGCTTCTTCTTACCTAACCATTGAATATCAACCTGAATTGAACCATGGGCAGATACGCCACTTAGTACTCTTTTTATATGAAAACCATCTTGCCCACCACCCTTGCCCTTTCTCCCCTTCATCTAAGCCAAGTCTTTTATTTCTCAACTAGGCTTTATTTTCTGTTTTCCTTGACTCTTCTCTATCCTGTATCCCCTCCCCAGTCGGAACGACATGCCCCTAAGGGCTCCAATAATATCCTGAGCTTACTCTATATGAGGCAGTGTGTATTATCAAGTGGGTGGGGGCTGGAGCCAAATTCCCTGGGTTTGAGCCATATTACTACTACTCCTGATCTTCTGCACTTAATTTCATTATCACTTCACTTTCCCTTTATGTAAAATAAAGCTAGTAATATAGCTTAATTGGTTTTCTGGAAGATGAAATCAGATTGTGTAGGTCAAGCGCTCAAAACAGTATCTGGCCCACAGTAAACAACACAATTTTTAGCTGTTATTCTTACACAGTAATTCCTGTTACTTTGTTTCTTCCCTATGTTACACTAAAAATTCCTTAAAGGCAGAAGTATTGCCTGTTCACCCTTGAATCCTAAGCATCTGATACATAGCTGGGTTTTGTATTTACTGAAGTTTCTTATTTGTGTTCTTCCACTGCTTAAATAAATCTTTCCACTGCCTTCAGTTTGGTCTCAATTTGTTACAATGACCATCAAGGACCAAGACACTAGACTTTCTCTGAACATGTCATTTGTTTTCATATAACAATGTTACCTTTTTTCCCCTTCAAATTATATTTCCTTTATAAAGCCAGTTATGAAGTAGTGAAACAAAATTATTTTCATTCCTTTGGACAATCAACTTAAAGTTTCCTTGCAGATTTTACCATAATATGTAGTTAAGTAATTTTTGGTCACTTCAGGAGTTTCAATTTCTCAATAGTCTGTTTAAATCAACTGTGTACCCTAGAGCCCCCATAAATGTTTAAATCAAATCTGTTATGTGAATTACAAAGCCATTTTAAAATAAAGATAATTCATTTTCCCAATTAAAAACAAAACTAGTAGGTTTTTGTGACAAGTGAGCTGGTTGCATCCTGAGCTGCATCTGGGAAGGCCCGGCACACCAACTTAGAAAGCACATTTAGTACCCAGAGCCGGTAAAGTTGTGGGGTGCTGCCAAGGGACCGGGCCAGACTTGTCCTAATTAAATCTTCGATTCCCAGAACTGAATCAGGAGTCCCGCGGAGCGACAGAAAACATCTTTGCCCTGAGGCTGGAAGGTCCGCCAGTAGGTGTTTCAGGTGAGGAAACCGAGCTACCTAAACGCAGTAAACGCAGCCGATTACCCGTAAATAACTCACACAGCCTAATCTCTGGAAAGCCTTATTCCAGGGACATCCGGGCTGCAGGGGGCGGGGCGACGTCCTGACGTTATGTCACGTTCTCTTGCTTGTTCCGCTTCCCCGCCCCTCTCCGCACTGTGACGTTCCCAGGGAGGAACGAAGCGTAAACAGCGCAGGGCATTTCGGGAGCGGGAGTGTTTCACGCAGGAAGCAGGCTCCATTTTAGCGCCGCTGGCCGTTGCCATCTGTTTCCCTACCCTCCCTGTCGCCCCCTCCCGTCCCCAAGTCTCAACGGGTAGGCTGGGCCTAGGCCTCCGGAGGCTGGAGTGCAAGGAGGGAAAGGAGAAAGGGAAGGAACGGGGAGAAAAAGGGTGAGTCGCGAAAGGTGAGTGGTGGAGGCCAAGGTGCGAAGCGCGCAGCCCGGCGTACGGACTGACGGACGTGCCTGTGCTAGTGCTGCCGCGGCTGGGGCCCCCGCGCGAGTCGCGTCGGAGCGGCGACGGCGGCGGCGGCGGCAGCAGCGGAAACAGGAGAGGAGCAATGGCGGCCGACAGCCGGGAGGAGAAAGGTTAGTGCGAGGAAAGGTGACGGGCGGAGGCGGGGCTCGGCAGTGGGTCGGTGGAACCGCGGTTCTGGGTTGCGGGATGGGGGTTGGGAGGTTAGCTTCCCGACATGGAGCCGGTCCCCCACACCGAGACGCTTGAACTCATTGGAAGAGACCAGGCCTGCTCTTTCGTTCGGTCTCCATTTCACTTAACACTTCATCTAGCCTATGGTTTTTCTTTGATCCTAATTCTCCTGTTCACTTTCCGTTTAGCTGTCCTGGGCGCGGCTGAGAGAAGGCCTGTTCTGAGTTGCAGGCCCTTAGGTTTATTTCCTGGCAGGATTATGCGTATGTAATGCGTATTTTCAGCACATCCTTTTCTGTTAGGCTACATTTCAAAATCCCTTAATGCCACGATCAAAGCTGGTAGTCTAGTAAGTGAGCATATTTAAGAAGTCGTATGGATGGATTATTGATCTCGAGAAATACCTACAAATAACTTCAAGCTGTTTTTGTTATATGGGCAAAGTGGAAAGAATTGCCCCTTTGGTTCCTCGAATACTTATTTTGGAAGACATGACGTTTGAAAATAGATAATTGTATGAGTTAGGCCTGGCAAAAAAAAAAAAAAAAATCCTGGCCACTATTTTGATGGAAACACATTGTGTGTAGCTCCCAGAGAGTATAATCGGGAACAAATGGGTGTAATTTGTAGAGAGCTGGAGGGATAAAATCATGGAGAAATATAGGAAGAACTGATGTATCAGAATGGAACCTCGTGTCTTTTAAAACACCGACCTCAGACCTAGAGATGTGAATGAATGTAGGTCCTGGGTCAGTACATGTCTGGAGAATGGTGTAGGCTAGATGCTTCCTTAAGTTCTTTTCCAGCCCTAAAATGAGCATGATAGTCGTGGAAAGCTTGTATTTGATAAAGAAAAAAATGTTGCACAGTTTACTGCCCTGTATTTCACAGACCTACCTTCCCGTGTGCCTAATTAATTTGGGGTAGGGATTTGTTAAATGGGCTCTAGAGTCTAGTTGCACTAGGCCTGTGCTTTTTTCTTAAGTTTTCTCCTTAAATGTCTTCATACTTCAAATTGCTCTAGGATAGGGGCAAGTTTGGCAAGGGGAGAGGGTGGGAATGTTTTTAAGATATTGCTCCTATCTTAAAGCAGCTCAATGATTAGGTTATAGTAGTTTAATTTTTTAAATGAATTCTAAAAAAATCTGCATCCCCATTTTTTTGGAGAAATCAGAATGTGAACATAGGATTGCATGGTGTTAGTGAATAAAGGAAACTGCTTTTAATGAGTAAAGTCAGTTATTAAACTAGATAATTTTAATCAATAATAATTAGTCAACGTTTGATTGTTTCAGAGTGTACTCTTGTGAGCTTTGTGTATAGGAGTGGATGGACAGTGGTTGTGGTGGGTGAAAAACCAAATACAATGAGTAAAAGTCAGCACTCTGAAGAATTCATTGTTAAGATGAACGTAGTTATAAATCAGTAATAGGCACAGTAATGTACATTGAGGAAGGAAAGTGGGTGATGTTTTGAATATTTTGTGTTGGAAACAGATTTATTGATGATAATGCAGTTCAAATACATAAATTTTATAACTATAATTGGGGAGTAGAAATGCCACTTATTAGCAATACTTAGTATAAATTGTCAAGTGTTTGAAAGGCCTCACATTTGTGTAGTTTTTAAAAACTTGATTTCTATAATTGAACTTACATATTTTAAAACTTCTGATATAAGTGCTTATCTTTATAGTTTAGATCAAAGATTATCTAGATTACTGGGGAAGCTAGCAAATACAGTCCTACTAGAATTGCTTATTTAATTTTGGAATGGGAAGATTTCTAGAATAACTCATTTTGCAAATAAGGAAACAGGCTTGGGGTGTTTCACTTACTTGTTTGTTGTCACACAGCTAGAATAATAGCCAGAATTAGAATCAATACTTGACTCTTCCTTCTCATACTTGAACAAGAAAAAGTGGGAAGCTAAGTACTTACTGTCATCAGTTACTTTAAGAAACATTAGAAAATTATATAGATAACCCCTGCAAGAATCTTACACATGTCACATACCTTAGGTCCCTTTTAAATGATTTCATAAATGGGGTAAGATTTTGATAAGAAATGAGTTTAATTTGTAGAGATTTCCTATTAATCACCAAACAGTCAAAAGACTTTTGGTTATAAAGTCATTCGATTATCGGGCTTTGCACATTAGCTGTGTAATAAACACATTAAGTTCTATAATGGTCTGTGGTACCCATACTTATAAACTGAAGCCTATATAACTGGACAAATTGCCAGCTGCCTCTGATTCCTGTGGTGATTATTGGTCCCAGAAGTAGATTTGAAGGACATTGGAATGTTGGTGGTGGTAACTAATGTTAAATGCCATTCCCCCCCCGCCTTCAAGCTGTTGTTTCTATCTAGTTGTGTAGGACACAGCTCCCTGGCCCATGCTCGTGGTATTATGAGCCTTGCATTACCACCCCCAAGGCAGTCGGTCTTCCGTCATTGGTCGGCTGCTCACAGCAGCTGGTGGCAGCTCTAGCTGGCTGCTCTCACTGGCTGCCAACCTCTCATACGGGCCACCAGCTGCCCATGGCAGCACACGGTAGCCCATGCCGACCTCCAGCTGCTCACAGCAGCCCACCTCCAGAGAGAACTGTTGTTCACAATCTTAGCTATAAAGGGTGCAGCTCAATGGCCCATGTGGGAATCGAACCGGCGACGCGCTCCAACCACGTGAGCCACCGGGCTGCTCCAAATACAATTTTTCTATATGAGGAAAAACACATCTTTTATATTACAAACACCTTGTATGAATTTTAGGCTTTTATAAAGTTCTCTCCAAAGCATATACGTTATACTCCTATACATTATGCTCCTATACATTATAAAAGGGTAATGTATTCAAAGTGTGGATAATTATCACTTTCATAAGTAACATGTTTTCTATATTACCAAACTGAAAGCTCCAAGAGGGCCAGTAGCATGTCTGTCTTGTTCACCAGGTTCCTAGTGTACGGTAATTGTGTCTTATGCCTTGCAGGGTTGTAAATCATTATTAGCCCAAGGAATTCATTAATAACTGACTAGTTACGTGACATTTGCTATCGATGTCCAAAGCCAGGAGTTTCGAAGTTTAAATTATATATGTATACACACATGCAGTCAAGTACATATAAATATATACGCACCGTTATATATATGCACACATGTATATACATCTTGTGGCCCTCACTATATAGTAAGTCCTTAGCATAAAATGGACTGTTGGCCTACTTTAGTTAGGTATCTCTAAAGTATAGAGTAGTATGTATTTGATATGCTAATGTATTTGTTTTACCCATAGAAGTAGGATAAAAAATTAAAAATGCTCTTCGTAGACTTCCATTGTATGCTTTCTGGAAGACAAGAAATTTGGATGGGATGGGAAATCCTAGTCTCTACACTTCATTTAGAGGAAGGACAGTTTTGAAGGACAAAAAAGTAACTGAAAAACTGATCTAATGTAAAGTGTAACAGAAGGGGAGGTTCCAGGAAATCTTGTTCAATTGTCAAACCCTACTCAAACTATTAAATGAATAAAGTAAAAAGTATAATGTACTCCGGTGACCTGTTTTGGAAAAGAAAATGTATAGTATATTTAACTGCCCGGTTTTCTTTCTTTAAATATGCTGGGTCTTAAGTCTGATGCTGGCCCCTGAAATAAATAATACTTTGTATCTCCTGACCCAGAAGCTTTCTGGGGGTCAAAAAAAAAAAAAAAAAAAAAAAAAGACCTGTGTCTCAGATAAAGGTTAATTTTCTACACTGATAACTCCCGAGGTTAAGATTTGTGGTCTTCCTGGGCCAGGAATTTCAAGAGTAAGGTTTAGTTCTGGTATAGTGGAAAGAGCACTACATTTGGATTCATAGTTGTGAGATTTTAGTCATCACTTTAATTCTGTGGCCTTCATTTTGAAATTCTTGTTACATACATAATCTTCTAAAGGTTAAAACTACTTTGCAAGCCAGTTAGATTTTTAAGTTCACATGTTTATCTAAAACAAAAATCCCCCAATCAAGCAACAAAATAAAATACAAGCCTTGTTTCTTCTAACATTTTAACCAGTTTTTGAACAGGCCTAAAAATAATGATTCTTTTTATTTCCTTATTTTGAGTCCTATACCCCTGAATCTGTACATTTATCTCAAAATTCAATTTGCTGATAGCTTGAGTTGATAAGTGAGATCGTGCTAGCTTGCACCAATGATCAAAATAAAGTTCATCTATACATCATATATTGTGAATGCAAAATTTTTGTTCACAGATGATTGCACTGCCTTCCACAGAGGACTCAAGCTAGCAGCAGCCTCTTTTGTTTTTAATTGAGGCAACATTTAAAAGTCATGCAATTCCAAATAAAAATCTGAATTTGGGGATGGTCTTCAAAATTTGGAAGATTAGACAACACAGAGCTTGCATCCTGTCAAGGCAATTAATCCACTGGAGTTGAGAAGGCTTGTCCCCTATAGCATTCTTACTGTTTCACAAAGTACGTATTGTATACTAAAACTAGAGTTTGGCATACCTATGCCTTGGTGTCTATTGAACTGAATCTTCAATTTATTTGAAGTTATTAACAGCAGTATTTTACTCAGGATTTGCAGGCTTATATGCATAGTAAGGTCAGGCAGATAAAGTACTTGCTTAATACAATAGGTGATGGTGAGTATTAGGTTAAAAAAGTAAAAGCTAGTATGGTTTGTGTTCAGGCAGTATTAGTAAATACACTGAGTTACCAGGCATAAACCCAGATTTTCTCATGCAAAACCTTGACATATATTACCTTCTCTGTATCTTAACAAACAGAAGACTATCAGGACAGCTCCAGCTGGTAGTTTTCAGGTGATAATCTGGGCCTCTAATGATTAAATAGTCCTTTCAAAAATTTTGGATCTGGATTTTTATATTAAATCGTTATTAGAGTTTTCAAAAAAAGAAAAACATTTAAGAACTAGATTCATCTTTCTGGCTGTTAGTGTATAACTCTTAGATGGATGTAAATTTTAGCCGTAAATGGAAACATACTGAAGCATTTTGTGTTTCATTTGAGCTAATTCATTGTGCTAATTCATTCACACGTGAAAAAAATTCATTTTATTGTGGCATGTTAAATTCAGTTTTCGAGGTTTTAAAATATTTTTTTAAGACTAGCTCTTTATATAGACTTAACCAAAGAAACTTAATGTGAAGTGCTTTATCATAGAAATGATAAAACATTAGAGTTATTTTTATCATATGTAAGTTGTATGTTCATAGAACTCTTCTTAACCTGGAATTTACTAACCCTTTTTCATTTAACTGTTACTATGCTTACGTTGGGTTGCTGCTGTCAAACTACTATGAAGTAATTGAATACATACATATTTCTATACAGAATAATAATGTTAAATTTCAGGACAGAATGATTTGAAACACTTATTAAGGTAATTTAAAGAGTCACCCTAGGGAACTTGCGGACATTGCTGTATCTCTCAAAGAGTTATTTCTTTCCAAAAAGGATATGTCAGTGATGATTGGTCTCTAACCTGCAGTAGCTTCTGAAAATATTAAAATAATCTTTTCTTCATGGCCAATTAATTCTAAATTGAAAAAAAAAATGAATTAAAATATGTGCTAAGTGTACTTTTTCTAGCCAATGAAAGAAGGGGTCAGAGGAAGCAGTTTAAGTTAGCTTTATAATCCAATGCTGTAAACTTTCATTTTTTTGAAACCAGACTTTGGGCTTTAAAGATAAACTTTACAGGGCGGCCGGATGACTCAGTTGGTTAGAGTGCAAACTCGCACCAACAAAGTTGCTGGTTCAATTCCCGCATGGGATGGTAGGCTGCGCCCCCTGCAACTAAAGATTGAAAACGACAACTGGATTTGGAGCTGATCTGCACCCTCCACAACTAGATTGAAGGACGACGACTTGGAGCTGATGGGCCCTGGAGAAACAAACTGTTCTCCAATATTCCCCAATAAAATGTATCGGAAAAAAAATACACCTTACAGTTAAAATCCTTAAATTTAAACAAAACTAAGTAGACAGTAGTTTTGGAAACATCTACCCAGTATTTGACACTTCTCCCAACAATAAATGGAGTCTCTGTCTCCTGTTTAAACCTGGGTGGACTGTTGTGATTACCTCTCAATAAAATGTAGTGTTGCTGAGCTTCTTCTGCCTGGTCCTTTCTCTGTTGGGATCTGTACCTCTTTAAAGGCCTAACCTACCATGTAAGAGGTCTGCCTACCCTGAAGCTGCCATGGTGGAGAGTGACTACAGAAAGAAATGCCCTAGAAGCCCTAGCTGTTCAGAGTCTTCCCAGCCTGGGTGCCTGCCAGACATGCGAATACACAAGCCTTCAGATGATGCTAACCCTCGCCACCATCTAACTGCAGCCGTATGAGAGACCCTGGTTGAACTCCAGAACCATAAGCAATAATGATTTTTGGGGTGACATGTTGTACAGCAGTAGATAATCAGAGCATGTATATATTTGTCTTAGTGAAAGAAGATTTCGTTTTGTGTTTTGGACCAAATTTTGTATGTCACGTACCCTAGTTATTAACAGGTTTGTGGCAGGCGAGGTTTATTAGAATCTGATAGTAATAGGAAAAGACTTACATGTTGAAAACTCACCAGGAGATTCACATAATTGCCTTCCTGTTCCCTTCCCCAAACACTGATGTTTTATTTTAAATGCCTCTTATCAGAGGTGAAGAAACGAGCTCAGACTGGTATTTTCCCAAGAATGCCTAGCTCTTAAATGATAATCTCGATTTTCATACTACTTCTGAATCCAGATCTCTTTCCTGTGTATCATATTTCAGTAAATAAATAATGGTATGTGATAGAGAAAAGTAACTTAAATTGTGGTCATTTATATCATGGGTTGGCAAACTTTTTGTACAAGGTATGATTGTAAATATTTTAGGCTTTATGTGGGCCATATAAGGTCTTTGTCATATATTCTTCTTTGCTTTTGTGTTTCTAAACACAACCTTAAAAATGCAGGAACGTTTCTTTTCTCGTGGGTCAAAAACAAGCTATGGGCCGAATTCATCCTGCAGGTCTTAGTTTGCCGATATTGTGATAAAACCATAGTTAGCTTATTGATATCACTGACTATAATACAGATGAAAATGTATAGACCATTAAGTGAGGATGTTAATGGTTGATTTTAAAGTAAATTTAAGATGCAGTAATATTAATAATACAGAGCTCTCTGGTGCACTAATATGAAATTAATCTACTAGTGATGCTACCTTTTAATCGTTTGCATTTTGTTTCTTTACACTTTGTTTAAAGGTGCTTTTAATGTTCCTCATCTAATTTAACCCTAGATTTAGAAAGCCTGAACTCTAGACTCACATCCATTTGTTTCTAAACAAGTGAATTTGGTGAACTTGAACTTTTGAGCTTCTGTTTCTTTTTCTGCGAAGTAATGGTAAAACATACCTTATGTGTTTCATATGACATATATATATATCTGTGTATGTATATGTATATATATATATATATACACACATGATGTATGTGAAAGTGATAGTATTGAAAAAGGAAGCATTGGTTAATATTTGTTTTAAAAATTCGTAGATGCTTTCTAAAGCTGCAACAAATCTCTAATTTGACTAATATAATTATTAAAGCTTTTTAAAACAATACTTCTTTAAAATAGGGAAACCGTGATTCAGGCATATCTGAAATTTAAATTGATTTAAATTAAACTGCACAGTTCTTTCGTTCTGTGTTAGATTTAGCACATATAAAGTGTATAATTTCATGTGAATTCAAGCTTTGGGTTGATATTTCTAATTAAGAATTAGTGGTTTCATGAAGAGATTTGTGTAGCACTGTATTTACTTGCCTATTTTGTTGTGATAGTTTTAAATTTTTTGTTTCTACAGATGTATTTCTGGCATGATTTGTTGGGACCCACTTTTTTACTGACTAGAGAGCTTTTACCCAAGAATCATTAAATATCTGCAAAACTTGAACTTTTTTCTATCAAGTTATGTGTTTTTTTATTTATAATATAGAGTCTAAAAATTGTTTGCCACCTTTCAGATCTTGAGAGAATTTCCTCCTTGGTGAAAAGGTGAATCCAGAAGATGAGAGAAGCCTTTTTGAATGGCATGCCTTGATTTTAAATAACATTTAAATGAATAAGTAACCAAAAATAAAAATATAGTATATGTTCATTTTAAAAAAGTGGTAAAATACAGATAAACATTGTTACCACCCAAAGAAATCAATTGCTGTGCCATTTCGGGCATATGTAATTTTCAGATGTTCTGAAATAGCGACTGTGTCTGGCTCCAAATACAGAGGAAGGTGTTACCTTTTCCATGTCCTTCCTAACTTTGCTTTCCTTCTTATAAGGCCTACCTTAACCGTTGCATTTCTCTTTAGTCACTTAATTTCTGTCACCATTTGGGGAAATATGAATCCCAACTAACCTGTTTATAGACAAGGGTTAATAACCCTTGCTATACTTTGAGTATGCTTTGCTTTTTGGTTGGAGCCATAAATTGTCCTATCTCTTCAGTTTCATGACTTTATACCTCTCGTTGCCACACCTTAGATTTAATTTAGAAAGATATTTTTGATGCCGAATACTTAGTGTTGAAAACATTCACCTTTAGTGCGTTATTTTTAAAAATAAGTTTAAAGAGGAAACATTTGCATGTATTTTTAAGATTAATTTTTGAGGGTGGGCGTGGGGTGACAAAACTGAGTTACAAGTTTTCATGATCATTGAATAGTATGTCAATTATAGTCAGTAGTTGCCTTGTCTGAACAAGTTACACTTTTATAGTCCATACCAGCAGCAATTTTGATTGTGTAGCACATCCATTTTTTCTTTTAACTTTATTTTGACATTATTTCAGGCAAAAAGGATCGCTGTAAGAATAGTACGAATAATTTTCATTTTCAACCGCATTCCACAAATGTTAACATTTTACCACATTTGTCTTATTCATATTCTCTCTCACACACACATTCTAAGTGTATATATGTGGATGGGATATATGCATGCAGACACTTTTTTCCTGAACCATTTGTCAGTTGGAGGCACGATCCTGCTTTGTCCCTAAATACTTAAGAATGTATTTCCTAAAAATTAGGACTTTTACTTAATTATAGTGCATACTTTCAAAAGTGGGAAGTTAATATTGATACTTATTACCGTGTTTCCCCCAAAATAAGACCTACCCGGAAAACAAGCCCCTAGCATGATTTTTCAGAATGACAATTCCCTGAACATAAGCCCTAATGCTTCTTTTAGAGCAAAACTTAATATAAGACAGTCTTATTTTCGAGGAAACACGGTATAATCTACAGACCTTATTTAGATTTCACTAGTTTTCCCAGTTATGTTTCAGATCAAGTGCTATGTTCATTTAATCATGTCACTTTAGTCTCCTTTAAATTGGAGTACTTTCTTAGTGTTTGTATTTCATGACGGTGACAGTTTTGGACCCTTAATTTGGGTTTGTTTGATGTTTCCTCAGGTGTAGGTTCAGATTTTGCATTTTTCATAGTAATATCACAGAATAGGTCTATACTCAGCACATCATACCAGGAGGTCCATGATGTTGATTTGACCCACTATTGATGATAATAACTTTTATTACTTGGTTATTCTGGAGTCTGCCAGTTTTTCTTTTGGTAATCAATAAGTATCTTGCAGGGATTTAACAAATCCTTAATAAATGTATGTTTGTAAATTATACACATGTGTTTCTATACTAATTTATCGTGCACATTTTAAGCAGTTACAAAATGTAAAAATTAAAGTAGTGAGATACAAATGTAGAAGTGCTGACGTTTTATTTTGTACCCCAGTATATTCCTTCCACACCCTCTGGGGTATATACTCCAGGCTTTGTTGAGCAGACTGTATCATGCCCATTATCTTGTGTAGTTTTATAGGAATTATTCGTATGTCTTAATTCTGAAGTGAAAGCTTCTTGAGGGTTATGTTTTTATTCTGTAGCCTCAGCATAGCAACTACTCAAAAATAAATGCTTAATGATAATGATTTTTCTATATTTTCAATTTTCTTGCTTTCAGATGGAGAACTTAATGTTTTAGATGATATTTTGACTGAAGTACCAGAACAGGATGATGAACTGTATAATCCAGAGAGTGAACAAGATAAAAACGAGAAAAAGGGTATGGAAGATTTCTGTTATTTTTTTTTAAATAACAGTTTAAATAGAGATTTAATTTATTAAGAAAGTGACTGCTTTTGTACTTGTTTCTTGAGACAGTTAATACCAAAAGCACAATCATAAACTGTGGTAGCTAATTCCATATGAATAAGAGTAATGCTGTTTCAAATGTGTGAAACATCTCAAATAAATTAATTCATTTCAATGTATGAGAGTTATGTTTGCTTTACGATTAACTTTGGAGTAAAAAATATTTCAGAATATTTTTCATAAATGAGGTTTTTTTCCCTCTCTGATACATAGTATTTTCATGTTTGATGAAATAAACGGAATACACAAATACTTTCATATGTCTTTTTAAATTGTATTTTTAAGGATCAAAAAGAAAAAGTGACCGAATGGAATCTACTGACAGCAAGCGACAAAAGCCTTCTGTTCATTCAAGACAATTGATTTCTAAGCCACTGAGCTCATCAGTTAGCAATAACAAAAGAATAGTTAGTACAAAAGGAAAGTCAGTCACAGAGTACAAAAATGAAGAATATCAAAGATCTGAAAGAAACAAGCGTCTGGAAGCTGATCGGAAAATTCGTTTGTCAAGCAGTGCCTCCAGAGAACCTTACAAGACTCAACCTGACAAAACTTGTCTCCGGAAAAGGGATGCTGAAAGGAGGGCCAAATCCCCTACACCAGATGGTTCTGAGGTAGTAAATATTATTGCAGATATGAAACAGAAAGCAATTTTTTTGAGGCTTTAGAACTATTTATTCACTGTGACCTTGTGTATTATATGACTCTTGATTCCCTTTTTCTTTAAACATCAGAGAATTGGGCTTGAAGTGGATAGACGTGCAAGCAGATCCAGCCAGTCTTCTAAGGAAGAAGTTAACTCTGAAGAATATGTCTCTGACCACGAGACTGGCAGCAGTGGTTCTTCTGATGAGCAAGGCAACAACACTGAGAATGAGGAGGAAGGGGTGGAAGATGTGGAGGAAGATGAAGAGGTAGAAGAAGATGCAGAGGAAGATGAGGTGGATGAAGATGGAGAGGAGGAGGAAGAAGAGGAGGAGGAAGAGGAGGAGGAGGAGGAAGAAGATGAAGAAGAATATGAACAGGATGAGCGAGATCAGAAGGAAGAGGGAAATGATTATGACACTCGAAGTGAAGCTAGTGACTCTGAGTCTGAATCCGTTTCCTTCACAGATGGGTCTGTCAGATCTGGTTCAGGCACAGATGGATCAGGTATTACTTTTTATTTGTAAAAGTTTATTTTGTTAAAAAAATATTTGACCTGTTGGTTTTATTTTTAAACATGTTTAAATTGACTTATAAAAGTTTTGAGGAGATGGGGGATGTGAGAAAGACTGTCTTGCGGTTATTTTTCGTTAATTATATGCTCTTGAGTATTATAAATATGTGCGTTTTATTTTTTTTTCCCCTTCCACCTCCCCTGCCACTCCAGTTCAAGCTGTTGTTTCTCAGTCTGGTTGTGTAGGACACAGCTCCCTGGCCAATGCTGGTATTATGAGCCTTGCGCTCCCCGCCCTCCCCCCTGCAGTCTGGCCACCTGCTGCTCCTGGCAGCACATGGTAGCCCACAGCGGCCCACGCAGACCTCCGGCAGTCCAGCTCCAGGGAGAGCCATTGTTCACCATCTTAGTTGTAGAGACCGCAGCTCACTGGCCCATGTGGGAATCGAACCGGCGACCTCGACGTTAGCACAGTGCTCCAACCACCTGAGCCACTGAGCTGGCCCCAATATATGCATTTGAATAAGATTTACATACCTTAGTAAAGACATTTTACAGCTACAAATTGATTGTGTTATAAATGAACACAAATCAGATTTTTTTCTCTATAAGGGAAATGTATTTCAGATTTTCATGTTATACATTCTTAGATTTTCATATTAGTCAACAACAGCTTATTTGGACACTGATGTACTTGAAGTATATTCATGTGGAACCCGTCCGCTCGTTATGACGATATTTACATGTTAAATGCTTCTAGACTTCTATTATGTGGCAATAGAAATCAAAACAATTCTGTTCCTTTCTTTTGATAGCACAAACTTTCATTTCCATATCTGTGTTGACTCACTGGGGCAGGGTCTCTAGATGGCTGGGCATAAAGGTACAAAATGGAAAATAAGAGTATTAAATTCTTGTGGAGAGACTGTGTAAGCATCTTGGGTCATTCCTTCACTACTACATGTCGTACCACTTTATCCCTGTCTGATCGATGTAAATGTAGCAATTTTAGGTAATTGCAGTCACTAGGTTAAGGGGTTGCTTTTTGAGGGGTAAATTCAGAAGGTACAGCAAGGAGAGGTCAGTGTACTTAAAGATCTTTGGCCACTCTATGATGATTGTACTCTCACAGCTGTCTTACGTAAAGATGCAGCCAGATCAGCTACATAAGCAAAATGTACTAAACATTGGAATACAAGAAAAATCCTATTCTTTTGATATATAGGATAGTTACAAATTCATTAATATAGAATTTTAATCATTTTAGTAGTACGTTGTTAGTAAATCATATTCTCGATATAGCTGATAGAGCAAATGACTATTTTCTAGTGATTGGCAATTGAAGTGCTTTCAATCTTCTGCTCACTAGAGATCTAACTTTGGGAGTTGTAGACAGGTTTTCAAAGGGAGTTGAAGGATAAAGAATGAAATTGAATAGATGAGTAGTTGGGTTTGATATTAAAAACTTGTGGAATCTTTAATACTACTCTCTCTCCATACATTTTGAAAACTGATGGGATGTATTATAATTTTAATAATGAATCGAGAACAAAAATTACATCGGTAGTGTAAAAGAATGTTTATTTATTGTGGAGAAGTATATAGCACCCGTGGGGTTGAGAACATTTTATTAATAGGAATCTTTATTTTGGTAACCATGTTATATACTATTTTTTAGAATTAAATGTTTGTCTTGTTTCAGTCCTTCAAGGGAGACTGATTTAAATGGGTGGGGCCTAAAATAATCTGCATTTTTAACAAGCTTCTAGAAAATGCTGATACTGTAGCAAGATACTTATTTTTTATATTTTTGTAGATATTTCAAATTGAATGGGTAGCCAATGGTTTTATGAAACTTTGATAATAAAAACTATTAATAGAAGAGATATATTGTTTTAAAGGAGATACTTTTTAAATTCTTTATTTGGAATTCTCCTTTGGAATTCTTTATTTTCCTTATTAAAGGAAAAATTGCAGATTTTCCTTGGGAGATCCCTGATGTGGAACATGTTTTAGAGGTGGTGTTTAATATGCAGGAAATTATTCTTTTATCATGGGGTATTTTCTCTTTATAATTGGAAAAGAAAAATGAGGTAGATTTGGGACTCCTTGATTAGGAGATGTCAATTTTTAAATGCAAGGGATTACAGTTTCTGTGTCATGAATTTTTTAGATTTCAGTTTATTTTACTTACTTTTTCTTAGAATTTTCAATAACTTCTTTACAAAAGTATCACGCTTTGTGGTGGGTAAAGATGGCTGTTAGATGACTTTCATTATCCTTTAGATCAGAAAAATAGTTGGGAGAGGGGATCATAACTTAAGAGCAGTGGAGTTATTTATACAAAAAAGGTGAAAAATCCTTGGAGATTTCTAACAGTGATGCTAGATTTAACATTACATAAAAACAGTTGGGTAGGATCCTAATTTTTTTCTTCATTATCATAGTAAGAGATCTTTTTAGTAGTTTGAACCATAAAGTTTTTTTAAATTAAATTTATTGGGGTAACATTGGTTAATAACATTAATAGAAATTTCAGGTATACAACTGTATAATACAGCATCTGTATACTCATCATCCAAAATCTAGTCTACTTCTGTCACCGTATGTTTAACTCCCATAAAGTAGTTTTTAAACAGCAACAAGAGATGTATTGTCCTGATCAATTCATAAGGCTTAGACTTCTAAATATTCAGAGGAAAAATTAGAAGAAATGTTAGAATTGTTGAAGTACTGTAAAACAATTTTAACAAGATTTTATTTTTGTAATCTCTTTCATGTGAATGTGATATGTATTGATACAGTGAATTCAGTTCCTACTATATACAGGGACTATATAGACTGTGTGGTCAGTCCGTGAATGAAACAGACATGCATGAGAAAGGTTTGGGATTTGACAAAACCTGTTTCTCATCTATTGGGGCGAGATTCTCAGTCATTTTATACTAAAAGGCTTCAGTCTATTCACTTGAAGTCTTAATTGTTTGCCCTAAGGGAAAGTATTTTAAAACTTTTCAAAGTCATGTATCAATTTTCAAAGCCAGCAAGCCTGGAAATAAATGCTTTTCTCTATAGCTGGTTATTTGAAATATTATTCCTTCATGGTTGCTATGTAGATTTATATGGGCTTGGCTTTGTAATTGTGCCATTATGTGCTTCTTTGCTCTTTCCTTTCAGCTCTAAGTTAGGAAAATTAGATTCATTTACAAGCTTCTTCTACATGGAGAAGCAGTTAATAGTAAATAACAAAGGGAAAAGATGCTTAAACTAAGAGACAAGGAACATAGGATGGTCTTGGAGTTGTCTGTCTTTAAATTACTGAGACCTAGAATCCTCTGTCAAGAATAGTAGTAAAATACGTTTTCTCTTTGCTCCGTAAAGATAAAGCTCAGGGTTTGTACTTTCTTTGCCAAGTTGCCTTAACCACCCCTCTAAATTGAGGTTTCCTTTTCTGTAAATGAGAATTATGGCATTGTTTCTCATGAGCTTGTTATGAGTTTCAAGGGAAATAATTTATTTAAAGCTTTTAAAGTAGTTTAACTCTGTAGAGTCATTATAGGGGATTGTATGTAAGATCATTGATTATATTACAGCTTTCTGGATATTTTAAATAAAGATATGTATGTGCATTTTTCCCTTCATATTCATTCTTCTAGCTGAAAAGTAAAGGAACTTATGCTGGTATAATTAAAATAACAGTAAAAAGACATGAGAGCCTCATTCCATCTTAGGTTGTCATTTGCATGCTTATAAAGTTCCAAATTAAGCTTGAAATGGTTCTTATATGACAGGTAATGGCAATTCTTTTCTGTCTACTGAAGATTCCTATCTTTTTTATAGAAGTACATAGGGTATCGTTAAGATATTAAGAATAAATTTTAAATTGAATTTGAAAATACGAGCAGTAAACCAGGAAGGAAATGGTCAAGAAGAATGGAATTGAAGACATAAAAACAAGCAATGGCCACCAGAAAGGAATAATTAATTTACTACTGTGGTTTTTTTTTTTTTTTTAACAGTTGAAAAGCTTTGGATCTGGAGTTCATTAGACATTTAAGATAGAATGAGTTGGAATTGTGTTGAGGAATGATAGTATACTTTTTAAAAACGACTAAGAATAGCAGAACCTGATGCATAGAAGGGAATACAGTAAATTTTATTAAAAGAAAAGTTGCATTTGCTTTGCAGGTTTTGTTTCCCTTCTTGGAAAAGTTTATTCAAGATCACCTTTAGGATAAATAGTTCTCAATTATGATCATGTGTTTTTATTGAAATTGGTGGGAGAAGCAATGAAATGTCCTTAGTTTTTGAACTGTCCTTGAAAGGGAACACCTTACTCTGAGGAAATTGAGGGATCAGGAGAGAGATTAGCAATTACAATACTCGGATTATGCAAAAGAACAGATACATAATGATAAATGCTTGTTACCTGTACCTATATTATATTTTTTTAAATCTTGTTTGAATTCTTTTTAGATGAGAAAAAGAAGGAAAGGAAGAGAGCTAGAGGCATCTCGCCAATTGTTTTTGATAGAAGTGGAAGCTCTGCATCAGAGTCGTATGCAGGTATTCTCATTTTACCTTTATTTGTGATCATCTGACTGATTTTAATATAATCTGCTGTAGAAAGTGTGGAGGCTATAGTTAGTGTGAACTTGTTGATGTCCATTAGTATTGATTTTTGGCATGTTCAGTGTAATAATTCTAGGGGAAACTAAGCTTTTTCTTATTATTTTTATCTTGTTCTGTTACTGCTTAAGTGGAATTTCACTTTTTTTTCTTGGAAGATGATGATTCAGTGACTAGTTTTCTGAGTGGGAAACTGTTCAAATATACATTGTTTTAAAAAATCCAAACAACCCAAAAAGCCAAACACTCGTACACATTGAGAAGTATTTTTTTTGTGTGTGTGGGTGCGCCAGGAAGAATAATTTGTCTTGAATGAAAATTTTATGTGACAAGACTGTAGAAATTTTGTCTTATCTCTATTAAAGCTCAATCTGAACAAATGTACTTTGGCTAAATACAGGTTCAGAAAAGAAGCATGAGAAATTATCATCTTCCGTTCGTGCTGTCCGAAAAGGTATCATTTAAATTTGAAATTGTTTTCATTGCATGCTGCATAAAGTCATTTTTTTGCCTTATTGGTTCTCCATTAATAGTTGGTTTTAATATAGTAATGTTCTGATATATTAAATTAAGGGGAAAAAATTGATAATGTGATCTTACAGTAGAGCTCCATGTTCACTTCTTACCACGTATCTTTTAGAACAGTAGCAACATCTTAGGATATGTTACAGTTTTTGGACAAAATGGATGGTGTATATTTTTTAATAGCATAATCGTCTACTATCATTGTTTAAATGAATAATCTGATGAAAGAAATCTATATAATTTGTAGCCATTTTCATAACTTAAGTATGGATCTGATATATCGGAACATCACTGGATTAGGTTTTCCTTCTCGCAAAATGCTGATTGTTTTCTCAGCTTTGCTTTATTATGTGTTGTGGCTTAACTTTCCAGGTTGAATGGGTGATTATGAATTTTATAAAAGTTAAGGTGGGCGTGGAGGGCTAATTTCAGTTAGTACAACTTATACCCCTTTGTGTGATAATGGCTTCTCATTAATCAATTTGGATTTCTTCTTTTTCAGATCAAACGAGTA
This sequence comes from Rhinolophus ferrumequinum, assembly GCF_004115265.2. NCBI lineage: Eukaryota > Metazoa > Chordata > Mammalia > Chiroptera > Rhinolophidae > Rhinolophus > Rhinolophus ferrumequinum. The sequence goes on from NC_046288.1 coordinate 27,417,611, forward strand.
AACTCAAATATGTCCTACAGGATGCAAGATTTTTTCTCATAAAGAGTAACAACCATGAGAATGTGTCTCTTGCCAAAGCTAAGGTATTAGCATCAGTTCTATTAAAACTGTCCTAATCTTGAAATTGTTAAATGGAGTATCTTGAGTATCTTAAGATTCTGTTTTTTGTTGTTTTTTTTTTCCATAAAAGCTTTAAAGATACAGAGCCCAGTTACCACTTTGGGTCTGCTTTGTGGTTGGTTAGGCAACCTGTTAGAATTTGCATTTTTTAAAAGAATTTTGAAATCAAATGTTTGATATTGGAGAATATATGTATACTATATATATATACATATACATATGTAGTACTGTAAAACATGTGTTTCTGTTGATTTTTGTGTTTCTGTATTGAATTGCTAATTTATTGTACTAACACTTCATTAAAAAGTTTCTTTAACCAATTTTTGCTTTATATTGATGGTTGTTTTATATCTTGAGATCATCTTGAAAAGAAATTATTTCTTTATGGAGAGTTTCTTTTATTTTTAGAAGTAAGATCACTTGGATTTAGAAAAAAAGAAAGAGCTTAAAGGCCCACTCTAGGCTTTACAAAAAAGTGTATGGTCTAGTTGCTGTAGGATGTTGTAAGATACTGATTTTATGTTTTTGCTACAAAAATACATCTGTTTGTTATACCATCTATTATATCTTTCTATTCTTGGTTTAAAATGAGTGATTACAGTTTTTACTGATTTTTAGAAAGTTAAAAACTAAAGTTAAACATTTTTCTAACCATACTTCTGTGAGTATAAATATTCTATAGTTGTAACTTAAGTTGATTACCCATCAAACTTTACGGATGGAAAGACTAATACAGCAAATAGCTACCTATCCTAGTGGAGGTTTCTATTTTTCAGCTGGAGTTTAGTCAGAAGTAATTAAATTCTTAGTGTGAATGAAATCTTGTTTGTATGAGCAGATTAAACTGAATTAGAGCTTCTACCTTACCTTACCACACTCTTTCTTAATGTTTCATGAACAAAGAATTGCTTAAAATGCTTCAGAAATTAATAACTATATTCTGGCTCTATGTAAAGAACACAGGCCTCTTCAGCCAAACTGTTGGTAACTAAAAATTTGAACTTAAGTAGAAAAACTGAGAAGTGCTAGAAAGTTGACAGAAATTCTTCACTTAATAGATTTACTAATACAATGATTTTAAATTGTTAGGCACAGTTTTTCAAGAAGAAAAATGTACATGTTGTGATTCACCTTCAAACAGGATGTTTTTGCCACAGTAAATGGCTATATTAAAACAATTGTAGCTGATTATTTTTACTATATGGTATTCTACCTCATAAGATTTGAATGCACCAAGTGTACGTACACTGTAGTTGTTTTAAAGATTGTGTTAAGGTTGGTAATTTTCTCCGTATTTTTTCTGAGCTTTTGATGAATTACTACATTATTTAACTGCTGATAAATAAGGTCTTTATTTGTTATAGCTTATTTGAATGTAAAGTGCAACAGTATCAGTAGCCTTATTTTGCAGATATAATTGGAAGCACGAAAGATTTGCATTAATTTCGATCTATAATCTTTACATCATTTGTATAGGGTGTATGGTCCACGCTGCCAGTAAATGAGAAGAAATTAAATGCTGCATTCAGATCGGCAAGGAGTGTTATCTTAATATTTTCTGTCAGAGAGAGTGGAAAATTTCAAGGTAAGAATAAAACTAATTTAGATATATAAAACCATTGATTATACTTTTATTAGCATCTGTATATCATGTTGTGATTTGATTCCCTTAGGATTTGCAAGACTTTCTTCAGAGTCACATCATGGAGGATCACCTATACATTGGGTGCTTCCAGCAGGAATGAATGCTAAAATGCTGGGAGGTGTCTTTAAAATTGACTGGATTTGCAGGTAAATTACAAGTATAGACAATAAAAGTTCCCCTTGTTTTGAATGAATGGGCTGCTAGTTGAGAATAATGTTAAAACGCCACAATTGTTTAATTTTAATTTATTATTCTTTCTGATTATTTTCTCTTTTTGGGTTGGGTCTCATTCCTAGGCTGATTTGGATCCATAAAACTTAATGTTAAAGTAAAAATTACACGATTAGCTTGTCTTGTTCACTACCTTTATAATCTAATGTAAGGCTGCAATGTGCAAAGGTTTATTTAGTCAAGAGTTTTAACGTATTTTAGTCTCTATTAATAATAGAGCAGTACATTTGTCACGAATTACACAATTGTTTGGAATGTTACCTGGCATATGTCTATGCAATTGTAGTGATTTAACATGTCATTTAGTTACTGTGGAATGGGAAAATACTCACTTTTTGTCTGGGCTAACATTTTGAAACTAATTTAGTTGTGAACAAGTAGTGATTTTTTAAAAAGTTAGCAAACCATGTTTAGGTGGCATTTTTTGAAACTTGAGTAATTAAGGTTTAAATGTTTATTAGAAAAATACTTATTTTGAACACTAAGTTATCAACACTATTATGTTCTTACTGAATGATTGTACATGATGTAAAAAATGGTTAAAGAAGTCAATTTAGATTATACAAACAAATCTTTAACACTGCATGAAATGGACAGTCTCCTGTGGAGAACTGCAAAACGAAGCAGGAGGCAGAAATCTTTTATAGGATAAAGAATAGTGACCAAGGAAGACACAAATAGGAAATATCAAATTGGCTGGGTCCATACTGTCATCCTTGTTTGGGGTGAGAAAGCCTGCAGGTGGCTTAGTGTTTAGGTATCGTCTGACTGGATGTACTGTGTCAAGTAGAGCATTTATAGGGACACAAAAGTTATCTAAGTTTCAGTTTGCTGTTGTGGCGCCCCGAGTATGAGTGGCTCCGTCATGGGCCTAGAATTTTATTTAAATAGCATAAAAAACTAATTGCGTAAGTGACCCTTACATGCACGTACAAATTATTTCCTACAAAATTAATTTTAAATAAAATTTACCTGAAAGGGATCCTACTAATGTTTTGTAAGTTACAAGTTGGCTGAGGTGTTGGATTTTGATGAAAATGCTGGAATTAGATAATAAGAAGGAAAAATGCTATTCATATTCAGGAAGGCAGACTAGCACAAAGAAGAACATGGAAAAAAAAACATTGGGGTGGGGGTGGGGAACAGTTTGTTGGTGGAATAAGGAGCCACCTTTTTTACGGAAGCAGGTAATAGAGAGAAGATCAAAAGGCAAAGATAAATTGTAATGTGGGCCAACCTAAGGAATTAAACCTTCACTGTGGGACAGTGAGAAACTATGAGAATACATGGGCAATGATATGGTGGAAATAGTGTATTAGGTTGATTGTTAATGGAGTAGCAAGAAGCTATATGCATAAACATATTACTCATTACTTTCTGTAGGGAAAAATTAGAAGCAATTTAAATTCTCCCATGTAGGAAATGGGTTAATTATGGTTTGTTACTTAAACGTATGCAGACATACGTATGCAGACATGCACAAATGCAGACATAATTGTCCATGTTGGAATGTGACGTTAGGGTGGTAAGACTGTAGGTGATATCCTGCTACTCCATTGTACCCAGAGTTTTTAAATGTAAATTCATAATTCTTCAGAAATCAAAGTTGTAAAGTTCTAATCAAATTATTAATAAAATTTAAAAATCTGGCAGTGTATAGGGGAAGCAGCATACCAATTATTTCTTAGTGAAGATAGACATTATTATTATTTTTATTATTCGGATGGATAACTGTAAAGGCCAAAGGACAGATTTGTTAGTCTATGGTTTTATGACTGGAAACATTATTGATGTCATTTAAAAATATTTGGAGATGATGCTTTCTCACGAGTAGGAGAAAAAACAATTATCCAGTTTTAGATTGATTGCAGAAAATTGTGTTTTGAATGGTACTTGTTCTATTGACCTTCATTTTCAAATTATTGATAAGGAAATTTGTTTCTTAATTTTAGAAGATGGGCTTAATTTATTCATAGGTTATTGTTTTCATATTCCTCTTCATTGACTTATTGGCTATTTTACTAACTTGTTTGAAATGTGGTTAGCAACAGAAGATGTACAAATCCAAATAGTTCGTCATCATAATTTTTGTGCGCTCTTGAACCACTCTTGATTGTGTGAAATAAGATGTGCATTAGACTAAGAATCTCAGCCTTTTAGTAATACCCAAGGGGCAGTTTTGTCACTCACTGCTCACTTCCCCAGTACATTCACAGCACCGCACCGCACAGTGCCACCTCGTTACTTTAACGTTAGATAGACTTCTTTCCCTGTAAACGTTAGTATTTTTCCTGAGGTTTAAAAATGTTAAATTAAAATTGGAGCATTCAATATTCATCTTTAAGAAAATCATGTAAGATAAAATAAATGGTTATATAGCTTTTTCACTGGACCAATTTACTTGCTTTTGCTTTTCCCTTTGCCTTTTGCTTTTGTTCCAAGCCCTTCTCTTTGCTTCAAATGTAACCCTGCCGTACCACTCTACACACGGCTTTTCCTGAGCCACTTGTCTTTCAGGCTTATTCCATATGCCACTTTTTTCAGGAAGCATTTTCTGAGTATTTTCCTCTTTCTCCCGAAGAGATACAACCACATTAAAAACAAATAAAACTTCTGTATTTTATTTGCGATACACAGTCTTTTACAAAATAATTGTGCTTATTTACTTTTGATAGCTGTGGAAAAAAGTTAGGAATGCTAAACATTTGTATTGTCAAGAGCCATTGCATGGATGGTGGGTAAATACTGCCTTTTGGAAAGGGGGAGGACACTTGAATCTGGGAAAGCAGCCCTGAACCAATGAACTTATTTTCATTTGGTATTAACTACCTGGTTAACTAAGGTTCACCTGTTTGTTGATCGGTTAATAAAAAACACAGTTTTTGAGTACACAGAATCAAGAAATCTAAACATTTTATATGTCATTTCATTTGCAAACTACTTAAACAGGAAGTAGATGGTGATACCCTTGTTTATAATATGAAAAACTCAGGCTTGGAGAAGAGAGAGACCTGGAATTCAAACCCCTAATTGTCTTAGTTTCCAAGCTCATGTTCTTCAACACTATATTATTAAGCATTTTTTGAGCACACGATGGAGAATGTGGAAAGAGTGCGTCTGTGAAGGGACTCCCATTCTGGGGAATAAGCTCTGCCAGTCTAAGTGATTCTTCAAAAATTTTAGTCACATTTAAATCGTGACTAACACAGGAATAGGACTTCACTATTGAAGGAAGTATAAAGAACCTGCAAAAGAATATAACGTATTACTTTGCATTTAGGCGTGAATTACCCTTCACTAAGTCGGCTCATCTCACCAATCCTTGGAATGAACATAAACCAGTAAAGATCGGACGTGATGGACAGGTGTGTTGTTTTCATTGATTTTAAAAAACGAATTTAAGCAACCCTATTTGAGATCTTTATTGAAGAACATTTTAAACCATTTCTGAAAGAATTTGTGTGCAGGATTAAGGGAAAATGTTATTTGGGGTTTATGATTACAGTGATTATGGCTGATTAATACTAAGACCTCCATTAATGTTGGAAGTTTTATGTGGTACTTTTATTCATATAATTGAAGGAAAATTTTTTGAAGAGAATTGGCCTGATCGATTTTAAATGGCTTTTCATTGTATTACTGATTAACAGATTCTGACTTTAGAAATGCCTTTTAACATCTTTGCTTATGTTTTCTGAATAGAAGGAAGCTTTATGAAAAGATCACAATATGTGTACTAAGATTTTCAAGTCTGTAAATGAAATTAGCAGTGATTTAAAATAAACTCAAACCTTTGATCCTCATAGTTGTGTAATTTTCAACCAGAAGTAATATTTTCATTGCTCATAAGTGAAAATGTTGATAATTGGGAAATAAAACTTAATTTTAAAATACCCATACATTAGTATGCCTTTGTAGTTTGTCTAATTTATTTCAGTGTGTTTAGCAGTTTGTAGTTATCATAGTATTGGTACACACTAACATGTTTTTCTTCCACTGTGTTGAGGTGGGTGGATGGCTTTGGCCTGATATTTTTGTATTTTGCAGAGAGAAATATTTGCAGCAGGCAATTATCATGGAGTTTTAGGCAACTGCCTAACTTTGTATATGTAACTTTGGAGATTCTTTATCCTTATTAAATACGTGAAACTATTGAGAGATTTAAACCTGTCAAGGAAGTTTATTGGAATCCCATGTGATTATCAAGTTTGAGAAGGAAGCCTCCAGGACAACTGTTTTTGTTCTTGGACATCAGGAAGATACAAGTCTAAAGTCTCTTCTGTTTTCATCTTATAAATTAGCACTTTTCTCTTGTAGGAAATTGAACTTGAATGTGGAACCCAGCTTTGTCTTCTGTTTCCCCCTGATGAAAGTATTGACTTGTATCAGGTCATTCATAAAATGCGTCACAAGAGAAGAATGCATTCTCAGCCCCGATCAAGAGGACGTCCATCCCGTCGAGAACCAGTCCGGGATGTGGGAAGGTTAGAAACGTTCTTTGGACTGATAATAGGCACATGTATCAGGATAACATGATGGAGGAATGTGATTCGTCAAAAGTTTGTCCTGCGGTAAAGAAGAAAGAGAAAATCCTCAAATCAAGCTGCATGGACTAGTTTGTGGCTTCATTGAGGATTTCACATGGTCACCTTGGTCTCAGTCATTTTTCAAGAGGAAAATGGGGATCTTTCCTTATGCAGAAAAAATTATTTGCTAACGAGTGACAGCCAGTTTAGATTAGTTAATATTCTGATAATACAATGTATAAAATTGAAATGAGGTAGGCCTTTTGCTAAGAACAGGCTAGAAAGGAGGAAGAGGAGGAGGTCTTTATTCGCAAAAAAATGTTAATATTTTGTAAAAAGCCTTTTCTTTCAGGTATGTCTCTGGATAAGCCTTGTCAGATATGGGACTTTTATAAAGGATCACTAATATTTTTCAGAAGATGACGCCTCATTTAGAGGATAAAATATTTTAAGTTATTTTGATATTCAAGAGGAGCATTATTGGGACTGTTTCAAATTTTATCACCGTGATGTCTTAACCCCATTGCCAAATATTCTCTAACATGTACCCAGTGAATTCACACATCTTGCTGAGCTTCTGAAAACAGTAGGTCCTTTCCAAAGGGGATCAAGTGGCCCTGGGAGACCCGGCAACAAACCAAAAAGAAGGGCTGTTGCTGTGTCTGTTTACAACTTTTCCAGATGCTTGCAGTACCTGTGGACTTAAAGTGTGTTTTAGAGGATCGCCATGGTTATTGATCACTACTTTATGAACTAAACAGCATTTTCCAGGAAAAGGGGGTTTAACTTGTTACAGAATTGGAGAAGTCTTTGCAAAGGACTGATTTAAGCCCTTCTACCCAACACCTTCCCCTGTATAGATTTGCATACAGCTAAATCTAAAGTATTCTGCTAAAGACTGTTGGATGTATGGTTGATGGGATGAAACCTTTGGTTAAATTTCCTTTTGGTGGAAACATCCTGTGGTAGGTACAGATAATCCAACAAGAGTCCCCATTTCTTTGATCTTAAAAAGGACACTGTCGAGTAGGTAGGAGGAAACCTGGCAGAGCTCCCTTATTTTTGGCCTAAAAGGACTGAGCACCAAGATGTCTTTTGAAGTTTTAAGCTAAGAGATTTCCAGTGCAATACAGTACATACAAGTGAAGTTTTTACCTCAGTTTTGCAATGGACTGCAAACTATACTTATTACACCACTACACCTTCTCTCAAGCCTGCCAGGGCCTCCATGTATGTATGTGGCTTACAGCTTAAAGTCAGTAGTTGGACTACTATATGAACTGTTACTATCATGTTTTATACCGGTCGTATATGCACACTCCCCAAACTACAAGAAAGCGGTATGTTTATTTTTTAAACCAGATTTTAATTTTCTTAGTTTTATTTATTGTAGATGCAAATGTTTTTATTCTGTTGGGGGTGGGGCTTGGGGATATTGCACTTAACTTTGAGCTTGTGTTGCAAAAGTTAATGAAAGTAGTAGTTATTCAGAAAACATAGCTGGAAAACTAGTGTTGCCAGATTATTTGACAGTTTTTATTTGACGTTAAGGGTAAAAGATTATTACCTAAAAAAACTTGGATATTTAAAAAATTTTGTGTAGCTCTTTATTAAATGAAGTGTATTTAATGATGTATTACATTAACCATTAAGATTTATGGAAGACAGTAAAGAGCAGCAACACTGCAGAGTAAAATTTCACCTTCTAAAAAATACACTTTGAACTTGTTTTATGAACTCTGTTAAAATTCTGCCCCATTACTTGCCAGTTTTGTTTTAAGGCATTGTCTCTGGAAGAAATTTCCTTAATTCCTAAATGTTATTAACTATAGAAGTTGATTTTTCATAGTATTAATATTTTCAAAACTTTCTTGTAAAGTCACTTTTAATAAGTGTCATTTTCTGTATGATGATATGAAAAATATAATTTTGTGAAAAGCAGCAGAAAAATATTTAAGAAATTCTTAATTTTGTTTAGACTTATCCTAGAATGACATTAATAAGTTTAAATATATAGATTTTAGAATTACCTATTGTATAATGATGATAGGTTTTTGTTTTTTTTTTCTTTTGCACCTGAATGGAGCCTTATTTGGGAAAGTGTATTTATTAATTGTTAAACTGGATATTTACATTAGTTTGTGAGTAGCTCATTCATTTTTCTTTGGAGTACTAAAATGTGATTTACATATTTTGAGCAGATTACTCTTTCCAACTATCTCATTGGTAGCATGAGTATTGCAGAGAATATTTACTTCCAGCAATACATTTAAAGATTGATTTATAATAATTTGAGGAATTAAAATTTAGAAATTTTAAGATTATTTGCTCACCACAAATTTGGGTGTTATTTTAAAGTAAATAATGGGTTATTCTCTGTACTCATTTCTGTAAGAAACTCTTACTTTGCTGTTTGTTCTCCCAGCAGTTTTTGGTTTAATTTCTAATGTGTCTAATTTGTGTAGGCGTCGACCAGAAGATTATGATATTCATAACAGCAGAAAGAAACCAAGGATTGACTATGCCCCTGAGTTTCACCAGAGACCAGGTTAATATTTTATAATCCTGAAGATATTTGACTTAAAAATTACTAAACAACAACAACAACACAAAAACTTCTAGTTGTACAATTTTAAAAGTGAGAAAACTTTAGGACATGACCACTTAAATTTTAGGAAATTATTGATATTTCTCATCTAGTAATACTTCCTCTCCTTTATTAAGGTTGTTTATTCTAATGTGACCTGGTATCATAAATCTGTTGATTACTTGAAATTGCTAATTTATAATTACTCCACAAATAGTGCACATGTGTTTTAAGGTTAGATATAGTTAGGGAAAGCAGCAATCTTACATCTTTGCTTTTTATTCCCTTTGATACTTAGTATTTCATGTGGTGTATAGCTTTAATTGGAAACTGAAATTACGCTATATGTTTCTAAATAAAAATTTTTGACTTCATGTTTTTAGAGAGAAATGAGAATATTTTGTTTGTAATCTAAAGTAGCTTTTTAGTCTTTCCCTTAACAGAATTAAAAAAGGCAAACTGTACTTAAGATACTTAAAGCAATCAGTAATACACTTATAAAAATTAGGTAATTTGGAAATTGGTGTTAGTGAGCATTACTGCACTATTACGTAAGAAGTGGCTTGGTAAGCCAATCGTTCTTCTCCAAAATGGGATATTCCAGAGAATGAAAGTAGTTTTTTTCCAGTAATATCGCCACTTAAATGTTTTTACTTTTTAATTTGCTGAGTCCTTACTAAAAAAAGGTAGGAAAGAATATTTTTATCGCTATTGTTTTTTCATTTAAAGTGTATACATCTTTATTTTTGCAGTTTTGTTTTTCTTCCCCATAAGTATGCATTTTTAAAAAACGGTTTGTGGTTGACTTAGCAAGGCTGTGTATACCCAAGGTGGAAGGTAAACATTTGTTTTAAGGAAGTCCTATTACAGTGTCCTCAAGATATTGCCTCTGCCCTTACCTTCCCTATGGTGCAGAATGAAGAAATTTTCTATCTAGCGAAAATTGGGGTATGGATTTAGAAGATCCATGTGAAAACCTCTCTAGCAGATTATAATTCTGTGATATCAGTAAATTACTTAATTACTTCCTAGATTATCATGTAATCTGAGAAGAATATCTGAAAATGGAATAATACAAAAATAGCATCACTTAATAGCGTCACTATATTTCATGGGAAGAATTGAAATGAGTGGTAAGGAAGGTTTAATTATAATGCCATAATAAAAAAAAGAAATTTTTGATTTACTAAAATGCTTGATGTTTGAACAGGGTATTTAAAGGACCCACGATACCAGGAAGTAGACAGGTAAGTTGGGTTCACTCTTGCTTGGTTTTGAATTACATTCTTGGAACTAGTTTATGAATTACCTGAATTTAGTTTCACAAATCTTATTCCCAACAGACGATTTTCAGGAGTTCGCCGAGATGTGTTTTTAAATGGGGTAAGCACTTTATATATTTAACGTGCATAAAATTAAGATCTGATTTATTTGTTGTTCTGGGTTTGATTTCTATTTATTATTGACATTATCATCTCTTATTTTAGTCCTACAATGATTATGTGAGGGAATTTCATAACATGGGACCACCACCACCATGGCAAGGAATGGTTTGTATTCTATTTTGCAAGTTATTTAACTTCATTTGTAGTTCCATATATTTTGAGTGTTTACTTAGAATAGTTACCCCTTAAGAGACTTAAAATATATATCTTTGGCAATAAATAATTTCATGCTGTTTTTAAAACTAGAGACTTACAAATAATTTGATTTGTGTAAATATAGGCTTAATTGATCAGTGTTATGGTTTATTATTATACTGGCTGGTAGTACAAACTCTGCCTGGATTCATATACCTTACCTTCTCAGTTCTGACCTTGAGCAAGTTTCATAATAGATTTCTTTCTTAGTTTTCCTTCTCTGTAAAATGCAGTGGGTATTCATTCGTTCTTTGGCTCGTCAAGCTAATATTTAGTACCTACTCTGCATGGTACTTCCTTGCTTTGGGTATACATTAGTGAACGAAATGGACATCATGCCTGTCCTTGTATGGCTTAAAATTTAATGGAATAGTGTGAATCTCATAAGATTATAGGGAGTTAAATTCATGAAATACATGTAAAGTTTAGCATATAGTGCCTGATCCTAATACTCAGTAAATTCTCTCTATATAATGTCAATTAAACCGTTTTTAATTTTTAATTTTTAATTTTTTTCTTTGAGAAAGCTGGATATTCTTCTTAGAGTATATTTTAAAGTGTTGAGGATAGCTGAAGCATTAATTCCCAAGAAGTAAAAAACTTGGACGTTGAAGTAGTTTTATTATTTCTACCTTAAAAAAAAATTTAAATGCTGCCTGTAATGTGGCCTCCTCATCTGGCTTTTGTTTTCATTTAAGGTGCCATATACAAATAGGTGAATTACAAATTTTTTTTTTCCTTTAGAATCTATGAAATTTAAAAAAAACAAAAATATTTAATAGTATCTTGGCACTAACAAGGAAAGTAACCTTTGATTTGCTCTTATTATTTTACAGTGTTATTTAAAAGTTCATTAGCTCCTGGAGGGTTTTATTTTTTTTTAAAGACTAGATTTTTACATAATTATTAAGATAACTGATTCTAGAGCTGGAATGCCTGATGTTGTATCCCAGCCCTACCCCTTTACTAGCAATGTGATTTTAAGCAAGTTACTTAACTAGTTGACGCCTCAGTTTCCCCTTTCATAAAGCGGGAATAATAGTAGCTATTTCATAGAGTTGCTGTGAGAATTAAATGAGACATGTAAGGTGCTGGCTCATAGTACATAAAGGTTTGCTATTTCTATTAGTATTTAAATGGTATGGTATAAAGGTATAAACATGTTAAGTCTTAAAGGAAGTATAGTTAGTTTATTATGGACATATTTTCAATAAGCAAATAGGGTGTTTTGAAGAACTTCTACGCCATCAAAAAAGTAGATGCCTAGTATGGGTTAAATTATGTGATTGGGATGAGTGGTTTGGGTAGGGGAGTTCTGAGAATGGTTTATTTATGAAGATATTTGGTAGATGCTTATGGAAGTGGTTTCCTTCTTTTAGGCTCCTTATCCTGGAATGGAACAACCGCCACACCATCCGTACTATCAGCACCATGCTCCACCCCCTCAGGCTCACCCCCCTTACTCAGGACATCATCCAGTACCACATGAAGCGAGATACAGAGACAAACGAGTAGTAAGTGTGGGAGGCTGCAGCAGTGTGAGGGCACTGCTTAGAATTCTGTCGATAATTTCAGTGTGGGGCCACCAGATTGAATGGTGGACCGTTCATATTCTCACTGCAGACTGTTTTGGAGTAATTCACAACTTGTGTTTATTAAAAATGGCTAATCCCTTTGGATGATTTAAATAGACTATTTCTTTTACTGATCAAACACAAACTGCTTATGTCGAGGCAACTCTTACATATAACTCTTAAGTAATGTCCTAGGGGTATAGTAAAGTAAGATATTTTCTTTCTGTACTGGGGTCTTTATAACTGTGTAGTTAATATTGCATATAGGTATTTCTAAGCTTTTTGTATATTCTATTCATTTAATTTTCATAGGATAGATGGTGTGTATTTAGTTAGTTAAAGGATAATTTCCAATCTCATTTAGTCATTTGTTTCTACCAAATTTTGTTAAAACTAGTAACCAAGTGAATTGTTTCACCTCCTATCCCTGATTCTTATGATGATGCTAGGAAATGACAGACAAATTTTAAGAAATATAGCAGAAGAGTGTTTGCAGTAGTTATTGAGTCTCATAATTTGATGTGGTTGATAGGAAAGCTTTTTTGATCCCTTCAAAACAGGATGAATGAAAAACAATCTCTAGTTTGATGTTTCTGGGTTTTCATTACAATACTAGTCAGGCTGAGATTGTTTATTGAATTGTATTCATTTTTTTCCCATATAGTACTATTATTTTTAAAAGTGAAATTGTCTCCTGGCACTTGTTAGCATAATTCCTTTGTATGTAAGTTTGATAGCCTTAAAAGGTAGTTTGGTTGTTAAAGTACGATATACAATTTGGAATTTCACACATACCCCTCTCCCGCCTCCCCCAACACACACTCACACTTGAGATGATGAGTTTGTGCAGGGACAAATAAGCATCCCTTTAGCTTCCACTTAGATGAAGATCGTGCATATTTGAGAAGGCCAGTCTGCTCAATAGTTTCCTAGCCTATCTTTGAGATACTTTTATCTGTTGTCATTTATTTTCTTATCTTCATAAAGATATTAATCCTTCAAAATCGAGTCATGTTAGGACCTTTAATATTTAATAAAACAGTTTGAGAATCTTAACTGACTAATGCTTATATAATAATTCACATATTCATTGATTGTAAAAGATAGTATGCAATTGTTTTTGAATCTTGTATTCTGTATGTTTACACTGAGCTTTGAAAGAAGACCAAGTTCAGTAAGCAGAGGTGAGTTGAGAACTAAGAGTAGAAAGCGAGAGCAGGGGTCAAGTTTAGAAATAGTGACGATGACAACTTGTACCCCACTTTGACAGTTGTTCATCTTACTTTTCATTGTCTTCTTCAACCTTTTGTGTATTACTAGCTCTGTGGAGTTTTACCTGAAGTGCATATTTTCTTAAAACTGTCAAATTCCATAAATTGTCATTAATAGTGGCTTAATTTAAAATAAAATCTGGAATGTAAAAATTCCTAATTTCACCTTAAGAGGGCACAGTTGGTTTAGGGCAGAGTTGGTTTAGGTTAGTTTGTAGACTCAAAGGAGGAAAAAATCAGTAGGGATTACTTGTTGCAGAAAAACGTTGGTGAAATTTAGCATAATTGGCAGCATTTATGCATATGATGTGGTTGATGGTCATTACTAGGTGATTACTTTGGACTAAATATTAAAGGGATTGGATAGAAAAGTCATTAAAGTTACATAGGCAACTGAAGTAATTTTTTAATGACATACAAAAAATCCTCTGTTGTAGGTACCTAATTAGCTAAAACATAAAATCCTGTTTCTAAATAATGTCAGAATTACATTCTGTGAATTTAATGCATTAGTGAATTTCTGTAGATTCTTTTCTACCAGGCAATAATTATAATATAGGAACTCATAAATTGCATCCAATTTTTGACATACCTAACCAATTTCTTACCTTTCCTAGCATGACTATGATATGAGGGTGGATGATTTCCTTCGTCGCACACAAGCTGTTGTCAGTGGTCGGAGAAGTAGACCCCGTGAAAGAGATCGGGAACGAGAGCGAGACCGCCCTAGAGATAACAGAAGAGACAGAGAACGAGATAGAGGACGTGATAGAGAAAGAGAAAGAGAGCGATTATGTGATCGGGACAGAGACCGAGGGGAGAGAGGTCGATATAGAAGATAATGGCGCTTTCGGAAGCACTGATTGTTAAAAGAAAAAAATCTTGTATTTTTTTTTTTGTGTGTGTTTACAAGTAGTAAATTTATTTTCAGCTGTCTACTTAAAGTTCATTGTGTAGAAGGATTTATTATGACTCTCTTTGTTCCAAGCATGCAGTATAATAAGAACTGGAAAAACTCAAATCCTCCAAAAATGCACAGTTGACAACTTTAGTTGACACTTTCATTGGGCAGAATGGAACAGTCCAAGAATGTAGATACTGATTTGTTCTCCGTAAATGTTCATCTACTTATAGTGTGTTTATCTTAGAGTTATTTTTTTGTTTGCTTTCTTTCTTTTGGATCTTGATTGATGACTGCCATGATATTTTGCTTTGATGTGTTTCTAAATGTAGTTGCACACGGTTCAGTAAAAATAATGCTGCTATCAAGTATGCAAATATTGAAGTATGATGGTTTGTATGGCAGTGTTGTAGCAGCCTCTTAGTTTCTCCCTTTCCCTCTTTTTTTTAAATCTTAAAAAGTGACTTTTTATTTTTTCTCCAGTCTTCAATGATGAGAGCAATATTAAGAAGGCATTGCTATCTAATTTTTAATCTTTTTCAATAAAAAATTCCTATGTTCAGTAGCATGGTTGATGCTATTGTTTAGCCTTTCCCTCCAAACTGTATACATTGGCTTGGAATATTCACAACTTGCGTGTGTGGCAGCAGAAGATAATTCCCATATCTACATTGCTACTGTTTTGTATAAAATAAATTGGTAAAGATTGACACTTATCTGTTGCATTTCTTTCTTGTCCGGATACAAGTTTGTTTTCTTAAGCATTAGTAGACATAAAAGAATGCTTTGTTTAGGAATTGTAGGAACCCCATTGTCTGTTTTCACATGTTTTAGCAGAAATGATTGACCTCAGCCCATTAAATTAAAAGCTTATGTCTATTTCTAATGTAAGAACTAATGGTACACAATGGAATTATGTTGATATTTTGGTTAAGTATTTATCTGATTATATTTTTTGGATCTACTCAGGTCACAGGATTGTTTTCTTTCAGGTTTTCTGTCATTTTCATCTTTGATAAGTGAACTAATTTGTGGGTGTTTTCTATTTTACTTTCAAAATTTAACCCTCTTATAGTTACATATTTTAAGTTAACCACCAGTCCCTTCGATAGTAATAAGCTATATAAAATAGCCGCACAAGAAAACAGTTTATGAAAGAATTTCAGTTTCTTGAGTTATACCTGAAATTTTGGCCTTAGGTTGAATATTTAAATGTTGGGATATTTAAGTATTTGACCACTTTTTTGTGTGTTTTCATAGTGTCATATTTATAATTGTACTCTGTACCAAATCACAATCACAATTTTACATTTAATCTGTATTTATTGGTTTGAACAGGGGAATGCAGGAACTGCACTCTTTAAGTTTATTTAAAACTATCAGTTTATTGCTTTTATATTCTCACTGGCATTTAGAATATTGTCCCATGCATTTACAGTTTTATTGTAGTTTTATTTTACTTATTTAAAAAATAAAGCCTAAGGATTTATTTTAAATCTTACAGTTAGTAGAATGGAAAGAACATATAACTGGGTGTTAGGAGACCTTGGTTCTGTTTTCAGCATTGCCTTTAAACCAGTTGGTATAAGTCATTTCATTAACATTTTGTTTGTATTTATAATAAGTTATACAGGTTAATCCCTAAGGTTTTTTTTTTTTTTAAGTTCTTAAACTCTGAAGAATTTCTAAGATGTAGAGGAATCAATCACCAAAAATGTTACTTGAGATAACCAGTTATACAAAACTGGTAAGTAATATTAAAGTCATTTTCCTGAAATAATAGTAAGATATAAATCATATGAGCACTTAGTATGTAAAAGCACTTTGTGCTTCCAGGTACTGACTTATTTCATCCTCACATAACATCGCATTCCTTATTTTTATAGGGGAGAGACAGGCCTGGAGAGGCTAATAACTTACCCAAGATTACAAGGTAGTGATTTGTGGAGCCAAGATTCTTACCCCTATTTTTATATAATTTAATACTTCCGAAGAAGCTATGAAAAAATAGGATGTAAATTAAATGTTTAAAATAATGGCGCTTTCTACTAATGATGTTAAGCATAGTTCCTTCAAGCTTTCTTACTAAGAAGAGAGTTTTCCTAAGTCCAATCACTTAGATGTTAAACAATGTATTTAAATGTTAATAAGCTTAGAATCCACTTAAGTATCAGACATATCAAGTCTGTATACTTAAATCAGCTCATTTAATCACAATAACTGGTTTCTCCTCTCGGGATTTTTTTTAGATGAAAAAACTGACAGAAATATGGTGTAAAAGATCGCATGATAATCTTTTGTGCAGAGGAGTCAAAATAATAGATATATAAAATTGGAATTTTTAAAAAAATTTTTATTGGGGAATATTGGGGAATAGTGTGTTTCTCCAGGGCCCATCAGCTCCAAGTTGTCCTTCAATCTAGTTGTGGAGGGCGCAGCTCAGCTCCAAGTCCAGTTGCCATTTTCAGTCTTTAGTTGCAGGGGGCGCAGCCCACCATCCCATGCGGGAATTGAACCGGCAAGCTTGAAGAGAGCTCGTGCTCTAATCAACTGAGCCATCCACCTGCCCCCTAAAATTGGAATTTTTGATTAGTTATTTGAAAGACATTTATGACAGCCTTCCTTACTGAGAGAGGCATAGTTTCTTCCATGTATTCTACAATATTGATTCTAAAAACATGTACAAGTCAAAAATAAAATTCAGTTATTCAGAATTTAGAAATTCAGTCCGGGATTTTATTAGAGTAAAAAGTTCAAGGGAGTGAAATAGAATACAGATGTGTCACTAGTTGTTGGGCGTTGCTGATGGCTTTATTCTCAGGCATAGTCAGTAAGTGTAGAAATGTCTATGACCAGCTAGTACTAGAGGAAGGAGAGGCAAGGAATCTTAGAGTCAGTTCCACCAGAATTACATGAGGAGGGACAGTTCCCAATTGAGATGGACAAAGTACCAGATTTCTGATAACCGTTAAATGCATGATCTCATAAAGAACGAATATCTGAATGTCTGACTTTTCACTCGGAATATTTTGTCATCATAGGCATAGCTTCCTTCTGTTCCTGGATATCTTTTCTCATTCTGCTGTAAAATGCCTTGGTCACTCTTCTGAAGCACATAGATCCTGCTGTGTTATACCATTAAAAATTATGATACCAAAGCATGTCGGGTATATGGAATGATGAGAAGAAGGAAATGTGAATTTTTGCCAGCATTTCACTGACTAGAGTTCGTTCCCTGACCACAAGGTAAGGGTGACTGATACACATGGATCATTTTATCCTGATTTTTAAAATTTTGTTTGATTTGGGTAGAAAGCATTTCTAATGCAATTTGATACACATTAAAAATGGAGGAACATCTGACACTATTGGCCCAAACTTTTAGACATTAAGTTCCTTGTAGTAGGAATAGGAATCTTAGAGTTTAAATAACTTCATGGTATTTTCTCCTGTATTGCGAGTCATCTAATTTTTTGCCTTTTCTTTTTTCTAAATCTTACACTTTATGTGTTTCCTTTTCAGCTTCTCTGTGTCTTAAACTTGTCTGTGGCATCTGAAAGATTATTTAATCTTACTAATAATATTGAGGGTATAACAGGTCAGTAAACACCTGTTCCAGGTCTTGGCTTCTACTGAAGTCACTGAAAGGAACTTTTTTTAAAATTAATGTGGCCAGAAGAAAGGTTCACAGCCTCTCAGTTTCCAAGAGATTCATGATTCTGCAATGTGAGTTCAGGCTTGGGCTGTAAATATTAAAACAGTTGATAAACAACTGGCTTTTAAAATGCAAAAATGCCTACTTTTCACTTCGTTTATAGTGGCTTTCAGTAATGGATGAGAATTTTGGAACAAAATTAAGACTCAAGTGGTTTTTATGGGAATATCCTAGATTAAAGAGGTATTCCTTTTACTATGGAAGTAATCGTGTTTTTTTCTTCTTCTTTTCTGTTTAACTGATGAGAGTTTTTAGCTGAAATGTAGGGAGATAGAATATTATTGGGATTAATTTTAAGCTCAGAACACTCAGGTTTGTGTGTGTGTGTTTTCAAAACTAAGGCACATACAATACAAAACTAAAGCAAACTTCCTTTTTGGGGTTTTGGATAAAGATAAACCCCCCATTAGTGTCATTTCTTATTTCAAAATCACAAACCCATGTTCTGTTTTGTAGAAAAACTTATTTATGCAAGAACTGGGGCTCTTATACTGTGTAAGCAGACATCTTTAGAAACATAAATTATCTGTACTGTAGCAGCTGTCTTTCTCATCACTGCCATGAGGTGACACAATTTGAGATAATTTGAGAACAGACTGCTGATTCCTTATTGTATTAATAAATTCTAAATAATGGTTATAGTGAATGTTATATATTTCCTGTGTAGTCTCCATTTGTTCTTTTTTTGTCCATCCTAACGTTCTTCAGTTACCACTCAAGTATCCCACCCTCACTGAACCCATGTGATTCAGGAATAGCTGGCACAATCCTTAGAGAGTGGACATGATCCACCCGTGTTATCCCATTGCCTTAGGAGTTGTTAAATCACTCTAAGCATTGTATTCCTTTTGCCAGGACTTGGCTTCGAACCGGGCAGTTAACCACACTTAGGCCAGTGAGATGCCATGGGAGTTTTTCTGAGGATTTCTGGAAAAGAGGTTTGTTTATTCTTAGGAGACAGTCACTGGAAGAGATATTTTTTCACCACAGGGAACTAAATTACGTGAATTTGAAGTTCAGAGCTGTTAAACTATTTTGCCAGCTTCAGGAAACTGGCTTAAAGAGAAATCCAGCAAGCAAGAAGAGAAAGCCAGAAGCATCTTGTGTAATAGAATAGGATAGAACTTTTTGTAATCTTTGAGGAACTTTTCTTTCCCTGGGCCTTTACACAAAGACCCTCAAGTACAGTCGAGGTTACAGAAAAGGGAAAATCATTGGCAAGAGGTCATAGATCTGAATAAAACAGGATGAGGGTGTAGGATCAATAGAGACAAATAGATCTTAATAAAGTACACTTCAGCTTACCAGGAAGTCACACAGCCAGGGATGTATTTGCAGCTGAACTCATCAGACCTACGTGTTGATGCTTAGAGTATATTGGAGCTGCATAGTAAAAATCCGGTTAGGGAAGAAAAGAGAAAAGGGGAGAACTTTTATGATGTCACATATAATTTGCATCTCATCTCTGGTAAGTGCTTCGGAAGTATTTATTGCAAGCATGCAGTAAAGTCAGGCTTTGAGGCAAATTGTTGTAACTGTAACCCACAATCTGAAAGGCGGAAGGAAGAGCTTATCTCTCCTCTGTGTTTGGGAATTTGTTTCCTGGTGCTGTCTTGCAAAATAGGAGTTCAGATGCGATGTTGATTACGAACAAAGGGAAAAATACCAAAATATTTCTTAAAACATTAATTTTTTAAATTTTATTTTTTTATTGAGGCATAATTGACATAACTCTGGTATACAATATAATGATTCAATATTCTTATATGTCGTGAAAAGATCACTACAGTAAGTCTTGTTAGCATACATAGTTACGGATTTTTCTTGTGATGGTGACTTTTAAGATTTACTGTTAGCAACTTTCATATATGCAGTGCAGTACTATTAACTATAGTCACTGTGCTGTACATTACATCCCCATGTCTTACTTTAGTAACTAGAAATTTTGTACCTTTGACTCCCTTCACCCACTTCACCACCCCCTCACCCTCCACCCCAGTAACCCCCAATTTGTTCTCTGTATTTATGAGTTTTTTAAGATTCCACATATAAGTGATATCATGTGGTGTCTCACATGGTGACTCATTTAGCATATTGCCCTAAAGTTCGATTCATGTTGGAAATGGCAACATTTCATTGTTTTATGGCTAAATAATATTCCATCATATTTCATGTATATATCACTTTTTTTTTTATACATTCAGACATTGATGAGGGTGTTTCTATATCTTGGCTATTGTAAATAAAGCTTCAATAAATATGAAAGCTTCATTGAATATGCGGGTACATACATACATATTTTTCAGATTAGTGTTTTCATTTTCTTCAGATAAATACCCAGAAGTGGAATTGCTGGACTGTATGGAGTTTAATTTTTTGAGGAACCTCCATACTGTTTTCCATAGTGGCTACACCAATATACATTTCCACCGACAGTGTGTAAGCGGTTCCTTTTTTCTAAATCCTTGACAACACTTCTTGTCTTTGATAATTGCCATTCTAAAAGGTGTGAGGTTATATCACATTGTGGTCTTGATTTACATTTTTCTGATAGTTAAACACGTTGAGCACTTTTTCATGTACCTGTTGGCTTCTTTGGAAAAATGTCTGTTCAGATCTGTCCCATTTTTTAATTGGATTGTTTTTTGCTGTTGAGTTGTGTGAGTTGTTTATAGATTTCGGATATTAACCCCTTATCAGATACATGATTTGCAAATATTTCCTACCATTTAGTAGGTTTCATTTTGTTGATGATTTCCTTTGCTCTGCAAAATTTGATGTATTTCCACTTGTTTGGTTTTGCTTTTGTTGCCTTTTAGAGTCAGTTCCAAAAAACCATTGCCAAGACCGATGTCAAGGAGCTTACTGTCAGTGTTTTTTTCTAGGAGTTTTATGGTTTTCTGCTCTTAAGTTCAAGGTTTTAATCCATTTAACTGGTGTAAGATAGTGGTCCAGATTCATTTTTTTGCATGTAGCTTTCCAGTTTTCCTAACACCATTTATTGAAGAGACTGTCCTTTTCCCAGTGTTTGTTTTTGGTTACATTGTCGTAAATTGACTATTTACATGGATTTATTGCTGGACTGTATATTTTGTTCCATTGATCTATATGTCTGTTCTTATGCCAATGACATACTGTTTTGATTACTATAGCTATATAATATAGTTTGAAATCAGGACATGTGTGATGCCTTCAGCTTTGTTCTTCTTTCTAAAGATTGCTTTGGCTAGTCAGGGTCTTTTACGGTTCCCTACAAATTTTAGGGTTGCTTGTTCAATTTCTGTGGAAAATACCATTGGAATTTTGATAGGGATAGTACTGAATCTGAAGATTGCTTTGGGTAGTATGGATATTTTAACAATATTCTTCCAATCCATGAGCATGGAATATCTTTCCATTTATTTGTCTTTATTTTCTTTTATCAATGTATTATAGTGTTTAGTGTACAGGTCTTGGCACCTCCTTGGTTAAATTTATTACTAGGTTTTTTAATTTTTATGCTATTTTAAATGGGATTGTTAATTTTTTTATATTTTGTTATTAGTATATAGAAATGCATTTTTATATATTGATTTTTGTATCCTACTACTTTACTAAATGTATTAGATCTAACAATTCCCTGAGAGCACCTCCATAGACCTCTAGAAGCGTGCCAGACTAGAAGCCTATGCACCCCTCAGGCCGAAGATCCTAGACTAGCAAATAGGCCTCTTCTCAGAAAGACTGGTGGTGTGTTTCTGTGTGCTGTCTGTGCAGTGCCGGGGTGCAGTGGGGAGGTTGAGGAGGAGTCTGCCAAGAACTCTCTGTTTGTGACAGCCCCATGGAACCCAGGATGCACGCCCCCCTGACCTCCTGAGCCAAGAAATGGAGGGGCATCCCCTGGGTAGCATCCCCCCAAATTGAGACACCAAGTGTAAATACTGGGCACCAGACTCCTGTAAAAGCTCCCCTGTAGGAGCCCTGGAGCACAGCAGATGGAGAGCATGAAGATGGCACCCACTGAGAAGAGAGAGGAGAAACTTAAAAAAAGATGGTGAAACTGGTGCCTGCCAGCCTTTGTTCTGGAGAGGATCCCTGCAGGTCCCTGACTCTGGCTGAAGCTTGAAGATAAGCACATGAATCTTTTTCATATAAGGTCTGGGTGCTTTTCAAATTGCCGCTGCTGTGTTTGGCTCTGTGGTAAATGACTCCAATGTGAACCCTTGAAGAGCCTTTTCTCAGTTTGCTACATCCCTTTGTGTCTTGTAGAAGTAACCCCCATTGGCTTTTTTTTTTTTGGCTTGTCATAGTTTTTCTTTTCAAAGCCAGATGTTTGGGGGGCTCATCTCTTATGTGCAGGTCTTAAAAGTTGGGATGTCTAATTTGGGGACTGGACCATGTGCTCCTCGGGATAAAGCTCCAGGTTTGTGAATTTCCTCCTGATTGTAGCAAGATTGAAACTCAGCCTACCCTGCTTGCTTTGATGTGGCCTCATTCTCATTTGCCCATTGGGAAGGAGTTGCTCAGCTAGTTTTCAGGTCATTCTCAGAGGAAATTATTCCTCATGTAGCTATAGATCCGGTGTTTCTGTGGGAGGAGGCGAGTTCAGGATCTTCCTGCATTGTCAATTTGAACCACCTCCTTTAAAAACATTTATATCCAGTCTTCTTAGCGCTTCCATTAAAAGTAGAGAGAAAACATGAACTAATAAAGATTTTGAAAGTATGTTCAATACAGTGTTAAAATTTGCATTAATAAAATTCAATAAAAATTATTAAACATTTCCAATGATACACTTTGGGAGTTATACAGATATAAAAGACAATCACTGCCTTCAAAGGGATTAAATTTTATATGCAGATAAAAAACATGTTCAAGTAGAATGTGAGTATGAATTCAGATGATGAAGCAGGACTGGGCAACTAGATGAAATTTAGAGATGTTATAGATAAAAGGGGGATGATGGAACATGGGAGAGGAGTATAGTTCAAAGTGAAGTCAGAAGCTATATTAGAGCCAGATTGCCTAGAATTATTTTCTGGGGTTTGGTTTCTTTATGTAAAGTGAAACTTGGGAAAAATTACAAATGCACTGTTATCGAAATTATAACAGTAATATGTGGCCCCTTGAACAAATGTTAAAGAAGTAGTACATAAATGTGATAGTCACACTTTCCAATCTAGTCTAATTTCTGTGAGTAACATATTACCAGTTTCGTGTTATTCCAAGCTTTCCTATGTTTACATAATTATTTGTATACATTGTTTTCAAATTATTTCAGAAAATAATATATACATATTTATGCAAATAGCTTTCATTTAATGTGTCATGAACATACTTCTGAGTTAGTACATATTAACTGCCTTTTTTTATTTTTTGGCTTCATCTTTTCTAATGTATGGATTTACCAAAATGTCTTCATCCATTCACTTATTCTTAGACAATTAGAGAACTCCTAAATGTTGCTCTTATAACTGTACCATAATGAATATTCTCATACACATATTTTAACACTTATACTATCTTTTGTAAAATAGGAATCTTGAAATGATTCAGTTGGTCATTTTACATTCTGATAGGTGTCGTCAAATCATTCTCCAAATAGTTGTATAATTTAAACAGTCTGTTAGACTTCTTCATTTACTATATACTGTTACTAGCACTGAAAACTACAGACCCTTAAGTTCCTATCAGTCTAACAGGAGAAAAACTATTCATTATTGTATTAGTTTACATTTTCTTAATTATTTATAAATTTGACTATCTTTTTATAAATTCATTTATTTAGATTTCTTTTCCTGGTAATTGCCTTTTCCTGTTCTCTGCTCATATATCTATGAGTTCATTTTTTTTATTTTACTTTATTTATACATATGAATAATATACATATTAATATTAATTAATGGTTTGTGATATGTGTTGTCAATGTTCTCTACTAAAAGGTTGTCTATTTTGTTTATGGTATCTTCCTTTATGTTAAAGTTTGAATCTTACACAGTTATATATGTAAATAATTTATGGGTTCTTGATTTTATGCAATTATTCAAATTTCTGAAAAGTGTTCTTCGTTATATTTTTAATTTTTAAAGTTTTTTTTTTTTTTTTTACATTTAAATCTGTAATCCAATCTTAAATTTGTTTTGTGTGAGAATATGGCATGGAAATTTCATCATATAGTTGTCCCAACACCATTTATAATTGAGTAATCATATCAATAATTTTCAGAGCCCCTTCTATACACCTGGGTCTGTTTCAGCCTCTACTCCGTTCATTGATCTACATATTTATAACTGTACCAGGGCCACAATGTTTTATTTATTTTTTGTACTAATAATCTTTATTAAGGACCTTGCTGCCTGTATCAGTTTGGGCTATTTGGGGCTGCAAGAAAATAGGAAAAAAGCAATGCAACCTGGCTTACTAAATAAGGGAATTCCTCAGCTTACATGGCTAGTGGTCTCAAGGAAGTACCAGCTTCAGGGGTCCGGGGGCTGCAGCTCCTTTTCCTTCCCTTTCCTGGCCTCTGCCTTCCTCTGGGGGTGACTTAATCCTCAGGCCCTCAGCAAGGCTGCAGCAGTCCAGGCCCTTAATATTCATCCACAGCAGCACCTGAGGAATGGAACTTCCAGAAGGTCTCAGAAAAAGGAGGATGGACATTCCAGCAGCCCTCCACAAACATCTCCTTGAATCCCACTGTCTTGAATTGAGTCACATGCCGGGCCACAGTGTTTTAATAACTGTGGTCCTTTAGTGTATATTCTTCGCTTTCAGTCTCTTATTTTTGTGCATTTAATTTTTCATACTAACAGTATATATAACATTTGTGACTTTAAAAATATTTTTAGGATTTTTAAATAAGTCCATTATGCTCATAGAATTATTTGGAGAGAATAAATTAAATATGGAGGTAACCCACCCCGATACCTAGTAGGTCTTTCCATTTTTTTGTGTGTGTGTTTATGTTCTTAAGTAAACCTTTATATTTTTCTTCCTATATGTACTATACATTTCTTGTTAGGATTTTTATTTATTTTAGGGTTTCTGTTGTGATTATAGTAAATTCTACAATATTTTTATGATTTTTTTCTAACTTAGGAAATCTTTTTTTTTTTTTTTTTTTTTTAGTTTCAGGTGCACAAGACAAAGTAATACTTAGACATTTATCATTTATTTCCCTCACACTGTGTGAACCCCCCCTCCCCCCTTCCACTATCCCTCTGACATGGCACAGAGCCATTACATTTCCACTGTCTCTATTCCTAATGCTGTACTCTGCTTCTTGTAAGTATGTACATACCTATATATACATACATACATACATATATATATATATATATAAAATTATAGTTGGCATTATTGTTCAGCTTCAGGTGTACAGTGCAGTGATCAGGCATCTACATCATCCCTGAGGTGGTCTCCCAAATGGGACACGTGTCCATTGGATACCCTACAAAATCTTTAAAACATTATTGATTACGTTCCCCAAATTAATTTTCAAAACCCCGTGGCCATCTTGTGGTTACTGACTATTTTCTAATCCCCTCACCTTCCCCCTTATCCCCACCTCCCCGCCCATCTAGCAACCCTCAGTTTCTATTGATTTTTAATATTGATTTTATATTTAGCCATCTTACAGAACTTAATCTATAATGTTTCATTCTATTTGATTTTTTACAACAGACACTGTATTATCCACAAATGATAACAAATTCTCTTTGTTCCAAATTTAAGTATTTTTACATATTTTTTTATTGAATTGGTCAGGACCTCTAGTACAATACTAAATAGTTAAGACTGACAACTAAACATCCTTTGCTCAGTTCTTGAATTTTATGGTAATACTTCATTGGTAAAAGAAAAATAAACAACAAAAATCTAAGAATTCATACATGTGGTTAAACAGATCAAACAGTACATACGAGGTCTGACAAGTTTGCGACCTTGTTTGCACCAATGTTGCTAACCGTTTTTGATATCAGAGGGATTATTCATTATGAACTTGTACCAACTGGACAAACAGTTAACCAAGTTTACTAATTGGAGGTGCTGAAAAGGCAGCATGGAAAAGTTAGATGACCTGAATTTTTTGCCAACAATTCATGGCTCTTGCATCACAGCAATTCATACAGCACTGTTTCTGTGAGGGAGTTTTTAGCCAGTAAACAACTGTATTGGAACACCCTCCCTACTCACCTGATCTGGCCCCCAATTACTTCTTTCTTTACCCAAAGATAAATACTAAAAGGAAGACATTTTGATGACATTCAGGATATCAAGGGTAATATGACGATAGCTCTGATGGCCATTCCAAAATTGCTTTGAAGTGTGGATGAGGTTTTGGCATTGGTGCATAGCTTCCCCAAGGGGAGAACTTTGAAGGTGACCGTAGTGATATTCAGCAATGAGGTGTGGAGCACTTTTCCTAGGATGAGTTCGCGAACTTGTCAGACCTCGTGTATGGGCTTATATTGAAAAAGAACTATCTCCTTGCCATCAGCCTTATTTAACATTTTAGCTTTTGTTTCTTCTGATGGTTATTACATTTCTAAATATGCTTATGTAGCTGTTTCTAGATTTGTCAAATTTAAATTACATATGTGTATTTAATTCTTTTACCCAACCCTTTTTGCTTTCTTCCAAGTCAGCCACACTTTTAGTCTTCAGTTCCTCCACTGAGGAACTGCAACCACTATCTCTTTTTCTTTAGAGAAAGCTTCACTTCTGTCTTCATTTTGTAAGATGGAGACATTAGTTCTGTCCTCTCTAACTTCTTGCCTTCACCTAACAACTCTACTCTGCTGCTTTTACATTGTCAAGGTTGATAACATATTATTTTATAACCATAGTGAAAGCTTCTGTAATTTGTAGATTGATTCTTAACATAGTCAATAAATACCATTTCCTTTCATTTGCATATTGCAGCTATTACTTACTCCAAAGCTAAAGTTGACCCCAAGACAAGGTGAGGGTTAGGGGTGTCGAATCCCTGTGCAGTCAAAAATCCTATAACTTTTGACTCCCCCAAAAGCTAACTAATAATAACCTGCTGTTGACCAGAAGCTTTACCAATAATAGTCAATTAACACATATTTTGCATGCTGTATTATATACAATATTCTTAAAGTAAACTAGAGAAAAATTGTCATTAAGAAAATTATAAGGAAAATACATTTACATGTTTATTGAATAAAAACGCAGATAAGTGGACCTGTGCAGTTAACACCCATGTTGTTCAAGAGTCAGTTTTAATACTGTTTACTCCTTTATGTGACATCCATGTGCCTGAATGGATAATGTTCCTAGGGTAAATTTTAATTGGATTTTGTTCTCCTAACCCCTCTCCTTCCTCTCTTCTGCCTTCTCAATCTTCTTTCCCTTCTCCTCCTCCTCCTCCTCTTCCTCCTCCTCCTCTTCTTCCTTCTCCTTTCCTCCCTCACCCCCAATACTTGGACTTAGCAGAACAAATCCATTGTGATTCCACTTTTTAATGGTTCCAATTTCTTTTTGTTTTTTGGTTTAGAGTTTTGTTTTGTTGTAGTACATTTTAAATGTAACTTCCTAAGACAGTTTAAGTGATTAATGCTATTCAACATATATTTTTCTCCCCCCCACACACTACCTGCCTTTTAGGCACACGGTTAAATTGTATGTTTCTGTTGCCTTGAAGTTAACTTGCTTTTTCCAGTGAAAGTGCTGCTTTTCCTATGTGACCGTTACCAAAAATGTTTCAGACAAAGACAGTTCTGTCAGCTTGGTTTCTGGGATGAGGATAATTTGACACAGAACTGTCAGTATACCTGCAATGGACATGTAACATGAGGGAGAAATAAACTTTTATTGTTTTAGGTTAGGAAGATTTTTGAGTTATATAACCTAGTATATCCTGCCTGATAGAGGAAGGATATGTGAGTTTGTTTGTTTCCTAGAATATTTGAAATGATGTTGTTTTCTGTCAATTTGGAGAGATGAAATTCTAGATTAAAAATAATTTTTTTTCTCAGAAATACAAAAATATTGCTGTAATATCCACCAACATTGCTTGTTACTAATGAGAAGGCTAATGGCAGTACAATTCCTTTTTATTTTCAGGTAATCCCCCCCCACCCCAAATCTTTTAGGCTCTTTATATATCCTCGTTTGAAATTTCACAGTAATGAATATTTTATTCATCTAGCTTGGCTCTCTATTGGTCATTTCTTTTTGAAGATCATATACATTTCTGTACTCTGGAAAACTTAATTGCATGGTTCTGCCAATTTTCTCTGTACTTTCTCAGTTCTGTTTTTCTTTAGTTCATCTTAGTTGGACCCCTAGATTAATACTCTATTTATTTCATTTTCTTCACCCTTTGTTTTTACATGCTAAGAGATTTCCTTTATGTTATGTTCCAACATGTCTTTTGATTTCACGTATTTTAATTTCAGCAACTATATTTTTTATCTTCTAAGAATGTCTGTCTTAGCCTAGTTCCCCTCAGAAAGCTGAAAGTGAGAGAAGGGCTTGCATGTTAGTATTTTGATTCTGGAACTGATCCTATGAAACGGGTGTGGGACAAGGAAAGTGACACAAAGGAGGAGGAAAGCCAGTACTAGGATACATTATCAAGCTGGTGATTGCTGTGAATAATTGGTCTCTGTCCTGCTTGGACCATCAGAAGTGATGCATAGAACACTTATCAGATTAGTCCACCTGAAAACTGGTAGACAGAATGTTATTTACTGGCTTTTGTCTCCCATTGCAAGGGTTGTATGTACTGCCTTTCTGCACTAATTGGATATTCATGTCGTGAGACTCAATACAGCTTGTCCCGGATCTCCCACTCAGTAACCTCAGAGAAACCGGGCAGAAAGATTGTGCAGTGCAGAAGAGCAATGGCGTCGGGTTCGGGTTCTCTCTCCAAGGAAGCTGGTTGATAGTGTAATTCCTGGGGATAGGGGAGGAGTGAAGGTGTAAGATAAGGTAAAATAAGTGATCAGTGGACTCCACCTTTTGAAATGCTCTTAATCCTTGGTGCCCTTTATGAAGTCCAGTCAGTCAGAGTTTCCAATATAGTGGTCAAATTCAGCCTTTACACAGGAGAGTTAGTAAGAACAGGCTTTTGTCTCTACTACTGCAACTGGTCCTGAGGGAATAATTAGTATTTATCATCTTCCATCTCTACTACAAATTCCGTATTTTCCTCTCTCTGGGCCAGCAGTTTATATGCTCTAAAGTGCTAGTCTGATGGGATGACCTGAGCTTTCATCCCCAAGGTACCTTACCCTTCTTGGGTCATGGTTGCTACAAGTACATTCTTAGAGTTATCATTAGGCACTGAGTTACCACCCCTCTGAATTTTAAGCACCGCTCTGCATTTCCTGGGTCTTGGACAAGTCCCTTCCTTCCCTATCATGTAACTGTAATTTTAGCCCCTTAATGTAGTTATGGTCAGTTGTCCCTACTTGATAGTAACTATTTTCTTTGCCCACTGTCCCAGTGATATCAGGAGTCCAAAGTGACCATGTGGTAATCATAGCTTTAAATTCAGTGAAGTCTTGATAGAAATGTCTCCACTACTCCAGAATGTCTCCACTATTCCAGAAGCAAAACACAGAAGAATCGGGGATTCAAGATTTTTAGGCTGGGTGGAAAAGGTTTGAGATGGGACACAAAAGGTGTGAAATAAAAGATGTGAAATATGTAAGAGCCCTCCCTTTTCTCTCATTTCGTTTCACAGTATATTATTTATATGGATGAAATATTTTTCACTATCTCTGAGGTTGCTAATAAGGTTAAACTTTATTTTTTAAAATTATCTTGTTGTCTATGTCTGTTTATTATGATGTGTGTGTGTTTAATTTTATTTTTTGGCCTTACTTTGCCATTTCATTAGCTTTCCCCAAATGTTTGCTGATCTTTGGTTGGATGTTCATATTTAAGATACCTTTGTACTCGTGAAGGACTTGTTAACTGACTGGCCTTGTCTTTTATACTGAGTATGTATTACTAGACATTACCTAAGGGAACCCATAAATGTCACAATGGAAAAGGCTTTCCTTGGATAGTACACCAATTCCAGTACCTTATTCCACCCTGGACGATTTACTTTGATTTCTTTAGAAAAGGACTTTTAATTTTTTTGGGGGTAGTAGGGTAGGTATGGTGTACAGACCATATAGTATAAGGGTCTAGCTCAGGCTTTTCTATTCTCTCACTAATTTTTTTCTGTACCAGGATTCAAGCCAGGAGCATATGTTGCATTTTGTTGTCATATCTCTTCAGTCTCGTTTAATCTGGGATAAATCCCCCCCCTTTTTTTTTTTTGCTTGTTTTGCTTAATTTTGATACTTTTGATGAATTACTGACCTGTATTTTGTAGAATGACCCTTGATTTCGGTTTTCTTGATGTGTCCTTATGATTAAAATTCAAATTACGCATTTTTGATAAGAATAGTACAGGAGTGAAGTGCTCTTCTTAGTACATCATTTTCAGGAGATATATGATGTTAATGTGTCTTATTAGTGGTGATACTAACTGATCCCTTGGTTAAGATGATGTCTGTAGGTTTCTTCCCTGTATCAAGTTATGATTTTTTTATTTTGAAATGAAATTGTGTCTTGTGAGGAGATACTTTGAGACTGTGTAAATACCCTGTTTGTTAATCATGCTTTTGCTCTCTAATTTTACTATTTATTGATAGATAATTCTTGCCCAAAACAAATATTACTATGGTGTTTGCCTAATGGTGATTTCTGTCCATACATTCTTCTATAATTATTAATTGGCATTCTACCATAAGGAAAAATATCCCCTTTCCTCCATTTATTTACTTTTGTCTTTATCACTACAGATTTATGGATTTTTAAATTTATTCTATGGATTATAATCTATAACATTAATTTTGTTGCTCAACTTATTCCAGATTTGACTTACTGGGACTCCCTTCAGTTGCCCCCATATCCTTTTGACATATTTTTCATCATTTTGTGTACTTGTTTATTTTTTGGTGGCACAAGATATATCATGCTCATCTTGAGTTCCATTCAGTGGAGTAGACTGAGCTGATCATAAATGACTCAACCTTTCCCACTTCTCCATCACATACACATCCTGAACAAAAGAACATAGAACAACATATACAGACAAGTATGAAACCAAGAAGGATATCCACCAATTGTTAGCATAAGAGGAAATTCCATAAATAGGTGCTTGTGGGACCCATTTAAAAAGGGACTTTGGGAAGAATCAAAAAATGATATGGGCCTTAACAGTAGGGACCAAAATTCTACAGAGTTCAGTGTTTTTAGGCTAAAAAAAATTAAATTATAATGGAACTGTGAAATGTTTGCAGAAGTCAACACCTATTGAATATTAATTCATGAAAACCACATTAGGAAATGACTAGCTACACAAAATAGAATGACTTATACCTGAGGATTGTAGATAGAGATAAAAATCAGAATGAGATTTTAAAATAATGGTGTTTAAAATGTTCAAGAGATGAAAGCAGTTAATGTGAGACTGAGGAAGGTGAATATAAAAGGGACTGTTTAGAAATTCTAGAAATGAAAAAATACAAGTTGTGATCAAACAATATGGTGAATGTTTAAATAAAAACAAATTTATTACAGTAAAAGACACATTGCCATTAATCTCCCTCTCTGAACACATCCCATCATTGCCACTTTCTGAAGCAGTTCTGGAAGTCCTCTTTTGTTAGTGTCTGTAGTTGCTCTGTCATGTCTGCCTCAATGTCCTGAATCATTTTGACTTTGGGGAAGAGCCAGAAGTCCCACAGTGCCAATCTGGTGAATAAGGTGGATGAGGACACACCGTAATGTTTTATTTGACAGAAATTGCCATATTCCAGAAGTAATGTGTGACACAGAGCATTGTCATGATGGAGGATGATTTATGGCACACTTTAAAACACACCTTCTCTACAGACCAATAAAACTGTCTTTGGATAGACATGGCTGGATGGGACTTCTCTAAATTTATGTATGACTTATATATTACTCAGGGCACTCTCATCTGATAGATGGGAAGCTCGAGCACTCACCACCTGTATCACTCATCTGGCTCTATGCAAAAAGAATGGATACTCGGCTGGATTCTATTACTCATGTGGCTGAGGACGTCTTCTTTGCCTGGTAAACTTACTCATCTTTCAAGATGTAATTCCAAGATTATCTTCTCTGACCTTCATCTGCTCTAGTATTACATCCACCTCGGTAACATCCCTATTGCATATCCTCACATGAACGACCCCCTCTGAATTCCCAGGGAATAATAGCACGGTGCCTGGAACTTAAGAGACTCAGTAAATGCTCCAATTATTAGCTAATCTATTTGTAAAATTAATCCCCATTACTATTTGTGCAGAACTTGCACTTTTGTACATAGGCTAAAAAAATGCATCCATTATATAAAATCCAAGGTAAAGACGCAGTATACACATCCCTCACCATTTCGCAGGGGGTAGGCTGGTAAAAAAAAATAAAAAATAAAAAAATAAAACACACCTTCTCTCAACCGTAGCTCACACCAGACAGACAACTCCAAACAAGTTGAAACTTGTCACACACTGTTACTAAGGTTTGATGCACCGCTTCCTGTATTGAAGATCCCTGTTTTTCCCTTGGATGGCACTCGGCAGCAGCATTCGCCATATTTTGTGATCACAATGGAAAGGCTCCGTGTCACACATCACTAATGGTATGGCAATTTCTGTCAAGTAAAAACACGGTCCTCATCCACCTTATTCACTGGATCTGGCACCATATGACTTCTAGCTCTTCCCCAAAGTCAAGGTGATTCAGGACATCAAGGCAGCTATGACAGCTCAACTGAAGACACAAAAGAGGACTTCCAGAGCCACTTCAGAAAGGGGCAAAAATGATGGGATG
Source organism: Rhinolophus ferrumequinum (assembly GCF_004115265.2). Taxonomy (NCBI): domain Eukaryota; kingdom Metazoa; phylum Chordata; class Mammalia; order Chiroptera; family Rhinolophidae; genus Rhinolophus; species Rhinolophus ferrumequinum. The sequence continues at coordinate 27,450,689 of NC_046288.1, forward strand.
AGTGTGTTTGAAGACGGGGAATATTTTGAGGGGGATTAATGGCAATGTGTCTTTTACTTGATCACCTCTCCTACATTTGTTGATTATATGAAATGTAATTGAGTATATGAAATAAAATGGAACTGAAGGAGTGAATAGAAGAAGAATGAGCAAGATCAGCTATAGAAAGAATTAGTGAATTTTCTGAGCCTTCTAGACCGAAAGGCTCTAGGAATTTCTAGTAAACCAATTTAAATACTGTGTTATTTGCTAACGTCTTATATTAGAGCCCTTCTAATTACGTGATGTATTTCTAAAGCTCTCTTGTTTCTAATTGTTTTCTTGACCTTCATGGATTGCAATATTTGTGATCTGATTCAATGTGTTTGCCCCAATTTTTATTTCATTCCATCCTGACTCTTGTCCTTATTATGATTGATCAACCCAGCTCCAAAGCTCATCTCTGACTTAGGATTCCTGATAAATTTTTACCAGTTTGTCTGACGTTTTGTTGATCTTATTTGTTTCCTTGCCAGTCACTTTGAGCCACCGTCATCCGTGGCCCCAGGATTCTAGACTTTTTACAAATAACAAATTGACCCTTTGTAACTTCTCTACACTAAAGAAGAGTCAGTAGAGAACACCACAATAGAAAATGAGTGCAGTATATGAAACAAAACAACCCTTAATTGGATGAAGACATACAAAAAGATGGCCAATCAGTTATAGAGTTGCTAATTAAATCAATGAAATACATGTCCATATATTTTGGGGTGGGTAAAACTAATATACGCTGTAGAAGAGGTACCAAGGAATTGGTCATTCTAGTGTTGTTTTGATGAGTATTTGAACAGATTGGTGATGGGTGCAGAGATGAAGGCTATACGTGGGCCCAACAGAATAGATTCCTTCTAACCCACACTGGGCTAGCTACTACTGTGTTTCCCTGAAAATAAGACCTAGCCGGACAGTCAGCTCTAATGCGTCTTTTGGAGCAAAAATTAATACAAGACCTGGTCTTATTTTACTATAAGACTGGTTCTTATATAATATAATATAAGACCGGGTCTTACATTAATTTTTGCTCCAAAAGACGCATTAGAACTGATTGTCCGGCTAGGTCTTATTTTCAGGGAAATGGTACTGAAACCAAGAATATAGGCTGCTAGTATGTTTATTCTGATTGATTATATGTTTGGAGATCAGAGAAGTTACCAGCAGTGGGGCTACAGACCAAATGGGCCTATGCTGAGCTCAACTTTGTCAGAACTTCTGTATACTCCCCACTTCCACAGACTTCATTTTAACAGCCATGCCTCTACCTAAATTTTATAATGATGCAGTGTCCGAAGGTACAAAAAGCTTTGTGATGCTAACAAATGAGAAATTTGGAATATTGTCTACTGTTCCAGTTTTTAATTTATTATGTCTCAGTTCCAAATTCTGCTTTGTGGTGTTAAATCTGGACCCTTTAAATATTTCTCCTGTGCCAGTTCGCTAAATGTTAAGCTGCATCAATACAGAACCCTGGAGTGACTCTGCAAGGCTGTAGTGGTGGGGGGACAGCCCTTTAAAGGCCCCACTTTTCTTTCTTGTTACTCAGTAATTGTGATTATTTTTGGGTTTTACGAATATATGTATTAAAGAATATAAGAATATTTAACAATATACTTATAAATCTATTTGTATTTATATTATTCTTTAATAAACATTGCATTCTACATAAGACTAATTCAGGATTAATTAATTTCAGCTTGAAGAACTCCCTTTAACATTTTCTGTGAGGCTGGTGTAGTCTTGATGAATTCCTTCAGCTTTTGCTTTTCTGAAAAATCCTTTATCTGTCCTGCAGTTCTGAAGGACAAGTTTGCCATGTAGAATATTCTTGTTTGAGAGTTTTTTCCATTCAACACTTTGCGTATATCATACAGCTTAGCTCCCTTCTGGCCTGCAAAGTTTCTGCTGAAAAATCTGCTGATAGGTTTTAAGGGGGTTCTCTTGTACATAACATATTGTTTTCTCTTACTGCTTTTAATTCTTTACTTTAACGTTTGACAATTTAATTATAAAGTGTCTCCCTTGGGGTCTCATTGGATTCCTCTTATGGCAACTCTGTGGCCTTCATGGACCTGGATGTTGGTTTCTTTCCCCAGGTTAGGGAAGTTTTCAGCCATTATTTCTATGAATATGCTTTCAGCTCCTTTCCTCTTACTTCTGGGACCTCTATAATGTATTGTTCAGTGTGATGGTGTCCCATAAGTCCCATAAAGCTATCTTTACTCTTTTTATTTATTCTTTTTTCTTTTGGTTCCTGTGAGTGGACGAGTTCCACTGCCCTGTCTTTGAGTTAACTGATCTTCTGATTTAGTCTATTGTTGAACGCTTGTATTGAATTTTTAGTTCACTTACTGTATTGTTCAGCTCTGTTGATTTCTGTTTGGTACTTTCCTACAGCTTCTATCTCTGTTGAAGTGCTCATTTTGTTCATGCATTGCTTTGCTGACCTTAGTTAAAACATATTTATGGCCATTATTTACAATTCTTTATCAGATTAATCACTTACGTGTTTCATTAAGGTATGTTTCTGGAGTTTTATCTTGTTCTTTTGTTTGAAACATATTCCTTTGTTTTTTTTTCATTTTCTTTGACTCTTTGTGTTGCTTTCTATGCATTAGATAACACAGTCACCTCTCCCACTATTGATGGAGTAATCTTGTTTAGGGCGTGACCCTTATCGATCAGCCTGGCAGCAGCTGGTTGTCTCTCAAACCTTTGTGATTGTCCAAGCTGCATTCTTTGGTTTAGTAGCTCCCAGTAGTTAAGAGTGTGCCCAGACCTGTCAGTGTTATCTCTCTCCTTTTGTTCCTTGTAAATACTTTGACATAGTGTCATTTTAGCTTAGGGAAGAAGGCCTTTTTACGTTCTGAGACAGTCTCTGGAAGTTTTTCTTCCATTCATTCTGCCTGATTTTATAGCGAGCTTTTTCTAATTGTGCATACAAAAATTAATTTAGAAGTATGAAAAGAGCCTCATCTCGGCCATTTTAGTTAAAAATGGGACGCTGACTGTCGTGGGGCTCGTTAGTCTAACATTTCCTATGTTGATTTTGAGGTCTGTCGAGTCTGAACAAACTTATAGGGAAAACTAGCCCTTACATGCACATTTCCAGAAGAGCCAAATGGGATGGCTCTCCCTATAAGTACCGCTTCATGACCAAGAGGAAATTTTTTGTTAGGCAACCTGTAGTGCAGGGGATCCTGCCGACTTCGCCAAGTGTCGTGCGGGGCGTCCGGCGGGGTCTCTGGTCCCGCTCCCCACACAAGAACGCAGGACATGGTGAGACCAAAAAGGAACACCCACGGAGCCATAGGTAGGGGAGTCATATCTCTATACTCTCGCTGGCAGCTGGGTTGGAGACACAGGAACCAGGAGCAACACAATTCTCAACCCTCACTGTGCCGCTTGCAGACTCAGCCACCATCTTCTTGCTAGCTCCCCCTTTTTTTTTTTTGCTAGCGTAGCCACGGCAGTTATATTCATGGCTAATGGCTCACTGGTTACAGCTGACGGCCAACTAGCCACAGCTGCTGGCCATTTGATCACAGTCGATGGCCATTTACTACCTGAGCCAGCACCTTTCTATGTGAGGCCGAGAGCCTGGAAACTGCTTTTTGGGGCTCTGTCCCCACACAACCCCACAAAGATTCTTAGTCACCTAAGAATGTCTGAGCAAGGGCCAGCGAGAGCTTACCAGACGCTGTCAAAACCATGATGCTTTCCAAGGTATGGGCCGCTCTCGCGGGGCCCCCATCTCCAGGTACACCCATTCCAGGGCGCCCGGCCCTTCTCCCTGGGATTCCTGCCAATTTCTCCAGGATCAGCTGTGCTGCTGCACTGGATGACTCCTGGAACCCATCTCTGCCACCCTGGATTGGGGGATCTGAACAACTATATCATCACCTCGTTGGCTATTTGGGTTGAGGAAATAAGTGTCCTTTCTCTTTCAGAGCTGGAAAAAGAGGACAGTCTCTCATTTAACCGGCAAGTATTTTGTTTAGACTCTCAGCAAGCAATCAAATTAAAAAGCCAAAATTAAAAGCAGCAACCCATTCCCCCCACCCCGGGTTCTCGTCCTTATTTACCTCAAGGGTTTTCTAAAAACAGCTCAAAGAAAGTCATGCCTGCTCCTTGAAGGAAAGAGGCCTGAATTCCGAGAGACACCCTGATGTTGAGTGGGGAGCCATTGGGGCACAAGGGGCCCTTGTTTGTACCTAGCACCGGGTCCAATTCTGCAGGGTGGTCCTGGGTGGGTTTGTTCGGAATCCTGCCATACTACACCAAGTAAGAAACATCGAAACCAGTAGAGAATTTGTGTGAGTTTATTTGAGCCAAACTAGCAACATATGCTGGGGAGTGATAATCTCAAAGGCTCCTCATCTGCTATCTTATGGGCAGAATCTTCACCTGATACTGGTAGAATCCACAGTTAATCTCCCAATTCAAATTGAAGATTCAAATTGATTCTTCAAATCCTCTTGCCAGAATTAATCACTATCCTATAAGAGGCCCTTCATGGTAGAAAGTCCATAGTAGAAGATTACATAACTCGGGGCCTTATTCATCCTTGCACTCATCCTTGTAGCACTCCCATTTTATCTGGGAGAAAGCTGGAAGGATGAGGGTGGAGGTTTGCTTAGAACCTCCAAGCAATAAGCAACACTTGTTATCCCTCGGCACCTTGTCATGCCGAACCCTATTCGCTGCTAGCATCTGTCCAAACTGGAAGTAAATTCTTGAATCGATTTATGCAGTGCATTCTTTAGTATTCCAGTTGATGAAGCTAGCCAATACCTTTCCTCTTTCACTTGGGAAGGAAAACAATTTACCCAGACAGTGATGTCTTAGGATTTTACTGAAAGCCCCCTTAATTTCTCACAAATCTGGAGACTGATTTGGGTGACAGAACTTTCCCTAGGTTCTCTCTACCTTGTTGGAATGTGAGGATGATTTACTTCTTTGCTTTTCTTCTCAAGTTTCCTCATTGGAAGAAGCATCTACCTGTTAGAACTTTTGGTTTTAAAGGGATATAAAGTCTCTAAAGAAAAATTGCAATTTGTCCAACCTCATGTCCGATATTTGAAACATCTATATCAGGACAAGGAGTACACCTGAATCCTGGTGTCCCAAGTTTCCCAAGGCCCAAAACGAAGTGTCAGCGGGAAGTTTTCTTGGGCTAGTTGGCTATTGCCAAAATTGGATCCCAAGTCTCTCTCATGGTAAAATTTCTGTGTAGTTTTACTAAAGAATGACAGCCCTGACCCAATTTTATGGGAAGAATGGGACAATGTAGCCTTTAAAGCCTTAAAGGAAAATTTAATAAACCCACCTGCTCTTGGGCATCCTAATTATCAGATTCCCTTTTTCCTATTTGTAAATGAAAAGGAAGGGAATGCCCTGGGGGTACTTACCCAAAAACATGGAGATCTCTATAGATCCCTAAGCTATTCTGGTCAGCAGCTGGACCCTGTGGCTCAGGGATACCCCCCTTGCTTTAGAGCTATTGCTGCTACTACTCTCCTGGTTAAGGCTACAGAGAAAACAATATATTAAGTAACTCATGTGAAGATTAAAATCGTTGTGGAAATTTTTCTATGCATTTAATAAATGATAATGCAAATTACGTTTTTCATTATATAGCAACTAGTTTTAGTGCTTTACAATGTTAAAACATTCATCCTTTCAACAACCCCAAGAGGTATTTACTACTATTAGTTTATCTGCATTTCACTGGTGGTGAAACTGAGGCATGGGGTATTTCCACATTGTACTTCCTTAAAAACAGTTTTACCAGATTAATCGTTTGGCAAATTACCTGTACGAAAATAATTTAATGACTTAATTTTCATTTCTCGAAGCACCATTGATCTTTGTTATCTTTTATGTGTTATTGTCCATTTTACTTCTGTGAAGTTGCTGTTCATGTCCTTCATCTATTTTCATAGATGGTGTTTGGAGTGTTTGACTTTTGGTGGAGATTTGTAGTAGTTCTCACTATACAATGAATACCAATACCTTTTCTGTTACCTGTGTTGCAGGATAGATTTGAGGTAAATTATTTAAGTATAAATACATGATTTAATAATAATATATACTATGGTACTATATTCTACTTTTCTTTTAAAATTTTTCTGTCCTTTATCTAGAGAAGTTGTATGAGAAATTCTGTAGTATTTTTTTTTCTATAATTCCCCTACCATCGTAGTTTTAATTTGTTTTTAAAATAAATTTCATGCCTTTGACTAGAGAATGTTTTAAAACTTTGATAGTAATCTTCTTGACCAATAAAGACCAATAAATACTTTTCCTCTTCTGCAACCACTTTGACTATAAAGTACTGTCCTGATGTTCAGGTTCAGGAGGGCCTTATGTTCCTTTGATTTGATTTACCCATTTTCCATAGTAGTTGTGTAATTTTTGTGTTCTTCTCGTTGTTACTGCTTATGTCAGTCATAGTGTGCCTAACTTTTAGTAAAATGTTGATTATATTGTTCTTTGTCATAACAAAGGATTTAATGTTTATATATAAGAGTTATGGGAGGAATGGGGAAATAGTGTCCTGAAGAAAGAGACAAAAGAATGAGACATGCTGATCTAGTATGGCTATATAGAATAATAGTCATTATTTAAAATTGTATTAAAAAAACACATTGAATTTCACCCCATATCTATAAGTAGCTAAGTTATATTATGTCTTGTTTTGAAAGAAGTATACACACACACACACCCCCCCCCACATTTGAGAGAATAAAAATCCACTAAGTCCTTTTAGAGTACAGGTTTTATATTATCTTAATCTATAATTGGGACTTTACATCCATTATCAAATACTGAATATGAGAGTGAAAGCAACCAGGTGAATATTTTTAAAGGACATGAAGAAAAGAGAATTAGTTTGTGGAATCAAAGACTTTGTCACAAATAGCTCAATTTTATAATAGGAAGCAGATAGCAGCTATTGTAATTCTAATTCAACAAACATTCCACTGGGAAATGACTTAAACTGGATAAAGACAAACAACTTGCCATGTCTTTAGGTAACAAATGATGCTGAGGCTGGATGTACAGTAAAAGCAAAGGGGCATTATTGGTCTCCCAAAATGAAATGGAAGGGTGAATCTATTTACAGAATTCCAAGCCCTGAACAGTTTCCTTAGCAAATGTTAAAGCTACAAAATTCTGCACCAAAATGAAGTTAAAATATTCTGCGTATCTGCAAAATAATGTGGATACTATGTGTAGACATTTTAATGTTTCTGTGTCCATACACAATATGTGAAACACTGTTAAACTCAATTTTTTGTTTTTTTTGGTATTGCTTGTAAATTAGAACCGTAAATTTCAATATAAACCCATAGTTTGTTATTAATCTTTTGCCAGTTTTTTCTCTTTGGAATGAAATATTTCTAACTCAAACAGGTAGTAAATCACTTAAAACAAATTTTGAACTCACAAGCTAAATTGTGAAACATTGTTCTGTCACAAGAGGAAGGGATCCTTATATCACAACTTCTTTCTGGAATATACTGGAGGAGTCCCATCTGTGAGGCATACCAGCTTCAGTCCTCAGATACAACTAATCACTTTTTACCTTCTTTCCTGTTTTAGCACACTTCCAGCAACAAAACAGGCAACATTTTGTGATGACAAATACAGCAGTTGCCACACAGGTCAGCAGGAACCCAGTTACATCCAAAGAGTGGTACTGGAACCAGTTGAGGTCGTAGGAGGCTGGCCGCAGGTGTTTGGGCTCCTCTGTGGCGCATGACAAACTTGATTCAGAAGACTGCTCCCTCTAGAGGTTTCCTTGGCTGGTCTTGGTGAATTCTTGATAATTTTATAGCATTCTTTTTATATCTAAAGGAGAAACAAAAAGACACCAACATTGAAAGGAAGTTAATTTGCTCAAACAATTCAAAACCATGAAAGGTTTTTGTCAAACAAATGATTTAAAATACATGCCTTAGAATTACAGAAGTAGTAGATTTTTATTTGGGTCTCAAGAAGGTTTGATTTCTAAATTGGAATTTGCTGATTGACAAATTGGTGATGATGGAAGATAGGTAGAAAAGTTAATCTTTTTTAGCGGAGGAAATGGTAGCAATTCTATATGCTATATGTTGAATGATAGAAAATGCTTATTTAGGATAATGCCCTTGAAATTTTAAAGAGGAATTGTGTCGTGGAGGGAGAAATGCTTCCTCACCAGTCTCTGGGCTTCTACTCTTCATAACTCTACTGTCTATTTTCAACCCAGTAGCCAGAATAATTTTTTTTTTGAAACACATCAGATTATGACACTCCTCTGCTCAAAATTTCTATCTGGCTTCTCATCACATTTAGAATAAAACCCAAATCTATTATTTGCCCTATACGAGTAGGACCTTAGATGGACAGACCCCTGGCAACCTCTTCTATCCTTTGTCCCATGCACATTCTGTGTAGTCACGTTAATCCTTAGCTATTCATTGAGCTGCCAAATGTTTTCTCACATATGCATCTTTGCACTTTCTATCCCCTTTGTCCCTCTCCTGGAGCAAGTCTTCCCTGCAACACCCCAGGGCTGCTTCTACCTCTTTTTGGAGGCCTTGGCCCAGTGTCACATCTCAGAAAGGCTTTTCCTGCCCACACTATGATAGCAACCCTAGGCATTTCTTTTATATCTGATTTTTTTCTTACTATTTGATTCCTAGAATTTCTAAGTACAATACATTTAGTAAAATATGCCTTCAATTTATGTATAAAATTCATAAGAAAAACACATATCCTAAGTGATCAGCTCAAAATTTAAAAATTAGCAAGAAAATTACCATGAAATGGACATACCAATATACCTATTGTACAGATATTGATAAAGAATTCCACAAGCTACATAGAAGCACCCATTCCCGGACCTTTCACTACTCTTTCCCAAATTAACTGTTATCCTGACTTTTAATACCATAAATTAGTTTTTCTTGTTTATGTAATAGAGTCAGTATAGTATATACTCATTTGTTTTGTCTTTTCTGTAGCAGTTGTTGGTTAATTACTATTTAGTATTTCATTGTATGAAAATACCACAAAATTATCTCTACATTTAATGATCAATGGATATTTTGACTATTAGTAATTTTTTAGCCATTACTACTAATGCTGTTATAAATGTTCTTCTATACATCTTTTGGATTACATATTTATGGCATTTTTGTAGCATTATACCTAGAAGTAGATTTGATGAGAAGGTGAATTTATGACTATGATTTCTTGGTTGACACTGAATTATTTAGAAATATATGCTTGCTTTTCAAATTTAGAGATTTTTTAGTTATCTTGTCTTACGATTCTAACAATCCTAGTCTGGCCAAAACAAGATACTCTTTATCATATGATATTTTCAAATACTGCATCTTGGTTTATGCTACAGTATATATGGCCAATTCCATTAGTAAATTCATATGCTCTTGAAATACATGTTTTCCCATTGTTTTATATTTGGGGAAGGGAGCAGTGAAAGGGTCCAAGAGGGTGCTCTATGTAGCTTGTGGAATATATTTATTATACATAGATAAACTAAGTTACATTTTAAACATGTCTTCAGAATTTTGGATACCTATTCATTATTGTGTCATTTTTTTCTATATCATTGAGAAATGTATTTTAAAATGTCCTGTCATGGTTATATATTTGTGCATTTTGCTTTTCCTTTTGTCTAATTTTACTTTGTTTATTTGGTGAATTTATTAGTAGGTGTTACTAATGAATATTTTTTATTTTATTGAAAGATTAACCTATTTATCATTCTGAAATATCTTTATTTTTAGTAGTGCTTCTTGTCTACGTGTTTGATATTAGTACAATACCTTTGTATGGTTACTGCTGAAATAGATCTGTTTCTATCCTTTATACTTACAATCTTCTTGTACAGATTTACTGTTTAGATTTACTGTAACTACTGACATTTTTACTTTTGCGTCTATTACCTTACCCTATGTTTTCTTTTCTATTTATCCAACCTCTTTTTTCTTATTCTTTCTTGTGTCCTTAAAAGTATTTTGTAAGTCAATTGTACTGTCGTTTTTTTGTGATAATTCATTTTTAAAGTCTCCCACAGTGTTTAATATTAATATAACATGTTAATATAATAGAACTATAATTATATTAGCATACTATAATTACATTGATATAATATTTAATGTAGTAAAATATGATATTTTAATATATAATAGTGCTGAGGGGTAGTAATAAATGCTCAACTGATGGTCGCAATGCTAGGCACTACAAATTCCACGTTATTTTCCTTTGCAATATGGAAAAACTTAATCATTAAAATTTTATCAAATTGAAACGTTTTCTGCTTGAACTGACACTGATAAGAGAGCAAGAAATCAACCAACTAGACTGGGAGAAAATATATTTGCAACTATAGATATTTGTTCTATAGTATATAAAGAGTCTCTACAATCCAATAACAAGAAGGACAACTAACCCAATACAAAAATTGGCAAAGCATTGAAATAGACATTTCTCCAAATAAGATAGATGAATGGCCAATACGCACAAGAATAGATGCTCAACCTTCTTTGCTATAAGGGAAATGCTAATCGAGACCACAAAGAGAGGCTATTTCATACCTGCTAGGATACCTGTAATAAAAAGACTGATGATAACAAATATTCACGATAATGTGGAGAATGGAACCCTCATACATAGCTGGTAGAAAGTGTAAATGGTGCAAACTCTTTGGACATCAGTTTAGCAGTTAATCATAAAGTTACCATAACCCAGAATCCACTTACAGATACTACCCCAAACGAATGAAAACATATATTCACACAAAAATATAATGCAGTATTCATTATAGCCAAATGTGGAAACACAAAATGCCCCTGAACTGATAGATGGATAAATAAAACATGCTATAATTTATATCATAAAATATTATTGAGCAGTACAAAGCTACAACAGAAAAGAAATTCAAAATATATCCTACATGAATTAAACCAATTATTATAAAAGATATATGTTGTATGATTCCATTTATATGAAATGTCCAGAAGGGCTAATCTATAGAGATAGAACGTTGATTAATGGTTCCTTGAGTATGTATGTGTGTATGGGGAGGAGTAATTGGAAGTGAATTCTAACACATATGACATTTCCATTTAGGGTGATTAAAATGTCCTTAATTTATATTATAGTGATGGTTTCATAGCTCTGTAAATCTACCATATGTATTTGAATTTTATACTTTAAACAAGTGTTATTTTGTGGTATTATATATGTTTATTATAAAATATGAATGATAAAATCAATTTTGAGCAAAAAGATAATTTCAGAAATTTTAGATAGTGAATTGATAATTTATAATATTCTTGTCCATCATTATTTTTTCTATGGTTCTATCATGTATTTTTTAAATGTGTTCTTTTTACAATTGCCTACATCACTTGGCAATTTTTGTGTAAAAAATTGTTGCGCTACTTGGTTACCTATTAAATCAATGGTATTAAAAGTCAACTTTGAAATAAATGTCTGATTAAAAATAAGAGATTTAATCAACAAACAACAAGTGCTGGCGCGGATGTGGAGAAAAGGGAACGCTTGTGCACTGTTGGTGGGATTGCAGACTGGTGCAGCCGCTATGGAAAACAGTATGGAGGTATCTCAAAATTCTGAAAATGGAACTACCTTATGATCCAGTAATTCCACTCCTAGGTATCTATCCGGAGAAATCCAGAACTTCAATTCAAAAATCTCTATGCACTCCTATGTATATTGCAGCACTATACACAATAGCTAAGACATGGAAACAACCAAAATGCCCATCGGTAGATGACTGGATTAAGAAACTGTGGTACATTTATACAATGGAGTATTATGCAGCCATAAAGAAGAAAGAAATCTTACCATTTGCAACAACATGGATGGATCTAGAGAACATTATGTTAAGTGAAATAAGTCAGACAGAGAAAGATAAGTACCATATGATCTCACTTATTTGCGGATTCTAAAGAAAAGAATAAGTGAATGAACTAATCAGAAACAGTTTGGGAGACAATGAGGAAAAACTGAGGGTTGCTAGATGGGCGGGAGGGGTGGGGGGTGGGGGGGGAGGGTGAGGGGATTGGAGGGCAGTCGGTGACCACAGGATGGCCACGGGGTTTGAAAATTAATCTGGAGAACGTAATTTGGTGGTTACCAGAGCGTAAGGGGGTTGGGGGTGGGGGATGAGGGTGAGGGGGATCAAATGTATGGTGATGGAAGGGGAGCTGACTCTGGGTGGTGAACACACAGTGTGATTTATGGATGATGTGATACAGAATTGCACAACTGAAATCTATGTAATTCTACTAACAATTGTCACCCCAATAAATTAAAAATAAAAAATAAAAATAGATTTAAGATGGGTTAAGTCATGTTAATAATTTTAAAATTAGCTTCTGAAAATGGGATGAAAGTCATATTCACTGTTGACGAGAACCTGTCCAAAAATTGTGATACAGAGGCTCAGTAATGACTGTCTTCAATGCATTGAGCAAATCTGTACTTGACATTGTGTTGAAGTCCAATCTGACAGCTGCTTCCTTGGCCTTCGTGTGAGCGATGTTATCAGGTTGATCCGCAAACAAAGGAATGCCCACCATGGGGATCCCGTGGTCCATCGCCTCAGATGCCATTGGTTCCACCATGAGTTACAAAGGCTTTGGTTTTTGGATGACCTAGGGTTGGGTGAATTTAAGCAAATTGTTAATTTTAAGTCTTAGAATAAAATGAGAGTTGGGCAGTAAAGGTTCTGAAAGAGAAAGTATATTTAGATAACAGATTATTATACACTTTAGACTGCATCACAGTGTCTTTCAGAACTCAAAGAGGCACCTAAGTCCGCTGGAGAGGCAGTGAAGGCTACGTAGAAGACTGGTGTGTTTCCTGTGACTTGAAAAATGAATATAAGTTGCCAGTGGACAAATATTCTGGAAAGAGAATATTCTGGATTTAAAAAAAAGTATAGGCAAAAAAGAAAAAGTAGGGGCATATTAGAATATATTCTGTTAATGAATAGTGAAGTCACTGAGTCTGATCATTTGTCTTTCAAGGCAGCATTCCTGTATGATACTTCAGCATTCCTAAAGTATGATGGTGATGACACAGCAATAAGAGAAAGGATAGGGTGTACGCTATGATAAAATGTGTTACCACTTCATGAAACAAACTGGATTTTTTTCTATAGAAAATAGAGGGTCACTAGAAATAAAAGAGATGTATTTTTGTGGCACCTGATACACCCTCAGACTGGGGAAAAGGACTGATGTAAAGAAAGAATTAAGAGAGTGACAATCCAGAAAGTGTTGAAATATTCTTTGTGACAGGTTACTACACATGAAATGAAGATACTTTGTTTCTGGCCATAAGGAATGTAACTATAAAAAATGCCAACTGTTATAACTTATCCTTTCCCCTAGGCCTGGGAACTATATGTAAGAACGTTTTTTTTTTTTGAGGTTTTCAATAAGAAATGTTCAGTAAATGTCTTGGTGAATTTTGTAGCATTGTGGTTGGACTGATTCTCATTTCAGTGTTTTCCAGAGTCTTACCAAAAAGGTCATTCTGTGGGATCCATTTATAGAGCCAAGTATTTGGTACTAAGGTATCTGGTGTTTTTTTTTTGCCATCAAATTTCCATATAACCTGTTAGGGTAAAGAAGGTAACTTATTCCAATAGTAACTACACATTTTAGTGTGTTAGATTCTAAATAGATTAAGAGACATCTAGTTAAACCCCTTACATATTACAGCTAAGGAAATGAGGACAAGAGATGTTAGATAATGAGAAGGAATAAAACACTGATACAGGAAGAATACTCATATTACATGTACTTATTTTTGTATTCAATTGGTATGAATGCAGTGATGTTTCACATTTAGGGGTTAGACAAATGAGATTGTCAATGATTATGTCAAGCATATAAAATATTTCAGGTAGTCATGTAATTTTAGTGCAAAAACAGTAGCAAATTAATAATTTTCACATATATTTTGTATTAACTATTTTACTAGCTCTCTTCTTCCAGATTTAATATTAACTTATTTATTTTTTATTTTTTCGGTTTTATTATAGTTTTGTTTTAAAGTTTAATGGGGTGACAATTGTTAGTAAAGTTACATAGATTTCAGGTGTACAATTCTGTATTACATCATCTATAAATCCTATTGTGTGTTCACCATCCAGAGTCAGTTTTCCTTCTATCACCATATATTTGATCCCCTTTACCCTCATCTACCACCACTCCCTTACCCTCTGGTAACCACTAAACTATTGTCTGTGTCTATGAGTTTTTGTTTCTCATTTGTTTGTTTGTTTTTGTTTTTGTTTTTTATATACCACATATCAGTGAAATCATGTGGTTCTCTGTTTTCTGTCTGACTTATTTCACTTAGCATTATAATCTCAAGATCCATCCATGTTGTCACAAACGGTCCTATGGCATCTGTTCTTACCGCCGAATGGTATTCCATTGTGTATATATACCACAACTTCTTTATCCATTCATCTATCGAAGGACATTTGGTTGTTTCCATGTCTTGGCCACCGTAAATAAAGCTGCAATGAACATTGGAGCACATGTGTCTTTATGTATAAATGTTTCCATATTTTTTGGGTAGATACCGAGGCGAGGGACTGCTGGGTCATATGGTAATTCTATCGTAATTTTTTGAGGAATCTCCACACTGCCTTTCATAGTGGCTGCACCAGTCTGCATTCCCACCAACAGTGTATGAGAGTTCCTTTTTCTCCCCAGTCTCTCCAACACTTGTTACTATTTGTCTTGTTGATGATAGCCATTCTAACTGGGGTGAGGTGATATCTCATTGTGGTTTTTATTTGTGTTTCTCTGATGATTAGTGATGTTGAGCATTTTTTTAGATGTCTTTGCCATTTGTATGTCCTCTTTGGAGAAATGTCTCTTCAGGTCCTCTGCCCATTTTTCAATTGAACCCAATTTTTTTGTTGAGTTGCATGAGTTCCTTCTATATTTTGGATATTAACCCCTTATCGAAGACACTGCTTGCAAAAATCTTCTCCCATTCAGATGATTGCCTCTTTATTTTGTCGTTGGTTTCTTTTGCTGTGCAGAAGCTTTTTAGTTTGATATAGACCCATTCATTTATTTTAGCTTTTACTTCCCTTGCCTTTGGAGTCAAATTCATAAAATGCTCTTTGAACCCAAGGTCGATAAGTTTAGTACCTATGTTTTCTTCTATGCAGTTTATTGTTTCAGGTCTTATGCTTAAGTATTTGATCCAGTTTGAATTCATTTTGGTACATGGTGACAGATAGCAGTCCAGTTTCATTCTTTTGCACATAGACTTCCAATTCTCCCAGCACCATTTACTGAAGAGGCTGTCTTTTCTCCATTGTATGTTTTTTGCTTCTTTGTCAAAAATTATCTGTCCATATTTATGTGGTTTTATTTCTGGGTTCTCAATTCTATTCCATTCGTCTACGTATCTGTTTTTCTGCCAACGCATGCTGTTTTGATTATTGTAGCCCTGTAGTACAAGCTAAAGTCAGGGAGTGTGATACCTCCAGCATTGTTCTTTTTTCTTAAGATTGCTTTGGCTATTCGGGGGTTTTTGTTTTTCCAAACAAATCTGATGATTTTTTGTGCTATTTCTTTAAAAAATGCCATTGGGATTTTGATGGGGACTGCATTAAATCTGTATATTGCTTTGGGTAATAAGGCCATTTTAACTATGTTGATTCTTCCTATCCATGGGCACGGAATGTCTTTCCATTTCTTTGTGTCCAGTTTCTTTTAAAAATGTGTTACAGTTTTCAGCATGTAGGTCTTTCACATCCTTGGTTAAGTTTATTCCTACGTATTGTATTCCTTTTGCTGCAATTGCAAAAGGAATTGATTTTTTGATTTCTTTTTCTGAGATTTCATTGTTAGTATATAGGAAATCAATGGATTTTTGCACGTTGATTTTGTAGCCGGCAACTTGACTGTATTCGTTGATTGTTTCTAATAGCTTTTTGGTGGAGTCTTTAGTGTTTTCTATATATAGCATCATGTCATCTGCAAAGAGTGACAGTTTAGCTTCTTCATTCCCAATTTGGATGCCTTTTATTTCTTTCTCTTGCCTGATTGCTCTGGCGAGGACTTCCAACACTATGTTGAAAAGCAGAGGTGATAGGGGACAGCCCTGTCGTGTTCCTGAACATAGAGCAAAGGGCTTCAGTTTTTCACCATTAATTATGAGATTAGCTGAGGGTTTATCATATATGGCCTTTATTATGTTAAGGTATTTTCTTCCTGTACCTATTTTATTGTGTTTTAATCATAAATGGATGTTGTATCTTGTCAAATGCTTTTTCTGCATCAATTGATATAATCATATGATTTTTGTCCTTTATTTGTTTATGCAATATATCACATTGATGGATTTGCATATGTTGAACCATCCTTGTGCCCCTGGGATAAAACCCACTTGGTTGTGATAAATAATCTTGTTAATGAATTGTTGCATTCAATTTTCTAGAATTTTGTTTAGGATTTTTGCATCTGTATTCATCAGAGATATTGGTCTGTAGTTTTCTTTTTTTGCGTTATCCTTACCAGGTTTTGGTGTCAGGGTAATGTTGGCCTCATAAAATGAGTTAGGGAGTACTGTCTCTTCTTCAATTTTTTGGAAGAGTTTGAGCAGGACTGGTATTAGATCCTCTTTGAAAGTTTGGTAGAATTCATTAGTGAAGCCATCTGGTCCCGGACTTTTGCTTTTGGGAAGGTTTAGATGACTTATTCAATTTCGTTACTGGTGATTGGTCTAGTTAGATTTTCCAGTTCTTCATGGTTCAGCCCAGTAAGGCTATATGTTTCTAAGAACTTGGGCTTTTCTTCTAAGTTATTGAATTTGGTGGCATATATTCCTTCATAGTATTCTTGGATGATCCTTTGTATTTCTGTGGCATCTGTGATAACTTCCCCTCTTTCATTTCTGATTTTATTAGTGTCTTTTCTCTTTTTATCTTAGTGAGTCTATCCAAGGGTTTTTAAATTTTGTTAATCTTTTCAAAGAACCAGCTCTTTGTCATATTAAATTTTTCTATAGTCTTTTTGTTCTCTATTTCATTTAGTTCTGCTCTGATTTTTATTATTTCCTTTCTTCTACTGACCTTGGGTTTCATTTGTTCTTCTTTTTCTAGTTCTTTAAGGTGTAATGTGAGGTTATTTATTTGGGATTTTTCTTGTTTCTTGAGATAGGCCTGTAATGATATAAATTTCCCTCTTAAAACTGCTTTTGCTGCATCCCAAAAATTTTTGTAGGATGTATTTTCATTCTCATTTGTTTCTATGTATCTTTTGATCTCTCATTTCTTTTTTGACCTGGTTGTTCTTTAAAATATGTTGTTTAGTCTCCATGTATTTGTGTTTTTTCCTGCTTCCTTTTTGCAGTTGATATCCAATTTGTGATCAGAGAATATGCTTGATCAGATTTCAGTCTTCTTAAATTTGCTAAGGCTAGTTTTATGTCCCAATATATGGTCTATCCTTGATAATGTTCCATGTACACTAGAATAGAATGTATAGTCTGATGTTTTAGGATGAAGTGCTCTATAATAATGTCAGTTATGTCCATTTCATCCAACGTGTCATTTAGGGCTGCTGTTTATTTATTTTCTGTTTGGATGATCTATCCATAGCTGTCTATTATGTATTTCAGTCCCCTAGTGTAATTGTGTTTTGGTCTATTTCTCCCTTTAGTTCTGTCAGTAGTTGCTTGGTATATTTTGGTGCTCCCTGATTGGGGGCATAAATATGATGACTGTCATGTCTTCTTGTTGTATAGTCCCCTTTACCATTATGAAATGTCCATCTTTGTCTCTTGTTACCTTTTTTACCCTGAAGTCTGTTTCATCTGATATCAGTATGGCTACACCTGATTTTCTCTGGGTACCATTTGCTTGGAGTGTCAATTTCCACCCTTTCACTTTGAATCTATGTTTGTCCTTGTAGCTGAGATGTGTCTCTTGGAGACAGCATATGGTTGGGTTTAGGTTTTATCCAATCTGCCTTTGGATTGGTGAGTTCAGTCCATTTACATGTAGAGTGATTATTGATATGTGAGGATTTCCTATCATCTTATCTTTAGTTTTCTGGTAAGACTGTGTCTCCATTGTTTCTTTGCTCTTTTGTTGTTGTCTATTATTTCTGTGTGGTGGTATTCTATGACTTTTCCCTCTCTTTCTTCTTTTATTACAGTATATATTTCAGTTCTAGATTTTTTTTTGAATGGTTACCATTAAGTTTATGTAAAAGAAAGTTTGATATTTAGAGTATTCCATTTTCTTCAGCATACTTACTTTCTCCGTGTATTTCTTTTTGTGTGATGAGGGAAGTGCTTTACTTATATCCACTAGTTCCGTAAGTTGTTTTATTAGAGTTTTACATCTTTTGATTTACAAAATCAATGCAATCAGCTGTTTGTGAAAAGTAATTCTGAATTTTAGCAATTTATTAATAATTTTTGCTTAATAAGTATGCTTAGCTTCTTTTAGTTTGCTAATTATTAATCTGCTTCTAAGAAAAATTTCAAGTGATAATTTTTACCTAAGTATAGTGTTATCACTGTGGCTAGGATTGAAAATTCTTAAAATGTACAAAAGAGCACATTGGCACTTCATAAAGAAAAGTATAGCTGTGAAAAAGATGAAATATGATGATGCTAAATTTTATTCACCCTAGTGTTAACACTTCATGATGTGCTAGGATGCACTGACAGTATTGATTAATATGGTTAATTAATCATGACTGGCCAAGCCATTTCCAGTCTCGGTACTAAAATTAGGTCCAGATTTTGGGATTCCCAAGCAATCGTCAAGCTGGATTCTAGCTTAGAAGTGGTTTACATCTATTTGCTGTGTGAGTGTTCATGTAACTTCAGGTTCTCAGCAAACTATCATGGGTGATACGGAGAAAGCTACATCTGTTAGGAAGTTAAAAAGTAGTTCACAAATACCCAGAGACTGCAAATATATATTAAAAATAATTTCCTACCATATTTCACGGAGAAGGGGGCATCTGAAACTGTCCCATATCAGGCTTGCTTCTGGTTGCTCTATTTTATATTTATTTCTCCTTGGCCCACATTTTATAAAGCACGTGGCCACCTTAAGGGACGGACCCACCTCCATCTTTTCTTTTATGTCTTCCAGCTTCAGACCTTAGCAGGTCCCAGCCAACTTTATCTTTAGATAAAGATTTTCTCTTTATCTAAATCATCATGTCTGGTTTAGGTACCTGGATGCAGCTTGGTAAGCCTTGGGCATCCTTTCTCTGAATAGCACCCTGAAAAATACAGGGCATAGGCCTATTCCAAAATTCAGGGGAAGTAAGAGAGGCCTAGATGACCTGGTCTAAAGGGCATGTTACCTTTCTGACTGTTATCAAGTCCTGTTTAATGTTACTGTGAAAATTTAACTCCTTTCTGAGAACTTCTGTAGTATCTATAGTGCATTCAGGAATCCTGCCAGGAAAAGGGACAAGTGATAGGACAGAATTTGGTGATATGTGTACCTAGCTAGAATACCATTATGATACCAAACTTGATGCTGTATCTCATAAATGCACTTCTTTGTCATCACAGTTTTAATGCCAAAGTTATCGTCAATCAAAAACACCCTTGAATCACTTTAGTGCCTGCCGTATGTATTTTGGTTTTAAACTGATATCTGAGATAAATTGAAGCTATTAGGGTATTTTTGTCTCACCTTTTGTGGAATCTGGGCAAGGGCTTATGCAATCACATTGGCCCTTTCTTCTGTCATGTTACTGACCATTGACCCCAGAGAAAATACCACAATACCATTTTCCTCAGAGCTCTGGGCAAACTCTTGAATTTCCTGTGGAGAAAGATTTGCTTCGTAAAAGAACAGCAGCACAGCAAACACTATTGAAAGGATGGCTACAAACAACTATCAAGAGAAAAGTAAGTATTATCAGGAATTAATGTAGTGCCTTTTTAAAAGTTGTAGTAAAATACACATAACCTAAAATTTGCCATCTTAAACTTTCCTAAGGGTTCAGTAATTTTAAATATATTCTTTTTGTTATACAACCAATCTGCAGAACTTTTCATTTTGCAAATTCGGAACTATACCCATTACAGAGTTTTTTCCCCATTTCCACTTTCATCAGTCTCTGGCAAATGACATTCTACTTTCTGTTTTCATGAATTTGACTAGATACGTCATATATCTAGAGTCATGCAGTATTTATCTTTTGTAAGTAATCCATTTCACTTAGCATAATGTCCTTAAGTTTCATCCATGTTGTAGCATATATTAGAATTTTCTCTTTTTAAGCTTGAGAATATTCCATTGTGTATAAATACCAAATTTTGTTTATTGATTCACCTGTTAATGGACACTTACATTGTTTCCACCTTTTGACTCTTGTGAATAGTGCTGCTGTGAAGGTGGATGTTCAAATGTCTCATCATGATCCTAATTTCCATTGTTATGGATATATAACTATCACTGGAATTGCTGGACTCAACGATAATTCTATATTTAACTTTTTGAGGAAACTCCATTTCTTTTTCATCAGTAGCTGTTTATAGCATACCTAATCTCCCATTTCCTTTGAGAGTGTACAAATGATCTGTTACATATTTTCCTTTATAATGTATATTTGTGAAATGTTTGTGTGTGTAAAAGCAAGAAATGAAATACAGTCTATACATAGTACTGAGGAGGAAATGCCCTTAGACAATATTATATCCAAACTTTTCATTTATAATTGTTATTAATTACTAACATAGATTCTTGGAAGGCAGCCAAACAGCAGGCTATTAACTCGCCTTTCTTTATTTTTATAGTTCTACTTAAATCACTTGTGTTTAATCTCAGCTGGTTTTTTAGAGAATTATATTTTTGTTTGTCTTTGTATTTTATTTCTCAGACTATAAACACTAAGAAAAAGTATATTATGACCTCATCTAAACCTGTATCAGTGTTTCTGAAACTCTCCCCCTAAATCAATCTTTAAAGGCTGGACGTGCAAGGCTGTCATTCATGAGTCTGGCTTTGCTGTTTGGAATTTCCATTAAATAGCCCTAAGATTCCTTTTTATAATTCAGAAATGCTATAATTGTATAGGACTTATTTGAGTGACCATATTTCTGTCTTGTTTACACATGACAGCTTTTGCCCTGAAATCATATTGCAAAATGGATGTCCTAGTAGAATGTGCTATGTGAAACTGGTTATGAGGGGCCTTATCATCACCCCAGGGAGCACCTGCCCCACAGTGGGAGAGGTACAGCTGGGCTTTCTGCAGTGGAGATCTGGTCACCCTCTTAAGTAGCTCAATTCAAATTCAATTCATAAGGTAGGTGCAAAAGTAATTGCGGTTTTGCAATTTTAATCTTTTAAACCGAAATTACTTTTGCACCAACGTAATATATTACTTTCTAGGTTAGAGTAATTCCTCATTGCTCAATGTACTCTTCTACCAAAAACACAAAGTAGACAAGCCAAAAGTTTCCTTTATATTTTATCAAAACTGCGTAGTCATCTTTTTTGTCCCCCGTCCTGCTTTAATCTATTATTTGTTATTTTCTCTCTGGAAAACAGTGACCTAGTCCTTCCAATTAAAAATATATTTTCTCATCCTCTCTCATCCTAATCGTTGTAAAGCTTCTTTTTCAAGTGTTTTTTGTTTTTTTTTTTATTTGTTTGTTTACAGAATAAAGAAAAGAGGAAAACTTTTTCAAACTTACACCTTGCAAACTCTGCACTGTCCAGATAATTCTTCAAAAGTATAATTCCACCCTGATGGCATTAGTTTCATATGAACATCACTGTAGTTTTCTGTGGTTAACACTGTGAATCCTCATAAGCTGTGGGACTCCAGTAACCTGTAGCAACATCATAGTTACCTGTGTTCAATGTTTTGTCTCATTACCTCTCTGCCAATGGCTTTCTTCAACTGTGCTGTGGAAAATGGTTCCCTATAGTACTATAGTAATACAGCCTCTCCTTATAGATTAAGTCATTGACATAGGCTGGTCATTCTCATTTTGTGACATCCTTAAAAAAATGAGACATGCTTATTGATAGAACATCTGGAAAAGTATGAAAAGAAGTCAAAAGTATCCAAGATTCACCCCTACTTCTCATTCAGGAGTATCCTCTATGTGAAATTTATATGCATGTTTACACATCTTGATTATTTTTATCTGTATAGTTTCATATGAGTATATTATAAAGTCAAAATCTATGCATTTTTAAGAATCTTGTTGCCCTTTGCCAAATTCTTCTTTTCAAAAAATTTTTATTAAAATATAGCTAACATATAATAATTGTATTAGTTTCAGGTATACCCCATAGTTATTCAACATTTATAGACCTAAAGAAGTGATTGCCATGATAAGTCCAGCAACCATCTGACACCGTACCACGCTATCACAATATTACTGACTGTGTAATGCTGTATATTACATCCCTATGACTTATTTCTGCTATACCTAGAAATTTGAACTTCTTATTCCCCTTCACCTTTTCCCTACCCCTTTTAAAATTTTTCAATTACAGTTAGCATTCAGTGTTATTTTATATTAATTTCAGCTGTACAGCATATTGTTTAGACATTTATATAATTGAAGAAGTGATCCTCTTGACTAGTCTAATACCCACCTTGCACTATATATAGTTATTACCATATTATTGACTATATTGCCTATACTTTACATCCCTATGACTATTTTGTAACTATAAGGTTGTACTTCTTCACTTCCCTTCCTCTTTTACACACACCCTGCCTTCAACCCCTCCCATCTATCACCCCAACAAATCTAGTACCCATCTGATACCATACATAGTTATTACAATATTATTGACTGTATTCCTTATGCTGTATCCTACATCCCCATGGTTACTAGGTAACAACCAATTTGTACTTCTTAATTTCCCCTTCCCCTTTCACTCATCCCCAACCCCCTCCCATCTGGCAACCATCAAAATGTCAAAATGTTCTCTATATCTATGAGTTTGTTTCTGTTTTGTTTGTTTGTTTTGTTCTTTAGAGTCCACATATAAGCGAAATCACGTTGCATCTGTCTCATCACTGTCTCACATACTTCACTCATCAGCACAGTTCTCTCCATGTCCATCCATGCCACTGCAGATGGCAAGAACCCATTCCCTTCCCTGGCTGAGCAATATTCCATTGTATATATGTATTCACTTCCTCTTTCCATTCTTCCATTGACAGACACTCAGGCTGCCTCATCTTGGCCATTGTAAACAATGCTGCAATGAACATATGGATGCACATGTCCCCTCGAAGTAGCGTTTCGGTTTCTTCAGATAAATACCCTTAAGTGAGATTCCTTGGTCCTTCTTTGTCTCTTGTTACAGCTTTGTTTTAAAGTCTATTTTGTCTGGTATTAGTATTGGTACCCCACCAGCTTTTTCCCCCCACCATTTTCATGAAATATCTTTTCCCATCCCTTTACACTCTGTCTGTGTGTGTCTTTCAATCTGAAGTGAGTCTCTTGTATGTAGCATATGTAAGGGTCTTCTTTCCGTGTCCATTCAGCCCTCTTAGGTATTTTGAGTGGAGCATTTAATTCATTTACATTGAAAGTAGTTGTTGATTATGTAGTAGATATGTATTTATTGCCATTTTTTAATTCATACTTTTGATTATTTTTTTTCCATCTTAAAGAAGTCCGTCTAACATTCCTTTTAATGCTGGTTTGGTGGTGATGAATTCCTTTAGCTTTTTCTTGTCTGGGAGGCTCTGTATCTGTTCTTCAATTCTAAACGATACCTTTTCTGGGTCTAGTAATCTTGGTTGTCGGTCTTTGCTTTTCATTACACTGAACATTTTGTGCCAATCCCTTCTGGCCTGCAAAGTTTCTATTGAGAAATAAGCTGACAACCTTATGGGAGCTCCCTTGTAAGTTACTAGTTGCCTTTCTCTTGCTGCTTTTAGGATTCATTCTTTGTCTTTAACCTTTGCCATTCTAATTGTAATGTGCCTTGTGGGCCTTTTTGGGTTCATCTTGATTGGGACTCTGCGCTTTCTGGGTTTGGATGTCAATTTTCTTCACCAGGTTAGGAAAAGTTTCAGTCATTAGTTCTTCAAATAGGTTCTCAATCCCTTGCTTTCTTTTCTCTCTTCTCTTTCTGGTACCCCTATGATGTGAATGTTGCTATGCTTCATGTTGTCCAGAGGTCTTGTTTTATATTCTTTTTTCTTTCTGCTCTTCCAATTAGGTGTTTTATGCTATCTTGTCTTCCAAATCATTGATTCGGTCTCCTCTGCTTTATCTAGTCTGATGGTGATTCCGTCTAGTGCATTCTTCATTTCAGTTACTGCATTTTTCACTTTTGACTGGTTCTTTTTATGGTTTTTATGGTTTCTGCGACATTTTTTTATGCTTACTTTCTTTTGTTGGAGTTCTCACTAAATTCCTTGAGCATCCTTATAGCTATTGTTTTGAACTCTGTTTCTGATAGATTGCTTGTCTCCATTTTGTGTAGTTCTTTTCTGGAGTTTTCTCCTGTTCTTTCATTTGGGATGTATTTCTTTGTTTTCTTCATTTTGGCTGCATTTTGTTTGTGTCTATGTATTAGGTAGATCTCCTATATCTCCCAGTCTTAGCCAGGTGGCCTTATGTAGTAGGTGCCCTGTGGGGCCCATTGGTACAGTCTTTCTGGTCACCTGCACTCGGTGCTCCAGGAGTGTCCCTTGTGTGTGCCCTCATTATAGTTGAGCTTTGATTGCTATTGGCACCTCAGTGGGTGTTACTGTCCCTCAGGATGGCTGGCTGGAGGATTTTGCTACGTCCACAGCTTACAGGCTGCTGTGCGGGGGCCTTACCCCAATGAATGGGATTTGCCCCAGTGGGCTCTGGTGCCTATTGAGACCACCCTTTGTATGTGCCACTTGTGGGGCTAATTGGGTAGTGCTCTGCTGTGATCTGAAGCTAACTTCCAAATATGTTGGTTCTGCAGCCTCTTGCGAGGGGCTCTGCTGCAGACCCAGGTCACCCGTAGCCTATGGCCAGCTAGGGGCAACCTAGTAAGAGCTACAAAACAATCCTTGGTTTTTCACTGCCTGCACTAACCCTGGAGGCATGTGGGAGAGGACATGCTGTGAGCTGAGGACGTCTGCCACCAGTGCCAGGCCTTGGGTTGCTTCACAAAATGCCAGAACACCCTGAGGCCTGTTGCCAACTGCCAGCTCCTTTAAGGTTCAGCCACCGATAAAGCCTCGTGTGGTATGCAAGTTGGGTGAGGCAGGGTCTCAGGGAATCACTATAGTGGGAAGAGTTGTGGTAACCAGGTTAATGTAAATTCTGGGTTGTTGCCAGTGGTGAGCCTGAAACTTCTCAGCAAAAGTCTGAGAACACACCGAGGCCAGTCACCACCTGCCTGGGTTCTTTAGGACTCTGATAGCTTTCCAAGAAGGAATGCAATATGGTCAGGGCTTGCTGCTCTTGGAGAAAGTGCCTCCTTCATTGAGGGAGTTGGGTGGGTTGGGGTCCCAGTGAGTCAGGAGAGTGGAGCTGTGGAACTCTTCAGGCCAATCAGGTTCAGATTGAACCATAAGCATAGGGAGATGGATCAACACAAGAAAAATTGCTCCCACCTGCCGGCTGCACAGGACCAGAACCCTTCACAAGTAAAAATGTTGACTGCCCGCCAGCCTTCAATTCAAAGCCATACAACTCAGTGTGTCCCCATATGTCTCCGACAGCCTCCACTGTCCCTCTGCTGGAGCACAAGGTGAGTGCCTGGGAATAAGAGAGTCTGTTGCACTGGACATGTAAGAGAACGCCTGGGTTTCCCTCTGCCTTCCGTCCTCCCCAAATGGTCGAAATCCCCACTGTTTCACAGCCAGAAGTTCTGGGGGCTCTCATCCTGGAACCGGTACTCTGGGTTGGGGAGGCTGGTGTGTGGCTGGGGTCTCTCGCTCCTCTGAGGTAACCTGCATGGATGAGATATCCCCTCTCCTGGTTCTCAGCCTCCACACAGAGTTTGGGGTTTGCATTTTCTGCATCTCCACCCTTCCTACCAGTCTTAATGTGGCTGCTTCTTTATATCCTTAGTCATAAAACTTCTGTTCAGCTAGACTTCTGAAGGTTCTCTACATTGAATGTTCTATAATTAGTTGTAATTTTAATTGTTCATGGAAGGAAGCAGACAGTGTTATATCTACTCTGCCATATTGGATCTCTCCTGTATTGTACATTTTCCCTGTCATCATTTTTGACAGGCAGCTATGATGATGAGAAATATTTTTTGCTGAGGAATCTTTACTGAGATTTTGTACAGGCTTGGTGTATATATGGCAGAGAATATCTGCTGAAATAAGCAAATCTCTTTTATGCTCTAGGTGTCAAACCCTGGAATCTTAAATTGAGGAATTGTTTTAAATGCTGTAGTGAAGGCAAGTGAACGTTGGGTTTGATTGCCAATATTATTGGGACACACATTCATATCATTGAGGAATGGTGTTCCCTTTAAGCTAGAATATTGGGTGGTGAGCCTAAATCCTTACAATTTTTTTTTCAGTATTTCAACATGCTCATCTGATCACCAAATTATGTATACATTTACTTTTAAGTACTTCACATGTTCTCATATGTTCTCTATGACTTTGATAGAAAGCAATCTTGATCTATTGGAAACCAGTTCTTATTAAATAAGGAATCATATCAAGATAGGATGACACATATTAGGTTACTAATAATATCCTTAGTTATATTAACAAAAATAACAATAGTGATAATAGTTATACTCTGTATCACTATGTGCCAGAGACATTTTAAATATTTATGAGTATTAGGTAATTTTTTTCTATTGAATAGAAATATGAGGTTGATATTATAATTATAAGAGTAGGTGTGGTCATATTTTTAATGTTTAGCTTTCCATCACGTGTTGCCTGAACTCACGCACAACCTCTATATGGTCTCCCTTCCACTCTTGCTCCTATGCAATTCAATCCAGTGACTGTAACTTGAGGGATTTTTTTAAAAAAGAAATCTCATCTCTCTCAATTTTCACTCCCTTTGCTCCTTTTCATTGGCTCCTGAATCCTTTTATTAGATGCTTCAAAATACTTATAATTACTATCTCTAACTTCTCCAGCATCATCTGCCTCTTTATTCAACCCCTTCCTGATATACTGAATTGAACTTTTGGGAACTGTCATTATTCTTCCTGCTTTATCTCTTGTGTCTTTCTCTCTCCCTATCCCTTCCTCCTATTACTGCACATATTCAGGTCTCAATTATCGATGATATGAAATACTTTGTATGATCACTGCTGGGTGTTCTCAAGTATTGTGGTTTTTCCTTACAATACTTTTCACACAATTTTTAATTACTTGCTATATTCCATCTTTTCCAGTAGAATGTTACATGTCTATGATGGATATTGTGTCTACATTGTTTTTCTGAATATCTAGCTTTCTAGTACTTATCTCTGGACTAGGCTAGTCACTTTAAGAATTTTTCTTTGAATGAATGGTTGACAGTTTCTTATGTGTTGAATAATTTAATTTACTTAATTAACTGACCCTATTCCTAAAGTCTACCAGATATAATACTTTATTGTCTAATGATAATGAAATTCAGATTCTTCTAATGGTATTGAAATATTTAAAATTTTAATTGTCAGTTCATTTTGCCCGGTTCCTCATATCTCTCACATTGTGATCAAACATTCTAAACAAAGAACACAGAACTCCTACTGAAAATGCAAAATAAAGCAAAACAAACAGTAGTAGGTTTTATCTCAGGTAGGCCGTTAGCAGGTTTGCAGTGGCGTCCTACAACAAATTCAAAATGTGGCAAGAGTGGGTGAGGAAATTCAAAATTTTAGTAGCTTCGAATGAGACACATTTCAGCTTTCCCCTTTTATTATTGTAGTGGGTTTAATTATTTATCTATTATTGTAGTAGGTTTTCCTGAAGGGAAAAGGAAACAAAAAGTAGAAAAATCAGAATATTGTAATGTGAAAATACCAGGTAATTTTCTAAAAGGATCTTGGAATAATGTAGACAAAGATGTTTAAAAGTGGCTTGGTTTGAAAATACATATAAATATATATGTGTGTGTGTTTATATACAAAGTATAATAAACTTTTATGTCTAATGTCACAACAGTATATTCAGCATCATAAAAATTATTAATCTATATTAAACATGTATTTGTTTACTGTGTAAAGCTTCAAAATTAACTAATGCAAATGTAAACAATGATTTCAACTCCTCAATCAATTAACCATTCACATGAAAGCACCTTTCCATAGAATACCCCGTCTAGAGTCTATAATTTAGCAAGCTCTTCCCTTGTTCCTAGATTTTCCAAGTAAACTGAGGTTTTTGAGAGTTTGGCTACTATCACACTTGGTTCATGTTAAGAACTTAATTAATATTTGTGTAGTAAATAAAAGTATGTGAAGAAAATAGCTGAAAAGCTTTCATAAAGTATGGAAAAACATCTGTCCACCCTTAATTTTGGCTCATTTCGTGTTTAATGGAGAGATACAGTTTTTTAAAAAAATATCAGCTGATAACTTGATTGTCCGCCCTTCAACAAGATTTTAGGTGTTTAAAACAGGTGATTTGTAAGTACTTAGTGAAGGACTGTAATTAATCAGTTTCCTAAGTCTGAAATAGAGCCACTTTATCTCTCAATTGTGAAAGATCCTTCAGGTAATATGGCAAAATAATTTCAATGAAAATAAGCTATACAAGAGGAAACAATTTTCTTAAAGTTCCATGGGAATCGTGCTAGGAAAAAAAATCGTAACTACTATATATCTGCTTTGATCCAAGATAGTTAGTGAAATTTCTAATGCCTTTATTGAAGATGGATATGTATATGTATGTAGGATGAATGTAGGATGTATGTATGTAGGATGAATATGCTCTGCCTATTCATGTCAGGCAGTGAAACTATTCTGTACAATACTATAATAGTAGTGTTATAGTATTATACATGACATTATAAATTTGTCCAAAATCATGGACTGTATATCAAGAGTGAACCTTTATGTGAACTGTGGACTTTGGATGGTGATGATATGTCAATATATTTTCATTAATTGTAACAAATGTAATTCCCTGGTAAGAGTGTTGATAATAGAAGGCACATGTGGTGGGACAGGGCGTATATGGTAAATCTCTACTTAATATTGCTATAGACCCAAAACTCCTCTGTAAAATAAAGACTATTACAAACAAACAAGAATGGGTATGTGATTGCTTAAATCTGTGGTCTCCAACTTCCTGGAATGTCCTATATTAGTAATTGACAACAGGGTTCAAAATGACCTTATAATTTAAGCATTCTATAATAATTGTGAGATTGAAAGATCACTTTATAATTTTATTTTATCATTTCCCTTATAAAAGACAAATTCCTCTAACTTACTATTTGTACAAACACCTCCCAAGGTACTACAAAAGTTAGGACTTCATGCTACCAACTGAAAACATGACTTATCTAGTACTTCGCTGTAAAACTGATCCCACTTCTTATGAAATGTTTGGAACAAGAAGTCAAAGTAAAGCATATATGTCATATTTAGTACCCTCTCCATGAATGTTATTGGATCACTTAATCCTGACAAAACAATAGGTACGTAGGATGGAGGGGTTAGAAGTCCTCCACTATACTTTTCAATTGTGTTGCCTGGAAAGAAGCAGAGACTGTACACTAAAGGTATTTTAAATAGCTCAGCCAGGAGCTCACCACAGGGTAGCACAGCATCTGCGAAAATGACATCAAACCTTGATTCTTGTAGTTTTGTCATAAGTTTCTTGTTAAAAATGACAAATTCACAGAGCATTTCAGCATAGTTAGAAAATTCTGCAAAGATTTCTTGCATTAGTGAAAAATATGTCCATAATGTATCTTTTGACTTATACATATCCACTTAGAGATCAGCTGTGTGAACAAAACCTCCAAATCATCTTTTGTTAAAGATGTAGGGTAAACCTCAAATTTAATAGCAGATGGTTTGTTGGGATCAATAAGAATGGAAGCTGAAGATGCCAGAACAATCACTTCATGGCCTCTTTGGACAAGTTCATCCAGGATTGTCTTCATATTGAGCCAATGGCTGTATTCTGTGGGCCACACCAGCACCTTTCCACAACTCCCTGGACTAAAGTAACAACTCAGCTGTAGCAGCAGCAGAACTGGAATCCACTTCATAGACATTCTGGTGGAATGTAATGGTTCTTTTCAAATCACTGTTCGTTGCTGTCATTGCTCATGCTGATATCCAAGGAGAAATCCATCAGAAAGTTAAAACATAACTCCCTACTCCTCAAAGTAAATCCATTATATGAACACTCAGAGCATGTGGACGGCAAGTGGATAAAGCAAAAGGTACATGAATACTTAGGTGATGATGAGGACACGAAAATGTCTCATTGTGTTCTTACCATACAGTTACTAGATTTTCACGTGAAGATGCACACATACACAACAGATAAATTTGTTAACTGTGTGGCATGAAAATTATTTACTCTTCTCTCAGTGGAAGTGGATTATCCTGAATGTCTTCATCCTTGTTTTCTTCATATTGAGTAGGCTGAGGAGGGGTTGCTCTTGCTGTCCAGGGGTGGCAAAGGCAGGAAAGTTAGAGGAGGTGGGAGGAGAAGCAGGAGAGGCAGGCACACGCGATGTAACTGGATGGTATATAATTAATTTCTGTCTGACTTTTCAGCTTGTTCATGTCTGTAAAAATGCTTCTATACAGTATCAATCCTCCTTCCACCATTTTCTTTAGTTTCAGTGCCTGTATCATAAAAGGGTCCACGTCGTAAAAGAAGTCAAAAGCAGTCTTAAATATCAGAAACCTGCCAAATTATCTAATGTCAATTTTTTTTCCGGCTGTACTTCTTCTGTGTCTTCTTACTCATCGTATGGCTCATATGGTAGTTCTATTTTTAATTTTTTGAAGAACCTGCATAGTGTTTTCCATAATGGCTGCACCAATGTACGTTCCCACCAACAGCACACAGGGTTCTCTTTTTTCTACATCCTCGCCAACACTTGTTACCTCTTGTCTTTTTGATGATAGGCATTCTACCATGTGTGAGGTAATATGTCATTGTGGTTTCGATATGCGTTTTCCTGATAATTAGTAATGTTGAGCACCCTTACATGTCCCTGTTGGCCATTGTATATCTTCTTTGGAAAAACATCTATTCAGATCTTCTGACCATTTCTTTTTTGATTTGGCATAATTTATTAGTATGCATATAAAACCATGTAAGCATCACAAAGCAAATGCTTGATCCTCTACAATAACCAACAGATAATCTGCCATGACCTTCTAGCACCCCCACTATTTTAACATACGTTTCACAGAAAGTCATCGTCATAAAAATAGGACCATGTTTCCCTGAAAATAAGACCTAGCTGGACCATACTCTAATGCGTGTTTTGGAGTAAAAATTAATATAAGACCCGGTATTATATTTATATTAGCTCCAAAAGATGCGTTAGAGCTGATGATCCAGCTAGGTCTTATTTTCAGGGAAACACGAGATTATAATACATTTTTTTAGGGAAAGGGTTTTTTGGTCCACATTTTCTGTTAAAACCAACTAACAAACACATATTTTCCTCTTTGACAAAAGAGGTTAAATTCCACACAGTGAACTCACAAAGCAAACTCAGATAAAAGCCACTGAACATGAGGTACAGCTGAGGTCTAATCTAATCTGGAATTAGAGACACATACTCAGGAGGAAAAGTGTTCCTTACAAAGTCACTTCTGTTCCCAATCATCTCAGTAGAAAAGCTCTATGTAGATTTGGCCTTGGTCACTTTTGTAAGAAAACACTTGTAATAACTTTTGTTATTACAGAGTACGGTTTCAGAGTACAGAGTACAATGCTCAGAGTACAATGTGAAGAAAGGTACAGGAAGTGCGGGCATCTGACCTTAACATTATTTTTAATCTGAACTACAAAAGCATCTGACACTGTAATTCAGACTATAATTGCTATGCCACCTTCATTCAGTTTGTTGGGAGAACAGTTTTGGTTGCTGTTAAGTCTCAGCATTTGGCTTTGCAGATCGTTTGAGAAACTGGATTGGCATGTGAAAGTCATATAGTATCCGCCAGGTCTGAGGTGAGGAAGAAACAAAGTGTGATGAAGGCCAGTTCCTGAGGGATCCAGTTCTTTCAAGACGAGAGCCTTGAGGTCCCCTGCAGGCCAGAAACCTCCTGCTCTATGCATGCTCTGACCGGCCTTTGCACATCCCCTTCTGGAGTGGAGTCTAAGAACAGGCATTTGATAAGGTGGTTGTGTGTGTGTGTGTGTGTGTGTGTGTTTGTGTATGTGTGTTTAATCTACAGTTATAATTGCTGACAACCACCCTGGTGTACTTCAACACTTCAAGTAATTTCTTTCTTTCTAGAAGAATGTTAATGATGTTTTTAATTCTAGTTATCAAAGGAAATGAAATGAACCACAATAACAAGATTAAGTTTAAACAGATCTGCTGCTAACACAGTATCAGATACAATATATTTAAAAAGTGAGCATACTATTATATACCTTTTGCGACAGTTGCATTCTCCCACTTAACCTCTATGCAGAACTAAAGTCTGATAAAGGCAATAAGTCAATTCTTGTTAAATATACTGGGGAGATTGCATATTCTTAAAGCAGCTTAGTAACACAGAGAAATGAAAATACCATCTAAAAATTTTCATTTTTCCAGCCCAACAAAAACTAACAGACTCTTGCCCTAAGAGTCAGAACAAAAACAACTGCACAACTTTGTAAACAGTATGAGAGGTGGACTCTGAGATCCCTCTGCAGAATCCTATTCTCTCATTCTCTCTCTCTCTCTCTCTCTCTCTCTCTCTCTCTCTCTCTCTCTCTCTCTCTCTCTCTCTCTCTCTCTCTCTCTCTCTCTCTCTCTTCTCACACACGCACACACACTTGAACAAGTCTCCCTTCTTCCAGTGCTGCACACAGCCCGATGCTCAGTACCACAGCAGGTTTATGTCACATTGTGTTTACAAAACCGCAGTCACCGCCATGTGGTTGAGAGGTTTGAGGCAGTCTTTGATGGCTAAATAAGCATCACTCACCTGCGGCTTTTGGACAGTCGTGCTCTGCACGCGCTCTGCGGTTAAGCAGTGGCTGGCTTTGGGCTGATGGAGCTCTAAGGCCTTTAGTAGCCCGTGGACGTGGCGCCACCTGTCGCTGCAGCCAGGGAGAAGCTGCCAGAAGAGAAGGAGTGCTTGGGCGCCTGCTGAGGCCCAGGCATAAGGTAGCCGCTCTGCGCGGAGAAGGTGTGCGCGCGGGACAGGTACAGCTCCAAAAGGGTGTGGCGTACTCGGGCTCCGGGTTGGTCTAGGGCAGCGCGCGCTCCTGGCCACGGGTGCGGAAAGGGCAGTGGTAATGGCTATGGGCCTCAGCTTGGGCGATCGCCCCGCCTCGTCTGCCTCAGTGTCCATGGGCCTCAAGGTGGAGCCCTTCCTGTGACTGTCCCAGTGGCAATCATGAAAGACTTCTGGTAATCCGCCACATCACTTGTGATGATATCATATTTTTATGTCATCTTCTTTTCATTATCATAGCTGATAGTAAATTCGGTTGACTGATGCCTGGCAGACGGATATTTAATCTGCTTCCAACAACTTGTTTTCTGAGTCTTAGCGGATCTATAAGGATTTACTTTCTTCTTCCTCTTTCTAGGGATTGCAACAATTCCCATTCCAGCAATCAGCAGGGCAAGGAGGAACACCAGTGGAATAGCAACTATTGTGATGTTTATTCCTTGTGGGCATTTCTTCAGAGGGGGATAAGTTTTGTGGTAGTTTCATCATCTTTTTTAGTTGAACCAACAGAATTTGGACTTATTTTGTGCCACATCAATGAGTTGTTACCTAGTGTAACCTGGCAACCAATGAGCTCCGCTTTCAAGGCTATCCTCTGGTGCCATGTCGGAGGGACAACCTGCACATATCTGCCATGGCACGAGGGAGGAAATTGTTCCTTACTGGATCCTGAAAATTAAAGTTGCCCTGAAACATCTTTTCTTCATTATTCACAATTCCTTTGTAGGTCCTCCACTTGGAGTTCTTGTTTTTGAAGTTCATCACAAAACTCTTAACATAAAATTTGACTGTGTGGCTCCTGTTGTCCTAATTCATGTTATTTTCTTTTTCTCTCCCAAATCTATCTCTAGCCACTCTCGTTGTGTTTTTTGCGGCTGTCCGCTGAGGCCCATGGTGAGGCCTTGGTCCTGACGTCTGGCTTTGCCAGGAAACAGACCAATGAACTTCTCCAATCTCATTAACCCACTGCCAAGAAGAAGATCTGATTTGCCTGTCAGTTTCTCAAATCAAGAATCTGTTACAACCATTGAAGATAAACAGAAATCGCTTGTCTGACAGGGAACCATCCCTTAAGAGCCCACCATTGGTCAGGATTCCTTCCTGTCCACTTATCCCTTTGCATTGACACATGCTATCTGACCACCCAATTCATCTCCAATTATTCCTGCATGGATGACGACTTTGCACAATAAAGAGGTATCTCTATACCCATCCACTACATTCCCAGAAATGTTTCCTGCTCTGTCTCCACAACCAGCGGGGCAGAATTTGCTGTGTTCTGTCTTCAAGTAATGGTTAGCTTCTTCCAAGCACGTTATTAAGTCTGGATGGTTGCTGCTGGCATAATAGGTCAGTAAAACCCCCCTCCCGGAAATGTGGGATCTACTCTCAGAATGAAGTTACTTTGTTTGTGTTCACAGGAGTTCTTTGGGAACATTCATACTTCCGCATATTGATCCTATTGCTGGTGAAGAGAAGACAGTCAGAAGCACAGGTCTGGGACTCAATATCCAAATCTAATACCAGAATCAATCTCTTCCCCTTCAGTGCTGTGATTGTTTTTTCACAGTGTGATTGGGGTAACCCCTTAGTTGTCATGGTGCCACTGTCCTGATAGGTTACTGTGTGCCCACTGCCATCACCCAGCTCCTCCACCTGCAGCCAGAGCCAGCAGAAAGCATGAGCAGCAGGGTCAGGAGGCTGCTCTAGGTAGCCCCAGACAGTGGGCAGCTGCTGCGGGCACCAGCTTGTCAAGGACAGCCTCCCCTCACCTGGCGCAGCTGGGTTGCTGTCGGGCAGAGCCTCTTCCTCCGCGGCCAAGCGTGACGCCTGCAGTGGGCACACTGCAACATGGCACAGAATCCCATTAAGGCTACCTCCATACGTCCTGCCTAGGGTGTCTCCCACCCTGCTCATTCCTGCCTGCGGGCCCCAAAGGAAGAAGTCTGGTTCCCCCTCAGTGACTATGGGGGAGCTCTTCTGACCATTTTTGAATCAGATCTTTTTTGTTTGTTTGTTTTGCTGTGAAGTTGTATGAGTTCTTTATATATTTTGGATGTTAACCCCTTATCAGATGTAAAATTTGTAACAGTTTTCTCCCATTCTGCAGGTTGCTTTTTCATTTTGTTGACGGTTTTCTTTGTGGTGCAGAAGCTTTTTAGATTGATATAGTCCAACATCTTTATTTTTACTTTTGTTGCCTTGGATTTTAGTGTCAAAAAAAAAAAAAAAATCATTGCCAAGACTGATTTGAAGGAACTTATCACCTACATTTTATATGGGTTTTATTGTTTTAGGTCCTATATTCAAATCTTTAGTACCATTTGAGTTAACTTTTGTGTTTGGTGTAAGACAGTGGTCCAGATTAATTCTTTTGCATGTTGCTGTCCAGTTTTCCCAACACCATTAATTCAAGAGACTGTCCTTTCCCCATTGTGTACAGGCATACCTTGGAGATATTGAAGGTTCTGTTCCAGACCATTGCAATTAGTGAATATTGCAATAAAGTGAATTACATGAACATTTTGGTTTCCAAATGCATATAAAATTTATATTTAAATTATATTGTAGTCTGTTACGTGTGCAGGAGCATTATGTTAAAAAAAGGAAATACAGTAATTAAAAAATTTTATTGTCAAAATATGCCAAACATCATCTGAGCCTTCAGCAAGTCATAAAAAATAAAGTTGATTCTTACATCATGTACAAAAATTAACTTAATATGAATCAAAAACTTTATGAACTATAAAACTGTTAGAAGTAAACGTAGGAGTAAATCTTCTTGACCTTGGATTTGACAGCGGTTTCTTGGATATGACATAAAAGCATAGGCAACCAAAGTAGAAATAGATAATTTGACCTAATGAAAAAAATAAAAAAACTTGTGCATTAAAGGACATCATGAAGAGAGTGAAATGACAACCCACAGAACTAGAGAATATATTTGCAAATCATGAATCTGATAAAGGACTTGAATCAGGAATATATAAGGAATTCTTACAATTCAATAGAAAGACAAAACAACACAGTTAAAAAAGGGGAAAAGGGAAAAACTGTAGAATATCACCATCCTAAAATAACAGACAGCAAGAAAAAGGCAAAGAAACAATGAAGACACCGAGCCACCAGAAAACAAAAGATAGAATGATAGAAATGCTCATTTATCAATAATCACCCTAAATATAAATGTCAATCACCCTAAATATAAAAAGAGAGAATGACAGGAAATCCTCACTTATCAATAATCACTCTAAATGAAAATGGACTGAACTCACCAATAAAAAGGCACATTGGATCAAAAAATAAAACCAACCACATGCTGACTCCAAGAGACACATGTCAGCTACAAAGATAAATATAGACTGAAAGGGAAAGGGTGGAAATTGATACTCCAAGCAAAAGGAATTCAGAGAAAAGCGTGTATTCATATCAGATAAAAGAGACTTCAGGATACAAATGGTAACAAGAGACAAAGACAGATATTTCATAATGATAAAGGGGACGATACAACAAGAAGACATAACAGTCATCAATATTTATGCCCACAATCAGGGAGCACCGAAATTTACCAAGCAACTACTAACAGAACTAAAGTGAGAAATTGACCAAAAAATTGGGAAAGGTTCTGAATACACATATCTCCAAGGGAGTTGTCAACAAGCATATTAAAAAGGTGCTTAATATCATTAGGCACCAGTGAAATGGAAGTTAAAATCACAGTAAGATATCTCTTTGCAACCACTAGGATGGCTAAAAAGAAAAAACAAGTTTTGGCACATATATGGAAAAATTAGAAACTTCATACCTTGCTGCTGAGACTATAAAACGACAGGTATTCAAATCAAAGCTTGTGAATATTCATAGCAGCAGCATTCACAATAGGCTACTTATGGATATAACTCAGATACCCATCAATAGATTAATGAAAAACCAAAATGTAGTATGTCTATGCAATAGGATAAGTTTCACCATTAAAAGGAATGAAGTAATGGTACATGCCATAATGTAGATGGTATTGAAAACATGCTAAATGAAAGAAGTCAGACACAAAAGGCCACAGTTGATTCCATTTATATTAAATATGAAGAATAGATATTCCATAGATATAGAAAACATTGTAGTGGTTTCCAGGGGCTGGGAGAGAAGGAAATAGGAAACAATTGTTTAATGAGTTTCCTTTGAGTGATGAAAATGCTCTGGCCCTAGATAGTGGTGATATCACACAAAATTATGAACGTATTAAATGCCCTAGGAATCACACACTTTAAAATGGTTAAAATGGTGCATGTTATATTATGTGAATTGTCGTGTCCAGCACGCCATGGGTAGTGGGGAAGGAGAAGGGCGGCGCAGGGTTAAGAAAAGACAGTAGCCACAAAAAGAGTATAAGCATGGCCAAGGGGAACAGTCTCAGGGACTGAACCCCAAATCGAGCCAATGTGTAGTTTTTATTGGTAAACTTCTAAAGAGGTAATGATTGTTAATCTCAAGATCTGTGCTGGGTGTCTCTCCGAAAGTTCCCATTGTGTTCCAGCCTGAACTTTGCCTTCACACACACACACACACACACACACACACACACACACGCACATCTCCAAGGAATCCATTGAAGGGGAGGGACCGATGTAATTTCATCCGGCCTCAGTTTGCTGAGACTTCCCCTCAAAGGAGTTTTTCCGATATCTCTCCGTCGGGCCTCAGTTTGCTGAGGCACTCCCTTGTGAAATCCTGGGAAAAGCACAGGGGAACAAACGGTTTGGCAGCTGTAAGGCAACAGTGAATTTTACCTTAATTAAGAAAAAATGATACATGGCTGGCCAGAATTAGACCAGAGTCATTAGTTTGTAAGCCAATTAATTATACCATAAATTAAATCCCTACATATTTGAAATAGAAAATATTATTTATAAATTTTCATTTGAAAGATATTTCATTTAAAATATATATTAGGTGATTTATGTGTAGACTAAGATTGTGAATGATGGTAGTTAATGCAAATTTAATTTTGCTATATACAGTAACTATATACAGCAACTGTTTTTAGAGCTTTCTCATATTAATGCATTCATCCTTTAAACAACCCCTGAGGTAGTTAATACCATTAGTATAAATACATTTCACTAGTGGGGAAACTGAGGCATAGAGCGGTTAAGCAACTTGCTTTGGGGACAGAGCCCCAGAGAGCAGTTTCCAGGCTCTCGGCCTCTTGTGGAAAGGTGCTGGCTCGAGTAGTAGATACCCGTCAGCTGTGGCTAGTTGGCCGTCAGCTGTAACCATTGAGCCATGGGCCACTAATATAACTGCCGCGGCTACGCTGGGGAGTGGAGGAGAGTCGAGGAGAGTCGGTCAGTTGGCAGCAACGCGGACAGCAGGTCGCACGTCGTGTGAACCCAGCCTCCAGTGAGACCATAGTGGCATGATTCCCCTACCTATGGCTCCATGGGTGGTCCTTTTTGGCCTCACCACATCCTGTGTTCTTATGTGGGGAGCGGGAGCAGAGACCCCGCAGGTCACCCCGCACGACATTTGCCCAACTCCACATAACTCTGTAGTGGTTTTGCAGGGACTGGGTCCAGAGTGCAAGATATTAACCACCATGTTATAATGACTCACCTTTTTGGATTACAATTATTTTCAAAATGTAACATTTATAGTTTCACCTATTTATAGCTACCTATAGCTATAATATTGTTACAAATGTATAATTTTAAAAATGTAGAAATATTGTTCCAGATGTCTATCACTGCATAACAAACTGCCCTCAAATGTAGGGGCTTAGAACATCAATAAGCATCATTCTCTCGGTTCTGGGTGTTGGCTGGGTTCCGCTAGTTGCTTCTTGCTTGGCTTGGTTCTTGATTCTTGGGTTTCTCAGGTGGTTACAGTCATATGGTGGCTGAGGTTGTAATCATCTAAAGGTCATTTACTCGCACATCTGGTGATTGGTTTGAGAAGACTCAAACCATTGGGGGGCTGGGGAACTGGGGGGCTGGAACAACTGGGAATGTAAGGTACATTGTTGTCATCTCTGTACTACTTGGTCTTTTATCTTGGGTATTGCTGGTGTGGCACAGGGTTCCAAAATGAGTGGATACCTTGTTTCCCCGAAAATAAGACCTAACCAGAAAACAAGCCCTAGCATGATTTTTCAGGATGCTCATAATGTAAAATAAGCCCTACCATATTTCCCCGAAAATAAGACCAGGTCTTATATTAATTTTTGCTCCAAAACACACATTAGGGCTTATTTTATATTACGAGCATCCTGAAAAATCATGCTATGGCTTGTTTTCTGGTTAGGTCTTATTTTCGGGGAAACGCGGTAGGAAAAGAGAGGGAGGGAAAGAGAGTGAGAGAGAGACAGAGACAGAATGTATTGCCTTTTCTATCAGAGCCTTGGAAGTTAAGCTGCATCACTTCCACTGAATTCTTTTTGTTAAGACAGTTGCAAGGTCTACTAAAGTTCAAGGGGGAAGAAAGATGTTCAAGGGGGAAGAGAGATGGAGGATTTTCAAAGTATTTGTAATCATGTCTCAAAATCACCACAAATATACCTTGCTAAGTAAGCCAGCAGAGGTCACTAAGCCACTATAAAATTCATGAAATGTTAACATTCAAAACACAGTAAAATCATTAAGAATTGCGAATTTAGTTCTCCTTCCATCACCATATATTTGATCCCTTTTACCCTCATCTACCACCTCCCTTCCCCCTTACCCCAATAAACTTTAATTAAAAAAAAAGAATTGTGAGTTTAGATTTTCACATGCATTAACATTTTTAATGTATTGTAATATAAATATTGTAATATATATTTACTCCTAGATATTTCAAATGAAAGGTTTTTTAAATATGAAAAAAGTGCCCCAATTTGATGCAATAGATAATACACCAGATGTTTGGTCAATTCAAGTACTCTGAATGACACCACCAAACTGATAATCCAAATGTTAGAACTTGTTATCTTGAATCAATATGTTTATTTCACTAATGAAGATTTTATTCCACATAATACATGAAAACCATGTTGTGATATTTATAAACATTTAAATTACCATCACTGGAAATTCTATGTATTCTTCCAGAATATGTCCTCTGTTTATACAAATTTGCATATATTTTATTTCTAAAGAAGAGTATCACACTTATGTTTTTTTCTGGAACTTATTTATTTAGCAATGTGACATGGAGAACATGCAAGAATATTGCCCGTAATCTAATATTCTTTGTTATTACTGTATACCTTATACCTTTCATTGGATGTAAGTGTGTTCATTGACTGATAGGTATTTAGGTACCTGAGGGAAAATGCTATACATAAATATATGCCTGTGTAAGTTTTTACATGACATATCGTAGGAGTAGAATTCCAGGGTTAAACAGTATCTTTAGATTTTATTTGAAAGCATTATTTCACATTATACTCCATAAAAATATTTTTCTCAGATTCTTTGTCTAATAGAAGAAAATTTCTTCAATCAGCAAAGCAATAACAAACAATATTTGTCAAATAGTCAAAGGTTTCCACCTGAGATTGGGAAGGAGATAAGAATGTTCAATATTCTGCTTTAATTAATCAATATTGTATTTGAGGTCTTGGCCATACAGTAAAGCCCAAAATAAAAATAACAGATGTTTTAGGGAAAAAGGTTAAGGGAAAGAAAAGAAAGTTGGGACTTGGACTTAAAGGTCCAAATCAAGCCAAACTATAGTATACAGTTTAGAAAATGTTACATGTGTACAACATAAGGCGGACCCTAAAGCTAACTTTAAGAAAAAATCAGTAATTTATAAGAGAAACTGACTTACTGTAAAGGCGATTGTCTTTATCTTGCTAAACTGTAAATATCTCACTTTGATATTACTTCACAATATTTAATAGAATGACCACTTCCCACACAATTAAAAAAATACATTTTAATCATTTCTGTAGAATGTATTTTATTATTTGAAGTAGAAATAAGACCCAAAGAATGTCTTAGTAAACAATAAGCTGACTTTAAATATATCGTCTGTGATCATTTTGGTAAGACAGTTTACTACACCTTAATTCCAAGCATAAAATGGACGATTTAGAAAGCTTTTTGATTGGGGAAGGTGGAAAAA
The DNA here is from genome assembly GCF_004115265.2 of Rhinolophus ferrumequinum. NCBI lineage: Eukaryota > Metazoa > Chordata > Mammalia > Chiroptera > Rhinolophidae > Rhinolophus > Rhinolophus ferrumequinum. The sequence continues at coordinate 27,492,216 of NC_046288.1, forward strand.
AACTGTCAAGACATGCAAAGAATCTGCAGGTTAAAACACAAAATCCTGTTACTTATAACTCACATGTTTAAGACACCAAATACTGAAAACACAAGACAGTTGTCAGAAACACTATTATAACCTATTAATAACTGCTATCATCCAACAAATTATAATAAAAATGCCTCTTATAATAAGGAGTCCATTTATTATTCACAGATATTGTAGAATCCTAGGCATCTTCTGTACTGAAAAAAATTGCAAATCAAAATATTTTTAGAGTAATGTAGCAGTCCACATCTTTCTCAGGATAGACTATGTCAGCTACCTCAGATCTTTGGAAATGTACCCTCAATTTTGGCAGCATAGGCCATGAAGCCGCCCATAACATGATGGACTCTTAAAGAGTCTAACTCTTGGACAGCTGTCAAGAATTGCGGATCTTCACGGCTTTCTGGGATTCACTGACCAATTTGCATATCACATAAATGGGGAGACCTGCTCCTTCCCGTGTGCTCTGCTTCCCTTCCCTGATAGCCTCTCCTAAGAATTGCAGGCTGTCTGCATCTCTTGGTTCCAAATGTTTCAAAGGGTTGTGTAGGGCATGAGGCAAACAGCTCTTGTCCACCTCCACTTGAGGCCACATGTCTAGCAACGTAGTGTGACCCAAAATCCGGAAATCACTTATAGTTGGTGATGGAAACTCGCTCTTCTGGGCTCAGCAACTGCAGCGTGTGGTACTTATTGGTGGCTGAGGAGCGCAGAAGTCTCAGTTCCGCAAGTTAGTCACTGGGCAGCTCCTGACACGCTGCACATTCGGGCCTGTGGCTCCACAGCCCAATACAGCAGAAATGTCTTCTGTGGGCATCAAAGAGCAACAGGTTGCCACTATCTGAAGGGCCCAAACCTGCAGCAATCTTCAACACCTCCAGCGCCTGCAGGCCGCCCAGGACCCCAGTTACGACTCCAAGCCCCCTGCCATCCATGCAGTTGGTCGCCGTCTCAGCTGGAGGTGGCTGGGGAAATACGCAGTGATGGCAAGGCGCGCCATTGTAGTGGTAGGCTGTGGTTTGGCCCTCAGAGCACATCGCGCTGGTCAACACAGGAGGCTGATCCGCCAGCACCCAGGTGTTGTTAACCAGGTAGTGAGAGGGCACGTTGTCTGAGCAACCAGCCAGCACGTCCTAGCAGCCGCCTCCATCTAGCACTGTGGTTTACGTAGGTGCTAGAGCATAGGACACGCACTGTGGGGACAGAATCCCAGAGAGCAGTTTCCAGGCTCTCGGCCTTATGTGGAAAGTTGCTGGCTCAGTTATTACATGGCCATCCGCTGTGGCTGGGTGGTCATCAGCTGTTACCGGTTAGCCATTAGCCACTAATATAACTGCCATGGCTACGCTGGCAAAGGGGTTTGTTGGTTGGTTGGCAGAGAAGCGGAGGGTGGATTGTGGCTGGTAAGTAGGGTTAGCAAGCAGACTACGGATCGCAGATCGTGTGGAGCCAGCCCAGCCTCCGGAGAGAATATAGTGGTATGAACCCCCTATCCATGGCTCCATTGGTGTTTCCTTTTGGCCTCACCTTATCCTGCGTTCTTGTGCGGGGAGTGGGACCAGAGATCCTGTATCACACGCACTCCTGTCGGAACTGAGGTGGTGCAGCGAGGTGGGGCCCAGTAGACCCTGTCCTGGAGAGTCTGCTCATTTGTACTGTTGTAATTACAAGGCCAAGGCAGGCTATACCGGCTGGCCGCTGCCAGGTGCTGAACCTTAGGCAGCTGAGTACACTGAAGCCAACGACTAGCCGGGACCCAATCGCCAGGCACAGCAGGGTGTAGGCCCAGCTCAGGCAGCACCAGTGGCTTGCTGGCTGTAGCACAGAATCTCATCTTGGGACCGGTAGCCTCGGTGGCAGGGGCGACACCAGAACCAGCTATTCTGGCTCCTGCTGTGCCAAAAGAGCTGCTGCCAGCCTCTGCTTCCAGGAACTCAGCGCCTCCTCATGCTGGGCAACTTCAACCTTCAAGGTAAGTACTTCCTGGAAGTCACAGCGGCTTTTGCCCACGTCAATCCTTCTGTTTGATAAACCTTATATGGTAACAATTTGTTAACTCAATTTGTGTTTACCTAAAATCAGTGCCTTTGCTATTGTTTCTGTTATTATCCATTTTTACTTATGTGAATTGTCTGTTCATATCCTCCATGTATTTTTGGCTTAGACTGTTTGTCTTTTTGTTTGTGATTTGTAAGATTTCATACTATAGAATGATTACCAATCTTTATTTGTTGCATGTGTTACAGGATAGATTTGAGGAAAATTATTGATTTAACAATGTTATTTACTAGGGCATTATACTAGTTCTATTTTTCTTTACAATTGTTTTTTTATTACTAATTTCAAAACAACATAATGATTAGACATTAATGCCGCTCACAAAGTGATTACCCCAACAAGTCTACTACCCATCTGATATCGTACATAGCTATTATAACACCATTGACTATATTCCCTGTGCTATACTTTACATCCCATAAATGAATACACACACGCGCATGAGTACAGTGCCAAAAAATGTATACACATTTTAAGGAAAAAACTGTATTAAAATTGAAATACTTAATATATAGTCACTTTTAACTTCTGCAATTACAGGAGGTGCTCAAAGTGGTTACCGTCAGCATCTAGATAATTCTGATTATGGCGAAATACTACTGTTACATAGATAACATCGCTTAAAATGTGTATACATTTTTTTGGCACCCTCGGGGGTGTGTGTGTGTGTGTGTGTGTGTGTGTGTGTGTGTGTATAAAATTATAGTTGATATTCAATATTATTTTATATTAATTTCAGGTGTGCAAGCGCAATGGCTAGGCATTTATATAATCTATGAAGTGATCCCCCCCATAACACCAGTACCCATCTGACACCCTACATAGTCCTTACTACATGACTGACTATATTCCCCATACTGTATTTCACATCCCTGTGACTACCAATTTGTACTTCTTAATCGTTTACCTTTCTCACTCATCCCCTAACCCCCCTCCCACCTAGCAACCATCAATATGTTCTCTGTATCTATGAGTCTTTTCTGTTTTGTTTGCTTGTTTATTCTGTTCTTTAGATACCACATATAAGTGAGATCATATGTTATTTGTCTTTCTCTGTCTGTCTTGTTCCGTTTAGCATAACATATTCTAGGTCCAGCCATGTTGTTGCAAACAGTAAGATTTCATTCTTTTCTAATGGCAGAGTAATACTACGTTGTATAAATGTACCACAATTTCTTTATCCAATTGTCTATTGATGGGCATTCCGATTGTTTTCATATTTTGGCTATTGTGAATAGCGTTAAAGTAAAACTAGGAGTGCATATATTTTTTCAAAATACTACTTTGGATTTCTTTGGATCAATCACCCAGAAGTGGAATTGCTGGGTCATAAGGTAGTTCTGTTTTTAATTTTTTGAGGAACCTCAATACTGTTCTCCATAGTGGCTGACCCAATTTGCAATCCCACCAACAGTGCATGAGGATGTCCTTTTCTCCATGTACTCGCCAGCACTTATTTGATTTATTGATGATAGCCATTTTGACAGGAGTGAGGTGTTATCTCATTGTGGTTTATGTTTGCATTTCTTTGATGATTGGTGATGTTCAGCACCTTTTCATATATGTATTAGCCATCTGTATGTCCTCCTTGGAGAAATGTCTGTTCAAGTCCTCTGCCCATTTTTTAATTGGATTGTTAGTTTTTGGTGTTGAGTTGTTTTTTTAAAATAAAGTTTGGATATTAATCCCTTATCAGATGTAGCACTGGCAAATATCTTCTCCCTTTCAGTAGGATGTCTTTTTGTTTTGTTGATGGTTTTCTTTGCTGTGCAAAAGCTTTTAATTTGAGGTAATCCCATTTGTTTATTTATTTATTTTTTTTGTTTCCCTTGCCTGAGGAGAATTATCAGTAAAAATATTACTAAAGGTAATGTCTGAGAGTTTACTTCCTGTATTTTCTTCTAGGAACCTAATGGTTTGGGTCTTACATTTAAGTCTTTAATTCATTTTGAGTTTATTCTTGTATATGGTGTAAGAAGGTGGTCCAGTTTCTTTCTTTTTTTTTTTTTTTGCATGGATCTGTCCAGTTTTCCCAGCACCATTTATTAAATAGACTGTCTTTATCCCATTATGAATTCTTGCTTCCTTTGTCATTGATTAAACGACCATATAAGCATGGGTTTATTTCTGGGTTCCAAATGCTGTTCCATTGATCTATGTGTCTGTTTTTATGCCAGTACCATGCTGTTTTTATAACTATAGCCTTGTAATATAATTTGATATCAAGTAGTATGATACCCCCTTATTTCTCAGGATTGCTGTTGCTGCTGTGTTTCCCCGAAAATAAGACCTAACCATACAATCAGCTCTGATGCATCTTTTGAAGGAAAAATTAATATAAGACCCGGTCTTATTTTACTACGAGTAAAATAAGTAAGATTTTACTTTACTATAAGTAAAATAAGACTGGATCTTTATATTACAATATAATGTAATATAATATAATACCAGCTCTTATATTAATTTTTGCTCCAAAAGATGCATTAGAACTGATTGTCCGGCTAGGTCTTATTTTCGGGGAAATACGGTATTTAGGGTCTCCTATGGTTCCATATAAATTTTAGGATTATTCTACTTCTGTGAAATTTGCCATCTGTATTTTGATAGGGATTGTGTTGAATCTATATATTGCTTTGGGTAGTATGGACATTTTACCTATATTAATTCTTCTTGTCCATGAACATGGTATATGTTTCCATTTATTTGTATCTTCTTTAATTTCTCTCTTCATTGTCTTATAATTTTCTGAGTAAAGGTCTTTTACTTCCTTGGTTCAATTTATTCCTAAGTATTTTATTATTTTTTTGATGAAATTTTAAATGAGATTGTTTTCTTAATTTCTCTTTCTGATAGTTCGTTATTGGTGTATAAAAATGCAAGCTATTTCTGAATTATTAGTTTTGTATCCTGCTACTTTACTAAATTCATTTATCAGTTTTAATAGTTTTTTGGTGGAATCTTCGGGGTTCTCTATATAGTGTCATGTCATCTGCAAATAATGATAATTTTTTTTTTTTGTTCTTTCTTTTCCATTTGGATGCCTTTTATTTCTTTTTCTTGTCGGATTGCTGTGACTAGAACTTCCAGTACTATATTGAATAAAAGCGGTGACAATGGACATACTTGTCTTGTTCCTGATCTTAAGGGGAATGCTTTTAGCTTTTCCTCATTCAGTATATTAGCTGTTTGTCATATATGGCTTCTATTATGTTAAGATATGGTCCTTTTATTCCCACTTTGCTGAGAGTTTTGTTTTATTATTATTATTATTATAAATGGATGCTGGATTTTGTCAAATGCCTTTTCCACATCTATTGATAAGACAATATGATTTTCATTTTTATTTTGTTTATGTGGTGTATCACATTAATTGATTTGTGGATATTGAACCAACGTTGCATTCCAAGGATGAATCCCACTTGATCGTGGTGTATTATCTTGTTAATGTACTGCTGAATTCGGTTTGCTAGGCTTTTTGCATCTATATCATTAGGGATTTCGGCCTATAGTTTTCTTTTTTTGTAATGTGTTTGGTTTTGGAATCAGGGTAATGGTGGCCTCTTGAAACGAGTTTGGGAGTCTTCCCTCCTCTGCGATTTTTTGGAATAGTTTGAGGAGAATAAGTATTAATTCTTTTTTGAATTATTGGTAAAATTCATGTGGGAAGCCATCTGGTCCAAACTTTAGTTTGTTGGGAGCTTGTTGATTACTGATTTAATTCCATTTTGTTGGTAGAAATCAGTCTGTTCAGATTTTCTGTTTCTTCTTGGTTGAGCCTTGGAAGATTGTATGCTTCAGGGCATTTATCTGTTTCTTCCAGATTGTCCAATTTGTTGCTGTATAGTTTCTCATAGTATTTTCTTAATTTTTTTTTGTATTTCTGTGCTGTCAATTGTCACTTCTCTTTCATTTCAGATTTTATTTATTTGGGTTCTCTTTTTTTCTTGATGAGTCTGGTTAAAGGTTTGTCAATTTTTTTTTATATTTTAAAACATATATTTTGTATCTTTTTTTTTTTTTTAAGGTTTTATTGGGGAAGGGGAACAGTGTGTATTTTTCCAGGATTTTTTCCAAGTTGTTGTCCTTTCAATCTTAGTTGTGGAGGGTGCCATTCAGCTTCAAGTTGTTATCCTTTAAGTCTTAGTTGTGGAGAGCACAGCTCAGCTTCACGTCCAGTTGCCATTGCTAATTGTAGGGGGCACAGCCCACCATCCCTTGCAGGAGTCAAACCAGCAACCTTGTGGTTGAGAGGATGCACTCCACCCAACTGAGCCATCCGGGAGCTCAGTGGCAGCTCAGGTCAAGGTGCCGTGTTCAATCATTAGTTGCAGGGGGCGGAGTCCACCATCCCTTGTGGGAAATCAAACCGGCAACCATGTGGTTGAGAGCTTACTGGCCCATGTGGGAATCGAACCGGCAGCCTTCGGAGTTAGGAGCATGGAGCTCCAACCACCTGAGCCACCAGGCCAGCCCCAGGTTTGTCAATTTTTTTTTATCTTTTCAAAAAAACTAAGTCTTGGTTTCATTGGTCTTTTTCACTTTTTTTTTTTTTTTTTTTTTTTTTTTGGCCTCTATTCCATTTATATCCACTCTGATCTTTATTATTTCCATCCTTGTACTCACTTTGGGCTTTGTTTGCTATTCTTTTCCCAGTTCCCTTACGTGTAAAGATAGACTGTTGATTTGAGATTTTTCTTGTTTCTTCATATAGGCCTGCAGTGCTATGAATTTTCCTGTTAGGACTGCTTTTTCTGTGTCCCGTAGATTTGGGGTTGTGTTTTAATTTCCCTTTGTCTCAAGATGTTTTTTGATTTCTTCCTTGATCTCATTGTTGATCCATTCATTATTTAGTAACATGTTATTTAGTCTCCATATTGTTGTGTGTTCTTCAGGTTTTTTTTTTCATTTGTTTGTTTTGTTTTGTTTTTTGTAGTTTCTAATTTCATACCACTGTGGTTAGAGAAGATGCTTGATATGATTTCAATGTTCTTAAACTTGTTGAGACTTGGTTTGTGGCCTCAGATATGATCTATCTTGGAAAATGTTCCATTTGCTCCTGAAAAGAATGTATATTCAGCTGCTTTGGATGAAATGCTCTAAAACTATCAATTAAATCCATCTGGTTTAGTGTGTCATTTAAGGTTGCTGCTTCTGTGTTGATTTTTTGTCTGGAAGATCTTTTTATTGGTGTCAGTGGGGTGTGGAAGTCCCCTACTATGATTGTTTTACTTTATGTTCATCAATATGTGCTTTACATATTTAGGTGCTCCTGTGTTAGGTATATAAATTTTTACTAGGGTGATGTCCTCTTGTTGGATTGATCCCTTTATTATTATTTTATGTCCTTAGTTATAGAGTTTCTGTTTAGCTAGTCTTCAGATGATTGTTGAAGTTGATTGTTCTATAATTTATTTGTAATTTTGGTGTGATCCTGGGATGCAGTAGGCATAGTATTTACCTAATATGCCACCTTGCACATGTCTCAGATTGTTTTAATTATCTAGAGGAGTTCTTTGGAAAATTCTATGGTAAACTTTTCCAATAATTCTGCCAGCATAAAATTTTAACTTTAAAAAAAATGAATTTATGGCTCATGCTGGAGAATGTTTGTTGTGAGACTTTGATGATGGTCTTTGGACCAACAAAGGAAGGGATGTTTTTCTCATCTGGACCACTTGGATCCTGGTGTGTATGTTTTAGGAGGGCCTTGAGAACCCTTGTGATCTGATATTCCTATTTTCATAATATTTACACAATATTTGTATTCTTTGCATTGTTACTGATTATGGTCATTTATAGTGTGCCCAGGTATAAAAGAAAAAGATGATTATAATATTTTTGTCATGTCAAAGGATTTGATGTGTTCATATTAGGTTAATGGGAGGGATGAGACAGCAGGTTTCTTAGGAAAGAGAAGGAATGAGACATGCAGATCTGGTTTGGTTATATAAGAATAATAACCATTATTTCAAATTGTCTTCAACAAAGACACTGCATTGCTCACCATATCTGTAAGTAGCTAAGTGATGCTGTACCTATTTTGAAAGAAGGGGACATATGTAATTACTTTTGCACCAACCTAATATATGTACACACACATTGGAGAGAATGAAAATTCAAGAAGTTTCTTTAGGGTATGGTTTCTACATTATCAAACCTACAAGTGGGGGGACATTACATCCACTATCAAAAGCTGAAATGAGGAGTTTGGGAGTTGCGGGCTTGGGTGCAGACATGGCCAAGTCCAAGAACCACATCACGCACAACCAGTCCCGAAAATGGCACAGAAACGGCATCAAGAAACCCCGATCACAAAGATATGAATCTCTCAAAGGGGTGGACCCCAAGTTCCTGAGGAACATGCGCTTTGCCAAGAAGCATAACAAGAAGGGCCTGAAGAAGATGCAGGCCAACAACGCCAAGGCCTTGAGTGCACGGGCTGAGGCCATCAAGGCCCTCGGAAAGTCCAAGGAGGTCAAGCCCAAGATCCCAAAGGGCGGCAGCCGCAAGCTCAGTCGACTTGCCTACATTGCCCACCCCAAGCTTGGGAAACATGCTCGAGCCCGCATCGCCAAGGGTCTCAGGCTCTGCCGGCCAAAAGCCAAGGGCAAGGCTCAAACCAAGGCCCCAGCTGGTCCTGCAGCTGCAGCTCCGCCTCCAGCTCAGGCCCCGGCTCCCAAAGGTGCCCAGGCTGCCACGAAGGCTCCAGAGTAGAGGCCTCTGTCTGCCGATGGAGGACGGAGAGACTGGGGACCCTGGGCTGCTGTCTGCGTGGGGCTAGTGTCCTCCTGTGTTACCTGGACCAATAAAGCTGAGGCAGGATCTGGAAAAAAAAAAAAAAAAAGCTGAAATGAGAGTGAAAGCAATCAAGTGAATCTTTTTAAAGGGCTGTGAAGTAAAGAGAATTAGATACTGAAACACAAGTCTTTCATAAATAGCTCAGTTTTATAATAGGAAGCAGTTATAGCTGTTGTTACATTTCTAAATCCACATTCATTTTGATGAGAATTGACTTAAACTGGATGAAGGTAAATGGCTTGAAATGTTTTTAGGTAAGAGTGATGCTGAGTCTGGATGCTCAGTAAAACCAAGGAGCATTACTGGTATCCCAAAATGAAATGGAAGGGTGAATCTTTTTTGCATAATTCTAACCATTGAATAATTTCTTTAGCAAAAGATGAAACTACAGAATTCTGCACCAAAGTGAAATTAAAATATTCTGAGAATTTGCAAAATAATATTGATATGTGTATAGATCTCTTAGTGTTCATGTGTCCATATGTGATGTTTGAAACACAGTTAAGCTCAGTTTTTTTTGGGGGGTGGGCGGAGGTATGATTTTTGTATTAGAATAATAAATTTCAATATATATCCATATTGTTTTGTTTTTATTTTATTTTATTTTGCCCGTTTGTATCTCCGGCATGACATATTTCTAACTCTTAAATAGGTAGTAAGTCATTTTAAAACAGATTTTGATTTGACAAGCTAAATAGTGAAACACTGTCACAGGAGGAAGGGATCTTTACAACACAACTTCTTGCTGGAATACACTGGCCACAGTCCTGAGATAAAATTACTCCTTCTTGTCTCTCTTTCCTGTTTTAGCACACTTTTGGCAAGACAACAGACAACATTTTGTGATGACAAATATAGCAGTTGCCACACAGGCCAGTAGAAACCCAATCACATCCAAAGAGTGGTACTGGAACCAGTTGAGGTCGTAGGAGGCTGGCCGCAGGTGTTTGGCTCCTTTGTGGCGCATGACAAATTCAATCCAGAAGACTGCTCGATCTAGAGGTTTCATTGGCTGATCATGGTGAATTCTCGATAATTTCATAGCATTCTCTTTATATCTAAAGGAGAAAGAGAAGGACACTAACATTGAAAGGAAGTTAATTTGCTTAAGAGTATCATTGCAATGAAAGGTTTTGTTTCAAAACAATGTCACAGAATTGCAGAAGTTATTTATATTTGGGTCTTCATAGATGGTTTGGTTTTTACATTGGAATTTTGTGATGACGAGTATTTTACAAAGTGAAGAAGGAAGATAAGCTGGGAAAGTTGAATCTTTGTAGCAGAGCAAATGATAGAACCTTTCTAGGGTTATCAGTGTGAATGAAAAACGGTCTATTTAGCAGACCTGATGAGCTCAATGACCTAAAATAACCATGCAGAATGATCTGATCAGAAATTCTTAACTGGGCAAGTCCTGGTGAGTAGTCACATCCCGGGCCTAGTAAAAGGTTAATCTTTACCTTAAGGGAGCCTACCCATTGTTTTTATACACCTAGGATACCTTACCTTTTGGTTATCAGAGTGAATTCTTTTCCAGATGACTTGGAAGCATAACAGTAGGCACCAGAGACCAATGACCACATTTCTCATTGTTGTCTTGTTGCCCACATACAATGTCTATTTACTATAAATCTTACGTTAGCTATCCTGTATCTACCAGCACAAAAGAAGTTTGTATCTCTGCATTTCACTTTGTATCCAATCCTAGACATCTCTCCTTCCTCCACTTTGCTTTCTCCCTCCTCCTAATCTACCACTAATAGATTTCATGTGACCTTCTTTATGTTTTCTCCTTTAATTCCGAATGTATAAAAAGGACTGACAAACTGCCATTCTCTGGAACATTTTCTCTTTGGTTGACATTTTTCTTCAAGTCGGTTTTCAGTTATTGGCTCAAATAAACTCTTAAAAAAATTTTATGTAAGTTCAAACTTCCTTTTGTCATCATAAATTGCATGATAAAATGCAGTTTTAAGATGATGCTTTTGAGTTTTAAAGAGGAATTGTGTCATGGTGGAAGAAACGCCTCTCACTAGTCCCTGTGCTTCTAGTGTTTTCATAACTGTGTTATCATTTTCCACTCAGTAGCCAGAATGATACTTTTTTATAAACAGATCAGATTTTGACCCTCCCCTGTTTCTAATTTCCATCTGGCAACTCATCCTGGTTTGAATAAATTCCAAATCTGTTCTTTGTCTTACAGGATCCTACATAGTATTAAAGAGAAAACCACAGGCCCTAAATTGTGTTACTCCTGCTAAAAGCCCATGATGCCAAACCTAAATTTTAATGCCTGATTTAATTGAAATTTCATCCTCTCCCAGAAATATAATCTCAATCAACCAGTCTGGAATTTTGTGGTCAACACCATAGAGGTTCTGTTACTTGGGCCCTCTCAAAGGCAAGGGACTTATCTTGTAGAGAACAGGCAGTCTACATGATGCAACCTATGCCATTCCTTTCCTGGAAAAAAGATATTTTTGTCTAAAAATAATCCTGTGTTTTGTTTGTTTGTTTGTTTGTTTTTTGGCTAATAACTTCCCTGCTACATCCTTCTTTTTATACAATTTTCCATTTTGTACAACCCCTTAGAGAGTCCTTGTAGTTTCTTATCAGATGCTGCCTGATTTGTAAATTGCGTAGTAAATCTAATTATATCTTAAAATTTACTGTGTTGAATTTTGCATTTTGAAAATGGATGGACCCTTGGCAACCTCTTTCCTGTCATTATGTCCCATGCACACACTATTGTAGGCACGTTGGCCTTTAGGCGGTTCACTGAAGCTGCCAAATGTGTTCCTACCTCAGCACCTTTGCACTTTCTCCTCACTTTGTCTTACTTGGAATAGTCTTCCTACAACAGGCTACTTGTTGTAGGAAGCCTACTTCTAAGGCCACTTCTAAATTCTGATGGAGGCATTGGTGTCAGTGTCACATCTCAGACAGCCTTTCCTGGTGACACTAAAAACACCTCTTAGGCATTTTTCTTTTCTTTTCTTTTCTTTTCTTTTCTTTTCTTTTCTTTTCTTTCTTTTCTTTTCTTTTCTTTTCTTTTCTTTTCTTTTTCTTTTCTTTTCTTTTCTTTTCTTTTCTTTTCTTTTCTTTCTTTCCTTTCCTTTTCTTTTCTTTCCTTTTATTTTCTTTCTTTTCTTTTCTTTTCTTTTCTTTTCTTTTCTTTCTTTCTTTCTTTTTTTTACTATTTGATTTCTAAATTTCTCAATACATGATGTATATTGCTTTAATATGATTTCAAATCCACTTGTTTGTGATATAAGTGAAGTTTTAATGCACTTGTTTACGACAAAGACAAAAACAAAGTTGCTTTGCTATAGGAATGAAGTAAATCGTTCCTGATTTTATCCTTCTACACCTGGTGTTCTTTGGTAAGCAGAGGGGACCCCCTGGGGCTTATCAGTAAGAACCTGTGGAGAAGCAACTGTGACAAGGGGACAATTAGGCCATAACTACTAAGTTTGTGAGCACTATTTGAGAGTTCCAGTTTGGGGAGGTGACTCTTCATTACTAACCTAAACTCTGCAGGACCCTTGGGACATTCCTTCCGTCTTTAAAAACTCCTCTTAGTGGTGCTAAACGTCAGAACCACCCTGTGAAAGAGATCAGCCAGCCTACCAACACGGGCATCCTTGTGCCCTAGCAGCCTGCTCCAGCAGAGTGGGACGTTTACTTTGGTGCTGGATGATGGCAATCAGGTCTTGGTTGCTGACTGTCACCAGTGCCTCCTGTCAACTGATGGTCACTGGTGCCAATTCAACACCAACAGGAATCCCTAATTTGGGGTGCGGTGAAGAGGAAAACTGTATTCAGTGCAAACAGCTCAATAGTGTTACAGCTCAATTATGAAAGAGCATAGCTGTGAGGTGGCCCTGAGGCCAGGCCCCTCTCTAGTGAGATAGCTGTGCTCTGCTCCTGTTAACTCCACTCTGCCCTGAGCCGGACTGCTCCCCTCTGCTCTGCTCTGGAGAGGTATTTTGATTTCAGCTCCAGCTGGGAAACAGTTTTCTGACTTCCTTGGAAAGAGAGAATGTGTTCCCAGAGCTAGAGGGGAGCTGCCTTAAATAGTTAGAAGTTCCTTCCCCTAGTCCCTGATTGGTCCATCCAAATGCAAATGGAGACTTCAGATCCTCACAACCAGTTTGGTTGGTTCACAGATCCAACCAGTTTGGTTGGTTCAAAAGGCACTGTCTTTATTGGTCAGAATGGAGTCACTGTGGTCAGTGAAATGCTGATAGGATATAGTTGTACAGCTCTAATTGGACGGGGAAAGCCTCAGTCCTACTGGTTGAAATGTTATTCCAGGAACTACTTTATAAGGGCTGGCTTAGATGGCAGGAACACAGTGCAGGCAGGCAGTTTAGTGCAGGAGGGAGGCTGCCTAGTGCAGGTCTCTACCCAATGTGCAGCCTGTGCAAGAGATCTCTCTGTAGAAATGGCTGCTAGTCTCTGTTTTTCATTTTTTATTTTTGTTTTTATTTTTATTTGAGCTTAGTTAGCTACCTGGAGCCATTCTTAGTAGGTATCTTCTTTCTCAGGGTCCACACTCATCAGAAAATTTACACCTCATATTAAATTTGGGCTCTATTCTTCCATCTTTTCTTGCCTGAGACAATAGTGTGATTAACTGGTCATTTTTTTTTGGTATATGTTATTTCTTTATTTGGTTTATGAAGACATTATCCTGTATGCTATTGGCTTGTGAAGTTATTATATTTCCCATGGTGAACCTGTGCTATAGAAATTCCTGGCAAAGACAGAAGTCAGTCTATTTTGGTGCCGCTCCCAAACAAAACAAAATAAAACAAAACGTTTTGTAAAATATACCCTTAATTTAAGTATAAAAAACATTTAAATGTTCATATCTTATATGAACAGCTCAAAATTTTATAATTACTTAGAAAATTGTCATGAAATCAATATAGTAACGCACCTACTCATAGATACTGATGTAGGATACCACAAGCTTCGGGAAGCTCCCCATTTTCTTGGAACTTTTAGTCACTAATCCCTTCCACAAACTAACTTTTAATATCACAAATTAGTTTTTCTTATTTGTATATTGGAATCAAGCAGTAATCCTTCAATGTCATTGCTGAAGTAGATGATGCTTGGTTCAAATGCTGTATAGTATCCAATGCTGTATCATCTGTCAGTACTAAAGATTATTGCTTCAGAATGTTCAATGGTCATTTGAACATTACTGTTCATTTTTTTTGGCCATTTTTACTAATGCTGATGTAAATATTCTTGTATATGCCTTTTGGTTTACATATTTACATCTTTCTGTTGTGTATATACTTAGAAGGTGAATTGCTTAGAAGAAGGTGCATGCATGATTATGATTTCAGTTTTGACTCTGAACTACTAGAAATATATTCTTTATTTTTCAAAATTGCTTGTTTTTCAAAATTTAGAGATTGTTTTGTTTTTGTTTTTATGTTTTTATTCCTGACTTAATTCTAGTCCAGTCCGACAATATGCTCTTTATGATTTGTAAACTTTCAAATACTGAGTCTGGGTTTTGCCCCAGCATGTATGTTCAATTCCATTAACTATTCCTTATGCTATTGAAAAATACATGTTCTCCACTCTTGTATATATGTCAAATAGGTTGCACCTTAACATTGTTTTTCAGATCTTTTACGTATTCACTTATTTTGTCATTCTTTTTTTATATTATAGAAAAAGTTCTTTAAAAACATTCTATTATGACTATAGATTTATTTTGGTATTTCCTTTTGTTTACATTTACATTTTTTACTTGGGGATTTAGTAGTAGGTATTACCAATTAATAATTTGTAGTGTTTTGGAAGATTAACCTATTTATCATCATCTTTATTATTAGTAGTGCTTCTGGTCTGCCATTCCTGATCCTAGTACAGCTACATCTTTTTTATGGTCACTGTTGAAATAGATCTTTTTTCTACCGTGGCACTTACAATCTTCTTGTCACATCTATGTAAGATGGCTTCAAAATAGCATATATCATTAATTTTTAAAATCTTGTCTGACAGTATTTTGTAAAAATGATTTAGCATGTTTTCATTTTCTATAAATATTGGCATCTTTAGTTATATTAACACAAAATCAGAGATAGCAATATTCATAACAGCAAATATAGAAACAACCAGAATGTCCATGGACTGATAAATGGATTAAAAAAAAAAGTGCTTTATCCATATCATAGAATGTTATTCAGCAGTGCAAAGCTGGTAAGAAATTCAAAAACATGCTTTGTGAAAAAAGCCAGTTATAGAAAAACCATGTGTTACATGATTCTGTTATTATGCAATGTCCAAAAGGACTAATAGAGACACAAAGTTTATTAATGGTTGCTTGGGCATGGGGGGATAGGAAGTGACTTCTGAGGCAAATGACATTTTTTTTTGGAGTGATGAAAATGTCCTATGTTTATATTATGGTGATGGTTTCATAGCTGTGTAAACATATTACATATATTTGAATTTTATAATTTTAACTATGAATTTTATGATATGTAAATTGTATCACAAAATTTATTAAAATATTTATAATAAAATGAAGTTTTTGAATGTAAAGAGATTATAGTTTCAGAAATTTTAGGTATTGAATGGGAAGAATTTATGATTTTTTTTGTAGTTCATCATTCTTTCCTTCTATGGGTTCTGTCATGTTTTTTTAAAGTGTTCTTTTTACAATTACTTATATAACTTTACATTATTCGCGGAGAAAATTGTACCAGTTGGCTACTCGTTAAACACAGAGGGTGGCGAAAAAATGTATACACATTTTAAGATAACATCTCTTTTTTTTGGTACCCACGGTATATGGTATTAAAATGAAACTTTGAAATAAATGTGTTGTTGAAAATAAAAGTAGATTTCAGATGGGTTAAATTATGTTAATGTCAAAATTAACCTCTTAAAACTGGGATGGAACTCATATGCACCATTGATTGAAGAACCTATGTATAAATACCATCTATAAAAAAAATTTATGTTACTCACAAAGGGTCACTAATGATTGTCCGCAATGCATTGAGCAAATCTGTACTTGACATTGTGTTGAAGTCCAATCTGACAGCTGCTCCTTTGGCTTCCATGCGAGCGATGTTATCAGGTTGTTCTGCAAACAAAGGAATGCCCACCATGGGGATCCCGTGGTAGATCGCCTCATAGATGCCATTGGTTCCACCATGAGTTATGAAGGCTTTGGTTTTTGGATGACCTAGGGTTGGGTGAATTTCAGCAAATTATTAATTATAGTCTTAGAATAAAATGAGAATAGGGCGATATAAGCACTGAAAGAGGCAATGTATCCTAGATAACACATGTTTATACACATGAACCTGCCTTAAAATTTCTTCCAGTACTCAAAGGAAGAAGCACGTAAGTCAGCTGGCAAAGTAAGTGAAAAATACATAGAAGATTGGTGTGTGACTTGAGACTTCAAAATGAATACAAGATTACCTGGTGGACAATTTGAAAAGAACATGCTGGATCTTAAATAAAAAAAGAATAAAATGCATGGGGTAAAAAGAGGGAGGGGAGTATGTTAGAATGTATCCTCTTAATGAAATAGTGAAGGCACTGAGTCTGATATGTGGGGTGTCAAAGCAGCAGGAAGTGTAGTGATGATGCATAGGAGTCAGAGGAAGGAAAAGCTACACGTTACAATGAAATATGCTATCACTTTGGAAAGAGGTTTTGAATTTTTCTCTGGAAAAGGGAAACTCAGTGGTAATAAAAGACAAGCGGACCTTTTACAGGGGCACCTGTCCACCCTTACAGTGGGTTCAAGGATTAGTGTAAGGAGAGAACTAAGAGATAGGGTGACAATCCAGAAAGTGTTGAAATAGCCTCTGAGAGAGGTAATTACACATGAAATAAAGACAATTTGTTTCTGGTCATAAGGAATTTGAATGTGTATAATAAGATGCCAACTGTTTTATTTGATGATTTCCCCCTAGGGCTGGGAATTATATAAAGGAAATTAATTTGTATTTTTGAGGCTTTCAGTAAGCAATGTTTAATAAATGTTTATTTCCTGATGAATTGTTTATCACTGGTCAGATTGGCTCTCATTTCAGTGTTTTCCAGAGTCTTACCAAGAAGGTCATTTTGGGGGATCCATTTATAGAGACGAGTATTTGCCCCTAAGGTATCTGGTCTTTTGCCATCAAATTTCCATATAACCTGTTAGGGTAAAGAAAATAACTTATTCCCATCTTCAAACTACAAATTTATAGCGTGTTAGATTCTAAATAGATTAAGAGACTTCTAGTTCACTCCCTTACATATTACAGCTAAGGAAGTGAGGACAAGAGATGTTAAATAATGAGAACGAATAAAACACTGATGTAGGAAGAATACTTATATTACATGTACTTATTTTTGTATTGAGCTGGTATGAATACAGTGATGGTACAGTGATGGCACACTAGGGGTTAGACAAATGAGATTATCAATGACCAAGTATATAAATTTTTTAGGTAGTCATATAGTTTAGTGCAAAAACAGTAACAAATCAATCATTTACACATACATTTTTTTAACTATTTATTTTACTCTCATCTTCCAGATTTAATATTAACCTGTTTAATTCTATTTGAGTAATGGGGGAAGTGCTTTACTTATATCCACTAGTTCCATAAGTTATTTTATTAGAGTTTTACATCTTTTGATTTACAAAATCAATGCATAGCTATTTGTGAGAATTAAGTAATTCTGAATTTTAACAATTTATAATAATAAACAATTTCTGCTTAATAAGTATGTTTAGCTTCTTTTAGTTTACTAGTTATTCACTTTGTGTAAGAAAAATTTCAAGTGATAGTTTTTACATGAATATAGTGTTATCACTGTAGCTAGAATTGAAATTTCTTAAAATATAGAAAAGAGCACACTGTCACTTCATAAAGGAAAGTATAGGTGTGGAAAAACATCAAATATGATAATGTCAAACTTTTTCACCCTACTGTTAACACTTCATGATGTGCTTCAATGTACTGACAGCATTGATTAATATGGTTAATCACTCATAACTGGCCAAGCCATTTCCAGGCTCGATACACAAATTAGGTCTAGAGTTTGGATTTCCCAAGCAATCCTCATAAGCTGGATTCTAGTTTAGAAGTAGTTAACATCTATTTGCTTTTGAGTGTTCATGTAACTTCACGTTCTTAGCAAACTAGCGTGGGTGATACGGAGAAAGCTACATCAGATAGGAAGTTAAAAAGTAGTTCACAGATACCAAGAGACTGCAAATTTATATGTTAGAAATAATTTCTTACTATATTTCTTGGAGAAGGGATCATTTGAAAGTGTCCCATACCAGGCTTACTTCTGGTTGACTCCATTTTATATTTATTTCTCCTTCTTTAGTCAGGAGGAGTTACTCTGATTGGTTAGAAGCAGAGTTGTGGTGGGGCCACATTTTATAAAGCACATGGTCACCTTAAGGGCTGGACCCACCACCACCTTTTCTTTTACGTCTTCCTGCTTTAGACTTTAGCAGGGCCCAGCCCACCAGGGAGGTTTTCTCTTTCTATTTCACAGGCTAGTTTTTCTCCTTATCAAAATCAACATGGCTGGTTTGGGTACCTGGATGCAGCTTCCTAAGCCTTAGATATCCTTTCTATGAATAGCACCCTGAAAAACACAGGGCATAGGCCTATTCCAAAATTCAGGGGAAGTAAGAGACTCCTAGATGACCTGGCCTAAAGGGCATGTTGCCTTTCTGACTGTTATCAAGTCCTGTTTAATGTTACTGTGAAAATTTAACTCCTTTCTGAGAACTTCTGTAGTATCTGTTATGCACTCAGGAATCCTGCCAGGAAAAGGGACAAATAACAGGACAGAATTTGGTGATATGTGTACCTAGCTAGAATACCACCAAACTTTATGCTGTATCTCATAAATGCACTTCTCTGTCATCACAATTTTAATGCCAAAGTTATTGTCAATCAAAAACATCCTCTTTCTTACTGTAGCATCTGTCGTGTATATTTTGGTTTTTAAATTGCTCTCTGAGATGAATTGGGGCTATCATAGCAGTTTACCTTTCATGAAGAAAATTTCTATAATCCGACTCTACAGAGTTTAACACACTCACTAAAGAGTTTTGTACTTTATCTCACCTTTTGTGGAATCTGGGCAAGGGCTGATGCAATCACATTGGCCCTTTCTTCTGTCATGTTACTGACCATTGACCCCAGAGTAAACACCACAATACCGTTTTCCTTGGAGCTCTGGGCAAACTCTTCCATTTCCTGTGGAGAAAGAATTTGGTCCATCACAAATGAGTATTAACACAGTGAATACTATTGAAAGGAGTGCAACAAACAGCTAAAGAGAGAAAATCAAGTATTATCAGGGATCATTAGTATACTACCTGGTTTTTTGTTTTTTTTTTTAATTGTGGTAAAATATGCATAGCATAAAGTTCACCATCTTAACCATTCTTAAGTGTACATTTCAGTAGCATATATATATATATAGTTTATATATATATATATAAAATAATATATAATTATTATTGTTTTGCAACCTATATCTAGAACTTTCATATTTTGCTAATTGGAACTGGATTCATTATTTTGTAATCCTCCATTTCCCACATTCACTAGTCCCTTACAACTATCATTCTACTTTTTGTTTTGTGAAATTTAGTAGTCTACATACCTTAGATAAGTGAAATCATACAGTATTTGTCTTTTTGTGAGTGGCCTATTAACGTAGCACAATGTCCTTAATATTCCACTATGTTGTAGCAGAATTTCCTTAGTTTTGGGGATGTATTAGAATTTCCTCAGTTTTAAGGATGAGTATTATTCCTCTACAGACTCCCTGACCTACAAGAAAGACAAGTGGGTTATGGAGCAAAGGAAGCCAGAAATATTGCTGGAGGTAAAAATGACAAAACTGAGATCGTCATTGTTCAGGCACTTCATGAGAAGGCAGGATTCTTTGAAAAGACAGTAATGCTAGGAAAAAAAGAAAGCTACAGGAAACATCAAGATGGATTGACTCCATAAAGAAACCATCAGCTTGAGTCTAAAGTTGCTGAGCAGGGCTGTTGAGGCTAGGATTCTCTGGACATCATTCATAAGGTTGTCTGGGGTTGGAGCTGACTCAACAGCACATAACACACAGTATTGCATGGTGTGTAAATGCCATATTTTGTTTATTGATTCATCCACCAGTGGACCCTTGGGTCGCTTCCATCTTTTGGCTCTTGTAAATAGTGTTGCTATGAAGATGGGTGTGGAATTATCTCATCAGGATCCTAAAGTCATTGTTTTGGATATAAACCCAGAAGTAGAATTGCTGGACCAAATGGCAATTCTGTTTTAAATTTTTTGAGGAAACTCCATTCTGTTTTTATCAGTGGCTATTTTTAATAGACCCAATATGTCAGTTCCTGTGGCATATAGAATTGATATTAGTTTAAGATTCTTGGAATGAGGCTACAGCAGGATCTTAACTTACTTTCAATTCTTATTGTTATAGTTGTACTAAATGTGTTTATTCCTGACAGGTTTTCTGGAGAATTATTTTCGTTTACTCATTAGTATTGTATTTCTTTGACCGTGAGTACTAAGGAAAAGTTTGTTATCTTTAGGATGATTTTATATCTTTCTTCTTTTAGCTCTATAATAATTTACACCCCACCTTAACCTTTGTCAGATTTTCCCAAGCTCTCCCCCTGCATCACTTAGTAATGGTTATTGAAGTATAGTAAGCATATTATATTAGTTTCAGGTGTACAGCACAGTAATTTGACATTTATATACCTTACCATGAGATATCTGTGGTATATTGAGTAAATCATCTATCACTGTACAAGTTATTATATTACTGACTATATTTCCTATGCTGTACATTACGTTCCAACGACTTATTTGTCTTACACCTAGAAGTTTGTATCTCCTATTCCTCTTTACCTTTCCCCTCTATCCCCTTTCCCTCTCCCCTTTGGCAACAGTTTGTTTTTTACCTACAAGTTTGTTTCTGTTTTTTTGTTTGTTTTGTTCTTTTTAGATTACACATACATGTCATGTGATATTTGTCTTTCTCTGTCTGATTTATTTCTCTTAGCATGATAGCCTCTAGGTTCGTCCATGTTTTTGCATTTAACATGATGTCATTCATTTGTATTGTAACATTCCATTATATCTATCTATCTATCTATCTATCTATCTATCTATCTATCTATCTATCTATCTATCTATCTGTGTGTATATATATATATATACATATATATATATATATATAAAACTTTTATTTTATCCACTTATCTGTTGATGGAAACCTAGATTACTTCCATCTCTTAGCTATTGTAAATAATGATGCAATGAACATGGTGGTGCATATATCTTTTCAAATTAGTGTTTTGGATTTCTTCAGATAAACACCCAGAAGTGGAATTGCTGGTCCATAAGGTAATTCTATTTATAATATTTTTCAGGAAACTCCTAACTGTTTTCCACAGTGGCTGTACCAATTTGCAGTCCTACCAAAATTGCACGAGAGCTCTTTTTGCTTTACATGCTCACAAGCAATTGTTTTTTGACTTACTGATAGCCATTCTGGCAGGAGTGAGGTGATATCTCATTGTGGTTTTGGTCTGCATTTCCCTGATGATTACGGAAACTAAGAATCTTCTCATACACCTGTTGGCCATCTGTATGTCTTCTTTGGAGAAATTTCTATTCAGGTCCTTTGCCCACTGTTTAATCAGATTGTTTGTTTTTTAATATTGAGTTGTATGAGTTCCATATATAGTTTGGGTATTAAGCCCTTATTGGAAATACATTTGCATATATCTTCTTCCATTCAGTAGGTTGTCTTTTCATTTTGTTGATGGTTTCCTTTGCTCAGCAGAAACTTTTTACTTTGATGTATTTCCATTTGTTTATTTTTGTTTTGTCCCCTTTGCCTGAAGAGATATATCCAAAATAAATTTGTCAAGACCAGTTTTGAAGAGTTTTCTTCTAGGAGATTTATGGTTTCAGGTCTTACATGTAAGTCTTTAACCCATTTTGAGTTTTATTTGTACATCGTATAAAAAAGTGGTCTAGTTTCATTTTTTTTTTTGCTTGTATCTGTCCAGTTTTCTCAACACCGCTTACTGAAGAGCCTGTCAGTTTCCTATTGTATTTTCTTACCTCCTTTGTCGTAAATTAATTAACCATATAAGCGAGGGATTTTTTTTATGGGCTCTCTATTCTGTTTCATTGAACTATGTGTCTGTTTTTATGCCTCCACCACAATGTTTTGAGTACTATATCTTTGTAGTATATTTTGAAATCAGGAACATGATACGTCCAACTTTGTTCTTTCTCAATATATCTTTGGCTGTTTGAGATCTTTTTTGGTGTCATGTGAATTTTATGATTATTTGAGAAAAAATGCCATTAATATTTGATATGGATTGCATTGTATCTGTACATTGTTTTGGGTAGTATGGACATTTGAACAATATTAAGCCTTCCAATCCATGAGCATGGTATATATCCTTCCATTTCTTTATGTGTATTCAGTTTCTTTCATCAATGTCTTATAGTTTTGAAAGTGCAAGTCTTTTACCTCCTTGGTTAAATTCATTTCTAGGTATGTTATTTTTTTGAGACATTTTGAAAATGGATTATGTTCTATATTCTTCTGATAGTTCATTATAGGTGTATAGAAACACAGCATATTTAAGTACATTAATTTTATATCTGGCAACTTTACTGAATTCATTTATTAGTTCTAATAATTTCTTTTGTGGAGTTCTTATGATTTTCTATATATTGTGTCATGTCATTTGCAAAAGTGACAGCTTTATTTCTTCCTTTGCAATATGAGTATTTTTTTTTTTCTTCTTTCTCTTGCCTGAGTTATGGCTAGGAAATCCAATACTGTGTTGAATAAAAGTCGTGATAGTTAGTGTGCTTCTCTTGTTCTGATCTCAGAGGAGAAGATTTCAGCTTACTCCCATTGCGTATGGTGTTAGCTGTGGATTTATCATATATGGCCTTTATTATGTTGAAGTATGTTCTCTCTATAGCCACTTTGTTGAGCGTTTTTATCATTGCTAATGCTTTTTTTTTTTTTTTGCATCTATTGGTATGATCATATGATTTTTATCATTGGTTTTGTTGTGTATTGTTTTTTGTGCATATTGAACCATTTTTGCCTCACTAGAACAAATATCACTTGAGCGTGATGTATAATCCTATTATATATTGTTGTATTCGATTTGCTAATATTTTGTTGAGAATATTTGCATCTATGTTCATCAGGGATATTGGATTGTAATTTTCTTCTTTTATTCTTTGTCTGGTTTGCTATCAGGACAATGTTGGCTGACTTCATACAATGAGTTTGGGAGTGTTATTTCCTGTTCAATTTTTGGGGTATTTTGAGAGGGATAGGTATGAATTGTTTGGTAGAATTAAATGTTTGTTGAATTCAGCTGTGAAATCATCTGGTCTTGGACTTTTGTTTGTTGGGAGTTTTTTCATTACTGCTTCAATTTTCTTGCTAGTAATCAACCTATTGAGATTTTTGCTTATTCCTGGTTCAGTCTTAGAAAGTTGTATGTTTCTTGAAACTTATTTGTTCTAGGTTGTCCAGTATGTTGGCATAAAATTATTCATAGTATTCTGTTATGATGCTTTGTTTTTCTGTGGAGTTGGATCTAATTTCCTCTTTGTCATTTATGATTTTATGTATTTGGGCTTTCTCTTTTTTCTAGGTAGGTCTGGCTGAAGGTTTATGGATTTTATTTATCTTTCCAAAAAGTAACCCTTACTTTCATTGGTCTTTTCTATTTGATTTTTAGTTTGTTTATTTTCACTCTGATTTTTATTTCCTTTCTTTCATTTATTCAGGCTTTTGTTTGTTTCATTTTTTCATGACTTTTTAGGTGTCATGTTAAATTATGGAATTAGGATTTTTTTTCTTCTTTTTATTTTTTTTTGACATAGGCCTGTATCACTCTGAATTTCCCTCTTGGAACTGCTATTTATGCATCCCATAGATCCTGCATCCCATAGATCCTGGTTTAACTTTCATTTAGGTCTCAGGTAGATTTTGATGTCCCATTTGGTTTCATATTTGACTCATTGGTTCTTTAATGGAACCTTTTTTAGTCTCTATGTGTTTGGATATATTACAGTTTTCTTTTTGTAATTGCCTTGTAATATTATACTGTTGCTATTAGAAAATCTTTTTGAATTTATTCAAACTTGTTTTGTGATCTAACATGTGATCTTTTCTGAAGAATGTTCTATGTACCCCTACAAAAAAATATGTATGCTGCAATTTTTATATGACATGTTCCAATCCATCTGGTCTAATGTGATGTAAGGCCATTGTTCCCTTATTAATTTTTCTGTCTGGATGATCTATCCATTGATGTGAGTTAGGTGTTAAAGTCCCTTACTGTTATTATTGTAATACTGTCAGTTTATCCTTTTATGTCTGTTAATATTTGTTTTATATACTGAGGTGCTCCTATTTTGGGTGCATAGATATTTTCAAATGTTATATCCTCTTCTTGCATTGTCCCCTTTGTCATTACATAATGCCCTTCTTAGTCTTTTTTATAATCTTTATTTTAACATCTATTTTGTCATATGAGTATTACTACCCTAGTTTTCTTTCACTTTTGTCTGCGTGGTATTTCTTTTTCCACGCCTTCACTCTCAATCTGTGTATGTGAGTCTCTTGTAGTTACCATATAGATGACACAGTTTTTAAAATCCATTCAGCTATCTTTTGACTCTTCATTGGATCATTTAATCCAGTTTTATTCAAAGTAATTAATTATTAATAAGAATGTACTTATTGCCATTTTTAATTTTTTTTTTTTGTAGTTCTCTGTCTTGTCTTCTTGATCTCTCCTCTTGGTATGCTGGTTTTGTTTAGTGTTTGTTTGATTCTCTTTATTTTTGGGGTATTCTTTGTAGATTTATGGGTGGTGGTTACCACGGTTCACATATACCAATTATTACCTATAATTGGTATTTTGCTTTTATGCATTTAAGCTCAGAAGCACTCACAAAGAGCTACATTTATACTTGTCCCTCCATGTTTTATGTTTCTGACATATTTTATATCTTTTTTTTATTGTTGTAGTACCCTAAATACTTATTGTAGTTATAGTTAATTTGCTACTTTTGTCTTTTGAATCTTCATACTTGCTTTTTAAGTGGCTGATCCACTGTGTTCATTATATATTTGATATCCAGTAAGATTTTTTTATTTTACATATTATTTCTGGTTATGGCCTTTCTGTTCAGCTTAAAGAAGGCCCTTTATCATTTCTTGTAAAGCTGTTTTATTGGTGATGAACTCCTTTTACTTGTCAGGGAATCTTTATCTCACCTTCCATTCTGGATGAACCTTGCCTGGTAAAATATACTAGGTTGTAGGCTCTATTTGTTTAGCACTTTAAATATATTCTGCACTACCTTCTGTAACATTTCTCCTGAGAAATCTGCAGATAGCTTTATGAAGTTTCCTTTCTATGTGAGTAGTTGTTTTTCTCTTGCTGCTTTCAAGATTCCCTCTTTTAACCATCAACAACAAAGAGACAACCAACTGAATGAGAGAAGATATTTGCAAACAACACCTCTGATAAGGGGCTAATATCCAAATATATAAAGAACTCATACAACTCAACACCAAAAGAATAAACAATTCAATTAAAAATGGGCGGAGGACCTAAACAGAAACTTCTCCCAAGAAGACGTGCAAACAGCCTACGTACAAACATATGAACAGATATATGAAAAAATGTTCAACATTACTAGCTATTAGGAAAATGCAAATCAAAGCACAATGACATATCACCTCACACCTGTTAGAATGGCTATTATTAAGACAAGTAATAATGTGTTGGAGAGGTGGTGGAGAAAAAGGAACTGTCATACACTGCTGGTGGGAATGCAAATTGGTACAATCACCATGGAAAACAGTACAGAGTTTCCTCAAAAAATTAAGTATAGAATTACCATGTGACCCAGCAATCCCTCTCCTGTGTATCTACCCCAAAAATCTGGAAACATTTATTCTTAAAGATATATTTACCCCTGTGTTCATTGTAATGTTATTCACGGTGGCCAAGACATGGAGAAAAACCAAAGTGTCCTTCAATAGATGACTAGATAAAGAAGATGTGGTATATATATAATACTACTAGGCCATAAGAAAAGATGAAAGAATGCGGTTTGCAACAGCCTAGATGGATCTTGAGATTATCAGGCTAAACAAAATAAGTCAGACAGAATAAGTTGAGAACCATATGATTTCACTGATATGTGGTATATAAAACTGAAAGCAGCAAAGGAATAAGACAAACAAACAAGGAAACAAAAACTCGTAGATACGGATAACAGTTTAGTGGTTACCAGAGTTATGGAGGGTAATAGGGTAGTAGAAGAGGGAAGAAGGTGTTAAATATATGGTGATGGAAGGTGAACTCATTATGGTGGTGAATGCACATTGCAATTTATAGATGATGTATTATAGAAATGTATACTTGAAACTTATATAATTTTACTAACCATATCACCCCAATAAATCTAATAAAACTTTTTAAATGATTCTTTATCTTTATTTTTTGCCACTTTAATTATAGTATGTCTTGGGGTGGATCTCTTTCTTTTCACCTTGTTGGGGACTCTCTGGTCTTCGTGGATCTGGATGTTTGTTTCCTTCCCCAGGTTAGGAAAAATTTCAGTCATTATTTCTTTAAATGGTCTCTCTCTCTCTCTCTCTCTTTCTCTCTCCCCTTTAATGCAAATGCTAATACTCTCATATTGTACCTGATGACCTTTAAACTATTCTTGCTTTTAAAAGACTTTTTGCTAGTCTGATTGTGTAATTTCTATTATGCTGTCTTCCCAGTGGCTAGTCCGTTCTTCCCTAGTATTTTATCTGCTGTTGATTAGCACATTTTTCACTTCAGTTAATGTATTCTTCAGCTCTGATTGGCTTGTTTTTGTTTTTTCTAACTCTTTTAAAGTTCTCACTGTGTTCTTCTATTCCTCTATTATATTGGTAAGCATCCTTATGACCATTCCATTGAATACTTCATCAGACAAATTACTTATCTTTGTTTTTTAGGATTTTATTTCTTTTCTGTTTTTTTTTGTTGTTGTTGTTCTTTCATTTTGATCATATTTCTTTTTCTCCTAATTTGTTTTATTTTCTGTGTTTGCTTGTATAAATTAGGTGGAACAGCTACCTGTCTCGAATTCGATGAGAGGTCTTGTGTAGGAACGATCTCTGTGTAGGCTGTGTGTGCATTGGAAGGCTGGCTGGAGCCAAAGTGTTGCTTGAGGCACGAGAGGTGCTCTACCCAGCAGGCCAGTCAGAGTTGGGGCAGGTTTACCAGGGTGCATGGCTCTGGGGGCACCTTGTTAGGCGGGCTGGCCTGGTTTGGAGCAGTCCAGGGGACGCGGCGATAGCGGTGCCATGGCAGTCTGGCTGTGTGAGCCTGGCGTGGGTGTGGGGTGAGCAGCCTAAGGCACACTGTGGTGGCCTTGCAGCTGGACTAGAGCATTTGAACTGTGTTCCTGCCCATGCTGTCTGTGTGAAGAGGGGACATAAGCATTGGTACTCACTGGCACCTCCAATCCCACAGAGTTCCCACAGAGCCTGGAAAGTTCTCATGATTCCCCAACCTTCTCTGTCATGTGCTGTGCACAAGCTGTTTTATCAACCCTCGGTCGTTTTTCAGGAGGAATTGCTCTATATGTGGATGTATATTTGGTGTGTTCATGGGAGGATGTGAGTTCACGGTTGTCCTATGCTAACATCTTAGGACCCTCTCCTTAAATCCCTTTTATAAGCTAAAGGATCACTGTAATTCATGAGTCTAGTATCATTGTCTGGAATCTCCATGAAATAGTCCCAAGAGGCCTATTTATAATCCAGAAATGTATTTGTACAGTTACTTATTTGAGTGACTACCTTTCTGATTAGTTTACATATGACAGCTTTTGCCCTGAAATCAGATTGCAAAATGGACGTGCTAGTAGAATGTGCTGAGTGTCACTGGCTGTGAGGGGCCCTATCGTCCCCTCAGTGAGACCTGCATCACAGTGGGGGAGTTACAGCTGTGGTTACCCCCTTGAGTTGCTTAGTTCAAACTATAGAAAGTTCCTGGTGAAGTCAGGGTTACCTGGAATTGTTTCAGAATTATTCTGACTTGTGGCTCCTAATACTTATTAGTTTTCAAATTTTATCACATTCTGTATTTGAAAAGTTCCTTGTTGCTCCATGTGCTTTCTAAACTCTGCCCTGTCTCCAAAGAAACACATAAGGAGCCAAAAATTTCATGGATATCTGGTCCAAACCTCATAGTAATCTTTTTTTTTTTCTTTTTTGATCCAATCCTTCTGTTTTCTATTGTTTAATTCTATTTTCTCTTTGGGAATTAATGACTTAACCCTTCTAAAAAATGTTTACTTCTCATCCTAATCATTGTTTCATGCTTCTTTTTTTTGTTTAAGTTGAGACATAATTGACAAATAGCATTCTGTGAGTGTAAGGTGTTTGTGTTGTGTTGACTCATTTATCTATAGCAATAAGTGCCACTCTTGCGTTATTAAACACCTCTATCATGTCATTTAACTATCTTTTTTGTTTGTATTTGTTGTGAGAACATTTAAGATGTAGTCCCTAGAGACTTTCATGTATGTAATAGTATTATTGACATGTAATCACTATGCTGTGCATTATATCTTTGGAATTTAATAATCTCCGAGTTGCAAGTTTGTAGCCTTTGACCAATATCTTCTCAAGTCTCCCATCCCCCTTTTCACCAGCCCATGGTAATCACCATTCTACCCTCTGTTTTTATGAGTCTGCCTTTTATATTCCACATAGAAGTGATATCATACATTATTTATATTTTGCAATGTGACTTACCTCACTTAGCACAATGCCGTCGAGGTCCCTCTAAGTTGTTCCAGTGTCTGGATTTTCTTCTTGTTCATGGCTAAATAATATTTCGTTCTGAGTGTGTGTGTGTGTGTGTGTGTGTGTGTGTGTGTGTGTGTATTTCATATCTTCTTTACCCACTCATCTGTAGACAGTTTCCATTTATTGGCTAGTGTGAATAATGCAATAAACATGATATTATGGATGTATTTTTGATATCCTCTTTTTCTTGGATATATACCCAAAAGTGGGATTGCTGGATCATAGGGTAGCTCTATTTTTAATTTCTTAAAGAATCTCCCTACTGATTTCCATAGTAGTTGTGCTGAATTTACATTTCTACAAACATTGCACAAGGGTTCAGTGTTTTCTTGTAGATTACTGAGTTAACTTCAAAGAGCTATTTTGAATTTTTTATCAGTGAAATCATATATCTCCATGTCTTTATTTCGTTACTGGATGGTTATTGCAAAATTTGGTGATTTCGTGTTTCCTTGCATTTTCATGTTCTTTGGAGTTTTGTGTTGTTGCTTTTGCATTTGAATTAGCAGTCACCTACTTCAGTCTCTACTAACTGCTTTCAGGGTAGAAACGCCTTTTGTCAGTCCTGCTGTACATAAGGCTTTCTCAGACCTTGTAGGAACATACCTATTCCATGCTACTTGCTCCTTACTTCGTGTGGAAGAATTAGTAAGCATGTATGCATATTCTCCATCCTATAAAGCACCAGGCCAGATGCTGACAGCCTGCCTTTTGTTTTCCTGAAGGTGGCGCTACAGCTCAGGTTTGTAGTTTGTTTTTTGCCAGAAAACCCTGGTCTACTTTCTGGTGATGCTCCCTAGCCTCCTATCAAATCTTGCTCTTCTTGTGGCTGTCCTTGGCAGCATGTACAGGGAGCTGGCCACAGAGGGGAGGAGGTTGGGTTTGGAATGCTGTGTGCTGTCAGTGTCCACAGGCCCGTGGAAGGGATCTGCAGGAGAGGTTTTCTTTGTGGTTTGTGGTCAGCCTTCATGTAGGAGTCCAGAATGCAGTCAGGAGGAACCATGTCTCTGTTGTGCCCTCTGGAAATCTTGTACGTCCCTCTCTTGATCTGCTTCTTCTCATCAGTCGCTGAGCTCCGAATTTAACACTGTGGATGCTGTGAAATAAGCCTTTGGAAGCATCCTGCACAGCAGAAAAAGCTGGGCATCCACTCAGCGATGTCCCTTTCCCCTGCAGGAGAAATCTTGGGCCTTTTTTTTAATCCCTAAATTATGGTGCCTTATGGGAGGCTCACGTAATGCTCGCAAAGTCAAACTTTCTTCTCACCCACAAGAACACATTCAAACTCATATATTTTGTGGTCCGATAGAGTGCTGGAACTTCTCTTCTGGAATTCCGGACTTCCACAAAGGCTCTCCACTCTGTAGGTGACTGCCCAAGGTACGGTTCTGCAGCTGCTCTTGGACTACTGCCTCAAGGGGCTGGAACCAATTCACCATCTCCTGTCGGTATCACAGCTGGTACTGGAGTCTTTCTGCCTATTACCTATGCACAGGTTGGCAAGACTTTTCCCAGGTCTCTTGGCATCTGATGCTGGATCCTCCAACTCCCACTTTTATTCATGGATAGATGCCAAATTTTTGTGTTGCAGGGGGACAAAAACGTGGGATGTTTATGCTCACTTATGGCAGATTGCATCGTCAGTCCTGAGGTGTTATGATCCATTCCTATGGGATGTTCTCTAGCATTATAGTAGCATTGTTCTTTTTTTATTGTAATACTTTTCACACAGCTTTGAGTCACTTGCTTATATTCTAAGCATATCTTTCCAAGTAGAATATCTGGTGTGTGGGGGTAAAAAATGTGTCTACACTGCTTCTCTGCATATCCAGTACTTACTCCTGCATTATGCTAGTCACTTTAAAAATATGCTTTGAATTAATGGCTGACACGGTCTTATGTGTTGAATAATGAAGGCCTTAATTTAACTGACACTATTTCCAAAGTCTCCCGAGTACAAAGTTAATTCTGTAATGATATGAAATTCAGATTCTTGCACTAGATAGAAATATATGAGCTTCTAATTGGCAGGTCACTTTACCCAGATTCTTATCTTTCTCTCTCAGTGTGATCAGATATTCTAAATAAAGAACACAGATGCTTTCCTACTGAAAATGCAAAGTAAACAGAAAAGCATACACGAATGGGTTTACCTTAGGAAGGGGTTTAGCAGGTTTGCAGTGGAGTCCTCCAACAAATTCCAAATGTGGCAAATGTGGGCGGGGAAATTCAAAATCCCAATAAGTTCGAATGAGCCACATTTCAGCTTTCCCTATTAACTCAGACAATGTCGTGGGTCTTCCTGAAGGGAATGAAACAAAGAAAAGGTTGAGGAAATGAGAAATTGTAATGCGAGCATATCAGGTAATTTTCTGAAAGTAGTTTAGGATTATGTAGTCAAAGATGTTTCAAGTGTGTTTGGTTTGGTAATATGAATATACAAGTGTTACATATACATATATATGAACAATACATATATATAAAACATGTATATTCATATATATATGAATAACATACACAGTCTGACAATTATGTTGCGAACTCATCCTGGAAAAAGTGCTACATACTTCACTGCTGAATATCGCTACTGTCACCTTCAAAATACTCCCCTTGGGAAGCTATGCACTGATGCGAGTGCCTAGTCCACCCTTCCAAGCAGTTTTGGAACTCTCTTTTTTGGAATGGCCATCAGAGTTGTTGTCCTATTACCCTTTATGTCCTGAAGGTCATCAAGATGTCTTCCTTTCAATATTTCCTTTATCTTTGGGTAAAAAAAGAAGTCATTGGGGGCCAGAACAGGTAAGTAAGGGAGGGTGTTCCAATACAGTTATTTGTTTACTGGCTAAAAAGTCCCTCACAGACAGTGCCGTGTGAGCTGATGCATTGTCATGAACTGTTGGCAAACAGTTCAAGTTGTCTAACTTTTTCATGCAGCCTTTTCACCCCTTCCAAATAATAAACTTTGTTAACTGTCCATAAATTCATAATGAATAGTCCCTCTGATATGAAAAATGTTTAGCAGTGTCGTTGCAATAAGTTCAGCAAAATTTATTGTGAGACCTAGTATGTATGACTAAGCGTAAGAATCTTTCATCCGTAAATCACATCAATACATTCACAATCATAAAAAAATGATTAAACCTAAGACACTGTAGAATTACTCTGTAAGCTATAAAAGCATGTTTACTCTGTAAGCTATAAAACTAACAGATGCAAATATAAACAATGATTTCAATTCCTCAATTAATTAACCCTACCATACCCATGAAACATCTTTCCCCAGAGTACTTAAGTCTAGTTTCTACAATTTAGCAAGCTATTCCCTTGATCCCAGATTTTCCTTGTAAAGCATGAGGTTTTGAGAATGTGACTCGATTCCTTGGCCTATAACTGCATGTAGTTCACGTTAGCAGCTTCATAATAACTGTGCCTTAATAAAAATATTTTTAAATAACAGCTGGAATATTTTTATAAAGTATAGTAATAGATTTGCACATTTAATTTTGGCTCATTTTGTGTTTAACGAAGGGAAAGTTTTCAAAAAATATAGTTTATAATTTATATGTCCATTGTTTGACAAAATTTTAAGTCTTTGAAAATATGATTTTAAGTAATTAGTAAAAGAATGTGGGGTCATTAGAAATCTCAAATTATAGATTCTTGATCTGGGATAGAGCCTCTATATCTCTCTATTGTGAGAGATATATTACCTTCAGGTAATATGGCAAAATAGTTTAATTTTTTAAATGAAAGTTAAATACACAAGAGAAAACAGTTCCTCAATGACCCTATAATTGGAGCATTTCCATAATATTTGTGACACTGAAAGATCATTTTACAATTTTATTTTATCATTTCCCTTATAAAAGACACATTCCTCTGATTCAATATTTATACAAACACCTTCAAGGCACTAGAAAAGTAAGAACTTCATGCTACCAACTAAAAACATGACTTACCTAGTACTTTGCTGTAAAACTTATCCCATTTCTTCTCATTAAACGTTTGGAACCAGAAGTCAAAATAAAGCACATACATCATATTTTGTACCCTCTCCATGAATGTCATTTGATCACTTAATCCTGACAAAACAACAGGTACATAGGATGGAGGGATTGGAACTTTTGCACTATATTTTTCAATTGTGTTGCCTGGAAAGTACCGGAGACTGTATACTAAAGGTATTTTAAGTAGCTCAGCAAACAGCTCACCACAGGGTCCAATGGCATCTGCAAGAATGATATCAAACCTTAATTCTTGTAGTTTTGTCATAAGTTTCTTGTTAAAAATGGCATCTTCACAGAGCTTTTCAATGCAGTCAGAATAATCCCTAGATATTTCTTGCATTAGTGAAAAATATGTCCAAAATGTATGTTTTTGCCCATATGTCCATTTCATGACCGCCTTCTTGAAAAAAAACAAAAAATCATCTTTTGTTAAAGATGTAGGGTAAACTTCAAATTTAATAGCAGATGGTTTGTTGGGATCGATAAGAATGGAAGCTGAAGATGCCAGAACAATCACTTCATGGCCTCTCTGGACAAGTTCATCCAGGATTGTCTTCATGTTCATCCAATGGCTGTATTCTGTGGGCCACACCAACACCTTTCCACAACTCCCTGGACTAAAGTAAGAACTCAGCTGCAGCAGCAGCAGAACTGGAATCCACTTCACAGACATTCTGGTGGAATGTAATGGTTCTTTTCAAATCACTGTTTCCCTGCTGTCATTGCTCATGCTGATATCCAGGGAGAAATCAATCAGAAAGTTAAAATATAACTCCCTACACCTCAAAGTAAATATAAAACAGAACATTTTTATGGCAAGTAGACAAACACATATAGTAGATGATCTGTTTTTTATACAAATGTGTTTAATGTCTACAAGAGCTATCATCCAGCTAAGAGTTAACCTTTCTGTGCAGTACCCCTGAATTATGTAATATATTGACATAATTGAGTCAATTATGAGTGTTAGAACTGTAAGAAGTGAGGGGTGACTGTGTCTGCAGTCTCTTTTCCTGAAGAAATAGAGATAAAGCAATTATATAGCTGCCTCGGAATTTCCTGGATGATGGTTCAAGAGATTTTATTGTTTTTATAAAACTTTGTTGACAGG
Organism: Rhinolophus ferrumequinum; assembly: GCF_004115265.2. Lineage (NCBI taxonomy): Eukaryota > Metazoa > Chordata > Mammalia > Chiroptera > Rhinolophidae > Rhinolophus > Rhinolophus ferrumequinum. The sequence goes on from NC_046288.1 coordinate 27,526,197, forward strand.
TAATCCACACACCTTTCAATTGATAAACTTAAAATGTACAATCATGGTTCATAGTATATTCACAGATTTATGCTACCACCTTGATGATCACATGAAGAGCACGTCATACCCCAATAGAAACCTTTACCCTTCACATGGTAATCTCTAACTTCTGACTCCCCAGCCCTATCCAACCATTAATTTAGTTTGTGTCTCTACAGAAATAGAGTATTTCCTGTAAATGGAATCATGGAATATGTGGTCTTTTGTAACTGCCTTCTTTCACTTAGCATAATATTTTAAAAAGTCATCCATATTGTAGCATGTTCAGGACTTAACCCTTTTTATTGACAGATAGTATTCCATTATATGGATATACCACATTTTGTTTATTCATGCATCATTTGATATACATTCCCCCCACAATTTTTGGCTATCATGAATAACGTTTTTTAACATTCATGTGCAAATTATGAGTGAACCTAGAAGTGGAACTGCTGCGTCATATTGTAACTGTGTAATCATTGAGAAATTGGCAGACTTTTCCAAAGTGACTGCACTGTTTTCCGTTTTACTACCAATATATGATGATTTCAATTTCTCCATATCCATGCCAACACATTATTATTTGTCTCTATGATTTCACCAAGCTAGAGGGGATGAAGTTATATTTCACTGGGGTTTTGACTTACCTTTCCTGATGCCTAGTGGTGTTAAGCACGTTTTCATATGCTTGTTAATGACATATATCTTCCTTGGAGAAATGTCTTTTCAGAAGCTTTGTTACTTTTTTATTGTGTATTTGTTGTCTTATTGAACTGTAAGAGTTTTTTTTTTTAAATGTGCATATTCTGGATATAAATCATTTATATGAAGTGTATAGAAACACAACTCATTTTTGTATATTAGTTTGTATCTTGCAAATTTACTGTTTGTTAGTTTTAATATTTTTTGGTGGAGTCTCTAAGTTTTTCTACCTTTAAGACCAGGTCATCTGCAAACAGGGATCATTATATTTCATTATTTCTCTTTTGGATTTATTTCATTTTATTTCATTGCATTTCTTAATCATCTGGCTAAGACATCAATAAAACGTTGAGTAGAAGTGGTGAGAGTAAGCATATTTGCCTTGTTCTTGATCTTAGAGGAAATGCTTACATTTTTTTCACCTTTTACTACGATGTTAGCTGTGGGCTTGTCATATATAACCTTCATTATGCTCAGATAATTTTCTTCTATTCCTAGTTTGTTGGGAGTTTTTATCATGAAAGGGTGTTGAATTTTCTCATATGATTTTTCTGTATCTGTTGAGATGATCATGAGGGTTTTTTTTATTGTTTATTCTGTTATTGTGGTGTATGACATTAAATGATTTCCATTTCTTGCATCCCAGAGATATATCCCACTTGGTTATCATGTATTAGCTTTTTAATGTACTATTGAACTTTGATAGTACCTTGATGATTTTTCCATTTTTGTTCATTTGAGATACTGATCTGTAGTTTTCTTGTATGTCTTTGTCTGACATTGGTGTCAGGGTAGTGCTGGCCTCATAAAATGAGTTTGAAAGTGTTCTTTCCTTTTCAATTTTTTTTGAAGAGATTATGATGAATTAGCATTGATTCTTCTTTAAATGTTTGGTAGAAAATTCCAGTCAGGTCACCTGGACTTGTGCTTTGCATTATTGGGAAGTTTTTGATTACTGATTCAATGACCTTACCAGTTATAGGTTCCCTCAGATATCCTATTCTTCATGATTCAATCTTGGTAAGTTTTATATTTCTGGGAATATATCAATTTCTTATAGGTTATTCAATTGCTAGTGTGTAATGATACATGGTAATCTGTTATGATCCTTTTATTTCTCTGGCATTAGTTGTAATGTCTTCTCTTTTGTTTCTGATCTGCCCTCTTTTATAGTTAGTCTATCTTATGGCTTGTCGTTTTTTGTTTTGTTTTGTTTTGTTTTTATGTTTAAAAAGAGCAACTTTTAATTGTGATGATCTTTTCTCTTGTTATTCTATTTTCTATTTCATTTATTACTGTTGTTTATCTTTATTATATCCTTCTGCTAACTTTGGGCTTAGATGTTCTTTTCTGAGGTTTTTGAGATATAAAGTTAAGTGACTTTTTGAGATCTTTCTTCTTTTTTTTATGTAGGCATTTTTCATTATAAACTTCCCTGTTAATACTGCTTTTTCTGTATACCATAATATTGGTATGTTGTGTTTTCATTTTCATTTTTCTCAAGATAGTTTAAAATTATTCTTTTGATTTCTTCTTTGATCCACTGGCTGTATATGAATTTCTACATCATACTTCCTGCTGCCTTGACAGACTACTTATCGTACTCAGTGACTTTACTATTTCATTAAAAGAATGTATTCTAACATGTCTCACCACTTTTTTTTGCGTACTCTTTTTTTTAAAATCTGGAATATTCTCTTTTAATTTGTCCACTGGCAACTTGTATTCATTTTTCAAACACAAGAAACACACCAATCTTTTATGTAGCCTTCACTACCTCTCCAACAGAATTAGGTCCGTCTTTGTTTGAGTGCTGAGAACATTTTAATGCAGTGTGAAGTGTACACTAGTTTTATGAGCCCGACATAAGCCTACAACCAAATACAGAAAAACATCACAAGAAGTGAACTTGTGATGTTCATTTAATGTCCCTTATGAATATAGATGTAAAATTTTTCAACAAAATTCTAGTCAACTGAATCCACTAGTATATAAAAACAAGTATACAGCATTTCCAAATGGGATTTGTCCAGATATGCAATTGTGGTTTTATATACAATAATCAGTTAATGTAAACCACATAATAGAATGAAAGGGAGAAATAATATGGTCATCTCAGTAAACACATGAAAACATTTAAGAAAATCCAACACCTTGTTATGATGAAAACAGTCAATAAACTAGTATCGGGGCAATATTCTCACATGATAAAGGGCATCTATGAAAGCCCACAGCTAACATACCTAATGATGAAAGACTGAAAGACTTACTCCTAAGACCAGGAGCAAAACAAAAATGACTGTTTTTATAACTTCTGCTCCACAATGTACTGGGAATTCTAGCCAGAGAAATTAGACAAGAGAGAGAATAACAATTATCCAGATTGGAAAGGAGAGCAAAACTACCTCTATTCACAGATGATCTTATCTATAGAAAATCCTAAGGAATTCACAAAAAACTATTAGAGCTAATAAATAAATTTAGAAGAGTTTTGGAATACAAAGTAAACATACCAAATCAGGTGTATTCCTCTACACTGGCAATGAAAAATCTGAAAAGAAAATAATTCCACTCATAATAGCATCAAAAAGAATCAAATCCTTAGGAATGAATTTAGCCATGGAAGTGAAAGTCTTGTGTACTAAAACTACGCAATATTACTGAAAGCAATAAAGAGGATAAGTGAATGGAAAGACATTGCATGTTCACAGACTGGAAGACAATATTGTAAAGATGGCAATAAGCCCCAAAGCAATCTACATATTCAGTGCAATTCCCTATCAAAATCTCAATGGCCATTTTTGCTAAGTGGAAAATTGATCCTGGAATTCATACGAAGTTGCACAGGGACTAAACAGTCCAAACAATCTTGAAAAAGAAGAATAAAGTTGTTGGACTCACATTTCCTGATTTCAGAACCTATTACAAATCCACATTAGACAAGACCATGTGGTACTGACAGTGAATAGATATATAAATCAATAAAATAGATGTGAGAACCCAGAAGTATACTTTTGCCTTACGTTCAACTGATTTTTGGTAAGAGTGCCAAAACAACTCAATGGGGGAAAGAACAGCCCTTTAAACAAATGCTGCTGGGAAAGTTGGATATCCATATGGTAAAGAATGAAGTTGGATCCTTACATCATATACAAAGAGTAACTCAATGTGGATCAAAACTTAAATTCAGGAGATAGAACTAAAAAACTCTTGGAAACATAGATGTAAATCTTCTTGTCCTTGGATTTGGCAGTGGATTCTTGAATATGACTCAAAAACACAAGTAGTCAAATTAGAAATATATAATTTGGCCTAACTAAAATTAAAAACTTCTGTATATTGAAGGATACCATCAAAAAATGAAACGGCAACACACCGAATTTGATCATATACGTATTTGCAACTCATGTGTCTGAGAAGGCGTTTGTATCTGTAACATGTAAGTAATTCCTACAACTCATCCACAAAAAGACAAAACATGTCAATTAAAAAAAAATGGCAGAGAGCCATAATAGATATTTCTCCAAGGAAGATATACATGTTGTCAACGAGAATATGAAAAGGTGCTTAACTTCATTAGTCATCAAGGACATGTAATTTAAAACCACAAATAACATATCACTCTGTAACCACTAGACTGGCTGCAGTAAAAAAATAGAAAAAAACAAAAACAAAAACGAGTTTTGACAAAGATGGGGCGAAATTAGAAACCTCATGCACTGCTGCTGATAATTAAGTGGTACACGCACTTTGGAAGATCGTGTGGCAGTAGCTCAAATGGTTAACCAGAATTACCATGTAACTCAGCAACTGTACTTTTAGGCTTCTGCCTACTCCCAACAGATGAAAACAGGTGTTCAACTCAAAGCTAGACATGAATGTTCCTACGGGTAGAAGAATCAGTCATAATAGGCTACTTGTGGAAACAACTCAGATATCCACCAATGGATGAATGGAAAAACGAATATGGTATGTCTGTACTTGCACAATAGAATAGAATTCACCATCAAAAGAATTAAGTAATAATACATGCCATAACATTGATGGATATGAAAACATACGAAATAAAAGAAACTAGACACAAAAGGCTACAGTTGTTACCATTCCATTCATATTAAATGTGCAGAATAAACAGTCCACGGATATAGAAAGCACATTAGTGGTTGGCAGAGACTGTGGGAAGAGAGATATGGGAAGTGATTGTTTAATGAATGAGTCTCCTTTTGAGGTGATAAAAATGCTCTGGATTTAGTTGTGGTGATATCACACAACATTGTAAATGTATGAAATTGAAATGCTCCTGAATTGCACACTTTAAAATGGTTAAAATGGTGAATTTTATGTTATGTCAATGTACCTCAATTAAAAAAAAATCCACAATAGATGGCTGGCCAAATTTGGATCAGAGGCCCTAGTTCATTAGTCATTGGGTTATGCCATAAATTTAATTCCTACATAGTTGATATAGGAATTGCTGTTATTTTTATTATTTACATGTGAAATATGTTACATTTTAAATATATATTAGGTAATTTATGTAGAAACTAGGATCATTATGGAAGTATTTCTATTCATTTAATAGTGATAGTTAATGCAAATTGAATTTCACTGCATATAGCAAATATATAGGATAAATGTTTTTAGCACTTTACCACATTTTGCTTTCATCTATTCAACAACCTCAAGAGGAAGATAATACCATCATCATGATTTCCATTTCACTGGAGAAATAGGACATAGGGAGGTTAAGTACTTACCCAACCTTATATAACTTCCTAGCGGTTTGTCAGGGACTTGAATCCAGGGTATCAGAGTCCACAGAGAGCAAGCTCTTAACGCACCACTTTTCTGATTTAGCATGTTTACAAGATGTAACATATCTAGTTTCTCATTCATGCGGTTATAACTTATTATAATATTACTACAAATTTATGATTAAAATATGTACAAATTTTGTTTCAGTTATTAATGACTGCATAACAAAGAGTCTTCAAATATGGGGCCTAGAACATTAATGCTCATTATTATCTTTCATAGTTTGGTTGTTAGCTGGGCTCAGCTAGTTGGTTCTTGTACCATTTCTCAGGTGGTTACAGCTGGGGCTGTAATCATCTAAAGGTGCTTTCTTCACACCTCCGGTGATGGGTTTGAGAAGCTTAAACTGCTGGGGAGCTTCAGCAACTGAGACTTCTTAGGTGCATCTTTCTAATCTCTCTACCATATGATCTCCTTTTCTTGTGTACTTCAGGTGTGGGACAGGGTTCCAAAATGAGTGGAGAGGAAAAAAGAGAGAAGGAGGGAAAGAGAGTAAGAGAGAAAGAGACAATGTCTATCAATGCCTTTTCTATCATAGCTTTGTAAGTTAAGCTGCATCACTTCCACTGCATTCTTTTGGTTAAGACAGCTGCAAGGCCTGCCAAAGTTCAAGGACAGGAGACATGATGGGAAGATTGTGAAAGTATTTGTAATTACGTCTCAGAATCACTAGAAAATACAACCTTCAAAGTAAGCCAGCAGAGGTCACTAAGCTACTGCAAAATTCATGAAATATTGACAGTCAAAACACAGTAACATCATTAAGAGTTGTGAGTTTAGATTTTTACATGAATTAAAAATTTTAATAAACATTGTAATATATTTATTCCAAGATATTTTAAATATAATATATTTTTTAAAATATGAAAAAAGTTCCCCAATTTAATACCAGATTTCTGGTCAGTTCAAGTGTTCTGAATGACACTCAATAATTGATAACATACTATCACAATCTTGAAACGTGTTATCTTGAATCAATATATTCATATAACTAATTTTTAAAACTACATAATACTTGAAAATAATATTATGAAGGGTCGACAGTGAAGACATATCTAAAGATTTAAATTCCTATCGCTGTAAATTCTTATTTCAAATGATTTCCTTTGTGTTTATACAAATTTATATATTAATTAAATTTTATTTCCAAGTAAGAATATAATGCTTAATTGTTAAAAACTTATTTTTTTAATTTAAAAGTTATTTGTAACTGAAGTTGACATACAACATATTGAGGTCAGGTGTACAACATAATGAGTCAACATTTATATAACTTACAAAGCGTATCACTGTAGATAGTTATGAGATTAATGCCTCTATTCTCTATGATTTACATTATATCCCAGTGATTTACGTTGTAAAGGGAAGTTTTCCTTGTTAATTCCCTTCTCCTTTCTTGCCCACCCTCCCACTGGTCTCCCTTTCGGCAACCATCAGTTTGGTCTGTATATCTATGTGTTTGTTTCTCTTTCAGTTGCTTTTTTTAAATTTAATTTTTTAGTATGTGGAAATGGTTGTTTATGTAGCAGTATGACATGAAGAACAATTGAACAATATTGCCTATAATCTACTTGTTCTCCGTAATTGCTGTATTCTTATAGCTTTCATAGGAGGTGTGTTCATTGACGAATAGCTATTTAAGTGCTTGAGGGAACATCATGCACATAATGTGTGGATGAGTAAATATTTCTGCATGACAGTTTCCTAGATGTAGAATCACAGGTTTAAACAATATGTTTAATTTTATTTGATAGTGGTATTCTACATTATACTCCCTAAAATAGTTTCTCAGATTCTTATGTTTGATATATCTTCTTTGGGGAAATAATTTGGTGGCTTAATTTATGTTTCCCTAAGTATAGGTAATTTTTGCCATCTGTTATACATTGTAGGCCATTTTACTTTTGTGAATTGCCTGCTCATATCCTCCATCTATTTTCACATTGGACTGTTTGTCTTTTTGTGTTTGCTTTGTAAGATTTCTCACCGTACAGTGGATACCAATCAATGTTTCTGTTATCTGTATTAGAGGATAGATTTGAGGAAAATTAAGCCCATACTCATGATTTAACATAATCTACTATGGCTCTATATTCTATTTTCCTTCAAATATGTGTCAATTATCTAGAAGAGTTTTAGGGAAAACTCTGTGGTAAACTTTCCTATACTTTCCCCAATATCAAAGTTTTAACTTGTTTTTCAAGTGAATTCATGCCTTACACTGGAGAATGTTTGTCTTGAGATTTTGATGATGGTCTTCTTGACCAATAAAGACAGGAATGTTTTTCTCACCTGGACCACTTGGTATGTATGTTTTAGGAGGGCCTCTAGAATCCTTGTGATTTGAAATCCTGGTTTACATAAAATTTACATGATATTTATATTCTTTGAATTGTTATTGATTATGGTCATTTATAGTGTGCCTAGGTTTAAAAGAAAATTATTATATTGTGTGTGTGTGTGTGTGTGTGTGTGTGTGTGTGATGCCAAAGGATTTAATGTTTCCATATTAGGTTAATGGGAGGTATGAGACAACAGGTTTCTGAGGAAAGAGAAGGAATGAAACATGCTGATCTATTATGGTTATATGGAATAATTATTATTATTTCAAACTGCTTTTAGCAAAGACATTGAATTGCTCACCATATGTGTCAGTAGCTAAGTGATACTGTGCTTTGTTTTTAAAGAAGTCGACATATATATGTACATACACATTGGAGAGCATGAAAATTCAGTAGGTCCCCTTAGAGTGCAATTTCTATAATTAACCTACTATTAGAATCTTACATCCATTATCAAAGGCTGAAAACGGGAGTGAAAGCTACCTTGAAGTTAACAAGTGATAAAGTGAAATAATCTGCTTGATGCTACATAAAGGATTCAGAATGTTCAAAAAAAGGTGTGATTTCTACTTAACTTTCAAATGTACTAACGTTGCCACCTCGTACTATCCTAAATTATCAAGAATATTACAAAGAAGTCCTTGTGGTGCTGCCGTCCCCAGGGCCAAAGAGATACCAGCTGCCTGGCATGCATAGCGGTCAGCGGGCAGTTGGCATTAGTGAGTATTCTCTGGGGAAATACGTACGGTATTATAGCCAGGTGCTGCTCTTCACTGGGTGTGAATGCCAAATACAGAATTATCACGTGGGAATACCTGGCTAGAAAAGCAAGAGTGGGAATGGTGATTGATTGATTGATTACAGTGTGTATAAGCGTTGGAAAATGCTATTGTCACAAATTACAAAATAAGCAAGAATACAAGGTTTTATGTTTCTATGAATTTTATTGATATAGTACGCTTGGTGGCAGACTCCACCTTGAACATCATCTCAAACAGCTTCATTTTCAGCATCTGTTAGAAAAAGTATAAGCAGCGAATTGTTCAAATTTAGTCACAGAACCGAACATGTGAGAGGAGTAGATCAGAAAGGCAAGGCCTCCCCTCCTGCTCTGTCACTAAGCTCTTATCTAATCAGTTACCTGTGCATTTGCATTAATGTATCCTGGCATTTCATGTGAAAACAGCCACTTCGACAATTCCATTAAAAATCTAAAAAGCAGGATAAGAAATAAATGCACATAGCCTAAAGACATTTTGATAACTGAGAGTTGTCACCTGAAATATAGTAACTGTAGTACTTGAACTTGCCTGTGAATGAAATCTAGCTTTTGTCCATCAGATGTTCAGCTTGAAATCGTCACACATTAAGTACCTGAACTTGTTGGTGTGTAGGTATTATATACTCTTAACACACTTGTATTATATAGTCTTAGATCATCTTCTCACTACCTTCTCCTGACTTCTCCACATAGCAGCCAGCAGGATCTAACATCTTCTGGCTTCTCATTGACCGTTCAGTCCAAATCACTTTCCTTGGTATGCAGGGACCCTGAATTATGGTCCCCTCTTCTCATCTCTAAGTTCCTCTTCCATACTCCCCCCAGGTCTGCCCAGGCAGTCTCATTTGGTTTACAGCCTGCAATGTCACGAACTCCACACTCTCTCCTGCCCTAGGCCTCTGTCTGTGGGCTCTTTGCAAGGCTGGCTCCTTTGAGACTCATGTATCAGTTTACATCTGGGCCCAATAAAGGAGGGTCTGTATCAGTACCTTGTTTGTTTTCTTCCTAATACTTAACACATTGTAACTTACAGTTTTGTCCACCTCCCCCACTGAGGTGTATGTAGGCTCCATGTTTTGCTCGCTGTCCTATACACATGTGGGGGATGAGGGATTAGCACAGGACAACGCATTAAGTACTGGTTGAATGAAATATTTAAAAATGATTAAGTGATAAAACTGTCTTATCTACGATTAATTCCAGTTGTCTCTTTAGCTCTTTGATGTGTTTCCAGTCTGTCCATTCTGCCATAAATATTCACTCTAAGAGGGAACAAGCTCTTACTACATTGATTGGGTATTCTATATATAATCTCTTTTCTCTTACCCTGCTCTCCAGCTGTTCCCAGCTCTTATGTCTTGTCTCTGCTCCTCCCTACCCTATAAACATGCCAACTAGGTTGTAAATTTCCACATAAGCCTGTCTCTTTTTTTTCCAAATCCATCCCCCTTCAGCATCTTCCAAGGCGAGACACAGAACTAGGTATTCAAAGGTGGTTGTTGATTGGTTCCTGTATGAGACACTGGATCCTTGGTGTGAGTTATCATGTTGCATGCAGTGCCCTGCTGTGCATTTATTAGTGATTGGCGGTTAGGAAGCTGGAGACAGTAACCATCAAATTAGAGTGTACCCCAACTCATTGAATGACGCCATTCAATTTAATTTTTTTAAATAGCTCAGATTCCAGGTCAACAAATCAAAATGCTCAAGTGTCTTAAGGCCCACTCATTATGGTAGGAAGATTTACCTGCCAGTTTTAAGTTTCTGCTCTGTGACCATGGGCAGTAGTCATGGTTATTTCTCCAGCAATACATAACTTCCAAAGGGAGTATGTTTGTCAACACCTTTTTTATCTACATCTTCTCCTGGGAAAGCAACAGAAAAAAATCTGGGCTTTGTGGCCTGGGACATCTTGTCCACTTATAGGGGGACTAGCATTCTGAGGCTTGGGGGTTGTTTCTGGAGTTTCTGATCAGCAGGAACAGCAGTGCGTACTTGGACTGCAGCGTATCTCTTCAAGGGATCTGCCTGGGAAACAACAGCATGTTTAGGACGAGGTTTCCAATCCTGTGCTCCCTGAACATCTGAGCTATTAGAATAGAAGGCGGGGCACTGGTCTTCTTGCTGTCTGTTGTCCATCATCACATAAGTTGGAGAAGTAACTTTCGGTGGGTGCTGCAGAGACTGTGGGTCCTTAGGATTAGATAATAGAGGGTTGCTTGGGGGAAAGTCCCAGGTACAGGTGGTGGTGATGGGTGACTTTGTTATTTCATATCAGTTAGACAATAAAGGGTCCACATGTTAGAATATGGTGGTGGTTGTCCTGCTTCGCTTGTTGCTATTGCTGTAAAAGTTTTTTTGCAGACATTAAAGTTTTGGTCTCTGCATTAGGGGCTATGCACAGAAATGTCTTTGTACTTTTTTTACATATAAAGAAAGAGCTGTAGTAATATGCACCATAAAGCATGGTGTAGAGAGGACTAAGTAAATCATTGTTGGTAATGTAAAAGAGATTCTCTACAATTGGAAAATGAAACAGTGCTGTGATAGCAAGTGGCAGGGACACTAGATCTGTGGCTAAAGAAGCAGTCTCATTATAAGTTGCCATTTCCAGGTACTTAAACTTTAGACATGGCTTCTACGGGCTCCTCAAGAAGAAACGGGAAATTAATACTTTTGGCTTTACCAAAAAAATTGGTTGAAGACTGTATTAAGTCCTTGAAAAAAAGGTTAATGCATCTACACAGTGATATTTTTTCTTTACTAAAGAAATCTGCACAGGCATCATCTTTTGATCACTTAATCAAGTATCTTTGGCCCTTAAATTACCATTATTGCCCATTAATTTGTCACCGCACACAAAACACTGATTTAGGATTCTGGTGTCTGTTGCCCAGAGTTTGTGGTCTCAAATACTCAAAGAATGAGAACACGGACTCAGACAGGTAAATTGAAGCAGTATACAGTTTTATTGCAAAAACGAAAAGTGTACGAGTACAGCTCTCCAAAGAGAGGGGTGATCCGAATGAAATGCCGTGTAGGCTAAGCTGCGCCAGAGACTATATGTCCTTGAGTCTGTAATCTTTAAGTTGTTTACCAGGAGCCTGTTGGGCTCCCCGTCCCCATCGCCTTCCTGCACCTGGGCTTGTATCTTGGCTGACTCTGCAGTCCGGTGCAGTAGCCCTCCCATCCAGTTCCCTTCTCTACATTTTTTTTTCCTGGCAGCTACTGTTCTCTTTGGCCTTGAGGTCCTCTGCCACACGTCCCTGACTGCCCATGATTTTCCCATCTCATTTTGAGACTGTCTGTCTGGGCCATGGTCCCTCCACCATGGTCCTGACCCTAACTGTCTATGACTTTCCTATTTCCATCCTTCCTCTGAAAAACTAACCCTAACTGCCGATAGAGGAAGGGCAGGAAGACCGCTCTGGCTGCTTCCTGCTGAGAAGGGGTGGAGTATGGGCTGGCAGTAGGCTAGTCGGTCAGAGGGCGGGCCAGAGGTTTGTGGTAGATGGGTGAATTTTGGTGAGATTTTATATTCAGAACCATCTGGAGCTGGGTGGTCTCTGTCCTATGGCCCAGATGTTGTAGTCGCTTGTACTGTTACAGTCAGCCAGTAGGTGATCTGCAGGCTGAGATACATTGTGGGCAACAGCATGATATTATCCCCACAGCAGTGAATAAGAGACAAATGGGAAATGTCTCCTTCAGCCCAGTCAGGCTGGGAATCCAGGAAGTAAGGGAGGAGAGATCAAGACCAAAAAGCCCTTCTCTGTGCTTAATATTGGACACTATGTCGTGAATCTGTTTAACTTTGTCTTCAGTTAACTGTGAGTTGTCAGAGAGATTAAAACAACATAGTGTTTTAAATTCTTCATTCCATGGTTATGACTTAAGAGTAAATAATCTATGGCAGCTCTGTTTTCAAGAACTGCTTCTCTGACTTGTCCTAACTCCTTTCCAATGACTGCCTGTGAAGTGACGTTTAGGGCCTTTGTCATGGAGGGGCAGCCTACTTGGCTAATCTCTATATTTAAGGCAATAGTCATAGCTGGTACTATAAAAACAGATAATGATACATATTCTGCTGGACTGAACAAATGTACATTACTGTTACAACTGGAATCTAGAGTAAGTTCCCCGTGGTGTCTAGTCTGATGAGATTTTTGAGGTAAAAAGACAGTTAACCCCCTGAGGGAGCAAGGTACCCCCGTGCTGTAAGCTGGAACATAGGAGTAGACAGTCTTCCACAAATGAGAAGCCATCCAGCAGGTCATTTGACATGTGCATTAACATAACTTACACAGGTGGTGGAGCTTCAGTTTAAACAGATATTGGCTGAAAGATTGAAACATTGGTTAGAACAACTGGTGAATTTGACACATTTTTCTGCCAGGGTTACAGCTATTACTTTTCAGGAAAACATCCTCCTGTCTTTTAGGGAACTGGTGGGTCCCCAATTATAAATGTCAGAGTAAGAAATGGGCTTATTAATAAACTGAAAGATAGTATGGTTTTTTATGTGGCTTAAGGGTGTGCAAACTCCTATTAGGCAGGAGGTAGAGGTTTGTTCTATGTAGGTGCCTCTGGTGAGACAGAAATCAGACACATTCATTACATGTTTGGCTAGGTAAAACCAAAAATTTTCATCCTTTTGGAAGGACATGGGACTATCTGAAAATCCTTTTGGGAGAAGTGTTAAAAGAATTAAATTAGAGGTTTATGGATGGTGTTATTTTTCATAGCTTATCTGATGTGTTGGCAACCTTTCCAAAGAGAAGCTTTAGATCTTTCAATGGTACGCAGGAGTAATTGAGTGGCTCTGTTGAAGGGCTCACAAGCTCTGGACCCACAGGTGGCACCAGTTCTTCCAGATCCCACTGCTTTATCTGGGAATGGTGGATCCAAGAGTCAAATTCCAGTACCTTCACAGCTGTGGGAGTAGAGAGGATTACCGTGTAGGACCCTTTCCAGGCCAGGTCTAGACTAGGAGACAAAGAGGGAAGGGTTTTAATAAGCATTCCATCCCCTGGGGAAAACAGGGGACTCCCTCTTTCTCTGGGTTGTGATCCCGAGATCTGTTGGATGACCTATTGGAATTGGGCTAGAGAGGTGACATGTTGGGTTAATTCTATGGTTTCATGGTCTACAAGTAGGTCATTTGTTAGGAAGGGCCTGCCATAGAGCATCTCAAAAGGGCTTAGGCCCGGTTTGTTGGGGGCATTTTGAATACGAAGGAGAGCTATAAGGAGTAAGGTGGTCCAGGTTTGGCTGGTTTCTTGGGATAGCTTTTGAAGATGCCTTTTAATAACATCATTGGTCTTTTCTACCTTGCCAGAGGACTGGCGTCTCCACGAACAGTGGAGATGATAGTTTATTACCAAGGCTTTAGAGCTTCCTTTGGTGACTAAGCATTTGAAAGAGGGTCCATTGTCGCTTTGGGGACCTGGGGAGACCAAACCTGGGTATAATTTCTGTGATTACAGCTTTAACTACCTCTATAGCTTTTTCAGTCCAGCAGGGAAAGGCCTCAATCCAGTGTGTAAAGGTGTCTACCCATATTAGGAGATATTTGTATCCTTTTTCTTTGGGCATGTGGGTGAAATCTAATTGCCAGTCCTCCCCTGGATATTTTACCCTGTTTATTTTACCCTATTCCCAGGGGTGTGTGACAATGCATTTGGGGATTGTTTTTATGGCATAACTTACAGGAGATAAGAATGTTTTTTATAGTTTTGTGAATGCCTTTGCCTGTGAATAACCATTGAGCTATCTGTAGGGTTTTGTCCTGCACTAAATGGAAGGTCTGCTGTAGGGTTTGGAGGACCTTCCACTGATTTGCTGCTGGGAGGTGGAGACGGCCATCCTCACTTTGTAGCCCTCCTGTAGGCAGATAAGAGTAACCCCTTTCCTTTGTCCACTTTTGTTCTTCCTGTGTGTTTTGGGGCTTCATATGTGTTGCCGACCTGTCCCAAACTAGGGGAGTTGTGTGGGAGCAAGTATGGCAGCGTTTGTGGCCACCTGACATGCTAGACGGTTACTTTCAGAAACCTCGTCATTTCCCTTTTGGTGTCCTTTACAATGTATGACTGCTATTTCTCTGGGGAGGTGTACTGACTGGAATAACTGATTGATCTGATGGTATTTGATGGGAGATCCAGTGGCTGTTAAGAAATTTCTTTCTTTCCAGATGGGAATGTGATACCTCCAGCCTTGCTCTAGGGTGTATGGGGATGACTGCTTCATTGATGGCCTGGGGGTTTTGTGCCTGACAATGGGCTCTAATGCTTTTCAGTACATAATATGTTCAAAAGAATGACATAAAAGTGCTAGAGGACCAAACTTTGAGGCCAAGTTTTAATGATGTCACCTTAAAATCACTCATCTCTTAAGAGTAAAATCTCAAATACAACAGTGTTTAAATAGCTTTAACATTTTAAAAACTTTTGAAAATAAAGACTTTTGAGCAATCTTCAGAGAGCCTACCTTGATGGTTATCTGAAATACAGATGTCACCTGAAATGTCTTTTCTAAATAAATAATTTATTTAGAATTCTAAATAAAATTCTAGCAAATCATTACAACAATACATTAAAAAGATTACACATCATGATCAAGTGGAGTTCAGTCCAGGGGCACACATATGGTTCACCATATGCAAATTGATCAATGTGATACACCACATAAACAAAATGAAAGATAAAAATTATACGACTTTATCAATAGATGCAGCAAAAGCATTTAACAAGATACAACACACATTTATGATTAAAACAATTAAATGGATATAGAAGGAAAGTACCTCAACATAATAAAGGTCACATATGACAAACCCTCAGCTAATATCCTACTTAATGGTGAAAACTGAAGGCTTTTGCTCTACAATCAGGAATAAAACAGGGGTCCCTGTCTTATCACCACTATTATTCAACATACTATTGGAAATCCGAGCCAGAGCAATCAGGCAAGAGACAGAAATAAAAGGTATTTGAATTGGGAAAGAAGAAGTTAAATTGTCGCTTTTTGCAGATGACATGATTTTTGTATAAAAAACCCTAAAGACTCCACCAAGAAGCTATTAGAAACAATTAACAAATAAAGTTGCTGGCTACAAAATCAATGTACAAAAATCCACTGCTTTCCTACATACTAACAATGAAATGAAAAAACAATTCCTTTTGCAGTTGCAACAAAGGAATAAAATACCTAAAATATCTAAAAATAAACTTAACAAAGGATTTGAAGGACCTATACACTGAAAACTGTAGGGCATTCTTAAAAGAAATTGAAGAAGACACAAGGAAATGGAAAGACATTCCGTGCTCATGGATTGGAAGAATCAACATAGTTAAAATGACCATATTACCCGAAGCAATATACAGACTTAATGCAATCGCCATCAAAATCCCAATGGCATTTTTTTCAAGAAATAGAACAAAAAATCATCAGATTTGTATGGAATCACAATAGACTTATACAGCCAAAGCAATCCTAAGAAAAAAGAACATTACTTTGACACCAAAACCTGGTAAGGATCACACACACACACACACACACACACACACACTACAGAATAATATCTCTGATGAATATCATAAATGGCTGCTGGATTTTGTCAAGTGCTTTCTCTGCATCTATTGATATGATCATGTGATTTTTATTTTTCATTTTGTTAATGTGGTGTATCACATTAATTGATTTGGGGATGTTGAACCACACTTGCATACTAGGGATGAATCCCACTTGATCATGGTGTATGATATTTTTAATGTATTGCTGAATTCTGTTCGCTAATATTTTGTTGAGGATTTTTGCATCTATGTTCATTAGAGATATCGGCCTGTATTTTTCTTTCTTTCTTTTTCTTTTTTTTTTTAAAGATTTTTATTGGGGAAGGGGAACAGGACTTTATTGGGGAACAGTGTGTACTTCCAGGCCCGTTTTCCAAGTCAAGTTGTTGTCCTTTCAATCTTAGTTGTGGAGGGTGCCGTTCAGCTTCAAGTTGTTGTCCTTTCAGTCTTAGTTGTGTCGGGCGCAGCTCAGCTCCAGGTCCAGTTGCCGTTCCTAGTTGCAGGGGGCACAGCCCACCATCCCTTGCGGGAGTTGAACCGGCAACCTTGTGGTTGAGAGGATGCACTCCAACCAATTGAGCCATCCGGGAGCTCAGCGGAAGCTCAGCTCAAGGTGCTGTGTTCAATCTTAGTTGCAGGGGGCGGAGCCCACCATCCCTTGCGGGAGTTGAGGAATGGAACTGGCAACCTTGTGGTTGAGAGCCCACTGGCCCATGTGGGAATCGAACCGGCAGCCTTCAGAGTTAGGAGCATGGAGCTCTAACCGCCTGAGCCACCAGGCCGGCCCCGAGTTTTCTTTTTTTGTGGTGTCTTTGTCTGATTTTGGGATCAGGGTGATAGTGGCTTCGTAAAAAGTGTTTGAAAGTCTTCCCTCCTTCTAGATTTTTTGGAAGAGCTTGAGGAGAGTGGGTGATAATTCTTTTTGAACGTTTTCTAAAATTCACCTGTAAAGCCATCTGGTCCAGGGCTTTTGTTTGTTGGGAGATTGTTGATTACTGATTCAATTTCCCTGGTGGTAATCAGTCTATTCAGGTTTTCTATTTCTTCTGCAGATAGCGTTGGAAGGTTGTATGCCTCTAGAAAATTGTCCATTTCTTCCAGATTGTCAAATTTGTTGGCATATAGTTGCTCATAGAAATTTCTTAAATTTTTTTGTATTTCTGCAGTGTCTGTTGTCACTTCTCCTCTTTCATTTCTGATTTTATTAATTTGGGTCTTCTCTCTCTTTTTTTTAATGAGTCTGGCTAAAGGTTTGTCAATTTTGTTTATCTTCTCTCAGAACCAACTCTTGGATTCATTGATGTTTTGTATTGTTTTTCTGGTTTCTATTTCATTTATTTCCGCTCTGATCTCTATTATTATCTCCTTCCTTCCTCATGCTTCCTTTGGGCTTATTTTGCTGTTCTTTTTCCAGATCCCTTAAGTGAGAAGATGAACTGTTGATTAGTGATTTTTTCTTGTTTCTTTAGGGTAGGCCTGCAATGCTGTGAATTTCCCTCTTAGGACTGCTTTCGTGGCATCCCATAGATTTTGAGTCGTCGTGTTTTCATTTTTGTTTGTCTCCAGATATCTTTTGATTTCTTGCTTGATCTCCTGCTTGACCCATTCATTATTTAGGAACGTGTTATTCAGCCTCCATGAATTGGTGTGTCTTCCAGTTTTTTTTCCTGTAGTTCACTTCTAATTTCATAGCACTGTGGTCAGAGAAGACAATTGGTATGATTTCAATTTTCTTAAATTTATCAAGACTTGTTTTGTGGCCTAACATATGGTCTATCTTGGAAAATGTTCCATGTGCGCTTGAGAAGAACGTATTTTCTGCAGCTTTGGGGTGAAATGCTCTGAAAATATCTATTAAATCCAAGTGGTCCAATGTGTCATTTAAGGCCGTTGTTTCCATATTGATTTTCTGTCTGGAAGACCTGTCCCTTGTTGTCAGAGGTGTGTTGAAGTCCCCTACTATGATAATGTTACTGTTGGTCTCTCTCTTTATGTCAGTCAGTACCTGTTTTATATATTTAGGTGCTCCTCTGTTGGGTGCATAGATGTTTACTAGGGTTATGTCCTCTTGTCAGATTGATCCCTTTATTATTATATAGTGCCCATCTTTGTCTTTTAATATGTTCTTCATTTTAAAGTCTATTTTGTCAGATATAAGTATTGCAACTCCAGCTTTTTTCTCATTTCCATTTGCATGAAATATCTTACTCTAACCCTTCACTTTCAGCCTGTGTGTGTCTTTTGATCTGAGGTGAGTCTCTTGTATACAGCATATACAAGGGTCTTGCTTTCTTATCCACTCAGCCACCCTATGTCTCTTGATTGGAGCATTCAATCTGTTTATATTTAAAGTGATTATAGATAGGTACATAGTGATTGCCATTTTTAAATTTGTAGTTAGATTGTTTTCATCTTTCTTCTATTTACAGAAGTCCTGTTAGTATTTCTTGCAATGCTGGCTTGGTGGTAATAAATTCCTTTAACTTATTCTTTTCTGGGAAGCTCTTTATCTCTCCATCAACTTTAAATGATAGCCTTGCTGGATAAAGCAATCTAGGTTGGAGGCCTTTGTTTTCCATGACTTTGAGTATCTCCTGCCACTCCTTCCTGGCCTTCAATGTTTCTGAAGAAAAGTCATTTGATAGTCTTATGGGAGTTCCCTTGTATGTAACCCTCTGTCTTTCTCTTGCTGCTTTTCGGACTCTCTCTTTGTCTTGAAACTTTGCCATTTTAACTATAATGTGTCTTGGTGTGAACCTGTTTGGGTTTATCCTGGTTGGAACTCTCTGCACTTCCTGGGCTTGTATGTTGGTTTCCTTCATCAGGTTGGGGAAGTTTTCAGACATTATTACTTCAAATATGTTCTTTTTTTTTTTTTTCTTAATTAGGGGGCTTTATTTTAATCTTTTTCTTTTTAAGATGCTACATAGTCAAACATAATTGGATTGGCCTTTTACATCATAAAATTAATTCACAGTCAAACTCTCAATTACGACTGGATAGATTATGTGAGGAGTCTCTCGCATCCCCTGCCCACCCCCACCGGCTGGTTCCCTCTCTGACCACTCTGCCATCTGACTCACTCGCCCCGACCCCAAGCTAGGGCCACATGGAAAAGGTCAGGACCAGACTCAGGGCAAATATGCTGGGAGTATGAGTGGTGGCTGGGGGGCGGGCAGTGAAGAAACAATACAAAGGGTAATACAGAGTTGACTGTCGCTACTAAAAATGTCCCTCCCTATGGTAGCTGTTATTTATTTACACAGAAAAATGCTTCCTGGCAGCTGTTCTCCAACATTCCAATAAACCTCCGTGTGTATGCAGAGCCCAGAACCTCCGGGCAGAGGAGCCCGCGGCCCTCCAGCAGCCATGTCAGCCTCGCCCACCGGCCTCAGGTAGCACAGGTGATTTTAGGCCACAGCATTAATTATAATCTTGTGACAGTAAGAAAACATGAGATGAAATACATTAAATAAGTTAAATATGCATTAAACATCTCTGAATAACAGTTCAGCCTCACTACATGAACCAACAGTAATTTAGCTTGGTCCCTTTAAGAGAACAAAGCATTGACTTTTATTTCCAAAGTGTCGGGTCAGTCAGTCAACATATGCCTCCCCCTCTTGACAAGCACATCTGACGCTGCCACAGCACAATTCTTTTCTGCTTCTGACTCTGATCATCAGTACCAAGGAACTCATGGCCTGGGCAGAACGTGGAAAGCAGCCTGGGGAGTGAGTGAGCAGCTTGGGGGTTACTCCGTGGAGGCGACGGCACTCCCCAGCGCCGAGGGCCAGCACCAACAGGCAAGGAAGAGTGTCGTGTTTTAAGAGAGGTAATCCAGCAACATGTACCGAGGCTACAAATGTTTAAAATGACATTTACAACATGCCATTATCACTTAATCATGGTTCCCCTTGTCATTAACAAAGATCATTCTTCTCCCCCAATCATTGACTACTCATTTGTAACTTTCTAAGAGATCGTTATATTATGTTCTATTCGTGTGCGCGCACCACTCGCACGCGCAGGGAGGGTAATTTAAAGGCAAGACCTGTGAGATGTCATCATACATTAATTTCTTTGTGTACACGGTTATGATAAATTTAAATCCCACGCCATGGCGGGCCGTCACCCGACCGGTTGGCCCGCGTCTTCGCGGCCTCTACAAAGCGATCTTCCCTATGACCACCCCGACGATGAAGAACAGGACCACCAGAGCCAGGAGCCGGCTGCTCAGGCCCTCCTCCTTGCCAGCCATGGCCAGCGCAGGGCCAGGGCTGTTGCTCTGTGCCGCCTTCCTCATCCGGAGTCCATCTTCTTCCTTGAAGTGCTTGTTCTCCTCCCAGAGCCTCTGAAGCTCACCTTGCAGCCTCCTACATTCTTCCATCACCTTCTTCACTTCAGTGTCATCCAAAGAAGAACTCAGAGATTTAGACACCGTAGGTGTTTCTGTCTTTGATGCAGTTGTGGATATAATTTTATTTATTTCTACATCATGTGGTTTATCATTTTCTGCTGGCAATTCAAACACACATCTAAGTTTTGAATCCATAAGGTCTTCCGGTTTTGCCTCCTTCCATACTGCTTCCATATCAGAAGTGTCACTTGGAGCAAACATAGACTGAACCATAAACTTGTGTTTACTTTTCTCATTGGGATCATAATCGAAAGGCTGTAACATCACGGAGACATTGATGGCAGCCCCTGCATCGATGACCCCGCTGTTGGGCCTCACGCAGTACCTACGCGGTCCTGTGGTCTTCACTTTAAAGCACACGTTGCGGTCTGTCGGGTTGCCAAGCTTCAGGTTGGTGGTGACAACGTCTGTGAAGGGACCTCGGAATTTGAGCTCGTGCTGCGGCTCGAGGCTCAGGACCTGCTCCACCTTCGCCATGTTCCTCCGCAGCCGGACACCTCTGGCGGGGAGACCCCTGGGAGGTCACCTGAGGCGGGAGGCGTTAATGCTGCGCCCCCTTTAAATTTGGAAAGGGGGGGCCGGCCGGGGCGCGGGCGGGGGTCCTTGCGGGCTCGCGCGGGGGGGTTGGCCTACGCGGTGCAGGCGCAGGGGCGGAGGGCGAGGGCGAGGCCCCAAATATGTTCTTAATCCCTTGCTTCCTCTCTTCACCTTCTGGTATTCCTATGATGCGCATGTTGCTGTGCTTGATGTTATCCCAGAGGTCTCTTAAGCCATCCTCATTGTTTTTTATTCTTTTTTCTTTCTGTTGTTCTGTTTGGGTGATCTCTGCTAACTTGTCTTCTAAGTCGCTGATTCGATCCTCTGCTTCATCTAACCTGCTGTTAATTCCTTCAAGTGAGTTCTTTATTTCGGTAATTGTGTTCTTTAGTTCTAACTGGTTGTTCATTATGATTTCTACATCCTTCTTTATGTTGTCTCTAAGCTCTTTAAACATTCTTATCATCAGTGTTCTGAACTCTGTCTCTGAAAGGTTGGTTACCTCTGTTTCATTTGGTTCCATTTCTGGAGGTTACATATAATTAGTGATATTACACATCTCCCTCCTGGTTGCAGTCTGAAGGGAAAGTATTCAATATTCATCACTGAGTATATTAGCTGTAAGTTTTTTATGCATAGTTATCAGATTTAGGAAGTTCCCTTTTATTCTTTGTTTGCTTATCAACTTCTTTTAAAGTATTTTCTTGTAAAGTGGGTCTGATGACAATGGATTGTCTCAGCTTTTGTCTGCCTGAGAATGTCTTTATTTTGCTTTCATTTTTTAAAGAATATGGACACTGGGTATATGTTCATTCTAGGTTGGCAGTTTTTGCTTTCAATACTTTAAAGATGTGTTCCCATTGTCTTTTGGCTACTGTGGTTTCTGTTAACAAATCAGCCATTTGTATTATTATTATTCCCGTGAAAGTAATGTGTCTTTATACCCTACCTGATCTGTATTATTTCTTCCTTGTACTCACTTTGGGCTTTGTTTGCTGTTCTTTTTCCAGTTCCCTTAAGTATTAAGATAGACTGTTGTGGTGAGATTTTTCTGTTTCTTTAGGTAGGCCTGTAGTGCTATGATTTTTCCTGTTAGGACTGGTTTTGCTGTGTCCCATACATTTTGTGTTGTTTTGTTTTGATTTTCATTTGTCTCAGGGTATTTTTCTATTTCTTTCTTGATCTCATTGTTGACCCATTCATTTAGTAACATGTTATTTAGTCTCCATGTTGTTGTGCGTTCTTCAGTGTTTTGTTTTCTGTTTGTTTGTTTGTTTGTTTTTTGTAATTTCTAATTCATACCCCTGTGGTCAGAGAAGATGTTTGATATGATTTCAGTGTTCTTAAACTTAAGACTTGGTTTATGGCGTAAGATGTGGTCTATCTTGGAAAATGGAGTCCATTTTCACCTGAAAAGAATGTATATTCAACTGCTTTGGGCAATATGCTCTAAAACTATCAATTAAATCCACCAGGTCTAGTGTGTCATTTAAAGCTGCTATTTCTATGTTGATTTTTTGTCTGGAAGATCTTTCCATTAGTATCAGTGGGGATGTGAAAGTCACCTACTATGATTGTTTTACTTTATGTCCACCAATATCTGCTTTATATATTTAGGTGATCCTATGTTAGGTGCATAAATTTTTACTAGGGTGATGTCCTCTTGTTGGAATGATCCCCTTATTTTTATGTAATGCCCTTCTTTGTCTCTTATTATAGTCTGCATTTTAAAGTGTATTTTGTCTGATATGAATATTGCTACTCCTGTTCCTGTGCCTGTATACCTATTTTCTTTGCCAGGTTCAGAAAGTTTTCAGTCATCATTTCTTTAAATAGATTCTCAATACCTTGCTCACTCTCTTCTCCTTTTGGTACTCCTATGGTGTGCATGTTGTTACTCTTGATGTCATTCCTACAGGTCCCTTTAGTACCTTCCTGTTATTTGTAATTCTTTTTTCTTTTTGTTGTTTTGATCGGATGTTTTCTGCTACTTTTTCTTCTAAATCGCTAATTCAATCCTCTGTTTCATTTAACCTGCTGTTGATTACTTCCAGTGTATTCTTCATTTCCATTACTGTATTCTTTATACAATAATGGTTCTTTTTTATGGTTTCGATGTCCTTCTTTGTGCTTGCTATCTCTTTGTTGAAATTTTCACTAAGTTCCTGAAACATTCTTATAATAAGTATTTTAAACTGTCTCTAGTAGGTTGGTTGTCTCCATTTCATTTAGTTTTATTTCTGGAGGTTTCTCCTGTTCTTTTCTGGGGGACTTGTTTCTCTGTTTTCTCATTCTGGCTGCTGATGTGTATTTGCTCCTGTGAATTTTGTAGATGTCCTATGTCTCTCAGTCTTTGCACGGTGGACTTATGTAGTATGTGTCCTGTGTGGTAGAATGGCGCATTCTCCCTGATCCCCCATGTGTGTATTCCAGGAGTTTTCCTTGAGTGTGTTGTGTATGTTCTCCTATTGTGGTTGAGCCTCAATTGCTTTTGGTGCGTCAGTGGGTGGGATTGACTCCCAGACTGACCGTGTGGAGTGGCTATGCACAAAGTGTATGAGCTGCTGTATGGGGGCTGACCCCTTAGAGGAGGATTTGCCCCCCATGGGTTCTTGTGCCTATAGAGAACCTCTCTTTGGGTGTGATGCCTGTGGGGCTAGCTAGGTAGTGCTCTGGAAAGGTCTGAAGCTGGCCTCTGTGTGTGTTGTTTCTGGTGTCTCTTGGGAGGGGCTTCCATGAAGGCCAATTTCAACCTTGCCTGTTACCAACCCATGTCTATCTAGTAGAAGCCCCAGAACTATATGTGGATGGCTGCTGCCTTTGCTGGACCTGGAGGCATGTGGGGGTGGCCTTACTGTGAACTGAGGCTGGCTGCCACCAATAGTTGGCCTGAAGCTGCTTAGAAAAAGGCTCAGGGCCCCCAACTCATTGTCACCTGCTGGCTGCCCATAAGGCTCAGCAGTTGAAAGAGCCTCCTTAGGTGTACAGGCTGGGCTGGTTGACCTGGTGTTGAGAGTGCCCATGGCGATGCAGCACTTGTGGACAAGGTGGATTCCCTGGGTGTCATGAGATGTGGCTGTTAGTTTTTACAAAGTTAATGCAGATGCAGTTCTTATGCCAGTGCCTGGCCTGTGACCACTTTGAACGGTGCTCTGAGAACACTTCAGCCAGTCACCCCTTGCCTTGGGGCAGTGCCTGTCCTGTGACCATTTCGTGATATACCCTTAGAATACCGCACCACACCACCGCTTGCCTCAGGCTCACAAATCCCCAAGAACTGCCCCAAAATTGCTGTGGCACAGGTTTTGGGTCGCTGTCCACCCCAAAATTATCCCAGGATTGTCATGGGCCATGTGCTGCTTTAAAAAGCTTTCTACTTCCTGTGGGGTGGGACTAGCAGCCCAGCAGTCAAGAGCATCCCAGGAGATGTAGCACCAGCTGTGCATGGGGGTAGGGAACCAGGATGTCACAATGGTGGTGCGCCCACATGGATACCATCAGATCATTGTGGTCTCAGACTTGGCCCTTTGGGAGAAGACTTAACACTGAAAATATGGCGCCTTCCTATAGGCAATTGTGTCAGGCTCCAGCAGGGACAACAATGGCTCCTGTTCTTCTAGCTCCTGCCCAAAAGCCTTACAACTGTCCCACATGTCTCTGAGCCTCCCAAGCTGCCACTCCTCCGTCAGAGACCAGGTGAGTATTTGCTAGCGAGTGAGTCCATGTGCTGGCTCTACAAGAGGGTGTCTGTGTTTCCAGCTGCCCCCTGCCCACCTGGAAGGGCAGATAGCATCCTCTCTGATTTTCACTGCCAGATGCCATGGGACCTTTTCTTCCTGGCACAGGATCCCTGTGCTGGAAAGCACGGCATGGGGCTGGGACACCTCACTCTTTAGGGTGGACCTCTGCCATCAAAGTGTTTTCCCTGGCATTCAACCACCACCCATGGGCTTGGTATCAGTCCACTTTCATCTCCACTCCTTCTACCAGTCCCAATGTAGCTTCATTTTTATATCCTTAGTTATAGAGTTACTGTTTGGCTAGTCTTGAGATGATTCTTTAGGTTGATTGTTCTATAATTTATTTGTAATTTATTTGTAATTTTGGTGTGATCCTGGGATGCAGTAGGCATAGCATTTACCTAACATGCCATCTTGGGCATGTCTTAGATTGTTTTAATTATCTAGAGGAGTTCTTTGGAAAATTCTGTGGTAAATTTTTCCTATAATTCCACCAGCATAACATTTTAACTTTTTAAAAAAATGAATTCATGCCTCATGCTGGAGAATATTTGTTGTGAGACTTTGATGATGATCTTTTGACTAATTAAGGAAGGGATGTTTTTCTCACCTGGACCCCTTGGATCCTAGTGTGTAGGTTTTAGGAGGGCCTTGAGAATCCTTGTGACCTGATTTTCCTATTTTCATAATATTTACACAATATTTGTATTCTTTGCATTGTTATTGATTATGGCCATTTATAGTGTCTCCAGGTGTAAAAGAAAATGATGATTGTAATATTTTTGTCATGCCAAAGAATTTAATGTGTCCACATTAGGTTAATGGTTGGGAGGAGACAGCAGGTTTCTGAGGAAAGAGAGAAGGAATGAGACATGCCGATCTGGTATGGTTATATAGAATAATAATCATTATTTCAGACTCTGTTCTACAAAGACACTGAGTTGCTCACCATATCTGTAAGTAACTAAGTGATGCTGTACCTATTTTGAAAGAAGTGAACAAATGTAATTACTTTTGCATCAAACTAATATGTGTACACACACATTGGAAAGAATGAAAATTCAAGAAGTTTCTTTAGAGTATGGATTCTACATTATCAAACCTACAAGTCGGGGGACCTTACATCCACTATGAAAGGCTGATGAGAGTGAAAGCAATCAAGTGAATATTTTTAGGGCTGTGAGATAAAGATAATTTAGGTACTGAAACCCAAGTCTTTCATAAATAGCTCAGTTTTATAATAGGAATCAGCTATGGCTGTAGTTATATTTTTAAATCCACATTCATTTTGATAAGAATTGACTTAAACTGGATGAAGGTAAATGGCTTGACATGTGTTTAGGTAAGAGTGATGCTGAGTCTGGATGCTCAGTAAAACCAAGGAGCATTACTGGTATCCCAAAATGAAATGGAACGGTGAATCTTTTTACATAATTCTAACCATTGAATAATTTCTTTAGCAAAAGATGAAACTAGAGAATTCTGCACCAAAGTGAAATTAAAATACTCTGAATATTTGCAAAATAATATTGATATGTGTATAGATCTCTTAGTGTTCATGTGTCCATGTGTAATGTTTGAACACAGTTAAGGTCAGTTCTTTTTTCTTTTTTTTTTTTGGTATGACTTTTGAATTAAAATAATAAATTTCAGTATATATCCATATAGTTTTATTTTTACTTAATTTCTTTGCAGTTTGTATCTCTGGCATGACATATTTCTAACTCTTAAATCGGTAGTAAGTCACTTGAAAGCAAATTTTAATTTGACAAGCCAAATTGTGAAACATTGTTCTGTCACAGGAGGAAGGGATCCTAACATCACAACTTCTTGCTGGAATATACTGGTGGATCCCATCTGTGAGGCATACTAGCCTAAATCTTCAGATACAATTACTCTCTCTTCTCTCTCTTTCCTGTTTTAGCAAACTTCTGGCTACAGAACAGACAACATTTTGTGATGACAAATATAGCAGTTGCCACACAAGCCAATAGAAACCCAATCACATCCAAAGAGTGGTACTGGAACCAGTTGAGGTCATAGGAGGCTGGCCGCAGGTGTTTGGCTCCTTTGTGGCGCATGACAAATTCAATCCAGAAGATTGCTCGATCTAGAGGTTTCATTGGCTGATCATGGTGAATTCTCGATAATTTCATAGCATTCTCTTTATAACTAAAAGACAAACAGAAAGACACCAACATTGAAAGGAAGTTAATTTGCCTAAGCGTATCATTCCCATGAAAGGTTTTTAAGTGTCATACATATTTCAAAATAAATGTCAGAGAATTGCAAAAGTTATTTTTATTTGGGTCTTCATAGATGGTTTGGTTTTTACATTGGAATTTTGTGATGACAAGTATTTTACAAAATGAAGAAGGAAGATAAGGTGGGAAACTTAAATCTTTTTAGCTGAGCAAATGAAAGAACCTTTCTAATGGCTATAAGTGTGAACAAAAAAGGGTCTATATAGCAGGCCTGACTAGCTCAGTGACCAAAAATAACCATGCAGGATGATCTGATCAGACTGGGCAAGTCCTGGTGAGTAGTCACATCCCAGATCTAGTGAAAGGTTAATCTTTACCTTAAGGGAGCCTGTCTGTTGTTTTTATACACCTAGGATACCTTACCTTTTGGTTGTCAGAGTGATTTCTTTTCCAGATGCCTTGGAAGCATAACCATAGGCACCAGAGCTTAATGACCACAAATTTTCCTTTGTTGTCTTTTTGCCCACATACCATGACTACTTACTATAAATGTTACATGTTAGCTATCCTGTATCTACCAGCACAAAAGAAGTTTATATCTCTGCATTTTACTTTGTATCCAATCCTAGTGATATCTCCTACCTCCACTTTGCTTTCTCCTTCCTCCTAATCTACCACTAATAGATTTCATGTGACCTTCCTTATGTTTTCTCCTTTAATTCTGAATGCATAAAAAGGACTGACAAACTGCCATTATCTGGAACATTTTCTCTTTGGTTGAGATTTTTCTTCAAGTCGGTTTTCAGTTATTGGCTCAAATAAACTCTTAAAAAATTTTTTTCTGTAGGTTCGAACTTCCTTTCGTCATCATAAGTTGCGTGATAAAATGCAGTTTTAAGATGATGCTTTTGAGTTTTAAAGAGGAATTGTGTCATGGTGGAAGAAACGCCTCTCACTAGTCCCTGTGCTTCTAGTGTTCTCTTCATAACTGTATTATCATTTTCCACTCAGTAGCCAGAATGATACTTTTTTATAAACAGATCAGATTTTGACCCTCCCCTGTTTCTAATTTCCATCTGGCATCTCATCCTGGTTTGAATAAATTCCAAATCTGTTCTTTGTCTTACAGGATCCTACATAGTATTAAAGAGAAAACCACAGGCCCTAAATTGTGTTACTCCTGCTAAAAGCCCATGATGCCAAACCTAAATTTTAATACCTGATTTAATTGAAATTCCAACCTCTCCCAGAAATATAATCTTAATCAGTGAGTCTGGAATTTTGTGGTCAGCATAATGAGCTACTCTTACTTGGGCCTTTTCAATGGCAAGGATTTTATCTTGTAGAGAAGAGACAGTCTACATGACGAAACCTATGCCATTCCTTTCCTGGAAAAAGATATTGTCTGAAAACAATCCTGTGTTTTTTTTTTTTTTTTTTTTTTTTTTAATAAATCCACTGCCACACTGTTCTTCCTATACAGCCTTTGCTTTTTGTACAACCTGTCAGAAAGTCCTTATATTTTTTTATCGGATGCAGCCTGTTTCATGAATCGTTTAATAAATCTAATTATATCTTAAAATTTACTATGTTGAATTTTGCATTTTGAAAGTTGACAGACCCCTGGCAAACTCTTTCCTATCATTATGTCCCATGCACACACTATTGTAGGCACGTAGGCCTTTAGGTGGTTCACTGAAGCTGCCAAATGTGTTCCTACCTCAGCACCTTTGCACTTTCTCCTCACTTTGTCTTACTTGGAATAGTCTTCCTGTAATACCCCAAGTCTACTTCTAAATTCTGATGGAGGCATTGATGTCCGTGTCACATCTCAGACAGGCTTTACCTGGACACACTAAAAGCACTCCTTAGGCATTTCTTCTATTTTTTTTTTTTTTTACCAGATGTCACAGTACATGGGATATATTGCTTTAATATGATTTCAAATCCACTTGTTTGTGATGTAAGTGAAGTTTTAATGCACTTGTTTATGACAAAGACAAAAACAAAGTTGCTTTGCTATAGGAATGAAGTAAATCATTCCTGATGTCATCCTTCTACACCTGGTGTTCTTTGGTAAGCAGAGGGGCCCCCCTGGGGGCTTATCAGTAAGAACCTGTGGAGAAGCAACTGTGACAAGGGGACAATTAGGCCATAACTACTAAGTTTGTGAGCACTATTTGAGAGTTCCAGTTTGGGGAGGTGACTCTTCATTACTAACCTAAACTCTGCAGGACCCTTGGGACATTCCTTCCTGTCTTTAAAAACTCCTCTTAGTGGTGCTAAACGTCAGAACCACCCTGTGAAAGAGATCAGCCAGCCTACCAACACGGGCATCCTTGTGCCCTAGCAGCCTGCTCCAGCAGAGTGGGACGTTTACTTTGGTGCTGGATGATGGCAATCAGGTCTTGGTTGCTGACTGTCAGCAGTGCCTCCTGTCAACTGATGGTCACTGGTGCCAATTCAACACCAACAGGAATCCCTAATTTGGGGTGCGGTGAAGAGGAAAACTGTATTCAGTGCAAACAGCTCAATAGTGTTACAGCTCAATTATGAAAGAGCAGAGCTGTGAGGTGGCCCTGAGGCCAGGCCCCTGTCTGGCTAGATAGCTGTGCTCTGCTCCTGTTAACTCCACTCTGTCCTGAGCCGGACTGCTCCCCTCTGCTCTGCTCAGGAGAGGTATTTTGATTTCAGCTCCAGCTGGGAAACAGTCTTCTGACTTCCTTGGAAAGAGAGAATGTGTTCCCAGAGCTAGAGGGGAGCTGCCTTAAATAGTTAGAAGTTCCTACCCCTGGTCCCTGATTGGTCCATCCAAATGCAAATGGAGACTTCAGATCCTCACAGTTTGATTGGTTCGAAAGACACTGTGTTAATTGGTCAGAATGGAGTCACTGTGGTCAGTGAAGATGCTGATGGGATATAGTTGTACAGTTCTAATTGGATGGGAAAGCCTCAGTCCTACTGGTTGAAATGTTATTCCAGGAACTACTTTATAAGGGCTGGCTTAGATGGCAGGAACACAGTGCAGGCAGGCAGTTTAGTGCAGGAGGGAGGCTGGCTGGTGCAGGTCTCTACCCAATGTGCAGCCTGTGCAAGAGACCTCTCTGTAGAAATGGCTGCTAGTCTCTGTTTTTTTTTTTTTTTTTTTTTTTTTTTTTCTAATTTCAGCCTAGTTAGCTACCTGGAGCCCTTCTTAGTAAGTATCTTCTTTTTAAGGGTCCACACTCAGCTGAAAAAGTACAACTCTTATTAAATTTGGGCTTTATTCCTCCATTTCCCATTGCCTGGAACAACAGTGTGACTAATTGGTCATTTATTTTGTATACATGATTTCTTTATTTGGTTTATGAAGACGTTATCCTGTACTGGCTTATGAAATTATTATATTTCCCAGGGTGAACCGGTGCTATATAAATTCCTGGCAAAGACAGAAATCAGTCTATTTTGCTGCTTCTCCAAAACAAAACAAAGGAAAACAAAACAAAAGGAAAGAAAACATTTCTAAAATATTACCTTAATTTAAGTATAAAAATCTAAGAAAAATGTATATATCCTATGTAAACAGCTCAAAATTTTATAATCACCTAGAACGTTGTCATGAAGTAAATATAATAATGCACCTACTCTTAGATACTGATATAGGATACCACAAACCAATAGAGGCTCCCCATTTTCTTGGACCTTTTAGTCACTAATCCCTTCCACAAACTAACTACTATAATTACTTTTAACATCACACATTAGTTTTTCTCATTTATATATTATAATCAAATAGCAATAAGTCCTCATTTGTGTCTTTTCTGAAGTAGTTGTTGGTTAGTTCCAGTGCTGTATAGTATCCAATGCTGTATCATCTGTCAGTACCACAGATTATTATTTCATAATGTTCAATGGACATTCGGATTGTTAAATTTTTTTGGCCACTTTTACTAATTCTGTTGTAAATATTCTTGTATGTGTCTTTTGGTTTACATATTTACACATTTCTGTTGTGTATATACCTAGAAGGGAAATTGCTGAGGAGAAGGTTCATGTATGATTGTGATTTCTATTGACTCTGAACTATTTAGAAATATATTGCTTAATTTTCCAAATTTAGAGATATTTATTTATTTATTTATTTATTTATTTAGTTTAAGGTTTGTTTGATTTTTTTTTTCTTAATTCCTGACTTAATTCTAGTCTGGTCTGACAATATGATCTTTATGATTTATAAAATTTCCAATACTGAGTCTTGGTTTTGCCCCCGTAGGTATGTTTACTTCAATTAACTATTCCTTATGCTGTTATAAATATACATGTTCTCCACTCTTGTATATATCTCAAATAGGTGCACTTTAAAATTGTGTTTCAGAACTTTTATGTACTTATTTATTTTGCCATTTTTTTTAATGTTATAGAAAAAGTTCTTTAAAAACATACTATTATGGCTATAGATTTATTTTGGTTTTTCTTTTTGTCTACCTTTACTTTTTTTTTTAATTAAAGGTATTGGGGGTGACAATTGTTTGTAAAGTTACATAGATTTTAGGTGTACAATTCTGTAATACATCATCTATATATCAAATTGTGTGTTTACTGCCCAGATTCAGTTCTCTTTCCATCACATTATTTCATCCCCTTTACACTCATCTACCACCCCCCTCTTCCCTTACCTCTGGTAACCACTAAACTATTGTCTATGTCTATGAATTTTTCTTTCTTCATTTGTTTGTCTTGTTCTTTTGTTGTTTTCAGTTTTATATATCACATATCAGTGAAATCATATCATTCTCTACTTTTTCTGTCTGACTTACTTCACTTAACATTGTAATCTCAAGATCCACACATGTGGTCACAAATGGTCCTATTTCATCTTTTCTTACCGCCGAATAGTATTCCATTGTGTATATATACCACAACTTCTTTATCCATTCACCTATCTAAGGACATTTTGATTCTTTCAATGTGTTGGCCACCATAAATAATGCTGTAATGAACATTGGAGCACACGTGTCTTTATGTGTAGATGTTTTCAGATTTTTTGGGTAGATACCCAGGAGAGGGATTGCTGGGTCATGTGGTAATTCTATTCGTAATTTTTTGAGGAACCTCCACACTGCCTTCCATAGTGGCTGCACCAGTCTGCATTCCCACTAACAGTGTATGAGAGTTCCTTTTTCTCCACAGCCTCTCCAACATGTGTTACTATTTGTCTTGTTGATGATAGCCTTTCCAACTGGGGTGAGGTGATATCTCATTGTGGTTTTCATTTGCATTTCCCTGATTATTGGTGGTGGTGTGTATTTTTTCATATGTCTAGTTTCCATTTGTATGTCCTCTTTGGAGAAATGTCTCTTTAGGTCCTCTGCCCATTTTTCAATTGGGTTGTTTGTTTTTTTGTTGTTCAGTTTCATGAGTTCCTTGTATATTTTGGATATTAGCCCCTTATCGGAGGCATTGTTTGCAAAAATCTTTTCCCATTCGATTGGTTGCCTCTTTATTTTGTCGTTGGTTTCTTTTGCTGTGCAGAAGCTTTTTAGTTTGATATAGTTAGTCCCAGTCATTTATTTTAGGTTTTACTTCCTTTGCCTTTGGGGTCAAATTCATAAAATGCTCTTTGAACCCAAGGCTCATAAGTTTAGTACCTATGTTTTCTTCTATGTAGTTTATTGTTTTAGGTCTTATGTTTAGGTCTTTGATCTGCTTTGAGTTAATTTTGGTACACTGTGACAGATAGCAGTGTAGTTTCATTCTTTTGCACATGGCTTTCCAATTCTCCCAGTATCATTTATTGAAGAGGTTGTGTTTTCTCCATTGGATGTTTTTGGCTTCTTTGTCAAAAATAATCTGTCCATATTTATGTGGGTTTATTTCTGGGTTCTCAGCTCTATTCCATTGGTCTGTGTGTCTGTTTTTCTGCCAGTACCATGCTAGTTTGATTATTGTTGCCCTGTAGTACAAGCTGAAGTCAGGCAATGTGATACCTCTAGCAGTGTTCTCTCTTTTTTTTTTTTTTTTAGGATTGCTTTGGCTATTCAGGGTTTTTTGTGGTTCCATACAAATCTGATTTTTTTGTTTGTTTGTTTTATTTCTTTTAAAAATGTTATTGGGATTTTGATGGGGTTTGCATTAAATCTGTATATTGCTTTGGGTAATAAGGCCATTTTAACTATGTTGATTCTTCCAATCCATGAACATGGACTGTCTTCCCATTTCTTTGTGTCTTCATCAATTTCTTTTAAAAATGTCAACACTTAATAAAATAGGTATAGAAGGAAAATACCTCAACATAATAAAGGCCATATATGACAAACCCTCAGTTAAGATCATAATTAACGGTGAAAAACTGAAGCCCTTTGCTCTACATTCAGCAACATGACAAGGCTGTCCCCTATCACCTCTGCTGTTCAACATAGTATTGGAAATCCTAGCCAGAGCAATCAGGCAAGAGAAAGAAAGAAAAGGCATCCAAATTGGGAATGAAGAAGTTAAATTGTCACTTTCTGCAGATGGCATGATGCTATATATAGAAAATCCTAAAGACTCCACCAAAAAGCTATTAGAAACAATAAATGAGCACAGTAAAGTGCCGGCTACAAAATCAACTTACAATAGTCCATTGCCTTCCTATATACTAACAATGAAATCTCAGAAAAAGAAACAAAAAAACAAACAATTTCTTTTGCAATTGCAACAAAAAGAATAAAATACCTAGGAATAAACTGAACCAAGAATGTGAAAGACCTATATACTCAAAACTACTTTTACTTTTTTACTTGTGAATTTATAAGTAGGTGTGTCCAGTTAAGAATTTGTAGTGTTTTGAAAGATAAACTTATTTATCATCATCTTTATCATTACTAGTGTTTCTGATCTACTATGCCTGATATTAGTATAGCTACATCATTTTATGGTTACTGTAGAAATAGATATATTTTTCTACCTTTTTACTTATAATTTTCTTGTCACATCTATTTAAGCATGGCTTGAAAATAGTATATATTGTTAATTTTAAAAATCTTGTCTGACAGTATTTTTTAAAAGTAATTTAGGACATCATAGGAATGGCGGCAGCAGGGCGCACTTTTTGAGTTCTCCTCCGGATCTTATCACAAACGGGACATATAACCCATCAAAGGACTCTGGATTCATCACGCAGAAGAGCTAAGTGATTCGTACAAGGATTACTTGCAGGTGGGCAAATTAGGCGAGCAGGGGAAGAGGGAAGGGAGCGGAGTGGAGACACAGGGAGATGCGGCCCGCATCTAAGGCGGTGAAAACACAGCCGGCATCCACAGCTGCAGAGACGCAGGGAATCCCAGGATGGAACAGAGAACACAAAAGTCAGGAGGTGGGCTCTTTCCCTGCGTCCCACAGCAGATCTCACCCACTGAGGGGACAGCATATCCAGCATTTGAGGCAATAACCTCAGCTGGGACCTCCAGTTGGGTCCTAGGCTGGACAAAGGACACAAACTCCATACCTGGGCCCTTCCCCCCACCCCCTGCTCTTCCAGTCCTGCCCCGCCTTCCAGAGAATTAAACTGGCCCCTGAACTGAGGAGTAGTGTCAGATTATAGAGGAGCCATAGTGCTCAGGCTCTGGGAAGACTGGCAGGCAGTTCTGACCTAAGGAAGAGGCTGGGAAGAGTGTGATTTTTGCTGGGCTAGGAGAGAAGAGACCCTTCTACCCCAAGCCACCACCTTTTCTGGCCTGCGGGAAGAGGGTGATGCGCGGCTGGGCTGGGAGAGAGAAGACCCCCCATCCCCAGCCCCCACCCTTTCTGGCCTGCCTACGGCAGGGCAATTACAACTGCGGAGGCACTCCCAGGGATCAGCAGTAAG
Organism: Rhinolophus ferrumequinum; assembly: GCF_004115265.2. NCBI lineage: Eukaryota > Metazoa > Chordata > Mammalia > Chiroptera > Rhinolophidae > Rhinolophus > Rhinolophus ferrumequinum. The sequence continues at coordinate 27,561,158 of NC_046288.1, forward strand.
CGGCAGATGCAGCTCCCGGCTTTCAGCAGCTCAGAAATCTCCTGCTCGCCACACACACACACACACACACACACACACACACACACACACGGAAGAAGTGCCCTAAATCTCAGGAGAACTGGACACAGGGCTGGTGATGCTACTCTCAGTGTGCATATGTGCAGGCAAGGGCAAAAACTGCACTGACTTTGTAAAAACTACCATCCAGACCCCTCAGCCCCATGCATCTGAATCTGCAGTCTCAACGTCACTCTGGGCACCAGGTGACTGGCTCTGTCTGCACAATACGCAGGGGACTCTTTGATACAGCAGAGGACAAACTGGAGATTATTTGGTGGGCTTAAGCCAAGGCTGGCGCTGCTTTTTGTTTTGTTTTGTCTTTATATCTTTGATATCTTTGCCTGTGTTGAGTGGGTGTTGTCGGTTGTTTTTACATGTGAAGGTATTTGATTTTTTGTTTGTTGTTGTTGTTGTGCTTGGTGATTTGCTTTGTTCTGAAATTGCCCTACCAGGGCCCAGCTTAAGAGGCACAAGGGGTATTCTCTACAGGCACAAGAGCCCATAGAGGCCAAACCACATTTAAGTGGTCAACCCTCACACAGGAGAACACCCTGCGGTGGGCAGAGCCAAGTCTCACAACTAGTCAGCCTAGGAGTTAACCCCACCTACTCACAAGCGAAAAGCAATTAAAGATCTTCTTTAACAGGACAATATACACAACACAAGAGTCACCTTTGGAGCACACGCAGAGGAGAAGAAAGAAGTAGTGCAAGTCAAATATAAAGGACACATACTACATAAGAAAACCCAGCAAGAACTAAGAACTCTAGGGCATCTACTAATACATCGAGGCAAACACAGAGAGTCAGCCAGAATGGGGAAACAAAGAAACATGTCCCAAATAAAAGAACAGAAGAAACCTCCAGAAATGGAACCAAATGAAACAGAGGTAACCAACCTATCAGAGACAGAGTTCAGAACACTGATGATAAGAATGTTTAAGGAACTTAGAGACAACATAAAGAAGGATGTAGAAATCATAATGAACAACAAGTTAGAACTAAAGAACACAATTACCGAAATAAAGAACTCACTTGAAGGAATTAACAGCAGGTTAGATGAAGCAGAGGATCGAATCAGCGACTTAGAAGACAAGTTAGCAGAGATCACCCAAACAGAACAACAGAAAGAAAAAAGAATAAAAAACAATGCAGATGGTTTAAGAGACTTCTGGGATAACATCAAGCACAACAACATGTGCATCATAGGAATACCAGAAGGTGAAGAGAGGAAGCAAGGGATCAAGAACATATTTGAAGTAATAATGTCCGAAAACTTCCCTAACCTGATGAAGGAAACCAACATACAAGCCCAGGAAGTGCAGAGAGTTCCAACCAGGATAAACACAAACAGGTCCACACCAAGACACATTATAGTCAAAATGGCAAAGCTGAAAGACAAAGAGAGAATCCTAAAAGCAGCAAGAGAAAGACAGAAGGTTACATACAAGGGAACCTCCATAAGACTATCAAATGACTTTTCTATAGAAACATTGAATGCCAGGAAGGAGTGGCAGGAGATACTCAAAGTGATGAAAAACAAAGGCCTCCAACCTAGATTGCTTTATCCAGCAAGGCTATCATTTAAAGTTGATGGAGAGATAAAGAGCTTCCCAGAAAAGAATAAGCTAAAGGAATTTATTACCACCAAGCCAGCATTGCAAGAAATACTAACCGGACTTCTGTAAATAGAAGAAAGATGAAAACAATCTAACTAAAATTTAAAAATAGCAATCACTATGTACCTATCAATAATCACTTTAAATGTAAACGGATTGAATGCTCCAATCAAGAGACATAGGGTGGCTGAGTGGATAAGAAAGCAAGACCCTTGTATATGCTGTGTACAAGAGACTCACTTCAGATCAAAAGACACACACAGGCTGAAAGTGAAGGGTTGGAGTAAGATATTTCATGTAAATGGAAACGAGAAAAAAGCTGGAGTTGCAATACTTATATCTGACAAAATAGACTTTAAAATGAAGAACATATTAAAAGACAAAGATGGGCTCTATATAATAATAAAGGGATCAATCTGACAAGAGGACATAACCCTAGTAAACATCTATGCACCCAACATAGGAGCACCTAAATATATAAAACAGGTACTGACTGACATAAAGAGAGAGACCAACAGTAACACTATCATAGTAGGGGACTTCAACACACCTCTGACAACAAGGGACAGGTCTTCCAGACAGAAAATCAATATGGAAACAACAGCCTTAAATGATACATTGGACCACTTGGATTTAATCGATATTTTCAGAGCATTTCACCCCAATACTGCAAAATACACGTTCTTCTCAAGCACACATGGAACATTTTCCAAGATAGACCATATGTTAGGCCACAAAACAAGTCTTGATAAATTTAAGAAAATTGAAATCATACCAATTGTCTTCTCTGACCACAGTGCTGTGAAATTAGAAATGAACTACAGGGAAAAAAACAGAAGACACACCAATTCATGGAGGCTGAATAACATGTTACTAAATAAAGAATGGGTCAAGCAGGAGATCAAAGAAGAAATGAAAAGATATCTTGAGACAAACAAAAATGAAAACACGACGACCCAAAATCTATGGGATGCCGCGAAAGCAGTCCAAAGAGGGAAATTCATAGCATTGCAGGCCTACCTAACGAAACAAGAAACATCACTAATCAACAGTTTATCTTCACACTTAAGGGATCTGGAAAAAGAACAGCAAAATAAGCCCAAAGGGAGCACAAGGAAGGAGATAATAAAGATCAGAGTGGAAATAAGTGAAACAGAAACCAGAAAAACAATACAGAAGATCAATGAATCCAAGAGTTGTTTCTTAGAGAAGATAAACAAAATCGACAAATCTTTAGCCAGACTCATAAAAAAAAGAGAGGACCCAAATTAATAAAATCAGAAATGAAAGAGGAGAAGTGACAACAGACACCGCAGAAATACAAAAACTTTTAAGAAATTTCTATGAGCAACTATATGCCAACAAATTTGACAATCTGGAAGAAATGGACAACTTTCTAGAGGCATACAACCTTCCAACGCTATCTGCAGAAGAAATAGAAAACCTGAATAGACTGATTACCACCAGGGAAATTGAATCAGTAATCAACAATCTCCCAACAAACAAAAGCCCTGGACCAGATGGCTTTACAGGTGAATTTTACAAAACGTTGAAAAAAGAATTATCACCTATTCTCCTCAAGCTCTTCCAAAAAATCCAGAAGGAAGGAAGACTCCCAAACACTTTTTACAAAGCCACTATCACCCTGATCCCAAAATCAGACAAAGACACCACAAAGAAAGAAAACTACAGGCTGATATCACTAATGAATATAGATGCAAAAATCCTCAACAAAATATTAGGGAACAAAATTCAGCAATACATTAAAAAGATCATACACCATGATCAAGTGGGATTCATCCCTGGTATGTAAGGGTGGTTCAACATCCGCAAATCAATTAATGTGATACACCACATTAACAAAATGAAAAATAAAAATCACATGATCATATCAATAGATGCAGAAAAAGCATTTGATAAAATCCAACAGCCATTTATGATAAAAACCCTTAAAAAAGTGGGAATAGAGGGATCATATCTCAAAATGATAAAGGCCATTTATGGTAAACCCACAGCTAACATCATACTCAATGGGGAAAAGCTAAAACCATTCCCCCTAAGATCAGGAACAAGGCAAGGTTGCCCACTTTCTCCACTTCTATTCAACATAGTGCTGGAAGTTCTAGCCACAGCAATCAGACAAAAAAAAAGAAATAAAAGACATCCAAATTGGTAAGGAGGAAGTAAAATTGTCATTATATGCAGATGATATGATACTATTTATAGAGAACCCTAAAGACTCCACCAAGAAACTATTAGAGCTGATAGATGAATTTAGTAAAGTAGCAGGATACAAAATTAATATTCAGAAATCAGTTGCATTTGCAACAATAAAACACCAGAAGAAGAAATTGAAAAAGCAATCCCATTTACAATTGCTCCAAAGACTATAAAATACCTGGGAATAAATTTAACTAAAGAAGTAAAAGATCTGTACTCAGAAAATTATAAGACACTGAAGAAAGAAATGAAGGAAGATACAATTAGATGGAAACACATACCATGTTCATGGATAGGAAGAATTCATATAGTTAAAATGTTCATACTGCCTAAGGCAATATACATATTCAACACAATTCCTATCAAACAATCAATGACGTTTTTCACGGAAATAGAACATACAATCCTAAAATTTATATGGGACCATAAAAGACCCTGGATAGCCTTAGCAATCTTGAGAAATAAGAACAAAGTGGGAGGTATAATGATACCTGACATCAAATTATACTACAAGGCTACAGTAATCAAAACAGCATGGTACTGGCATAAAAACAGACACATAGATCAATGGAACAGAATAGAGAGTCCAGAAATAAATCCATGCCTATATGGCCATTTAATCTACAACAATGGAAGCAAGAATGTACGGTGGGGTAAAGATGTCTATTCAATAAATGGTGCTGGGAAACCTGGACAGACACATGCAAAAAAAAAATGAAGCTGGACCACCTCCTTACACCATATACCAAAATAAATTCAAAATGGCTTAAAGACTTAAATGTAAGATCTGAAACCATAAAATTGTTAGAAGAAAATATAGGAAGAAACTTCACAGACATTACTCGGAGTAAGATTTTATTGATATATCCCCTCGCGGGAGGGAAGTAAGAGGAAAAATAAACATGTGGGGTTACATTAAACTAAAGAGATTTTTCACAGCAAAGGAAACCATCAATAAAACAAAAAGGGATCCTACTGAATGGGAAAAGATATTTGCCAATGGTATATCTGATAAGGGGTTAATATCACAAATTTATTAAAAAACTCACTCAACTCAACTCCAGAAAAACAAACAACTCAATTAACAAATGGGCAGAGGACATGAAGAGACATTTTTCTAAAAAGGACATACAGATAGCAAACAGACATATGAAGAAATGCTCAACCTCACTAACCATCAGAGAAATGCAAATAAAAACCACAATGAGATACCACCTCAACCCAGTCAAAATGGCTATCATCAACAAATCAACAAACAACAAGTGCTGGCGCAGATGTGGAGAAAAGGGAACGCTTGTGCACAGTTGTTGGGATTGCAGATTGGTGCAGCCACTATGGAAAACAGTATGGAGGTATCTCAAAAATCTGAAAATGGAACTACCTTATGGTCCAGCAATTCCACTCCTAGGTATCTATCTGGAGAAATCCAAAACTCCAAATCAAAAATCTTTGTGCACTCCTATGTTTATTGCAGCACTATACACAATAGCCAAGACATGGAAACAACCGAAATGCCCATCGGTAGATGACTGGATTAAGAAACTGTGGTACATTTATACAATGGAGTATTATGCAGCCATAAAAAAGAAAGAAATCTGACCATTTGCAACAACATGGATGGACCTAGAGAACATTATGTTAAGTGAAATAAGTCAGACAAAGAAAGACAAATACCATATGATCTCACTTATATGCGGAATCTAAAGAAAAGAGTAAGTGAATGAACTAATCAGAAACAGTTTTGGAGACATAGAGGAAAAACTGAGGGTTGCTAGATGGGCGGGGGCATAGGGATAAGGGGGAAGGTGAGGGAATTAGAAAACAGTCAGTAACCACAAGATGGCCACGGAGTCTTGAAAATTAATTTGTGGAACGTAATCAATAATGTAAAGATTTTGTAGGGTGTCCGATGGACACGTGTCCCATTTGAGAGAGCACCTCAGGGATGATGTAAATGCCTGATCACTGCACTGTACACCTGAAGCTGAATAATAATGAATACCAACTATAAATTTATATATATATATATATATATTTGTATATATGTGTATGTATATACTTTCAAGAAGCAGAGTACAGCATTAGGAATAGAGACAGTGGAAATGTAATGGCTCTGTGCGATGTCAGAAGGATAGTGGATAGGGGAAGGTGGGTTCACACAGTGTGAGGGACATAAATGATAAACGACTAAGTATTAAAAAAAAGTAATTTAGTCTATTTTCATTTGTTGTAAGTACTGGCATCTTTGCTTATATTCACACAAAATCAGAGATAGCAATATTTATAATAGGCAAACATGGAAACAACCAAAGTGTCCATAGACTGATAAATGGATACATAAAATGTGCTTTATCTGTATCATAGAATGTGATTCAGCAGTGCAAAGGTACAACAGATAAGAAACTCAGAAACGTTATAGTATGTGAAAGAAGCCAGTTGTAAATGACCACATATTATATGATTCTGTCATTATGAAATGTCCAAAAGGACTAATAGAGACAGAAAGTTTATTAACGGTTGTTTGGGCATGGGGGGATGGGAAGTGACTTCTAAGGCGTATGACATTTCTTTTTGGAGTAGTGAAAATGTCCTGAGTTTATATCATGGTGATGGTTTCATAGCTGTGTAAACATTACATATATTATAATTTTAGCTATGAAATTTTATGATATGTAAATAATATCTCATAAAATCTGTTAAAATGTTTATAATAAAATCAAGTTTTTGAGTGTAAAGAGATTATAGTTTCAGAAATTTTAGAAACTAAACGGAAAGAATTTATGATTTTTCTTGTAGTTTATTCTTTCCTTCTGTGGGTTCTATTGTATTTTTAAAAATGTGTTTTTTTACAATTACATATAGAACTTTACATTATTTGAGGAGAAAATTGTTGCACCAGTTGGCTACCCATTAAATATATGGGATTAAAAATGCAACTTTGAAATCAATGTGTGGTTGAAAATAAAAGTAGATTTAAGATGTTATGTTACTGTCAAAATTAACCTCTTAAAAATGGGACGGAATACATATGACAAACTAATATTCACAAAAGCACCTATCTATAAATACGTCTATTAAAATAATTTGTGATACTCACAAGGGGTCATTAATGACTGTCTTCAGTGCATTGAGCAAATCTGTACTTGACATTGTGTTGAAGTACAAACTGACGGCTGCTCCTTTGGCTTCCATGCGAGCGATGTTATCAGGTTGATCCGCAAACAAAGGAATGCCCACCATGGGGATCCCGTGGTAGATCGCCTCATAGATGCCGTTGGTTCCACCATGAGTTATGAAGGCTTTGGTTTTTGGATGACCTAGGATTGGGTGAGTTTCAGCAAATTATTAATTATAGTCTTAGACTAAAATGAGAATAGGGCGATAGAAGCACTGAAAGAGGCAGTGTATTCTAGATAACACATTATTATACACATAAAACTGCACTAAAATTTCTTCCAGTACTCAAAGGAAGAAGCACGTAAGTCAGCTGGCAAAGTAAATGAAAGATACATAGAAGATACGTGTGTGACTTGAGACTTCAAAATAAATACAAGATAGCCTGGTGAACAATTTTAAAAGACAATGGTGGATTATAAAAAAATGCATGGGGAAAAAAGAGGGAAGGGAGTATGTTAGAATGTATCCTCTTAATGAAATAGTGAAGGCACTGAGTCTGATATGTGGGGTGTCAAAGCAGCAGGAAATGTAGTGATGATGCATAGGAGTCAGAGGAAGGAAAAGCTACACGTTACAATGAAATATGCTATCACTTTGGAAAGAGGTTTTGAATTTTTCTCTGGAAAAGGGAAACTCAGTGGTAATAAAAGACAACTGGTCATTTTTCAGGGCACCTGTCCACCCTTACAGTGGGTTCAAGGATTAGTGTAAGGAGAGAACTAAGAGATAGGGTGACAATCCAGAAAGTGTTAAAATAGCCTCCGTGAGATACAAATAAAGACAATTTGTTTCTGGTCATTAGGAATTTGAATGTGTATAATAAGATGCCAACTGTTTTATCTGATGATTTCACCCTAGGGCGGGGAAATACATAAGGAAGATAATTTATTTTTTTGACGTTTTTAATAAGAAATGTTTAAAAAATGTTTATTTCCTGATGAATTATTTATCACTCTGATCAGATTGGCTCTCATTTCAGTGTTTTCCAGAGTCTTACCAAGAAGGTCATTTTGGGGGATCCATTTATAGAGCCGAGTATTTGCCCCTAAGGCATCTGGTTTTTTGCCATCAAATTTCCATATAACCTGTTAGGGTAAAGAAAATAACTTATTCCCATCGTCAAACTACAAATTTATAGCATGTTAGATTCTAAATAGATTAAGAGACATCTAGTTCACTCCCTTACATATTACAGCTAAGGAAATGAGGACGAGATGTTAGATAATGAGAATGAATAAAACACTGATGTAGGAAGAATACTTATATTACATGTACTTATTTTTGTGTTCAATTGGTGTGAATGCAGTGTTTTACACTCAGTACAAATGAGATTATCAATGACCATGTCAAGCATATAAAACATTTTAGGTAGTCATGTAATTTTAGTGCAAAAACAGTAGCAAATTAATAATTTGAACTTACATTTTGTTTTAACTATTTGTTTTACTAGCTCTTTTCTTCCAGATTTAATGTTAACCTATTTCTTTTCTTTTTGAATGATGAAAGAAGTGCTTTACTTATATCCACTAGTTCCATAAGTTATTTTATTAGAGTTTTACATCTTTTGATTTACAAAATCAGTGCAATCAGCTCTGTGTGAGAAGTAATTCTGAATTTTAACAATTTGTAATGATAAATAATTTCTTCTTAATAAATATGCTGAGCTTCTTTTAGTATACTCATTACAAACTTACTGTTTGTAAGAAAAATTTCAAGTGGTAATTTTTATATCAATTTAGAGTTATCACTGTAGGTAGGGTTGAAAATTCTTAAAATATAGTGGAGCACATTGGCACTTCATAAAGGAAAGTATAGCTGTAGAAAAAGATCAAATATGATGATGCCAAATTTTATTCACCGTACTGTTAACACTTCATGATGTGCTACAATGTACTGTCAGCATTGACTAATATGGTTAATTAATCATAACTGGCCGAGCCATTTCCAGGCTCAATACCAAAATTAAGTATTGATTTTGGAATTCCCAAGCAATCCTCATAAGCTGTATTCTAGTTTAGAATGGTTAACATCTATTTGCTATTGAGTGTTCATGTAACTTCAGGTTCTCAGCAAACTAGCATGGGTGATACGGAGGAAACTATATCAGTTAGGAAGTTAAAGAGTAGTTCACAAATACCCAGAGACTGCAATTTTATATGTTAGAAATAATTTCCTACCATATTTTGTGGAGAAACGATCATCTGAAACTGCCTCATACCAGACTTGCTTCTGGTTGACTCCATTTTATATTTATTTCTCCTTCTTCATTCAGGAGGAGTTACTCTGATTGGTTAGATGCAGAGTTGTGGTGGGGCCACATTTTATAAAGCACATGGTCACCTTAAGGGCTGGAGCCACCTCCATCTTTTCTTTTATGTCTTCCTGCTTCAGACTTTTGCAGGGCCCAGCCCACCAGGGAGGTTTTCTCTTTCTTTTTTACAGGCCAGTTTTTTCTTTATTGAAATGGTCATGGCTGGTTTGGGTACCTGGATGCAGCTTGGTGAGCCTTGGACATCCTTTCTCTGAATAGCACTAGGCCTATTCCAAAATTCAGGGGAAGTAAGAGACTCCTGGATGACCTGGCCTAAAGGGCATGTTGCCTTTCTGTTATCAAGTCCTGTTTAATGTTACTGTGAAAATTTAACTCCTTTCTGAGAACTTCTGTAGTATCTGCTATGCACTCAGGAATCCTGCCAGGAAAAGGGACAAATAACAGGACAGAATTTGGTGATATGTGTACCTAGCTAGAATACCACCAAACTTTACGCTGTATCTCATAAATGCACTTCTCTGTCATCACAATTTTAATGCCAAAGTTATTGTCAATCAAAAACATCCTCTTTCTTACTGTAGCATCTGTTGTGTATATTTTGGTTTTTAAATTGCTCTCTGAGATGAATTGGGGCTCTCATAGTAGTTTACCTTTCATGAAGAAAATTTCTATAATCCGACTCTACAGAGTTTAACACACTCACTAAAGAGTTTTGTACTTTATCTCACCTTTTGTGGAATCTGGGCAAGGGCTGATGCAATCACATTGGCCCTTTCTTCTGTAATGTTACTGACCATTGACCCCAGAGTAAACACCACAATACCGTTTTCCTTGGAGCTCTGGGCAAACTCTTCCATTTCCTGTGGAGAAAGAATTTGGTCCATCACAAAGAGCATCAGCACAGTGAGTACTATTGAAAGGAGTGCTATAAACAACTAAAGAGAGAAAATCAAGAATTATCAGGAATTGTTAGTATACTACCTGGTTTATTTTTCTTTCTTTTTTTTTAAATTGTGGTAAAATACGCATAATATAAAGTTCACTATCTTAACCATTCTTAAGTGTACATTTCAGTAATATATATATACACATATATATGTGTATATATATGTATATATACACATATAGGTATGTGTATATATATACACACATATATGTATATATATATGTATATATATACACACATATATATGTATATATATATGTATATATATATATATATATATATACTTATGTAAGGTATGTAGACTACTAAATTTCATAAAACAAAAAGTAGAATGACAGTTGTAAGGGACTGGTGAATGTGGGAAACGATCCATTCCTTCCATCCCTATGGGATGTTCTCTAGCAGTATAGTAGCATTGTTCTTTCCCTATTGTAATACTTTTCACACAGCTTTGAGTCACTTGCTTATATTCTAAGCATATCTTTCCAAGTAGAATATCTGGTGTGTTGGGGTAAAAAATGTGTCTACACTGCTTCTCTGCATATCCAGTACTTACTCCTGCATTATGCTAATCACTTTAAAAATACTCTTTGAATTAATGGCTGATACTTTCTTATGTATTGAAAAACGAAGGCCTTAATTTAACTGACACTATTTCCAAAGTCTCCCGAGTGCAACAGTTTATTCTGTAATGATAATGAAATTCAGATTCTTGTTCTAGATAGAAATATATGAGCTTCTAATTGGCAGGTCACTCTACCCAGATTCTTATCTCTTTCTCAGTGTGACCAGATATTCTAAATAAAGAACACAGATGCTTTCCTACTGAAAATGCAAAAAGTAAACAGAAAAACATACACGAATGGGTTTACCTTAGGAAGGGGTTTAGCAGGTTTGCAGTGGAGTCCTCCAACAAATTCAAAATGTGGCAAGTGTGGGCGGGGAAATTCCAAATCCCAATAGGTTCGAATGAGCCACATTTCAGCTTTCCCTATTAACTCAGACAATGTCGTGGGTCTTCCTGAAGGGAATGAAACAAAGAAAAGGTTGAGGAAATGAGAACATTGTGATGTGAACATACCACGTAATTTTGTAAAAGTAGCTTAGAATTATGTAGTCAAAGATGTTTAAACTGTCTGTTGTTTTATAATAGAAATATACATGCATATATACATATGTATATGAACAACATATGAGGCCTGACAATTAAGTTTGCGAACTCAACCTAGAAAAAGTGCTACATACCTCATTGCTAATGTCACCTTCAAAGTCCTCCCCTTGGGAAGCTGTGCATTGATGCCAGCGCCTAGTCCCCCCTTTAAAGCAATTTTGGAACTCTTCTTCTGGAATGGCCATCAGAGCTGTCTTCTGTTACTTTTGATGTCCTGAATGTCATCAAATTGACTTCCTTTTAATATTTCCTTTATCTTCAGGTAAAGAAAGAAGTCATTGGGGACCAGATCACGTGAATAGGGAGGGTGTTTCAATAGAGTTATTTGTTTACTGGTTAAAAACTCCCTCACAGACAGTGCCGTGTGAGCTGGTGCATTGTTGTGATGTAAGAGACATGAATTGTTGGAGTACAGTTCAGGAAGTCTAACTTTTTCCCCAACCTTTTCAGCACTTTCAAATAGGTACCCTGGTTAATGTTTGTCCAGTTGGTACAAATTCATAATGAATAATGCCTCTGATATCGAATAAGGTTAGCAACATCGTTGCAACAAGTTCGCAAAATTAGTTGTGAGACCTTGTATATATAATTAAGTGTATAATCTTTCATCTCTAAATCACATCAGTACATTCACAATCATGAAAAAATGATTTAACCTAAGACACTACAGAATTAAACATGCATTTGTTTACTCTGTAAGCTACAGAACTAACAGACGCAAATGTAAACAATGATTTCAATTCCTCAATGAATTAACCCTACCATAGCCATGGAAACACTTTTCCCTAGAGTACTTAGTCTAGTTTCTACAATTTAGTCTAGTTTCTACTATTTTTTGATTCCAGATTTTTCTTGTAAAGTGTGAGATTTTAAGAATGTGGCTCAATTCCTTGGCCTGTAACTGCATTTAGTTCATGGTAGCTTAATAGTAGTTTTTCATTGATAAAAGTATTTTTAAATAACAGCTGGAAAATTTTCATAAAATATAGTAATAGATTTGCACACTCTTAATTTTGGCTCATTTTGTCCTTAATGAAGGGACAGTTTACAAAAAAACATAGTTTAGTAATTTATATGTCCATTTTTTGATAAAATTTTAGGTCTTTGAACTCATGATTTAAAGTACTTAGTGAAGGAATGTGAAATCATTAGAAACCTCAAATTATAGATTCCTGATCTGGGATAGAGCCACTATATCTCTCTCTATTGTCAAGGAATCCTTCAGGTAATATGGCAAAATTGCTTAGTTCTTAAATGAAACTAAACTATACAAGAGGAAACAGTTCCTCAATGACCCTATAATTTGAGCATTTTCATAACACTTGTGACACTGAAAGATCATTTTATAATTTTATCATTTTCCTTATAAAAGACAAATTCCCCTGACTTAATATTTATTCAAACACCTTCAAGGCACTAGAAAAGTAAGAACTTCATGCTACCAACTAAAAATGTGACTTACCTAGTACTTCGCTGTAAAACTGATCCCATTTCTTCTCATTAAATGTTTGGAACCAGAAGTCAAAGTAGAGCACATATATCATATTTTGTACCCTCTCCATGAATGTCATTTTATCACTTAATCCTGACAAAATAATAGGTACGTAGGATGGAGGGGTTGGAAGTCCTCCACTATACTTTTCAATTGTGTTGCCTGGAAAGAAGCGGAGACTATATACTAAAGGTATTTTAAGTATCTCAGCCAGCAGCTCACCACAGGGTAGCACAGCATCTGCGAAAACGATGTCAAACCTTGATTTTTGTAGTTTTGTCATAAGTTTCTTGTTAGAAATGGCATCTTTACAGAGCTTTTCAGTAAATTCAGAAAATTCTGCAAAGATTTCTTGCATTAGTGAAAAATAAGTCCAAAGTGTATCTTTTTTCCGATCATATGTCCATTTCTTGATCAGTTGCTTGATAAAAAACAAAAAATCATCTTTTGTTAAAGATGTAGGGTAAACCTCAAATTTAATAGCAGATGGTTTGTTGGGATCAATAAGAATGGAAGCTGAAGATGCCAGAACAATCACTTCATGGCCTCTTTGTACAAGTTCATCCAGGATTGTCTTCATATTGAGCCAATGGCTGTATTCTGTGGGCCATACTAGCACCTTTCCACAACTCCCTGGACTAAAGTAAGAACTCAGCTGTAGCAGCAGCAGAACTGAAATCCACTTCATAGACATCCTGGTGGAATGCAATGGTTCTTTTCAAATCACTGTTCGTTGCTGTCATTGCTCATGCTTATATCCAAGGAGAAATCAATCAGAAAGTTAAAACATAACTTCCTAAACCTCAAAGTAAATATAAAACAGAACATTTTAATGGCAAGTAGACAAACACATAAAGTTGACAATCTCTTTTTTATATCAATGTTTTTAATGTCTACAAGTGCTATTATCCAGCTAAGAGTTAACCTCTCTGTGCATACCCATGAATTATGTAATATACAGAGGGTGACAAAAATATGTATACACGTTTTAAGAAAGGAAAAAACTATATTAAAATTACACTGATGGTAACCACATTGAGCACCTCTTGTAACTGCAGAAGTCAAACGTGACTTGTATTCATCTTTGTTATCATTATATACTGAGTTTAAATTTAAAAAATTGTATTAAGAAAATTTTAATACAGTTTTTTTCTTTTTAAAATGTATACTTTTTTTGGAAATCTGTGTATATGAGTATTAGAATCATAAGAAGCGAGAGGTGATTGTGTCTGTAGTCTCTTTTCCTGAAGAACTAGAGATAAAACTATTTACAGCTCACTCAAAATTCCTGGATGATGGTTCAAGAGATTTTATTGTTTTTATAAAACTTTGTTGACAGGTTATCCACACACCATTCAATTGATGAACTTAAAAGGTACAATCATGGTTCATAGTATATTCACAGATTTGTGCTACCACCGTGATAATCATATGAAGAGCACGTTCATACCCCAATAGAAACCTTTACCCTTTACATGGTAATCTCTAACTTCTGACTCCCCAGCCCTATCCAACCATTAAACTAGTTTGTGTCTCTGCAGAAATAGAGTATTTCCTGTAAATGGAATCATGGAATATGTAGTCTTTGGTAACTGCCGTCTTTCACTTAGCATAATATTTTAAAGTGTCATCTGTATTGTAGCATGTTCAGGACTTATCTCTTTATTGCAAGATAATATTCCATTATATGGATATACCACATTTTGTTTATTCATGTGTTATTTGATAGACAGTTCCCCTCCCTAATTTTTGGCTATTATGAATAATGTTCTTTTTAACATTCATGTGTAAATTATGAGTGAAAGTATTTTCCTTTCTCATGGGTTTATACCTAGAAGTGGAACTGCTGCATCATATGGTAACTCTGTTTAATCATTGAGAAATTGGTAGACTTTTCCAAACTGGCTGCACCATTTTCCATTTTTACTAACAATATAAGAAGGTTTGAGTTTCTCCATATCCATACCAACACATTATTATTTGTCTCTATAATTATAGCCAAGCTAATTGGGATGAAGTCATATTTCACTTTGGCTTTGACTTATCATTTCTGATGCCTAATGATGTTAAGTACCTTTACATATGCTTGTTGATGACTTGTATATTTTCCTTTGAGAAACGTCTTTTCAGAAACTTTGTTACTTTTTAATTGGGTGTTTGTTGTCTGATATTGACTGTAAGAGTATTTTAAATAATGTGTAAATTCTGGATATAAATTCTTTATATGTATTGTATACAAACTCAGCTGATTTTTGTATATTGATTTGTATCTTGCAAATTGACTGTGTTTGTTTGTTCTTGTATTTTTTGGTGGAGTCTTTAAGTTTCTCTACCTTTAAGTCCAGGTCATCAGCAAACAGATAATTTTCTTTCATTCTTTCTGATTTGGATTTATTTTATTTTTATTTTATTTTGTTTTTTAATCATCTGGGTAGAACATCAACAAAATGTTGAATAGGAGTGGTTAGAGTAAGTATCTTTGCCTTGTTCTTGATCTTAGAGGAAATGCTTATAATTTTTCACCTTTGAGTATGATGTTAGCTGTAGGCTTGTCCTATATGACCATCATTATGGTCAGATAATTTTCTTCTGTTCTTAGTTTGTTGAGATTTTTTTATCACGAAAGGGTGTTGAATTTTCTCATATGGTTTTTCTGTATCTGTTGAGATGATCATTAGATTTTTTTTCCTTCTGTTATTGTGGTGTATGACATTAAATGATTTTCATTTCTTGCATCCCAGAGATATACCCCACTTGGTTATGGTATGTAAGCTTTTTAATATGCTATTGAACTTTGATAGTACCTCAATGATGATTTTTGTATTTTTGTTCATTTGAGATATCAATCTATATTTTTCTTGTATGTATTTATCTGACATTGGTGTCAGGGTAATGATGGCTTCATAAAATGAATTTGAAAGTGTTCTTTCCTCTTTAGTTTTTTTGAAGAGGTTATGAAGAATTAGTATTGATTCTTCTTTAGATGTTTGGTAGAAAATTCCCGTGAGGTAACCTGGTCTTATGCTTTGCATTGTTGGGAAGTTTTTGATTACTGATTCAATGACCTTACCAGTTATAGGTCCCTTCAGATATCCCATTCTTCATGATTCAGTGTTGGTAAGTTTTATATTTCTAGGAATATATCAATTTCTTACAGGTTATTCAATTTCTAGTGTATGATGGCCCATGATAGTCTTTTATGATCCTTTTATTACTCTAGCATTAGTTGTAATCTCTTCTTTCATTTCTGATTTTATTTTTGATCTGCGTCTTTTATAGTTAGTCTATCTTTTGGCTTGTCAATTTTTTTTTTGATCTTTAAAAAAACCCCAACTTTTAATTGTTAAAAGTTTATTATTTAACATATATATTATATAAAAATAGATTATTTTTTCTATTGTTATTCTATTTTCTATTTCATTTATTTCTGGTGTTATCTTCATTATATCCTTCTGCTAACTTTGGGCTTAGATGTTCTTTTTTGAGTTCTTTGAGGTATAAAATTAAGTGACTTTTTGAGCTGTTTCTTAATTTTTCACGTAGGCATTTTTCATTATAAACTTTCCTGTTAATACTGCTTTTGCTGCATTCCATAATTTTGGTATGTTGTGTTTTCATTTTTATTTTTCGCAAGACATTCTTTAATTATTCTTTTGATTTCTTTTTTGAACCACTGGTTGTACATGAGTCTGTACATCATACTTTCTGCTGCATTGAAAGACTACTTATCATACTCAGTGACTTTACTATTTCATTACAAGAATATATTCTAACATGCCTCACCACTTTTTTTGCATACTCTTTTTTTTTAATCCACAATCTTCTCTTTCAGTTTGACCACTGGCTACTTGTATTCATTTTTCAAGCCACAAGAAACACACCAATCTTTTATATAGCCTATCTACCTCCAACAGACTTAGGTGCCTCTTTTTTTTGAGTGCTGAGAGACATTTTAATGCTGTCTGAAGTGTACACTAATTTAATAAGGCCAACATTAGCCTAGCAACAAATCCAAAGAAACATCACAAGAAATGAACTTGTGATGTTCACTTAATGTCCCTTATGAATTTACATATAAAAATTTTCAACAAAAAATACTTGTCAACTGACTCCACTAGCATATAAAAAAAATTATACTGCGTTTCCAAATGGGATTTGTCCCAGATATGCAACAGTGGTTTTATATACAATAATCAATAGTGTATACTACATAATAGAACAAAGGCAGAAATCATATGGTCATCTCAGTAAATACATAAAAACTTTTAAGAAAATCAACACCTTGTCATTGTGAAAACAATCAATAAATATAGTATCAGAAGTAATTTTCTCACACAATAAAAGGCATCTATGAAAGCCCACAGCTAACATCATATCTATTGATGAAAGATTGAAAGCTTTACCCCTAAGTCCAGGAACAAAAGAAAGATTGCTGTTTTTATAATTTCTACTCCACATTGTACCGGCAGTTCTAGCCAGAGAAATTAGACAGGAGACAGAATAACAATCATCCAGATTGGAAAGGAAAAAGTAAATCTACCTCTATTTGCAGATGACATGATCTTATCTATAGAAAATCCTAAGGAATTCACAAAAAACTATTAGAGCTAATAAATAAATTTAGAAGAGTTTAGGCTTACAAGGTGAACACACAAAATTAGGCATATTTCTCTACACTGGCCAAGAAAAGTCTGAAAAGAAAATAATTCCATTCATAATAGCATCGAAAAGAATCAAATACTTAGGAATGAATTTAGCCATGGAGGTTAAAGTCTTGTGTGGTGAAACTACAGAATACTACTAAAAGCAATTAAGAGGACTTCCTTAAATGAAAAGACTTCCCATGTTCACACTGAAACACAATATTGTAAAGTCGGCAATCACCCCCAATGAAATGTACATATTCAGTGCAATTCCCTATCAAAATCCCAATGGCCTTTATTGTTAAGTGGAAAATTGATTCTGCAATTCATATGGAGTTGGAAGAGAACCTAAACAGCCCAAACAATCTTTTCTTTTCTTTCTTTTTTTTTTAATTACAGTTTATTGTGGTCACAATTGTTAGTAAAGTAACATAGATTTCAGGTGCAGAATTCTGTAATACATCATCTATATATCGTGTGCTCACCACCCAGAGTCAGTTCTCCTTCCATCACCATATATTTGACACCATTTACCCTCATTTATTACCTCCATTCCCCATTACCCTCTGGTAACCACTAAACTATGTCTATGTCTATGAGTTTTTGTTTCTTCATTTGTTTGTCTTGTTCCTTTATTATTTTCAGTTTTATATAGCACATATTAGTGAAATCATATGGTTCTTGACTTTTACTGCCTGACTTATTTCACTTAGCATTATAATTTCAAGATCCATCCATGTTGTTGCAAATGGCACTATTTCATCTTTTCTTATGGCAGAATAGTATTCCATTGTGTATATATACCACAACTTCTTTATCCAATCATCTATTGAAGGACACTTTGGTCGTTTCCATGTCTTGTCCACTGTAAATAAAGCTGCAGTGAATATTGGAGCATATATATCTTTACGGAGAAATGTTTTCAGATTTTTTGGGTAGGGATTGCTCCCAAACCCAAATTGTTTTCAGATTTTTTGGGTAGGGATTCTCTCCCCCCCCAGGAGAGGGATTGCTGGGCCATGTGGTAATGCTATTAGTAATTTTTTGAGGAACAGCCTTCCATAGCAACTGCAACAATCTGCATTCCCATCAACAGTGTGTGAGGATTCGTTTTTCTTCAGAGCTTCTCCAACACTTGTTACTATTTGTCTTGTTGATGATAGCCATTCTAACTGGTGTGAGGTGATATCTCATTATGGTTTTTATTTGCATTTCTCCGATGATTAGTGATGTTGAGCATTTTTTCATATGTCTATTGGCCATTTATATGTCTTCTTTGGAGAAATGCCTCTTCAAGTCCTCTGACCAATTTTTAATGGGATTGTTAGCTTTTTTGTTGTTGAGTTGTATGAGTTCCTTATATATTTTGGATATTGGCCCCTTATTGGAGGAGTTGCTTGGAAATATCTTCTCCCATTCACTTGCCTCTTTATTTTGTGGATAGTTTCTTTTGCTGTGCAGAAGCTTTTTAGTTTGATATAGTTCCAGTCATTTATTTTAGCTTTTACTTTCTTTGCATTTGAGGTCTAATTCATAAAATCCTCTTTGACTTTAAGTTCCATAAGTTTAGTACCTGTGTTTTGTTCTATGCAGTTTATTGTTTCAGGGCTTATATTTAGGTCTTTGATCCATTTTGAGTTAATTTTGGTACACAGTGACAGATAACAGTCTAATTTTATTCTTTTGCACATGACTTTCCAATTCTCCCAGCACCATTTATTGAAGAGGCTGTGTTTTCCTCATTGTATGTTTTTGGCTCCTTTGTCAAAAATTATCTGTCCATATTTATGTGGGTTGATTTCTGGGTTTTCAATTCTATGTGTTGGTCTGTGTGTGTGTTTTCCTGCCCATGTCATGCTGTTTTGATTATTGTTGCTCTGCAGTGCAAGCTGAAGTCAGGGAGTGTGATACCTCCAGCATTGTTCTTTTTTCTTAGGACTTTGGCTGTTTGGGGTCTTTTGTTGTTCCATACAAATCTGACGATTTTTTTGTTCTATTTCTTTAAAAAATGCCATTGGGATTTTGATGGGGATTGCATTAAATCTGTATATTGCTTTGGGTAATATGGCCATTTTTACTATGTTGATTTTTCCAATCTATTAACATGGAATGTCTTTCCATTTCTTTGTGTCTTCTTCAATTTCTTTAAAACTGCCTTATAGTTTTCAGTGTATAGGTCTTTCACATCCTTTGTTAAGTTTATTCCTAGGTATTTTATTCTTTTTGATGCACTTGTGAAAAGGATTGTTTTCTTTAATTTCTTTTTTGAGATTTCATTGTTAGTATTTAGGAATACAGTGGATATTTGTACATTGATTTTGTAGCCAGCAACTTTACTGTATTCATTTATTGTTTCTAATAGCTTTTTGGTTGAGTCTTTAGGGATTTCTGTATATAGCATGTAATGAGGAGTGGGCAAAAGGAGGAAGAGGGCCTGATAGTGTGAGGCTAATCAATTTATTTAGCAATATCTAATCAACTTAATTAGCAGTACACAATACTGTGTTTCCCCGAAAATAAGACCTAGCCAGACAATCAGTTCTAATGCGTCTTTCAGAGCAAAAATTAATATAAGACCCGGTATTATATTTTATTAGACCGGGTCTTATATTAATTTTTGCTCCGAAAGTTGCATTAGAGCTCATTGTCCATCTTGGTCTTATTTTCAGGGAAACACGGTAGTAAAAGTCAAAGGCAATCAAGGCAATCAGAAGGTAAAGGCAGTTAAGACTAGTTATACATTGATAACAATGTCATGTCAAAGGAATATACATACATACAGGTTTAAGAGATCCCAACATATGTTTACTGTTGATCAAAAATCACTTGGCTAAATACACAAATTACATCAGTAAGGAGTATCCAAAAGCAGTAATAAGTTTTATAGGACAATAAGTATTACAGTAGATGCCAAAAGCTCACCAAACCATAGGAAAAACAACACTAGAAAGGTCAGGAATGAAAAACCTTGTCAGGTCTGCAGCTGAGAGAAAATCAGCCATCTCCCACTGCTGCATGTTAGTTCCCAAGAATGCTGCTGCTGTTGCCGTTGCTGTTGCTGCTAGAAGTTAGGGCGTCTTCTGATGCTGCAAACTGCAAGTCTGAAACAATCCAATCCTGAAAAGCAGTCCTGAAACAGTGAATCTTCTCCTAGCTATTTCTTGAAACAGCAATCAATCAAATCAATTATGTCACCTGAGGTTTGTCTTATATATCTTTAGATGCAACCCAGAGCCTAGTGTGTGTTCCTGCCTCCCCTTTCAAATGACAGCCAGTTCTGGAGGGTTCGGCAGTTAATGATAAGAATGTTGCACCTCCGGCTGATGAAAATAATACCTACTGTTCTCGCCTGGGACCATGGGCCCTAAGCCTTCCAAAGCTTGGCAACATGTCTGTCATGTCATCCTGATATAACTTAGCTACTTCTTCACTTCATCTGCTGATGCAGGTGAAACAGACAGAAAGCAACATCATCTCATATCTCTATTGCCAGGAATGAGACAGAAGGGGGAAGTCTCTCAACCTCAAACCAAGAATTCTCTTAACCCTAAGCTAGCCATCACTTCACATGCAGTAACAGACAAAAGCTAATAGACAGAAGTTAACACCAACCAAAAAGGCAAATTTTCTTAGCATCTTCTCTGCATAGCATCATGTCATCTGCAAAAAGTGATATCTTCATTCCCAATTTGGATGCCTTTTATTTCTTTGTCTTGCCTGATTACTCTGACTAGGACATCCAGTACTACGTTGAAAAGCAGTGGTGATAGGGTACAGCCCTTTCTTGTTTCTGAATGTAGAGTGAAGGGCTTAAGTTTTTCACCTTAATTATGGTATTAGCTGAGGGTTTGTCATATATGGCCTTTATTATGTTAAGGTGTTTCCCTCTATACCCATTTTAATAAGTGTTTTAATCATAGATTGATGTTGTATCTTTTCAAATGCTTCTTCTGCATTTATTGATATAACCATATGATTTTTGTCCTTTATTTTATTTATGTGGTATATCACTTTGATTGATTTACGTATATTGAACCATCGTGTGCTCCTGGGATGAACCCCACTTGATTGTGATATATAATCTTTTTAACGCATTGTTGTATTCGATTTGCTAGAAGTTTGTTTAGGATTTTTGTATCTGTATTCATCAGAGATATTGGTCTCTAATTTTCTTTTTTTGTGTTATTCTTAGCAGGTTTTGGTATCAGGTTAATGTTGGCCTCATAAAATGAGTTTGGGAGTATTGTCTCTTCAATTTTTTGCAAGAGTTTGAGCAGGACAGGTATTAGACCTCTTTGAATGTTTGGAAGAATTCACTAGTGAAGCAATATGGTCCTGGACTTTTGTTTTGGGCATGGTTTTGGATGACTGGTTCAATTTCTTTACTTTTGGGCAGTCTATTTAGATTTTCAACTTATTCATGATTCAGCATAGGAAGGCTATATGTTTCCAAGAACTTGTCCATTTCTTCTAGGTAATTGAATTTGATGGCATATAGTTTTTTATAGTATTCTTGGATGATCCTTTGTATTGTTGTAGCATGTGTGATAATTTTCCTTTTTTGTTTCTGATTTTTTGTATGTCTTTTTTCTTTTTATCTTAGTGAGTCTAGCCAAGGTTTGTCAATTGAATTAATCTTTTCAAAGAATCAGCTCTTTGTTACATTAATTTTTTCTATTGTTTTTTCATTCTCTATTTCATTTAGTTCTGCTCTGATTTTTATTATTTCGTTCCTTCTGCTAACTTTGGATTTCATTTGTCCTTCTTTTTCTAGTTCTTTAAGGTATAATGTGAGGCTGTTTATCTGGGATTTTTCTTCTTTTTTGAATTAAGCCTCTAATGATATAATTTTCCCTCTTATCACTGCTTTCGCTGCATCCCAATAATTTTCACAGGGTGTATTTTCATTCTCATTTGTTTTCATGTATCTTTTGATCTCTCCTTTTATTCCTTCTTTGACCTAGTCGCTTCTTAAAAGTATGTTGTTTAATCTCCACGTATTTGTGTTTTATCCTGCTTTCTTTTTACAATTGATGTCCAAATCAAAGTCTTATTATGAGAGAATATGCTTGGTATGATTTCAATCTTCTAAACTTGTTGAGGCTAGTTTTCTGTCCCAATATATGGTCTATCCTTGAGAATGTTCCGTGTACACTAGGAAAGATTGTATAGTCTGATGTTCTAGGATGAAGTGCTCTGTAAATGTCAGTATGTCCATTTCATGCAATGTGTCAGTTAGGACTGATATTTCTTAATTTACTTTCTGATTGGATGATCTATCCATAGCTTCAATGATGTATTTTGGTCCCCTAGTATAATGATATTTTTGTCAATTTTTCCCTTTAGTTTTGTTAGTAGTTGCTTGAGATATTTCGGTGCTCCCTGATTGGGGGCATAAATATTGATGACTGTTACGTTTTCTTGCTGTATACTCCCCTTTATCATTATGAAATGTCCATTTTTGTCTCTTGTTACTTTTTTTATCCTGAAGTCTGTTTCATCTGATATCAGTAGGGATACACCTGATTTTCTCTGGATACCATTCACTTGGAGTGTCAATTTCCACCCTTTCACTTTGAGTCTATATTTGTCCTTGTAGCTGAGATGTGTCTCTTGGAGGCAGCATATTGTGGGGTTTAGGTTTTTGATCCTAATCTGTTACTCTGTGCCTTTTTATTGGTGAGTTCAGTCCTTTTACATTTAGGGTGATTATTGATATATGAGGATTTCCTATCATTCTATATTTTCTGGTGGATGATGTCTCCACTGATTCTTAGACTTTTTGTTGCTGCATATTGTTTCAGGATGGTGGTATGCTATGATTTTTCCCTCTATTTCTTCTCTTTTTTTACGTTATATGTTTCAGTTCTGTTTTTTTTTTTTTTTTTTTTTTTTTTTTAGTGTTTACCCTGGAGTTTATGTAAGAGAAGTTTTCATATATACAGTAGTCTTTTTTCTTCAGTATGCTTACTTCTCCATTCCCCTTTCTGGTTCAGACCTTTACTCTCTGTCCTTTGATGTTTTTGTTCTCACACATAATCCCTACTTATGCTGTGAGTTGATTTCTGTGTTGCAGTAGCAAGTTGTCTTTTTCCTGTCTTTTTTTTGTAATTTTTTTTATTTTATTCTTTACTCTGTATTTTATGTTTAAGTGTATAGTGTCCTATTTGGTGTAGGGGTTGCCATTTCCTGCTTCTGTCTGTCTGTTCGTAATACTACTCATGGCTTTGTACTCTTTTGCTTTTTTGTTTCAGGTCGAATAGCCTCCTTCAATATTTCTTGTAATGCAGGTCATGTGTTAGAAAATTCCCTCAGCTTCTGCATATCTAGAAATGTCTTTATTCTACCTCCATATTCAAAGGTTAACTTTGCTGGATATATTATTCTTGGCTGGCAATCTGTCTTTCAATAGTTTGAATATTTGATTCCACTTCCTCCTGGCCTATAGAGTTTCTGCTGAAAAATTCAATGATAATCTAAGTGGCTTTCCTTTACAGATTACTGCCTTCTTTTCTCTGGCTGTCTTGAGAATTTTTTCTTTGTCATTAATTTTTGACAGCTTCAATATAATGTGCCTTGGAGAAGGCCTGTTGGGATTGAGGTAATTAGGTGTTCTGTTTGCTTCTTGGATTTGAGAACCTAGTTCTTTCCATAGGGTTGAGAAGTTCTCATCGAATATTTGTTTGAATAGATTCTCTGTTCCCTTTTCCCTGTTTTCTCCTTCTGGTATATTTATTATTCTTATATTGATCTTTCTGATGGAATCAGATAATTCTTGTACAATTATTTCATTTCTTTTAACTCTCAGGTCTCTCTCTTCTTCCATCCATGTCATTTCTAGCTTCTATCTTCCATATCACTAATTCTTTCCCCCATCTAGTCAGCTCTATTTCCTAAGCTGACTATTTCATTCTTCATTTCTTTTACAGAGTTCTTCATCTCCAGAATTTCTGTTTGGCTCTTTTAAAAAACTTCAAGCTCTTTGTTAAAATATTTATTTTGTCCTTTGATTTTTTCCTGAGTTCATTAAACTGCCTGTCTGTGTTTTCTAGCATCTTATTGAGTTTTTTCAGAATTGCAATCTTGAATTCTCTGTCATTTAAGTCACATATTTCCATGTTTTTAATTTCATTTTCTGGAGTTTTTCATTTTCTTATCTGCCTTCTTACCTTGGTTATTCTTGGTAATTAATTAGCTATTATTTTTCTTCCTGGGCATCTACAGGAGTGGATTCTGCAGCAGGTTGATATGAAGAGGTCTGATAACAATGGATTGTCTCAGTTTTTGTCTGCCTGAGAATGTCTTTATTTTGCTTTCATTTTTTGAAGAGTGTAGACACTGGGTATATGTTCATTCTAGGTTGGCAGTTTTTTGCTTTCAATACTTTAGAGAGTTGATTCCATTGTCTTTTGGCTTCTGTGGTTTCTGTTAACAAATCAGCCATTTGTCTTATTATTATCCTCCTGAAAGTAATGTGCCTTTGTACCCTGCCTGTTTTTATAATTTTGTCTTTGTCTTCTTTGGCAATTTGACCATGATGTGCTGAAGTGTTGGTTTCTTTGTATTTATTCTGTTGTAGGTTTTCCAAACTTTTTAAATCTGTAGGTTAATATCTTTCAGTTAGATTGGGACAATTCTAAGCCTGCTCCCCTTCCCAAAAAGAGAAATATCTACTTTCCGTGAACTCTTTTCTCCTCTGTTAACTCCTGTTACATATTAGTTCTTTTGATCATGCCCCACATAATTCTGTTACACTGACCTGTTGTTTTCCTCTTTGCTTCATTTTGGATATTTTTCTGTTGCCCTGTTTTACAGTTTCCTAATTCTGTCTTCTGCTTGTGATGCCATCCAATAAGTTTTTAGTTTGCTGTCATGGAATAAACATTTATTTTTTATTTTTAGATTCTGTTTCAGTTGTAGTTCTTCATATTTTCATTCATTTTCCCCCATCTTTTCAAAACATATTAATCAGTTATTTTTAGCCCTCATGTAGTAATTCCAATATTTGGATCTTTGGGTCTGCTTCTAGTGAATGTTTTATGTTTTATTTCTTAATTATTAGTCACTTTCTCCTGCCTCTTTAAGTGTCTCATAATTTTTAATTGATGCTGAAAATTATAAGTGACACATTGTAGAGGTTTTCATTATGTTATTTTTTTCCTAAGTGGTGTTGCTGTTGTTCTATAATGGTAAAACTGATCCTCTTGAGATCTGGTGTTAGATTTTGCAGCTTTGTTCCTACTCCTAGCACATTGTCTTTATTCCTAGGGTGTGATCTTCCTGGGGTCTCAACTGAATTGCCAGGGTTCCATTAGTCTTTTCATTTTGGCTGGACCCAAACTAAGGATAACACACAAAAAAGAAAACTACAGACTAGTATCTCTGATGAATAAAGATGCAAAAGTCCTAAACAAAATTCTAGCAAATTGAATGCAACAATACATTAAAAAGATTATTTGTCACGACCAAGTGGGGTTCATCCCAGGGGCACAAGGATGGTTCAACATATGCAAATCGATCAATGTGATACATTATATAAACAAAAGAAAGGATAAAAATCATATGAGCATATCAATTAATGCAGAAAAAGCATTTGACAAGAATACAACATCCATTTATGATTAAAACACTTAATAAAATAGGTACAGAAGGAAAATGCCTTAGCATTATAAAGGCCATATATGATAAACCCTCAGCTAATCTCATAATTAATGGTGAAAAACTGAAGCCCTTTGCTCTACGTTTAGGACACGACAGGGCTGTCCCCTACCACCTCTGCTTTTCAACATAGTGTTGGAAGTCCTCGTCAGAGCAATCAGTTATGATAAAGAAATAAAAGGCATCCACATTGGGAATGAAGAAGTTCAATTGTCACTTTTTGCAGATAACATGATGCTATATATAGAAAACCATAAAGACTCCACCAAAAAGCTATTAGAAACAATAAACTAATGCAGTAAATTTGCCTGCTACAAAATCAATGTACAAAAGTCCATTGCATTCCTATATACTAACAATGAAATCTCAGAAAAACAAAACAAAACAAAAAAGCAATTCCTTTTGCAATTGCAACAAAAAGAATAAAATACTTAGAAATAAACTTAACCAAGGATGTGAAAGGCATACATTTTTAAAAGAAATTGAGGAAGACACAAAGAAATGGAAAGACATTCCATGCTCATGGATTGGAAGAATCAACTTAGTTAAAGTGGCTGTATTACCCAAAGCAATGTAAAGATTTAATGCAATCCCATCAAAATCCCAATGGCATTTTTTAAAGAAATAGAACAAAAAATCATCAGATTTGTATGGAACCAGAAAAGACCCGGAAGAGCCAAAGCAATCCTAAGGAAAAAGAACAATACTGGAGGTCTCACACTCCCTGACTTTAGCTTGTACTACAGGGCAACAATAATCAAAACAGCATGGTATTGGCGAAAAACAGACACATAGACCAATGGAATAGAACTGAGAACCCAGAAATAAACCCACATAAATATGGACAGATAATTTTTGACAAAGGAGCAAAAAACATACAATGGAAAAAAAACAGCCTCTACAATGGTGCTGGGAGAATTGGAAGGCTACGTGGAAAAGAATGAAACTGGACTGCTATCTGTCACCATGTACCAAAATTAATTCAAAATGGATCAAAGACTTAAGCATAAGACCTGACACAATAAACTACATAGAAGGAAACATAGGTACTAAACTTATGGACCTTGGGTTCAAAGAGCATTTTATGAATTTGACTCCAAAGGCAAGGGAAGTAAAAGCTAAAATAAATGAATGAGACTACATCAAACTTAAAAGCTTCTGCAAAGCAAAAGAAAGGATCGACAAAATTAAAAGGAAACCAACTGAATGGAAGAAAATTTTTGCAAACAGTGCCTCTGATAAGGGGATAATATCCAAAATATACAAGAAACTCACACAACTCAACAACAAAAAAACAAACAACCCAATTGAAAAATGGACAGAGGACCTGAAGAGACATTTCTCCAAAGAGGACATACAAATGGAAAATAGACATATGAAAAAATGCTCAACATCACTAATACTCAGAGAAATGCAAATAGAAACCACAATGAGATATCACCTCACCCCAGTTAGAATGGCTATCATCAACAAGACAAATAGTAACAAATGTTGGAGAGGCTATGGAGAAAAAGGAACCCTCATACAGTGTTGGTGGGAATGCAGATTGGTGCAGCCTCTATGGAAGGCAGTGTGGGGGTTCCTCAAAAAATTACGAATAGAATTACCATATGACACAGCAATCCCTCTCCAGGGTATTTACCCCAAAAATATGAAAACATTTATCCATCAAGACAAGTGTGCTCCAATGTTCATTGCAGCTTTATTTATGGTGGCCAAGACATGGAAACAACCAAAATGTCCTTCAATAGTTGAATGGATAAAGAAGTTGTGGTATGTATACACAATGGAATACTATTCAGTGTTAAGAAAAGATGAGATAGGACCATTTGCAACAACATGGGTGGATCTTGAGATTATAATGCTAAGTGAAATAAGTCAGACAGAAAAAGTAGAGAACCATATGGTTTCACTGATATGTGGTATGTAGAACTGAAAACAACAAACGAACAAGACAAACAAATGAAGAAACAAAAATTCATAGACATAGATGATAGTTTAGTAGTTACCAGAGAGTAAGGGGGGAGGGAGGTTGTAGAAGAAGGTAAACGGGGTTTAATATATGGTGACGGAAGAACTGACTTTGGGTGGTGAACACACAATGTGAGATATAGATGATGTATTACAGAATTGTACACCTGAAATCTATGTAACTTTATTAATAACTGTCACTCTAATAAACGTTGATTAAAAAAAAATTGAATCTGAAAAAAACCATAGAATTTGGCATAAGAAATTAAAATAATTTATTATGAATAAATAAATAAATTAATATGAATAAATAACTCAAGACAATATTTAACATCATGTATAATTGCTATGGTGCTGCATAGGAATTGAAATTTGACCCAATGATCAGCAACGGTTCATGACTAAAACTACAATTATCTAGGTAGCAAGGCAAAGAATGTCCAGGATCAGTTAGAAAAGTCAACAGGGGAATTCAGTTGGGGACCCAGGTGGGTAGGCCTCCTTAATTCTTCAAAAGAGGTGGTTATTCCTTCCCTCTGCTGGAAGCCAAGACAGGGCTGCTACTGGAAACTGGACTCAATTAGGCTTAGCGGAATGGAAGGTGATAATGGTGTTGAGATCTCATGTACCATCCTGAAGGAGACACTACTGCCCTTTTCACTGAGTGTTGAAAAGATGAGAAATAGTACAATCCGGGCTTCAGGTTCCACACGAGAAGGTGACAGAGGAGGAAGAAGTGAAATAGTGGGAGATAATGGGGGGAGAGGGAGCTGAAATTCCTCTCCCTTCACTCTTGCAGTTCAAGAATTTAAGATGTTTTCTAGAAGGATCCTAGAAGGTTACTGACTCTATTGTGGAAAGAGCCTGAGTCATGCTACTAGGAAAATCTAAGTTTAGATTCTAACTTTACCAATTACTTAGTATTTAGAAGCTTGCAAGTTACTTAATTACTCCCAAGCATCAGATTTCTCTTGAGTAAAATTGCAATGATGTCACCTTCCTTATAAAGTTGTCTTAATTAGCAAAACATGTTTTAAGTGCCTAGGAGAAAACAGATACTCAATAAATTCCACTCCCTTTTCCCTTCTTTTCCTAGCATATACTAAGGGGTGGAACTTAAGAGACAACTCTTTTGCCTTAAAATGTCACCTGAGTTTCTAAAATCCCCTCAGTTAATGATTCATCTGGATAATGAAAAAACTCTCCTGAGAAGACGGAGAAGTGGGAGAGCTTTCATTGGTTCATATGGTAGTGAGATCTGTTTAATCAAATTTCAGAAAAACAGGATCCAAGAATGAGCTGTTTCAGAAATGGACATATGTGAGTGAAATGCCAAAGAAAAACCGGCAAACTACTCCAGATTAGTAGGAGGCAGGTTTAATAAGCAAGGGAATTTATGAGGCTTGTCTTGGGTGGCCACTAGATAGATGAGTAGTTTTCCAACCCCTACCTGCAAACTCTTAAATGATTAGAGGCCCTAACGCGGGTTAGTCACACACACACGAGGCTTTCACATGGTCTAGTCACATATCCATCCAGATAGTCTCTCACATTTCTATATCAAGGCTGTGTCCTTTGGCAGCTCATAGCATGGCAAGGCCAGTGGAGCATAGCGTAAGGGTAGGGATGAGTAGCTTCCGATTGACTGGGTCCAGCCCATGGGTCAAACAAATGGTCACATCTCCTTGATGACCTTCCTCAACACTCCACCCTTCATGACCAGTTCTTAGAATCTCACACACCCCTGTCTTCTGCACTGTGTCCTGAGCATTCAGCAAGGGGTTTCACTAGCATGGAGGTGGCTCATTTGGTGGCTATCTGGCTGTACTGGAAGCAGATGCCACAGCAATAATTACAGGCACGTGCAAGAGGAAACACAGGTTAAGATAATAGTTCCCCAAATAAGTGACATCTTTTTCCATCAAAAGTCCCATGATTTTAACCATTGATTTACTAAGTCCTTTAGGCTGTGGGTCAAAGCACTCAGGACACTCACTGATGTCCATGTGACTTAATAAAGATAATACACTGGCAGACTCATCCGGTGTGAATATGCAATACTTTGTTTGGATAATGGCACAAGTGCCTCTTTGCAAGGCAGTAGTAATGTCCATGGCCATCCTATTTCTCATTAGAGACATCTCAGTGTTCAGTAAGGACAGGCTTTGTTGGTTATCATTGAAGGATTGCTGGGTGAGTTTAGTAAGCGCCTCTATGTGTGTTGTAATGTTCTCCAGGACAATGGAAGGACCAAAGATGGTAGACAAATGATTGTACTAGTGGGAAATAGAAGATGCCCACCTGGCCCTGAGGAGAGGGATGTTGGCAGCTCTAGTAATTCACCCATCCCAGCCGGATGTTCCATTGCGAATTCCAATAGATAATTCCTTTTCCAGGCATCATGAGGCTAGGTAATCTCAGCAACATAGCATGTTGATACCCGAGAGTTGGGGCAATGGCTGTTTGCCACGACTTCCGTACCTTTGCAGATAGCTTGTACAAAGTAACCTAGAAGTCTGTGATACTCTAGACCTCCCTCCAGTTGGACATTGATTTACTATATTTATATTCTTATGACTTATTTATTTAAACAGCTACATATGCACTGTGGTTTTCATAAATAATAATGTCTCTAGGGTGACATAAATAATAATGTCTCTATTATTTATTGTTATATAACCCACCATCCTAAAACTTAGGGTTTAAACCAGCAAACATGTTATCTTCTCATGGTCCTGTGGATCAGTAATTTGGGCTGGGCTCAGTGAAATATTGCTTTTTTGGGACTTGCCTGGGCTCATTCATTAGGCTACAGTTCGCTCTCAGCTTGGCTGGGGTGGAATTGTCCAAGAAAGCCTTACTCACATGTCTGGGGTTTGGCAGATTAGCAGGACATTTTGATTCTCACTTCATATGAGATCTCCAATG
Source organism: Rhinolophus ferrumequinum (assembly GCF_004115265.2). Lineage (NCBI taxonomy): Eukaryota > Metazoa > Chordata > Mammalia > Chiroptera > Rhinolophidae > Rhinolophus > Rhinolophus ferrumequinum. Next base: position 27,592,314 of record NC_046288.1, read on the forward strand.
GGCAAGGGAGGGCTTTATCGCATGATAGCAGAATTCTAGAAAAGCTTGCCTGAAAGTTATAGGCCTAGGTTTAGAAGTCATACAATATTACTTCTGCCAACTTCTAGGTAAAACAGGTCATGAGGCAAGCCCAAATTCAAAGCATAGAGAAATAGCCTCCATGTCTTTCGATAGGAGATGTTGCAAAGAATACGTAGCTATTTTAAATACACTACAGAAAGAAACTTCATTAAATATATTTATAAAATCAAGTGACGTTCAGTCATGTGGTCAGGCATATATTTTTCAAAACTAGTTCTAGTAAAAATATCTACTTTGTTTATAAGAAAGTATGACACTTTGTGTAAACTTTATGTTTAGTTGCCTATACAATTAAACTTTTCCATGAACTCACAGCTAAGGTTTCTTGGCTGTGAGTTTTCAGAATCAAAATCTCTGATATCTCTTATCTAGATTTGATTTTTCTGTTATATTATGTGTAGTATTTCTTTGCTCTATCTAATATTTCCATGAGGATGGGAAATTGCTTAGTTCTGGATGAGTTTTCTTGGGACAATATCTCATATTACTCCTACCTTCCCAATGGATGAAAAGTCACCAGTAAGTAAACCTAAAATTTTGGATATTAACATTAGAATTATCAACGTCCGTTTTGTGATTCTACAATCACTACTTCCCCTCGGTTTGAAAAATGAAGCAAAGTGTGAAAGTCTAAATATTTTTTGATATCTGAATGATTTCTTTTTTAAATTAAATTTATTGGGGTTACATTGGTTAATAATATTGCATAAGTTTCAAGTGTACAATTTTATAATGCATCATCTGTGTACTGCAGTGTGTGCCCACCGCTCAAAGTCTAGTCTCTAAATGTGAACCTTACAAGACTTTGCCATCAGAAATTCAGATTGTGAGATGAATGTATGTGTGCAAAGGGGAAAACAGGATCGCTACCTTTAACGCTTGGCACCACAGAAGTACAAGGCAGGGGGAAGTACAAGATCCTTATGTATGCTGTTTACAGGAATACTTCCAATGAGGGGGAAGGTATATAAATTTGGGGAAGGAAGAGGGACAGTATCTTCCCCATTATGTTGTAGTGAAAGGTCATGTTCAATCTGAATACAAATATATGTTTTGAAATTATATCTATTACTCCAGACTTATTTTAAAGTGAAGTGGGTAGCTTAAAGAAGAGGACACTATACTCAGACTAATGGGAATCAAATTATGGTCTCTGCTCTGCCACTCACCAGCTATATGAACTTGGACAAATTACTTCACTTCTTCATGTTTCAGTGTCTTTATCTATAAACCAAATTCCTATCTCATTGGCTTGGTGTGAGAATATAATGGTCTAATACAGTCAATCCTCATTATTCTCAGACCATCTTTTCAAATTTGCCTACTCACTAAAATTTATTGGTAACTCCAAACTCAATATTCGTGATACTTCCATGGTCATTCATGGTTGTGCTCAGAGCAGCAAAAAAATTTGACTCGCTGGACAGGCATGCTCCCAGCTGTGATGCCTGCCTGCCTTGTTGCTTTTCATACTGTAAACAAGTTTCCTTTCTGTGAGCTATTTAATGCCACTTTTTAAATTTTTTTTATTTTTGTGCCTTTTGTTGTAATTTTACTGTTTAAAATGGCACCTGAAGATAGTGCTACAGTGCTTTCTAGTGTTCCTAAGAAGGATGAAAGGCTGTGACATACCATAGGGAGAAAATGTGTTAACTAAGCTTCATTCTGTTGCCTGAGTACTGTTGGTTATGAATGTAATGTTCATAAATCAATAATATATATTAAATAGGTATTTTAAAACAGAAACACATTTTTAAAAGTTATGTGTTGATTGGTTGACAAAAACGTTATGATCACAGACTTGCAGGAACCTAACCCTGTATTTCCCCTAAGAGCAATGAATCAGCATTTGCTAATTACATGTTTTTGGCAACTTTATAGAACATACCTACTGCATATAATAAGAAAATGTAAAGCCTAAATACATAAAGCCCTTATGAGGCAGCATAGGTAGCCTAGGAAATTGACACCCCCCACTAGGATATAACGTGAGTCGCCTTGCTGATTACACAGGTAACAAGTGACTGTATCTGGCATCTGTAGCTGGAGAATGAGAACCAGTTTCACCCAGCAAGGCTAATCCCCTTGACTGGGATCTTATCTGTACCTAATTATAATGACATTATAATCTCATTTATATTGTGGTTACTATGACTCCCATCATGCACCTAGCACCATGATAATTCTGGAGGAACCAAATAAAGACGAAAGAGCAGGAAATTGAGGATTCCACCTACTGGGAGGAAACTGATGGACTATGTCAGTTTGTTGGGATGTCATTAATTTCAGGCACAGGGAGGTATAAATACCCCCGGTCAGGACTTCCACTCATTTTCTGAGTTTTCCCACACTTCCTTCTCAAGTGTGTACTTTCATTTGACTAAACTTCCTGTGCTTTCATGCATCTGTCTTGCTCTTGAGTTCTTTCTTCTGTGTAGACAAGAACCCAGTCACTGCTGCTCTGGGTTGAGTCCTCTCTTGGATATCCCTGAGAGCCTCTGGTTAGACTTCAACAAAGTAAAGAACATAGTGCTTAATAAATATTAGCTTTGTGATTTCCATGTTTACTAGTGACGCTGTTAATGAAAGGAATTTGTTTCAGAAACCAAACTAAGCAGATGAAAATGTTAAAATCAATTTGAAGCTGTAAGCAGCCTCCACCAGTAGCTAGATTGGAGGGATTCCTTCTGATATATTTCTACCTCTACCTCTGTACCTCTCTACCTCTGCCTATATCTATCATTCCTGAATGCAGTCCAGCAGTTGATCTGGAACTTCACAGCACAGAACAGAGCAGAGATCATTGTAGTCTGGTAATAGATTATATGGAAATAAACCTCTGTCAGGAATTAGTAATAGTGGTATATTATAAATCATTCAGTAGTGTGTAAGTTCGATAAGATATAATTCTTTTTCAAACTTCTAAATTGCCTGATCTCACTGGCTAGGCTTGAAAACAAATATAGTAAGTAAGAAATCAAGGAGGAAGCACCTGGTATAATATTAGCTTGCACAACAGACCACAGATTTACAAATATAAATGAAGATTATCCATTAGTTTGTCATGGACCCCATAAGTTTGTTCATAGATAGACTGATCAAATATTTTACTCACTGATATATTTATTCATTAGCTCATTTATTTTGAGTAGATTTTGAGAGTAAAAATCCCCCAAAATAAATAGTTAACAGGCTAAATTAGTCACATTCATTACAAAATCATGGCTTTAGTTCCCTTACAATATCTGGGCCAGGATCAGAAATAGAATCAATTTGTATTAATATTTAGCCATTCTATATAAAATAACATTAATATTCATCATTGCAATTTAGGTTAGTAGATCAGAATCTCCTCTGAGGCTTAATTTAGGGAGCCTACTGGTAGTGAGAATTTGAAACACCAGTAAAAGTTGCGGTTAATAAATTGAGGGTTTTTATTTATGTACATATAGAGGATTTAACAAGAGCACGTCACTTTTACCAAAGCAATTATATGTAATTTAATAATTAGGTTATATTATCATATGTAGCCTTCATAATCAGGAAAGCCACATGCCAAAACAGACCTCCTGAAAACTGCCAAGAAGAAAAGTGTATCAATTCAGCAACAAATATATTGGACATAGGGTGACATACATTTAAGAAAACTAGTTACAGACTGTATTTCACTTTCTTCAAGGAATTCTGTCAGATCCTTTGAATACTTAAGTCACCTGTTAATTCCTAAAAAGAACACTCATACACACAAACACACACACAACCCCCCAGAAAACAAAACAAAATGAAAGGAACAGAACACCCCAGACAAACCTCTTGATCAAGCAAAGGTAAGTTTATCTGACTTATTGCAGGAAAGGAGAATAGGGGCTTGACAGGGCTTTTTTACTATATCAGAAGAGGGAAGTTAGAGGAAGAGAATTCTAAGGTGTTGGGGCCTGGATTGGTGGTATCGAGGAGGGCTTTGTAAAGTGGCGAACTGGTTGGAACTGGACAAAGTTTATGACATAATTTTGGATTGCTGGGCACAGTAAGGTGAGGTCTTGAATCTTGTCTTAGTGAGCAAGCCAGCGTTTTAATAAGTACAATATTTTCGTTGTCGTCTTGAGATAAATTACTAAGCTGTTTTTGCTGGGTCTCAGTATTATCAAACACAGGACTAGTAAAAAAATTCCTGATTCTGGTATTGTTTGACGCATGGAATATAATGTATACTGTTTTCAGTACTTCAGGAGATTAAACCTGTGTTGCATCAATGTAACAGATTCTTCGATGAAGACTTTCACTTTACTGCCACCTGTTGTTAATAACTGATAAATCACCATACTTGCCAGATGCTAATTATGCCTTACCTATAAATTTTTTAAATTAATTTTAGGTGTACAAAACAATGTAATAGTTGGACATTTACACCCCTCACAACCCCCCTCCCCCAATCTACCACCCCTCTGACATCGCACACAGCAGCCACAGTTCCACTGACACCATTCCCTGCACTGCACTCCACATCCCATGACGATGTATATACCACATATATATGTATATATATACAACAGTCAACACCCATCACTATTCAGCTTCAGCTTTAGGTGTACACTGCAGCAGTCAGGCACCTACACCGTCCATGAAGTGCTGACCCATAGATTTTTAATAGCTTCTTTTTTTTTTTTCAGTGCCTTAAGCAAAGTTAAAGTTTATTTCTCCATCATGGAAAAATTAAACAGGTAGACAGTAAATGGCTGTTATTAGGGAAACAGACATCTTCGGTCTTGTTGCTCCATTTACAGTCTCCAAATAGTTCCTGGAGACATACAATGATATTCTTTTGGTTCTCTGGGGGAAGATGGGTTTGCTGTCTTGGGAGACACGGAGCTCTAACTTAGACTACATGATGCTGGCAGTGTGACTCTTTTCTACTCCTGTGATGTATTGAAGTGATGGGAACTGGACTGTGTTACAAATAAATTATTTTGTTGATATTTAAAAAAATGATTTAGACATACAATGATATTCTTTTGGTTCATAATTTTCAATTGCATTTCACATATGAAATTACATTAGTTTCAGGTGTAAAGCATAGTGATTAGACATTTATATAACTTAGAAGTGATCACCCTAGTATGTCTAGTACCCATCTTATACCATACATAGTTATTCCAATATAATTGACTATGTTTTCTATGCTGTACCTTATATCCCAGTGTTGTTATAACTGGCAATTTGTACATTTAATCCCTTCTCTTTTTTACCTATCCTGTCAACCCCCCTCCCATTTGGCAGCCATCAAAATGTTCTCTGTGTCTATGAGATGTTTCTGTTTCGTTTGTTCATTTATGTTTTAAAATTTCGCCTATATGTAAAATCATATGGTATTTGTCTTTCTCGTTCTGATTTATTTCACTTAGTATAATACCCTCCAGAGAGTCCATCCGTGTTTTCTCAAATGGTAAGATTTCATTCTTATTTATGGCCCAGTAATAATCAATCTATTATACATGTACAACTTAAAAAAATTCTTTTTTCTAATTAAAGTTGACATATTAGATTCAGGTGTACAACACAGTGATCAGATGGTTACATAACTTATGAAGTGATCACCCCAATAAGTCCAGTACCCATCTGATACCATACATAATTATTACAATACTACTGACTATATTCCCTATGATGTACTTTACATCACCACAACTATTTTGTAACTACCAATTTGTACTGCCTAATCTCCTCCCCCACTTCACCCATCCTCCCAGCCCCATTCCCCAATATGGCAACCCTCAAAGTGCTCTGTACCTGGGAGCTTGTTTCTGTTTTTTTCAGTTGTTGGTCATTTATCCTGCTCCGTACATTCCACTTATAAGTGAAGTCAGATGGCACATATCTTTCTCTGCATGACTTTCTCTACTCAGCACAACACCCTGTAGTCCAACCATGTTGTTGCAGATGGCAACATTTCATTCTTTCTTGTGGCTGAGTAATATTCCATTGTATATAGGTACCACCTGTTCTTTATCCTTTCATTTATTGATGGACAACTAGGTTGCCTCCAAATTTTGGCTATTGTAAATAATGCTGCAGTGAACATGTGGATCCCCATGTCCCCTCGAAGTAGTGTTTTGGGTTTCTTCAGATAAATACCTAGAAGTGGGATCACTGGGTCCATCTTTGTCTCTTCTTGTAGCCTTTGTTTAAAGCTTATTTTATTTGGTATAATTATTGCTACCTTAGTTTTTTTTAAATTTCCATTTTCATGAAATAACTTTTTCCATCCTTCTACTTTCAGTCTGTGTGTCTTTCAATCTGAAATGAGTCTCTCGTAGGCAGCATATGTAAGGTTTTTTTTTTTTTTTTTTCTTATCCATTCCATCACCCTATGTCTTTTGATTGGAGCATGTAGTCCATTTACACTTAATGTAAATGTTGATAGATATGTAGTTATTGCCATTTGTATTATTCATGTTTTTGATCTTTTTTTTTTTCATCTTAAAGAAGTCTCTTTAACATTTCTAGTAATGATGGTTTGGTGGTGATGAACTCCTTTAGCTTTTTGTTGACTGGGAAGCTCTGCATCTGTCCTTTGATTCTAAATGATAGCTTTGCTGGGAAGAATTACCTTGGTTGTAAGTGCTGGCATTTTATCACTTTGAATATTTCATGTCAATCTCTTCTGGTCTACAAAATTTGTGTTGAGAAGTCAGCTGACAGTCTTATGGGAGCTCCCTTATAGGTAACTAACTGCTTTTTTCTTGCTGCTTTTAAGATTCTCTCTTTGTCTTTAACCTTTGGCATTTTAATTATGATGTGTCTTGGTGTTGGCCTCTTTGGGTTCATCTTGTTTGGGACTTCGGTGCTTTCTGGAATTACTTGTATATGTCTATTTCCTTTGCCAGATTAGGGAAGTTTTCGGTGATTATTTCTTCAAATAGATTTTCAATTCCTTTCAATTCCTTCTCTCTTCTCCTTCTGGTGCCCTATGGTGTGAATGTTATTATGCTTGATGTTGCTCCAGAGACCACTTAAACTGTCCTCAATTTTTTGGATCCTTTTTTTCTTTTTGTTATTCTGATTGAGTTTTCTGCTACCGTGTCTTCTAAATCACTTTTTGTTCCCCTGCTTCATCTAATTTGTTGATTCCCTGTTATGTATTCTTTGTTTCAGTTATTCTTCATTTCTCACTGGTTCTTTTTAATGTTTTCTATCTCTATTTTTATGTTTCCTATCTTTCACTGAGGTTCTCATTGAGTTCATCTACTCTTCCCCTAAATTCATTGAATATCCTTATAACCAGTGATTTGAAAGCTGCAGGTGCTATATTTCTTGATTCCATTTTGTTTATTTATTTATTTTTCTGGAGTTTTGTCCAGTTCTTTCATTTGGACATGTTTCATTGTCTTCTCATTTTTCTGCCTCCCTGAATTTATTTCTATGTATTATGTAGGTCTGTTAAGTCTGCCACCTTGGCAGAGTGACCTTATATAGTAGGTGTCATGTGCAGCCCAGTGGAACAATATTCCTGTTCACCTGAGTTGTGTGGTGCAGGGGTGTCCCATGTGTGGGTTGTGTGTGCCCTTTTGTTGTTCTTGAGCCTTGATTGCTGTTGCGATGTCAGTGCCAGGGATTGACCCTCAGGCTGAATGGCTGTGAGGGATGGCTGTGACTACAGCAGATGAGCTGTACATGGGCTGATATCACACAGCAGGATTTGCTTTAGTGGGGCTCTGGTGCCTGCTGAGTCTACCCTTTATGTGTGTCATTTGTGAACTGTTCAGGTGGTGCTCTTGTGTCATCTGGATCTAGACATCAGGTGTATTGGTTTGGGGACATCTTAGACATGACTCTAGTGCTGGCCAATGTCAGTTGTTGCCTGTGCCAGGTCTAGGTCCACCTAGTAGGCTCTACAAAATGATCTGTGGTTGGTAGCCCTTGTGCTGGACTTGAAGGTACCTTGGAGAGGCTATGGTGTTAACCGAGTCCAGCTGCCACTAGTGCTGGACTTAGGGCTAATTAGCAAGAGGTATAGGGCGTGCTGAGGCCAGCTGCCACTTGTTACGGTTTGTGGACCTTTGAGAAGTTTTAGGAAAGTGCAAGCTGAGGCAACCTGTTGCTGAGGAAAAGCCACTAAAAGAGGTTTCAACTGGGCTGGGGAGTTGAGAGGGATAGAGTCTGAAGGAAAGTAAATCTGTGTTGCTATAATGTGACTGACTCTTCATTGAAGACTTTCTCTTTACTGCCATCTATTGTTGACAATTGGTAAATAAATCACCATACTTGCTAGATACTAATTATGCCTGACCCATACAATTTCAATAGCTTCTTGATTCGTCTTCATACTGTGATTCTCTCTTATATTATACTATCTTTCTCACTCTGTCATAGTGCTGTTTTCTAAGATAATATAAGAAAACACCACTACTTTTCTTTGGTATACTATTTTATCGAGTTGGAGCCTTTATAAAAGATACCTATTATCTATATGCATACAAATAAATTTGTGTTTTTTTTTAATACATAACATTTTTAGGGATAAATACACATATAACATTTCAAATAAAACACACATATACTGACCCACAAAAACTAACAAAAACAGTATAACTCTCCCAGAGAACTACAAATGGAAGAGACAAAAGAGTACTTTTGTAGCACTTTAAGTTGAGCTACCAGCAGTAAATTGTAGTTAGTGAACTAAACTTATTGAAGTTTACTTATTGAAGTTAGTGAACTAAACCCAGGTGGCTCAGTGCTTAATCTAACAGCCAGTTGCAAAACTCAGATTGCTGCATTGTTAAGTCAGTGTTTGGTAGTTGTGCACACAAACTCAAAGTACCAGAATGTTTGGCGGTAGCACCCAGAACGGGAAATGCCAATTCTTTCAATAGTACTGGGTTAAGTCAGATGTGATTTACTGTGAAGAGTCAGAGAATTACTTGATATTCCTTATTGCTTTCTGTAATAGTAAATAAAATACATTACAGAAACCTGACTATATGAAAGTATTGCTCTTCCTACGTATATTTGTAGCTTTTATAGTAATCCAGCCCTTTTGTAACTTTCTGTCCTGGTGCTCTTTAAACCAGCCTTGCAAATTTACCTGGAAAACAACCGGTCCCCATTTTTTCTTTATAATGTCATTCATCCCCATTCCTGGGGGTGAAGTGAAGGAAATCCATATTCATTACTGGATTCTTAGGCTAAGTTTTTATCTACCACTGGGAAAGGAACTTCTTGCAAAGCTGCTTTAAAAACCGTAATGGCCTGAAAAAAACTGGTGACCTTATCACTGCATTTGTGTCTCAACTGTACATACTCTTACTTTGAGCGGGTACACTGAGAGCAGTGCTAAGATAATTAAAAATTCCTAGCATTTTTGAGACCTGCAACAAACTGTAATTTATATAGCAGACCTAAAATTTGAAAACCCTACAAATGGCATTATCTTAGCCTATAATTAGTTAACCCATTAATATTTATAACATACAAAATGGTTTATTTGAATTTAGAAGCTGCCCTTGTTAATAAGAACTCTGTTGTAAACAGTAAAAAAAAAAAATAACCCTAAAGAACTCAAAACATTTTCCACTAAATACCAATATAAAGAAGCTGCCCTTGTTAATAAGAACTCTGTTGTAAACAGTAAAAAAAAAAAATAATAACCCTAAAGAACTCAAAACATTTTCCACTAAATACCAATATAAACATGTAATGAAAGGTATAAAACGTTATTCACTTAAATATATACAACATACGCACTTTTTTAAACCAAAATACTCTTAATTCTCATCCAGGACATATATCAGATGAAGACAGTACGCTGAATGAGAATATATTGCAACAGTCTAGATAATACTATTAACTCTGTTATGCTGCAAACATTTTGTAACAAAAATGCCTTTTTTTTTTTTTAGTTCCAGTATCGACAGAGGTTTTCCTTATGGACATCTGTGACTGTTTCTCAGTTGATCTCATTCTTTTGATTTAATGAAGGTCATGGCATGTGTCCACGTGAGTATTTAAGGCAGATTCATGGATGGTTTTTGTGCACACTTTGCATTTTCTATCTGACACCACACCATCAGATGATTTATGCTTGTGCCTGTGTTTGTTTTCCTGTCCGTTATATTTCTTAAACCCATTCTGCCTGCACTCTGGCTGAAATTCCTTTAACTTGTGCACAAGGAAGAGATGCCTAGACAGAGAGACACAGGACATATAGCAGAGGCAACATTTGGGCACTGGTAAGAAGAGCCATTCAATTTGTGTTCAGGATGTGTTCATAGACCAGCAGGAGGTTTATCATGGTGAAGCTGCACACAGCACATTTGTGAACTTTAAAAAAAGTGTTTCTATTTAGCTTTTCCAGTGGTTGAGTAATAGTGCCTCTGGGAGATCTGAACTGTAAAACTGGTTCTTCTGGCTTCCCCTTTGGGCAGGGAAACTTGATGTCTTATTTTGTTTCTGTTTTCTTACTTGTTCCTTCTGTTGGTTATTATTTATTCAAGTCTCTTGTTATCTTTTAGAGTACTTATCAAAACCTTTAGTTTTGTATTAGAATGATAATTTGTTTATTTTAAAATCTCAATTTTAATTATTTTAATTATTGGCAGTGTTATATACTATGCTATACACTGTGATAACAAGAGAAAGAGACAGGTTGGGAAGGACCCCTTTTTCCTTTGAGTTTACAGTCTCAAATTGACCTTTCCAGATCCTCCTGTGGTTTGATATTAATATAATGTAATATAATGTACAGTAGAACCTCGGTTTTCGAACTTCTCTGTTGATGAACATTTCGGTTTACGAACGCCATAAACCCAGAAGTAAATGCTTCGGTTTTCGAACACACCTCGGAAGTCGAACATGTCCCCTGACTTCCACTGAGTGCAAGATCCTGAGGCCTAACTGTGGGCTGTTTTCCAACATTTCAGAACTCAAACAGTCTTCCAGAATAGATTATGTTAGAAAACCGAGGTTCCATTCTACTTATATTGCTATAATTACTTTAAAACACTTATGTATAGACATTCTGGTATTATGAATAAAAGTGTATATATGTAGTGTGTGTGTGTGTGTGTGCGCGCGCGTGTGTGTGTGCATGCATTCCTTTCATTTATACCCAGCAGTAGTTCCCTAACAATGGCATGCCCTAACTAGACTACATCCCAGAGGAAGCTCCAAAAATCATTTGAATTTTTTCTTTTGAAAAGATCTTGCTGTAACTAAATCTGAGCTCAGCTCAAGCACAGGAAGGTCATAATCCAGAGTTATGATAGTGTATTCCATGCTTCAACCTCTCATTTAGCTGATGATTAGTTGATGGGGCTGAACTTTGAACAGCCTGCCAATACCAGTGTTTGAAATTGAATGTGTAGCTACTCTGATCTAAAAGGTCAATCAAATTGAGCAACATAGCTCAAACTACCAAAAGCTTCCTAATAGCTACATTTAGAGGCTAGGAATTTAAGTGCTTGGAATTAAGCACAAATCAAAGTAATATCTAATTGGGTCTATAAAAAAGTCCACATCATGCCTTGCCTGCTCAAATACGATTGCTTGGGTTTCTTTCTTGAGATTCATTTGAATGTTTATTTGAACAGAATATTTTCTGTCACTGTGGTATTTTCTTAATATTGGGGTGATGTTAGGTGTGTACTTTGAGGAATCATACTCTAATTTACTATCGATTCTTTTGTCACTGGTTTATTTTATTTAGTATAATGTCCTGACATTTCTTCTATGTTATGACAAGTAACAGAATTTCCTTCTTTTTTAAGGCAGAGTGATATTCTTTTGTATGTACATACACATTTCTTTATTCATGTTTTCAAGGACATTTGGCTTACTTTATCCTCCTGGCTATTGTAAATTTCATATATATATATATATATATATATATATATATATATATATATATATACTCACTCATAAGTGGGATTGCCAGATCATATGTCAATTCAATTTTTATATTTTGGGGGAACCTCCATTCAGTTTTCTGTAGAGGCTACACCATTTACATTCCATCAATAGTGCACTAGGGTTCTTTTATATCCTCTTACTTGTCAACACTTGCCATTTTATGTTTTTTAGCTAGTGGTGCAATGTGGATATGGTCTAAAGGTTTGCTTAGTAATCGGCAATTTAGACTCTCTCTTTCTCATAGAAAACACCTTGTCATATAAATATTTGCCTAAGTGATAAGATACCAAAATTTCAACATGTAAGTACTGAATGATTATGGAACATACTGTAGCTGCAGATTTAAATTAGTGCTTAAACACAATCATTAAATAATATACCTTAAATTATTTTTAGAGAAGGTTATATTTGGAATTGATGCCGGAGTAAAGCAATGTAGAAGACCTGCCTTTGATGTCCAGGTATATGACCTAAGTCCTTCCTGTGTAATACCTTTCATGATTAATATGCTAATATGCTGATTGAAGGCCCAGAATAGCATGTTGCTAAGGGCATTTGAGCCTGTTTATGTCAACTATAAAGTGCAATGATAATATCAACCACGTGGAATCACTAAGAATTACAACTTAGTGTGTGAAAATCATGTAACATGGTTGCTGTTAAATTGCATTGGGTACAAAATGATAGATATTAAATCGCTAACATAGTATTAGTAGCATATTTGTTGATAATAAAATAGAAAAAGAAATAGTAAAGTTGAAACTTAACAATATTATTTTGCAGAAAGCAGAAATTTGGAAATCGAAATGGATTTTAAAGAGAAGTTGACCACTCATGAATAAGATTGTTAGAGGTGGATAAAAAACCTACAATGGAATATGAAAGGGAAGTAGGGAGCAAGACATTCATAACATAGGCTCCTTACTTCTACTTTATCACAGAAAGCTGTTTCTGAGAAAGAAACATTAAATAAACTCATTTTTCTTCTGGCCAATAGATAACATGTTTGGGCTAGATAAGATTAACCAAATAGGGCCCGGTGAATGTGGAAACAGAATGTGCCTAAATTCATTTGCACCAATCAATGACATGGAAATAAGGGGTGCCAGTCTTTTGCATAGTATTACTTTGGAAGTAATCTTTATAAAATATTTATTTATTTATTTATTTATTTATTTATTTATTTAGTTAGTTAGTTAGTTAGTTAGTTAGTTAGTCATTTGGCACAAATTTGGTTAAACCTATTAGTAGGTTTTAAAGACACAAATATTTGATATTTAATTTAGACAATAACAGGATGACTGATGCTTAATTGAGTAAACCATCCTTCAAATTTTTCTTTAAATTATGGATCAAAAAGAAAATAATAACCTTGTTCTTTGCTCATCTAGACCTTACTCAGTGTTTTCCACACTTTATTGCATATTGGAATCACCTAGGGATCTCTTAAAAATATTAAATTTTGGTATAAACACCAGAAATTCCACTTTTGTTTGCATGGGAAATGGGCATTGGTATTGTTAAAGTTCTCAAGGTGGTTTCAATATGCAGCAAAATTTGGAAACTATTACCTTAACCATTTGACACACAAAAAACTCATTTTATATCACTATCTTCTATCTATCTATCTATCTATCTATCTATCTATCTATCTATCTATCTATCTATCTGTCGTCTATCTATCTTAGAAATGTAAATCCTTCTGCTTTCCCCACTGATAACATACGAAAACAATAATCTATCATTAAAAAGCCTCTCCATCACTCTTCCCTTCTCTCTTCACCATGGTGTTTAGAACTCTGTGATGGGAACTTGAGTCTAGGAGCTCCCTACAGGAAAGAGAGAACCAACATAGGCAGAATCCTGGTGCCAGAGGAGGTGGTAAGGACAGAATATACAACAAGGTCAGGTGGATTCTAATTTCAGCTGGTTTCAAAATGCAATACCAGATTAAAGGGCAAGGAGAAGCTGTTGAGCAACAGGTAGCCAGCCTCAGAGACCAGAGAGAACCCCAGAGTGTATGCAAGCTCTGCCCCAGGGATGGCCACCGACCTCTCAAAGTACCTTAGTCATTGCATTCTAGAGAACAGACTGGATGTAGAGCAAACATAAACAGTAAAAGTCAAAATACACATTAATATGAATAATTAAAATTAAAACAAATATTAGTTAACAAATTTATTTGCATTTTTAGGCACATGCACACACTAGAAGAAATACTTACATTTTTCCTTTATATAGTTATTTTTAAATTGGAGGTAGTTTGTATATATGCCGTATTAAAATGTATAAAAATGTATAAAAATTTCAATTTTCAGCAAGTCAATTGATGCCACTTACCAGCTTAATACCTCAAATACTAAAATTAAAATTTAAAGTGGATATGTCATTAAGATTATAAGAGAGTAAACAAACTAAAAATTTTAATATATTTGTTAAACTAAGGTAAAAATGATGACAATATGAATATTTAAAGCGGGAATTTACATTCATAAATATTTAATATACCATATTCTGGCCAAGCAGGTCTTCTAATATCTTAAATCCTTAGAATGAAAGTAATTATTCGATGAATTTACATTTCTAGAAGATAGAGACTAGAAAACAATATAATGATCTTACTTTTAGAGTGAATATTTATTTTCTTCATAGTAAATTATACCTTTGATTATAAATAGTGATTAGAGATTAGTAATTTTTAAATTGATGAATTGACATTTAAATTCAAATTTATCCAATGTACTGTTAACTAAACCTTTCATAAAATTAGTACAGTAATTTTTCTAAATTTCTTATGGTTACTTTTTCTAAAATAATCTTTTTACCTTTAACGTGTTGTTGACATTTTTCTCTCCCTGAGAAAAGACTGATTCCCTTTATTGTTTGAAGGTGGAAGCAGGTATAGGGCATGCAAGAAATATTGGTACCCTAAAAGCAGAAATGTAGGCCAGCATTATCTAGAAGAACTCTATGAAAATAAAGTAAATCTTTCTTAGAAAGATTTGGCCTTATCACTGTCATGTCAATTCATGTTCTAATCCCAGTAATACTGGGCATGTAGAAGGGCTCATTTTTATTAATAAAGGAAAATCATTGTTTCTCATAACAAGCTATTCTTTTGGGATACTTGCCTGATTTGTATGGTCTGTCACGATTTGTGAATTTTGTTCTTCTGAGATCCCTTCATCCATTAAATTTAGCCCATATTTGGTGCACTCCCCAGGAATCAGCATATCACTGAAGGTTAGATAGTGAAAATAATGATATCCTTAATAGAACATTTTAGTTATGATGCCCCTGTATCAAGAGAGTGAGAGGAAGAGGGTAAAGACATGTGGGACTTCTAGATTTCTGTCTTTCATGTGATGTTGACTTTATCTGTATAATTAGTAGAAAGAGTCTGCATTTCACCTTTTTCCGAGACAGGTTTATTAGTCACTTTACTGAACATTTCAAATGTTACTGTGAGAAGCGTTGTGAACAATTGTGGGAGTAGGCTCCTAGTGAGTATAGCATGGGAGATTACACTGTTTGGAAAATATTTTTTTCCTGCTGTTTTCAAAGTACTGGATTCTATATACAGATTGTACTCAAAAGAAAATATTATTCATTGAAAGAAAATTCTTTGATTAGCTGATTCTTTCTCCTTAATAGAAAAATAAGAGACACTTTTTGATAATCATTTTTACTTGAAAGTAAGAGGAATACCTATTTATTTATAACAGAATGAAAGGATTAGACATTGTGGACTGTCTGAAGTGTTGGATTCCAAAGATTCCACTTTCTTTTCGTTTAGGGTCTCCCTGTTTTATGGCATCAAGGAGATACAAGAGTTGGTGTGACTCTTGTACCTGAAATAAATTCATTAAGTATAACAGAACACATATTGAGAAAGTTAGACATTGGATATTTTGTCATCAGATTGCTCAACTTCCACAGCTGTAAAGTCACATATCTTCACCTCACTGGTCAAAGATGAGAGAAGGGATCAGGGGTCACATCTCTGCTTCTTGTGTAACATGTGGTACTTATTCTCCAAACGAGCAACTCCAAAGAGAGATACAAAGACTTCTACTTTGCAGTTTCTCCTGTAGTGGTATTTGTCATTCTATGGCCTGTGTAAGTGCTTTATTGGATTTTCCAAAGGCCAAGTGGTAGAAAACAGGTAGTTACAACCTAAGGAAAAACCAAATCTCAATATGGATTGCAGTTAGGAAGATGGAAAAGGAAGGTGTTATGAATGAGTTTTAAAAATGAGGAGTTTATTGTTGACTAAAGTTCTCAGGATTATCCTGAGGAGACCAGGATTGCATTGACATTTTAGGGAAACAATGGGAAAAATGTAATTATTACCTCCTTACCGAAATGTTATAAACTTTCCTATAAATACAGCTATCTTTTCTTTCTCTGCCCCAATTACACGAATGAAGTATCCTTAACCCCTGTTAAGACAATCAATTTATTTTTATTAGTTTCAGTTGTACAAAGCAGCATAACAGTTAGACATTTACACTCCTCACAAAGTGATAACTCCCCTTCCCCAAGCTACTATCCCTCTGACATCTTTTATATCTTGTATAACTGTTACAATACCATTGACTATCTTCCTTATCCTATATTCCAGCTCCTGTGAATGAATATATATAGACATATAAATATATTTTATAGTTGACATATACATAATTTATAGTTGACATGCAATATTATTCTACTTCAGCTTCAGTTGTAGAGCACATTGAAAACCAATCAATTTGAAGAATATTGATGATCCTTTTTTATATCTTTATTGGCTCTTTTACAGTAAGAGGTATACGTTCATGAGGTATATATAATGTAATTTTTAACAATATTTACTCTGATCTCTGTCTGCTTATGGTCTCTCTAGTCCACCCTTCAAAACAATTTTAGAAGTCTTTTTCTGGATTGGTCATCAGAGCTGTCGTCGTATTGCCCTTGATGTCCTCCCCCAACCACTAGCCAGTAATATGCCATTGGGAAAATTATTTAAGTTATTTGTATGTCAGTTTCCTTATATGCAAAACATGTATATTAATAATGATTGCTGTAAGAATTATTTGAATATATTTAGAGTACTTAGAATTATGTCAAATATTTCACACTTAATGTTATGAAGTAAAATACATATGTGGACATATACATGTGATCTTGATGGCATACATTCCTGAGGCTCCATGTTACCTCCCTTTCCCATTCACCCTCAAACAGTTTACTTCCTAACCTGAATGCTACTTTATGAGAGTTGTCTACACGTTTTGTCTTATTTTCTTGTCTCCCATGTTGTAATCTAGTTTCTGCCCCACCATTTCCCTGAAATAGATTATACTAAGTTTAGCAACAGTATCTCAAATCAGATAAAAATGCATCAGTAGTTTTGTTTACA
Organism: Rhinolophus ferrumequinum; assembly: GCF_004115265.2. NCBI lineage: Eukaryota > Metazoa > Chordata > Mammalia > Chiroptera > Rhinolophidae > Rhinolophus > Rhinolophus ferrumequinum. The sequence goes on from NC_046288.1 coordinate 27,609,703, forward strand.
TAGCCTAGACTTTATTACTATTTTACTTCATCTATTACACTTATTACTGTGGTTCCTAACTCATTATACCCTACCTTCTATTTGCTCTACTCAGTGTTTCTTTTTCCTTTTTCTGTTATAGTGACCTCTGTCTGTCTAGTAAATATAAGCACTCATTATTCATTCAGTAATTCAATTAATAATAATCAAGTTCATTTATCTTTCCTATCAACTATGGAAAATAAAACATCAAGTAGATATATGATTGAGAGTATGAGAGGGCAAACTTACTGCAATGTTTCACATGTTTGTTAAAGTAATGTATAGCTGATTAAAATATGAATATTAACCTTACATTAGATAAAATGATAAATTACATTGATAAATATTTAATATGCCATATGTTGGTGAGGCAGGTCTTCTAATACCTTATATTATTAAATAACAACTAATTGATGAATTTACGTTTGTAGGAGGTACAAATGATCTTACATTTAAAGTATATGGCTTTTCTGTAGGAAATTATTTCTTTGATTATATGGAATTATTTAAATTAAGAATACTACAGATTTTTAAATATAATGAATTAACATTTAACTTTAAGATTATCAATTGTACTGGTCTTTAAAAATTTCATTAGAATTAGTGAAATAATTTTTCAATGATTCTTTATTTCTCCTAAAGTAACCTGTTTACCTTTAAAACAGTACTGACATCCTCATATGCTCAAAAAAAAAATCATTCCATTGATTATCTTTATTATTTTAAGGAAATTCTCAGAATTGTCCCTTGTACATAAAAGTCACACAATAAATATTTGTTGATTAAAGGCAGAAACATAGGCCATGATTTCTTGGTAAAGCTTATTATGCACTGAATTGTGTCCCCACCCCTTTCAAATTTATATGTTGAAGCCTTAACCCCCAATGTGACTATATTTGGTGATAAGGCCTTTAACAAAGTATTTAAGATGAAATCAGGTCATAAGAGTAGGACTCTAATCCCACAGGACTTGCATCCTTGTAAGAAGAGGAAGAGACACAAGGCATCTTTTTCTCACTATGAGAGCACAGAGGAAAGGCCACGAGTGGAAATTTTGTAAACCTTCCGAAGCATAATATCTCATCATCATTATTTTCAATTTTGGCCTAATACCAGTAACATTGGGCAAGTAAAGAGGCATGCTTTTATTAAAAAAGGAAATCATATTTTTCAAAGCAAAGTAATTTTTGAGGATACTTTCCTGATTCATATGATCTGTTGCAACTTGTAAAATGTACCATTCTAAGCTTCCTATATCCATGAAATTCTGCTCATGTTTTATTCTTTCCAGCAATCGCCATATCACTTAAGGTTATACAATTAAAATAGTGTTAATATAAATAGAACTTTTAGAATTATTAATGTCACTGTGTCAGAAATTGGGTAAAGCAGAAGAGGGTAAGAACAGCTGGGACTAGAAAAAGGAAGAATGGGACATGCTCACTAGTTAATGGTCTAATAGAATTCTTGGCTTTTTCTTTTGGCTAAAATAGAGAAATGGAAAAATTTGAAAACAGGAAGGAGGGGTGGTGTTTTCATTAAATAATTTGTGGCTGAGTTGAACAGGATTGTCCACTCAGGACTTTGCCAAACATGGAAGGATCTATTTCTTCTTTTTCTTCTTTCCTGTTTTACCCAATTTTCTATAAGAAAACAGACAACATTTGGTGACTAAGAATATAGCAGATGCTGCAGAGGCCAGTAGAAATCCAATCACATCCAAAGAGTGGTACTGAAACCAGGTGAGGTCGTGGATGGCTGGCCGCAGGTGTTTGGCTCCTTTGTGGCGCATGACAAACTCGATCCAGAAGATTGCTCTATCCAGGGGCTTTACAGGTTGATCATGGTGAATCCTTGATAACCTCATAGCATTCCTTTTATAACTGGAAGGAAAATACAAAGGAAAAATTAGTGAAGTTTTGTTTTTGTTAGTTATATGATACATGCTATAAAAATTAAACAATCTAAGGGCCCTAGAAATTGTTGTTATAACTCTGCTCTTTATATAGAATTTTAATAGGTGTAGTAGGGAGATTGTAAAAAAATATATATTCTTAACAGAATGTGGTTAAATGCAGATATAGGAAATAAACCAGTTAAACCAGTTGTTAATTCAAGAATAAACCAGTTGTTAATTCAAGACTAATTTTACCAAGAAGGACATGTGACATTGTCTGAACTATACTTTTCAGGAGTTTTCCAAGACCAAGATGGTGAATGACTCAAGATTGGGAAAGTGTCTGATATTAGGTTCATAAGCATGGTCTTTAACATTTTCTTGTGTGGGGCCCAACACAACCAATGGGGCCCAACACAACACAATCCTTTAGAAACTAATTGTACTTACGAAGGATCATTAATGACTGTTCTCAAGGCGCTGAGCAAATCTGCACTGGTCATTGTGTTCATGTTCAACTCCACAGCCACTCCTTTGGCCTTCATGTGAATGATGTTATCGTGCTGATCACTAAATATGGGGATGCCCACCATAGGGACTCCATGATAAATAGCTTCATAGATCCCATTTATTCCACCATGAGTAAGAAAAGCTTTGGTTTTTGGATGACCTAGTTTGGGAATAGAATGTGAAGCAGGTGAAAATGTCATTATAGCACATTAACACAATGTGTCACTGAAGAAGGCAGTATTTTCTACTGAAGCTGAGCATATGGGGCACTGCCACCACAGAAAATTGCTATCCTAGGAAAAGGAGGCACTAATTTTACTATGTTGCCTGAAATTCTTATCTGAATCATAGCAAGTATGAATCTATAAATGTAATGGTCAAATCTGTAATTATATCTTTTAAAACTTAAGGTAAAATGAGAAACATTTACAATTGTTAAATATTTGTTGATATTAATTATAGTACATTAACTGTTAATTAATCAACTGTTAATTAAGAATTAATCAACTTCTTCATGAACTTCTACACAGCGTTTTTTCCCCATAGTCTTACCAAGAAGATCATTCTGGGGTATCCAGTCATAGAGCCGAGTATTGGCTCCTAATGTGGCCGGTTTCTTTCCTGTGTATCTCCATAAAACCTGTGGAAGACAACAAATATATTTCACAAGTAAAACCACAGTGTAGTGACATTTTCAGGTTGTAGAATTACTTGTAAATCATGCATCCACCTTACTCTATGTGATGGTTGAAAAGGGACTGTAAAGATATACTTTGTAAACACTGAAAGAAATAGTGGGACTGTTTACAACCACCATTTTTAAAGAGCTTATCGTAGTTGCCCATTAAGTATACTATTATTTTGTCTATTACCACTTAAAAGCTTGTGGGAATGAGACCATAAATGAAGAAGAAGAAAATTCATCAGTATTGGCCTATTCACTCAGAATGTGTAAAATTTTTATGACCACATTGCTTCTGTGTAAATTTATGTCCCTTACCATCATAGCTCTATCTTTAAATTAGTGCTTCTAACAAATACTATTGCTTTAGATTTTATCTACTTGTTTACTTGGATGTTTGGTTATCCTACCATCCTCCTTTCTATCTTCATGTTCCTCCCACAAATTCTTTTTCTTTCTTTTAATTAAGAATGAAATATTACATTTGCTTATATTCCATTGTCCAATTATGTATCTTGTTTGTTTTTTATAATTAGCATATTTGCCTTTATATAGAATTTTATATAGTTTCACAGAATTTAACCAAATATAAAAATAAAAGGACTCTTGAATGTTTAATAAGCACAATATAATAAGAGATGAAGTATAGAATTGTGGTGATAACATAAATTAATTGAATAGCATAAATTAGAACATTCAAATTGACAGAGTATAACATTAAAATTTCTAGGGCCTTTTAATACTAGAAAAAGCAAATTAAAAAGACTGAATGGAGGGTGATTGGTTAGCTCAGTTTGTTGAAGCGTTGGGCTAAAAACACCAAGGTTGCCATTTAGACCCCACATGAGCTATGAGCTGCACCTCCCCCCCCCAAAAAAAAAAAGAACAACTGAATGGATCTAACCTTCTACTTCTATGCACAGCTATAATGAATCAAGTTCTAATACAACCAAAGATGTGGAGAAAATTCTTGAGTGTGTTTCATCTTTATCTCTGTCATTTCAATTCTCCCTTCTCCTGGTCCTTAGAGTGATTATACTTCAGATCTATTTTGGGAGTAGTCAGTACAGGCTTTAAGATTTCAAATACTAAAAAAATGAGCAATGGACTTAAAGTTTTCATCTCTATTTTATTAAAATAAATTATTCCAAAGACATGTGTTTCCATAGTAACAGCAAAACTCAGAAGTCAAGGCTCAAATGTGCCAAAACTCATTTTTGTGATGGTCTACAAATTTTTACTTGATATTAGTACCTGATATATTAACTGTAAAATGAGATTCAACTTTCACCAGGAAAGACACCATTAACCCCACTCTCTCTCCAGTTGGTAAATAGCTGCCCAGAAGGACCAAAGTTTGTACTAACCTTCTGTGGAATCTGGGCTAGGGCTGAGGCAATAAGATTGGCCTTCTCTTCTGGGAGATTTTGGATGATTGAACCCAGAGAAAATACCACAATACCATGTTGGCCTGATTTCTGGACAAATTCTTCTATTTCCTGGAGAGAAAACATTCCTGGTTTATAAAGGTACAGCATCACAGGGAATAAAAAAAAGTTCACTTATACTTCTAACATGAAGATTCAAGGGGATTGCCAGAGGCATGTTTAGACTGCTTTTATCTTTTGACACCTAGAGCCACTTAGTCTCTTTAGGAAGAAGTATGTGTTGAAAACCTATGCCTTAAATATATAATAATTGATTTGTGAATAGCCATGGAACCAAACCATTACACAAAAAGATTAGATGATAAGAACATAGTATTTTTCATGGTTGATGGGCACTGTTACTCACCCAGTTTAATTTTATGAAAGTGATTAGTGATGTCAGACACATGGCAGTGTGAGGGGTCCACCTTGATCTCTCCCCTTGAAGTTGAACAGCTATAATTCAACAGAGGATTCCTGTGCACTCAGATACACATCTGACAGATATGGACATTAAAAATGGGCAAACTGGGGTGATCATGGGAGGAAGGAAGGGCAAAGATCAGAGACAGGTGTGCAGATACAGCCCAGAGCTCACTGCTGCAGACACAGCTCCGAGCTCACTGTGGGTCGAGGAGAGAGGAGGACTCAGTCTGCAGGTGCCTTTTCTGTGGCCCTGAGCATTTCTCCTGGAGTGGTCAGCATATAATACAGCTGAAGCCAGCAATTGGGGCAGAGACCTTCGGGAAGAGGTCAAATACAGAAGTGTGACAGCTGTGATGCAGTGGCCTTCACTGCCAGTCCCCAAAAAGCCATTGAGCCTGGCTGCCTCTCTCTACCCTCCCAGAGCTTGCCTTCCTGTACCCTCCCAGAGCTATCAGCAGGCCCCAGAACAACATGTATCAGTGAGTATAGCGTTAAAGAGCAGAATATCTATAATCCTGAGAACTAGAGAGATAGCTCCTGAGTGGCAGACACACTGCAGCTAATCCCAGTGACAAAAGTGGAGATATAGAAGTGAGGCAGCTGTTGTCTGGGAGTCACCATTACTCTAAGGAGAACAAAGCGAGAAACACATCAGCAGCCTCTCCCAGCCCACCATGATTCCAACTTTCATAGCTGATCCCAGTGGGGGTACCTAGGACTGCTCAGACAGCACAGCTCAGCTTGTGGCTACAGGGGCGGTACTGGGACTTCAGGGGTTCAGAACACCATTGCCCACCACATTCTCCCATGGCCCTGAGATGGAGATGACCTGGTCATGGAGGAGACGCGAACCTCCCCAGGGAATCTTGCAACACGAGCAAGTACAGGGCAAGATAAAATAAAACACTCCAGCACCACCTACTGGAAAACAAAAGAAAAAACTTTTGTATCAATCTGCAGCACAGCTCATTTCCGTAAATGCCTAGGAGAAATAAACCCTCGAACACCATGAACAACCAAGGTAACAAGGCAACTCAGAAAAAAATGAAAAGTCTGTAGAAAGTAAACTTAAAGAAATGCAAATGTGTGACTTAAATTACAGAGAATTCAAGATTGCAGTTCTGAAAAAAACTTAACGAGATGAAGAAAAACTCAGATAGGCATTTTAATGAACTGAGAAAATCAATGAAGAGAATACCAAAGAGATTGAAATTTTAAAAAAGAACTGAGTAGAAATTCTGGAGCTGAAGAACTCAATAAAAAAAGATGGAGAATGAAATATCAAGCTTAGGATATAGAGCTGACCAGATGGAGGAAAGACTTAGTGATATTGAAGATAGAAATCTGGAAATGATGCAGATGGAACAAAAGAGAGACTTGAGTGTTAAAGAAAGAATGAAAGAACTCTACAAGAACTATCTGACTCTATCAGAAGGAGCAATGTAGAAGATATGGAGAAGTTATCAGAAGGAGAAGAGAGAGGGAATCGCACAGAGAGCCCATTCAAACACATAGTTAATGAGAACATCCCTAACCTATGGAAAGAACTAGATCCTAAAATCCAAGAAAAACAGAACATCTAACTATCTCAATCCTGAAAAGCCTTCTCCAAACCACATTATGTTGAAACTGTCAAAAATTAATGACAAAGAATTCTCAAGGCAGCCAGGGAAAAGAACATGGTAACCTACAGATGAAAGTGCATTAGATTACCATCAGGTTTTTCAGCTGAAATTCTACAAGCTAGGAGGAAGTGGAATCAAATATTCAGAATATTGAAAAAGAGAAAATACTAGGCAAGAGTAATATACCTAGCAAATTTATCCATAGGTATGAAGGGATAATAAAGATCTCTCCAGAAATACAGAAGCTGAGGGAATTTTCCACCCCAAGGTCTGCATTACAGGAAGGGGCTTATTCTACCTGAAACAAAGACAGAAGAATACAAAATTATGAGAAAGATGCATAACAGTCTGACAGAAGCAGGGATGGCAATGCTTATTCAGAATAAGGCACTATACACTTAAATATAACATAAAGAATAAAGCAGATAAAAACATAAAAAAAAGAACACACTTTGCCAATGCAACTCAGAAATGAACTCAACAGCATAAGTAGATACTTTGTGACAACAAAAACATAAAAGAGTAGGGGTAAAGGTTTGATTTTAAAAGACCAATGGAGATCAAATGCATGCTGAAGAAAATGAACTGCTATGTGTATGAAACTTTATTTACATAAACTTAAAGGCACTCAACAACAACAACAACAAAATCCAGAACTGCAACACATAATATATATAAAAAAAGGAGGAAACAGAGGAAAAGAATCATAAAATATGACCGAACTAAAATAACAGTCAGAAACACAAAGACAGGAGAAACAATGGAGATTTCAAGCTACTGGAAAAGAAAAGATGAAATGGCCATAGGAATTCCTCATCTATCAATAATCACCCTAAATGTAAATGGACTGAATTCACCAATATAAAGGCACATAGTGACAGATTGGATAAAAAAAAAAAAAAGCAAAAAACCCAAAAAACCCAACCATATATTGCCTTCGAGAGACACATCTCAGCTGCAAGGACAAATATAGATTCAAAGTGAAAGGGTGGAAAATGATACTTCAAACAAATGGCACCCAGAGAAGAGTGGGTGTAGCTATACTTATATCTGATGATATGGACTTGAAGATAAAGAAAATAAGAGACAAAGATGGACATTTCATAGTGATAGAGGGGACAATATATCAAGAAGACATAACACTTATCAATATATATGCTCCCAATCAGAGAGCACCAAAATATATAAAGCAACTACAAATAGACCTAAAGGGAGAAACTGACAGAAAAATAATTATAGTAGGGGAAATAAACACCCCATTGACAGCTGTAGATAGATAATCCAAACAGAAAATCAATAAGGAAATATCAGCTTTAAATGACACATTAGGTGAAATGGACATAATTGACATTTACAAATGCTTTCATCCCAGAACATCAGATTATACATTCTTTTCTAGTGCACATGGAACATTCTCAAGGAGAGACCATATTTTGGGACACGAAACTAGCCTCAATAAATTTAAGAAGATTGAAATCATACAAACATATTCTCCAATCACAGTGCTTTGAACTTGGAGATGAACTGCAAAAAGAAAGCAAGAAAAATGTATGGAGATTAAACAATATGGTCCTAAAGAACTACTGGGTCAAGGAAGAAATAAAATGAGAGATCAAAAGATGCATAGAAACAAATGAGAATGAAAATACAACATATCAAAATTGTTAGGATGCTGCAAAAACAGTAGTAAGAGGGAAATTTATATCATCACAGGCCTATCTCAAGAAACAAGAAGAACCCCAAGTAATCAACATTTCATCTTAAGGAAGTAGAAAAAGAACAAGAAGTAAAACTCATAGTCAGCAGAAGGAAGAAAATAAAAATTAGAGCAGAATTAAATGAAATAGAGACAATAGAAAAAAGACAATAGAAAAAATTGCTGCAACAAAGAGCTTGGTTCTTTGAAAAGATTAATAAAATTGACAACCCCTGGCTAAACTCACTAAGGTAAAAAGAGAAAAGACAAACAAAATCTGAAATGGAAGAGGAAAAGTTATGACAGTTACCATAGAGACACAAAGGATCATGCAAGAATACTATGAAAGTATGCCACCGAATTTAATAATCTAGAAGAAATGGACAAGTTCTTAGAAATACATAATCTTCCTAGACTGAATCCTGAAGAACTGCGTAATCTAAATAGACTGATCAACAGTAAGGAAATTGAAGCAATCATACATACAAAACCTCCTCAAAAGAAAAACTCCATGACCAGATGGCTTCACTAGTGAATTCTACCAAAAATTCAAATGGTTTAATACTTGCCCTCCTCAAAGTCTTCAGACAAATGGAAGAAGAAGCAATATTTCCTAATACATTTTATGAAGCCAACATTACTCTGATACCAAGTAACAATAACACCAAAAAGGAAAACTATAGACCAATATCTCTGACGGATATAGATGCAAAATAAACTAAACGTTAGCAAATCAAATAGAAAAATACATCGAAAAGATTATGCATCACGATCAAGTGGGGTTCTTTCCAGGGGTGCAAGAATGATTCAATTTATGCAAATTAATAATTGTAATACACCACATAAAATACAGGATATATGCAGGAAAAACATTTGAGAAGCTACAACAACTATTTATAAATAAAACACTTAATAAAATGGGCATAGAAACAAAGTACCTCAACATAATAAAGGCCATATATGACTAGCCCTTGGCCAATGTCATACTTAATGGTGACAAACTGAATCCTTTTCCTGTACGATAAGGAACAAGACATGGATGCTCCCGCTCACTCCTGTTATTCAACATAGTACTGGAAGTTCTAGCCAGAGCACTCAGGCAAGAGAGAGAAATAAATGGATCTAAATTGGGAATGAAGAAATCAAATTGTCCCTTTTTGTAGATGATATGATTATTTACATAGAAAACCCTAAAAACTCTACCAAAAAACTATTAGAAGTAATAAACAGATACAATAAAGTTGCAGGATAGAAAATCAACTCACAAGCTTCCATTGTGTTCCTATATAGTGACAATAAAATTTCAGAAAAAGAAATTAAAAAAAAAGCAACACTTCCTTTTGCATTGGAAATGAAAAAAAAATAAAAATACCTAGTAAAAATCTTTAAAAAAGGTGTGAAGGACATATACACTGAAAACTATAAGAGATTATTAGAAGAAGTTGAAGAACACACAAAGAAATGGAAAGATATTCCATGTTCAAGTATTGGAAGAATCAATATTTTTTTTAAATGGCCATATTACCCAAAGCAATATACAGACTTAATGCAATCCCCATCAAAATCCCAATGGCATTTTTTTCAAGAAGTAGAACAAAAAATCATCAGATTTGTATGCAATCACAAAAGATCATAAATAGCCAAAGCTAAGAAAATCCTAAGAAAAAAGGACAAAGCTGGAGGTCTCATACTCCCTGACTTCAATTTATATTACAAATCGACAATAATCAAAACATTGTGGTATTGGCAGAGAAACAGACACACAGGCCAATAGAACAGAATTGAGAACCCAGAAATAAATGCACATCTATATGGACAGATCATTTTTGACAAAGGAGACAAAAACATACATGGAGAAAAGAGCCTCTTTAATAAACGGTTCTGGGAAAATTGGATAGCCAAATGCAAAAGAATGAAACTAGATTGCTACATGTCACCAAATATGAAAATTAACTCAAAGTGCATCATAGACCTAAACATAAGACCTGAAACAATAAATCGCATAGAAGAAAGCATAGATACTAAACTTATGGACCTTGGGTTTGTAGAGAATTTTAGGAATCCCAAAGGCAAGGAATGTAAAAGCAAAAATAAATGAATGGGACTATATCAAACTAAGAAGCTTCTGCACAGCAAAAGGAATCATCAACAAAGCGAAGAGGCAGCCAACCTAATGGGAGAATATATTTGCAAACAACACCTCTGATAGGGGGGCTAATATCCAAAATATATAAAGAACTCATGTAACTTAACAGTAGAAATCAAACAGCCAATTAAAAAATGGTCAGAGTACCTTAACAGACACCTCTCCCAAGAAGACATACTAACAGCAAACAGATTTATGAAAAAATGTTCAAATTCACTAGCTATTATGAAAATGCAAATCAAAACCCCAATGAGATTCACTGCACACCTGTTAGAATGGCTATTATCAACAAGATAAGTAATAACAAATGTTGGAGAGTCTGTGAAGAAAAGGAAACCTCATACACTGTGGGTGGGAATGTAAATTTGCATAGTCACTATGGAAAACAGTATCGAGGTTCTTCAAAAATTAAGAACAAAATTACAGTATGACCCAGTAATTCATCTTCTTGGTATCTACCCCAAAATTCTGAAAACATTTATTTGTAAAGCTTTATGTACCACTATGTTCACTGCAGCATTATTTATGGTGGACAAGACAGGAAACAACCAAAGTGTCCTTTGATAGATGATTAGATAGAGAAGGTGTGGTGCATATATAAAATGGAATAACCCCGGGACATTAAGAAAAGATGAAGTGCTGCCATTTGTGACAACATGGATGGATCTTGAGATTATCATGCTAAGCAAAATAAGTCATACAGTGTTCAGAACCATATGATTCATTCATATATGGCATATAAAACTAAAAGGAACAATCGAGCAAGACAAAAAATCATAGACACAGACAACACTTTAGTGGTTACCAGAGGGTAAGAGGGGGATGGGAAAGGTAGAAAAGGGTAAGGGGGATCAAATATATGGTGATGGAAGAAGAATTGATTTTGTGTAATGAATACACAATGCAATATATAGATGATGTGTTATGGAATTGTACATTTGAAACCTATTTAATTTTACTAACCACTGTCGCTCCAATAAATGTATTAAAAATTGAAAAAACAACAACAAAAAGCCCCCAAAATAGTAACAACAACAACAACAACAAATACCTGAGTGGTTTGCAAGCTCATGAAAATATTCCTCAAATGTAAGTTTTTAAATGGGTCTGAATTAGGTGTCTAACAGTTGACAACAAATAAATCATCACTGTGTTGATCTGCCTGTTTTTTACACATAACTTCTATGGTAATTTTCTTGTGATTAACTTTTCTCTTAAGAGGGCTAAGAAGATATTTGTTAGAATTGTGACACATAGTGATGTATTGTAAAAGGAGATAACATATTTAAACTACTCTATAATCATAAATTATTTTAGGAGACAGTGATTGCCTGTCTTCCTGGTGTATAAAACTTGAATCTCAGTGGACACAAGCTGCATGTTCTTAATTTGAGCCTTAGCACACAATTGATATGTGGTTACTTCTGTAAATTAAACCCCTGCTTCACCATTTAGAGTTGTGCAAGTTGTCCATGGACTCTGGGGTTGGTCGCAATCAAATCATATTCTGTGAGAATGGCATCATCTAGATTTGTCATGTATTTCTTGTGAAATCTTTTGTGGCAGCTCTGGAATCACTATGTTCCCCAATTAAAGGCTGTTAAATGATTAGACAAGAGATGATGTCAAAGTTGAAAGTAACTGAATTTTCAGCTTCATTAATGTTAGAACATATCTGACATCACACAAATTATTGTGTTATTATTGTTATTCGTCTTCCCAAACACATGGAATTTGAATAAACTTTTGAAAATATATATATATATATGTATTTATATGTGTGTATGTGTGTATATATACACATGTGTGTGAATGTATGCATATATGTTTTATATATAATATACTATGTGTATATACACATACACACACACTAAATTCTTTGACTTTTTGATTGGAGGACCTATAATCGCTATTTTTTTCTTTAAGTATAAATTTTTTATTTTATTTTATCTTCATATTTTATTAAATTTATTGGGGGTAACACTGATTAATAACATTACATACCTATCAGTTGTGTAAGATTATGAATTCAATATCTGTGTACCTGATTGCATGCCCCTACCTGAAGTCTAGTTTTGTTTTGTTACCATGTATTTGACCCCCTTTACTCACTGTTTATTTATGTGTTTATTTATGCATTTATTTATTTACTTATATTAGTTGCAGTTGCCATGGGGATATGAAAGACAATTTGGGGAATATAATCAATAATGTTGTAAAGATTTGGTAGGGTGTTAGATGGACACTTGTCTTATTAGGGAGACCACTTCATGTACGGTGTAGATGCCTGATCACTGCACTGTACACCCTTTACTCACTTTAACCCTCCTTCCACTCTTTTTATCCTCTGTTAGCCACCATTTGTGTCCGTATGTGTGAGTTTTTTTTATTTTCTTAGTTTGTTACTTTTTTTTTAATATTCCACCTAAGATTGAAATCATGTTCTTTGTGCTTTTCTGTCTGACTTACTACTTAGCATAACACTCTCAAGATCTATGTTGTTGGAAATGGCAACATTTCATTTTTTTATGGCTGAAAGTATATATATGTACACACACACACATGCACACACACACACAGACACACACACACACACTGAGATGCCAAAAAATGTATACACATTTTAAGAGATATTATCTATGTATTACTTTTTGAAGTTGAGTTGAATTGTGGTAGGAATATTCAAAAGATGGCATTAATCAAATGAATGCTAGCGTTACCGTGCAACAGCCAGGACAGTCAAATAAAATGGCGGAAGCATGATTGTTGTTTGGAAGTGCAAGACCATTTTGAAGTGGTATTTGAAATTCCAGAACGTTGTGGAAGTACAGTGACAATGGAGGTGTGAGTATGCAACAGAAACTCCAACACACCTAACAATTACAGGCATTCGTGATAAGTTTGAGATGCATGGTACTGTGTATGATGTACACAAGGGAAGATCCAGGAGGCCTCGCATAGCAACAAGTCCTGCTGCTTCTGCTATGTTGTTGGAACAGTTTACACACTCGCCACAGAAGTCTACCAAACAATGTCTGTAATCAGAAGTGTCTGAATACTGTTGGTAACCACTTTGAGCACCTGTTGTAATTACAGCAGTCAATTGTGACTTATATTCATCTTTTGTTTTTGGTATATATTTAGTATCACAATTTTAATGCACTTTTTTCTTTCTTAAAATGTCTATACATTTTATTGGCACCCTCTGTATTCAGTCATCTTCTTTCTCCAATCATCTGTCAATGTGGATACATTGTTTGTTTCCATGTCTTGGCTATTGTAGTTAATGCTACAATGAGCATAGTGGTACATATATCTTTATGAACAAGCATTTTTGTATTTTTTTTTTGGTAAATACACAGAGGAGGAATAGCTGGGACAATGCTAGTTACAGAGTTAATTTTTTGAGGAACTTTCATACTGTTTTGCCTAGTGGCTACACTAAATTACATTCCCATCAACAGAGTATGTGTGTTCCCTTTACTCCACATTTGTTTGGAGAACAAAATACAAAGGATCATCCAAGAATACTATGAAGGACTATATGCCACCAAATTCAATATCCTAGAAGAAATGGACAAGTTCTTAGAAACATATAGCCTTCCTAGGCTGAACCATGAAGAAGTGGAAAATCTAAACAGACCAATCACCAGTAATGAAATTGAATCAGTCATCTTTTTGATAATAGCCATTCTAATGCGTGTGAGGTGGTATCTCGTGATTTTGATTTGCATTTCTCTAATAACCATTAATGTTGAATATCTTTACATATGTCTGTTGGCAATCTGTATGTCTTCTGTGGGAAAATGTTCAGATCCTCTATCCATTTTTAAATTGGATTGTTTGGGGTTTTTGTTGTTGTTATATAGTTGTGTGAATTCTTCATATATTTCAGATATTAGCCCCTTATCAGAGATATTGTTTAAATATCTTCTCTCATTCTTTTGGTTGCCTTTTTGTTTTGTTGATGGTTTCCTTTGCTGTGCAGAAGCTTTTTAGTTTGATGTTGTTTCATTCATTTATTTTTGCTTTTGCTTTTCTTTAGGTCAAATTCACTAAATCTCTGAGACTAAGGTCCATAAGTTTCATGCCTATGTTTTCTTCTATATATTTCATTGTTTTGGGTATCACATTCAAGTTTTTAATCCATTTTGAATTAATATTTATGTATTGTGTAAGATGCTAGTCTAGTTTCATTCTTTTGGAAGAGGCTGTCCAATTTTTTCAACTTCATTTATTGAAGAGACTTCTTTCTCCATTGTATATTCTTTGTTTAAAAGCAGTTTCCCATGTACATGTAGGCTTATTTGTGGGCTCTAAATTCAGTTCCATTGGTCTATGTGTCTATTTTTCTGACAATACCATGCTGTTTTGATTACGGTTACAAGTCAGGGATTGTGTACTTCCTGCTCTGTTCTTTTTGTCTCGGGATTGCTTTGCCTATTCAGGGTCTTCAGTGGTTTGTACAAAATTTAGGATTTTTTGTTTAATTTCTGTGAAAAATGCCACTAGGATTGTGATAGGGATTGCATTGAATCTGTTTTCTTTAGGTAATATGGACATTTTAACAATGCTAATTCTTCCAATCCATGAAGATGAAATATCTTTGTATTTCTTTCTGTTTTCCTCAATTTCTGTCAACAGTGTCATGTAGTTTTCAGTGTACAGTTTCTTCACCTCCTATGTTAAGTTTATTCCTAGGTATTTTATTTATTTTGTTGGGATTGTAGATGGGGTTGTTTTCTTCATTTCCCTTTAAGATATTTTGTTAGTATATACAAATGCAACAGATTTTTGTATATTGATTTTGTGTCCTGCAACTTTACTGTACTTGTTTATTGTTTCTAACAGTGTTTTGATGGCATCTTTAGGATGTTGTATTATAGAATTGTGTCATCTCAAAGTACTGGTAGTTTTACTTCTTCACTCCCATTTTGAATGCCTTTTATTTATTTTTCTTGACTAATTGCTTTAGCTATGACTTCTAGTACTATGTTAAATAACAATGATGAGAGTAGGCATCCTTTTTCCTGATCCTGATCTTAGAGGAAAAGCTTTCAGTTTTTTGCCATTGAGTATGATGTTAGCTGAGGATTTTTATGTGTGGCCTTTATTGCATTGAGATATTTTATTTCTATATCATTTTATTGGATGTTTTCATCTTAAATGGATGTTAATATATTGTCACATACTTTTTCTGCATCTATTGAGTGAATTGTATAATTTTTATATTATATTTTATTTTGTTGATATGGTAGATTATATGATTGATTTTTGTATGGTCAGTTATCTTTGCATCCCTTAAATGAATCCTACTTGGTCATAATGTATTTTAAGGTATTGTTGTATTGTATTTTCTAGTATTTTGATTAGGACTTTTGTATTTATGTTCAGTAAAGAGATTGGCCTATATTTTTCTTTTTTTCCCCTGTGATTTCTTGACCTGGTGTTGGTGTCATTTTGAGTGGTTTGACCAAGGTAATGTTGGTCTCAAAATGAGTTAGGAAGTATTCCCTCCCCTTCCATTTTTCATTAGAGGTTCAGAAGAATTTGTATTAAATCTTTTAGATATTTGATAGAATTCACTAGTGAAGCCATTTGGTCCTGGATTTTTGTTTTTTGGGTAGATTTGATTGCTGTTTCAATTTCCCTACTAGTGAGGAGTCTATTTAGTTGTTTCAGTTTATCATGATTCAGTCTAACAGGTATATGCTTAAAAAAACTAGTCCATTTTCTAGGTTATATAATTTTGTGGCATATAGCCTGTTATAGTATTGTTGTATAATCATTTATATTTCTGTGGTGTCCTAGTGACTTCTCGTCTTTCATTTTTGAATGTAGTTATTTGAATGTTGTCTTTTTTTTTTTTTCTCTTAGTGAGTCTAGCTCAAAGTTTGTCGGTTTTGTTTATCTTTTCAAAGAACAAGCTCTTCTTAAGTTTTTTTCTGGTACTTTTTTGTTCTCTATTTCATTAATTTCCACTCTGATTTTTATTATTTTCAATTCCTACTGACTTTGGATTTCATTTGTTCTTCTTTTTATCATTCTTTAAGGTGTAATGTTAGATTTTTTATTTGATCCTCTTCTTGTTTCTTGAGGTAACCTGTATTAGTATAAGCTTTTCTCTTAGTACTGCTGCTACATCCCCAAAACTTTGGTATATCGTATTTCATTTCTGTTGATTTCTATGTATCTTTTGATCCGTTTTTCAATTTGTTCTTTGACCCAGTAGTTGTTAAATAGCATGTTGTTTAATCTTTACATATGTTTCAGTTTTCTTCTTGGAGTTGATTTCCAGTTTCATACTATTGTGGTAAAAAAAAAAAAAATGCTTGGTATCATTTCAGTCCTCTTTAGTTCGTTGAGACTAGTTTCTTGTTTCAACATATCCTCAATGGTTGAGAATGTTCCAGGTATACTTGAAAAGAATGTGTATCTGTCATTTTGTGATGGAAGTAGTATTAATATTAATTAAGTCCATTTGATTTAATGTTTCATTTAAGACTAAAATTTTCTTATGGACTTTCTGTCTGAATGATTTATCCATTGCTGTAACTGACATATTGAAGTCTTCTACTGTAATTGTATTTTTGTTGGTTTTTCCCTCTAGGTCTTGTAATAATTGCTTTGTATATTTAGATACTTCCAGGTTTGGTACACATGTATGGATAAGTATTATATCTTCTTGATGAATAGGTCCTTTATCATTATAAAATGTCCACCTTTGTCTCTTTTACTTTTTGGTCTTGAAATCTATTTTGTGTGATATAAGTATAGCTACATCTGATTCTCACTGGATGCCATTTGCTTAGAATATCATCTCCCACCCCTTTACTTTGAGCCTATGTTTGTCTTTGGAATGGAGATGGGTCTCCTGAAGGCAACATATAGTTGGATCTTGCTTCTTAATTCATCCCACTACTCTTGTCTTTTGATTGGTGAATTCCATTTACATTTGGGGTGATTATTGATACATTAAGACTTACTATAGCCCTTTTATTTTTGTTTCTTTTCTTTTCTTTGTTAACCAATGGTTAATGGTAATGCTTTGCTTCCAGAGAGCTGTGGGTGAAGATTTTGTGCCTCCTGGGTGAAGAATTTTTGAGAGACTTGACTGTGAGCCAGAAGTTGGAGTATTCACATGTTTGAAATAAATGAAGTATGGGTTTGGCCAATATTTGTTGTGGAGAAAATTTTATTAGTAGATGAGTTCTTTTAGAAAATACAAGTTTGAAGCTCCTGTTTGACTTAATCTACTAAGTGTATGTATGTGTGTATGTGTATGTATTTCAGTTTGGACGTATGTACTACTGGGAATTGGTAAAAAAATATTTTAATTCTTTGTATTATAAAATTAGTTTACATTGTCATACAAATCCATGCTTTATTCATCTCTGTGAACCCATAAATTATTGAGACATAAATATATAGCTGTAGTGTCACGTTTTAAATGAAATACTGAATTTCTATGTATTGTTGTTGTAAACCACTTAGACATTTTTAGCTTTTATAAATATTTAATAATTTTATTCCGATCTCCTGCCCTCTTCCGCTTTGGCACCCATCAAGTTGTTCTGTATATTTATGTATCTGTCTCTGCTTATCAATATGTACAGGGCACACTGATGCTAGATGCTGCTCCTTTGGGGTTTGTGAACCTTTAGAAAACCTTTTTTTAGGAAAGTATACAGCATGAGTGAGGTGCGTCCATTTGTACGGGAAAGACACTGGAAGCAGCTTGGGTGGGTCTGCATGTTTGACTGGGGTGTTCTCAGGGAATCACCAGTGTGTGGCTAATGGTGTTAGGCAGGTTGATGGACACTCAGATATGGCGGCTAACTGCAGTTGTACTCTGGATGCGGGAATGCTTCAAAAAAGAAACAGTGGCTTTGCCACCACTCTGGGAGAAAGCTACCCCTCCACTTCTCAACCTGATGCCAGACAATTCAGTTCCTCCCTATGTGTCCCTGGCACCTTTAAAGCTGAGCCCTCAGTACTGGAGCTCAGAGTGGTGAGTCCATCAGTGACTAAGTCCATGTGTGCACCCTTTAAGGAGAGCTCCTGGGACTCCAGCTGCCCTCCATCTCACTTAGCCACAATCTCTGCTGGTTTTCATAGGCAGAAGTGGTTGGGACTTCTCTTCCTGGCACCAGAACTCTGGGCTGGGTGCTTGGTGTGGGGCTGGGACCCCTTACTCCTCGTAGCTAAGATATCCCTTCTGATTCTCAACTGCTGCATGTGGGTATGGGACTAGTCAGATTCACATCTCTGCCCTCCAACCCATCTCAGTGTGGCTTCTTCTGTATGGCCTTAGGAATTCTATTTAGCTAGAGTTCAGTGCAGGTTGTTAGGTAGTTTATCTGCAATTTTGATGTGGTCATGAAGAGGAGGCAAGCACAAAATTTACCTACTTTGCAATCTTGACCAGAGTTCTGCATGTGTCTTTTCAAATTAGTGGTTTTGTTTTCTTCAAATACCCAGAAGTGGAATTGCAGGATCGTTTGACAGCTCTATTTTAATTTTTTGAGGAATCTCCATTCTGTTTTCCATAGTGGCCTGCACTAATTTACCATCCTATCCACAGTATATGAAGGTTCCTTTTTCTTCAGAACCTCACCAGCACTTATTATTTGTTGATTTGATGATAGTCATTCTGTCAGGTGTGAGGTGATACCTCATTGTGGTTTAATTTGCATTTTCTTAATAATTAGGGATGTTAAGCATTGTTTTCATATGTATTTGCCATGTGTATGTTCTCTTTGGAGAAATTTCTATTTAGGTCCTTTGCCAATTTTTAATTGGATTGTTCTTTATTTTTTTACTTTTTTTTTTTATTGAAGAACAATGTGATTTTCCCAGGACCCATCAGCTCCATCCAAGTCAAGTTGTTGTCCTTTCAATCTTAGTTGTGGAGGGTGGAGTTCAGCTCCAAGTCCAGTTGTTGTTGTTAGTTGCAGGGGTCATAGCCCCCATCCCTTGTGGGAGTGGAATCGGCAACTTTCTGGTTGAGAGCACATGCTCCAACCAACTGAGCCATCCCGCTGCCTGGGAGCTCAGTGGCAGCTCAGGTGTAGCTCATTGTCTTCATTCTAGTTGCAGAGGGCACAGCTCGCTAACCCATGTGGGAATCGAACCGGCAGTCCTGTTGCCCAGAGCTCGCACTCTAACCAACTGAGCCACCCGTCTGCCCCCTAATTGGATTGTTTTTGTTTGTATGTGGGTTTTGGTGTTTTTTGAGTTCCTTATATTTTGGATATTAACCCTGTGTTGGATACATTGTTTGCACATATCTCGTTCCAGTCCATAGAATTGTTGAAGGTTTCCTTCACTGTGCAAAAATACCTTTTGTTTTCTGGTTGTTCTGTATCTCCATGGTTTTGTCTTTTTCCCTTGCATTTCTCTCTGACTTTTAAGTTTGGTGGTTTACTATTTTTACCTTCTGTTTCCTATTTTTATTATGATAAAATAAAAATAACTCAGCTCTGGAGTTTTCTTTTGTGGATACCATTAGATTTGTGTAAAATGTTCAAATAGGTCAAAATAAGTTCAAATAATACATTTTCCTGTACTTGCACTTGTCTTCATTCACTTCTACATGTTCAGTCATTTTCCTCCTTCCTTTTTATATTTTTGTTGTTACAAATTATCATCTTTGATGTTGTGTGTTCATTACCACATTACAATATATTTCTAATGCTTTTACTTTATCCTTTATCTTATAATTTAATGTTTTATTTTCAAGTAAATTTGCACTGTATTGCTTCTGTCTGTCTTGCTTTTCATCTTACTCAGTTTTGTATACTGTTGTCTTTTTGTTTCTGATAGAATAGTTACTTTCTATATATCTTTCACCGCGTGGTTTAGGGTGGTAAATTCTCTTAACTTTTGTTTATCTAGGAAAGCCTTTAGTTCTCCTTCATATCTGCAGGATAACTGTGTTGGATGTATTATTTTTGTTCATGATTCCTCTCGTTCAATATTTTGAATATATATTTTTTTTACCCTCTCTGGACTTGGAAGTAGTCTGTTAAAAAATCTGATGATAATCCAATTGCGTTTTCTTTGAGATTAGTTTTATTTTCCCCTGGTTGCCTTGAGAATTCGTGTTTTTGTCTTTACTTTTTGACAGTTTTAATATAATGTGTCTTGAGAAGTCTTTTTTGGGTCGAGATAGTTAGGTGTTCATTTAGCATAGTGTGTACAAATGTCTAACTCTACCCATACATTTGAATAGACTCTCTGTTCCCTTCTCTCTCCCTTCTTCTGGAATATATATTATTCTTATGTTGCTCTTTCTATTGGAGTCAGATAGTCAGAACTCTCACAGAGTTCTTTCATTTTTTAAAAGAACTCTTGATTCTCTCTCTACTTACTTCTGTGTCATTTCTATGTTTCTATCTTAAAGGTCGCTAATTCTCTCTTCCACGTGCTCTGCTGTTTTTCTAATACTCTATGATGCATTCCTTGTCTCATTTATTAAGTTCTTCAGTTCCAGAATTTTTGTTGAGTCTTTTTTTATAGCTTCAATTTCTTTCATAATGTTCTCATTTCATTCATTAATTTGATTCCTGAGTTCACTGAACTGCCTTTCTGAAATTTCTTATATCTCATTGAATTTTTTAATCAGTCCCATTTGAATTCTCTGTCACTGAAGTCATAGTCTTCTATGTGTTTTTGTTTGATTCTTGGAGATTTCAATTTCTTTTTGTGCTACCTTATTACTTTGCTTTTATTTGGTACTTGATGGATTGTTTCCCTGCCTGCACGTTCAAAAAAACAAACTTTTTCTTGTTTAGAACTGTTTTGTTCTTAACTCAGCAGGTTGAGGGGTAGAAATCTTTTTTGTTTTCTAATAAATGTTGCTATAGTGCAAGTTTTGTTTTTTTTTAACTCACACTTAGCTTTTCCAGGATCTCAGTGGGATGGTGCTGCCTCTACAGTGGGAGATGCCCTGCATTTCCTGGGGAGGAGGGCATCCCATTTGTGTCTGGGTCACCTCAGTCTTGGAGCACCACTCCTGTGCTCCAAGTGGGATATTGCTGGCATTAAGGCTTGATGCCTGTGAGCACCAGGTGTTGTCCCTTGTAACCAGTGGCCAAGATGTATTTCTGCTGCCGCAACTTTTTTCCACCTCTACCCGCTTCTGCACCAATGGTGTAAGCATGGAGAGGCAGTTTCATGATTTTTCTGCTTTATGTTAGTAATGGCCGTCAGAAGACCAGGTTTTGCCTTTTGCCCATAATGGCTGTGAATAGCTATTTTGTCTGCCAGCAAAATTGTTGAAGTTGGGCATATATATTAGCCACCATTAACAGGTTTGCATTAATGGGAGCTGCCTTTCAGGCAGGTATGTTGTTTTTGCTTCTACGGCCCTCTGAGTTGCAGTGTGAGAGCAGGTTGCAGTTTGCTCTGAACTGTATCTGCAGCCACCATCTCTGTTCTTCCCTCTTTTCCACCTACCCTGCTTGTTCCAGTGCTGCCACCTTCAGAGGTACTGATGCATGCAACTCTGAGATGTGTTTGTGTGTTTAGCAGAGGATTGTTTGCAATCCGTTGTAAGTATAAGGAAAGCTATAAAGGGCCTTTTATACTCTGCCATGATGCTGATGGCAGTCTCACTCATTGCTTTTTGATCTGTGTATCCAGTGACTGGAATAAGTTTTACATAATAACTATAGACAAGATTAGTATTGTTACTGCGCAAACTTCTTATCAGTAGGAAAGTTGAATTTAGAAAGATAAATTTTGCTCCTTTTTATCATTTTATTTGAGATGATTTTGTGAAATTATGTGGCTCATTACTCTGTGTGTGTGTGTGTGTGTGTGTGTGTGTGTGTGTGTGTGTAAAAGTGGGAATGTCAGGATAAACCATAGTTTGGCATGGGAGTTAATCTAGAGAGCCACAGAAATTGTCACCTCTTTTTAAAATTTCTCTAGTTAGACATTGGTTCATTATACCAAGACTTACTAGAGCTTGGATTGTAGCTATTGCTCAATTGCTAAGAAAATGCATATTAATAATCCTGAAATGAAATGTCATTCAACAGTATGCATCTTACCATACAAGAAATCAGGATTTAACCCCAGAACTCCATTTACCACGCAAACTTCCTAAAGGGATTTTGTTAATTTTGCCACAATACAAACAAATGAGAGTCTCCTCAGTCCCTACTGATGGTTAAATGTGGTATCCTTATAATGATTATCTATTAGCCGCTTTTGTTTCACAATACTGTTTCCTTCCAATATCCGGGGCACTCACCCTTTTTCGTTGAAGATACAGGGATATGGTATACATTTATTTTTTCATTCCAAAAGAAACCATCCGTTTGGTGAAGAATCAGTCAAAGTTTGCATCTCTCATTTTCATGAACTCTTTGCTGATGCCCCCCAATCTTTCCTTTGCTGTGTGCTGAGATTGAAACCTTGTGTTACCCAAATGGCTTCTAGAAAATTCTACCTGAAAATCCTACTGGCTCCTTTAAGTGAATAGTCACCAAATAGAATGCATTTCGTTAATCTAAAACAAAGTTTAGTTCCACATGTTTCCTATTTCAGTAGAAGCCATCACTACCAAATTTCCTGCAAAGGGAAAATACAGGAGTCTTTCTTATTTTCTTCTCTTCCCTTAACTTTTCCTCCTCTCACCCGCTAAATAGTGTGGAGCTTACCCCAAAGTGTCTCATGTTTATCTCTCTACCGTCATGATAGATGCTCCTGTTAATAACTCCATCATGTGTGTGAGGAAGATTATAGCAGTCTTAGAGATCTTCATGGCTCTAGTTTTCTGTCACTCCTATCAATGGTATTTTAAGATGCACTTTAATCGTGCCATTTTCAGCCTTATTTCTCAATAGGATGCCTGAAAGACATAGGTCTGTAACTCACAAGAGCCCCTCTGACATGGAAAATGGAAATGGAGTGGCCTATCAGAGATGTTCACATCAAGTCCCTGTTATTAAGACTGTAATCGTTAAAAAAAATTCAAGTACCATATTATAAGATACATAAAGTCCTTCAATGTACCATGTTTCCCCAAAAATAAGACCTAGCCAGACAATCAGCTCTAATGCGTGTTTTGGAGCAAAAAGTAATATAAGACCTGTTTTTATTTTACTATAATATAAGACAGGGTCTTATATAATATAATATAATATAATATAATGTAATGTAATGTAATGTAATGTAATGTAATATAATATAATATAATATATAATATAATATAAGACCTGGTCTTATTTTACTGTAATGTAAGACTGAATTTTTATAATAATAATATAACATAATACAATATAATATAATACCTGGTCTTATATTAATTTTTGCTCCAAAACATGCATTAGAGCTGATTATCTGGCTAGGTCTTATTTTCAGGGAAACATGCTAATGTTCCTACCTTAGGTAAAGGTTTTGCAGGTTTGCAGTGCAGTCCTCCAACAAATTCAAAATTAGGTAGGTATGGACGAGGAAATTCAAAATCCCAATATGTTCTAATTAGCCAAATTTCAGCTTTCCCCAGAGTCTTACATAATGTAGTATGTCTTCCTAGAGAAAAGTAAAAAAAGTTGGGTAAAACAAAAATGGCCTGTAACTTCAATGGGAAAATCTTACCATTAATTTAATAATAAGCTATCAAGGGAAAAATAAAGTTAGTTATTCTAGAATAATATGGCTTCTAGATGTAAAATAAAAGGGTGCATTAATAGAATATATGGACTAAAAAGAGAGAAAATAGTAAAGATGAAGAAAGGAGGAAAAGAAAAGAAAAAAATAGTTATATGCAAGTTTATTTTTACAATATAAAATAAAGCAACCATTTAACCACACCTCCAAACTACAAATGAATATATTATTAATTTTTTTCCTCTAATGAAATGGCAAATGATAGATTAGCCTCGCAATATCTGCACCAAAACACCTCTCAATGGTTTCTAGTCAGGAATATGTCTGTGACTCCCAGCACGTTATAATGTCAGGATTACTCATGTTGTTATAGGATCTGTCAATATTAGTCCACTTTATACTTCTAAGTTATCTCTCGTCACTTCAATTGATGGGCCACTATTTTATTAGTAAGAACTCCCTTTGTAATTCATACTCATGATGACCCTCTTTTTAGTATATTAGGCACACAAGTACATACTAAAATTATCACACACTTACTTTACTGCTGTCTTAAATGATGCGTTTTGAAAGGGACACATTTAAGGTTAATCTCAGAAATTTTATGCAAAAGAATGACTAATTACAAATAACCAAGTCAGTCTTTTCTATTTACAAATATATATATATATATATATATATATATATATATATATATATATATATATATATATATATATTTGTGACATAGAAAGGGAAAAAACTGAGATGAGAATCCTTTTCATGTTAGGATTCTAATCTAATTTGGTGGTGATATACACCCAGGGGATGAGAGCCTCATTTTAGAGTCATTATTTTTTAATGTTTGAAATTATATCCAAAGTAATACAGTCTAAGAGCTATAATTTAATAGTAAAGAAACTTTGTTCAGGACACACTGTTTGAAATTGCCAAAGATAAGATTAGAACTTCACCTCTCACCTCTTAGCTTCCAATTGATGTGTTTTTGTGCTCTAGATGCCTATTTTCTTGGAACTCAAATCCTACCTTGATTACAAACCCCTAGATGATATTTTTATTAGTCATTCTCATATTTCTCTTAATAATTTCTCTCCTTAGGTAACTTATTTTATATGACCATAGGTTTCATTTTAGAAAGGCAGTGCTTAAAGCAATTAGGAAAATTCTATATTTAAAGCAATGATTCAAATAATGAGTATAGATGGCATAAAAGGAGGAAAATGGAAGTGTATTTAAGTATAAAAATAGGTTGCATTTGAAATGTTCTGCATGGGGAATTACGTACATAAAACAGTGAGAGAAAATTGACAAATACTCCTTTTCCTTTAGTTGTATTTTTCATATAAAATTGAGTCATTATGAGAATGGACAATTCTAAAAATGTATATAATTAGTTGGTTATTAAATTTGAGCTATCCAGTAGATATTATTATCATCAAAAATGACTCTGTTATGTTAAGTACCCAGTTAGTCAAGTGGGATGGTTTTTAATTTTGAAGACTTTTTAAGGGTTGCATGAATGCATGTCAACTACAAGTCTTGCTTAATAGAAGATGCTCTTTTTTTTCCCTTTCTCCTTTGATAATGCTTAGGTCCTCTTGTTCTCAACTGGAGTCTTTTCAGGTCTTTACTTGTAATCCTATTATATCAAAATGTACCAGTGACCTATTATAGTTCTCAGTTACTTCCAAGGGTAGTCTTGAGGCAAGATCCGTGTACTTTTTCCTCAACCTACAGAGTCTAGCATGCAGTCTGCACCCAGGAAATGCATACTGAATATTAACTCAATTAATTAATTGATAATTATAGAAAAATCAATACATTGAAATTCTAATCATATCTAAATCAATAAATTTTTAAGTGGTTTCGTTTGAATAGTAGTTTTGTGAAAAATAGGATAGTGAAATAAATTAAATAATGTATTTAGTGTCCGATATGAGCTTTTGTATGTTAGTTCATATTAGTACTTCTTAAAGACAGTTTAAATGTAAGCCTGTCTGAGTTAACTGAATCAGATTAGAGCAGAGTATGAAATTGCAAAGCAAAGCATTTTTATGTAGAAAAGAGAATAAATTAAAAATAAGTAGAATAAATGTATATCAGTGAAATAAAAAAAATAGAGTTTAAATGGAAGACAGATATTATAAAATGTACTCCATTCATTTCATAGTATTCATTTAAATCCTTAAATTTATTTTGATGACAAGCTTAAAATGTAAAGTAGAGTCTCTTACCTAATGCCTCAGTGTAAAACTGGTCCCAAACATGAATGTCATAATCCTGGACCCAGAAGTCAAAGAAAATTGAAAGCATTGTATTCTTTACTCTTTCCAGAAAGGTCATTCGGTCTGTTAGGCCCACCATTTGAACAGGTACATAGGAAAGTGGGGCTGGAAGTTTCCCACAGTGCTTCTCCTTCATGCCTGCTAAAGAGGCTCTTAAAGTGAACACAAAAGGGACTGCAAGCAATTCAGCCACTAGCTCTCCACAGGGCATCACGGGGTCTATAATCATTACATCATACTTGGTTTCCTGGAGCTTCTTCATGAGTGTTTGATTGTAGACTGTACTCTCACACATGGATTTTAAAATCTGAGTTATTTCAACAAAGAATTCCTTCATTTTAATCACTGATTGCCAGAGTGTTACATTTGGTAAGACATTAAGAACTAGGTTGATAAATTTATCATTTACATTCTCAATTAATTCTTTGTCGTATGGTGAATGAAATACCTCAAAGTTCAGTCGGGAAGGCTTCTTGTAGTCAATGAGCTGAGTATGTTCAGGAGTCAACACTGTCACCTCATGTCCTCTCTCTGTGAGTTCCTCCAGAATAATCTTTAGATTGAGCCAGTGGCTCATGTCACAGGGCCACACCAGAACCTTCCCACAGAATCCACAGTCAGTGCTGCAGAGCTGCAGCAGCAGAATCACCAAAGCCCACTTGTCAGACATCGTGTCAGCAGCTCCCTCACATGCTGCTCTGCAGGAGTTTCGTGTGTTTCTGCTGGGCACAGAGATGAACAGCAATTAAGACACATAGTAAGTTAAAAATTAACTTTTAAAGTTTAATGTTTATTGAAGGACTAAAACAGAAATGCAAATATATCTGGGAAAAATTCTTCCAGCTTTAGAACATAAAATGAAATAAATGACTTAGAAATACACTGATTCTCTAGATTGGCAATAGGGCAATGAATAGTACGAACTCCCTAAAGTTCATACACACACACACGAACTCCCATTCCACTCTGTGTTCAAAGGTGCCAGGAGATTAGGTGAACACATACTGCACAGTGTTTTCCCTGTGTGGTGTAGCGAAATAATTTGCTTAAGTAAACGTGGCTGCCTATGGGGAAAATTTTAACAGTCATCTGAATACAGGATGTTCAAAATACCAAAGGAAAAGCAGTTGATTTTCTGCGGAATTATTGGGACCAGTTTTATTAAGGCAAATAACATATGAGGTAAGATAAAAGCCTTGATAAGATCTAGGCGGAATGTGGCAAAAGGATAGATTT
Organism: Rhinolophus ferrumequinum; assembly: GCF_004115265.2. Classification (NCBI taxonomy): domain Eukaryota; kingdom Metazoa; phylum Chordata; class Mammalia; order Chiroptera; family Rhinolophidae; genus Rhinolophus; species Rhinolophus ferrumequinum. Next base: position 27,637,277 of record NC_046288.1, read on the forward strand.
CACAATGAATAGAGGAATGAGAGATGTTCATGGGACATTTGGAAAACATCCCAGTGGGTATGGATCACAGAGAAAGATCTGGGCAATAGTTTATAGAAGAAAGTTCGATTGAACTAGGAGACATAGGTAGTCTTGATAGATATACTATGGGTTTTAAAATAGGCAAAATATATTTAATCAAATTCAGAAGACAGGCAGTCACAAGATCAAATATTTTCTTTAGCAAACAATTCTAGAGGCTAAATATAGATTGCATACAAAGACAATTTTGTTGTTGTTTTTGTTGTTTTTTAATTTTTATCGGGGAATATTGGGGAACAGTGTGTTTTTCCAGGACCCATCAGCTCCAAGTAGTTGTCTTTCAATCTAGCTGTGGAGGGCACATGTGGGAATCCAACTGGCATCCCTGTTGTTAAGAGCTCACACTCTAACCAACTGAGTCATCCGGCCACCCTAAAGGCAAGGATGTGAAAGAAGGGAAAATGATTAAAGATGTGTATTAGTAACTTAAATGTGGAATCATAATAGTCTGAAACAAGGTCTGAAAATAGTAAATGTGAGGAATACAGTTGAAACTTGTGATTAGTGATTAGATCTGAAGCTAGAAACAATGCCTAAGAGCAAAGTTGTGGTTTTGTAGAAAGATGTAAAGAATCAGGATTTCTGCCTTAAAGACCAAAAGGTTGATAGTATCATTAGGTAAAATATGATATACAAAATTGGTAGCAATTTAGGAATCAATATGATCTATGGGATTTTTTTTTCCTGAAGTGACTGCTTTAATAAGACAACTCTATGGAAATGTTTATATGCCCCTGGGATATTCAGATTTAGGCAGGTGATAAAGTTTCAAGATATGAAGTGGTGGGTAATCATTCATCCTCTACTCATCTGTCTATCCCTCTACATTAATAATTAATATACATTAATGTAATTACTTTTGCATAAACTCTCAATAAGCAGTTGGTACCTCCTACTATACCCAGGTGTTATTCAGGAGAGCTGTAACTCATGATGGGTATTCACCTTGCACAAGCTTTTATATTAACAGATGTTTTTTGGGGAAGAGAACAACTTTTTCCATCTTGCATCACTTACATGAGATGACTTTGTGAAGGACTGGACTGCGGTTCATTGTGTGGTATGTGTGCACGTATGTGTGAAAGGTGAGAGTAGAAGAGTCAATATTATATTATAGAATGGGAGATTATCTAGAGAATCAAGAAATATCTCAATCTGTATGTTTAACAAATACTGATTCATTATCTCCAATAATATGATCTCTTAATAGAGGTTGGATTGCAGTTATAACTTGACTAGGAAAAAAAAAAGGATAGTCAGATTCTTGAATGAAATTTCAAATCTCAATGCACATTTATGATAAAAACAGAAATCAAGAGCTCTCCTGGGAACACTATATACCTTGCAAGCTTCCTAAAGAATTTTGCTCACATGCCTACAACCCAAGTAAAAGATGGTCCCTCTTCTCAGTCCTCATTGATTGCTAAGCACATTATTGTTAGCATATTTATATTGCTGGCTTTTCCTTCACTATACTGTTTCCTTCTAAAATCCCTAACACTCTGCATTTCTTCAAAGTCTTGGAATGTGTTATATAGTTTTCTTTATTACTTAAAAAAGTCAATCAACACGCTGGTAAAGAAGTAACCCAATATTTGGGTCTCTCATTTCCATACACTCCTTTATGCTGTTTATCCTTAATCTACTTTTTTGCCTTTGCTAAAATTGAGACCTTGTGTTAATCCAAATGACTTTTTTTTTTTAAATAACTGTTTAAAAATTTTTTAAATTACAGTTGACATACAGTTGATATATTCGTTTTTGGTGTACAATATAGTGGTTAGACATTTCTATAACTTACAAATGATCACCCTGATAATTCTAGTACCCATATGACCCCATACGTAGTTATTATAATATTATTGACTATTTTCCAAATGACTTCTAAAAATCTCCACCTAAATATTGCTTTGGCTCCTTGAAGTAAATAAATCCAAAAGAGAATACAACATATTCATCTTAAAAAGTTGTCTCTCCAATTGTTTTCTATTTCAGTAAGCCATCAATATGCAAATAAACACACCAGATAGAAATCCAGGAGTCCACCTGAAGTCCTTCTCTTCCCTGAACACTTAACCCCATTCACTTACCAAACCTTTGAATTGACTTTAAAGTGTGCTGTGAAAGTATCTTTATCTCTCTACCATAATGGTAAATACCCTTTTTTCCTGATCTCAATTGTGCTTGTCAGGATTACTACAGCAGTCTCTCTAGTGATCTATGTGGTTTATACTTTCTATGCTTACAATCCACTATCTACACTTTAATTCCACTGGCATTTTAAGATGCCAGTTCATTCATAAAATTCTCAATGATATGTCCATATGAGCTAATATTGCTTAAAAGATCTTCTGTTATGTGGAAAATTATCTTGGAGTTGCAAACCAAAATGTCCAGTAGCATGTCACTCTTATTGAGGCTATATTCTTTAAGGGAATATCAGGTGTCATATCATAGGGGATTTAAAAATGTCACTGAAATAGGCGTACCTTAAGTAAAATTTTGGTGGATTAGTAGTGCAATTTTCCAACAAACTAAAAAGTAGCTAAGTATGGATAAGGAATTCAATATCCCAATATATTCAGATTAGTCAAATATCCACTTTCTCCATCACTCACATAATGTAGTGGTTTTTCCTAAAGAAAACAAAGAATGGTTGAGTGGAACCAATTCACATATAACTTAAATGGGAAAATTACACCACTTACTGATGCAGCATTTGAGGGAAAAATAATCATAAATTTAGGTCCTCTAGAATAATTATGGCTTATAGATATAAATAGAATAAATAAATAGGTGGAACTAATTCATAGGAAGAAAGGAAAGTAGGTAGGAAGGGAAAAAGGAATGAAGGAAGGAAAGTGAAGGAGAGAGAAAGAGAAAGGAAGAAGAAGAGAAAGGAAGATGGAGCAAGGTGTAAAGGAGAATAGGTAGTGAAAGAATAGATATGTGTTAGTGTACTTTCACTATAAAAAAGTCAATCCACAATTAAAGCACCAGACTACTAATGAATTTAAAGCTCATTTCCGCCCCCCAATTAAGTTGAATATAATATTTTTTTTTCAGTAGTTTCATGTGCACAAGACAAAGTAATACTTAGACGTTTATCATTTATATCCCTCACACTGTGGACCCCCCTCCCCCCATCCACTATCTCTCTGACATCGCACAGAGCCATCCCATTTCCACTGTCGCCACTCCCAATGCTGTACTCCGCCTCTTGTAAGTTGAATATAATAAATTAGTCCCAACACATTTGCAAGGAATCCCTATCAGTGATTTTCCACACTAGTCAGGGATATGTCCCAGTTCTTATCTTGTTATAGTCTCTGGTTGACTCCTATGCTTGAAGGATTTTGAATATTATTCCATCTCATCCTCCCAAGACTCATCAGGTCTCTTGGAAGGCCACTATTTTCATAGCAAGAATTCTAGTATTTCACGCCGAGGACTACCATCCCTTCGGAATGTGAGGGACGTGTGTATATGCAGCAACTGCCGCATGCTTATTGTACTGCTGCCTTTAATTGATGTTGTTTGAAGACAAACACATATTAGGAATTTTAGGATAAAGCCTTTACAATCGCTTCTCGGCCTTTTGGCTAAGATCAAGTGGATAAAGCCTTTACAAATAAATATCAACTGTTTAATATGCACAAAAAAGGTTCTTTTCAACTGAACTAAAGAGAAAAATTCAGATGAGAATCCTTTTTCTCTTTAGGTTTCTAATCAAAATTGGTGATGAAATACATCCCAAGATTGAAAGTCTCCTTTGAGAGTCATCACATTTTAGCATTCAAAGTTATGTCTGAAGTCATACAGTTCAACGCTTTTAATTTGATAACAAAGAAATTTTTCCTGAGGACACTCAGCATGAAATTTTAGTGATTAGTGAGAACCCCACTTACAGAGGACATAAAATGTGTTTATATCCTTCATATGCCTTGTTTTATGTGCCTCACATTCTGCCTTCACTACCAAACCCATTGGTGATTTTGATTTTCAAGACCTTTAGGTCACATTTTAAGAATGACTGAGCATATAATGTTTATGAAAATTGTGTATTTAGGAATTATCCACATTAATAAATATAGAACATATCTAATAAAAGAGAATGAAAGCTCATAAAAGTAATTATTACATGAAGTTTATTTAAAATGTTACATGTGAGGTATTGTGGATCAAAAGAGTGAATTATAAGTGACTAATAACCATTTCCTTTACTTATATTATTCGCATACAATTGAGTTATAAAGACAATGTATTAATCTATAAAACTAATAAGTGGTAGTTTATTTTTGAGAAGTACAAAGTGCATATTTTTTATGTAATGATTATATATTTAAGCTCACATAGTAATTCAAATGAGATGGTTTTAATTTCAAAGAATTCTTGGAATTAGCCTTAGCACATATCAAATGCCTTCCTGTAGATAATTGCTTCAATTGTTAGCAATTATCAATATTTCAGATCCGAGTTATATTAGGTAGATGGATATCTAGAGACAACTTTTACTAGGCTGTTTAGGTATGGCCATGTTACTGAGTTCTTGTGTACAATATATTGATCACATGATCATAAAAATAAAATATGTCAGTTTACTTTGCAAATGTAACTAAATAGAATTCCCAAGTAAAAGATATAAACATGTTAGGTTGTAAGTATTCAATTGTGTACTGGTTAAAAGAGGCACGACTAAATATTAGTACAGCGTGTAACTTCCAGTAAGTAGATGAAAAAATTGGAAATGCACAGCAAAACAAAGAAAAAAACTCCATCAGTTCTAGGGAACAACAGAAAAATGGGGAAATATAATTTAAAAAACCCCAGAAAATCCATCAAAAGATACTGAAAATGAAATACAGTGGTTTCCAAACAAAGTACATGAAATTTTTGTGTTTAGAAATATCTATACAGTTAATTTATAAAACTCTAGTTATAGTCTGACTAAAAAGAAAACACATAAAACATTGAGACATAAGAACATTTAAATATATGAAAAATGTCATATATACACTTGACAAAAGAATGTAGATATTGTATTAGAAAATAATTGATTTTACCTCAAAAACAGTACCAAAAATGAAAGTCAATAAAAAATGATAACAAAATGTTTCATTCATTGGGACATTATATAATTTTATATAAATGAAGCCCTTACCATCTTAAAATCTATAAAACAAGCATTGAATCATAAAGAGAATGGCCTGCTTTACAGATCTACAGACTCATGAGCAGTGACTAATGGATTAATTAATTGGTATAAGACTTGGGAAGATTTAGAGGGAAGATTAAAGGCAAGAAGATCTGGAGTAGAATTATGTGGATAAACTTTTTTGGGATTTGCATAGATTATGAAGGTTTTCATAATTCACTGGAATTTCCTTCAGGAATCAAGTGTTGTAGGCAAATGTCTCAGTAATAAGGTGTTCTGGATGAGCAGTCTGGTGTATGCCACTGTCTTTTATCAGACTTTCCAGAATTTTATCATAAAACTCATGTACAGAGAAGCAATGGAGAATGGGATGGAAACTCTGCATGAACGCACAGCATTGAATTCACCTCACCAAGGCTCATAATTCTACTGCAGCTGGTTATATAGTCAGTCTGTTAAGAGACAATATTTCTCCACTTCGTTCTCCATATGACACCACTCCCTAGGGTTCTATCCATCCAGAAGGTAGAAGATTGCATTGGTCACCTTCCTTCCTAGAGGATGCATCCATTTTCTCCTTAGAAGTAGTTATAATTTCTAAATACAAAGTACCGTCCCAACCCCCGGTCTCTGTAGTATTTTTGCCAACATCACAAACCACGGGCATGGAGTCTTAGTAAAAACCATAGTTTGATATTATCATTGTGTATGTCTAGGAAACATATTTATAGTTAAGGAAATGCGACAAAATCTAATACGGATGCAATTTACTGATTTTACCAAGTTCCCTGTTCGCTAATGAAAGCTTTTCAGGATTTTAGTTGAGACAATACGCTATGTATTACTAATGTCTCTGTGACAGAAATTGGGTAAAGCCAAAGAGAGTAAGAACAGCTGGGACTAGAAAAAGAAAGAATGGGACATGCTCACTAGTTAATGGTCTTATGGAATTCTGGGCTTTCTGTTAAGGCTAAAATAGAGAAATGGTAAAATTTGAGACAAGAAGGAGGGGCTGTGTTCTTATTAAACGTTTTGTGGCTGAAATGAACAGGATTGTCCACTCAGGACTTTGCTAAACTTGGAAGGATCTATTTCCTCTTTTTCTTCTTTCCTGTTTTACCAAATTTTCTACAAGAACACACACAATATTTGGTGACTAAGAATATAGCAGATGCTGCACAGGCCAATAGAAATCCAATCACATCCAAAGAGTGGTACTGAAACCAGGTGAGGTCGTGGATGGCTGGCCGCAGGTGTTTGGCTCCTTTGTGGCGCATGACAAACTCGATCCAGAAGACTGCTCTATCCAGGGGCTTTACAGGTTGATCATGGTGAATCCTTGATAACCTCATAGCATTTCTTTTATAACTGGAAGGCAAATACAAAGGAAAAATTAATGAAGTTTTGTTTTTGTTACTTGTATGATACATGTTATAAAAGTTAAACAATCTAAGTGCTCTAGAAATTGTTGTTATATTAACTCTGATCATTGTATAGGATTTTCATAGGTATAGTAGGGAGATTGAAAAAGAAATATATTCTTAACAGAATGTGGTTAAATGCAGACATAGGAAAACTCAGAATAAACCAGTTGTTAATTCAAGACTAATTTTACCAAGAAGGATGTGTGACATTGTATGAACTATACTTCCCAGGAGATTTCCAGGACCAAGATGCTGAATGGCTCAAGATCGGGAAAATATCCAGTATTAGGTTCGTAAGGTTGGTTCTAATATTTGCTTGTGTGGTACCCAACACAACCAGTGGTAATCCTTTAGAAACTAATTGTACTTACGAAGGATCATTAATGACTGTTCTCAAGGCGTTGAGCAAATCTGCACTGGTCATTGTGTTTATGTTCAACTCTACAGCCACTCCTTTGGCCTTCATGCGAATGATGTTATCGTGCTGATCGCCAAATATGGGGACGCCCACCATAGGGACTCCATGATAAATAGCTTCATAGATCCCATTTATTCCACCATGAGTAAGAAAAGCTTTGGTTTTTGGATGACCTAGTTTGGGAATAGAATGTGAAGCAGGTGAAAATGTCATTATAGCACATTAACACAATGTGTTACTGAAGAAGGCAGTATTTTCTACTGAAGCTGAGCATATGGGGCACTGCCACCACAGAAAATTGCTATCCTAGGAAAAGGAGGCACTAATTTTACTATGTTGCCTGAAATTCTTATCTGAATCATAGCAAGTATGAATCTATAAATATAATGGTCAAATCTGTAATTATATCTTTTAAAACTTAAGGTAAAATGAGAAACATTTACAATTGTTAAATATTTGTTGATATTAATTATGGTACATTAACTGTTAATTAATCAACTGTTAATTAAGAATTAATCAACTTCTTCATGAACTTCTGCACAGTGTTTTTTCCCCATAGTCTTACCAAGAAGATCATTCTGGGGTATCCAGTCATAGAGCCGAGTATTGGCTCCTAATGTGGCCGGTTTCTTTCCTGTGTATCTCCATAAAACCTGCGGAACACAATGCATATATTTCACAAGTAAAACCACAGGATAATAACATAGCTTTCAGGTTGTAGAATTACTTGTAAATCATGCATCTACCCTACTCTAGGTCATGGTAGAAAAGGTAGTATATAGATATACCTTGTAGACACTGAAATAAATAGTGGGAATGTTTACAACCACCATTTTTAAAGCACTTGTGGTAGTTGCCTATTAACTATACTATTATTTTGTCTATTATTAATTAAAAGGTTGTGGGAATGAGATCATAAGTGAAGAAGTAGAAAATTAAGCAGTACTGCCCTATTCATTTAGAATGTGGAAGTTAAAATTTTTATGACCACATTACTTCTACATAAATTTATGTCCAAGGCCATCATAGCGGTATCTTCAACTTCGTGTTTTAACAAATACTCTTCCTTTAGATTTTTTCTACTTGTTTATTTGGGTCATTGGTTTTCCTTCAATCCTATTCTTTCTACTTTCTTTTTTTCCCCCACACAACTTCTTTATTTTTCTTTTTTTTAAAGTAAGGATGAGGCAGTACATTTGCTTATATTCCATTTTCCAATGAAGTACCCTGTTTCTTTTGTTTCTGTAATTAACATATTTCCCTTATATGGAATTTTATATGGTTTCATGGAATTTAACCAAATATAAAAATAAAGGGACTCTTAAATATTTAACAAATAGAAATATATAAAGAGTAGAAATCCAGATTCGTGGCGATAACATAAAAAAATAATTGAATGTCATAAGTATAACATACAAATTGATAGACTAGAAGATTAAAATTTCTATGGCCTTTTAATTCTAGAAAACTCTAATTAAAAAGACTAAGACTAAAATAATCTAGGCTTCTACTTTGATGCTCAGCTATAATGGATCAAGTCCTAATACAACCAAAGATCTGGAGGATATTCTTGAGCATGTTTCATCTTTATCTCTGTAATTTCAGTTCTCCCTTTTCCTGGTCCTTAGAGTGATTACGCTTCAAAACTATTTTGGCTGTAGTCGGAAGAGACTTTAAGATTTCAAATATGAGAAAATGAGCAATTTACTTAATTTTTCAATTTATTTTATTAAAAACAAATGATTCCAAAGAGATGTGTTTCCATAATAACAACAAAACTCAGAAGTCAAGGCTCAAATGTGCTAAAACTCACTATTATGTAGGTCAAGAAATTTTTACTTTATATTGTTACCTGATATAATAACTGTAAAATGAGTTTCTGCTTTCACCTGGAAAGACACCATTAGCCCCATTCTCTCTCCATTTGGTAAATAGCTGCCAAGAAGGACCAAAGATTGTACTAACCTTCTGTGGAATCTGGGCTAGGGCTGCAGCAATAAGATTGGCCTTCTCTTCTGGGAGATTTTGGATACTTGCACCCAGAGAAAATACCACAATACCATCTTCACCTGAGTTCTGGACAAATTCTTCTATTTCCTGGAGAGAAAACATTCCTGGTTTACAAAGGTACAGCATCACAGGGAATAAAATAAAGTTCACTTACACTTCTAACATGAAGATGCCAGGGGATTGCCAGAGACATTGTTAGACTATTTTTATCTTTGGTTATCATTGATTAATTTGCATAAGTTGAATAATTCTTGCTCCCTGAAAGGAACCCCACTTCATTGTGATGTATAATCTTTTCAATGCATTGTTGTATGTGATTTGCTAGTATTTAGTTTATTTTGCTTCTGTATTCCTCAGAGATATTGGTCTATAGTTTTTCTGTATGTGTTATCTTTACCTGTTATCAGAGTAATTTTGGCTTCATAAAATATTAAGAAGTATAGCTTCTTCTTCCGTTTCTCAGAAGACTTTTAGGAGTACAGGTATTAAATCATCTTTGTATTTTTGATGAAATTCTCTAGTGAATCCATCTAATAATGGAGTTTTGCTTTTGGAGGGGTTTTGTGTGATTGTATCAATTTCCCACTGTTGATCAGTCCATTTAGATTTTCCAGTTCTTCATGATTCAGTCTAGGAAGGTTATGTATTTCTAAGAATGTGTCCATTTCTTCTAGGTTATTAAATTCAGTGGTGTACTTTCATAGTATTCTTGTATGATCCTTTGTGTCTCTATGGTATCTGTCATAACTTCTCCTCTTTCATTTCGGATATCGTTTGTCTTTTCTCTTTTTTCCTTTGTGAGTTTAGCCAGGGGTTGTCAATTTCATTAATCTTTTCAAAGAACCAGCTCTTTGTTGCATCAATTTTTTCTATTGTCTTTTTGGTCTCTATTTCATTTAGTTCTGCTTTAAGTTTTATTATTTCCTTCCTTCTGCTGACTTTGTGTTGTATTTCTTTTTCTTTTTCTAGTTCCTTAAGATGAAATGTTGATTATTTGGGATTGTTCTTGTTTCTTGAATTAGGCCTGTAATGATATAAAGTTCCCTCTTACAACTGCTTTTACTGCATCCCAATAATTTTGATATGTTGTATTTTCATTCTCATTTGTTTCTATTTATCTTTTGACCTCTTCTTTTATTTCTTCCTTGACCCAGTAGTCTTTCGGAACATATTGTTTAATCTCCATGTATTTGTGGTTTTTCTTGCTTTCTTTTTGCAGTTCATCTCCAATTTCAAAGCATTATGGTTGGAGAATATGCTTTGTATGATTTTAATCTTCTTACATTTATTGAGGCTAGTTTTGTGTCCCAACATATGGTCTATCCTTGAGAATGTTCTATGTGCACTAGAATGTATAGTTTGGTGTTCTGGGATGGAAGGCTTTGTAAATGTCAATTATGTCCATTTTGTCTAATGTATCATTTAAAGCTGATTTTTCCTTACTGATTTTCTGTTTGGATGATCTATCCATAGCAGTCAATGTAGTGTTTGGTTACCCAAATTAATGGTGTTTATGTTAATTTCTCCTTTTAGGTCTATTAGTAGTTGCTTTATATATTTTGATGCTGTCTGATTGGGAGCATATATATCGATAAGTGTTATGTCTTCTTGATGTTTTGTCCTCTTTATCACTATGAAATGTCCATCTTTGTCTCTTATCTTCTTTATTTTCAAGTCCATATCATCAGATATAAGTATAGCTACACATGCTCTTCTCTGGATGCCATTTGTTTGGAGTATCATTTTCCACCCTTTCACTTTGAGTCTGTTATTTATCCTTGCAGTTGAGATGTGTCTCTTGAAGGCAATATACGGTTGGGTTTTGTTTTTTGATCCAATCTGTGACTATGTGCCTTTGTATTGGTGAGTTCAGTCCATTTACACTATATAAGGAATTCCTATGGCCACTTCATCTTTTGTTTTCTAGTAGCTTGATGTCTCCATTGTTTCTTTGCCTTTGTGTCCCTGTCTATTATTTTAGTTTGGTATATTCTATGATTTTTTTCCTCTGTTTCCTTTCTTTTTTCAAGTGTGTCTCAGTTCTAGATTTTTTTGAGTGGTTACCTTTAAGTTTATGTAAAAGAAAGTTTCATATATACAGTACTTCATTTTCTTCAGTATGCATTTGATCTCCATTCCTCCTTTAAAATCAAACCTTTACCCCCTCCTTTTTTATGTTTTTGTTGTCACAAAGTATATACTTATACTGTGAGCTCATTTCTGAGTTCCATTAGGAAATTGTCTTCTTTTCTTTTTCTTTTTCATTGTTTTATCTGCTGAATCTTTGTGTTATATTTAAGTGTATAGTGCCCAATTCTGAATAAGGGCTGCCAGTCCCTGCTTCTGTCGGTCTGTTAGGCGTCTTACTCATAATTTTGTATGCTTTTATCTTTGTTTCATGTAGAATAACCCCCCTCCAGTAATGCAGGCCTCATGGAGGAAAATTCACTGAGCTTCTGTACATGTGGAAAGATCTTTATTATTCCTTCATATCTAAAGGATAACTTTGTTGGATATATTATTATACTCTTGGATGGTAATTTCTGTCTTTCAATAGTTGGGATATTTGATTCTACTTCCTCCTAGCTTGCAGAATTTCTGCTGAGAAATCTGATGATTAATGTGCTTTCCTTTGTAGGTTACTCTCTACTTTTCCCTGGCTGCCTTGACAATTCTTTGTCATTAATTTTTGACAGTTTCAACATAATGTGGTTTGGACAAGGCCTTTTAGGATGGAGATAATTAGATGTTCTGTTTGCCTTTTGGATTTGAGGATCTAGTTCTTTCCATATGTTTGGGATGTTCTCATTGACTATTTGTTTGAATTGGCTCTCTGTGCCCTTCTCTTTCTCTTCTCCTTCAGGTATACCCATATTTCCTATATTTCTCTTTCTGATGGAGTCAGTTCTTGTAAATTTCTTTCATTCTTTTTTTAATGCTCAAGTCTTTCTTTTCTTTCATCTGCATCATTTCCAGATTTCTATCTTCAATATCACTAATTCCTTCCTCCATCTGATCAGCTCTATTTCCTAAGCTTGATATTTCATTCTTCATCTCTTTTATTGAGTTCTTCAGCTCTAGAATTTCTATTTGGTTCTTTTTTAAAATGTCAAATTCTTTGGTACTTTGTTTTTTGATTTTATTTCTGACCCATTAAAATGCCTATCTGAGTTTTCTTGCATGTTGTTGAGTATTTTTTCAGAGCTGCAGTCGTGAATTCTCTGTCATTTAAGTCACACATTTCCATTTCTTTAACTTTATTTTCTGGAGATTTATCATTTTCTTTCTGAGCTGCCTTGTTACCTTGTTGTTCATGGTATCTTATGGTTTATTTCTCCTCCTCTGCATTTATGGGAATGAGATCTGGGAATGATATGAGAGTTTTCTTTTGTTTCCCACTATGTGGTGGTGGAACATTTTATTTTCTCTTACCCTGTTCTGGCTTCTTGTATGTAGATTTTCTGGGAGTTGTGAATCTCATCTCTGATCAGACCATGTCAATCTCCTGGCACCGCCACCTTGGGAGAATGTGGTGGGCAATGGTGTTTTGAAACCTGAAATCCCAGTGCAGGCCCTGCCACCAGATGCAGAGCTGTACAGCCTGAGCAGTCGTAGGTGCCCCCACTGGGATCAACAGTGAAAGGTGGAGTCGGGGTGTACTAGGAGTGCCTGCTGGTGTGTGTGGCTTTGTTCTCATTAGAGTAATGGTGATACCATGGCTGCCTCACTTTGATATTTCTACCCTTGTCACTGCAATTAGCTGTGTTGTGTGTCGGTCACTGAGAAACTCTCCAGTTCTCAGGGCTGTAGATGTTCTGTTCTTTAACCCTACACTAACTGCTACATGTACTTCTGGGGCCTGCTGCTAACTCTGGGAGGGTATAGGAAGGCAAACTCTGGTAGGGAGAGTGGAGGCAACCAGGCTCATGGCTGTTTTCTGATTGCCAATGAGGGCCACTACATCACAGCTGTCACACTTCTGTATTTGGCCTCTTTCCCAAAGTCTCTGCTCCCATAGTTGGGTTCAGCAGTATTATATGATGACCACTTGGCCATTGGGGACCAAAGACAGTGCATCTGCAGACTGCATCCTCCTTTCACCCAGGACCTCCAGTGAGCTGTGAGCTGTGTCCGTGGCAGTGAGTTCTGGGATACATCCACACACCTCTCTCTGTTCTTTTCCCTTCCGTCTTCCCATGTTCACCCTGATTTGACCACTTTCAGATGTCTCAATGTACAGATATCTCAGACGTGTTTCTGTTTTGGGCAGGGAATCCTTTGTTGAATTATGGCTGTTCAACTTGTTGTAACTTCAAGGGGAGAGATCAAGGTGGACCCCTCACACTGCCATGTGTCTACATCACTAATCACTTTCATAAAAACCTGGTGAGTCACACTGCCCATCAATCATGAAAAGTATTGTATTTTTATCATCTAATCCTTTGTATAATGGATTAGATTATACAATCTAATCAATTCACTAATCAATGATTACATATTAAAGACAGGTTTTAAACACATACTTCCTCCTAAAGAGGCTAAGTGGCTCTAGGTGTCAAAAGATAAAAACAGTCTAACCATGCCTCTGGCAATCCCCTTGAATCTTCATTTTAGAAGTGTAAGTGAAATTTATTTTACACCACATAAAATACAGGAAATATGCAAAAAAGCATTTGACAAGATGCAACATCTGGTTATGATTAGAACACTTAATAAAATGGTTGTAGAAGCAAACTGTCTCAACACAATAAAGGCCATATATGACAAGCCCTCAGATAATATCATACTAAATGGTGAAAAACTGAAAGCTTTTCCTTTATGATCAGGAGCAAGACATGGATGCCCCCATTCAACCCTGTTATTCAACATAGTATGGGAAGTCTTAGCCAGAGCAATCAGGCAAGAGAGAGAAGTAAATGACATCTAAATTGGGAATGAAGAAGTCAAATTGTTACTTTTTTGCAGATGATATGATTCTGTTTATAGAAAACCCTGAAAACTCCACGGAAAAACTATTAGAAACAATAAACAGATACAGTGAAGTTGCAGGATACAAAATTAACGAACAAAAATCCATTGTTTTCCTGTATACTAACAATGAAATTGCAGAAGAAGAAATGAAACAAAAAAACAATTCCTTTTGCATTGCAAAACAAAACGAAAAACAACAACAACAACAAATAATAAAAATACCTAGGAATAGACTTTAAAAAAAAAGATGTGACTGACCTATACACTGAAAATTACAAGACATTATCAAAAGAAGATGAAGAACACACAAAGAAATGGAAAGATATTCTGTGTTCATGGATTGGAAGAATCAACAATTTAAAAATGGCTGTATTACCCAAAACAATATACAGACTTAATGCAATCCCCGTCAAAATCCCAATGGCATTTTTTTTCAAGAAATAGAACAAAAAATCATCAGATTTGTATGGAATCACAAAAGACCCTGAATAGGCAAAACAACCCTAAGATAAAAGAGCAAGGCTGGAAGTCTCACACTCCCTGACTTCAATTTATACTATAAAGCAAAAATAAGCAAAACAGCATGATATTGTCAGAGAAACAGACATGCAGGTCAATGGAACAGAATTGAGAATCCAGAAATAAACTCACATATATATGGGCCAATCATTTTCAACAAAGAAGTCAAAAACATACAATGGAGTAATATTGCATTGTATAAGTATGCCACAGTTTCTTAATCCAGTCGTCTACTGATGGCCATTTGGGTTGTTTCCATGTTTTGGCTATTGTGAATAACGCTGCAATAAACATAGGGTGCATATATTTTTTTTGAATTAGCATTTTGTATTTCAGTGGATAGACACATAAGAGTGTAATTGCTGGGTCATAAGGTTGTTCCATTTCCTTGTTTTTTGTTCTTTCACTGTGCAAAAGTATCTATTGTTTTCTAGTTGTTCTGTATCTCCATTGTTTTGTTTTGTTTCTCTTGCGTTTCTCTCTGTTATTTGATTTGATTTTACTATTTTACCTTCTGTTTCCTATTTTTATTATGCTTTGTATCTCAGCTCTGGAGTTTTCTTTTGTGGACATTATTATGTTTGTTTAAAATGTCTCATATATTTAAATAATACATTTTCTTGCACTTATCTTCACTCACTTCTGCATGTTCAGTCCTTTTCCTCCATCCTTTTCATATTTTTGTTTGTCACAGATTATCAGCTTTAATATTGTGAGTTCATTACCACATTACAGTATAGTTATTTTTAATGCTTTTACCCCTTTGACCTTTATGTTATAATTGTTTAATATTTTATTCTCAAGTGAAGTTTCACTGTATTGGTTCTGTCTGTGTTGCTTCTCATCTTACTCAGTTTTGTCCGCTTTTGTCCTTTTGTTTCTGGTAAAATGGCTACTTTCTATATATCTTTCACTGGGGACTTAGGGTGGTAAATTCTCTTAACTTTTGTTTATCAGGGAAAGCCTTTATTTCTCCCTCATCTCTAAATGATAACTTTAATGGATATACTATTTTTGACTCATGGTTCCTCTCTTTCAGTATTTTGAATGTTTCCTTTCTTTGAATATACCCTCTCCAGGCTTGAAAGTTTTCTGTTAAAAAATCTGATGATAATCCATTTGGGTTTCTTTTGTAGATTAATCTTTTTCCGCCCTGGTTGCCTGAAGAATTCATGTCTTTGTCTTTACTTTTTGACAGTTTAAATATAATGTTTCTTGGTGAAGTCCTTTTTGGGTCGAGATAGTTAGGTGTTCAGTTAGTCTTGTGTGTACAAATGTCTAACTTTTCCCATATGTTTGGGAGGTTTTCATCAATTATTTCCTTGAGTAGACTCTCTGTTCCCTTCTCCCTCTCTTCCTCTGGAATATACATTATTCTCATGTTGCTCTTTCTAATGGAGTCAGATCATTCTCACAGAGTTCTTTCATTTTTTAAAGAACTCTTGATTCTCTCTCTACTTACTCCTGTGTCATTTCTGGGTTTCTATCTTCGACGTCTCTAATTCTCTTTTCCACGTGCTCTGCTGTTTTTCTAATACTCTATAATGCATTCCTCGTCCCATTTATTGAGTTCTTCAGCTCCACAATTTTGGTTGGGTCCTTTTTTATAGCTTCAGTTTCTTTGGTGAAGTACTCCTTTAGTTCATTAATTTGATTCCTGAGTTCACTGAACTGCATTTCTGAGATTTGTTATAGCTCATTTAATTTTTTCATAACAGCTATTTGAATTCTCTGTCATAGAAGTCATAGTCTTCCATATGTTTGAGTTTGGTCTTTGGAGATTTCAATTTCTTTTTGCGCTACCTTTTTACCTTGGCTATTCATGGTACTTGATGGATTGTGTCTCTGCCTGCACATTTGAAAAAGTGAACTCTTTTCTTTTTTAGAACTGTTTTGCTCTTAACAATTCAGCAGATGGACAAGAAGTCTTTCTTTTGTTTTCTAAGAGATGGTGCTATAGCCCGAGTTTTGTTTTTTCTTACTTACACTTAGGATCTCAGTGGGGTGGTCTCGCCTCTCTCATGGAATATGCCTGCATTTCCTGGGGTGGTGGTGTCCCTTTTGTGTCTGGGTCACCTCAATCATACAGCACCACTTCTGTGGTGGGATATTGCTGACATTGAGGCTTCATGCCTGTGAGATCCAGGTGTTGCCCCTTGTAACCAGTGGCTACCAGGGACCCTGTATTATCAAGACTTGTCTCTGCTGCCTCCACTGGTTTCCACCTCTACCCAGTTCTGCTATAATGGTGTGAGCATGGGGAGGCAGCTTCATAATTTTCCAATTTGCTTATTGTTAGTAATGGCCGTCATAAGACCAAGTTTTGCCTTTCTTCCCATAAAGGCGGTGGTTGGCTACGCTTGTCTGCCAGCAAAATTGCTGGAAGTTGGACACATCTCCCCCACCATCAACAGGTCTGCATGAATGGGAGCTGCCTTTTGAGGCAGGTATGTTGCTTTTGCCTCTACGGCCCTCTGGGTTGCAGTGTGAGAGCTATAACCCGATTGGTCCATAAGTACAGGTTGCGGCTTGCTCTGAACTGCATCTACAGACACCATCTCTGTTTTTGCTCCTATTCCACCTACCTGGCTTGTTCCGATGCTGCCACCTTCAGAGGTACTGATGCATGCCACTCTGAGATGTGTTTGTGTGTTTAGCAGAGGATTGTTTGCTAAATTATAATTGTCCAATTTGTTGTAAGTATAAGGGAAGCTATAAAGGGCCTTTTATACTCTGCCATGATGCTGATGGCAGTCTTGCTCATTGCTTTTTGATCTGTGTATCAGGTGACTGGAAGAATTTTTACATAATAACTATAGCCAAGATTAATATTGTTATCATGTGAACTTCTTATCAGTAGGAAAGTTGAATTTAGAAAGATAAATTTTGCCCCTTTTCATCATTTTATTTGAGATGATTTTGTGAAATTATTTGGCTCATTACTGTGTGTGTGTGTGAGTGTGTGTGAGTGTGTGTGTGTGTGTGTGTGTGTGTGTGTAAAAGTGGGAACGTCAGGATAAACCATAGTTTGGCATGGGAGTTAATCTAGAGAGCCACAGAAATGGTCACCTCTTTTTAAAATTTCTCTAGTTAGACATTGGTTCATTATACCAAGACTTACTAGAGCTTGGATTGTAGCTATTGCTCAATTGCTAAGAAAATGCATATTAATAATCCTGAAATGAAATGTCATTCAACAGTATGCAATGCATCTTACCATACAAGAAATCAGAATTTAGCCCTGAGCACCATTTACCCTGCAAACTTCTCAAAGGGATTTTGTTAATTTTCTCACAATATGAGCAAATGAGGGTTTTCTCCTCAGTCCCTATTGGTAGTGAGTTAAATATAGTATCCTTATAATGATTATGCATTACCTGCTTCTGTTTCTCAATACTGTTTCCTTCCAACATCTCTGGCACTTAACATTTTTCTTTGAAGGCTTAGGGATATAGTATATGCATCTTCTTAAATTCCAAAATAAATCATTAGTTTGGTGAAGAATCAATGTTTGAGTCTCTCATTTTCATGAACTCTTTGCTGATGACCACCAATTTTTCCTTTGCTGTGTGCTGAGATTGAAACCTTGTGTTACCCAAATGGCTTCTAGAAAATTCTACCTGAAAATCCTACTGGCTCCTTTAAGTGAATACTCACCAAATAGAATGCATTTTATTAATCTAAAACCAATTTTACCTCCACATGTTTCCTATTTCAGTAGAAGCCATCACTATCAAATAAGCCTGCAAAGGGGAATACAGGAGTCTTTCCTATTTTCATCTCCTGCCTTAACTTTTACCTCTCTCACCCACTAAATAGTGTGGAGCTTACCCCAAAGTGTCTCATGTTTATCTCTCTACCGTCATGATAGATGCTCCTGTTAATAACTCCATCATGTGTGTGAGGAAGATTATAGCAGTCTTAGAGATCTTCATGGCTCTAGTTTTCTGTCACTCCTATCAATGGTATTTTAAGATGCACTTTAATCGTGCCATTTTCAGCCTAATTTCTCAACAGGATTCCTGAAAGACATAGGTCTATAACTCACAAGAGCCCCTCTGATATGGAAAATGGAAATGGAGTGGCCTATCAGAGATGTTCAGTATCACGTGTCTGTATTAAGACGACAATCTTTAAAGAAAATTCAAGTACCATATCATAAGGTACATAAAGTCCTTCAATGTAATAGTCTTACCGTAGGTAAAGGTTTTGCAGGTTTGCAGTGCAGTCCTCCAACAAATTCAAAATTAGGTAGGTATGGACGAGGAAATTCGAAATCCCAATATGTTCGAATTAACCAAATTTCAGCTTTCCCCAGAGTCTCACATAATGTAGTACGTCTTCCTGGAGAAAAGCAAAAAACACTTGGGTGGAAAAAAAAGAAAAAAGCCTGTAAGTTCAATGGGAAGATCTTACCACTAATTTAATGATAAGCTATCAAGGGAAAAAGAAGTTTAGCTGTTCTAAATAGTATGGCAACTAGATATGAAATGAAAAGGGGCATTAATACAACTAAAAAGAAAAAGAGTAAAAGTAGAAAAGATGAAAGAGAGAGAGAGAAAGAGAGAGAGAGAAAGAAAGAGACAGAGAGAGAGAGAGAAAGCAAGGAAAACATAATTATATGCATTTATTTTTACAACATAAAATAAAACAACCATTTAAGCACATCTTCAAAGTACAAATGAATTTATTACTAATTTTTCTCTCCAATGGAATGACAAATGATAGATTGGCCCTGCAATATCTGCACCATAACACCTCTCAATGGTTTCTAGTCTCCCACTCAGGAATATGTCCGTGACCCCCAGCATGTTGTAATCTCAGGATTATTCATATTGTTATAGGATCTAACAATATCAGTCCACCTTATCCTTCTGAGTAATCTCTCATCACTTCAATTCATGGGCCACTAGTTTATTAGTAAGAACTCCCTGAGTAATTCATACTCATGATGACCCTCTTTTTAGGAATGAGTACACGAGTACATACTACAATTATCACACACTTATTTTACTAGTGTCTTAAATGGTGTGCTTTAAAAAGGACACATTTAAGGTTAATCTCAGAAATTTTATGCAGAAGAATGACTAATTACAAATAACCAAGTCGGTCTTTTCTATTTACAAAAATATATGTTTTGTAACAGAGAAAGGGAAAAAACTGAGATGAGAATCCTTTTCACGTTAGGATTCTAATCAAAGTTGTCGGTGATATACATCCAGGGGAGGAAAGCCTCATTTTAGAGTCATTACTTTTTACTGTTTGAAATTACCTCCAAAGTCATACAGTCCAAATGCTATAGTTTGATAATAAAAAAACTTTGGTCCAGGACACTCTGAAATTGCTAGAGATAAGATTAGTCCTCCACGTCTTAGCTTCGAATTAATGTGTTTTTGCGTTCTAGATGCCTGTTTTCTTGGGACTCAAATCCTGCCTTGATTACAAACCTCTAGATGATATTTTTATTATTCATTCCCATATTTCTCTGAATCATTTTTCTCTTTAGGTAATTTACTTTATATGACGTTAGGTTTCATTTTAGAAAGACAGTGCTTAAAGCAATTAGGTAAATCCTGTATTTAAAGCCATGGTTAACAATAATGAGTATTAGGAGATATAAACATAGAGAATGTAGGTGAATTTAAGTATATATAATTGTGTAAATAATTTCATAATTTGAAATGTTCCACATGAGGAAGTATGGACATAAAACAGTGAGAGACAATTGACAAATACCCCTTTTCCTTTAGTAGTATTATTTATATAAAATTAAGTCACAATGAGAATGGATAATACTAAAAATATAATAATTAATTGCTTATTAAATTTTTAACTACCAAATAGGTGTTATTATCAAATGGCTCTATTATATTAAGGTATCTGGTGAGTCAAGTTGGATTGTTTTTAATTTTGAAGACTTCTTAAGGGTTGCATGAATGCATGGCAAGTACATGTTTTGCTTAATAGAAGATGCTCTGTTTTTCCCTTTCTCCTTTGATAATGCTTCTGTCTTCTTGTTCTCAACTGGAGTCTTTTCAGGTCTTTACTTATAATCCTATTGTACCAAAATGTGGCAGTGACCAATTATAGTTCTCAGTTACCTCCAAGAGTAGACTGAAGCCAAGATCTTTATATCTTTTACCTAAATCTATAAAGCCTAGCATGTAGCCTGCAGCCAGGCATTGCATAAGGAATATTAACTCAATTAACTAATTAATTAGTTAATAATTGTAGAAAATCAATGCATTTAAGTTCAATCATGTCTAAATCAAACGAATTTTGAAGTAGGTTTCTTTGAACATTAGTTCTGTGAAAAATTAGATATTCAGTGAAGTAAATTATGTAATATATTTAGTGTTAGATATGATCTTTTGTTTGTTAGTTCATATCTGTACTTCTCAAAGGTAGTTGAAATGGAAGCCTGTCTGAATTGACTGACTCAGATCACAGCGGAGAGTATGAAATTCCAAAACAAAGCATTTTTATGCAGAGAAGGCAAAGAATTAAAAAATAAGCAGAATAAGTGTATATCAGTGAAGTAAAAACAAAAAATCAACTCTGTTACTGCTGAAGACATGTCTTTTTCAGATTTTTAATTCCTTTTTCAGATTTTTGCGTAGTACTCCCCCAAGAAGTATAAAGCATCCTAGTAATATTTCTATGACCAGCTATGTTGTAACAGTCCAAATAGGGTTTTCTGAAGTTTATGAGAGGGATAAGAATGGGGGGCATCTCGTATATAAGATTGAGTATAATCATCACTAATTATCAAAAACTGTTGAAGCAAATTCAGAAGGATTAAATATTATCTTTACTAATAATGATCATAGTTCAGTGTGTTATTGATATCAGGCAAGTAGGTTATCTTACTCTTAGAAGAAAAATTATTCTCTCTTTACCAAACCTAGCTATGAATCCTCTAATATGGGAACTCATATATAGTACACATATAAGTGTACTAAACTTATATGTAATATCCAGATATGACATAGAATCCATCTTCCAGAGGATTAACATCTTCTTTGTGTTCTATATTGTTTTGGAATGAACCTAACAGTTATCAAGCTATCTTATGAGAAATAGTTTAATGACTGTAAAGAAAGAGTAACCATCTCAAGATATTTCTTTTCTCCATTTACACTTAGTTTTTGACAACCGGTACATTGCTATCACTTACGGAATTTAAATGGAAGACAGATATTATAAAATGTACTCCTTTTATTTACATAGATTTCCCTTAAATCTTCTCAAATTTCTTTTGATGACAAGCTACAAATGCAAAGTAGAGTCTCTTACCTAATGCCTCAGTATAAAGCTGGTCCCAAAAATGAAAGTCACAATACCTGTCCCAGAAGTAAAAGAAAATTGAAAGCATTGTATTCTTTACTCTTTCCAGAAAGGTCATTCGGTCTGTTAGGCCCACCATTTGAACAGGTACATAGGAAAGTGGTGCTGGAAGTTTCCCACAGTGTTTCTCCTTTATGCCTGCGAAAGAGGCTCTTAAAGTGAACACAAAAGGGACTGCAAGCAATTCAGCCACTAGCTCTCCACAGGGCATCACGGGGTCTATAATCATTACATCATACTTGGTTTCCTGGAGCTTCTTCATGAGTGTTTGATTGTAGACTGTACTCTCACACATGGATTTTAAAATCTGAGTTATTTCAAAAAAGAATTTGTTCATTTTTATCACGGATTGCCAGAATGGTAACACATTAAGAACTAGGCCCATAAATTTATCATTTACAATCTCAATTAGTTCTTTGTCGTATGGTGAATGAAATACCTCAAAGTTCAGTCGGGAAGGCTTCTTGTAGTCAATGAGCTGAGTATGTTCAGGAGTCAACACTGTCACCTCATGTCCTCTCTCTGTGAGTTCCTCCAGAATAATCTTTAGATTGAGCCAGTGGCTCATGTCACAGGGCCACACCAGAACCTTCCCACAGAATCCACAGTCAGTGCTGCAGAGCTGCAGCAGCAGAATCACGAAAGCCCACTTGTCAGACATCGTGTCAGCAGCTCCCTCACATGCTGCTCTGCAGGAGTTTCGAGTGTTTCTGCTGGGCACAGAGATGAACAGCGATTAAGACACATAGTAAGTTAAAAATTAACTTTTAAAGGGAAACGTTTATTCATTGTGTGTAAGTTTAATGTTTATTGAAGGACTAAAACAGAAATGCAAATATATCTGGGAAAAATTCTTCCAGCTTTAGAACTTAAAAATGAAATAAATGACTTAGAAATACACTGATTCTCTAGATTGGCAATAAGGGCAATGAATAGTACGAACTCCCTAAAGTTCATACACACACACACGAACTCCCATTCCACTCTGTGTTCAAAGGTGCCAGGAGATTAGGTGAACACATACTGCACAGTGTTTTCCCTGTGTGGTGTAGCGAAATAATTTGCTTAAGTAAACGTGGCTGCCTATGGGGAAAATTTTGTTAACAGTTATCTGAATATAGGATATTCAGAATTCCAAAGGAAAAGCAATTACTTTTCTATGGAATTATTGGGACCAATTTTGTTAAAGCAGATAACGTATAAGGCAAGATAAAGCCTTGATAAGATCCAAGCAGACTGTGGCAAAAGGACAGATTTCACAACGAATAGAGGAATGAGAGAAGTTTATGGACATTTGGAAAACATCCCAGTGGGTATGGATCACAAAAAAAGATCTGGGCAGTAGTTTATAGAAGAAAGTTAAATTGAACTAGGAGACATAGGTAGTTTTGATAGATATACTATGGGTTTTAAATTGTAGGCAAAATATATTTAATCAAATTTGATAGATATATATGGGGTTGGATTTTAAATTACAGGCAAAACTTAATCAACTTTTAAAGAAGGGCAGTGACAAGATCAAATATTTTCTTTAGCAAACAATTCTGGAGGCTAAATATAGATTGGCATACAAAGCAACAGTTTAAAAGAAGAGAAAATGATTACAAATGTGTATTAGTAACTTTTTAAAATTAGTTTCAGGTGTACAAAACAATGTAATAGTTAGACATTTATCATTTATATCCCTCACACAGTGATAAGCCCCCGTATCTACTACTCCTCTGACATCGCACACAAGCCATTACATTTCCAGTGTCTCTATTCCTAATGCTGTACTTCACGTCTTGTAAGTACACACACACACACACACACACACATATATGTGTGCATGTATACATGTATATATGTACATATATATATATATGTATATATATATATATATATGTAATTGTAGTTGACATTCATTATTGTTCAGTTTCAACTTCAGATGTACAGTGTAGTGATCAGCCATCTACATCATCCCTGAGGTGGTCTCCCTAATGAGACAAGTGTCCATCGGATACCCTACAAAATCTTTACAACATTATTGATTACATTCCCCAAATTGATTTTCATATCCCAGTGGCAATCCTGTGGTTACTGATTGTGCTTTCTAATCCCCTCACCTTCCCCTTTATCCCAACCCCCCATCTAGCAACGCTCAGTTTTTCCTCTGTCTCTGAGACTGTTTCTGATTAGTTTATTCATTTATTCTTTTCTTTAGATTACACATATAAGAGAGATCATATGGTATTTTTCTTTCTCTGTCTGACTTATTTCACTTAGCATAATGTTCTCTAGGTCCATCCATATTGTTGCAAATGGTAAGATTTCATTCTTCTTTGTGGCTGCATAATACTCCATTGTATAAATGTACCACAGTTTCTTAATCCAGTCATCTACCGATGGGCATTTTGTTTTTTTCTATGTCTTCGCTATTGTGTATAGTGCTGCAATAAACATAGGGGTACATACATTTTTTCGAATTAGAGTTTTGGATTTCTCCAGATAGATACCTAGGAGTGTAATTTCTGGGTCATAAGGTAGTTCCATTTTCAGTGTTTTGAGATACCTCCATACTGTTTTCCACAGTAGCTGCACCAATCTGCAATCCCACCAATAGTGCACAAGGGTTTCCTTTTCTCCACATCCTCGCCAGCACTTGTTGTTTGTTGATTTATTGATGATAGCCATTTTGACTGGGGTGAGGTGGTATCTCATTGTGGTTTTTATTTGCATTTCTCTAATGATTAGTGAGGTTGAGCATTTTTTCATATGTCTGTTTGCCATCTGTATGTCCTCTTTAGAAAAATATCGCTTCATATCCTCTGCTCATTTTTTAATTAGGTTGTTTGTTTTTTGGAATTGAGTTGAGTGAGTTTTTAAATAAATTTTGGATATTAACCCCTTATCGGATATATCATTGGCAAATATCTTCTCCCATTCAGTAGGATCCCTTTTTGTTTTATTGATGGTTTCCTTTGCTGTGAAAAAACTTTTTAGTTTGATGTAATCCCATGTGTTTATTTCTCTTACTTCCCTTGCCTGAGGGGATATATCAATAAAAATCTTACACCAGGTAATGTCTGTAAACTTTCTTTCTATGTTTTCTTCTAGGAGTTTTATGGTTTGAGATCTTACATTTAAGTCTTTAATCCACTTTGAATTTATTCTTGTATATGGTGCAAGGAGGTGGTCTAGTTTCATTTTTTGCATGTGTCTGTCCAGGTTTCCCAGCACCATCTATTGAATAGATTGTCTTTACCCCACCGTAAATTCTTGCTTCCATTGTCGTAGATTAAATGACCATATAGGCATGGATTTATTTCTGGGCTCTCTATTCTGTTCCATTGATCTGTGTGCCTGTTTTTATGCCAGTACCATGCTGTTTTGATTACTGTAGCCTTGTATATAATTTGATGGCAGGTAGTGTTACACCTCCCACTTTGTTCTTATTTCTCAAGATTGCTGAGGCTATCCGGAGTCTTTTATGGTTCCATAAAAATTTTAAGTTTATATATTCTATTTCTGTGAAAAATGTCATTGGTAGTTTGATAGGAATTACGTTGAATCTGTATATTGCCTTAGGCTGTATGGACATTTTAACTATATTAATTCTTCCTATCCATGAACATGGTATGTGTTTCCATCTATTCGTATCTTCTTTCATTTCTCTCTTCATTGTCTTTAATTTTCTGAGTACAGATCTTTTACTTCTTTGGTTAAATATATTCCTAGGTATTTTGTAGTCTTTGAAGCAATTGTAAATGGGATTGTTTTCTTAATGTTTCCTTCTGATATTTTATTATTAGTATATACAAATGCAACTGATTTCTGAATATTAATTTTGTATCCTGCTACTTTACTAAATTGATTTATCAGTTCTATAAGATTTTGGTGGAGTTTTTAGGGTTTTCTATATATAGTATCATATCATCTGCATATAATGACAATTTTACTTCCTCCTTACCAATTTGGATGCCTTGTATTTCTTTTTCTTGTCTGATTGCTATGGCTAGAACTTCCAGCACTATGTTGAAATAGAAGTGCAGAAAGTGGGCAACCTTGCCTTGTTCCTGATCTTAAGAGGAACGTTTTTTAGCTTTTCCCCAATGAGTATGATGTTAGCTGTGGGTTTATCATATATGGCCTTTATTATGTTGAGATGTGGTCCCTCTATTCCCACTTTCTTAAGAGTTTTTATCATAAATGCCTGTTGGATTTTATCAAATGCTTTTTCTGCATCTATTGATATGATCACATGATTTTATTTTTCATTTTATTAACATGGTGTATCACATTAATTGATTTGCAAATGTTGAACCACCCTTGAATACCAGGAATGAATCTCAGTTGATCATGGTGTATGATTTTTTTAATGTATTGCTGAATTCTGTTTGCTAATATTTTGTTGAGGATTTTTGCATGTATGTTCATTAGGGATATCGGCCTATAGTTTTCTTTTTTTGTAATGTCTTTGTCTGATTTGGGAATCAGGGTGATAGTGGCCTCATAAAAAATGCCTTTGGGAGCCTTCTGTCCTTCTGGATTTCTTGGACTAGCTTTAGGAGAATAGGTGATAATCCTGTTTTGAATGTTTTGTAAAATTCACCTCTAAAGCCATGTGATGCAGGGCTTTTGTTTGTTGGAAGCTTGTTGCTTACTGATTCAATTTCCCTGGTGGTAATCAGTCTAGTCAGGTTTTCCCTTTCTTTTTGAGTTAGCTTTGGAAGATTGTATGCTTCTAGAAAATTGTACATTTCTTCCAGATTGTCTAATTTGTTGGCATATACTTACTTGCTCATAGTAATTTCTTAGAATTTTTTGTATTTCTGTAGTGTCTGTTGTCACTTCTCCTCTTTCATTTCTGATATTTTTAATTTGGGTCTTCTCTTTTATTTTTTTATTTTTTTTGATGAGTCTGGTTAAAGGTTTGTCGATTTTGTTTATCTTCTCTAAAAACTAGCTTTTGGATTCATTGATCTTTTGCATTGTTTCTTTGGTCTCTATTTCATTTATTTCTGCTCTGATCTTTATTATCTCCTTCCTTGTACACCCTTTGGGCTTATTTTTCTGTTCTTTTTCCAGATCCCTTAAGTGTGAAGATAAACTGTTGATTAGCGATTTTTCTTGTTTCTTTAGGGTAGGCCCACATTGCTATGAATTTCCCTCTTAGGACTGCTTTTGCTACATCCCATAGATTTTGGGTCATCGTGTTTCCATTTTCGTTTGTCTTGAGATATCTTTTGATTTCTTCCTTGATCTCATTGTTGACCCATTCATTATTTAGTAACTTGTTATTCAGCCTTCATGTATTTGTGTGTCTTCCAGTTTTTTTCCTGTAGTTGACTTTAATTTCATAGCACTGTGGTCAGAGAAGACAACTGGTATGATTTCAATTTTCTTAAATTATCAAGACTTGTTTTATGGCCTAACATGTGATCTATCTTGGAAAATGTTCCGTGTGCACTTGTGAAGAACGTGTATTCTGCAGCTTTGGGGTGAAATTCTCTGAAAATATTGATTAAATACAACTGTTCCAATGGGTCATTTAAGGCCATTGTTTCCATATGATTTTCTGTCTTGAAGACCTGTCCCTTGTTGTCAGAGTTGTGTTGAAGTCCCCTAATGTGATAGTGTTACTGTTGATCTCTGCCTTTATGTCAGTCAATATGTTTTATATATTTAGGTGCTCCTATGTTGGGTGCATAGATGTTTACTAGGGTTATGTCCTGTTATCAGATCAATCCCTTTATTATTATGTAGTGTCCATCTTTGTCTTTTAATATATTCTTCATTTTAAAGTCTATTTTTTCAGATATAAGTATTGCAACTCCAGCTTTTTTCTCATTTCCATTTGCATGAAATGTCTTACTCCAACCCTTCACTTTCAGCCTGTGTGTGCTTTTGATCTGAGGTGAGTCTCTTGTATACAGCATATGCAAGGGCCTTGCTTTCTTATCCACTCAGCCACCCTATGTCTTTTGATTGGAGCATTTAATCCATTTACATTTAAAGTGATTATCGATAGGTACATAGTTATTGCTATTTTTTTATTTGTAGTTAGATTGTTTTCATCTTTCTTCTGCTTATAGTAGCCCTTTTAATATTTTCTGCAATACTGGCTTGGTGGTAATAAATTCCTTTAGCTTATTCTTTTCTGGGAAGCCATTTATCTCTCCTTCAATTTTAAATGATAGCCTTGCTGGATAAAGCAATCTAGGTTGTAGGCCTTTGTTTTACATCACTTTGAATACCTCCTGACACTCCCTCCTGGCCTGCAAATTTTCTGTAGAAAAGTCATTTGACAGTCTTATAGAAGTTCCCTTGTACGTAACCTGCTGTCTTTCTCTTGCTGCTTTTAGGATTCTCTCTTTGTCTTTAACCTTTGCCATTGTAACTATAACGTGTCTTGGTGTGGACCTGTTGGGGTTTATCCTGGTTGGAACTCTCTGCACTTCCTGGGCTTGTATGTCAGTTTCCTTCACCAGGTTAGGGAAGTTTTCGGTCATTATTCCTTCAAATGTGTTCTCGATCCCTTGCTTCCTCTCTTCACCTTCTGGTATTCTTATGATGCGCATGTTGTTGCACTTGATGTTATCCCAGAGGTCTCTTAAACCATTTTCATTGCTTTTTATTCTTTTTTCTTTTTGTTGTTCCATTTGAATGATCTCTGCTAACTTGTCTTCTAAGTTGCTGATTCAAATCTCTGCCTTATCTAACCTGCTGGTGATTCCTTTAAGTAAGTTCTTTATTTCAGTTATTGTGTTCTTTAGTTCTAACTGGTCATTCATTATGATTTTCTATCCTTCTTTATGTTGTCACTAAGCTCCTTAAACATTCTTATCATCTGTGTTCTGAACTCAGTCTCTGATAGGTTGGTTACCTCTATTTCATTCTGTTCCAATTTTGGAAGTTTCTTCTGTGCTTTTATTTGGGACATCTTTCTTTGTTTCCCCATTCTGGCTGACTGTCTGTGTTTGCTTTGGTGTATTAGGTAGATCCCCTAGGGCTCCTGGTCTTTGCTGGGTGGTCTTATGTAGTATGCGTCCTTTATATTTCACTTGCACCATTTCCCTATTCTCTTATGTGTGTGCTCCAAACGTGACCCTTGTGTTGTGTATGTTGTCCTGTTAAAAGTTGAAGCTCTAGTTGCTTTTGGCTTGTCATTAGGTGGGATTGACTCCTACGCTGACTAGTTGTGAGACTTGGCTCTGCCCACAGTGGATGATCTGCGGGCATTTGAGTGAGGGTTGACCACTCAATTGAGGCTTCGCCCCTGTGGGCTCTTGTGTCTGTAGAGAATTCCCTCTGGGTGTGTCACTTGTAGGTCATACCCAGTAATACTCTGGTTTGGTCTGGAGTTGGCCTCTGGGTGTGTTGAATCTTGTGCCTCGTGGGCTGGGCCCTGGTGTAGGGCAATTTCAGAACAAAGCAAATCACCAAGCACAACAACGACAACAACAAAGAAAAAAACCAAACACACTCACATATGAAAACAATCAATAACCTACACTCAACACAGGCAAAAATATCCAAAATACAAAAACAAAACAAAACATAAAAAGCAATGCCAGTCTTGGCTTAAGCCCACCAAGTAATCTCCAGGTTGTCCTCTGCTGTACCAAAGAGTCCTCTGCATCTTGGGCAGGCAGAGCCGGCCACCTGATGCCCAGAGTGACCCTGGGACTGCAGTTCTAGATGAGTGGGGCTATGAGGTCTGGATGGTAGTTTTTACAAAGTCAGTTTCTGCTCTTACCTGTACATATGCACACTGAGAGTAACACAGCCAGCCCTGTGTTCAGGTCTCCTGAGTCTTAGGGCACTTCTTCCGTGTTTGTGTGTGTGTGTGTGTATTGTGTGTGTGTGTAGGGTGTGAGACTTCTGAGCTGCTGAAAGCCCAGAGCTGCCTCTGCCACCAGCTGCTGACCCCTGGTGTGTCTCCGCAGTTGTAATTGCCCTGCCCTAGGTGGGCCAGAAAAGGTGGGGGCTGGGGATGGAGGAATCTTCTCTCTCCCAGCCCAGCAGTGTCACACTCTTCCCAGTGTCTTCCCTGGGTCACAGCAGCTGCAAACGCGGTCCTCCCAAATCCTGAGCCCTACCACCCCTCTGTAATCTGACACTACTCCTCAGATCATGGGCCAGCTTGAGTCTCTGGAAGAGCGGGTTCCTTTGTCCAACCTAGGGCCTAGCTGGAGGTCTGAGCTAAGGTTACTGTCTCAAATACTGGATATGCTGCTCTCTCCTCAGGAGAGATCCGCTGTGGGACGTAGGGAAAGAGCCTACCTCCTGGCTCTTGTGGTCTCTGTTCTGTCCTGGATCTCCCTGCATCTCCACAGCCACGGTTGCGGGCTGAGTCTCCACTCCGCTCCCTTCCCTCTTCCCCTGCTTGCCCAGTTTGCCCACCTTCAAGTAATCCTCATACAAGTCTCTCGGCTGTTGTGTGTGGTGAGCAGAGAGTCCTTTCATGGGTTATAGATGTTCAATTTGTGGTAAATTCCAGAGAAGAACTCAAGAAGACCACCTCACTCCTGCTATTCCTATGACGTAACTCCTGTATTAGTAACTTAAACATGGAATCATAATAATCTGAAACATGGACTGAAAATAGTAAATGTGAGGAATACAGTTGAAATTTATGCATAAACATTCAATAAGCAGTTTGTACCTCCTACTATACCCAGGTTTTATTCAGGAGAGCTGTAACGCATGATGAATACTCATCTTGCACAAACTTTTATATTTACAGATGACCTTTTGGGGAAGAGAACAATTTTTCCCACCTTGTATCACTTACATGAGATGACTTTGTGAAGGACTATGGTTCATTGTGTGGTATGTGTGCACGTATGTGTGTTTTTATGTGTGAAAAGTGGGAATAGAAGAGTATATATGATATAGAATGGGAGATTATCGAGAGAGCCAAGAAATATCTTAATCAATATGTTTAATAAATATTGATTCATTATCTCTTATAATAGTATCTCTCGATGTAAGTTTGATTGTAGTTACAACTTGACTGGTGGATAAAAGGATCTTGAATGAAATTTTAGACATCAATACACATTTATGATAAAAACAGAAATCAAGAGCTCTCCTGGGAACACTATGTACCTTGGAAACTTCCTAAAGAGATTTTGCTCATATGCCTACAACCCAAGTAAAAGATGGTCTCTCTTCTCAGTCCCTATGGATTGCTAAGTACATTATTACCATATTTACCTTTTACTATCTTTTCCTTCTCGGTACTGTTTCCTTCCAAAATTCCTAACACTTGATAGTCCTTTAAAGACTTGGAATGTGTAATATAATTTTCTTCATTACTTAAAAAAATCAACCAACATGTTGGTAAAGAAGTAACCCAATATTTGGGTCTCTCATTTCCATACTCTCCTTTATGCTGTTTATCCTTAATCTACTTTTTTGCTTTTGCTTAAATCGAGACGTTATGTTATCCAAATGACTTGTATTTTTAAATAATTATTTTATTTATTTATTTATTTTATTAAAGTTTATTGGGGTACAACGGTTAGTAAAATTACATAGGTTTCAAGTGCACAATTCTGTAATACATTATCCATGTATCATATTGTGTGTTCACCACCCAGACAGTTCTCATTCTATCACCATATATTTTATCCTGTTTACCTTCATCTACCACCTCCCTCCCCCCTTACCCTCTGGTAACCACTAAACTATTATCTATGTCTATCAGTTTTTGTTTCTTTGTTTGTTTGTCTTGTTCTTTGTTGCTTTCAGTTTTACATTCCACATACCAGTGAAATCATATGGTTCTCAACTTTTTCTGTCTTATTTTGCTTGCATAACAATCTCAAGATCTATCCATATTGTTGCAAATGACACTATTTCATCTTTTCTTATGGCAGAATAGTATTCCAGTGTGTGCAATTACTGTTGACATACAATATTATATTAGTTTAAGGTATACAGCATAGTGATTAGAAATTTGTATAACTTACGAAGTGATAACCCCAATAATTCTAGTACCCATCTGACACCGTATGCAGTTATAATATTATTGACTATATTTCAAATGACTTCTAAAAACCTCGACCTAAATATTGCTTTGGCTCCTTGAAGTGAATAAATCCAAAAGAGAATGCAACATATGTGCATTTATCTTTAAAAAGTTGTCCCTCCAATTATTTCCTTTTTCTGTAAAAGCCATCAATATCCAAATAAACACACTAGATAGAAATCCAGAAGTCCACCTTAACTCCTTCTCTTCCCTGAACACTTAACCCCTTTCATTTAACAAACCTTTTAATTGACCTCAAAGTGTCTTGTGCAGTATCTTCTAATTAAATTATAATAAGAAGGAAGGAAGGAAGGAAGGAAGGAAGGAAGGAAGGAAGGAAGGAAGGAAGGAACAAAGGAATGAAGGAAGGTAGGAAAGAATGAAGAAAATAAGAAAAGAAGGGAGGAAAGAGAGGGAGAGAGAAAGAGAAAGGAAAAGGGAGAGAAAGGAAGATGGAATAAGGTAGAGAGGAGAATAGGTAGAGAAAGAATAGTTATATGTTAGTATACTTTCACTACAAGAAAGTCAACAAACAATTTAAGCACATCTCCAAACTACTGATGAATTTAAAGCTCACCCCCCCCCAATTAAATTGAAAATAATAAATTACTCCAACCATATTTGCAATGGATCGCTATTAGTAAATTTCCACTCTAGTCAGGAATGTATCCTGGTTCTCATCTTTTTACAGTCTCTGGTTGATTCCTGTGCTTGAAGGATTTTGAATATTACTCCATCTTATCCTCCTAAGTCTAACTGCATCAGGTCTCCTGGAGGACCACTATTTTCATAGCAAGAATTCTAGTATTTGACACCCAGGACGACCATCCCTTTGGAATGTGAGGGACATGTGTACATGCAACAACTGTTGCATGCTTACTTTACTGCTGCCTTTAATTGATGTTGTTTGAAGTGGAATAGATACTAAGCATTAATTTTAGGATTAAGTCTTTCCAAATAACCATGCTTTTCAACTGAACTAAAGAGAAAAACTCAGAATCCTTTTCTCTTTAGGATTTTAATCAATATTGGTGGTGAAATACACCCCAGGCAAAAAGTGTCCTTTTAGAGTCATCATATTTTAGGGTTCAGAGTTATGTCTGAAGTCATATAGTTCAACGCTTTTAATTTTATAACAAATAAATTTTTCCAGAGGATACTCAGCATGAAATTTCAGTGATTAATGAGAACCCCACTCACAGAGGATATAAAATGTGTTTATATCCTTCATATGCCTTGTTTTATGTGCCTCACATTCCGCCTTCACTACCAAACCCATGGGTGATTTTGAGTTTCAAGACATGTAGGCCACATTTTAATAATGACTGAGAACATATTTTTTACCAAAAATTGTGTATTTAGGAGTGACTCACAATAATAAATTTAGATCATATCGAATAAAAGAGAATGAAAATTTAAAAAATAAGTATTACGTAAGGTGTATTTTAAATGTTACATGTGAGGTATTGTGGATCAAAAGAGTGAATTATAAGTGACTAACAACCATTGCCTTTAGTTACATTATTCACATACAATTGAGTTCTAATTAATACAATGTATTAATCTATAAAACTATTTAATAATCTGTAGTTTATTCATTGAAAGTTACCATGTGTATATTTTTTATATAATGATTATATTTTCTAAGCTCACATAGTAATTCTAATGAGATTGTTTTAATTTCAAAGAATTCTGGAATTAGCCTTGGCACATAGCAAATGCCTTACTATAGGTGAAGCAAAAGGGGAAGGTGCTTCAATGGTTAGCAATTTTCAATATTTCAGATATGAGTTATATTAGGGAGATTGATATCTAGAGACAGCTTTTACTAGGCTGTTTAGGTATGGCCATGTTACTGAGTTCTTGTGTACAATATCTTGATTACATGATCATAACAATAAAATATGTCAATTATCCTCGCAAATGTAACTGGATAAAATTCCCCAGTAAAAAATGTAAAACATATTAGATTATAAATATTCAGTTATGTGTTGGTTAAAAGAGGACATGCCTAAATATTAGTACAGTGTGTAACTTCCAAATAAGTAGATGAAAAAATTGGAAAAGCACAAAACAAAAAACACTCCATCAGTTATAAGGAACAAAAGAAAAATGAGGAAATATAATCAGAAAAACAAAATTCATGAAAAGATACTGAAAATGAAATGCAGTGATTTCCAAATAAACAAAAATAGGTGAAAATTTTGTGATTAGAAATATACAGTTAATTTATAAAAGTCTAATTATAGTCTGACTAAAAAGAATACATAAAACATTGAAACACAACAACATTTAAAGTAAATATATGAAAAATGTCATATATACACTTGACAAAAGAATGTAGATGTTGTTATATTGATATTAGATAATTGATTTTACTTCAAAATACGTTACCAAAAATGAAAGTCAATGAAAAATGATAACAAAATGTTTCATTCATTGGGAAGTTATATAATTTTATATAAATGAAGCCATTACCATCTTATAAAACAAGCATTAAATTATAAAGAGAATGGCCTGCTTTACAGATCTACAGACTCATGAGAAGTGACTAATGGATTAATCGGTTGGTCTAAAACTTGTGAAGATTTAGAGGGAGGACTAAAGGGAAGAAGATCTGGAGTAGAATTATGTGGATAAACTTTTTTGGGATTTGCATAGATTATGAAGGCCTTCATATTCCACTGGAATTTCCTCTAGCAATCAAGTGTTGTAGACAAATGTCTCAATAATAAGGTGTTCTGGATGAGCAGTTCTGTGTATACCACTGTCTTTTTCCAGACCTTCCAGAATTTTATCATAAAACTCATGTACAGAGAAGCAATGGAGAATGGGATGGAAACTATACATGAACGCACAGCATTGAATTCACCTCACCAAGGCTCATCTAGCTACTGCAGCCAGTTATATGCTCAATCTGTTAATAGAAGATATTTCTCCACCTCCTTCTCCATATGACACCACTCCCTAGGGTTCAAGCCATCCAGAAGGTAGAAGATTGCATAGGTCACTTTCCATCTTAGAGGATGCCTCCATTTTCTCCTTAGAAGTAGTTATAATTTCTAAATACAAAATACCCTCTCAACCCCCGATCTCTATAGTATTTTTGCCAATACCACAAAGCATGGGCATGAAGGCTTAGTAAAAACCATGGTATTAATATCATCATTGTGTATATCTAGGAAACATTTGTAGCTAAGGAAATGCGACAAAGTCTAATATCAAAGCAATTTGCTGGTTTTACCAACTTACCTATTCGCTAATGAAAGCTTTTCAGGGGTTTAGCTGAGACAATACCCTATGTATTTTAGGTGCTATCTTAAAAGATGCAGTCTATGCTTGAAATCATGGCCTGCTATGTGATGCTTTATGTATTTAATTTGCATACATACTTTCAGAGTTCAAGGGATTGAAAGTGAGAATGCATCCCCTAACAAGTAGCCTAGCCATTTCCCTTAGACAAGTTTGTTTTTCATTATTACAACTTAGAGTCAGGCAATTTGGAGGTTTACCATGATCAGAACTACAGATGCTACTTGGTTATTCTGAGTTCCTCTGCGTTAGAATTCAGTGAGAGAAAGTGTTACTCTCTTGGCTGTGGTGATCATTCAAAATACCAGATAAACTACCGTGTTTCCCCAAATATAAGACCTAGTCAGACAATGAGCTCTAATATGTCTTTTGGAGCAAAATTTAATATAAGACCTGTTCATATTTTACTGTAATATAAAACTGGGTCTTAATATAATATAATATAATATAATATAATATAATGTAATGTAATGTAATGTAATGTAATGTAATATAATATAATATAATATAATATAATATAATATAATATAATATAATAAATATAATGTAATATAAAATGCTGGGTCTTATATTAATTTTTGCTCCAAAAGACGCATTAGAACTAATTGTCCATCTAGGTCTCATTTTCGGGGAAACAGAGTATGTTGCCGACATGTGATAAGTGTAGGCAAAATTATGTCTAATATCAAGCAGGTTACCGAACCCATCTTAATAGTCTGATGTCCAATAGTAAAGTTCAGTTGAAAGCTGTGAGAAATCATTCAGATAGGATATATTACCGCACTGATTTTGAGTGCATGAAGATTTGGATCATCTTGCCAAGTAAATAACCCTGACAGAGGAAATGCTGACATAGCATAAGGGGCACATGGAAAATATATGAACAAAATAAAGTATAAGGTTTTACCTCCTGAACATCTCTAAGTTCTGAGAATGTAAGACTTGTGCAAAGTATTCTGGTTGATGGAACTTGATTTCTGCTGTGTTAGGGATGAGAATTTCCTGATCTGAACAGTTTTATGAATGACTGGTAGGGAAAGTCCATTATCATACTTTGTTTTTAAATCCAAGTATATGCTGCAGTTATACTAACTAATGCAGTTGGTGTCACCCAGGAATTTTTGCCAGCTATCTTCTGATGATATTCAGGTAAAGGAAGAAATATGCAGATAATCAGAGAGCAGGAGGGGAAAATCAGGTGAGCAGTGGATATTGAGCAGAAGCCTCTCCTGTGCAATGGTGACCAGTATCAGAAATCAAATGGATGCCTGAAATTGGGTAGTGTGCAGTGCTACAGAGGGCCAGCTCACTTCTCATTGGATCATAGCCATTCACTGAATTCTAATTGCAGAAAATAAACTGGGCAGAGCAAATGTAAACAGTTTTTCTCCGAACACAATAACATTGTAAAAGTAAAAAGTACATCAATATGAATCACCCTTTAAAAACAATGTAACAAATACATTTTCAGCCTTCACAAAAAAATTGTAGAATTTATTTGCATTTTCAATAATGGACACAGTCAAGAAGAAATACTTAATATGTTCCATTATACAGCTATTTTTAAACTGGAAGTAATTTTTAATATACAATATTGAAATGAATAAGAATTTCAAAAAATCAGTAAGCCAGTGGATGTCAGTTATTACCTCAGTCAAATATCAAATACTGAAATTAAATCTTTAGACATGTCGTTAAGTTTATACAGGATAAAGAAAATTCAGTCTTTATTAGTTAAATTAATACAAAACTGATTGAAATATGAACATTTGTCTTTAGTTTTATTTATTTATTTGTGTTGATAAATATTTACTATATGTTTTGGTCAAGAAGGTCTACTATTATCTTCTTATATTTTCTTTGCATAAGAATTAATTGATGAATTTAAATTTGTAGAAGATAGAGCCTGAAAAATAATATAATGATCTTACAGCCCAAGTAAATATTTGTTGTTTTGACCAAAAACTAGACCTTTGATTATAAATGGTGATTATAGATTATGATCATTAGTGATTTTTAATATAGTGAATTTACATTTAACTGTAAGGTTATTGATTGTATTGTTAATTAAAATATTCACAAAATTACTAAAAGTTTTTTGTATTGTTATTTCCCCAAAAAATGATCTGTTCACCTTTAATATATTGCTACATTCTCTGTCCTTGATAAAAAATAATGACTCAATTTATCTCTTTTGTTTGAAGGTAGTACCCAGAGCCTTGCATTAAAGGGCACCCAAGAATACTTGTTGATTAAAGGTGGAACTTAACTCATGATTATCTATGTGTTTAATGGAAATTTGTAGACAGTTCCTAGTGTGATGTGCCATCACAATCACTATCAATGCATGCTCTGACCCCAGTAACACTGGGCAAACAGAAGGGCTTATTTTTTTATTAAGAAAGAAATCAATATTCTTCTTAAAACACACTAATCTTCTATGACGTTTCCCTGATCTGTATGTTCTAGGGGAACTTGGAAATTGTATTTTTCCATGTTCCCTACATCCACCAAATTCAGCTCACATTTTGTGTGCTCCACAGGATTTAGCATATTGTCAGTCAGCATATCACTTCAGGTTAAAAATAAAGAAAAAATTGATATTATGCATAGAATATACATAAAACCATTCATGTCCCTGTGTCAGAAAAGTGAGAGGAAGAGGGTAAAGCCACCTGGGAAAAGACAAAGGAAGAATGGAACACGCTCACTAATTAGTTAATGGTGTTGTTGAATTCTAGGCTTTATTTGTAGGCTAAGGTAGAAGAATAGGAATTTTGAAAACAGGATGGAGATGATATGTTTTCATTAAGGTCATTGTGGCTTAACTACACAGGATTGTCTTTACCACACTTAGAAAAAGTTATTCCCTCTTTTTTTTCTTTCCTGTTTTACCAAATTTTCGACAAGAAAATAAACAACATTTTGTGACCAAAAATATAGCAGATGCCACACAGGCCAGCAGGAATCCAATCACATCCAAAGAGTGGTACTGGAACCAGGTGAGGTGGTGAGCAGCTGGCCGCAGGTGTTTGGCTCCTTTGTGGCGCATGACAAACTCGATCCAGAAGACTGCTCTATCCAGGGGCTTTACAGGTTGATCATGGTGAATCCTTGATAACCTCATAGCATTCTCTTTATAACTGGTAGACAAAAGCATAGACAGAAATTAGAGTTTTTGTTTTTATTAAAGGTTAAGTATGTCATACCTTTGTGTAACATATTAGGTTGGTGCAAAAGTAATTGTGTTTTTTTGCAATTTTT
Source organism: Rhinolophus ferrumequinum (assembly GCF_004115265.2). Lineage (NCBI taxonomy): Eukaryota > Metazoa > Chordata > Mammalia > Chiroptera > Rhinolophidae > Rhinolophus > Rhinolophus ferrumequinum. The sequence continues at coordinate 27,675,796 of NC_046288.1, forward strand.
AACCTTTTAAACTGCAATGACTTTTGCTCCAACCTAATATTATATGTTATGCTAGCAAAAAGGGCATAGGTGTGTTGAGGAAACATTTCATTCTTGCTGTGATATAAACTTTGCTGGTTGCATAGCTTTTTAAGAGTTGTAAAGGGCATGGTATGTGAAAAATATTTTTTTAATAGAATGTGGTCAAATGTAAACATATAAAAAAGGAATAAGCCTACTTTTTTCAAGAAGGAATTTTAATATTGTATGAAGTATGATCTCAAGTATTGTTCTAAGACCAAGATTGTGGCTAATCCATATTGTGGGAAAATAGCCATTAAAAAGTCTATAAGCATGGACCCTCATGTCTGACTAGTTAATAATGACAGACAGAGGAAATTGGTGGTCAACTTTGATGAGTCATTTTTGCAGTGTCTGAGATTCCTCCATTGCGCACACTGTGTGTTTGTTATACAAAGGACATTGTCTGTATTAGCAATGTCAAAATTAGATGAGGGTACTAGGGTAATTTTAGAAATGATGAGGAGATGGAATTTGAGTTTTGAAGATAAATAGAAATATCTCACTAGAATTTGAGCCCTAACCATTGTGGCATCACAATAGTCAATGCTATAGAGTCAATATCTCAAAGGGCCTCTCAAACAACAATGGGTATAAATTATATATTTGAAAGGCAAGCTATGTCTTCACTTGACACTTCTTGATGGCTGAGACAGAATTAGTATGTTTCTCTGTGTATTTTTTTTAACAGAAATAAAATTTCCAACCTGGAGACATGAAGATGATGGAAAGGAAGTGGTTTTTGATGGTATGTTCTAGTGTGAGCAGGACATTGTTGGGATTGGGAAGGAGAAATATGATATGATTTCATTCACCAGTGAACGTGGTACAGATCCAGCAGTAAGGGGTACTGTGTTCTTTTTTGTGCACAATGAGAAAGAATAATCATATACTCTTTTAATTGGATAAAAATATAGATAGGGTCAAAACAGTAATTTCACATGCTTCTTTCTAATACATTTTAGGCAATGTGATAAAAGTTTATCTCTCCAAATCAAGTCTTTCACCGTTTATAGAGATTTAATATTTGAAAAACACATATACTTGATAGATAAACTTGTATATGTGAATCTAAATAAAAATATTCTTTCTTATAAATGAGATAGGATAAGAAATAACTATGCTCATATTTAAAATGATTTCATAATTTATTCCACACTAATGCTCTATGACTGTTTTCTTAAAATATTATAATTGAAATTACTGTGGTTTATGTATTTAAATATAATATTTTGTGTTCATTAATTCCTTTAAGTAATAAGAAAATAAGATACAAATACATGCATATTTAAATCTATACTAGATTCTTTTGTTCCCAGATAATTTCAGATAATTAGATTTAGAGTTAATGTTAAGATATTTCAAAATAAATAATTTTAGGTATTTTCTTCAAAAATTCTAAGAGTTATTTGTGATTCTATTGTTTACATCAATAGTTTTCAAATCACCAATAAAATTTAATGAGCATTCTATATAATTAAGCAAAGTTTTAAAAAAATTACAGAATTTACTTACTTTGATATTTAGTAAAATGAACCAAATTACCATTAATTAACAACCTGGTCATAGCCTAATGGATTAGACATCATGACCATCATTTACGAGGAAAAAAAGATATACCATATATGTATGGTATCAGTTGGGTAGTAGACTTGCTGGGGTTATCACCTTGTGAGGTTTATAAATGTCTAATCATTATGTTATTCTGTACACCTGACACTTAATAAAAAAAATAAATTAAAAAAAGATTATAGTAAGCTTTACTGAGCCTCATAACACCATACCCAGCTCCTGAACTGATATTTATAATATTCTGAAAATTATGACTTAAACTTGCATATTAATAAAAGTCATTTGATTTGAATGTGAGTGAGAGGGAATAGTGGACAACCAGGGCTTATGTTTTGCAAGGACTTAAGGCAAATATTGAGTACCTCTCTCTTGGAAATTAATACACTGACTCTTTTGTCTAGAAAACCCCGATTCTAGGGATTTGAACAGATAGTTTTATTCAAAATAGTTCCACTAAAAAAAGCTGCTTAAAATTCCATCTGAGTTTACCTTCTCAGCTACTGCATGAATTTCAGTTATGAATAATGGGAATGGAATGTTATAACTAGCCTTCAACTTTTGCCTCTGAATAAAAATAATTGCATCTAAGATAACCTGGAACAAGTTTAAATATAAGGCACCTATACAAATTCAGAACAGATACTGAGAGAGCAAGATGAAAAACATGTCTTGATAAAAACTTACACAATATTGGGCAAAAAACAAAAAAATGGCAGACTTAGAATTCAAAAAAGAAGAGATTTGAATATAAGAAAAATAAGAGATTTTATATCTATATATAAAACAATGATCCAGAAAAAAATCTGAGAAAGTTTATGTAATCATTATATTATTTATGTTGGAAAAACATTGATAGTTATTTGAAGTCTGAGGGTTGTCTTTTTCTGTTTTTTGTTTTTTGTTTTTTTTTTTTTTTTTTTGCAGTTTTAGCAAATCACTTCAGCAATTTGGGAAATGGAATAATACAGTAGTTTTTGTATTGGTCATGGTATGGTTATTTGAAAGCATACCAATTACAAATGCATGAAACATTGGACATTCTCAAATATGATGGGTAACATAGTCAATGGTAAACCTTTCAAAGCAGTAGTACTTACGAAGGATCATCAATGACTGTTCTCAAGGCGCTGAGCAAATCTGCACTCGTCATTGTGTTTATGTTCACCTCCACTGCTGCTCCTTTGGCCTTCATGTGAGCAATGTTATCAGGCTGGTCAGCAAACATGGGAACTCCCACCATAGGGACTCCATGATAAATTGCTTCATAGATGCCATTGGTTCCACCATGAGTAATAAAAGCTTTTGCTTTGGGATGACCTAGTTTGGGGGGGTGGAGTGAGAAGCTGGTAAAGATTTCATTATAATATTTTAACAATTTCAGAAAGAGTTGGAGAAAAGCTAAGGGATAACTCAATGAAGAAGTCTGAATTTTCTACAGAAGCTGATCACAGGGGTTATTGCTATCTCTAGAAAACTGTGATCCCAGGAAAAGGTGAAATTAACTCCTCTGCATTGTCTGGAAAGATTTTACTGAGGAAGTGATGTCTGAACTGAGATTGAATCTTGAAAAGTGATCAAAGTTTTAACTGAAAATGTTCTATTGTGAACTAGAGGAAGCAGAAATCTATTATATAAGCAATGGACAATTTTTAAATTATGTCTACTTTAAAATAGGCAGTAAAATTTTTATATTATTAAATATTTATTAAATTTATTTGCTGTTAAACACTCAACTTGTCCATGATCCAACTATACAACTTTTTTCCTGTAGTCTTACCAAGAAGATCGTTCTGGGGTATCCAGTCATAGAGCCGAGTATTGGTTCCTAATGTGGCTGGTTTCTTTCCTTTGTATCTCCATAAAACCTGTGGAAAAAATGCTTTAATTTTGCATGTAAACACACACCATTAAGGATTTTTTTTCTTTTTCTTTTTTTCACTGAGGCAGGAAACTTTATTCAGTGCAAACAGCTCAATTATGGAATTTCATGGCTGCTGGCTGTGAGGCAGCCCTGGGGTGAGGCCCCTCTCTGGCTACACAGCTGGGCTCCAGCTGGGCTCCAAAGCTGTTTTTGATGTTTCAGCTCTAGCCAGGGGAAATGCAGTCCTCAACCTTCAGTGTAGGAGGGAAGTACACTCGCTGAATCAGAGGGGAGCTGTCATAAATAGAGAAAAGTCCCTGTCTCTGGTCCCTGGTTGCCCTTTCCATCTACAAATGAGGACTCTAAATCCTTGCAGTTTGATTGGTTTAAACAGCACTTTCCTGATTGCTTGTAGAGCTGCTCTGATTGGTCGGAGAAGATGCTAATGAGAATATAGCTGTGCAGCTCCAATTGGACAGGGACAGTCTCGGTCCTATTGGTTGAAATATGATTCCAGGAATTCCTTTAAAAGGGTTGGCTCAAATGGTAGGAACAGTGCAGGCTGGCAGTTCAGTGTGTCAACTCATGGTTGTTGGCACCAATTCAAAGCCAATAGGAATCCCCAATTTGGGGTGAGGTGAAGAAGGAAACTATTCAGTGCAAATAGCTCAACTGTGACATAGCAAGGCTGTGAGAACACCACAGCTATGGAACAGCTCAACAGTGTTACAGCTCAATGATGAAGCTGCAGGGCTGTGAAACAATATGGCTGTGAGGTGGCTCAGGTGTGAATCCTACTCTGGCTAGACAGTCCTGTTCTGCTCTGCTCTGTTGTACCTGTCTGCTCTACTCCGCTCTGCCTTGCTCTGCTCTGCTTTTCTCTGCTCTGGTTCTGCACGATGTCTTCGATGTTTCATCTTTGGTGTTTCAGCTCTAGCTTGGGAAATGCAGTCTTCAGTTTGAAGGGAAAGTGCACTCCATAAAGAATTTTAAGGCTGTAGAGTTATGTAAAAATCACATAGCCCACTCTATGTGATAATTGAGAGAAATGTACAAACGGTGTAGCTCACAAACATTGAGAGATACAGCAGTTTACTGACATCTACCTGTTTTGAAAGAGCTTATACTAATAGTCTATTAAGTATATAGTATTATCACTTAGAAGTGATGTTTATCACTTAAAACTACGTTATGAAAGGTCAACATCCTAACAAGGTACTTCATAAAATAATGGATTGTAAGCAAACTGTCAAAACTAAAAGAAAGAAAGAAGAAAGAAAGAAAGAAAAAGAAAGAAAGGAAGACAGAAAGAAAGAAACAGGAGGCAGGGAGGGAGGGAGGAAGAAAAGACAATCAATCATCCCAAAACCAGGCAATAAAAATCTAAAGCTAATTACATTTTTGGAAAAACGTTACATTTGAAACCTGACAGCTAGGATGGCCTCCTGACAAATAAATTTACACAGTGTTGTTTGTTTTAATGCTTTTTAATTCCTAACTCTAGTTGACTAAACTGTCCTGTTTATTATATTCCAAACAACTGTGTGCAGAGTTAACAGGAAGCAGACATCCTGACTACCCGACTGAGAATTACAGACATCTTTAGAATTAGCACCACCATGTATAGCTCAAGAATAACTTAGCCTGTTTGCACCTGTAGAAATTCCTTTCTTGGCTTATTGATGCCAACAGAAATTTCCTTTTACCTATGTAATTATTCCCCTTTCCTTTCTGATAAATACTTGCTTTCACTACCTAATCAGAACACTATTTGGATTTCTGCCTGAATCAGTTTTTCCTAGAATTGCAATTCTTTTTTGACCTCAAGCAATTGTTGCCTCTCACTTTGGTCTTTTATTTTTTTAGGTTAACAGAGTATGTAAAGAGTAGAAATCTAGAACTATAATACTTTAAAAAAAAAAATTGAAGTTAACTGAGTATCATAAATTAGAAATATATATTGTTTGACAATAATATGAGGATTTTTAATTGTTTTTTAACTGTAGAAAATACAATTTAGAAAGATTAGGCTTTTAGCTCTTAAGCAAATATACTTCGATAGAGTTCTAATAAAACCTAGAGATATGAAGTATATGCTTGAGCCTGATTCCTCTCAATGTATCACCTCTCTCTTTTCCTGGATCTTGGTGCTAACACACTGGAGAACTTTGGGGAGTAGTCAGTGCAGGCCATAAGATTTTAAATAGTAAGAAGTTATTAGGACCGTAACATTTTTATCTCCATTTCCTTGAAAATGAATGACTTCATTAAAAGTTGTATTTTCATAGTAAAGCAAAGGCTCAATAGGCAAATGATCAAATGTGCCCAAATACAACATTTTAATGTTTTAATTAAAGGTGGTGCCAGTTGTGCTCCATGTATAATGCGTTTCAGCTTTCATCTGGAAAGAGCACTACACTATTAGCCACATTCTGTCTCCAGTTGGCAGAGTAGCTGCTTACTAACATTGGAGGTTGTACTGACCTTCTGTGGAATCTGGGCGAGGGCTGAGGCAATGAGATTGGCTTTTTCTTCTGTGAGGTTTTTGACCATTGACCCCAGAGAAAACACCACAATGCCATATTCACCTGAACTTTGGACAAATTCTTCCATTTCCTGCAGTGATAAAATTACTTCTATTACGAAAGTATAGGGTCACAGTGGAAAAAAGTTCAATACACTTTTAAATAGGCAGAGTCAAGAAAAGTATCAGACATATTGTTAGACTGGTTCTGTCTTCTGCCACATAGAATAATTTAGTCTCTTTAAGAGAAAATATGTTTCTGAAAACTGTGGCTTAAATATATAATGAGTGATTACAAATAAAGGCATGGAGTCAAACCGTTGTACCTAAGGAATAGTTGATAAGAGGCAGACTTTCTCCTGGTATATGGAAGTATTATTCCCAAAGCTTAATATATAAACCAAAAGACTTGTTTGCAAACTCATAAAAACGCTCCTTGGAGGGAAACCCAAAAAAGAATTTTGAAATAGGCTTTAAATATTTTTAGCATACCAGTTTACAGCCAATAAATTGATTTAACTTTCTTAGGTATTTAGAATATTTTTTAAAATTTATTAATTCCCTGATTCATAGGGCTAAAAAGGGCTTTTTTATGGGATAGATAGTAATATGTTTAAAAGGTGACAGCACAGTTAAACTCTTGCTACAATCATAACATTTATGAGACAGTGATTCTCTGTCTTCCACAAGAGTGGGACAATAACTACATACCCTTAATTTGAGACTTAGCACAGAAGTAAAATATAAATTTCTCTGCAAAATAAAATTCTCTTGTTCATTGCTTACAGTTATGCAAGTTGAGTACTGTTAAGTCTGGGATTGGAGTCTGACATCATAATCTATGTGAATATAACCCTCTAGAGATGTGACATGCATTCCCTTTGTAACTATTTGTGGTTGCCCTGCAATCACTGATGTTTTTCAATTTAAGGCTAATAAAATTACTAGGGGAAAGATGATGCCATAAATGAAAGTAGACTACTATTTTTAGCTCAGTTCGTGTTAAGAAAATGTCTCTGAAGTCCCAAGAATTGGCTTTATTATTTTGATCTCCCTAAACAGATAAAGATTGAATAAAAAATCATATGCAGTATACACAGACACACATACACACACACACACACACACACACACACACACACGCTAAAATTTACATATCTAGGTGTTTGATTCAGATTCTTGATTTGACTGCCTCTCATTGCTCTTTTATTCTGTGTATTCAGTGACTGGCATAATTCTTTCATCTGAGGTAGAAGCCATGATTGGAATTCATGTTGCCCAAATATCTATATTGGTTATTGGGTTTGAAATGGAATAATTCCCCCTCTTGTAAAACATGTCTGAGTTGTTTTTGTGAAATTGTATATGTATGAAAGTATGGATGGGAGGATAAACATAATAGCGTGGCAAGGTATTATCTAGTGAGCCGTGGAATATGTCATATCGCTTACTGCATGTTATTTAGATATTGGTTCATTATCTCCTGTAATAATATTCTAGAGCTTGCCTGCAGCTATAACTTGGCTGATAAGAAAAGTGTATTCAGATTCCTGAAATGAAATTTTAAACAAATATGCACCTTGCACTAAACAGAAATCAACTCTTCTGGGAACACCATTTAACTTCCAATCTTCTACAGACATTATTTTTGTTTACCTACAACCCAGGCAAATGAATGTCTGTCTCCTCACTCTCTATTGACAAAGATAGTTAAATATAATATTATTACTATTTTTACCTATTATTGTTTTGCTTCTTAATATTGTTTTCTTCCAATACTTCTGGAAGTCTACATTTATACTTTGATAACTTTGGAATGTGTTATACATTTTTCCTTTTTCCTCCAAAAAAACTTGATGTCATGTTTATAAAGAATCAATTCAACATTTGAGTCTCCCAGTTCTATAATTTCTGCTTTATATAAATGACTCCCAATCTATTTCTAGTGCTCTCTTCTGGGATAGAGACCTTGTATTACCCAGATTATTTCTAGAATTCTCCACCTGAAAATCCCTTTGGTTCCTTACAGTAAATTTAAAATTGAACTGGTAATTGTCATCTCAAAAAAGTGTGTCCACTAATTGTTTCTTATTTCAGTAAAGGTAACTGCTATCCAAGAAGCCATATGTGATTCCATGTCTTCTGACATTACTTACTTTTTCTTAATTACCAAGTACTGTGGCATCTACCCAAGAGTTCTCATGAAAGCCTCTTTGTCACTCAATTGTAACAAGTGTTCCTATTCATAACTCCATCATGATAGTTAGGATAACTACAGCAGTCTCCTTAGTGACTTCCAAGCTCTAGTTTCCTGTCTCTTCAATTTAGTTCCCACACTGTAGACACACTAATATTTTCAATATGTTCCTTAAATCACTTCATTCTTCAGTTTAAATATCAAAGTAAAGTCCAGAAAAAAAAAGTAATATCACTCATAAGAGACTCATATGACTTGGAAAATTGATTTGGTGTAGCAAACTGAAAAGATCCAGCAGCATATGTCTGCTATTTAGGCTATAAACTTTAAAGGAAAAATCAGAATTCTTATCACAAGGTACAAAAATCCTTCATTATAAAAACTTACCTTAGGTAATGGTTTGGCAGGTTTACAATGCAATCCTCCTACAAACTCAAAATTAGGTAAGTATGGACGAGGAAATTCAAAATCCCAATATGTCCGCATTAGCCAAATTTCTGCTTTGCCCATAGTCTCACATAACGTAGTGGGTCTTCCTGGAGAACATAAAGAAAGTTGGGTGGAAGTTACTACCATATAAGGAAGGAAGAAGGGAGGGAGGGAAGGAAAAAGGGAAGGGAGGAAAAGAGGAAGGGAGGAATATGAGAAAGAGAGAGGGAGAGGATATTTGGGTAGTGAAAGAACAGTAATGTGTAAAATAAAACTACATTCAATAAAAAAATTGTACAAAATCAAATAAGAATAAATTCACAAAAACAAATTCAATTAAAAAATTTAACCAGAACTCCAAGTACTGATGAATTTAATACTGATTGTTTCCCTCCAATTAGATGGCAGGTGATAGATTAACCCCCTCATATCAGTACCAAATCACCTCTCAATAGTTTTCTAATTTCCAATCAGAAATGTATATCTACCTTCCAGCTTGTTATAGTTTCTGGGTCGCTCACAATGGTGAAGAATCCCACCACTATCAGTTTATCTTATTTTCCTGAGTCAAATCCAATCACTTCAATTAATTTGCCATCCTTTTCTCAGTAGGAATTTCCTGATTAATTTATACCCAGTACAACCCTCTTTGTAAGGTGAAGTACACATTCCACATTACCAATATCATACACTTATTGTTACCTTTAAATGATGTTTTATTGAAAAGGACAGATTCTAACTATTAATTTTAGGAGATTTGTGGAGAAAAACAAATATTTGCAAATGACCAGGTCAACCATTTTCACACCCAGAAATAATGTTTTGCATCTAGGCAAAGAAACGTTTAGATGACAATCTTCCTTTCTTAAGGATTCTAATCAAAATTGGTGATGATATATACGTCGGGTTAGATAGCCTCATTTTAGTCATTATTTTGTACTGTTTGAATATATGTCTGAGATTATACAGCCAAATGCCTTAATTTGGTAATGAAGAAGCATTTCACAAAGACAGTTTGAAATTGCCAGAGATTGGATGAGAACACCACTTCACAGCTTCCACGCCAATGTTTATGTCCTTTAGATGTCTTGTTGCATGTGTGTGATAGCCTACCTTCATTACCAACTCCCTAGGTGAAATCATTGTGCATAAACTGTAGACTACATTTTAAGAAAGACCTAGCTGAAAGTACTCACAAAAATTTTATATTTGAAGTGGTGATGCACAGTATAAAATATAAAACCAATCAAAAGTGAAGAGGACAGTGACGTCATAAAAATGGTGGAGTGAGGTGAGCCTCTGGAAATCTCCTCTGGAATTTACAACAAATTGAACATCTATAACTCCACAAAGGACTCCCTGCACAGCAGACAGGCAAGATGAAGAGTTTCACTACTGAATTCACCTAAAGGTGAGCAAATCAGGCAAGCAGGGGAGGAGGGAAAAGAGACGTGCAGGGACGGAAATGCGTGGGCTCAGGACGCAGACCTAGCTCAGTGCTCCAAGCTCGCTGCATCCCGGAACTACCGCAGCTGTGGGAGAGGGAAGAACTCGGACTGCTAGGGCTCCGCTTATGGCCCACAGGGCTGAGGGGGCAGCATACAACACGGCTGAACCCAATGCTCACGGTAGAGACCTCGGAGCAAAGACTGAGGGAAGAAGGCTGAAAACGGTGGGTTAAGCCCTCACTGCTACAGAGAACGGAAGCCTTACGCACTGAGACTTGTCACCCCCTTCTTATCCTCCCTGAGCTCGCCCCAATAAACTTTAATTAAAAAAAAAAGTGAAGAGAATGAAATTGAGCAAAGGTATGCAAAAATTGGTAAATAATTTTATAAGACATTGTAAATGTCATACTGAGAAATTATGAAACAAAAAATATGCAAGTAAAATTTACCAGCAATCTTTCCCCCATAATTATGTTATTATACAAAGTGAGTTATGAACACAGTGAAGAATGATGTAAATAATATATAATTAATAAATTGGCTATTAAATTTGAGTTACCATGTCAATATAGTTATTGCTTGAATTTATTATATTAATCCTACATAATAAGTCTACTGAGGGCTTTTAATTTTGAAGAATTCTTAGAGGTAGCCTGAATTTATGGCAATATGCCTTAAAATATATGTGAGATGGGAAATTCAGTGGGAGACCGTTACCAGTTCCTCGAAGGTAAGTCGTGTTAGCTGTGTCAATCTAGAGACAACATTTCTCGGCTCCCAAAATTATTCTTTCCAAAGGCCTGAGAGAAAAATTAATACTGGGGATGCCAAGAAAATGAATACAAGTGGATACTTTGGTCAACATTGCTCAAGCAGTAGTTTGCCATAATCAGAAGTGTCTGGACGCTGATGGTAACCACTTGGTGCACCTCTGGAAATTGCAGAAGTCAAACGTGACTTGTATTCATCTTTTGTTACCAGTATATATTGAGTATTACAATTTTAATATAGTTTTCCTTTCTTAAAATGTATACATTGTTTTGGCACCCTCTGTATGTACAATTTCTGAATCACCATTTAAAAATTAATATTTTATATTAGAACAAGGGTGGCAAACTGACCTACGACAAGAATGGTATGTCCCAAAAAACAGTTGCAGGGACCCTGGATGTTTCTTGTAAGAGGTTTTATTCCTTTATCAGAGCCTACCCTAGTTCCACCAATCTGCAATGAACAGCAGTTACCGAGAGTAACTGATTATGTGTCTCTCTTTGAAAATTGACTAATTCTGAGTTCAAGATTCAACTTCAGAGTCCTGTCTACTGACAAATAGAGAATGTAAAAATTGTATTTTCAATTTTTTGGATGGATTAAGCACTTTAGCTTTGTTTACTGAGCGTATGATAAAATACATATATAATACAAAGATATAAAGAATATTATACATATTGTGTCTTTAAACATCATGCTGAATAGTTTTTGAAACAATTCTCACTTTGTGGTATTTGACAATTTAGATGTAGCCCATCAGTAATATGCAGTCAGTTTGTATTTCCTAGTGACTCATAAATATAGTTCTTGGAGGCAGCTGAGTGGTGCTTTGGCTCAGTCCCAACTGAAGCAGGCCACCAGGGGTGCCATTCCCAAGGCCTCCTAGGAGGAACCCCACCACAGGTTAAGTTCAGCCACAGCCTGTGTCCTGCCTGGGGCCACCTGACATGAGCCACAAAGCAAACCACAGATGGCAGCCACCTTTGCTGGGCTTGGAGTTGCCTTGAGAGGCTAAGCTGTGAACTGGGGCTGGCTGCCAGTAGTGCTGGGCTTGTGGCTGCTCAGCAAGAGCTATGCGGGAATGCTGAGGCCAGATGGTGATTGTTTGGGGTTTGTGAACCTTCGAGAGATTTTTGGAAAAGCCATAGCATGGGCTAGGACAGGCCATTTATACATCAAAGCCACTGGAAGCAGGTTGGGTGGGTCCAAAAGTTGTGTTGGGTGGGGTCTCAGGGAATCACCAGGGCAGGGCCAGTGGTGTTATCCAGGTTGATGGAGACTCAAGTATGGCACCCACTTGCTTCTGCACACCAGGAGTGGGAGAGCACAATAAAGGAACAATGGAGTCTGCCAGCATTTCTGTCTGGGAGACAGCTTCCCCTCCTGCCCTCATTCTGCAGCCAGACAACTCAGTTCCTCTGTTTGTCCCTGGCAACTCTTAAGTTGCTGCCTCAGTGCTGGAGCTTAGAGCAGGTGAGTCCATCGGTGATTAAGTCCATGCATGGTCCCTTTAACAAGAATGTCTGGGACTCCAACCATCCTCTGTCTCACTCAACCACGATTTTTGCTGGTTTCCATATCCAGTAGTTATGGGGACTTTTTTCCCTGGGGAATCCCAGACTGGGGAGCCTGGTATGGGGCTGGGACCCCTCACTCCTCCAGCAGGATCTCTGCAGCCGACATAGCTCTCCGAATTTTTGACTGCCACACTAGGGTGTGGGACCAGCTCGTTCTGTGTTTCCACCCCTCCTACCAGTCTCAAGGTGGCTTCTTCTATATGTCGTTCGTTGTAGGACTACTGTTCAGCTCGACTTCAAGCAATTATCAATGATGGTTGTTCTGTAGTTTAGTTATAATTCTGATGTGGTCATGAGAAGAGGCAAGCACAGCATTTACCTGCTTTGCCGTCTCCTAAACCTATTTTTTAATCACAGCAAAACTGAGGGAAGGTTGAGATATTTCCCATATACTCTTGTTTTGGCAATTATGCATAAAGTTGCTCTAACCATCCACATACACATTTTTGTGTGGGCATGTTTTCAACTCCTTTGGGTAAATACCAAGGAGCACAATATATGGTAAGAGTATGTTTACTTTTGTAAGAAACTGTTAAAGTGTCTTCTAAAGTGGCTGTACCATTTTGTATTTCCATTTTCAATAAATGAGAGTTCCTGTTCCACAACTCACCAGCATTTGGTGTTGTCTGTGTTCCACATTTTGGTCATTCTAATAGATGTGTAGTGGTATCTTGTTGTTTAAATTTGCATTTCCCGCATGGCAAATGATATGCAGAATTGTGTTTTATGCTTATATATTTGCCAACTGTATGTCTTCTTTGGTGAGGTGTCTGTTAATGTCTTTGACCTATTTTTAAAATCAGGTTTCATGTTTTCTTATTCTTGAGCTTTAAGAATTTTTTTAAAAAACATTTTTGGTAATGGTTCTTTATCAAACATGGCTTTTGCAAATATTGTTTCCCAGTGTTTGTCTTATCTTTTCATTCTCATGACCTTGTCTTTAACAAAATAGAATTTTTAAATTTTAATAAAGTCCATCTTATCCATTATGTCTTTCATGGATTGTGTCTTGGTTTGGTGTTATATCTAAAAAGTCCTTGGTATTCCTAAGGTCACCTAGGTTTTCTCCTATGTTATTTTTTTAAGGAGTTTTGTAGTTTTCAATTTTACAGTTAGATCAATAATTCATGTTGAGTTAAATTTTGTGAAACTTCAAAAGTCTGTGTCTAAATTTTTTGTTTTTTTTGCATGTGGAAATTCAGTTATTGCAGCATTACTTTTGGAAAGACTATATCTACTGTATTGTCTTTGTTCCTTTGCCAAAGATCAATTTACTATGTGGTGTGGGTCTATTCATGGGTTCTATTCCATAGATCTCTGTTCCATTGATCTATTTACCTGTTCTTTTTCTAATATGACACTATCTTGATTACTGTAGCTTTATAGTATGTCTTAAAGTTGGATAGTGTTCATCCTCCAACTTTGTCCCTCTTAAATATTGTTGATGATCTGGAATATTTTGCCTCTCCATGTAAACTTCAGAATCAATTTGTCAATATCCATGTAATAACTTGCTGGGGTTTTGAATGGGATTTCATTGAATCTTGGATCAAGTTGGAAAGAACTGACATCTTGACAATATTGAATTGTTCTATCCATGCACATGGCATATCTATCTATTTATTTAGTTCTTTGATTTTGTTCATCAGTGTTTTGTAGTTTTCCTCATATAAATCTTGTGTATATTTTGTTAGATTTATATGTAAGTATTAATTTTTGGAGGTGCTAATATAAATGACATTGTGCTTTAATTTCAAATTCCACTCATTCATTACTAGTATATACGAAAGTGATTGAGTTTTCTATATGAATTGTGTATACTGTAACCTTGCTATATTTGCTTATTAGTTCCAGGAAGGTTTTTTGTTGTTGTTGTTGTTGTTGGTGGTGGTTTTTTTATCCTTTCAGATTTTCTACATATTTTGCTTAATGATGGATAAATAATCTTAGAAATGTTTTGTTAGGTGATTTCGTTGTGCAAACATCATAGAGTATACTTACACAAACCTAGATGGTGTAGCCTACTACACACCTAGGCTATACGGTATAGCTTATTGCTTCTAAGCTACAAACCTATTCATCATGTTACTGTAATGAATAGGTAGTTGCAACAATGGTATTTGTGTATCTAAATAAATCTAAGCATAGAAAAGGCACTGTAATAACACAGTATAAAAGGTTTTTTTTATGGTATACCTGTATAGGGTTCTTGCTGTGACTGAAACTTGCAGGACTGGAAGTTGCTCTGGGTGAGTCAGTGAGTGAGTGGTGAGTGAATGTGAAGGCCTGGAACATGACTGTCCACTGCTGTCGACTTTATAAGCACTGTACACTTAGGCTATGTTAAATGTATAAAAATGTTTTTTTTTTTAATAATAAATTGACCTTAGCTTACTGTAACTTTTCTTACTTTATATGTTTTTAAAATATTTTCAGTATTTTCAATTCTTTTCTAATAGCACTTAGCTTAAAACAAGCACATTGTACAGCTGTACAAACATATTTTCTTTATATACTTATTTTATGTTATTTTTTTAATATTTTAAAAATTTTAAACATGTTTTTAAACAGTGAGTGAGCCACCTGGCTGCAAACCTGCCTTCAAAGAGGTCTTTCCTCAGTCTTGGACTGCCCTGAGCTTTCAGTCTTCTACCTAGATCTCAAAGCTCACACAAAGGCACAATTGGTTCTTGATATCTGAAAGGATAATACCCTCTCCCCTTGTAACTCTTCTTCTTGAGTACATTGATTATTCTTAGCTCTTTGCTCTTCTATATTGATTTTGAAATCACATGTAAAATTCTACAAAAAGTGTCAAGTTTTATGACACACATTTATACACAGGTTGTGTTTACTGGCTGTTTAATTATTTGCTGTTAAATCAATGCAGAATAAATTCAATTTACATATACAGCTAAGGGTTTTTTAAGTGGGTTTCTTTGAATGTTAATTCAGAGAAACTTATATCTAATGGGAAATCAGTGTTATGGACTGAACTGTGTTCCTCTACCATTCATATGTTGACATCTGACTGTATTTAGAGATAGGTCTTTTAAAGAAGTAAATAAGGTTAAATGAAGTCAGAAGAGTGGGCCCTAATTCAAGATGACTGGTTTCCTATAAGAAGAGGAAGAGACTCTAGGTATGTGTATATACACAGGAAAGAATATGAGAGGATAAAGCAAGAAGGTCATTGTCTACAAGCCAGGGAGACAGGCTGCAAGAGAAACCAGCCAGACTACACTGTAGTCTTGGACTTCTAGTTTCCAGAACTGCGAGAAAATGAATTTCTGTTTTTGATGCCACCTAATTTATGGTATTTAGTTATGGCAGCCCTAGAACACTAATATAAACAGGGAGTTAAATCAGTTAATATTTCTAATACTCAATATGATCTTTCATTTCTTAGTTCATGTTCCTTAACAATGCTCAAAAATAGTTGGAGTGGAAGCCAGCCTCAGTTGATGGAATCAGATGAGAGTAATATATGTGAAAATTGCAAAGCAAAACCATTCTTTGTTAGGAAGGACAAGCAATGAAAAGTAGACAGAATATATGTAATTCATGAAGTAAAAAAATATGCTATCTTTCGAAATCTCAAGCTATAAACTCTTTTAGAGTTTTCTATTTAATTGTTCAGGCTTCTGTACAATACTCCCTGAAGCAGTATAAGCATTCTAGGAAACTTTTCAGTATAGCCAGCCATCATGATACAGTTCACATAAGACTTACTGAAGTTTCATCGTAAAATTATGAGAGACTAGAATGATAGGTACTCTAGGCCAACAGGAACATGGTATACATTTCGAATAATGCAGTAATCCTTAATTCTCAACATTTGTGGAACAAATCCAGGCAAAGTCAATTGTATTTCAAATTTAACCTCATTGTTAATATAGGTCAGGTTTCAGTTTATTCCTGGAATCAGTCAGGGAGAAGGTCTTACTCTTACAAGGAACATTACACTCTTTGTACCAGTAAGAAGTCAAACCTCCTCCAGTATGAAAACTCAGTGTATATTCTTATTTGTGGTATCCTGCATCTGACAAAAAAATACAACTTCCATTGGCTTGACATTTATTAGTGTTTTTATATTTTGTTTTGTTTTGATAACAATCTACTGAGTATCAAGGTATCTCACAAAATAGGTGACTGAAAAGAAAGAATAATCATGGCAAGGTATTTCTTGCTTCCCCTTCCCAATTAATATTGATAACAGTTTATTGCTATCATTGGTAGAGTTTTATGTGAAAATGAAAGTTTTGAAGTACATTTCTTTAATTTTCCTAGACGTTTCTTAAATCTCCTAGTTTTCTTTTAGTAACTACTTTGGAATGAAAAGCAGAGTCTCTTACCTAATGCTTCACTGTAAAACTGGTCCCAAAGCTGAATGTCGTATTGTTGGAGCCAGAAGTCAAAGAAAATGGAAAGCATTAAGTTTTTTACCCTTTCCAAGAAGGTCATTCTGTCTGTTAGTCCCCCCATGGCAACAGGCACATAGGAAGGCAGAAATGGAAGTTGCCCACAGTATTTCTCCATAGTGCCACCCAAAAAGAACCTTAGTGTGTACACAAAAGGGACTTCCAGCAACTCAGCCACCAGCTCTCCACAGGGCATCACAGGGTCTATAACCATGACATTGTAGTTGGTTTCCTGGAGCTTCTTCATGATTGTCTGGTTGTAGACTACACTCTCACACAGAAGTTTGAGATTTCCAGTTTCTTGAAGAAGAAAATCTTGTAGTTTTCTGGCTGCCTGCCAGCGTGACAATGTTGGCATGACGTTAGTAGCTAGGTCTAAAAAGCCATTTAGTGTATTTGCAGCAGCCTCTCTGTCTTGAGGCTGAGGGATGACTTCAAAGTTCAGTGAGGAAGGTGTGCTGTAGTCAATGACAAAAGAGTTTGGAGAAACCAGCACAGTCACCTCATGACCCCTTTCTGTGAGTTCCTCCAGGATAATCTTTAGATTGAGCCAGTGGCTCATGTCACAGGGCCATACCAGGACCTTCCCACAGAACCCACAGCCAGTGTAGCAGAGCTGCAGCAGCAGAATTGCTGAAATCCATTTCTCAGATACCATGACAGAGTTCTTTCACACGGTGCTCTGCAGTGGTTAAATATTTGCTGAACACAGAAGTGAAGTGGCAGTTTATACACAGATTAGTTAAACATTAATTTCTAGAGTTAGTAAGTGATACTTACATGCAGAGAACTTTGTCATTGTTGTAGATTGGGCACAATACTTGTGCAGGAGGAAATATGAAATATTTAAAGATTTTACAGGAAATGTTTGCAGCATTCTAGGAGTTTGTTTTAAATATGTTCAAATAGAAAATAGTATTTTTAATGGAAAATTTTTAAATATCGTGGAAGAACCCATTTAAGTGGGTCTAGTAAATAATATGGTATAGCTTATGGAACAAGATGATTGATAATTCGGGGAAACATAAAAATGTAGGTCTTCTCATAAGGTTGGTTACATGCTAGTATATGGATAAGACACATACATCACATAATAACAAGAGGAATATCCTAAATATTATACACAGGGATAGTGTTTTAGGACCCCATAAGATGCTGTCACTACAATGTGAGGAAAATTAGACACAGCTTCAGGTTGGTGGGGGCATTTCAGATGAGCCCAGAAGCAAAAGTGACAGAGGGCTCTGGAGGGTTCTGACAATGAATGGAAGAAATAGAGAACAAGAACAATTATATGGAAATCATGGTCATTTAAGTACACTGTTATCAGTGCAGTATGCATAGAGCAGAGGCTAACACATAACAGTGCAGAACAGGAAAATATTAGTTAAAATAAGACATTACAGAGAAACTTCAGTGCTATAGTCTGGGTTCAGTTTTAATCTCCATGAGAAGATGTTTACTCAGATTTTCAAATCAAGTTCAGAATATGATCATATGTATCCTTTAATAAAAAACAATTCTGGCATCTAAATAGGATATGAGTTATAGAGAGAAAAAAAAATGTCCAAGGCATGAGAAAATTGATATAAACAGAGCCATCTCAAAATGGAAATGGAGAGTCATCCCAGAGGAAACGCCTTGCATGTCTTGCTCCTCGAATCCTTTGAAACGTTTGAACTGAGCAAAATAGCCTTTGGATTGAGCCAAACCAACATTGTCTTGTAAACAACTGTTTGTAAAGCTAACAGAAAAGCAGACTTCCTGACCACAAGGACTGATGAATTATGCACATTTTTAATCAGTAACCAGCATGTATATAGCTAAAGAGCAATTTGGCTTATTAACATCAATAGATATTCCTTTCTTTTATTTATGTAATTATTTCTCTCTCCTTTCTCATAAAAACCCCTTTTCTTCATCCCATAATTGGGATGTAGTTTGGGTTTGTGCCTGAATCTATGCCACTGGATTGCATTTTTTTAAATCTCCAATAAATGGCTGTTGCTTCTTACTTTGGCCTTTTATTTTTAGGTTAATGGGTTAAAAATAAATATTAGGAAAGCAAGATTTGATGAGAGTGTCAGAGAGAATATAATATTGGTTTGTGAATGGAAAGTACAGAATGAGAATCTATGACTGATGAGAAGTGAGAGGGGACCAGTAGTTAAAAAACAAAGAAGTGCTCAGTTTATGTAGTTTGAGCAATGAAAATATGATGACTCTAGCAGAATCATGACACACTAAAGAAGAGGTACATCTTTTGACCTGCAGTGTATGAGTTAATGATTAAACAAGTCTGTGGAAATATTGGTTTGGCCGTGAACACTTGAATCTCAAGGCAGGGGTAAAATTTAGAACTACAGAGTTTGTGTCCGATTATCTGTCTATTCAATCCAATCATCCATCTCTAAATCCTTTACTATTTCATACCTTCAATAAGCAATTTTTAGCAGTTAGTATGTGCCAGATTCTATACTATGCACAGGGCATAAAGAGACAAGATAACAATTCCAATTTAAAATGAGTTCACAGATTATTGCAGAAAAGTCAGTTAAACCAATGCTTATTGCACGGTAGGGATCTTAAATGGTAAGGATGAATTGAGGAGGGGCTAAGTCCATGAAGGAGATTGCTTGGTGGAGGAAGGAAATGAAGAAATAATACTTTAACTAAGTCTTTATATTTAGCTGGTTGAAACGTATCGTTTGAAAGTAAAAGAAAATTAATGTATCTGTGTTCTACGTGTGATGTAGTTATATCCAGCATTATATTATTATAAAATTATATTCATTTCAATAATTTGAAACAGACACATTATTGAAATTTTAAATGCTTTGAGAGTGTTTCTGTTTTGCTAAAAAGAAAACTCAGAGTAGATTTGTTTAGAAGATACAAAGATAAATCCAGGGTCAAGGATTGGAGAGTTATACTGTGCTGAGTAATTAGACTTTGCATAAGTTCTGGTGGTAACTGGTAGAAAGCAGGGCCAAACAAGAGTCAGAAACAGGAAGATAGGACAGGGCCATAAATCCACTAGAAGAAAATTGAGGTATATATAATCTTAGAGGATGAAAGTCCTTTTATACAGAATAAATAACCCAGAAGTGATAAGAAAAAAAGACTGATAAATTTATCTCCTCACTATGACAAGGTTCATGATACACTATAAACAATTTAAACAAAGCTAAAGAAAGAACAATGATATATAATGTAGCTCAGATATTGACCTCAAAGTATTTGTTATTAGAGAAATAGCTCCAAGTTATTTTATTATATGAGAAAACTGAAGTAGAACTCAGGTTATGTAGAAGGATTCTTTTGCATAGTACATTTGGAAGTATTGCATAATTTTATTTATGTCAAATTGAAATATTTAAATTCTGGATGAAATATAAAGTTGCCCCCTCCCTTTTTGATTTGTCAAGGTAAATAAAAAGTCAGCAGACTCCTTAAACTAAGTAAAACCAGGAATTTTGATGTACAATTTCCACCAAAACTTGAGATGTTTCCTTGAAGAATACACAGTATGTGGCAGAAGTGGGGGAGTAGGAAAGTCTGAAGTTTTGTCCAAGATGCCCCACCCAACAATACTTTCATGTAATGCCAGACTCCCAAGATCTGTCCTCACTTGTTCAAATGAATTCCTTTATACAGAAGTTTTACAGCAAGAAAAATTGCTGGTTTTCACTTGGCAATATTTCCTTGGAATTCTTAACACAGCCAGCCTTCATATGGATTTTCAGTTCAAACTATAAAAGCTTCTTCATAGAAACTTTGATCCTAGCTTCAAAGGCTTCCCACAGATAAAATACCAAGGTAAATAAGCAGCTCCCTTTTACAAGGAAACAAGGCTTCATCACTGAAAACCCACAAAAGCAAGAGACCAAAAATAATAAGAAAATGACTTGAAACATTATTACGTAATGTAAAATATAAACTTATTTTATACAACATGTTTAAGGGTATGAAAGAGAAACCTGAAAATATGAGGATGAAACAAGAGATTAAAATAATTGTGAAAATTTGCTAAAGATCCAAAGAGAATGTCTAGAAATTAAAAATTCAGTGAACTAATATAAAACTCAATGGATAGATTAATGAGTAGATTAGACACAGCTGTAGTGATAAACAGTGACTGAAACGGAAATCTGAAGATATTGTTTAGAATTAAGTTTTGAATAAAAAAAATATGCAGGAGGAAATACAATAGAATGGTTAAGAGACCTGGATAATAGACTAAGTTGTCTGAACCTAGTTCATTTTGCCTATTTGTTGCCTCTTCTCTCAACTCTTTTTCCACTCTTTAAAGCTTGCTCCTTTTTCACACAACCAGACTGCACAACTAAACCCTACATTTATGTTCTTTTAACCCAATCTTCCAATTACTTTTAATTTTTTTAATGATCATTTTTGACATAAAAATGTTGCAAATGAAGTATAGAGATTTCTGCATATCCTGCAGACATTATTACTGTGGTGATTGCATAAAGTTTTTATTTCATTATTCCTTTTGCAGTTGTTTATTGGAATTTTACTGCAAAGCATTGCAAAAATATGTGCAAAAATATGATTAGTATGATTTTCATAGTCTCATGATACCTCTCTTTAAGATACGTATTAATTACAAAGATACAATAGGGAGATTCCTGGCAGACACCATCTTAACTAAATGATCAAAATAATTGTTATTAGTAATAACCTATCTAATTATGTACCTCCTGATGAGCCACACTGTGAAGGACACAAGATCGCTTCTCTAGTATTCTTACCAAAAATGCATAATCTCATTCTAATCATGAGAAAATACCAGTAAAACCCAAATTGAAGAATGTTCCAAACAATAACTAGTATTCTTCATAAATGAAAGACAAAGGAATATTAGGAACTGTCACAAATTGGAGGAGAGTAATGAGACTGGGCAAATAAATGCAAGGGGAGAAACTGGATTGTATATTGGAAAGAATAGAAGGACATCAGCAGGATATTTGACAATGTTTTAATAAGAATTCCTCGTTTTGATAATTTTGTTATGATTATGTAAAATGTTGATATTAAAAACTAGGTCAATTTAAAAATGTTCATTTTTCTTTTGTATTTATTAATTGGAATTTAAGGAATTGCCTGTTTATTCAATGATTTATTTCCTTATATCAGTATAACTCATATAAATTTATTTTATACATTCTATTAAATTATAATTATTTTATTGTTCAAACGGTCTCAGATTTTGGGAACTTTTTTATGTATTGGTTTCTATGCCTTTTTGATATGGTCGCCTCATTTTTAAGTACTTTTTACTTTTTTGGTTCTACAAGATATTCAAGATCTATTATTTTATTATCTATTATCTATTATTTTCACTGCCCCAACCTTTAAATTAAATATCTCTCCAAAGAATACTGGTTGTTAATGGATGTTAGAGAATGGCATTTAAAAATCAAGATGAGTATGCTAAGTGTGTTCGTTGCCAGGGGGTTTAGTCTTATTCAGTGAAAAAGAAAAAGGTAAATATACTTGCACATACTAATATTTCACATAAATGCATATTTACAGTACTTCTATCTAGCCTTCTCTATTTCTTCTAAGTCCTTTCTTCAACATTGAGAAACACGTCTCCTTATAACACCATACATTTACTTATTTGATGACTCTTAGTAAACACATGAGATAGAATTGCTAGCCCATAGACCTGTAAAAATAAAATTTGCAAACTAGACTACAGTATTTGTCTTATAAATATGTGTCAATAGAATTGAGACAACAGTTAAATACCTTTTAACAACAACAAAAACAACAAATATTGCATGCATATGACTTTATAGGTGTATTTTAGCAAAATTCCAAGTAATCTTTCTTCCTCCCATAGGCTATGAAAAAAAGAATGGAAGAGCGGGAGAGAGATAGGAAGGGAGGGAGGGAGAGAAGGAGAGAGAGAGAGAGACTCACATCATTCACTCCAAAAAGGCACTACAAGCTTATGAGAAAAGGACTGAAGGAGAAACATATTTAAGATCCGTAATCACTCATGAATACAAAGGCAAGTATCTCTTTCAAAATATGAGCAAAATGGATTCAATGATGAACATAAAATACGAGTATTGCATTGAGATTAGTTCAAGGGTAGAAGGAGGGCTTTGTAGAAAACATTTAATGTCATACAATATTAGATTAAAATAAAAGGAGAAAAATTGTTAATATCATTAATGGATTAAAAAGCATTTGACATAATCTTCCATTTGTAACAAAATAATTTTTTACAAATTTGAGAAGAAAACTTCTTAGAACTAATATGAATGGTTATATAATATCATTTTAAATGAAAGAAAAAATTAAAAACATTCCCTTTAAACTCAAACAGAGAAGGATCTAGACTACCCACTTCTATTTAAATTTAAATGGAAAGTCTCAGTAAACACTATATATATGTATATATATACACACACACACACACATATGTGTGTGTGTGTGCGTGCGTGTGTGTGTGTGTGTGTATTAAACACCTAGGAATTAAAAAGAAGAATATAAGATGGCCATAACTTTCAAATAATAAAATTGTCTATATTGAAATGGAAAGAAACCTATAGCCAAATTATAGCTTTATACCGAGGGAGACGACTTTCAATTTTTATATATACACACATATATAAAAAATAAATTATATAATATTATTATATAGAGATATGTTCAATGTATATAATGTATTTCAAATTTGAACATATCTACACATAAATATTGTATATGCATATACATATTGACATATATAATATACATGTCTTATAATACATATACATATTATACATATGTAATGTTTTATAAGTTGAATATAATATATAGTACATATAGTATTATATACCACTTTATATATATAGATGTTCAACTTTAAAAAACATCATCAATGTCAGCATAGACACACACATATATAATATTGATGATTTTGGAATCAGAAGACCTTAAGAATAATAAGTAAACCATAGATAGTGTAGCAAAACAAAGTTCGATTCATAATTGCAATGTAAAATATTTTCCCCATATCCTTAATCTTGAATATGCAAGTATAGTAGATATTCCAAATACAGCATGGAAACTTTCATTTTAATGTCTTTCCCAGATTTAAATGAGACGTCTCATAGATATTGAGGATTATATAAAAATAAATTCATAGCTCAAATCCAGTCTAAAGAGTTGCAACTTTCAGAGGCTATTTTTGGAGACATTTGTCCTTCTTTTTGTTTTAAAGAGGATTTACCAATAGTAATAGCTCCATCTATACTTGGTCATTTTTCCAATATTTTTTCTTCTATATATCTGAGGCAACTTGAGTGGGATCACATGTTTCAAGACTCTTACACAGTTTCCTTCTTCCCAGATGTGCTTTGGATCGTCTTTAGTCCCCATAATTCTCCATCCTCACTCCCTCTGTGTTACAGTTTTATCATGACTATGCCAAAGCTACATTTTCCATTTTCCAAGCATCACAAGCCATGGTTTATTTGCATCCTTACTATATCATCTTCTACTTTTTGAAAACTTCAATAGAGTTCTGCAGGTTTTACGATATTTACAGTTTCTATTCTAGTTCTCTACAAGCCAGTATTGATCCCCCTCACTCCAAGTAAAAAAATGTTATAAACTGGAAATTATGAAATAAGTATCTGAAAAAAGAAAAAGAGAAACGCAAATAAAACAAGATGCGTTTTCAGTAGTTAAACTGGTTAAAATTAAAACCATTGATTATAGCCAAATTGTCAAGGACATATGAAAATTGTAAATCTCAAATATTTTATTATGTTAGTACAAGAGTATTACTGAGGTACTGAGGAAAAAGCCATGGATGCAAAACTATAGCTGGAGAAATCACTGGTGAATTGATTCTGCAGCACATACATACTAATAATTACATTACATATCAGCTGTACATATATATTTATATCTATCTATCTATCTATATATATATATACAAATGTACATGCAAAAATTATTACATTGTTGTGTTTACTAAAGAATGCATGATAGAGTTAACAATATTACCTAAATTCTATTAATAACTGGTATCTGCTCTCTGTATGGGATGCCTCTACATTTTAGATATAGATTAACATTGACATAGTTTCTACTGTTTCCTTTTGAAAGAATATAATGGTACTTTTTATTTTGAAAAATGAAATTGGTGTTACCAGACTCAGTATTAAGTGATATCTTTTGTCTTTTCATTGATTTATTTTTCTAAAAGCAGGGAGCTAAAACTTGAGTTAATCCTAGAACTACAGGGGTCTCTATAAGGTATTTAGTGAAATCAGATGGGTGGTCTTTGGAGATAAATATACTTATGTTCTTATATTGTTC
The DNA here is from genome assembly GCF_004115265.2 of Rhinolophus ferrumequinum. Taxonomy (NCBI): domain Eukaryota; kingdom Metazoa; phylum Chordata; class Mammalia; order Chiroptera; family Rhinolophidae; genus Rhinolophus; species Rhinolophus ferrumequinum. The sequence continues at coordinate 27,701,002 of NC_046288.1, forward strand.
ACAAAATGATGTTTGTGATTGGGAGAGTTACTTAATTTTTCTCAGCTTTTATTTCATCATCCATGAAAATAGAGTTAATGATAACATTTTATTAGCATATTGTGAAAAATCATAATAATAATCCTAATATTTAGAAAAATGCTTCAGTGGAGGGTTAAGTCATCATAGATTTTAATACAATACTGAAGATTGTACCATAAGAAGGTAGGTCATCCACAGATTAATTGCTTAGATATCAATATTGAGAAATTGTGTGGTGACATTTCCATATCCCCAAATATAACAGAATCCATAATATTATTTTGAACAATATTATTCATATTATCATAAGATCAACAAAAATTGACAGGCAAGAAAAATATAATGCTTAGTGTGGGATTTTAAATTAAGAATGAAGATTAAAAGTTGACTTTTATTTAGTTGGCTGAGTTTAGAAAGATATGGGGTATCTAGAAGAATACATAAAGAAGTAGATTTTAAAAGGTACAATAAATTTGATTTTTTGAAATGAAAATTCTTCTCCCTATGCCATGAGAGTCAGAATTTGTACTGAGTTAAATGAAACTAGAGAGTCTCTGTGGCACTGTAGAAAGAGAAATGTTTCTTGAATCAGAAAGATATATTTTCAAAGAATATACAGGAAATAAGGAGAAACTTAGTTTTCTATGAATAAGAACCGTGTTTCTTACAGAGTAGTTTAAAAGAAATAAGGTGATTATAACAATATATGTTGAATATATATAATGGCACCAGGCAGTTAGAAGGCATTCAAGATGTGGTGCAAGGAGGATGAGAGAGATTTAGAAAATAACATGTCCATTAGAAAACCATGAATGTGGTAAAAGGCATGACTAAAAGCTTCCTAAGAAATGCAGAGGATTTTATGAAGTAAAGAGCTTTAAACCCAAATGACTCACATTGACGTGTCTTCCAACCCATCAAGCAAGAGGAGGAAAATTGTGAATATAGGCATTGATGGATGCCCACTAATTCTCCCAGCTGGCCATATTGAAGGTATTACATATTGAGGACTTGTACATGAGGATAAGTGTAGCCACTGCCTCAGGAAGTTTCCAGGGGTTTGAAGAGTGTTGACATACTAGTAGGCTCATACTGATGCTGGGATTAAAGTATTGGATGAAATAATAATTGAACTCAAAACAAAGATTGGTGGAATTCAATTCCTAATCCAAGGTAAGGATACCATTTTCATTTTTTTAAGACTATTTTTAAAGCAATTTGAAGTTCATAGCACAATTGAGAAGAAGGTAAAGAGATTTCTCAAACTACCCCTGCCTCCATATGTGCATAGTCTGCCCAATTATCAACAACCTGCACCAGAGTGGTACATTTGTTACAACTGATGAACTTATATCGACACATCATAATCACCCAAAGTCCATGGTTTATCTTAGAGCTCATTTTCAGTGTATACATTCTCTGAGTTTGGACAAATGTATAATGGTATGAATCCTTCATTATATTATCAGACAGAGTATTTTCTCTGGACAAATAATCTTCTATACTCCATCTATGCATGTATCCTCCCACTTGCAACCCTTGGCAACCACTGATCTTTTTACAGTTTCCATAGTTTTGCTTATTCCAGACTGTCATATAATTGAATAATACTGAATGTAACTTTTTCAGATTGGATTTTTTCACTTAGTAATATGCATTTAAAGTTTCTTCATATGTGTTCAGGGTTTGATAGCTCATATTTTTATAGCACTAAATAATATTCCATTATCTGAATCTACCACACTATATGCATCTTGGTTACTTCCAAGTTTTGGCAATTATGCATAAAGCTACCATAAACATACATGTGAAGATTTACTCGTATGTGTAGACATAGTTTTAAATTTCCTTTGCTAAATAGTAAGGAGCCTAATTGTTGGGTCCTATGGTAACAGCATGTTTAGTTTTGTAAGGAACTGCCAGGGGTCTTCCAAAGTGGCTGTACCATTTTGCATTCCTCCTACTAGCCGCGTACGAGAGTTCCCATTGCTCCACATCCTCATCAGGATTTGGTGGTGTCAGTGTTCCAGACTTTGGCCATTCTAGTAGGTATGTAATAGCATCTCATTGTTGTTTTAATTTGCACTTCCCCCATGACAAATGATGTGGAACATCGTTTTACATGCTATTTGTCATTTGTATGTCTTCTATTGTAAGGTGTCTGTTATATTTTTGGCCCATATTTTAATCAGGTTCTATGTTTTCTTACTGTTGAGATTTAATAGTTCTTTTTGTATTTTGGATAACAGTCCTTTATTAGACATGTCTTTTGCAAGTATTATCTCCATTCTGTGGCTTGTCTTCTCATTTTCTTGACATTGTCTTTCACAGGAGTTTTTAAATTTAATGAAGTACAGCTTAAAAATTTCTTTCATGGATTGTATCCAAGAGGGAAAGACAACACAATTTTACAAAGTTAAAAAGAACTGAATTTGTCAGGATAATAAAGCACCTGCATTTAAAAGTGTAGTAATTTTTCTTCCAGAATTGGAGGAAATTCCATTATAATCTACATCATTCTAGTGTTGTGCCATTAAATTAACAATGTCAGTCAAAGTATTTTCAAACTTCTGTTTGGAATATTACCTTCATGAAATATAGAGCATGGTCAGGTATCTAATTCCTATTATCTTTACTCAGGGCTAGAAAAATGTGACACATCAGGGATCTAGTATTTCCTTGGTTTCCTTATGGTCAAATGTTAATAAAAAGCATGCTGGCCTTCATGTTTTCCATTTTTGATGGTGTCCAGATGGTCTGTACTTTCAGGTTTAATGAACATTTACATTGTCAGTGAAATATATAAGCAGTAAAATTCCTGTGACATTCTGGAGAGTTGGCCTGATTCAAAAATCCTAAATTCTAAAAGGAATTACTAATATTTAAATAAAAGAAATTAATACTATTATGTAAGATAAACAATCAGTTGTCATTTTTCTTTTTTTTCTCTTTTATTTCTCTAAGTATCCAGAACATTGGAAATATTTTATTAAAATGTCAAGTCTGTTGCAGTGTTCAATATTAGTCAATTGTTAAAGCAATAGTTCTTTACTGGAGGATTGTTAGATGACGTATTTTTTTCCCCTAGTAAAACATCTTTCCTAGAAGGCACTCTTTTAAAAAGTACTTGGGAAGATGTTGGGAAAATAGAAATATTCTATCCATTTGACTTTTCAGAAATATTTTAAAAAGTAATAGTTTTCCTGAAGAGTGTAAAATGATATATGCTGAAAATGCATATATTGATGATATACGCAGTGGAGATGCCGTATGCTGTAGCTATAAAAGTGAACCACAGAGGAAGATACTTATTCCCCCAAAAGAGAGAAGCTTCTGCTTTGCTAAGCAAATAATTTCTATATGCTTATATTCATTATTTGAAAAAATATCTGGGCCTAATATTTATAGGCCCAGTTAGTCTGCAAAATGTGTTGGAGAGAATAACATTTTTCTGTATAATAAAACTGGTGTTCATGAACTTTGACATGTGAATGAATCAAGGCTGATGTCATAAATGGATCTTCCAGAAGTTATCTGGATCTGGCTATCATAGCTCATGAGAGTTAATTGTTAATATTTAGGAGTTTTTTTTCATGCTAACTGTTATACCACCAATAGCATAAAGTTAGTAAAAGTGGGAAAATTTACACGACAGATATCAGTAAATGCTACAAAAGTACTTGGTTTTTCTTTTTGTTCTTTTATCACAGAAAGCCAGTTGTTAAACCTTTATGGCATGTCACTGGATACTGAAATGTAGGAAAGAGTATGCATATGTAGAATGCAAGATAGAATTCTAGGAAGTAACAAATGGAGTAAGTCAAAGCTACGTCTTTTTATTTTCCATTATTGAGTGACAAACTACCCAAAGTCTTAGTGTCTCAAAACAATAACTTCCTATTTAGCTCATGATTTTGCTCACCATTCTGATCTAGGCTAAGCAGAGCTGTCTGGGCTGATCTAGTTCATGCTCATGTGAATATGGGTCAGCAGGAGAGGAGCTGATCCAAGAGGCCATCACTCGTATATGTTTTGCAATTGTCTGGCTAATACTTTGTGGGTGAATATCTTGGAACTGTGAGTCCCTCACCGTTCAGCCTGCTAGATAAGTTAGATCACAAAACAAACATTCACAAAGCAGTGAGAATATGCTTCAATTTTTAAGAGACCCCTTGTATTACAAGTTACATTGGCCAAAGCAAGATAAATAGCCAAGACTAGAGTCAGTGTGGGAGATGACTGTATATATGAGTAGATATAAGAAAGCAGAAAAATTCATAATAAAAATAACTTTAAAAAATGTAAAAAGAGTAGATACGATGACACTTAAAAAGCTAGTTCACAGAACTCTAAGAAAATACACTTGACAACTTAGATAATGATGGGTAACATAATATCTATCTATCTATCTATCTATCTATCTATCTATCTATCTATCTATCTATCTATCTATGTATCATCTATTCTATCTAACATTAACCAAATTGACATGAGTAGAGAGAGAATGCTTCTACATTTCAGGAAGTATAGAAATTGCCAAAGACTCTCCTGCAATAAATTTCTCAGCCCTAGATATTTTAAGAGAAAGAATACCAAAAAGCCCACAGCTAATATACTCAATGGTGAAAGGTTGAAAGTATTTCCTCTAAGATCAAAATAACACTCTCACCACTCCTATTCCACATAGTACTGGAATTCCTAGCTAGGGAAATCAGGCAATAAAAGGGAGTAAAAAGTAACCTGACTTAGAAAGGAAGAAGTAAAATTATCTGTTTTCAGATGACATGATCTTATCTGTGGAAAATCATAAAGACTCCACCAAAATACTGTTAGAACTAATAAATGAATTTAATAAAGTTGCAGGATACAAAAACAAGCTGTATTTCTACTTGTATACACTAAAAATCAAACAGCTGAAAAATAACTTTTTCCCATTTACAGTTGTACCAAAAACAATAAAACATTTAGGAATAAATTTACCCAAGGGAGTGAAAAATCTGTACATAGGAATCTGTAAAACATTGATGAATGAAATTAAAGAAGACACAAATAAATGGAAAGATATTCTGTGTTCGTGGATTGTAAGAATTAATATTGTTAAAATGTTCATCGTACTCAGAGCAATTTATATGTACAATGAAATCTTTCTAAGATTTGATTGGCATTTTTACAAAAATAGAAAGACCAATTCTAAAATGTGTATGAAACCACAAAAGACCTTGAATAGCCAAAGCAATCCTGAGAAAAAAAGATCAAAGCTCAAGGCATTACACTTTCTAATTTCAAACTATATCACAAAACTATAGTAATCAAAACAGTATGATACTGGCATAAAAACAGACACATAGACCAATGGAATAGAATTGAGAGCCCAGAAATAAACCCATGCATATACCGTCAACTAATATCTGACAAGCAAGCCAAGAATACTGTCTTGGTCAGACAGAGCAAGACAGATGCAATATGATTTCACTTATATGTGGAATCTAAACAATAAATTAAACAAAACAGAAACAAACTCATAGATACAGAGAACTATTTGATGGTTGCCAGATGAGAGAGGGGTTGGAGGACAGGTTGAAAAAGGTGAAGGGATTAAGAAGTACAAATTTCTAGTTACAAAATAGGCAAAGGAATATAAAATAAAGCATAGAGTATATAGTCAATATATGGTAATAACTATGTATAGTGCCAAGTGAGTACTACACTAGTCATGTGGATCACTTCCTAAATTATATAAATGTCTAACCACTATGCTGTATACCTGAAATTAATATAACATAGCATTGAATGTCAACTGTCATTGAAAAATTTTTTAAAGGGGTATGAAGGTGAAGGAGAATAGGAGGTTCAATTAGCAAAGACATTAATTAGCTGCAGAATCACTGAATAGAGAATAGACCAGAGATTCTTGATGGATCACAAACTGGAGTGGGAATGTAATAATCTTACTTGCACAATTAAAATGATGACAAGATGAATTAAAAAGGCCACAAAGGAAAAAATAGAAGTGAATAAGAATGAAGAATGAAAACTAAGTAGTAGTTTTAAAAACTGGAATAACACTACATATAAACAGCATAGTTATAATAAAAAAAAAAGTGCAAAAGAATGGAGAACAACTGGAATTCTAGTAAAGAGTTGATGGGATTATTAATTGTTACAAGTACTTTGGAAACTGGATTTTAGCAATACCTACTAAAACTAAACATAAGCATGTCCTATGACCTAGCAATTTCACTCTTATGTATATACCCAAGTCTATGGTGCATGTATATTTATTAAAAAACATGTAAAATAATATTTATAGCAGTGTTTATCATAAATAACCAAAGCCAAGATAGTCTACATGTTCGTCAATAGTAAACTGGATAAGTAAAATGTGGTATATTAATTCAATAGAATCTATATAACTATGAGAATGAACAAATTATACCTACATGAAACAACTTGGACAAAAATAAAAACCGTAATGTTAAGTAAAAGAAGCAAAATATAAAAGAGTACATAATGTGTGGTTCATTTATATAAAGTTTAAAGTCAGGAAAAATCTATGGTGTTAGAAGTCAAGAAAGTGTTAACCCTTAGATGAGAGTTATAGGGACTACTATGGGTTGTAATAATCTGTTTCTGGATTTGGGTGCTGATTGCATGGGTGAGTTCATGTTGTGAAATTTCAATGAGCTGTAAATCTTTGATTTATGCTTTACTTCAAGAGAAAGATTACACAAAATTGAAGAAAACATCACAGTACTAACCATAGGAAAGCTGCATGTGACAGGAATTAGAAGACACATGTGACAGAAGATTATCAGAGGTCCAAGTATGCTATACACCTGAAACTAATATAATATTGAATGTCAACTGTAATTGAAGAAAACTTTAAAAAAAAAAGGGGGGGGCGGAGAATGGAAGGTTGGGAATGGGGATTAGCATGGGAGTGGGACACAGAAAAACAAACAAAATACTGGGCCCGGAAAGGGAGCCAGAGATCAAATATAAGTAATGTGAGTAATCTAACCCAGGTCTAGGCAAGCGGGATAGAGGGGAAATGTTTAGAGGCTTATTTCTTTTCATGAGCTGGAAAAAGGTAGCCTTAGTTCTAAGAAATCCATCTAATATTTCGCAGCAGGGAAAGAGAGACCAACATGGAACCAACATGGTTCTGACAGGTAAAAGTAGGCTACACTGGCCAAGTGGTGCATCGATTAGTACTGAGCTTTGCACTCTACTGATCTGCAGTGTACTGGGAAAGATGGAGACAGACTGGGAAACCAAAAGACAGGCAAAATGGGGCCATCCAAATGGCCTTACTGGTTTAACTATTTTCACTACAGCATTCAAGCTCTTGCTTTCCTATAGCTGCAGCAAAGGCTAGTCCTAAATCCTACCCATAATGAGAATTATCTACATGTGACACGGCAGATCTCTCAAGAGTTGGGGTAGAGATCAAGCTCAGTGCAGTCTGAAGGTGACCTGCAGAACTCTTGGCTTGGGCAACATTTGTTAATAGATTCATTCCTGGATGTGAATAGCAACGATTGTCGTATTTCCAAAAATGCCTGTTTCATTAGGTGGTAGAAGCATATTTAAAATTGAACTAACGATCCTTTTTATTTGCTTCATCCATAAGATTTAAGTTTTCACCCCTGATAAATAAAACAGGATATTGCAGTTCAATATTTCTTTGTTACTTACATCTATTTCCTTCAATATAGATATTTGGGTTTTTTTCTTTACCACTGTTAAACATGCTATTTTTCTGGTCTACTATTTTCCCACAGAACTGAAGAACAGTCATTGAAATGGAAACTCCACAGAAATTTGGCAGGTTATTAAATCTCTTGTGTTCAAAGATAATATCAAGTATAAGGTACCTGCCCTATTTCAGTATCAGCTTACAGTTACCAGGTGTCCCTAATACTTTAAAAATGTAATTGCAAACAAAAGACAATTTGGATTATACCATTTCTTCCTGACAATATATTTCAATTTGAAATAAAATATCCAAGATAACTATTTGTTGTTCAGATATGTTTAGTAACATGAGGAGCATAAAGAATTTAAGTAAATAATACCCTGAATTTCTCAATATATGGGATTTCTGAAACAGATTATTATCCTGTGAAAAATGAGAAGCTGCAAACATTCTGTTTCATAAAGGCTTTTTCACATATTATATAATTTGTCATGGCTTCCTTTCAGGGAAAAAAAAAAGATTTAGTACATCGCAGAGGCCATTTATTTTCTGTAGATACTTGACTACTTTCTATGCACAGAACTTCATGGTAGTGTAATTAGGGCTTTGTCATTGCAAAGTTCTTGTATAGTTTTGTGTAAATAACACTCAACATAAGTATAATTCTTTATAATTGACATAGCATATCCACATATCTGGTGTCATATGATCCTCCTAAGGAGTACAGTGAAATAATTACCCATTTTCAAAAGCAGGACACACTGTGACTCAGAGTTTTAGTTACTTGCCTGAGATCACACAGGTAGTAGGTGGAAGTTGAACCCAGAATCTTTTGTGTTTTTCAAGACCCTTCACCATCTTACTTTTTGTAATTCCCTTATTTAAGGCATCTAGACTGTTATTTCATGAGTACCTGCAATAGTCAGTATGTGATATGTAAATGGGCAGTGATAATTATTGTTGAACACATTTCAGATGTATTAGAAAATAATCATGTGACTAACATTTAAATTTACAGCAAAAAGTTTTTGAGGCATAGGAAATTTAGAATTCAGAAATGAAAAAAATATAGTTAAGTTGCATTATAAAGAGTATAAAAACACAGAATTTTACTTTCAAAATTCTAATGATCATATCTTCAAAAGTATATGCAAATTTTACTTTGTATATGTTTTATTTTTATGTGTGATATATTTAATATCCTCTCTCTAGACCAATTCTATGAAGAAATTTAAAAGTTAAGTGATTGAAAATTAGATGAAGAATATTCCAAAATCAAGGAAAGAAAAAATATATATGCAATTCCTACTTGTGAAAAGTAAGATTAATGTCAAGTTATACTAAGAATATTCCTGCATCTTCGGCTTGCCACAGGTCTTTGCCTTACTCTTATCTATGCTTGAAATGGTTTTCCTTTAGGGAGACTTCACTGCCCTCAGCTTTCACCCTGACTGCCCTCAGGTTTTTGTTCCAATGTCATCCTTTCATTTGAGACCTTCCCTGGCCATCCTATTTAGAAGTGTAACCCTATTCCCAGAACTATCCAGTCTTCTTACTATACAGCACACATCACGGTCTAACATCCTATATATTTTACATATTTATTTTATTTATTGTCTGTCTCCTCTTACTAGAATGTAAGCTCTATGGGGCTAGAGTAGAGATTTTGATCTGTTTTGCTAACTGTTCTATTCTCAGTAACTAGAAAAGCTGTAGGTACTGGGTTGGTGATCAATACATATTTTTTTTGCACAAAAAAGCAAAATGGAAGGAAGAGAAGGAGGGGGGGATAGAAGGAGGGAAGGAAGAAGGAATGAATGAAAAAATATAACTGAAGGAACAAAGGGAGAAAGGAAGGAAAACAAGTGAAAGGAGAGAGGAGGGACGAACATGAAACCAAAGGGCTTATGACTTTGATTAAATTTAGCTTTAAATCCTAGTTGTAGAAATCATATCCCTCGCTCTCTCTCTGTATACCCCTCAGAGATCTAGCATTTTCCCCAGATAATCAACAACCACCAAGGCAGCAGAAGACAGTTGTCCAAACCTGACTAATGGTCACACCTTCTGAACCTCTGTAGACTAAAGATAACATCTTGACGTAAGTTATATTTCAGATCCTGAGTCCTAAGTTGAATGACCCCCTGGCTGATTTCCCATGAGACTGGACAGAAGGACTCTGACTCTAGTCAGAACTGTCCTCAAGACCTGAAGAAATGATTCATTACCTTTACCTCAGCTCTGACTAATCAGCTCCCAACACAACCTTGAATCCCTAACCCACGGTGTCTTATGAGTTTGCCTTGTATTTTACAATTCGTAACTTACATACCGTCTGAGAGCCAGGTCTTTGAGTGTTAGCTCACCTGTGTCTCTAGGCTTGGTGCCATTTCCTGAAACAGAAATCAAAACCAAACAAAAAAACTCTCTACTTTCTTTGCTACAAGCTCTTATTCCTGTCTCCTTTGGCTTTGATGTATGCAGGAAAAACAAACCCCTTCAGTTCGGGAACAAAAGGTATGTAAAAAACCAATATTTTGAATATTGCTTTTGTAAGAAAGTACCATTGATAGCCTCAATTATTAATTCCCGCTGTTAAGCAATACCCCTGTTACTACTAACAGATCTGGAGGAAAATATGAGGAGAAGAAAAAAAGAAAAATAAAGGAAAGAAGGTTCATGGAGGTCACTAAGTGGGGTAATATAAATAGCCAACCAGAACTGGCCTTGATAGTTTGCATTATTTTGTTTGATTCTCATAAGGAATCTGCAAGGCAGGGAAACTTGAGGCTTGCCAAAGGATATCAAGCAGATAGGAGAATGGTCATTGCCAGGAGCTGGAAGTAGGGGGAAATGGAGAGGTGATGGTCAAAGGTTACAAAGTTTTAATTATACAAGATAAATAAATTCTGGAGATCTACCACACAGCATAGTGCCTGTAACTAACAACACTGAACTTTATACTTAAGTTTGCTAAGAGGGTAGATCTTATGTTAAGCATTCTTAAATATAATAATAAGAGCGACAGGAAGAAACTTTGGGAGATGATGGAGATGATGAATATGTGTATGGCCTGGATGATGGTGATGATTTCATGGATCTATACTTATCGCAAAGTCTCTGAGTTGTAAACATTAGATATATACAGCTTTTTATGTGTCAATCACATTTTAATAAAGTGCTTTGAAAAAGAAAAAGCAAAAGAAAAAAGAAATTGAGTAGGAGACAATGCTAACCCAAACACACAGAAGAGCCTAAGGATGGAGAGATAGTGAAAGGCAGAGGATGGTATAAACTCAGGACTTTTAAAAGTTTTCTCCAGACAAAGAAAAGAATGAAGAACCAAGGAGGGAAAGTAAATCATGTATCACTTCAACATGTTAGCCAAAGTATATTTTGGCAGTGTCATAATTTATCCTAGTAAAGGTACTTCGATTTATATTTGAGCATTGATTTCCATATTGAAAAACTATTACTTAAATAGGCACAAAATTATTTGCATTAATAGCATACATATTAATACTACCATTCCATTTCTAGGAATTTATGCAATGATAATGATCAAGGACTTGTATGAAGATATAATTTACTTCAGCTTGGCATATGCAGTGGGGTGGGAACATTTTGCTGTATTAACAATAAGAATAAATAAGGTAAAAATATATATATATATATTATATATATCCTTATATACATAAAATATATATATTATATATATAATAAATAAGGTATCTGGAGTCATTAATAAGAGAATATTTTAGACTTACCTAGAATTTTGCTGTAGTACAAATTCCATTCTCCCCAGTAGGATTGAAATATATAGTCTTGCAGTGCATAAGATATGGTATTTTTCACCCTTTCACCAAAGGTCATCTGGTCAGTGAGCTCTGACAAGGCTGCAGGTACATAAGAGGCTGGTGCTGGGATTTTCCCACAGTGTCTCTCTACTGTTGAGGCTGGAGAGAACTTCAATGTGTACATAAATGGAATTCCTAATTTCAGAGCAACCAGGTCCCCACAAATTGTAACTGGGTCAGCTACCAACACATCAAAACCACCTTTCTGAAGTCTTGACATTACCTTGGGGTTGTTTAATGTTCCATCACAGATTTGTATATTAATTCGAAAAAAAGTATCTAGAAGTTTTCCTAGTTCTTTGTAGAAAGTCCAGAGTGTGAGAGGAGTTGGTCTGTGGTCTATCCACAGCATTATCATATGTTCAATTAAGGAATCTATATTGCTCTTTTTGAAGGAAACAGGTATCACTTCAAAATTCACAGGAGAATCAGGACTGGAGTTGATGAATAGAGTTGATGATGCAGCCAGTATGGTCACATTGTGATTTCTTTGAATCAACTCATCCAGAATGATCTTGATATTTAACCAATGACTACCATCCGTTGGCCAAATTAGCACGTTCCCACTTAGAACAATTTCAGTCAGAGTCAAATTAAAAACCAGCAAATGGACAAACTTCTTAGGCGTGGTGATATCCATTACGGAAACCATTCTACTGTAGCTCTTTTCAGATGAAAAGAAACTTTTAATGTATATTTAGTAGGTTTTTTTTCAAATAAAATAATATTTAATGTAATGGCTACACTCATTCATAGGTCAATTGATCTATAGATTAAAAGGAAAACAATATAATTAAAATTCTTACGTGCATTAATATGATTATTTCAACAACAAAAATGGAATATGATCGGTCCTATTTTAAAGAAAAAGAAGCAAGCAGGTCATTAACCTGACATCTGTGTACGCTATGATAATAACTATGATTTACAAAATATGTCTTCAATTTGATATATCTTTCCAAAATTAGATTAAACGAAAAATAATGGTTCTTACTGCTAAAGCCGCTTTGTCAAAACTCATAATACCTTCAAGTTGTATGTCTTTATTACAAGGCATTTTTAATGTATTGCCTGATTATTTTCACAATCTTATGTGGCAGAAGTTATATACTCCATTTGATGGATAATGAAACTAACATTGAGTTGCACACTCAAAAACATATGACAAGATAGTGGAATTCGGATTATAATCATAACATCATTTGACTTGTTGCCGGATTTCTACAATGTTACCCCTCAACTTTATACATTTTAGGAATTTTGGCAATGCACAATGACCAGCATGATTATCATTTCCGCAGGGTGCATATTTAGAAAAAAATTTAAAACAAGCTTCACTTAGAGGACATTTGCTCAAACACATTAAGATGGTTTTAGATTAATTGAATTATAGAGTAAATTACTACATATTTGATAGAGGATAACTTTCTTCTCTGGTAAAGCCAATTGATCATTGTTTTCCTGAGGTAGGGAATTTTTCATTTTATTCCATATGACATCTTCATACACAAACTAAGGAGATATGGCATGGATACCAAGGAACCATATGCTTTTTCACTCAGAACTGTGTAGTAAGTAGATTAAATTATGTGTACTAGAGTTCAATAACCCCAGATTCAAAACACTCCTTTTATAAGCTTTGTGACCCTAAACACTCTCATCTTTGGTTTTGTCATGTGTAGATGAGAGATACTCATACTAATTTGTTATATGACCTTGTGGATTAACAAGAATGTCTGCAAAGCATCTTTGCAAAGTGCTTGGTTCACAGCAAGAGTTTAGTAACATTAGCCAGTTTAATAAATTTGCCTCAAGATTGGTGAGTAAATCCGTGGGCTAGCTACAGATTGTCTGCATACACATGGATATAATATCTATCATTTGAGATTCTTAGTGAATGACAAATTGAATAATGGCAACTATATAATAATGTTATTTTAAAAGTTGAAATCATTAGAGGCTACCATTAAAAAGAGAAAATAAGAAAAAAGAGAAAATAAGAAAATGATTAGAGGGATAGAAATCAGGAATTGAGAATGGAAATAAAGTAGTAGGTTTTTCTTCAGTCAATTGGCTTTGAATTGTGTAATTTCAAGCCCTTGAGTAACAAAAAGACCAGGAAGGCAGAGAAAGAGAAGAGGGGATAGAGAAACAATGCTTTTAGAATTATTGTATTTGTGTTCTTTCAAGAGTTAGCCTTAATTTGGATGCAGAGGCAATTTTAAATTTAATTAGATTTTAAATTTAAATTAGATTTTGCCTTTAAATTTAATTAGATTTTGAAACAAAAGAGCTAAAGAAGAGTATGAAAAATCTTTATGGTCATTAAAATAGGCTAGTGAAAATAATTTGAAATATCTTCATAAAGAAATTGGTTGCTGTCATGGACCTTCCAATAATAAGGATACAAAACACAACAAAGCATAACTAAAAGTTTATCTATAAAATACTTAGCTTTGTCTGATTATTGAGTAAAATATAATAATTAATTAGGGATTGCTAACTAGCAATAGCTATGATATCCCTTAAAAGCTTATTGAAATATATCCCAGAATCAAATACATGTCAGCAACCCTAAATTACCCTGAATAAAAAAATAAAATAAAACAAAATAAAAATTAAAAATTGAAGAGTTCAAGGAATCAATTTGCCACTAAGTGGTCTCTTCAGGACAATAATACAATTATCTAAATTAGTGAAGAACAATAGAGATAACATAATTATATTAACTGAAATACATATTTTTTGTTTTCAAACTATACTTGGATATTAAAGTGTTTAATCACATTGGTGTCTGTTACATTTATTCACTGGTTTCTTGTATACCTGAAATATTTCATTATTGCAAATTCAAAAACTATAAAAAGATGGAAAATAAATTATGTTTGGGGATTTATGTAGATAAACCTTAGATTTAAATTTCCATGGAAATTTTAATTTTTTTCCAATGGAAAAAAATAATAACTCTTACCAAATATACTTAATTTCATGACAAAAATGAAGTTCAGTAATTTAAAATTCTAATGTATGTGTTTGTTTTATGAGTTCACTAATAGATATTCTAAATAAGGGTTGAATAAACAGCATAATGGGATTGTCATTCTGCAGACATCCTGGGTCCAGCTTGTGCAACTCCACCATTTCACATGTAAGATAATAGATCAAGAGAGGTTTGAATAAACTCAAAGTCACAATGCTAGTGCCAGGGACCCAAGACAGGCCATCCCAAATATCCCACAATGGCATACTGATTACTTTGATTTAAAATTACTTGACAAGCAGCCAGTGTCAGAAGTGTATCTTGATCCTCCTTTGTCTTTTTAAATGCAGGATGCAAATTCCCCCATGTGAAAGGTGTCCTTTCTACACCTGGAAAGCATGTCTTGTTGCTAGATGTAAACAACTCAGAGTTGAAAAGTCAGTTCTTTCTTCTATATTCTACTTTTTAAATCCAATAGTTAAGATACATTTTATAATACTAAAAATGAGAAAACATTATATTTCATAATTGTGAATAATTTTGTTTGAATATGTGAATATTTAATAACTGACATCTTAAACATAACTAAAGAGCCTAGAAAATAATTTTAAAAACATGGGCCTTTGAAACATCAATATATGAGTACCATGAGTTAAAAATAGATTAGTCATGGAAAATTTGCTCTAATTAGAATACTGTCCTTGTACTTTGAATCAAGTTCTCATTTTCATTTCAATCTGTTGACTTCAAAAGGGAGGACTGCAAAGAGTAACAAAACAGATATAAAGTTCTCAGAATCATATTTAATAAGATTTTGTATGTAGCAATTGCTGAAGAATGTTTAGTTCATCTGTATAAAGTTAAATTAGAATAAAGTTTCTTAAAATATGTGTAATGCTATTAACTTGAATTTGTAACCCTTAAAACAACATTTGTGCACGGAAGTTCTTCCTTACATTTTTTTTCTCCCCAAAGACATGCCCTGGCTTGAAGGTCTCTTTTTCCTCTGTGCTCCCTGAACATTGCACTGGATGGGTAGGATATAATTGTGCTGATTCATTTCTCATTGTCTCTCAGATTGGAAGCAGTGCCAGATGCCACAAAAGCCTAGAAACCAGCCTTCACACTGTCTGAGGAACATGAGTAATCAAATCCTGAGTAACTTCCATTTTAGCCTTGCATAGGTGCTTCAATTTTGAGTTTCTGGATGGCATTTAGTTAATTCTTTTGAAAGCTTAAATTTAGATAATTTATTTCCTTTTTGTTTTGTTGTATATGAACTGAGTATCTTTCTAGAGCTTTCTTTTTAGCCCTGGAGTGGCATCAAATGATTCATCACTTTCTTGATTATAACCTCAGGCAAGTTACTCAGCCTCCTCATTACAAAATAAGGAAGAATGAGGGTGCCTATTTCCTATAGCTGTGAGGACTGAATGAAACAATATATGTTAATTATTTAGAATAGCATCTGTACTCAATAAATGTTAGCAATATATGATATTGTAGGGAGAAAATCTTACTTTAAAAATGACCAGTTTAACCAGATTGCATCACCTCCTCTCTTTTACTCCTCAGACAATGGCCCATTGTGGGGAAGCAGAGTTTACCACTGTAAAATATGCCTTTTGGGATATTGATTATTTTAAGCTGGCTATTTTCAAGAAATGGAAACTCAGGAAAAAACTTTGATCTCACCTCTAACTGCGTAAAAGAATTAAAATAGATGACCTGCTTCAAGAAGGGAGCTATCATCATCACAGAAAAGTATAGTTTAATATGAACTAATGTGTGGTCGACAGGGAGGTCGACAGGGAGGCACCTGGCAAAGCCCATTTGATCTCAGTGCTCTCTGTGTCTCATTGTTAAAGATGGCCCTGCAAACGTTAATTTACCAGACACTTTTCTGTCTTCACGTGACTTACCTTCTTGCCCTTTGAAGTCCCAAACCACACTACCCGCTTCTTCTTAGCTCAAGATGGCGTATAAGCCAGATCTGTCCTGGCTCTCCTATTGTATGGAACCCATGAATGTACATACATAATAAATTTGGTTGTTTTCTCCTGTTAATCTGCCTCATGCTAATATGATTATTAGTTCAACCAGAAGAACTTAGAAGGATAGGAGGAAAATTTATTTTTCTGCACCCACAGTGCAGATGGTCCCAAACACTGCATTTCCTCTTCAAGCACCCGTCATGCTCAGTCTCCAGTCATGTCACAAATGATCTATTTCTAACAATGTATTCAGTACTAACGTTCACAAATGACATATTTTAATAAATACACAAATATTGTAAAAAATATATATATATATCTCTATATCATCTATATCTAGGTATGTATATAAACAGAGCCACTTTAAAGTAGAGTCAGAGCTGCCATCCCAAAGGAACTGTCTTGCACAATCCATGCTTCAGACCTTTGGGATGTTAAAACAGGGCAAAATAACCTTTGGACTGGGCCTAAGAAACATTGTGTTCCAAAGAACTGTTTGCAAGAAAGCACTGAACTGAAAATTAAAAACATTGCTTAGAAGATCATCCCTATATTAGCTTATCTGCACCAATAGAAATGTCTTCCTTCTAAAATAAAACAAAAAACAAAAAAAAAATAATAAAAAAATAATAAAAAACAAAAATTAAACAAAAGAAAGTAAACAAACAAACAAAGAACACCAAAAAAAATGCCTTCCTTCTACTAATGTAATTGTTCCTGTTCCCTTTCTCATAAATACCCCTTGCTTTTGTCTTCTAATTGGAACACTACTTGGCTTGGGTTTCTGTCTGAATCAGTGCTTGCCAAATAGCTATTCATTTGGCTCACAAATAATGGTAAATGCTTGTTGCCTCTCACTCTGGTCTTTTATTTTTAGGTTAATAATATAAAACTCAAGATTATACTCATAAAAATTATAACCTCCATTCTCTTTCATTGAATGGGAGCAAAAAAGTGTGATAGCTTTCTCTGGGAACTGTGCATGTCCCACAACAAATTCCATCTTGGATGACATGCCTATGGCTGTCACATGGCTTATGTGTCATTGTGGAAAGGAAATGCTACCAGCAGTGATTTGAAAGGTTCTAACAAACAAATATTAAATTAAATTTAAAAGTGAAAGGAAGAAAAGAAGGATGGAATGAAGGAAGAAAGGAAAGAGGGAAGCAAAGGAAAGACTAGGAAGAAAGGAAGAAAAAAACAGATCCAAGCCAAAATATATTACTCTTCAGGGAAAAGACTCCAATACATATTTTCCTCCTTTAAAATGTCTACTGTAAATCAAGCACTATGGAGATATACACACTCAAATTTGTTTCATTTCTATCATTTTATTTTACATTAATTACCTGTGCTCTGTGAGTACCTAGTTCATGCAAAGATCTAAATATTATGGTCATAATCTTTCCTTTTTTGAAGACCTGTTGTTTTTTACTATTTAATTTAATATGTTTGCAAGATAGTCTATTGTTATTATAGATGACATTATTTCTTAGAGATTATTCACCTAATTATTTATAATAATACATTATATTTATATACATCTAATACATAAAGATTACTCACAAAAAAGAACTTGTTTGTTTTCAGTGGCCAAAGAGTAAAACTTGGTAGCAATAGGTAATGTTTATGGATTACAAAAATTTTTAGTGGCATTAAAATGCTACATTATTCTTTCCTTAAATGTTTCCCCAATTTGGGTGGCTTTTTTTGTTTCTAATATGCACATAAAAATAAAATTTACCAGTTTCAACATTAAACAAATATATTTGAAATCTGCACAAGACTTTTCTTTCTTTTAGTTAAAGAGAGCTCTCTGAGGACCAGAAAACTATCCTCAGGCAAATCACCTCAGGCAACAGAGTCACTATGAGACTTGTGCCTATAGGAATAGCAAATTCCTTAGTTATAACATAGCCCAGTTAAACACCATTCAGCAAACTGAAATAGGTGAGAAATAGAACAGCAGGTTTCAAAAGCTGAATACATTGAAAGGAAGAAGAAAGTACCCAAGAAAGTTTAAACCTAAAATATTCTAAATAATTTTTGGATTTGCACCTGAAATTTTAAAAGGAGAAACAAATTTTCTAGAAGCTTTGGTGTCAGAAAGACTTTAGTTAGAAAACCATTTTCTCAAACTAGTAGCTATATGATTTTATTTTAACATGCTTGATATTTCTAAGCTTCAGTATTCTCATCTGTGATAGTAGCTTTTTCTTTACAAATTTATTGCAAGAATTAAGAGATAATACATGAGAAGCACTTTTCACAGTGTCTAGTCATAGGAGATCAGCTAATGTTAACTGCTATTACTATAATGATATCCATGAGTTTGAACAAAATACCCATGGCCTGAAATTAAAAAAAAAAAGAAAAAGAAAAAAGATTTTGACAATATAATATCCAATTTCTAGCAATTAACAAAGATTAAGGACTCACTCTGAGGTTCTTATTGCATTGCACTGTAGAAAAGTAATCTTACAGAAAGCTGTCCTATTTATTTACTCAGGTGTGACAATTTGAGACCTGAGTGTATATGGATTTATTGCAATGACTTTGATTAAAGCATTCAAGCTAAAGTAAAAGATAAATTCAAATTACAAAATGGAAATAAGTAATATTTACAAGTCAGTTCCATTTGTCATTCTCATTTATCACATGTACAAAGACTTAAACAAAAAATAAATTACTCTGTCATGTCACTACTTTTACTTCTTACCTGGTCTTCTGAATGTGAGTGTACACGTCCCTGGACATCAGTAAGAATATCATGTTTTAGTAAAGCAAACTTAAATAGTCATTCTAAGTTAGAAGAGTATAATTCGATTAGAAACATGATATTATCAAAATCAGACGGTAAGAGCATTTTTAGAAATCTTCATTACATTCCCATGAACAAATTGTTAAGAAATATTAGTCCTATGTATTAAGACTGAAAGAAGAGTGTGGTTTTATTACAAGCATTAATTTACAAGCAAAATACAATGGACATGTGATTTGAGACTGCCAGCATAGGGAAGTTTTATCTGGGGGTAATCTCACCAATGTGAATAAGGAGAATTGTAATCATAATAATTATTATTCCAAGGTTGAGAAGATGTAGTTGATAAAAACATAAATGACGAGAGACATATATTGTGAGCAAGGAATCCTCCATGTTCATTCCTCTATTTCATGAACTAGGATGCTGCACATATTCAGATGTCACTGTTAGTTTACTGTAAGCATGAGGAGAGGAGACAGTTTTTGCAGATATTAATAGCTTTATTGCCAAATAAAATGGCCATCACTTCATCTTCTATTTTTCATTTCTAAGATCCACTTTTAGCCCCACGATGTTGACTATTTACTTCTATCATTATAGGATAGTTTATATTCGTCATAGTAGCTGTGCTTATTCTATCCAGATGACAGAATAAATAGGTCTTTGTTTACATGCCAAGAGATCAACATGTATTTTTTAAAAAATTGGAGACTATTTAACATACTTAGAGAAGATGATGTGGAAATTGTAACTAACACCTTTCTTAAAACTCCTCAACAATAAACCCACCCATATATGGTCAATTAATTTATGAAAAAACAGCCAAGAATATACAATGTGAAAAAGAAGTCTCTTCAATAAATGATGTTGGGAAAACTGGCCAACCACACGCAAAAGAACAAAACTTGAATACTATCTTACACCGTACAAAAAATTAAAATGGATTGAACACTTGATCATAAGATTTGAAACCATAAAATTCCTCAAAGAAAACATAAAGCAATAAGCTCCTTGACATGGACCTTAGTGATGATTTTTTGGATTTGAACCCAAAGCAAAGACCACAAAAGCAAATATAAACAGTGGGACTACATCAAAGGAAAAAAGCATCTGTACAACAAAGGAAATAATGAACAAATGGGAAGGCAACCTACCAAAGAGGGAATATATTTACCAATCATATGTGTGACAAGGTGTTAATATGCAAAACATAAAAATTCACACAACTCAATAGCAAAAAAATATCTGATTAAAAAATGGGCATAGGATCTGAACCGATACTTCTCCAAAGAAGACGTACAAATGGCCAACAGGTGCATAAAAGATATTCGACATCATTAATCATCAAGGAAATGCAAATCAAAACCACAATGAGATATCACTTTGCTCCTGTTAGAATGGAAATTATCAAAAAGATAATAGACAACAAGGATGTGGGAATGTAAATTGGCACAGCTACTTTGGAAAACGGTATAGTCATGTACTACTTAACAATGGGGACATGTTCTGAGAAATGCATTGTTAGGTAATCTCATCATTGTGTGAATATGAGAATGCACTTACACAAACCTAGATGGTAGAGCCTACTAACACCTAACTATATGCTACTGCCTATTGCTCCTAGGCTACAAGCCTGTACACAAGTTACTGTACTGAGTACTATGGACAATTATTAACAAAATGGTAAGTGTGTGTGTGTAAACATGTAAACATAGCAAATGTACAGGAAAAACAGTCTAAAAAATTAAAAATGGTACCTGGTATTGGGCACTTACCATGAATGCAGCTTGCAGAACTGGAAGTTGCTCTGAGTGAGTTAGTGAGTGAGGGATTAGTGAGTGTGAAGGCCTAGGTCATTACAGTACACTATTGTAGATTTTTAAACATTGCACTTCAGCTATTCTAAGTTTATAAAACAACATGTGATTAAATCAATTACAAGAGAAAATGATGCAATCCAGAGACGCAGTAAACATGAGACATCTGAGGCTATTGCTGGTGTTTTACAGCAAACTTTTTAAGTAAGTAGAGTACACTCTAAAATAATGATTAAAAATATAGTATAGTAAATACATAAACCAGTAACATAGTTGATTATCATCAAGTATCATGTACTGTACATAATTGTATGTACTATACTTTTATATATCTGGCAGCACAGTAGGTTTGTGTTTATCAGCATCACCACAAACAGGCCAGTAATGCATTGTGATACAATGTTACATCTGTTGACATTAGGTGATAGGAATTTTTCAGCTCCATAATAGTTTTATGGGACCACCCTCATTTAGTGGTCCATTGTTGACTGAAACGTCATTATGCATTGCAAGATTTTATAGAGATTACTGAAAAAATTAAAAATAAACTATTAGGTTGGTGCAAAAGTAATTGTGGTTTAGAAGGTTAAAAAATTGCAAAAACCACAATAACTTTTGCACCAACTTAATATCCTATGATCCATCAATTCCAATTCTGGAAAAAAGAAAATCACTATTTCAAAGAAATATCTGGACCACCATGTTCATAGCAGTATTATTTACACTAGCCAAGATATAGAAATAACCTGTCCATAGATGGAGGAATAGATAATGAAAATGTGACATATATATAATAACACATATCGATATAGTATGTATATATAATTATAATGGAATATCATTCAGCCATAAAAAGAAGGAAACCTTCCAATATATAATTATAATGGAATATCATTCAGCCATAAAAAGAAGGAAACCCAGTTCCAAACCCTGGATGGAACTTAAGGGCGCTGTGCTAAGTGAAATAAGTCAGACAGAGAAAGACAAATACCATGTGATCTTACTTATATGTGGAATCTTAAAAAAAAACCACAAAAACTATAAAAACAAAAATCTCAAACTCATAGATACAGAGAACAGATTGGTATTTGACAGGTGGGAGTGGGGAATAGGCAAAATGGGTAAAGGGGGTCAAAAGGTACAAACTTCCAGTTATAAAATAAGTCATGTAAAGTACAGCATGGTGACTATAGTTAATAACACTATTGTATATTTGAAAGTCGCTAAGAGAGTAGATTTTAAAAGTTCTCATCACAAGAAAAAAATAACTAGACTTATTGTAGTGATCATTTTGCATATATCAAATCATTATCTTATACACCTGAAACTAATGTTATAGGTCAATCATATATCAATTAAAAAAGAAATAATTTAATTTCTTTCTCACTCCTTATAACACTCACCAATTAGTCATCAGCTTTTATTTTACCTGATAAACAACTAACACTAATTGAACAGTTTCTATCTTCCAGAAACTATTCTAAGACCGTTTTATATGTTAATTAATTTAGTCCTTTCAATATCCTTGTTAGAGATGAGATTAATAAGTATAGGTCCAAAGAAACTTGATTACTTCTTCATGGTCACACATGTAAGCATAAATTGTCTATCAAGAGCCTACTCTCCTGATTGTGTTACAATGTATTCTCATCTGCTTTATGTTTTTAGTTCATAAGATACTTCACTAGTACATGCTTTTACCACATCTTTCCTGGAATGATGCGGTAGCCTACATCCTGACATTTCTCCACTCTAGGTCCACATTTGTTCGTGTGTTTTATATAAGATACAATCTAGTCACAATACATTCCTTTAAACTGTTCCCAGTTGTTTATTAGATACAAGCCAAGATGCTTAACATGACATACAGGATGTTTTAAAAATATTTATTGAATTAATTCATTCTTGCAATCCTGACATCTCCAGCATTCTTTGCCATGCCTCCCCACTTTACACTTTGACCTTCATATGTGCTGAATTATCAGCAATACCCAACACCATGTGTTATTTGTAGACTCCACAACATTGGGCATACTGTTTCTTTCTCCACACCAGTTTGCAAGAAAATTCACACTTATTTTTAAAAATTTCATTGTGCATCACTTCGATTCTGAAGTTTATCAGGATACCTTTCTCTCCTATCACATACTGCCTACCTTCTTTATACTATCTCTGTTCCTTGTACATATTTTTATTACCCACATCATTCATATTGTAAATATTCCCTTTCATGTCTAACTTCTCTGTTTGACTGTGAAATCCTTGAAGCCAGGAACTTCATCTCAGTCTTTGTTGTACCCACTCTATCCAAGGAAGTGCCTAGTAAACAACAGGAAATCTATGAGCAGTGATCAGAGATGATCCATATACATGTTTTTAACATGTTTTTAAACACACACACACATTTGTCAGTATTAATAATGGGCTTGTAGAAAGCTTAGTCTCTTTCAGCTTTCTACACACACACCTGAAGTTTCTATTCAATTTGTATTTTCAATGCAATATGTATATGAGAATCCAGTCCTAATTTTTAATTAAGGTATTTGTAACTATATCTTATGTGTAATAAACTTGGTTGGCATCCTCAAATCCATAAAATTAGAAAAACAACACACTATAGTTTCAAAGCATATTGTCTTTTATGTTCTTTCCTGCTATCAAATGATAGCAATAGATAGTAATCTATATGTAGAATTGAAAAAGAATAGGCATAGGGAAATAAAGAAGAGGTGATATAAATCTCTGTTCAAATTCAAATAATACAAAAAATATATATTACATACCCAAAGCTTTACTATAGTAGGAATCCCATGATTTCCAAAGAGTATTAAAGATGTAGTCCTGTAGGTGGTAGGAGATGAAATTTCTTATTCTATCAGTAAAAGACATATGATCGGTGAGTTCTGATAAAATAGCAGGAACATAGGAAGGAGGGTATGGTACCTTCCCACAGTGTTTTTCCACTGTTGATGCTGGAGAAAACCTCAAGGAGTATATAAATGGAATTCCCAGTTTTAAAGCTACTATATCACCACACGGAAATACTGGATCTGATACCAGAACCTCAAATTTGCTTTTGTTCAGCTTCTCCATCAGATTTTGGCTTTTGAGGACACCATCACAGATTTCTCTAGATACCATGTGGAAGTCCTTGATGACTTTGGTGATTTCCTGATAGAATCTCCAAATGGTTGAAGGAGATGGTCTATTTTCCATCCATGTCAAAACAAAGTTCTTGATTACTCCTTCTATTCTTTCTTTGCCAAAGGGCACCTTGTATATTTCAAATGTCAGAGATGAGTTATAGGTGGGCGTGATGAAAAGTGCCCCAGAAGCAACTAGGACAGTCACATTATGCTCATTTTTAATCAACTCATCTATAATTATCTTAATATTTAGCCAATGACTACCTTCCATTGGCCAAATCAGAATGTTCCCGCCAAGAGTGTTTCCTAGGAGACTTATCTGAAGAGACAACAGCAGAATGTACTTTATTAACATGACGTAGCTTGATGTAGAAGATTTGAGGAGATGAGACAGATGAATATCTCTGCTTTTGAAGCAAAAAAGAAAGATAAATTATGTTTTAGTTTGGATTCAAACCAACAATACCCTTAAGAGCCTTCTCTTTATGACATGATATTTGACATAGTAACTCCATATTTTATGGTAATTACAGGTTTAGGAGTAACATATGTTGTACTTCTCAACCTGTTGCTTTAGCTTTGGTTATGATTCTTTTTCTTAAACTTAATCCTTCAATCATATCTCTGCATCTCATAATTCTTAAATTCTTACTATTAGATTACTTGAAATCACTGTATTTCTGAACTCTACACTCAGTCCTGGGTACAGAAAATTCAGATAGGACCAGAGATATAGAGATCTAACTCTGTAGGTTTTCCAGTACTAAATACATTTTATATATACATCATTAGCAACAATTAAACAGTATAGTAGTTACTAGTTTCTAATAGATACGATTATTACAAAGAGAATACTTAAAATGTGAAGTACAAACATAGTAAGTATAACATTTACTACTACTTTAATAATATGTTTGGGAAAATATTTTATCTTAATGAATCGATGAGAAAAAAATTACAAGTAAATAAACTATGTACAAATATCTATGGAAGAGATGATGAGTAATTTTACTAGTGAATGGGGGCTCTTTGAAGAAAATTGCTAGGTCAAGCATGCGTCTATGGAAGTGCTGCTCAAAAAGCTAGCTAGCCTGCTCTTTGTCTCCTGCTGGCTCCTGACCAGGATGGAGGACTGCCTTTCCCATGGCTCGGTTGCACCCCCTCACTTCTGGGATCTTTAAGTAATAAATCTTATGACTCTGTTTCCATTGTGTGGTTGTACTGAAACTGCACCTGAATCAAAAACTGAATCAAAACAGACCCAGTGTATTTCACATTCCCAAAGTGGGAGCTCAGATGCTGAGGGAGCTACCTGCTAATTCTGAGTGAGTGGGCTGTGCCTCCTCATTCAGCTGGTCATAATCTGCGTATTCTCAATTCAATACACCAGTTCCAGCTTCACAACACACTAATATGACTGGTATTGAGAGATTTCTCAAACTATTTAGACTAAATTTTGGATTTGTTTGTGTTCCTAAATTTAATATAAAACTAAATGAGATTATATTGACCATAAAGGTTTAAAGAGGTTGTAAAAAATTTTTTTCCAAAATGAGGGTCTATACTTGTGATTTTAATTATTCTGATTTTAAGATCATGGAAAAGCTAGTCTATTTCCAGAATTTTTTGGAGAGATTATACTAAAAATATGATTAAAATATTAGTGAAATCAGGCGTGTTCAAACAAAATTTAATATTTAAAAAGAAGTTAGTATATGCATATATTTTTATCATAGATGAGAATAAAAGATGTGCTTTAATTAATTGCACAAAAAGGAAGCAAGCATAATATTTATATTATGACAGTTGGTTATTGCTTTTACAACAGGATTTTCTTGAGAAATTTTAAATTTCTTCTTTTTTAATAAATAAATTTGATTTTGCATAAAACTTATTTGCTATATATATATATATATATGTATATATGATATAAATTTACAATACATAAATAAATAATCCATTATAAAATACTAAGAAAATAAAATACCTACCAAAGGATCACATTTTGATCCTTGTACACTTGCTGCTTTGAAGACCATTGTGGTCACTTATAAGAACCATTTTTGCCTTCACCATACATTTGTATAAATTTTACGTGTTACTTTATGTGTGCCTAATGGAGGAACAAATGAACTCTCCACTGGTACGAACTAGGGGCAATAGAGGAACTTTTAAAGAGGACAACAAACTCACACTTAGATACAACTCTCAATTTATTGCTCTATAATGCATTTCTTTCAATATCTATATAATTATTCTAAAGTGTAACACCTGGGGTGGGTGGGGAAACCTTCAAATTATTTCAAAACAGAACTGAAAACTTCTTCAAAGGGAAGTAAAAAAAGAAAACAAAAGTTAATCCACAAGCTTGCAATGGTTGATATTGTTTCTAGAGGAAAATATAAAAGTCCACATGTAAAACATAAAATAAAGTCCACACTATTTACTGGTTTTATATAGCTTATATATTGCCTTAAATATCTTACCTGAAGTTTCCAGCTGGAACTTTAATAGCAATAACTTGCTATTAGGAAGCTGAACTTAAATAACGCGTAGTTGGGTAAGTGTGATATGAAGAGAAATATGATCTTAAGTGGAAAAAAGATTACACAGATTTGTTTACTCTTAGCATTCCTCATACATTACATTATTAAGCAGATTAACCTTTGTTAAAGATATATCCTTTTATTGGTTCCCTGGCAACTATTTGCTTTGAATATTGCCTTTGTTAACATGTTTTCCACCACTTCTGCCAACCAAGTATATTCACATGTATCTGAAACAATGACAGGTAATGATTCATAATCTTGGGTTATTATTAAGAAGTATGTAAAATTAATATCTTTTAAATTCATGCAATATAAATTTATTAATTATAAAATAATTTTTTTTAAAAAATTGAAATGTCTTTTTTTTTTCTGAGTCCTACAATGATGAGAGTTGGTTACGTTAATTCAAATGTATGAACTACAGCAGAGATGAATTGTTCTGTATAATGAAGATATATCTGAAAAATCCTAGTGGTTTATTGATCTTTACATTTAAATATAAAAAAAGAAGGTACTAATTTAGATTATTAAATGTTTTAAAGCTTCACACTTTCATTATGCAACACCTTTGGGAATACTAATTACCATTATGTTTCTCTGTGCAACTATCTTGAAAGAGAAAAAAGTTAATTGAGTATGTCTTTTGTCATAGAGTTCCAAATATGTCATATTTACTAATAACTAATTATTGGAATAGAACATGACCATTTATTGTTTTAATTGGTAAACAAATGTAGCAATAATTTCATGCAGATTTTAAGTAGGGATTAGTCCCTTAAGGATGCACTTTGTTTGATGGTAATAGAGAGGAAACAAAAGAAATCTTTGGAAGCACCACACAGCTCTTCAAGTTCAAGTCCATTTACACTGCATACACCTGACTACAAATATTCTTGATCATTTTGTGGAGTTCAGAGTCAATCTAGATTAAAAAAAAAATCAGCACATATTTTATACAGTAATTTCTCCATCTTTGAATTGCTAATATAATTTACCTATCAGCTAAATAAAATGAGTCTTCAAGCCAATTTGTATGCGGTAGTTAGTGTGTATGTTAAGTTTGATTTTCATTAATCTATAAATTATTTGTCATAATGTAGCTAGGTAATAAACTCATTCAATATATGAAACACATTTTTGGAGAATTAGACAATAAATTAGACAAGGGAAGATAACCAGTTGTAAAGGAAGAGGTAATCTATCTTTATGTTCATATAAACTGCTGTTTGAAAAACTATTACAATGTACAAGAGAGTGTAGGAAATAGCAAGATATGAAACATAAATGTAAGTTTAACCTTATGTATACAAACAATAGCCAGTAGAACAAACAATGAAATGTTTAACGAACATTTGAAATGAATGAACAATGAAATGAAAAAGCCATTTATAATACTAACAAAAACAGATAAAATTACTAGGCATAAATTTACCAAGAAATATACAAAACCTGCATGAGGAGCAATTTTAAACACTCCAGAAATACACAAAAATAGTCATATTTCATTAAATTAAATTAGTACTTTTCCTTCCTATCATCTTCAAATTATTTTTTCCTAATTTTCACCATTTTTTAAAAAACAGCTTTATTGAAGTAAAAGTGATATATAAAGAACTGCAGATATGTAATGTGTCCAATCGAAGAAAGAGTTCAATGTGGGCAGGGCTGGCTGCTCCTTGAGAAAGTGCTTCCACTGGTGCATGAGCCAGGTGGGGCAGGATTTCAGCTGAGTGAGTTGGGCGGAGCAGCAGAGCTCACTATGCCAATCAGATTTAGATTTGGCCTGTGGGAGGCGGGTTTAACATAGGCAAGATGGCACCCACCTGCCCTGCCTGCTGCACAGAAGGAGGACCTCTAACTAGGAAAATGCTGATTGTCCTCCAGTCCTTCCACCAAAGCCACACACTTCAGTGTGCCCCCTCCCGTATGTCTCCGAGGTACACCGAGTCATGATCCCTCCGCCAGAGACCAAGGTGAGTGCCTGCGAGTGAGTGAGTCCATGTTTGGGCCATTTAAGAAGATATTTGAGTTTCCCGCAGCTTTCTATCCCACCTGAATGGTTGAAATCCTCACTGTTTTTTACAGCCAGATGTTTTAGGGGCTTCTCTTCCTGGCACCAGTACTCCAAGCTGGGAAGCCTGGTATTGGGGGCTGGGGTCCCTTACTCCTCCAGGGGTAGCCTCCACAGCTGAGATATCCGTTCTGATTTTCATACGCCACCTGGAGTTTTGAGGCCGTTTTTGTGTCTGTACCTCTCCTACCAGTCTCGACTTGGCTCCTTCTTTATATATTTAGTAATAGGACTTCTGTTCAGCCAGACTCCAGATGGTTCTCCAGGTTGATTGTTCTATAATTTAGTTGTAATTTTAATGTGATCATGGAAGAATGCAGGCACAGTAATTATCTACTTCACCATCTTGACAGGGTCTCCAATTTGTCTTTCTACAATTTTAAAAATAAAGGCTAAGTAAAGACATTTTTCATAGCTATGACAACAAAGAGAATTAAATTTTTCTAGACCACCACTTTAAGAAATGTTAAAGGCAGAGGGAACATTATCTCCAATGGAAATTTAGTTCTGTACAAATGAATGAAGAGTATTGAAAATGGTAAATATGTGAGTGAAGATGAAAGACTGTTTTTATTGTATTTAGTATCTCTAAAGGCTAAATGACTGTTAAAAACCAAAAGAATAGCAATGAATTGTGACCTTTATAATACATAGAAATAATATGTTTGAGAAAATAGCAAAAACTCTGGGAAGCAGTACAGGAAGTAACTATAATGTTATGCTAAAGATGAAGCATAAAATGTAACTTTAGAGTAACCACTAAAAAAAAAAAAAGAGAAATATCTAAAAAGCCAATAAAAATGACAAAACAGAATCACAAAAAAATACTCTGTTAGTCAAAATTAAAGAGGAGGAAGAAAACAGAGAAGGAGTAAAGAGAAAACAAATAGCAAGATGGTAAATTTGAACTCAAACATATCAAACATATGGATAATCACATTAAATGTAGATGGTTTAATGACTATAATTAAAAGGTAGATATTGTCAAATGGGATTTTTTTTAAAAAGCAAGACTAAATTGTGCTCTCTACAAAAAACCCACTTTATCTACAGAGAAAAGAAGTTACAAGTGAAATGAGAATACATATACCACGCTAATACTAATGTATTCATATAGTAAAGTGGCTATCTTAATATCAAATAAAGTAGATTTTCAGAGTAAAGAATATTACTGGGGATAAAGTGGGTCATTTTGTAGTTAAAGGTGTTAATTCATCAGGAAAATATAACAGCCTTGGATGTGTATGTACCTAGTGTGTATGTGTATGTACCTTCAAAATATATGACGCAAATTCATGGAAATGAAAGGAGAAATAGACAGATCTGCGATTATACTTGGTGATTCTGATAACCTTTTCTCAGTAATTAATAGAAAAAGCAAAAAGAAAGTAAGTTAAGAAATAAAGGAGTTTATATTCTTCATGGCAAAAATATTTGTGAAAATTAGGCTTTCTTACATATTTTACCTTAAACAACATGCCTCTTCAAAGTTCTTTAGGCTTTTTTTGCCTGCATTAATTTTGTAAAAACCTTTCTCTTTCTTGTTTTTTTATTTTCTGATAGGTTTAGTCCAGGTCTTTATTTTGCTTAATTTTTTTCAGATGAGATTATTATGAAAAGCATTAAGCTGGATCTTTAATTTCAGAAGTGCAACTTAATTTAAAACATAGTATAAATAATTTCACATATAAAGTGAGATAAAACAAATACTAATCTATCCAATAGCCAGCTAGAGAAAGTAAACATTATAATGCAATTCTTTATACCTTGCCTGCTAATTTGCCCTCATAACTGTGAATTCAATCTTTGCATTCTCTTGCATGCTC
The DNA here is from genome assembly GCF_004115265.2 of Rhinolophus ferrumequinum. Lineage (NCBI taxonomy): Eukaryota > Metazoa > Chordata > Mammalia > Chiroptera > Rhinolophidae > Rhinolophus > Rhinolophus ferrumequinum. The sequence continues at coordinate 27,731,726 of NC_046288.1, forward strand.
TGAATTTCTTTGTGGTATTATTTATTTATGTACTTATCATTAAATAACATGATATTATTTTTTGTACTTTCAATCTTTAGATATTGTTAATTTTATTATGTATGCATATATGCATACATATTTTTATATAGAGAACAAAAAATGGTTAATACGTGGTTAAATCTTACCACTAATTGAACACAGCATAAAAAAACGACACTCGTGACATTGAAAAACATAAAAGAAAAAGGAATAAAATTTTGATAATAATAACATGTAAATCATGAGGGGTAAATGGAGTTAAAGTGTCCTAGGATTGTGCAGGAGAAAAGTAAAAATATTGATTAATTTTATGCATTGATAAGTAAAATAAATAAATTACATAAAAAATGGACAAATAAGTTAAATCTATTTGTCGCTACAATCATATAAGAAATTGAGTCAGTGGTCAATTCTTACAAGAACACTCCAGTTCCAGACCAGATGGGGTCCTGGTCAAGTTTTGCCAAATTTTCAAAGAATAGGTAATTTTAAATTTTCTCCTGTGGACGTTGGTAACCATGATACCAAAACATGATTTAAGAAGTACAAGAAAGAGAAATAACAGAAAAATCACAATGATAAATATAAGGCAAATAATAAAACAAGTATTAGCACAACCTTTTCAGTTAAGTATAATAAGCTTCAAGTATGTCAGGATTATTCTAGAAATTCAAGTTTAACATTGAAAATCAATTAATATAATCCACAATATTAACAGATTAAAGAAGGAAAAACAACGTAACTTTAATAAATGTAGAAAAAGCCATTAGTAAAATTCAACAGCTATTCATGATATTTAGAAACAATAGAATACTAGGATTAAAAGGATATCTTTAATTAATCTGATAAAAATCTACTGAGGAATAGCTCCTTAAAGATGTAAAAACAAGCTAAATTAAACCACTTTATCTAGTGATGAACACATATCTGGTAAAACTATGACAAGGAAACAAAAGGGTTCATTATCAAAAAGTGAGGATAATGGTTAAATCTGAAATAAAAGGAGGAGGAAGTGACTGGTAATGATGGGTTCTTCTAAATTATTGGAAGTGTTCTAGATAAAGAACACTTTAGTTCTAGTTACACTTTAGTTCTAGTAACAAAGGATGGTTACATAGATGTACACTTTAAAATTATTATTTAAAATATTGGTGAATTTATCTTTTTCAGTTTGTTCTCATGTGACAATGCCCGTTGCCGCCCTTTACAGTGGAATCTCCCACTAGACTGATTAATTTGATTTTGTGAAGTTTCTGAATCTATTTGCTTTCATGCCTCCAACATATTTTCAAGAGAACTATAATCATTTCCATCAAATTGAATGTATGCCCCCCAACACACACACACACACACACACACACACACACACAATTCCCTGCAGGCTCATTTCTCCATCTGTATAGCTGTCCAATATTAAGAGAGAATCTTGCCTTTACCTCTAGCTGTACTACAGTGCAATGGAAAGAATATGTTATAGTCCGTTGATAAATGTTCAAATTTTAGCTTTACTACACAAACACACACGCACACACACACACACCCCTGGGACAAGGTCTTAACATGAGAATTTTAGTTTTAGTTTTCTTACATGTGAAATAATATTTTTCTTATAGAATTGCAAAGATTATAGAAGATATTTATTAAATTTACATGCAAAGCATCTAATCCAGTTTTTCTGCAATTTGAATTTTAGAAGATATTTATTAAATTTACATGCAAAACATCTAATCCAGTTTTTCTGCAATTTGAATTTATTTAGACTCCTAATTGAATAGTTTTGAAACAAGGCATAGAAATTTCTCTCTTACTAAATTTCAAATGTGAATAATTTCCAAAAAACATTAAAACACTACAATGTTAAAATACTGACACCTTGCTTATCATTATTGTTTTTGTTATTATTGCTCTTTGTTTTGGTAATTTCTCATGGAAGTAAAAGTGAAATTTTGTTGGAAAGACAAAACTATTTTCCAGCTGTGTTTAAAAACTGTTATGTTTTATATCAATAGTCTTGAAAAATATATCAGACAATCTTAGATTTAAATTAAATTTTAATGATAGTATTTTTAGAAATGTTAATAGCTAGTAATAAATAATAATTTATATCATTCATATCATTGTTTTTTCAAATTATTTTAAACAACATGTCATGAGTCCTATATGTTGCTAATGCAATTGGCTTTAACTTTTAATATACTTACATTATTATTATTTTAATTTATACTCAGCAGTGGCTATAACCAGAAAAGCCATTTCTTGCTAGATATCAAGGCGACTAGTGATTGGAAAATAGCCATGAAATTCTCTATTAAGTATGCTGTGTGTGTTCATGTTGGTTTCATGTAACTATGTATACATGTAAAAAGGCATAATTTCTTTTATATCGTATATTTGTTTTATATTAGATATGTCCACATATTTACATTACATATTTATACAAATACAACAAAATATTTAATGTACACAAATACATCTAGGTGAACTTTATTTTTACTCCATCAACAAATTTATGAAAATCCTAATAATTTGGATTTATGATAGTACCTGGTTTGCATTATCTGCTACTATCCACGTGGGGGCAGCACAGCCTAAAGCCGGATAAACTATCACACTTGAAGGAAAAGAATCATCAGTGAGATCTATCGTGTTTCCCCGAATATAAGACCGGGTCTTATATTAATTTTTGCTCCAAAAGACGCAGCAGGGCCTATGTTCAGGGAATGTCATCCTGAAAAATCATGCTAAGGCTTATTTTCTCGTTAAGGCTTATTTTCTCGTTAGGTCTTATTTTCGGGGAAACACAGTATATTTAACCTAAGGCTTAATATGCAACAGCTGTCAAATGATACAAATTTGAATATTATAGTTTTGAAAGGGCATTTACAAACAATTTCTTATTGAATACTCACAAATTTCTTATATCTTTATTTTGATGAGAAATCAAGGTCGGAGAAATTGAGAATTTTCTGACAGTTGGAAGCTTTGGAATTATATCTCTGTAGCATGAATTATGTATTTTTCATTCCACTATATTTTGGCTGCAAAATGATAGTGACAAAATCATGAGCAGAAAATTCTTCAGATTTTTTTCTACTTCATTGTCATTAATTAGAGATGCCACCTATACAGAAAGCAGTTTCCAGGGGAAAATTAAATTTAGAAAGTTCTATTTAAAAAAAAAAAATCCTTGTCATAGAAATCCCAAGGTGTCACTAACATTTGATTTCTGTTTTTGTTTTTTTCCCCAAGTCTGCCTTTCAGAAAACAGTTTGTTTGTTTGTTTGTTTTAAATTTATTTATTGGGGTGACAATGGTTAGTATAATTACATAGGTTTCAAATGTATATTTCTATAATGTATCATATGTGTGCTCACCACGCAGTCAGTTCTCCTTCCGTCATCATGTATTTGACCCCCTTTTCTCTTTTCTACCATCCTCTCTCCACTGTTGCCCACTGGTAACCACTAAACTGTTGTCTGTGTCTATGAGTTCTTGTTTCTTTGTTTGTCTTGTTCCGTTGTTGCTTTCAGTTTTATATTTCATAAGAGTGAAGTTTATATGCTTCTCAACTTTTTCTGACTTATTTTGCTTGGCGTATGAGATCTGACAATTAAGTTCGCAAACTTGTTGCAACGATGTTGCTAACTTTTTTTGCTATCAGAGGGATTATTCATTATGAATTTGTACCAAATGGACAAACAGTTAACCGAGTTTACTATTTGGAAGTGCTGAAAAGGCTGCGTGAAAAAGTTAGACGACCTGAACTTTTCACCAACAATTCATGGCTCTTGCATCACAACAATGCACCAGCTCACACAGCACTGTCTGTGAGGGAGTTTTTAGCCAGTAAGCAAATAACTGTATTGGAACACCCTCCTTACTCACCTGATCTGGCCCCCAATGACTTCTTTCTTTACTCGAAGATAAAGGAAATATTGAAAGGAAGACATTTTGATGACATTCAGGATATCAAGGGTAATACGACCACAGCTCTGATGGTCATTCCAGAAAAAGAGTTCCAAAAATGCTTTGAAGGCACTAGCATCAGTGCGTAGCTTTCCAAGGGGAGTACTTCGAAGGTGACCATAGTGATATTCAGCAATGAGGTATGTAGTACTTTTTCTAGGATGAGTTCGCGAACTTAATTATCCGACCTCATAATAATCTCAGATCCACCCATGTTGTCCCAAATGGAAGCATTTCATCTTTTCTTACTGCAGAGTAACATTCCATTGTGTGTATATACCACATCTTTTTTATCCAATCATCTATTGAAGGACACTTTTGTTGTTTCCATGTTTTGACCACCGTAGGTAATGCTGCAGTAAACATCAGAGTACATATAGCTTTACAGGTGTTTTCAGATTTTGGGGGTATATACCCAGGAGAGGGATTGCTGGATCATATGGTAATTCTATTCTTAATTTTTTAAGGAACCTCAATACGGTTGATTTCTGTTTTAACTGGCATCCACAATTTCAGCCTAATGGAGGAACTCGTAGTTTGCATTTTCCATTCCTTATATAAACTGTTTCATGTCCCAGTTAGAAAATAAAAAGATACGTTTCCTGACTTCATTTCTGTCCTAAATTTATTCACATAGAAGCACCAATGGTTTTTCAAGAAATGTTAAACTGGAAGTACCAAACTCTCGAGTCCCTTCTGCTCCTGAGATTTTTTTACCATCTTTTGGCTAAAATATCACAGGTAAAATAGTCCAACTACTCAGGCCTTAATTTGTAGATGCATTACGTATGTTGAGGTCAAAATCAAGATAATGATTAGTGCCATCACTTCTAATTAAAAGAAGCCTTAAATGTTCTAATTAATTGTTCTATGTAGAAGTCATCCGTATAGGAATAGTTTCCTTAGGGAACTCAGGGTTTGGAAAGCAATCTAGAGATCATTTAAGAGAAAATAAGAAACTTCTTTTCAGTATTAATATACATACTAGATCTTATTTCCTATGAAATAAATCTTATTTCATTTTTCCTATGCATATCATCATAGCTACAGTACTTACCAACTCATGAACCCATTTCCTTATGTGATCCAGAAAATATTCCATCTGAGCATGAAATTAGGGAATATTTGTGAAAAAAAAATAACATTTTAAAGTTAGCATTTTGAGATTGGCATATCTTAAAAATAGATTTTGGGAGAGTAATTTCTTTGTTAAATTTCAAGGTGACAGTGATTTTTGTTTTCACTTTTAATAATAAATTTCTAGTATTGCACTTGATCAGAAAAAATATAGTCTACACCCTTTCTTAATTTGGAATATGTTTTTTTTTTGTATTGTATTTTTATTGTATTTTGGGGTTATTGGATGATCAATTTGGTAAATGCTTTATGAATGAATGAAAGAACTGTGCATTCTCTGTAAGAAAGTTTTATGTCAATCATGTCATGCATATTAATGATAATATTAAGATCCTCAATATCTTTGATTTAAATCTTTGTTTATTTCACACTGTAATTTTTAGATTCAAAGTTTCCAGTTCATTATTTCTTCTATATGATGTCATTTAGACATGCCATTCTGTCTTCTGTCATTAAAAATGCTAATTTTGTCTGTTTTTCATAGTCTTTCTCTTCCTTCCTTCCTTTCTTTCTTGTCTCTGCTGTTTTCATTCTTTCTGCCTGGTATATATATATATATATATATACACCGACACACACACACACATGTATACATATACACATACATATATGTATATATACGTATACATATACATATGCATATACATATATATGTATATATATACATACATATATACATATATTTTTATATATATACATATATACATATACATATATATACATATATATGTATATTTTTATGATTGCTCAAGATTTTTAACATTTTATTTTATTTTATTTTAATTACTACTTATTGATTTAATTCATTTTGTTTCCCCATGTCATTTGCAAATTCTAATAGTTTTTCTATTTTTACTTATATATTTCTATAAAGCAAATGTTTTCCAAATTTATCAAAGATATATAATTCTGCACATCAAATAAAATATTATGTTCTACAAGTGGAAATCTTTAGTGGAATTTTGCCTCTTCATTCATAGCTTTCTCTTTCACATAGCATATACAGTGAGAATATTAATATGTTTTTTTCCTTTCCGCTTTCTCCCTTTTACAATTTCTGGGTTTTATTGGAAAACTTGGGAATCCTAGTACTAGGGTATAATTAAACTGTTCCTGAGGCCTTTAAATTGTTCTGTTTTGGTCTTCAAATTTTATTACTTTCCCATTCTGATTTACAGCTATTACACATGCACAATCATGGCAACCAGCAAAGGAGTTCTAAGTTGTTTAATAAAAATTTTGATAATTTTTCTTTCTCCTCTCAGGGATTTCTTACTTCCTCTGTCTCCCTGGTTAATGTTAACATTCGTTGTGTGTTATTCCCACCTAGTTCCACACTCCTACACATATATACCCACATGCACTCTAATATGTATGGTCTTTTGGTGAACTTGGCAAAAACAGTCTGATGAAATGGTGGAGATTAAAATCTCACAGGAGTTGATTCAAGGAAGAGAGAATCTGGAGATTGTGAGTATAGTCAACACTTTCTAAGAGTTTGTTGTAAAGGAGCAGGGTAATGAAGTGATTGCTGGAGGCCTATAAAGGGCAAAGAAATTTTTGTATTTTGTTTTTAACATGGAAGAAATAGCATTCATGAGATGAGAGAATGATTGGGCAAGAAAGAAGCAAATATTGGTGGAGTCAAGAGAGAAGTGCGAAGGGGAGACAGTACATCTACAGAAAAAAAGTGGGAAGAGCATAAAGGATCAGATGTGAATAGGCTGGTGGAGAGGAGTTTGTGGTAATTCTCTTCTTATTGCCTTTGCCATGAAATGAGAGGTGGTTTTAGAAGAATGAGAACAGCAGAGAAAGTAGGAAATAGCCTTCTAGAAGAGTGGAAAAGTGAATGAAACCGGAATGCTATGGTGGTGTCAACTATATAATCATGATTATGAATATAATGGTACTATTCAGCACGATTATGTGGATTTCTCCAGCCACCTTTAACTGCCACGATTGGGGTTTTGCCAGACCAATATGAGGATGGGGTAGAGGAGCTAATGATGTATGATTGATACAACGGTGATTAATGTGCCGTAAATTCTCTGCTGTGTGAAGAAGCGAATCAGAATGTGAGAGGAAATGAGGGACACTGACAAGTGGAAAAATGAATGGATTGTTTTTTCCAGTATATTGAAAGATTGCTGGAACTGTAATACTAGAAAGAGTGAGTTTCAGGAACATTTGGATATCTCCTTGTAAAACATTTTCTACTCCTCATTTTCACACATTTTAAAAATGATTGTTTGTTTTGTCAACTTTTATTTTTTGAGTAATAGTATCTTATCACTTATAAGTGTTACAAATATTTTTATTAATGCATTATATTTACCTGTGCTTTTTAAACATTCCTTTTCAAGCAGCTTCCAAACACATTAGTATTGTGCATTTTTAACTACTCATTTTATTAGTTTCTGCTCATTACTGTTTGAGATTTATTTCATCTTATTTTGAAATCTTTATACTGGTTATTTTTGGCATAAATATTTCTAATGATTTTCTCAAAATGTAAATGAATGGAATACTGTTTGAACCATTAAATGTTCTCAAAATATTTTACTTTGGTCTCACTACATGAGTAATATTTTGACAGGTGATTCTTAGGGCACATTTATTTTTCTAAAAAGCTGTAGACATTATATTTTACAGCATTGCAGATGAGGAATCCAATAGTGGTCTGATTTTTCTCCCTTTGAAATAAAACACACCAATTTATCCTGACAGAACATAAGCTGTTTTCTCTTTAAATTCTGAGATCTTTCTAGTGTGAGCCTTTTTTTCTTAAATCCTGCCTTGAATTTGTTGGGTACATTTTATCTGAAAATTTAATTAATTCTTCATAAAATTAAAACAATTTTAAAAATCGTTTTTCGATTATTGATTTTGTTTTCCAATTTTCCTGTCTTTCTGAATCCCTTATTGTTCTTTACAGAATGCTGTTGATTGTTCCACCATTTCTCTAATACCTAATCTTGTCACTTATACTTTTTTTTATTTTGGATGTTTATTTATAGGATAGTTTTTTTTATTTAACTTTTAAGAAAACTGTTTTCATGAATATCTATTTCTGTTCCACTATTGAATTTTTTAATTTGGAAAGTATGATTTTTTAAATGTTCTTTGTCACATTTCTAAATCTGCTTTTTTCATTAAGTCTTGTTTAAATAGGATCTTCCTGTTTTGTGGGTTCTTTCAGTATTACTTAAATAAGGTCTTCCTTTTGGTGTATTTTTATGTAGCCTTTCTGCTTGAAGAGATTCAAATTTCCAAAAGTGTTCTTTCATGGCAATTTACTTATGTTGGTCAGGCTGCCCATTTTCTTCTACCTCTCTCAATAGTCACTGGTTAACCGATTCAAAAAATATTTTGCTCTGATTTAGTTTCGCGCTCTGAGTACTGCCGTATTTCCTATTTTCTACAGAAAGATCTGTCTTTCCAACCCCAAACTATTGTACTTATTTATTTAAAAATTTTACACAGTCTTGATTTCATCCTAGTTTTAATTTTTATAGGTTTTTATGAACATATTATACTTAATAGCTAAGTAAATGAGCTATCTGATTTAGAATATTTAATTGCTCTGGATCTCCATTTATAAATGGAGTGAATAAGGGAATTTTTAAGATTAAATGAAATGATACAAGGTCAGCCCAGTGCTTGACTCATAGAAAGTAACACATGCTAGCTATTATTGTTACATTTATGGTTTTTAATAATGATATCTTAGAGACTTTATTCAATAAACATTTCATGGTAACTCATTCTAATCATCCCTTTCTACTCACTAGACATTGTTGCCTCTGTCTCTCCTCATCTTACCTGTTTTGGAAAATCCCAACCTTGAAAATTAAGCATTCCACCTACTTTGTGCCCAAACAAAGCTAGAGATAAACACTACTATAATAACTGGTCTCACTTTAAATTCAAGTACATGATCATGCCCCTAGGTGTCTTTTTATATTTCCCTGTCACTTTCCTACTCTTCTAGAAAACCCTCTCACCTTTTCTTTGTGGTTTTCCTTTGCTCTATTTTCCATTTTATTTTTTTGGGTCCCACTCCTCATCTTTGTTTTTGTTAAAAATGTTTTAACGGATGCTATTCTGAGTATGTGGGGGAGGTGTACTAAATGATATATTTAATCAACTCAGACAGTGGCAAATATATATACATGGCTTTTATGGCAAGACTACCCGGGTACAATTTTTGAAGGCTTCATGGTAAAGTAAAATGACTGTACACATTGAAGCTGTTTGTCAGCAACTTGAGTAAGACTTCTTATCCATCAAGAGACAAAGGATAAACAACAACCTTTTAACACACCAGACATGTACATTATGACTAAGGTACTCACTCCTCATGGTAGCGACTAAAGATGTCCAATTTTATCCAGCATTCTCAGTGGGCTATTGAAAGTAACCTCTTATTGCAGCCCTCAGATATTAACACCCATTTCCTTGAAAAATCTCCAGCAGAGGGAATTAGTTAAAATCATTATAAGAGTGTTGTTATGCTTTATAACAACAGAGGAGGTGTATACTTCTCGTTGTTTTTAACATATATAAAAAGAAAGGACTTTCTTTTTCAAGTCAACATTGTCCTAAAAAGTAACTATCCCAACAGGTCAACAAACTTCCAAAATAAAAATATGCCATCCTTTTTTCTTCATCTTTTTATTGAGGGGGTACTGTATTTTATCAATAAACTTTTATTTCTCAAACTTAGCTCTAGCATTTTCCAGCAAGTATATGATTTAATATGACACAAAGGTAAGACTTGCAACAATTTCAGGAAAACAAGAAACAAACAGTGACAAGCCTCACAAGCTCCTCTTTTATCTCCATGCAAATCATCTGCTTAAACATCTGCAGTATCTCCTTCATCTGGAGACATTTTGGCTTTTTCTCCTATAAGTACACTTACTTATAGGAGAATCATGTCTGATAATTTTTAATACTCATGTCAATGAGAGAGGTGATTCGGTGATTGTGAAGAGTCACACTCACACAAGTGATTATTCCTATTGGAAGGAAGAAGAAACCAGGCACAGCAAAGTACAGTGAGTTTTCAATGATCGCATAACTCTTTAGGCAGAATTAGAAATTAGGTTCCAGTTGTGAATGCCTCTGCTCAATCCATGCTGCTCATTCTTGTCATTAGATTTTCTAACTCGACTGTGCACTCAGGAATATTGTTTTTCAATTCTACAAAACAGAAATCAATAGTAGTATTTTATCTCAAGCTATTACATTCTTGTTAAATTCCAAAAGTTAGCTCAATAAAAGGCATTTTTAAAAATTGAATAAACATTTTTTAAGGATGGAAACTGATTATCCAATTTATTGCTTGTAAGATTTTCATGCACTTATTCTAAATTAAAAATGATCTGTAAATGTGGTCAAGTTTTTGGGATTATTTTTAACATGTGTAGTGAAATTGAAGGGATAAGCGTACATTAATGTGGTGGGAAAAAGGAAATTTGAGAGGGAAAGAAAAAGAAACTTTGTTTTCATTTTAGAATTTTTACAAAAATCCCTTATTGAGCTGTATGATGGACTTTGTAAATCATTTGCATGGTCTGAATATAAAGACAAAATGCGAAAATATGTATGAATTCACTTTGAAAATCATTCATACCTCTTTAGTGACATTGTATTTAGCAAGGTTATTTTACTTTAGAAAAAGAATAACCGACTTCTCTTTTTTGACCTTCAGGATCCAAGAGGTCTCTAATAAACAAGCCATGAAACATAAAATTAGACTGTTGTTTATTTCTTTGGGCTTTAAGCTTTACAGGATCCACGTAGGAGTGTTAAAACTGGCTTGTGTAACATTGTTTTGGGGCAAGTGCATTACGTAGTATGTAATTATTACTCTTGCCTGAATGTTCTCACTATCTGGGAAATTTCACTGGATAAATACTTTGGACTAAACATACCTGTGATAGCTGAATGGGGCAGGATCAACATAGCTACAAAACAAGGTTTTGCCTAAGGCAGCTCATAATTGCCTCCCAGTTCTAGGCGTGCCTGTGTTTGTCGTCCCCTTTTCTTTCTTCCTTCCTTTCTTCCTTCTTTCCTTTCTTCCTTCCTTCCTTCCTTCCTTCCTTCCTTCCTTCCTTCCTTCCTTCCTTCCTTCCTTCCTTCCTTCCTTCCTTCCTTCCTTCCTTTCTTTCGAGTGTGTTTTTAAGTGTAACTTTACATAAGATTAACCATATTAAATTTCACATTCCATGGTATACAATGACAGATGGATTTGATAGAACAATTTTGAGGCAATATTTCTCTGTATGTTTCTCCCACTACATTCATTTTTTCTTCGTTTTTCAAAATGAATAATCTAGACGTAGTTTTCCGTGAATGATTTTGGAATTCTCACTTATAAGTTAAACTAAAAACTTGGAAATATAGTTCTTTCCATTCAAATTCAGTAAGAATTTGTTGATGCCAGATACTATACCAAGACTTCAATAATATATCATTTTCAAATGTGCTTCCTCCTTCACAGTACAGAGTAGTAGTTTGGAGATTGATATTCCTAGTCTTTTCTCTCCATGAGAGTCTATTTGGTGTGTGTGTGTGTGTGTGTGTGTGTGTGTGTGTATGGGTGTGTGTGTTTCCCCCATTCTACCATGCTTATTTATTAGACATGCTTTCTCATGTTTGCTTTTAGACAAAATTATGTTGTTTCCAGTTAAATGTGTTTTCGCAAGGCCAGTGTCTAGAGGTAACAGCATATTCATTCTCTGGAATGAAATTTCCTCTGAGAATGAATTTAATAAGAAGAGTATCTAACATTTATTGAGACCTACTATGTGTGAGTAACAGTTCCAAGAGCTTGACGTATGCTTAAATATTACCCTCATTGCAATCCTGTGGTCAAGAACTATAGTATAGTTATGCTCATTTTTACAGAGGAGGAAATTGAGGCAGAGAGATTAAGTTACCTGACCAATATCACCTGGACAGTAAGTAGCATAGCCATGATTTGAACACAAGCACTCTAACTCCAAATATTACGATCTTATCTCTAATACACTACTTCATTGACTAATTTTAATACTGCTGATATTAGCAATTACTGTTTCTTACATTCTTTTACTGTAAAAAAATGTACATGAGATTTTATGTATCATTTATGAGATTTTGCATGTGTCGTATTTTTTAACATTTTATTTTATTCTCAAAATAATGCTATGAAATACTTGTTAGTAATGGCTAAACAGAATCAGATATGCTAGCTAACTGGCCAAGGCCATATAGCTAGTAACTGGGAGCATCCAGATACTAAAGGGAGTTTTTTTGTATCTAATAACTAAACTCATTTTACTTTTGTAAACTCATTTACTTTTTGTAAACTCATTTTACCTTGCTGTTTTGAAATTTTTTATTCATTTTGTTTTATGTACATGTGCACATGCACATGCTCATGTGTGTGTGTGTGATGATAATAGGAATATTCTCTAGACAATTTAACCAAATAATAGATTTCAATTTCAAATAACACATTACATCTAATATCAAAATGTGCAAACAGAAAATATTGCTGTGAGTGAAACTATGTATCTTAGGGAAGAACTAGATGAGATCTTCCCAGACAAGCAAAAAAACAAAATGTTTTTTGGAGTCAGGCAAGTCACATAAATTCGTAAATCAACAAGAGGCAATAGTAGGGGCTTATGTTCAGATGCAGACTATATGTGCTAGCTAAAGATTATTCAAATTCTTAAAAAAGTAAAGATAAAACAAACAAAAGCACAGCACCAATAACAGCACTAAAAATTCTGCTGGCCAAACAAAATAGTTCAAAAGCCAAATCCAGCCATGAAATTCATTTGCCACTTTATTGCAGACAAATATCAACATCTCTTTTTCAACAGTGAATTACTGTATCAGGGATTACAAAACAAGTAGACATATGACTTTATACATTTTCTGCATAAAGTCCTCAGTGGAGGGAGAGGAACATCAATTTATTTAAAATAACTTTGCATTTCCTATGAACTAGGGAAGGTCTGTCTCTTTGCATAGAGTTCAAAACTGGTAGCCTTTTTTATTCAAATGAAAAGTAATACAATGAAATTTATAGATTACGTCCATTAAGCCACAATAACAGAGTCATACACACATCATGAAACCACTATTTTTTCTGTTTTTACTTCACCTGCTCTGCAGGAACATCAGTTGCCCTTAAATTCCTCCAGATTTTTTTTCTGAAAATCATCAGGGGATGTCATGTCTAGTCCCAGGATGTTTCAGGTCTAGTCTCTGATTTTCTGTCTGCAACCCCAGCTCACGGATGCATATGTCCTCTGCTGCCGGTGTCCACATAGTAATCATATGATATATCCATCTAGAAGTTATGACTCCTTAAATTATCAGTACTTTGCAGTCTCCATGTTCAATATACTGATGGGTGAAAACAAGGAGTTTTCTCAGTTTTATCTGCCCTTATGTGTGAAACTCTGAGTGATAGGGACAGAGAGAAATCTGAGTGACAGTTCCTACGGAGCACTTAAGACTGCTACTTTTCTTTATATTTCCTTCTATCAATCCAGAAATGTGTGTGCATGTGCAAAATATGTTTCATAAAAAAGATAAGTTGTGAAATCAGTGGGGGAAAGATGATCTGATTAATAATAAGATGGTCTTGAGAGAACCAGTTACCTAGTTTCATTGCTCTGATGCAAATTTTGTATGTTAGAAATGTGGTCATAAATTCTATGCAGGGAAATAAGGCAGTAGAGGATGGGAGATTGTAGTTTAATAGTACCTTGTGCAATTTGGAAATAAAATATACTTATGGAAGCCATAATATACTTATTAAGTTTTCTGAATAGCCTCAATAAAGATATCCCACTTTTCTACCCCTGTTCTGAGAAAGGACATAAAAGGTAAAGATATAATAAAAGCCAAAATAACTTTATTATTAATTGAAACCAAGTCAGTGGGTTAATTTTATGTTTGTTAGCCAGATAGGCTTGTTAATACTGACCTCAAAATTAGTCAGACTTAGATGCAATTAATTCTGAACAGGTGCCCATGTAGACCACATGGGTGAAATACCCCTGGAAGAGCAAAGCAGAATATTTTAGTGGCCAGAATAGCTGTCAAGGGGTAGAAAAGTTATAGCTGAACAGAGCTTACTCAGTTATTTTCCCAAAATTTACCAATCAGAGACATGACTTAACCTCACCAGAATTAGAGTCCGGAAAGTAGAGGAAAAAGTCCTGGAGTAACTGACAGAGTTCCTTTCAAGGAAAAGAAACACAAGGCAGGTGGAAGAAACATTCCCCACTAAAACTCTTTCAGTATGTGTTCTCTTTATTCTTTGGGCTTAACCATTAAAATAAGTTTAACCAGGGTTATTCCCCTTGAGAGGAATGAGGTTAGCAGTTTAAATCAGGACTCTCATGGTACCACTTTGCAAGTTCTCTCCTCTCATACCAACCTATCCGTCTGGGACTGCTGCCAGGTAGTTACATTTTGCCCAGAGAAACCTATGAAATTACTCAAAATAGCACATTAATTAAGTCAACTTAAGGTCATTCTATAATTTACTCCCTATTCATTTCTCAATCAAATTATGTCCAGCCCTGCTGATCAAAATAAATGACCAGAGATTCTCCAATGAAATTAAGTGATATAGTTGAGATGAAATGCAAAAAAATCCAATCATTAAATGCTAACAGCATAAAGATATCCCAAATTTAACTTCCTTTATCAAATTCCTAAGGGAAGTTAAAAATTAAACATGAAATCTCATTGCAACTCCAAGTCCAAAGAAACCAAAAAACAAAATAAAATTTTCGTGCCTTTGTGAAATACAAGTTCATAAACCAGAGTATTTTTCTCAATTTCTAATTCTCACTAGTCACAGCCAAATGGCTTTTTAGTAATTTAGTTGTCAGGCGTTCCTTTTAGCAGTTCCAGCCTAAAGTTTTAGTCATTAGAAAGGATCTAGTTCCTTCAGGATCTCAGAAAATCTAAGGAAAGTTTCTGACATGGATTACATTAAAAATTTCAAAGATTAGTAAAACATACAAAAAATGGACAACTCTGCTACTGCCTCCACTACATTTAGAAAATAAAAGGCTATTCCATAAAGCAATTGTTTCAGGAAAGCCTGCTGCTTCTGAAACCCAGTACTCCCAGCAATCCCTCTCCTGGATATCTACCCAAAAAATCTGAAAACATTTATACATAAAGACATATGTGCTCCAATGTTCATTGCAGATTTATTTACGATGGCCAAGACATGGAAACAACCAAAATGTCCTTCAATAGATGAATGGATAAAGAAGTTGTGGTATATATACACAATGGAATACTGTTTGGTGGTAAGAAAAGGTGAAATAGGACCATTTGTGAACATGGATGGATCTTGAGATTATAACGCTAAGCGAAACCATATGATTTCACTGATATGTGATGTATAAACCAAAAACAACAAAAGAACAAGACAAACAGATGAGAAAAAAAACCTCATAGACACAGACAATAGTGGTTACCAGAGGGTAAGGGGGGAGGAGGGTGGTAGATGAGGGTAAAGGGGATCAAGTATATGGTGATGGAAGGAGAGCTGACTCGGGGTGGTGAACACACAATGAGATTTATAGATGATGTATTACAGAATTGTACACCTGAAATCTATGGAACTTTACTAACAATTGTCACCCCAATAAACTTTAATAAAAAAATAAACCCAGTACTTAGTATTCATTAAGACTATAGCAGAAATCAATGGTATTTTTTTTCTCAAAGTGATAATTCCCCTCCCCCAATCCATTGCCCCTTTGACATTGTATATAGCTATTACAATTCCATTCCCTATGCTATACTCCATATCCCGTGACCATATATATTAAATTATAGTTGACATACAATATTATTCAACTTCAGCTTCAGGTGTACAGTGCAGTGGTCAAGCATCTACACCATCCATGAAGTAGTCTCCCTAATAAGACATGTTCCCATTTGACACCCTACAAAATTTTTACAACACTATTGTTTATATTCCCTAAACTGTTTTTCTTTCATATCCCGGTGGCAATATTGTAGTTACCAATTTATGTTGTCTAATCCCTTCCCCCTCTTCCTCATCCCCACCCACTTCCATCTAGTAACAATCAGTTTTTCCTCTATATCTCTGAAACTATTTCTGTTTACTTTGCTCATTTATGTCATTTGGGGAAAGGAAAACTTATTCCTAGATTTAACTTTTCCAGGGTGCCTATTAGTTTATGCCAGTTGTCCAGATACCACATGAACTTTAGGATTCTCCAGAGAAACAAAACTAACATGACGTGTGTGTGTGTGTGTGTGTGTGTGTGTACAGTACTCACTTAATATCATCAATAAGTTCTGTGATTTTAAGCTAAACGATGTATACCAAAATGAACAGACAAATTTACCATAGGCTAATTGATATAAACAAGAGTTAAGTTCCTATGGCATCTTATCAACACTATTAAGAAAAAACATTGAACAAAGCGTTCTTCAAGGACCTGCTCTGTGTGTATGTGTATGTAATATATATTTTATATGTGTATATATGTGACATATATTTTACATGTATATGTATTATTTATGTAAATACATGCATTTGTACACACATACTCACATATATGTGGAAAGGGGTACAGGTGAGTTCAGGTGTCTGGGTGTATTTAAACAGATTTATTTAAGCAAATTTACTTACATGATTTTGGGGGCTGGCAAGCTGGATATAAGGCAAGAGGTGATGTTGCAGTCCTGAGTTTGAAATCTATATGGAGGCAGGCTGGAAATTCAGGCAAGGTTTTTATTTACAGTCTCTACACAGAATTTCTTTTCAACGAAACCTATTTTTGTTGTTGTTGTTGTTGTTCTTAGTGCTTTTAACTGATCGGATAAGGCCCATCCACATTATGAAGGTAATCTCCTTTAGTGAAAGTGAACTAATTAGAAATGTTAATCACATTTACACAATACATTCACAGCATAATCTAGACTAGTCTTTGATCAAAGAACTGGGCACCATAGTCTAATTATGTTGACACATAAAATTAACCATCACATCATGATCTGTAAACTTAAATTCAGCTGTGAAGAAATTACTAGAAAGATGTTAGTTTTGACTCAAGACTTGCTGTATTGGAGAGAGGTGAGCATATGGAGGAATCCAACTAAGCTTCCTCTGATTAAATAAATTTAGTGCTCCCAGTCATGGGAGGAGGTTATCCCTTGAGTTTGTGCTCAGCACCAGATGAGTCTGAAGTTATCCTTTCATAGCTCATTCCATGGCCCTGAGAATAGAGTAAGATTTGGGTTAATGATTCTATGGCTGTCTAGATCCTGCTAAAACCTGGTATCTGTAATATACAGGGAACTCAAGTGCTTTGCAGTTTAGAAGCAGTCAATACTGTTGTGCCTGCCAATGATTAAAAGGCATTAAGGACTCTTTTCCCCATAAGGAAATTTTGCCTTAGTTACTCCAGTTGAGGAAAAAGCAGGTCTTGCTTAAAGACCTCAAGGCCATACTTTGCTGAGGCCCTATCTTTGGTGGTCTCATGTATTTACACCTATAGTCAAGTCCTTGACTCTACGAAGGCAAAGCAGAAAATTCTGTTGGTCAAATAGTAACAAGTGTTGGAGAGGCTGTGGAGAAAAAGGAACCTTCATGCACTCTTGTTGGGAATGCAGATTGGTGCAGACGCTATGGAAGGCAGTGTGGAGGTTACTCAAAAAATTACGAATAGAATTACCATATGACCTAGCAATCCCTGTCCTGGGTATCTATCTAAAAAATCTGAAAAAATTTATCCATAAAGACATATGTACTCCAATGTTCATTGCAGATTTATTTATGGTGGCCAAGACATGGAAACAACAAAAATGCCCTTCGATAGATGAATGGATAAAGAAGTTGTGGTATATATACACAATAGAATACTATTCTGTCATAAGAAAAGATGAAATAGTACCATTTGTGACATGGATGGATTTTGATTATAATGCTAAGCGAAATAAGTCAGACAGTGAAAGTAGAGAACCATACGATTTCACTGATATGTGGTATATAAAACTGAAAACAACAAAAGAACAAGACAAACAAATGAAAAAACAAAAACTCATAGACATAGTTTAGTGGTTACCAGAGGGTAAGGGGGTATGGTGGTTGTAGAAGAGGGTAAAGGGGGTCAAATATATGGTGATGAAAGGAGAACTGACTCTGGGTGGTGAACACACAATATGAGATATAGATGATGTATTACAGAATTATGCACCTGAAATCTATGTAACTACTAATAATTATCACCTCAATAAACTTTAATTAAGAAAAAAAGAAAAGAAAATTCTGTTGGTATCTGCAAACCCTGTCTTGCAGAACCCATGCATTCCCTGAGGCCATTCATTTAGTTGCCTTTTGATTGGGTCCTCTCCTGGCTCTTGCCAAAGCCATTCTTTTGGACTGCATAACCTTTGCTATGACCCTATTTAAAAAGAACTACTTGTACAAGGTTAAATCATACATAAGCTGTAGTACCTCCAAGGCCATTGCACCTATGATTGAGATAAAGCCTTTCATCACAGCTGCAGGGGTCAAGATTGGCGCAACATAGTCCTTATTAAAGCACCAAGGTCAAGCATCTCTCCCTGTATACTAAAGTTTAAGGAACAGAACCAAACAGCTTTCGATGTTTCAGGTATGTTTTAAACACTTTATCTAAAAATGTTTATTTCAATTTTCTTTTTTTATGTTTTTTTTTTTTTTTTACTCTTTTTAAAAAATTTATTGGGGTGACAATGGTTAGCAAAGTTACATAGGTTTCAGGTGTACAATTCTGTAATACGTCATCTATATATCACATTGTGTGTTCACCACCCAGAGTCAGTTCTCCTTCCATCATCACATATTTGACCACCTTTACCCTCTTCTACCACCCCCCTCTCCAATTTTCAATATTCACACCATGACCACAAATGGGTCCTTTAGCGACCCACTGACGTTACTCTTCCTGGCCTAGCTTGTCTATAATATTAAGAAAGAAAACAAATGATTAAAGATGGAGCCAAATTATTACCATTATTATTGACAGAGGCTAAGCTGGAAAATATGACTGCAAGTCTCAGCCAAAGAGAGTTACTAAAACCCAGAGATAGGCAGAATTTATCCCTTAAGAAAGAGCACTGACTCACTCCCAGGAGAAGAAAGAGAATAGCGATGGGCAGAACATGTCAGCCGTTCTCTCAGATTTACTAGTTAGCTAAGACACTTCATCTCTCCAAGGACAGACTGGGTAAAGGAGAAAATAGTAATTCAGAATTAAAACAACCAAGCTACCTTTACTTTGAGGAAATCCCAGGAGAAGCATCTCCACTACCACTGGGCAATGCTCATCTGTTTACTTCCCTTCCACCCCCCAGAAATCAATTTTCATCATTTGAGATTTTTGGCTAGAGATGGCAAAGCCCATCCTGAGATGTTTTCTCATGCTTAGCTGGTATTGCTCTTTTTCTGTTGTACTGGGAATCATGCAATAGGGAGAAATTCTGCAGATACAGCTTTTATTATGGGTCTAGTTCAGTTTTCCTTTAATGGTATCGCACAGCTAGTTCTTAGTCTTGGGAACTTATTCTTACTCTAAGGAAATTAATTTTTCACATTCTATGTATTGTTTTCTGCTGGGTTTCTTAAGGTCATGCCACAGTGAGATTTACTTCTTTCAAAGGTTGAATGATTGGTTATAAAGAAAATGTCAATAAGCATCAAAGGAATAAAACCAGACAGAATATGGTCTTTAATCATAGTGGAATTAAATTAGAAATCTAATAAAACAATGCTAGATAATATGATATGCATAGGTTTAAGACATACCACCAAAGAGTTTTCCAAAAGGTATAATGCCCATCAAGAAAAGTGAATATTGGCATATTCCACAATGGAAAACTAAACAGTAATGAAAATGTAAACTACAGTTACATGCAATATGGATAAATCTCCCAATTATAATGTCGAGTGAAAAAAGTCAGAAAGTCAGAGTCTATCTGTATCATTCTATTAATATAAATTTCAAAAAAGTTAAACCTAATCTTTGGTATTAGAAATCAGAATTGCGGGTTTCATTATGGGAAATATTGACTGGAAGGGAGTACATGGGTGGGAGGGGAAGATTGTTATGCTGGTATTGCTCTTTTTCTTGAGATATGGATCTGGTTACCTAGATACGTTCACTTGGGAAGCTTTATCTGGATACTTGATATATGTATACTTGTCTGTGTGTATGTTATACTTCAAAACAAGGAAAACTGCACTGATGATGGAAAATTCAAGTATTGGGATAGAAGTTTTATATGACTCAAATACTATGCCTTCACTCTTAGGCAGCTGTGAAAAGATTTTACTTTATATATAATTAGTTTTTATTATATATTCTTGCCTTTTTCTGGCTTAGTCTCTTTGTGTTTTGGCTTTGTGGCAGAGTCCCAGCGTGCTTCAAAACCAAAATATGTCAATAAGAACAATTCAGTTTTCTCACATACTAATCCAGTTAGAAATTTAGCTTTTATCCAGTGGAAGGTATAATTACCCAGGAAATAAGCAAAAATATTCTCAATGAAGCTGAATCTCCACCAATTTTTTTAAGCTAACAAATAGTTCCCACACTGAACAAACTGTACTGAAATAGCTACCCATTTCTTTTATTTTGAAACACAGTGCCTATTTGGCTAAAAGGCTTGGGTTGAGCTGTATAATTCATTGGATTTTCTGGATTTCCTCTTTCTTTTTAAATTATAAGTTTATGTTTTATTTGCTTATTTTTTTTCAATCTTCAAATATGAATTAAATCAGTACAAAAGGAGTGTCTTTATAGCTGTTATTACATATCTTTATTATCTATCTATCTATCTATCTATCTATCTATCTATCTATCTATCTATCTATCTATCATCTATCTATTACTTGGAAAACAAGAATAATCTTTATCACTTGGAAATAGCAATAGATAATATAGTTATTAAATCACCTTTGGTGTTTATATAAAATTCATAATCTGCACACCTCCCTTCCAGGCTATATCATCAGAATCTTCAAGGAGAACCACAAGAATCTTCTTTTCTTTACAAATGCTTCCAATAAGTTCAGGAATTTGGGTACTGCTGCTAATAGGACTAGAGGGAGGGAGGAGATAGAGAAGATACAAGCTGTGAAGAAATATTTTGTTCCTTTCCTCCTTTTGCTCCCATATTCAAAGCTGCATGTGAAGTTTCTCCATAAAATTTATGACAGCTTGTTCTTTTCCTCCCTGAATAAGAGAGAACAGGACAGAGTACAGTCAGTCCTCATCTTATGAATAGGCTGCATTACCAAAACTATCTTATTAGTCATTTATTTGGACTCTATGAGTTTTAACGGAGACATTTCTTTTTAGTTTTCAAATCAACACTTAAAACTAACCTTAATCTAGACGAGCTTGGACTATGGTATTGTCATCTTTGTTTAAATGAAAACAAGAGTCAATTAGGACATAGCTCTGAGAAAAAAGCATTCACAGACCTAGTTTTCATAGGTTTGTAGGTAGTGTCTCTGCAACAATAAGGCTCTGAGAGTGGAGAGAGCTTGGAAACTTTACATTGTCGGCTTGGGCACCATTACTTAATTCTGTTTATGATAATGTTTTGAGAGGTAACCTAATATCTAATATCTGAAGCACATTATTTATGTATAATTCTGTATAGTGTCATAGAGTGGTTTAAAAAGACATTTTAGAGTCAAACAGACTTAGATTTAAATCCTAGTGCAAAATTTGATTTTCCTCAGTTTAAAAGAGGTATACTAATACTTCTACAAAATTGCCTCACAGCTAATAAATAATCAATGCAAATATTAACAAGTTATAAAATATAATAATCATAATAATTGTTATTATTATTGAATTTTACATTATTCCACATATCTCATGTTATTTAATTTTGCATTATACATTATACCTATATGTTAATGAAGTCAGAAACCTTTTTGACTCTCAGTAATTTGCAAAATATATGTACATTTTGAAGCCAGCTAACAATGTGGAACAGGAAATTAAAGAGTTCCCAATGGACAACACTGGAAATTTTGAGCAAGAAAATTAAGTGTTACTGACTTATAACCAAAAGTATAAAATAAATATCCATAAGTCCTTATTGATATAAGTAAATGATTAAATAAATAAATGAATGGTAGAGAATTTAAAATATCTCCCAAACAGAATAATTCTAAATAATTTCTGTAGATACTCCACCTTTCGGGAGGTGAACCATTACTCCCCACTTTTTAAGTGTAACTGTAGATTGTTTTTCTTCTATGGAAAGGAAGAAAAAAACAAAGAGTAACTTTGTAGTGGAGAAACTTGGTAAACACTACTTCAATTGGGTAATCAAGGTCAACATCAACGATGATAAGTCATACAGTTAGTATATACCCTTGATGTGATGTGATAAGAATGGTACTTTATGCCATTTTTCCTTAAAATATGTTACCTCAGTATAACCATGAGAAAAATGTCACATAAATCCCGACTGAGAAACGTTCTTCAAAATAGCTAAACAGTACTCCTCAAAAATATCAAGGACAAGGAAAGTCTGAGAAACTTTCACACCTAAAAGGAACATAAGAAGATATGATGATTAAATATAATGTGGTGCCCTGAGTGGGATCCTGGAACAGAAAATGTCAGTATAGAATAACGGAGAAAATCTAATGTCTGGACTTTAGTTAGTAGTAATATATCAATATTTGTGCATTAATTGTGACAAATGTACCATATTAATGTAAGCTATTGAAAATAGGGGAGACTGGGTGTGGGTACCCAGAAACCCTTGAAACTGTCTTTAGAATAATTCTATAAATCTAAAACTTTTCTAAATGAGAAGTTTATAATCCAATTAAAAAATTGGCCGAGGACCTGAACAGACACTTCTCCCTGGAAGACATACAAATGGCTAACAGATGTATGAAAAGATGCTCTACTTCACTAGCTATTAGGGAAATGCAAATCAAAACCACAATGAGATATTACCTCACACCTGTTAGAATGGCTATCATCAACAAGATAAGTAATAACAAGTGTTGGAGAGGTTGTGGAGAAAATGAACATTGCTGTGGGAATGTATTATAAAGTGGTACATCTACTATGAAAAACAGAATGGAAGGTCCTTAAAAAATTAAGATTAAATGCACCATATGACTCAGGAATCCCTTTTCTGGGTATCTACTCAAAAAGTCTGAAAACATTTATTTGTAAAGATGTATATACCTCTATGTTCATTGCAGCGTTATTCATGGTGGCCAAGACATGGAAACAACCGAAATGTCCTTTGATAGATGATTGGATAAAGAAGATGTGGTACATATATGCAATGGAATAGTACACAACCTTTAGAAAAAAAGTTGCCATTTGCAACAACATGAATGAATCTTGAAATTATGCTAAGTGAAATAAGTCAGACAGAAAAAGTCAAGAAACATACGATTTCAGTCATATGTGGGATATAAAACTGAAAATAACAAACAAACATGACAAACAAATAGACAAAAACTCATAGACACAGATAACAGTTTAGTGGTTACCAGAGGGTAAGGGGGAACAGGGGTGATAGAAGAGGATAAACAGGGTCAAATATATGAGATGGAGAACTGACTCTGGGTGCTGAATACATGATGCAATATATAGATGATATATTATAGAATTGTACCCTTGAAACCTATGTAATATTAATAACCAGTGTCACCCCAATAAATTTAATTTTAAAAAAAAGCAAAAATGCACAACTGCTGTACTTGAAACCAGAGAGGGGAGGTCAAATGCCCATCATCCCTATTGCTATGTCCCCAGTCACTTGGCAGCCTTTGGAGAAACTTTTACAGACCCCAGGAATTTCTTGCAGTATGATTTATAAACCTCTGGACTTAACTGTCAATAAGACTGGAAGATGGAAATAGAAGTGTTACTGAGGCCTAGTAAATGAAAAGCCCATTTCTCTTTTGCTTCAAGGCCTGTCCCTCTATTATGTAACATATAAAATTGATTTGATATAATCTTTTTTTTCTTTATAGGGTCAAATTTAGTGAGGACCAATATACTGCAAAGCATTTTGATACTTTCTTCAATGTATCTAAAACGTGTATATAATAAGGTGATTGGTTTATAATTATGCAAGTTCTGGAAAGAAGAAGCTATGATTTTGAGGATGGATTATGAATATTGTAGAATCCTACCTCTTATCTGAATTTGCTAGAATGTTCTTTATTGTCCTTGAAATAATAAAATGCTAATAAAAATAAATCTGATCTAACTCATGTGATAATATGGGCTGACATGACCAATAAGTATAAATGGCAGATTGAATATCCTATTCTAAATCCTAAAATTATAAAGAAAATTTATTTAAAGCACATAATAAAAAATATTTTATCAGAAGTATTGAATTGAAAATGGTATATATTAATGAATAATACTTTAATTTTCCCAACTTTTGACATGTTCATCAGGTTAAATAATTTGCCTTTAAGTTAAAATGTAGCATCAGTAATTAAAGATTATATGATAAGTCTTAGTAAAGTCATTTTGCCATTCTTCCTCCAAACTGAGACAAAACATGATTCTAATTACTGAGTAGAAAATCCTTTCGAACATCAGGTGGCTTTCAATTTTTTGCATTCAACAAATAACAAGAAAGGAGAATCGAATAGAGCTGCCATCCAATAGATCATTATAATTTTTGGTGATTCTGATGATTTTTGATATGTGAATTTTTTTTTGTCAGAAGTAATTCACATAATTGAGTGACATTGTAAAACAAAATTCTATCTTATTTAAATAAATACATTTTTGACACTTATAGCAATAAAAAAATTAAATGGGTAGAACAGATGCTGAATTCTACATAATTGTATGAAAATGTAATCATTATCTGGACTGAAGAACGAATTGAAAAAGAATATTCAACTATCTTATTAAATGAGACATTTCCTATGAAAGTTTACCTTAAAGACTTATCATTTACTTAAAGACTTATGATCACAAGACATTTTAAAATTAAAATTTAAATATATATTCATGATTTTATTGCAGAGAAATATAATAGGGTTATAAATAAAACAGCTTCAGTATAAAATATGAAAACAGTTTTGTGATAAAATTCGATAAAAAATGATATTGAAATTTTATTTAAAATAGAAAAGTAATCATGATTTTCCAAATCACTTTGTAAAGTGACATTTTCCTGCATTTTATATGACTAATGGTGAATATCAAATCGCTAAAGTATTTGAATTTCATTGGAAACATTTTTGAAAGTGTTACAAAAGTTTTATTTTAAAATGTCAACATTTTCTGGACAGTGTAAATTATCTTTCACTACTATTTAAGCTCATAATTGGAAAAAAGTTAGGTGTCAACTTGGCTAGTCTATGTTACCCAGCTATTCAATCAAACATGAATTTAAAATGTATGAGATGGTGGTACATAATTTTTTCAAGATTAGTTTGGAGACACTACAAGCTAAACCTTTAAGATCACTAGACAATTAGAATAATGCCCTAGGATTACGATTCTGAACTGGTCAACTAATTACCACTACTAAGAACAATTTTCCATCTCACTCAGGAGCATCTTTCATGAAAGCTATTATGGAGTTCCTGATAGGGCAGAGAACAAGGATATATTGCTATATTTTTGTCTCCTTGCTAATAGCTTTTGGCATATAAGGTAGAATGCTTTGTGCTACTGTTTCACACTACCTGTTGGAAGAGTTATGAGGGAGGAATCATAAAGCTTTAAATACTTCTAACCTATTGGAAGCTCACAACACATGCAATAACTGAATAATCAA
This sequence comes from Rhinolophus ferrumequinum, assembly GCF_004115265.2. Taxonomy (NCBI): domain Eukaryota; kingdom Metazoa; phylum Chordata; class Mammalia; order Chiroptera; family Rhinolophidae; genus Rhinolophus; species Rhinolophus ferrumequinum. The sequence continues at coordinate 27,757,709 of NC_046288.1, forward strand.
AAGACTTGGTCCAAAAGCTTTCATGAAAGCATAAAATAACAATAAAGTTCAGCATATGTACTATATTCATCAGAGAAACATAACCAATGGGATATGTATACATATGTATATGTATATATGTATTTGCATACATATCTGTGTATATGCTTGCACATGTGGAAACAGTTTAAATACAGTTTTTAGGAAAGAGGAAGCAAATAGAGCCATAGAATTTTGGAATGTGGAAGAAACACAAACCAATTACCTAATTTTACAGATGTGAAACTAAAATCTTATTTACATGTTTTCTAAAGTTTAAGCATCTCACTAAAGGACAATCCAAGATACCGTTCCCTTGGGAGTCTTTTGGCTCTTTCCCTTTGACCAATAATAACAAAGTTTCACAGTAGGTAGCTATTCTAAACAAGTGCTAGTACTTGCTTTGAATGCAATAATGAAAATATTTTTTAAGCCATACTTTGGCTTTTTGGAAAACACTCATTGATTGATTAGTGAGGTGATATGGCTGAGGGAGTAGTCATGTCATTGACACATATTTGTTCACTGTCCTTACATCACATGCTTTGGTTAGAGAAAAATAGAATGAGACTATTCTAAGTGGCTTTGTTTGATAATTATATTAATGATTGTTGGAGAAATAATGATAAATTAATTGTTTTAGGAAAATTAATTTGGTGGCAGTTTTCTGAATGATTTCACAGGATATCAAGTACCTTTGCAGCTGGAATTCTAGCAGGAGTACTATTATATGGTGTGATGTGAGCATGAGCTGATGAGACAGTGAACCAGGGTGTTGACATTTGAATCAGAGAATAATATTAAATGTCAACTATAATTAAATATGTATATGTATATAGTCACAGGATATAAAGTACAGCATAGGGAATATAGTCAATGGTATTGTAACAGCTTTATATAATGTCAGAGCCGTAGTAGATTGGGGGAAGGAGTTATCACTTTGTGAGGGGTGTAAACATCTATTACGTTGCTTTGTACACCTGAAACTAATTTTAGAAAATGGATAAGAGGCAACAACCTATAAGGAATGTAAAGGAAAATCTAAATTCTATTTTTTTCCACTCTATCTCCAGTGCCCCTAAAATGCCTAGGGCATAATTAAAGCTCACTCAAATTTTTTTTTAATAAAGTCCAGTTACAGAGACTTATTTCCACACAGGAAAACTAAGAAAAGTGGAATTATTTTATCCTGGTAGTGAAGGGAGTTAGTGCAGCCAATCTACTAGACAGATTAAAGACTTGTTCAGAGACATTTAATTGTTTTCAAAAATAGATTATAGTATCAGAAATCATACCACATTAACTTATTAATAGAGATAATAAAACAAATGGATACATGATTGGCTTTACTTCCTTGTTGGCAAGAGTATTCTAGAAAGCTGGAGCTGGTTTACAATACCCCTAAGCATTCAAGGTTAACTACTAAACATGTTCTGAGGAATGTACACATAAGTTTCATTTCCTGAATAATTTATAACACGTGTGATAATAAATGTATCAGAACAACTATCTCCAGAATCATAGATATGGCACTCTTAGGAGGTTTGCAGTTGGCATTAGATCAATCCCCTAGAATTGGGAAAGAAAGAAGTTATAAGCTTGAGGACCTATTCCAGCTGCAGAGGCTGACAGCAGAGATGCACCTGTGAAGGCCAACTATTGCAACCCAAGTTGTCACCTTAACTCAGTTATGGCTCAGGAGGCCTGTAATGTGTCAGAACTCCTCTCCAGAATGAATAAGGGCCCAGGGCATTCAAACCGAGCTTGAGTTTGGGAACCTGGGCTTGGCTTTGAATTTGGCACATGCAGCTATGACTTGCTGGCAAAAGATCTTGCTGTACAAGGTGACAGAAATAACTATTTCTAAGGCAAAGCTGGAATTGAACAACAAATGTTCTAAGGAGACATGTATCAAAGAATCCACGTTGAGAGGCATAGTGTAAGATAGTAGGTAGAAGGGACGTGGGTCTGGAGGGCATAGTGGAAATTCAGCCTAGAGAATCTCCCTTAGGGACGAGATTGGGAAATTTTAGCAGCAGTTATGATCTTAATCTGGGGGTACTGGTGGTGCTATTAAGGTATCCAAACCTATTCAGACACAAGGTGAAATTGGGGACCAAGCATGGCAATAGGTGATTCTCAGAAGTTCAAAAGAGGCCATAAAGGTCTGGAAAGGACTCTACAGAGGAAGCAGATTCCAGCCCTCAGTCCAGGCTCTCAGAGTAGAGCTCTAGTTCCCGAGAAAGAGCTCAAGGGGGACTAGTGTAGATCTTTCACCTTTGAAAACTCAGAAGTTAGATACTCAGCAATCAGAGATTTGGAAAATCAGATTAGGAATAGAAACATTTCCAAAATCTGAATCACATGATTTGGCACATGAACTGTGTTATCAAAATAGAGACACTGCACTAAGATGAGCTATGACTCAGGGAACAACTTGAAACCCAGAAGGCAGCAGTGGAACAGAGTGTCCTGGGTCAAGTTTTCAGCGAAGGGAAATTAGGGCAGAGCTAGGAAATGTGGTGTCAGTGTGCATACAGCATTTCTTGGGCTATGTGAGTAAGTGGGGGAACTTAATTCTAAGCCAACATATATGGAAATTAGGTCGGATCAATACTTTCTTGTCAGTACTAGTATAGGAAAAGGCAGGAGCAGCCTATGTAAAGATAGCCTTTGGCCTTAACTTTAGGGAATTTGGAAGCTCAGAGTCAGAAGCAAAACTGGAAACTGATTAATGACACTGAAAAATCAAATGTTTAAAAACACATTTTCTCCTTTGTAAATCCAAGTCAAGTCAGAACTGCCCATTTGAACAAATCACAGGTCACTTCTTTCAGATTTGCTGCGTAGGCTCTTATATCTCTGTGCGGAACTGAAGTTCGCTTCCAGACATTTCCTTGTTATATATGGCATCAAATTTCTCATTTTGGGCCACTGTGAAGTAATTCTTCCAGTCGCCTGTAATCCCTAAAAATAACAAATATGAAAATATATGAAGGAGTAAAATATTTCCGTTATGGAAAAAAAGCTAACGCATATCAAAAGAAAAACTTAGAAAAATTAAAGAAAGACTTTCCTTGTATTTGAATATTTTAAAATGTCATTTCTCTTTTACTGGTAATACCATCTAGAAAGGTGGCTTATAACTAAACAGAGGCTGATATTTAAAGACATGTTCTGATAAGGGTTAATTTCCTTGCCTAAATTTATGGGCTATAGAATAGTTTCCTGAAAGAGATTCTTTTACTGTTTCTAATTATCCTGGGTCATGGGGTTACCACTGAACATTGGAAATGGTCAGGGCATATTTTATTTCATGAGTAACTTTTGGAAACTCTACAAAGGACTGGTCATCAGCACAATCAAACCTCGGAATAAAAAGCTGATAAGTATCACTTCTCAGAATGTGTAAATAAGGATGGTATAATACTTGTAGGATACTTGTTATTTCTGAGTTCACTAGACTTATACTGTATTTGCATTTTAGATGTGAAAAATAGCATTAAACATATAACATCTCTGAACCCTTTCCTCAAAAGTAAAACATATGTGATATAAATTTATTTAATCTGTTATACTTAGATGTTTATAAATATTTATTAAAAAATAAATACATTTTCAATGCACTGCCAATGTGCTCGGGGGAAAACATTTACTTTTGCTATAATGTGTTATTAAATATACCTTGTTTCCCCGAAAATAAGACCTAGCCAGACAATCAGCTCCAATGCATCTTTTGGAGCAAAAATTAATATAAGACTCGGTTTTAATTTACTATAAGACCGGATCTTATATAATATAAGACCTGGTCTTATTTTGCTATACTATAAGACCAGGTCTTACAAAATATAATCAATATGAGACCCGGTTTTATATGAATTTTTGCTCCAAAAGACACATTAGAGCTGATTGTCTGTCTAGGTCTTATTTTTGGGGAAACACGGTATTGAATTGCAAGCTATATTAACTTTGATGGTTTGATGAAGATTTCAAATCCTTTTAATGAAAAACATCCCCTTAGACAAGGTTGTTTCCCTGGTTGTTATACTTTGTTCTATGTTTACCAGATGGAAAGAGCTCTTTGGGATGTATGTGAGGGAAGTGTATTTTCAGGACAGTACCTCTGTAAAGATGTCATTAAAAACAGAGCACAGATTTAAACAATAAAGAGTCATATATAAAGTATTCCAATAATCTGAGTATAAATTTTATAACACACAAACACATTTGCTTCACAAGAGTAAGGAACGTATAAAAAATTTTATTTTGATGAAATAAATTCTGGTCAAAGCCCAGATCTTCCGGTTTTATTGCAATTTGGGACATAGATATAAACACTGGACATCACCTATCCTTTCCCTACTATCTTTACTATTGTGTGACTAAATTATGACATTGATTTATCCAGCATGGCATCCTTCAAGACTATGTGTGCCTGGCCTTTCAGTCATATTGAGCCCTTTTCACCATCTATTTACATGCATGGCTCTTGCATTACATTATGAATGTCTTGAGACAGATGCACGCGTCATTCAACCAAATGTGTGTCCTAGAGAATACATGCTGCAGATAGGTGTTCACGGAGAGTTTTTCCTATATGTAAATTAATGGATGAATTATTGAATGTATGAATGAGTAAAGGAGAGATGAATCTTAAACTATTTGAGCTAGTAAGACTTGCTATTTTTGTATGTATTATTTATGATCAGAAAAATATTCTAAATGCTTACATATTACTTACCATCATCCTCCCTATAAACTTGAGCCGTAGATGTTAGTACTTTCTCCATATTGTCAGTGATGTAACGAGAGTTTTGGCAGATTAATTAATGTATTCAAAGTCATAGATTCAGGGAGTGGCAGATCCCATATTGATCTGAGCACAAAGGACATATTATTTATTACTTTTGGAAGGCATGTAAAGACATCTCTCTTATTAGACCAGTATGCATTCTTTTAGGTTAAAATTGGAGAAATCATAGAACTCACATACTGAGCTTATCTCCTTACCTCTATATCTTAATGAAATATCATGAGGGTGGCATCAATTTTCATATGAGTAGGGATAAAATTCTCCTGGAAGTTATATTCAGTGATCTGGCATAATGAAAATTTGCACTGTTTAAGAAATATATTTTTTTCTGAGTCTTACACTAAAAAAGTGTGTGTGTGTGTGTGTGTGTGTGTGTGTTAGTCTTCTTTGTTCAAACTTATAATGCACCATTTACAATGAAAAATTTGCTTTGCCCTCCTAGACTAGCAGTTACTTTTGAAAAGTTAAATATAATTCCATACAAATCTGATGATATTTTGTTCTATTTCTTTAAAAAAATGCCATTTGAATGAGATTGCATTAAGTCTGTACATTACTTTGGTTGACATGACCATTTAACTATGTTGATTCTTCCTATCCATGAACAACTTTTATTTCTTTGTATCTTCTTCAGTTTCTTTTAATACTGTCTTATCATTTTCAGTGTATAGGTATTTCACAAAATATATTTTGTTAAGTATATTCCTAGGTATTTTATTCTTTTTGTTGCAATTGCAAATGGAATTTTTTTTTCCATTTCTTTTTCTGATATTTCATTGCTGGTATATAGTAATGCAATAAATTTTTATATGTTGATTTTGTAGCCAGCAACTTTACTGTTTCTGTTTATTGTTTCTAATAGCTTTTCAGTGGTATCGTTGGGGTTTTCTATATAAAGAATCATGTCATCTGCAAAAAGTGACAATTTGACTTCCTCATTCCCAATTTGGATGCCTTTTATTTCTCTCTCTTGCCTGATCTCTCTGGCTAGGACTTCTAATACTATGTTGAATAACAGTGGTGAGAGGAGGCATCCCTGCTTTGTTCCTAATCGTAAAGAAAAAGCTTTCAGATTTTCACCATTGAGTATGATATTAGCTGTCGTAGATGGCCTTTATTATGTTGAGGCACTTTCCTTCTATACTAATTTTATTAAGTGTTTTAATCATAAATGGATATTGTGTCTTGTCAAATGCTTTTTCTGCAGCTATTGATATGATCATATGATTTTAATCTTCTATTTTGTTTATGTGGTTTATCACATTGATCTATTTGCATATGCAGAACCACCCTTGCACCCCTGGAATGAACCTCTCTTGATCATGTTGTATTATCTTTTGAATGTGTTGTATTCGATTTGCTTGTATTTTGTTTAGGATTTTTTTAAAAGAATTTTCATAAGAGTTTATTTGACCGAAACTGATGACATATGATGGGGAGCAAGATATCAAATGCTCTCTTGTTTAGGATTTTTGAATCTGTATTAATCAGCGATATTGGTGTGTAGTTTCTGTTTTTTTTTTTTTCTTCTTTTCGTTATCCTTACCAGGTTTTGGTATCAGAGTAGTGTTGTATGGATCACAAAAGACCCTGAATAGCCAAAGCATTCCTAAGAGAAAAGAACACGGCTGGAGGTGTCATACTCCCAGACTTCTAATTATACTACAAAGAGACAATAATCAAGACAGCATGGTATTAGCAGGAAAAACAGACACAGAGACCATCAGAATAGAAATGAGAACCCAAAAATAAGCTAACATATATATGGGCAGATAATTTTTGACAAAGGAGTCAAAAGCATATAATGGAGATAAGAAAGCTTTTTCAATAAATGGTGCTGGGAAACTTGGAAAGCTACATTTAAAGCAATGAAACTAGACTGCTGTCACCATGTACTAAAATTAACTTAAAATGGAATAAAAGGCCTAAATATAAGAACCTGAAACAATAGATTGCAAAGAAGAAAAAATAGATACTAAATTGATAGACTTTGGGTTCAGAAAGGATTTGATGAATTTGACCTCAAAGGCAAGAGAAGAAAAAGTAAAAATTAATGAATGGGATTATATCGAACTAAAAATGTTCTGCATAGCAAAAGAAACCATCAACAAAACAAAAAGGCAACCAACAAAATGGGAGAAGATATTTGCAAACAACACCTCTGAAAAGGGGCTAATATCCAAAATATATAAAGAACTCATACAACTAAACAATAACAACAACAACAAAAACAATCCAATTAAAAAATGGGCAGAGGACTTGAACAAACACTTCTCCGAAGAAGACATACAAACAGCCAACAAATATATAAAAAGATGCTCAACTTTACTAGCTATTAGGGAAATGTAAATCAAAACAACAATGAGATACCACCTCACACCTAGAATGGCTATGATCAACAAGACAAGTAATAAAAAGTGTTGGAGAGGTTGTGGAGAAAAAGGAACCCTCCTATACTGGTGGTGGGAATGTAAATTGGTACAGCCTCTATGGACAACAGTATGAAGTTTCCTCAAAAAATTAGAAATAGAATTATCATATGGAATAGCATTATCATACCAGATATCCCACTTCTGGATATCTACTCAAAAATCTGAAAACATTTATTTGAAAGATATATGCACCCCTATGTTCATTGCAGCACTATTCATGGTGGCCAAAATATGGAAACAATCGAAGTGTCCTTTAATAAATGGTTGGATAAAGAAGATGTGGTACATATATACAATAGAATATTACTTGGCCATTTGTCGAGTAATGAAGAAAAGATGAAGTACTGCCATTTGCGACAGAACGGGTGCATCTTGAGACTATCATCCTAAGTGAAATAAGTCAAATTGAGAAAGTTGAGAACCATATGATTTCACTCATATATGGGATATAAAACTGAAAGCAACAAACAAGACAAACAAATAAGCAAAAAGTCTTAGACACAGACAAGAGTTTAGTGACTACCATAGGCTAACGAGGGAGGGGAGAGGTAGAAGAGAATAAAGGGGGTCAAATATATGGTAATAGAAGAAGAATTAACTTTGGGTGGTGAACACATACTGCAATATACAAATGATGTATTATAGAATATGTAGATGTATTGTACATTTGAAACCTATATAATATTATTAACCAATATCACCCCAATAAATTTAATAACTTTGTTTAAAAGAATATACACAAAGGTAAATCTGGAGAAAAAGAAAATTTAAGTGTAGTGTTTTTGAAAATTGAAAAAAAATTAAAACACTGGGACTATTTGCCATTTTAATAAGTTATGGAGAAAAATGTTTTAGACAAAAAATTAACCATATAACTCCTTCAAAATTAAGGGTTTTCATCCACATGTTCTTTTGCACAATACATTCTTAGGGTTATTTTTACTTCCCAGTGCACCAAGTGAAATTCTCCTTTCTGTCCAATTCAATGAAGAATATTGAAAACAGAGGGTAGCATTATTAGGTAGATAAGTTCTCAAATTTGTTTAAATTGATAATCTGTTATCATTATTAAAACATTTGGCACAAGTCACATACAACGAGCCACAATATATAGGACTTGCTTCAATAGAAGTAAAGATGTATTTCCACAATGAATGCAATATTTCTCTATTGTCATCTACCTAGGTTATATTTAGATTCCATGTATCCTATAATTCAGTCAGTATTTGGGGGGAGCAAAAACTTCCCATAAGGTAAAAAAAAAAAAAAAAGAAAGCCCTTTCTCTTGGTGAATCCTTTTTAATAATGTGACCACTGCTTTCTAAATAATATGGGGTCTTTAAAGAAAATGGTACTGTATTGAGTTTATCAATGAGAAGGAGAAGGAGGCTTATGCCAATTCAGACAAAGATTGAAGATTTCAAAATAAATCTGGAATGACATCAGATTTGACAAGACCACTCCCACTTAACAGATTATTAAATAAGAAGAGAAATATGTATCAAATACTCAAGGGTAAGTAATTTGGTAGGATCACAAAGTTAATCCTCATTTCAGAATAACTCAAAAGAAAGTGAAAAGGGAAACTAAATGCACAAAGAGGGATATTAAACTCACCTTTGCGCATAAAAGAGGATTTGCTGTGATCCATCACTGTCTTTGGTAGATGTGTATAATTCACCAGAGGGTTGTCCTTCATCATTCCAAATGAGGTGTGATGGATTATTTTATCCAAGATCTCATCATTCAGGTTCTTCTCTAGAAATCTAGTAATTTTCTTGATTTCCTGTTTTGGATTCTATTAGTGGGTAAAGAAACATATCCAAAAAAATGATAAACAAATCATTAACGATGTAAAAACTATAATTTTTATAATCTTTTTTCTTAAATGTTGATTCTGAATATTTAATTCATATTTGGTTAGGTCTAGTAATAATTTTTTAAAATTAATCATAAAAATGAAAAAACAATAATTTGTGGTTAGCAAAAATAAATAGAAATATTTTGTTTGTACTAAGCCTTATATTTTTAGTTCAAAGTACAATAAGAAAAAATCTTGGGCTAAATATTAAAAATATTTAGAAAAAACAGTCTTAAAAGTTGTTTTAAGCTCAATTTGTAATCAGATTTGAACTGTGCATGTTTTAGGGACCCCGTATCTTTTTTATTCTTCTTACTTCTTTTTTTCTATTTTTAATAAAAATTTCTTTGTTGTTTTTAATAACAATATTTATGAACAAAAATAATAAATTTATGGACAACTTCAAGTATGTTTCCCTTAAAGTGCAAATACTGATTAGAACTTGTTTGGACATAATTTATTAAAAATAAATTCTAACGAAGGGGCAAAACTACCAAGACCCAAATTATTCATTAGCCATTGAGAATAAAAAGAACAAAATCTAAGAAATGGATCATTTTCCAGATGCTAATGACATAAATTTAATATTTGTAACTTTTTAGGAAGCTAAACTAAAAGCTGCATGGATTAGGTCTAGAAACATTTTGAGGAGGTGACATCTAAGCCAAGAAAGAGATGAATCAAAATTGACCAAGATGCATGTTTTTTTGAGATGTTAGAGGGTGAATTTCCAATAGAGAAAATAACTAAAACTCTTGGAGGTGTTAGTGTCTCATTGTGTTAAAGGGACAAAAAAAGCAAAATGGTTGGAGTTAGGTTTGAGTTGTGCTCAGGAGTGAGAGAGGCTATAAAACTGGAAAGATAAGTTAGAATAAAATTGAGAACATCCTTGGATATCCTACTGAAAGATTTGGACTGTATCTATAATGCCATAAGGAAGCAATAGCATTTAATAGTGTGTCTTATTAACTCTCTCTCTGTGTGTGTGTGTGTGTGTGTCTGTGTGTGTGTGTGTGTGTGTGTGTGTACGTATGTACAAGTGTATGTTTTGGCAGGGAGTTCCCCAGAAGGAAAGTTACGGCAATATTTTATATATCAGACCTTGAAGAGAGAAGAATGAGATGACTAATTTAAGGGGTGTCAGTGCTTAGAATGAGTAAAAGGTCAGAAATAATGATAGTGGAGAAAAGGCCAAAAGAAAAGTTCGTAGTGGTACTAGGAAATAGATGGACAGGCAAAAAGAGAGCAATTTCTGTTAGGGATTCAAAGTATTTGGAGAATAATCTGTCCACTGCCAAAGTATCACTGATGGTGTAGTTTATAAACCAGTAGAAGTTAAAGTACAGAGTGCTGGCTTCTATTGAATCTTCCTCTGCTGTGTTTCTCTTTCACCTCATTCATCGAGAATTTATGCAGACATTCATAAACCTGATGTAAATTATTAGATTTCCCTCTGAATTTTATTCTTGATATGTACTTATAATTTTGTTATATTATTGTTATATTAAACCTCATATAATTTTGTCTAAAATGACGCATGACAGAAGAAAAACATTGTCTTTTAAGTATGATGTATATAGAAGATTTGAGTGGGATTCAAAACATCTGGATATGCTTATAAAGCTGATTAGGCCAGACTGTAAATCAATATAATGAGTTGATTTGAATAAGGCATTTTAGCTGAATAAGAGAAATGGTTAACATGAGAGTGTCATGTAGGGGACAGTATTATATATGACTCAGAATTTGGATACCAGCCCAACCCAGCAAATGTATTTCTCAATTCTGTGGAAAAAAGGGAATATATTCAGAAGCTAAAATTGCTCTTTCATAAAGTTAATAAATCCTGCTCGTGCATCCAGAAAGTAGAGAGAGATACTTGGTACAGAAGGACAATTTTCTCTCTTCTGAAGAATTTGTAACTTAACTTTGATTAACCAAAATCATATTTGTTTTGCATCTGTATATGTATACTGGCAAATTTACATTAATTGCCTCAAAAACTAGTAAGGTTAGATTACAGATTCTCTGTGGGCTGCAAACAAGTGTGATGGAGGGTGGGGCCTGTGCAGAACAAAAAAACTCAGAGGACTCTTTTTGATAAGGTGTGAGAAATAATCTGGGGGTTTCCCAGAAATACTTGGGAGTGAAGGAGATTTTTACCTGGGGCATGATTTCTGTTATGCAAAGTAGGATTGATGTCACTAAAATGATTGTTATTACTAATTTATTTATTCATTCATTCATTCAAGCAATCAATTATTCCTACAAGTGACTATTGAGCCCCCATGTATGTGGTAGGTGCTAAATGAAGTACTGCAGATGCAGTAGGAAGAATGGTACCTTCTGTCATGAATCTGAAAGTCTAAAGAGTATCTTCATTTGTATGCCCAGACTTTAAAGAAACTTGGTTTCTACACATTTTCCAGGTGTGTGTATGTGTGTGTGTGTGTGTGTGTGTGTGTGTATACAATTTAAGTAAAATAGCCCAGAATAGGCCTGGAACTTTGCAGAACATTTGAACTAATACTAGTTCATACACAAGACTCATGTAGGCTTATGAGTTGATAGACGTAAACATGAATGCTTATGAGTCTCTGAATAAGAGGAAGATAGTAAAAAAGTAAAGGAATGGGGTACATATTGAAAGATATAATAGGTAGGGCATATGAACCAATGGGATGTACAGGATATAGTGGATATACTATATCCACTATATGGATGCAAATGAGGATACTTTACTTTCAAGCTTTGAAAACTGAATGGACAAATAACATTAAAAAGAGAGAATAAAAAGAAGCCAAGGATTATATGGTGAAGAGAGAAGCAAGACGAGTTTAGTTTATAACATGTCAAATTTGAGGGTCATTTAAATAAAAACATGGGTCTGAATTCAGTGTTGAAGTTAAAATGGAGTTTGGGGGGTCATTAGGACATAAATAGTTTTGGCAACAATGGACATGGACATGAGCACCAAAATATAACAAACAGCTTAAAAAGAAAAATGACTAAATGATAGATAGAGATCCACAGGAAATCCATGAAAGTGTGATAACCTGTCATTCATGATAACCTGTCATTCATATCATGAGCCATGATAACCAATCATGGCTCAAGGATGATTCAAAATACTCAAATTAATCAATGTGATACATCACTTAAACAAAATAAAGGATAAAAATCATATGATCAATCAATAGATGCAGAAAAAGCATTAGACAAGATACATCCATTTATGATTAAAAAACGTAATAAAATGGGTATAGAAGGAAAAACCTTAACATAATAAAGGCCATAGATGACATACTTAATTGTGAAAAACTGAAAGATATTCCTCTACAATCAGGAACAAGATAGGGGTGCCCTCTCTCACCACTGTTATTCAGCGTAGTATTGGAAGTCCTAGCCAGAGCAATCAAGCAAGAGAGAGAAATAAAAGGCATCCAAATTGGGAATGAAGAAGTCAAATTGTCACTTTCTGCAGATTACATGATTATTTATATAGAAAACCCTAAAGACTCCACCAAAAAAAACTATTAAAAACAATAAACAAATATAGTAAAGTTGCATAATATAAAATCAGTGTACAAAACCCATTGCGTTCCTATACATTTATAATGAAATTTCAGAAAAAGAAATGAAAAAAAATTCCTTTTACAATTGCAACAAAAAGAATAAAACAAATAGAAATATTATGTGAAGGACCTATACATTATAAACTACAAGACTTTATTAAAAGAAATTGAGTCAGACAGAAAAAGCAGAGAACCATATGATTTCACTGATATGTGGTATATAAACCCAAAACAACAAAAGAACAAGACAAACAAATGAGAAACAAAAACTCATAGACACAGACAATAGTTTAGTGGTTACCAGAGGGTAAGAGGGGCGGGGGGTGGTAGATGAGGGTAAAGGGGATCAAGTATATGGTGATGGAAGGAGAACTGACTCTGGGTGGTGAACACACAATGGGATTTATAGATGATGTAATACAGAATTGTACACCTCAAATCTATGTAACATTACTAACAATTGTCACTCCAATAAACTTTAATTAAAAAAAAAAGAAATTGAAGAAGACACAAAGAAATGGAAAACTATTCTGTGTTAGTGGATTGGAAGAATCAACATAGTTAAAATGGCCATATCATCCAAAGTAATATAAAGATTTAATGCAATCCCCATCAAAATCTCAATGACATTTTTTAAAGAAATAGAACAAAAAATCATCAGATTTGCATGGAATTACAAAAGACTCCAAATAGCCGAAGCAATCCTGAGAAAAAAGAACAAGGCCAGAGGTACAAAACTCCCAGACTTAAAATTATACTATAAAGTGGCAATAATCAAAAAAGCATGGTATTGGAAGAAAAACACATACACAGACCAAAAGAATAAAATTGAGAACCCATAAATAAACCCACATATATATGGGCATATAATTTTTGACAAAGGAGCCAAAAACAAACAATGGAGTAAAAAAAAACTTCTTCAATAAATTGTGCTGAGAAAATTGGAAAGCCACATGCAAAAGAATGAAATTAGACTGCTATCTGTTACCATGTACTAAAATTAACTCAGAATGGATCAAAGACTGAAATATAAAACCTGAAACAGTAAATTGCAAAGAAGAAAGAGTAGGTACTAAACTGATAGACCTTGGGTTCAGAGAGGATTTTATGAATTTGACCTCAAAGGCAAGAGAAGTAAAAGTAAAAATTAATGAATGCGACTATATCAAACTAAAAATCTTCTACACAGCAAAAGAAACTGTCAACAAAACAAAGAGTCAACCAATTGAACGGGAGACAATAATTTCAAACAATTTGCAAACACCTCCAATAAAGGGCTCATATCCAAAAATATATAAAGAACTTGTACAACTCAGCAACAAAGAAACAAATGATCCAATTAAAAAATGGGCAGAGGACCTAAACAGACACTTCTCCCAAGAAGTCGTACTAATAGCCAACAGATATATGAAAAGATGTTCAACTTCACTACCTATTAGGGAAATGCAAATCAAATTAGATACCACCTCACACTTGTTAGAATGGCTATCACAAGACAAGTAATAACAAGTATTGGAGAGACGGTGGGAAAAAAGGAACCCTCATAGTCTTGGTGGGGACGGCAACTGGTACAGCCACTATGGAAAATAGTATGGAGTTTCCTCAAAATATTGAAAATAAAATTACCATATGACCACGCAATCCCATTTCTGGGACTCTACCCACAAAATCTGAAAATGTTTATTTGTGAAAATATATGTACTCCATGTTCATTGTAGCACTATTCACGGTGGCCAAGACATGGAAACAACAGAAGTGCCCATCAATAGATGACTGGATAAAGAAGATGTGGTACATATATACAATGGAATACTACTCAGCCATTTAAAAAGATGAAATACTGCCATTTGCGACAACACGGATGCATTTTGAGATTATCATGCTAAGTGAAATAAGTCAGACAGAAAAAATGACTTCACTCATATGTGGAATATAAAACTGAAAGCAACAAACAGACAAAAACTCATAGACACAGAAGATAGGTTAGTGGTTACCAGAGGATAAGGGTGGGGGGTGGTGATAGAAGAGGGTAAAGGGGATCAAACACATGGTGAAGTAAGGTGAATTTACTTTGGGTGGTGATCACACAATGCAATGAATATATAGATGATGTATTATAGAATTTTATACTGGAAACCTATATAATTTCACTAACCAATGTCACTCCAATAAATTTAATAAAAAAATCATGAAAAAAGAAAAGGTGCTCAGTAAAACACAACGGTTAAAAAGTATAAGAGGAATAAAAACATAACTGATTTTACAATTAGAAAGTCATTAATGATCTTAGCAAGATTTGGGTAAGCAGGCATGGTGAATAGGCAAAGCAATCATATCATTTTGGACTCTACAGATTATGTTGAAAACTATATATTTATCCTTTTACCCCATGATTTAGTGGGGGGATTATCCAGGATGAATTTCTACCATTTTTACCTCTTTCATATCTTCATAGTACAAAAAGAGTATTGGGTGTTCTTCTTTTTTCTTCCACCAGCTTTTAACGTGATCAAACCAGGAACCATAGGCAACTAAAACCAGAGAAACAGTCTGTTTCCATAAGCATTCATGAAATTAAAGCTTTGTTTCTGAACAAGTCAAATTGTCTAAGCATTCTGTGGAATTTTGTAATCAAGGGAACTGAGAAATAAAGCTAATTTAAAAATATATATAATCAGCCAAATATGAATTTACAAATAAGATTTTTAAAAAATTAAGTACAAAGGAAGCATTTCAACTGAAAATACATTGACCTCCAATAGGTTATACTTAGCTTCACATGGAAAGAACTATTCTTTTATGAAGTACTCATATCAACTATTTATCTAAGTACTATATTTATATGTATGATAGATTTTACTAATGGTTTCGGCAAGGTAAACAATTTCTATTGTGAACAGGAACTGAGACTGGATTTCTAGCAACTGAAAAGAGATTAAAGAATATTTTCATTAAGCCAGTGTTTAATACCAGGTTTATATATTTCATATCATAGTAAAATATTAGAAATACAAGATCAGACAATTAAATTAGTGAACTTGTTGCAATGATTTGCTAACATTGTTTGATATCAGAGGGATTACTCGTTATGAATTTGTACCAACTGGACAGTTAACGAAGTTTAGTATTTGGAAGTGCTGAAAAAGCTGCATGAAAAAGTTAGACTATCTGAACTTTTCGCCAACAATTCATGGCTCTTGCATCACCACAATGCACCAGCTCACACAGCACAGCCTATGAGGGAGTTTTCAGCCAGTAAACAAATAACTGTATTGGAAGACCCTCCCTTCTCACCTGATCTGGCCCCCAATGATTTCTTTCTGTACCCGAAGATAAAGGAAATATTGAAAGGAAGACGTTTTGATGATATACAGAACATCAAGGGTGATACAACAACGGCTCTGATGGCCATTCCAGAAAAAGAGTTCCAAAATTGCTTTGATGGGTGGACTAGGCGCTGGTGTCGGTGCATAGCTTCCCAAGGGGAGCACTTCGAAGGTGATCATAGTGATATTCAGCAATGACGTATGTAGCACTTTTTCTCGGATGAGTTCGCGAACTTAATTGTCTCACCTCGTATTTCATTTAATTTTTAAATAATATTTGAGTGTACTTGTTACTGACTTGGAAAAATAAGTGTTTTGAAAGGAAAAGTTATACTAGCAATAGCTAATAATATTTTAAAAAAAACTTATTAATATTAGGCTAAGTCCTACCTACCACGTCCAGTCATGAATCTTTCCAGATATTCTTCCCATGTGCCAGGAAAGGGTTCCAGATTATTCATTAAGTCAAAATGGTAATATGAGACTGCAACATCCTTGGCATTTCGAGCCAGATAAATCATCTACAGGATGAGGAGAAAGAAAATTAATTGAATGGTATTTTATTTAAGACAAAAAAATTAATGTACAGTCAAGGAAAGCAACAGATTTGAAATCCATGAAATTAAAAACAGGAAAACATTAGAAAATTAATCAAATATAAAGTTGGCTCTTTAAGAAAAATCAATAAAGTTGAAAAACAACTAACGAGACTGACAAAATCAGAGAAGATACAAATAAGGGTATGAAAAGATGCTCCACATCGTATGTCATGAAGTACATGCCAATTAAAACAACAATGAGATACCACTCTACAATTATAAGAATGACCAAAATCCAGAACACTGACAACATTAAATGCTGCTGTGGATGTGGAGCAATAGGCACTCTCATTGCTGGTGGGAATGCAAACTGGTACCGTTGTTTTGGATGATATTTTGGCAATTTCTTATAAAATTAAAAATAGTCATACCATATGATTTAGTGATCAAACTACTTGGTATTTCCCCAAAGGAGCTGACAAATAAGGTCTACACAAAAACCTGCACATGGATGTTTATAGCAGTTTATTCATAATTGGTGAAACTTGCAGGCAACCAAGATGTCCTTCAGCAGGTAAATGAATAAATAAATTTAGTACATCCAGACAATGGAATATGATTTGGCACTAAAAAGAAATGAGCTGTCAAGCCATGAAAAGGCACAGAGGGAACTTAAATGCTTATTACTAAGTGAAAAAAGAATCCAATTTGTAATGGCTACATACTATATGATTCCAACTATCTGATATTCTGGAAAAGACAAAACTATGGAGACAGATCAGTGGTTGCCAGGATTGGGGGGATGAAGGATGAACAGATGGAGTACATAAGATTTTAGTTCAGTGAAACTACTCTGTATGGTACTACAATGGTGAATATACAGAGGATGCCAAAATAAATTTACACACATTTTAAGAAAGAAAAAAACTGTATTAAGACTGTAATACTCAACATATACTGATAAAAAAGATGAACACAAGTCATGTGTATACATTTTTTGGCACCTGCAGTATATATTATCATACATTTGTCCAAACCCATTGGATGTGCAACACCGAGTGAATGTAAATTATGGACTTTGGCTGATTATGATGTATCAGTGTAGGTTCATCAACTTAACAAATGCACCACTCTGGTGGAGCTGTTGATAATGGGGGGTCCAACCATGTGTGGGGGCCGGGGTGTACACGTGTGGGAAATCTCTGCTTTTCTCACAATTTTGCTGCGAACCTAAAATTGCTCTAAAATAAATAAAATTGTTATAAATCTAACGTCTGTTAAAAGAAAGACTAAGAAGAGAATATTAAGAATAACTTCTCTTTAAAAAATTTAACAACTTAGAGTCAGCCAAGTTGAAATAGATAATCTGAATAGACCCACAATTATTGAAAAAAACTACATTTCAAATTTAAAAGTTCCCCAAAAGCAAATATCCAGGCACAGATCTTTCACGGGAGAATTTTACCAAACAAGCAAATAAAAACTGACGTCCTTGTGTTGGGTTTTCAGAGAAGGCCACAACATCTGAGACAGCAGGAGATATTGTGCTGAGATGAGAATCCTGTTACTATATAACTTTGGAAAACTTGAATATGTAGATTCAGACTGAAATAATTGAAACCCTACCTTATGTAGCTCAGTTCTCAAGGTAACAAGTAAATGAAACATTTGAGCAATTATTTACTATGTGAGTAAGTAAAGGGATAGGGTCACATTAAGAAACTGACTTGCAGTCTATAGTGTACCTTGCAGTTGTTCTTCCAGAAAGACTTAGGAAGGAGATCAATTGGTAGGTGTGTCTTCACAAGCCGAGGTGATGGATTCTTCTCTAATTGCTCTGCACCTTGGAAAATGTAGTTTGGCATATAGAGATATTAGAGTCTCCAAGAAGCCCGCATTTCTGGGTTTCCTCAACTAACCTTTTAAAATATTTCTGAACAGTGTATAATGCTGCTAAATTTTGAACCAATCAGAGGCATTATTTACCTAACAGGCAATACTTTAACAATGGTTAAAGGCATAGGTTCTGAGGTTAGCCTCCTTCGATTCAAATCCTCTCTATCACTTTCTCACTGTGAGACTTTTGAAAGTATCCCAGTATCTATGCTTCACTTTCTCCTCTCCAAAACGAGGAGTAATGATATTATACCAACCTTAGCACTTTGGAGTTTTATCATGCCTGTGTATATTATAAATAATTATAAAATTATTTTCTGTATGTCAAAGAGATATTGATAACTAGTAATTCTCACATCAGTTATTGTTTTGCATCAGCTATTTTAGTATAGATATCATTTTCATTATTTCCTTTATGTGTCATATATATTTAAAATGAAAATGTTGTGTAATTTTTAGGTATTAGCTGAACTCTCCAAAGTGATAACTAATATGTGGTACAATTGGTACAATTTGGTTTCATATTAAATCTTTGGATAAGGGATATATGAACTTCTTTGAGACAGAAAGTATCCATTTATTTCTATATTTCAAGCCAGGAAGAACTCAGGGGACTGGATCTCACTACATAGTGATTTGGCCAGTCTGAAGGCACTTTGGGGGTAACGACATACTCAGAGAATTTCTGACAGAGACGGACAAGATCTGGCTAATCATTTTCACTTACTATTCTTTTAGTGGACTGAGTGGCCTTTGTTATACCCCATGTATATCTATTAAAGATGCTATGTCCTCTAGAGTTGCCAGACCCTAAGATCTCAATTATTGTTGTCTCTTCCTTCAGGTTTTCCATCCAATAGTTCTTAAAGTTCTTTGCATATTTTTCACATTATTACTTATATCCAGTCTAACCTCTAGATTACCTGTTAATCCTACATTATCTTCCCACCTTTTGCATACGAAGGCACACCTACCCATAATTGTATGAGTCATTCTTTCAAAGCAATTTTATGCTTCAACTGCTTACACAAATTTATCACATATGCTAAAAAGCCACCCAGTGTGTCTCTATTAAAATAGCCTTTTAAATGTTATATATAGCACTTATTTTTGTTTCATAATTTATTTACTTATTTATTTGTTTATTGTCAGTTCCCATGCATGTTCCCTATCCCCACCCCCAAACACAAACACTAGAATGAAGAGTCCATGAGATCAGGGATGTTGCTTGTTTTGTTCACCAACAAATGTTCCATAGAGAATAGTGCATAACCCATGGTTGTATTCAGAAGAACCTCTTAATACCAATGCAGATAGAGTTGGCAGACTTGGGAAATAAAGATGCAAAAATCCCAGTTAAATTTGAATTGCAGATTAACAACAGATACCTTTACGTATAAGCATTTCTTATTGTAATATTTGGGATATGCTATTACTAAGTAAAATAGCTATCTGAATTTCAAATTTAATTGGGTAACCTGAATTTTATCTGGAAAAATTAATTATACACCTATAAAATTCCACCAGGTATTTCATTATGACCTGGCAGTTACACTTTGCTCAGCATACAGGAATGAGAAATCATAATCTTCCACAGCTCATTATTCCTCAATGTCATGACATGAACTTTTATGTCCGTTTCTTTTATGAAGTTTTCCCATATTGTTGTTCCTCTTCTCTCCCTCAACTTTATTGAAAGATTTATCAACCTCTTTTGTCTTGTAATCGTTTTGCCATGTGAGGCCCTTTAAATGAACCCTTTACATGCACAACTATGAATGTTGGGAATATGTGATGACATCATAAGCATTCACATTCAGGCTCCAGAGTAAACCTGAATGCCAGTTTATCCTTCTTTACCTGGTGAAACTCACCTATTCACTCTCTAGCAGCACTACAAGCCTCACTCCCCACCCTCAACCCCCATCTCCCACCAACAATCCCTGACTTCCTGATCCCTGGTTACTTTGATTCTATCACTTTTTCATTTTATACTTTCTATGACTCTGGAGTCTTAACTCACTCTTGCATTCATTTTGGTTGCTTATCCCAGAATAATCCTTTAGTTCCAAGCTACAGCATTTGCTCTCTGACTTCAGGCAGCCATACAGAAGGAGTGACACCCTTCCAGCTGGTCCTTCTCTGCCTAGCTCCAGCAAGGGAGAGAATTTGGATTCTGTTCTTTCTATTGATATACAATTTCACCACTGTAGGTTTCCAGCAGCATTGGAGAGCCAGGCCTCACTTCTTAAACCCTTCTCACTTGCCTACAGGACATCATATGTTTCTGATCCTCTCTTAGCTCACTGAGTATATCTTAAGAACCACAAGCCTTACACGATCTGTTCCTGCCTAGTCGTTGTCAATTGTTTTGCATCTCACTTTCCCTTCTTTCATTATTGTTATTATTGGTTGTTGTAGTTGTTACTGCTTTTTAGGTCCAGAACTATACCAGTGTGTTTCCTGCTTCTAGGCCTTTAAAACAAATAATTTATCTTCCTGAAATATGCTTTCTCTATGTGCATGGCTTTAGATCTCAATTCAGAGTGGTTATCCCTAATTATCCAATATAAAGTAAACTCTCCTATTGTTCTCGTTCATAGAGCCCTAGTCTTTGGATATGTAAGATTCACATATTGTTATTTTATTTACTTATTTAATGTTACAATATTACTGTAAGCTCCTTGGGGATAAGACATCTAATTTACTAATCATTTTGTATCTAGCCCATAGCACACTACATCATTCTTTAGAAGCACTCAAAAAATATTTGTGGAACGAGAAAATGAATTGGAGTAATAATAACTTTTATGTTTTAAGAGGCATTGGTACTTCTTTACTTATTTATTTAACTATAGCAATGTCCTAAATTAGGAATTTATTGCTTTAGTCTGCCAAATTCTATACAACAAAAGTCAATAAAAAAATAAGGAACATTTTTAGAGTCATTGACCAATTTGTTTGTTGTTTTCTACAACAAAATTCTTTCATTTTTCATTATCAAAGCTGGATATGTAATGGACTAAAACTATTTTCTCTATATGCCTTAGTTATTGTACTACTTTCTAACTTGCACTTTATATTACCAAATCTACTCCATTTTCTTTGAGTGGAAATCACAAATATAATAATTAATATGCAATGTAAATAATATTACAAAATTATAATTCCCAGATGGTTTAAAATTACCTGAAATTCTTAGTCCGGGGAGAGCCATTTCCAACATTGGAACTTTAGCAGTTATAAAATCTCGCTTACATTTTTCAGTATCTCCATCATTTAGAATCATGTCCACAATTTCACTTACCCAAGTGGTACCTGTTGTAAAAGGCAACATTTTTTATAACCATCACCTGAATCTGACGGAAAAATACATGTTGGAAGCCTGCCATCTTAATACTTTCTATGACAAACTTAATGCTGCAGTTTCCCTTTATATGCCCTCAAACCCATTTTAATATATTTGAAGTAGATGGCTAGACTGACTCATAGGAATATTAATTTTATTTAGGATGATAGTAATTTTAAAGAGAAGTTGATTTTCAGGAAACAAAGGTTGAAGTCAGACCTGCATTTGTCAGGCCACAACACTCACCTGATTTGGGGTAAGTGGCTATCACAATGTCATCTTGCCTGCTGTGGAACTGTTCAACCTTTTCCCAGTTGTCCGCAAAAACACAGATCATGGGGTAACCATGGACCATCTTCAAATTTTTTCTCAGGAAGTCTTTTGGAGAAATCATTTTTGTACTAGATTGTGCAAATACTTAATAGAATATTCACTGACAATCAAATCATGGAGAAAGGAAGAGGGTAAAAATTGAAACTGAGTAGCAAATCTTATTCTTGAGATCCTACAACTTGTCACAAAGTAAAATTGGCCTTTAACACACAGAGTAAACAGAGATCTAAATACAAAGGGCATTTCTGTTTGTATAAAGCTGTATGTAGATTGCAAGAGCAGCAACTGGCTCAGTGACAAGAAGAACAAAGGTCTTTTAGTGGAAACGTTGGGAAGAAATGGAATTGCATAGCTTACTTTGAGTTAAAAATTACATTTCATAGAAATATTCTAAAAAGTATCTGGACTTTAGGCAAAATAAATCTATCACTCATCATTACGATTCAGTTTACTTCACTTTTTCTTATAAGAAATCTGTTGTCTTTCTTCTGTTGTCCTTGTATACATAATGCACCCTTTTTCTCTGTGTGCTTATAAGATTATTTTTTCTTCATCACTTATTTTGAGCAATTGAATTATGATGTGCCTTGGTGTGGTTACTTTCGTGTGTGTGTGTGTGTGTGTGTGTGCGCGTGCCTGTGTGTGAGTGTGCGCGCTCGTGCTTCAGGTTTATCAAGCTTCTTAGAAATGTGGGTTTAAGGTTATTATTTCTTCAAATACTTTTTCTGTCTCTCCCTCTTCCTTCTGAGACTCCAGGACCCATGTAGTTGTCCACAGCTCACTGATACCCTATTCATTTAAAAAAATCTTTTTATCTCTTTCTGTTTCATTTTGATAGCATCTATTACTATGCCTTCGTGTTCACTAAACTTTTATTCTACAATGTGTAATCTGATGTTAATCCCAGCCAATGCATTTTTATCAGACTTTGCAGTTTTCATTTCTAGAAGATCATTTTGGGAATGATTATATTTTTCCTGTCTCAACTTTTCGAACATAGTGAATACAGTTATAATGATTGTCTGCGAGTCGGCTTAAAAACACAAAACAAGTGAGTGGCAATCCAGAAACAGACTTCAGTTTTCCCAGGTCTGCTCACTTGCTCATAATGCAAATTTACCATGCATGGGCTTGACCAGAGTCAAAAAATGTCCCTAATTTATCTTAGTCAAATGAAGGTGTTCACACTTTGTAAGGAAATCTTTCTTTGACAAAACAAACTTCCTTCTGACAAAAAGCTCAAGCTCTTCACACTGCAGAAATGTAACCATTGTCACCCCAATAAACTTTAATTAAAAAAAAATATTAGAAAAGAATGGATATGAGTAAAAAGATGAAAACAAGGCAGCTGATTCTGAATACATACTAGTCACATCTGAGAAGTGGGTGTAACCAATTCAGGAACCTAGGAGGATTAGTCCTGAATTAGCACTGCTTCATTGTGACCACTGGACGATGACGGGTTCAAAATTATATGGCGAGATGCATGCAGGGGGAAGGTGCAGAAGACATAAGATAACTAATTTCATTGAACCAGATACCTTGGAAGATGGTTTATGAATATTTATTTTCAATTATAAAATTAGTTCATAAAAATCTTTTAAATCCTACCAGAAAGTAACAATTTTATGTGGTTACATATTATAGCTTACATGACACAGCAAGTCTTTCTATTTAAGTTAAGCTATAAGCTGAAAATTAAAATGTCTAAAATTTGGTTTTAAAGAAGATCAATGGAAAAAAGAGAGAAAAATGAAAAGCAATGCACCTCTTAGGAGAAACTGAGTTATCTGACATTAAAATTGAATGGTTCTTTTAATGAGAAAGCAATAATTCTCCCATTTGTCCCACTCTGTACAATGTCCAGTTCTATTTTGTCCACATTGAACCTCAGCTACTGAAATAAATATAATAAACAATATATTCTATATTCTGGAAAGTGCCTTAAAGTAGTGTGTGTGTGTGTGTGTGTGTGTGTGTGTGTGTGTGTGTGTGTGTGTAGAGGTGCAGGGAATATGGGAGCAAAGAAGTGAGGACTTGAAGTGGATTCCTGTTTCCCTTAGGAGGCTTAATGTTTCATGAGAAGACAATTCTGGCATGTTCAGAAAAATAAAAGTGATCATTGAAAGCCCTAAGAGATTCTGCACAATATAAACAATAACTGAGTTTCCTATTGGAAAACTGAAAGTAAGCAAAAACATTCAAATTACAAATGTGTTCAAATGGAAATCATTCAAAGACCACAATCCTGTGTGGATGAAGGACAAAAACCTCAAAAGAGATTTAAAAAGCAAATTTTACCTTACAATTCAATCACGTTTTTCAGTTTTAATTTTTAGTCAGTGGTGCTGCTGCTTGTTGAAAGGAACCCGGAAGCTGGCAATAGACCTGGAAGGGCTAGGCTAGGGAGCCTGGGGAGGGGAAAAACTATGTTCAAGGATATGATCTGAATGTAGTAGTCAGTGACATAAAACGTTTGAGCTAAACACACATACATACAGAGGCAAGCCCTGCTCAGAGCCAGGAAGCCCTAAGCAGGAAATGGAGCAGGGTGGAGGCCACAGTGAATAAAGTCAGAGATTGCCTAGATTTGAATGTTCCCTCAAGCCTTTCAAAGGGTCTGAGAGAAATGCATAGGGAGAGAATCTGAGGGGTCAGTGGATGTAAGATATGTTGCTTCTCTATGACATATAAGATTGTCTTCTAATAATTTTGGTCATGATGAAAAATTGTGCGCGCGCGTGCGCACGTGTGTGTGTGGGTGTGTTGCCTGTATGCATATATGTGTATGTGCGTTTTCATCTGGAAGAACATGTTCTCAATATCATGGAAAGAGCAAACATACTAAAGATGAAATAACAATTTTGGCAGCAGAAAGAGAGAGGATAGAATGAATGCTTTCAGAATGTACTTGCTTTTTGTCTTTTGTCACTCCAATCATTTCTACAAGTTCTACAGCTTTGTGTGTGTGTGTGTGTGTGTGTGTGTGTGTGTGTGTGTGTGTGTGTATTTATGTGCTGAGTCACAGATACACAGAGAGAGTCAACAAGAAGTTTGTGTGTGGAGGGTAAGAAATATGCTCCTATCTTCCACCCCCACTACCTCAACCACACATAAGATTCTTTTATGGTCTCCTTTCTGGTATCAATCCTTTTGTTCAGGGCATTTGTCTCTAACTTAGATACAGCTGCAACCACGAAGCTCTTGCTCTGCCTTGCTCTGGCAATTACACCTATAATCGGGGGAAGTCAAAAAGCACAGAAAGAAACTCACCCATTCTTTTAGATCCTGCATTTCACTTACAGATTTTTAAGGAAATTTAAAAGACATATTTGTGTTTCTAAAAGACCTTGCCATGGTCAAGTTCTTTTCTCTCTTTCTTTCTTTTTTCTTTTCATTTTTTTTTTTTTTTTTTTTTTTTTGCCAGCCAGTGTTGTTTAATGTTTAGTTTGTGTGGAGGGTAGAAGTGTGTGTGACAGAGATCACAAAGTAAAAGTATTTATGTGCACCTGGTATAGTTGTATTTTGTTGCAGTTATGGGGAACCATAATCCTTTTCAGTGCATCTGGTACCTGAATTTGGAGAGCATTGAGACACAACACAGTAATATCAAACTCGTTTTCTTTAAGGATCTGGAACATCTGATATTTTCTGAGCTATTTTCTAAGTTCATTTTTTGGTATGATTTTGTATGATTTTTGTGACTCTGTAGACTAAGGTAATTTTTGTTGCCTTTTGATGACACGTAAAGACATTGGCTATCACAAATCACCTCCCTTTTTAGCTAGCCACACAACGACATGATATATTCCAAAGACACAGGGTCAATACAATTCTATACAGCAAGAAGGTGGGCTCTAGAACCAGACTTCCTGGGCTTTTAATCCCAAACTCAGTAATTTATCTGTTTAGCAAATTTTATAAAATAGTTGTCTTTCAAGATCTGGGTTGTGACACTGGGTTGTGTGGTACAATATGAATGCTACCTCCTAGAATGCTACCTCCTGGTCTACCACCTGCAGCAGTGGACCATCAAAAACAAACAAACAAACAAACAAATAAACACCATTTGGGAAATTGTATAATTATGTCTTTAATTGGGTATATAGATTTGTGAAAATTTAACTTTTTCAGTGTGTTATTTTTTTAAAGATTTTTATTAAAAATAGCTAGCATACAATATTATATTAGTTTCAGGGGTACACCATAGTTATTCAACATTTATATACCTAAAGAAGTGATCACCATAAGTCCAGCAAACATCTGACACTGTACTATGCTATCACAATATTATTGACTATATTCCCCATGCTCACATGGGGATGTACATTACATCCCCATGCCTTATTTGTTTTATACCTGGAAATTTAGACCTCTTATTCCCTTTTGCCCTTTCCTCCCTTTTAAAATATGTCAATTACAGTTGACATTCAATATTATATTAATTTCGGGTGAGTCAGCAGGAAGGAGCAGCACAACTCACCAGCCATATCAGATTCAGACTTGGCCAGAGGTGGTGGGTTCAACAGAGGAAGGATGGTGACTGCCTGCCAGCTGCACAGAAGGCAGACACCTCAGCAGGAAAGTGCTGACTGTCCTCCAATCCTTCCCCCTGCAGCCACACACCTCAATCTGTTCACCCCCATATGTCTCTGAGGCACCCTGAGTCACCATCCCTTCGCTGGAGCCCAAGGACAGTGTCTGCGAGCGAGGCAGTCTGTGTGCAGGCCATTTAAGAGGACACCTGGGTTTCCGGTAGTCTTCCGTCCCACCCAAACAGTTGCAATTCCCACTATTTTTCACAGCCACATGTTGTAGGGGCTCCTCTTCTCTTACCAGTACTCCAGACTTGGAATCTGTTGTGGGGGGCTGAGGTCATTCGCTCCTCTGGGGTGAACTAAGGCTGCCAAGATATTCCTCCTGATTCTTAACCACCACAGGGAGGTTTGGGGCCTGTTCTGCGTCTCCACCCCTCCTACCAGTGTTGGTGTGGCTTCTTTATAATTTCAGTTATAGGACTTTGTTTGGCTAGCCTTCAGATGGTTCTCCAGGTTGATTGTTCTGTAATTTAGTTGTAATTTTAATGTGTTGGTGGAAGGAGCAGGCACAGTATTTATCTACTCCGCTATCTTGGATCTCTCCTCTGAAACTCAGCTTTTTTAGTGTTGGTTAAAAACCAATTGAAATAGGCAAGATAATAATGGACATCTAGACCACCTGAAATCAGGCAGTTTGGAGACTTGTGGAATTCTACCTCAGGTTCTCTTATGTAAACTTATCAGTGCAATAGACAATTGTGCCATCCTAGCCATAAGTAGAAAGCTGTGTGAAATAGCAGCAGGCACACTGAAAGCAGTGGGAGGGGCCTAGTAAGCAAGAAGGTGGCTTCTAGAATGAGACTTCTTGGGTTTTTAATCCCAAACTCAACAATTTATCAGTTTAGCAAATTTTATAAAGTAGTTATCTTTCAAGGTCTGGGTTGTGACACTGGGTTGTGTGGTACAATATGAATGCTACCTCCTGCAATTGTAGCATGCACAACATGCACAGTTGTACTTGCTGATGCTATAGACTAGCAATACTTCTGACCCTTAGACTGCACTTGGTAAATGTTTTGATGAATGAAAGTCTTTAGATTTATGTTAATAACCATAGAGTTATAAGATATATTAAGAAGAAGATTTAGTCTTAGATATAGGAAATTGATTAATTTTATTTAGTCAATTGTGCTTGGTAAATATCAGGGTGCACTTAATCTCATATTGTTTTATCTCCAATTATTAATTTAACCCAAAGTTCAAGTAATCAGCTTTCAATGAGAACATAGTCAAGTGATGATATTATGAATTCTGTACCTGGAAGATAAACTTGAGTTCAAACCTAGGTTCTCCCACTTGTTCCTTGTTGGGTAAACGGCTATCGAGATCAAAATGAGCACAAAAGTAATACAACTGCCTCTAACCAAATATAGTCCCTTTTTTCTCAAGAAAGGAAGGTTGTTTGGTTAGGCAGAACTATGAGTATGTGTATGTATTCTTTTTTCTTTTTTACTTGTTAATAAAAGTGAATTTACACAGCAATAGTCAGCGACTGTCTCAACACCAAATTTGTAATCTTGGGTGCTATAGGAGTCCTTATTTTCATAGCTGTCAAAGACCAAAGCCCTGTTTGACAGCTGTGGTTTTGTATATACAGGTATCCTCATTTTTTGAAAGTTTACTTTAGGCCACTTCGCTTTTACAAAATACCTGCATTTGTACCTGCTTCTGCTAAGCTAACCAAAAGAAATCTGAAGAGGGTTTTTGCTTTTGTGGAAAACGGTGAAAAGCGTAAAGAACATTAGCATTTGTTTTGAACCTTTGCAGAGTCAGCAGGGACACTGAGCAGTGAGAATGGTCCCTTTAGAGGGGCTCCTTCCCTGGACACTGCACTCAGCATCTCAACATCAAGCCACTAGAGCTTTGAGATGTGTCTGTAAGCATCTGTGTTTTATCTCAATTTATTTTGTGCATCCATCAGCAAATTGCTTCTTTATAAAATTTCAGCATACGAAAAGTTTCATAGAAAGGCTCTACTTTTGGATAGTGGGGGAAATCTCTACTGCTGACCTTATCTTGCCCTTGAAGAAAGAAGTAATAACAAAGTCAGCAACTTGATGTCCAGTTTCCTTTCCATTTATACTCGCGCCACCCAACCTCTCCCACAACACACACACACACACACACACACACACACACACACACACACACACACAAATTCTAGAAAGAAAAAAAGAGCACAAGAGAGTTAGAGAGTTGCTTTTCTGGGAACCAGACCAACGCTCACACTCTGACTCACAAAAATACTGGGAGGGTTACCAACCTCTTGTTCACTGTAGAGTTAAAGGACTGGAGTTTTCGAAGGTGAGGGAAGAAGTAAGTAGAACACAAGTAGGCTCTTTCTTTCCTTTAGTAGCCTTAGGTAAAGGTGAGAAGCTGCCTCTACTGCCCATACTTCTGCCTGGGGTTTCCATTTCCTGAAAACAAACAAAACCCCACCTCTCTTAAAGAAGGTGTCTGGCCTGAGAACTCACAAGCTGCCTCAGCAAAACATATTTTCTATTACCATGTAATTTGCACTTAAATATCCCAACCTTTTCCCTATTATTCCTCCCTCCCTGACATCTACAGCTTAGCAGATACCTGTTCCCTACCTGAACCTCACCCACTCTGATGAAGTGTATGGTTGCGCAAATGTCCCTGTGGAATACATTGCTTGCTATAAGTTTTAAAAAATGAATATTTACTGATTTGTGTTTCCAACTGAGTAGTATCCCTTTGTGTACACATCAACAGCTGAGTCAAAATGTTAGATAACCAATTGAAAACGTGTATCTTTGAAATTGTGATTTCATAGCTGAATTAGTCCTTAGAAGAGTTTTCTGCTGTCTTTTAACCATCTACCTTCTAGATTTTTACCCAAATTGCCTTTTCAGATAATTGCCATCATGTACTGATTTAGAAGTTATGTTCTTAATGCTTCTGAGAAATTTGATTTCCAGAGCTGAATGAGGTGAACACATATCAAAGAGTAACTAGTGTAAATAGCTGTCTTATGACTATTTGAAATACAAATAATTGTTTTGATTTTACTTGCATAAAATAAAATGGATCTCTTTTTTCTTTTAAAAGGAATAATAATATTTTCATTTTGTTTTTAGTAAAATTAAGGTGGTATTATACATTACAGCTATTGAACTTTCCAAACTTCATGTTAACTTGAGATCTGTGAGACCATTTATGGTTTTGTATACTTTGTATATTGTAGAGTTTAGGTTTTAATTTCATGTCACCTGGCTTTAATTGACATACTTTAATTGACATAGTTGGGTGAATACACAACATCTGTATATCTCAACATACTGAAAAATAATAAAGACCTTTAACCAGGAAATAAATACAGAATGGTGATTCAGACTTTTATAAATATAGGTAGCTTATGCATTTGCTATTCTGGGTATCATTTTTAACTTTTCCTGAAGAACTCTAAGTTTCTGAGACAGACTGAGTACATTGAAAATCCATAAGGGGTAAAACTATAGAAAGCACAGAATGACATATTAAAACATACCCTTATCCCATACCCAGTATTGTATATATTTTGCCCAGGATGTAGTTAACTCTGTTTTATGTTGTCATGACTTCATTTTTAAATCCCTTTACTTTCTGGTCTGCATAATTTTCAGCTGATTATATTAGAGATTTAGGGTTGAAGGTCGGAACTGAAGATACTTTCTAACCTGGTCTTTGCCACTTTGCTATCAGTACATATTGGGAAATATTCTTTAATTACTTCAGTGTTAATTTTCTAATTTATAAAGCACTGGCATTGGTCAGAATGAGATAGTATTTTATAGCAAAGCAGAATTACCCAGATTCAAATCCCAGTTTGGTTGGACATTGGGGAACTCGTATACTATAAGGTATGATCACAAAATACGCTGAATGTTTAAATTAATAAAAAAATTATTACAGTAAAAGACATATTGCCATTAATCCCCCTCAAAATACTCCCCCTCACTTCCAACGCACTTTTATCTCATCGTTCTTGCCACTTTCTGAAGCAGTTCTGTAAGTCCTCTTTCGTGAGTATCTTTAGTTGCATTGTTGTGGTTGCCTCGATGTCCTGAATCATTTTGACTTTGGGGAAGAGCCAGAAGTTGCACAGTGTCAGATCCGGTGAATAAAGTGGATGAGGACATACCATAATGTTTACATTTGACAAAAATGTCATACCAGAAGTGATGTGTGACATGGAGTCTTTTCATTGTGGTCACAAAATACAGTGAATGCTGCTAAGTGCCATCTCACGGAAAGGAAGGGATCTTGAATAGGGGAAGTGGCACGTCTAATCTTAGTAACAGTGTGTGACAAGTTTCAATTTGTTCAGTACAGTCAGTTGGGTGTGACTTATGGTTGAGAGAAGGTGTGTTTTAAAGTGTGTCATAAATCATCTTCTATCATGACAATGCTCCATGTCACGCATCATTACTAGTATATGGCAATTTCTGTCAAATAAAAACATCACAGTGTGTCCTCATCCACCTTATTCACCATATCTAGCACCATGTGACTTCTGGCTCTTCACCAAAGTCAAAATGATTCAGGACATCGAGGCAGCCAGGACAGTGCACCTAAAGAAACTCACGAATGAGGACTTCCAGAACTGCTTCAGAAAGTGGCAAGAATGATGGGATAAGTGTGTTCGAAGCAAGGGTGAATATTTTGAGGAGGATTAATGGCAATGAATCTTTTACTGTAATGTTTTTTGTATTTAAACATTTACCATATTGTTTGATCACACCTCGTATATCTGTACTTCCATTTTACACTATGTAAAATGGGGATAATACTGTACCAAATTCATAACGATAGTATGCACATTTACCATGGTGTCTGTGAAGCACCCAGTCTAATGCTCCACTGGTAGTCAGCACTATTTAAGTGTCAGCTTTTATCATTATTGTTCCTTTCATTCACTTTCTAACTTAATAGCAGGATAGGCTACAAAAATAGATATGGCTTATGAGCAGTAACTAGGCAGAAATGAGATGTTTAGCTAAATTCTTAATGAGCCTCATGCAGTCATGCTTCCAAAGAGTTTTGTCCACAACAGTAGTGACTTTATCCACAGGAACTTCCATTGAGACCTGGCTTCCCCCTCCACTATACTAAATCTACTTTTCTTTAGAGGGAATTCCTAGAAATTACATTTGAGTTTTCCTTTCCATTGTCTCAGAAAGCTCATTATATTGCTGTTCCTGTATACCTATATGTGCATGTAAAACTTTAATGCATGTCGGCATTCCTCTCCTTCTGTAGTTGTCTTACTACCTTCTTTTCTCATAACACCCCAGCACCTAAAACTCACACATCATAAGCATCCACAGGCTCCACTGCTCACTACACTGCTTACATTTGCTTTTATGAAATTTGTTCTCAGGAATTTGAAAGCCATTCCAGTGCCCTGGTCATAGAAGCTCTTACTACAGACACAGGTGAAGAAATTGTGACTTCTGTTTTACTGAGAATTTATTTGCTTTCCGAAGAAAAGTGTACCGTGGATTGCTGAGTTAAGCTATGGTTTTGATTTATTAAGCCTCATGGGATAATCTTTAGTAGATATCTAACAAAGGGATGTAAGTAGGATATACATGTCATTGCAAATTATTTGACTGTCAGAAACCATATAGGCACAGATGTTATTCTTTCCTGACACAGTCTTTAATGAGAATTGTTGGTGATCTGAGAATGAAGCAGAACATATGGCTTCTTAATTATTAGAACTTGATTAATATAAAACTAGGTCTTTTCTTTTCCCAATTTTGTACTAGCTGAATACTAATTGAGTCCGGTTCCATGGGCACATTTGGAGAGTGTTGCTAGCAATAAAAACCACCATAATCCAACAGTAAGCTCCACAATGCTGAAGCCAGTGCTGTTTCATTTTATTTCTAAAATTTTGTGTGGTCCCTGCTTTTCAACTTTTTGGTAAAATATACATAAAATCTTTTATTTTGTGCCATTATGTAGTAACTTCCAGTCACCAGCAGTTCCTAGAAATGAGAAAGAAAAAGTGAAAACATAAAACAGGATTTTTAAGTGTGTCAAGCAAAATGTTTAACACGTCCTTCCATAATAAAATAGAATTTGTTACAACACATATTGCAGAGCTAATGAAATCAAGGAAACCCCAGAATGAAAGCTGACTCCATCTAATAAAACTCTGAGTTGATAATATTAGTAATGATATTGCATTCATAACCATTAGCCTGCCACATGTGGGTCTGTGATTAAATGTGTACTATCTACATAGGCCTGCAAATTGGAGACCAGATATTAAAGCTGTAATAAAATTATTCCAGGTCAATATGGCCACTTATGCCTGAGAGATACAAACACAAATGTTCTCTTAAAAAAGCATTTAAATATGGATCTCTAAAAATTTCAACATATAAAGTTCACACAATTATTACCTCACAATAAAATTACATAGTACATGAAGAAAAAGTCCCCTATTAAATAGAGATTGTAGAAACAAAAATAATAGATATAAATCTTCTAATATATCAGGTGTTGTATGTATCAGGGAATTTAAATTATTCATGTATAAAGTATTTTCAGAAATAAAAATATCAATAAAAATTAAACTATCAAAATGATGATGTAGCTGTAAGAAAACACTAAAATGAAATTTAAAAATAAAATCATTGAAATAAAAAATTTAATAAATGGGCAAACAGCAAAACAGTAAAAGTGAACACACTAAGACACTGAAAGGTCCTGAAAATTAAAAAAGACTCTAGCAAGAGAGAATATAGAAGAAAAGTAAGCGATCTAGAAAATAAGATAAAATGAGAAATTCTAAGATATGTGTAATTGAAGTTCTGGAAGGAGAGAATAGAAAGAATAGGGGAGATTAATTATTTAAAGAAATTATGGATGAGAATTTTCCAGAAATGATAAAGTGCCTTCCCAGGCTCAAGCTGTACAATATGTTGCAAACAAATATATCTATATTTGCAAACAAATATATATATATATATATATATATATATATATAAATTTTTAAATCCCACATGCAGACACAGACCTGCGAAGCTGCAAACAACAATGAGGAAAATATTTTAAAAGTAAGAAAGAGATAACCTGTAAAGAAATAACAATTGGTCTCTCAGCAGATTTCACAGGCAGCAATGAAAGCCACATAATTTAAATTTTACAAATATTTTCTCACAGCACTTTGCCTGTTATTCTATGGCTTTTGGTATTTGAAACACACTATAAAGAGAATGAAAAGACAAGTCACAGACTGGTACAAAAGACATATCTAATAAAGAACTGTCCTCCAAAATATGCGAAGAACTCTTAAAGCCTAACAACAAGTAAACAAATAATCCAGTTCAAAAATGGGCCAAAGACCTTAACAGACACCTCACCAAAGAAGATATGGCAAATAAGCATATGAAAAGATGTTTCACACCATGTATCACCAGGGAAATGCAAATTAAAATATCAATGTGATACCACTACACACATATTTGAATGACCAAAATCCGAAACACTGACATCAAATGCTGTCAAAATGTGGACCAACAGATACTTTCCTTCATTGCTGATGGGAACGCAAAATGGTGCAGCCACTTTGGAAAGCAGTTTGGCGGTTTCCTACAAAAGTAAACACATGTTTACCATATAATCTAGCAATTGCACTCCTTGGTGCTTATCCAAATGAGTTGAAAATCATGTCCACACAAAAATGTGCATGAGTATGGTTATATCAGCTTTATTCATAATTTCCTTCAATAGGTGGATGGATAAATAAACTCCAGATAATGGAAGATTATTCAGCTCTAAAAAAAAAAATGAGCTACCAAGACTTGAAAAGACATGGAGGAAATTTAAATGCTTAATACTAAATGAAAGCAGAAAAATCTAGAAAGGCTATATACTATATGATTCCAACTATGTGACATTTTAAAAAAGGCAAAACTTTGGAGCCAGTAAAATAATCAGTGGTTGCCAGAGTTTAGGGGAAGAAGGGATGAATAGGCAAAACACGCAGAATTTTTAGGGCAGTGAAAGTAATCTCTATGATATTATAATGGTGGATACATTACATATACATATACATATATAATAATGGATACTGATATATACATAATATACATATACGTATATTGTATACATGTTTTATATATATATATATATACACACAGAGGATATATATATATATGTATATGTGTGTGTGTGTATATATATATATATATATATATACACATATATATATGTGTGTGTGTGTGTGTGTGTGTGTGTGTGTATATACACAAAGGATACCAAAAAATGTATACACATTTTAAGAAAGGAAAATAAAATTATAATACTCAATATATACCAATAACAAAAGATGGATACAAGTCACGTTTGACTTCTGCAATTACAGGAGATGCTCAAAGGGTTACCATCAGTGTCCAGACACTTCTGATTATGGCAAACTACTGCTTTAGCAACGTTGACCAAAGTGTCCACTTGTATACATTTTTTTGCATCTCCGGTATATATACATGTCATTATACCATGTTTATATGTAAAGTACAATCCATTGTTTCTTAAATTACCTTAAAAAATAAATTTGGCCGTGTCTATACTGCTTAAAAATTTTCAGGGATACTCCATAACTTTTGATCGAAGTTGTAAACCTTTATATTTACATGAATAGGGTTTTTCTTAAAGTCTTAGGTTGAGATTAAAAATGTAAAATATTTTTCCATTTTTTTTCAGCATAGTTTTTTTCCACTTTGAAAGATAGAAATACAGACCATACTAATTAACAGGATTCATAAAGTTTATTTTTGGTTTAAACTGTTCAAGGAATCACATAAGATTCTATACTTGTTAAAAAGATTTTGATTTTGAAAAATATATAAATTTAAAAAAAAAAGATTTTGATTTCTAGTATTGATAAATTTTATCTCTGTAAAGAAGATAAAGAACAGGAAGAACTGGAAGATAAGTTTCATCTTCACACCTCTCATGTAGTAGTCTTAGACCACTTGTATAAAGTGGAATTCTCTCTCTCTCTTTTTCTCTCTTATCTTTGTCTTCCTCTGCCCTCTTTTTCGTCCTCTCTTCTATCTCTTACTAACTCTTTAAAATTATTTTTAAAATATTTCTTCCATTTTTGCTATTTAGCATTTAACATAGAAATTCTGATCTATATCTAGTTGTTTTGATTCTAGTAATTTGCTTCACATCTTCTCGGTTCCTATCTTTTCCCATATAGACCAGTAGGGGTTTACTAAGCAATATGTACTCTGTCTCTAACAGCTGAAATAAATGTAAGAATTCCGTAAGTATTTAGTATCTGAAGAAGACAATTTAACACATAATATGCAATCCCACATTTATCTTTGATTTATTCATTTGTAAGCTCCCCAAAGACAGACAGGAGCCATGTGCTCTGTTTTTTGTTGTTGTTGTTGTTTTTTTTTAATTTGTTTCTAACTTTGGCTAGTATAGTGATAAAAACATAGATCCACATGTTCATTAATTGGTTGATGGAAATAAGCGAATAAACTGTAGAAAAATATGGTTTAGAGAAACAGTCTCTTTTAATGATTCTTTGAGTTCTATTTACTTCTATGGCTTTAATTTTTCTAAATGTTGTCATTATAAATAGAATATGTATGAATTTAAATCACATGTATTTTTAATTACATTCTTTTCCCCTAGAAACAGCTCCAATTTTTGTCCTTCTATCTTTGGATTCTGTATAAGTAATAAGTATGCCAAGATGTATCACCTAGAGTTGGTATATTTGTGTGTGTGTGTGTGTGTGTGTGTGTGTGTGTGTGTATACAAATATATATGTGTGTATATATATATATACACACATATATATATATTTAAAATATTGTATTGTTACTGAATTTATGAAACATTATACACACTTTATAAAGTTATTTAATCATTAGAAATGGGCCATTTAACATTATGTATAAGTAGGTTATTGGTTTGCAAAATTAATATCACAAGAAAAGTGACTACACATCACTCACTGTAACATAATAAGACAGTTGCTTTGAGCAACCACCTGCAGTTTTAATCCTAAATATCTTTTCTTTGTATATTCATTTTAGTTTTAAAAGTATAATGTAGCTATGTTTAGAATGGTGTCTGACAACTGTCTTATAATTTGTTTTAGGTGAATGTTAGACACTCAAAGTAGAACTATCACATTTCCTAATAGAAATCAGGAACATGACAAGTTCAATTATTCAATGGCTAATTTCAATAAATTGAGATTTCCTATCCTCAATTCAGAGCTCATGACAGTTATTATAAAATTAGACTTGCTGAGAGTTGAAAAGGACCTGATTGTCAAAATCACATGAGATTATAGTATTTATCAACACTCTTCACATTATTTGTGCATCAACTGTACATTTTAGATAAGTCCATTTGAACTCTTCCATTGAAACTGAATGCTGTAAATAGACAATAGTTAATATTTTTAAAGCCCAAGTTGTTATTTTTATACTGATTAAGTCAAGAATTACATGTGCAGTACCAGCGTTTTCTGAATCAAAATACTGGGAACATGATCTGAAAATTATTTGCATATATATAAGAAAAAGGAGGCAAACTATCTCAAATGAGAACTGTTATGGAAAATCCAGAGAGTGTGGTTACTTTGTTCATGTCATTGTTTTCCTTATCAGAACATGCTGTGTTTATAGTTGCAGCATTAATATTGAATGGGAGTTATGTTTTGTCCATAGCTGCATGTTGGTTATATTTTACATAAATTTGAAATGTGTTTGATTCTCCACTATTGTTGTATGAAAGCAAAACAAAACAAAGAAGCCCAAAAACTAGCATATTTTAAGCCAAAAATAATATCTTGATATATTCAAAATACAATTTAAAATCTCAATTGAATAAAAGAAAGGACAGGGCATAGAGGATACTGATAGAAAATTTGAGATGTCCACTGGTTCATTTCAATGTCTCACACTTGGAAAACAGGTATCAGTTATTTGTATTATAGAACAAATCTGATTGCTTTCTAGACATTTGATTTTTAAAAAAATTATTTTAATTTCTTTGTGATTCATTTTCTTTATGTAAAACACTCATAATTGTTAAGAATACCTGTAGCATAAAGAAAAGTGAGGGATACTTCAAGATCTAACGTAAGTCAAAAAAGAAAATAAATATGGACTAAAATAGTTTGAAGACTTGGTTTATAGCATTTAATATTGATTCCATTCTTATTAAATCTCTATTATGTATATCTATTATCGACAAGAAAAACAAAAACAATATCCAAGAAGTTATTTATTTTGACTTGAACATTTTAAAACAAGTAATTTTTTTCCGTACTGTTTTAAAATTCGTGTGTTCCACAAGAAATCCATTTTCTTAGTAACAAAACTGCAATATAAATGATAATCCTTCTCACCTGTCAGCTGGAGCAAATATAGGGTTTAGGGCTGGCTCATTACAAAATGTGTCTTAAGAACAAAAGCATAAGTTATAGATCAAAATCAAATAAAATTCTTTCAGCTAAACATTATACTGACATTTTCACATATTCAAATGTGGATTTTCATTTAATCATTAAGGAAATCTTAGATTTTATTAAATACTTGTACAATAAAGCATATTAAGTTTACTCAGTAATTTGTTGTGAAATTTCCTTATGGCCAAAAAACACAAGGATAGCTTTCTCATTTCAAAATGTTTTTTCTGTCATGGAATAAAGTTCTTATTTGCATATTTCATTCGAGTAAGTGAACACAGTTGAACAAATCAAAGACAATGCAAAAAATACAATGGATATAATTATATTAAGGTAGATAGAGAACTATTCTAAATTACTTCTGTAATTTCATACTTCAAATATGGCATTCTAAAATTTTAGAGTTTGATGCACTAGCCAAGGGCCAAGAGCGGGATGTGAAGAAGCTAAATGGAGGAGATCTTAAGGAGTGAAAAAAAAAATCCAGTCACAAGATGGGGAACCTTCTGTTGCTGGGAAATCTGCTCTAATGCCACTCTAAAAGAGCATATAAAAAGCTCCATTAAACATGACTGCTCAGATAAACACTGTTTTGTTAGATCTAAAAATGCCATATTGTTGTTGTTTTAGTGAAAAATATCAGTTTTATTACTTTATAATAATACTCATATTCAATCATAAAAATTCCTATTCAATCTACTTCTGGAAGCTTCCAGCTGAGATGTAAAGACTTGATTTTCTAGAGTTAGGAGCAAACTCCAGGACTCAGTTCCTTGGAGTCTGGCCACCATTCAAGAAAATGCCTTGAGTTTGGGGACTCGGTGAAGCAACTTACCTCATGTGAGATAAAGGGTGAGGGGACTAGGGTGTGCTGGGGATAAAAAAGAAAGCCTCAAGAAAATCTAGTCCACAAAAAGCTTCACTTACACATTTTAAAAGCAGGCTAGATTGAATAACATCAGGGACAAGTGAAGTTACTAATACCGAGATAGGCCAATAACAAATGAGACATTATTTGCACTGTCAAACACAGAATCAATGAGCGCATACTTGCCACAAAGAATATACAATACAAGAAAGGGCAACAAGAGCACTTCAGATCAAATTTTCATCAGGTAGTCCTAAGTATCCCTCCAAAAGTTCTCCAAGATGCTGGGGGAGCACCCTAAAGAAAGTGCTTCCTCACTGTCCACCATCATCGAAACTTCAAGTGTAGGTTGTAAAAGGTATTGTCCTTCAGATCTTTACCTGTTCCCATACCAGGAGACCAGCAGGCAGGCCGCCAGTGGCCTGGGAAGTGTCCAAGTCCTAAGTCAGGGTTTTAGGCTGGCTCAGCCGTAATCAGCACCAACCACTCGTCCCGCTGCTCCCCACTTCTCACAGTCCTTCCTCTGGTTATCATAACTGGATATCTGAGCACAACCTCCACACAAATCCTCTGATAGCAAATCTGTATCCAGTTCATCTTAACACACTTTATAGTGCTTAACAAAGAGCTTTCTTTACCATGTATGCTCAATAAAAGATTAAAAAAAATAAAACAAGTGAAACTGATCTGATGAAATGAGGAAGTAACTGAATAAGGAGTATTATGACACTACCGTGGCATGTTCATGGCCATATTCATGACACTTTAGAAGACTTTATGTAATAGAGCAGAAAAACAATAAGTATGTTCCAAAAACACTTCAGGCTGATTATTTCCTGTGTGCTTCTGCTAAAGGTATTCTCCTTTAATATACCTTTAAAGGTATTTCTCTTCCATTTGGTCAAATCATATTTATAACAGCTTGATACTTACCTAGTGTGTGTTAAATCCCAGACACCATACTAGGCATTTCATCTACATGAAATCTAATTCCCCATAGTAATCTTGAAAGTTGTTATAATTATCCCCATCATAAATGTGTTTGTAAATGAAGCTTGGAGAAGTTAAAGAACATCCCCAAGCTCACACAGCTACTAGAGGTGGACATATTCTACGCTCAGGAGATCACGGAAACCTGAACACATTAGAAAGGCATTCTTTTCTACTGCACAGTTATCTCACCCATGAAGCATCCCTGGCATGAGAAGATTCTATGTTAATATCCCCTACTGCTCCACAAGCATGCAACAGTGGACCAAAAGCTCTGGGGGCAGAAGTCTTTACATCTTTTTTGTCTTTATTTCCAGGCTGTCAGATATTTTAGGCTGTACCAATAATTTGACCTCAATCAGTAATCCCTTTTCTTTTTTTCCTTGCTTTTTTTTAATCCTTCAGTAACTAGGAGACGAGTTAACCACACTTATTAAACCTGGTGTGAGTATCCTCACACAGTACGTAGTATAGTGTGACCTATATAATTTTATTAACAAATGCCACCTCAAGAAATTTAATAAGAAAAAGAATTTGATGCAAAAACAGCACTTTTGAAATAGGTAGAATATTTTATTTCACTTTGTAGAATGCCTTGGGAACCTGAGAAGCATTTAACTAATGTATAGTAAAGGTGTACATAATTGAGAGGAATAAACAAATAATGAAACTTACCCGAGAAAAGAAGGAAAAATTTTAACCCGTCTGGCTTAAAAGAAAGTCCCAGTTCTACAGCATGGATATATTTCTTTTCTTTTAGGAACAGTATGTGTGTAGATTTTTTTTCTTCCTGGAAACTCAAGCTCTTTAATCAGCTTGCATTAAACTGATTTCCTGTTAAGAGATTAATGGATACATCATAT
Organism: Rhinolophus ferrumequinum; assembly: GCF_004115265.2. Lineage (NCBI taxonomy): Eukaryota > Metazoa > Chordata > Mammalia > Chiroptera > Rhinolophidae > Rhinolophus > Rhinolophus ferrumequinum. Next base: position 27,798,634 of record NC_046288.1, read on the forward strand.
GATCACTACTTCACATATAATTAAATAATATGAGGCCATTATTAAAAGACCACCAGAATACTAATAAATATTATTTTTCTATATTTGCTATTCTACAAACAATAACTGAAAAGTCAGATTATTTAGAAAAATACTTGACACAACCTTACTTCAGTTAAGGTCATAAGAGCAGTTTTAACAAATTTCAATGTTTTGTTTTTTTACACTTGTCTATTGGTATCACAAGACTATTAATCTTTTAAGAGGTGGGCATATCCACTCTGAGGTTTGTCTTTAGAATGTGAGAAGAGCCACACAGATATTGCACAAACTATTCAAAGAAGTTTGGTTTACTATGAGAGCTATTATTCCACTTTAGTACAGCAGAAAAACGAAATTTCAAAAATTTTTATTTATTTTTTTATTGGGGAATATTGGAACAGTGTGTTTCTCCAGGGGCCATCAGCTCCAAGTCGTTGTCCTTCAGTCTCGTTGTGGAGGGCACAGCTCAGCTCCAAGTCCAGTTGCTGCAGCCCATAATCCCATGTGGGAATTGAACCAGCAACCTCATTGTTGAGAGCTCGTGCTCTAACCAACTGAGCCATCAGGCCGCCCTCAACAATTCTTTTTTGTATTTTTTATTTTTATGATGAGTCTTCCTCTTCTCAATGCACAGAAACTAGCTAATTTGGCAATGAGCAGAAAACTGCCCAGACTCTGCTGCCATCAGAGGAGATGTATGCCTCTGCATTCATGAGTGTTCTTTCTCTGAGATCTTCTCTAGATAGCTTCACTGGGTCTGCCAGATGAAGAAGAACAGGAGTGAGGAGAAGATACGCCCCCCACACAATAGTGTACTTGCTTAGAAGTTCCTGTATGAAACCGAATTGTTTGAAAGCACCTGTGATGTCTTATTACTTTCACAGGATTCTCTTCTTTCTGTTTTCTTTTTAGAGGGAAAATAACATAAATTCAAAAGCAATTACAGTCTGAAGCACAATTATTTACCTGTATAACAAAAATCTCTCATATTTCTGCACATTATAATTCTTACCTGGGTTAAAAAGAAAAATGCTTTGCAATGTCTTGGAAGTCCCTAATAATAAAAAGTGCAAGAATTTAAAATTTTTCTTCCATAATCCTATAATTTTTCAAAACTATTAAAATAACTTTATAGATATTTGAGTGATTATTTTTAAAAATGCTAAATCTGAAATCAATTGCATTGATTATTTGGCTTTGCAAGACTGGGAGAAAAAAACTGGTTCATTGATTATTTGTATACAAAAACTAAAAAACAAGCTATTAATTGCTACTAATTTTATGTTATAGGCTTTAATATTTATGAAAGTATTTTTATTTTAATATTCATTTAAAGTTATAAAACAATGTTTGAAATACTAATTGTAGTTCATGTAATTTTAAAACTGAAATATTCATTCTGAATCTTTTTCTCATCATGTTAATTACAAGAAGCTAATGTAATGTTTCCTTTGAAGTTCTATGTCCTTGATTCATATGCGTAGTTTCTTAGAAAGCCCCAATTAAGGTTGGCAATTAAAATATAGTTCTGCCTATGAGGTCTCAAGTGGGACAATATCTTTAACATAGGAGTGCTCACCATCCTGCTAGGTTCTCTTTTGGTGCTAGGTTCTCTTTTGGTCAACCTGTGGTGATAAGACATGTTTAAAAAAAAATCAGAAGGAATTTTGGGATATGAAACTATCCTGCCTACATCTACATCCGAGTTTATTGATAGTTAGGTATTCCCAAGTTGTTATATATGCTCTTTTTTTTATGTATTTTAGGTTTAATGTCATTAAGAATAATATTCCTTTACATTATGTCTCTCATATTACTATTATATTAGGAAAGCTTTTGATATTTCTGCATTTATAGGGTGTCATGTTCATTTTTCTGGATTTTCTTATTAATTTTAAGAGATTCCCTAATATTTATCTACTTTCTCCAAATAATATTTTTTTCCTTCATTTATTTATTTATTTATTTATCTTATTAGTTTCAGCTGCACAAGACAAAGTAATACTTAGACATTTATCATTTATATCCCTCACACTGTGTGAACCCCCCTCCCCTCATCCGCTATCCCTCTGACATCGCACAGAGCCATTACATTTCCACTGTCTCTATTCCTAATGCTGTACTCCGCTTCTTGTAAGGATACACACACACACACACACACACACACACACACACACATAAAATTATAGTTAGCATTCATTATTGTTCAGCTTCAGCTTCAGGTGTACAGTGCAGTGATCAGGCATCTACATCATCCCTGAGGTGGTCTCCCAAATGGGACAAGTGTCCATCGGACACCCTACAAAATCTTTACAACATTATTGATTACATTCCCCAAATTAATTTTCAAAACCCAGTGGCCATCTTGTAGTTACTGACTGTTTTCTAATCCCCTCACTTTCCCCCTTATCCCAACACCCCCCGTCTAGCAACCCTCAGTTTTTCCTCTGTCTCTGAAACTGTTTCTGATTAGTTTATTCATTTCTTCTTTTCTTTATATTCCACATATAAGTGAGATCATATGGTATTTTTCTTTCTCTGTCTGACTTATTTCATGTAACGTAATGTACTCTAGGTCCATCCATGTTGCTGCAAATGGTAAGATTTCTTTCTTCTTTATGGCTGTGTAATACTCCATTGTATAGATGTACCACAGTTTCTTAATCCAGTCATCTACCGATGGGCATTTCGGTTGTTTCCATGTCTTAGCTATTGTGTATAGTGCTGCAATAAACATAGGAGTGCATAAAGATTTTTGAATTGGAGTTTTGGAATTCTCCGGATAGATACCTAGGAGTGGAATTGCTGGATCATAAGGTAGTTCCATTTTCAGATTTTTGAGATACCTCCATACTGTTTTCCTAGTGGCTGCACCAATCTGCAATCCCACCAACAGTGCACAAGCATTCTCTTTTCTCCACATCCGCGCCAGCACTTGTTGTTTGTTGATTTATTGATGATAGCCATTTTGACTGGGGTGAGGTGGTATCTCATTGTGGTTTTTATTTGCATTTCTCTGATGGATAGTGAGGTTGAGCATTTCTTCATATGTCTGTTTGCCATCTGTATGTCCTTTTCAGAAAAATGTCTCTTCATGTCCTCTGCCCATTTTTTAATTGGGTCGTTTGTTTTTTTGGAGTTGAGTTGAGTGAGTTTTTTATAAATTTGTGATATTAACCCCTTATCAGATATATCATTGGCAAATATCTTTTCCCATTCAGTATGATCCCTTTTGTTTTATTGATGGTTTCCTTTGCTGTGAAAAAACTTTTTAGTGTGATGTAATCCCACATATTTATTTTTTCTCTTACTTCCCTCACGCGTGGGGATGTATCAGTAAAAATCTTACTCCGGGTAATGTCTGTGAAGTTTCTTCCTATATTTTCTTCTAGGTATTTTATGGTTTCAGATCTTACATTTAAGTCTTTAAGCCATTTTGAATTTATTTTTGTATATGGTGTAAGGAGGTGGTCCAGCTTCATTTTTTTGCATATGTCTGTCCAGGTTTCCCAGCACCATTTATTGAATAGACTGTCTTTACCCCACCGTACATTGTTGCTCCCATTGTTGTAGATTAAATGGTCATATAGGCATGCATTTATTTCTGGACTCTCTATTCTGTTCCATTGATCTATGTGTCTGTTTTTATGCCAGTACCATGCTGTTTTGATTATTGTAGCCTTGTAATATAATTTGATGTCAGGTATTGTTATACCTCCCACTTTGTTCTTATTTCTCAAGATTGCTGAGGCTATTTGGGGTTTTTTATGGTCCCACATAAATTTTAGGATTATATGTTCTATTTCTGTGAAAAACGACGTTGGTAGTTTGATAGGAATTGCGTTGAATATGTATATGGCCTTAGGCAGTATGGACATTTTAACTATATTAATTCTTCCTATCCATGAACATGGTATGTGTTTCCATCTATTTGTATCTTGTTTCATTTTTTTCTTCAGTGTCTTATAATTTTCTGAGTACAGATCTTTTACTTCTTTGGTTAAATTTATTCCCAGGTATTTTATAGTCTTTGGAGAAATTGTGAATGGGATTGGTTTTTTAATTTCTCCTTCTGATGTTTTATTATTGGTATATACAAATGCAACTGATTTCTGAATATTAATTTTGTATCCTGCTACTTTACTGAATTCATCTATCAGCTCTACTAGTTTCTTAGTGGAGTCTTTAGGGTTCTCTATATATAGTATCATGTCATCTGCATATAATGACAATTTTACTTCCTCCTTAATGATTTGTATGTATTTTATTTCTTTTTCTTGTCTGATTGCTCTGGCTAGAACTTCCAGCACTATGTTGAATAGAAGCGGAGAAAGTGGGCAACCTTGCCTTGTTCCTGATCTTAAGGGGAATGGTTTTAGCTTTTCCCCATTGAGTATGATGTTAGCTTTGGGTTTATCATATATGGCCTTTATTATGTTGAGATATGATCCCTCTATTCCCACTTTCTTAAGGGTTTTTATCATAAATTGCTGCTGGATTTTATCAAATGCTTTTTCTGCATCTATTGATATGATCATGTGATTTTTATTTTTCATTTTGTTAATGTGGTATATCACATTAACTGATTTGCAGATGTTGAACCACCCTTGCATACCAGGGATGAATCCCACTTGATCATGGTGTATGATCTTTTTAATGTATTGCTGAATTCTGTTCGCTAATATTTTGTTCAGGATTTTTGCATCTATGTTCATTAGAGATATCGGCCTGTAGTTTTCTTTTTTTGTGGTGTCTTTGTCTGATTTGGGGATCAGGGTGAAAGTAGCTTTGTAAAAAGTGTTTGGGAGTCTTCCCACCTTCTGGATATTTTGGAAGAGCTTGAGGAGAATAGGTGATAATTCTTTTTTGAACGTTTTGTAAAATTCACCTGTAAAGCCATCTGGTCCACGGCTCTTTTTTTGTTGGGAGATTGTTGATTACTGATTCAATTTCCCTGGTGGTAATCAGTCTATTCAGGTTTTCTGTTTTTTCTTGAGTTAGCCTTGAAAGGTTGTACACCTCTAGAAAATTGTCCATTTCTTCCAGATTGTCAAATTTGTTGGCATATAGTTGCTCATAGTAATTTCTTATATTTTTTTGTATTTCTGTGGTGTCTGTTGTCACTTCTCCTCTTTCATTTCTGATTGTATTAATTTGGGTCCTCTCTCTCTTTTTTTTAATGAGTCTGGCTAATGGTTTGTCAATTTTGTTTATCTTCTCTAAGAACCAACTCTTGGATTCGTTGATCTTTTGTATTGTTTTTCTGGTTTCTATTTCATTTATTTCCGCTCTGATCTTTATTATCTCCTTCCTTGTACTCCCTTTGGGCTTATTTTGCTGTTCTTTTTCCAAATCCCTTAAGTGTGAAGATAAACTGTTGATTAGTGATGTTTCTTGTTCCTTTAGGTAGGCCTGCAATGCTATGAATTTCCCTCTGAGGACTGCTTTCACGGCATCCCATAGATTTTGGGTCATTGTGTTTTCATTTTCGTTTGCCTTGAGATATCTTTTGATTTCTTCCTTGATCTCTTGGTTGACCCATTCTTTATTTAGTAACATGTTATTCAGCCTCCATGAATTGGTGTGTCTTCCAGTTTTTTTCCTGTAGTTCATTTCTAATTTCATAGCACTGTGGTCAGAGAAGACAATTGGTATGATTTCAATTTTCTTAAATTTATCAAGACTTGTTTTGTGGCCTAACTTATGGTCTATCTTGGAAAATGTTCCATGTGCGCTTGAGAAGAATGTATATTCTGCAGCTTTGGAGTGAAATGCTCTGAAAATATCGATTAAATCCAAGTGGTCCAATGTGTCATTTAAGGCCGTTGTTTCCATATTGATTTTCTGTCTGGAAGACCTGTCCCTTGTTGTCAGAGGTGTGTTGAAGTCCCCTAATATAATAGTGTTACTGTTGATCTCTGTCTTTATGTCAGCAATATCTGTTTTATATATTCAGGTGCTCCTATGTTGGGTGCATAGATGTTTACTAGGGTTATGTACTCTTGTCGGGTCAATCTCTGTATTATTATATAGTGCCCATCTTTGTCTTTTAATATGTTCTTCATTTTAAAGTCTATTTTGTCAGGTATAGGTATTGCAACTCCGGATTTTTTCTCATTTCCATTTGTATGAAATATCTTACTCCAACCCTTCACTTTCAGCCTGTGTGTCTTTTGATCTGAGGTGAGTCTCTTGTATACAGCATATACAAGGGTCTTGCTTTCTTATCCACTCAGCCACCCTATGTCTCTTGATTAGAGCATTCAATCCGTTTACATTTAAATTGATTATTGATAGGTACATAGTGATTGCCATTTTTAAATTTGTAGTTAGATTGTTTTCATCTTTCTTCTGTTTACTGAAGTCCTTTTAATATTTCTTACAATGCTGGCTTGGTGGTAATAAATTCCTTTAGCTTATTCTTTTCTGGGAAGGTCTTTATCTCTCCATCAACTTTAAATGATAGCCTTGCTGGATAAAGCAATCTAGGTTGTAGGCCTTTGTTTTCCATCACTTTGAGTATCTCCTGCCACTCCCTCCTGGCCTTCAATGTTTCTGTAGAAAAGTCATTTGATAGTCTTATGGGAGTTCCCTTGTATGTAACCCTCTGTCTTTCTCTTGCTGCTTTTAGGATTCTCTCTTTGTCTTTAACCTTTGCCATTTTAACTATAATGTGTCTTGGTGTGGACCTGTTTGGATTTATCCTGGTTGGAACTCTCTGCACTTCCTGGGCTTATATGTTGATTTTCTTCATCAGGTTAGGGAAGTTTTTGGACATTATTACTTCAAATATATTCTCAATCCCTTGCTTACTCTCTTCACCTTCTGGTATTCGTATGATGCACATGATTGTTGCGCTTGATGTTATCCCAGAGGTCTCTTTAACCATCTTCATTGTTTTTTATTCTTTTTTCTTTCTGTTGTTCTGTTTGGGTGATCTCTGCTAACTTGTCTTCTAAGTCGCTGATTCGATCCTCTGCTTCATCTAACCTGCTGTTAATTCCTTCAAGTGAGTTCTTTATTTAGGTAATTGTGTTCTTTAGTTCTAACTGGTTGTTCATTATGATTTCTACATCCTTCTTTATGTTGTCTCTAAGCTCCTTAAACATTCTTATCATCAGTGTTCTGAACTCTGTCTCCGATAGGTTGCTTACCTCTGTTTCATTTGGTTCCATTTCTGGAGGTTTCTTCTGTTCTTTTATTTGGGACATGTTTCTTTGTTTCCCCATTCTGGCTGACTCTCTGTGTTTGCTTCAATGTATTAGGTAGATCCCCTTGAGTTCTTAGTTCCTGCTGGGTTATCTTGCTGGGTTATGTAGTGTGTTTCCTTTATATTTGACTTGCACTACTTTGTTCTTCTCCTCTGCGCGTGCTCCAGAGGTGACTCTTGTGTTGTGTATATTGTCCTGTTAAAGAAGATCTTTAATTGCTTTTCGCTTGTGAGTAGGTGGGGTTAACTCTTAGGCTGACTAGTTATGAGACTTGGCTCTGCCCACCGCAGGGTGTTCTGCTGCGTGAGAGTTGACCACTTAAATCTGGTTTGGCCTCTATGGGCTCTTGTGCCTGTAGAGAATTCCCTCTGGGTGTGTCACTTGTAGGTCAAACCCGGTAGTACTCTGGTTTGGTCTGGAGTTGGTCTCTGGGTATGTTGAATCTTGTGCCTCTTAAGCTAGGCCCTGGTAGGGCAATTTCAGAACAAAGCAAATCACCAAGCACAACAACAAGAACAACAATAAAGAAAAAATCAAATACATTCACATGTAAAAACAACCGACAACCCCCACTCAACACAGGCAAAGATATCAAAGATATAAAGACAAAACCAAACCAAACAAAACAAAAAGCAGCACCAGTCTTAGCTTAAGCCCACCAAGTAATCTCCAGGTTGTCCTCTGCTGTACCAAAGAGTCCTCTGTGTATGGTGCCGGCAGAGCCGGTCACCTGGTGCCCAGAGTGACGTTGGGACTGCAGATTTAGGTGCGTGGGGCTGAGGGGTCTGGATGGTAGTTTCTGCAAAGTCAGTGCAGTTTCTGCCCTTGCCTGCACATATGTGCACTGAGAGTAGCACTACCAGCCCTGTATCCAGTTCTGTGAGTCTTAGGGCACTTCTTCTGTGTGTGTGTGTGTGTGTGTGGCAGGCGGGAGATTTCTGAGCTGCTGAAAGGCCAGAGCTTCGCCTGCCACTTACTGCTGATCCCTGGGAGTGCCTCCGCAGTTGTAATTGCCCTGCCCTAGGCAGGCCAGAAAGGGTGGGGGCTGGGGATGGAGTTGTCTTCTCTCTCCCAGCCCGGCTGTGTCACACTCTTCCCGCAGGCCAGAAAAGGTGGTGGCTGGGGGTGGAGGAGTCTCTTCTCTCCTAGCCCAGCAAAAATCACACTCTTCCCAGCCTCTTCCCTAGGTCAGAACTACTCGCCAGTCTTCCCAGAGCCTGAGCACTAAGGCTCCTCTGTAATCTGACACCACTCCTCAGTTCAGCAGCCAGTTTAAGTCTCTGGAAGGGCGGGGGAGTATTGGAAGAGCGGGGGGAGGGGCCCAGGTATGGAGTGTCCTTTGTCCGGCCTAGGGCCCAACTGGAGCAATCAGCTGAGTTTATTGCCTCAAATGCTGTATATGCTGCCCCCTTGGCGGGAGAGATCAGCTGTGGGATGCAGGGAAAGAGCCCGCTTCCTGGTTTTCATGTTCTCTGTTCTGTCCTGGGATCCCCTGCTTCTGTGCAGCTGCGGATGCGGCCGGTCTCCACAGCGGAAGGTGCGGGCTGAGTCTCCACTCTGCTCCCTTCCCTCTTCCCCTGCTCACCCAATTTGACCACCTTCAAGTAATCCTTGTATGAGTCTCTTAGCTGTTCTTCGTGATGAGCAGAGAGTCCTTTGATGGGTTATAGATGTCCCGTTTGTGATAAGTTCCGGAGGAGAACTCAAAAAGTGCACCCCACTGCTGCCATTCCTATGACGTCACTTTAAATATGCTCTTAATTTGTATTTATTGAAAGACTGTTAGCTCAGTGTCATAAAGTTTCTATTATTTTACTGTAAGTTAATTCCAGGTATAAAATTTACAAATTCATATCTTGACTAGAAATTTTACTTTGTAGACATTATAGAGTGGGAGAAGCCATAAACTATTAACCCTTATTTTGCTAAAATAAAAAGTTAGGAAAAATATATAAAGAATTTGATATAGAAATTCTAACATCCTAGAGTTTGTCTACGTTTCATAGCTTATTAATGTTGTCCTTTTTGAATGGAAGATGCTTATATAAAGTACTGTAATTAAATTCACACACAAAAGATGTTTTTAAAAATATGTTATTTCATTATTTAATTTGGATACTTCAGGAAATTCTAAATGATTTTCTGGATAAACTATAATTCCATTACACAGATGCATTTCAGTAAAAACATAAGCTATTATCAATTATATTTATGTTTAAAGCATGTGCATGTTGAAGTTAATGTATTTTGTACCAAAAAAACCCCAATACTTTTTACAGTTCAGATATATCTCATCAAACACAAGCCTATGCTTTTTCAAGTACAGGTTTTCATATTCACAGAAAAAGTTAAAATCCAGCCATACCACTGGGAGGTAATTAAATGGTTATAGAATTCTGCTCAAACCACTTCAGTAATTGTTCAATAAAACACTCAGTGGTTTGAGTGTCTAGTCATCCTTAGTTTATATAAGAAATGTTCAGAGTGTTGAGCACAGCAAATGTTCCTGACACTTGTCTCTACACCACTGTTTGTTCGTTTTATTTGGAGCATGTAAGACTGAACAGTCTTGATATATACTGTGCCACTGCAGATTTTTTACTTAATTCAAGATTATTAGATCAAGGGCAAAGATTTTCTCAAAATCTGTAAAAACTCAACAAACAAAGGTATGTATGCTGAGAGTGGCACTAGAACAAGCCCAGGACAGTGAGCCATATTTTATTTACTGACAAGGTGGAGCAGTAGACCAGAGTGTCAAATATGTGTGCTTTAAACTTAACCATCTGTATGGTGTTTGTTTTACTATTTTTCTCTAAATGTCCTTTGTAATTTCTCACATTTCAGGATACAAAGGAAAAGAGATTTTACATACTTTAATCATGATGGTTAAGGGGATCAGAAGTAATGGTGCCACCCCAACTTGGGGTTGTGAGGTGAGTCAGTGAAGTGGAGCATATGGAGATGCAGACCACAGAACGATTGTAAATGTTGATCCCTTCTCTCTTTCAAACTCTGAAATCAGTCTTTGGTCCTATTCTTGCATCATTTTCCCTCTCCTTTACAGGGCCAGGACTAGAATGAGCGGGCACAAAATTTAAGGGTATGTCAAAAGCCTTAGTAATCAAAATTAGTAACATTTACCTTTGTTTTTGAAAAAAAAAATTAAAAACACCAAAAAGAAGCAGGATGAACAAACCACCAAAATTTTAGGAAGAAGACGGGATCAGCTGAGCCATGTTAGAGCCTGAGGCAAAAGGGAAAAATTAGTAACACTAATCCTGTCAGTAACAAGCACTTTGTTTTAATAATATTGGAGCCTGAGTTCCAGCCCTGGGATTCCTCCTGTCTTCTCACTTCCTAAAATGACCTTACTCCCTAAACCTTAGATCTCTATCCCATTTTTCATGTTTGGCTTTGACCTGGCCAGAGTGTTCACGGAAAGAACAATGGATTCTAGCCTTGACTTTTTACATCCAAGCTCTCATCCTACTATAAAATCAAGTAATATTAATCTCATCTAGAACTTTGTCATCTGATGGTGCACTTAAAAAATACACCATTTCCTGATGCTATACTTTTAGGATTATTACAATACTCTATTTTTGCAAGTTCTCATACTACCTTATGTCAACTGTTTTGTGGTCCTTGCTATGGAAGTGACTGTATAATATTCTTTAAAGTTTTTAACTCTGTAATGAGGAAAAGGACTATTTTGGTATGAAAAAAAAAGTCATATTCATCTCTGTATCCCCAGGACGCAGACCTAAGTGAGCCCTATAAACAGGTGGTCAAGTGCCCAGTAACTAGCAGGTGACTTCCTCTTTAAAAATTCCCTTTATCACATCCCTTAATCAAGCCTCAGAACCCTCTTAAATTGCACTATAATTGATTTACTTTAACTAGGTTTTCTTACAGGCTATAGTTACCATGAGTTTCTTTAAATTGTTATTTTCTTAATTATTATATTTAAATTTTAAGATAATTACAGATTTACATGATGTTATGAGAAATAATACAAAGATCCTAAAAGCCCTTTATCTCGTTTTCCCCAGTGGTAACAACTTGCAAAACTGTAGTATAATATCAACACCAGGATGTTAATAGTTAAGATATAGCATATTTCTGTCACCACAGGATTCCTCACGTTGCCCTTTTATAGCTTCACCTACTTCACTGCAGTCCCTTCCTTAATCTGTGTTAACCACTAATCAGTTCTCCATTTCAGAAATTTTGTCATTTCAAGAATTTTATATTGTTAACCTTAAAAATAAAAAGCCAAAGTGAGAGACAATGAATATTTATTTGAAATCAAACGACTGCAATATTGGAAGCACTGATTTAGGCAGAAACCCAAACAGTGTTCTGATTTCAGGGTGAAAACAAGGGATATTTATGAGAAACAGGAAAGGAAATAATTGCATAGAAGAAAGGGATTTCTATTGGTGTTAACAAGCTAAGTTACTCTTGAGCTATATATGGCTGCTTACTGATCCTAAAGACGGTCTATCATTATTAGTCCAGTGGTCAAACGTCTGCTTTCTTGTTAGCTTTACAAATAGTTGTTTATAAGACAGTGCTGGTTTGGCCCAGTCAAAGATTATTTTGTCCCAGTCAAACATTCCAAAGTGTTCAAGGAATAAGACATGCAAGGCAGTTCCTCTGGGATGGCAGCTCCAACTCCATCTCGAAATGGCTCTGTTTATGTCATTTTTATTTTACAATATAAATGGCATTATATAGTCTTTGACCTTTAGAGATTAGCCTGCTTTTTTACTATACATAAATCTCCGGAGATTCTTTAAGTTGTTTCATGTATCTGTAGCTTGTTTCTTTTTATTGTTCAGTAGTAGTAAATCTTGGATAAAAGGGTTTGTACAAGTAAGAATGGTTAATGACAGAGGTAGAAATGCTATAGCCGAGTATTCTGACGTAGGCCAGAAGCCAGGTAAAGAAGAAAAGTGATCTGACTGAAAGGGGATTCACTATACATGAAAATATTGACAAAAGTGATCCAAATATGAGTAAATATTAAAACAAAATGTTGGTCATTGCTGGGAATATTTTGAGCAAATATCACCAGTTACAGAAGCAGAATTTCACAATAGTTTCAATATGCAACATAAAAAATGAAAATGACTGAATCATCCTAAACTTCCTTGCTTTAGGTGCTATAGAATTATTACTGTTGGCTCATTCTTTTTGAAATGTATTGTATCTAAACGAACCATATAGGGGAAATGAGGTATTCTGACATCATGACCTTGATAAAATTGACTATGTCCAAGTCATGATGTCTTAAGATATCAAACAACTTCAGAGTAAGTCAATAAGTTAATTGTAGTCTTTGTCTAGATAGTGATCTAAATGCTGGAGTCAAAAAAACATCTTTCAGAAACCTGAGTTCTAAGAGCATGAAAGACTAAGTATAGAGTTATGGAAAATTCTTAGTCAGTGAAAGGTAGTATTATGTGGAGCCTCTGGAAATAATATATTAATAGAAAAGAAGTATGGAAAAAACTAGTTAACAACTTGTCTTCTAAGGCAGAAAACAAGTAGAGGGCTATTATTTGTGATTTATAAGATTGGTCTCCAAAGTATTATGCATGCACTCCATGGAGCACCCAAGTCAAAAAAATGTGATTCAAGAATATGTAATTTATAAATACAGAGCGTGACAAAAAAAAGTATACACATTTTAAGAAAGAAAAAAAACTATTAAAATTACACTGATGGTAACCACTTTGAGCACCTTTTGTAATTGCAGAAGTCCAATGAGACATCTGCATCCAAGGCCTGACTTTGGTATACTTGTATATTGAGTATTACAATTTTTTTTTAAATTAAAGTTTATTGGGGTTACAATTGTTAGCAAAGTTACATAGATTTTACGTGTACGATTCTGTAATACATCATCTATATATCACATTATGTGTTCACCACCTAGAGTCAGTTCTCTTTCCATCAGCATATATTTGATCCCCTTTACAATTTTAATACATATTTTTCTTTCTTAAAGTGTGTATACATTTGTTTAATATGGTGTGTGTGTGTGTGTATTTCATATATATAGTATATATAAATAGTGATTCTTTCATATATACCGGGGGTGCCAAAAAAATCTATACAAGTGGACACTGGTCAATGTTGCTCAAGCAGTAGTTCTCTGTAATCAGAAGAGTGTCGATGCTGATGGTAACCACTTTGAGCACCTCTTGAAATTGCAGAAGTCAAACATGATTTGTATGTGCCAAAAAAAAAAATGTATACACATTTTAAGGAAGGAAAGAAAACTATTAAAATTGTAATACTCGATATATACTGATAACAAAAGATAAATACAAGTCACGTTTGACTTCTGCAATTACAAGAGGTGCTCAAAGTGGTTACCATCAGTGCCCGGACTCTTCTGATTACGGCTAACTACGACGTAAGCAACGTTGACCAAAGTGTCCACTTGTATACAGGTTTTTGGTGCCCCTGGTGTGTGTATGTATGTATGTATAGCTATATATAGGGACAAAATAAAAAAAAAGAAATTGAGTTTTACTCTAATAAAATTTATAGATTTACATTGGCATCCTTACTTTCTCCTTATGTCAGATGACCATGAGTCATGTGTGACAGTCAAATATTCTGAGGAAACAGGAATTCTAGGAAGACAGAGGAGTTGACAGTGGCACTCTCAATTGTTGTTTTTCTAACTGAGGTATAATTGACATATAACATTATATTAACTTCAGGTGTACAACATAATGATTAGATGTATGTATATATTGTGAAATGGTCACCATAAGAAGTCTAGTTAACATCCACCACCACACATAGTTTCCATTCTAAGTATATAACAAAGAGAAAATAAAGCCTTTTAAGGGGATATTTTGGTTCTAATCTATCCATCTTGAAGATTCCCTTAAATATCTTTTCTGCAAGTCCAAAGACCCAGAACGTGAATTTAAAAAATAAAGCAGGTAAAGTTACAGATATTAAGCTTAACTTTATTACTTAGTCTTTAAGAATAATAACATTGTGGATGGTAGTTAAAAATCATAGAGACAGTATTGATTTTTCATATGTAGACTTTGAAATTCTTTGAATATTGTATTACAAATCACTACCAGTAAATAAAGAAAACTTGCATAAACAGTTTTCTTTCACTAAATGTTTTAAGAGATTTCTTTCTTTTAATTAAAGTACCAGCTATGGAGTTGGACAAAGAGCAGGTATTTCTTAGATCTCTGAACGAAACTGCAGTGTAGACCCTCTCATTTTCTTTTCATAATCTTCTTCAAATCTTTCATACTGGGCTACAGTGAAATGATTCTTCCAGTCTCCTGAAATACCTGAAAAGAAAAGTAAAACGGTTAAAAGGTAAAACAGAGAAATTTCTTTCTAGGATTAGTTTTACTTTAAATTATCACACTTGTATTTTTAAGCCTTTAACTTTAGAATGTCATGTCTACTCCATAACTCTATTACCTACCCCCTAATACCACTCCCAGACTCCTAGACCTTCTTGGTTTTCCCAAAATTCTTATTCATTTTTCCAGTATCTTATATAATAAAATAGTCCTTTAAGTAGTTTCAAGAAATGTCAGTGGGATAAAATCCAACATCTCAAAATATTCATTCTTTGGTTTTAAGAGCTTTGCTAACAAAGAATACAGAGAATTTTTCTGTACTTTTAAAACTATGTTTTCCAACACCAAGTTAAAATTTATTTAAAATGTTCTATAATCAAGTAAGATTTGGAAATGTGTTAAATGTA
This sequence comes from Rhinolophus ferrumequinum, assembly GCF_004115265.2. Classification (NCBI taxonomy): domain Eukaryota; kingdom Metazoa; phylum Chordata; class Mammalia; order Chiroptera; family Rhinolophidae; genus Rhinolophus; species Rhinolophus ferrumequinum. The sequence continues at coordinate 27,813,634 of NC_046288.1, forward strand.
GTTAAACACATGTGTTAATTATAGGATTGCACAATCTTCAAAATACTAACCATATTTAAAACCTCAAAGGAGGGATATAGGACAGAGCATTTGCAATGAATAAGTGATAAAAAAAATAATGTCATTTTCACGGAATATTTTACAGAGTAATTCAGAAGACACACTTGGAAGCCCAGTTTTAGAGAAAAAAGGGATGAAAACATGCCAAAATAACTTTGTCGATGTGGCCAAGGATTTCTCAACTTTAGGTTTTTATTTTATTTATATCTCCACTGTTGACATTTGAAACCAGACAATTATTTGCTGGGGGTCGGGGGACAATGTGGGGTTGCCCTGTGCATTGGAGAATGTTTATCAGCATCCTTGGCTTCTACATATTTGATGTCAGTAGCATACCCCTATCATGATCATCAAAATGTCTCCTGATGTTGCCAAATGACCCCTGGGAGGCCAAATTATAACTGGAAAGGATCCAGATAGTCCCAGAAAGTCTTATCAATGGCATACTTCCTAACTTTCTTTAAAAAAAATCTCTAGAATTCACAAAAACACATTATAATTAAAATTACCCTTAATAGCCCCTTCATAGGCTGTTACCAAAATACCTGTTTCTCCAAAACCATCTCAGATTGTATTAGACACTCTTTCCTCCACTGTAAGTAGATTTTACATCTCTGCCAATTGACATTTGTTGTATATGATTCCTCTTTGCCTCATTAACTTTGTGCTTGGATTTTTGATATGCTTCTTTGATATTGATCCAATGGAATTTTAATATGTGAAATATATACCATATCTGAACAGAAACTTTAAAAGGTATTTCAAGATTCCACTTCCTCTCTTGCTTTCCCTCTATACCATGATGTTAGGCACATCTCACAAAAGGACAGTTCTTTCAGCCTGAGTTTCAGAAAGAGAAGACACAAGAGGTTGAGCCCATGAAAGACAATCAAAACTGATCAGAGTCAAAAAGAGTTGAGCAAAAATGCAACAGCCATGGGTGACCAACATCCATCAGCATTAAAAGAGAAATAAATCTTGTGGTTTTAAGCCACTGAGATTCTTGGAGTTGTTTGTTTTATAGCAAAGCTGACTAATACATACAGAACAACAGAATTAATTTCTCTCTCTCTCTCTCTCTCCCTCTTCTCTCCCCCTCTCTCATGTGTACACGCAGGCACACACACTGCAATTCAACAGTTTTTAATTACTTATTAAAGAACTGTTTTGTGCAAGATGCTAGTTATACGTTGAGTTCCATGCTGAAGATGCAATGAATTTTCCATAATCATAGCAACAACCTCCAGGAGTTGTTAGTTTAGTACATCTAACATCATGTAAGCTAGTTATCTACCACAGCACAATTTCTAAGAAATATGAAGACTATGTAGATAAATCAGACAAAGGAAGGGCATTTTTATGAGATAGAAATGGGTGCCAAGACTCATGCTTATCTATGCGTAGGTTTTTGAATATGCACCTCTCATTAGAAGATTTGTTTTACATGTTAGGCTTACAAAAATGATAGAATTCCTTGCCACAAATTATTTCCCCTAGGGTTTTTTATTTTTCTCATTTTGTTTTCTCCCAGCACACTCAGTTTATTTCTATTTGCTATAATATTACTTTTATCAACCCACCTGCACTCTATATAATATGACTAGCAAACTGTATAGAACCTAGCATATGATGTTCTCACCTTTTCTCATGAAGGGAGACACAGAATGATCCATATCATATTCTGGTACAGTAGTGTAATTTGCACTAGGATTCTGCTTCATGACATCAAAAGAGCTATGATAGATGATCTTATTCACTGTTTCTTCTGGCAGGTCTTTATCTAGAAATTTTAACAACTTCTGAATTTCGCACTTTGGATCCTAAAGAAATTATCAAGAAAAGCAAGTATTTGAGGTAGATTCGATCACGAAGTAGGCAATACATTTAATAAAGTTCTACATATATCAACTTGATGAAGGAAATTATTTCATATTTTCATATGCAATTTTCGGTTCCATTTCCCAAGTATACATCCTACTCTTGGTTATGCCAAGTAACCATCTACTAGAAGGAAGATTAAAATTTGTTTCAAAATCCGCAAATAAAAAGATTGGTTTAATATTCAACATTTCATACTCAAAAATAGAATTAATAACAGATGGTGATAAAGCAAGATACTATTATCATGAGCTATAATTTTCAAAACCCCTTGATCTGTTTGTTTTTCCATAGCTAACATCAAGGATAGATTACCTACCAAACATTTTAGAAAGAATTAATACAAATCCTTTTGAAAATATTCAAAAAAAGTAGAAGAGGAGGGACTATTACTAAACTCATTTTACAAGGTCAGCATTGCCCTGATATGAAAGTCAGACAAGGACAGTACAAGAAAAGAAAATTACACGCTAATATCTTTGATGCATATCAATGCAAAATACTAGCAAACAAAATTCAACAGCATTGAAAAAGGATCATACAAGATGATCAAGTGGGATTTATTACAGGGATGTAAGGATGGTTCATTATCTGTACCAGAGGGAAAGCAAGAGAGGAAGTAAATCAAAATGATACACCACATTAACAAAATGAAGGATAAGACTCGTAGGATCAATTCCACAGATGCAGAAAAATAATTTGACAAAATTCAACGTCCATTTATGATAAAAACTCTCAACATAATGGGTATAGAGGGCACACCGCTTAACACAATAAAGACAATTATGACAGATCCACAGCTAACACACTCAATGGTGAAAAGCTGAAAGTGTTTCCTCTAAGATCAGGAACAATTGTTAACTAATAATATTATATTGGATATTGGGAAGTTGCTAAGAGAGTAGATCTTAAAAGTTGGCATCATAAGAAAAATATTTTGTAATTACGTGTGATGATAGACATCAGCTAGATTTATTGTGATCATTTCACAATATACACATATATTAAGTCATTATGTTGTCAGTGAGTACAGGGGGAAGGGCTGGTAGATGAGGGTGAAGGGGATCAAATATACAGTGATGGAAAGAGAACTGACTCTGGGTGGTGAGCACACAATGTGATATAGAGATGATGTATTACAGAATTATACACCTTAAATCTATGTAACTTTGCTAACAATTCTATGTAAATCTATGTAAATTTGCTAACTTCACTCCAATAAACTTTAATTAAAAAAAAAACACATTATGTTGTATACCTGAAATTAATGTTATATGTCAATTATATCTCAATAAAAAAAGAATAGATTACCTGTCTCAGAGAGTTTTCTTATAGTGGAAAGAAGATATTCTTTCTACCTCTCATACCCACATAGATTTTTTTCATAGTATGAATATATCAGGAGGAAGTAAAATATAATCCTGTCCATTTTCCAGTCTAAGGAAAGGTGGGAAGGATAAAAAGGCAATCATGAAGAGGAGAAATCCATTTGATGTATTTATTATGATTTCCTTTTCCTGTGCTTCTGACTGTACATAGGACAGCATGTTAGACAAGATGAAAGGATGGCACTCAAGCCAAATAGTTTGTGCTCTGCTACACATCAGGAAAGTTTTCTTAGTGGTCCAAACCAAACTGAGGCAGAGAGCCATAATCTTAGTGACCTGGTGAGGTCAGGAGAAAGGCAATCTAAGGTTTAGCTTTCCTGAGCTACCCATCGCAATTCATGGAAACAGAACCAGAGAGTTTCTTTGGTGGCTCTAAAATAATCTACTTTTTGTAGCTACAGAACTGAATTTATTGGAAATTAGACATATACCTTAATTACTCAAGTGGGTAAATTGCAATGAAAGTTGAATTCCCAGTGGTGGCAAGTCCATCATGTGAAAGTTAAACGGAAGTGATGGGGAAAGAGTAGACTGTTCAAACTTGTAATGGGAATATGTGGGGTGGACCTGATGACACAGAGAGTCTGGAACCCTTGCATAATGTTGAGGCTTTTCTGCCAGCAGATGGAAATTGCCCTCTCTGCTTTTGAAGAAACTAAACTTCCTTTGCTGGAAGACCTTATTATGACCTAATATGGGAAATTTCCATTCAAGACAGTGTCTGTGCTCCTCAAGACCCACCTCAGTTACTACTTGTTTCTTCTAGATCCATAACTAGCATGATAGATCACCATAATTTGGAGTGCCTGGTACAAAATGGCTTAAACAAGATACAGAAGAGACAAAAAGTTTGACTAAGAAATCTGCCAGAGGGAGTCACCTTAGCTGGGCATAGTGGTTTCCCTGGAGACTGTAGACTAGATTTCCCAAATAAGAGAGCAATCAATGGGAGTCATAGTCATCTAAAGGAATTTGGAGAAACCTAAGGAACCAAGAAGAGGCTGAGTCAAGGTACTGGATTCTGAGCAAATTCAGGCAGATAAACCAGATACATTGTTGGGGGCAGAGGTCACTGGACATTGTTTCCAGGAATCCCAACATATTCTCATTTTTGTGGTGTCTTATATAATTTACCATTTGTCCCACACACCTAGACACCATTTTAAAGAGAAAAGAGGAGGTATAGATGTGCTATCTGATAGACATTCAGTTTAAGAAATGTTTTAAATAATTCGATTAGAATAATTTTTTGATCAAATTGAGAGTGAGTTATTTTCCACGCTAATAATCAGACGGAAGATCAGTAAATAAAAACTGGATGTTTTATAGATTAAATAAGTAAATTACATTGTTTCCCGACGTTTGCCACTTGGGGAAACAACCATGGACAAGATAATTTTAGTCTCTACATTCAAGGAGATTATATTATAGTAGAGGAGATAAAAAAAAGAAAGAAAAAAAAGTAAAGAAACACACTTTAAATAATGAGAAGTGGTGGTACATACTATGAAAAGAACAACAGCAGAAAAATAAATTGTAATAGATAATAACAAGGTAGATTATTTGACATTATTGACACGAAAGAACCCTTAACATTTAAGTAAAGACATGAAGGATGAGAAAAGGTTAATCTGAAAATAGGGGGAAAAAATATTTCAGGTAGGCTCACTTACAGAGAAAAGGAAATGTGGCACCAGAAGAGGTTGGAGAGAGAGACAAGAACTAAATAATACGGAACTTCATAAATTATCTTGATGATTTTCTATTTCTCATAGCGACAGAAGCCATTGAGAGATTTGTAGAAGGCAGTGGACATATTCTGATTTAGGTTTCAAGATCGTTCTCTCTGAATGAATAATAGAACCAAAATGAGGTAATCCAAATAAGTCAACATTGTTGCCTGAACTACAGTAGGAGGCAGTAGTGGTAGAAAGACGTGGATTGAGTGAAAGATAAATTTTCAAGGCACAGTTAATGGGGTAATAGATTAGTCATATTTATAGATCAAGAGGAAAGATAAGTGTGATTGAAAAGGTGAATCTTAGGTTTCCTTAAAAAATAAAGAAATTGTAATTGTTTTTTACCTGTTTCATGTCTTCGTAGAATAGGTAAAGGATACGATAATTATTCCTCTTCTCCCACCAGCCTTTCACATGGTCATACCAAGAACCAAATGCTACTACATTGGAAGATAAAATGTTTGCGAAATTAAAACTATGTACATGAAGTAAAAAATTATTAAGTGTTATTCCAAGTCATCATTATCAATACATACATACTGTTTACTTATTAGTTCAAAAAAGAGAGATGATAGCATTAGGGAAGGATATCGAATAACCCCTACTCTCACTGAATTTACAATCTACTTAGAAAGAAGGAAATACTTCCATTATAAGATAAATTGTGTCCCCTCAAAATTTTTATGTTGAAGCCCTCACCCCCAGTACTTCAGAATATGATTGAATTTAGTAATAGACCTTTAAAGACGTAATTAAGTTAAAATTAGATCATTAACATGGGTGTGTAGGTGTTCAGAATGAGTCTCCCCAATATGTGCCACTCTGGCATGCAGATTATTTCAAGCTAAAAACAATCAAGGCTCAGAAGGTTTAGGAAGAAACTTGGGTCTTCCCCTTCACTGCCCAAAATAATTTAAGATAGCAGATCTACTGCAGGAAGATAAATATTATAATAGATAACTACAGCTTAATCTGAACTGGTAGACAGGGAGGAACCTAGCAATGCCCATTTGATCAAAAACCTCCCTGTATCCCATGGTTTCAAGCTGGCCCAGAAAACATTTGTTTACTAAACACTAACTTTTCATCCTTTGGAACATTTGCCATACTTCCCTGCTTCTCCCTCCTTGGTCCAGAATGACATACGTACTTCATTTTACCTTACTGTCTTTGGAATTTTCATGCCTATGTGAATCCCCCTTGTATTAAAACTTTATTTTCTCTTGTTAATCTGCCTTATGTCATTTCAATAATTCTACCAGCCAGAAGAAATAAGAAGGAAAGGGAAAAGTTTCCTTATCCTCAAGATCCTAATCGAATATGACTTGGTCTCCTTAGAAGAGGTAATTACAATACAGACAGGCACAGAGAGAATACCATGTGAAAACACAGAGAGAATATGGCCATTTACAAGCCAAGGAAAAAGGCCTCAAAATAAATTAATCATGAAGACACCTTCATCTTGGACTTCTACCTTCCAAAATTGTGAGAGAATAAATTTCTGTTTAAGCCACACAGTCTGTGGTACTTTGTCGTGGCAGCCCTAACAAATAAGTAGAACTTCTAATAAATAAAACTAAAACTACAAGAGCAAGATGGCAAATAGTAATGCAGACAATAAGTAGTATGGAAGTCATAGGAGAGGGAAAAAGGAAGAAAAAACAATAGGGATGAAGAGGTTAAGAAAAGACCGTGGAGGAAGTAGAGTGCATCTGGTTCTAAAAAGAGGCATTGATAATAAGAAGAATGAGTAGACATTCTATGGACAGAGAATAGTCCAAACAATGGCAGGAGTAAAAATTTGCAAGATACCATTGAGATGTATTTGCGTTGAAAAGATACTTTTTATAGGAGAATATTTATATAAAAATTGTATGTAGAATTACTACCATACTAGTATGTTTTCCTGAAAGAGAGGATACACGGATACAAAAACAGAGGCTGAGGATATAAACTTCATTCAAGAATTTTTAGTTTATAGAATAAAAGTGAAGGAATGGTAGAGAAAAGAGATTCCAAGAAATATGTATAAAATCAAAACAATACCATGACATGGACAGCAAGAGAAGAAAGCACCTAGCAGTAGTTACCAAGTACTAATGAACCAATGAGACTAAAATCTGTGTGCCACATATTCCCCAAAGGTCCTTAAAGGGAAGAAATGACTATGTATTCTGCTCTATTGTCTTCTGCATTAGTAAAGTGCTGGACATGTATAAGGTTTATAATGAATACAGAATTTATATCTGAACTATCTTCTTGCAAAAATATTTTTCATTATGGAATTCCATGATTAAAATAAGAGTTGGTCTCACCCTTTCCAGTCATGAATTTATTCAGGAACTCTTCCCAGGTACCAGGCTCTGGGTGAATTTTTGCCATTTTGTAGAAATGATAGTAAGACACAGCCACATCTTTAGCATTCCGTGCCACATAGACAATCTGTGGAGAGACGGAAAATCGTAATTTTGTTTTTATTCTTTAATAGTTTATAAACCTTTGCCTACCTTGACAGAATGCTTAATTTGTCTTTTTTATTTCCTGACCTGGGTGTTCGTATCTACATCCTCACACAGGATATTCACAATACAATGACTACTCATCTCTAATACCACCATGTTCTCTTTAGCCTTTGAAAAGAACATCTCTTGAAACATGGAAAACCAAGTATCATAAAAATTACAGTAAATATTAAATAACAAAAATTAATATTGTTCTCAAATTTAGAATATTTTATGTATCATCAGTTATTAAAACAAATAAAAAGAAACGGCAATTTTGATAACTGAAAAAATGCCCTACTTTTTATTAAAAATAAGTTATTATTTGGGTAAATTTAGTCAATAAAGATGAAACATTCTGTCCATGATCATGGCTACATAATAATCATTACGTTTATAATGGTTGGTATGAGATTGAAGTTTGTTTTATGTTGAAGCCCTCAAGTCTGCTTAAAGGCAGAAATTTTGAACATATTTCCCAATAGACATGACATTGTTATACCTCATTAGTAATTAGGTTTTCAATGCAGTCCACTGAAACCCATTAAGCCTACTTCTCCCCTGAAGCACACCTAATAATGCAGAGGCTCCAGCTACCCATGCAGTAAATATATTTCTAAGGGAAAATGCATTCAAGAAGAAATCTCCTTTTATTTAATAGAAACAGCTTGCTCCTCCTCCTCCTTGTCTTCCTTCTTCTTCTTAAGTTAAAATTTGTTGGGGTGACAATGGTTAGTAAATTTACATAGGTTTCAGGTGTACAATTCTGTAATACATCATTGATATATCACATTGTGTGTTCACCACCTAGAGTCCGTTCTCCTTCCATCATCATATATTTGATCCTGTTTACCTTCCTCTACCATGCCCTCCCCTCTTACCCTTTGGTAACCACTAAACTATCGTCTGTGTCTATGAGTTTTTGTTTCTTTATTTATTTGTCTTGTCCCTTTGTTGTTTTCAGTTTTATATCTCACATATCAGTGAAATCATATGGTTCTTGACCTTTTCTGTCTGACTTATTTCACTTAGCATAATAATCTCAAGATCCATGCATATTGTCACAAATGGCACTATTTTATCTTTTCTTATGGCAGAATAGCATTCCATTGTGTATATGTACCACATCTTCTTTATCCAATCCTCTATCAAAGGACACTTTGGTTGTTTCCATGTATTGGCCACTGTAAATAAAACTGCAATGAACATTGGAGCACATATACCTTTAACAATTCAATTAAAAAATGGGCAGAGGACCTGAATAGACATTTCTCCAAAGAGGACATACAGATGGCCAACAGACACATGAAAAGATGCTCAACAACACTCATCATCAGAGAAATGCAAATAAAAACCGCAATGAGATATCACCTCACCCCAGTCAGAATGGCTATCATCAACAAGACAAATAATAACAAGTGTTGGAGAGGCTGTGGAGAAAAAGGAACCTCCATACACTGTTCGTGGGAATGCAGATTGGTGCAGATGCTATGGAAGGCAGTGTGGAAGTACCTCAAACAATTAAGAATAGAATTACCATATTACCCAGCAATCCCTGTCCTGAGTTTCTTTCCTTCTTCTTTTCTAACTGATGGAAAAAGGAAATGATAAATTTTATATTACCAAGTCACTGGTAGTAGTTCTCACTTTCTGGGAGAAGAGTGGGAGGAGGAAGGGAATGACTGGAAAGGAGTTTTTCAAAAGATTGATTATAGAATTCAGAGTTGAGACTCTGCTGCTGATGTTATTTCTTGAGAAAATACTAAATAAACCTTATAAACATTACTAATTATTTCTTATTTCAAAACCAAGACACTGTGGTAATGAAACTACTGTTTTCTTTTTCTATCATCATCACATCTAAATTCCTTAGTGAGGTCTGTTTCCACTTGCCTCAGTGTGGACATAAGGCAATCCAGAAGATATCTCCCAGTTCTGTTAATAGCAAGGCCATGTGTTTCTGGGGGCTTCTATGGATTTTTATTTCTGGAATTAAGATTATGAACTTTATATATACTTTCTTATCACTTTTGTTTTTAATTAGACTTTGAATAAAAAGGGAAGTCACACATAAACACATGTACAAAGACTTTTTGAATAACAAGGTTGAAAGTATAAACAATCAATTTTTCAAAAGAAAGCAGCTGTTTTGGTCATTCTATTAAAGGTGCTGTGGTAAAAGGAATACTATAAACATCTTTCTCAGATCTAGAACTGGTGATTGACTACCTTCCCAAATTCATTTTTTAACTACCCTGAATCACTTGTAAAATTTGATACAAGTCTTTCTGTTTCACATGTTAGCCTAGGTACATGTAGTTCTCTTTCTGTAAGATATCCTTGTGAATCTGAAAAACTCCTACTCTTTCTTTATGATGCTGATTTAATTTTTGAGATGTCATTGTCCCATAGAATCTTTTTTACATCCTGTATTAGCACTTAGGTTTGTAATTATTTTTCAAATATATATATGAGATATATGTGTACATATATCTACATGTATTCTATTAAGACATATATGTATTCTATTAAGATATATATATATCTATATACATATATGTATATAGATATATATATCTGTATATTGATATATATGTATATATATCTATATATATGTAGATATATAGAGAAATATGTATACATGTATATGTATATGTATATGTATATGTATATCTATATACATACTGTGTTTCCCCGAAAGTAAGACTTGGTCTTATATTAAGGTTTGCTCCAAAAGACGCATTAGGGCTTATGTTCAGGGGATGTCATTCTGAAAAATCATGCTAGGACTTATTTTCTGGTTAGGTCTTATTTTCAGGGAAACACGGTGTGTGTGTGAGTGTGTGGTTGTGTGTGTGTGTCTGTGCATGTATATATATTTCATACATATGTTTTTCCCACTACATGAAGTATTCTTTTTTTACTTCATATATTAGCACTTATCTTACTAATATGTAATTATTTTTCATATACATACATATTTTTTTCCTGCTACTTGAAGTGTTCTACAGGACCATAGGCTATACAGAGCAGAGATCATTGACTATTTAACCATTACATAATACGTCATAGAAGTGACTGGTAAGCAAATTTTAATATTATTTATAGAAATTAAATAAAATAACATGCTCTTCGATGGCAGAGTATATCTTATTTATGTTTGCATTTATAATGAAAATCACAATATCTGATACATAGATGTTAGCTCTTCCATATATGTTTACTGATTATATGCTTATTGAATGATTTTGTTTATACGAAGTTGAGACAGAATTCCAAGAAGAAATAAAGAAATTACAGTCATATTTCAATATCCTTTTTTAATAACTGATAGAAACATATGAAGAATGAGAAAGGTGACACCAATATAGATTCTACAGATATATTTTTAAAAATATTAATGAAATACCATGAGCATCTTTATTACAAAAATTTGACAATTTAAATGAAATGGGCCAATTTTTTGAAAGACATACGTATATGTATAAACTATCAAGGATCATGCAAGGAAAAATATATAACCTGAATAATGCTACATCTATTAAGTACATTGAATTTGTACTTAAAAATCTTTCCAGATAAAAAGAAAATTCCAGGCCTAGATGGCTTCACTGATAAATTGTATAAATTGTATAAAATATTTAAGAATGAAATAATATTAATTCCAACCAAACACTTCCAGAAAATTAAAAAAGAATAAATACCTCCCAACTCAAGATTCCAACATTACCTTAATACCATTAATGATGAAGGACTTGTAACATTACAAAGGACTTCTAATGTTACCAAAAAAAAAAAAAAAAAACCCAAAAACAAACAGAAAAAAAAACTATAGACCAATATCTCATGATCAAAGATGGAATTTTTTTTTAAAATTAGCAAATTGAAACCAACATATATAAAAGATAATATATCATGACTAAATACAAGGTATGCAAGTTCGTTTGAATATTTGAAAATCAACCAACATGGTACATATATATAATAGAATATTAGTCATAAGAAAAGATGAAATACTGCCAATGTAGTTAATCATATTAACAGACTAAAATAATGGAACTCAATATAATAGGTCTTAATAGATACAGAAAAAAAATAGACAAAATGAAAAATGCATTCCTGGTAAAAATTCAACAAATTAGGAATAGAATGGAATTTCCTCAGCTGGATAAATGGCACATACAAAAGCCTATAGGTAACATCATCATACTTAGTAGAGATATACTAATGTATTTTACTTAAGATCAATAGCAAGATAAGGGCTTCTGCTCTCACCACTCCTATCCAGTATTATATTAGAGGTTATATCTAGTTCAATAAGTCAAGAAAAAATAAGTAAAAGGCCTTCAGATTGGGAAAAAGGAAGTAAAATTATTTTTTTATTTACTGACAGCATGAGCATCTATATAGAAAAATGAATGGAATCTACAAAACAGCTGCTAAATCTATTATGTGAATTTAGCAACATGTTAGCATAAAACATTTATGTCCATATACTGGCAACAAACATTCAGAAAATAATGTGTGATTGTGTATGTGTGCATGAGTACGTGAGAAGACAAAGGGAGAAAGTGAAAGTGAGGGGGGGAAGAAAATGTGAATTACTATTATATTAGAAATTTAAAAAAATAATATTTACTTATGTTATAGCTATAAAGCAGATATTAAGATATAAATGTGATCATTGAAACAATAAAGCCTATAGAAATAAGCAGAAGGGAGAATATATTCATAACTTTGGGAGGTAGCATTTTTTAAAACAAATACAAACAGTTTTAACGATAAAGAAAAAATGATATATTGATCAACCTCAAAATTAAGAACTTTAAAAGATATTGTTAAGAAATTGATAAAGGGAAAAAAAAGCAGTGTGGATTAAGATATAAAGAAATTTAATTATACAATCAGAGGACTTGTATCCAGAGTATATGGAGAATTTCTACCTTAATAATAAAAGAAAAGAAGCCCCTATAGGAACAAAGGCAAAAGACTTGAACAGATACTTCAGAAAAGAAGATACGTAAGTTATGAAAAGGTTCTCTACCTAATTAGTCATTAGGGAAATACAAAGTAAAACCACAATGAAATGCCACCAGACATCTACAAGTATGGCTCAAAATAAATATTTTTAGCTATATCTTGTGTTAATAAGGAAGTGGAGTAACTTCAGCTCTTACACACTGGTCAAAGTGTAAATTGGTGCATATGATTTGAAAATATCTACTAAAGGTGAATAAATGTATATTCTAAGATTCAGCAATTCCATTTCAAGCTATCTAAACAAGAAAAATGTGTGCATACCGTGCAATGAAAGACTTGTATAAGAACATTCATTGCTGCACTATTTTAATTACTGACAAGTAGCAACTATCCACCCAACTATCCACCAATAGTACCATGGATAAGTAATTAACATAACGAAATGCCTCATCAGTGGTTCTCAAATGTTAGCATGAATCAAATTCATCTGGAGGTCTTATTAAAACTCAGTTGGCTGGACCCCTAACCCTATAGTTTCTGATTCAGTAGGTCAGAATTGGGCCTCAGAATTTGCATCTCTAATGAGCTATTTTTGCTCAGAGTACCATATTTTGTGATCCAGCAGGCTACATTAAACAAAACAGAAAAAAATAACAAACATGATAAGGATTGATATCACAAACATTATGTTAAATGAAATAAGCTAAATATTCAAGGTTATATACTTTATCATTACAGAAACAGGCAAACTAATTCATGTTGAAAACATTCAGTATAGTGGTTATCTTTGGATGTGAGGATTCTTGCCTGGAAATGAGGAAGAACAGAGCTTTCGTGGGGCTGGTAATGTTTAATTTTTTGATCTGGGTGCTGATTTCATGGGTATGCTCACTTTATGAAAATTCATCAGCCATAGATTAGGATTTATGCACTTTTCTCCCTAAATGTTATGCTTAAATTAGAATGATTACAAAAATAAGAAGCCTAAAAGTACTCCATTAGATGTATAATTATATATAGTTTATAATCCATAAATTATGTAATTATATATTTATAAATTGCAATTATACTGAATTCATGAAGAAGCAGCTCTGGGTTTATTTAAATATCTATTGTTTATAAGTAGACAGTGAGTAAAGCAATTTAGATAGAAAGACAGGCATATTTGAGAACAGAAAAACCTGAGAGAATCTCAGGGCCAGGTCACAGTGTAATCACTTACTTAAAGCACTGGTGTGCATTGGTACTATTTTGATCCTTAGGATATAGGGACCACATTATTACTTTTGCAATGATTTATTCAGGGGTTGCAATCCCTCACTTTAATTTTTGCATAATTAGTAAAAGAAATTACAACACAAATAAGGATTTTTTTTTTCTTTAAAATTTGCTACCTTGCAGTTATTCTTCCAAAATGAAGATGGGAGAAGTTGAACAGGTAAGTGTGTTTTCACTAATCGAGGAGACTGCATGCTTTTCAAATCCTCAACACCTACAAGCACAAAAGTTAACTACATTATAAATGTAGAATCGCAAAGGTCAATTACATTATAATCTAAGACTTTTAAAACATTAACCCCTCTATATGGCTTGAAATGGCTATATGGTTGTATGGTCTCATATACTTCTAAAATCTACAATGAGATTAAAAAGGTGATAAATTCTTGTTTGTTAGGCTGTTTTATTGCCTATGAATAGTAGGGTTTGTTATCTTTATAAGTGTCTATAAAATCCTCAGATATAATGCCTTGATGAGGTAGAAATAGCAGTAGGTCAAGTGTCAAGATGTCCAAATTTTTCATTCATTTATTTTCCTCTGTCTCATTTACAATGTGGGGAAATTGAATTATTAATAGAAGATTTCAAAATCCCTTTCCAGCTTTCTCTTTTTTGGCCTTTTAATATATTCGTTTTTCAATTACAGCTGACATACAATATGATATTAGTGTCAGGTGTACAGCATAGTGATTAGACACTTATATACCTTACGAAGAGATCACCCCAACAAGTCTAGTACCGTTTACATCCCCATGAATATTTTTTAACTATTTGTATTTCTTAATCCCTTTCCAGCTTTCTTGTATTAAATTCTGAGATCAAATTAAGCTGTGAAGTCCATGGCTAAGTTAAAAACTTTTAATAATGTAAGACCATATATTTTCATAGTTCTTTTCCTTGTGTCTGTGACCATCAGCTAACTAGCAGGAAATAGGATTCTATATTGGATCAAATGCTGAATTTTCAATATATAATGCTCATACAATATTTAAACATTAAAGACTTCCACCTGTTCTATTAAAAAATATACTCATCAAAATTTCCTCTTATGCAGATAATATCTTTTGGTGGAAGAGAAGTATAATATGGTTATTGGAATAAGCAAATTTTTACTCTTCTATTATAGACACTTATGATACAACTGTCCAGACTCTATCTGTATCATTTTCCATCATGATTCTTTCAGATACCATGAAAAGACAGGAGGATCTATTCACTCCTATAGTGAAAAGAAACATTAAAAGAAAATACCATTTGAGAATCCAGGAACTATAAATTCCATGAATGGTACACGATTGTATATTGCATCCCGTTTACATTTTTCTGTATCTCCATTGTTATAGATCAAATCCACTATTTCACTGACCCAGGTTGTTCCTGAAAAAAACACCACAATAATAATAATGAAAGGGACTGTAAACTCTCTGTCAAAAAGAGTGTGAGAGGGTCACAGGAAGTTGTGTAACATCAAAAACAAAAATGTGCTCTCCATTTACATTCCCTTTCTTCTCCCTTTTCTTAAGAGATAGCCTTATCTATCTTGAACTTATACTAAGTCTTGACAATTAAGTTTGCGAACTTGTTGCAACGATGTTGCTAACCTTTTTTGATATGAGAGGGATTGCTCATTATGAATTTGTACCAACTGGACATATAGTTAACCATTTGGAAGTGCTGAAAAGCTGAGTGAAAAAGTTAGACAACTTACATTTTCGCCAACAATTCATGGCTCTTGCATCATGACAATGCACCAGCTCACACGGCATTGTCTTTGAGGGAGTTTTTAGCCAATAAACAAATAACTGTATTGGAACACCCTCCATACTAACCTGATCTGGCCCCTAATGACTTCTTTCTTTATCTGAAGATAAAGTAAATATTGAAAGGAAGACATTTTGATGAAATTCAGAACATTGAAAGTACTATGACAACAGCTCTGATGGCCATTCCAGGAAAAGAGTTCCAAAATTGCTTTGAAGGGTGGACTAGGCGTTGGTGTCGGTGCATAGCTTCCCAAGGGGAGTACTTCAAAGGTGACCCTAGTGATATTCAGCAATGAGGCATGTGGCACTTTTTCTAAGATGAGTTCTCAAACTTAATTGCATAACCTCATATCATGTTTCCCTGAAAATAAGACCTAGCTGGACCATATAAGACCCAGTCTTATTTTACTATAACATAAGACTGGGTATAATATACAACATAATATAAGGCAGGGTTATCTTAATTTTTGCTCCAAAAGACGCATTAGAGCTAATGGTCCGACTAGGTCTTATTTTCGGGGAAACAGGATACATATGTATTATTTGTGTATGTGTGTAAAATCTGATTAAAATAATCACAAAAGTAAAACTTGAAAAATAAGTAAAATATTGGGTATAAAAGAGACATTGTGTAAGTAATGATAGCTTATCTTTCTGTGTGGGATAGATAGAAGCACCAGCCAATTTTAACGAGTCTGACCACAAATTTGTATATTTCCTATTAATATCAAAAAGACTATTAGACTTTGGGACTGAAGAGTACTCAGTCAAAAATGTTCAACATTTGGTAGATGAATGAAGGGAAACAAAGACAACTTTATGATTGTATCTGTGGTAACTACTGTGTCACTAACAAACAAAAAAAAATACATCCTGATTGAACAGAGTAGATCAAGTCACTCTGATCTTTTTGAGATTGTGTCTCACCAGTCTTTGAGAAACGGATCTAAAGTACATGAGCATATGGTCTCTTAATTGTCTATGGAATTCGATGATGTGGTTATCAAGGCACTGCTGAAAAAGAGATTATAAGACATAAGAGAAAAATATCTTCTTAACTGTTCGCATCTCCTTCTTCTTTACCAAACGGGTAATGATAGTCACTAAATTGAATAATCATGGGTGGAAACTAAAACATTAAATTAATCTGTGCAAACAGCAAAATTTTTGAAGGATGATCTGCACACAGATGTATTTTGGATTGGCTCCAGATATTAGCATACTTTAAGCTTCATTTTATTTAGTCCTTTTTTGTGGACAACTCTCGCTCCTTCTTGTCCTTAAATCATAAGTAAAGACTCTGTCCCCCATATTCTGACACAATTACAGTGCTAAGAAAAATGTAGGTCAAATTCATACTACACTTGAATAGTTTGTTGCCTGGTCTGGTTTAGGCTTAAGCAATGCTTCATAGAAAAACAAACTAACAAATCAACAAACAAACAACAAACTAAATTCCAAACTACGATATAACACATTTTATTTTCTATCAGTGTGTGTTTCAAATTGTAGCCAATGAAACCTGATTGGAAGAAGTGCCAACTTAGCTATGCTTTGAAAAATGTTTGTTTTCCATTAATTTTTTTTTTTAAAAGACATGGTTTAGCACATGTAAGGTGGTAGTTAACTTGGATCTTTTAAAACAAAATGAACAGGGCACTGGTATATTAATAACTTTAAGATATGTTCACAACAGCTTGTAGAGGAAACAAAACTTAAAATATGACTGAAGAGCATACGATAATTTATGTGTAGCCATCTAGCTATCTAACTTTCACTACATCAGAAAAAAATTCAGCTTCAAAGAGCATCTTTGTAGATGAACTATTTGTATAATGATACCTTCCAAAGATTATTGTAATGGTTTCCTGCTTGTAAACATATTTTTAAAAAAATAGCAAAAACAAAAGAGCATATACATTATCAGTGATTGCCCTTCTTTTTCTCAACTTTTACCTCAAGAAGGAAATAAAAGGTAGGTTTGGTCCTAAATAATTTGGGTGCAATAAACTGCTCAAAGAGCAATGTAAGCAGTAGGAAAGAAAGAAAAAACAAGCTTTTGCCAAAACAAGCTTGTTTTTTATATCTACAAAGTTCTGTACGGTACGTTTGTTTACTTTCTGGTAGAAGCTCTTTGTTCTCATGCAATGTTTGTAATGTTGGCACATTAGAAATCCTTAAATTCTGGGCTTTCCTCCCAGGACTTGTTACATATTCCTTTGAAGTAATTTTAATATTTATAATCTAAAAAAGTAGATCAGTGGTCTGTATACTTATTAAAAATGCCTTTTCCTCATTTCCTTTAAGAAATGAGGCAAGAATATAAAAGAAAGTTGACTTTAGAGAGTTTAGTAATTAGAACAATTGATTTAGTATGAGCTCAAGTAAATTAATGGGACAAAAGTTGAGAGAACCTCATTTCTCTGCTATTTCTCTGTACATTTAGCACTGGGTAAATTGGAAGATTCTGTCATAAAAAGATCTGGAGATGTAAAAGCTATTGATTCCTATTGAGTCATCTTCAGGTTTCTTCTCTGAGACCATATACTTAAGTCAGCAGTTGTTTAAATTTATAACAAATAATTTCTAAACATATTCATAAAATATGTTCAAAATAATAAAACATGAATATTTGACAATATATTTTTAAATATTAGAATGAATAAACTATTTAAACATTAAAATGTATAGCGAGTATATATACATATATTTATATTCTAATGCAACAAAATCATTGATATATCAGTTTTAATAATTTGTATTTGAAATTAAAAGGAAAAATGAGACAAACAGCTTTAATTTTCCTTCAGACAGAGCCTTTAATTGCAGACCTTTCAGAATAGGCAGTGAGTTTGTCAAATTTGACACAAAACTATTTCAGCAACAGCTACAACATTCCCTTGACTAGTGATCTGCCGATCAGTGGGCTTACACATATGGATCAATAACTAATCAGCAAGTACAGTTGGCCCTTGAACAATATGGGGGTGAGGGGTGCCAATACTAACATTTGACTTCCCAAAAACTTAACTACAGATAACCCTCGTTATTCATAGGAAATTTATTCCAGGATCCTGTGGATACCAAAATCCACAGATGCTCACATTCTTTATATAAAATGATATAAAACAATGCGTAAAGTCAGCCTTTCACATACACTGATCCCCATCTGGGGATTAAAAATACTGTTTTCTATCTTTGGTTGGTTGAATCTATGGATGAAAAACCTGGGGATACAGATGGTTGACACTATATTTATTGAAAAAAAATCTGTGAATCAGTAAACCTGTGTAATTCAAACTCATGTTGTTCAAGGGTCAGCTGTACAAATGAATGAAAAGATCTTACCAGATTTGGGATAGGTGGAGATCAAAAGGTCATCTGGTCGGGCTTCAAATGACTCCACCTGGGACCACGCCTCAACAATGCTCCAGAAGAGAGGAACACCCTGGATATCCACTAACTCCCTTCTGAAGACATCTAGCTTGTCCATTTTTGAGACTAGATTTTATACAAAGGGAAATATGTTAAAATGTCTTTGTTTTAGTAGCATCAATCAAATTGAAAAACAAATTAATATTTAATTAAATAAATTAATATTACTCTGGATCCAGCAACATCATGTTATGGTACAGTGTATTATGAATCAGTGAAAGAAGAAATATTATTAAAAACTAATGAGGTCTTGCACAATTTATTTCACATGTGCTGTTTATATGTTAAATATCAACACTGTTCATCAGTGTACTCAATATTATACAGCATTTCCTCAGGCAAGGATTTCTGGGATATGTAATAAAGTGACTAAACTTTGGAGTCAGGAGAAAGTGTCTCAACCACAGCACTGCCGTTTCATTGCAGTGGAAATCCGAACAAGCTCCAAACTGTGCTGGGCCTTAACTGCAAAATCAGGAGTGGCCTAACTTAGTACCTGCCTCTGTTAAATTACTGGTTGGGCTGGTAAACGATTATATCTAAGTTATCTACAACAGACCACAAGAATGAAAGGGTGTGTGAAGGAAGGATAGAGAAGAGAAATTAAATGACAAAAAGGACAAGGTAAAAGAAAAGAGCTTGAGGTAAGCGTAGCATTGGAAATATAATGCTCTGATGAAGTTTTTAGCAGTAGTGACATCATATGTCATTTTATAGTTTAGGCATAGCTCTAATGAAGGTACTCTTATTCCTCTTTAGTTGCCATATATAAAAGTCGAAGAGTTTGAAATATATCCTAAGTCCTACTCTAAAACATGTTGTTTCCCAATTTAGCATGAGCTGAATGGTTATTTTTCTTTCTCTAAAGTTCTAGAAAAACAATCTCGGGGTTAAAAGGCTTCCTGAGACCCTCTAGCAGCTGCTGAATCTGTCTTTAAGAATTAAAATAAGAAGTCTCTGGAGTCGTACATAAAGTTTAATCTGCACCTTTTCTGAAGTGCAATCTTTTTTCTTTCCTTTTTTTTCAAGTCTTCCTAACTCCATCCCTACCCTACCTCATCCAAAGATCTTTTATTTTAAAAGGTTATGAAACCGCAGGATACAAAATCAATACACAAAAATCTGTTGCATATCTACACACTAATAACAAACTATCAGAAAGACAAATTAAATAAAAAGTCCCATTTACAATTGCATCAAAAAAAGAATAAAATACCCACGAGTAAATTTAACATGAAAGACCTGTACACTGAAAACCATAAGACATTAATGAAAGAAATTAAAGAAGACACATATAAATGGAAATATATTCTGTGCTCATCTATTCGAAGAATTAATATTGCTAAAATGTCCATACTACCAGTACTAAACTACAGATTCAATACAATCCCTATCAAAACTCCAATGGCATTTTTCACAGAAATAGAACAAAACATTCTAAAATTTGTATGGAACCACAAAAGATCCCAAGTAGCTAAAGCAATCTTGACAAAGAAGAACAAAGCTGGAGGCATCGCACTCCATGATTTCAAGGTATATTACAAATCTATAGTAATCAAAATAGTATGGTATTGGCATAACAAAAGGCACATAGATCAGTGGAACATAGTAGAGAGCCCAGAAATAAATCTACAAATATATGGTCAATTTATGATAAAGAAGCCAAGAATATACACTAGGGAAAGTACAGTCTTTTCAATAAATAGTTTTGGGAAAACTGGACAGCCACACATGCAAAAAAAAAAAAATGAATCTGGAACACTATCTTACACCATACACAAAAATTAACACAAAATGGATTAAAGCCTTGAATGTAAGACCTGAAACCATAAAACTCCTAGAAGAAAACATGGGGTTGTTTTCTTAATTTCTCTGACAACAGTCTTGGCAATGATTTTATAGATCTGACACCAAAAGCAAAGGCAACTAAAGTAAAAATAAACAAGTAGGACTATATCAAACTAAAATGTTTCTGGATAGCAAGGAAACCATCAACAAAATGAAAACATAACCTACTAAATGGGACAAAATATTTTAAAATCATATATATAAGGGGCTAATCTCCAAAATATATAAAGAACTCATACAACTCAATAACAAACAAAACAAAAACAAAACAAAATAAAAACAAAAAGCACAATCCAATTAAAAAATGGACATTTTCTACAGAAGATATACAAATGGCTAACAAGGACATGAAAAAGTGCTCAACACCACTAATCATCAGGAAAATGCAAATCAAAACCACAATGAGATATCATCTCACATATTTAGAACAGACAAGAAATAGTAAGCATTAGTGACGATGTGGAGAAAAGGGAACACTTGTGAAGTGTTGGTGGGAATGTAAATTAGTATAACCATTATGGAAAATAGTATGGAGTTTTCTCAAAAAGTTAAAAATAAAACTAACAAATGATTTGACAATTCTACTTGTGGGTATTTATCTGAAGAAAATGGAAAACACCAATTTTCCTTTTTCAATGGAAAAGATATATACACCCCATGTTCATTGCAGCATTATTTAAAATAGCCAGCACACGAAGATCACCTAAGTCTATACCCAAAAATGGGTGGCTAAAGATGATATGGTATATACACACAATGAAATATTATTCAGCCATAAAAATAATGAAATCCAGCCATTTGTGACAACCTGGATAGATCCTGAGGGCATTATGCTAAGTGAAATAAGTCAGACAGGGAAAGACAAATACCATTTAATGTCACTTATATGTGGAATCTAAAAAGCAAAACAAAACAAATAAACGATGAGTTCATAGATACAGAGAGTGGATTGGTGATTGCCAGAGGTAGGATTTTGGAAATATGCAAAATGGATGAAGGGGGTCAAAGAGCACAGGTGTCCAATTATAAAAAATAAAAAGCCACAGGGACTTAATGTACAGCACGGTGATTATAGTTAACAATACTGTACACACTGTTCCCTAATAAAGTCCTGTTCTCCTTCCCCAATAAAATCTTAAAAAAAAAAAGAATACTGTATTGCATATTTGAAAGTTGCTAAAAGAGTAAATTTTAACAGCTCTATCACAAGATAAATTTTATAACTATGTATGGTGGCAGATGTCAACTAGATTTATTGTGATCATTTCACACTATATACAGATATTGAATTGTTACATTGCACATCTGAAACTAATATTATGTGTCAATTATATCTCAATAAAAATAATATTGTCTATCTCCTTAAATTTACTCTGACTTGTAAGATATTATGGTTGAAACTATTTAACAATTATTTTCTAATTAAAATCCAGATCATTTTACCAAGAATTTCATAAAAGAGCTGCAACTTTACCTTACCTCAGCCTCAGAACACAGAAAGCCTATACATTTATGTGATAGCCCTCAGATACATTTATGTTCCTCTAACCACTCCATCCCTCCACCCAAAAATTAAGATCTTGGGAGGAAAATATAACAGGAAAAAATAATTTTAATACTTGTTAAACTTATGATCATGATTGCTTTCTTTATATATTAACTTCTCAAAGTAGCTAAGGTCGGTGTCCCTGCTTCATACTTCTCAAATCTTGTCCATGGTCTTTTACTTTTTCATATTTCTATTAGACTAGGCTCAGCTTTCCGGTTGCCTTACCTTGTTTCTTCTCAATTACCCACAGCTTCTTTCTTTCACAAGAAATAATTGTCAGGCTGGTACTAAAAACTCAGGCTTCATTACTCCAAATCAAGTTCTTTAATTTTTTGTTCTCTACTACATTAAAAAACCATCAAAATGAAAAATGTTTTAGGGTATCATTGCTATGTAGTATGTAATCAGCACTTCTGAAACCAGTATGTAAATGCTCAGTGAGATGCTGACCTTCTCTACTCTATCTTGCCCCTTTCCCAGCCCCACTGAAGCTGACTTGATTTGCAATTCATCCCACGAGTTACAGGCTCTTTGTGCTCTGTGATATGACTACTTATATTAAATGCACCTATGCTGATAGAGGATTTCTAGAAGAGATTTTATAATCTTTCTGGAATAAAGTTTCTAGAAATTCCTTCCATATGTATTCAGTCCATTAATGTTTATCAGATTCTCAGTTTGTTATGAAGCAGAGGTTTATCCACAAATAGAGGAAAATTGACAGTGATGCCGCTTAGAAATATTTTCTCTGTGGAAAGAGCAAGAGTTAATTTGGAGGAGAACTTCCCAGGCAGGAAATAGCATGTAGAAATACCCTCTGATAGGAGAGAGGAATAAGGCCTGTGTGCCTGGAGTGCAGAAAGCAAGGAGGGGTGGTTAATACTAAGCCAGATTATGTGGTAAGAAACTGGAGATTTCAGGGTTATTTCTGGGTTATTAAGTGTGTCAGGGATATTCTGAGTTTCTGACTAGTCTCTTCCAGAACAGGAGTGTCCTCTGCCCTGCAATTATGCACAGTTTTAAACATAGTTCTGTCTTAATATGAGAGGATGGTGATATGTAACCGATCCTGGGATGTTTCTGAGCGTCACTATGGGAGGAGTATATAATTATATATTAGTTTTTGTTTGTTTGTTTGTTTTGCTTTTACCAAAAGTCTTGGAATTTATCAATACCATAAAGTTTCAATACCAGTAGGTGATAAGTTGAGTCTAGTGTTTGTTATGCCTCAAAAGTAAATTTATGATAGCATTGTGCTATGATTTAATAGTGTTGTTATTGCACTATTTCCTGAAAATATTTGCTAAATTTCATGGATATCTGCTTGTGTCATGCGGGGCAGCCTGCAGGGTCTCAGTTCCCCACATAAGAACGCAGGACATGGGGAGGCCAAAAAGGAACACCCACGGAGCCATAGATTGGGGAGTCACACCATTATATTCTCACTGGCGGCTGGGTTGGAGACACAGGAAGCAGGAGCCACACAATTCTCAACCCTCACTGTGCCGCTTGCAGGCTCAGCCACCATCTTCTTGCTAGCCCCCATTTTTCTGCTAGCCTAGCCACGGCAGTTATATTAGTGGCCAATGGCTCACTGGTTACAGCTGACGGCCAACTAGCCACAACTGATGGCCATTTGATCACAGTCGATGGCCATTTACTACCTGAGCCAGCACCTTTCTATGTGAGGCCGAGAGCCTGGAAACTGCTTTTTGGGGCTCTGTCCCCACACTCTACCCCTACAGGGTCTCGCCTCACAATATACACGACAAGCATCTTCCGCGAGGGGCCCTGTGCGAGGAGCCTGGAGGTGAATGCTATTTCCTGGACACAGCCAAGCTCTCTGGTCACAGCCAGGGTTTCTCAGGGCACTACCAGTACTTCTGGGCACAGCCAGACTTCCTGGGCTTCTTAGGGTACCAATAGTCTCCCCGGGCACAGCAAGGGCCTCTCAGGGCACTGCCACTCTCTCTGGGCACAGCCAGACTTCCTGGACTCAGCCAGGGCTCTCAGGGCACTGCCACTCTCTCTGGGCACAGCCAGACTTCCTGGACTCAGCTAGGGCTCTCAGGGCACTGCCACTCTCTCTGGTCACAGCCAGACCTCCTGGACACAGCCAGGGCCTCTCAGGGCACGGCCACTCTCTCTGGTCACAGCCAGACCTCCTGGACACAGCCAGGGCTCCAGGGCACTGCCACTCTCTCTGGTCACAGCCAGACTTCCTGGACTCAGCCAGGGCTCTCAGGGCACTGCCACTCTCTCTGGACACAGCCAGACTTCCTGGACACAGCCAGGGCCTCTCAGGGCACGGCCACTCTCTCTGGTCACAGCCAGACCTCCTGGACACAGCCAGGGCTCCAGGGCACTGCCACTCTCTCTGGGCCTCTCAGTACCGCGGTGGAACAACAGGGGCTCACAGTCAAGGTGCTTACATATTCTCAATGGTGGCCGGTCAAGACACAAAAGCAAACATCCGCCAGTTCTACTACATGGTGGTATGTTCCCAAACAAACAGTCAAGCTGTCCATTAAATTAGGGATGGAAAGCAATTCCCCATAGTCCACAGTCATTCGCCAGGGCTGTCCTGGGGGTGAGGGATGACCTTGACCTCACCCTCAGCTCCCACGGAGGACTCAGCAAGCCTTTCCTCCTGGGACTACAAGTCCTGCATCCGGGCTGCCTCAGCAAGCACTTCCCAGCCCACCGGGCCGCAAAGACCTTCACTTTCTCCGGCTTTGCTGGTTGGGGAACCGTCCATGTCTTCCCACCCCTCCACGGGGTCCAGCTCTCAGGCAGCTGCTCCTCCTGGTCTTCCTGAGACTGAGTGTTTATACACACAAACTGCTCCACCGCCCTTCGGGGAGCTTTGGCCGACACTGTACCCTGCTCGCTGCGCCATGTGTAGTGCAGGGGATCCTGCCAACTACACCATGTGTCATGCGGGGCGGCCTGCAGGGTCTCTGGTCCCGCTCCCCACATAAGAACGCAGGATATGGGGAGGCCAAAAAGGAACACCCACGGAGCCATACGTAGGGGAGTCACACCACTATACTCTCGCTGGCGGCTGGGTTGGAGACACAGGAAACAGGAGCCACACAATTCTCAACCCTCACTGTGCCGCTTGCAGGCTCAGCCACCATCTTCTTGCTAGCCCCCATTTTCTGCTAGCGTAGCCACAGTAGTTATATTAATGGCCAATGGCTCACTGGTTACAGCTGACGGCCAACTAGCCACAGCTGATGGCCATTTGATCACAGTCGATGGCCATTTACTACCTGAGCCAGCACCTTTCTATGTGAGGCCGAGAGCCTGGAAACTGCTTTTTGGGGCTCTGTCCCCACAGCCTGTGAAAAGAAAGTGTAGAAATTCAAAAAGTTCAAAATTTGAGGTTGTTTATTTCCCTTCCTTTTTCTAAATAACAAATTTTATTATATTTATTTAATAGCATTTACTGGGAAGTACTGGGTATCAAAGAATATTCCGGACCCTGGTGATAGAGCAGGGTCTGGGGCAGAGAAAATGTATTCAGAACACCATTACCTCTTTTCCAGCACAAAGACTGTATTTTTCACTGTCCTTTGCAGTTAAATTGGGAGCATGTGACTGAATTCTGGCTGTTGGGCTGTAAGGGATGTAAAATCTTTCCTCCATCCTCTAGTCCTATCTCCACTGCCATGGAGCCTTTGGAGTTTATGTGTTCAGATGCCTAGATACAAGATTGAGGTGATTCCTTTACCTTTCTTCAGACTGTGACAGTGAAAAGTAACTCGTTACTATGTTAAGTCATTGATACATTGGTGATTTTTTTTTTGAATAGCCAAATATATTGTGGATAGTATAGGAAAATGCTCAGACAAAATATCTATTCTTACAGAGCTTATAGTCAATGCAGAGTTAGATAAACACAGAATAAGTATTATAGTATACAGATGTAAGAACCATGAAGAAAAATAAAACACGGTAAAGTGTAAAGAATGAAGAGTTCAATGGTAAGGAAATGAGAACTAAAATTTATACATGAAGGACAGATAAATGAGTGTCTACACTGTAAATGTGGTAAGCCTCACAGTTAGCTTCAGCATTCTCTACTCTGTAAGTTTTCTTTCAATGATTTCATCCAATTCAAAGTTTTAAACACTCTCTCTATGCTGATCTACACATACAAATGTTTTCAGTATCGCCAGCTTGACAGACTTATATATTCAGTTGCCTTCTGAACATTTTCGTGAATGTCTCAAACTCTGTTGCAAATTCAAAATGTGTAAATATGAGATCAGCCCTTTCCAACCTATACAGAAATCTGCTTTTCCTACTCTGTTATCTAGGCTCTAACTTAACTATAAATCTCTAGAAAACACACTCGCAACAACAGAACACCATACCCTCTGAGGTTTAGCATATCTTCTGCTAAGTTAAAGTAAATTAAGTTATGAGAAATGAAAAGTAATTTTCTGAAATGAGATCTGCTTTTCTAAATAGCAGACACAGCTTCTGAATGTCTCAACTATCTCAAATACATATGATCTAAGGGACACACTTGATACTGCTACTAGGTAATAGCATCTCAAAGGTGTGATAGAAAAAAAGCCTTTCTTGCCTGTGGAGTTGAAGCTGACATCACTTCATCTCATGGTTAGCCATATTTTCGCTCCTATATGGACATAATTTTCTTATAGGACTCTAAGTATCTCAGTTCACCTCTCTGACCTTCCATTTTTCATGTATAAAATGAATGGGTTGCAGTATATTATGTCTGAGAGCCCTTCCAAAGCTATCCTTCTATGAATTTGTGAGTATTTAATATCCAATTTTTGGGTATTGAATCGTGGATTGGCTAGCATGGGAATCAGGTTATGGTCTACATTACGATACTGAAAAACCTGAACCCAATAGATGAAATATACTCAGATGTATCGTATCTGACTGAGTACGTTTACATCACATCACAGTACATTTACATTGAAATTGTAATTCAACATATATATTACTTTATTACAAGCTTTAAAATATATTTTATATTTATTATGATCAATAGTTATTGAAGTACTTGCTATGTGCAATGCACTAATATATACATAGATAATACTTATTTTTGTAAACTCTTACTAAATATATAATTCTTGAAGATAAAAATGTGTATATAACAAAGCTGAATGTATATAAGTATCATGAAATAGAATCCTTCATCAAGATTTGAAGAAGGAAGACATCTAATTGAGGATATTAGAAAAGACCTGAAGAATGATGATAACATTTGACATCAGGTGTGAGGGGTTGATAGAGTTTTAATAAGAATAGATATCATGATTATTCATGAGAGCATGCAATGCAAGAACAAAGGTAAGAGAAGAAATACTATGAGATGTGTTCAGGAGAGGGTACGTGGATCACACTGACTGAAAGTTTCTTCATTTTCAGGAGAGTAATTCATTCATTGATTCCTTCAACAATATCAATTATGTGTCAACTACATTCTAACAGTTGGCCAGGCAAAAGGCAGAAAAGCCTTTTACCTACGTAAAATTTGCTGTCTAGTGGGTAGTGAAGGACATATGTGTAATTGAAAAATTGTCCCTATTGTAGACAATTGTGAATGTTGTGCTCCAGAGTTTATATTCAATTAATGAGGAAATGAAGGACTACGTAGGATTTTGAACAGAGGAATGACATTATTGAACTAATATGGAAATGTGAGGAAGTGTTGACTGTAAATAAAGAAACATGCAATTCTCCTCATCACTTCCCAATGCTCTTGCAATGTTCACATATGATGTAAATGATTAAATCCATGTTTAATTTTACTTACATATGGTATTTGATATTTTTGACCACATATTCTTCTGAAACTCTCTTGATTTTTATGCTCCTGTCTCTTTATTAATTCTCAATTTCCCAAACGAATATATAGGCCAGAAGTATTTTGTGTTTTTTTTTTCCTTGGAGTCCTATAGTTGATATGTGTCTCTCTTATCTTACTTTACACACTTTACCATGGTTTTAGCAACCACCTGTAGGTTGATCCTCCAGATGGTAGATTTATCTTTAGTTTGTTTTGAGCTGCAGACCTATATATCCAACTACTATTGCCCACCTTCTCCCAGATGTTCCTTAGCCATCTCAAATTTACTAACAACAAATTTAACCCATGAGTCTCACTCTCTAGTGAACAGTTCTTGTCCAAGAGTTCCTATGTACTTTATATTTTGGTGATACCATATTCACCTCACCACTGAAGTCAGAAATCTGGAAGTCATCTTAGATTCTATATTTGACTCTTCCAAATCCAATTGGCTCACAAATCTAATTGTTTTTATCTTCCAAGTATCCCTGGGAAAAGCAGCTTCTCTTCATGAACTAGCTTAGTGGTTAAGACTATAAATTCTCTAGATTAATAATTCATATGCCAGATCTATCATTTACTACCAAAGTGACTCTATACAAATCAATAAACCTAATTTCAATTTTCTAATCATAAAACAAAGGTAATGATTTACTTAATTTATGCAGCTATTGTGGTGGAGAATAGAAGATGGATATAACCTGGTTGCTGACAGAACATGGTACATATTTAGTAAATGGTAGCCATTACTAATGTTATTATTATTATTGTCCAAACAAGACTTTTTTAATGTCCTATCATCATATACCCTGTACTATGGCAATGGTCTTAAAATTAGTTTCCTTATTTCTAAGCTCAGTTCCTCCTTTCTACCTGCCAACTCTCATTATGTTATATGTAAAATCTGATCACAGATATATAGATAATGTATTACAGAATTGTACACATGAAATCTATGTAACTTTACTAACAATTTTCACCCCGATAAACTTTAATTTAAAAAAAGAAAAATACATTAACTTTCTCTCTTTTGAGATGTTCATTAACTGTTACCACCTTGATATAAAAAAACCTGATCACAGCCTCGTAATTGAAAGGATAAAGTTTAAAGAGCGTTATCATGATTTTTGCATTCAAACTTCTTTGACCCTCTTTCTGTTTACCTCCACGCAGCACTTAGACTTTAGCCTCTAGCAACAAGGCAATTGAAAAAACAAAAAATTCACTTCCTCCCCTCTAGCTGTTGCAATTGGACATTTCTGTCTTTGATCTGATATTCTTATTTCTCTTGTCTATCTGGAAAATGCCAATTCATTTCTCAAAATCTTGTACAAATTTCAGATGTTCTCAAAACTACTCTCTTCTCCAATTCCATATCTTTAACATATTGATATAATTTTATACATTTTAGTGTGTTGTTATTATCTGTTTACAGATAATAGGTTCCTTATCCCAGGATTGGAACACGTATTTGACTTTGTAATCCAAGGCCTTTACTTTATTGAGGTTAATAAATGTATATTGAAATGAGATGAAGTTTCCCTAATAGTCTAGGTGGCATAATCAGGTATCAAATTATTTTATGTTACCACTATAATTTTTATTGTCAAACTAGCACTTTTGGGATATACTATGTCATAGACACAATCAACAAGGAGTTTACATTCTAAATCATTATCCAAAATACACACACACACACACACAAACACACACACACACACACACACACACACACAAAACCTTGTTTTTAGCGCATGTATTTTGTTATTTAATCCTCATAAAAAAATCTCCTAATTTAAGTCTTATTATCCCCATTTGACCAAGAGAGAAATTAACCAAGAGAATGTTTAAGTAACTTGCCCAGATCACATACTGTCAGTAAATGGCAGGACTGGGTTTGAACCCTGATAGTCTTACTACACGGCCAGCAATGTTCACCACTGAAATATAAACACTGAAGAAATAAATCTTAATACAAGGCAACGTAACAGAAGAAGTGTTAAATTATGGTAAAGTGGTCATCAGATCTATAGTACAGGTGGTATGATTTGATTTTGACCATGATGTTTGGCTAATCAGAGATGCAAAAGAATATTCTAGGTAGAAAAAATAGAGAAACAGTGTTCCTTTTTGCTCAATAATGCACACACTAGAGTGTTCTGTAAATATATGGAGATTTAATCTACTATAGTGCATATGAAATGACTTTTAGAAAATCTGAATCACACTGATAATTTATTTCAATAATATTTGTCTTTATTCAATACTCATATTTTACCTGATTATATAAAATTTTATTTGGGACCATTTCTAAAGGGATAAATTGTACATTTTAGACCTTGCTTCATGTGTGGAAAGCTGTATAATAAAATATTTTAATTTATGTAGTTTTTTGTAATATTTGTGTTTTTGACAATATCTGGTTATTTACAGGTCATCCACTAAAGGTGAACAAATCATATAAGTGCATTTTAATATTTCCTGTATCCTATTCAAATTTTGCATGAGTTTAATATTCTAAATTAACAATATGACTCCTAAAAAACCCAAAAGTATTTGTGGAAGAAAGGCAGTCAAATTTATCTTACCTTTAAACTGAGAGCTTTAAATGAGTATCTTCAAGTTAAAAATCATTAAAAGGATGATATTTGAGTGACATAACAATGCTACGTGAGAGAAATTGAGCTGGTGAAAGCTCAGGAAATGTTGTAAGAAGATGAATGTTTCCCTTAGACCTCTTTTGTTTACTTCTCTGAAAATGTCCCTTGAAACATACTTCCTCTGGGGCATAACTGCAAAACCTTGGAAACAATTTATATCCTTCAGGCTGTTAAAGTCAATGTTAATTCATTTTTACCTAAGCAAAATTATTGACTCTCACGCCCATTAGTGAATTAAAATAATGAAATATTGTACTTAAGGATATGATACATCTTAATCATTACAACAAATTGAATATTAAACTGATAATAATACATTATTTTCCTAGAAAGTGATATTTTGATATTCAACAGATTCTTAACCTAAACAGGACAGATTTTATTGGTTCCTTTTTAAATATGTAAAAGCTAAATATTTTACCAATAGGAATGCTGTATTTGTGGGGTTTTTATAAACATAGCTTTGAGAACTGGAGGAGAGGCAAATAAGTCCTGCTTTTCCACAAACCAGTGTGGTATGACCCTCAGCTACTTACTTACCTCACAGTTTTGAGCCATATTTTACCTATCTAAAAAACAAGGGAAATGTACCAAGCGGTTACTCCAATTTGTTTCACACCTAACATTACACAATTTTAAGTGAAATTAATATTTTTTGATTACCAAACTATATTCTTTACATCACAACAATGGAAACAAGAAAGGAATGAGCATTTTTACAGAACACTCCTTTAACACTAAAACACCCCACTAGGATATTCCTAATTAAAATGCTTCTTTGCTTTTATAAAAACTCAAAGTACACATTTATAAAACTTCTCATTTATAAACCTCAAAAATAATACAAGTACTATTCTGTATTTTTCACACGACCCGTGGCAGTTTATCTCTGCAATAAATGATCCAATTACATGGCTTTTGACTGTTGCATGTTGTTTGCCGTGTACCTATAAATGAGGTCATATTCTTTTCCCAAAAACTGTATCTTATAAACAGTCTTAGTTCATATTACAGTTACCAAATTTAATTGCTTAAAACAACGTGGAGCAATTTTAAGACATGGGCTATAAAGAAGATTAATATTTATTAAACTTATTAGGCATTATACTTTCCATATCACACATGTCCACTTCAGCTTAATAACAATAGCTTTGAAATTCATATTATCATTAGAAATTTTCAGAGTTTATGCAACTTGCCCAACTCCAAAAAAATTATAAATGGTAAAATCAGGTTTAAAATCCTGGGACATAACATACCGAATGTAAAAGCACTTAGCTTTGTTGCTGAAAGGCTACTGCTAGAAAAATCTAGAATTTACCAACTGTGTGGCTTAGGCAAGCGAACTTTATTTTGTGCACAGAATTCTTCATTTTAGCAGATAGTATGCAATTCATAGAATCATTATCATTGTGTCATTGTCAATGTTACAATTTCATAAATGAAATAATTTAACATGCATAAGGATGCAGCATGCTGTCTGGCATGCAAAAATTGCTGAATACAGCTTAAGTATTACTGAAATGATTTAATATTATCACCATTAATACCATCATAATCTCAAAGTCTATGCTTTTTAAAAATTTTAATACTGCCTCAAATTCAAAGAAAAGTGCATTCTCTTTTACCTAGAGAACAATTCTCCCTCTGTCACTGTCCCACACAAAAAGAGATAATGGGTCTAAATTTTTATATTTAATCTCTGCCTAATAATCAGTCATTAACCCTGTAAGTGCTTGGCAACTTTAGCCTTTTAGGAGGAGAAAATTGCACTTACCTGTATCCTCCATCTCACACAGAAATTTTAAGGTTATATATACCCTATTCTTTGATATCCTCAGACAATTAATTGTACATAGTCAGGAAGTATTGGATGCCATTTGCTATTAGGCACTTTTTTATTGGCAGGGTCTTTCAAACAAAGGTATTTGATGGTGAAGAATTAATTATACTATTCTCTATTTGGGAACCCAGGGGCCTAATAAAATCCAGAAACCCGCTTTCCAGTGCCATAGCAATGGAAAACATTGGTGAGATCATCATTTCAGTTCCCCAAAACATAAAAAACTACTTTGTAGTAAACCTTACTTGTTTGTTAGCCTAAATGAAATACATATTAGAAATAAGATAAACACGTATTTTCATTAAAAACATAAGTGTGAGTGTGTGTGTTTGTATATGTGGCGTTTTTTTGTTTGTTTCTTTCTTTCTTTAATGATTTAGTTTCCTGACACCATGGGGCTATATGATTTTACCTGAAGTTTTAAGTAAGACAACCAACTAAGTGAAAGTTTCCTGTTTTATAAAACCCAAAGTAGGCAAAAGTAGATAGGTTGAGAAATAAACATTTATGGAGTATTTACTATGGATAGGACTAACTTTTCAAGAGAACCTTCCAAGTGTGGTTTTCAATAATTTTCCAATACATTTTCTTTGCCATAATGTCCTCATTGGTAAAATGGGAATATTACATGTCATTGCACTGGATAGTTGTGAGAATTAAATGAGTAAAGTACATAGAACAACGCTTGACACAGACTAAAGATCAATAAAACACTAACAACAAAAATAATTAGAATAATGATTTAAACTTATAGCATTTTTGAGATATATATTATTTATCCCTATCTTACAGAAAAAGAAACTGAGGCTTGGAAAAGGTATGAGCATTTCCCAAAGTGAAACAACATATATGATATGAAGTAAGAAATTATAATCAGTTTTATAGATTCTGGCAACCACCTTGTTCCCTTTTTTTTCCTTCAGTTAAATACTTAGTTCACTTTCTTTTTTTAAAAAAAAAAACAACCCTAATATAAAAGTGTTTAAAGTTTTGAATTTGCCACTGATCACAGCTTTGGCCAATTCTCAGAGATTTTTAATATTGCCAGTTTTTATTATTTACTGCATAATTTGTATTTAATTATATGAAGACTGTTTACCCAATAGATTATTTTAAAGAAGATATATTTGGTTGGCTTTAATTTTCTAATCAATTGCATTTTATAACAATGTTTAATTCGTTTCTCAATGTTAATCTGCTGGTCTAGAGAATGCAAACATTACAAATTCTACATTTTAGATGTGAGGGTGATTTTCTTGCACCAATAAATGATCATTTTATTGTAAGTTGTATTATCTATTGGTAGTATGAACTTAAATGGGTGTATTTATATATATGCACATACAAATGAATTCAATATCAATGTATTTTTAAATATTCAAAATCTTATTAATTTATATTTTTATTACATTTATTGGGGTGACATTGGTTAGTAAAATTATATCAGTTTCAAGTATACAATTCTATAATACGTCATCTATATATTTCATTGTTTGTTCATCACCCACAGTCAGTTCTTTTTCCATCACCATATATTTGACCCCGCTACTCTATAAAAAATTTAATCTGTTAAATAGATTATTATTGTGTAAGATCTCCCTCTGAACATGTTTTTATCAATATATCTCAAAACTGTTAACATATACAGTATGAGTTTTAATTTTTTACTTTGAAAATATGCTATTTGAAACATAAAATTTTATTTGTTTTGTATTTATTATATAATGTAATATTTATTGTCATAGATTCAGCTTTCTACAACTTTAATCGTTTTTGTTTTATGACACAATAATATTGTTACTTTTTTTGCCTATATCTGTTATCTATTTCTCAATGCAACCTCTAAAAAAATCTATTTATATATATGTATGTATATATATATATATATATATATATATAGTTTTGATTTTTTTAAACCAATGAGTCATTTTATTAATAGAGGCATTTCATTATTGTATTTAAAATGTTTCCTTCTTCCTTACTCATCTACAACTTACATAAGTACAGTAACTTTTATGCATGAGTTTCTTTTGAGGATAAGATACAAATTGCAGTCTCTTTGAGAAATGATAGTATTTATATAGAATAATTTCTGCTAACTTGAGAAGACTAGAGTTAAGGTTAGTCTTAAATCCACATTTCCAAGGGTGAAGTGACCCATGGTGGGCTGAATCAGAACTAAAGAAAAGTATCTGGGCAATGTCAGATTCCTTGTTGCCAAACCTTTCCCCCTAGCAATGAATTTGTCTTCTCTATGAAAGATTAATGTTATCTCCACTCTTCTTCCTCTTTAAAATCTATTCCCAGGATGTGGTAAGATGAGATGGGCTGAGACATGTATATTGTGAAGCGTGATACAACTGCTCTTTAATTCTTCATAGAAGTAGATAACTGCCTGCCTTAATCCACTTGTGTATCTTAGACTGGAATATTTTAGATTCTGCCTGGCCACAGGTCCATGAAAGTATTCTGCAAATTTATAAATGCTTTTGAAAGTTATTTCCTGTCAGTGTTTGAAATCAGTTTCAAAGACTCTTACATTTTTTTGGTATCAAGTTACAGTACCAAAGAGGAAGTTGCTCTTAGAAGAAATGGACAAAGATATAAATTTACTAACATTCCAGGAAGAACAAAGAATACAATTGATGTTGAAAAACATCCTCTAAATACTGTGGGCCATCATGAAATACTAAATGAGTCATGTGAACCAAAATGAACCTTTTTTAAAATCACATAAAAACTTCTAGTATATCTGGAAATTTAGATATCATATGACAGTATAAGACTTCAATTATATTAGTCTCACTTTAAATTGAGGGTGTAGTTATTTTAAAGTCCAGTATAGCTTTATACATGTTGATAGCTAACAAATCTACAAAGCATTAAAAAAAATAAGATTCCACAAAACTCTTAGAACTGGTAAATGAGTTCAATAAAGTATCGGGATACAAAATTAATATTCAGAAATCAGTTACATTTTTATACACCAATAACAAACTATCAGAAAGATAAATAAGTTAAGAAAAGAATTCCATTTATAATTGCATGAAACAGAGTAAATTATCTAGGAATAAATTTAACCAAGGAGATAAAAAAAACCTGTACTCAGAAAATTGTAAGACACTGAAGAAGAAAATTCAAGAAAATACAAGTAAATGGAGCGTGTACCATTCTTATGGATCGGAAGAATTAACATCATTTAAAATGTCCATACTACCCAAAACAATCTATAGATTCAATACAATACTTATTAAAATACCAGTGGCATTTTTCACAGAACCAGAATAAGTAATCCTAAAATTATATGGAACCACAAAAGATTTCAAATAGCCAAAGCAATCTTGAGACAGAAGAACAAAGTTGGACGTACAACGCTACCTGATATCAAACTATGCAAGGCTTCGGTAACCAAAACAGCACGGTACTAGCATTAAAAATAGACAGATGGGGTGGCCAGTTGGCTCAGTTGGTTAAAGTGCAGTGCTCATAACACCAAGATCACCGGTTTGATTCCCACATGGGCCAGTGAGCTGCACCCTCCACAACTAGATTGAAAACAACTTGACTTGGAGCTGAGAGGTCCTGGAAAAACACACTGTTCCCCAATATTCCTCAATAAAAATTAAAAAAAAAAGTCACATAAATCAATAGAACAGAATAGAGAGTCCAGAAATAAACCTATATAACTATATGGTCAGTTAATCTATGACAACACTAATTTGAAAAGCTATATGCACTCCTATGTTTATTGCAGTATCATGTACAATGCCAAGAT
This sequence comes from Rhinolophus ferrumequinum, assembly GCF_004115265.2. Taxonomy (NCBI): domain Eukaryota; kingdom Metazoa; phylum Chordata; class Mammalia; order Chiroptera; family Rhinolophidae; genus Rhinolophus; species Rhinolophus ferrumequinum. Next base: position 27,850,170 of record NC_046288.1, read on the forward strand.
ACGGAAGCAACCTAAGTGCCTATCTATAAACAATTGGATAGAGAAGACATGGTACATATATACTATGGAATATTACTCAACGATTAAAAACAATGAAATCTTAACCATTTGTGAAAAGTTGGATGCTACAGGTCATTATGCTAAGTGAAATAAGTCAGATAGAGAAAGACAAATATCATATAATTTCACTTATATATGGCATCTAAAGAACAAAATAAATGAACAAACAAAACAGAAAAGACTCATAGATACAGAGAACAAACTGATGGTTGCTAGATGGGAAGGGAATTGGGGGGCTAGGAGAAAAAGTTGAAGGGATTAAGAAGTACAAATTAGTAGTTACAAAATAGTCATGAGTATGTAAAGAACAGCATTAGGGCATATAGTCAACAATATAGAAATAACTATGTATAATGCCAGGCTATGTATGGTGCCAGATGGGTACTAGACTTATCAGGCAGATCACTTTGTAAATTATATAAATATCTAGCCACTATGCTGTACACATGAAACTAATATAAAATAATACTGAATGTCAACTGTAATTAAAAATAAAAATTAAATTTAAAAAAATCTATGACAAATAAGGCAAAAATATACAATGAGGTAAAGACAGTCTCTTCAGTAAATGGTGTTGGGAAAACTGAAAAGATACATTCAAAAAATTTAAATTAGAACACTTTCTTATAGCATCTACAAGATTAACTCAAAATGGGTTAAAGACTTAAATGTAAGAACCAAAACCAAAAATCTTCTAGAAGAAACATAGGCAGTAAACTCTTTGACATTGCTCTTAGTAATATTATTTTAGACATATCTCTTTGGGCAAGGGAAATAATAAAAAAAAAAGGGACTACATCACTCTTTTTGCAAGGGCAGGAAACCATCAACAAAATGAAAAGATAACCTACTGAATGGGAGAAAGTATTCGCCCGTGATACATCTGATAGGGGGTTAATATAAAAAATGTATAAAGAACTCATACACAACTTAACACCAAAAAAAACCAAATCTGATTAAAAAGTGGGCAGAGGACCTGAATAGACATTTCTCCAAAGAGGATATACACATGGCCAATAGATATATGAAGAGATGTTGAAGGTCACTAATCATCAGAGAAATGCAAATATAAAACAGAATAAAATGTCCTCACACCTGTCAGAATGATTATCATCAATGAAGCAACAAATGACAAATGTTGGTGAGGAAGTGAAAAAAGCATGGAAAACCTGATGCACTGTTGGTTCGATTACAAATTGGTTTAGCCACTATGGAAAACAGTATGGAGGGTCATCAAAAAATTAAAAGTAGTATATGATCCAGCAATCCCACTTCTAGGTATTTATCCAAAAAATCCAAAATGCTAATCTGAAAAGATATATGCCCCTCTATATTTATGGCAGCATTATTTACAATAGCCAAGATGTGGAAGCAACCTAAAGTGTCCATCGATAGAAAAATGGATAAGGAAGTGGTACATATATAGAATGCAATATTACTTGGCCATGAAAAGAGTGAAATCTTACCATTTGCAACAACATGGATGGACCCAGAGATAGATATTATGCTAAGTGAAATAAGTCAAAGACAAATACCATATGATTTCACTTATATGTGGAATCTAAAAAACAAAATAAATGAACAAACAAAACAAACAAACTCATAGATACGAAGAACAAACTCATGGTTGTCGGATGGGAGGAAGTTTGGGTGACTGTGTGAAAAAAGGTGAAGAAATGAAGAAGTACAAATTGGTAATTACAAAATAGTCACGGGGTTGTAAAGTACAGCATAGGGAATATAGTCAGCAATATTGAAATAATTGTGTGGTGCCAGGTGAGGGGGATCACTTTGTAAGTTATATAAATGTCTAACCACTGTGTTGTACACCTGAAATACTATTGAATGTCAACTGTAATTGAAAAACATAAGTAAATAAAAATATAATTTTGGAACATTTTCAGGACATTGGCTTATACATTTCAAATATATAACTTTTCATGCATCTGTGGAAAATACCGTGTTTCCCCGAAAATAAGACCTAAATGGGCCATTGACTCTAATGCGTCTTTTGGAGCAAAAATTAATATAAGACCTGGCATTATATTATATTACATTATGTTATTATATTATGTTAAGACCCGGTCTTATATTACAGTAAAATAAGACCGGGTCTTATATTAATTTTTGCTTCAAAAGACGCATTAGAGCCGATGGCCCGGCTAGGTCTTATTTTCCGGGAAATACGGTATTTAGATTTAAAAAAATAGTAATTGTGAAGTATTTATCCATTGGAAAAAACTTATGATGGCTAATCACAAGCATTAGCCTAAATACTGACTTACTAAAGTTGTTTTAATTTAAAATATTTGGATTTAAAATATATTAAGCCTTTATCATTTGTTGTTAAAATATAATGTTAAATATTTTCATTACTATGATAAACAATGATATCACATGACTTCATTTATCAGGGCTTTTTGTAGTGATGTAGGGTTCTTAAAATATTGCTTTAGTAATAAACACAAGGGAAAAGACAAAGGGATGTTTTAAGTGAACATACTGAAGTGGTTATTCATTAAAGTGACAAGAGGAGGGTATATGTGAAAAAAATAAAATAGATCAAATCTTATTTCAAAACACTTTAGGAAGTAAGAGTTTCTGGAAATTTGAAGAACACAACACTATAGTGGTTCTCTGACTTAATGATTAAAAAGATTGAACATATATTGTAGTGAAAACATTCCATAGAGTTAAAATATTTTTAAAATAGGAAATAAAGCAGTCATCAGTGGAAAATGCACTTATTTAGTATCTGTACAATACATTGTCTTTGGGAATCTTGAGAAGTACACAAAAGCAGACTTGTGAAAACTATATCTTTGCTGAGACCTCATTTTCATATTCACACACTAGAATTTTTAAGAACTCATCCTAGCGGTGGATGATGAAAGAATATTGCTTTGAATTAAATAGAAATACTGAGAAGGTAAAAGACTAATAGCCTTTAATATTATTTTAGCTTTATAAACCTAAAATTAGTAGAGCAGCCTACTTCAACACAATTTTAAATATGAAAAATAATCCTGTGATTTTAGGATAAGAAATCTGGATGTAAAAATCCCCAAGTATTTTCCATTTTATGGAAAAACATTCATACTAGAACTTTCCATTTCACATTCTCTAATTTTTCAATTGTTGAATTTAGTATTATATAAAATTCGGGCACTTTAAGTACAGTTTATAAATCACTTACCAGGTGCCTGTCTTGAGAAGCTGGAGGTCCAGATTTTGTTTCTACAGTAATTGGTTAATGGAAGTTTCACTCTGTTGTTTCAGTCAAACAAGATAATCTGTTACCAGGCGATAGGAAGGCAAAAGGTGAACTCTGTAGAGCTGTACGAAATTAATGATTAAGCTGTATAAAGTCTGTTCTTATTTTAAAGATTAAAGGATTAAGAGAAGGCTTTTGTTGTCGCTTGTGGGAGGAAATAGAATGAAACAAAGAGCCCATAGAAAGTATCTGGAATTACTTATGAGTATGTATAATAAATGAAGGCTTTTTACATTTACTTTTACTTTTGTTTCTGATTTCAATTATAAAAGCAAAGTGAAACACAGTTGGCTGTTTCATAGCTCCAGTGCTCCAATTAGAAACCCTCACTTAAAAGTTGTTTATCTGTACTCCTAGAGTTGGGAAATTAGACAGGCATGAGCATGCTCCCTGGGTAGGAGCAGAGGGGAAATGAAATGCAGCCAAGAAAAGTTGGAACACATTCTGCGTCTTAAATTATGCCTGTACCGTCCAGAGGCAGCTCTGTATGTCATCTTTCTTAGCCACCTAGGCATAGTGGTGACTGTGGTAAAATGGCCTGTTTCAAGATAGGGAAAACTGCTTTGAGACTCTTGTCGTTATCCATATGATCAAAATACTTCTATGACATGGCTCCTTTTTGTCTCTACATCCTGAAATCACGATGCTAAAAAAGGGCAAAAATTTTAAAATCTGTGAGTTTATCAATCTGTACAACAATGGAATTTGAAGTTGAAATTTCTCATTCAACAAAATATGAAGATGTAAATATTTTATATTATTGTTTTCTGTGAACATTACAAACAGATATTTTCTTTGAATTTAATGGGAAAATCTAGATTAAGATTTTTTTCTTGTAGTCTGCTTCAGAGCAGAAATCAAGAAACAGCCCGAATGTCACATTGCTGCAGAATTACAGGAAGGCAAAACAACTGGAGGCAATTAGATAGTTTTACAGATTCGCCTGAAAAACAAGAGAAAAGCATTCCTAGTTTGCCTCCCCACATGCCTTGCAACCAGAAAATCATCCTCAGGCTCCCAGCATGCCCCCATTTCTGCCCTTTGCAGGAGATTGGAGATTTATGTTCTAGAAAAATCGTAGAGAGATACAGCTTTAGGGTCATTAGATATAGCTGAGGAAAGAAAGTGTGTCATAATGAAAACAAGGAATTTAAGTGATAAAGCCCTTTCAGTTAATTTGATTGAAGTATGGAGTCCACTTAATTTGACCTCATGGGAAAGAGCCAGGGAAATAATCAACGTGACTTCACTTTTCTTCTTCCCTCAGATCTCCTGCCAAATAGAAACCGGATGGTCCAGAATCCTGTTGATGTAACCTATACAAATCAGCCTCTCAGTGCACAGTCCAGGATGGAAAATGGTGAAGAATGAATCTAAAAGGGTAAACTAATGATATCCAGCACTCATCCCAGGTTTCAGAGGGAACACCACCCTAACAAGACCCTAATAATTATTTTTCTAAAAAGTATTGTCAATTAGATTGGAGAAACATATTTTAAATATTTTTGTAGAGATACATTTTATAAGTAAATATTCTCTTAGGAATAAATTTTACAAATTTGCAGAAACTATGTTTATTTAGACATGTACATATAATACATAAGTTTGACTATACACACAGAATATAAAAACAAAAATCAACATTGAAATGAATGAAAAGAAATGCTTTAGTCTAAAGATGGGTTATACATAGAACAAGACTATGATTTTTTGAGGGAGGGTATTGAATCCATGTACCAGGGGTGCCAAAAAAAAGTATGCATATCACTTGTATTCATCTTTTGTTATAGGTATATATTGAGTATTACAATTTTAATACAGTTTTTTTTCTTTTCTTAATATGTGTATACATTTTTTGGCACCCTCTGTATTTCAACAAAACTCTCCTGCCTCTGACAAGGCTGAACCTATTGGCAGGGTATCACAAAGCATAGATTTCTAGTTCCTCATAACTACACTAGCTTTGGTAGTATGTACTATGGATGACATTTAAGGTGTGGATCAATTTGATGTTTTCACCATGGCCCAGCAGTCTCAAATGTTCTGATACTTTGAACCAAACATTGGGAATATCAGGGGACTCAATGCAAGTACTACCGTGTTTCCCCAAAAATAAGACCTAGCCAGACCATCAGCTCTAATGCGTCTTTTGGAGCAAAAATCAATATAAGACCCGGTCTTATATTAAAGAAGATCTGGCCTTATATTATATTAAATAAGACCCAGTCTTACATTATATTAAAATAAGACCAGGTCTTATGTTAACTTTTGCTCCAAAAGACGCATTAGAGCTGATGGTCTGGTTAGGTCTTATTTTCGGGGAAAGACAGTATGTGATGAATTCAGCATTTTCATAAGAAGAAAATGTATAACTGACAGAGTTTTAGGTGCGGCAAGGGGTTAAGAGTGAAACTGGGACGTGCTTGAACTCTTCATAATGCAATTTTTTTCCTGCATATTTTTAGCAATTCTTATTATGGAAAGCTATAAAAAGGTAAGAGAAGACCATGGGAGTTGATTGTTAATGTTGGAAATATTCACTGTCCTCTCCTTTGCTTGTGTAAGAAGTATACTTTTCTACCCAATGACTTTGGACTTGGCCATGATATCTTTGGCCCATTCAATGCAGCAGAAGTGACAACACACCAATTATGTTTTAAGAAATATTGCATTTTACAGAGGATCTGTTCATTTGTGTATTTATTTACTTATTTATAATTTTTATTAAATTTATTGGGGTTGATATTGGTTAGTAAAATTATATAGGTTTCAAGTGTACAATTCTGTAATACATCATCTATATATTGCACTGTGTGTTCACCACCTGGAGTCAGTTAACCTTCCATCACCATGTATTTGACCCCCTTTACCTTCTTCTACCCTCCAATTATCTATCAAAGGACACTTTGGTTGATTCCATGTCTTGGCCACCATAAATAATGCTGCAATGAACATAGGGATACATATATGTTTATGCATAAATGTTTTCAGATTTTTTGGGTAGATACCCAGAAGAGGGATTTCTGGGTTCTCGTTGTCTTCGAATAAATACACACAAGTGGAATTGCTGAGTGTATGGTATATATCTTTTCAGTCTTTTGAAAAATTTCCATACTGTTTTCCATAGAGCCTGCACCAATTTGGAGTCCCACCAACAATGCGCAAGGGTTCCCTTTTTTCCACATCCTCACCAACATGTTATTTGTTGGCTTTTTGACAATAGCCATTCTGATTTGTGTGAGATGGTATCTCATTGTGGTTTTCATTTGCATTTCCCTGATGATTAGTGATGTTGGCCATCTGTCTGTCTTTTTTGGAGAACTGTTTTTTCATGTCCTCTGCCTATTTTTCAATTGTATTAATTTTTTGTTATTAAGTTGTATGAATTTCTTATATATTTTGGGTATCAACCCCTTATCAAATGTTTTATTGGTGAATGTGTTCTCCCATTCATAGGTTGCCTTTTTGCTTTGTTAAAAGTTTCCTTCACTGTGCAGAAGCTTTTCAGTTTGATGTATGTGACAACATGGAGAGATTTAGAAGGTATTATGCTAAGTGAAATAAGTCAGGCAGAGGAATACAAATACCGTGTAATTTCACTTACATGTGGAATCTAAAATCAAAACAGAACAAACAAAACAAAAAGGAACTCATGGAAACAGAGACCAGAGGGATAGTTACCACAAGGAAGGTTGTGGGGGCATGAGTGAAAAGGAGAAGAATATAGTCAATAATATTGTTATAAGTTTACACAGTGAAAGATGATTACTAGAGTTGGTGGGGTGATCACATTGTAAGTTATTGGAAGTGTAGGATCACACATGAAACTAATATAACCAATATTGGATTGTACACCAACTATACTTAAATTAAGGGAAAAAAAAAGACATTTGCTTCCAGCAATATGGCTGTGTAGATATTCTGAAAAACAATCGAAAAAGAGCAACTAAGTTCTGGATAAAATATAACTATTGGTGCATTCTTAGGTCTTCTAAAAATAGAGGACACCTCTACATTTCTAAAAATGGAAGAAAAATTATTATCTAGAGGAGGGGCTAGCAAACTACAACCCTCAGGCCATCCGCATTTTCATTTGCTTTTGTAAATAAATGTTTATTTTAACAAAGTGATACATTCATTTGTTTATGTGTTGTCTTGGCTGCTTTGAAGCTAATGACCAAGTTGAATTGTTGCTACAATGACCGACAACAATCTGTAAAATTGGAAATATTTACTAACTGGTCCTTTACAGAAAAACAATAATTTTGGGAATATTACAGAATTTCCCCCTATTATTAAACTTTTACAGTAGTATGGTACATTTCTTACATACTAATGTACCAATATTGATACATTATTATTAACTAATGTCTATACATTTTAAGAATTTTTTGAGTTTTTACTTAATGTCCTTAATGTCCTTTTTTATCATCCCATGATCTCACCTAGTTTACCATGTTGCATTTAGAAGTCATGTATATTTAGATTTCTCTTGACTATGACAGTTTCTCAGATTTTCCTTGTTTTTGATGACTTTGGCAAAACAGGCATACTGGTCAGATATTTTGCATATTTTCCTTCAGTTTTGGTTTACATGATGTTTCCCCATGTTTTCACAATGATTGTAGAATTTTGAGAGAAAGGCCAACGAGGTGAAGAGCCATTTTTATTACATTTCAAGGATCTCTACTATCAACATGTCTGATCACTGATGATGTTAACTGGCTGAGGTAGTATTTGCCAGGTTTCTCTACTGTAAAGATACTATCCCTGTGCACCCTGCCCCTAAGCCCTTTCAGACTCTTTAGAAGGAAGTCACTCTGTGAATCCCACACTTAAGGGATGGGAAGTTACACATAATTAGTTTGAATTCTTCTTTATAGGTTATTTACCTATTCTCCTCCACTTAATTATTTATTCAATCATTTATATCATCATGGATTTATGGATATTAATTTTATACCATGGGTTATAATTCAGTACTATTTTATTTATTCTGTTGCCCAAATCGAATTCTCGGGTATTTTAGTCATATAAAGAAACTCTGTTGCATGGTTCAAATTATGTCTAATTACAACCCTCATTAATGTTTATTGAGCACTTTCCAGTCTTAACATGGTATCAATTAATCAGTTAGTCAATAAACATTTATTAACTGCTTCTAAGTATCTAAACACTTGGCCTGATAGCATTATTCAGAAGGTCTAATTATTAGAAAACATTAAACACTAAGGTAACCAGAAATCTCTTGCTTTCTTGGAAGCACAGAACCAAAGCTACAGTGGTTACCCCTGTATATCTCACCACATGATGCTATCCAAGTTCTTCATTGTCTCCAGCCTACACACACTTTAAGACCAGCCCAGAAAGATGTCAAAGAATCTCAGGGGGTTAAAGTTTCTATTTGAATTTTAAACTATCTCAAGTACCTTCTTTCTCCAAGGAAGTTGCAGAGCAGTTTGAACAAGCTGTGGGGAAATGTGATTGGTTCAAATTTCAGTCAAGCAAATTTGGAATATATTGGTTTACTAAGAACTAAAGGCAGAAAGATATGTGAGTTTATTCTTGTTTAGTTACATGTGGGCAACTATGAGTTTTACAAATTATAAAATTAACATTTTATTGTACACTTTGATGTTAAAAAAGTCATAACAAAATGGGCATTTAAGATATCAATATGAAAAAATCACTAACTATTAGGGAAAGGCAAATCAAAAGCACAGTGAGATATCACCTCACACCAGTTATAATGACTATCATCAAGACAAATAATAACAAGTCTTGGAGAGGCTGTGGAGAAAAAGGAACCCTAATACACTGTTGGTGGGAATGCAGATTGGTGCAGGCACTACGGAAGGCAGTGTGGAGGTTCCTCAAAAAATTAAGAATAGAATTACCATATGACCCAGCAATACTTCTCCTGGGAATCTACCCCCAAAATCTGAAAACATTAATCCGTAAAGATGTATGTGCTCTGATATGCATTGCAGCATTATTTATGGAGGCCAAGACATGGACACAACCAAAGTGTCCTTCGATAGGTGATTGGATAAAGAAGATGTGGTATATATACACAATGGAATATTATTACTCTGCCATAAGAAAAGATGAAATATTGCCATTTGCGACAACATGGACAGATCTTGAGATTATTATACTAAGCAAAATAAGGCAGACAGAAAAAGTTGAGAACCACATGATTTCACTCATATGTGGGATATAACACTGAAAGCAACAAAGGAACCAGACAAGCAAATAAAGAAACAAAAACTCATAGACACAGACAACAGTTTAGTGGTTACCAGAGGGTAAGGAGGGAGGTGGGATGGTAGAAGAGGGTAAAGGGGGTCAAACATATGGTGATGGAAGGAGAACTGACTCTAGGTGAAGAGAACACAATGTGATATACAGATGATGTATTATAGAATCGTACACTTGAAATCTATGTAAGTCTACTAACCATTGTCACCCTAATAAATTTAATTTTAAAAAATAAATCAATAACAATTGTTGCCTTCAGTGATTGAGATCTGCTTCTCATCCCACCAAAACAAAATCTTAATATTTTCCAACACTCTTCAATTTTTAATAATGCATAACTATGTTATACTTTTTTAAAAAAATAGCTTTGATTCTGAAAAATCATACTGTTGAACAGCGTGTTCAGAAATCCCTAGACATTTCTCCAAAGAGCAAGAAAACAAACCATTTTTATTTATCCTTAGATTTAACCTTCTAGGTTAGAAGGATGTAATATTCTACTAAAGACCCCAAATTTATTTATTTTTTTGTTCTTTCTCTTGCGATTTTCAAAGTTCATATATACACAAAACATACTACATAATGGGAAAAAAAGCCAACACAAAAATAAAGAATTTGGAGAGCTTGATTATTTTTAATGAGCCTCTGACAATTCAAACTATCTGTGTGTTCCTACACCATTCCCATAGATTATAGCTTTGTGCATATTTGTAAAAAGAAGGAAAAGGAGAAGGAGGGGGAGGGAAATGAGGAGGAGGAGGAGGAGGTGGAGGAAGAGGAGGAGAGGAGAGAGAAAGAAAGTAAAATAAAAAGACAATAGCAGGAAAAAATCCTTCTTGTCTTTTTATATGAAGATCTCAATAACCATGTGAACCTGACCTTAATCTTTCACATGACTCCTTCTCTATTCATCTAAAGTAGGAAAAGTTGAGGAATGATGAGAAGAAAGCTTTAATCTCAGACATATTAAGAAAACCCTTCTTAGATCTCAGTTCGTAATTTCAGCGTAGACCCCTTCATTTGCTGCTCATAGTGCCTGTCAAATTTCTCATTCAGGGCTACTGTAAAGTGATTCTTCCAGTCTCCTACAATTCCTATAACAAAGAGAAAAACAATAAATATTATGTCTTCAAGTGAGAATCATGAAGTTTTCTAATATACATCATTTTCATTTACACCTAATCAAATTTTATTGTTGTAATCCTCAATTATAGGAATAAAATATATACCAAAAATAATATACATATTTGAGTTTGCAAAGAAGGATTTGTTGTGATTGTTAAAACAACAACAAACAGCACATTTCTTTCTCTGACTCTTCCCTCTAATGTTACTTCACTGAATTTTTCTTCTCCAATTTCCTCCAAAATGTTGGGGCTCCTAAGATGAGACCCCTTGTTTTACCCATTTCCAAGATACTAAATATCATCCGTATGCTAATAACACTCTAATCCATATGTTTCCATATTTAATTGTCTACATGATCTTGCCACCCGGATTCCATACAAGTATCCCTAAAACAACTAGTTCAAAAATTAATTCATTTTTTTCCCCACCAAATTGTGGTTCCCCCCTTGCCCCCATAACCCAATTAACTGCAACTCAAGGTATCCAAGGCATAAACTTGGAGATTATCCCATCAACCCCTATATCTAATTTCTTATTCATATTCTGACTTGCTTCATACTCATTTGTCGTGCGGGGCGTCCGGTGGGGTCTCTGGTCCCGCTCCCCACATAAGAACGCAGGACATGGGGAGGCCAAAAAGGAACACCCACGGAGCCATAGGTAGGGGAGTCACACCATTATATTCTCACTGGCAGCTGGGTTGGAGAAACCGGAAACAGGAGCCACACAATTCTCAACCCTCACTTTGCCGCTTGCAGGCTCAGCCACCATCTCCTTGCTAGCCCCCATTTCCTGCTAGCATAGCCACGGCAGTTATATTAGTGCCCAATGGCTCACCACTGGTTACAGCTGACGGCCAACTAGCCACAGCTGATGGCCATTTGATCACAGTCGACGGCCATTTACTACCTGAGCCAGCACCTTTCTATGTGAGGCCGAGAGCCTGGAAACTGCTTTTTGGGGCTCTGTCCCCACACATTGCTTCCTCTCCATTTCTGCTGTTAATGACAGAGAGGCTCCTCAGCGATTCCCACCCAGGTTATTATAACAGTCTATCAGGCCCTTCTCTTTTACTTTCCATCATATCTAACCCTCCCCTTGCAGAAGGAAGTCATCCCATCCCAGCTCTAAATTTTTCCAGTAAAATACCCAAAAAAACAAAAGAAAATATGTATCCTGGGTAAGTTCTGAGAGTATAGCAGTAAGCAGCCCTTTACAATCATGACGATTAAAGTTCAATGTTTTATCTTAAAAATATATATGGGCCTAATGGGAAAGGAGACGGATATAATTTGAGAAATAAATAATTAAAATGTAATCTGTGTGTTAACTCTCTTTTCATGGACTCCCTGTTTTCGCCCAGTGGCAGGTTATTCCTATTATTTAAAAATTTCCCTAGTCTTCTCACTGACAATTTAGTTCAAAAAGCAAGATTTTTATTTATTCTGCTCCTTAAAAAACAAACAACAGGGCCGGCCTGGTGGCTCAGGCGATTAGAGCTCCATGCCCCTAACTCCGAAGGCTGCCGGTTCGATTCCCACATGAGCCAGTGGGCTCTCAACCACAAGGTTGCTGGTTCAACTCATCAAGTCCCGCAAGGGAGGGTGGGCAGCACCCCCGCAACTAAAATTGAACACGGCACCTTGAGCTGAGCTGCAGCTGAGCTCCCGGATGGCTCAGTTGGTTGGAGTGCGTCCTCTCAACCACAGGGTTGCCGGTTCTACTTGCACAAGGAATGGTGGGCTGTGCCCCCTGCAACTAGAAAAAGGGCAACTGGACCTGGAGCTGAGCTGCGCCCTCCACAACAAAGACTGAAAGGACAACAACTTGACTTGGAAAAAAGGCCTGGAAGTACACACTGTTCCCCAATTACAATAAACAATTACCCAATTACAATTACTGTTCCCCTTCCCCAATAAAATCTTTAAAAAAAAAAAAAAGATTTCAATTAAAAAAAAGTAATTGAAGAGTAACAAAGCTTTACTAAGGTCTCCGAAAAAAACAAACAAACAAACAGATATGTTTTCTCACACATCAGTAAGACCAGATGTTCCAATACATACTCTGTATATTTTACATGCCTTTGGATTTATAAACTGACTACATCTCTCATCAGACTATGTCTCCTCTCCATAGAATGTCACTTTATTGTATTTTGATATTTTTTGCTAAACAGAGCCATATTTGTTACTAAGAGTTTTGAAACTTAGTCTTTTTTTACAGCTTTATTGAGGTACAATCTATATATAAAGAACTATATATACTTAATGTGTCTACAATTTGTTGAATTTGATCATTTGCCACTTAGTCTTGAAAAATGTTGGCCACTTGGTCAAGGAAAAGCTAATTGTTCTAAGCTTGTTTCCTCGTCTCAAAATGAAATCATTACAGAAATTCTCTCCTGAGTCTTTGATTAAAATTCAAAAATAATGAGAATTTTAAAATTATATATATTTATATAACGTACATGATCCAGCACCAATGCACACAGGCTTAGTCAATAATAATAGTAGATGTGGTGTTAGTGCTGGCTCTGAAGCTGCAGTGGCTGCTGAGCATTCTTAATAAAACATGCTGCATATACTAAATAATCAACAAGCAATAGCTATTTATTATTAGTACTAGTAGTACTAGTCGTTTATGCCTCTGAAGAACTGCTAACTTAATGAAGAGAATCCTCAAATGTGAAACAACTCTGAAGAAAACAAGCGGGATCCACAGGTATGAATAGGCCTCAATAGGTGTCTCCCTACAATTATTTCAACTTGTGACATCCTACAGCAATAGAGACAAACCACATGATTCTCTCACCTTTTCTCATGAAAGGAGATATTTTTTGGTTCATGACTTCATCTGGTAGTGTTGTGTAATTGGTAGAGGGATTGTTTTTCATCTCTTGGAATGAAGTATGTTGTACTATCTTGTCCACAAGCTCCTCTGATGGCTTCCTTCCAAGAAATTCTATCAATTTTATCACCTCTCTTCTGATATCCTAGGGAGAAAAAAATATTTTGAAGATTCAGTTACTAAAACTGAACACATTACTATTTGGATTAAAACAAGAGAGAAAGAGAGAGAAATCTTTATTTTATTTTTTTCCCCCACTGATACTGGAATTTGGCTTCTATTGATGAACAAAACTTCTTGGGGAAGTGGTATTTTTTTAACTTCTCTAAAGATAATTTTTCTCATCCATAGAGAGGACATAAAAAATAAGTCACACCATATACACCATAATTTCTTATAGCATATACAAAGTACCACTTTCTTACATCATATAAAGAAATAAACTCAAAATGGATTCAATACTTAAATGTAAGATCTGAAACCATAAAACTTCTAGAAGAAAACACAAGCAGTAAACTCTTTGACATTGGTCTTAGCGATATCTTTTTGGATATGGCAACTCAGACAAGGGCAACAAAAGCCAACATAAGCAAATGGGACTACATCAAACTAAAATACTTCTGCATAATGAAGGAAACCATCAACAAAACAAAATAAAACCTACTGAATGGGAAAAGATATTTGTAAGTGATATGTACAGTAAGGAGTTAATATCCAAAATCTGTAAGGAACTCACACAACATGACATCAAAAAACAATCTAATTTTAAAAATGAGCAAAGGACATAGGCCTTTCTCCAAAGAAGACATACAGATGACCAACAGACACACAAAAAAAATGCTATAAACATCATTAATCATCAGGGAAATGCAAATCAAAACTGCAATGAGATATAATCTCACACCTGTCAGAATGCCTATTATCAAAAGTCAACAAGTAGGTGTTGGTGTGGATGTGGAGCAAAGGGGACCCTTATAGAGATTCCTTAAAAACTTAAACATAGGACTACCATATGACCCAGTGATTCCACTTCTGGATATTTATCTGAAGAAATGAAAACACTAATTGTAAAAGATACATGGACGCTTATGTTCACTGCAGCATTGTTTGCAATAGCCAAGATATGGAAGCAACCTGAGTGCTCATTGATAGACAAATGGATAAAGAAGATGTAAAACATACATATATATTACTCTGCAATAAAAAAGAATGAAATATTGCCATTTGCAACAACATGAATGGAGCTAGAGTGTATTAATGCTAAGTGAAATGAGTCAGAGAAAGACAAATACTATATGATTTCACTTATATGTGGAATCAAAAAAAATAATAAACAAAACAGAAACAGACTCATAGATACAGAAAAAAAACTGATGGTTGCCAGAGGTGAGGGATGCTTGTGAAAAGGGTGAAGAAGAATAAGAGATACAAACTTCCAGTTATAAAATAAATAAGAAACAGGAATGTTGTGTACATCACAGGGAAAGTAGTCAATAATACCATTATGACTGCATGATGACAGACAGTTACTAGACTTACCATGGTGATCACATCGTAAGCTATATGAATGTTGAATCACTATGTTGTACATCTGAAATTAATATATATTATGCCAACTATACTTTAATCAGAAATATTTTAAATATAGATACTTCAAAGACTGTTAGAACACTAAATGAGGTGATGTATAAGCTCAATAAATACCTATGAATATTAATATATACTCTCAAAGACTACAGTTTCCTGTGATAAATCAAGTTTAGGGTTGAAAATATGCAAACAGCTTTAATTTTTCTCCTAATTTATTGGTGTAACTAGTGAAAAGCAAAGGAACCAGAAAGATTAAGAAAATGTATAAAAAGTCAAATACTCAGCATGGAAACTCAGAAGTAAACCATAGCTACAAACATCCCTATCTCTATGTCACTCCTATAGTGTACCCTATTATCCAGCTAAATCACTCAATGCAGCCAAGTATTTGCAATACTAATTATAATGCTTATTCTGTGTGTAGTTCTTTCTACATAGAATGCTTTTCTCAAATTCTCTGTCCTACAAATTATAGCTACCTATTAAACTTCAGCTTAAGTGTCACCTTCTTTGGGATGATTTCCTTGACAATTCCAATTTAAGTTAGGTGACTATTTTTACTCCCATAAATTATCATATAAATCTATTGTACCATATCATTATTCTTATAATATTCTATTTACTTGTCTGTCTTCTGCCTTTACAATTAATGTTAATATGTCTTATTCTCTGCTTGATAAACTGTAGAAAAAAAAGAACATTTATTTATTCATTCTTAGGCACCTTATTGATTCAAATATAGAGCAAACTTAAACCTGGCCATTATTAACCAAAGTGGGAAATGAATGGACATGGACAATTTGGGTGGAAGGGGTTGAGATGGTTGGATTAGTTAATGGTTGGATTAAATAATAAGTTTTGCTTGTATACCTTTTAAATTTCCTGTCTTCAATATTCTAGTTACAGAACACAGTATTAAATAAGTAATAAACTACAGATCATGGCTGCTTCTCCTTTAAATTTGTGCTAGTGTTAAATTCTATAAATAAATTATAATTCAATTTCTAAAATATTATTTATTATTTTATTTTAAATGTCCTCATCAAAACAGCTCTAGAATTACAGCAACATGGATTTTAATAATTATGTAAAGAAGTGAACAAGACATGGATATCAATTGCTTTCTTGGTGTTAATAAAGAATGAAAGAAGACATTTCTCCTCTCTTAATAAAGAGACCCAGTATTTTGTCTGTCTTTAAAAAAAATTTGATATGTGTACATTTGTGCTTAAAGAACAAATATGATACAGCACCCGTTACCTACTACCCAATTTATGGATCAGAACATTCAAAATTTGTTGAATTCTTCCAATTGCAACTTTCCATTGACATTCCTTTCATTTTCCATTCCCATTTCCACAAACAAGAACAAAAGACCTGCTCCTCTGAAGTTGATCTAATCAATCATGTGCTTTACTTTATAGTTTTGAAACTTAGTACATATGTATCCCTAGACAATACTATATATGTTTTTTTTACCAATACTATATATGTTTTTTTGATGTACATATGTGAAGTGTATTCCTTTTCATTGCAATATAATATTTAATTATAGGATAATAATATACATTATGTATTGATTCTTGTGTATTTGGGTTATTTCCAATGTTTATGGTTATGGAGAATGCTGCTATGAAGATTGTTGTACCTATAACCTAAAGCACATAAGCCAGAGTTCCTCAAGAGTATATATCTACTAGTGAAATTCCTGGGTCTTATGTGCATGTTTGACCTTTGTATATAATGACAAGCTGTTTCCATAGTGTTTGTATTTTCCTATACTACTGTCAGCAGTGTGTTTCTTCTCAGTGATCCACATCCTGACTAACATTTATTATTGTCAGACTTTTTCATTGTTGTCGGTCTGGTGGGTGTGAAATGACATCTCATAGTGATTTTTTTTATTTTTAATTATCCTGATTACTAATGAAATTATAGAAAAACTGGATTAAAAGGAAATTTTGAGGACGTCAGAATTTTGCAAATTCTGTTCCAATCATTCTCTGTACTCTCTTCTTCTGAAAGTTTGAGTTGATATATGTATCAACTCTTATCACTCTATCCTACATATCCATTACTCTCTTTTTTAAAGTATTCTATTTTCTCAGTGTGGTAAATTCTATGTAATTACCACAGCTCCATCTTCCACATTACTAACCAATGATTTTCCATTTATTATCTATTATTTAAACCATCTCCTGATTTCTAATTTCAATTTTTTATCATTTTGGAAATTCTGTTTTGCTCTTTTTTTTCCTATCTGACTTGTGAATTTTAGTAGCACTTGTTTCTTTGTAAAATTTTAAACTTCTTCTTTTATATCTTTAAACATATTAAGCATAATTATTTTAAAGTTCTTCTCTGATAATTCCAACATCTATAGATTTGGAGACAGGTGACTCTTCTTGCCTGTCATGAGTCTGTGTGTGTGTGTGTGCGCGCGTGCGTGCGTGCGTGCGTGCGCATGCACGCATGTGGTGGTGTTTTATTTTGTTTCATAAAATCAAGTTCTCTCAAATTTTATCTTTGCTAATTTTTTTGACACTTGGTTTTAAATATATTCATCCACAGATTTATGTTTACCAGTTTTAAATTGGTGCTAAAGTTTGTGGATTATTATAACTTTTGGAGGTGACCACATCATTTATTTAAAAGCAGATTTTTGTGTCTAGAGTGTTGTCAAATGCTACATTTTAGAAATTACTAAGATGTCCATATGTTTTCAGTTTCTCACCTCCTTTATGTCTTCATAGAAAAGAAATAGCACACGTGGATTCTTTCTCATTTCCCACCAAGATTTTGCATGTTCATACCAGGGACCATAAGGAACTAAAATTAGGAATAAAAACAACATAAGGGCATAGTATCATCTGTATACAACTTGAAAATGGGTATTCAAACAGTAGGTACAAATAAATATAAATAAGTAATCATAGAATGAAAACTAGATATCAGCCACACATCTTAAGCAAATTCTTATACAGTAAAAGAGGAAAAATATGTTGAATAAACCACATAAAGAAACATATTTCCAACTTTCAGAATTATGACATGGTTTATGGCACAGAAAGTGAAGAAAGTCCCCCTCCCATCAATTTGATTCAGAGCTTATGAAAGCATTTTTGAAACGTGTGTGTGTGTGTGTGTGTGTGTGTGTGTGTGTGTGTGTGTTAGTAAAGGGAGTTGAGTTAGTGGATCTATTATCGTTTTTACAATGAGAATTTAGTCCAGATCTCTAATTTGCCATTTACAAACTAGCTTTGGCAACGGAAGCTAGTAGCTATATAATTGTTTATAATACTACACGCATTTTACTGGTAAAGGGTGCTCTCTTGGGACCTTTAGTGTATTCTGACTCTAAAAAATTTAGATTTTAGAGAGGATGTGATATGACCAAATGCTGTCTCTTCATTCTCTTCCTTTATCTTCTCTCATGTATATCCAAGTGTTTCACCCAATAAAAAGATGACAGAATGAGTCATAGTGTGAGTCAAAGTGTGAGTCAAAGTATTCCACTTTGCATTAAGTCATTGCATACCTTTTTGTCCTTTGATTCTACTGGAGATTTTTCTTTAGAGAAAAAGTTACATAATAATATTTATAGTGATCTTATTCATCTGTTTTGTGAAGATGCAACTTTATCTTTCTTTTACAATGTGGGTTTTGATGATGTTGAGGCATACGAGGGTTGATCAAACAATACGGTGAATGTTTAAATTAAAAAACAAATTATTACAGTAAAAGACACATTGCCACTAACCCCCCTCAAACTGTTCCCTTTCACTTCAAACACACTTCCCCATTATTCATGCACATTCTGAAGCAGTTCTGGAAGTCCTCTATCTTGAGTGTCTTTGTTGCATGGTCGTGGCTGCCTCAATTGTCCTGAATCATTTTGATTTTGGAGTAGAGTCAGAAGTCACACAGTGCCAGATCCGGTGAATAAGGTGGATGAGGACACACTGTAATGTTTTCATTTGACAGAAATTGCCATATTCCAGAAGCAGTGTGTGACACGAAGCCTTTCCACATTGTGATAAAAAAATACGATGAATGCTGCTGCCAAATGCCATCCAATGGAAAGGCAGGGATCTTCAATACAAGAAGCAGTGCATCTAACATTAGTAACAGTCTGTAACAAGTTTCAACTTGCTCGGTGCAGTCAGTCGGGTGTGAGCTATGGTTGAGAGAAGGTGTGTATTAAAGTGTGCCATAAGTCATCCTCCATCATGACAATGCTCCATATGACACATTGCTCCTGGTATATGGCAATTTCTGTCAAATAAAAACATTCGGTGTGTCCTCATCTACCTTATTAATCAGATCTGGCACCGTGCAACTTCTGGCTCTTCCTCAAAGTCAAACTGATTCAGGACATTGGAAGCAGCCACGGCAGCACAACTAAAGACACTCACGAAAGAAGACTTCCAGAATTCCTCTAGAAAGTAGAAAGAATGATGAGATAAGTGCGTTCAAAGTAAGGGTGGAGTATTTTGAGGGGGATTGATGGCAATGTGGTTTTTACTGTAACAATTATTTTTATTTAAAACATTCACTGTATTTTTTATCACACCGCCTATATTTTATTCATGATGCTGTAGTATACATTTTCCCAAAATGTAGCAACAAACATAAAGCACACATATCCTACTTTTATTGAGTCAATAATAGCTTCTATGGTTATCAAAGTGCTATTATTATTTTCCTTACAACCGTGTTTCCCCGAAAATAAGACCAAGCCGGACCATCAGCTCTAACGCGTCTTTTGGAGCAAAAATTAATATAAGACTGGTTTTATTTTACTATAATATAAGACTGGGTCATATAATATAATATAATATAATGTAATATAATATAATATAATATAATATAATATAATATAATATAATATAATATAATATAATATAATATAATGTAATACCGGGTCTTCTATTAATTTTTGCTCCAAAAACACGTTAGAGCTGATGGTCTGGCTCGGTCTTATTTTCAGGGAAACACAGAATTATCACTACAGGATCAGAATGGCCTTCTTCAGTTAATAGAATTTCTTGAACCCTTTTTTCCTCAAATCTAAATATTCAATTGCTCTAGCCCGGAATTAAATAAAAAAGGCAAAATTTCCTGGAATTTCTGCTCAAGTAACTCTTGCGCTATTCTGAGAAATGTAGTTGAATCATTTAGGCTGTACACTGGGTTAAATGAATAAGAACTTTGTAGATATTCAGACTTCTTTGTGAATTCTGGACCCTCCTAACACCTGAACTTGGAAACAATGGAGCAGTCTTTCTCCCCTATTCCTTTCTTCTTGTTGTTCAATGGAGTTGTAACAACATGCTTTGAAATACTTTTCTAATAAAAAAAGACAAGACAAAGAATTGGACACTGAGTTTCAATCTTAAAGAGAAAAATTGTTACCTCCAAACCCCAAATATAGTTCTATATATTTTTAGGCATTGAACTGACCTCTCAAATTCCACAATTTGCCATCCACATCTGGAATCCCTATGGTTTCTCTAAAATTAAAGGGCATCTAGAACATCTGTGTTTTAATTAAGGATCAGGAAAGATAACAGACCAGAAAAGATGACCAAAATTTTTGCTCAGAGATGCCATTTGTCTTGTATCATTTACCTTGAAAGAATTCAGGGAAAGAAGTTATTTTACCTTCTCCATCCATGAATTTCTCAACAAACTCTGGAAAAGATCCAGGATTTGGATGAGCAGATACCATTAGAAAGAAATAATAATAAGAAACAGCCACATCCTTGGCATTCCGACAAAGATAGATCATCTAAGAGGATAAAATCAAATATTAAATCACCTAATATTTTTCAAGTATTAAAAATACTTCAAGACTTAAAAAGAAAGCATTTATGTTTTCAATTATAAACATAATACATGTTTTAGAAAGTATATAAAATATATAAAATTATAAAGAAGAAAAGTGCTTCAATAACCTGAAGTGACAGCATCTTTTGTAGTGTTGTTCAATGTTAGTTCTCTTTACAGTTTTATGCCATTTTCACATATAATACCTCATTTGAGTGTCACAATTCTATTGATACAAATTGGGCCAGATGGATAATTATCCCCAGTTTATATGAAGAAACTAAACTGAAGCTGAGTCAGAATGCGTCACTGAGAATAAATCAATGAGAGTAAATGATTTGGTAAATCATTCAGTCAACAATAAAGTCCTCTGATCTTTAAGCTATACTACCATGCTGCATACTAAAGGGAAAAAAAAAGTCCTGTTGTTTCCACACTCATAATTTTAACAACAAACAGACAAAAAACATGTTTAAGAGGGTCTGTTTGCACATTGATCTCAGTGAAAATATAACCTTCAACAACACCCCGGTGAGTTTCTGTTTTACCTGTAGTGGAAACACCAACAAATTAACAATCAGGAAGCCTTGATTTTAGTTGCTAGTTCTGGCATTAAGAAATTCTATCATCTTGTGCAAAACACCAATCATCTTAGAACTAACTTTCACCTGTTTCCTTTTTTCCGCCCCCACTTTTTTATCACTTACAGTTTCTGGTCCACACCTTCGTACACACTTTTACTAATAGTCTCAATTTATCTGTCTTTTTGTCCCGCAGTGAGTATTCTGGAAATACTCAGAACATGAATCCATCCAACTATTTTCTACTCTTTGATGATCTCTGATGTGAGAAACAGTTTTGAGAAGACTGAGACTATTGTAAAAGTATAGTATCTATTTCCATTTGAAAAGTAAAGGAGGCTATCACCCATTCTTCAAAGGAAAAATAAAGTAACTTAGTCAAATCTCTTGAAAGAATGATAATGACACATCTAGAAAATATACTGAGATAGTGTTTATGTATGGAATGAATTCAGCAGAATGTATATGGTCTACCTTGGATTTCTTATGATAAAAGAAAACAACAAACAAGAAACATTGGGATCTACAGAATTTTGGACCATGGATCACAGAAAACATCAAATACACCATGTAACATCAGAGTACAAAGTGGAAATGTTTCATGACTGTGATAAATCACCTTTTGGGTTAGTAATGACTGCATATAGTACTTTAGTATCTCATATATGTGGTATGGGTCATAGTGTATCCTAAAAAAAGCTAGAAAGGCATTGAGAAACAGTATCAGTGTTCCAAGACTTAATGTTTTGTCTGTATTTTTGGTTACTCATCATTTTTTCTAAAAATCGAAAATGATCATGTTAATCATCAGCTTAATATGTTTATAACTCCGCATTATCGTGAAATAGAGTCCAAACTTCATAATTTGACTTCAACGTCTATTGTAATCAAGCCCTAGCTTATCTCCCTTCATACATCCAGCCAATATGTACACTCAATTTTCTAGTTAAACTAAACTGGTTTCAATCCCTCCTGGGTTGCCTCCGGGATTATACAGACTAACCATTGTGCATTCTGCAAATATTAACTGAGATGTTACTTGCTCTGGGACGCCTTCCCGGCCCTCAATAGGCTAGAATTCTTCTCTTGCTTGACTTCTGACAGTGCATTGCCTATTTACTTGTCCCTTTCCCCCAATGGACTATGTGTCCATGAAGACAAGGACGGCATATATCTTGTTAATTGTTATATTGCTGGTGTATGATAGGCACTCAGTAAATAATTATTATATAACATTTGTCTGGTTTATCTCTGTCTAGTTCATTTGCATACCTCATAATACCAAGCACTAAAGTTTGCAAAAGGAGCACATTTAATACAGTCAGTACTAATAACAAATACAAAAGCAGCTCCCATTTGTTGTTTACAATATGCTAGACACTATGTTAAGCAGTTTATAAACACTATTTCATTTAATCTTTATAACAACTGTATGAGGAAGATGCTATTAGTATCCTTCTTTTACAGAGGAGGAAACTGCCTTAGACAGTTTACTTGTTTTTCTTCAGAATCACCTCTGGAGTTGAAATTAAAATACAGATTCTGACTATACTGACTGTAAGCTACATTTGTTAAATATTTATAGATTTAATGAAAGAAAACATAAACAAGTATGTATATGACACTGTTATGACTTGATCATTCTAAAATTTCTTTGAGTTGGATAAAGTTTTAAGAATACTTGACTCTGGTTACCTTACAGTTCTTTTCCCAAAATGAGGCTGGAAGAAGCGTCACTGAGAGATGAGTCTTCACTATTCTAGGAGATGCCATTTGTTTTAATTGTTTTATTCCTGATTTTTAAAAATAGTGAAAGGTTAGACAACTTCAAAACATAAATATTCATATGGAATTTATAGATATTTTAAAAATAGAAGTAACTTTAAGATTCTATATTACATTTTAAAATAATAATAATAATATACTCACTATAACAGAAGATTAGATAGAGGAAATTACAGAGAAAAAATAAGATCAAATAAAATGTTACCACTTTAGAAAAACCATTATTAACATTTTGGTGAATAGCCTCCTATATAAATATATATCTATATGCTCAGAGTCATAGCCATTCAAATACCACACACACACACACACACACACACACACACACACAGATGAATTTTTAATATTTTCTGACGGCCTTTGTTCCTCAATATGATACTGAAACTGCAATGTTGAAAAACATATGACATCCTAAAATTTTTAATGATTTTACAGTGTTATTATATCACTTTTAAATATTCTTGTGTTGCCTAATATTTACGGTGTTTCTCATTTTTCACAATATTAAAATTATCTGTGAATATCCTTTTGCATAGATCCTAAAAAAGAAATATAGTTTTCTAGTGTTTAAAATAGCATCACATTTAGCCCATACAGAGATAAATGCTCATATTGCTAGGCTCTACTGAAGGCATTTATGAGCTATCTTTATTCACTCTTTTCCAGACACATGCTATACCATAAACTCTGTCAAGATTTAAATCTAAATTTACATGCTTTGCTATGTGGAAGACATAATACTAATTGCCACTCTTGCGTACAGTCTCTTTCCTTGCATCATCTACATTCACACTTAAAAATATATTCATATAGCTACTAAAATCAACTTAAACATTACCATTCATTATCTCTTCTTTTCTGCATTCCAGGAAAGGTATTCGATTAAAAATGACATCTTCTTTGCACTTTTCCACGTCACCCTCTTTATAAATCATGTACACAATTTCACTAACCCAGGTTGTGCCTGTTAAAATTAAACAAACCTGAGACTCTCACTGCCCATGCTGGGCTGAGGATAGAAATGATGAATTCATAGTGAGGTAAAGTAGATTGGTACCAATGCAATATTATTTGAAAGGTGTCACAACAGCTACAGGACTTAAGAATTATTTTCTCTAATATTTAATCTAATAGGTCCCCAAAATAGCCTCAATAAATAAGGATAAATATTATAGTAAAACATACCTGTGGTAGGAATCTCAATTTGTCCATGATGAACTGTGACATTGTGCAAGCTGATAACAGTTTGGATCTAAAGTTTTACATTTAAAAAGTAAGGAGGCTTCTTCCTAGTTAATAAGGTGTAGCTGTGGTTAAAAGCAAGAGCTTCCAGTTCTACCTAGTGTGAAATATTGTCTTCAATCATTCACTAGCCTAGAATCATGCTTGAGTTACTTAATTTTTATGTGCCTCAGTTTTGTTTATGTGACTTACCTAACTGCTAAGCTCATTGCAATTACTTTTCTATGAAAAGTACTTGTCAGAGTGGTAAGCACTCGGTTCAGATTGGACATGTATCATCATCACCATGTTGTTATCATCATTGTCATCATTCACCTAATAGAATATAAGCTCATTCAATGCAGAGGTCAACTTGTATACTTGCCTTTGTACCCCATGCACATAATTAGTGCTGAGCATATTGCAATGCCAATAAATACACGATTATTAATTTATTTTATTCTTATTTGCCTCTAGCTTCAACTCCCCAGGCTGTACTGAAATTGCTCTACTCTTACTGTGTTATTTCAGGTCATGTTATTATGTACTATAAAATCCCCTGATCTTTATTTTTCTGCAAAGACAATGAGCATTTTCATCAGAAAATTATTGAAAGCTGGACATTCAGCATATATTCTCCTCAGATCAGGTCTTCTGCAGACACACATGAGTAGGGAGTTTCATTGTAACCATTATAGAATGAGACAACAAACTTCAGAGCACTGTAAAATTTCAATATGGGCATATTTTCATTTTACTTTTTGCTCATTTCTGGTTTGATTTCAATGTCTCTAGAATTCCACATGCTTTGTTTATCCTCTTTATGGAAGATCATACATTCACCTCTAATAATTTACCACCCTTCCGCTTCCCCCCTTTCCCACTTCTCAATAACCCCAGCTATTTTGTTAAAGGCAATTCACTTGTAAAATGAAAAAAAAAAATCTCCTACCAAAAGTGGCAGTTCTGGTGAGCTAGGGGTGGGGATTAGAGAGGTGGGTAGTGATGCAGAGCTTTGTTTCTAGGAAATACAGACTGAAAAATAGGCATGTACGTGCATGTGTGCGCACACACACATTTATCCTTCAGAAGAATGGGTCTGCTTATGAATCTTGCAGGATCAAAGGGTCTTAGGTCTTAGGATGGATTAATAGAAATATGGAGGCTGATATCCATAGGGTTTTTCTTCTGTGTTGATATCTATGTGGACCACTATACGCTATCATTGCAAATATAGTTATTGTGGGAACTATATATGAAAGGCAATGTAGTGTGTGTTGTGGGGGATACAAAAGTGATTAAAACCCACATACTCCTGGTAAAACTCATATTATTATGACTATTTGTTATTTGATTCATGGCTACAATATGGACCACTACATTTAGGGGATGATATAAATCATATTAATCAGGATGGTGGAAGGAAAAGATATTTTAAAAAAGATTGGTTGTTTGAAGTCCATGAAGCTATTAAGCCAAGACAGAAGGCTGAACAGCATATATGATAGTTATTTTCAAGTTCTAGTAACTGTATCTGGAAGAGATATATCCTCTGGATTAGTGTTTTATGGATATCTCGTTACATAGGCATGGATGATTAAATTATTGGCTATTCGTGATTAATTAAATCCCCATCTCTTCTCCCTTCCTAGCCTCATCCCACGACCCCACAGACTCTTCTTATTATTTCTTTGTTTCTGATCCCACATAACTTGGGCTTCCCATGCAACCTCCTGGCTGTGAACCCACCTACACCTGTTATCTTTTTACTTTCAATTTCCATTTACTACTTTTTTCATTACCTCTGCATTTTTAAGTCGAATTCTTTAGAGAGAATTTGGTCAGGTTCATCTTATCTGAGCCAGACTATGTCACATGTCTATGAACTTCCTGCTTCCAGGTTAACTGTCCTCAGAAGCTAGGGTTGGGGTCACTTGGTTCTTTTGAAGAAGGTATTTGGATTTATGATGTAATGTCCCATGACAAAAAAAAAAAATAATAATAAAGTAAGGAGGCTTGAATAATAGATGATACACTCAAATATGCTTTCAAACCACAAACTTTACGGTTAACTTCTTATTCCTCAATTTGAGTCAAGTTGAGAGGATATAGAAAATAATAAACCTGCTCCCTGTCCTGTTGTGATCAAAAGCCCTTTGAAAGTCAGAAACAATGTTCAGTAATTACAACACTTCTTTTTTCTTAAGATATTATAATACAGGGGGCACAGGGATTTACAGGACTACAAAAGAGGAACATTTAATTCAGTGTGCTGCTGCTGAGGCAACGTTTCCAAGAGGGATGCCTTCAAGAGAACATAATAATTGAGCTTGGCCTTAACAAATTAGTGGCGTAAATGCACCAGTTTTGTGAGGTATGGAAGGGTTTTACCAAGCAGAAGAACTGTCTTCTCATTTTTCTTTTCTTTTCTTTTCTTTTATTTTAAATCGAAGATTAGATATTTAAGAATAGTACAGTAGTGAGGAAAAGAATGGGAAATGGATTGTAAAAGCCTAAATCAAAGAATCTACCTGAAGAGAAGGGTGGGGAGGAGGTCATAGAGACAAGCCGACAGCAAGCACGAAATACCTTGTCGTTCATATTAAAGAGTTCGAGGTCTTTTCTAAAAGTTTGGAAAGGCATTGACACACACTAAAAGCAAGATTATCAGGGTTGTGTTTTGGAAGAAGTCATCTAGTGGCAGAGTAAATAAAAGAATGGAGTGAAGGACCAGTTATCTGCGGCATTATCACTTTGTGAGGGGTGTAAATATCGAATCATTACGTTGTTTTGTACACCCCAAAACTAATATAAAAAACATTAAAAATAAAAAAGAAGATAGACAAGAGACTTGTAAGAGAGTGACTGTGATGTAGACATATCTACAAGACAAAAGGGGCAGAACATTTTGATTGACTGCATTTGGCAGATGAAGAAGCAAGAGGAAGAGAATCTGGAATAGTTCTCAGGTTTCTTCTTCAGATGACTGGTATTGAGCTGACATTGATTCTGACAGGGAAGAGAAGTGAAGGAACAGATTTAGTAGTAGCCTAAGACATATTAAGTGCTGAACATATTTAACTGCTAAACATAACAAGAGAGAAGTCTGAACTGGACCATTCTAATTCTTAAAGGTATATAATTATAAGACTCGGAACTATAATTAACAGTTGAGCTAATCTCAGAAAAAAAAAAAGATGTTGCTTAAAAATGAAGTTTTGGGCATGGACTTATAAAGAGGAGCTGGTTAACTGAAAAAGAATTGTTGTTTTTAATCTTAATCTGTGAAAATTGGTTATACTTTATATAACCATGACAATAACGACATAAGGTAAACACCATTAGTAGTTTTAAATTTTAGTTATGATTCTATATTCACCCATGTATATTACATAATTTTCCAAAGTGTTCAATAATACCCATTTTCAACATGCTGCACAAGTTATAGGTATAGATTGCGGTCTTAGAATAGAACTATCATAAACCACTTTTTTTAATGCTGTTTCTAAACTACTATGTCTGTCCTTATTTAATATGGAGAATGAGTGGGGCGGAAGTGAACAAGTTAATATTTACCATTCAAGATGGGTTCATCATTTCTAGGAGAAAAGGGTATAACTTAGACATAACAGGGAGACTTACCAGATTTGGGATAAGTGGCAATGACAATGTCATCTGGTCTTGCCTCAAATGCCTCCACATCATCCCAATATTTGACAAAATCTTTATACATTAGAATTCCATGGACTCTGCCAAAGTATTCAAAGTAGTCACGTTTGGAAGAATCCATCATAAATTGTACACTAAAAAAGAAGAAAAGGTTATGTTTTCCACTTTGCATGTACTTTATGTTTTAACATTAAGAATAGATACTAAGGTTTTCCTGGCTGTCTATCATTTCTTAGCTGTTGAGCATATGGGGTAAATATATATTAAAGAAGTATATAGCATAGTCTTGGTGTTTTAAGAGTTTCTAATCCTATTAAGGAGATCAGCCTAACATATAAAAGAATAATAAAGCACAGGCATTATAAAGTAAAATATTTAAAACTATGTAAAACATGTGATACATTTATATTATTACCATATTTACATGTAATATTTATACATAATAAATTCCATAATGAACGAAAACAATAGAGCCTTCAATTATTCTGTCAAAATTGCTGGGCATATAAATAGAAATACAACAATATTTTGGCAAAGAATCACTTTGATTAATTATGTCTACATTAAATAACAATAAAGATCAATGGTCACATTTTGTAGCTATTTCCAGATCTCAAAGTCAGAACTTCCTTAGTTCCTGAATATCTTTCATTTAATGAAACAATTCAAATGCTTGGTGAATGTATTTAAAAGAAGATGAAATTATGACACTGTAATGGATATCTAAGACAAGGATTCTTGAGAGTATGAAAGTTTCCTCTGTGACCTCTGACATTACCCTTACTTTTCTCTCTCACTGAATAATCAGTAAAATAGTAGACAATCCCATTGACAGACTTGTCTGAAAATTATAAGGTTAAACAAGATGGTTGTCATTTGGTAACTCATCTCCTGATCCCATAACAACATATTTCATGTTCAGGGTTAGTTGTAGAATTTTTAATTACGCAAAATTTCTTTCATTGGCTTTCAACTTTCAGTACCATTCCCCTCCCCAAATTACCCAATTTTGAGTTTGTGATAATAGCATTTCAACAAATTTTGTCCTATTTATACTTTTATTAGTTTCAGGTGTACAAAGCTATATAATAGTTAGACATTTACACCCCTCACAAAATAACCCCCTCCAATCTACTACCCTCTGACATTGTGTATAGCTATTACAATACCATTGACTATATTCCCTGTACTTTACATCCTGTGTATTAAATATATATATATATATATATATTTAATTATAGTTGACATTCAATATTATTTTACTTCAGCTTCAGGTGTATAGTGCAGTGGTCAGGCATCTACACAGTCTGTGATATGATCCCCCTGATAAGCCCAGTGCCCATCTGGCACCTTATATGATCTTTCCAACATTATTGATTATATTCCCCATACTGCATTTCATATTCCCGTGATTATATTGTGACTACAAATTAGTACTTCCTAATCCCTTCACCTTCTCGCCCATCCTCCCCCCCATCCAGCAACCATCAGTTTTTTTCCTCTATATCTCTGAGTCTATTTCTGTTTTGTTTGCTCGTTTATTCTGTTCTTTAGGTTTCACATGTAAGTAAGATCATATGGTATTTGTCTTTCTCTGACTTATTGCACTTAGTATAATATTCTCTAGGTCCATCCATGTTGTTGCAAATGATAAGATTTCATTCTCTTTTTATGGCCAAGTAATATTCCATTGTATGAATGTACCGCAGTTTCTTTATCCAATCATCTATTAATGGGCATTTTAGTTGTTTCCATTTCTTGGCTATTGTGAATAGTGCTGCAATGGGCAGGGGACATAAAGAAACATTTCTCTAAAGAGGACATGCAGATGGCCAACAGACATATGAAAAGATACTCAATGTCACTAATCATTAGACAAATGCAAATAAAAACCACAATTTTGTCCTTATTTGACATTATGCCTTCTAGACCTCCCTTTTATTCACTCCTGCCCATAAAGCTGCCTGGTAAGTTGTTACACATGCATACATTTGTGACTGCTGTAACTTTTATTGAGTTTTTCAGAGAGTTTGTATTATAACAGAAGGTTGTTGGAGGCAATAGTTCTTTAAGCCACCTAATGTGTTTTCTTATTAAAGAATCCAATCCATGAGAGAGGCATTATAAAGAAGAAATAAAATTACTAGATACTGTAACAAATGGATTAACCCAAAGGAAGAAATACCTGATAATGAGATTGTAGAAAGATAAGTGTCCTACCAATCAAACCAAATAATTAGACCATTGACTTACAGGGAAGGTTGCCTTCACTAAATGTGTTTTCCCTACTACATTTCTAGACTGCACATTACAGATGAAAACTTTTAGATGTTGCCTCCTAACTCTCTTTCAACAGCGCCTGACACTAAATCCCATTGATCCCATCTCTTGTTATTTTCCTCTATTTTCTGTCATAATCACTGTCCTAGTTAGGAACCTCTCCAACTGTTGATTGAATATGAAAACAACCTTCCAATTGGCCTTCCTATAAAAAAGTACATATCTTCTATTTCTATAACCACCAGAGGAAGGAAAATGGATGTTATTTACTTACTTTGTGCCAGACATAAAAGGTTTTATTTTAAAATCTTATTTATACGTCATAAAGTTCTATGAAAAAAGCAGACATCATTATCAATTAGGTTAAGTTTGCCCTGCATGAGACTCTCTGAGGATGGAACCATATTTGTCTTACACAAGGAAAGCTAAATATGCACACATTTATACCTACATCTAAACATGTACATATAAATATCCCTATTTTTGACATGATTTTGAAAAAAAGTTAACAATATAGAGAAAATAAAAGTGTCCTCTTTATCCTGTCAAAAGACAGCACTCCTAATAGTATTGTATTTATGCTTCCAAATATTTAAATATGTATTACAATCTACACACTTATGTATATATTTTATATTATATTTTACATTCATTTGTAATCTATTTTTTCACTGAACTATATAATGTGAACATATTTTGGTGTTGATATGTAAATTCTGTTTTTATTTTCATAAACGACACATAGTAATCCATAATATAGATATAAGATAGATGATCCAATTCTTTATTGATGGAAGTTCCTATTTTTCTATTTTTTTCAAGTAAGTAGCACTTTAATGAATGTCTTTGAGCATATGTGTTTTCACATTTATCTTTGCAGTGACAATGGAATTTGCAAAATAAACTTATGCACATGTAAGATATTGATAAATATTTTTTAACAAATCACTGACATTTTGTAAAAATTGGTCAATATATGAAATTGCATATTTTCCCAAATCCTCATTACTACTAGAAAATATTTGTTAGTCTTTCATAATTATATATATATATATATATATATATATATATATATATATATATATATATATATATTTAATTAAAGTTTATTGGGCTGACAATGGTTAGCAAAGATACATAGGTTTCAAGTGTACAATTCTGCAATACATCATCTATGTATCACATTGTGTGTTCACCACCCAGTCAGTTCTCCTTCCATCACCATATATTTGATTCCATTTACCCTCATCTACTACCCTCCTCCCTCCTTACATTCTGGTAACCACTAGACTGTTGTCTATGTCTATAAGTTTTTATTTATTTGTTTGTCTTGTTCATTTGTTGCTTTCAGTTTTATATCCCACATCAGTGAAATGATATGGTTTTCGACTTTTTCTGTCTGACTTATTTTGCTTAGCATAATAATCTCAAGATCCATCTATGTTGTCACAAATGGCACTATTTCATCTTTTCTTATGGCAGAGTAGTATTGCACTGTTTATATATACCACAACTTCTTTATTCAATTATCTATGGAAGGACATGTAGGTTGTTTCCATGTCTTGGTCACTGTAAATAAATCTGCAGTGAACATTGGAGTCCATATGTCTTTATTGATAAATGTTTTCAGATTTTTTGGGGTATATACCCAGGAGAGGGATTGCTGGGTCAAAATAAAAAGGCAACCAACTGAATGGGAGAAGATATTTGCAAACAACACCTCTGATAAGGGGCTAATATCCAAAATATATAAGGAACTCATACAACTCAACAACAAAAAAACAAACGATCCAATTAAAAAATAGGCAGAGGACCTGAGTAGACATTTCTCTAAATGGGACATGCAGATGGCCAATAGACACATGAAAAGATGCTCAACATCACTAATCATCAGAGAAATGCAAATAAAAACCCCAGTAAGATATCACTTCCCAACAGTTAGAATGCCTATCATCAATAAGACAAATAATAACAAGTAAATTCTAACTTAACTCTTTTAAAATCTCTCTCTCAGGTATACTAGATGTAATCTCCTCAAAAGTATAATACTATAATTGGGAATCAGACTTGTTTTGATTGGGGAATAAGTTGATTTATGAACTTCTTTTGTTCTGAGAAAATAGATTTTTCACTAGAAGAAATATGTATGAAAGACTTAGCTGCTCTGACTACTGATTTGTTTATTCATGTGAACAACTTAATTGATGTTCTGCTGAGTTCATAAGAATTGGCCTATAGTCAATTGGGAGTAGCTGATTGATCAGTAAAGAGTTGGATGACTTTTGGCCTCTCCTTCATGATCAATTTTGGACTCAAAGTTAAACTAGGTGGCATATGATAAAATCTCTTCTTTTTGTTTAACTTCTTTTGGTAAATTATCTTTTATCATGATGTATGGACACACCCTCTAGCTGTTCTTTCTCAGAAGATTTATTTCAGTTAGAAGTTTTCAATTTTATTTTCTGAGTATACAGGTTACTTTTTGTTTGGAAATGCCAACAAAAAAATTGTTAAAACTGTGATTCATAAATTCAATTGAATTCAGAAAGAGTTTTTCTTCTTTTTCTCTATATTTCCTCTTTCCTTATTCTTTTTTAACTTCCTTTCTTTGTTCTCCTCTCCTCCATCCCCCAATCTGCCTTTCCAGCTAATACTCTGTGTGAGTGCCTACTTCATCCTCAGACACAGTGTGAAGGGCTGGGATACCATGGTGAATATAGATGCACAGTGCTCACTTAGTCCTCACCATCTTGGACTTGCCTGGATTTGGGGAAAGCGGCTAAAAGCAGAGAATATCCTTTTGTGCATCATTCTATCTCAGGCCTCAGCACTGTGTCACAAAGTAGATGCTCAAAATTACTCGTTAAATTTAACTGTTATCCCAAATCTCTCTGGGCTCTTTAGTTTCTACTAAGGACTCCTAGATAAAATAAGTACAATCCTTCCAAAGATCTACCTGTCAATGATTTACCAAGGACTTGTATTTCTGCTGTATTTATCTGATGTCTCTTGCTTAAAAGTAACAGTAATGTTTGTAAGGCTCAAGGTATTAATAGACTGCTTCTGACATATTTCACACAAGTGAACACCAGACTAGAAGTCAGTCTTCAGTCAGTTTCTACCTTGCTTGATTTGTTTCCTAATCAATAAAATTGAGAACATGTCCAGCAAGAAGCAGGACTAGCAAGGTAACTATGATACAGCAGTTTTATGTTAAAAGTCTTTAAACAGCAAAGCAGTACATAAATGCAAGTTGTTATTTTTAATGACACACAAGTGATTTAAAAAGACTTAAGTGCTTTACATTATTAAGTGACAAAAGTATTAATAAAGACTTTATACTTCCTATATTTCCTTTTTTAATAGTTTCATGATATACAATTTGCACCTTTATTTCCTGTTTTTAAATCTAAATATTAGTATCAGTAATAATAATAAAAGTACAACCTGTTCAGATGACCCGGTAAAAGAAACTGGGTGATTCAGTGTAGTTTTCCTTGAATCTCCACTCAGGTTTTAAACTGCAAAAAAGATGAGAACCACTTGTGCATTTGGAATGTTTCTGAGGAGTTTTATTCCAAACGCCAGAGAAGGAGGCGGAGATTCATTTGTGGGGCTTGGCTTTCTGGAGTCTGTGATGCAATGGAGTAACACAAATTTAGATACATACCTGCAAATGTATTCAGCCACACACAGTTATGCTTATTCATACAGAGAAGTAGAAAGCCTCTGGGGTTATTTTTCTTTGTTGACTCATAATCAACTTCTTAGTTTTGCCAATAGCAATCAGTGGGCTGGGAAAAGGGAGGGAGAGAAAGTAAAGGGGAACATGAGGGAGAAAATTGGAGCAAAATATAACACAGCGTGGAAAGGGAAAGCCTTTTTACTCACTCACCGATGAATAATAAAACGGGTAACATTGACCTTCAAAAGAATAAACTTGCTGAGGAGTGAGAGGACAGAAGAAAATGATAAGGAAGAAACAGGCGAACTCTGGATCAGGAGTGCTATCCTAGAAGGCTTCATAGTACTTGGTTGTATCCTAACAACTCAAGTAGAAAATATCTTCTATTTAAAATCATTGTCTTTAGCTCATAAGCAGCCCTGAAAAATAAAAAAACAGATGACAGCTAAGAATGTAAATTTCACCTTTGGATTATTATCTTAAAATTCTCACTTCTCTCTGCTCACAATCACATGCTTAATGCAAGGCATAGTGTGGAATTTCCAGGTGGAGTTATCCATTAACATCACTGGAGTTTAGAAAAGAGGATGAGAAAAATAAGAGGCTAAGGGTTTGTGGAACCCATGAATACTCCACCTTTCTTTTCGGGTCTCTGCACCTACTCTGTCTTCAGTTCAGGAAATTCTCCCTTGCTCCTACACCTCCACCCCCACCAACACCTCCAACTCAGTTCCAAACCTCATTAGTTCTTATATGTTTCTCAATTTTAATTGATTGCACTTCCTTTGAAAGTCCTTTGGTGACCCTTGTAAAACCGAATATCCTGAGCAACCTTCAAATCCTGTACTTTTTCTTAATTACCCCTATTCCACTGAGCTGAAGTTAAAATTTATTTGCCCAGCTTCCTTATTAGGGGATTTGAAGAAAGCTTACTAGATTGTATATATAAGCTTAAAAACAAAGTCTTACTCTGTAATTAGCACACTGTATGGCATCAAGAGTCTAGGCACTGAATATATATTAACTGAATAAAGTGGCTGATGTATTCAAAAAAGATATGAAGAGAATCATGGTTGTTAGTTATAAAAGACATTAATATCCAGCCCTATCCAAAGTAAAAAAGAACAGTTAACTAGTTTGAGAAATAGGGCTTTTTATGATAGAAAATTAAGGGGTAGGATGAGAACCCAGGGACTCAAATTTACATTTTGTATTATTTTGTTTTATGCGATTGGTTATTATAATTTTATATTTATTTGTGTTAAACAAAATGTGTTAAACATTTGATCTTTAAATATATAAATGTAATATGGATTATGATTTTTAGCCTTGTTGCATAGCTTATTTTTCTTAATTATTAGTTTTTAATGATGAAGATCTGTGAGGCTTCCTTCCTGATTTGTCAAAAATATTCTTTCATCCAAAATTTCAGGATATGAGCACAAGCAAATGTGAACAGGTTTAAACTTCAGACCATCTCTCTTATCTTTTATTTATAAACAATTGGCTACAGGAATGTTACAAACGTTTCTAAATCATGTGATGCTGGCAATTACCAAAGGTCAAAACACATTTAGCCTTAAAAAATCTTTTAAATGATGAAGAGTCACTTGACGATAAAAATAAAACAATAGGCAGTATAGTCAGCTTAACCTTCATTCTTCTCCATAAGTGGTGAGTACAGAAGAAATTACAGAATGTTTGAGTCCTTGGTCTGATCTTTCCTCCTTTGTACAGTCAATCTAGAAGAAAAGAAAAAAATCCTAGATAAGCACCTCTTAAAGAATGTTTATCTTGAGTCTTAGAATTTGTGCAGATTTGTCATCATACCACTGTCATACCCTAAAACTAATAAAATAAATGAAAGTGGCATGCTTGTGTGACAAAATGTTTCTAAGAAAATGGCTGTTCCTTATTTGTGACAATTGATCTTTTCCTTTTCCTTCAGTATCAGATACTTAACTTCTTTTGGGTCTAGTTTGAGGATCCTAACTTTTTTTTTTTTTGTAAATGGCAAGATTTCAATACTACTAATGAAAAAGTAAGAGTCAGTGTCACTGAACATTTTAACAATTATTAATAAAAGACTTTATTTTTTAGAATAGTTTTGTTTACAAAAAAATTGAGCAGGTAGTACACAAAAGTTTCTCCCCTGTAGTGTTCCCTATTTATTAACTAACATCTTGCTTTAGTGTAGTACCTTTGCTGGAATTGAAGAATCAATACTTACGCATTAGTAGAAAATAAAGTCCATAGTTTACATCAAGGTTTGTGTTTTATATTGTACAGTTCTATGAAATGCATGATGTCATGCATCCATCATTATTGTATCATATAGAATCATTTCACCCATCTAAAAAATCTCTTGTGCTCCACCTAGTCATCTGCCTCTTGTCAATTTAAGAAACATGCAAACTTGTAGAGAATTTTTATGAGTTATTTGAGTCAAAACTGATGACATGTGCTGGAGAGTAAGATCTCATATGCTACAGAGAATACATTTTGCAGTTTATTTTATGCATTTGAGATTCAGGAAGGGATGTAAGGAAGAGTACATGGAGATGGGAAAAAGCAAGGCTGAGATTGGATTACAGGATAGTTAACAAGATTATGTGTTTTCTTGAGGATGGTCATGCTTTAAAAGGAGGTGTCTGAAAAGGGGCATTTCTGAGGTGTGTTAACCTAGATGCACAGAAACAATAGACAGGGCTTGCAAAGATCATCAGCCTTTTACTGAAGAAGTTGTATGCCTGGGGCATGCCTACTCACCAGACCAGTTAGGAATTTACGATCAGATCACCCTGTGAGGTTACTTTCCATAGAACCCATTTTTTTCCCCTGTCCACACTCAACTCCCCTGAACTCCTGACAATTGCTCATCTTGTTATTGTCTCTATAGTTTTGCCTTCTCCAGAGTGTCATATGGTTGGAAGCAAACAATATGTAACCTTTTCAGATTGTCTTCTTTGACGTAGCAATGTACATTCAAGGTTCTTCCATGTCTTTTGGTGGCTTGATAGCTCACTTCTTTTTATTGCTGATTAATATCCTATTGTCTGAATGTACAAGTTTGTTTATCCATTCACCCATTGAAGGACATCTTTGCTGCTTCCTATTTCTGCAATTACACATAAAGCTTCTATTAACATTAATGCACAGGTTTTTGTGTGGACTGGTTTTCACCTCATTTGGGTAAATATTTAGGAAAGTCATTTCTGGATAGTATGGTAAGACTTGTCAAAGAACAATAATCCAACCAAGTAAATTTGAAAATCTGATTGGCTTAATTAAATAATTCATAAAAAGGGCAGCATTCCATGTAGTAAGTACAGAGGAGCTTTGAGAAGCTGTAAAATATGGAAGGCTTTTATGGGCAGAAATTGGGTAGGACAGGAAAGTTATTAGCAAAAGAAAATAGTAGCAAAAGAAAAGAAAGGATTGTTTCAAGCAAAGCTATTTTCTTTAGGGGAAAGGATGGCTAGGGCTGGGGGGCTGGGGGTGGTTCTTATCAGGCAGAATGCTTCTGGCTTCTTTTGCGGAATGGTAAGGGCTCATGACAGATTACCTCATTAATACTGACCAGAAAATTCCAGACTGACTAAGATTATAGTCCTGGAGAAGAGGGAAACTGCAATTCAGTCAGATATTAAGTCTATGTTCAGTGTCATGGACTTTAGCACAAGTGGCTCCATTTGAGGCCTGTGGTTTTCTCTTTAACAAGCCTAAAAAGTAAAATTGAACAGTCTTCTCTCACTCATGAAAAGTCCCTGGGACTCTTATCAGAAAAGAAAGACATAACCACTAACTTTTTAGTAGCAATTATTTGAGCATATAGGTACTTTGCAATGTCAAAAAAATTAAATGATTTATAAAACTCAACATCCTTTTTAAATCTTAATAAAAGGAAAATCTTGAATTCAAATTTTGGCAATGTCAAATTTAGTAGTTTATCATTTCATTGAACGGTTTCTTGGGTTAGTTGGGTTGGGTTCAAATTCCAAGTCAGCCACTTAATGACTAAATTTGTGCAACTTACCTAGCCTAACTGGGCTTCTGTTCTTTTGTCTTAAAATGAGGATAATAGCATTAAGTGGTAGGGTTATTGTGAGAGTGAAAAGAGATAATCCATGTAAAGTACTTAGCATATTCCTGAGATATATCCTATCAGATATATTCCTGCTATCCAATTGTTGAGTTAGCTTTAAAGCTAAAAACAGTTGTTCACCTATAAATTGTAGTGTTAATTACAAGTTAGACTTATGCAATTATTTTAAAAATCTTGTACATTTGAAAATAAACTGCATGCAGAAGAAACTGTAATTCATATATATATATATATACACATACATACATACATATATATGTGTGTGTGTGTGTATATGTATATACGTATATGTATATACATATATACACACACACACACACACACACACACACACATATATATATATATATTTTTACCAAATGGGTCATCAAAAATTAGTGTAGTAGTAGTATGCTTTTTAAAATAGCACTGATAATTTTGTAAACATTCTGAAAATCCTCACATTGTCGCCCTATTCTTTTTCCATTTATTTATTTTGTGGGTCTTTTCCCCCTTGAATTCAAGTAAATATAAGCTGGCAGGAAGATTGTGAAATCATATATTTGTCTTGTTCTGGTTCCTTTCCTCCTTAATGGGTCTAATTCTCAAAGATAATACCAATATGTAGGCTCAGGTTTCCTCATTCACCCTTTCCTGAACCCTCTACTCCAAATTCATGGCCAATGAAAACATGTTGTGGAAAAAATATTAATAGTAAACTTGCAGCGAGTCAGCTTTGTTTCTGGTACCATGTTAACTGTATCTAATAAGTGGGCTCTATACTGCAGCAACAACAATGAGAAGAGGAGATAGTAAAATTTACAAAATACTTACTATATGCCACCTAGTTTATGTATAATTATTTGTGATCTTCTCATTTATTATATGGACGTGTGTCCTAGAACTATGTTCTGAAATTTGGTCAGCAGGTGAAAGGACACACCTACGATATTGCAATCTAGCAACAAGAAGAACCTTCGTGGTAAAGAAAGAGTGAGAGAACTTGGGCTAATCATAAACCTTTTTCAGAAGGCATATTCTTCATCTTTAAAATGAGCTAGGCCTGGATTGACTTTTTGATGAAAATAATAATAATAATCACAGAGCAAATAGGCCAAAAGTGATAGGACAATGGAATTGAGGAAACATGGTAATCTGGTAATAGGCAGGAGGGTGTTAGCAGTTAGGAATTTGAACACAGGGGAGTTTGTGGTATTCTAAGGCTCAGGCAATACATTGACATCTGGCAGACAGACAGGGTGACAAAGAGCCAAGCAAGTGGGAGAGGTGTTGCTACATTCCTGGAGCTCAGGAGCAGAAATAATTTCCAGACAGACAGAAAAAGTAAGTCTGATTCCTATATGAGGGAAAATAAGGTAACCAGATGAAGGTTCAGATATGGGGGAAAAGTGAGAAAGCTGGAATATAAGGCAGGTTTTAGGTCGTAAGACACAGTCCTGCTCCTGATTTGTAAAGCTGCTAAATCATAGCTATTATGTAATGTTTCATGAGGGCTTATTATATCTCAGGGATATGCTAAGTACTTTACATGGATTATCTCTTTTGACTCTCACAATAACCCTACGACTTAATACTATTATCCTCATTTTAAGACAAAAGAACAGAGCCCAGTTAAGTAAGTTGCACAAATTTATGGTCATTAAGTGGCTGACTTGGAATTTGAACCCAAGCCAACTAACCCAAGAATCCATTCATAGAACCCCGTGACAAAGAACTGAACCAGCTAAATACCGCTAATCTCTATGCACCACCCCTAGCTTCATCTCTACACTTCCGACTTCATCCTCATTCCTCAGAACATAAGGAAATGTCACAGCCGTGGGAATCAGAAAGTTTGGGGCTGAGATTTAGGAGTATTGTTATATGACTTCTATCAGATTCCTGTTGCTGGATCTCTGTAATGATATATAAGAAAGCCTTTTGGGGGAGGGGGTAGGAAGAAACTGCTTTTTAGACTTCTCTCAACTACTTAATATAGCCCAGTATTCTCAAACTTGGTGGCATCTGGTAACATTTAAAAACATATTGAATTTCTGCATCATATTTCTTATCTTTTTCTTCACTAGCTCTCTATAGTTCTGTCTCTGATGAAACCACCTAGTCAGACTTGAGTCAATTCTGAAAGAGGCAAAACATATCAGAATCATTCCAACTTACCTAAAGCCTTCTGCCTTCATTTATAGAGACTCAGATGAAATTGCCATGTTAAAATTTCCTCCAGGAATCTTTCTTGGAGTTAACTAGACCCGAGGGCTGGTAATCTAGGGGTAAATTCTAAAGATCTGAGACACAAAAATAGCTTACACCTATGCTCGTCTGCTGCAATCATGAGTTTCTGTGCTGATCACCCCTTTGTAGTCAGTCCACTTTCTACTATTTTAGCTGTGGTGGAGGAAGACACTTTCCTCTACTCACAAGTTTCTTTTGGCTGGCCTAATAATCAAATTAGCATTATTAACAAGCCAAAATAACCAAATTTAATACATACATATGCATGGGAACACCATGTGTATGAGAGACTCAGAGACTCCACATATATGAGAGGTTCAGAGACAGAAAGTTAAAATGAGGTATATATGGCATGCTGAGCTAAGGATGAGTTAAGTTTCCTTGGGGATTTCAAAGGGTCATTACAGGATGATAAGAAGAGCAGATATTTAGAAATTAGAAGGTTGCCCTATAGATAGGTCATAAAAAGTTATTTCTGGTGATAACTCTTATTATGGGCAATGTTCCTAATTTAAATTCTTTAAGGAAGAGGTAGAAGTTTCTCATGAGCCTGCATGGACTTAATGGCCTTTAGCTCAAAATAATTCATATGCTAAAGTGGCACATTTTGGATGACCTGCTCTGAACCCCTACATAGCCATGTTCTAAGAAAGGAATCCATTTTGAATCTTAATCCACTCCTCTACTTCCTCAATTTGAGGTAAGCTTTGTAGTCTATACTTTTGAAAGTTCAGGGATAAAGAAAGAAAAATGGTAGTAGATTTATGATTTGTTCATAAGAATTGTGAACGAAATAAGGAGTCCTATGGAAAGTAAGCTCACAGGATGACCTGATCATAAATTCCTAACAGGGCAGGTGGGTCGTCATGCCCAGGCATATAGCTTCTTTAGTAAAAGGCTAATCTTTGCCTAAAGCAAGCCCTATCCATTGTTTCTGTTCATCTACGTTAACACACCTTTGAAATGTCCCCTTTGCAGTCCCCTCTTTCTAAATAAAGCGTGATCACCCTCAAGAGAGCACATAATCCTGTAATTCAATCCCAGACTTGCTTTTTCCCACCTCCATATAATCTTCCTCACATTCTTTTCTTAATTTCAAATGCATAAAAGAAGCTGCAAACTATTATTCTCAGAAGCATTTGAGATCTTGTTCCTCAGCATACATCATCAGTTTGGCTCAAATAAACTATTAGAAAATTTCTTTATATGTTTGGACATTCTTACATCAACAGAATGTATTCCTTCTCTGCCTGTTTTTGGTTGAATTGTGCCGCCTCCCCCAAAAGATGCTAAAGTCCAATCCCCAGTACCTCAGAATGTGGCCTTATATGGAAATGAAGTTAAAGGAGATTTTAACACCCCAAAATATGCCCCTTTGGCATACTGATTATTTTAAACTCATTATTCTTAAAAGGCATATGGCATGAAAGAAGCTCTGAGAACTGAGAAGTACCATTTTGTAAGAAACATTTACATGTATAAGAGAAATCTCCATTTGTAAGGGTGCCTCCTTCTGTGTTCCAGGAAGAGAAGGATAATTCTAAATTTCTAGAAACTCTTATCAATGGAGAAGGCAAAGACTTAAATCTGTATAACACCCATATACTTGTTTACTGTGCTTTTCTTAGTAATGTCTCATAACTGATTCCTCAACACTAAAATCTTGTGTTTAGCTGAAGATGGTATTTAAGGTGATGCCTTAAGCCATTTCAAGGAGTTACTAAATTTTCCTAGGTTTCTCCCATGTATACAGGAGTTATATATGTTAGTAAACATATGTTTTTCTTCTGTTCATCTGTCTTATATCAATTTTATGAATAGTCCAGCCAAAGAACCTAGAAGGGAAGAAAGGAATATTTTCTACTTCTTCAGGGTTATTACAGATGTAATTAGTCAAGATAAAAATCTAACTGTAGTAGGGTGGGCCCTTAATCCAAAGTGGTGATGTGCTTACAAGGAAACAATGTGAAGATATGAGGGAAGAAGTTCATGTGGAGATGGAAGTGGAGATTGGAGTTATGCAGCTGAAAGCTGTTGATATCAGAAATGTCCAAAATTGTAGAGAAGTTTGATAAGAGTTTATTGAGACAAACTGATGACATATGACATAAGATCTCAAATGCTCCGGAGAGTAACAGTTTTGCAGTTTGTTTTATGAATTTCCATAGAACCCCCTTTTTTTTGGTCCACAAGACTAAGGGATACCAAGGATTGATGGACACAACCAGAAGGTAGGAGGAAGCAAAGAAGAATTCTAACCAAAGTCTGAAAGGAAGTATGGTCCTGCTGACATCTTGATTCTAGACTTCTAGAATCCAGAACTGTGAGAGAATTTCTGTTGTTTTAAGCCTTCTAGTTTGTGGTACTTTGTTATGGCAGCCCAAGAAAACTTCCCTTTTTCTACATAGAACTTCCAAAATTTTTATAAGAGTTTATTTGAGCCAAAGAGATGATATGCTTGGAAGCAAGATCTCAACAGACTGAGGAAAATGCTTCTTATCGTGATAGTTTGCAGTTTTGTTTATGCGTTTGGATTTAAGAAGGTAACATAAGGAAGATTAAATGAAGGTTGGAGAAAGCAAGGCAGGGATTGGATTACAAAATATTTAAGAAGACTATGTGTTCTTTTTAAAGATTTTTGTTAAAAAAAGATAGCCAATGTACGTTATATCAGTCAGGTGTACACCATAGTTTTTCAACATTTATATACCTAAAGAAGTGATCACCAAAAGTCCATCAACCATCTGACTCTATATTATTCTATCACAATATTTTTGACTATTCCCCATGCTTTATGTTATATGCCCATGACGTATTTGTTTTATATCTGGAAATTTGAACTTTTTATTCCTCTTCACTTTTGCCCCCTCTTTTTTTTAAGTTTTCAATTACAGTTCACATTCAATATTATTTTATATAAATTTCAGGTGTATGGCATAGTGGTTAGACATTTGTATAATTTAAGAAGTGATCCCCCTGACTAGTACTCACATGGCACTATACATAGGTATTACCATATTATTGATAATATTCCCTATGCTTTACTTTACATCCCCATTACTACTTTGTAACAACCAATTTGTACTTCTTAATCCTTTCCCCTTTTTCACCCACCTCCTCAACTCCCTCCCATCTGGCAACCATCAAAATGTTCTCTGTATCTATGAATTTGTTTCTGTTTTGTTTGTTTATTTTGTTCTTTAGATTCCATATATAAGTGAAATCACATTGCATCTGTCTTTTTCTGCCTCATACTCAGCACAATACCCTCCAGGTCCATCCATGCCACCACAGATGGCAAAAAACCATTCCCTTCCATGGCTGAGCAATATTCCATTGTATATGTGTACCACCTCCTCTTTATTGGTTCATCCATCAGTGGACACCCAGGCTGCCTCCACATCTTGGCTATTATAAATAATGTTGCAATGAACATATGGATGCACATATCCCCACGAAGCAGCATTTTGGATTTCTTTGGATAAATACCCAGAAATGGAATTCCTGGATCCTTCTTTGTCTTTTGTTTTAGCCTTTGTTTTAAGTCTATAAGTATTGCTACCCAGGGTTTTTTGTTTTTTTCTTTTGTTTTGTTTTTCTAGTTGCATGAAATAACTTTTTCCGTCCCTTGTCTTTCAGTCTGTGTGTGTCTTTCTATCTAAAGTGAGTCTCCTGTAGGCAGCATATGTAAGGGTCTTGCTTTCTTATCCATTCAGCTACCCTATGTCTTTTGA
The DNA here is from genome assembly GCF_004115265.2 of Rhinolophus ferrumequinum. Lineage (NCBI taxonomy): Eukaryota > Metazoa > Chordata > Mammalia > Chiroptera > Rhinolophidae > Rhinolophus > Rhinolophus ferrumequinum. Next base: position 27,894,448 of record NC_046288.1, read on the forward strand.
CTGGAATACTTAATCCATTTACATTGAAGGTAATTGTTGATAGATATATAGTTATTGCCATTTTATTATTCATATTTTTAATTTTTATTTATTTATTTATTTTTTTCATCTGAAAGGAGTCCCTCTAAGATTCCTTGTAACACTGGTTTGGTGGTGATGAACTCCTTTTGTTTTTTCTGGTCTGGGAAACTCTTTGGTTATCCTTTGATTCTAAGTGATAGCTTTGTTGGGTAGAGTAATCTTGGTTGTAGGTCCTTCTTTTCATCACTTTGAATGTTTTGTGCCAATCGCTTCTGTCCTGCAAATTTTCTGTTGAGAAGTCAGCTGACAGTCTTTTGGGGGCTCCCTTTTAAGTAACTAACTGCTTTTTTCTTTTTACTTTTGAGATTCTCTCTTTGTCTTTAATCTTTGGGCATTTTCATTATGATGAAGTGTCTTGGGTTGGGCCTATTTGGGTTCACCTTGTTTGGGACTCTCTATGTTTCCTGGGCTTGTTTCTCTATTTTCTTCACCAGTTTAGGAAAGTTTTCAGTAATTATTTCTTTAAATAGGTTCTGAATCCCTTGCTTTCTTTCTTCTCCTTCTGGTACCCCTATGATGATGATGTTTTGTTTGACGGTGTCTCAGAGGTCTCTTAAATTATCTTCATTTTTAAAAAATTCTTTTTTTCTTTTCGCCCTTCCAATTGAGTGTTTTTTGCTACTTTCTCGTCTGAATCATTGATTCAATCCTGTGCTGCGTTTTGTCTGCTGGTAACTCCTTCAAGTGCATTCTTCATTTCAGTTACTGTATTCTTCACTTCTAACTGTTTTTTTATTAATCATTTCTGTCTTTTTATATGCTTGTTATCTCTTTGTTGAAGTTTTCACTAAGTTCCTTGAACATCCTTATAACCATCATTTTGAACTCTGTCTCTGGTAGGTTGCTTGCCTCTATTTTGTTTAGTTATTTTTTCTTGAGTTTTTTCCTATTCTTTCATTTGGGATGTATTTCTTTGCTTTCTCAGTTTGGCTGCCTCTCTGTGTTTGTTTCTGTGTATTAGGTAGGACTGCTATGTCTCCTATTCTTGCCGGGTGGCCTTATGTAGTAGGTGTCCTGGACCCAGTGGCACAGTCTCCCTGGTCACCTGAGGTAGGTGCTCCAGGAGTGTCAGTTGTGTAGGTTGTGTGTGATCTTCTGTTATATACGAGCCTTGATCACTATTGGCACATCAGGGAATGGGATTGACCTTCAGGCTGACTGGCTATGGGGTTTGGCCAAGTCCACAGCTTTTCATACAGAGTGGGATTCACCCCAGTGTGCTCTAGTGCCTGTTAAGACAGCCCTTTGGGTGTGCTGCTTGTGGGGCTAATTAAGTGGTGCTCTGCTGTGGTCTGAAGCCAACCTCCAAGTATGTTTGCTCTGGGTCCTCTTGGGAGGGGCTCTGGTGCAGGTCCAAGTCATCCACTGCCTGACTGGCCAGGAATTACCTGGTAGTAGCTACAAAGTGATCCATGGTTGGTTGCTGCTTGTGGTGGACCTGGAGGCACATGGGACAGACCACAGTGTGAACCAAAGATGACTGCCACCAGTACCGGGTCTGGGGTAGCTCCACAAAAAGCCAGGACACACCAAGGCCTGCTGCCAGTTGCTGGTTTCCATAAGGTTCAGCTCTTGTTTATAAAGCCTCATACAGGAGTTGGGTGTTGCACTGTCTCAATGAGTCACTAGAGTGTGGCAAGGAAAGCTCACCAGACCAATTCAGATTTGGCCATGTGCATGGGGAAGGGCTCAACACAGGAAAGATGGTGACTGCCTGCCAGCTGCACTCAAGAAGGACCCCACACAAGGAAAGTGGTGCTATCTTCCCGCCCTCACCTGAAACCACATACCCCAGTCGGCACCCCACACCCCTCCCACCCTCCGTATGTCTCCAATACTTCTTGAGTCACTGTCCCTCCTCCTGAGTCCAGTATGAGTGCCTACAGACAAGTCTATACAGTCCCTTTAAGAAGACATCTGTGTTTCTTGCAGCCTTTCATCCCACCTAGATGGTTGGAATCCCCATTGTTTTTGCAGACAGATGTTGTGAAGTCTCCTCTTCTCTGCTCTAGTACTCTGGGCTTGGGATCCTGGAGTGGGGCTGGGGTCCCTTGCTCCTCCACGGGGAACATCTGTGGCTGAGATATACCTCCCAATTTTCATATACCACACAGAGGTTTGGGGCCAGCCTGTTCCGCATCTCTGCTCCTCCTACCATCCTCAATGTGTGTCTTCTTTATATCCTTATTATATTCTGTTCAGCTAAACTTCAGATGGCTCTGCAGGTCGACTGTTCTATAATTTAGTTGTAATTTTGGTGTGTTCGTGGGATGAGGCAAGCACAGATGTTATTTACTCCACCATCATGGATCTCCAATTACCCAATTATGTGCTCTTTTTGAGGGTGGTTAAAACTCAAGGGTCTGAAAAAGAGGATTACTCTGGCATTTCAAAGACTTGTTAACCTAGATGCTCAAGAACAATGAACTGAGCTTGCTTAAGGCAAACCTTTTACTGAAGAAGTCATATGCCTAAGGTGTGACTACCCACCATGACCTGCCCAGTTAAGAATTTATGATCAGATAATCCTATGAGGTTACTTTTAGACAGATTTATCGCAGCACCCCTTTTTCATCCACACCTTGCTACCTGTCAGTGGAATATAGTTGTCTACTCCAATAATCTTACAACTGACCATGTAACTTGCTTTGTCCAATAAAATATGAGCAGACATGTCACAGGCCATGTATGAGCAAAAGCTTGGAATGTCTTCATGTGTTTTGGCTGTTACTCTTGTTCTTATCCTCCACGGTGAGAATATAACATCCCCAATAACACCTCCTCTTTCATTTTCAGTCCCTGATTAAGAAGACACATGAAATTCAGCAGAACCCAGCTAAGATATAACGATTGTAGCCCTCAAGTAGCATGAGCAAGAAATTAACTTTTCTCATTTAAATCACTGATGCTTTGCAGTTGTCTGTTCTTTCAATTAATGACATCTAAAATAGAAGCCCTGGAAAAGAAATCTACATTTTTTTCAAATGAAATCTTCTGATTAATTAAATAATGCTTACATTAATATATATCATGATATATGTAATATAGGCTAACATAAGGGAAGAAAACTGCATTTTAGTAAAATATTACACAGGACACTAAAGTAATCTAGGGATTATATGCTTCACACAAATAAAAGAAAAAAATAATTGTTCTAAAGTATAACAAACATTTCTTATTTTGTCTAGACTATAAGGCATATATACTTAGTGGTGAGAAGCTATTGTTAAAGAACAAAAATTCAGTTGAGTAAATTTAAAGATCTAATTGACTTTATTGAATGATTCAAAAATCAGGTAGCATCCTATTTAGTAAAAAGAAATGTCTCCAAGAAGTGTACAAAATGGAGATTTTTTTATAAGCAGGAAGAGGGTGGGACAAGATGTTCAAAAAGTATATTATTTCAGGCAAGGTTACATTCCCCTAGGGGAAGTAAGGGGGTTTTATGAAGCAGATTACCTCACTAGTGATGTAAAGGAAATTCCAGACTGTAGGCTTAAAATTCCACTCCTAGGAGACCTTGAAATTATAATTAGATTAGGTATTAAGCATTGTTATGTAAATAAAATAAAACCCCCAAACAACAACAAATGTTGACTTAGTAAGACAGGTCTTTATTAATAAGAATTATTTGTAAAGTGGCAGGGTATGAGGGTGGAGGGAAGGACTATTGCAATAGGGAGAACATTCTGACCATGAGATCAGTAAGCATCTTAAGAGTTAAGCAAAATAGATACTGTATGATCTTACTTATATGTGAAATCTAAAGAAGTCAAACACTTAGAAGCAGAGAATAAAATGGTCGCTACCAGAGGACTGCGGGGTTGGAGGGAAATGTAAGGGTGCCCAAAATTTAGTTCCATTCAACAATGGAATTTAACTTAAAACCTTTTAAAACTTTTCTTTGCTTCCCTCCTTAATGATTCTGTTTACTCAAGACTATGCATACCAGTTTCAATGACTTTCTGAAACAAACCAGACTCTGGGAAGCACCTTCTTTTCTTTTTCAAATTGTTCAGGAATTGCTGGACCATGTCCCCCTTTCCTTTATTCTGCCTCCTCTTATGTGTCTATAAAATCTTTTGGCCATGTGGGGAACAGGGAGATGGCCTTTGGATAGGAATCCGCCATCTTCCTGGAATGCCAGCATTTTGAATAAATGCTGCTTTTCCTCCACAAAACTTGTCTCTCAATTACTGACTTTGTGAGAGACAGGCAGCTGGATCTTAACCCGGTGACAAAATGGAGAGATGTTTGATAAAGGGTACAAACTTTCATTTATACAATTAATAAGCTCTGGGGATCTAATGTACAGCACAGTAAGTGTAGTTAATAATAGTGTATGCATATTTGAAATTTGCCAAACAGTAGGTCTTTGGGGTGTGGGGAGAAGTTAGGCAAAGGGTTTTTCTTTCATTCAAAGAAATCAAAAAATTTAGAAAGAACCATGCATGTAGAAATGGGATGAAAGAATGGCATGATGGAATAGAAGATAAAAGAGTATTTGAAACTTAGGCCACCCTATTCTTGAGATAGTCTGCTAAGGAAAGGTTGTTTACAGATTCAGGCTGAGGAGAAGACACAGTTTAAGGTTCTGGGGGGAAGAAAGAGAATATTAACCAAAGTTTAGATAGCAAGCATTTTATTTCCATCGATCGTAGGACAAGCAGTTTAGCTAATCATTAATAAAGCAAAGAACGGGAATCTGGAGGGTCTCTGTCTGGCATGGCACCAGTAAAGGGGGCATCCATAAGTCTTACTAGGTTATACTGATACAGGCAAACAAGTAGCCCTCCACTGAAAAACTTTTAAGTTTCCTTTCCTTAAAGTTTCCTTTTGCCCAGTCTTTTAGCTCCTATCCCCTGCTTTAAATAATTACTCTAAAACTTGTAATTCATACTTGTTAATTGCTATTGAAGCCTAATGTTCTTTCCAACTCATTCTGAGATGAGCTTCTGGACAATTAACGTCACCTGATAACCGGGTAAGTGGCCATGGGCTCCATATAGCAGATGGATTTTCCATCAAGTAGCCACCTTGCATTAATAGCTTTGAGCTCAGCTCCTTAAAAATTTTATTAATTAAAATCTATTTTTTCCTCATTCAGGGGCCTTGGGGATACAAATAATACCCCAGCAAGATTACCAGTCCGAACCAAAGAAGCCAACATGATCTTCCAGGCAGATCTCGAGACCCCTTCCACCCATCTAAGATCAGAGAGGGTGAGAGCTCTGTGAATCCCCCAGTAGGTACGGACAGCTCTATGCCCCTGACCAACAGAAAGCAGATACAGAAGAAAAGACCTCTTGTCCCTCACCTTTCCATAGAGATTTTATGGGGATCACGTCTCTCAAGAAAAAAATGAGGCAGGCAGTTAGCGATAGGCATCGGTCTCTATATTTCTGCATGTCCAATACAACCCACAGAATGCCACCACCTAAAACACTTCCCCTCTCTGCCCAAAACTTCTCCTTTTCATTATAATTATCGACCTTATAAGAAAACAAATGGGTACAAAATACCCAACTAGATTAAACCAGTCACACCTGTGCAGTAAAGGCCGCAACGACATTCATTTCACCTTGGCCTTATACTATCATTATAATATGCATATGCTGGGAAATTCATTAATATTATAACGGACTGAATTCTGGGAAGGAACATGTGCAGTCTAAAAAGAGGAGGTAATAGCACCTTGTCAAACACAGGTGTCAATCAAGTTGTCCCATGCCTGGAAAGGAACAGCCCATCTAAAGAAAAAAGGAATAAAAACTCCAAGTCCTCACTAGTCAGCGCCTTTGAGCCTTTGAGACTTTTGAGCCCCTTCTTTTGCTTGACCCACTCCAAACTCTTTGGCGTGGACTTTCACTTCGAATAATGGCCCTTGAGCCACTGCCTTCTGCTTGGGTCCACTGCTACCTCTTTGAAGTGTACTTTTTCTTCTAATAAATTGCTCTTTCACTACTTTACCTTGGTATCTTATTCAAGTCTGTGAAATGACAAGAATCTGGACACCATGCCAAAGAGGGTCCATTCTCCCACAGACAGAGTGGCTAAGATTCCCAGTTTTGTTTGATGGCCTGGGTTTAACCCCAGGTCTGGGAATCTAGCTTGGATTCTGCTGGGTTCAACCCCCAGTGTGAAAGCCAAGCCTGAACATTGGTCTGAGAAGGGCCAGCTCTCTGGTAACATTTTGGTGAGCCAGCCAGGAAGTAAGCCCCGTTTAGGAGATCTCAAAACCTCTCACTCATTCTACTGTGACCTCTATTGTTTGCCAACATTGGCGGGAATGAGACGGACAGTTAACAGCCAGTGGGGTGTCTGCCACTTGAAGACTTCCGTGACGGGATAACCTGGTCTTGGAACAGGTCATTCAGGCCATGCCGGGCTCAAAACAAATCCAAGCACTCATCAGGTCAATGTTTGTATGGCACAATGTCTCTCTGGAGACTTGACTTTTCATTCCCCCTGTTCTTTTGTCACCTTGTCAACATCCTCTGGGGACCTCAAGCTGTCCTCCTTTTCTGCTTTACTTCTTGCTGTGAGTGGCCACATTCTATCTGCCCCATTTCTGTTTTCAGCTGGGCACCTCTCACTAAGGCCACCTTTGAGAGGTTGAACCCACTTTTCTGGCTTGCACCTCTACGTCATCTTTTCTTTTGCCCAACTCAATGGTCTCCATGACTCAGAGGATTCTCCTCAAACCTCCTTCTTCTTTTCCTAAAAACACAAGATTTAGGGTCATTATGGGTTTTCTTTGCTCACCTATGAATTTTAGAGAGGGACCTGACAGATTCTGAGCCATCCCCATTGCCTTTGTTCCAAACTTTCCTAACGATTATTACTAGAACCTTGGCCACTCATGGAGCCATACTTAAAGGTCTCCTCAGCTGGCAGGCTACAAAGAGCTGAACACTCCAACAAGAGACACCAAAGGTTATCATAGGGCATAGTCTTTGGAAAAGTGCCACATCTAAGTTTAAGTTAAAGTGGTATCAGCGCCTACTCAACGGCCACAGACATCTGGCATCCTAAGCCAGAAACCCCTCAGAGGACGCCCCAGGAGTTCTACCCTTAGGTTCCCAGTTCTGCTCGAATGCCCAGATTTAACCCCTGGTATGGGAATCTAGCTAAGTCAGGAACCTCTCAGAAGGATGCTCTGGAGGATCCAATCCAGACTAACTATCCCCTAGGGGGACGCCTCGTAGGGGGAAGTTTTGTCCTTACCTAGGCTCTCCCTTCTTTTGCAGACCAGCATGGGAAATGGGCCACCAACCTCAATCCCGTTGGATTCACCACTCAGCTGAATCCGTAACTACTGGGACAAATGTGATCCCAATAATTTAATGAAAACATGCCTTGTCATTTTTTATAATGTGGTTTGGCCCCAATACAAACTAGGTGACCAAGAAATTTGCCAACTAATGGAAGTTCCAATTATAATACTATTTTATAGTTAGATTTTTTTCTGTAGAAGTGAAGGCAAATGTCAGAAATTCCATATTTTCAGGCTTTCATATACCTCTATCAGGACCCCTCTTTATACCGTGGGAACAAAGGAATCAATATGAGCAAACATCAAAAACAAAGCCCAGATCATCTAGACCTTATAGATGACACCCTATTTAAGCCTCTCTCTCTGCTCCTCGAAGGCTACAAGCTACCCCAGCCTCCCAAGGAAAGCCATTCCCTCCGCCGTATCTATCTCCCCAACCAATGCCCCCTCTAAGAACCCTGAAAATATCCTTAGTCCTCCTCATACCAGGAGTGGGACACTTTCTCCTACCGTCCCACCTTCCACTTCTGCTCTCTTTCCCTTTAGAGAAACACCCGGAGCAGAGGGTACAGTGAGAGTTCAAGTCCCCGTCTCGATAACAGACATTCAACAATGTAAGGAAAAACTAGGCAAGTATTCTGAGAACACTAACAGATCTGCAGATGGGTTTCAAACTTTAACTTTGGCTTTTGATGTTTCATGGAGGGATGTTCAGTTTATCTTGGCCACCGTTGTACTGCTATTGAAAGGGATCACATGTTAGAAGCAGTCCCCACCCCCCGAGACAGATAAAGCATTTGCCAGAAACCCACAAAGCAATGCCCCAGGACCAGATACAGTGCCTTTTGCTGATCCTAACTGGAACTATAACACGGCAGAAAGGATAGCCAGACGTGCCAGGTTTCTAGAAGCCCTCACTAGGAGCATAAAAAAAAGAATTCAAAAGCTCCAAATTATGATAAACTTTGAAAAAGAAAAAAAGAAAACTAAATCGATAGTTTAAAGAAAAGGAAACTCCATCCATTCCCTAATCCACTTATAACCAAGAATACCTGAGGCTAAGGTAACTGAAGGGGGAAAAAAGGACACTTTTAAAACCAAGAGGCTAATTGTATGAATTTAACTCCAAAGGCAAGGGAAGTAAAAACTAAAATAAATGAATGGGACTATATCAAACTTAAAAACTTCTGCACAGCAAAAGAAACCATCAACAAAATAAAGAGGCAACCAACTGAATGGGAGAAGATTTTTGCAAACAGCGCCTCCGATAAGGGGCTAATATCCAAAATATACAAGGAACTCATAGAACTCAACATCAAAAAAACAAACAACCCAATTGAAAAATGGGCAGAGGACTTGAAAAGACAGTTTTCCAAAGAGGACATGGCAAATAGACATATGAAAAAATGCTCAGCATCACTAATCATCAGAGAAATACAAATAAAAATCACAATGAGATATCACCTCACCCCAGTCAGAATGGCTATCATCAAGACAAATAATAACAAGTGTTGGAGAGGCTGTGGAGAAAAAGGAACCCCCATACACTTTTGATGGGAATGCAGATTGATGCAGCCACTATGGAAGGCAGTGTGGAGGTTCCTCAAAAAATTAAGAATAGAATTACCATATGACCCAGCAATCCCTCTCCTGTGTATCTACCAAAAAAATCTGAAACATTTATCCATAAAGACCAGTGTGCTCCAATGTTCATTGCAGCTTTATTTACGGTGGCCAAGACAAGGAAACAATCAAAATGTTCTTCGATAGATGAATGGATAAAGAAGTTGTGGTATATATACACAATGGAAAACTATACGGCCATAAGAAAAGAAGAAATAGGACCATTTGTGACAACATGGATGGATCTTGAGAGTATAATGCTAAGCGAAATAAGTCAGACAGAAAAAGTAGACAACCATGATTTCACTGATATGTGGAATATAAACCAAAAACAACAAAAGAACAAGACAAGCAAATTGAGAAACAAAAACTCATAGACACAGACAATAGTTTAGTGGTTACCAGAGGGTAACGGGGTAGGGACTGGTAGATGAGGGTAAAGGGGATCAAATATATAGTGATGGAAGGAGAACTGACTCTGGGTGATGAACACACAATGTGATTTATAGAGGATGTAAAACAGAACTGTATACCTGAAATTTATGTAACTTTACTAACAATTGTCACCCCAATAAACTTTAATTAAAAAAAAAATTTAAAAAAAGAAATAAAAAGTGAAGAAAATCAATCAATCAATCAAACCAAGCGGCTAATTTTCAAGCCTCGCTCCCAATGCTTGTTCCAGCCTCTTTGCAATAGTAGGGATAATTATAAAATCTCAGGACCTCTCTGCAATTGTTAATACTTTTGTTTATACATATCTGATTTCCAATATCTGTGCTTGTCTGTGTTTTATATATAATAGTGTTTTTGCCTTTGGATGGTATTACCAAATTATATTTGACTGACCTAAAAAAAATTAAGCCCTGAAATAAATTTAAATAATGAAAATTAATTCAAGTACTTCTTAGGATCATGTGATTTAAGAAAATATTTAATACTAAGGCTGGTTTAACTTTTGGTTAATCAGTATGTCTTTTAAGATTATTAACATTATATACGGTATCTTTTGTTTTACATGGGTTAACAAAAATAAATTTGTTATCTTTGTCACAAAATTTGTCAAAAAAATGGCATGGGTAATTACCTTTGAATGTTAACTGAAAAGGTTTTAGATGAAATTTCAGTAATAATTATATAGTGTGGATGCTTGGACGAGGTTTCATTGGTAATTTAAAATTTCAGTTTTATTGTGTTAAATAATAAAAATTTTTAAATATCTAGGTATTTCAAAATAATGAAATACTAATACTGAAATATTAATTATTAGGTAGGTCTGAGTTCATCTACTTCTGGCTCCTTGTCCCAAGAAAGCTAAAAGAAAAAATTATGATCTGTTAATAAATACATCTTATATTTCATTACAAAAGCCTACGCTTTTGAAAGATTGGAAAATGTGTTCCTGGATTTGCCAATGGAAATGCTAATTGCTTGCTTTTAGTTGTCAGTAGAAATTAAGGTTCTGAAGGTTATGGATTCTAATTAATATTAATATGAAAGAAAATAATGTGTGTTTTCAAGGAAGGTATGAAGTATATAAATGCATTTTTCAAAGAACTAAAAGAAAGTAGTTTGTCCTAAGGATGGTTATTTCTGAATGAGTGAGACAAATGAAAGAAACTGGGACAGTTATAGAAGCTTTGTGAAAAAAAATCTTAAGAGAATTTTATATATGGTTAAGCTAAACATAATTAATTAAGTTTAAATATCAAAAATAAGCTGGTGCAAAATAAAAGTTTTCTCTCTGCTAAATAAAACAAAGTTTGTTAGACTATTGGTGTGCTACAGATATTATAAAAAAGTTTTCTGCCTAAAAATCAAAGATTATATGTATCATCAAAATAATTTTCTATGTTTTATATTGTCTCAATCAGGTCCGCGGTTACTCAAAAAAATTAAATGTAAAAATTTAGTTTTGCTAATAGTTAATAAATTTCTGTATTTTAGAACTGCTAGAGCTCATGTATCAGACATAGGCCAATATACGGAAGTTTAGCCTAATGTTTTCCCCTAACTGGCAGGGTATACTAATGGTTCTGGCCCACTGTTACATCCCCAGTAAAGAGGCTCAGAGTCTAAAGAAGGACAGGGATGTGTTTAAATATCTTTAACAACCAAGACCGGAAAATGAGGAATAAAGGAACAGTGAGGCCAAAGAATACAACGAAAGACAGGCCAGATTTTGGTCACAGTTATGGACAACTCAGGGCTAAAGCCACCTCAAGGCACCCCAAAGCCTCCAGAAGGGGAAATGCCAGATAAAGGAGACTGCTTTGGATATGAAGCACAGACCACTGGAATAAGGAGTGTCCTAATCCTCCAAAGGGCACTGGAGAAAGGATTGCCCCTGTTCTGAAGGGAACAGGGACCAACTCCTTCCCCACAAATATCTGCAATCACTGTTGGGCCTGAACTTCCCAGCGGCTCCCAAGCTATTCTCGTCACAGGCGTTAAATGCAGGTGACCATGTCGTGGCTGGTAAGTGTAGTGCTGGGCATCCGGAGGGGTCTGCAGGGGATCCTGCCGACTTCGCCAAGTGTCGTGCGGGGCGTCTGGCGGGGTCTCCGGTCCCGCCCCCCACACAAGAACGCAGGACATGGTGAGACCAAAAAGGAACACCCACGGAGCCATAGGTAGGGGAGTCACACCACTATACTCTCACTGGCGGCTGGGTTGGAGACACAGGAACCAGGAGCAACACAATTCTCAACCCTCACTGCGCCGCTTGCAGGCTCAGCCACCATCTTCTTGCTAGCTCCCCCTTTTTTCTTCTCTGCTAGCCTCTTCTCCTAGCCTAGCCACGGCAGTTATATTCATGGCTAATGGCTCACTGGTTACAGCTGACGGCCAACTAGCCACAGCTGATGGCCATTTGATCAGTCGATGGCCATTTACTACCTGAGCCAGCACCTTTCTATGTGAGGCCGAGAGCCTGGAAACTGCTTTTTGGGGCTCTGTCCCCACACTCCACCCCTACAGGCTCTCGCCTCACAATCTACGCGACAAGCGTCTTCCGCGAGGGGCCCTGTGCGAGGAACCTGGAGGTGAATACTATTTCCTGGACACAGCCAAGCTCTCTGGTCACAGTCAGGGTTTCTCAGGGCACCACCAGTACTCCTGGGCACAGCCAGACTTCCTGGACTTCTTAGGGTACCACTAGTCTCCCCGGGCACAGCCAGGGTTTCTCAGGGCACCACCAGTACTCCTGGGCACAGCCAGACTTCCTGGACTTCTTAGGGTACCACTAGTCTCCCCGGACACAGCCAGGGTTTCTCAGGGCACCACCAGTACTCCTGGGCACAGCCAGACTTCCTGGACTTCTTAGGGTACCACTAGTCTCCCCGGGCACATGAGGGCCTCTTAGGGCACTGCCACTCTCTCTGGACACAGCCAGACCTCCTGGACTCAGCCAGGGCTCTCAGGGCACTGCCACTCTCTCTGGACACAGACAGACCTCCTGGACTCAGCCAGGGCTCTCAGGGCACTGCCATTCTCTCTGGACACAGCCAGACTTCCTGGACACAGCCAGGGCTCTCAGGGCACCGCCACTCTCTCTGGACACAGACAGACCTCCTGGACTCAGCCAGGGCTCTCAGGGCACTGCCACTCTCTCTGGACACAGCCAGACTTCCTGGACACAGCCAGGGCTCTCAGGGCACCGCCACTCTCTCTGGGCACAGCCCGGCTTCCTGGACACAGCCAGGGCCTCTCAGGGCACCGCCACTCTCTCTGGGCACAGCCCAGCTTCCTGGACACAGCCAGGGCCTCTCAGGGCACCGCCACTCTCTCTGGGCACAGCCCGGCTTCCTGGACACAGCCAGGGCCTCTCAGGGCACCGCCACTCTCTCTGGGCACAGCCCGGCTTCCTGGACACAGCCAGGGCCTCTCAGGGCACCGCCACTCTCTCTGGGCACAGCCCGGCTTCCTGGACACAGCCAGGGCCTCTCAGGGCACCGCCACTCTCTCTGGCCACTCTCTCTGGGCACAGCCCGGCTTCCTGGACACAGCCAGGGCCTCTCAGGGCACCGCCACTCTCTCTGGGCACAGCCCGGCTTCCTGGACACAGCCAGGGCCTCTCAGGGCACTGCCACTCTCTCTGGGCACACGAGGGCCTCTCAGGGTACCGTACTGGATTCTCAATGGTGGCCGGTCAAGACACAAAAGCAAACATCCCCCAGTTCCACTACATGGTGGTATGTTCCCAAACAGTCAAGCTGTCCATTAAATTAGGGATGGAAGGCAATTCCCCATAGTCCATAGTCATTCACCAGGGCTGTCCTGGGGGTGAGGGACGACCTTGACCTCACCCTCAACTCCCAAAGGACTCAGCAAGCCTTTTCTCCTGGGACTACAAGTCCTGCATCCGGGCTGCCTCAGCAAGCACTTCCCAGCTCACAGGGCCGCAACAACCTTCGCTTTCTCCGGCCTCTGCTGGTTGGGGAATCGTCCACGTCTTCCCACCCCTCCACGGGGGTCCAGCTCTCAGGCAGCTGCTCCTCCTGGTCTTCCTGCAACTGAGTGTTCATATGCACAAACTGCTCCACTGCCCTTCGGAGAGCTTTGGCGGACACCATACCCTGCTCGCTGCGCCATTTGTAGTGCTGGGCATCCGGAGGGGTCTGCAGGGGATCCTGCCGACTTCGCCAAGTGTCGTGCGGGGCGTCTGGCGGGGTCTCCGGTCCCGCCCCCCACACAAGAACGCAGGACATGGTGAGACCAAAAAGGAACACCCACGGAGCCATAGGTAGGGGAGTCACACCACTATACTCTCACTGGCGGCTGGGTTGGAGACACAGGAACCAGGAGCAACACAATTCTCAACCCTCACTGCGCCGCTTGCAGGCTCAGCCACCATCTTCTTGCTAGCTCCCCCTTTTTTCTTCTCTGCTAGCCTCTTCTCCTAGCCTAGCCACGGCAGTTATATTCATGGCTAATGGCTCACTGGTTACAGCTGACGGCCAACTAGCCACAGCTGATGGCCATTTGATCAGTCGATGGCCATTTACTACCTGAGCCAGCACCTTTCTATGTGAGGCCGAGAGCCTGGAAACTGCTTTTTGGGGCTCTGTCCCCACAGTAAGCCTGTTCATTTCCTAATTGATATAGAAGCCATTTATTCTGTCTCAACTGCTCGCTCTGGACCGTTTTCCTCTGAAAACTGCTTGGTTGTAAAGATGAAGAGAGCTCCCAGATTTCAGCTCATTTTACTCAGCCTGTTCCTTGTCATTGGTCTATACCTTAGAGGAAATGTAAAATAAGCAAATTAAACTTAAAAAGAACTCTGGAAAAGTTTTATCAAAAGAACTCTAAGCCCTGGCACTAACTGCTGCCCATTGCTTTAAATTCTCACCTCAATTCTGTTATCTCCTATGCTGTTATCTTGGGAAAGATTCAGCAAGCATTTAGGAAATATGGGGAACTGGCACCTCCCTCAGGCCAACCCCTCTACACATTGGAAAGCCAGGGGTCTCTAACGAACTGGTTTCTTCCTACAAAAAAGGAACCATTTGCAAATTTTCCAAGCACCCCAACTGTTGTTGGGCTTCAGAAAGTCAGTGGCTGGGTCCACTTCCCTCAAATTAAAATTATTTTATTTAAGTCTCCACAGGACTCCCCCAGAAGGAAATCTGTCACTCTTGTTCCTGTGAGCCAATTGAAGACCTTAAGCTCCTCAAACAAAATTGCTGGAGCTGCTCATTATTGCTTTATATTTTTCCTCTGTGGGACTAGGTCTTATCTACACCTTCTAGCTAGCTGCATAAGAACCTATACCGTAGTCTACTTGGCTCCGGAGATCAACACAGCCCCCAATAATCAGTCCCTAACATTTCCTTTGAAGACTTACATAAGGGCCAAATGGACCATAGAACTCATTCCCCTCTTAATAGGCCTCAGTGTCACCACAGGAGTGGGTATGGGCATAGCAGGGCAGTCCACCTCTATCGCTTACTACCACAGCCTATCTAAACATCTCTCTGATAGCCTAGACGACACATCTAGGAGCATCATTGCTTCAGAAAACCAATTAGACTCCTTGGCAAAAGTAGTCCTTCGAAATCACAGAGGACTAAACCTCCTAACTGCTAGAAAAGGGGAGCTATGCTTATTTTTAGAAGAAGATTGTTGTTTCTATGTTAATCTGCCTGACATAGTCAGAGATGCTGCCCGAAAGTTACAAGATAAAGCTTCCAGGATCTGCCCACGATTAAGCGAATCTTGGGGATCTTGATTCAAGATTTGGAATTGGGCATCCTGGCTTCTTATTGTTAATGATCATTTTAACCCTTGTTTTTGGACCCTGCATGCTAAATCTTTTAACAGATTTATTTCTTCCTGCCTACAAGCCATCAACTTCCAAATGACACTTCAACAGGGCTCTGGGCCAGTTTCAGTGGTTGGAGCTAACCCAGAAATAGTACTCTCACATTTAAACCAAGTAGGGCGGGAATTTCGTAGTTTACAAACCATCTCATAAACACGAGACCCTACGACTATCAGAGCGGGAATGATATGGGCCAAGTGAGTAGCCTCCCCCACTGGAAAACTTTTAAGTTTCCTTTTCCTTAAAGTTTCCTTTTCCCCAGTCTTTTAGCTCCTATCCCCTGCTTTAAATAATTACCCTAAAACTTGTAATTCATACTTGTTAATTATAATAATTGAAGCCTAATGTTCTTTCCCACCCATTCTGGGCCCAGCTCCTAGACAATTAACGTCACCTGACTAACCGGTTAAGTGGCTATGGGCTCCCTAGGGAGGATGGATTTTCCATCATGGAGCTACCTCACATCAATAGCTTTGAGCTCTGCTCTTTAAGAAATTTATTAATCAAAATCTATTTTTTTCCTCATTCAGGAGCCTTGGGGATACAAATGATACTCCAGCAAGACTGCCAGTCTCAAAGAAAGAAGCCAACGTGATCTTCCAGGCAGATCTCGAGACCCCTTCCACTCATCTAAGATCAGAGAGGGTGAGAGCTCCATGAATCCCCCAGTAGGTACGGACAGCTCTATGCCCCTGCCCAACAGGAAGCAGACATAGAAGAAAAGACCTCCTGTCCCTCAATTTCCCATAGAGATTTTATGGGGATCACATCGCTCAAGAAAAAAACTAGGCAGGCAGTTAGAGATAGGCATAGGGCCTCTGCATTCCTGGGTGTCCAATACAACCCACAGAATGCAACCGCCCAAAAGACCTCCCTTCTCCACCCAAAACTTTTCCTTAGCACTATAATTATCTACCCTATAAGGAAACAAATGGGTACAAAATACCCAACTAGATTAAACCAGTCACTCACACCTGCATTGTAAAGCCCACAACCACCTTCATTTCACCTCAGCCTCATACCATCATTATAAAATCATATGCCCGGAAATTCATTAATATTATTATAACAGACTGAATTCTGGGAAGGAACATGCACAGGTGTCAATCAAGTTGTTTCATGCCTGGAAAGGAACAGCCAATTCTAGAGAAAAAAAAGGATAAAAACTCCAAGTCCTTGCCAGTCAGTGCCTTTGAGCCTTTGAGGCTTTTGAGCCCCTTCTTTTGCTCGACCCACTCCAAACTCTTTGCAGTGTATTTTCTCTTCGAATAATGGCCCTTGAGCCACTGCCTTCTCCTCAGGCCTACTACTACCTCTTTGAAGTGTACTTTTTCTTCTAGTAAATTGCTCTGTCACTATTTTGCCTCATTATCTCATTCAAGTCTTTGCTTGAAATGCCAAGAACCTGGACACTGTGCCAAGGAGGGCCCATTCTCTGGCAGCCAGAGCCGCTAAGATTCCCAGTTTTGCTCAAAGGCATGGGTTTGACCCCTGGTCTGGGAATCTAGCCTGGACTCTGCCGAGTTCGACCCCCGGTGTGAGAGCCAAGCTGGAGCAGCTAAGATTCCCAGTTTTGCACGAGACCTGGGTTCGAACCCCAGTTTGGGAATCTAGCCTGGACTTTGCTAGGTTCGACCCCTGGTGTGAAAGCTAAGCCTGAATATCGCTCCAAGAAGGGCCAGCTCTCCAGTAACAATATGGAGAAGGGTGTTTATTTGCAGTAAGACCATTTTTAGACTCCAAAATGGTAGATTTCTTTAACCTTTATTGTTTTCCAGGAATACAGGCCTCAGGTAAAATTCAACATTGTCAGAAATGTCACAAAATTGTGAATACATTAAGATTAGGAATCAAATATTGTTATCTGTTCCCGTTGAAGTGCCCTTCATTGAATACTGTGGGGAAGGGAAAAATTCCTCCTTTTCTCTGGTTCTTTTGGTTTGTTGAATAATCAAAATGACATGAAACAAATTGACGAGAAAAACCAAGTTCGACTTTGTGCTCATCAGAACTCCCCATATGCAAGAGCGTAAGGGAACCTTCATACAATACAGGTTCAGAGACAGAAAGCGAAAATGAACTACATATGACATTTTGAGCTGAGGATGAGGCAAGTCACCCTGGGCCTTTAGAGGAGAGGAAGGCATGAAAAAAAGAGCATGTAAGGGTGGTTGGTAACTCAATAATGCAGTTAGACTTTGCTAGTTTGCAATTTAACTCACTGCATAGGTTGCTATCTAGCTACCTGTTATTAAATTTTGTGCCATGCGGGGTCTCAGCTCACCAATGGAGCCATAAATAGGGGAGTCACATACTACTATATTCTCACTGGCGACTGGGTTGGAGACACAGGAAACAGGAGCCTCACGATCCACAATCAGCCATTCGCCTCTCTACCTGCCAACTAACCAACCAATCGCCTTGCTAGTGTAGCCACGGCAGTTATATTAGTGGCTAATGGCTCACCGGTAACAGCTGACGGCCACCCAGCCACAGCGGATGGCCATCTGATTACAGCTGATGGCCATCTAATAACCGAGCCAGCACCTTTCCACGCGAGGCCGAGAGCCTGGAAACTGCTCTCTGGGGCTCTGTCCCCAGACTTCGTTTGTTTGCACTTTGGGTTATTCTGATATTCAGCTGTTTTCTCTTTGTTTCTCCCCTCACTGATTAACTTAAGAACTCTGTTTTGTTCCCTTTCTCAAGGCTACCCAGACCTCATTAATTGACAAAATCCTAACTGAAAAGAGCAATTTCTTAATTCTCAGGCACCTGAACAGCAGAATCCAATTTACAACTCCCTTGAAGTTTTCACTGGTGACACATAAAGTCTCAGGCCACGATGGCTGAGTCCGAGTCCAGAGTCCGGAAATAACATCATCTTCCAACAGACCAGACCCCACGAAGCAATGTCAGTCCTCAAACCTGCCTGACCGACTCCCCCTTTCCTACATAAGAAAAAGCTAACCTGAAGTTAGGTGCAGCTGTACAATCTGAGATTTTGCCTTGGCACCCCCCGCCCCCCACCAGTGTTTCTCTCCTTATTACCAGGCTGCCACTGGCTTCCTAACTTTAATAAAATCTTTCTTTGCTCTCCCACTTTGTAGAGTCTTGTGTGAATGCTTTCACCTTTTGCAAATGACCCGGGGTTAATTCCATTCCAGAACAGAGCAGATGTTCAGTGATTAGTAGTTTGCCCTGCCATATAGAGACGTCAAAAAAATGTTTTCTCTGATAATCTCTTATTACGTGCGTGACCACTAATTTAAATTCTTCTAGGTAGTTGAGCGGGGTCAGAAGTTTCTTTTGAGCCCACAGGGCCTTGGTTGCATTTAGCATAAAAGTATCCACTTACCACAGAGGCTATCTTGGGCTGACTTGTTCTGAATCCCTAACATACCAAAAACAAAAGATTGTGAATGAGAACAGACCTGACATTGATGCAGTCAGCTCTGCTTATTATAAACTGAGTTATGCAGGGTATTCCTTGAACTACAATCTCTTAACGTAAAAGTTATGTAGGAGTAGAAAAAATCTTCCCTTTTCACATTCATTGAAGGAGCTCAAAAAGAGTCTAGTGGAATTTTCACTCCTACATTCTTAACCCTAGGATTAGTCCAGGATGGTTATTAGTCATTAGGCAATCAGGATGATGATGCCAGGGGGTCCAGAAGATGATTTCCAGGAGGTCTGGTCAGGTCCCAGTGGTCTGGATAATGGAAGTCAAGTAGATGTATCCATGAGTTCTTCAGGAGGTAGTCAGGTGGCCTAGATTTGTAAATCTTCCGAAGTTATAATTAGAGGATTACTTGGAGGTTCAGACGTATATCCAGGCACGGATGCAAGACTGGAAAGTTGAAAAAGTTTAAGTTCCCAGGCTAGTTAGAACAAGAATGGAGTCTTTCCTCATGCCTCTGCCTTCATAATGTTAATAATTTTAGCAACTTGGTTAAAATGACCATTTTATATATTTCCTATCTTCATTCTTCTTTCCTCATCTTTTAGATTCTTTGTCAAACAATTAAAATGATATAAGACAGATTAACAGGAGAAAAACAAACTGAAGTTAACTGACGTGTATACCTTTCATATATATGGAAGACACCCAGCAAGACTGAGTAACTCCTTGACGTGGCCAAAGCCATCACCTTAAATACCATCTCAGCTAAAAACAAACGAAGATATTGGGAATGGGTAATTAGTTATGGGAGGTTAGCAGGAAAAGCCCAGTAGACAAGTATATGTTTGTTTTGCAGATTTGTCGGTGTCTTTTCCATTCATAAGTTACAGAGAAGGAGACACCCTTACAAATGGAGGTTTCTCTTATAAATGTAAATATAGCTTACAAAAGAATAACTTTTACTTGGTTTTCAGAGCTTTACTGTGTCTGCAGTTTCTGAAAAATAATCAGTCCAAAATAATCCCCTTCTAAAGAGACATATTTTGGAGTGGCAAATTCTGCTTCCCTACAATAACTCTTATCTCCTCTTACTATATGGAATAAGACAAATACTAAAATTTTTGTAAATGTGTTTTGTAAACTGCAAAAATTACAGAGGTTACTTTAATATGTGTGAAATGAACACTGGCTGAACACGTGTGTGTGTAGATGTATGAGGGGACAAGAAGAGCTCCATGTTCTCTTTTCTAGTTTGTTAGAACATACTGCTTCCTCTGTTCCATGCTTTCCCCACATCTTGTTCAAATAGAACAAACAAATTAAGTTTAATTTTTCAGAGATAGTGACTTGGAATTCTCTGCTGTCCAGTACTTATCAAAAGCCTGGTTATGATAAGTGATATTTATGGCAAGCTGTTTGAAGGGAGTAAAGTCTATCTGTTCCTCTGGATATTGAAAATGTTAACCTTGGATTGAGCCAGACCATCAAAGAATTATGTAGTCAGAGTGAATTATTTTGTCTCCTCATAGAAATATTCCACTGAGACAATCCTCCAAGGATAGATTTAGAGCTTCATTTTTTGACTTAAGGCAGACCTGAATTTAAATCCCAATTCTGTCACTTAATCATTGATAACTTTCTCAATTTATTTAATCTAAAAATAAAAGGTCAAAGTGAGAAGAAATAAGTGTTTATTTGAAATCCAAAACGATTGCAATTCTGATTCAGGCAGAAATCCAAATATTATTCTGTTTAGGAGGTGAAAGCAAGGGCTTTTTATGAGAAAGAGGAGGGAAATAATTATATGAATACGGTAGAGGTAGGAATTTCTATGGGTGCTAATAAACTAAGGAAGGAATTTCTATAGGTACAAATAAACTAAGTTTTTCTTTAGCTATACATGGCAGTATAATTCTAAAGAATGTCTTCAGTTTTGAGTCTGTAGTCAGAATGTCTGTGTGGTGAGGAAAAAATTTTCCTCTGTCATTCTATGTTCTTTTGGCTGATTTAATAATTAAATCGACATGAGACAAATTAACAAGAAAAAAAAACTGAATTTAATTACATACGTACATATGGGGACCCCGCATACAGGTGTGGTTCAAAGATAGAAAGGTAGAAATGAGGTACACATGACATTCAGTGCTAAGCATGAGGTAAGGTGCCTTGGAGATTCAGTGGGAAGAAAGGTCATTTGCAGTATGAAAAGGACAGATATCCAGTGATTAGAAGTTTGCTCTGCCCTATAGATAGGTCATAAAAAGTTATTTCTGGTGATAATTTTTATTATGGGAAAGGCCCCAGTGTAAATTTGTTAAGGGAGAGGTAAAGTTTGACTTGCGCCCACCGGGTCTCAATTGTCTTCAGACCAAAATAGTCCACATGCCAAGTAGCATATCTTGGGGATGCCTGCTCTGAATCCCTTCATCTGCTTTTTTGTTAGTTTAACAGTTGTTTGGAATACAATGTTCATTTGACTTAGTCCAAAGGTTATTTTGCCCATTTCAAACATTCCAAAGATCTAAGGAGTAAGACGTGCAAGGCAATTCCTCTGGGATGGCAGATCCAACTCCATTTTGAAGTGGCTCAGTTTATATTATTTTTCACGCCTTCTTGGGTTTTAGCTACAAAAGGGGTTTATATAGTTACTTAGTTATATAAGGTTTCTGGAATTTTATGTGAAATCACATATTGAAAAAGATGATCACAACATCTGGAGGTAATAAACCTCTGTTAAGGTATGTTTCCAGAATGATGTTCTCAGCGCTGTAGGATTAAAACCTTAGCAGTCAATTATGTAAAGAACCTTTCCTTTTGGCCACAAATGGTCAAGAAGGAAGCAGGATTCCACAGGTACAGCTAATCAAATTATGAGTGAAAATCTGAACCTACAATTTCCAGATCATTTTGGGCGGGTCTATCGAACATATAAGTCAATTAGGGCAAAAGAGTAGCCAAATTCCATTTGCATTGTGAATTGAGGAGTCGAGGGAGCCACATAGGAAGAGGAGAAGAGAGCAGATGTGACAGAATGATAAATTGCTGGCAGCTTTTCTCTTTGGTTTCCAGTGCCTTTCTGAAAACTACACCCTGTCCTTAAGATCCAATAGTATCCTTATGGGAAAACTGTGTGTGTAGTTTCAGAAGCTGCATATTTATGTAACATAACCTTTTTCAGATATTTATTATTCTTTTATTTTTGAAATGTAGAATTGAAAGTTGAATCAAAATAGACTAAATGTAAAGCAGAGACTATATATGCGAGGTGTGATCAAACAATGGTGAATGTTTAAATAAAAAAAAAATTCTTAGAGTAAGACACATTGCCATTAATCCTCTTCAAACACTTTGCACATTTATCCCATTGTTCTTGCCACTTTCTGAAGCATTCCTGAAGTCCTCTTTCATCAGTTGCCTTGATGTCCTGGATCATTTTGACTTTGGGAAAGAGCCAGAAGTTGCAGGGTATCAGATCCATTGAATAAGGTGGATGAGAACACACAGCGATATTTTTATTTGAGAGAGATTGCCGTATAACAGAAACAAAGTGTGACATAGAGTGTGTTATGATGGAGGATGATATGATTTACAGCACACTTTAAAACACACCTTCTCTCAACCATAGCTCACACCCGACTGCACCAGAACAAGTTGAAACTTGTCACACACTGTTACTAAGGTTCAGCCTGCTGCTGCCCATATTGAAGATCCCTGCCTTTCCATTGGATGGCACTGGGCAGCAGCATTCACTGTATTTTTTATCACAACAGAGAAAGGCTCCGTGTCACACATCTCTTCTGGTATATGGCAATTTCTGTCAAATAAAAACATTACTATGTGTCCTCATCCACTTTATTCACCAGATCTTGCACCGTATGACTTCTGACTCCCCCAAAGTCAAAATGACCATGAAAGGTAAAAATTCTGAATCCATTCAGGACATTGAGGCACCCATTGACAGTGCCAGTAAAGACACCCATGAAAGAGGACTTCCAGAACTGCAGACAGTGGCAATAATGATGGGATAAGTGTGTTCAAAGCGAAAGGAGTATTTTGAGGGGGATTAATGGCAATGTGTCTTTTACTATGATACATTTCTTTTAATTTAAACATTCACCATATTATTTGATCACACCTCATATGATCCATACATCCATGCAAGGAATATATTTTATTGATGAAACCAGCATAGGTTACATCTTGTGCTACCTTACTAATTAATTACTTTAAATGGAAAGCAAGATATACTCAACTATTACTAAATTAAAATATTCTCTCAATAGTTTGATTTCCTCTCATCCAGCTTAAACTCATCAACACAAGCTTAATTCTCCATTGAAAAATATCTAATTGCAAAACTCAATTTATAATCACTCAAAAACTGGATTGTAACCAAGCAAGAATATAATTCCACTCAAGAGGTTTGAATGAAGACAATTTAATGAAGAGATTATTTATAAAGATTCAGGCAAGATCAAGGGAACTATAAGGAATAATGAGTAACACAGCGCTCCGCTTTAATAGGACGCTATCACAACTCCTGGCCTGAAGGAAGGGTGTTACTAGAGCTCAGTGAGAACTGGAGAAGGGACTACCTTGCAGGAGGTTTAAAGCTTCTTTTCTTGTTGACTTTTCTATACGACCTTCCTTAGAATCAGCATGTCTAATTAAAATATGAAACAGACCTTGTATTTTTATCACTTTTGTTTTATTAACTAAGGAAGAATTGTCAAATGTATGAGTTTGTGTCTTCCTATATAAAATAATACAATTTTTCAATAGGTCAAATCTCAGTTTGCATCTTTCTGTGGGTTTAATATTTTTTTTCATGTCTTACATGATTCCAGCAATATGGGGCAGGGTATTTCATTTTTGTTGTTTTTATTGTTACTCAGTTATTACGGTTGTTTTGTGAATAGCTGGATTTCTCCATTATCTCTTCTACCAGTAGTTCCACAATTAATTGCAACTTTTTGCACTGTAGTCGCATTTTAGAGTGAGTCTTTCATCCTTAGAAGTGATGGTGGTTACTAGGCAGGCACCAGTGAGTATTCTTCTTGCCTTTCTTCTCTTCTTTTCTTCACTTCTTCACTATTAGATTTACCCAACCTCAACTCAAGCAAACAGGTTGACAACAAATGTCTTAAGTATTTTCTCCACATTTACATTTTAATTTGAAAAGACATCCATAATCATTGTAGAAAAATAACCCATACAAACCAAAAATCTAATAGATGAAATAAAAAGCAAACACTTTTTATACTTTCAAGAAATAATCACTCATTAACTTTCATTATTTTGTGATATATATGTGTGTGCACATGTATATATATATGTGTGTGTGTGTATATATATATATATGTATAAAATGTATTATAGAAAAAGAAGGTATATGAATAAGTAAATATAAGTTCTTTCAAACTTTTGGTATTTAGGCTCTTGTTTAAATCTTAGTATCTGGGAAGTGTTTGCAAAATTGATGCATTGTCAATACCAAAAGAAAAAAGCACTTATTAATTATATAAATATGAGCTCTTTGAGAATAAGACTATATCTTTTCAATATTTGATTTTTTAAATCCATATAGTATATTTCTTTATAAAAAAGTAATTTACTGTTGAAGACGTCATGCCATCTGATCAACCTCAGAATTTTTTGAGGTTTTAGCCTATGCTAGTGTTAAAAAAAAATTATTCATAAGACTTGTTAAAGATGGTAATGCAGACTTTATTCAGGACTATTGTAATGGGTATAGGGATTACTGCAATGTGGTCTGGCTGTAGAGGAGAGAGACTGGGGAGTTATAGCCAAGGAGCAGATTGGGAGTGGGAAGGATGGGGTCAGTGGATGGAAAATTACTAAGAGGGTAGGGTGCAGTTATTTGCTAAACTGACCTAACAAGATTCTTACTGAAGCTAAGCCAGGGTTATCAGATATTACCTGGGGGATGATAGGGCATGAGGAATTTGGTCATATCTTGAGTGATCAGATATTGAAAATGGAAGATTCTGGTTAAATCAAGACTCTGTGAGCACTGAGATGAAGGCCAAGATCAGGCCTAGTCAAGCAGATGGCTCAGAGGAACCTGACTAAAGTTTGGTCAAGGAGAGATTTTTTTTGTCATTGGCAGTACAGGATCATGCTGCTCTCTAGTGCCACATATCAATATCTTCAGCTAGATTGATTAGACATCATTTTTGGATTTCTGACTTGGAATGTAATAAATACTAAATATCATCAGAAAGTTTAAAGGTAGTCAATTTTATTCATATTCTGGTATTTTGTTTAATTCTGTGAGAGTGAATGAATCTGAATCTTATCTTTTTGATGCAATCAAATAGTTAATTAAGAATTATTTAAGAAACAATTTATTAGCCTCAACTAAGTCTCAGACATTATGTTAGTCATTGAACACACATAGTTTGATTAGAGGTAAATGTTACCCTCAAGAAGCTCACACTATAATAATATTAACAGAAAGTGTCATGAACATGATTGTCAAGTACAAAGAAACAACAGAGAAGAAGAGTAATATCTTCACTTTCCCCATCCTTCATCAGTTTCAGAGAAAACATTTTTTATCTACTGTGTCATTCCCACTAGTTCTTGAATCAAATTTTATAAAGCTTGGTAGAGGAGAAGAGGGTTTGAAATTATTTTTCTAATTTTAAGATTATTCCTTGGGAAATTTTTTTCTTTATTTACTGTATTATTACAGCTTTTCTGTTACCTTCAAAAGTGTGCAAATCCACAAGAAAACACTTTTTCTATAGTCCCTAAAGTAGGACCGGAATTCTGTGCTAAACTTCAGACTAGAAATTAGAAATAATCCTGTCATGTGCCCCAATTTTTTCTTCTTTAGGATTAGACAGTTTCCCTAGTCACTCTGCTTAGTGGGATAAATCTTATTTTGAGATAAGGAAAAGAAGTAGAACCTGAACACACAACCTTTCTCCTCCTACCCACTGAATTACAAATATCACCACTATTGGAGAGTCCCACCTAAAACCCTTCTCTCCCATGGATATGAACACATGAATTGTCCACTGGACTTTGTGCTTTAATTTGTGAATGAATGCTTCTCCAGGGGGACAAACCCTACATTCAGTTCCCTTAATCCTGTGGTGATTCCTCTTTTCCTCCCAGCCTCACAGGTCATTATAGCAGAAGTTTACATGGTCTGAATGGTAAGAAAAGGCTTTATAAAAAAGACAATATTTGAGCTAAGGTTTAAAGGCAACTCAGATTTTTTCAAAAGGATAAAGACAGTGAGAAATAATATTCTAATTAGGGGGTGGAGCAGACACATGACATTTAACTACAGCAGATACATGATATTTAGCTACTTAGTACCTGAAAATAATGATGTGTATATATTGAAAAGAAGTTATCTCTAAGATATTCTTGAGTGACAAAAACTGTGGGGAAAGCAATTCATAGAATGTGATCTCTTTAATGTAAAATGGATAAAACAAAATTATATATTTCTTAATATGTGTATATGTATCCTAGTATATGTAAATACACAGACAAATACTTGCATATTCATCAGGAAGGATCTCAGAAAAAGGATGTGAAATTGGGTGGAACCAAATAGTGGCTTTGTTTAATCTAATTGAATATATATGATATAATGGTGTAGGATTGTGTGTGTGTGTGTGTGTGTGTGTGTGTTAGCATATTATTTGGGAAATTAAAAACAACTTATAGAGGAAAAGTAAAAATATTCAATAGAATAAAAAAGCATAGATAAAAAGATGACAGGACAGGAGGACTGTAGAGAAAATATTTTTATAGTTTTGGATAGTTAAGTCTTTCTGAACAAATAAATCTGGAACCTAGGTTAACAAACAAAGCTTAGAAGTTAAAAGATGAACGAACAGATAGGGAGAATTGATATTCACTCTCCCCTAGAGATATATGTTTAGATTTTAAAGGGCGATAAAATCTGGAATCTGGAAATTTTCCTGGGCTTGCAAAGCTGGAGGCATTTGGCCTATCCCCACCACCCACAAACTCTTTTACATCCCAAAGAATAAGAATCTTGAAATTCCTTTATTTCATATATATATGTATATATGTATTTATTTATTTATTTATTTATTTATTTTAGGTTAGGAAGATTTAGTCTTTCTTTCTCTCTCAAGACCAGAGGAGGGTGACAGGTAAATAAATCCATATTTTTAGGGTTCCGTTCCTCTTTTGTAGTACAAATACCATCCTTGCGTTTGCAGGTTTGTCCACCTAGCTCTTATCATATTGCTTCAGAAAGAAAAAGGCAAAGTGAAAAGGACAAAGGGGAACTGATAAGGTTATCTGTAACCTCTGGTCTCTGTTCCAGAAACTTCATGCTTACTTTCAGATAATATGAACACACATATGTATTAAAAACACCACAGCACCAATACTTAGTTCCATTAAGAATAACGCTTTTGTGGCAGTGTTAAAAGTGGCTGTCTCCCAGTTTTGTCTTATTTTTTTTAATTTTATAATTTTTAGAATACAGATTGAAAGACATTAATTTTACTTCATTCATTTTATGCATATCTACTGAGGGCCTAATAGGCACCCAAGTACAGGAGAGTTTAACAACAGGCTTAAATCCCCACAATATGTTAGGATGGGGCAGACAATCGACGCAATAAACAAGTGAAACATTTAGAATGCCAAATAGCATCAATTTCTAGGATGGTAGGGTGTGGTTTATTTTAAACATGGTGGCCAGGAAAGTTGTTTCTGAGGAGGTAGCATTTGAACAGAGATCTGAATAAGATGAGTGAGCCATAACTTTGTGGAAGAGCGTTCCAGAAAAGAGGTCATGGTGAGTGCAAATGTGCCAAGTCAAGGACATACCTAATACGTTTGGCAAACAGCAAGAAGGTTAATATGGGTGGCAGAGAAAAAGCTGTAAGTAGGAGATGAGGTAAGAAAGATGGGGAGCCAGATCACAGAGGGGTTTGTACTACACTGGAACTTCTTTGGGCTGTCCTGGGAGGACTCATCACAGGGATCTGAGCAGAGGACTGAGATCTCAATTCTGTTTTAAAAGATTTACCCTGGCAACTGTATTGAAAATAAAGATTAGGTTGGAGGTAGAGGTGAGAATAAAAACAAAAAGAAAAGCTGAGGTGTTTACAAGTATCCGGACAATGGACTGTGCTGATTTGGACAAAAATTAAAGTGGTGGAATTGGTAAGAAGTAGCCATACGGCCAACAGGATTTCTAAAAGGTAAGTGAGAGAATGTAAAGGACAACCCCAAGATTTTTTAGGCTGAGCAAGTCAAAAAATGTTTTATTTAGAATTTACCTTCTTTAGGGAAGGGAGGATAGGAGTTCAGATTTGGACTTTAATTTTAAGATGCCAATTAGACATCTCTGTGAAGATGTCTAATAGGTTTTTTATTTTAGAAAAGAATTCCTATATGGAGATAACACTATATTACATAGATGGGTTATTCAGTTCTTAATGAGGTATAATTGTCATTCAATTCTTTGCTCAAATATCACTTCTGTAGGCATTTCTAGATCAATTTATATTAAATGCAGCCTTTCCCAAATCCTGAGCCTCTTGTCCTTATTGTGGTAATCCATAGGATTTATCTCCATATGGAAGGTTATACATTTGTATGAATTGTTTTATTCTCTCTCTCTCTCTTTCTCTCTCTCTCTCTCTCTTTCTCTCTCTCTCTCTCTCCCCCCCCAACCATCACAATAAAGTATAATCTTCATGAAAGCAGAATATTTATTAGTTATTGCAATTTCCCCATTCATTGCCTGACACATAATATTTGTTCAATAAATACTTATGCAACAACTTATTTTTGTATATTTATAAGTAAGAAGATCAAAATCCCGGAGCTGTTATAGTATTAAACAGAGGGAACTTTCTGAGTATTCTGAGTGAGCAATTATATAGACTGTAATTGTTTCCTAATACCTGGTGTTTCTACCCTTCCGGGACATTTGGAAGACTACAGTTCTTAGCCACTTTGGAGTTAACTGGAATCGTAAGACTTTCACTTTACAGGGACTACAAATCCACACATGCAGGCGAGCAAGCCAAAGATCTGAAGGATCTGCTAGTTCAAGGACTATGGGAACTGACGACTTGCCTGAATGTCAAGGATGATGGGGCCGATGAGATCATGCACTGCCTAGGCAAGCTGGCTACGCAAGTGCCCAGTCGGTGAGTGGTGCCCCAGGAGATGAAACACTCCCAGGCCAGCCAGAAATCTCTGTGAAGTACCCTGAAGAACCACCTGACTCCAGAAGAAGCCAGAGCCTTCAACCTGGTCAGAAGTTGCAACAGTGACACCCATGGATGCCCTTAGAAGTGTACCTGAGTAGAATGCAAGCTCCTGCTTGATGGAATCCCACTAGTGGAAGGGGTTGGGGGTGGGGGCGGTGTTGTGGAGACTCTACATTAATATGGGAAAGTTCTGAAAGAGAGTGCTTCTTTTTGGGTGTCACCAGCTGGCTTCTGTTGCCCACTATTGATTGGATCTCTCGGAGTCTCCTTCACATACTTTCTTCATTGGGTCATTTGTGTTTCTCGTTTCCTTAACATTTGGTTTAGTAGTCCAAAGCATGACACGTTTTTCTGTGCAAAGAACAACAGCCTTTTTAAGGAGCAAATCAGTTTTGTCACAGTTGCTATGGTCATATGAGGCAATTTTTAGATTTACAGACCGGATCAACAACACCAAAATATCCAGATGTACACTCTGAAGTTTTACACAAAAGAAAGCACAGATTGGTTACCAGTTGTAACCAATCTACCAGTTGTAGATTTTAGATGTACAGGATATATAAATTCAGAAATACCATGTTTCAAATACTAAATAAAGTTTAATGCCAAAAACAAAAGTGCAAATGTGATTTTTTGATACTTGTACAACCTAAGCAAATACATAAATGAATTTTAAATTTTGTGTTACTGAAATTGTGGAGACTGTTCTTTATAAAATACGGCTTTTGGTGTTTCTGGCAAATGGCACTAATGTGTTTAATTAATTTTCAAATTCTGAAATTTTAGTACATTATTTTTAAAATGGTTTGTGTCTGTTTTGTTGACATGAACAGGATATAAAAAACTTGCTGTTTCTAAAGTGATTTTAAGCTTATTTTTATTGTGCTTTCCCATTGTAAATTAATAAATTTTCCTAGTGTATGTTTCACCTGTTAAAAAGGAAATTAGTAACTTTCATTTGGTCAGTCAAGTAAGTGTTTATTCTTTGAGTTGAATTCTGTGAAAAACTCTTAATTTGTGTAGAAGTGAAAATACTTTGGGCTATGTTAATGCACAATTATGAATAGATGTGTATTCAAGTTGATTTATGGTATTGCGGTTATTGTTTTAAAATCAGTTTTTTTTAAATACAGTAGACTTCCTGAAAGAGGAATCTATTTGGAAAAAAAAAAATATGAGAAGAAATGAAGAATGTGAACCCTAATGATTGGATAAATACCTCCATTTTAGATTTAAATATGTTTTTCGAATTCTTTCAAATGTTTAATTATAAACTTTATTGTATTCGATCATAAAATGAAATTACAAATCTCAATATCTATGTCTATTCCTAAACAATAATTTATAAGGATCCATCTTTCTGTCCATCTATCCCTTCTTTTACAATACTAAGGTAACCTAGAAAAAAGATGTTTGTGGAGCTAAAGTTAGATAAAACTTAAGTAAAGATAATTTCATAAACTTGGAAATTGTACATTTGTTGATTTTCCCCTAACAGTTGTTAAAAAAAAAAAAAGACCTATATGTATTTGTGCCCAAATTCTGTGTTCCATATTTTTATTGACAAGTTTCTAAGTGAAAGATAGCATATAAAATTACTAACTTTTGAAACATATTTTAAAAACTTGTCTAATTTTTTTCTTGGTTGGTTTCACCATAGGTTTCTCAATTTTATTATCCTTTACATGTAATTAAATTATGACTTTATTAATCCTACTTTATTAATTTCTGTTCTTATGATTTCATTGTTTTCATTTTTCATTATTTCTAAACTTAATGGAGAATCTTCAACTGGGATTACCTCCAAAACGCATTACACAAAGTCTTTAAAATCTGACTTTTCCAAAATAAAAATTGTGGGAGCTTTACATCACATAAAAAGAGTTGGAAAGCCATATATTTAAGTTCATGAATATACATATAAAGAGATAAAATTATCCCAGATGAAAGGAGACTGTTTCACAAATATTTCTTTTCTGAAATATCCAGGGGTTTTGCATTTGTTGATGTATTGAAGTACAGTTTTATCTTTTAGATTTTTTAGATCATATAAATGTTCATTCCATTCCTAATACGAACACCATAGCTGCGTGTGCTGTATTGTAGAATTTCCTGTATTTTAAATTCTATTAGTATTGTGTTTCATTATTATATATTTCATTACTATTCACTCCATTTAATGAAATAAATAATCTCCAATTATATAAATGTTTTTAAATAATTACAATTTAGTAAAGTTTTGCTTTATTTTAATATTGTTATTCAAAATCGTTTTTATGCTTTGATCATAAATTTGTGCATCAACTAATCTATTTCAAGGCATTTTTAGGGATTTTTAAATGTGCATATGAATCATTGAATATATTATTGAAATACAGTTTCTATTAAATTCAGCAGATCTGGAGTGGGACCTGAGATTCTGTATTTCTAAAAAACTCCTAGGTGACACCAATCTACTAAACCATGGACCATACTTTGTATAACAAAGTGTCTACAAAGAATATTCTAAATCATGTATTCAAATCTTTTAAGTTCTAAGTGTAACATATTTAGAGAAAATAATTCTAAAGAACCACAAAATCTCTTCAAATATAGGAAAGAAAGTAAGCTTTAAAAAAAATTTGTTTTTTAATTCAAATTTATTGGGGTGACAATAGTTAAATAACCTACATAGGTTTCAAGTGTACAATTCTATAATATATCATCTATATATTCCATTATGAGTTCATCACCCAGAGTCAGTTCTTCTTCCATTACCATATAATTATCCCCTTTGCCTCTTCTGCCATCACCCGCCCCCTTACCTCTGGTAATCATTAAACTTTTGTCTGTCTATGAGTTTTTGTTTCTTTACTTGTTTGTCTTGTTCCTCTGTTGCCTTCAGTTTTATATCCCACATATGAACGAAGTCATATGGCTCTCGACTTTGTCTGACTTATTTCATTTAGCATAATAATCTCAAGATCCAGCCATGTTGTTGCAAATGGCAGTACTTCTTATTTACTTATGGCAGAGTATATATATTCCACTACATATTCCATTTTACATATATATAAATATATTATGTATAATATATATAATATATATATTACATCAAATCTTCTTTATCCAATCATCTATTGAAGAACACTTTGGTTGTTTCCATGTCTTGATTACTTCACACCAATTAGAATGGCTATCATCAATAAGACAAATAATAATAAGTGTTGGAGAGGTTGTACAGTAAAAGGAACCCTCATACACCATTGGTGGGAATGTAATTTGGTACAGCTGCTATGGAAAACAGTATGAAGTTTCCTCAAATATTAAGAATAGAATTATCATATGACTCAGCAATCCCTCTCCTGGGTATCTACCTCAAAAATCTGAAAATATTTATCTGTAAAGATGTATGTACTCTGATGTTCATTGTAGAAAGTAAACGTTTTAATTGATAAAAACATAGGTTCTTAACATGAATATTAAGACCATGGTTTTTCATATATAAAAACATGGTTTTTCAAATATCCATTCAGAAGTTCAGTGTCAATCTTTTCCACATAATCCATGTCAAATCTTTCATTTTGAACCACAGTGTAGTGATTCTTCCAATCTCCTGAGATTCTTATTAGGAAAAATAATTAAAGAGACATTTAAATAATTTGCTCATTCCTTAGTAATGTCTTCCTTCTCCTTCATTCTGAGTGCTAGAACTCAAGATTACCTTTAATTATTTTTAAAAATGTCTTGTATGGTTTTTAGAAAGTACTGAGTATGACTAGATTTAAGGATCACTTTGTGTATAAAGGTAAATGCAAAATAATATTTAAATTGTTTCCTAATTCCTTCTTCTACCAATAATACATAATATTAAGCAATCCTTCTTAGCACTGCTATTTTCTCTGTGTCACAAATGCCTCACAGATTCACCCTTTCTTATAAATGTGGAAACTATTGTTTAGTGCCAAAGGAATCTAGTGTTATATAATGGGTTTGTGGATTGTCCTTCACCACATTGAATAAAGTGTCATGGATAGTTGCACCTATAATTTTGCTTGAATGGTCCTTTTCTAGAAAATGCATAAGTTCTAACAATTCATACTTTGCATGTTATAGAAAAAGAGATAAAAACCTGATATTCCAGGGAATCGATAAACTAAGAACTACATGCTGTCTTTTACATTCACTTTACAAGAATGATTATTCATTTGGTCAATAGGTAGAATACTGGATCACTAGCTCTTTTTTACCCCTAGTGCCTCACTCCACATCATCACCCGCCAATGAAACTTTCCCAGTATAAATTCTACGTGTAACAGAATCCACCCAGCCACAAAAATATGGAAAAGTTTGTTTTGGCTATGGAGTCTTAGAAGAAAACATCATCAGTCTTGGAGTCAATGTCATGGGAAGAGGTGTATTGGTTATAGAATCTTAGGACTATGTAGTGAAAGAGCATAACGCAGCTGGTTTCAATTTCCTTTGGAGGATTTGGCCTATTGGCCTGTGTCTGTAGAACTTTGAATCCCTTAAACATTTGATTAAACTTTTGTTTAATGTATGTTTACTTCCTTAAACCTCTTTTCTCTTGCTGTGTGTTTAATTATCTTTAAACTATTGACTCTATAAGACAAAAGCTACCACATTCCCAGATAATTTCCTATTAACTCCTAGCTTCAGCTTCCACTGTTCCATGAAGTAGTGTAAATTAAATTCAGTTCCTAATGTTACTTTTTGGAAAATCCTCTGCAGGTTCCTGTCTTTTTCTCTCTTATTTTTAGGATTATCCTCATCTCTTGGATATACTCATAGTGTAGGAAAAATATGCCATGATCATTACTCTCCCTGCATGCAGTCTTTTACATGGTCATTTCAGACACACTAACACACTAAAGGGAAAAACAAAATAACTTAAAAAATGGTTTCTAGCCTGATTGACTCGATGTCTATTTTATTTAGAATTTTAATAAAAATACTTAAGGAATATTTTAGAAACCATTCCATGTTTAACAAATAATCCACGATCAATTCATTTAACTTAACTTCCCCTTCACTATAATTTACTCTATAATCAACTAATGAATTAGTGACTGAATATATAGGCAAATTATATAAATATTTTGTTATAAGAAAGAATATAAAATAAGAGGAGAAATAAAACACAGAGTTCTGGGAGTTGTAGGAATAAAACATGCAAAAGCGTTTGTGAAAACAAAAACCAGAAAACCTTGAAATGGCCTTAGGTAGAACATTGGCAGGCCAAGAAGAATAAGACAGCAGTACAAACAAATACAGAAATAAAATGATCAGGAACATTTATTTTCATAGAACAACAATCAGTAGACTATGATAGAATACAAAATACTAAATAGGTGATAAGGTTTGAAAGATAAATGGAGGTTTATTGAGAATGGCTTTGTTTGCCTAAGGAGATTTTACTTAATTTCATACATAAGATATCTGTGGGTGTTTACTAGAGAAGAGCTGGAATAATAAAGAGGATGGAAAAGTAAAGGCATGTCCTGAGCTTAGGACACTTCCAAGAAAAGTAAAGGCATGTTCTGAGCTTATGATACTTCAAAAGAAGGGAAAGAAACAGAGGAATGAGGACAATTTGGGACAGCATAAGGGTATGAAATATACGTAAGTAGGTATGCAGATGTGAGGAAATATGGGACAACACTGTTCCATAAAAAAAAAAAAAGTTACTAAAAGAGGAGATGAAAAGGTTTCTTAGTTTCATCTCAAGCTATCTCGGAAAATACCAAGATTCTAATTGCTCAAACCTATCTCAATATCTTCCCTACATGCGTACTCCTTTTTCTCTTGCCCAATTGGTACTCAGTCCAAGATCACATTATCTTAAATACCACAACTTAATCACAAACAGTATAAAATGCTAGGATTAATTTGCCTTTGATTTAAAATATTGCTGTTTTTTAACTCATAACTAAGTAAAATAATTTCCTGTGTTTTCCTCCAGCCTTTGATCTCAATTTCTATTAAATTATTCTGAACATTTCAGAAAGAACAGCTTTTTTTTGTCCCTTGCATGTATCCTGTCTTTCCAGTATGAACTGGGTTTCAGAGTCTCTAAAGACCTAGTACAGAGGGAAAAATTCATCTCTTAAGGAAATTTTCCATAATAAATACAATAGGAATGGTAGAATAAGAAAAATCAACATTTGTCAACAAATCAGCCTAAACGAAGGCTCATATTTTTCAAAGAATGGCAACACCGTTATGTAAATGGAATAGTCTATCATCCTTTTAATGCGTTGATCAATCAATATCCCTAAATATGAGAGAACCAGATAATATTGGTCTTCTGATGTGATGCAATTTGAAATAATTATTTATGAAGTATTCTTGAAAAAGATAATAAACCCGAATTTAATTTAACTTTAGATCTACCTTCCAGTTTACAAGAAATATGTGAGATAAAAGAACAAGTTAACATCACAAGGAAGCAACCCGCAAAAATTCAGAATTCAGGACTTCTTCAAAATGTAGAAAGACCTGATTTCTTCAGCAAGTCAAAGACATGGAAAAACAGAAGGGAGCACCACCAGTAGGGGCTGCACCAGGCCCCACGGTGTTAGAAGATAGGCTGTCTGTAACCATGGCCTTGGGTTCTGTCATGGCAACTGCAGCTCCCTATTGTTAGCAACCCAGGCAGCTGCCAGCCCTTCCTGTGATGTCACTGGCATCTACAGGCTATACTCCTTGATGGAATATTCTGCATTGTGAGCTGTTCCCCAAAGGGCAAGACCTAGGATTGTATCAAGAAAATGATGCAATCATGATTCAAATCTTTCCCGATAGTGCAACCCAGTTTATGAGTTTGAGCACTATAAAGTGTGTTGAGGGTTTCTGGTCATGTGCACAGATTGATAACTAGACCCACCGCAGATGTGACTGCAGTTACCTGCACTTACCTTGTTGTCACAATTAGGGTACCTATTAGTCCAAGTGAAAGGGGAGCACCCCTATACAGGAATTATTCACCGTGGTGTGGCTGGAGCAATAGGACAGACAATATTTTATGCATTTGATGTAAACCATGGGCAAATGCAATTAGGAACTGCTTTGCAGAATCTGAAGTGTCTTACTATGAGGGAACCAAATGAACTATGTCTATGGACACCATGGAATTTCAAAAAGATGATATCCTGTTTTATCTCTTAATTACATTTATAGTAGTTCCTCATAAGCCTATGTTTCACAAGATAAGAAATTATAAAGCAGTTTTTCATCATGACTATAAGCAAAATCTTGCCCTCATTCCACGCTCTTTAATAAGCTGTCAGAGAGATAAATAAGATGTTACCATAATATTTGTATAGAACATTTGGTTGGATATTTACCAGGTCACAGGAAACACTGGTATTCTAGTTTTATCTTTTTTTCTTTCTTCCTTTTTTACCCTTCCATTTTTCTTTTCTTTCTGCTTCACAGATGAAAAGTACTTATTGCACTTTTTGAATTCCAAATGTTGTAGTTTGGAATATTGAAAAATCCTTAAGCCAATGCTGGACAATTAGTGGCTTTTCTTTTTTAAAGACTTTTAAAGGCGATTTGGAAGTAGAACTAATTCCAAGGTGTTGCCTTTAGCTTGGTGATGTTGTTCCAAGTTTTTCATTATAGTCTTGATTTTTAAAATATTCTAATATTGTTTATTATTATAAAAGAAATAAGTTTGGATATATTGCAGCAGAAAGATGTGAGCTGAATTTTTAAGTTCTGTAACAATAGCTTAGAAATCAAGATTGCAGTACTCGTATTAGCTGTCTTCTCGTAATTGTATGCCATAGATAAAAGAAAACTTTTTTAAAAAACATATTTTAACATTTTGAACACAAATAAACACTTTCCTTAAAAACATAGCCATTCAAAATACACAAAGAACTTTAAAACTCAAAAAACCAAATGATCTGGTTAAAAAATGGACAAGAAATCTGAACAGATATCTGAGGAAGCAAGACATACAGAGGGCAAAACAGCATATGAAAAAGATGTTCAACATCATACTCCATTAGGGAATTAAAAATAAAAAAAACATAAATGAGATACTACTACACATCTATTAGACTAGCTAAATCCAAAACAATGACAACACCAAATGCTGGTGAGGATGTGGAGCAATAGCAACTCTTGTTCATTGCTGGTGAGAATTCAAATAATGTGGTCATTTTGGAAGATAGCTTGGAAATTTGTTATAAAACTAAACAATCTTACCACCTCATCCAACAATCATGTTCCCAGATATTTACCCAAATGAGTTAAAAGCATATTCACACAAAAACATGCTCATGAATGTGTATAGCAGCTTTATTAATAATTGCCAAAAGTTGGAAGTAACCAAGATGTTCTTCAATAGGTGAATGGATAAGCAAACTGGCACAGCCATACAACTGAGTATCATTCAGCAATAAAAAGAAATGAGCTATCAAACCAAGAAAGACATAGAGAAAACTTAAATTAATATTGCTAATTAGAAGTCAGTCTAAAATGAATGCAAGCCTATACGATTCCAACTATATGAGAAAAGGTAAACTATGGATATGGTAAGAAGATCAGGGTCTCAGGGGGCGGAGAAGGATGGATAGATAGAGCATAGGACATTTTGAGAGTGGTGAAACTATTCTTCGTGATACTGTAATGGTGGATACTTAACATTTATTTAATCTCCCCTAGAACTATACAACACAAGTAGTGAACTTTAATGTAAACTATGAACTTTACTTAATAGCCATGTATCAATATTAGTTCATCACTGTAATAAATGTACCATGCTAATGTATGATGTTAGTAATAGGAGTAACTGGGTGGGGAGGCTACATTGGAACTCTGTATTTTCTGTGTAATTTTTCAATAGTCTTAATAAATTTCTATTAAAATTGTCTGTTAAACAAACAAAAAGTAGCCACGTAGACACTCAACCATAAGTGATGAATTTTGGGATATTAGTCAAATGTTATTATCAGTTACTATGTGTGATTTACATGTTTTTTGAAAGTAAGTGTATTTTCTAAAGACTGTAATAATAAATATTGAATACCTTTGCTTTCAGAGATTAATGTCAAACTTTGTTCTTTGTTGGAAGGTTTAGCATATACTAGAAGATTTATTTAAGTGATCTGTGAAATATCCATTAATGTAGACATATAAATGTTAAAGAATGTTTCTTAAGTATTATGTCATGATACAACTAGTTCTTTCATGTAAAGTCATTTTAATGAAATATAAAAAAGTAGAGATATAAAATAGGACTTGAATTACTATCTTTTATTTAAAAATTGTTTAAAATGTAAAAATCCATTTATCATGTTCAGAGCCATTTTCTATGTTTTCTTATTAGCATGACAGATATGAAGGGGAACAATGTGATTTGTAGAGTTGATGTTATATTAGACATCAAAGTTAAAAGTAATTTTTCTCCTTCAATTTTTATTTTCCACAAAATATTCCTCACCACTATATTAGTAAAAAATGCCATGAACTGATTTCGTCTTTAATGCCTTTATTTTAAAATAAAGATGTATCTTTGTATGATTTATAAATGTACTAGTGGGTGGAACTACAACTCCCAAAGGTTGAAAATAAAAATACCATCACATTGGGGAGCAGGATTTCAACATATAAATTTTGAGGATACACAAATAGTAAGTCTATAGCAGTGGTTATATTGAAAATACTTTTTAGAGATTCACACTCCAGTGTTCAGAGGCAAAATATCTGAGATTTGCTTTAAAATACTTCAAGAAAAATCAAACTGGCGATGAGATAGAAGCTTTGAAAAATGTTGATGCTGAATCGGGGTGATGGGTAGATGGATTTTGTTGTATCTCTACTTTTGAGTAGGGTTGAAATTTTTATGTTAAATATAATACTTTAAAAATATATTTCATTGGTATTTAATTCTTTCTGTAACATGTTTCAATCTTTAACTTTACTTCCAATTCACTTTCCAAAAATCTTAGCTCCATCCAAATTTGGAATATTCTTAATTTATACATGCCTTATATTTTCCTGATTCTATGTCTATGTTTGAGACTTTTATATGTTTGGAAGGCCCTCTTAATCTTATTTAGGCTTGTGTTAGAGCCTCAGGAATGGATTGCACTGAGAATTATCTGTTAACAAATATTTGTTAATCCATAAGGCATAACTGGACATCCTTAAACATTTTCCCCAGAACTCTGAAAATCACCTTGATATGTAAACCTAACCTTTCCAATCATAAATTTGTCTAGTAAATCTCAAATGCCTGGATCAGGGAATTTTTGCCCTTTGGTAGAAGTATTAGCATGAAAAGTTCACATCCTGGTCAATTAATAGGTTTACAGAATAATTCTTGCAGAAAAAAAAAAACTCTGATGAGCAAATTGTTTTTAAATCAAATGAGATATTTGTAAATAAAATTTGTATTAACAACTAAGGGGATTGTTAAGTTTAGTAAATATGATATTTTTATCATATTTTAGACATTATGACAATTTTAGACAAAAGCAGACATTAATTAGCTTTTATTGCATAATCTTCTTTTTGAATTTTGGAATGATCAATGACGTTTTTATTTTTCAGATGACAAAAAATTTAGGGAGCCCTTGAAAAGTTTGGAGGACATTGTGTAGTCACACAGTTATTACAGAAACATCAAAGAAGAATATAGAGATGAGCCTGCTGTGCTCTAATTAAACATTGACAATGATGGTACAACAAATTGAACATGATAAGTCATTTTGATTTCCACATTTAGATGTTCTACTCATTCACTGTAAATTTTAAAGATTTTTTTATCAGTTTGGTGTAAGAAAATAAACAATAAATTCAATGTGCCAAATATGTCTGATAAAACATAAAACAAAATAATTAATGAAATAATAAAATTATGTCAAATTGAAAAGGTACAAAGTAGCAAGAAATCATATCTAATGGAATAAAGGTAATACTATTTGTAGAATACATAAATACAAAAATCAGACAACTTTAAAATACTTTTACATCTATCGATATAAAAATTAAAATGATGACTCCATGCTTCAGAATGTCAACAAGTTCATATTGATATAAAGAAATGCACAAATCAATGAATAAATGACTGACTAAATAAATAAATAAATAAATAAGAAGAGACAAATCTCCCATGCAAAAGAATTTCAAATAATTTGTGTAGTACTTTGCCTTTAAGGAGATAGAGCATAACTGCCCACTACTTAAATGTGAGTTGATGTAGTAATTTCCTTCCAAAGAATACAGTAGAAAAGAGAGGAAAAAAAGACTTTTGTAGTGGAGAAACCTGAGAAATACTTCAGATTCTGCAAAGCAGTTCCTAATTGCAGCCCGTGATCAAGATCAAGGTTAACACCAACAATGATAAAACATGTTGATGGCATATACCCTTAATATACTGAAATGAAACGGCACTTTACCTCTGTGCTATTCCTCCCCAAAACCCATGACTCCAGTGTAATGATGAAAAAACATCAGACAAATCCCAATTAAGGGACATTCCACAAAATACTTGAAAATTACTCCTCAAAATTATCAAGAGCGTGAAAAACAAAACCACACACACACACACACACACACACACACACACACACACCAAAAAACATAAAACAAACAAACAAAAAACTGTCCTAAACAAAAGGAGCCTCAGGGAGACAATGAGGACAGAATATGGTAGCCTAGACAGGATCCTAGAACAGATAGAGGGCATTAAATAAAATTAAGGAAATCTGAATCAGGTTGGACTTTAACTAATAATGTTATCAATACCGATCCAGTTACTGTGACAAATGCACTGTACTACTGATGTAAGATGTTAATCATAGAAAAATTGAGTGCAGGGTATATGAGAACTTTATTATCATCACAGTTTTTCTGTAAAAATAAAACCATTATAAAATTAAAAGACTATTAAATAAATAATGAAATAACAATTCAGCTTAAAAAGCTAGAAAAGAGAAAAATATATTAGAATAAACTAAGCACACAGAACTCAGTATTACAGACAAGATCAGAAAATAAAAGAATGCTTAGAAAAGAACAGTCATGCAATTTTTAATTTGCTATAAAGATTAAAATTGAAGAAATTCAGGCAAAATAGACTAAGTTAAAAATGTCACACATAAAAATATTGGAAATGAGAACAAGTGATTTATAAAATGAAAATGATGAGACATCTATGGGCACTTTTATTTGCCAATAAATTAAAATAAAGATGAAATGGAGATAGTCTTGACAAAATGTGACTTTAATTAATAATAAAAATAAAAAACATGAATTTTGATTACATTTATTTAATAATTATTGAAAACTCTACTAAAATCATTAAGAAATTTAATACTCTAATAAGCAATTAAATAATAATATAGCTTTTAAAGAAATTTAATGGGCAATTTAATACTTTATAGAAAATAAAAGAGAGTAGATGACTTTACAGGAGAGGTCCTAAATATTCAGAGAAAACATTGTTGATGTTTTTAATTTGTTGGTGTTAAAACTGATAGTCTCGTTAGTTCCAGTAGGAGGTGGTAAAACCTAAGGAATTTTAAAGAACGTTGCAGAGTAGAAACTGAAAGCTAAGTGGAAACCCAAAGTACAAGATTGATTTTAACTCCAACCACCTTAGTGATGAATACTCCAAGTCTTAAAAAAGTTGAAAGTTTTGCTTTCTAGGTTAGGTGCTTTCTGACCATTCCAAATGAAAATATTTGAGTTTTGTGTTTGGGAAGAGTTGTGGTGGCCAAGGAATGTT
The DNA here is from genome assembly GCF_004115265.2 of Rhinolophus ferrumequinum. Lineage (NCBI taxonomy): Eukaryota > Metazoa > Chordata > Mammalia > Chiroptera > Rhinolophidae > Rhinolophus > Rhinolophus ferrumequinum. The sequence goes on from NC_046288.1 coordinate 27,936,145, forward strand.
AAATAAATGGACTATGGGAAACTACAAAGTACCATTTCTTTCCTCCTCTTTCTCTGTTTCTCTCTCTGACACACACACACACACACACACACACACACACACACACACACACACACTCTGGGAAGAGTTAATCCCCTATCTACCATATAGATTTCAGAAGGGACTGTAGATTTATTTTAATTTTGATGTCTTCTTTTTCAGAAAGGAAATATCACTTTTGATCATTAGGTGGCCTCAAAGAGCCATATGACATGATCAAATAAAAAATGTGAAGGAAAGGAGAAAAACTAAATAGATCCTGTGATAAATTATCTTTGCTTAATTAGGCTGGCAGACATTCTAGATTGAAATAGTATTAAACAGATATCTAAAAATTTCATGAAAGATAACCTGTCAATCATTAAAAATCATAACAAAATACCTGTTATAAATCATACAATTAAATATGACTTTATTATATGAATTATTTTATCTTTGTTGAAAAATAAGCATTACCAATTTCATTTGTCTAGATATTTCTGTCATCAATGGACCAGGTCTTGGACATTTAATTCAATGTTTCTGCTCTGCTTAATTCCTTAAAATTCTTTAGGTCTTACCTCCTCCTACTGGAACTAAAGAGACTATCACTTCTAACACCAAGAGAAATTAAAAATACCAACAATTTTTTCTTTGAATATTTAATGAACCTTTCCTGTAAAATTATTTACTCTCATTTCTTTTCTTTTTTTTTTTAATTGAAGTTTATTGGGGTGACAATTGTTAGTAAAGTTACATAGATTTCAGGTGTACAATTCTGTATTACATCATCTATAAATCCCATTGTGTGTTCACCACCCTGGGTCAGTTCTCCTTCTATCACCATATATTTGATCCCCTTTACCCTCATCTACCACCCCCGGACCCCGTTACACTCTGGTAACCACTAAACTATTGTCTGTGTCTATGTGTTTCTCTTTCTCATTTGTTTGTCTTGTTCTTTTGTTGTTTTTGGTTTATATACCAAATATCAGTGAAATCATATGGTTCTCTATTTTTTCTGACTTATTTCGCTTAGCATTATAATCTCAAAATCCATCCATGCTGTCACAAATGGTCCTATTTCATCTTTTCTTACCACCGAACAGTATTCCATTGTGTATATATACCACAACTTCTTTATCCATTCATCTATTGAAGGACATTTTGATTGTTTCCATGTCTTGGCCACTGTAAATAAAGCTGCAATGAACATTGTAGCACACGTGTCTTTGTGAATAAATGTTTTCAGATTTTTTGGGTAGATACCCAGGAGGGAGATTGCTGGGTCATATGGTAATTCTATTCTTTGAGGAGCCTCCACACTGCCTTTCATAGCAGCTGCACCAATCTGCATTCCTACCAACATTGTATGAGGGTTCCTTTTTCTCCACAGCCTCTCCAACACTTGTTTCTATTTCTCTTGCTGATGATAGCCATGGGGTGAGGTGATGTGTCGTGGTTTTTATTTGCATTTCTCTGATGATTAGTCATGTTGAGCACTTTTTCATATGTCTATCTGCTATTTGTATGTCCTCTTTGGAGAAATGTCTCTTCAGGTTCTCTGCACATTTTTCAATTGGGTTGTTAGGTTTTTTTGTTGTTGAGTTTTGTGAGTTCCTTGTATATTTTGAATATTAGCCTCTTATCAGAGGCACTGTTTGCAAAAATCTTCTCCCATTCAGTTTGTTGCCTCTTTATTTTGTCGATGGTTTCTTTTGCTGTGCAGAAGCTTTTAAGTTTGATATAGTCCCATTCATTTATTTCAGCTTTTACTTCCCTTGCCTTTGGAGTCAAATTTATAAAATGCTCTTTGAACCCAAGGTCCATAAGTTTAGTACCTATGTTTTCTTCTACGCAGTTTATTATTTCGGGTCTTATGCTTAAGTCTTTGATCCATTTTGAATTAATTTTGGAACATGGTGACAGATAGCAGTCCAGTTTCATTCTTTTGCACGTGGCTTTCCAATTTTCCCAGCACTATTTATTGAAGAGGCTGTCTTTTCACCATTGTACGTTTTTTGCTTCTTTGTCAAAAATTATCTGTCCATATTTATGGGGGTTTATTTCTGAGTTCTCAATTCTATTCCATTGGACTATGTGTTTGTTTTTCTGGCAATACCATGCTGTTTTGATTAGTGTTGCCCTGCAGTAGAAGCTAAAGTCAGGGAGTGTGATACCTCCAGCATTGTTCTTTTTTCTTAAGATTGCTGTGGCTATTCGGGGTCTTTTGTGGTTCCAAACAAATCTGATGATTTTTTGTTCTATTTCTTTAAAAAATGCCATTGGGATTTTGATGGGGATTGCATTAAATCTGTATATTGCTTTGGGTAATATGGCCATTTTAACTATGTTGATTCTTCCAATCCATGAGCATGGAATGTTTATCCATTTCTTTGTGTCTTCTTCAGTTTGTTGTAAAAATGTCTTGTAGTTTTCAGCATAGGTCTCTCACATCCCTGGTTAAGTTTATTCCTAGGTATTTTATTCTTTTTGCTGCAATTGCAAAAGGAATCGTTTTTATTTCTGTTTCTGAGATTTCATTGTTAGTATATAGGAATGCAATGGACTTTCGTACGTTGATTTTGTAGCCGGCCATATTACTATATTTGTTGATTGTTTCTAATAGCTTTTTGGTGGAGTCTTTAGGGTTTTCTATATACAGTATCACGTCATCTGCAAAGAGTGACAATTTAACTTCTTCATTCCCAGTTTGGATGCCTTTTATTTCTTTCTCTTGCCTGACTGCTCTGGCGAGGACTTCCCACACTATGTTGAAAAGCAGAGGTGATAGGGGACAGTCCTGTCGTGTTCCTGAACATAGAGCAAAGGGCTTCAGTTTTTCACCGTTAATTATGAGATTAGCTGAGGGTATGTCATGTATAGCCTTTGTTATGTTAAGGTATTTTCCTTCTATACCTACTTTATTAAGTGTTTTAATCATAAATATATGTTGTATCTTGTCAAGTGTTTTTTCTGTATTAATTGATATAATCATATGATTTTTGTCCTTTATTTTGTATATGTGATGCATCACATTGATGGATTTGCATACATTGAACCATCCTTGTGCCCCTGGGATGAACCCCACTTGGTCGTGATGAATAATCTTTTTAATGTATTGTTGCATTAGATTTGCTAGAATTTTGTTTAGGATTTTTGCATCTGTATTCATCAGAGATATTGGTCTGTAGTTCTCTTTTTTTGTGTTGTCCTTGCCAAGTTTTGGTATCGGGGTAATGTTGGCTTCATATAATGAGTTAGGGAGTACTGTCTCTTCTTCAATTTTTTGGAAGAGTTTGAACAGGATTGGTATTAGATCCTCTTTGAAGGTTTGGTAGAATTCACTAGTGAAGCCACCTGGTTCCGGATTTTTGCTTTGGGGAAGGTTTTGGATGACTGATTCATTTCCTTACGGTCTGTTTAGATTTTCCAGTTCTTCATGGTTCAGCCTAGGAAGGCTATATGTTTCTAAGAACTTGTCCATTTCTTCTAGGTTGTTGAGTTTGGTGGCATATAGTCCTTCGTAGTATTCTTGGATGATCCTTTGTATTTCTGTGGTATCCGTGATAACTTCCCGTTTTTCATTTCTGATTTTGTTTATTAGTGTCTTCTCTCTTTTTATCTTAGTGAACCTAGCCAAGGGTTTGTCAATTTTGTTAATCTTTTCAAAGAACCAGCTCTTTGTCACATTAATTTTTTCTATTACCTTTTTGTTCTCTATTTCATTTAGTTCTGCTCTGATTTTTATTATTTCCTTTCTTCTGCTGACTTTGGGTTTCATTTGTTCTTCTTTTTCTATTTTTTTAAGCTGTAATGTGAGGTTATTTATTTGGGATTTTTCTTGTTTCTTGAGATATATCATTCTTGTAATGATATAAATTTCCCTCTTAAAACTGCTTTCGCTGCATCCCCCAAATTTTGGTAGAATGTATTTTCATTGTCATTGGTTTCTATATATCTTTTGATCTCTCCTCTAATTTCTTTCTTTTTTTGGAGGGGGGAAGGGGAATGGGATTTTATTGGGAAACAGTGTGTACTTCCAGGACTTTTTTCCAAGTCAAGCTGTTGTCCTTTCAATCTTAGCAGTGGAGGGTGCCATTCAGCTTCAATTGTTGTCTTTTCAGTCTAGTTGTCCAGTTGCCGTTGCTAGTTGCAGGGGGCGTAGCCCACCATCTCTTGCGGGAGAGAGTTGAACCGGCAAACTTGTGGTTGGGAGGACGCGCTCCAACCAACTGAGCCATCCAGGAGCTCAGCGGCAGCTCAGCTCAAGGGGCCGTGTTCAATCTTAGTTGCAGTGGGTGCTGCCCACCATCCCTTGTGGGACTCAAGGAATTGAGTTGGCAACCTTGTGGTTGAGAGCCCACTAGTCCATGTGGGAATTGAACTGGCAGCCTTCGGAGTTAGGAGCATGGAGCTCTAACTGCCTGAGCCACTGGGCCAGCCCATGTCCTCTAAATTCTTTTTTGACCCGGTCATTCTTTAAAAGTATGTTGTTTAATCTCCTTGTATTTGTGGTTTTTCCTGCTTTCTTTTTGCAGTTGATATCCAATTTCAAAGCTTGTGATCAGAGAATATGCTTGGTATTATTTCAATCTTCTTAAATTTGCTGAGGTTAGTTTTTTGTCCCAATATATGGTCTATCCTTGAGAATGTTCCATGTACACTAGAAAAAAATGTATAGTTTGATGTTTTAGGATGAAGTGTTCTATAAATGTCAATTGTGTCCATTTCATCTCATGTGTCATTTAGGGATGCTATTTCGTTATTTATTTTCTGTTTGGATGATCTATCCATAGCTGTCAATGATGTATTTATGTCCCCTAGTATAATTGTGTTTTGGTCATTTCCTCCCTTTAGTTCTGTTAGTAGTTGCTTGGTATAATTTTGGTGCTTCCTGATTGTTGGGCATAAGTATTGATGACTATTATGTCTTCTTGTTGTATAGTCCCCTTTATCATTATGAAATGTCCACCTTTGTCTCTTGTTACCTCTTTCACCCTGAAGTCTGTTTCATCTGGTATCAGTATACCTACACCTGATTTTCTCTGGATACCATTTGCTTGGAGTGTCAATTTCCACCCTTTCACTTTGAATCTATGCTTGTTCTTGTAGCTGAGATGTGTCTCTTGGAGACAGCATATGGTTGGGTTTAGTTTTTGGATCCAATCTGCTATTCTGTGCCTTTTTATTGGTGAGTTCAGTCCATTTACATTTAGGGTGATTATTGATATGCGAGGATTTCATATCATTCTATCTTTAGTTTTTTGGTAAGACTGTGTCTCCATTGTTTCTTTGCCTTTTTGTTGTCGTCTATTATTTCTGTGTGGTTGTATTCTATGATTTTTCCCTTTGTTTCTTCTTTTATTACAGTATATATTTCAGTTCTAGATTGTCTCTGAGTGGTTACCCTTGAGTTTATGTAAAAGAAAGTTTGATATTTAGAATATTCAATTTTCTTAAGCATGCCTACTTTCTCCATTCCCATATTCCAGTTCAGGCCTTTACTCTCCCTCTTTTTATGTTTTGGTTGCCACAAATTGTCCCTGTTGATGGTGGTCGAATAGCCTCCTTTAGTATTTCTTGTAGTGCAGGCCATGTATTAGAAAATTCCCTCTGCTTCTGTATGTCTGGAAAGGTCTTTATTCCTCCTTCATATCTAAAGGATATCTTTGTTGGGTATGTTATTCTTGTCTCACAATTTTTCTCTTTCAATAGTTTGAATATTTGGTTCCACTCCCTTCTGGCTTGTAGAGTTTCTGCTGAAAAATCTGATGATAATCTCAGGGGCTTTCCTTTGTAGGTTACCTTCTTTTTTCCCTGGCTGCCTTGAGGATTCTGTCTTTGTCATTGATTTTAAACAGCTTCAATACAATGTGACTTGGAGAAAGGCTGTTGGGGTTGAGGTAATTAGGTGTTCTATTTGCTTCTTGGATTTGAGGATCCAGTTCTTTCCACAAGTTTGGGAAGTTCTCATCGACAATTTGTTTGAATATATTCTCTGTTCCCTTCTCTCTTTCTTCTCCTTCTGGTATGTCCATTATTCTTATATTGCTCTTTCTGATGAGTCAGAAAGTTCTTATAGAGTTCTTTCATTTCTTTTAAGTCTCAAGTCTCTTTCTTCTTCCGTCCATGTCATTTCCAGGTTTCTATCTTCGATGTCACTGATTCTTTCCTCCATCTGGTCAACTCTACTATCTAAGCTGGCTATTTCATTCTTAATTTCTTCTATTGAGTTCTTAATCTCCAGAAATTTTATTTGGTTCTTTTTTAAAATTTCAATCTCTTTTATAAAATGTTCATGTTGTTCTTTGATTGTGTTTCTGAATTCATTAAACTGCCTTTCTGTGTTTTCTTGCATCGCATTGAGTTTTTTCAGAACTGCAATCTTGAATTCTCTGTCATTTAAGTCACATATTTCCATATCTTTAAGTTCCTTTTCTGGAGACTTTTCACTTTTTTTCTGAGCTGTCTTGTTGCCTTGGTTATTCATGGCATTTAATGATTTATTATTTCTCTTCCTAGACATTTACAGGAGTGGGTTCTGCAGCAGGTTGATAGGAAGAGGTCTTTCTTTTGTTTTCCAGTATGTGTTGGTAGAATGTTTTATTTTCTCTCCGACTGCAGCCTTTTTTTCTCTCTCACATGGTAGTGCTATATTTTCTCTGCACTATTCCCACTTCTCACACAATGGGGGGATTCCATGGAAGGCGGGCTTCTCCTCTGTTAACAGTTTGCCTGGGTCATAGGGCACTGCGTCCCTGTGGGGATGCAGAGAGCTTTTGACGTTCCAAAGCTCTTCCTGCACCAGATTCAGAGCCTGTGTATTTTAGCAGTTCTGTTTACTCCTGCAGGGATCCGCCTGGATAGGTGGGGACAGGGGTGGGGTGAGTTGTGAGAATTGGCCCAGAGCAATGGCGACGACCACCACCACAGCCGGTCCTGCTTCCACAGCTTCCTCCCCTTTACCAGAACTAGTTGGGCTGTGAATCTGTGTCTGTGGACCACAGTTCTCAGAACTGCAAATATGCTGTTCTTTAGATCTGACACTGCTACAGTTCCGCTCCTAGCACCGGGCAGGTCGGGGCGGGGCAAGCTCTGGGAGGGTGGGGGGCAGCTAGTTTCAGTGCCTACGGCTTCCGTTCTCTGCTCAGCAGTGAGGGCTTAAACCACCGTTTTCAGCCTTCTTCCCTCAGTCTTTGCTCCGAGGTCTCTGCCGTGAGCATTGTGTTCAGCCATGTTATATGCTGTCCCCTCAGCCATGGGCCATAAACGGAGCCCTAGCAGTCCAAGTTCTTCCCTCTCCCGCAGCTGGAGTCATTCTGGGATGCAGCGAGCTCGGAGCACTGAGCTAGTCTGTGTCCTGCGCCTGCGTGGCTCTGTCTCTGCACTTCTCCTTTTCCTCCTCCCCTTCTTGTGCAATTTGCCCACCTTTAGGTGAATTCAATAGTGAGACTCTTCGTCTTGCCTGTCTGCTGTGCAGGGAGTCCTTTGTGGAATTATAGCTGTTTAATTTGTTGTAAATTCCAGGGAAGATTTCCAGAGGCTCACATCACTCCACCATTTTGATGACCATTTATTTTCTATAAAGTATTAAACTGCTTATTAAATTTCCTTAATTTATAGCTGAGTTTAGGTGATTGATTATTATCTTATAAGCAATGGGGACATAATGGAAAAATATGGTTTTTAATAAGACAGTTACCGCAATCAGCTTTGCATTTTTGAGAGATTGCTGGGGCTAAAGTGTGGGACACAGATAAGATAGGAACAATTTCAGAGGCGGTGAGAGGAGGGAAGAGACTAGTAAGATGATGGTGGTAGCTTAACTAGAAATGAAATTTGGTAGGTAGACTCAAAAAGATTTAATGCCAGGTTGGCTATTGGGGAAAGAGAGAGGAGTCAAGGATGGTGTGTAGGTGTCTGCACGGAGCAATTCAAGGAATGATCGAGGAGAACAAGAGCCAGGCTCAGGCAGAAGGTGATATGTTCCTTTTAGACACACTGAATTTGAGAAGCCTGTAAGACTTTCCTGATACCCTTAGAGTTCTCTGTCTCAATGAAGGGTATTAACATCCATGCATGTGTTATTTCCCTTACCCTCCATGCCCAAATTATTACAAAGTTCCATATATATTCTTTTCTAAACTCGTTTTAATCTGTCCAGTTCTTTCCATCCCTACCAACCCTCTTATTTGGATAACACCGAAAGACTCTGACCTGGTCTGCCTGCTTTCACTCTTCACTGCTGCAATTTGTTCTCCATTCTGAAGCCAGAGTGAGCTATTTATACATACTATATCTGAGCTTGTCACCTCCCACCAGATTCCTATTTAAAACCCTTCAGTAACTCCCTACTATTCTCAAAACTAAGGCCATATCCTTAAAGTGGTCTACAAATTTCCGAATGGCCTGGCTTCTACCTTTCCAGTATCATCTTCCACCTTTACCCTCCCTAGCCCCACATTCACTTCACTCCAACAAACACTGAGTCTCTTTGGTCCTGCAGTTGCTTCTTGATACTCCTTCAACAAGTTCTGCATAATATGCTCTGCTTTTGCCAGAAATACTCTTCAATGCCCATTTCAACTCTTTCTGATTCTACTTATTGCAGCTTTAAGTACCAGTACCTCAGGAAAGAGAGCTTTTACTGATCTGTCTAGATCAAACACGTCTTTCACAGGCACCGTGCATCTTTTCTGCACTTGTCAAAGTTGAACTTTTGCGAATGTTTATGCGATTATAATAGTGTTTCCTGAGCCACTAAGCCTCAGGTTTAATAAAGACAAGATTGGGTCTGATTTTAACTCATCTTTGAGTTTCCAGAACCCAGTCTGATGCTGGCATATGATGAACACATACTTTTTTACTTGTTGAATGAATAAATGTAAGCAGAGAAGTACAGTGAACAATTTACATATAGATATGAAGCTGAAGAGACAAGTCTGGGTGTTTTATGTGATTCAGGTGTCTTTAGAATATAAATAATAACTGTAGTTGTGGGAGTGAATCAGATTACTTAAGACACTCACACAGTGAAAACGAAAGGAAGCAAGGAAAGGAGGGAGGGAAGGAAGAAAGAAAATCAAGGCTGTGTTGATCACTGTTCTCAGTTGCTGACATAAAAACCTATTCCGTTTGTAAGCAGGTAAATTTATTGAAAGCTTTTCAGTAGTTTACAAAATCTGGTTCAGAGACCTAGGCATGGAACTAGAGGAGCAGTGCTAAAACCTACAGTGGGGCATTTTTAGGTAAATGCTGAAACTCACACAGTTTCCGCCAATCCCTTGAGAACTTGCAGTTCATACAGATGATACTGGAGAATAGGCATCGGAAGTTCTGAAACTCCAGCCAGCAGAGCTAGAGCCCTCAGTCATGACATTCACCAAGAAATTAATTTCCCACACACCTGCTTCTTCATGTTCACTGAATTTCCAATTATAGTACCTTCATAATGAATATGGTGGGTGAAACGTAGGTCACTTGACTCACTGTTGTAGCAAGGTGGGCTCAGAAAATAAAATTTAAGGCTTCTATCTTGAGAAGATAACGTGTTATAATATGGGAAATTACCAATATGTAGAAATGTTCTTCCAAGGAAGATGAATACCCCTACATATAACAAATATCTGCTACAATGGCTCAGAAGAAATTCCTGGAAATATCAATATGTAAAGAGCAGTCAAGGAAGCAGAGCTATCTAAGGAAATCAGAGAGATAGGAGAAAAATGTTTCATTAGAGATGATATATAAAGAGCATTCCTTGAAATTAGGAGGGCCAATAATATCAAATGCTGCAGAAAAGTTTAATAGGATGCACAGACTGAGGAGTATCCACTGGGAACCAGCCATAGAAGGTCATTAATGGCTCTGCAGGGGGCAATTTCCAGGAATAATGAGGCAGAAGGCAAATTATAATATTCTCCCCTTACCCTTGTTTTCATTGGCCATGGTTTCAGTCACATGTCATCAACCACTGTCCAAAAATATTAAATGGAAAATTCCAGAAATTAATAATTCATAAATTTTTAATTGCATGCCATTATGAGTACCATGATGAGTACTCCTGCCCTTTTACTCCATGCCACCTGGGACATAAATCATGCTTTGTCCAGCATATCCACACTGTGTGTGCTTCCTGGCCATTACTTAGTAGCCATCTAGGTTATCAGGTTGACTGTCGCGGTATCGCAGTTCTTGTGTTCAAGTAGCCCTTATTTTGCTTAGCAATGGTGCCAAAGCACAAGAGTGGTGATGCCCAGGAGAAGTCATAAACTGCTTCCTTTAAATGAAAAAGTTAAGTATAGTACAATAAGATATTCTGAGAGACCACTTTTATTACAATGTATTGCTATAATTGTTCTATTTTATTAAGTTTGGTACTATCCACAGTTTCCGGCATCTACTGGGGGACTTGGAATATATCCCTGCAGATAAGAGGTGGCTACTGTACAGTATGTTAGGGAGTGAGCAGCAGGTAAGATTGTAAAGAGAATAAGCATAGGGCATTATTTCAAGAAACTGTTAAAGAAGACCTGGCAGTAGAATGTGGGAGTAAAAAGGCTTTGTTGTTATTGTTTCTTCAACATGCTAAATGGAATCATTAAAGACAGAAGGTTGAAAATTTTCAGCAAAGAGAATGTTACTAGAGAAAAGTCCCTGTTATGATGCTCAGTCAGAATAGTGGGAAGACCTGACTTTAAAGAGGAAGCAGGACACCTGTTCTACTGAAAAGGGAGGGAAAAAGTAAAGGAAAGTAGAGATGAGTGAATTTGCAGGTTTAGTGGCAGGAACAGTGAGGGCAGATTTGATGCAGTCAGGTTTATGTCTAGTATAGAGCATTTGAAATAGAAGAATGGAAAATAGGAAATGTATTCATTTTTGTGGGAAACATTCACAGTCCAGATAAGCTTGAAGCATAGAAATATATAATGGTATCAAAGTGCATGATTTTGTGTTTGTTGGTTTTTTGTTTTTGTTTTCTGCATGTTCAGTAGCCCAGTGTCAGAATTGATCATTCAGGCCAGGGATATCTGAGAGAATGTTTTACAATGATGACAATGTTCTATTCTGTGCTGTTCAATTCAGCAGCGACCAGTTACATACGGCTTTTAGCACTTGAAATGTGGCTAGTGTAACAGAGGAACTACATTTTTAATATCTATTCATTTTAATTACTTAAAACTTAATTTTAAATAGCTGCATGTGGCTAAGGGCTACTTCATTACCCAGTGCAGACTGAGAATTGGGATTTTGCAATTTAGCTTAAAAGGACACTGGAGCTAGGAAATTTAGAATGTTGGCAATAGAATGGCTGAATGGATCATGGATTTTAAACAACTTGGAAAGTAGTTAATGGAAAGGAGAACCATTGCTGTTGCCAAAACAGATGTCCCTTAAAGTACAACTACAGTTGTAAAGATAGTCAAATAAGAGAACTAGAAGTTTATAAAGTTAAGGTAAAAGACTAACAGATTCAAATTAGCCTTTTAAAAGTGGAGGAATTCTAGGTAATTAATCAACATTTTTTTAATCAAAGTTGAGGTTAGCCTTAATAACAGGTTGCAGAAATAGGTGGAAATGAGAAGGTGAAAGAATTGAATTAGTGGTTCTTGACTGGATTGGCTAATACTCCTAACTCTCCTCAACAGGGACATATAGAAACATGTAGAATTAGTTCTGATTCTTTACAAGACTGGGGAGGGGTTGCTACTGTCACTTAGGAGCAAGTCAAGCATTTCTAATATCCTGAATAAATGAAACAACCAAAGCAAAAAAGACTATTTCTTCCCAAATGACAATAGGGCCCCATAGAGAAGCAATGCCTAGGATTTTGAATGAGTCATGGAAGACTGCTGAATGGGCTTTTATGACAGTAGAACTAAGAAGCAAGAGGAAGATTTTGAGGAAGAGGTCATAGTCCTCAGTGACTAAGTTTGAGATATGAGGAGTTTGGTAGATGACGGTAGTGAGAGGGTAGACAGTCACATATCAAATGGTGTAAGTTTCAGAGAATCAGACACTTTACACTGAATGGAGAATTAGAAGCTTGTAATTAATATTAGAAAGTGAGAAAAGTATTAAACCACTTCTGGGCCATTTATGAAAAAATTAGTTGTATTCTCTTAGGTGGGATTCAGGGGAGACATGTGTCCTCCGGGTGAAAACCAGATTTCTTTTAAAGTATTTGAGGGCATTCATTTAAGAGACCAATAGTAAATAAAAGTTATATTTAACATGAAATTATAATTACATGGAACAGCAATCTTCAAATTTATAGCTACATCTTGGGGCTCATGAAGATGGTCCAAGGAGTGTGAGACATGGGTATATTTAAGAAATCAATTTACAGGTACTCAGCTTTCAAACACACTCTTCTCTAAACTCTTGTACTGAGAACACACAGTGGAGGTACCATGCTGGTCTACCTTTCTCGTCTACTATATCCCAGTAACAGACTCTCTATTTAAAGGAAACTAAAGGCATACCTTTACTCAATCCAAATCTAACCATGGTATACATCACCAAAATGAAAACAAAAACAAAAAATACTTTGGAGTGTAAATTCAAGCTATAGGTGTCAGCAAAGCCTCATTTAACCAAAGCACCATGAAACTTATCCTTATTAGACCTTTAAAAAAAAAGATGGAAGGGAGGGGTCCAAGGACGAATAAACAATGACGTAAACCTATAAGAACACTGTCAGGAAGTCAATGCACAGAACAAGATGAGCTGGTGAAACATGCTGCAGACAATGAAGAGGACTGTTAAAGCTATGTTTAAAGGAAGAATCAGAACAAAACGGACAGGCTACCCCCTGCTGACAAATGACTCAGTGTTAACAGAGAGAATCTGGAACCACAAAACTCCCAGTTTTCTTATTTCTCCATGGAGGAAAATACTATTCAGATTGGAAATGATGGCCCAGACCAGGACAACTGAAACCCAGGACACGCAAGAAGAAAAAAAGAGATGACACTTCTGAGACATTTCCTTTGCTGGCTAAGGAAAATCCCCAGGCAAGGGTATTCCTAATTCCAAAACAGGAATTATTTTACACTTTTTGTCTCATTAAAGTAAAAAGAACTTTTACCTTAAAACAAAACAAAACAAAACAAAAAAAAGTATTCTTATTAAAAGAAGTATTTTCAATACAATTTCATCTTTTTGATCATTTTTAACATAAGTAAATACATACATGTGATTTGATCAAGTATGTAAAAATAACTCAAGCTGTAAGTATATTTTAATACTTCAAAAAGCATTTATGGTCACTGAAAATTAAAAAAAAACACACTAAATTTCAATGTATTAGGTCAGTGCAAAAGTAATTGTGGTTTAAAAGGTTAAAAACAATTCTAAAAAACTGCAATTAATTTAGCACACCAAACTACTATTAATATAATCCTATTATACTCTAGAAAAGGTGTAAAACAAATGGTTGTTCTATACAAAACAAGTTCCTATCAAGATAAAAATAGACTTGAAAAAAACAAACCAAAGTTCAAGAAAATTTTTCTGAATTGATTAACCTTCCCTTGGAGAATTCCATAGAAACTAGAGAGAAAAGTAATCTTAAAATTTTCAAAAGATAATATCCTTCCTTTAGGTAAATTCTCATATTTATACAATAGATGAATCAAATATTTTAGAGGCTTTCTCAAAATAAGATTCCATAGACTAATTAAAATACAATTTTTGAATTTTAATATTTAGAATTTAGAACTTTAATATTCTTTGTTTGGGGGGAAATTCTTCCTTATAGATAATTTAATCATTCATGATTGATGCTTACATGTAATATTTTTTCTGTCTTGGTTGACCTCCTTCATAACTAATTTTGTCTTCTGTTTGAATCAATTTATTTTAAATATATACTTAGGCCAATACATTACTTATTTTGACTTGTCTCAGAATTTGAGTCCTCTGAGATTTCAAGGGAACGAGTCCTGCTTTGAACTGCAGGATGCCTCCTACATCAGATTTGTGGTTTCCCAGGGCCCATTTTCCTTCTGCCTATAGACATCCTTGCCAACAGATAATTTTCTTAGAGCAATTATTTGTTCTCTCATATTTTACAAGACATATCACATATTAAACAGTGCAGGTCAAATTTGAATAAATGAATCTTCCTTCACAGTAGAAATATACAAAATAGCAAATTATTTGAATATAACACTTTGCATATCATTTAAACCTATATTTTTTACTCCATTTCACAACACAATAGTCTGATATAAAGCAAATTGAGATCAGGAGCCATAAGACCACAGCCCACAGTGAGGTAAGTAACCTTAATTGTAGGGTTAATTGGGAAATAAGAAGAATTATGCAAGTGATAATACTGTTGAAACATATCTCCAAACTCTTTAAAGTTATTTTTGTATATGCATATAATTAAAAGGAAACCAGGCAAGAAGAAATTGTGTAAGGAGAAAATGTTATGCATCTATATTAAAATGCTTTTTGAAAGAGATTAGCTAATGTACATACTATTTGTAGGAATACGAACGATTGCTATAATAGAGATGATTTGGAGAGAAATTCCCTTCCCACCTTATCAAAGATTATAATAGGCAGGTTGAATCTCAAAATGTCAGGCTTAGGAGGAATTATCAAGGCCTTGGAGATCAATCATTTGTATGCCTAGGATCCTTCTTCAACATCTCCTCTAAAAGATGACTAATAAAGGTTTGAACACATTCATTGGAGGATTTTATCTCAACAGACAGTATTTCAAAACACAAGTGGCAAGACTAATTTACAAACATTAATAAATCATGTAATTGAAGCAAAAGAAATAATGTGTATAATTGTATATATTTAAAATATAACACGTCAATATAGTACGTTTCACTCTGTATGTTCAATTCAAAAAAGTTGAGCACACTACTGGGATTAAGAAAAATCAAAGGATAAAAAAACTACTTGAGGATTTTCGAGTAAAACTTAATAAAAATGATCTCAAATTAGAACTACGTTCTAGTTATGGCAAATATACCCTCTTTTATTATGTATCATTTTACACTTTTCTTCACAGGTACTCTTATTTGCCCTTTACCAACTGTGATACGATTATAATATATTTCACAGGAAACAGATTCAGCTCCTTGGGGTCATATTTAGAGCATGTGATTAATGGAATTTTAAAAATTGATCTAGTGTGATAATATATGCCCTTCCCTCTTTTAAAGCACTTAATGTGATATTTTAAATGTCGTATTTGTTAACTTGTAGCTCGTATTTACGCATTAGTTCAAACATTATTTACTGCCAGTTATTTTAGGTACGTGCAGTTCCCCCTTTTCAGGAACTTAAGGTCCCGGAAAAAATAAGTAAACAACAAATATAGTGAGAAATGTTAAGTAAGGTAAGATATAGTGATAAGGATAATCACAAGATTTACCTCCTCAACATACCTCCATAAATATATATCTACGTACCCATCTGTCTACCAAGTTTATGTTCTGATTATACTCTGTCCATCAATATCAATAGCTTTCTTGATATTCTAACTGGAAACGTATTCTCTCCGATATTGTGATAACATCTCTTGGCATGTCAATCTTTTTACTTTTATTACAGCTGATGCTGTCCTTGTTTACCTCCCTTTCTATACTCTTGTCTTTCCAAAGTCAAGGCCTATATTTTAAAATATCTTTGTACAAATCTGTATCGGGTGGTACAATATTTTACACACTTGATATTAACAAATATTTTTGGATAGATGAGTAAATGACACATCAGTGATTGGGTTTAGTGCAGAGTCAAATTCCTATGGGGCCAGGCAATTAACAGCAAAGGAAATGAATGAAATAGGCTACATGCACTGTAAAGGGTCTAGTGGTAAGGGTGTTAAATGAATGTGCATACCTTGTCTAAAGCACATACTCAAAACTCAACCCTGCCAATATAGCCCTGTAGGAATACAGGTCAGTCTTATCAAGTCAAATGATTTATCTAGAGAGGCTAGAATTACTGAAATATGTAAGAAAATTTTTAATGATGTAAACATTTAAATATTTTAAGCCAAATAAAGTATTTAGCCTTTGGGGCACCAGTTGGCCATCTCAGATACTGTAAAGTATGCGGAGTAAGACAGACACTCAAAAGTTTACCTTCCCTGTTTCCCCTACTTCTCTTTCTTCCCTAAGACTACTTCTGACATTTTTTTCTCTCTAAATTCCTATATTCTCTCACATATTGAATTCCCTTCTACTCCCATCTCTCATATTTTTGGGGTGTGGGCCTAAAGGCATAGGAATTCTTATTTAGGAATGTCATCACCATTTAGCTACTTATAAAACCAAATACCTGATCTGCAAATAAGTGGTCATGGAAAAGGAATTTGCTTAAAGATGAAGTCTCAAGGGATCGAGGAAGATTTTTTGATCATTGGTTGAATTGCGACATAAAGCACAGTACAAATTTCATCTGGTTACTAAAATGAAAGGGTAGGTTTTAACTCCATGGACCACAGGATGAGATCAGGACAAAAATACATTTTAAGATGGAAGAATTAAATCCAAAAGCAAAAACTTGGTGAAAATGATTTCTGATGGCGTTTGTCAGGGTTCTCCATAGATGTTCTGTGTCAACCATTTACTGTTAGATATGATCTGTGGTTGCTAATTAGAAATTTCAACCATATTTATCAACAACATTTGTTTTATGAGTGTTAAGTATAAACATCACATTTAGAATTACATTTTTGAAATGGAAGTGTCTTTTTCTTCATTAATTTAAACATTGAAACATCCATATTTATACAATGGAACATAACATTATTAGTTTTCTATTATGATAATTATTTTTTGTGCCTCTATTTCTTTTCCATATATTAAAGAATTAAATACATTTTTTCTGAGCTTAGTTTGGTCTCAAATCCTGGGAAGGATAAGTATTAATAACATTTACCAAATTATATTTTTAACTGTAAAGTTGGTTTATCAATATTCATAGATTAATAGTAGAATTGAATTCTATTAAAATATACAATTTGATTGGATTATTTTCTAGTCTATTTCTTTCTAATATTTTGAAATTTCAAATTTAAAGAGCACATGTGAAGTAATTACAATTTGCCTTTAGATTAAAATATAATCTATATTTTAGAGTAGTTTGTTGTTTTTCATATTTACACATTTAATTTTGGCTGAAGAGAGATACTCACACTGAAGACTTTGTGTCACGGAAATATGCCTAACAAAAGATTTCCTGGTTCTAAGTCTACTTTAAATAATTGCCAGGGAGTTCAGAACATTTCTAGGAAGTGGATTACATTTATTTTCTGAGCACTTTATCTGTGCCATCTGGATTTCACAATGCATCATTTCAACCCTTTTTATTATTTCAAATATATGAATGCTCATATGCCAAAATATAAACCATTTCATCACCACTTATATTTTAATATTTTTATAACACATTTTATAAAGAAATACCCATTAACACATATAGAGATCATAAAGCAATTAATGTACTCTTGAACCATGCACATCCAAAAAGTAACTTTAAATCAGTGAAGGTAGCAGAAGTCAGAGAGACAAAAATAGGTTTTACTTCTAAAATAAGAATAGTCCTACAAAGTATAGCATATCTGTAAGGCATAGTAACCTTTATATTATTTAAGAGTCTCTAAATTACTATTTGGCAACCATGTTTTCTTTCTTTTAACTATTGAAAATCTACTTACTGGCCAAATACTGTGAGTTAAGCCCACATTTAGGTACTTAGTTTCCATTAGTGAACAACACCAGCCAAGATACCTGTTTTGTGGTACTTCATTCTACAAAAGGCTAAGTGGGCTTGCTATGGTCAGATGGCCAGGAAAAAAAAGGTGTGAAAAGCCTCATTGTCAGGAAAAGGTGCATGCCACATAGTAATCATTAGTTACATGACAAACGTAATTCATTCTCTTTTCTACCAATGTATTTATAACTTCAGTTAACAAAGTGATTCTGTAAAATTAGGTTTACCTAACATCATTGGAAAAAATGTGCTCTAAAAGAATAGATTTGGTCACTTCAAAGGTTATCACATTCATTAGCTTATTTCCAAATTCCAGGGTGGGGTACATGCATTTGGAATAATATTTATTTGGTTTTAGATAAATTGTAAAGGACTATTGCTGTTTACATGCTACCCTAACATAGTTTAAAATCTAATCCTGAGTGGCAAATTTTTTGGCCAAGAGCTCAATTCAAATGTTACTTATGATATCATCATTTGGGTTCATCTATGCAGTTCAACTTTTTACAACAAAATAGTTAAATAGTTTCCATATAAATCTGTCAAGAACATTAAACGTTTACTGTGGATTATTTCTCCTCTCTTCCTATTATTAGTTGTATATCTTCTCACCTTATTTTTCTGTTTTTTCTTCACTGGCTCTCACACAAAGTTCAGGTTGAATCATTGAATGATTCTGGTTGATGGGAATGCACTGGAGAGGCAAAATATGAACTGGAGAGACAAAAAATATGAATAGCTATTGTTTGCACACTATTATTACATTTGCTTCAGACTTATAAACTTAATAATTATGGATTGGAAAATACTATCTCTGAGGCACAAAATCATGGTATATCTCGATCAAGAAATGCAATACTTCCATGTTTGTAATATATGTATTTCCATATCTGCTCAAAAATACTGCATGCCTATTAGATGCAACACACCTTGAGGGTTACAAGAATAAAGAGTAATGCTTAACTTGTCAGAGAAAGAAAGAGAGAAGAGAACAAAGTAAGGAAGGAAAGAAAGAAGGAAGAAAGAAAGGAACGAAGTAAGGAAAAAAGGAAGGAAGGAAAGAAGGAAGGAATACAAAAGGAGATGGGCCACACAAAATTTGTCTTTTAGACATTATAATCCTATAAAACCTTAAATACCTTAATAGAAGTCCAATATACTATAAAAGTGTAAAGTGACCATAAATTACTTCCACCTGAAGCAAGCAAGGAGGTTTTTGTGGATGAGGACATAGCATTCTTCAAGGGGAGAGGAAGAGTGAAGAATAATAAATGTATTATTCTAGATATGTTTCTACGTTGTTCATAGATTTTATTTCCCTTCATCTTTATAACATTCCTAGGAGTCATCATAGTGCTCATTTCCACTTTTCAGGTAAAGTAAGTAAAATTCATAAAATCTAACTCCCCAAAGTCACAGAGTGAAGTTACTCTTTCTCAGAAACTATTATTTTCTGAGGCTATCTTAATGAGAAAACACAAAATCACATTCTGTGTGACCATAGGAAATTGACATCTCTCCAGAATATTGCTGATGGCTTTTCTAAAGATTTTTAAATTCTCACTCTAATGGTGGCTGCTGGCATCAGTCCTGGTGACTGCATCAAAACTTCTTCATGTTGAATTCTTTTTACTGTATTATTTTCTTCCAAGCAAGAACATGTTTTCTCTTTTTGCCAATATGTCATTTGCACAGGCTATTGAATTTGTAAGAATTTTCTTGCCACTCACTGATGTCAGAAGAGGACTACAGAATAAAAATAAAAAATACTGAAACCAAATTATTATAAAAGTGCCCCTAACATCCATTAATTAAAATCCAACAAAGAGTCTTTCACAAGACTTCATTCTTTTTGACTTCATCAACCTTCTGTCACCTGCTGTCGTGATTTTTTGAAATCAGTTACTCACATCTTGTCATATTTAGCTAGATTCAAGGTTCTCATATTCTTATCTCTAGGTGCCTCATAGAAGTAAAAAATCAACTAGAATGCAAATATTTTCTTCACCCTTAGCAGATATTCTTTTACTTCATTTTGCAAAACAGTTCAACACTTCTTTAACCTAAACTTTACCAGTCAAGAGTTTGCAAAAGTAAACACGTTTTTAGGAGTGAAAAAGGAAAGAAGAAATGTATGCATTTTATTTTATATTAAAGACAACTTTTCTGTCTTGCCTAACTATGCCAATATATGGAGCATGATGTGAATTGAGGCCTATTTTATTCCAGATCTCATTATTTTTCATTATGATACTTCTTACATATAAGGTAAGTATGTTCAATGGTTTGGGAAAGAGAATCACAAAGTCAGAGAAGGGAGAAAACTAAAGGCAAGTCTAAGAAATAGCAATAGGTGAGTTGAATGAAGTACAATATATAAGTAGTTATTGAAGAAAATTGTGAGAATTGGTTGGAAAGATAATTTTGGTTTAACTCCATATGTTGAATAATTAATACTAAGATGTTTGGAAACAATTCACCAGGTGCCATGTAGCCAACAAAGTAGAAACTTGGGAATATAAAAAAGAAGCAAGATGTAAAATTTCCACTACTTAATGTACACGATAGTACCAATTGTATCCAAACCACCAATGTGGAGCAATTATCTGTTCATCCACAACATCCCATATAACTGTTCACGCATTCCATTGCCTTAGTTCCAACTTGTGAATATTCTATATATTACCTAGACACTAGTGCAATATTTTCTTTTTGAATTCTACTAGGATCTTTTTGTTCTTAGTCCTAGTAGATTGGAGGATTCAGACTATCTTTTGCCTCACAAGATTGTCTCTCACCAGCTGCCCTAATTGCATCGGATAGAAAATAGAATAACAAATGAAACAGTATGATTTAACTTTAGAAAATTTATGTTAATTTAGTGTGTTTAGTTAATTTTCAATCTCTGACCACATGCTCTTTTTCTCCATAGGTTTTCTGAAGGCATCAAAGATGAGAGTAATTTTGGTTTTTCTGTTATTACTTCTCAGCAGGGCTTCTAGTTTTCCTCAGAATGGTTCTGTAAGCCCTACTGATTCATTATATACCTTATCCAATTGCTTTACTTACTTTAACTATAGAATGAGCTGGGCTCAAGCACAGGTATGTATTCATGTTTTCACTTAGTATTTTAAGTCCTCCCCTTGTTGCTCTGGTTCCTTCAGACCACTTACTTATAACACCAAAATTTGGAGATGGAATTGTGTTCTTTTAATTCAGCATAATGTACACAATCATATGAAATGTCAGGATTAACTTTTCTACTTTTTCTTTCCCAGGGTATGTGCCAACAATACGGCCTCCATCTTATCACCATTCAAAACTTTAATGAATCCTCTGACATTGCTGCTTTGGTAAAAAACTACCAACAGAAGGAAAACATCTGGGTTAGATTAGAAAAACCTAGTCAGGTATTGCTAAATTATCTTTCTGAAAAAGGAGACACACACACACACACACACACACACACACACACACACACACCACAGTGGTATGGTATTAGGAGCCTGCTCGTCAACCTAGACATACATCTTCTTGGTTTCTTTGCTTTCACAAGATTTCCCAAATTCAAGAGATTGGAAAATTATTAACTAAATTCCACATTTACTTTAAATTAATAGACTCACAATTTGTCGAGTCTGAATTACTGAACTTGGCATTTTAGCAAGCCAGGTGCATCTGGCAGGTCACACAGTTTTTTCTAAGAAAAGTATGATCAACGTACAATGTTTTGTATTGTGTAAGTTTATGGATACTACCCCTGTAAGGAGAAACAACATCATCTCTGCAATATTTATGAGAAAACTTTGTTTTAAAAGTAAAGAATATTTTATAAAGTCCATTAATAACCTCTAATGTATTCCTTTTGCTTATGCAACATGACTTTATTGCTATATTATATGAATATAATATAGAATAATTCTATTGCTATAATAATTTTATATAAAATTCTTGCTATTATATTATTACAGCCAGGAAATTCTTCTAAACACTCAATTTAAGGGACCCGTTATGAGGACTGGGACATTAATTCTCTATAAGCAGTCAACTTTATCATATATATACATACACACATAAATATATATATATATATATATATATATATATATATATATATATATATATATATTTGATCTTCTGTTCTCAGGAATTATGATTTCAATATTTTAACTAATCTTCTAGCCAGCTGTTTTTCCATTCATTCAAAAATAACGTATTAGTTGAATATATCTATATAGTAATTGACATCTATTGACCAATTACTGATTTATTTTTATTATCAGAATTATAATTTGTCTCAGCTATGATAATATAACTTATAAACCACACCGCATCCTGGAAAGAGTTCTATATCTCTTTCTATATCATGCCTTACAAATTCTAAAAGCTCTTGCTATGTGATCTAAACCACATTATTATTATAACATAGCCAAAGGATACTCTATGTTTTGGTAACTCCCGATTTGTTAACTAAAACTACTTTTTCTACTGGGGATTTATCATTTTGTTTTAGAATAATCATTGGAAAATTATTCCTCAAATTGGAAATGGACAACGTAAAACACTGAAGGACGAGGAAGTCACTATGAAAGAAGAAGTCTGTGTGGAACTTGTAGCAGCAGAAGGTGAGAGCATGTGATAATCATAGTAAATAAAATTTAAAAAAATTCTGAGATGCACCAACAAGGCCTTTTCCTAATTATTTTACTGGTATTTCCCAAAATTGTGGAGATGTGATTGAATTGGTAAAAAAAAAAGGGGGGGGAAGTTTATCAAATATGTTTTGGAAATACTACATTCTATAAACTTTTTTTTAGTAATTTGTACAACAGATTAGTGAATTAAAGGTTCTGAAAACTCTTGCAGTATAAAAAGAGAAAGTAATAAAAAGTTTTTGATAGTCTTTAACCAACAGTTTCACAATGTATTTGATCATAGATTATTTCCCTCTTACCTGGTAACATTTTGCAAAGTGGTATTTAGCAAACTAAATACCACTTTGCAAAATACAGATTCAAATTTATCAATTGAGTATTGCAGACAAAATATAAGTAACTTCTTAAAGATTTTTATAAAACCACTAATTGTCACACAGTTTTTAATCTATTTTATGCAGGATTCTTAAAGTGGAATAACCCTGACTGCCAAGAAAGAAGGCCCTTCGTATGTCAAACCTCGTAAGTCTCTCAAGGGTTGTAGTTTCTCATTCAACCTTGGATTTTGGAGAAAACCCCATCTTACACTAATTATTCTCAGTTATAAGAGAAAAGTAAAATGTGTTCCATGGTGAATGCAATATATAAATACTGTTTTAGTGATTTCTTTTTATACATTTGAGAAGCCACTTTTTTTTTTTTTCCAAATCAAAGCACTTTCTGAGCAATGCTTCTTGTGAGATCAAAAGCCAGAAAGTCAGAAAAACATGTACAATTCAGGGCAGTTCAAGTTTCAAGCTAATTATAGTACAAATATTATCATATAATATGAGAAAAACTCAGAAAATGAAATTCAGTGAACTTACTCATTTTCTGTGTAGAGAGATACACTGACTTCTGGATTCAACGCATACACTTCCAAACATGGTGCAAAGCATTACATTAAGATAAACCGATTCTTGCTCACATTCTAATGGAAAAGCCAGAAAATAAACAAGTAAATATGAGAACCAGATTATAAATAACATGTAGATGTATATTATCTACATTAAAACTCTCTTATGGGCCAGTTACCCCTTTTACCAATAAGTGAAATTCTAGCCATAACCTATGCATCCTGGTTTGCTACAATGCATCACATATAAGAGATTATTCAGATTATGAAGCTACTGATTGTTTGATTTGAAAGCACAGTTAATTGAGAGAATTTCCATTTGTGTTTGAGTAGGGTTTATATTGTGTAACTCCTCAAACTTCCACTTTCAAATAGCTCTCTGAATTCCTTTTGGAGATATTCCTTTCCTCCATTGTGTGTAGTCTTAGTGTGAGAGCATGTGCATATACCTGATTTCCTACTATAGAAGCTCAAAGAACCAGATCCTAATTCTCCATGCTTTGTTTTAGCCAACATGACCCACGCTTGATAATCAGATGCTCCTGGAATTGTGAATCTTAACTGAGTAACCCCAAAGTGAAGACACATTTAAATATTTTGGCCCAGCTGCTGTATAGGGCTCCGACTATTTCAGCTAGATGTCCTTGCTGTTCTATCTTCTACCTTGATCACTTAATATTAAATTCTCCTTTAATTCTGAATCCTCCTTTCCAGTAATCTTCTGCTCAAGGTAGCCAGAGCTGGTTCCAGGGATCGGCAACCAAGAATCAAAACCTCCTGGTGCTTGAAATATCCCTGACTTCGTAGTTCTATAACAAATTTGGGAAAATTTAAATACAAAGAGAGAAATGGTAACTATGGGCTTGGAATTAGACATAATGGTGAAATTTCAAACTAGACACTTATCTAGTCTTTCTCTGACCACATTGGTGGTATTAATTCACCAATATCACCAAGTACTGAACAACTTTATATTACCCAGCACCTCCCATAACACTATACTACCCACAAATCTACACAATCCTGCCACTAGTAACTAGTAACCTTTCAAAATCTCCCCCGTCCACCAAATTCTAGGTGCTCTATGTCACTCACTGGCATAATCCTAATCTTTTTTAGGTAACCTAATCTGAAAAACAAAAACAAAACAAAGTTTACTGAGTACAGAAAATTAATTTAGATCTTGATAATGGTGGTTAGTTTAAACATACTATCTTTACCAAAATTCAGGATTTAAAACAGGTGAATTTTTGGTGAATCCCATTGTTATACCACATTAATGTAACTACTTAGGGTTTGCATATTTATTATATGTCTTTGTTGTTATTAAATTTGGGAGTGTTACATATTTTCAATAATAGTTCAAATATTTCTGTATTTATAGGCCCTTTAATTCAGAATTTTGGATGAAAAAAAGTAAAGTCACAGACTTAAGCAAAGTAATTGAAAGTAAGGAACAAGACAAGGTCTATACTTTAACCAAATATGTTGAGATAAGAGAAAAAAACATAACCAAAGAACATGAAAAATTACAGGAAAGCCTTTTCACAAGTGTAAGTTCATAACTCATTTTATTCCTTCTTTTTATTCTCCTTTGTACATTTCTTTCCCTCTTTGCTCTTATTGCTCTTTCTATCCTTTATTTCAGGAGTTTTTCTTTATTATGTCTGTTAATATTGGTACACCAAATGATGAAACCCAAAAAGCATGCAGTTCCCTAAAACTTAACTTTTAACTGACTAAAATGTGGTATAATTATCAATAAAACTGAAAGTCTAGATTCACTACTTTTTGAAGTTTTGGGTAACTTTTTTGATTGGTGTAAATTACTTTCATATTTAAAACTTTCAGAATTGAACACCTGAAACCTATGCAACTTTACTAACAATTGTCACCCCAATAAACTTTAATTAAAAAAATTTTTTTTCATTAAATTGTCATATTCACCATATTGGTTTCTAGATGTGATTGAAAACTTTTTAAATCATATTTATTTTTAAAACTCCTTTATGCAAGTTTATGATTTGGTGCTGTAATATCAATAATATTCCAAAACAAGGAAATTATTTCCATGATAATTATCATTCTCCAAGGTAAATTTACTTTAGTTAGTGAAAAAAAAGCTTTGGCATTATATTCATATGGTGCCTTCAGTCTTGGGTTTTGCTATTTCTCTTATACCTTTTCTTCCGTTTATTTATTTTTTTTACAGAATCATTCATCGGAGAAAAGCTTCACACCATTTCTGATTATTTCCCTGGTATTCATCTCCTTTCTTATTTCCTCCTTTCCCCAAATCAAGTGCCCAAAACAAGATCTACAAACTAGGTTGCTTAAAAAGATTCCCATTGACTCAACTCTGAAGCACTCTGCTATGTCGCAGCGCCTCAGTTTCAGAAACGTTAAATAGTCTATGGTTTTATCCTACTTGTAAGATAATAAGATAACCTCCCATGGTTTCAGGGATATTGACAGAAGATACAAGACTCCTGAACACAAGACAAAGAACTTCATTACCCAAGCAATCACAGCAGAGTATCAGCATTTATTTTTACAGTACTATGTAAACAGGGCCAGGAGACATCTGAATATACAGGAGGTTGTTTTACAGGGGAGGAACTCCAAATTTAGGGAACTCATTTTTGTATGAGTAGTAAGCGTACCATACCAGATCTTGACCCTGGAGGGAGCCATTATCTTTATTATAACTGGACAGCAAAAAAGCCTGCCTTTTTTCTGTAGGGAGCTACTACCTCTATCTTCCTAGGGTGTTTGCTTTAAAAACATCCTTGAAAAGATAGTTCAAAACCAAGGCAACCAGTGCCTCTATTTGCAAGATGTAGAAAAGCAAAAAATCCATGGGGTAACTCTCTCTCAAAATGTGGTGAAGACTCAGAGTGGGTGTTCAAATGCTTCTGGAAAGATAGACTCTAAACTGAAAATTTCATATTTTTCCTCCTTTAAAAATTAGTCCTGATTTTTAACTTTACATCTTCTCTGCCAAAATGAAATATAGATTTATATACTGGTTGGTAAGAGATATTTAGGGATAGTTGTTTGTTAGGCTTATAGCACAGGTTCTCAAAACTTATTCTATAATATAAGGGTGAAAAAAAGAAAAGACAATATAAAGGAATAGTGCTACTTTTTATTTGTTTTTGTTTTTTTAAGAGAAGAGAAATAGAAGCATGGAAAAATCATTGACCTTGTACTTGTCCTGTTGATCAACATTATATTCTACATTATTCTCTCCTCAAATTGTGAATGTAACATTAAAATAAAGCTTTGTAAACAACTATTGTGCTTAAAAGAAATTACTGTGTAATAATTTTAAATAATATATAGTCATAATTTTAAGATAATTTCATGTATAACATCAGTTGTATGTGAATGGTAATTTAGATAAAGATTATCCAAAATTATTTGATGTTTTTTATCAAATTTAAATACTTTAATATTGCAATTTGTTTCTCATTCCTTTTCTGAGTTAAAAAAAAGACACAATTCTAATTTACAATCATAAAGTAGAAACTGTCCAGATATAAATTATTTCAAAGAACTCTGGTAAACTGTTATTGACATAAGAAATGTCTGAACCTGTAGAGAATTTTTATGAGTGTATTTGAACCAAACTGACGACATATGGCAGGGTGCAAGATCTCAAGTGCTCTGGAGAGTAACAGTTCTGCAGCTTCTTTTATGAATTTGAAATTGAGGAGGGAACATAAGGAAGATTACATGGAGGTGGGAAAAAGCAAAGTGAGAATTGGATTGCAGGATAGTTAACAACATTATGTGCTCTCTTGAGGGTGGTTATTTCAAAGGTGTGTTAACCTAGATGCACAGGAACAATGGACAGGGCCTAATAAAGGCAAAGGTAAACGTTTTATTAAACAGTATATTCCTGAGGCACAACTACCCACCGTGATCTGCCCAGTTAGGAATTTAGGATCAGATCACCCTCTGAGGTTACTTTCTACAGAACCCCTTTTGTTCTCCACAGTCCACACTGTGCAACCTATCAGATTGACACAAGGACATTTTTAGGAACCATACTGGATATTCCACAGAAGAGCCATTGTTTTACAAATGGTGAATGCTTCTCTTATCTTCAGTGACCTATCTTAATACTACTCAAGATGAAATGTCCTTGGCCTCTGCCCTCAATATTGCCTTAAACAGAGATAATGCTGATTATTTTGACTTCCTGTTTTGTCTTAAAAATTACTAATTTGCAATTAAATATGAAGAATGAAACCAGGGGAAAGAAATAGAGAGTATAAGCAGAAATTGTAAAAATAGGATCAGAACTGGGTGTGAGACAAAAAGACACTATCTCTGAAGGTTTGGATGCTTAGGATTTTTCCCTTTGGATTTTGGAAAAAATAATTTTATTGCAGAAACATGAGATTTTTCTGTGTTTTTTTTAAACCTATTACAGTAGTATGCATTTATTATATTAACTCAGTGAACAAAACCCACAAAATTATAATAAATAACTTTTCAAATTTCAGAGACAATAAATACCAAAAAAAGAAACACCATACAATGAAAATATGTGATGTTTGATTATTTAAACATTGAAACCTTCTTAACATCAAAGGCTAATGGTATTTGTGAAAACATGCCCACAAAATTAATGATTGACAAAAGATAAATATATTGATGACTAAATAAAAATCTACAAAAATATAAAATCATTCCCCAAGAAGAAAACAAATGACATGAAATAATTCAAAAGAGTAGACATGGCCGACATGCATTTGGAAAATCGCCAACTTTGCTTATAATAAGTGAAATAAAACTCAATATTATTAAGACACATTTTTTTCCTATCAAATTATGAAATTAACAAAGACATGAAACCCAAAGCTGGATGAAAAGTATTTGATATAAAACTCCTGGCCAAACAGGCACTTTTGATTCGGGCCAAGCAAGTAGCCACCCCCACTGAAAAACTTTTAAGTTTTCTTTCCTACAGGGATTTTAAGTTTCCCTTTCCTTAAGTTTCCTTTCCCCCAGTTTCTTAGCTCCCTAGTTCCCGATCTTAATCACCTTTCAAATCAGCTTTTTCCTAGCCTGAATCATAGGAAGTCTCCTGCCCCCTGCTCGAGGTCATTCCAAGCCCAGCTCCTGGGTAAACACCGCCACCTGCATAACCAAAGTTAGCAGAGGAGACAACCACAGCCTCCATGAAGCTAAAGAGAATTTCTATCACACAGACACCTTGTGTCGATGGCTGTGAGTCCTGCTTCTTGGGCCAACACTTTTAACTCTGTTTAACCAAAATCTATGTTTCCTCATTGAGGGGCCTTGGGGATATAGATGATACCCCAGCAATATTACCAGTCCCAACCAAAGAAGCCAACATGGCGTTCAAAACAGATCTCGGTCTTCCAAGCAGATCTCAAGACCCCTTCCTCTCACATAAGATCATATAGGGTGAGAGTTCCGTGAATGCCCCAATAGGTAGGAACAGCGCTACGCCCCTGCCCAGCAGGAAGCAAATACAGAAGAGAGGACCCCCTGTCCCTCAAATTCCCATAGAGATTTTTACGAGGATCACATCTCTCAAGGAGAATACAAGGCAGGCAGTTAGAGATAGGCATCAGGTCTCTGCATTCTTGTATGTCCAACACAACCCATAGAATGCAACTGCCCAAAAGATATCCCCTCTCTGCCTAAAACTTCCCCTTTTCACTATAATTACCTATCCCTATGAGAAACATATGGGTACAAAATACCGAACTTGATTAAACCGGCCACTCACACCTGTGCACTAAAGGCCACAACGACCTTCATTTCACCTGGGCCTTATTATACCGTCATTATAATATCATGCATATGCCAGGAAGTTCATTCATATCATTATAACAGACTGAATTCTGGGAAGGAAAATGCACAGTTTAAGAAGATGAGGTAATAGCCTCTTATCAATCACAGGTGTCAATCAAGTGGTCCCACTCCCGGAAAGGAAGAGCCCATTCTAGAGAAAAAAGAAATAAAAAACTCCAAGTCCTCCACGTCTTTGAGCCTTTTAGCCTTTTGAGCCCATCCTTTTGCTCGGCCCACTCCAAACCCTTGGAGAGTACTTTTTCCCCTAATAATGCCACCTTGAGCCACTGCTTCCTGCTCAGGCCCACTTCTATTTCTTTGAAGTGTACTTTTTCTTCTAATAAACTGCTTTTTCACTACTTTACCTCAGTATCTCGTTCAATTCTTTGCTCAAGACACCAAGAACCTGGACACCACACCAAGGAGGGCCCACTCTCCGGTAACACTTTCAAACTTCGATTCTGCTTTCAAAATTGAAAACTATTTCTGAAAGGTATTTGGAAATATGAATCAAAGATCAGAAATGTTCATACTATTTGATTCAGGAATTTCTAAGTCCCCTTCTAGGAATGTAAAAGAACATTGCTAGAGAGTATGCAGTAAGATTCATGTACATATGTGCATGTTACAGCTATATGTATAACAGCAGAAAACAAACAAATAAATACTAAACTGTGAAAATAATATAAGCCCCTTTTAGGGTGGCTAAATATTGTAATGTATCAATAAGTCGAAATATTGTGGAGTCATTATATAAAATTATATAAAACTGTTTTTCTTTTTATTAAAATAAATATTTTATTTTATTTTATTTTATTATAAAGCCTTAAACCACCAGGGAATGAAAAAGGACACTATTCCATCAGGAGGGGTACTTTCCAACCAAAGAAGTATACATTTATCTAGTTTACATTTTGAACTTTAAAGAACAGAATCAATTGCTTCAGATGTATTAAATACTACTAATCTTTCTTTAAAAATGACACTGAAAAGTATGACATAAAAAATACAAAAAAGCAGCTTACAAAATCAATGTATTATAGTATTATACATAAACATTTATACATAAACATACAGAGCTAAAAACCCATTTTTACTAATGGTTGGTTATCTTTGAGTGGTGGGTAAATGAATTGTTTTTCTCATTGACTTTAAAATTTTTGTAAAAGTTTAACAAATCACTAAACTCAATCTACAACTCTTCTACCTTATTTCCCCCAAAATAAGACCTAGCCGGACAATCAGCTCTAATGTGTCTTTTGGAGCAAAAATTAATATAAGACCCAGTATTACATTATATTATATTATACTATACTATATTATATTATATTATTATATAATACCTGGTCTTATATTATAGTAAAATAAGACCGGGTCATATTAATTTTTGCTCCAAAAGACGCATTAGAGCTGATTGTCTGGCAAGGTCTTATTTTCGGGGAAACACGGTATAATAAGTGAAATTATATATATGCGTCACATATATTATATATATGACTTCAAATCTTCATTAATCTACCTGATTATGAAAATTTAAATAATAAATCACAGAAAGGTAATAAAGCCATGTGCTGTTCTGTTAGGGAACAGAAAGTCTTTTGGGGTATATTTTAAAAAAAATAAAATATAGTTATTAAGAATGGGGGCTTTGGAATAAAATGGCCTGGTTCAAATTCCAGCTTAGCTTATTTATGTATTAACCTGAGAAAGTTGTAAGGCTTTGCAAGGCTTAGATTTTTATCCCTATCATTGAACTAACAATAATATTTACTTTCTTAGGTTGTCATGAAAAAAATCCTTATAATGAGAAAATCCTTAAAAAGTGCTATTAATAATATAGTTCCTGAGTGCCTGGCTTATTAAAAGTGCTCAACAAATATCAGATCTTACTACTGTGGGAAGAATCTAGTTGCGTTAAAAGATCAGCACTACAATTGACAGTACATTGTGGTGAACGCCCTTCCCTGTCTTCTCAGGTGAGTGCATAGAAACAAGGGAACCTGAAGGTCAGAAACATAGCAAGTGAATTGTTGGATCAGGGAGGATACAGGATCTCCTGTATCCTTCTTGGAGAGCTTCCAGGCACAGGAAGAGGAAGATCCTGGAGGTACCTGGGCTGGAACAATCCATGATCATGTCGATTTGAAACAAAAGAAGGAAGTTAAAAAAGAACTGGGGTGGGGAGAGCTGGGGCAGAGGTGAAGAGCACTGCAGAGTTTCACCTCAAGGCCCAAGGAGAAAGAGCTTGCCTGCCTTTCTGCCTTCCACAGAAGGAGAATTTCCAATTCTGAAGATCAAGTCCAAATTCCTCTTTGTATTGCACGATCTTCTGTGTTTTGCTTGCTGCCTTCTTTTCCAATTACATCACTCATCACTTCCCTTATTAGCACTATAGTGCAGTCACTTCAAACCGCTGCCATTGAGTTACCCTCCCACCTCTACATGTACTTTCCCTCTCCTCTTTCCACACATTTTTTGCTCATACACTTCTACTCATCTTTCAAGACTCCTTTCCTAATCTTTTCATGTTAAGAATAACACATCCTCTTTTATGCTCTCAACATTCTTGTATTCCTCAACAACTACAGCACCTTTCAATATATAAAATTTGTTAATTTATAGATTTCCCAACAGAATTATTTTGGAGTTTTAATTTCATGCCCCCACACACTTGCCATTAGCACTTCCCTCATCTGTAAACCTCTGCTCTCACTTCTCAACTTTCCAAATCTTACCCAAATAATAAAAGTCACTTCAAATTCCTGGCCACCTCATCCCATCACGTGCTGTCTTCTGGACTTCTTTGGTCCTTCAGTTATTCTATCAGTCACTTAGAAATTAAATCCTGAAATAACTTCTACTTGTTAAAGTTTTATATAACTTTTCATGTGCCTCTGTGAAATATTTTCTGCTATATTAGGTTCTTCATTGTTGTAGCTCGCAATAACCAGCCATGTTAAAAAAAACTCCAGCCTGCTATGTCTTCTTCCTTATTTACCTCAGTGCTATCTTTCTTTTGAAACACTCCAGCTCCACGGACTCCTCATAGCTCCTTTCACTGGGTCTATAGAATTTCAGTGATATGACTAGTAACTCCTTTCATCTCCTTTACTTCCATGAAAATCAGAAATTTGAACCTGAATATTCCCAGATAAATCTACCCTGTTATATATCTCTGGTGAGTGGGGGAAGGTGCTACTTCTCTGTTGCCACCTAGAGGTCAGAAAGAGGGGAAGGAATTATCATTCTATATCCATCTCCACTTCCATTCCAATAGTCTCCTTACCTTGAAGTCGCTGTTATTCTTGAATGTAGCACTCTTCCTTGTCTCACTGATGTTATCTACTGTCCTCAGGATTCCTAAAGCAATCCTGGTTCAGATGTTTATTCTCCATTCCGTCTCAAACTGGTCATGATCCTGGACTATATCAATGCCCATACAAATGGTTCGATCAAACTCCTGACCTCGTTTACTTAAAAGACTTTCATCTCAATTTACTAATTAGCCTCTTATTGCTATTGCCAACAAATTCTTTACCTTTAAAATTTTTCCATTCTAAAATTTTCCTTTCTGCTCTAATATTTATTTTTAGGTATGTCCATATTTCCATGAGTGCCAAACAGTCTTACTATCTATTAAAGACTAATCAATAAAGAAACATTGATATTATTGATATTGTAGTTACTTAAAGGAAAAAGGATCAGAAGACTATGGTTGGACAATGTTGGATTTGTAAAATTGTATATCTGAAAGTCTGCGGACTTCTGCAGAAGTGTTGTCAAGTTTGTTCTTAGCAATGCTGTGACATTTTGCACTTCACTAGTTCCTCTTACTCTCACATTATCGCTTGATGGCTTAATTCATTTCATGATAGGAATTCTCCACTTGCTGGGATTTTACTTCCTCCACCATTTATCAAAAGCGACAACAGCTTGCATACATTAAATGCTCTTGTTGAGTGAAACAGTGAGCAGCATAGTATATTAAAAAGAGTACAGTTTCTGATATTGGAAGATCCAAGTCACCATTTACTTGTTAGCTGATGTATGACTTTGTATGGAAATTAATTCACTTAACTTATGGAAGGTTTCTTTTTCCTTGTCTATAAAAAAGAAAATCATGCCTGCTTTCCCTACATTTCATGGTTCTTATGAGGAGTAAGTAGACTAATCATTGTAAGATGACTTTAAATGTTATAAAGATATATAAATAAATTAATAAATAAATATATTCCAATCTGCTTGTGAATAGCTTATTAACCTGTCTGGTGAACTATGGTTCTGATAGTTAATAATGTCTGCTAAATAATTATATCCTCATAATAACATTGTTAAACAAGGACATCCAATGATTAGACCCAGAAAGTATATCAACTATGAAAACTATGTTTTGTCAAGTCAGAAGAGACACTTTTGGTAGGCAAAATTTTCTTTATTCATCAAATTACACAATATTTCAGAAAGAATGCACGATATAGGATTTGGTTAACAGAGTTAAATTTTAGCCCAAATTTCCCAGATGTCTTGAGTAGGCAAAAGCCTCATTAGAGGCATGATTAATTTTTGGTTGGAGGTAACAGTAGAGTAATGGCATTGGTATCATATAGACAGAGAAACTGTTACTAATGGGGCAGCTTTCCTATGAAGACTTGAGAGTTAGTAAGAAAATGCTTTACTTTAGACATTGGTAAGAAAGTAAACAATTTCATGGAACACAAGTCAGCATTTTTAACATCTTTGTGTTTGCTATATATGTTACATGTATTTACAAATTTTGTGCTTTGTAAGTATTTTTCAATGTTTATGTATAAACTTTCATGATTGGATACATTTAAAGGATAAGGCTATATATTACATTCTCAATTCTCCCAGTTCTTTGATACTCAAAGTGTGTCCCATAGATCAGCAATGACATCACCTGAGAACTTGCGAAAAATGCAGGATCTCAGGACACACCTCTGACCTACTGAATCTACATGTGAATTTTAACAAGATGCCCTAGTGATTCATAAGCACATTAAAGTTTGAGAAGCACTGTCTTAGTTCACTGTTCTGTAAAAATAGCAAACAGTACAGGATTTCATTAACAAAAATTCAAAGTTCTCCTTTCTACTCTCCTCTCATATCCCAGTCCATACCTTTTTTAAATTGTGGTCACTATTCGAAAGGTCTTTATTTTTCTACATATTTCCTATGCATAAACAAATATAAAGGTATAATTCATAAATTCTCATAGTTTACAAACCTATGAAGTAGAAAAATAATTGGGATGCAAAGTAATTAGTTAAGGTATTTTTAAAAATTATATTCTAATAATGGATTATCTTAAATGAGCAATTACTTTGTTTCAGGTACTCCTCTCATTTTCCCTCTCAATCACATAGGAAATAAGTATTACTGATCTGATGGGAACATTGAGACACAGTGATTTACCCAAGATAACATTAATGAGAGCTAGGATTTAAAATTTCAATTTGACTCCAAAGCCTTCATTTGAAACCACGACATTGTACCACTTTACTCAGAATATGGGTTTCATTTTATCTTCAGAGACCTACTTATAGATCACACCAAAAATTAAAAAGGGCATTTAAAAAATTACAAACACAAAGTTAAGCATAGGTTCCATATTTCCAGTGTTATCATATATTCATCCTAAACAAAAACTTCCTGAAAATAACTCGATTTTATATCTGGGTGCCAAGGTACAATACCTAAGAACAGTTACTATGCATCCATTGTGAACCCTCTCTTAGGTTCCAAATGATATGTGGGCTTTAAGAGAAAAAGAAAAATATTATTTACATTTCTCAGTAAGTTTCCTTCTGGAAGGATAGCTGTTTGTGACATAATAAAAGGACACTTCCTAGAAGACTCACCATCCGTAAGCCAAAATGTTCCTGGGAGAACTGTGACTAGCTTTGAATTTTCATGTTCTGAATTACTGATAGTCTCATACAAAATAAATCCTTCAAAGGATGCTTGAGTCTGGACCAGAATACAAAGCAATACAGAACCTTGCATAGTAAAATCTACCTCTTAATTCATAGCAATTTTTCAAAATCTATGTCTATTGCTAATGATATTTCCTTTCATTTTCATGCTAATTACTTTTCTAATAAGTATGACTCCAGGAAAGAAATAATTTTTCCAATATCAAAAAGCTGGAAAACAAGAAAGCTTTCTATTTTGTTGTCCCTTATCTAACCTATTTCTACTTTCATTTGTTTAGGGATTTTGTTGAATTTTTTTAAAACCAGTTGTGTAATATCACTAGAGTGGCCATGCCTTGGTGTGCCTAAAGTAGTTCTGTTTTATTTTTGTTGTTCTGTTATAATTGTTAAGAGCAGACTCTTTCGTTATCATGAATGTTCACTGTTGGATGATCAATTATATGTTCAGCCTTCATATGACTCTATTATATCAGAAAATTAGTATCAGGTAATAATCTTATTTTTCCATTATTCATGAGGCAAAGGCCCATCTGACTATAAATGGTTTAAATATGTGTTTCAAATCTGAGCTTTGTTTTAATGGTTGGAACCGGCCAACTTTAACTGATAAAAGCAAATGAAAAATGTTAGGATAAAGCAGGTAACCTTAGGCTTAAATTTGCAGGACATGGCATTGTACAAATCTACAATGAACACTTAAAACCATGATTTCTCAAATTATAGTGAACAGTTCTATTTTACAATGATAAGAATAATTTATTTAAAAAATGCATACCTAATTATCTATCTTCAATACCAAATTCAAAGTGGAGATTGATACTTATCCATAAGGGATTATAGATAGAAAATTTTGGATTTTGAGTTCATGAGAATTCCCACAGTAGATACAAGTCCTTTAAGAAGTAGCTTGTCTTATGATGAAAATTAGACACCTTAAAAAGGCTTATTGCTCCTCTTTGATTACAAGCCGTATTATTATAGACAAGCCTTGTCTAGTATGGCACCCAGTCGCAGCTGTTCAAAGGTACTCCAGAGGCCCTCTTCAAATTTCTATTTTTGGATTATCAAAAATATCAAAAATAAGCATATTAAAATTATTTGCAGGGAGACAACCAAGATGGCTCAGTAGGTAAACGCTGTGTTTACCTTCTCTCACAACCACATAAAAATTACAACTAATCCACAAAACAACCATTATTGAGAATCACCTACTAAAATCAAGCTGAACTGAAGCCTTTCAACTAAGGACGTGAAGAAACCACCTCCACATAGGTAGGAAGGTCAGAGATGTAGAAGGGGCTCATCCCCCACCTCTGTGTGACCATTAAAGATCGAGAGGGTTATTTCAGCTGTGGGGGTCCCTCCTATCCCCTAAAGGAGTGAGAGATACCAGCCCCACCCCAGCACAGGATTCCAGCGCTGGGGAGAGAAGTCCCCATAATTTTTGGTTGTGAAAAACAGCGGAGATTGTGACAGAGTGACTGCATTCACAGGGGCTTCTCTTAAAGGTACTACGCTTACTTACCCACCAGTGGAATCACTCGCTCTGAGCTCAAGCGATGGGGCAACAGCTGGAAAGGTGGAAGGGAAAAATGGTGGGGAATTGAGTGTCTGGCTTGGGATAGGGGCTGGAGAGGCAGCTTTCTCTTGAATGGAGGAGCTGGCGGAAGCCACTGTTTCTTTGTTGAGCACTCCCCCTTCCTGGTGCATGAACACAGGTGGCCAACATTTCTGAGTTTCCGCTGCCGCCGTTCGTTTGCCCTGCCCAACTTTCAGGCACACCCAGTCCACTTCCGGCGGCTTTTTCATGCAGACTGCTTGTCTTGGCTCAAGCTGCTAGGGTCTCTAAAAGTTTGCACAACCCAGACCAGCAACATCGGGCTTAAGCATGTCCTGTACCTCTAGCTGAGCAACCCTAAGCTGGCACTAATAATAGCCAGAATTGGTTTGTGACTTGGCCTTTCAAGCACTTCCAAGCATAGCATAGGTGGCAGACATATGTGGATTTCTTTCTGGCTCCTGCTAGGTGGCCTTGGGTGAGGCTCGCACTGTGGCTGACATAGACCTACAGCAGATCCCTTCCAAGGTGGTCCTGGTGCTGGCTACCCCCAGTGGCCAGCTTTGCAAATGAGCTGGAGCATCACCTACCCATCTTCCCATGGGGAAGATTGAGCAGGCACCAGGGTAGTGCTGAGGGAGGCAGATCCTGCTCCATAGAATCAGCCCCTGCACAACAACTCTTCCACTGTAGTCAAGGCTAGTCCTCACAACCAGTGAGCCCAAGGGTCAGTCCCTCACATGGATGTGGATGTGCAATTATCAACCAAGGCTTAACTACAGGAGGAGGGCATACACAACCCACACATCTGGAGAACGTGGCTCAGATGACCAGAAAGACTGCACCACTGAACCCCAGAGCACACCTACGTAAGGCCACTGTACTAAGACCAGAAGACATAGCAGCCTTACCTAACACATAGAAACAAACACAGGGAGGCTGCCAAAATGGGAGACAAAGAAATATGTCCCACATGAAAGAACAGAACAAAGATCCAGAAAAAGAACTAAGCAAAATTGAGAAAAGCAATCTACCAGATGCAGAATTCCAAACACTGGTTATAAGAATGCTCAATGAGCTCATAAAAATGGAGATGGAAACCATGGAAAAGAACCAGTCAGAAATAAAGGACACAATAATGGAAATGAAGAATATATTACAGGGAATCAACAGTAGATTAGATGAAGCAGAGGATCCAACCAGTGATGTAGAAGATAAGGTAGCAGAAAACACCCAACCAGAACAGCAAAAAGAAAAAAAAATCCAAAAAATTGAGGAGAGTTTAAGGGGTCTCCAGAACCATATCAAATGTACCAACATTTACATTATAGGGGTACCAGAAGGAGAAGAGAGAGAGAGCAAGGAATTGAAAACCTGTTTGAAGAAATAATGACAGAAAACTTTCCTAACCTGGTGAAGAAAATGGACATACAAGCCCAGGAAGCACAGAGAGTCCCAAAAAAGATAAACCCAAAGAGGTCAATACGAAAACATATCATAATTAAAATGCCAAAGGTTAAATACAAGGAGAAAATCTTAAAAGCAGTAAGAGAAAAGCAGTTAGTTGTTTACAAGGGAACCCCCAGAAGACTGTCAGCTGATTTCTCAACAGAAACTTTGCAGGCAAGAAGGGAGTGGCAGGAAATATTCCAAGTGATGAAAAGCAATGACATACAACCAAGATTGCTCTACCCAGCAAGGCTGTCATTTGGAATTGAAGGATAAGGAGCTTCCCAGATAAGAAAAAACTGAAGGAGTTCATCACCACCAAACCAGTTTACAAGGACTCTTACAGGAACTTCTTTAGGACGGGAGGGGCGTTAAGGATGGGTGAAAGGGGAAGGAATTAAGAAGAATAAATTGGGTATTATACAGTAGTCATGGGGATATAGGTTATAGCATAAGGAATATAGTAAACAATATTGTAATAACAAAGTATGATGCCACATATGTACTAGATCTATCAAGGTGATAGATGGGAATGGGGTTGGGGGCAGGGTGAAAAAGGTGAAGGCATTAAGAATTATAATTGATAGTTAATATAGTACGGGGAATATAGTCAACGATGTTGTAAAGATCATGTAAGGTGCCAGATGGCCCCTGGACTTATCAGGGGAATCATGTCATAGACTGTGTAGATGCCTGACCAATGTGCTATACATCTGAAGAGCTGAGTAGAATAATATTGAATGTCAACTATAACTAAATATATAGGTATATATAGTCATAGGATGGGTACTACAACATAGGGAAGATAGTCGATGGTAGTGTAACAGCTACATAAGATAAGATATCAGTGGTAAGATAGTGGTAAGATATTGGTAAGATATCAGAGGAGTAGTAGCTTGGGGGGTACGTTATTATTTTATGAAGTGTTTAAATGTCTAACTATTATGTTTCTTTGTATGCCTGAAACTAATAAAAAAAAGAAGAAGAAAATTATTTGCGTTCTCTGTATTAATTACCTACCATAGGGCTACGACAGGGGTTTTGTCTTGCTCCACTTTTATATTCCCAATACTTTGTCCAGTTTCTTCACCTTTGTGAATAAATAATTGAATAAAAGAATGAATACACAAATGAGGATACAGTAGCTTTCCACAAATTACAGTAAATTTTCATATGTAGTGTGATTCTGAGTTAGGAATAAATTAAGTCAATTGTCCTGGATACACTCTTGGCAAAAAAAAAAAAAAATCAAGGTATTTTAGTGCAGTTTGAGGATACTTGTCCTCAGCACCTTGAATTAATCAGAATAAATAGGAAACACTAGTAAGTTGTTAAAATTGATGTGGTGTAGTCAGCAAAAGAAGATACTGTCTAAAGAGAATTTCAATATGGAAAACCACAATTTCCTCTGATCCCCAATGTGGAGAGCTAGAACTATCCTGGGATTTCTTTTAATCCAGAATATTGTTCATGTCGTACGATTCTGAATAGGCTGTAAAAATCGTGTGTGTGTGTGTGTGTGTGTGTGTGTGTGTGTGTGTTTTAAATATACAGTATGGTTCTTTCTTGTAAGAAAACAGTCACATGAGCTACAATAATTTTTAAAACTCTATGTATGGATATTTTCTTCAGCATATGTTTTCTATGATATACAATGATAGCTAATTCTAGGAGTAGAATTGGGGATTGAAAAGAGGGATTTTCATGTTGTCCTTTTATTTACTTTAAAAGATGGGAATTAGAAAAAGGTATGGTTGATTTTTTTGCAACATTTTAAAATTACTATTGTTGGATAATGATTAAGTAAACAATCTACTAACTAGATTAACAAATGCTATTACAACTAGTGCACCCAAAACAAAGCAAAAATTATTACCTGGTGTAGTTAAAATACCACCAACATTTATAGGACTTTTTTTTTGGCGGGGGGGGGGGGAGATCAGAGCACATACAATGTGAGTTATCCCATAAAATAAATAATTAAAAAAGTAATAAAAGACAAATTAAGTTTTAAAAGGTGAAATAAATGATGAATTCTTCTGATCTAGTATGTTGATAAAAATTGATAATTTTTAAAGATCACATTTTTTCCCAGGACTTGAAATTTTCAGAAGATATAAAGATAATTTTATTGATATATTAGTCTTTCCAATTTTCCATTTAACATAAAATCATACTCCTATAAAACCATCAATCTAGAAAATTTTGTATTTTAATTTTGAATAGTGCCATCCTATTTCCTGTTTAATATGTATTGTAGTATGAATCACTCTTTTGTTGAAAACTTTCCTCAGAAATTCCAGTGAGAGGAATTGGACAGAAAATTAATTTCCTTTTTGGGAGAATTCTTGGAATTTAAATGAACCTATTGGTTGCACTGAAACCACAAAATTAGCATTTTGCTAATCACTAGGTTTAAATAGCTGTGAAGCAGACATTTGCCATCACCTTGATCATCAACTCAGCTTTCTTCTTCTTCCCAGTCTTGAGTTCAAGGTACTGTGTTTACAAAAGGCAAAATTACTTTGATTTCACATTGTCTAATCTTTCATTCACTCTTTATTAAGATGTATTGTAACTTTTCTATGTGTTTTTAAACACTGAAACCTTCTTATAATGTACTGGTAGCTTTAAAATGTATTGGCAAATTTTGGTACCACCTCAGAGCGTTAAGTGGAAAATCAATATAGCAGTTTTATAGAGACCAAATCACATTGAAAAAGTAGATACAAAATTTCTGTAGCAACTTGTGGTAAGGTAATTTGAATTATTTTTGCCCAATTCTATGGAAAGTTGTTATGCAAAATAATTTCCATTCTTTGTAATCACCATGGTGAAGACCATTTCTGGTAGAATATTTTAAGGTCATTTTCATTTCACGTTGTTTGGCTAAGAAAATAAAATTTATAAAGGGTAAGTCAATGATAGATAATTAGATTAAATGACTACTTTTGTGAAGGTGATTAAATTTGGATATCTGTAATGATGCAATTAGTTAACGATAAATTCATTTTGGGTTTTATAAATACCCCTTTTTAATAATTCATTTAGATTCTACAATTTGTAAACTGAAGCAGTATATATAAAATATGCCAGTATTAGTTTATTGACTAAGGTATGATCAAATTGCACGTGTAACCTGATTTGTTTTTCTAATTTATCTGGAAACCATTTTCCCATATCTGTAAATGTCAGTACTTCTAGGTTCTTGCAATTTGGTGGAACTCTAGGAATCAAACATGATAAGACATCTGAATCTTATGATTCTGTCCAGTTCAACCATTTTCATATAGTCATGTCATGGATGTATCAATGTAGCAAAACATGAAGTAGCAGATTTTATTCAAAAGTAATTGAGGCGGGTTAATAGGTTCTACACAATGCTCTGACAGCATTTTTC
This sequence comes from Rhinolophus ferrumequinum, assembly GCF_004115265.2. Classification (NCBI taxonomy): domain Eukaryota; kingdom Metazoa; phylum Chordata; class Mammalia; order Chiroptera; family Rhinolophidae; genus Rhinolophus; species Rhinolophus ferrumequinum. Next base: position 27,977,660 of record NC_046288.1, read on the forward strand.
CTGAAGACTCTGAAAGAGCAGGATGCTTTCAAATAGATTTAAAGGACAAAGATATTTTCAAAAATTTTCAGATAAAATTAAATGCCAGTACTCAGTGGATTTTAGTTTATGATACCCACTTTATAAATCTGATGATCTACGAATAGGAGAAAAAGTTTTGTTTTTTATAAATTTTTTTTGAATATTGATGCTTCTCTATCCCACTGACAAAACGATATTACTATTTCAAAGATCAAATGTTTTATTTTAGAGTATGAGTGAATAAAAATATTGGTAAGAAATTGGTATTTCTAAATACTATAAACATTAAGCAAAATAACTAAGAATGATAAATATTTATGTTGAGTAGCAAAAAAATGATAACAATAAAAATACTATTTCTCAGATGAACTATTTTAATAATAATATGCTCTTTTGTTGGAAAATGAAGGATTTTTCTTTCATTAAACACATTTTATTATAAGACCTAACTCTTTATTTTGTCCTTTTACATAGGCCTTGACAACCATGAAGCTTTTCATCTTTACCTGCCTCGTGGCAGTTGCTCTTGCCAAGCCTGTGAGTACAGTAAAATTTTGTAAGGTTCTAGATTCTTTATAGAAATGACCTGATATCTCATCAAATACAAGATACTGATTATAATAATCTTAAAACATTGGATGATCTCTAATTAGCTATTGAAGCCTTGATATTAAAACTGTGGTAATGTTTCACATTTTGATCATAATTATGTAGTCCATTCAAAGCCTTAACTCCAAGTAAAATATCAGACCACGAATATAAGTATCTCAAAATAAAAAACAAAATAAAATGTAAAAAAGAGAAGATATTGTACAACATAATAAATAGCATCTAAGAATGTGATTAGGCTGTTTACCTGGCTCCATTATAGAATTAGTGTACTTTTAGACATAGACTACGTATCCCATATTTCTTTACCAAATATGACATCAACCCGCATGGCCCAGTGTATTCTGCTTTGGAACGAAAGTCAAACCCATCTCACTTGATATAGCTTCTGTCAACCAATTTTTTTTCCCCAAGGTATAGAAAACTGGGCTAATTCTGCTGATTCAGAGATCAAGTTATTGTGGTTACTGTAGACAATGAAACTAGATAATGCAAATTAAATAATCTTTCTTTTAAAAAATACAACTATTTAGACAGTTATGTAAAGCAAAAAATTATTCTGTTCCCTTGTGATCTGTAGCTAATGAAGGTGAGAATAATATGTAAACAGGGATCTAAGTAGAAAACAATTCAGACAAAATAATGATCTGGGATATATGGGCATTGAAACTATCTCATACAGAAACAAAATTGAAATGCTGAGATAATCTATTGTTTGCATTGATGAGACTCTTATTCTCTAAATCTTAATTTGCATAATACAGAATCACCAATAATTCAACTTCTTACCTAATAGCGTTTTGTTTACGCTACATCCTAAGCACCAGTAGAAAAAATCTCTGACTTGATGTCCAAAAACAATCCAAGTTCCTCAGAAATGTGTCATTGGAGTAGTTCTTATCTTGTCCTTACAAATGAAATGGATAAAAGTTCCCTAGAAAACAGATTCCACACCCCTATTCCAAAGAAAACATAAGTTTCTAAGTCATCATTTAAACAACCCAAGCCTTTTCACAGTCAAAATTCAAATTGAGATAAATTTTTATGTAATTTAATTGATGATAAAACTAAAATCAAGACAACAACATTTAATAAAGAAAGTATACATTTGCTCCAAAAATGTACTGGTTTAAAGTCACTTTGAGAACTCAGATTTTTTTTGTCTTTATATATAGTTTTCTCAATTATCTGTCATACCTAAAAAGAGGAAATAATTAACCTATTTTTCTTCAATATTTGCCAATAAAATAATTATAGTTCTCTTTTTTTTTGCTCCCAAAGTAACTTGGCCTCAGACAAATTTATCTATTAAGATACAAACTGTTTGTAAATAGCAATGTTAAAATTCATAGATTATATGTATATTTTGATATTGTTGTTATTGTTATTATATTTTGATTGCTTTTTTTTTTGTTTTGTTGTTTTACAAATCTTGCATTGTTTTTCACAGAATCTTCCTCTAAGACACTCAGAACTCATTCAAGTGAGTATTCTATTCTGGTTCCAAAAATTTGGTCTCGTTATGGAACTTAAGTGATGTATTGATAACACATAGACTCCAGACCTGTTCTGCCCTTCTCTATAAAACAACCAGTTGCACATTCACTGAGGTATAATATCTTCAGTTGCAACCCTGACAACTATTGATTTATTCTCACAGCCCTTAGAGAGAAGGGCATAAGGATTTATATAAATGTTTATGGTTAATAAAAATCTTATTGTGCAAGAGATATAGTTAATTAAACAAAATATAATGCAGTTTATTCTAATGTATTCTTGCTTCTTTCTATCTCTTTTACTTTCATTCAAACATACAATTTACAATTTGGTCTCATTTTACACATTGATTCTTGAATTAGATACCTCTACCACACCTTTCTGCAATAGCCATTGATCTTCCTCTCTGTATGATATGGTCCACTAATTGAACTAATACCTCCTTCTTTTTGTTTGTTTGTTTATTTTTTTGTTGTATTTATGGTTTTTTTTTTTTGTTGTTGCTGTTGTTCTTTGCAGAATGAACAAGACAGCGTAGAGGTAAGGTTCTTTCTCACCTCCCCACCCACAACCCAAATTCTTTCTTTGTATTAGCTATGATGCATGTTGAATGTCTTCTTCATTCCAATTTTTACTCACATTTAAATGTATCCAAGTACTCAAGTACTTGGATTATTCTCTCAGTTCTCCGATTTGATTAAATACCTATTCAATTCCTCCTTTGACATGGTCTGCTAAATCTCTTGGCCTGGTAAGAAAAGAACCATATTGTGTGTCTCCTTGAGATTTTAAAATTAGATCATAAAACTAAAACTAATTAAACTAAATAAAATTAAAGCTAAAACTAATTATTTTTCTTCTATATAAGAAATATGGTGGTTTACCTAATTAAATGAAGAACTTGTGTTAAATAGAAAACATGCTCATTTTTTGGCTATTTTTTATTTTATTTTTATAATTTATAATTTAATTTTTACAGGAAGTCCTCAAAGAAAGAAAGGTTTTCAAGTTTGCTCTGGTAAGTGTTATCCACTTATTTTTCTTAAAAGACAAACATATTTTTCTGGGAAAACTAATTTAATTTTAGTTTATAAATATGTTTTTACACTTGACTTGATCATCAGTCACCCAAGAACCAAAAAGAATATAGAAACCAAGTTTGCAAATATGAAAGATCTGCTTTAAATTTTAATTTGTACCTATACATTTGCCTCTTTGCAAAAACACTTATGCTTTCCTTTGCATAACCTATTCAGAACTTTATGATTCCATGCTTATTATGATGCTCTTTCTCTAAATAATACCCTATATGTAATGTATTTTCTATAATTTTGTGACTTAATTGTTAAACATAATTCAGATAGAAATTTTACTTCCAGGCTACTGTTTAAAACATTTGATAGGCAACCAAACATTGTCTGAATGATTTTTAACATAATCTGTTTTTTATTTTTTTGTTTGTTTTTTATAGCCTATAACAAGAAAGATAAGAGAGGTAAGAGTCTCCCTAAGATATTCTGTAGAATTAACAAAGGGAAGCAAATATTGTTCTGACCAGTAAGTGTTGTGCTATCCAATTCTTTATTCCCCTTTTATGGAAGTAAACATTAAATTTATTGAACCAGATAGATGAGTTCAACAGAAGTCAGAACTATGACTTAAAACAAGGTGAAAGATGGTAATAATAACAACAAATTAAGTGGAAAAGTTTTAAATATTTAAGTGCACATTTATATACTGATGGCTTAAACAAAGAAAGCTTAATGAAGAGATACTTAATATTTGAAATAATATAGCAAGAAATATTAGTACATTCATGAGAAACATATTTATTTTATTTAATTTGCAGCAGAACAGTGTAAGGTATGCTTTCTCACAGATTTTCATTCATGTATGTCCCTCTCCACTAATGTTTTTTCTCTCTTTTCTATTCCTAAGGAATATATCAATGAACTGAACAAGGTAAGGGCATCAATGATACTTAAATAATTTTAAAATTTGCCCTTTCCAAAACATATTTTACAAGATACACTTGGTTTCCACAGAGAGAGCTGCTGACAGAAAACCAAAGTGATGAACTCAAGGTACCAAAAATTTTCTTAAAATAGTGTGGCAAAAATGTAATCTTGCAGAAGGAAAAGTGTTTTAATTTAGAAAAAATACATACTGTTTGGCATTTATACTTTCCTTGAACTTTAAATCAGACATTCAAAATGACTAATGGATTATGATGAGAATTCTAAGGAATACTGATTTTATTGACTTACGTATTAGCAAATAAAGCATTAGTATGAATAAATGAATGAATGAATAAATAGATCAATAAATGAATCAAGGCATAAATGCATGCAGTTACGGATTGGCCAATTTTTTGTACTTATCACCAAAGCTGAAGAACTGCTTTATTAAGGGTATTATATAAAGCAGTACATCTACTCCAAGAAAGTTTTACATAGTAACAGTTTGTTATTCACTTCCTTTAAACATGATTTTTGGATCTGGGATGTCTACTAGATTTTTAATAGATTTGGTACCAGGAAATCACACAGGTGCTAAAATTTATGGGATAAAAAATATATATCGTTAACTATCCTTCATACCTGAATGATTCTTTTCTTCACAGGATACTAATGGATCAACCTAAGATCCTTTGTTTTAAAACTAGTAAATCCAATATAAGGAAAAGAAAGAAGCAAAAGCATTTTCTTTAAATACCCTACCCAAAATGAACAAATAATTCTCTTAAGTCAAAACTAAGACAAACTAATTCTCTTAAGTCAAAACTTTTTTCCTCTAATTCTGAGGGAAAAAAAACATATCATATGTTATCCAGAATTAACTGGATAACTAAACCAACACTAATACTTTGAGCTTAAACTCTATGGATAATGTCACTACTCTCTATATTGCTGGGGTCATGAAAAAATTGAACAATGCATACTAGATGAAGAAAATCCACCTTGCTTAAGTATTTATACACCATTGAATCAATGCTTTGTTCACTTTTATTTACGACATGATCTTTAATCCAATGTTTCCTGTTTAACATCTAAAAGGCCCGTTTACAATAAAAAGAAGTTAGGCTAGTTAAAGAGAAATGTAAGATTATTTACATTGATTTACCACAACGTATAGAAATGAAATAGTTTTTAGTAAACTCTGAAATGCAAATTAGGAAGGTAAGCCCTTTGGTTAGCTCAGGCCAAAGTAGTTAGGCTTTTTTGTTTCCTTATCACGTGGCTATTGCCTCAATTTTCTATTTCCATTGGCATCTATTTCATTTGGTAATTATTATTTTACATTTGAATATTTGTCATGAAAAATAAAATTAATTATATTTTCCTTCCCTCAAAAATACATCATGAATGACCCTGAAGTAAGACACCTTTATTTTAATAAACTCTACACTTATATATCATATGTAGTATATGTTGTATGCTTTATTTTAAGAAAGCTATCTTCTCAAATTGAGCATTTTAACCAGGGCTATTATACCCAGGAAGGTACACTGTTGTGCTAGATAAAGTTGGAAGTAGAAATTTGTCATTTAAATAATAATCCGTGAAAACATTGATTATTTATTAAAATAAAGAGTAGAAAGCAAAATGTGTATGAATGTTTAAAAATGAAATATGAGATTCCAACAAAACCTTGGCTTTGCCATCCCAGGGTATGATGTCACTCTCTTCTATGATAGGGATAGTTCTTGGGCAAAAAAATAATCTATTGCAGCAATTACCTAGGATCAATGGGCTGTGTTACCTAATTTAAAAATATGAAAAAGGGGGTCAAATATATGGTGAGAGAAGGAGACTTGACTTTGGGTGGAGAACACACAATATAGTATACAGATGATGTATTATAGAATTGTACACGTGAAACCTATATAATTTTACTAACTATTGTCACCCCAATAAATTTAATAAAAATATTAAAAAGATTAATAGTAGTATTCAACAAAGTATTCATCTCTTGGGAGAGTTAACTAGATATGGGCTAACAGATGTTTTTCCCATATTTTTTTATTTTTATTAAATTTATGGGATGACACTGGTTAATAAAATTATATAGGCTTCAAGTGTGCATTTCTACAGTACATCATGTATATATTGCTTTGTGTGTTCACCACCCAGAGTCAGTTCTTCCATCACCATATATTTGACCCCCTTTTCTCTCTTTTACCTCTCCTGCTCTTCACTTACCATCTGGTAATCACTAAACTGTTGTCTGTGTCTATGAGTATGTGTCTGAGTTTTTGTTTATTTGTCTTGTTCATTTGTTGCTTTCAGTTTTATATCGCACATATCAGTGAAGTCATATCAATCTTTTAAAATATGTGCTTAGGAACAAAAATTATATTGTTATGTAATTATTTGTTAATTTAAGTATACTCAGTATACTTAAATCTTATATCAGTTATATTAGTTTCAGATGTATAATACAGTGATTTGTCATTTTTATACTTACAATGTGATCACTCCACTACCATGTTTCCCCGAAAATAAGACCTAGCCAGACAATCAGCTCTAACGCGTCTTTTGGAGCAAAAATTAATACAATACCCGGTCTTGTGTGCATTAGAGCTGATTGTCTGGCTAGGTCTTATTTTTGGGGAAATAGGGTAATTCTATAAACATACATAACTTAGAAGAAAAACTAAATATTTCAAAGGGTAGCTGTTTCAAAGCTAGTATAATTTTAGCTCCATACTGAAATTGGTTGTTGTATTTTAATATTTCCAGTTTATTCACATCAAAGTAACCTCAAGTGTAGATTAGAATAAACACTTACCCAGAGTTCAGGGTGCCCAGTTCAATGGGATTTAATTTTGATCACAAAAATCCACATACATTTTGCATTCTACTCAATCATATATCTGTGTTTGTTTTAATAAAAAATGTCATTTATTAAGTTATCAGGTAACTTATCAGGTATACTTCCTATCAGGTATACTTCCCCCCTAACATACATTATTATTATTTTTTTAAATTAAAGTTTATTGCAGTGACAATTGTTAGTAAAGTTACATAGGTTTCAGGTGTACAATTCTGTAATATATCATGTATATATCACATTGTGTGTTCACCATCCAGAGTCAGTTCTCCTTCCATCACCATATATTTGACCCCATTTACCCTCATCTACCACCCTCTCCCCTGTTACCCTCTAATAACTGCTAAACTATTATCTGTGTCAATGAGTTCTAACATATTTTAAATAAAATAGCTACTCCCAGAAAATACATTATATTGGCCTGAATATTTTCATACTACTTGTTTCAATTTGGAAACTAGGAGTTAACAACCCAATCAGAAAGTGTGGACTAGTTTTTTTTTTTTCAATACTAAAAATTCCAGGGTCAGTAACACTGTTTTTTTTTCTTCTTTTCTTTTTTCTTTCCTTTTTTTTTTTCTTTCTCCCTTTCTCTTTCTCTCTTAGCAAAAAATAGCTAGCAGCAGTTCTTCAAGTGAGGTAAATGATTTTTATGTTAATTCAATGTCTCAATTAATTAGAAAATGTTTATGAAATCTTGTTGTACCATGAAGGTCATATATCTTATAAGATCTCATTATACAAGGAACTATGCATGCAGCTCTATCCTAATTTTAACACACATGAATATCAACCCAACAGACATAAGAAAGCAACTATTATTCATCAGAGACAAAATTACAGAACTGTTTCTGGGAAAACCATGGTATCTGGCCATCTGTGGTGCCCAACCATTTTGTTTATCGTAGTTATTTTGCCCTTCCCAGATTTTAGTAAAACTCGATCTTGTCATTAAAAATTATAATAATGGCTATGTAAACATATGATATACCATATAGAAATCAACCAATTCTAGGCTAATCAGATGTTCGAATCCTCTGATACTTATTAATGTAAAGGAGAAAACAAAAAGATAGGCTTAGAAGGTGATGCGGTCCTTCCTTTGAGAAAAGACCCTCATCTAAGTTACAAAATAAAACCAACCTCATTATGTAGAGTTTCTGCGAATCCAGTTAAGATGAATATTTCAGACCCTCTTTCAGTATTATGAATATTTTCCCTAATGAAAGTAGTAAGAAGAGAAAAGTCAATCTTGAATTTAACATATACCTCAAATTATTCACCTTGTCTCTGTTATCCAGGAGTTTGTTGCTAAAATTAGTTTGCCATAGTTATTTAGCAATAACTATGTTATTATGTTTAGTTATTTAGTGTCTGGTTAGTAGTATTCTTACCTTAAATATAAATTCATTAGTCATAAAATTAAAACTATACATGTTTTTATTTTTTTAAAGGAAGTTGGTCCCGCTAGCAATGAGGTGAGATATATTTGCTAAATTTAAAATATATTAATATTATTTATGATATGTTTCAATTTACTTAAACAATATATATGTGTTTTTTTTAGCAGAAACACATTCCAAGCGAAGATGTACTCAACCAACGCTATGTGGTAAAATTTCATTAAAACTTTATCAAAGGCAAATGTACCAAGAAACAAACAAGAATGTTGTATTGAAAAATTGTTTCTTTTTTTTCAATATCTACTAAATTGTAATCCATACTAAGCAGTCTGACATACTCTAGCTGTTTACTGATTCTCCTCTGAAAATAAAACTAAATACTTTTTAAAAATCCCAGGTATTTAATTCATGCTTTCAGTTGAATATTTGTATTTTATAGTCTGCTTTTAGATCTGAATACCATAGTATTTAAATGTCAGTCTACAGATTTGGCCAGATTAGAATTTGACTCTGAGCTCTATCTTTTACCAAAATGTGATGTTAAACTATAAGTCTATAACCTAAATTTTAAAATGACAATGATAATAATAAATATTAAATTTTGTAAAGCAATTAATACAATAAATAGCACAAAGGTTCAATAAACACGGATAGTAGCAGAACTTCCTCATTGTTTGTGGAGTTCATCTAGTATTCTGATTTAATTTGACCAAAGTTAAATCTTCATAGTCAAGAAGCAAAATTGAAATTTTCAATTTTCCTAGTTGTTCTGACATAAGATACACTGTAAGTAAAATTACCTTAATACTCATTTATATCTGCATTGTATTGTATTTTACATTAAGAAAGTTGTTTTAATTTTTTAAAAAGGAATAATTGAAGTGTTCCAAATTATTTGTGGTAGAAATAACACTAAAGTACGATGAATAGTTCCTCATTCTTTACTCCTGGGAAAGAACATTGTAGGATTCTAGCTTCAACACCTGAAAATGATGGGATTGGACTGAATGGTGTCCATGCAATTGAGAATATTTTTCCTTTTAAATAGGAACAGCTGAACAAATACAACCAACTCCAGCTGGTAATATTTTTTTATTATAATACAAGATCATATTCTGCATAATTAAAATTCATTAAGCTTTAAATTGGGTCCACTTCTAAATATGTGTTAATTTTTCTGAAAAAAATTATATATTCTAGCCTTTATCATTAATAATAATTGACAGATTACTCATATGATTACCTATATATTTACTGTCAAAACTATTCCTATTTATGCCTAGACTAATGTGAAATGAAAATATAATTATACTCACTTCCTGGAATTATTTTGAATACTGAATGAGCAATCTCCTTCTCAGCTAGCTCTAAGTCTGGTGCATTGTAAGTCCAAAAAAGTGTTCATTCCTCCTCTTTTGGCCCTTGCTTCCCAGTCTCATTAAAATTTGCTGTGCTCATGAGACTTCTGACAACATTATGAAGGTCTTGCATCAGTATGAGCCTCTAAACTATTTAAATTCTCTATATACTGACATATGGATAGATAAAAAATGTACCAATTAGCACAACCCTCTTACCACTATTTATTTTTGATCCTTTTGAGTATCTTATAGTCTTTCACTTCAGAGGGCAAAAAACAAAACAAAGCCATACAAAACAAAAACCTTTATTTTAGCTACAACAAATAAACTTGACTTACTTAGGACATTAGGGGAAAAGCCTTCTCCTAATTTAGCAAAATTACATTTTCACATTTTCTTCTGTTTCCTAAGAAGAGGAAAGTCAATAATGAATTTAATTTGGACCCCAATTGTTATTCTTGTTTTCGTTTCCAAGTTGCTCATGTTTAAAGTTGAAAGAAATTTAAATATATCAGTATCCCATTGGAATTTATCATTACTCATCTAGAAATTAACTGAATAATATATTTCATTACCTTAGTTATAGATAGGCTGTAACCTCCACAAATGTTAGAATTATATTGCTCATAATAGTCATCATATTTCATAGATGTGTCTCAGTATTTAGCATAGTCCCTGAATGAATGAATGTAACTAATAAATGTTTGTTATTCATAAATGAATAAAATCAGTATACTAAAATGAAATGTTTTCTCTTCCTTAGGAAGCTGTCCATGACCAGGTAAGATTATTTATTAAATCTGAAATAGTATTATATTTTTTTCATTTGTTATGTTTTTGTAATGTGTGCTCCTCTTTTTTTAACAGAAATATATCCCAACAGAGAAACTGTGGTACTACCCACATCTGGTAATAGTTCATTTAAAAATTACCAAAGATAAAATTTAAGGGTGGCCGGTTAGCTCAGTTGGTTAGAGCGCAGTTCTCTTAACAACAAGGTTGGAGGTTCGATCCCCACATGACCCACTGTGAGCTGCGCCCTCCCCAACTAGACCGAAACAACTATGTGACTTGGAGCTGATGGGTCCTGGAAAAACACACTTAAGTAAATTTTTTTTAAAGTTAAAAAAAATGTTAAATAAGTGATTAATCAATAGACATGAACAGAAAATATGTAATCCTATAGGATTGGTAGGTATTATTTTCCCCCAGAATATGAAGCTTACAAATTCTTTATCTTTCCAAACTATAGTAAGCCCAGCTTTTTAGTTGAATATTTTTTCTAAAGTTAGAAAATAAAAATTGTTTTGATATTTTTCATAAATTGGGCATAAAATTGTTTATTGTAAATTTCATGGTATACTTTAGGTACATTATCAAATAAATGTGTTATACCAGAAGATGTCTAAATAACTTAGAATGTATTTCCTTTTATACAGGAACAAGTTCCCAGGGCAAATGAATACAACCGCATCCAATTGGTAATATTTTGCTCAATTAAATTACACAATAATATAATGTGAAGTTTAAATGTTTTTAAATAGCCTCACACTTTTGAAGACATTTCTTTCTTCTCAAGAAGTTATTTCTCACTTCCAACTTTCTGAAATGATTTCTATTAATTAGTGTGAGGTCAGAACCACTTGTCACTATTCTTTGGAATAGAAGCTGTTCTATTCTGTCTGCCTCGGCTGATGTGCGCATCACACTTATACTCATAAGGATTATGATGTGTTAATCTCACTGGTTACATTAATTTGTCTTTTAATATTTTCCTTAGTTTTACATATTTATGTCCAAGATTTGATTCTTAAGTTCAATTCATATTTAGAAATCTCAAACTCAGTCACAATTATGCTCCCTTATGCAAAGCATATTGGACACACTTTTCTTTTGAAGAAATAAATCATCTGGAAAGATTCTGAATATCTATGTCAAAACACTCTCTGATCCTCTATTTTCTCATGTGTGAAATAAGTTTATCAGTAATACATAAGAGATACTGTCCTACATTCCATTGATTCCACAGTGTTTCTGGGGCTTCTGATTTCATTTTTAAACAAGTAAATAACCAGTTACTATGGAACGTGTGCTGCCAAAACAAATCCGATACCTGTGAATAGCGAGGCAAATTCCAAACCGAGCCCTCTAATCACTACTTGCCATTTAGTGAATCTTATAAAGATTGTTGAGATTATTCCACGTCTTAGAAGAAATTGTCTGTAAGTAATTCAATTGGCAAAATTGGTGTCAGTTCCCAAATCTCTAATATGAAAAGTATTTTAAATAGGTTGCTTTTTCCATCTTTTAAAAGGTAACTCTGATTCTCTTCTCTTTCCAGAGAGAGCCTATAGTGAGTCAGGTAAGTCAGCGTGTGTGTGTGTGTGTGTGTGTGTGTGTGTGTGTGTGTGTGTGTGTGTTTTAATACTGTCCCAAAATACTGCCTATTAGCCATCACTGTTTTGTTTTGTTTTGTTTGCGGGGGGGGGGGGGTCGGAAGGGGGCGTTGAGAAACAATTGTACTAGTTACATCGTGAACTACTGCTATGCTAGTGTTTCTTAGCTGTTGCTAAGTGTGGGACGCTCCAGTGCTAGTTATAGCACTGCTATGGAAGATCAGATCTAAATTGCCAAAAGGAAATGAAAGAATAATTCTATGTCTATCCCTGAATGAAGATAGTTTCAGGTCAGCTTTTAAGTCAGAACAATCCCAATCGGCCACTCATGTTGTCAAAATTTTACCTTTTATTATTCTATAGTACTGTGTAGTGGAAATAAGTTATAAATTTAAGGTCTGACATCTAATCATATAACCTTGACAAATTGTGTATTCTCTTTACACTTTACTTTCTCATTTGTGACAAATTAATATGGATCTATCAATTTACTCCCTCCCCTAACTCCCATATTTGATTTTTGCAGTGCTTTCTTGTGTCTTCTCTTGCTTTTAAGGGTAGTAATTGTGCATTCAAATCAGTGGCATTGGTCCATTGCTGGTTCAACTTATACATGATACATTGATTTTTGAAAGAAGCTTGTAAAGAAAGCTATCAAGTTTTCTGTACCTGAATGTGCTTAGAGAAAAACCTTTTCCTTAAGATTCAAAACATTGAGGTTATCAGTCGATTTTATGATAATGGCTTCTCACTGTTCAGTAGATTTTACCCTCAATTTCTCCTGAACTTCTCTAATAACTCATTGGCCAAAGTAAGAGAAAAATAAGGCTATTATTCACTTAATTTGAGTTCCAAAGGATACACTGGCCTCAATTTTCATGTATTATTAAAAAAAAAAAAGAGTGTGATAACTATATACCTATTTTTTTCCTTAATGACAGTATTTGGTAGTAATAATTTAGTCTATCATAGTGTTTGGTTGGATTTAAGTCACAAAACTAAATTTTTTCCCCTTCTCTATTAAGGAACAGGCCTACTTCTACCTTGAGGTGAGTTGATTGTACTATAATTATATCTTTAATCTAAATTATTTAACAAAGAGAAAATCTCAGATATCATATTTCTTTTAATCTTTACATAGGGAATTACAACAAAATTTTAAATGTTTTTATTTTATTTTTTTCTAATTCCAGCAGAGAACACATATTTTCCACCTAAATATATAAAGAATAATGTTAATACAGAGAAACAAATGAAATGTCACATCAGATCAACAACAAAGACACCTATTCCAAAATTACAGAGAAGGAAACAAATATTTTAGCCCCAAAACTCTAGTGTTTGGAAGAAGCACTGTGCTAGAATGAGAAAATTATTTTCTCTAATTCTAGCATTTCTGAAGGCTACCTGTTTTGACCTTAGGTGAGGGGTCCTTCCTTTAAACTAAGTATGTTTATGGAATATTAAATGCCAAGGCTAAATGGCAAAAATTATTCTTCACAGCAGTCCAAATGTCCACGAATTTATAAATTATGTAATAATTTAATAAAATTCACACTACAGCTTTCTTCTAGGCTCTGGTAATTGGACCTGTTCTGAATAATGCAGGTTCTCAGAGTTCAATCTTGAAGAGTGATCTTAAAAAATTGCTGTATTCATTGCTCGTTGGGCACCCTAAAAGAGCCCTTTCCCAAAGGTTTTTCACTATGATCCACCCATAGAAAAGAGTTTGAATTCTCTTTTTACCGCACAGATTAATCATCTTTTCTGATGCTAACAGCTATGTGAGAAATGAATGAAATGATTCATTTTTAGAGATTCAAAGCTGCTATTGCTCATACACTGTTGCTTTTCATTTGTCTTTGCTTCTAGCCTTTCCAACAGCGTGGTGCCTATCCTTATGCTGCTTGGTATTATCCTTCACAAATCATGCAGTATATTCCTTACTCACCATTCTACGACATCAATAAACCCATCGCCTCTGAGAACGATGAAAAAACTGACATTATGCCAGAGTGGTGGTAAATTTATTTAAATTACTTTATATTGATGTTCTACCAAAGGAAATAAAAGAAAATCACTTATAGAACAAACCATAAAAACAGATTTAGAATAGACATAGAAAATCAGTGCTTAGTGCTTCATACTAGAATTTTCTGAAATGAAAATTGGTAATACTTTCTGGCATCTATGGCTAATATTAATCCATTACTCAGGAACATATGGAGCAGTAATATCTATTTTATAAGTGAAATTCATTCCTATAAGTGTAGGGAAAAAACTTCTCCCCAAATTAAAAATATAAAGAGCTCTAATATTAATTCAATTTTATGGTTTTTGCACTTCTACTATTCTTTAAATGCCTTCCTTTTGATTATACCCATGATATACATAAGAATGTAGAATAGGGAATAGGGCATAGATTTTCATATATAGTAGTCCTAAATTCAAATTCAAATTCTGGCCTTTTGCTTACTTGAAACAATAAGCTTATTTTTTATAACTCTGAAGGTGATTAAACATAATAATAATTATTAAGTATAGTGCTGGGAAAATAGAAAAAAATAAGTAGCAGTCTTTTTTTTTTTGATTTAGTAAAATTTTTTGCTGATTACATCATCACATAATTTTAACAATTTTTGTCCCTTCAGAAAAATTAAGTGAATTCTCAGGAACTTCACAATTATGGCCCTTGGTAAGTTTAGAAATTACCTGTCTAACCATTGATCCTATTTCCATGAGAAAGTACAATGATATGATTGTAGACTCTATAGTTTTTGTTTTGTTTTGTCTTGGTCCCTGAAGTCTACCTACTTATGAATACATTAACACTTAGATAATAATTAAATTGGCTTGCACATTTGAAAATTTTAGTTTCATAATCATATTATATTTAAATAACAACTTAAAATTACCTAATTTTAACTAACATAATTTATAATATCGAAACTCCTATACAAGTACAGGAGTGTGTATGTTACTAATTTTCCATGAAGATGTGACTTTGAGACTCTGGTGAACACAACAGAGGGGTCCTGTTCTTTATGATCACCTTAACTAGTCATATAGTGAAACCAAGCATTTGTCTGTCAACAGGCCGACAGACTGAAATGTCTACAGATTTGTTTTAATTACCTTCATCCACTATTGGAGCTTCTAAGTGTGTGTGTGTGTTTGTGTGTGTGTGTGTGTGTGTGTTCCCTCGCCAATGGTGGAAACTTCCTTTTGAACATATCAAACTAAGATCAAAATGATAACACTCTGAACTATATGGAAGCTCTTTCTTCTAATTGCCTTACTGGAACAGAAAATACGCATCTAGCAATAAATTGTCTCTAAAACTGAAAAATCGGGAGCATTGGATATGTAACAGGAAAGCACAAACAACATGAACTTCATCTTAAGAAGAAGAGAAAATGACTATTAAATATTTCATAACATAATGGTGTCTATTCCCTCAAAAACACGTAATACAATTAACCACATATTTCTTTTTCTATTTACAGATGTGACTGAAAATTTCATTCTCTAAATTTCTCCTGTCTACTATGTAAAACCTTCCTACCCAAAGGCACTGACTGCTATTTTAGAATAACAGAACACTCCTAAATTGAAGGCAATTTTTCTACTTGAGTTCTTCACTGTCCATTACATAGCATGTCATTATTTTCCTTAAGCTAAATTTTCCTAACAATTCATTGTCTGCATTCCAGTTGTATCATGCCAGTATGAAGGCCACTGACTCAGAGGGTATTAAAGTCTTTACTAAATTTCTATTAAGGAAATTTTGTTCAAAATATCTTTAAATTGCTTCTTCTGTAAGTGCCATCATTTCAAATAATTATGTGCAGTGACTGAGATTTTTTCTTCTCAATAAATTACATTTTAAGGCA
Organism: Rhinolophus ferrumequinum; assembly: GCF_004115265.2. NCBI lineage: Eukaryota > Metazoa > Chordata > Mammalia > Chiroptera > Rhinolophidae > Rhinolophus > Rhinolophus ferrumequinum. The sequence continues at coordinate 27,993,673 of NC_046288.1, forward strand.
TAATCCATGTTTTCTGTCATTATTCCATTCAGCAGTGCTTACACAATTCTCTAAGAGTCTTTATGTATGTAACATTTTCTTTTCATTATTTTTTTTATGACAGTTTCAATCACATTTTAATGAAAAAATACGAAAATGTCACTTCTGCTTGATGGTGAACTGATTGTAAACTGGGTCCAAGATCTTTCATTTGAAGTCAGCTGTTTATAGAATATTTTCCATGAGGACATGAAATATTTCCCAGAGAGGAAGAGCAATGTGGCAGTTGTGGGCAGACTGGACATTTGAACAACCTTGTTATGTAATTTATTTATGTCATCAGGACTTGTTTGGACCCCATACAGTTGATTATACCTGAGTTTATAGCTAGATGAGTTAGAAACCATTTAAAGGGTCATCTCCACACACACGGTTGTCTAGTATCCATCGTGGGCTGGGCTGTTCAGTGTCCTCTAGACCCAAACAAGGAACTATTTCTCAAAATGACAATACTTGTTTGCTCTGATATTATCAAAGCCCCAGATGAGATTTACGTTTAAAAAAAATTAGATCTATTGGGATGACAATGGTAGTAAAATTATATAGGTTACAAGTGTACAATTCTGTAATACATCCTCTATATCTCACATTGTGAGCTCACCACCCAGAGTCAGTTCTCCTTCCATACCCATATATTTGACCCCTTTTACCCTCTTCTGCCATCCTCCCTCACCCTTACCCTCGAGATTTACTTTTCAATCCAATCTTTCATGACCCTTTAAGAACCATTGTATCCATCAGACCATAACATACAAGAGAGAAGTCCTCTTGCACCATAGCCTAAACCATCTAGGTGATCATTAGTTGTTCTACATCTTACTGATTACATCAGTAAGATGGGTGATATATATCACCCAAACATTTCATATATATATATGAATATAATCATATATATATATATATATATATATATATATATATATATATATATATATAATCAGTAAGTTTCTTTCAATTTTCAATACAAAAAAATAAATTTTGGGTGACATATATCACCCAAAATTAATTTTTTTGCCTTGAAAATCAAAAGAAAGCTCTTTAGCACTGGGTCTTCTGCTGTCTCTCAGTGTTAGGAAATACAAGGTGAAACAATTTGTTTTTCAGTCTAGAAAAGGTTTATCAAAATACTCAGACTATTGGACCTTCAGGAAATTAATGAAGGGTACAGGTCCCTGTGTCTTCATAAAATGTATCTCTCAGCTTCTGTCATGTCACTTCCTAAGGTATCAAGGGTACTTGATATGTCTTGTGTCATGGACCCCATGGAAACAAAGTCATCAATTTAATGAACGCATGATAAACCATAGGATGATAAGACAGTTACGTTTCCTGCAGACTAAATGGTGGCGCAAAACTAGAGTAGATCTGTCTTTAAAACTGTCCCATGATGTGGAAATCTCTATTAGGTAAGATGAAAGTAAACTCTTTCTGGTTTACTTTCTTATTTTTCTTTAGTTTTAAAGTCAGAATGGAGAAAAATGCATTTATCAAGTTACTAGCTATAAAGCAAATATTAGGAATTTTTCTGACACCATATTTAAAATACCACCTGTAGTAGGTAGTATCAACCACCTCATTAAATTTGCAATAATCCATTGTTGTTCTCCAAGAAGTTATTGCAACCATATTATATGCTGATCACTCAGGCAGGAATTCTTGGGGAACAGAGAGTGCACCTGCAGCCTGAATCCTCCCCTCTCCCAAGACTTGCAGTGAGCTCCTGGCTGCATCTGCAGCCTCTCTCTGCTCTTTCCCCTTCACTCCTTCCCTGTTCACCCCAATTCACCTACCTTTAAATAGTCCATGTGAACATCTCTCAGACATGTTTGTGTGTAGCGCAGGGAATCTTTGTTGAATTATAGCTGTTCAACTTGTAACTTCAAGGGGAAAGATCAAGAGGGATCCCCTCACACCACTGTGTTTCTGTCACCTCAAAAGCAAATGGGGAAATAGAATAATAATATAATTCATTAATTTTGCATCTTTTGGTCTTTGACAGTTGCTGAAATTCCCATAGATATGCAAAATTATTACTAAGTTATAGAAGGAAACACAAGAATGATTTCTATTCAGTATTTTTTGGCCACCTTCATACATCAGGGAGGTAGTATGGGGATTAGACCAATTTCTAAGTATATCCATTTAAAGTATACAATCTAAATTGAGGACTTATCATGAACGGTTTGACTATCACTAGACTTAAAAGGAGGAAAACTCTATGGCAACACCAATTATTAATTGACTCAAAGAAATCCCAAAATGAACAACAGATTATCATGATATCCTCCACTCCAAGTAATGAGTAGTAAGACACAGAAGGGATCACATAGTTGGTAAGATCAGACAGTTCCTTTTCTCCAGGTAAATGCCCCAAAACTCATATGTTGAAGACAAGGTAATATGATGTCATAGTAGAATTCTTTCAACAGAATTTTGATTTTTCTTTTATTCAAAGCATATAGATTCATAAAAAAATTCTTATTTGGAAACTGAGGGTTTCTGATGGTAGCTTGAACCAGATTTCTGTTCACCAGACATTTTCTGTTCACCAGATATTTTTATATTTATATATCAAAATCATCATGATGATTTTGATGACTAAATTTTTCCTAGGAATATAATGATTATCCTCACACAGAGATCAGTTCTGGTTTGATAGTTTCTCATGCAATAATTACCCTTCCACTACATCTCTGGACATTTTAATTATCACCTTGCTTCAGGAGTTTACGTGCTATCACTTGGTTTGGTGACATTAGGCTCTTTCCACCTTCACTGGGGTCAGAAATGAAATTTCAAATACCGTGTGCCTCTGACTAGAGTTCTCAGTGGGTAGGCAGAACATGGGTAGGCAGAACAGACTTTTATAAAAGTCTATTCTTCATGGAAAAGATTAAAGAATAGTCATCTATGTTTTGTCTGTAGACATGGGGGAAGTGATGTCTTATTAGAATTAAGCATATTTATCTACAGAAATTTTTTAGTGTTTCCCTGTTCATTATGGTTACCAAACTGCCTTCTAGAGCCCAACAAGTAACACAAGTGAGTTAAAAAAATGAATGCAAAAAAATGCTATTGATAGTGACCTGAAGAATATATATGGTCTGACAATTAAGTTTGCGATCTTGTTGCAACGATGTTGCTAACCTTTTTTTTTGTTATCAGAGGGATTATCTATTACGAATTTGTAACAATTAGACAAACAGTTAACCAAGTTTACTATTTGGAAGCGCTGAAAAGGCTACATGAAAAAGTTAGATAAACTTTTAGCCAACAATTTATGGCTCTTGCATCATGACAATACACCAGCTCACTGTCTGTGAGGGAGTTTTTAGCCAGTAAATAAATAACTTATTGGAACACCCTCACTACTCACCTGATCTGGCCCCCAGTAATTTCTGTCTTTACCCGAAGATAAAGCAAATATTGAAAGGAAGACATTTTGATGACATTCAGGACATCAAGAGTAATACGACGACAACTCTGATGGCCATTCTAGAAAACAAGTTCCAAAATTGCCTTGAAGAGTGGACTAGGCACTGGTATTGGTACATAGCTTCCCAAGGGAAGTACTTCAAAGGTGACCATAGTGATATTCAGCAATGAGGTAGTAGCACTTTTTCTAGAATGAGTTCACGAATTTAATTGCCAGACCTCGTATATGTCTTTCCCTCCCACTATTCCTTCCAATCTATCTTTGCCATGCAGAGATACACACAGCAAGTGTTACCAGATATTGAGACTCATAAGAAGAACTAGAAATATGGGTAGGTGTGTAAAATCTGATTTTTCAATTTGATCTAATTTCTTAAAATCTAAAACACACATTCCCCTTCTCTTTGTTGGCCAGATTTAGCCTCTAAGACACTAGTCTATACATTCTGCTGTACATTAAGGAAAGAACTTTCTAGACTTTGTATCCTTACTTCTAGCCCATATCAAGGTTGAATCCTGGTGAAGCAAAAGTGAGCAGTGAGAAATTAAGATAACCAATAGCTACAGCAAGCAAAGACACCATGATTTTACCACAAAAAAAGAGGCACATTAAGAGTTTCAGGAATATCTGGGAGTTGGGGGTTCTTTAAATCTTTCATGTCTTCCAATATATTTTATTCCCCCCCCCCAATAATAGGAACTCTACCAAGTTTGTGAATTCCTGTCATTTTCATGATTATAGATTGAATGTTTTTGTCTTCCCTAAATTCATATGTTGAAAGTTTAATCCCAAATATGATGATATTCAGAGGTGGGGATTTTTGGAGGCAATTAGGTCATAAGGGTGGAACCCTCATGTGTATGATAAGTGTCCTTATAATGAAAGATTTGAGAAAAATAATTCCCCTCCCCCCCCTCTCTCTGCCATGTGAGTATCTATCAAGAACATGACCATCTGCAAACCAGCAAGAAAGCCTTCGACAAGACATAGAATCTTTTGGCACCTTGACCTTGGACTCCCAGCTCCAGAACTGTGATAAATAAATATTTGTTGTTTAAGATATTCAGTCTATGACATTTTGTTATGGAAGACTGAAATATTAATTGTGTACTTCAAAAACCAATCTTGGATTTTTTTTCTTCGAAAACTTAAGCTCTATGGCCATAAGCAGTGAAAAATCCACTAGCATAGGACCATAACATATAATAATTTGATTCTATTCTGTCAGTAATCTCATGGTGCCGAGTGATGTAAATAAATATTATTTCAAATTAGGCCTCCAAACAAGAAAAGAATTTATTAGTTCATGCAACTGAAAATTCAAGAGTAAAGTACAGTTGGATTTGGGAACTTGAAATTGGCCATTAACCTTTTGATTATCCTCCATGATCACTCCTCTTTGGACTAATGTAATTTGCAGGTGATAGGAAAGATAGCTTGCTCACATCTCAGAGCTTTATTGTCCATTCAGGTCCTAATCCCAGAGGAAGTGAGAACACTGCAGCTTCCTTGGTCCATGCATCAATAGAAGCATGCTCATTGGCTCTGCTTGGATCAAGGACGTCTCCCTTTGGATAAGGGATTGTGGTATCATGATATTCCTGGACTGAATATATGCTCATTTGCATCCAAGAGTCATCAAACTCTTTTCCCTACTTTTTGAGTCACATCAAATAATTGTAGAAGTTCAAAATTAAATCTTTTACATCATTTGAGCTTTCATCATTTTTCAAAAATTTCTTCTTTGGGGACTAATTTTCAATGTTTTCCCATTTGCAAGCTTTGCTTTTAATAATTTCAGTAAAGCAGACTTTTTTTTTTCTTTTTGATACTCTACTTGTTAAATAATTTGATCAAAGATTTCCAACTGATTTTTGAACAAAATGTAAACAAAATCAGTATTGCTCAATATATTAACTTGCTAGGGCTGCTACAACAAAGTACCACAACTTGGGTGCTTAAAACAACAGGAACTTCTTGTCTCATAGTCTGGAGGCTAGAGGTCTCAAATCAATGGGTTGATAAGGCCATGCTTCCTCTAAAGCCTCTAGAGATCCTTCCTTGATTCTTTCTAGCTTTTGGTAGCTGCTGGCAAACCTTGGCATTCCTTAATTTGTGGCTGTATCTTGTAATGCATCACTCCAATTTCTGCTTCTGTCTTTGCATGACCATCTTTTCTCTGTGTAGATATGTGTCCAAATTTCCCTCTTCTTATAAAGACAACAATCATTGGACTTAGGGCACAGTATAATCCAGTGTGACCTTATTTTAACTTGATTACATCAACAAGGAGATGGAATCGAGTGTACAAATGTAGGAGTTGGTCGAGGGATAATTTATCACAATGAAACAATTACTCTATAGTCAGAGACAATGAATATCAGACTGTCATGTAAGTCAGGTTCTTGGACGTTACTGGCTAAAACCACGTATCCCAGCTCATTCTGATTGTCGTATTAGCTCTTGCTGCTCTGATATAAGTGGAATCAATAATGTTGGAGCAACAGGGAACACTTATCATGTACTGTGCAGTGCACATAATCACATTAAAACTTCAATAAAATCCTTTGAATTGACTATTTTATAGATGTGGAAATTGAAGCTCTAAAAAAGTAACTTTCAAAGCACCACTTAGCTACTATGTTGCAAAGCTGTGAATCAGATTTCACATTTGAAGCTTTTTTCCCTAGGGTGACCATGAAATTTTACATTTGATGCTTGGTATTTTTGTGAGCAAAAGGCACAGGTGTAATTGTATAACTGGCCGACAAGTGTAAACCATGACTTTCTAGAGCGAACACAGCTTGTGATCACCCTTTTTCCTTCACTTTTTTGATATCTTTTAATATTTCATTCAAAGCATTCATTTAATTTCAATTCTTCCATGACTATTTTTAACAACAGTGATAATCTTAAATTAAAATTAAAGAGGTCAATTAGGTTTGAAAAATTATAATAAAGACAGGAAAACTTAAATATGCATAAAGGATTAATTTATTGAAATGACTGGTTAGGAAACAATAATGATAATAAGCACAATTCCAGAAATGATTTTCATACGTATTTTTGATATGGTTATGGTACTTCCAACTCAAAATTGAACTCCTGTGGCATTTGTTGAATTAAAATTTGGAAAATAGAAGTTATGATCAAATTCAAATTAAGATGAATATTACATAATACATAAAATAAATAAAGAAATACATTTTCAATTTTTCCACTTGGAGTCATTTAAAAATTATTAATTTTGGTAACATGATACAAAGATTGAAAAGATGTCTTATTTCCAGTCACAGTCAATTCTGAGGAATAGAAAACAAATATAGAATTAATTATGTTATCTGATATAACTATTAATCTCTCCTCATTTGTAATTTCTATGTGATTAATTCATAACAGAAATTTATTACAAATGTACCATATTGTGCCCTACCTTGCATATAAATATCTCCTAAAACCAAATAGCAGCTCACTTGCAATTGTTTTAGTGAAATGTCTAGTCTACCATAATCACAAAAATATTTGTATCTTTAGAATTCCAAAGCTATATTTTCTCCCATTTTTAATCCTCACACTTGGCCTAATTAATTTTATTTTGATCCATAAACTGAAGGACAATATGTAAATGAAACAATGAGATAAAAACAATTGAAGTTTATGGAACCTAAGGTATAAATGTGAATGCAAGTTGATTTTTTAAAAAAGCTCAAACATATTTACATGATAGTATAAGAAACTATTTTCAGATTTTCCTAAAAATGATGATAATCAAGCAAAAAGATATAGGCATTTGAAAACAAACCAATTAAATATGTCAATAGCATATAATTAAAATTAAAATTATTTGAAACACTAAAGATATATAACTTCAGGTTAGTAAATAATAGTCGGCTATTTAGATGTCCATGACACATTGATAATAAACAACTTGGTATATTGATGGAGTTTGTTGCTATCTTGGGCTTATCCAGGAGAATGAAATGTAAAATAGTATTAACTATAAATATAATCAGTCTAATCTCCAAATTCCCAAAGCTTACCAAAAGTGAGGAGGGAATATTAACTTTGACATCCTCTTAGACCTTTAAAAAAGAAAAAGAAAAAGAATAAATAAATATATAATTCACTTTCTGGGAAGAACTCTTTTCCTAAAAATTCTACGAGTAATGAAATAAGCCTCTCAATTGTTTGCCTTCGCATGTACATATATCAAAAAGAAGATATGAAATCAGCGATGTGGGGGGGGGCATAGATGTGCACCAGGAAAACTTCAAAGCTGTAGATAATAATAAACCTTCTTTATCCCAAACACAGATTATCAAATTTAATCCTCTCTTTAGTATGCCTTAATCCTCTATTTATATTTGCAACAGACTGATTAAATCAGAATCTCTGAAATAACTTCTTCCCAATACTCTACATAGAAAAATCAGAATAGTTATATCCAAATCTCTGTGAGGGGGCATAGACATTGGAATTGGGGGCGGGCGGGGAGGCCTCTAGGTAGTCCATTGTGTAACTAGTGTTGAGAATCAGTGAGCTAAACTATGTGCACTTGATCCATTCATTATTCATCTATAGTTTTATTCTGGATTTCTCACTTCTTCTAGTATCATATATGCATCATGAATGAAGCAGCAGAGTTAGTAAATTTGGACTTACTTGTTGTAAGTTGTAAACTGGGGCAAGTGGCTGAGTCACAGGATAGAACTGGCGGACAGGGTCAAGCAGAGGCTCTTGGTACAGAAGGGCTTGGATGGATATATCTCTCTGAGGGTAGGCCATCATTTGCTGGGGAAGAGGCAGGACTTTGGGCTGAGGAAGGGAGAGCAGGGCCTGAGGAGGAATCATGGAAGTCTGAAGAAGAGACTGGGGGACCTGGTGCATCACGGGCTGGAGCAGAGGAAAAGGGAGGTGTGGATTTTTGAGATCAGTGAGATTTGGGATTTGACGTTCAAAAAATGGCATCACTTTGCGCTTAGGAAAGATGGCCTCCTTAGCTTTGGGGACTTCCATCATTTCAGGCTGAAGGAAAGGCAGCATCACAGCAGGCTGAGCAAGAGGCAGGACATTTTGTGGAAGGATAGCGTAAGGGATGGGCTCAGCATAAGGATAGACTAGAGGCTGTGGCTGAACAAAGGGCTGAGCTTTATCCTGGCGTTCATCCTGGAACAAAGGAAAAAGAATCTTTGAGTCCATGATTCAGCCATAATTGTCATTCATGATAATTATCCTCTTCTGTTTTGAACAATCATAATTGAGTGAGAAGAGAGAAAGAAAATCTTTTACTTATGTTGGTTAAGAAATTATTTTGGATCATGAGAAGACTAATGAGTTAAATAATCATTGAGGGATTTCTCATTAACTCCCTGCAAAGGTGAACACAGATCAAATGGGGATTTCAAAACTTGTTTCTCTTTTTCCTGAGTTTTTTCGATAGCTGTAGCCGCATACTCTGGTATTCAACATAATATGTTGAAAATAGACAAAATTGTTTCCGTATAATGAAGGAAGACCTATTTTAAAAGGCTTAGAAAAATAACTCCAAGATTTAATTTTGTTTTAATGAAAAGTAAATATTAATTTGTGGTTTAATTCAAGGAGTTACTCAACACCAGCCAACTTCTAGCACTACTTTCCTTGGTAGAAGGTAGTCATTGTGAGTCTTGAAAGAGGCATCAATTTGTAAATTCAGTTTGATTTAGTAAAGTATTTGGTGTAAGTTCCAAACAAACCAACCCCATGGATAAAACCAGGAAGCAGAAATATTACAATTAGATAAATATGTTACCACACATGTAGTTCAATTAAATAACTATTTTATGTTGTCTAAGAAAATCTTTATTTTTAAGCAAGCTCTACTACTTAATAACTGTGTGATTTGTCACACAATTGTGTAGTCGATTGCTCTGTTCCTCACTTCTCTCTTCTGTGTAATGGAGATTCTTTTATGAACAGCATGTATTCATAAACATTAATATAAAACCTACAAAATGTTAATGTAAAATTATTGAATATTTATAGTGTGCTAGCTTAGCAACCGTAGGGGTTTATGAATATTCTCAATTTACAGATGAAGAAACTGAAGTACAGAGAAACTTGGGGCCAAGGTATGCAGCTAATAAATGATAAAATTAGGATTGGTGCTGTATTGCCTTACTATTCTTTCATTAGCATATCCATCCTGAGAATAGGGGGAACCTAGTTCCTAACCTGGAGATGTTTCTAGTAGTGTGCATTTATGGAAAACAGATACACCATTAGTAAAGTGAGCAAATCAGTAATCATTCTTAAGTGTATTCTATACTCTGCAAGTTGATTATGAGTTTAAAAACTGCATTTATGTCTTGAAAATATATTTACTTAAAGAAACTGGCATTTATTTTATTCATATTCTTTAAACTGAGCATACACATATTTTGTATGTATTCTATTTTATAATAATTTTAGAAATATACTCATCATGAATAAATTACCTCTCTTTGCTGCTGTTTCTCTTGTTCAGACTTCTCAGGTTTCTGCTAAAAAGCAAATCACATAAAAGGAAATGTTATCATCTGTAAAAATTAAACGTAGGAAATTTTGAAAATATGAACACTTATATATGAGGATTTTTACCTTGTTGATGTGTGTAATAGATTCCTTCAGAAAAATAAAAATAAAATTAGATTAAGTTTTAATGAATGATTTTTATTTGTTAATATGAATCAGAAAATGAAAGCATTTAACAGGTTAATGTGGACACATTGTTTGATAATGTCATTAAAAACAGTATAATTACTGAAACTTATATGTTTCACTGTTCTTTTTAAGCCTATTGGATAAAAGAAATATAGCTGAACGCAGTCAAGAAAGAAAATTAGTGAATACAGTACAAAATGAATCATTTAACAGATGCTAATTTTTCTCTATCACTGTTTCCTTCCTATGATAACAAATAATCTCAAATACCCCCCCATCTGATTCTAAAAGAATAATATTTATTAATAATACATTATTGTAACCATTGATAAATTCTGTTAATCATTCTTAATCCATGTGTTATGTTTAGACTTTAAATGAATTATAAGAACTAAATACCTTCCTAAGGACCTGATGATACCCTTGTGAAGAGACAAAATATACCAACACACCATTTTATTAACAGGAGATGACAGGCTCCCCGCCAAAAAAGCGGTGCAAGGGTAAATATCTATCTGAGTCTCCCAGGCAGATATAGGACTACAAATAAATCTTACTGCCTCTTATTTGCTGAAGTGACTATTATAATTATGAAATGTGCCTATTTGCATGTCTGCCACCCACTATATTGCCAGCTCTTTTCTGTGGGCATCTGCTTTTCAGTTTGTACCACAGCTCCTAGTTAATATCTGATCCACAGAAGGTACTCAATAAATGTCAAAACAATGAATGGCATCAGTATAGAGAGAGCTCAAGACAAAAAATGGACTGCACAATTCATTTAAAGACAGTGTGTGTGTGTGGGGGGGGGGGTGCATGCAGTGACACAATTTCAAATAGCAAGCCAACTTAGAAAGTTCTTGAATACTGAATTCTGACAACATTTATTCCATCCTTAAATATATAATGGAAATTTACCCCAGACTTTGTATGTCAGAACTAGCTGCATTGGCTTAAATGCCCTAAAGTAACTCAATAGAAAGACTGTACAGCATTTTACTGTTCAGAATTTGGAAAATTGCCTCAGAATGAACATTGTCTTACCTCACTGCTTGAAAGGCTTTCTACAGCCTGTAAAGAACAACAAAAACAACAAAATCAACAACTGGCTTCTCCTAGATCATCAAAGAGTGTTATTATTTTATGGTTGAAAAATTTTCTCTGAATAAAAATATCTTACCTCACTGGATACACTGAATTCTACATTCTGTAAAGAAAAAGAAAAACAAAAACAGAAAAACACCATTTTGGTTTCCATAGCTTGCTCATTAGTAAACATTTTTCCTCCTTGTTACCTTTTTAATGCAGAGCTATCTCGTTCACAAATTTAAGAAATATATTTTTTATTTATGTTATTTATGTTAATGTCTTTTGTTAGAGCCTTTAAAGGTAATCGTTTTTATGTCTTTTATATTTGGTGACTCTAATGGTATATTTTAATTTTACCTGAATGAAGAACAATTTTTTTAAGGGTAACAGAAAAGAAGTTATTTTAATTTGTATTAAATAGTTATATTATGATTAAAAACATGTTTATGATTATGATTATGGTCTGATATTCCATCCTCTGGATGTCTTTGGATAGACACAGGTAGGATTTGGCCTCGTGCCCTAGGGTAAGAGGTACGTAAGTTTCATCACGAGAATAAGATATATTTATCTAGGCTACACATTTATGCAATTGTACTTGTGCAATATTTTATTTTGTTGTTTTCATTTTCATATTTGTTTCTTCTTGTTCTGTCTGTTGCTTATTGATTCGTTCATTTTTCCATTAGTGGCACAGGTGTAGAAAGCATTTAACCCAGATTTGTGTCTTTATAGGACACTGTTGAAATAGTGGGTAAATATAAATGATTTTCTTAGAAGTAAAAAAAAAAAAAAAAAAAAAAAGCTGTTAAAATTCTGCTTTATTTGTACACTTAAAATGTTAGTGATGTCGTTCTCTACACATGGACAGATAGTCCATATGTTAAATATATAGAGATTTTCTTACCTCCCTACCAAGAGCAAGGGCCACCAGGCAGGCAAGGATGAGGACCTTCATGGCTATCAAGTCCTGTGAATGGGAAAATGAGGGAATGGTAATATAATATAGTGGTCAATCTAATATTTTTTATTTAGGCAGGGCTACTTTTCTTTTAAAGAATCCAAAAATAATATAAAATTAAAATGTCTGCATTTTAGAAGAAAACACTAATAGGAGTTTACCATATAACCAAGGTCAAAATCTACTATGGCTCTTTACTCTTACATATCAATTTCATACTTCACTGGCCGCCATTCAGATTTTTTCAGTTATCAACCCTATCCCATCTCACATTTTTTCATCTCATTCACTGTACTATGAGGTTTTGTTTTTTTAAAAGGCCAGAAAGAACTTATAAATATTTGCAGAAAGCTTTATCAATTGATTCATTTATTCAAAAGTGAGTATTTACTTAGCACCCTTTATTGCCAGATGCTGTCTAGGTGCTAGGATTATAGCGGAGAACAAAATATTAAGGTCTCAGCCCTGGTGAGTCCTCAGTTCTATTGGGAAGAGACTGATCAAAGAAAATGTATACATAGAAGAAGATCCTATTTTACTTTTACCTTTCTGTTACAGTTTCCATGATTATTTGGTTTAAACATATCTCTTTATTTCCAATAAGACAGATTATTATTTGAGCATTTCTCTTATTTGCTCCATTTATCCAGATGCTTTTGTGAACTGATTTGTTTGTTCTTTTTTTCTCTATTTATACCCACTACACAGTCTTCATCGGCACACACCTAATGATGTCTCTTCTCCTTTGTGCCATATAACTTTAGAGACCATACATGATGGCTCTTCTTTTCTCTCTGATCTCTTAATGATTTACCCAAGGATCAGGTTCTCTTGCCCAGTCCCCACTCCAGGCTACCACTTCTTGTAGCATAACATAAAATATATGTTAACAGCTTTGACCAAAAGGTACCAAATGGTTCATTTTTTAAAATTCCTATAATGTTTATGTCCCCAATATCCCTTGACATACAATCTTTAATCCCAAATTTTTAAACTAAATTTCTGAACTAAAAATGTTTCATGAAAAAAGTCCCTAATTCACCTGCAAAATGTTCTTTCCAATATTTGAAAGCTGAAAATAATTTTCTTTATCAGGGAAGAAATATATTTTTCTAGATTTTTCTCATGGGTGCAATATAATTCTTTATTAATTTTACTTTGCTTAACACCTCCATAAATTTCAAAATAATTTTTCATTGTCAGGTTTAAAAGAAGACTATGTTACACTATTAGACATTATAATGGGTAGGAAAGATTCTATTGTATTTTCTATGTTTTATAATTAGCGTTTTATATACCAATTTTAAAGCCAGAACTATGTTATTGAATAATATATTCTAAGGTACTCTTCCCTTCAAATCTTTTTCCTTTGTTTTTGTTTCCAAGTCATCCCTGTCTCTTCTAGAATATTTTTATACAGCAAAATACTTTGTTCCTTTTTAACAATTCTGTATTGCGTGTTCATTTTAATATTATTTTGAAATATTACATATCAAACAATAAAGTGAGATGTTGCAATTTGTAAACAAATTTGATCAAATTTTTGTTTACAAATTTGATGCATTTTGTAAACAAATTCTAAGAAAAATTACTCATAAACAGTTCAAGTAGTGCCTGTACCCAAACAACTCCCACAATTTCTTAACTCAATATGCTACCTCTATAAGCTACCTTGGATAAAGCTTTCCCAATAATTATTCATATCCCATATAATAATTTAAATATATTTAGTTTTATGATTGTGGTATATTTAATTAAATTGGAAGACATTTAATTCAGGAAATTGATCTTTTAATATAGTCTGTTAACTAGCCTTGTACTAAAAAAAAACTGTAACCGCTATTACTACATTTTCTTAGACTCATAAAGCTTATGTGGTCATTATAATTTTTACAAATATTTATAGACACTTCTACTTCTTTAAATCTAAGTGTTGAAAATAATGTGAGTGCTACTTTAAGTACCCTTATTTCAAAACTATACTGAAGCAAATATTTTCTTCAGATATCTCAACCAAGTTTGAAATAAACCTATAGAAGGGATACATCAAATTTATATCTGAAATTCTTACCTTTTATCCAAAGTGGAGGACAAGAAGTGATGGAGGAGCTAAGTGGATGATGGTCTATCCACTTCTGTGGCTGTTTATATACTGTATTTGATGACATGCTAATTTTGTGGTTTGAAATAAAATCAATAGTGAGTTTCAATTCTAAGAAGTTCACAGGATTAGAAAATGATTTCTGCCTAATATCTGTATCCAGAAATTCTGGGAAAAAGTTTAACAAGGGGGAAATTCACATCTGATAAAGGAAATCTGTCCAGGAAACACAACCCTCTAATAACTAAAGACAATTACTGGAGGACACTGACAATCTGGTCCTGTCCCCAAGTTACTGAGGACACATTTAGGTCTCTTAGGCTCTGTTTGAGAATTCTTTGTGAGATATGCAGGAGCTTCACCAAGCAATTTCACGTTAACTAAGCAGTTGCTAGTGTTTTATGCTGCAATGGAGAAACTGACAACATAAATCCATGACACCTTAGTCATGTAAGCCAAATGGCTTAGATCTCAGGGCCATTTCATTTGGAAACAATAAATCATTTACTTAGAACCAATATTTTGTACACGAGAGGAATAACCTTCTTCTGAAATGGAACATCTCAGAAAAGGTATCTGGATGTCTGGTATAGGGAAAATCCTTGGTAAATCTATTATAAAACTTTTGCTAGGTGTCATGGAGACTTAGTTACCTGATAAATATTGGTTACCTATTTTTCTTTCAAGCATGATATTATAATAGCTTTTTTTTAAGTTTGCCAGGCATTATACACTTTTAGATATTATCTTGTTTATTGCCACAAAAACATCATGTGGTTGTTCTCCTCTCCATATTTTTGTTTAAGAAACTGAGACACCAAAAGTTTAAGTAACTTGCCAAAATCATATTGTTTGTTAATGGCAAAATACCATTTAAAACCAGATCTCTCTGATTACATGTGTTTCTATTTGATTTTATGCAATGCCCATGTCTTAACCTCCTGAGATTTTGTTACAAAATTTAGCTATGAATTTAACATTTGGGCTTAAACGTGTAAGATTTGTTATGTCTGGGTTGGAGGAAAGTGGCACGGGTGTGGGAAGAGGAAGCTGGTCTTTCAGAAGTCATTATTTTAGTTGGAACTTAAAAGAATGTGTAGAATTTTGAAAAATGAGTCAATGAGAATAAAGTATCTGGCTGAAGTAAATATAGTGCTTGAAGAGCCAAATACCAACTTTGATGGGTTTTGTGTTTTAAGATACACAGAGATTATATACTATAAGTTACTGTTGTAAGGGTTTGACAGAGTCAGATCATGGATGCTTTTGAAATTTCAGATATGCAATGTGACATAATTCACTGGAAATAGAAAAGATATTGGAGATTTGAAAGAAAGAAGGATTGTAAAATTTCTTGGGTTGTATGTCTTTATGGCAATATCTCACGTAACCTAGTAGAGGAGGTTGTTATATCATGTTATTATACTAGTCTAAGACAAACGTTTTGGTGACCTCAACTGGAGACATGGTGCGGGGCATCTCAGGCAACAGGAAGACAAACTTATTAAAATATGAGAAATGTGAGAAATCGGGGAAATAGATAAACAGAATATGCCTGGGTAATTGAAAAGCAAGACATGGAATAAACCACGATAAGAAACCAAGCTGAAATGAGAAAGAGGATATCTTACACATAGTAAATTTGAAGGTGTCCAGGAGGTATTGTGAATTAAATATGATGCTCAAAGGAGAAGTGCAACTGTATGGATGACTTTTTTTTTAAGACAAAGCAATAAATGAATTTCCCCAGAGGAAAAGTGAGAAGAGAAATTGTCGAAGAATAGAACTCAAGTATACCCTGTGATTCAGGGGCAGCAAAAGCAAATCAGAAAAATATGGAGTATCGAGGAGAAGGCAGTAGAGGGTGATGGGAACGATGGGAGGAAATAGTTAGGAAAAAACAAGTGGAGTCAAGACTGAAAGCGCTACACAGATGTGGAATAAAGTGGAAACAAAGAAGATATTTTGGATTTCTGGAATCATTATCATTGTAACCATTGAGCTATACTCCAATTGGTTCAGAACTAAGGAATGTGGGAGGAATTAAAAGTAGCATTACTCTTCTGAGATTTAAGAAAAGGGGGTAAAGAAACTTATGGAATGGTATCTGTGACTATAGGGACAACCAGGATCACAGAAAGGTAATTTTAGGATAGAGATTTGTAGCTTAAAAGATACAGGTCAAGGGTGAGAAACTGCTGAAACATACCAAAGAGAGGGGAATAAACTCATGGAGCAGGTTCCAGTAGGATCAGGGTCACAGCCAAAAGACTTAGACCTGTACAGACTGTACCAGGTTTTCTGACACAGGAGAAAAGGAGGAGAAGATGAGTAAATATAATACATACTTTGAAATGCAGGGTAGAAAGTTACTTTTCCAGTGAGGTGGAGGATTGGGTTTTCAACTTAGTGAGGGAAGTGTTTATGGGTTTGGGATACTCAAAATAGCGAACATTTTTGTTTAATGTGAAAATAAAGATGAGTAACAAGATCCACAGTAGTAACTAATAACTAGGTGAGAGTAGACCTCAGATTATTTTCCTTATCCAAGTAGATTTATGGCAAGATAGTGGCAGTATATCAATAGGTCAAGAGAATTGTTGGGGTGGAGAGAGGGGCTTGAATGTGTTTGTGTTAAAACAACTAGTCATGAAATACTGGTTGAGCTGGGAAGGAAGGTTGAGGTATAAACCAGAAAACTAAAAAATGCTTGAGGGACTAGAGATCGGAAAAAAGACAAAAACCAGGCCTAATGAGATTGGTCAATCTCAAGAAATAGAGATTTGAGCTTTTTATCAGATGGGAATTTCAGCATCAGAGAAGAAGAGAATTTCTGGATGATAACTTGATCCAAAGAATAGTCATGCATGCAGAACGCTGAAGATAGGTGAACATGAAGGTTGTTGACAGTAAACAGTGAAATATATTCCACACTAAATGCTATGTTTGCCAGGCATTTTTCCCGTTGCCAAGAAAGCAACAACAAATAAAAAGGCATAGTTCCTGTCCTTGAGAAGATGAAAACCAAATATGAAAACCTACTTGTTGTGAAATGCAATACATATTTTAATAAAGCTGTGATAAGGGGCAATAGGCACAAAGGAAATACCTAGTTCATTTTAGTTGATGGATAGGGGAGGCAAGAGGATCTTCAGGAAGCCCTGAGTCCTGAGAATGACCTTGAGGCCAGAAGAAGAAGTGTTTGACCTGAGGAGGGGAGAGAATTATAACTTAAAAGGAAAGGAAGAAGAGTGTTTTGGATATGAGAAACAAGTAACCACAACTAAATCAAGGAGTGAATCAGGGTCATGAAGTTCAAGGAAGGGAGTAGATGGAATGAGACTAGAGAAAGAGCAAGGCATGCTGTGCTCCTTAGGAACATGAATTTTATTCTGTGGATAGTGGGGATTTGTTGAAGGGTTTTAGGAAGGAGAGTGACATTTAGAGAGTGACTACTTCTGTAGAACAAATGATAGCAGTGCCCGTTAATAAAACGGGACTGTTCAAGTTTGGGCTCCTAATTTTGTAGTGAGTTCAATGTTTATCAGCTAATGTTCATAGAAGAACAGAAGACGGAAGGAAGAAAAGAAAGTGAAGCCCAGAGAAGAACAGGATCTTGCCCAAAGTACCCCAATAGTCGGAGTCAGGCCTCAAAAGTACTTAATATGTGCCTATTTACAAAAGCAGTCTTCAAGTTCTTTGTCTCTTTAGTGATCGATGTTCGTACATGTAATTGGCTGATTGTGTTTCACATTACTCATTTTCACAATGTTCTTTTCTTCTGTTCACTACCTGTAATAGATATATTCAGGACTTAAGCACAGGTAGATGCCCTTCCAAAGTAAGTAGGTTAAGTAAAATATTGGCATAATTGATGATTTTCCTTCATAATATCACTTGCATTCATATCATGCTAAATGTATGAGGGCAGAGTACACTCCTAATTGTCATATATTTTATATTGCTTAGAAAGCCCAAGTCAGTGTCTATTGTGAATTTGAACTATTCAACTAATATTTATTCTAAGACTATGTTCGTATTGAGCAAGGTGGAAGCCATGAAAAGAAATGATGAAATAACCCTCGTGGCATAGGTCCAACTGAAAAGGCCATGTCTGCCCTGTGCACCCTATGTATTAGCTTTGGTTCCCAAGAGCACAGACAAAAATGTGTGATTTCTAAGAAAAGAAATACAAAAGCAAGCATGCCCTACCCATTCAATATTTCCTTTTCATTTTATCAGCAAAACGCCTTACATACTGTGCAATAAATACAGCATTTTCTTGTGACTCTTTTCCACGAATTTTGAATTACAGTAATCAGTATACTTATGGACTTATTTGGGTCGGAAATGTATGCAAAACCTAGATCAAGGAAATCATGAACAATACACTAGAGAAAAAGGTTTATCCAATAAAAAATTGAAAAGCCAGAGATTTAAGTAACACCAGGTGCCATTGGCCACATAAGCATCAGAACACAATCATAAGTAAGGGTCAAGGTTCCATGTGGGCAACCCAAGCTCTCCCGATGTGTAACTTGTGTTGCCATTTTATAAGGAAAATAAGAATTTCATCTATTGAAATTTTATAAGACACCTAGGTGAGGAACAAAATATAATCAAAGCAACATGTTCTAGGACTCTTTGTCATAAATATAATTTATTCCCCAAGCTCTTTCCCATATTGGGTGACATATCTGAAATATTCAGGCATGAGATTTGGTAGAAGTGCAAAGGTAATAGCTGAAGCCTGTTAATAATACCCTCAAGAAAGAAAGCAGATAGAAAAGCAAGATCAAGAGTACACTAAAGGGAACAAAAATGTTCAGAAAATAAGAACTGTAAGAAACTCCAAATATCATCCATATGGTGTTTTAAAGATGTTTGTAGATGAGGAAACTGAAGAAGTGAGAATTTGCATTATTTGCTCAGGATCCTACGCTATTTGGAGATAGAGCTGGTACAAAAAACCTCTGCTTCCTAAGTAATATTTGAGGCACTGCTTAAGAACTTCCAAACATACAGGGGAAAAGAAAGTAAAAGAAAATAATGAGTGTGTATTTGTGTAATGATTCAGTTTTATGAACAATATAACATATAATTGATTACTCTTAAAAATTATTAGAAAAGGATAGATATCTTAGAATTATTTATATAGATAAGTGTTTTAATTCTTTCCATGAGATTTATCAAATCTAATAGCATATATAATAGTACTGATATCTGAAATACAGTTATTAAAATTAATTTATAAAGTTATTCAAGAATCATAGAATAAGATGCTCTGAGCAGGACAGACATCACGGAAACACAAAGCTCAAGGTGCTAATTATAGGACCCACTCTTAATCCTAGTTATTCTTATTTTACATATACAGTCATGTGCCACTTAACTACAGGGCTGTGGTCTGAGAAATGCATCGTTAGACAATTTCATCCATGTGGAATGTCATAGAGTGCACTTACATGAACCTAGATGGTACAGCCTATTGTTCCAAGACTACAATCCTGTACAAAACAACAGGAGATTAAATCAAGCACAAGTGAAATCATGCATCAAGAGAATCCATAAACACAAGATGTATCATATGAGGCTGCTGTCAGCATAACATGGCATACTGTTTTACGGAAAACTTTTTTAAGAAGTGGAAAGAGTACACTGCAACATAATGACTTAAAGTAGAGTATAATAAATCAAACCAGTAACATTGTTGTTTCTTATCACTTTCAAATATTATGTACTGTACAAAATTGTGCCACATTTTTATACGACTGTCATCTCAGCAGGTTTGCTTATACGAACATCACCACAGACATGTAAATAATGCTTTGCACTACCACATTATGGTGGCTACGATCTAACTAGGTGATAGGAATTTTTCAGCTCCATTATAATCTATGGGTACTTTGTTATATATGCCCGTTATCATCAACCAAAATGTCCTTATATGGCACATGTCTGTAATCATATAATTTCACTCAAGTTTATCATGCATTTTTGAGCACATACTGTATGTTAGACCGAGGTTTCTGAACCTCTGTACTATGGACATTTGGGGTGGATAATTCTTTATTGTGGGGCTGTCTTGTGCATTGTGAGATGTTTAGCAGAGCACTGGCCTTATCCATAAGATGCCGACAGTATCGACCACTACTCTATGAGCACCAAAAATGTTTCTAGAAATTTGCAAATCCCTTCTGGGGAGGCAAAATTATCCCACATTAGGAACCACCAGGTTAGATGATGCAAAAGGTCATATAATGATATAAAGATGAAGATGGCATGGTCCCTTCCTGCTAACAAGAAGATCATGACTGTGGAAGACAGATCATGACTTGGACATGTAAGTAGTTTTCATCACTCCATACTCTTAATTTCACTCTTCCCACTTTCTTCCACCATTTGCATCTACTGAGTAAATCCCTTTTAATATCTGAAATAAAAATTATTTGAATCCCACAAAAACTTAGACCTTCCAATGAGCTTGTCAAGTTTTTCAATGCCCCTTAAACTCCTTATGTCTGTATGTCACTCTTTTTCTACTTTGAATTTCATGGTAAGCATTATCATCACTCCTTTACCTATATATTCAAATCCCTAACTCGTCTTTGATTTAACTACACTGACTTTAAATCATTTCCTAGGTTAATCCAAATTCTACCTTCTGCTCCTGTGAATATAGCTGAGAAATATATCCTCAACCATGATAAATATTCTTGCTTTAAAATGAAGTCCAACAGTCACATTATATATTGACTCAAATTTTCCTAGAATATTATTTAATACCCAGAGCAACAACAATTCTTCCCTACCTGTATGTCCAATAGCAGGTAGCTTTGCTTCTTATTTTATGAGAAAATAGAAGCAATCACAAATGAGATCTTCAATATTATGCCAAAAAATAACTCCTCCATCTATTTATTTCTCCAAATACTTTGTTATTCTTGAGGAGTTATTGCTGCTCTTAGCAAAGCCAAATGCCAATTTTGTGCACAAGAAACCATAGTTTCCTGTTAACTCAAGGATCTGCATTTCATCACTATTTTCCACTCTGTACTTCCTTCCTATCAACATTTTATAATGTCTCCAACCTGAGAAAACATACCCTTCTTTTGATCACATTCCCTGGGTAATGCTATCCCATTTCTCTGCTACTCTTTTGCAGGGGGAGGGGAAATAACTTTTTCCAAAGTTGTGCATGCTTGATATCTACAGTTTCTCTTCTCTCATTTTTTTTTTCTTGTTATCATATTTTTACATCTGCAGTCCACAAAAACTTTTAATAAGGTCAAAATTTGCATTCATTTCTCTAAATCTAGTGGATATTTCTAGGTCTTCTTATTCTGCTCTCACCAACATTTGACATTTGTGGCGCTGTCTTTGTTTGGCTCCCATGTCACTATACTCTCCTAATTCTTGTACTTTTTTGGTCACTCTGTCACTGAATCTCTGATAGTTCCTCTTCATTTAGAGGACATGTGATGAAAAGTGTTCTGGGGTTCATTCTTGGAATTCCCTTTTCTGTCTGCACTCATATCTCTGTTGAATTTATCCAGGCTCACGTTTTTAATTATCATTAGTTTATGTCTCTTAAATTTAGCTGCAAACCCAACCTCTCCCCTATATTCCAGACTTGTATATCCAACAGGTTAATCTCCTTTGAGGACTTAATAGGAAATATCAAACTTAACATATGTAAAACTGATCTCCTGACTTCCCCCAAACCTTGCTACTCTTACAAACTTTCCATTACAGTTGACTTTCTTTAGACCACTTGTCATCCTTTAGACCAAAAACTACTTAGTCATCCTTGATTCCTCTCCCTTTTTCTCACACCCCTCATGTGATCCATTAGCAGATCTCTTTGGCTCTGTTTTCAAATGGTATCCAGAACCTGTCACTTTCACCACTTTCATTGTTACCGCTATGGTTCAAGCCACCATTATTATATTTTCCTTGGATTACAAGAATGGCCTAATGAGTTTCACTACTTCTTCCCTTCATTAAATGAGAAGTTAGAGTGACACTCTTAAATGCAATTCATAGTATTTCACTCCATTGCATACAATCTTCCACTGGGTTTCCTGTCACTTCTTAGCATTAGAATTCCAAATCATTAAAATGACATAAAATACCTTACTTCATCTGGCCTTGTTATTCCCTGACCTCATGTCCTGTACTCCTCATTTAGTTCCTGCTCTTGTCATACTGGCCTCTGCTATTTCATGAGCATCTAGATGAGCTGTCACCTGAGAGCTACCCATCTCCTCTTTCCTCAGTGTAGAATGTTTTCTCCTCTTCTGTTCTTAAGTTTTTCCTTACCTTTTCCTTGAGGCTTTTCCTGGCTATGTTACTCAATACTCCTGACATTTCCTACTCCACTTCCTTTACTTATTTTACTACTTAGTATGCAATACAGTCTAAATACCATACCTTTTACCCTTTTTAATTATGATTGTTTTCTCCCTGTCTACAACTGTTTGTGCTTCTGTTGCTCTGTACATTTATAAGTCTGTATCCCTTAAAAAGAACATAAAATTTATGAGGACTATATACCAAGAGCCCATAACAGTGCATCTAGTTTAGTTTAAATAAGTTTAAATGTTTTATGTAGTAAGTTTAAATGTTCATTTAAATAGCTTAAATAACTGTTCAATGAGTGAGTGAACTGAATGAATCTATGTTATTGACTAAAGTACAGCATCAGTGTAAATACTCTCTCACTGAACACACCCAAATAAGCAATTACTATATTTATCTGAGTCTTGGAGGATACTTTCACAGAGATGTTCAAGTTTCAACTTTGTCTTGGAAAGTATATGAGTATAGGGGTTCGTTAGGAAGCATGAAGAGAGCGCATTCTCTGTCAGCAGTACGTGGGAAAGTCGTGAAGACATGAAATTATTGAATGTTTTCAGGACAAGTTGTGGATAAGGCAGAAGGAGACACACAAAGTGAAGCCAGAAATAACTCCCAAAGAAGATATGGAATGGCATTGAGTGCTCTGTTAATATCTTGGGTGTTATTCTGCATATAACATGAAGCCATAAAAATATTTTTTGCAGGAATATGACTCATCACATCTGTTTTTTGCAAAATAATCCTGAGAATAATATGGATAATGACCTGAACAATATAAGGTTAGAAGTTGAAAGACCAATTAGGAAACAAATTGCAATTATTTAAGGAAGAGAGTGACATGAATGACGCACTGCCAACAGTGGTAGCTATTGCTATCATCCTTCCATAAGAGCAAATCCCTCTAAAACTTTTCTCGTAGAACCAGCTTCTGCTCAAAACACTCCTAAAATGGGACCGTCCCACTCAAAACCTGTCTGATTTTGGAATTTTTTTCTGTTTAATTATAACTTAAAAAAGATAATTCAAATTCTAGTTTTAGGAAGTTCTAATGATCTCCCAATATTTGGCAAAGATGATTCACAATAGCACATATTCATTGCATTAATTTTGCCATAACCCTTTATCCACCTAATAATTATTCCCAGGCAATTCTAAACATCAATTAGCTCTTTAAAGATTCATTGGCTTTTCTTCTGCACAAACTGGATCTCTTAAGGAATGGCTATGGCTCTATGACTTCAGGAAATTTCTACACTATTAGGCTTAAATGTCTATAGTAGGATAAAAGTATGAACTCGGAGATGGTGTGGGCATTTATTAAGCTGTCACACATGACAGGACTTACCCACAGTACTTTATGGATATTAATTTATATAGTTCTATTAGTAAGCGACACTAGAAAAAATAAGTATCCCGCCATTATAACAGTTTTCTGTACACGGGATCATGAGAGTTTCCGTTTAGTCTACCTGACTGCAAGACTGCATATGGAAAATTACATGGAAATTGATATAGTGGTAATTACACAATCCTCTTCTGTCCTTCTTACTTGTAAATATGTTTCCATTCTGTAAACTATTTTTGTTTGAAATCTGAATTAACTATATAAATTCTTTAATTCTGCAGTTCACTTTATGAACGTAGACACACTTTTAGTGACTTTTACATATTGAACAAATGTTTGTTAGGTTCACTTGGTATCAGGTTGACCTGATCTGATTCATAGACATGGTTCAGTTTGGGATAGTTATTGCTGACTATTTTCTTCTAGATCAAAATCAAGCAACGTTAGCAGCAGTGGACAGTTCTCCCAAATCCCCAGGTTTATGGCCAACATCAGCTGGCTTGTAACCCATGGAATCTTAACCCTCAAAATTAAAATGATAGCTGTCTAAGAAAAAAGTTTTAACAAATAAATTTAAAGAAATTTTGCAGTGACTAACAGAAACTACATCACAAATATTTGTTTGTTACACAATAACAATAAATACAGTAATGAGAAAAATTGAAGTGATTCTACATTGGATTTAAAGTTTTCTTTTGTGTGTTCACGTATTATTTCACTGAAATCTTAAAGTAATTCCTTGTTAGACTGGATAGAGATTATTATTTTCATTTTACAAAACAATCTGTTATTTATAATTATTCACTGTCTTCCCCAAGCTCTAATTATTATTTTAACATTGTTTTGTAAAATCCAACATCAACATTGTCTTAAAGAAGTCTTATTTTTCTAACGTGACAAGTAAATAGCAAAGTAAAAACCTGACTTCAGAAAGCTGACAGTTTATTTTAAACAATTTAAGATTTGGATTCAGAAGTCCTATTTCTACCATGAACCTCTTATACTTGGCTTTTCTGGGCTTCATATGTCTTTGATATAAATGACATTCTGAGATAATAGTATAGAACCAATAGAGAAAACTAACCAATTCAGACTGCTCGTTTAAATGATAATGCATTAAAAATATATTCAATATGAACAGAACTATTCAGTTTGTATTCAAATGTATGTTAAGATTCTTCTTAAGAGAAATCTTTAAAATTTGAGTTTATGTTACCACTTGATCATCTGGTTAATTCTTTAAGTCCTAACGTTAAGAAATAATAGAATAAGAGAACTTAGTTCCAGAAGAGAAATATGAGCAGTATTCTATGCTAATGCACACACAAAAAGCTTAGTGGTCAGAGATTCTGCAGAAGTAAGACTTGTAGGATAATTAGAAATAGCAGGATGGCATTTTGAGGTGGAAATCTATAAAGTTTACAGGGTCATTATGAAGCAACCTGGAGGTGACAGAAAATCCTCAATCCTATTTTTGAGAGATTTGGTTTTAAAATGATTTTTTTTCAAAAGTTGCTCTTTAGTAAACACACAATGTGATATATAGATGATGTATTACAAAATTGTACACCTGAAATCTATGTAACTTTACTAACAATCGTCACCCCAATAAACTTTAATTTAAAAAAGTAGCTCTTTAGTTTTCTAAAGCTCTTTGGCTAAAAAAATTATTTGAGTAAATCTAGATTTCAGTTAGATCCACGTTTTCTAATTGTAGGAAGTAGTAGCATCTTCTGATGCCTACTAAACTATCAGTAAAATAAGAATACCTAAGAATGTTCCATCAACATTTGCAGAAATAAGTATTTCTCATTGGAGGAGCAAATACAAATGTTATTTTGGGGTAATACATGGCAGAAGCTGAATGACAATTTTTATTCATTTAGACACTCATTTAACAAATATTTAATTGCCTACTCAGATACTAATACTGTGATATTATACTTTAATAGTATATATATATATATACACACACACACACACACAACACATACACAGACATGCATATATATGCTATTTATTTGGTTACAGATAACTAAAGTATGTCTATATATAGATACATATAAATCAATAGGTAGGTATCTCATATATACAAATATGCTATTTACTTGGTTAAAGATAACTAAAATTAGCTACTCTGCACCAGGCCAAAATGCACATGCATTTACAGTATTATAAATTTTGGATCTAATCTGTTACTTTGTTTTTCTGAATAACTTTGAGTGGAAAAATCCAATTTCTACACGTGTTCTTTCATCACACATATCACAGCCCACTACCACCATGTTTGGAAGGATAATCGAAAAGACAGTGCAGAATAAAAGAAAGATGCCGTCTAGTCTATGTTTTGTGATACTTGCCTTCCTAATTGACATTTGTTGAGATGGTTGCAATTCCTAACTGTTAAGCTTTTTTCACTGTGTTTCTGAGTAATAAAACTATGTAACTATTTTTTTTCTTTCTACAACAAATAAATTTGAAGCGCAATCTTATGTGTGTAGTCTATTTAAATTTTTCATACTGACAGATTAATTTAACATAATCATTCCTTTCAACACTTCCTTTTCCCAGTTTGGGTAACACTGAGTCAACTTTACACAAGAGGTTCTTTGACGTCAACTAATTCTAATTTAGTTCATCACATTTCATATCCTAAAAATATATGGTTCACAAACATACGGTCAGCTGGGCTCTTTTGAACTATTTAACAGTTCTCTGATTTGTTCCCGATTGAATTTCCCATAGTACCCAAACTTTCTCCAGGGTACTCATATTTCCTGAGTCCATAGAAGCCAGATGATAACCCCTTAATATTACTACAAAACAATAGGCAAGCAATGAGAACATAAATGATGTAAGGCTATCCGTTAGTGTTGTCTCCAATGACTTCCATTCAACAAATATTTAACTGAATAACTTGTCTTTGGAGCACCTGACTGTCAAGCACTATTCTGGATCCTGAAGACGCAGCAGGAAACAAAAGAGACAAAATTCATGCCTTCATGGAGCTTGCATTATAATTGGGAATGGCAAAGAAGAAGTACACAAATAATACATATACCTCAGGTGGTGATAAGTGCTCTAAAGAAATAGAAGGCTGGCAGGGTAAGGGCACAGAAGAAGTTTTAAGTAAGAAAGTTCAGAACATCTTCTCTGGTAAAGTGACATTTAAGGAAAAATATAAATTAAGCATGGGAGTGAGCATAGAGGAAGAAAATCCCAAGTAGAAAGAATAGCAACAGCAAATTAATTGCAAAAAATATGTATGTTTGGGGAATTTTGAAAAGACCAGCTAGGTAGAGAAGAAGGCAAGAAGTGGATAGAAAGAAACTATTTGGATAGAAAAGTCACAGAGGAAGGGGTGTGCAAATTATTAAAGCTCCATGGGTCAAGTTTAAACTTTGGTTTCAGGAGGAAGCCATTGGAAAAGGATATGATCTTTATTTATATTTGAGAAGGAAGCAAGGGATGAAGAAATGATACTTTCTTAACTTTGACCTTACAGAAACCTCTGGGCCATTGATGTTTCCATATCCTTTATTTTCTTTGTTCATTTTAAATTTTATTTTATTCTAATTCAGGATTTCATGTTTATCACTTAGTACATACTTAAAATAACTAAAATAACTCCCGTGAATCTCTGGCTTTAAGTAACCCTACTTTCTAAAAATCTCAATCCTGGAAAGTCCTTAAATTTACTTACACTGTTGTCATACCAAACACACTCAATTCTACAGGAAAAAAAAAAGTTTCTTTATGTTTCCTACACATTGAATAAAATACTGCTTACAAAATCATTTTCTCATTCTTGCATATATTCTGACTCTTTTCCTTCAGTAAACAATAAAAAGTAACATTGATTTCTGAAACTTCTTAACCCTTAGTCAATGCTAGAATACAGTCACCTATTTTGTAAGAAAATTGAGTACATTTGGAATAATTGATTTCAACTTTCCACCCTTACTTTTCTGTAAACTGATGTGTATCTGATCAGATTTCTACCTTATTCTCTCCTGTTTTATAATTTCAGGTGAGTCTCATATTTTCCAAAGATGTTTTATTACTGTGCTTTTTGTTTTTAGATGGTATATGTAGTTTTTTATTTAGATTCTTTTTATCTCAGAAATTTTTGTAGTTTTCAGTGTTCAGCTTTTGCACTACTTTGTTAAAACTATTAAGTATTCTATTATTTATTGTGCTATTATGAATAGAATTGTTCCTTTAATTTCATAGTTAGATTGTTTGTTGACTATATGTGAAAATACAAATTTTTGTACATTGATCTTGTATTTTGAAACCTTACTATACTCAGTTATTACAGATTCTAAATTGTTTTGTTGATTACTTAGAAATTTTTTTCTACACATAAGGTTATGGCATCTGTAAATACAGTTTTGCTTTTTCCTTTCTATTTCATATATCTTTCATTTAATTCTCAGGCTTTACTGTACTAGCTACAGCCTCCAGAAAAATGTTGAATAGTTGTGGTAAGAGCAGATATTCTGGTTTTATTCGTAATGTTAGTTGGAAAAGCATCAGTCTTTCACCATTAAATATGTTTGCAATAGGTTTTTGTTGAACCCCTTTTAGAGATGCCTTTCATGTCTAAAAAATGGCTGTTATGCTCTCACATTTTATTCAAATTTATTTGAGTATACAGTTGCAGTTTAGAAATAATTTCCTTATTTTAACAGTAATGCTACATTGTCTTTTTTTTTAAATTTATTTTTAATTTATTGGGGTGACAATTGTTAGTAGAATTACATAGATTTCAGTTGTGCAATTCTGTATCACATCATCCATAAATCACACTGTGTGTTCACCACCCAGAGTCAGCTCCCCTTCCATCACCATACATTTGATCCCCCTCACCCTCATCCCCCACCCCCCAACCCCCTTACGCTCTGGTAACCACCAAATTACGTTCCCCAGATTAATTTTCAAACCCCGTGGCCATCCTGTGGTCACCGACTGCCCTCCAATCCCCTCACCCTCCCCCCCCACCCCCCACCCCTCCCGCCCATCTAGCAACCCTCAGTTTTTCCTCATTGTCTCCCAAACTGTTTCTGATTAGTTCATTCACTTATTCTTTTCTTTAGAATCCGCAAATAAGTGAGATCATATGGTACTTATCTTTCTCTGTCTGACTTATTTCACTTAACATAATGTTCTCTAGATCCATCCATGTTGTTGCAAATGGTAAGATTTCTTTCTTCTTTATGGCTGCATAATACTCCATTGTATAAATGTACCACAGTTTCTTAATCCAGTCATCTACCGATGGGCATTTTGGTTGTTTCCATGTCTTAGCTATTGTGTATAGTGCTGCAATAAACATAGGAGTGCATAGAGATTTTTGAATTGAAGTTCTGGATTTCTCCGGATAGATACCTAGGAGTGGAATTACTGGATCATAAGGTTACATTGTCTTTTAATTCCAGTGTTGCTGTTATAATTTGAGAATGTTATCATTCCTGATCCTCTGTATGTGATTTCCCTCCTCTCTCATCATTTAGGTTGTCCTTTGTTTCTAGTGTTCTGAAATTTCATATGATATGCCTTGGAGTTTGTTTATTTTCATCCTTGGAACCTAGCATGTGATGGGTCCTCTAAGATTAGAAAATAATATCCTTCACTTCTGAGATATTTTCTTGACTTACTTCATTGATGATTTATATCATTCTAGTTTTGATGATTTATATCATTCCTGTTTTCTTATCTTTGTTCCTCCTGTTTTCTATATTATTATGGTCTACTTTCTTGTTGCAGTTCTCCTCAACTTTGTCATCCAAACCTTTTTATAGTTTTTCATTTCTGTCATAACATTGTTTTTTAACTCCGTAAAATTTATTCTGTTTATTCCTCTTTTGTAGAATTCTATTCCGGTTTTATGGGTACATCATCTCATATTTCTAAGGACATTTAATATTTCCGTCCTTCCTGAATTTTCATCTTTCTGCATAGTCTGTTGCTTCCAAGTTGCTTCTTTTGTTTGAGTGCATCTCCATCCTTCATGTCAGAAGCTGTCCACAGATGTCTGGCAACCGGTGGCTCTGTTGATATTTATGGTAGTACTCTAAAAGGCATCTTTAGGACCACTGTCTGCTTCAGGATGGGTTGTCGTCGTCTCTTTCTGGCCCTCACTGTCCAGCACAGACTGGAGCTCCTCTACTGTCCATCTGGCCTAGTGATCTTGGTCACAGGGATGCTCTTCAAATAAGATTTGGGCTGAGCCCCTCCGGGGAAACCTGGGAATCAAGATCCTTGTAATTTCTGGTTATAGAATGAGGGAGGGCCACATATCATCAAAGCTGTGAAAAAGTCCCTGGGAGACTCAGTCTGATATCGGTTTGGGGGAGTCAGTTCTTGCATCACTCTCTAAGACCCTCCTCAAAGATCATGGGCTGGGTGAGTATCTGGATATTTAAACACCGAGTTCTAAAGCGTGTGTCTCTCCTGTCATCTCTCAGCAGGTGTCTCTGACTCAGGACCTGTAAATTCAAGGACGGGAAGGCAAATTCAGGCCCTCATCTCGCTGGAGATGTTATTGAAATCCAGTGCAAGGTCATTGAAACCAAGGTTATGGAAACACGTTCCTCCATCTGGGCTGAAGCCAAGGCCAAAGCCAAAGCCAAATTCCTTTGGGAGCTTGGGATCCCCCAAACCTCGAGCTCCCATGGCCCCACGTGGCTCCTTCGTGTGCTTCATCTTCAATCAAACCTCCAAACAAGGGATCTCTGTGACTCTGAGGTCCAGAAGAGGTGAAAAGGCCCCAAAAGAGATCAAAGAGGCTCATTCCCACACCTGCATCCGGAGTGGAACCTCTGGAGGCCCATTCACACCTGTGGGTTGCCTGTGCTACACTGTCAGAAATTGAGCAAACACTGTGCTTTGGTTTTCATTTCATGCTTCATCCACAGAGAATTTTTTAATTAGGATATTTTTCCTAGTGAAGATTGTGTTGATAAATTGGTGGGTAGTCTTCAACATACTAGTGTTGGTGAGACTGCAAACATTAGGCCCATGACATAAGATAAGTTTCTGCAGGGCAGAAATAAGAGATAGTCACTTTGTATTCCCAATGTTCAAGAGGTTTTATGTTATTAATAGGCAGACATATGTTCTATATTTGTCAGTTGAAGTATTTTTCATTTTAGTAATATACACAGGAATATAACACAAACCAAATTTTTAATTAAATACATAAGCATCATGGATTTTCTTCATAGATTGTAAATCATACTTTCATTGTATGATAGGTAAAGGAGAAAGAAGAGGAGGAGGGTTGAAGGGAAAACAAGAGGGGAGGAAGAGTAGGAGAAGGGCAATCCAGCATGAATATCACCATAAATACATTTAGAAATTGCGACCTTAGGCCACCAATTTAATGCCATACTTGTGATATAGCAGTTACTCTTTATTGATTTTTCCTTTGTATGAATGACCTTGGAACCTTGGCATTTTCAAACTGTGGGGATTGGTAATAAAGGCTATACCTGTTCTACTTAATTATAAAATAACAAGACAATTTCTGGTCCATCAATATTGTAAAATGACCATCTGCTCCTGGAGGATGAAATCATAAGTAACATAAGAAGGCTACTCCTATGTTTAGAGTTCACCATTCTTGTTTCCTTCTGTCATACATAATCCCCACACTTCCTATTGTGTTGAAGCAGAAAATAATGCTTACATTTTGATGACCCAACTTAAAATATGGGTGAGTTAAGTTTAATTGTAGGTTTTAAATGTGATTATTAACATCTATTACTTTTTATTACCTGGCAGTTTTTTTTCTGTTGTTTGGTAGTGCCAAACATTAGCAAAATGGAAGGAATCATTTGACATTTCTAAAATGAATAAAGCAGTATTTATTTTTTTAAAATCAGACATTTCAATATATACTAAACCTTATATATCTTTTTTTCCATTGACAATATGCTAGAGATTGTGTTTGTTTTGCATTGAGAAGAGACAATATATCTACAAGGCTTAGAAACCAATGACAAAAGAATAAGAATGATTTAAATTAAATTGGGCTTTCTTTATTTGCCTTAATGAAACATTTAAAATATTTTGTATACCACCAAGAGAATACCAATATATTCTAATAGGGTTGTTCAAGAACACCATAGAAGATTCACCTGATAAATATTTCCTAAAATACCTGATTCAAAATTAAACCTTATAGGGTCAATTTCTAGGGTCAATCTATAGACAAAAATAACCCAAAACATTTATGAGTCTATTATCTGGTTTCTCAAATTTTATGGTACAAAAAGAATCACATGTAGACATTGATAAAATGAGATTTCTGTTGCACCTCCTAGAATCTGATTCAACATATCTGGAAAGAGCGCCTATGAATTTTCATTTCCAACATATTGTCACGTGATGCTGATTCTGATGGTCTCATGAACCACATTTTCAGTAAAATGGACGAGGACATAAAATATACCTAAACCTTAAAAATGTTTTTTGTGTATTCAGTTCTAAGTATATTACAATATCCAACCAGTAGCAAAGTGTTTAATTTTTAGACAAATTTGCCTAGCAACTTAGTGAAGACTAATTTTTCCTTCTATCTAATGTAATTGTGCTAATACATGGCTTCCAGTGATGTACATGCCCTCCTATTACAAAAACTTAAAGGAAGTAAATTAAAGACCAAAACATATGCATCCAGTTACTATGTGAGATACATAGTAGTGAGCTTGTGTGGTCATTTGACTTTAAAAATAAAAATTGTTTTATTATGTAATACTCAATGGATTACTGAAGTTTGGCAAACATTTCGATATACTTTAAGCTTTAAAGTATTCTAAAGGCAGTAGAATAAAGGGACATTGTAATAATTTTAGGAGATATATTTGAAATAAATGATGACTCCAATTTTATTATGCCAGTTGTCATCATATATTAGAGAAGCAGTAAACGTTTGATAACATGGTATCATTTTTGGCATAGAGTTGTTCCGTCTTGGACATGGCTTTGTTAAAATAGGGCAAATGCTGTTTTTAGCATTTCAGTTCATTTCTACACTTGGTTTACTTTAACACTTTTACCCTTTGTCTTATTCACACGTACCTTGACTAATACAGGGATTAACATGTAACGGGTACAATTGTTCCCTGGTCACTCTGTTTCACAATCTTCTACTGTAAAGTTTAAGTTTATTTTTAGTGTCTGGGGAGACAGACTTTGGGCATTATTTTCAGTTGTATAATTTGATCTCATAATTGAAATGATTTAAAAAAACAAATGGAGGATTTCAGTATATATATACATCAGTTCTCTAGAAAATCTCATCATCTTTTAGAACTTCAGAACTTCAGCTTCTCAAACTCTTGCATCTCATCTTGCATAAAAGGTAACATACTCATGTACAACCTAATGTGATATCTTATTCTAATTTTTGATTGCTAATAAGTTGAAAATTATTTTAAATGTATATTGTTTATTGATAATTTCTCTTAAAGAAACAATTTAAAGAAATTATGACCTTATGTCAGGATCTGAAGGTGAGGTCAGGATCTCAATGCTTCTAGATTGACAGCAATTATTGTACCCAGCGAATGATGTGGAACAAGGAGGACATGTGCTCCACCATCTCTATTGATGGGCTATCCTAGAAATCTTTTTACTTCCTTTACCTCCACAGAGATATATGATATCTGCTGTGTTAATAATTACTTTTACCTGTAACTGAAACTTGAAGTTCAAGTTTCATAAGAAAATGATCTCTTGAGTTGCATACACTCTCTTTTTGCAAATATGTGTATTGTGTCAAAGATTTAAGTAACCTTTAAGTAACCTTTTTCAAGGTTACTTTATTACCATCACTGATTCACTTTCCATTACTTTTCTACTGATCTTTTCATCATCAAAATAGTTTCTATTTTTCTGCAGAATTAACACTGTATAACAGATTATTTTGTTTTAATAATCCATTTCATTTACCACATTTTCATGTCATTTGTTATCTGGCTGAAAAAAAAAAAGCTTTTCTTCTAGGTCAAATTTTATCACTGTGTTCTTTGGGTAATATTCTTTCAAAGCTCCTAAACTATCCACCTGTCTATCTATCTGTAGAAGTCCAATTTCTGTGAATTTCCCTCAGTCCTCTACTTTCAATTAAATTTGAGGCATAAATGACACTAAAAGTTGCATCTTTGTTTGTGTCAAACATGACTGAATGTTTGGTGAATGGTAGATGACAGAAAAATTTCATTAGGTAATATATAGTTTTCTCACTTTTTCTAATGCCACAGTATTGAGTTTAAGCCAATGAGGCGACATCAGCAGATAAGGAACAAGGGAAATACATCAGTCCCAAATTCTGCTTTATGTGTTAGAGATGTAGAGTTACTAGGCAGGAGAATATTTCTTCTATCATCAGACAAATGATGTCCCTGTAATGTTCTTTCAAAACTGACAGCCAAAAATTATCAGGGTAGAAAATAACCTTTTACTGATTATTTACCTTATAGTTTGCAAACTCTTTATATTTAGAAGTCTATAATTGAGAAATAAATAATCTGCTTTACTTGTTTTTCAACAGCAACAGAACTATGTCACTTTATATACTTAATTATAAAAACATATCAAAGACTCTTCGATTTGGTTAATTTTGGTGAATAAGATTATTTGGAGATTAAATCATCTTTACCAATTCAATTTCTTAAAGTATCTACAAACATTTTCTCTGTAACTTCTTTTTAACTTGACTTTATTCATTATTATTAATTTTCTAATCTTAGGGTTTTACCACTTACACAGTGATCAGGCCAGAAACCTCAATGATTTTCTTTGTTATAAAATCAATCCCTATTGCTTGACATTCTACCTTCCAAACATTTGTTGAAACTTGGCCTTAATCATTATCCCTACTGTCATTATGTAAGGCCCCTATAATCTCACAACATCTAAATGGTCAACCTGTTTCCAATTTTGTGTTTCTTACTTGCTGAACTATTTCTTTTCCAACATGCTATTCTCTCTCTCATTTTTGTTTCTTTGCAGGCTCTCAAAACCTGTATTTACTTATCCTTCATAATCCAGCACAAGGTTTACCTTTTTCTTTATTTTAATACCCACCCCCATTGGCTTGGCCTGTTTAAGATGTCCATTTTGTGTGTTTCTATGGAACTTTAGTATTTCCATACCACTGCACTTACTTTTAGCTGCAAATGTCCCCTACTAGTCTCAAGTTCCGTGATGTCAGTCAAAGCGTTTTCATTGTCTTTGGATTTCTACTATGTTTCACAAGACTTTGGAGCATAGTTTGATAAATAAATGATTTGTAAGTGCAGGAACCAATGTGATATTGACCTGTCACGTGTGCTTTCACAGAATTCAGCTAAATATGAAGATCTTTGTCCTTGCCTTCATCATGGCTCTCATGGTTGCCATGACTGTAAGTAAATCACAAATTTTGAAGAATGTGTTCTTGTAATTATGCAAAGTAATTATGCAAAGATTCATATTTTTTTGTATTCTGTACCATATTTGCATTGCCTGAACATGGTTTTATTGATTTTAATGTTTTTATATGGACATTTTCTTCTAACTAATCAATGCAAGTTCACTAAGTACTTAGAATTTATTTCTTGAGTACACACACAGACACACAGAGAGACATTAACATATGGACACTCAGGTGTAATTAGCTTAATGTAAAACAAAATTTTAAAAAGAGCTCCATAAAGATGTGTGACTAGGATGCTAATAAAAGAGACTTAACTATTAAAAGATCTAGACCTACCAAATGTCAAGAGTTCCCACCTGGTATTGTCATTTCTTACTGTGTGTCACTAGGTAAAATTTGACCCCTCTGTAACTTTTCCTTCCTCTTCTCCTCCACGTCCTCCTCTTCCACCTTTTCCCCCTTCACCTTCTTCTCCTCCTCCACTATCTCTTTCATGTCCTTCTTTTTCCTACCTCCCGACTTTGTTTTCTCTTCTGTTAAAATTAATGGTGTCTCAATTGGATTGTTTGGCATTTTGTTGTTGAGTTATGAGTTCCTTATATATTTTGGCTATTAGCCCTTATTGGAGCCATTGTTTACAAATATCTTCTCCCATTCACTTGGGTGCCTCTTTGTTATGTTGATGGCTTCTTTTGTTGTGCAGAAGCTTTGTAGTTTGATATAGTCCCATTAATTTACTTAGCTTTTACTTCCATTGCCTTTTTTTATTATTTATTTATTTATTTTTAATTTATTGGGGTGACAATTGTTAGTAAAATTACATAGATTTCAGGTGTACAATTCTGTATCACATCATCTATAAATTACACTGTGTGTTCACCACCCAGAGTCAGTTGTCCTTCCATCACCATATATTTGATCCACCTTACCCTCATTTCCCACCCCCCAACCCCCTTACCCACTGGTAACCACTAGATTACTTTCCCCAGATTAATTTTCAAACCCCGTGGCCATCTTGTGGTTACTGACTGTTTTCTAATCCCCTCACCTTCCCCCTTACCCCCACCCCCCTGCCCATCTAACAACCCTCAGTTTTTCCTCTTTGTCTCCAAAACTGTTTCTGATTAGTTCATTCACTTATTCTTTTCTTTAGATTTCGCATATAAGTGAGATCATATGGTACTTATCTTTCTCTGTCTGACTTATTTCACTTAACATAATGTTCTCTAGGTCCATCCATGTTGTTGCAAATGGTAAGATTTCTTTCTTCTTTATGGCTGCGTAGTACTCCATTGTATAAATGTACCACAGTTTCTTAATCCAGTCATCTACCGATGGGCATTTTGGTTGTTTCCATGTCTTAGCTATTGTGTATAGTGCTGCAATAAACATAGGAGTGCATAAAGATTTTTGAATTGGAGTTTTGGATTTCTCCGGATAGATACCTAGGAGTGGAATTACTGGATCATAGGGTAGTTCCATTTTCAGATTTTTGAGATACCTCCATACTGTTTTCCATAGTGGCTGCACCAATCTGCAATCCCACCAACAGTGCACAAGCATTCCCTTTTCTCCACATCCGCGCCAGCACTTGTTGTTTGTTGATTTATTGATGATAGCCATTACTAAATTCATCTACTGGGGTGAGGTGGTATCTCATTGTGGTTTTTATTTGCATTTCTCTGATGGTTAGTGAGGTTGAGCATTTCTTCATATGTCTGTTTGCCATCTGTATGTCCTTTGTAGAAAAATGTCTCTTCAAGACCTCTGCCCATTTTTTTAATTGGGTCGTTTGCTTTTTGGATTTGAGTTGAGTGAGTTTTTCATAGATTTGTGATATTAATCCCTTATCAGATATATCATTGGCAAATATCTTTTCCCATTCAGTAGGATCCCTTTTTGTTTTATTGATGGTTTCCTTTGCTGTGAAAAAACTTTTTAGTTTGATATAATCCCACATGTTTATTTTTTCTCCTACTTCCCTCGTGCGAGGGGATATATCAGTAAAAATCTTACTCCGGGTAATATCTGTGAAGTTTCTTCCTATATTTTCTTCTAGGTATTTTATGGTTTCAGATCTTACATTGAAGTCTTTAAGCCATTTTGAATTTATTTTTGTATATGGTGTAAGGAGGTGGTCCAGCTTCATTTTTTTGCATGTGTCTGTCCAGGTTTCCCAGCACCATTTATTGAATAGACTGCCTTTACCCCATCGTACATTCTTGCTTCCATTGTCGTAGATTAAATGGCCAAATAGGCATGGATTTATTTCTGGACTCTCTATTCTGTTCCATTGATCTATGTGTCTGTTTTTATGCCAGTACCATGCTGTTTTGATTACTGTAGCCTTATAGTATAATTTGAAGTCAGGTATTGTTATACTTCCCACTTTGTTCTTATTTCTCAAGATTGCTGAGGCTATACGGGGTTTTTTATGGTCCCACATAAATTTTAGGATTATATGTTCTATTTCTGTGAAAAACGTCGTTGGTAGTTTGATTGGAATTGTGTTGAATATGTATATTGCCTTAGGCAGTATGGACATTTTAACTATATTAATTCTTCCTATCCATGAACATGATATGTGTTTCCATCTATTCATATCTTCTGTCATTTCTTTCTTCAGTGTCTTATAATTTTCTGAGTACAGATCTTTTACTTCTTTGGTTAAATTTATTCCCAGGTATTTTATAGTCTTTGGAGCGATTGTAAATGGGGTTGTTTTTTTAATTTCTCCTTCTGATGTTTTATTATTGGTATATACAAATGCAACTGATTTCTGAATATTAATTTTGTATCCTGCTACTTTACTAAATTCATCTATCACCTCTAATAGCTTCTTGGTGGAGTCTTTAGGGTTCTCTATATATAGTATCATATCATCTGCATACAATGATAATTTTACTTCCTCCTTACCAATTTGGATGCCTTTTATTTCTTTTTCTTGTCTGATTGCTGTGGCTAGAACTTCCAGCACTATGTTGAATAGAAGCAAAGATAGTGGGCAACCTTGCCTTGTTCCTGATCTTAGGGGGAATGGTTTTAGCTTTTCCCCATTGAGTATGATGTTAGCTGTGGGTTTGTCATATATGGCCTTTATTATGTTGAGATATGATCCCTCTATTCCCACTTTTTTAAGGGTTTTTATCATAAATGGCTGTTGGATTTTATCAAATGTTTTTCTGCATCTATTGATACGATCATGTGATTTTTATTTTTCATTTTGTTAATGTGGTGTATCACATTAATTGATTTGCGGATGTTGAACCACCCTTGCATACCAGGGATGAATCCCACTTGATCATGGTGTATGATCTTTTTAATGTATTGCTGAATTCTGTTCGCTAATATTTTGTTGAGGATTTTTGCATCTATGTTCATTAGAGATATCGGCCTGTAGTTTTTTTTTTTGTGGTGTCTTTGTCAGATTTTGGGATCTTCCATTGCCTTTTAGGTCAAATTCATAAAATCCTCTTTGAACCCAAGGTCCATAAGTTTAGTACCTATACTTTCTTCTAAGCAGTTTATTGCTACAAATCATATGTTTAGGTCTTTGGTAGAGGGGATGATAGAAGAGGGTAAAAAGGTTGAAATATATGATGGTGGAAGGAGAACTGAATCTGAGTTGTGAACACATAATGTAATATATAGATGATGTGTTATAGATATGTACACTTGAAACCTATGTAGTTTTGTTGACCATTGTCACCCCAATATATTTTAATTAAAAAATTAAGGTATCTTTCACTTTGGTATTCTTTGTATCTAGTTACTGAGAAATTCATCAAGAAGTAATACTTTAAACAACCTAAAAAGTTCTAGTGGATGTTACAAACACAAATTGGTCATTTCAACACAGTTCATCACAGTACTTTTTGTAAAAGGATAGAAGTGGAAAAAATTAAAATCCAAGAACAGAGAAAAACATAATCATAACACCAGACTTTATCAGCACAATCAACATTTGCATGTATGAAGATTTTCAGCAACTTAAAACATATTTATATAAAAACACTGGTGTTGAGCAAATATAAAATTTAACTTTTCAATTTCACTCTCCTAATCACAGTGATAGATTTTCCTCCTTTACATACACAAAAGAAATTTGGGCCAGGGTGAATTGATATTGGAATGTATCAAATTAATTACAGCAAAATTCTACTCTTCACTCACTTTAAAAGTGCCACTAAAAAAAAAAAAAAGAAAACAAAACAAATCACCTAGCTTAAAGTGTCAGTTACCTAAGACACATTAAATAAACAACTAGCTTAATGTTTCAGTTACCTAAGACCCTTTGCCTCTATTTTGTTTAATCATAATGAAGCAGCTAAGTGCATTTTTCATTCAATCTGGATTGTAAAAATCATTATTTTCTTCTTTTCTTTTTCAAGAGTGCTGATTCATCTGAAGAGGTAAGTCACTTTCATTTACTGAAAAACTCAATAATTAAACATGTATCACAATATTAATCTCTTCTTTTTTTAACAGAAATATCGTCATAGAGGAAGACATGTAAGTATTCCCCTGATAATGTGGTATAATAAAACTTATTCTCTTAGTATTATTCTATAAGGAAAGTCAATACTTGTCTCTGAAACATATCTATATAATGAATGGCTAAAGTATACATTGAGTTTATTTATTTATTATATACTGGTAAAGGACCCATAGTTCTTGTGAGCTGGTAGTATTTACATGGAAACTCATAATGCCACCCTGAAGAAGTCGACTATTCTTTCAAAATGTAAGTAACATTTTGTGGTAAATAATTGCCTTGGCCTAAAAAACAGCTGTAATTCTAATTCTATTAAGCAAAATATATGCCTAGTGGAACATAGAGAATGCTAAAAACACGGGATATAATTTTCACAATCTGATTCTTTTGAAGGGTGATGACGTAATTCGGTTAAGTTAAACTGATCTTGTTAAATAAGATAGAAAATACTATTTATTTAATATTTTTTAATGAAAAATTACCTTAATATCTCATATTATTTTGACAAGGCCTCGATGTGATAAGGACTCAAAAATTCTTTTTTCAAATAGTTTCAGGTGTACTAATATATTACATAGATGAATTTTAGTATGGCACCAAATTAAAAGATGCAGAAGGAGGGATTGAGAATATTGGGATTAACAGAAGCGAAAATAAAGAAAGTAGGACTTTTAAGAGACGGTGAAGTCATAGTAAGTCAGAGTCCAAAGCAGCCATTCCACCTAACCTGGAATTAGCAAATTCTTCTTCCTTGGAAAATTTAAGGATCGGCAAAGTAGGAGCTTAAAAGTAAAATTCTAAAGAATATTTAAACATTTTGTAAGTAGTTGCCTATAATTAATAGCACCAAATTTATTATAATGCAACAAAATTGTCAACAAACAATAAAACTGTAAATACCTTACTATTTTCCCTTCTTTTAAACATTGTTTTCTTATAAAAAAGTTAAAACCTAACTAAAAATTTGAAAAAACAATCATGTAGATGGTCTACAAGGTCCTACCAACTTTAACAACCTAAATTTCTAATGGAAATATTTGTGAAATATTTACAGTGTCATTGTCTCAATTCTCTGCAATTTCTTCTTTCCTTTTGTTGTATACAGAGGTTTCCACCCCCATACTATTACCCATATCCACAACCGTATCCATCTCCATACACATATCCATATCCATATCCATATCCAGTGGCTTATGGTGGTCAGTAAGCACAGGACATGATCACAGGTAAGTCACATTTCTAGTGACATTTTTTTGTTCTCCAGAGATATCCGTTGTGATAGTTAAAACAACGAAAAGTAAAAGAAAGCCATCAAACCAAAAGCAGCCTTGGTTTAAGCAATGTAGCCATGTGTAGCTCTCCTAAAGTGAATTTATTAATCTAAATGCTTCCAAAAGAAAACTTCTGTCCTGGTATGGTTAGAGGTGGAGCTTTGCAGATAGGAACACCTGTGTTTGTATCCAGGTCCAGACAACTACTAGTTTCATGCCTTGAATTATTCCTAATCTTTTCTAAACTCCAATTTTATCATGGACAACTAGGTATTATTATAATATGTAACCACTTCATAGAACTGGTAAGACTATTGAAAGACATATTCCATGAAATGCCTTTGATTAACATTATTTATAATTGTTACTGCATGATGTCCTGCCACTAATCTATGCCTGGATATTGTTTAAAACATGTCCTTCTAAAATGTAATCTTTGGAGCAGCCACAGCAGAAACACCATGTGGGAACTGGTTAGAAATTTAGAGTCTAAAGCCACACCCAGACACATTCAATCAGAATCTGCATTTTAATAAGATTGCTATTTGATTCATGACACAATAAAGTTTGAGAAACTTTGTCTTGGGGATTCTCTGAACTATTAATATAGGGACCACTGCTCTAATAGTAATACCAACAAAAAGATAAGAAAATATTACCAACTTACTTTTAAGAAGTGAATTTTATCTAAAACAATATTAAGTATTCCAAATTCCATGAAAGGTTAAATATTTCACTAAAAAATGTAGCTGTTCTGCAAATCAAAGTTGAAACAGTTCCAAGAGATTTCAATTATCTTTAAATGGATGTGGAAAATTTATTCAAATTGAATTCCCATTATTAACAAGGTAAAGAGTCTGAACTTGACTCCTTAGGCATCGGTAATAGCTGACATATTTGATCGAGGAAGGGTATATTAAAACTCTTTGGGAGAGACAAATACGGTGAAATGTGTACGCCATATTTAAGAGGAGGGGCAGACGAACTGAGATAATCTGGTGATAAAAAGACTTTAAAGAACTAGGAGAAAGGAGCCTGAGAAAGGCAATCAATAGATTTGATGATGGATAAAACCAAAGACCAAATCAGGGAAGGAGAAATGGATGCAAGTTGTCAGAAATGGATAAGCAAATCAAAGTGCTCAGCAAATGGGACTTTCAAACAAGAGACAAAGCTCTGCTGTTGTCCATCTCTTTCTTTAGGGAGATTTTCTGTTTTGTTTTGTTTCGGGGAATTTTGCTTTGTGCACACTTTTTGCTTGGTTTAAGTAAGGGACATTAAAGATAACTTGGCAATGTTGATTTTGAAAGTGAATAGCATTCAAACTGAAAAGCCAGGTGGGCTAACATGAAGAACTGAACCTCATGTGAGAAGTGACAAATGGAGAAAAAAAGATGATAGACATTCAAATTCAATAAAATTTTCACTATTCATTCAATGTTTCTTAAGTCCCTGAAGTACATACAAGGAAAAGTTATACTAGTATGGTGTGTAA
Organism: Rhinolophus ferrumequinum; assembly: GCF_004115265.2. Taxonomy (NCBI): domain Eukaryota; kingdom Metazoa; phylum Chordata; class Mammalia; order Chiroptera; family Rhinolophidae; genus Rhinolophus; species Rhinolophus ferrumequinum. The sequence continues at coordinate 28,036,375 of NC_046288.1, forward strand.
TTAGTTTTGCCACAAGATTCAAAGCCATGGAAATATGGGTTCTTTAAAAGGTCATAAAGAAACAATTGGAAATAAATACTGTTTCTTGTGATATTATTTTAGGAATAGGGGTCCAGCCGAAATTGGTATTTAATCAGTCATCCGATATTTCTGGACCAGATAGTGAGCATGCAGTGAGAGGGCCACTGGGGATGTAAATACCTTTAATTCAGTCTCTGTGGTTGACAGCTTAATATGTACGTACAAAGATGGAAATAAAACAAGCACTCATCAGTCAGAATATCATTTGATAAAGAAGTGATATGATTTGGATGTGTTATTGAGGCCTATTGTACAAGCCGGACTATGGCGGGTATGGCGACAGGGAGGATTGACAGACCATTGGGAAACTGAGACAGTAATTAAAGATGAGAAATAAGGGCTTGAACTACAAAAGAAATAGTAGAGATAGTAGCAATTTATTCTAATGTAGTCTGATTATATAAGTACTTCGAAGTTATTTTAGTAAAGCTTTTTTGATGTACATGATTTTAACCAAGGCATGGTTTTTGGTCAAGGATCCTTTGTCATGTCAAATAAAAACAAATCCAAACTTTTTTCAGAACAGAGTCCATTGGCATGGGGAAAGGACTCAACTTTCAGAAATCTGCAAGCATCTCAAATCAAACTGGAAAAGGGTTTTTTTTTTTAATAGGGTAGGAACAGCTAAGCAAAGATTAGTATAAACTTTCAAGGGGGAGGTAGGCAAGCATGAGAAAAGGACCAGTAGGAAAAAGTGGCCACTGTGGTCAGCCCTCGCTCAGAATAAGCTGACAAAGCAGGCAAGTTCTACTCTTTGGTGCCCATTCAAGCTTTGAGACAAGCGGAGTTCAGGGGCCCAGAGCATCATGACTATCATTTGGTGGAGACAAAGCTGGGGGTAACAAATGCGCAATGTGAACACTTGGTCAGACACAAAGGAATCGATCTAGATACAACTCAAAAACAAGAAAGCATAATGGTATTAGCAACGACTTAATCTGTAACTTAATAAAAAGAATATTTCTTTTTCTCCACAGGCTTGGTGAGAAGTATTTTTTGGTCTCTACATGTGATGATTCTTCCTACTCAAAAATGATTTCACCCATCTAGCAACATATTATCAGTTCTCATCTAATAAATATATCCATAGTGCTTCCAAAAGTATTTTATAAAACAATTTTTAAAGCTAGGTATTATTTGTTTTCTCTTAAGTATTGGACTGGAATTTAAAAACGGTATGACCAACAAATAATGTTTCTTTGTACAAATTCCAGCTTTCAATAAACAAATAGAAAAAAAAAAAGGAAAAGTCAATCAAGTAATGTTACCTGAATAACAGACACCTGAGATCAATGATCAATATTTCTAAAACAGTAGTGATGATAATCTCTGGACAATTTGATTGTTTTCTGTACTGTTCTCTGTATTGAAGTTACCATAAAATTAAAAAAAACAAAATCCTTTCCATGCACAATAAATTGATCTATCAAGCATATGCCGGATACTCTATTGTATTTGTTTCCTAGCACTGCCCAAACAAAGTACCAAAACCGGTGGCTAAAAAACAACCCCAGAGTCTTGCTCTTTCTGACAGCTCTAGGGTACAATCTGTTTTGGTCTCTTCCTAGATGTCATGCAGGGTGTCATACGGGGTCTCTGGTCCCGCTCCCCACATAAGCACGCAGGACGTGATGATGCCAAAAAGAAACACCCATGCAGCCATAGATAGGGAAGTCATACCACTATATTCCCACTGGCGGCTGGGTTGGAGACACAGGAAACAGGAGCCACACGATCCGCAACCCACCTTCCGCTTCTCGGCCAACCAACCTCACTTGATAAGTGCAATCTGGCTCTCTGCGATACGCAAGCCACACTCCACACTTGCTAGCTTAGCCACGGCAGTTATATAGTGGCTAATGGCGAACCGATAACAGCTGATGGCCAACTAGTCACAGCTGATGACCATCTACTACCCGAGCTAGCACCTTTCCACGTGAGGCCGAGAGCCTGGAAACTGCTCTCTGGGACTCTGTCCCCACACTAGATTCTGGCATTTATGGGTGATGCTTGACCTTCCTTGGTTTGTAAATGCATCACTTCAATTTCTGTCTCTATTGTTACAAGGTCGTCTTCCCTCTATCTCTCCTTAGAAAGACAACAGTCATATTGGATTAAGGACGTACTATACTCCAGGATAAACTTGTCTTAACTAACTACATCTGCAATGACCTATATTTCCAAAATAGCTCACATTCTGAGGTTTTTCGGGTTAGGATTTCAACCTATCTTTGGGGGAGGGACACAATTGAACTCATGACACCTATCTTTATCTTGATTCTCAATAACATTTCTCTGCAATTATTACATGCCAACAATCACAATATTCTTCATCATGTCGATATTTCTAAAGAAAAGACATACAATGTTATTTTACAATTCTCTGGGACAATGATTATGGAAGAAAGCAGGTCATGACATCGCTGGGTGGCTACTCAAAGGGCAAGAAAATTATCTAAGCAGTATCATTTTTTAAAAAATTTTATTTATTTTAAGTGTGTTTTTCCAGGACCCATCAGCTCCAAGTCAAGTAGTTGTTTCAATCTAGTTGTGGAGGGCGCAGCTCACAGTGAGTATGTGGTACTCGAACCCACAACCCTGTTGTTAAGAGCACCGCACTCTAACCAACTGAACTAACCGGCCACCCCCTAAGCAATATCATTTTAATTATGAAATAATCTTTTCCAATCCATACAGTTTGCATAAAACCACTAGACTACTAATAAAAATATTGCCTTTAATTTTAATCATATTAATAAGAAAAGCTAATTCACTTTTACCACGTAGCTGCAAAAAATGTCAGCTATACAATGGTGGTAATAACTATCGACAGCTAAATATCTACAAATTACAGTGCATTACAATTTTGTATGAGATAGAAAGTTTAATTCACCAAGTCATGGACACAGGGCTTATCATCCCAAGAAAAGCAGTGCAAACTAAAGGCCAATCTCCAATCCACAGAGGGTTGCACGGAGCAGAGTGCAACTTTCCCAAACAAAGACATTGGAGAGTATTAAGTCTCAGGTGCTGAGAAAAGAATCTGAGAGTGAAGAAAAGTTGGTAGAATGCTAGGTTACGTGTGCTGTGTGCTCTCTCCTGAACTGCCTTTGACCCTCCACTTTACACACTTTGGTGTGTAAAAGACATCTGAAATTTAACAAATCCAAACTAAAACTCTTCATTGTGTCCTTCCTCCAGTCTCAGTTAATTTTTGCCCTGTACTTGCTCAGATTCAAAACCTAAGAATAATCAATTGTTTTTCTTCTCTTCTGTCCTTCAGTTTTACATATAAACAATGTATATCTGGTAGGCTTTGCCTCTAATAGTAATATATATATATATATATATATATATACACACACACATATATATACTAATTACATATACATATATGTGTGTATGTGTGTGTGTGTGTATATATATATATATATATCTGTGCATGTGTGTATACAGAGGGTGCCAAAAAATGTATACACATTTTAAGAAGGAATAAGTATACTCCCATGAAACTATCACCACCATCAAATCCACACCATCACCTCCCAAAGTTTCCTCCTGCCCACCTTAATTATTATTATTATTATTGTTGTTGTTGTTATTGTTGTTGTATGTGTATGTGTATGTGTGTGGTAAGAATCTTAACATTACATCCACCCTCTTAGCAAAGCTTAAGTACAATACAGTAGTGTTCGTTACAGGAACTATGCTGTATAGTAGGTCTCTGGAATTTCTTTAACTTGCAAAACTGAAACTTTGTACCCTCTGACCCATCCTATTCCCCCTCATCCCAGCTCTTGGCAACCTCCATTCTACTCTGTGCTGCTATGAGTGACAATTTTAGATTCTACACATAAGCGAGACTTTACAATATTTTTCTCTCTCTGTCTGGCTTATTTCACTGAACATAATATCATCAGGCCCATCCATGTTGTCCCAAGTGGCAGATTTCCTCCTTTTTTAAAGCGGGATGATATCCTATTGTATGTATATTCCACATTTTCTCTATCCATTCATGCAGCAATGCACATGTAAGTTGTTTCTGCATCCCAGCTGTTGTGAATAATGCTGCAATGAACTTGGGAGTACAGGTGTCACTTTGAGATCTTGATTTTAATTCCTCTGGCTAAATACCCAGAAGTGGAATTGCTAGATCAGTTGGTAGTTCTATTTTTATTTTTTGAGGAACCTCCATAATGCATGGTTGTACCAATTTAGTTTCTCACAGCGCACCAGAGTTCCCTTTTCTCTTTAGCCTTGCTGACACTTCGTATCTTTTGGTTTTCTTTCTTTCTTTTTCCTTTTTTTGTTCTTCCTTTTTTTACTAATGGTCATCCTGATAGGGAATCTTAAACACAGTAGACTTCAATTTCCCCATCCCTCCCTTGGTGTTGTTTCTGTCATATATTTTTAATTCTTCATATATTAAAACCCACACGCACATTGTTTATTTTTCTTTTAAAAATATTTACCTTATTGAGTTTTAAAACATAAATAATAAGGTGTTTCATATTTATCCCCAAATTACTATTTTCAATGTATTTCCTTTGAATACATATACAATTTTACAAGGGATATAACTTTACTTTTGCCTGAAGGACTTCCTTTTATATTTCTCATAAGGCAAGTTTTCTGGTCATCAGTTTATTCAGTTTTGTGAGTCTGAAAATTTTATTTTGTCATCATTCTAGAAGTATATTTTCACTGTGTCATGCAGGGTGTCAGGCGGGGTCTCTTCTGGGGTCTCTAGTCCCACTCCCCACATAAGACCACAGGACATAGTGAGGCCAAAAAGGAACACCCACAGAGCCATAGGTAGGGGAGTCATACCACTATAGTCTTGCTGGCAGCTGGGTTGCAGACACAGGAAGCAGCAGCCACACTATCCGCAACCTGCCATCCACTTCTCTCTGCCAACCAACCTCACTTGCTAGATGCAATCCGCCTGTCTGCAAGCCGCAATCCACACTCCGCTGCTTGCTAGCTCAGCCACCATTTTCTTCCTAGCCCCCTTTTTCCTGCTAGCGTAGCCATAGCAGTTATATTAGTGGCCAGTGGCTCCCTGGTTACAGCTGACGGCCAACTAGCCATAGCTGATGGCCATTTGATCACAGTTGATGGTCATTTATTACCTGAGTGAGCACCTTTCCACTTGAGGATGAGAGCCTGAAACTGCACTCCTGGCTCTGTCCACACACACTGGTTACAGAATTTGTTTGAAAGATATTTTTATTTTAGTAGTAGAAAATTTTGTTACTCTCTTCTGGCTTGCATTATTTGCAAAATTAAGTCAGCTGTCATTCATATTTTTGCTACTCTCTTAATGATATTTCTTTTTTCCTCTGACTACTTTTTAATGTTCCTTATGACAGCAAGTGATGTGATTATAACGTGTTTTATTTGGGTTTTTCATGTTGAACTTATTATTTGTTGAGCTTCTAGATCTGTGATTTACAGTTTCCTAATAGTTGAATAATCTTCAGCTATTTATTTATTCAAATATTTTTCCTGCCTTCTTCTACTCACCTTCACTACAATTACATACGTGTTAAAACTGAAGTTGTTCCGTGGCTCACTGAAGCCCTGTTTTTCGTGTTTGTTGTTGTTTTTGTCCATGTTAAAATTGGATAGTTTGATTGCTGTATTTCCCAGTTCCCTAATCTTTTCTTCTTCAGTAATCCTCCAAGACTTTCATTTTTTTCTAAACATGCTATTGATTACACTCAGTGTACTTTTCATCTCAGACATTGTCGTTTTCAAAAGGTTCATGCTTTCCTCTACTTAAACACATAAAATACAGTTACAATAAGTATTTTAGTATCTTGATTTACTAATTCTATCATTTGTGCCACTTCTCAGTCTGTTTATATTGACTGATTTTTCTCTTCATTGTGAGTCCTATTTTCCTTCTTGTTTCTATGTCTGGTAAGTTTTTATTAGATGTCATAGATTGTGATTTTACTTTTGTGAAATGCTAGGTCCTTTTTAAGATTTTCCTTTATATTATTGACTTATGTTCTGGGTCACAATGAAGTTTCTTGTAAACATTTTTGCACTTTTAGAGGCTTGCTTTCAATCTCTGTTTGACAATCCAGGACAGAGCTCCCTTTCATTTACAGTGAAATTTAACCAACGACTAATGCATTCAACCAACAACAATAACATGTGGATGATAAGCTTTTTCCACTTTGGCTGAGCTAACATGGTCTATTTTCAGCCCCATTTGAGCCCCAGGCATTGTAAAACCTGTTTTGTTGTTGTTGTTGTTGTTGTTGTTGTTGTTTGATGTTCTGTCCACAGCCTCATGAGGATTACTCCTCACATTTGGGTTAACCAACACTCGATGGAAGATTAAGGGCAACTCTCTGTAGATAACCAGAATCTTTTCTCTGTGAACTAAAATGCATCAAAATTTATTTTTATTTTAAGAGAACCTTTGAAAATTCTTGAAGTACCTGTTGCTGCTTAAGCTTGGGTAAATGTCTGTAGTTCTGGACATTGATTGACAATTTAAATGGATCCTTCAGGTGAAAACAAATCATCAAAGAAAAATCACATTGATTTAAATCATAGGTTCGCTTATAAAACATTTAAAATATTGCTACAAACTTTTTTGATTCACTAACAAGTTATCTTTGCAATTTGCATGCATATGCTTTTTGTAAATGTTTAAAATATATAAAATGTCCCTTGTGGAGGACACATTCAGCCAGAATTAATGGCTCTGAGCAGAAATCTTCACAAGCACAAATGCCCACAGTGATCATTGTAATGTTTTCTTCCACCTTTTGGTTGTGTAGGAAGCTCAGAATCAATATTTCTGCTTGGGGAAAGATACATATTTTTAGGACTTTTATTTATTATTTGAGCTATTTTATGACGTTTTCTTGCAGCAATTCCTCTGGAAAAACACATTGATATTTTTTTTTCTAGAAATACATAAAGCTTACTTTCTGACTTGTAGTTATTTTCCCTCCCTCTTTGAGATTTCAACTGAATTTACATTTGCCTCTACAATAGATTTGAGTTGGAGACCCAAGTCAACTCTGAGCCACAGTGAATATGCTGTTTATATAATCCCCTCCCTTTTCCCCTAATATTTCATTGTAATATTAAAGTTTTCTCCTTTATGCAGTTTCATCTCTCTCAGTTTATCTCCTTTTCTTCTATATATATCTCCAAATATTTTTGCCAGTTTTATTGAGGTATAATTGACATACATCACTGTTTTCGTTTAAAGTGTACATCATAATGGTTTGTCTTACATATGTTTTGAAGTGATTACCATAATAAATTTAGTTAGCACCCATTATCTCATAAAAAGAGAAAACTAACAAAATAAAAACAGAAAAAAGAAAAGAAAGAAAGAAAGGAAAAGTGTTTTTCTTTGTGATGAGAACTATTGGGAGGATCTACTCTCTTAAGCTATACGTCCTAATTTAAATTGTTGGTCAAAATCTGTATGCTTTGTATAAGTTTATCAAAAAGTAAGCTCCTAAAATCCAGGACTATAATCTTAATTTTCTTTGTATCACTAGTATCACAATGCTTTAGCATAAAATGATCAGTACATGTTCGACAAAGTATTGAATGAGATTATGTTTTATCATATTAACTTTATCAGGACTCAAAATTGAGTTGTATTGATTAGTTTTATTCTCGTTCTTCTGGTTGACGTTTGTAAGTACATGAGAGAATTTAGAGGATAAATTCTTATCAGTTACATTAACAGTATCTTTGTGTGCTCTAAACTATGTTTACCTATATGTTGTTTATTAAAGTATAATTTTTCACATAAACGTTTTTCAACATTGAGCTTACAAAATTTCTTTAAGGTACCTAAATATACTTTCACACAAACACACTGAGATGTATTTAACTCAAATTTGAAAGTGATTACTCACTAAAGAAGTAAGGTGACAGAGGGTCTTACATGTAAAAATCACCGGACTAAAAGTCAGTGTTTCCTGATCTGAGTCCAATTGTGTCCTTAGGCCAATCACATGACTTCCTTGGACCTCTTTCCGCTTCTGGTAAAATTAGAGGACTTAGCACCTAGGGCATTCCTGGTATCTAGTTACTGGGAAAGTTATACAGAATTAGTGGCAATATTCCAAATACCAACATACGCTCTACTCTGAGTTTAAAATTACAAACGAGTTATAAAACCATAGTTTGCGACATCATATGGCATATGTCATGGGAAAGAGGGGGAGCATAATAGGAAAGAAGAATAAAAAAGAGTAATAAACTTATCAGCAAAGCAAATATTTGAATTTACTATGTCCATTACTAGTTTTATATTAAGTCTTTAAATAGAAATGGGTAGGTTAGTATACAAATTACCCAATGATGTACCACAATTCTCTGTTTAATCATAATAGTAGCACAGTGTCAGTTGTAATTTTACTCTCAACCACGTTATAAAATTAAAATATCTTTTATTTATGCTTTTCTTTTAAAGCCAGTGATTCATCTGGAAAGGTGAGACATATTTATTCACAGAACTCATCACAATCGAGTTTTCAAATACTTCTTTATTTCAACAGACATATTGTTATGGGGAAGCTATTACCTTGTAAGCATTTTCTGAGAAAAAACTAGAGCATATAATCTTGTATTGCCTAAAGATATTTTTCTCTCAGTATTTATTTTATCTTCAGAATCAGCGTGTCAAAATGCCAACCTTGGGAAGTCATTTATCCATTTTAAATTCCATTATTTTCATCTGGAAAATAAATTGGTTAATATGAAGAAACTCTGAGTTTCTCCTATTAAGTATGGTATATATACCTAAATTAGGATTCTAATGATATTTGTGATACTATGTTTCTAGCCTGTATTTGTTAGATGGTGTTAATTATTTAAATTGGCTATAATAAATAAGGGAGCATAATGCAAGAAGTTATTTCTCAGTTTCACTTTTTTCCCATGACATATGACTCAGATATCAATAACAGTTGGTGTGGCATAACAATATATTAGGACTTCAAAGATCTTTTCTTAGAAATTGACATAATAAATAGATGAATAATGACTACACTAAACAAAAGATGCAAAACTTTTTCCAGAAATAGTACAATAAACCATCAGAAGCAATTGGCTTTTAAGAAATAAATTCCAAAGAATGTATATGTTAGTGCTCAACCTTTTTAGACATCAGCAAAATACAAATTAAAATCACTACAAGATACCATTATACACATCCTAAAATGGCCAAAGCTAAAATGACTAAAAAACTAAGTGTTGGTTAGGATGTAGAGCAACAGGAACTGTCATATATTACTTGAGGTAGTGCCAAATGATCCCAAATGGTACCTTAGAAAACAGTTTAGAAGTTTATGAAAATATAAAATGGGTATCTACCATATGACCCACAGATTTCATTCCTGTCTTATCCAAGAAAAATAAAAGCAGAAGTATTTAAAAAATTCTTGGACAAATAATATTATAAGCATGTTAATTCATGATAATATCAAACTAGAAACAGCTAAGACATTCTTCAACAGGAGATGGATAAACTATATAGAGTCTTACAATAGATTACTCAGGCATAATTGCAACAATGTGGATAAATCTCAAAAACATTTTGACATGTGAAAAAAGCTAGATACCACAGAGTATATGCCCTATGATTACATAAATATAATGTTCTAAACCAGGAAAAACTAATTATTGATTAACTCAGATAAGTGATAATTTCTGAGAGGGCTGATCAACTGTAAAATGGCAGTGAGAAACTTTCTAGAGTGATGAAAATGTTACATATCTCAACCGTGGTAACTGATTGACCTCTACCCGTAAAATATGTGCATGTCACCATGCATGAATCATACCTTAATTTTTCAAAAGCTCTTAGTTAATGAAAATAAAAAGTTAACAATAGAACTGAAGTTTCGTTCTCCCTACTCAATTTCATTTCCATCCATAGCTTCTCAGAAGTCACTACAATTCTGAACGTGGAGTGTATGCTTCCCAGGTGATACATTATACTTCTATTACACACACCTATAGCTATTGCAATGGATAGTAGAAGTTTAGTTTAAAAGTATTTTTTTCTATGTATTAAAGTAACATTTTGATTTTATTTACTTGCTTATTTATGTATTTATTTATTTTCTCTTTTATTAAATGTATTGGGGTGACATTGGTTAGTAAAATTATATCGGTGTCAAGTGTACAGTTCTATAAGTCATCTCTATATTGCATTGTGTGGTCACTACCCAGAGTGAGTTCTCCTTCCATGACCATATATTTGACCCCCTTTACCTTCTTCTACCATTCCCCGCCCCTCTTACCCTCTGGTAATCACTAAACTGTTGTCTGTGTCTGTGAGTTTTTGCTTGTTTGTTTGTCTTGTTCATTTGTTGCTTCAGTTGTATACATTTTGACTTTAAATTTAGAGGTAACTGTGCATGTTCTCATTTTGGGTAAGATTGCATTCATTGTTTTTTAAAGCGTAGCAAGATAATATTGAGTTAAACCTTCTTTATAGAAAGAAAAATGGTTAGATGTATTTCTCATCAATCATCCTTCACAGCTCACACTAATGTTTTGAGGTTTTTTGTTGTTGTTGTTGTTTTTAACTACCAGAGACCATTTCCCCTCAGTCTCAGAAATTAATGAAAGTTTCCAAGTTATTTCCAATAAGTCAACAATCAGTAATTTATTGTTAACGTTCTAAATGATAATTGACTTTTGTTGAATTATTTTCAGCTCTTATGAACCTGTGTTCAACTTTTGTTTCCATTTTTAGAGGGCTGTTGGCCTTTTGTTTGGTTGCTCATGACCTAACTCTCAGTTCCCTCAACTTTGCACAAACTCCGCCAACTGTTATTTTCTTCCTGTATTATCTGCTTCTTATGCCTAAGGACATTTCCGTATGTAAGTGTCTTGATGAGTATTAAATTTATTACAACAGGTATATGCATCAAACTGTTGAAATAATACAGGACTTCCTATATTATAGGACTTTCTTTCTCTCTGTTTATTTACTACTAAACTTCTCTACTCCAGGCCTTTGATTTCTAATTGGTGGTAAGAGATTCCTTTTCTTTCCATTCTCATATTAGCTGTACATCAATAGCATCAGAAAAGGCTGAAATTATGCTGATGGAGGACACTGATAAGGGCTTTGTCTTTAGTCTGTCCTTTAAATTCTTCATCAATCCCATTAGGTACATAATTATCATTGTACCTTGTTTACTCTGTATTCCAACTTAAGTTTTTAATTGGCATCTGAAACTCAACTTTTAAAAAACGAATCTCCTATTTTTTCCTGCCAAACCAGCTCCTCTCTCAATCTCTGCCATTTCAGTAAACGGTAACTATGTTATTCCAGGTGATCATACCAAAAATCTGGAATAATTATTGACCTATTTGTTTCTCTCACACTTCACATCTAATCTATTGAAATCTATGCCCTCTAACTTTTAAAGTATACCTCGAATATGATAATTTATTACTATCCCTACTGTTGCCATATTCATATGTCTAGATCATTACAAAAACTCCAAAGTAGATGTATTTTTTCCCTCAACCCCTTCAGTCTGCTTCCTAACAGGTAATCCAGAGTTATCTTTTACAATAACATCAGTGTTCAATCAATGTGATTGTTTTCTTGAAATCCTTTCAATACCCAAGAGTCCTGCTCTATTGGCCCCATTTGCCTCTCTGAATTTATTTCTACAAAATTCACTATTTTTTACCACACTGGTCTATTCAATATTTCTCAGACTTGCCGAGTATACGCACATACCAGGACCTGAGTTCCTCTTGAACTATCTGCGCGGATTGCTTCCTTATTTCCATTACATTTTTACTCTTTTGCTCAGGGAGGCATTACCTAGCCATCCTGTCTCACAGTGAAAGCCCCATCCCTACCAATACTTCCTATCCTCTTTTTCCAATTCACTTTCCTCTACAGCATGCATCACTACAAACCAACAAATTAGTACTTAACACGTGTTAAACTCCATGAAAGTACACATTTTTGTTTTGTTCATGTCTTTCTTCCAGATGCTTAGAATAATTCCTGGCAATTTCTAGGTACTCAAAAATTGTTCACTGAATAAGGAATCTTAACTACATTTTCAATTCAGCATCTGTCCAAATATATTGTTCATAGCATATATAAAATGTTAAAGTACATTAAAAATTGGGGAAATCTTTCAATAGATTGTTCAAATTTCAACTGGATGTTCATGAATATATGGGCAGTTGCAAAACAGAAAATGTGCTGGAAGGGCTAAGCCAGTCAGAAGGAAGGTGGGACATTTCACAGTGTGCTCTGGAAATATTGTGAATGAGGCATAAGACATGTCAAGAAATGGAGCCAGAAATCTCTCCTGGTAAGATTTTTTGAACAACCTTACATTCTATGTTGAATATCTTGAATGTTACCTTAGACAGCATAAGACATCATGGAACTGTTTGATTCAGTAAAATCACTTGTTACATGAGTGACTACTTGAGATCTGTTGGTAAATTATCTTAGCAATGGAATATAAACTGGTGAAGAAGCAATGGATTAAAGAGGTTAGGAGGAAGCCACAAGTATGAAGTCCTCTAAGAAGTTTGGTGGTGAGTGAAAGAAGAAAATGGGTGATGTGGCTAGTGGGTGGCACAGAATGATGAGATGGTATCTGTATAATGAAGGAGAGTTGAGAATAGAGTAGGCTTGGCAAAGGAGCATGTACAACTGAAGCAAGTAAAATTGCAATAGAAAAAAGGATAAACATCTAGGGAAGTTCTTAGAGGCTCGGAAAGGAGCAGATAGACTCATACCTCAGTGATTCATAGAACAGTTACTGGAGAGTCACAGAAATGAACAAGCAGGGTTGTCTGCTTTCCATGTCCTTATACATTAAAATCAATACGTGAAAGCTGAAACTGTTGCTTTTGAAGGCAAGTAGTCCTATTTTTAAGGGAAATTGAAGTGTTTACTAAATATTGACCAAGTGTCAGGTCAACGTAAGGGGCAGATAGATATTAGACAATGAAAAGTGAGTTTCTTCTCATTCTGAGGAAAAAGTTATTTAAATAGTTCCATTAAAAGGCAGGAATATCATCTGTTGAAAAGGAAAGCAAGTAATGAGGTGTTGGATGCCAGAGTGGGATTTACTAGCTAATCACTTCTCCAGTTTTGTGGCTTGGCAAGATTTACCTGATCTATAATGTTTACTGAAGGACTCTGAAGCCTCAAGGTGTCACTGTTTCTGGAAGCACATACCAATTATCCCCAACTTCTGACTGAGAACAGCTAAGAGACTCACATGAGGATTACCTGAAGGCCAATTACAGCTACTGAAACACACACAGGGATCACAGTGGGTGGCAGAGGAAACTCTGGGCTTTCGGCAGCTCAGAAGTCTCACACCCTCTGCACACCCCATGGAAGAAGTGACCTAAGACCCAGGAGACCTGCACACAAGGAAGAAGCCCACCTCCCAGTGGCTGTCTGTGGCTTAGGGCTCTCAGCACGCATTTGTGCAGATGAGAGCAAAAATGCACTGAATTTGTGAAAGCTACCAACCACACTCCATAGCCCCACTCATCTAGAACTGCATTGGCCAGGGTGGCTGGCTCTGCCTCCACAAGACACAGAGTTTTTGTACATTAGAGGACAACGTGGAGATAGCTTGGTGGGCTTCATCCAAGACTGGCACTGTTTTTTTGTCTGTTTGTTTAATATATATATATATATATATATATATATACACATATATATATATATGAAAAAGAAAAGGAGAGAGAAAAAGGAATATATGTATTTACATTTTCTCTTTCTTTCCATTTTTCTGTATTAATTTTTTTTGGGGGGCTGGGAGGGCTGGTGCTATTTTCTGTTGTGTTTCTTTTTTTTTTTGTATTTCTGATATTTTTGTTTGTATTGAGTTCGTTGTCAGTTGTTTATACATGTGAATGTATTTGGGTTTTTTCTTGTTGTTGTTGTTGTGCTTGGTGATTTGTTTTGTTCTGAAATCACTGTGCAAAGGGCCCAGCCCAAGAAGCACAAGAATCAGCACACCCAGAGGCCAACTCTAGACCAAACCAGAGCATTACCGAGTTTGACCTACAAGTGACACACACAAAGGGAATTCTCTACAGGCACAAGAGCCCATAGGGGCCAAGCCTCATTTGAGGGGTCAACCCTCACACAGCAGCTCATACACTGTGGGCATAGCCAATTCTCGTAGCTAGTCAGCATGGGAGTGAATCCCATCTACTGACAATCCAAAAGTTACTATAGCACAACTTCAACAGGAGAATACACACAACACAAGGGACACCTCTGGAAAACACACACAGGAAAATAGAGAGACTGTGCAATTCAGATACAAAGGACATATACTACATAAGATCACTGTGCAAAGACTGAGAGACCTAGGGGATTAGAGCAAACACAGAGAGTCAGTCAAAATAAGGAAACAAAGAAATATGTCTGAAATAAAAGAACAAAAGGAAGCCTCCAGAATTGGAACTAAATGAAACAGAGGTAACCAACCTATCAGATACAGAGTTTAGAACACTGATGATAAGAATGTTTAAGAAGCTTAGTGTGGACATAAAGAAGGATAGAGAAATAAAACAAACAAACAAACAAACAAACAAACAAAAAACAGTTAGAACTAAAGGATACGATAGCTGAAATAAAGAACACATTTGAAGGAATTACCAGCAGGTTAGATGAAGCAGAGGATCAAATCAGCAGTTTAGAAGACAAGATAGCAGAGATCACCCAAGTGGAACAACAACAACAAAAAATAAAAACCAGTGAAAATAGTTTAAGAGACCTGAAGGATAACATGAAGCGTGACTACATGCACATCATAGGAATACGAGAAGGAAAGAGAGGGATCAAGGAATCAAGAACATATTTGAAGTAATAATGACTGAAAACTTCTCTAACATGGTGAAGGAAATTGGCATACAAGAGAAGGAGGTGCACAGAGTTCCAACCAAGATGATTCTAAACAGGCCCACACCAAGACACATTATAGTTAAAATGGCAAAGGTTAAAGACAAAGAGAGAATCCTAAAAACAACAAGACACAGACAGCAAGTTACTTACAAGGGTGCTCCCATAAGAGTGTCAGCTGACTTTTCTATAGGAACATTGCAGGTCAGAAGGAAGTGGCAGGAGGTTTCAAAGTGATGAAAAACAAAGGCCTACAACCTAGATTGCTTTATCCAGCAAGGCTATCATTTAAAATTGAAGGAGAAATAAAGAGCTTCCCAGAAAAGAATAAGCTAAAGGAATTTATTACCACCAGCCAGCATTGCAGAAAATGTTAAAAGGGTTTTTTAAGCAGAAGAAAGATGAAAACAATCTAACTAATGAAGACCAAAAATACAAATAACAAAATGCCAATAATTATGTACCTATCAATAATCACTTTAAATGTAAATGGATTAAAGGCTCCAATCAAAAGGCTTAGGGTGGCTGAGTGGATAAGAGAACAAGACTCTTGCATTTGCTGTATATAAGAGACTCACCTCAGATCAAAAGACACACACAGGCTGAAAGTGAAGGGATGGAGTAAGATATTTCATGCAAATGGAAATGACAAAAAAGCTGGAGTTGCAATACTTATATCTGACAAAATAGACTTTAAAATGAAGAATATAATAAAAGAAAAAGAAGGGCACTACATACTAATAAAGGTACCTATCCAACAAGAGGACATAACCCTAGTAAACATCTATGCACCCAACAGAGGAGCACCTAAATATATAAAACAGATATTGACTGACATAAATGCAGAGATCAACAGTAACACTA
This sequence comes from Rhinolophus ferrumequinum, assembly GCF_004115265.2. Taxonomy (NCBI): domain Eukaryota; kingdom Metazoa; phylum Chordata; class Mammalia; order Chiroptera; family Rhinolophidae; genus Rhinolophus; species Rhinolophus ferrumequinum. The sequence goes on from NC_046288.1 coordinate 28,052,240, forward strand.
TCATAGTAGGGGTCTTCAACACACCTCTGACAACAAGAGACAGGTCTTCAAGACAGAAAATCAATATGGAAACACGGCTTTATGATACATTAGACCAGTTGGATTTAATTGATATTTTTAGAGCATTTCACCCCAAAGCTGCAGAATATACATTCTTCTCGAGCACACATGGACCATTTTCCAAGATAGACCACATGTTAGGTCACAAAACAAGTCTCAATAAATTTTAAAAAATTGAAATCTTTATGAAATGTCTTCTCTGACCACAGTGCTATGAAATCAGAAATAAATTACAAGAAAAACACTGGAAAATACACAAATACATGGAGGCTGAATAACATGTTACTAAATAATAAATGGGTCAACAATGAGATCAAGGAAGAAATCAAAAGATACCTCAACACAAATAAAAATGAAAACACAATGAAACAAAATCTATGGGATGCAGTGAAAACAGTCCTAAGAGGAAAATGCATAGCATGGCAGGCCTACCTAAAGAAAGAAGAAAAATCTCAAATCAACAGTTTATCCACACAACTAAGAAAACTGGAAAAATAACAGCAAAATAAGCCCAAAGGGAGTACAAGGATGGAGATAATAAAGATCGGAGCAGAAATAAATGAAATAGAAATTTAAAAAAAAAATTAAAAAATACAAAAGGTCAATGAAACAAAGAGCTGGTTTCTTGAGAAGATAAATAAAATCGACACATATTTAGCCAGATTCATCGAGAGAGAGAGAGAGAGAGAGAGAGAGAGAGGACCCAAATTAATAAAATCAGATATGAAAGAGGATAAGTGACAACAAACACTATAGAAATACAAAAATTTTTAAAAAATACTATGAGAAACTATACATCAACAAATTAGACAATCTAGAAGAAATGGATAATTTCTAGAAGCATACAACCTTCCAAGGCTAACTCAAGAAGAAACAGAAAATCTGAATTGAATCAGTGATCAAGAAGCTCCCAACAAACAAAAGCCCTGACCAGATAGCTTCACAGGTGAATTTCACAAAATATTCAAAACAGAATTATCACCTATTCTCCTCAAACTATTCCAAAAAATCCACAAGGAAGGGAGGCTCCCAAACTCTTTTTATGAGGCCACTATCACCCTGATCCCAAAATCAGACAAAGACGTTACAAAAACAGGAAACTACAGGCTGATATCCCTAATGAACATAGATGCAAAAAATCCTCAACAAACTATTAGCAAACAGAATTCAGCAATACATTAAGAAGATCATACACTACATCAAGTGGGATTCATTCCTGGTATGCAAGTTTGGTTCAATATCCACAAATCAATTAATGTGATATACTGCATTAACAAAATGAAATATAAAAATACATGGTCATATCAATAGATACAGAAAAAGCCTTTGACAAAATCCAGCTGCCGTTTATGATAAAAACTCTTAAGAAAGTGGGAATAGAGGGATCGTATCTCAACATAATAAAGGCCATATATGATAAACCCACAGGTAACATGATAGCCAACGGGGAAAAGCTAAAACCATTCCCCTTAAGATCAAAACAAGACAAGGTTGCCTACTTTCTCCACTTTTATTCAACATAGTTCTGGAAGTTCTAGCCACAGTAATCAGACGAGAAAAAGAAATAAAAGGCATACAAATTGGCAAGGAGGAAGTAACATTGTCATTATATGCAGATGACATGATATTATATAGAGAGAACCCCAAAGAGTCCACCAAAAAACTACTACAACTGATAAATGAATTTAATAAAGTAGCAGCATACAAAATTAATATTCAGTAATCAGTTGCATTTGTTTACACCTATAATAAACTATCAGAAAGAGAAATTAGGAAAATAGTCCCATTTACAATTGCTTCAAAAGCTATAAAATACTTAGGAATAAATTTAACCAAAGAAGTAAAAGACCTATACTCAGAAAATTATAAGACACTGAAAAGAGAAATTAAAGATGATACAAATCAATGGAAACACATAGCCTGCTCATGGATAGGAAGAATTAATATATTTAAAATATCCATACTGCCTAAGGCTATATACAGATTGAACACAATTCCTATGAAACTACCAAGGACATTTTTCACAGAAATAGAACATATAACCTAAAATTTATATGAAACCATAAAACACCTCGAATAGCCAAGGCAATCCTGAGAAATAAGAACAAAGTGGGAGGTATCACGATACCTGACATCAAAACGTATTACAAGTCTATAGTAATCAAAACAGCATGGCACTGGCATAAAAACAGACACATAGATCAATACAACAGAACAGAGAGCCCAGAAGTAAATCCATGCATATATGGTCATTTAATTTATGATAATGGAAGCAAGAATTTCCACTGGGGTAAAGACAGTCTATTCAATAAATGGTGTTGGGAAACCTGGACAGACTCATGAAAAAAAATGAAGCTGGACCACCTCCTTACACCATATACAAGAATAAATTCAAAATGGATTCAAGACTTAAATGTAAGATCTGAAACCATAAAACTCCTAGAAGAAAACATAGGAAGTAAATTTGCAGACATTACTCTTTGTAATATTTTTACTCATATATCCCCTTTGGCAAGACAAGTACAGAAAAAATAAACATATGAGATTACATCAAACTAAAAGTTTTTTCACTGCAAAGGAAACCATCAATAAAACAAAAAGGCGTCCTACGGAATGGGAGAAGATATTTGTCAGTGATACATCTGATAAGGGGTTACTATCCAGAATTTATAAAAAAAGTCATGTAAGTCAACACCAAAAAATAAAAAAAAACAACCCAGTTAAAAAATGGGCAGAGGACATGAAGATATATTTTTTCTAAAGAGGACATACAGATGGCAAAAAGACATATGAAAAAAATGTGCAACCTCACTAATTATTAGAGAAATGCAAATAAAAACCATAATGAGATACCACCTCACTCCGGTCAGAATGGTTACCATCAACAAATCAACAAACAACAAGTGCTGGTGAGGCTGTGGAGAAAAGGGATCCCTTGTGCACTCCTGGTGGGATTGTAGATTGGTACAGCCACTACGGAAATCAGTATGGAGGTATCACAAAAATCTAGAAATGGAACTAGCAATTCCACTCTTAGGTATCTATCCAAAGAAATCCAAAACATTATGCACCCATATGCTGGAAAAAAATTGTGCACCCCTATGTTTATTGCAGTGTTATTCACAATAGCTGAGATATGGAACCAACTGAAATGCCCATCGGTAGATGACTGGATTAAGAAACTGTGGTACATTTATACAGTGGAGTATTACTCAGCCATAAAGAAGAATGAAATGTTACCATTTGCAACCATATGGATGGAACTAGAGAACATTACGCTAAGTAAAATAAGTCAGATGGAGAAAGACATGATCTCACTTATATGTGAAATCTAAAGAAAAGAATAAATGAACAAACTAACCAGAAACAGTCTCAGAGATATAGAGGAAAAACTGAGGGTTGCTAGATGGGAGGGGGGTGGGGATGAGGGAGAAGGTGAGGGGATTAGCAAGCACAATCTGTAACCACAAGACTACCCAGGGATACGAAAGACAGTTTGGGGAATATAATTAATAATGTTATAAAGATTCTGTAGGGTGTCAGATGAAAACTTATCTTCTTAGGGAGACTACTTCATGGACGGTGTAGATGCCTGATCACTGCACTGTACACCTAAAGCTGAAGCTAAATAATAATGAATGCCAACTATAATTTTATATATACACACACACATATATACATATGTGTATATATATTATATATATATATATATATATATATATATATATATATATATATGTATGTGTGTATATATATATATATTTACAGGATGTTGAGTACAGCATAAGGAATAGAGTCAGTGGAACTATAACAGCTATATATTATGTCAGAGGGGTAGTAGATTGGGGGTCGGGGGTTATCATTTGTGAGCGGTATAAATGTCTAACTATTATATTGTTTTATACACCTGAAACTAATAAAAATAAATAAATAGTTCCATAAAAAAACCAATAAGATGGTTTCTAGGGAGCAGCAAAGGAAACACAAAAGTTAAAAAAAGATTGTTTTTTAATCTTTTTTTAAAATATATATTTTTTAGCAGTTTTATGACACATAACCCCATGGGAGAAAGAGCTTTAAACTGTCAAATACCACATGTAATATAATTGGTCTTCTTTAGTGTTAAGAACATAGTCACATACGTGGTAAATTTTGCAAATATTTTACACAAAATTATTAGAAATTTTAATATCTTGATGGTTAAACATTAATGTTTCAGCTAATCAGAAGGATTAGTTTTTCAAAATGACACATTTTCCAATAATGGCACCTAGACATTACCACTTTCTCCAGGAGTCACAAATTGGCAGCACTTGCACAAAATCCAGCAGTGTTTGGGTTCTGTCAACAGACACAATCTTTTTAAACAGTTTTCATTTGTTGACAATCAATACACAAAAATGTTATGAATAAATAATGAAACAGCTTATCCTAAAAAAATGGAAGATGTGACAACAAAGGGCATATATATTACAGATCAAAATTGACTGGTGTGAGTATTAATCTTTCCCTTCAGACCAGGCTTGCACTTTCAGGAAGGCCACAGTCCCCCTGATACTTTATTTTCCTTAAAACTGGACCTACTTTAGCCACTCATATTAACCTACTTTAAGCACCATACCATTTCATTTTGTGACTGCTGAAGAAGCAGGTGCCATATAGATACCAAGTCACTTTACATAAATTAGTCATTACAATTTTATAAATTGGATGAAATATGACTTATTTTTCACAGATTCAGAAACTACTGAGAGAAGTTACAAAAGTAAATGCTTATGAAAGTTACTGGTAGTTAGTAGGAGATCTGGGTTTTCCATTCTATCACATACACTTACATATGATAACCATATTTTTAGTGTTGGCAGATTGTAAGCACTGAATATAGGGAATATATTTTTTCATACATTAATGACATTTTAATTAACATATCCAAAATGTCATTTTACATATTTATTCAAGATATTTTAGACTAGAAGTGACATTAAGATACCTCTACGAAAAAACTAAAACTTATCCTGAATCACACAACTAGTACTTGGCAGAGGTGAGCTACACAGATATGGACTACAGAAAATCACTACATATTATAACATCTTCATTTCCTGGTACCATGCTGTAAATCAACCTGAGGGGATACACTCCTTGGAGTATGAGGTACAAGCATTGGATGGAAAAACAATTTCTAATCATCATAACTTCTTAGAATTAAAATCATTTTTTACGTGTATTAAACCACAGAATTACCATATCGTGGAGAAACAAGGTTTAAATAGTGCAGTGATAACCTGTCTCTGATCTCCTACTGCCTGGACATCTTGCCTTCCATTTAGGAAAGGAGGTAATATTTGTATTTATCCTTTGTTATTCTATGTGCTTTGTAATATTGTAAAAGCTAGTAACATTTCTCTAAAAATATTCTTAAAGAAGCTAATGTCAGTGCACCTTAAGACACCTTGAGAAGTTGTTTTATAACTAACATAAGCTACTGATTTACTTCCTTTTCAAGTGCTTCTGGATGCAATTAACATATAGACATTGGCAACTGTCTATTATACTGCTGTATCTGATAATGAAGTGCCAAAATCTTATTTTAAGGGCAAGGTCATCATAATGAGGTTTGTGGAAATCCAGGACACCGCATATTTGATTTTTGGCCTTCTGGATCACTTTCTTCATCTGTTAATTTGGCACATTAACCTAATATAGTTGTTCTAGAGACTAGAGATAATATTTATAACATACCCAGCACAATGTCTGGCACAGAGCAGGTGCTTAGTAATGGCAACTATTTCTATGTTTCTCATTTATCAACATGCTAAAAGCATTTCTTTAACTCTCAGTTAACATTTGGCCTGGGTGCATAACAGACCCCTAAAGATATCTTCAATGTCATCTAAAGATTTTCTTGTTTTCCTGTGATGTAGTTCATCTCTTTAAAAAAACTCAAAAGAAAAAAAAAGAGGGCAATTGGAAATTGTACCAGAGGAAACAGAAAATCTATTTTTCTCGGCAGATAATATTCAGAAAAGCTTTTGATTCAGTTATTTATAACCCAAAGCACAGTGTGGAAGGAGTTTATTATCTGGAATATAAAAGTTAATTATATAGAGAAAGTGATACTTCAGTCTACTTTGCTCTGTAATTCAGGCAAAGAGTAAATATACTATCTACACAATATTGGTTGTAATGGTTGTAGATTGATACTTTATTGCTAGGATGAATTTAATTTAGGTAACTGAGTTACATTGTTTTTCTTTTTCTAAGGAATCTGACAACATCTCACAGGAAGTAAGTCCTAACTTCTTAAAATACATATATTTTAACTTTTGTGTTATTTAATCAAGGTTAGAAAATAATTTTTTTTCTTTTGTAGAAATTTAAGCAGGAAACGAAAGTGGTCATTCGTCCCAGTAAGGTAAAGTTTAATTATTTTATCCTGTTAATCTTAGATATATTTTTTTATGAAACATGGGTCATTTTCTCATTCACCCCAAATAAACATTTTTAAGTATGATTGTGAAAATGGTGATGTTTTCATTGCTTTACCAAAATGCTATAGACAAACATGAAAGGGATCCTAGAAAAAGATTTGTGAACTATTTTGAAGCCACATTGTTAAAGCAGGATATCTTTGAAAGAATGTGAAAGAATTTCTTGTTAATGGTCCTTCACCTTTACTTTTCTTCCCTAATTGTGAACAAGAGGTCACAAAGTTGTATTTTCTTTGCTATCACTTCATGCCCAAGGATACTCTACTACATTTCAGTAAATGCTATATTCCTGTTAGTTTTGTGTGTTTTATTTTAACAGGGCATTTGTTCCACATCCTGTGCGGTATATATTGGTTTCACATCTATAGTACAATGTGAAGTAAAAATATTATAGTAGTTTGAACCAAATTGAAATTAAACTGGATTTGGTAAACATATTCCAAGTCAATGAAATTTGAAAACAAAGATTATATTTTTTTATAATGAGACAAAAATTACACCCTCTGATCTTAATTCTATGACTATTTCAATTGAAGAAGATAGATTTCTGCATGAATCAATACACTTGATTCTCAGATTCTAGGAGAAATGGAGAACTTATCTCAGTGGTTTTGATTCGTAAAAGCCCCAAATGCAACATTCTCTTCTTTTAAAAAACTGTTTTCCTATTGCAATATTTTTCTTTAAATAGACTCATTTAAACTTTTTAAAAATAATTTTAAAATAGTTGATTTGTTTATAATACAAACAATGTATATTTCCTCTGAAAAAACATGTTAATTGGCCTAGTGATACATTTTTCCAATACACAATACAATAATGACTATTAAAATGAACAAAAAGCTTATTACATGTTGCCTAAATTACTTTTGTGTATTCACTCACTCATTCATTTGACAAAAATTTATTAAATAAAAGCCATGCCCAGAACACCACCTCAATATCTAGGGATACAATAATAAACATAATAAAAACAACAATAAAAACCAATGGTTATACGTTTATCACCAAATGGAAGTTATAATTCATATAAAACTCACACAATAAAGATGAATTCCATTCTAATGCTCCTGTTTATGGAAGAGGGATTTATTTCCCTTTGTATTTAGGAGAAAATGTTTTATAAATAATACTGTGGAGGTAATAAATCTAATTCGTTTTCTTTATTCTTTAAGGATATCACAAGGAACATACATGAAATAGTGAGAGATTTTTATTTATTTCAACGATTTTGGATTCATATTACCAACATGTAATATTATAATATTAATGGCATATGGGAATATCTGTAAATTTCCGTTTATAATAACCTGAAAAAAAGATTTATAAGCTTTAAAATGATAATTTCCCCCTGTCCACTTTAGCAGTATCCACCTAAATCGGCCCACATTCTCTTAAGACACTTTTATTTAATTATAAAAGACCATTTTGATCTCTTCACTTGTTTTGCAAAGGTAATCACAAATAGCCAAGAATCCTGGTTGTATTGCTTGTATTTCAATCATATTAATTTCTCATACTAATGATCACGTAGGTAATCTGAGACATATCCCAAGTAATGACTAGCATTAAAAAAAAAAATGCTGAGGATCTTTTCTGGTTGCTAGATTTTCATTATATTTATTATTATTTTTCAAGGAACGTACTAGCAGCTCATCTAGCGAGGTAAGAGAACTTTTCTTTTAACATTAAGTAGAAAGTTCATGAAGAACTAACAGACATCCAGCAAAGTGTGACTTAATTTGTTGTTAATGTCACAAAAGGATAAGCAATGAGGAAATCATTTACTTAAATTTAATGTTGTTTTGAGGAAATTGAAAGTGACTATCTACACCACGGAGTATATTGTTGCTCTTTCACAGAGATATTAGATATCTGACTCCAGAGGTAAGTACATTTTAAATCAAGCCAGTGTCAAACCAAGAGCCTACCATTGTATAAATGTACCACAGTTTCTTAATCCAGTCGTCTCCCGATGGGCATTTCGGTTGTTTCCATGTATTGGCTATTGTGAATACCTCTACAATGTTTTGTACACCTGAAACTAATTAAAAAAAAAAAAAAAGGAAAAGGAAAAAAAAAGAGAGACTTCGACATAGTTTTGTCCTGAAAAAACTCCCAATATTGCTGAGCTCAGTGGTGCTATCCCCCACCCAGCAGCTTCAGCATCACCTGGGCACTTTGATGCACTTTTAAATTTGAGAACCTCTTGTTTAAGCGGAGTGAGTGAGGGAATGGATTAAGATGTGCAGGTATTGATACTAGAAACCCCTGCTGTAGTAGAACTATCCAAGCATTATGGGAATATAGGCATTATGGGAAAAGTTATCCAGGAGAGGAGGAAGCACAGCTGTGGCCCTGAACCTGGTGGCCTGAGAAACAACCTGAAGTCTTCCAAGCTAATATCTAGAAGCATTCTTTGTTCTTTCTCTAGGCTGCAAGTCTGTCTCAAAAGGAGAAGCACGTATGCATAACAATTGTGTCCCCTACAAGGAATATGCAAGATTTAGTTTCCATGCACCTCACCAGGCCTACTTTGTACTTTTTTTGTCAGCTGCTTACACTCTGTAGGCATTTGATATTGCATGAATAATGTAGAATTGATGAAAACTTTCAAAACATATTTTCAATCACATGTTATTACTCAGACACAGAGTGAGGGCTCTGATGATAAATATTTCAATTTGCTGAATTCCTCATAAATGATATAACTTCCCAGTAGTAGTGGCTTGGGCCCTAAATATTCCATTAATAGTACAACTCTAAGACTAATTCATGAAAGTTAATTCTCCTTTTCTTCCTCTAAGGAATCTGCTGAAGTTCCCACAAAGGTAAGTAATTTTCATTCAAATAAAATAAAATTAATATCACTTAACCACTGTTTTCCTTTTGTGTGTTTTTATAGCAAGTGCCTTTGTGTTCTTAACGCAGAGTTAAGCTCACTGAGGAAAAGCAAACAAACAAAAAAAAACATTACTTAAAATAACTGGTAAATTCCTAATACAAATTATAATTTCAAGTAAACCATAGATAGATAGATAGATAGCTATATCTATATACCTTGATATATACAAAACAGGCACCATGCAAGATGCTATATATTTTAACAAATATGATCCTACCTGGTACTAATGCTCAGAGAGAAATCTGATCAGGGTCTTGATTCTAGTGCCTAGGATCAAGGAAATTAAAGTTCAGTTCTATCTGACTCCAAAGACCAGACTTCTTACTCACATGGAAAAGAAATGACAGACACCTACCTTCTAATTCAAGAAATTGTCCTTTTCCTTTCTTATGTATATTTTTGTTTTTTTCACATAGATATTGTTCTGGAGGCCTTAACTGTCAGTAATTTCTTTAATTCTGCAATTTATTATAAATGTAGGAAGAAATAGTTACAGTAAAATTTTTATGCCTCAACTATTCTTTTAGTAAATTTGCCACTATTTATAAATTATCTAATTAAATAAACTTCCAAATAATTTGGTTCTGCTAAAATCTGCTCTCACCAGTGGAAGAGATTCAATATTAGATTAAATTTGATAATTTTCTGTCTCTCTAGAACAAAATCAACCAATTTTATCAGAAGTTGAAGTTCCTCCGATATCTCCAGGCTCTTCATCAACCTCAGATTGTTATAAACGCATTGGATCAGATTAAGACAAGTGCCTACTCCTTTTTCCCCACTGTGGTAAGTACTGCTGTTTTGTTTGTTGTTGTTCTGTTTTTTATTTATGTTTTTTGGGAAAGGGGGGGTTTGGTGAGGGAAGGACTCAGGATAAAGGTAGGTAAAATAACTAGAGACGAAATGCCCCAACAAGTTCTAACTTAGAAAATACAGTAGAACAATTGTGAATGTAACTTGTGATTCAGAAATTAAATTGCAAACATATAGTCCAAAAAGAGTAACAAATAACAATAGCAACAATAGAAACAAATAAGTAATTTCATTTAAATGTAACATACAAGTACATGTAGTAAATGTTTGCTCATATATCATTTTGCTTGGTTCCTCAAATAATTTACTAATATAGGAGGGGGTCGAAATTATTAGTGATCTCCATGTAATTAGTAATTACATAGTAATGTAAGAAACTATAAGAAAGTGAAGTAACTTGCCTAAGTTCTAAGTACTACTCTCTTCCATTTTATTTCAGAAAACAGTGGTGTCTTAAGAAACTTTTTCTGATATGAGCAATATGAGGAACAATTAACAAAAGTTCCCTTGGATTATTGTTTTTCTTTTTGGTGCAGAACAGAGAACAGCTCTCCACCAGTGAGATGAGGCAATTTAATACAATTTAAATGGTAACTAGCAAGATACACATTCATTATACACTGTACTAGACAGTTTTTGATCTAGCTTTTAAGAAATAAATATAGATTTATGTAATATGGGGACACTGAAACTTCAGACCTCTATTTTGAGCAGGGCAACACAAAAATGTATGCATCCAAGGACACAAAAATTAGATTTGTGCTAGTAAACTTGGAAAATTTTTACCAAAAATTTTAATACTTAAAAAAAAACAATGTCACCCACTAATATTGCTATCACACCAGGAGACATGATGTACAGCTTAAATTTTGTAAACAGAGTGGGAGGAATGTAGTGTATCATTCTGGAATAAATACTCTAGTTCATTCAAATCCATACAAAATGCTATTGTCCATATGTCTTGTTACATATCACGAATGACTAAAGACATTTTGACATCACCCAAGATATAGTTTTATTCCTACTTATTTTAATCTTTGAGAGTGAATAAAAGTCCAAAAAAGAAAAGAATAATAATTTTATAAATAAGTTTAAAATATATCATTTAAAAATTTCTTTAAGGAACCTGCCAGCTTCTCTCAGGAAGTAAGTGCAAACCACTTATATTCATTATGTTTAAGAAGTAAATTTTTATTTTATTATGGCTATATAATAAATATTATTCATTTTGTAGAAATATAAGCAGGGAAAAAGATGTGCTTATGCATAATAGCCAGATAAAATTTATTTATTTATTGAAGAGATATGTCATTCATCATTCATTTAAGAAATATATATTTAGCAAGTACTACATGATCCTAGAGCTCAGGTATGCAAAAGTGATTAAAAGAAGCAATAAAAATGAATGCAATTTAATTTATATATATATATGTATATAAATTGCATATATATATATAAATTGCATATATATATATATAAATATATAAATATATACACATATCAAGAGGAAATTATGAATATCTGATACATTGAGAATGAAGTCCTTAATTCCTCTTTTATTTCTTTAAGGAAAACCCAAAGACTGCTGACAGGGGAAGTTATTGTTTTCATATGAAGCTATATTTAATTCATAATTTTAAAAAATAATATTAAAATATTAGACTGTCTGGAATGCTCTTATTTTAATAAAATGGGATGTTTTTATTACTTAAAAACACAATTTCTACCTCTTAACATTGGTTCCTCAGATGTCCTCAGTTCTTTCAATAAAGACCTTCCATGTAAGTAAGACTCTTCTGCACAACCTATTTTTTATATGGTTGCCATTCTTTCTTTTGGAAAAAAAAATCAGATTTTTACTATTTCATGAACTGGAAATTTTACTGCAATTTTGCTTTTTTCATTTGTTATACTATTATGTTTATTACAATATAAGAAAAATCTTTAATTCCACAAATATTAAAAATATATTGCTAAGGATTTAATTACCGTGGTCCCCAAATTTTTATTATTATTATTATTATTATTATTATTATTATGTATTTCTCAAGAAATCCGGCAGTTCATCTAATGAGAAATTATTTTTTGAAAATAAAATGGGCAAACAATTTATTGAGAAATACTGTGCTTTCCTGCTGTTGTTTAACTATCTTTGGTAAATAAGATATTGCTAATTTTTTAAGAGAGCCATATCAATATTTCTAAAGAAAAGACGTACAATGTGTATTGCCACAAAAACATCATGCGGTTGTTCTCCTCTCCACATTTTTGTTTAAGAAATTGAGACACCAAAAGATTAAGCAACTTGCCAAAATCGTATTGTTTGTTAATGGCAAAGATACCAGACTTTCTGGTTACATGTGCTTCTATTTGATTTTATGCAATGCCCATGTCTTAACCTCCTGAGATTTTGTTACAAAATTTAGCTATGAATTTAACATTTGGACTTGAATATGTGTGATTTGTTATGTCTGGGTTGGAGGAAAGTGGCACGGGTGTGGGAAGAGGAAGCTGGTCTTTCAGAAGTCATTATTTTAGTTGGAACTTAAAAGAATGTGTAGAATTTTGAAAAATGAGTCAATGAGAATAAAGTATCTGGCTGAAGTAAATATAGTGCTTGAAGAGCCAACTACCAACTTTGATGGGTTTTGTATTTTAAGATACACAGAGATTATATAGTATAAGTTACTGTTGTAAGGGTTTGACAGAGTCAGATCATGGATGCTTTTGAATTTCAGTTATGCAATGTGACATAATTCACTGGAAATAGAAAAGATATTGGAGATTTGAAAGAAAGAAGGATTGTAAACTTTCTTGGGTTGTATGTCTTTATGGCAACATCTCACGTAACCTAGTAGAGGAGGTTGTAATATCATGTTATTATACTAGTCTAAGACAAACGTTTTGGTGACCTCAACTGGAGACATGGTGCGGGGCATCTCAGGCAACAGGAAGACAAACTTATTAAAATATGAGAAATGTGAGAAATCGGGGAAATAGATAAACAGAATATGCCTGGGTAATTGAAAAGCAAGACATGGAATAAACCACGATAAGAAACCAAGCTGAAATGAGAAAGAGGATATCTTACACATAGTAAATTTGAAGGTGTCCAGGAGGTGTTGTGAATTAAATATGATGCTCAAAGGAGAAGTGCAACTGTATGGATGACTTTTTTTTTAAGACAAAGCAATAAATGAACTTCCCCAGAGAAAAAGTGAGAAGAGAAATTGTCGAAGAATAGAACTCAAGTATACCCTGTGATTCAGGGGCAGCAAAAGCAAATCAGAAAAATACAGAGTATCGAGGAGAAGGCAGTAGAGAATGATGGGAACCATGGGAGGAAATAGCTAGGAAAAAACAAGTGGAGTCAAGACTGAAAACGCTACACAGATGTGGAACAAAGTGGAAACAAAGAAGATATTTTGGATTTCTGGAATCATTATCATTGTAACCATTGAGATATACTCCAATTGGTTCAGAACTAAGGAATGTAGGGGGAATTAAAAGTAGCATTACTCTTCTGAGATTTAAGAAAAGGGGGTAAAGATACTTATGGAATGGTATCTGTGTCTATAGGGACAACCAGGATCACAGAAAGGTAATTTTAGGATAGAGATTTGTAGCTTAAAAGATACAGGTCAAGGGTGAGAAACTGCTGAAACACACGAAACAGAGGGGAATAAACTCATGGAGCAGGTTCCAGTAGGATCAGGGTCACAGCCAAAAGACTTAGACTTGTACAGACTGTACCAGTTTTTCTGACACAGGAGAAAAGGAGGAGAAGATGAGTAAATATAATACATACTTTGAAATGCAGGGTAGAAAGTTACTTTTCCAGTGAGGTGAAGGATTGGGTTTTCAACTTAGTGAGGGAAGTGTTTATGGGTTTGGGATACTCAAAATAGCGAACATTTTTGTTTAATGTGAAAATAAAGATGAGTAACAAGATCCACAGTAGTAACTAATAACTAGGTGAGAGTAGACCTCAGATTATTTTCCTCACCCAAGTAGATTTACGGCAACATAGTGGCAGTATAATATCAATAGGTCAAGAGAATTGTTGGGGTGGAGAGAGGGGCTTGAATGTGTTTGTGTTAAAATCACTAGTCATGAAATACTGGTTGAGCTGGGAAGGAAGGTTGAGGTATAAACCAGAAAACTAAAAAATGCTTGAGGGACTAGAGATAGGAAAAAAGACAAAAACCAGGCCTAATGAGATTGGTCAATCTCAAGAAATAGAGATTTGAGCTTTTTATCAGATGGGAATTTCAGCATCAGAGAAGAAGAGACTTTCTGGATGATAACTTGATCCAAAGAATAGTCATGCATGCAGAACGCTGAAGATAGGTGAACATGAAGGTTGTTGACGGTAAACAGTGAAATATATTCCACACTAAATGCCAATGTTTGACAGGCATTTTTCCGTTGCCAAGAATGCAACAACAAATAAAAAGGCATAGTTCCTGTCCTTGAGAAGATGAAAACCAAATATGAAAACCTACTTGTTGTGAAATGCAATACATATTTTAATAAAGCTGTGATAAGGGGCAATAGGCACAAAGGAAATACCTAGTTCATTTTAGTTGATGGATAGGGGAGGCAAGAGGATCTTCAGGAAGCCCTGAGTCCTGAGAATGACCTTGAGGCCAGAAGAAGAAGTGTTTGACCTGAGGAGGGGAGAGAATTATAACTTAAAAGGAAAGGAAGAAGAGTGTTTTGGATATGAGAAACAAGTAACCACAACTAAATCAAGGAGTGAATCAGGGTCATGAAGTTCAAGGAAGGGAGTAGATGGAATGAGACTAGAGAAAGAGCAAGGCATGCTGTGCTCCTTAGGAACATGAATTTTATTCTGTGGATAGTGGGGATTTGTTGAAGGGTTTTAGGAAGGAGAGTGACATTTAGAGAGTGACTACTTCTGTAAAACAAATGATAGCAGTGCCCGTTAATAAAACGGGACTGTTCAAGTTTGGGCTCCTAATTTTGTAGTGAGTTCAATGTTTATCAGCTAATGTTCATAGAAGAACAGAAGACGGAAGGAAGAAAAGAAAGTGAAGCCCAGAGAAGAACAGGATCTTGCCCAAAGTACCCCAATAGTCTGAGGCAGGACTCAAAAGTACTTAATATGTGCCTATTTACAAAAGCAGTCTTCAAGTTCTTTGTCTCTTTAGTGATCGATGTTCATACATATAATTGGCTGATTGTGTTTCACATTACTCATTTTCACAATGTTCTTTTCTTCTGTTCACTACCTGTAATAGATATATTCAGGACTGAAGCACAGGTAGATGCCCTTGTAAAGTAAGTAGGTTAAGTAAAATATTGGCATAATTGATGGTTTTCCTTCATAATATCACTTGCCTTCATATCATGCTAAATGTATGAGGGAGGAGTACACTCCTAATTGTCATATATTTTATATTGCTTAGAAAGCCCAAGTCAGTGTCTATTGTGAATTTGAACTATTCAACTAATATTTATTCAAAGACTATGTTCGTATTGAGCAAGGGGGAAGCCAGGAAAGAAAATGATGAAATAACCCTCGTGGCATAGGTCCAACTGAAAAGGCCATGTCTGCCCTGTGCACCCTATGTATTAGCTTTTGGTTGCCAAGGGCACAGGCAAAAATGTGTGATTTCTAAGAAAAGAAATACAAAAGAAAAAATGCCCTACCCATTCAATATTTTCTTTTCATTTTATCAGCAAAATGCCTTACATACTGTGCAATAAATACAGCATTTCCTTGTGACCCTTTTTCACGAGTTTTGACTTACAGTAATCAGTATACTTATGGACTTATTTGGGTCGGAAATGTATGCAAAACCTAGATCAAGGAAATCACAAACAATACACTAAAGAAAAAGGTTTATCCAATAAAAAATTGAAAAGCCAGAGATTTAAATAACACCAGGTGCCATTGGCCACATAAGCATCAGAACACAATCATAAGTAAGGATCAAGGTTCCATGTGGGCAACCCAAGCTCTCCCGATGTGTAACTTGTGTTGCCATTTTATAAGGAAAATAAGAATTTCATCTATTGAAATTTTATAAGACACCTGGGTGAGGAACAAAATATAATCAAAGCAACATGTTCTAGGACTCTTTGTCATAAATATAATTTATTCACCCCAAGCTCTTTCCCATATTGGGTGACATATCTGAAATATTCAGGCATGAGATTTGGGAGAAGTGCAAAGGTAATAGCTGAAGCCTGTTAATAATACCCTCAAAAAAGAAAGCAGATAGAAAAGCAAGATCAAGAGTACACTAAAGGGAACAAAAATGTTCAGAAAATAAGAACTGTAAGAAACTCCAAATATCATCCATATGGTGTTTTAAAGATGTTTGTAGATGAGGAAACTGAAGAAGTGAGAATTTGCATTATTTGCTCAGGATCCTACAGCTATTTGGAGATAGAGCTGGTACAAAAAACCTCTGCTTCCTAAGTAATATTTCAGGCACTGCTTAAGAACTTCCAAACATACAGGGGAAAAGAAAGTAAAAGAAAATAATGAGTGTGTATTTGTGTAATGATTCAGTTTTATAAACAATATAACATATAATTGATTACTCTTAAAAATTATTAGAAAAGGATAGATATCTTAGAATTATTTATATAGATGAGTGTTTTAATTCTTTCCATGAGATTTTTCAAATATAATAAAATATAATAGTACTTGTATCTGATATACAGTTATTAAAATTAATTTATAAAGTTATTCAAGAATCATAGAATAAGATGCTCTGAGCAGGACAGACATCACGGAAACACAAAGCTCAAGGTGCTAATTATAGGACCCACTCTTAATCCTAGTTATTCTTATTTTACATATACAGTCATGTGCCACTTAACTACAGGGCTGTGGTCTGAGAAATGCATCGTTGGACAATTTCATCCATGTGGAATGTCATAGAGTGCACTTACATGAACCTAGATGGTACAGCCTATTGTTCCAAGACTACAATCCTGTACAAAACAACAGGAGATTAAATCAAGCACAAGTGAAATCATGCATCAAGAGAATCCATAAACACAAGATGTATCATATGAGGCTGCTGTCAGCATAACATGGCATACTGTTTTACGGAAAACTTTTTTAAGAAGTGGAAAGAGTACACTGCAACATAATGACTTAAAGTAGAGTATAATAAATCAAACCAGTAACATTGTTGTTTCTTATCACTTTCAAATATTATGTACTGTACAAAATTGTGCCACATTTTTATACGACTGTCATCTCAGCAGGTTTGCTTATACGAGCATCACCACAGACATGTAAATAATGCTTTGCACTACCACATTATGGTGGCTACGATCTAACTAGGTGATAGGAATTTTTCAGCTCCATTATAATCTATGGGTACTTTGTTATATATGCCCGTTATCATTGACCAAAATGTCTTTATATGGCACATGTCTGTAATCATAAAATTTCACTCAAGTTTATCATGCATTTTTGAGCACATACTATATGTTAGACCGAGGTTTCTAAACCTCTGTACTATTGACATTTGGGGCAGGATAATTCTTTGTTGTGGGGCTGTCTTGTGCATTGTGAGATGTTTAGCAGAGCACTGGCCTTATCCATAAGATGCCGACAGTATCGACCACTACTCTGTGAGCACCAAAAATGTTTCTAGAAATTTGCAAATCCCTTCTGGGGAGGCAAAATTATCCCACATTAGGAACCACCAGGCTAGATGATGCAAAAGGTCATATAATGATATAAAGATGAAGATGGCATGGTCCCTTCCTGCTAACAAGAAGATCATGACTGTGGAAGACAGATCATGACTTGGACATGTAAGTAGTTTTCATCACTCCATAGTCTTAATTTCACTCTTCCCACTTTCTTCCACCATTTGCATCTCCTGAATAAATCCCTTTTAATATCTGAAATAAAAAATTATTTGAATCCCACAAAAACTTAGACCTTCCAATGAGCTTGTCAAGTTTTTCAATGCCCCTTAAACTCCTTATGTCTGTATGTCACTCTTTTTCCACTTTGAATTTCATGCTAAGCATTATTATCTCACCTTTACCTATATACGCAAATTCCTTACTCCTCTTTGATTTAACTACACTGACTTTAAATCATTTCCTAGGTTAATCCAAATTCTACCTTCTGCCCCTGTGAATGTAGCTGAGAAATATATCCTCAACCATGATAAATATTCTTGCTTTAAAATGAAGTCCAACAGTCACATTATATATTGACTCAAATTTTCCTAGAATATTATTTAATACCCAGAGCAACAACAATTCTTCCCTACCTGTATGTCCAATAGCAGGTAGCTTTGCTTCTTATTTTATGAGAAAATAGAAGCAATCACAAATGACATCTTCAAAATTATGCCAAAAAATAACTCCTCCATCTATTTGTTTCTCCAAATACTTTGTTATTCTTGAGGAGTTATTGCTGCTCTTAGCAAAGCCAAATGCCAATGTTGTGCACAAGAAACCATAGTTTCCTGTTAACTCAAGGATCTGCATTTCATCACTGTTTTCCACTCTGTACTTCCTTCCTATCAATATTTTATAATGTCTCCAATCTAAGAAAACATACCCTTCTCTTGATCACATTCCCTTGGTAACGCTACCCCATTTCTCTCCAACTCTTTGCCAGGGGAGGGGAAATAACTTTTTCCAAAGTTGTGCATGCTTGATATCTACAGTTTCTCTTCTCTCGTTTTTTTTCTTGTTATCAGATTTTGACATCTGCAGTCCACAAAAACTTTTAATAAGGTCAAAATTTGCATTCATTTCTCTAAATCTAGTGGTTATTTCTAGGTCTTCTTACTTCTGCTCTCACCAACATTTGACATTTGTGACGCTGTCTTTGTTTGGCTCCCATGTCACTATACTCTCCCAATTCTTGTACCTTTTTGGTCACTCTGTCACTGAATCTCTGATAGTTCCTCTTCATTTAGAGGACATGTGATGAAAAGTGTCCTGGGGTTCATTCTTGGAATTCCCTTTTCTGTCTGCACTCATATCTCTGTTGAATTTATCCAGGCTCACGTTTTTAATTATCATTAGTTTATGTCTCTTAAATTTAGCTGCAAACCCAACCTCTCCCCTATATTCCAGACTTGTATATCCAACAGGTTAATCTCCTTTGAGGACTTAATAGGAAATATCAAACTTAACGTATGTAAAACTGATCTCCTGACTTCCCCCAAACCTTGCTACTCTTACAAACTTTCCATTACAGTTGACTTTCTTTAGACCACTTGTCATCCTTTAGACCAAAAACTACTTAGTCATCCTTGATTCCTCTCCCTTTTTCTCACACCCCTCATGTGATCCATTAGCAGATCTCTTTGGCTCTGTTTTCAAATGGTATCCAGAACCTGTCACTTTCACCACTTCCATTGTTACCGCTATGGTTCAAGCCACCGTTGTTATATTTTCCTTGGATTACAAGAATGGGCTAATGAATTTCACTACTCTTTCCCTTCATGAAATGAGAAGTCCGAGTGGTGCTCTTAAATGCAATTCATAGTATTTCACTCCATTGCATACAATCTTCCATTGGGTTACCTGTCACTTCTTTGCATTAAAATTCAAAATCATTAAAATGACATAAAATACCTTACTTCATCTGGCCTCGTTATTCCTCTCTGACCTTATGTCCTATACTCCTCATTTAGTTCCTGCTCTTGTCATACTGGCCTCTGCTATTCCATGAGCATCTAGATGAGCTGCCACCTGAGAGATTTTCATCTGCTCTTCCTCAGTGTAGAATTTTTTCTCCTCTTCTGTTCTTAAGTCTTTCTTTACCTTTTCCTTGAGGCTTTTTCTGGCTATGTTACTCAATACTCCTGACATTTCCTACTCCACTTCCTTTACTTATTTTACTTCTTAGTATGCAATACAGTCTAAATACCATACATTTTACTGTTTTTAATTATGATTGTTTTCTTCCTGTCTACAACTGTTTGTGCTTCTGTTGCTCTGTACATTTATAAGTCTGTATCCCTTAAAAAGAACATAAATTTTATGAGGACTATATACCAAGAGCCCATAACAGTGCATCTAGTTTAGTTTAAATGTTTTATGTAGTAAGTTTAAATGTTCATTTAAATAGCTTAAATAACTATTCAATGAGTGAGTGAACTGAATGAATCTATGTTATTGACTAAAGTACAGCATCAGTGTAAATACTCTGTCACTGAACACACCCAAATAAGCAATTACTATATTTATCTGAGTGTTGGAGGATACTTTCACAGAGATGTTCAAGTTTCAACTTTGTCTTGGAAAGTATATGAGTATAGGGGTTCGTTAGGAAGCATGAAGAGAGCGCATTCTCTGTCAGCAGTACGTGGGAAAGTCGTGAAGACATGAAATTATTGAATGTTTTCAGGACAAGTTGTGGATAAGGCAGAAGGAGACACACAAAGTGAAGCCAGAAATAACTCCCAAAGAAGATATGGAATGGCATTGAGTGCTCTGTTAATATCTTGGGTGTTATTCTGCATATAACATGAAGCCATAAAAATATTTTTTGCAGGAATATGACTCATCACATCTCTTTTTTGCAAAATAATCCTGAGAATAATATGGATAATGACCTGAACAATATAAGGTTAGAAGTTCAAAGACCAATTAGGAAACAAATTGCAATTATTTAAGGAAGAGAGTGACATGAATGAGGCACTGCCAACAGTGGTAGCTATTGCTATCATCCTTCCACAAGAGCAAATCCCTCTAAAACTTTTCTCGTAGAACCAGCTTCTGCTCAAAACACTCCTAAAATGGGACCGTCCCACTCAAAACCTGTCTGATTTTGGAATTTTTTTCTGTTTAATTATAACTTAAAAAAGATAATTCAAATTCTAGTTTTAGGAAGTTCTAATGATCTCCCAATATTTGGCAAAGATGATTCACAATAGCACATATTCATTGCATTAATTTTGCCATAACCCTTTATCCACCTAATAATTATTCCCAGGCAATTCTAAACATCAATTAGCTCTTTAAAGATTTCATTGGCTTTTCTTCTGCACAAACTGGATCTCTTAAGGAATGGCTATGGCTCTATGACTTCAGGAAGTTTCTACACTATTAGGCTTAAATGTCTATAGTAGGATAAAAGTATGAACTCGGAGATGGTGTGGGCATTTATTAAGCTGTCACACATGACAGGACTTACCCACAGTACTTTATGGATATTAATTTATATAGTTCTATCAGTAAGCGACACTAGAAAAAATAAGTATCCCGCCAGTATAACAGTTTTCTGTACACGGGATCATGAGAGTTTCCGTTTAGTCTACCTGACTGCAAGACTGCATATGGAAAATTACATGGAAATTGATATAGTGGTAATTACACAATCCTCTTCTGTCCTTCTTACTTGTAAATATGTTTCCATTCTGTAAACTATTTTTGTTTGAAATCTGAATTAACTATATAAATTCTTTAATTCTGCAGTTCACTTTATGAACGTAGACACACTTTTAGTGACTTTTACATATTGAACAAATGTTTGTTAGGTTCACTTGGTATCAGGTTGACCTGATCTGATTCATAGACATGGTTCAGTTTGGGATAGTTATTGCTGATTGATTTTCTTTTAGATCAAAATCAAGCAACGTTAGCAGCAGTGGACAGTTCTCCCAAATCCCCAGGTTTATGGCCAACATCAGCTGGCTTGTAACCCATGGAATCACATTGAAACAACTCCCTATTACTTTATTCCTACTTTGGGTGTCTACTTCTCTTAACCCTCAAAATTAAAATGATAGCTGTCTAAGAAAAAAGTTTTAACAAATAAATTTAAAGAAATTTTGCAGTGACTAACAGAAACTACATCACAAATATTTGTTTGTTACACAATAACAATAAATACAGTAATGAGAAAAATTGAAGTGATTCTACATTGGATTTAAAGTTTTCTTTTGTGTGTTCACGTATTATTTCACTGAAATCTTAAAGTAATTCCTTGTTAGACTGGATAGAGATTATTATTTTCATTTTACAAAACAATCTGTTATTTAGAATTATTCACTGTCTTCCCCAAGCTCTAATTATTATTTTAACATTGTTTTGTAAAATCCAACATCAACATTGTCTTAAAGAAGTCTTATTTTTCTAACGTGACAAGTAAATAGCAAAGTAAAGACCTGACCCCAGAAAGCTGACAGTTTATTTTAAACAATTTAAGATTTGGATTCAGAAGTCCTATTTCTGCCATGAGCCTCTTATACTTGGCTTTTCTGGGCTTCATATGTCTTTGATATAAATCAGATTCTGAGATAATAGTATAGAACCGATAGAGAACTAACTAACTAATTCAGGCTGCTCGTTTAAATGATAATGCATTAAAAATATATTAAATATGAACAGAACTATTCAGTTTGTATTTAAATGTATGTTAAGATTCTTCTTAAGAGAAATCTTTAAAATTTGAGTTTATGTTACCACTTGATCATCTGGTTAATTCTTTAAGTCCTAACGTTAAGAAATAATAGAATAAGAGAACTCAGCTCCAGAAGAGAAATATGAGCAGTATTCTATGCTAATGCACACAAAAAAAGCTCAGTGGTCAGACATTTGGCAGAAGTGAGACTTGTAGGATAATTAGAAATAGCAGCATGAAAGGGTTGAGGTGGAAATCTATAAAGTTTACAGGGCCATTATGAAGCAACCTGGAGGTGACAGAAAAGCCTTAATCCTATTTTTGAGAGATTTGGTTTTAAAATGAATTTTTTCCAAAGTTGCTCTTTAGTAAACACTCAATGTGATATATAGATAATGTATTATAGAACTGTACACCTGAAATCTATGTAACTTTACTAACAATCGTCACACCAATAAACTTCAATTAAAAAAAAAAGTAGTTCTTTAGTTTTCTAAAGCTCTTTGGCTAAAAAAATTATTTGAGTAAATCTAGATTTCAATTAGATCCACGTACTCTAATTGTAGGAAGTAGTAGCATCTTCTGATGACTACTAAACTATCAGTAAAAATAAGAATGCCTAACAATTTTCCATGAACATTTGCAGTAATGAGTATTTCTCATTGGATGAGCAAATACAAATGTTATTTTGGGGTAGGTAATACATGGCAGAAGCTGAATGACAATTTTTATTCATTTAGACACTCATTTAAAAAATATTTAATTGCCTACTCAGATACTAATAGTGTGATATTATACTTTAATTTTTATACACACACACAGACATACATATATATGCTATTTATTTGGTTACAGATTACTAAAGTATATTTATATATAGATATATATATAAAACCATATGTAGATGTAATATATATATGTATATATATGTACACATATATATATACATATATATATATATATATATATATATATATATATATATATACACACACACATATATATGCTGTTTACTTGGTTAAAGATAACTAAAATTACCTACAAATAGCTACTCTGCACCAGGCCAAAATGCACATGCATTTACAGTATTATAAATTTTGGAGCTAATCTGTTACTTTGTTTTTCTGAATAACTTTGACTGGAAAAATCCAATTTCTACATGTGTTCTTTCATCACTCATATCACAGCCCACTACCACCATGTTTTGGCAAGATAATAAAAAATACAATACATAATAAAAGAAAGATGCTGTGTAGTCTATGTTTTGTGACACTTGCCTTCCTAATTGACATTTGTTGAGATGGTTGCAATTCCTAACTGTTAAGCTTTTTTCACTGTGTTTCTGAGTAATAAAACTATGTAACTATTTTTTTTCTTTCTACAATAAATAAATTTGAAGCGCAATCTTATGTGTGTAGTCTATTTAAATTTTTCATACTGACAGATTAATTTGACATAACCATTTCTTTCACCACTTCCTTTTCCCAGTTTGGGTAACACTGAGTCAACTTTACACAAGAGGTTCTTTGACATCAACTAATTCTAATTTAGTTCATCACATTTCATATCCTAAAAATATATGGTGCACAAATATACGGTCCGCTGGGTTATTTTGAAATATTTAACAGTTCTCTGATTTGTTCCCGATTGAATTTCCCATAGTACCTAAACTTTCTTCAGGGTACTCATATTTCCTGAGTCCATAGAAGCCAGAAGATAACCCCTTAATATTACTACAAAACAATAGGCAAGCAATGAGAACATAAATGATGTAAGGCTATCCGTTAGTGTTGTCTCCAATGACTTTCATTCAACAAATATTTAACTGAATGACTTGTCTTTGGAGCACCTGACTGTCAAGCACTATTCTGGATCCTGAAGACGCAGCAGGAAACAAAAGAGACAAAATTCATGCCTTCATGGAGCTTGCGTTATAATTGGGAATGGCAAAGAAGAAGTACACAAATAATACATATACCTCAGGTGGTGATAAGTGCTCTAAAGAAATAGAAGGATGAAAGGGTAAGGGCACAGAAGATGTTTTAAGTAAGAAAGTTCAGAACATCTTCTCTGGTAAAGTGACATTTAAGGAAAAATATAAATTAAGCATGGGAGTGAGCATAGAGGAAGAAAATCCCAAGTAGAAAGAATAGCAACAGCAAATTAATTGCAAAAAATATGTATGTTTGGGGAATTTTAAAAAGACCAGCTGGGTAGAGAAGAAGGCAAGAAGTGGATAGAAAGAAACTATGTGGATAGAAAAGTCACAGAGGAAGGGGTGTGCAAATTATCAAAGCTCCATGGGTCAAGTTTAGACTTTGGTTTCAGGTAGAAGCTTGGAAAAGGATATGATCTTTTTTTTATAGTTGAGAAGGAAGCAAGGAATGAAAAACTGATACCTTCTTTATTTTGACCTTACAGAAACCTCTGGGCCATTGACCATTCCATATCCTTTTATTTTCTTTGTTCATTTTAAATTTTATCTTATTCTAATTCAAGATTTCTTGTTTATCACTCAGTACATACTTGAAATAACTAAAATAACTCCTGTGAAGCTCTGGCTTTAAGTAACCCTACTTGCTAAAAATCTCAGTCCTTAAATTTACTTACACCTTTGTCATACCAAACACCCTCAATTCTACAGGAAAAAAAATGTTTCTTTATGCTTTCTAGACATAGAATACAATACTGCTTACAAAATCATTTTCTCACACTTGCATGTACTCTAACGCTTTCCCTTCAGTAAACAATAAAAAATAACATTAATTTTTGACACATCTCAAGTATTAGTCAATTCGAGAAAACAATCACCTATTTTGTAAGAAAATTGAGTACATTTGGCATAATTGCTTTCAACTTCCCACCCTCACTTTTCTGTAAATTGATGTATATCTGATCAGATTTCTACCTTATTCTCTCCAGTTTTAAAATTTCAGGTGACTCTCATATTTTCCAAAGATGTTTTATTATTGTGCTTTTTTTTTGGATGGTATATATATTTTTTAATGTAGATTCTTTTTATCTCAGAAATTTTTGTAGTTTTCAGTGTTCAGCTTTTGCACTACTTTTGTTAAAATTATTAAGTATTCTATTCTTTATTATGCTATTATGAATAGAATTGTTCCTTTAACGTCATATTCAGATTGTTTGTTGTCAATATGTAGAAATACAGATTTTTGTACATTGATCTTGCATTTTGAAACCTTACTGTACTCAGTTATTAGAGATCCTAAATTGTTTTGTTGATTCCTTAGAAATGTTTTTCTACACATAAGGTAAAGGCATCTATAAATACAGTTTTACTTTTTCCTTTCTATTTCACTTATCTTTCATTTAATTCTCAGGCTTTACTGTACTAGCTACAGCCTCCAGCACAATGATGAATAGACATGGTAAGAGCATATATTCTGGTTTTATTCCTAATATTACTTGGAAAAGCATCCGTCTTTCACCATTAAATATGTTTGCAATAGGTTTTTGTTGAACCCCTTTTTTAGACCTCTTTTATGTCCAAAAAATGACTGTCACGCTCTCACATTTTATTCAAATTTACTTGAGTATACAGTTACAGTTTAGAAATAATTTTCCTTATTTTAATAGTAATGCTACATTGCCTTTTAATTCCAGTGCTGCTGTTATAATTTGAGAATGTTATCATTCCTGATCTGTATGTGATTTGTCTCCTCTCTCATCATTTAGGTTGTCCTTTGTCTCTAGTGTTCTGAAATTTCATATGATATGCCTTGGAGTGTGTTTATTTTCATCCTTGGAATCTAGCATGTGGTGGGTCCTTTAAGATCAGAAAATAATATCCTTCACTTCTGAGATATTTTCTTGACTTACTTCATTGATGATTTATACCATTCTAGTTTTGATGATTTATATCATTCTAGTTTTCTTATCTTTGTTCCTCCTGTTTTCTATCTCTATTATTATGGTCTACTTTTTTGTTGCAGATCTCCTCAACTTTGTCATCCAAACCTTTTCATAGTTTTTCATTTCTGTCATAACATTTTTTTTTTAACTCCGTAAAGTTTATTCTGTTTATTCCTCTTTTGTAGAATTCTGTTCCGGTTTTATGGGTACATCATCTCATATTTCTAAGGACATTTAATATTTGCATCCTTGCTAAATTTCCATCGTTCTGCATAGTCTGTTGCTTCCAAGTTGCTTCTTTTGTTTGAGTGCATCTCCATCCTTCATGTCGGAGGCTGTCCACAGATGTCTGGCAACCGGTGGCTCTGTTGATATTTATGGTAGTACTCTAAAAGGCATCTTTAGGACCACTGTCTGCTTCAGGATGGGCTGTCGTCGTCTCTTTCTGGCCATCACTGTCCAGCACAGACTGGAGCTCCTCTACTGTCCATCTGGCCTAGTGATCTTGGTCACAGGGATGCTCTTCAAATAAGATTTGGGCTGAGCCCCTCCGGGGAAACCTGGGGATCAAGATCCTTGTAATTTCTGGTTATAGAATGAGGGAGGGCCACATATCATCAAAGCTGTGAAAAGGTCCCTGGGAGACTCAGTCTGATACCGGTTTGGGGGAGTCAGTTCATGCATCACTCTCTAAGACCCTCCTCAAAGATCATGGGCTGGTGAGTATATGGATATTTAAACACTGAGTTCTGAAACGTGTCTCTCTTGTCATCTCTCAGCAGGTGTCTCTGACTCAGGACCTGTAAATTCAGGAGGACGGGAAGGCAAATTCAGGCCCTCATCTCGCTGGAGATGTTATTGAAATCCAGTACAAGGTCATTGAAACCAAGGTTATGGAAACACGTTCCTCCATCTGGGCTGAAGCCAAGGCCAAAGCCAAAGCCAAATTCCTTTGGGAGCTTGGGATCCCCCAAACCTCGAGCTCCCATGGCCCCACGTGGCTCCTTCGTGTGCCTCATCATCCTCATCTTCATCTTGAATCAAACCTCCAAACAAGGGATCTCTGTGACTCTGAGGTCCAGAAGAGGTGAAAAGGCCCCAAAAGAGATCAAAGAGGCTCATTCCCACACCTGCATGTAACATGTAACGGGTACAATTGTTCCCTGGTCACTCTGCTTCACAGTCTTCTACTGTAAAGTTTCAGTTTATTTTTAGTGTCTGAGGAGACAGATTTTGGGCATTATTTTCAGTTGTATAATTTGATCTCATAATTGACATGATTTAAAAGAACAAATAGAGAATATCAGTATATATATACATCAGTCCTCTGGAGGCCCATTCACACCTGTGGGTTGCCTGTGCTACACTGTCAGAAATTGAGCAAACACTGTGCTTTGGTTTTCATTTCATTCTTCATCCACAGAGAATTTTTTAATTAGGATATTTTTCCTAGTGAAGATTGTGTTGATAAATTGGTGGGTAGTCTTCAACATACTAGTGTTGGTGAGACTGCAAACATTAGGCCCAT
The DNA here is from genome assembly GCF_004115265.2 of Rhinolophus ferrumequinum. Classification (NCBI taxonomy): domain Eukaryota; kingdom Metazoa; phylum Chordata; class Mammalia; order Chiroptera; family Rhinolophidae; genus Rhinolophus; species Rhinolophus ferrumequinum. The sequence continues at coordinate 28,080,286 of NC_046288.1, forward strand.
GACATAAGATAAGTTTCTGCAGGGCAGAAAATAAGAAATAGTCACTTTGTATTCCCAATGCTCAAGACGTTTTATGTTATTAATAGGCAGTCATATGTTGTTCTATATTTGTCAGTTGAAGTATTTTTCATTTTAGTAATATACACAGGAATATAACACAAACTGAATTTTTAGTTAAATACATAAACCTCATGGATTTTCTTCATAGATTGTAAATCATACTTTCATTATATGATAGGTAAAGGAGAAAGAAGAGGAGGAGGGGGGAAGGGAAAACAAGAGGGGAGGAAGAGAAGGAGAAGGGCAATCCAGCATGAATATCACCATAAATACATTTAGAAATTGCGACCTTAGGCCACCAATTTAATGCCATACTTCCGATATAGCAGTTACTCTTTATTGATTTTTCCTTTGTACGAATGACCTTGGCATTTTCAAACTCTGTGGTGGTTGGTAATAAAGGCTCTATCTGTTTTACTTAATTATAAAATAACAGAGAATTTCTGATCCATCAATATTCTAAAATGACCAACTGTTCCTGGATGATGAAATCATAAGTAACATAAGAAGGCTACTCCTATGTTCAGAGTTCACCATTCTTGTTTCCTTCTGGCATACATAATCCCCACAGTTCCTACTGTGTTAAAGCAGAAAATAATGCCTACATTTTGATGTCCCAACCTAAAATATGGTGAGTTAAGTTTAATTGTAGGTTTTAAATGTGTATATTAACAGCTATTAATTTTTATTACCTGGCGGTTGTTTTTTCTGTTGTTGTTTGGTAGTGCCAAACAATAGTAAAACAGAAGGAAATCATTTGACATTTCTAAAATGAATAAAGCAGGACTTTTTTTTTAAATCAGAGTTTTCAATATATACTAAACCTTATATGTCTTTTTTCCATTGACAATATGCTAGAGATTAGATTTGTTTTGCATTGAGAAGAGACAATACATCTACAAGGCTTAGAAATCAATGACAAAAGAATAAGAATGATTTAAATTAAATTGGGCTTTCTTTATTTGCCTTAATAAAACATTTATAATAAATAAAACATTTTGTATACCACCATGAGAATACCAATATATTTTAATGGGGTTGTTCCAGAACATCATAGAAGATTCACCTGATAAATGTTGCCTAAAACACCTGATACAAAATTAAACCTTCCATTCTATTTATAGGGTAAGTCTATAGACAAAAAAAAAAAATACGTTTATGAGTCTATTATCTGGTTTCTCAAACATTATGGTACACAAAGAATCACCTGGAGATATTGATAAAATGAGATTTCTATTGCACCTCCTAGAATCTGATTCACCATATCTGGAAAGAGGACCTATGAATTTACATTTCCAACATATTCTCAGGTGATGCTGATTCTGATGGTCTCATGAACCACATTTTGAGTAACAATGGACGAGGACATAAAATATACCTACCTTAATTTTTTTTATATTCAGTTCTAAGCACATTACATTATCCAACCAGTAGCAAAGCGTTGAATTTTTATACAAATTTGCCTAGCGATTTAGTGAAGACTAATTTTTCCTTCCATCTAGTGTAATCATGGCTTCCAGTGATGTACATGTGCTCCTAAAAACTCAAAGGAAGTAAATTAAATACCAAAACATGCTTCCAGTTACTATGTGAGATACATAGTAGTGAGCTTGTGTGGTCATTTGACTTTAAAAATAAAAATTGTTCTGTTATGTAATATTCAATGGATTACTGAAGTTTGGCAAACATTTCGATATACTTTAAGACTTAAAATATTCTAAAGGCAGTAGAATAAAGGGACGTTGTAATAATTTTAGGAGATACATTTGAAATAAATGATGTCTCCAATTTTATTATGCCAGTTGTCATCATATATTAGACAAGCAGTAAACGTTTGATAACATGGTATCATTTTTGGCATAGAGTTGTTCCGTCTTGGACATGTCTTTGTTAAAATAGGGCAGATGCTGTTTTCAGCATTTCAGTTCATTTCTTCACTTGGTTTACTTTAACATACTTTATCCTTTGTCTTATTCACATGTACCTTGACTAATACTGGGATTAACATGTAACGGGTACAATTGTTCCCTGGTCACTCTGCTTCACAGTCTTCTACTGTAAAGTTTCAGTTTATTTTTAGTGTCTGAGGAGACAGATTTTGGGCATTATTTTCAGTTGTATAATTTGATCTCATAATTGACATGATTTAAAAGAACAAATAGAGAATATCAGTATATATATACATCAGTCCTCTAGAAAATCACATCATTTTTTAGGGCTTCGGAACTTCAGCTTCTCAGACTCTTGCATCGCATCTTGGATAAAAGGTAATATATTCATGTACAACCTAATGTGATATCTAATTCTAATTTTTGATTGCTAGAATAAGTTGAAAACCATTTTAAATGTGTATTGTTTATTGATAATTTCTCTTAAAGAAACAATTTAAACAAATTACGACCTTATGTCAGGATCTGAAGGTGAGGTCAGGATCGCAATGCTTCTGGATTGACAGCAATCATTGTACCCAGCGAATGATGTGGAACAATTGATGGGCTATCCTAGAAATCTTTTTACTTCCTTGACTAAATATATGATATCTGCTGTGTTAATAATTACTTTTACCAATAACTGAAACTTGAAGTTCAAGTTTTATAAGAAAATGATCTCTTGAGTAGCATAAACTCTCTTGCAAATGTGTGTATTGTGTCAAAGATTTAAGTAACCTTTTTGAAGGTTACTTTATTACCATCACTAATTCATTTTTCCATTACTTTTCTATTGGTCTTTTCATCATCAAAATAGTTTCTATTTTTCTGCATAGTTAACACAGTATAACAGACTATTTTGTTTTAATAGTTCATTTCATTTAACACATTTTCATGTCATTTGTTATTTGGCTGAAAAAGAAGCTTTTCTTCTAGGTCAAATTTTATCATTGTGTTCTTTGGCTAATATCTTTCAAACCCCTTAAACTATCCACCTGTCTCTCTATCTGTAGATTACTTTCTGTGAATTTCCCTCAGTCCTCTACTTTCAATTAAATTTGAGGCATAAATGACACTAAAAGTTGCATCTTTTTTGTGTCAAACATGACTGAATATTTGGTAAGTGGTAGGTGATAGAAAAACTTCATTAGGTAATATATAGTTTTCTCACTTTTTCTAATGCCACAGTACTGAGTTTAAGTCAAAGAGGAAACATCAGCAGATAAGGAACAAGAGAAATACATCAGTCCCAAATTCTGCTTTATGTGTTAGAGATGTAGAGTTACTGGGCAGGAGAATATTTCCTCTATCATCAGACAAAAGATGTCACTGTAATGTTCTTTCAAAACTGATAGCCAAAAATATTGGGGGGGTGCGGGGATAAACTTTTACTGATTATTTACCTTATAGTTTGCAAACTGTTTTGATTTAGAAGTCTATAATTGAGAAATAAATAATCTGCTCTACTTGTTTTTCAACAGCAACAGAACTAGATTCTTGTATATATTTAATTACAAAAACCTATCAAAGACTCTTCGATTTGGTTAACTTTGGTTAATAAGATTATTTGGAGATTAAATCATTTTTATCAATTCAATTTCTTAAAGTATCTACAAACATTTTCCCTGAAACTTCTTTTTTACTTGATTTTATCCATTATTATTAATTTTCTATTATTAAGGTTATACCACCTACACAGTTTTCAAGCCAGAAACCTGAATCATTTTCTTTATTATAAAACCAGTCTCTATTGCTTGACATTCTACCTTCCAAACATTTGTTTAAACTGGGCCTTAATTATTATCCCTACTGTCATTATGTAAGGCCCCTATAATCTCACAACAATCTAAGTGGTCAACCTGTTTCCAATTTTGTCCTTCTTACCTGTTGAACTATTTCATTTCCAAACATGCTATTCTCTCTCTCATTTTTGTTTCTTTGCAGGCTGTCAAAACGTGTATTTATTTATTCTACATAATCCAGCACAAGCTTTACCTTTTTCTTTATTTTAATACCCACCCCCATTGGCTTGGCCTTTTTATGATGTCCATTTTGTGTGTTTCTATGGAACTTTAGTATTTCCATACCACTGCACTTACCTTTAGCTGCAAATGTCCCCTACTATTCTCAAGTTCCGTGATGTCAGTCAGAGCGTTTTCATTGTCTTTGGATTTCTAATATGTTTCACAAGGCTTTGGAGCATAGTTTGATAAATAAATGATTTGTAAGTGCAGAACTGAAAGTGATATTTTCTTGTCACGTGTGCTTTCGCAGAATTCAGCCAAATATGAAGATCTTTGTCCTTGCCTTCATCATGGCTCTCATGGTTGCCATGACTGTAAGTAAATCAGAAAATTTGAAGACTATGTCCTCAGTAATTATGCAAATATTCTTATTTCTTGTTTTCTGGACCATATGTGCATTTCCTGAACGTGGTTTTATTGATTTTAATGTTTTTATATGGACATTTTCTTTTAATTTACCTTTGTAAGTTCACTAAGTACTTAGAATCTATTTCTTGAGTACACACACAGACACACAGAGAGACATTAACATATGGACACTCAAGTGTAATTAGCTTAATGAAAAACAAAATTTTAAAAAGAGCTCCATAAAGATGGGTGACTAGGATGCTAATAAAAGAGACTTCACTATTAAAAGATCTAGACCTACCAAATGTCAAGAGTTTCCAGCTGGTATTGTCATTTCTTACTGTGTGTCACCAGGTAAAATTTGACCCCTCTGTAACTTTTCCTTCCTCTTCTCCTCCACGTCCTCCTCTTCCACCTTTTCCCCCTTCACCTTCTTCTCCTCCTCCACTATCTCTTTCATGTCCTTCTTTTTCCTACCTCCCGACTTTGTTTTCTCTTCTGTTAAAATTAATGGTGTCTCAATTGGATTGTTTGGCATTTTGTTGTTGAGTTATGAGTTCCTTATATATTTTGGCTATTAGCCCTTATTGGAGCCATTGTTTACAAATATCTTCTCCCATTCACTTGGGTGCCTCTTTGTTTTGTTGATGGCTTCTTTTGTTGTGCAGAAGATTTTTAGTTTGATATAATCCCATCAATTTACTTTGCTTTTTATTCCATTGACTCTGAGGTCAAATTCATAAAATCCTCTTTGAACCCAAGTTCCTTAAGATTAGTACCTATGCTTTCTTCTATGCAGTTTATTGCTTCAAATCTTATGTTTAGGTCTCTGGTAGAGGGGATGATAGAAGACGGTAAAAAGGTTGAAATATATGGGGATGGAAGGAGAATTGAATCTGAGTGGTGAACACATAATGTAATATATAGATGATGTGTTATAGGTCTATACACTTGACACCTATGTAGTTTTGTTGACCATTGTCACCCCAATAAATTTTAATAAAAAAATTAGTGGTATCTTTCACTTTGGTATTCTTTGTATCTAGTTACTGAGAAATTCATTAAAAAGTAATATTTTAAACAACCCATAAAGTTCTAGTGGATATTACAAATACAAATTCGTTCAAATTGGTTATGACAACAGAGTTTATCACATTATTTTTTGTAAAAGAAGAGAAGTGGAAAAAATTATAATCCAAGAACAGAGAAGAACATAACCTTAACACCAGCCTCTATCACCACAATCAATATTTGCATGTATGTAGATTTTCGGCAACTTAAAACATATTTATATAAAAAAATACTGGTCTTGAGCAAATATAAAGTTTAACTTTCCAATTTCACTCTCCTAGTCACAGTGATAGATTTTCCTCCTTTACATACACAGAAGAAATTTGGGCCAGAGTAAATTGATATTGGAATGTATCAAATTAATTATAGCAAAATTCTACTCTTCACTCACTTTAAAAGTGCCACTAAAAAAATAAAAATAAAAACAAACACCTAGCTTAATGTGTCAGTTACCTGAGACACTTTGCCTCCATTGTGTTTAATCATAATGTAGCAGCTAAGTGCATTTTTCATTCAATCTGGAGTTGTAAAATTCACCATTTTCTTCTTTTCTTTTTCAAGAGTGCTGATCCATTTGAAGAGGTAAGTCACTTTCATTTACTGAAAAACTCAATAATTAAACATGTATCACAATATTAATCTCTTCTTTTTTTAACAGGATTATCGTTTTGAAAGAATACCTGTAAGTATTCCCCTTATAATGTGGTATAATAAAACATATATTATTCTCTGAGTATTATTATATAAAGAAAATCAATACTTATCTCTGAAATATATCTATATAATGAATGGCTAAAGTATACATTGAGTTTATTTATTTATTATACACTGGTAAAGGACCCATAGTTCTTGTGAGCTGGTAGTATTTACATGGAAACTCATAATGCTACCCTGAAGAAGTCGATTGTTCTCTCAGAATGTAAGTAACTTTTTGTGGTAAATAATTGCCTTGGCCTAAAGAACAGCTGAAATTCTAATTCTATTAAGCAAAATATATGCCTAATGGAACAGAGAGACTGCTAAAAACACGGGATATAATTTTCACAATCTGATTCTTTTGAAGGGTGATGACGTAATTCGGTTAAGTTAAACTGATCTTGTTAAATAAGATAGAAAATACTATTTATTTAATATTTTTTAATGAAAAATTACCTTAATATCTCATATTATTTTGACAAGGCCTCGATGTGATAAGGACTCAAAAATTCTTTTTTCAAATAGTTTCAGGTGTACTAATATATTACATAGATGAATTTTAGTATGGCACCAAATTAAAAGATGCAGAAGGAGGGATTGAGAATATTGGGATTAACAGAAGCGAATATAAAGAAACTAGGAGTTTTAAGATACAGCGAGGTCACAGTAAGTCAGAGTCCAAAGCAGCCATTCCACCTAATCTGGAATTAGCAAATACCTCCTCCTTGGAAAATTTAAGGATCGGCAAAGTAGGAGCTTAAAGGCAATACTCTAAAGAATATTTAAACATTTTGTAAGTGGTTGGCTATAATTAATAGCTCCAAATTTATTATAATCCAACAAAATTGTCAACAAACAATAAAACTGTAAATACCTTACTATTTTCCCTTCTTTTAAACATTGTTTTCTTATAAAAAAGTGAAAAGCTAACTAAAAATTTGAAAACAATGATGTAGATGGCCTACAAGTTCCCACCAACTTTAACAACCAAAGTTTCTAATGGAAATATTTGTGAAATATTTACAGTGTCATTGTCTCAATTCTCTGCAATTTCTTCTTTCCTTTTGTTGTATACAGGGTTACGACCCCCCATATCCATATCCGTACCCAGAGCCATACCCATATCCGTACCCAAAACGATACGCACGTAAATCAGAGAATGATCCTCAGTAAGCACAGGACACGATTACAGGTAAACAAATCTAGTGACATTTTTTTGTTCTCCAGAGATATCCGTGGTGACAGTTAAAACAAGGAAAAGTAAAAGAAAGCCATCAAACCAAAAGCAGCCTTGGTTTAAGCAATATAGCCATGTGTAGCTCTTCTAAAGTGAATGTATTCATCTAAATGCTTCCAAAAGAAAACTTCTGTCCTGGTATGGTTAGAGGTGGAGCTTTGCAGATAGGAACACCTGTGTTTGCATCCTGGTCCAGACAACTACCAGTTTCATGACCTTGAATTATTCCTAATCTTTTCTAAACTCCAATTTTATCATGGACAAACAGGTATTATGAAAATATGTAACCACTTCATAGAACTGGTAAGACTATTAAAAGACATATTCCATAAAATGCCCTTGATTAACATTATTTATAATTGCTACTGTACGATGTCCTGCCACTAATCTGTGCCTGGATATTGTTTAAAACATGTCCTTCTAAATGTAATCTTTGGAGCAGCCACAGCAGAAACACCATGTGGGAACTTGTTAGAAATTTAGAGTCTAAAGCCACACCCAGACACATTCAATCAGAATCTGCATTTTAATAAGATTGCTATTTGATTCATGACACAATAAAGTTTGAGAAACTTTGTCTTGGGGATTCTCTGAACTATTAATATAGGGACCACTGCTCTAATAGTAATACCAACAAAAAGATAAGAAAATATTACCAACTTACTTTTAAGAAGTGAATTTTATCTAAAACAATATTAAGTATTCCAAATTCCATGAAAGGTTAAATATTTCACTAAATAATAAAGCTGTTCTGCAAATCAAAGTTGAAACAGTTCCAAAGATTTCAATTATCTTTAAATGGATGTGGAAAATTTATTCAAATTGAATTCCCATTATTAACAAGGTAAAGAGTCTGAACTTGACTCCTTAGGCATCGGTAATAGCTGACATATTTGATCGAGGAAGGGTATATTAAAACTCCTTGGGAGAGACAAATACGGTGAAATGTATATGCCATATTTAAGAGGAGGGGCAGACGAACTGAGATAATCTGGTGATAAAAAGACTTTAAAGAAATAGGAGACAGGAGCCTGAGAAAAGGCAATCAATAGATTTGATGATGGATAAAACCAAAGACCAAATCAGGGAAGGAGAAATGGATGCAAGTTGTCAGAAATGGATAAGCAAATCAAAGTGCTAAGCAAATGGGACTTTCAAACAAGAGACAAAGCTCTGCTGTTTTCCATCTCTTTCTTTAGGGAGATTTTTTGTTTTGTTTTGTTTCGGGGAATTTTGCTTTGTGCACACTTTTTGCTTGGTTTAAGTAAGGGACATTAAAGATAACTTGGCAATGTTGATTTTGAAAGTGAATAGCATTCAAACTGAAAAGCCAAGTGGGCCAACATGAAGAACTGAACCTCATGTGAGAAGTGACAAATGGAGAAAAAAAGATGATAGACATTCAAATTCAATAAAATTTTCACTATTCATTCAATGTTTCTTAAGTCCCTGAAGTACATACAAGGAAAAGTTATACTAGTATGGTGTGTAATTAGTTTTTCCTCAAGATTCAAAGCCATGGAAATATGGGTTCTTTAAAAGGTCATAAAGAAACAATTGGAAATAAATACTGTTTCTTGTGATATTATTTTAGGAATAGGGGTCCAGCCGAAATTGGTATTTAATCAGTCATCCGATATTTCTGGACCAGATAGTGAGCATGCAGTGAGAGGGCCACTGGGGATGTAAATACCTTTAATTCAGTCTCTGTGGTTGACAGCTTAATATGTACGTACAAAGATGGAAATAAAACAAGCACTCATCAGTCAGAATATCATTTGATAAAGAAGTGATATGATTTGGATGTGTTATTGAGGCCTATTGTACAAGCCGGACTATGGCGGGTATGGCGACAGGGAGGATTGACAGACCATTGGGAAACAGAGACAGTAATTAAAGATGAGAAATAAGGGCTTGAACTACAAAAGAAATAGTAGAGATAGTAGCAATTTATTCTAATGTAGTCTGATTATATAAGTACTTCGAAGTTATTTTAGTAAAGCTTTTTTGATGTACATGATTTTAACCAAGGCATAGTTTTTGGTCAAGGATCCTTTGTCATGTCAAATAAAAACAAATCCAAACTTTTTTCAGAACAGAGTCCATTGGCATGGGGAAAGGACTCAACTTTCAGAAATCTGCAAGCATCTCAAATCAAACTGGAAAAGGGTTTTATTTTTAATAGGGTGGGAACAGCTAAGCAAAGATTAGTGTAAACTTTCAAGGGGAAGGTAGGCAAGCATGAGAAAAGGACCAGTAGGAAAAAGTGGCCACTGTGGTCAGCCCTCGCTCAGCATAAGCTGACAAAGCGGGCAAGTTCTACTTTTTGGTGCCCATTGAAGCTTTGGAACAAGCGGAGTTCAGGGGCCCAGAGCTGCATGACTATCATTTGGTGGAGACAAAGCTGGGGGTAACAAATGTGCAATGTGAACACTTGGTCAGACACGAAGGAATCGCTCTGGATACAACTCAAAAACAAGAAAGCATAATGGTATTAGCAACGACTTAATCTGTAACTTAATAAAAAGAATATTTCTTTTTCTCCACAGGCTTGGTGAGAAGTCCTTTTTGGTCTCTACTTGTGATGATTCTTCCTACTCAAAAATGATTTCACCCATCTAGCAACATATTATCAGTTCTCATCTAATTAATATATCCATAGTGCTTCCAAAAGTATTTTATAAAACAATTTTTAAAGCTAGGTATTATTTGTTTTCTCTTAAGTATTGGACTGGAATTTAAAAACAGTATGACCAACAAATAATGTTTCTTTGTACAAATTCCAGCTTTCAATAAACAATCAGAAAAAAAAAGAAAAACTCAATCAAGTAATGTTACATGAATAACAGACACCTGAGATCAATGATCAATATTTCTAAAACAGTAGTGATGATAATCTCTAGACAATTTGATTGTTTTCTGTACTGTTCTCTGTATTGAAGTTATCATAAAATTAAAAAAAAAAAAACCTTTCCATGCACAATAAATTGATCTATCAAGCATATGCCGGATACTCTATTGTATTTGTTTCCTAGCACTGCCCAAACAAAGTACCAAAACCGGTGGCTAAAAAACAACCCCAGAGTCTTGCTCTTTCTGACAGCTCTAGGGTACAATCTGTTTTGGTCTCTTCCTAGATGTCATGCAGGGTGTCATACGGGGTCTCTGGTCCCGCTCCCCACATAAGCACGCAGGACGTGATGATGCCAAAAAGAAACACCCATGCAGCCATAGATAGGGAAGTCATACCACTATATTCCCACTGGCGGCTGGGTTGGAGACAAAGGAAGCAGGAGCCACAGGATCCGCAACCCACCTTCCGCTTCTCTGCCAACCAACCTCACTTGCTGAGGGCAATCTGGCTCTCTGCGATACGCAAGCCACACTCCACACTTGCTAGCTTAGCCACGGCAGTTATATAGTGGCTAATGGCGAACCGATAACAGCTGATGGCCAACTAGTCACAGCTGATGACCATCTACTACCCGAGCTAGCACCTTTCCACGTGAGGCCGAGAGCCTGGAAACTGCTCTCTGGGACTCTGTCCCCACACTAGATTCTGGCATTTATGGGCGATGCTTGACCTTCCTTGGTTTGTAAATGCATCACTTCAATTTCTGTCTCTATTGTTACAAGGTCGTCTTCCCTCTATCTCTCCTTAGAAAGACAACAGTCATATTGGATTAAGGACGTACTATACTCCAGGATAAACTTGTCTTAACTAACTACATCTGCAATGACCTATATTTCCAAAATAGCTCACATTCTGAGGTTTTTCGGGTTAGGATTTCAACCTATCTTTGGGGGAGGGACACAAATGAACTCATGACACCTATCTTTATCTTGATTCTCAATAACATTTCTCTGCAATTATTACATGCCAACAATCACAATGTTCTTCATCATGTCAATATTTCTAAAGAAAAGACATACAATGTTATTTTACAATTCTCTGGGACAATGATTATGGAAGAAAGCAGGTCATGACATCGCTGGGTGGCTACTCAAAGGGCAAGAAAATTATCTAAGCAGTATCATTTTTTAAAAAATTTTATTTATTTTAAGTGTGTTTTTCCAGGACCCATCAGCTCCAAGTCAAGTAGTTGTTTCAATCTAGTTGTGGAAGGCGCAGCTCACAGTGAGTATGTGGTACTCGAACCCACAACCCTGTTGTTAAGAGCACCGCACTCTAACCAACTGAGCTAACCAGCCACCCCCTAAGCAATATCATTTTAATTATGAAATAATCTTTTCCAATCCATACAGTTTGCATAAAACCACTAGACTACTAATAAAAATATTGCCTTTAATTTTAATCATATTAATAAGAAAAGCTAATTCACTTTTACCACGTAGCTGCAAAAAATGTCAGCTATACAATGGTGGTAATAACTATCGACAGCTAAATATCTACAAATTACAGTGCATTACAATTTTGTATGAGATAGAAAGTTTAATTCACCAAGTCATGGACACAGGGCTTATCATCCCGAGAAAAGCAGTCCAAACTAAAGGCCAATCTCCAATCCACAGAGGGTTGCACGGAGCAGAGTGCAACTTTCCCAAAGACATTGGAGAGTATTAAGTCTCAGGTGCTGAGAAAAGAATCTGAGAGTGAAGAAAAGTTGGTAGAATGCTAGGTTACGTGTGCTGTGTGCTCTCTCCTGAACTGCCTTTGACCCTCCACTTTACACACTTTGCTGTGTAAAAGACATCTGAAATTTAACAAATCCAAACTAAAACTCTTCATTGTGTCCTTCCTCCAGTCTCAGTTAATTTTTGCCCTGTACTTGCTCAGATTCAAAACCTAAGAATAATCAATTGTTTTTCTTCTCTTCTGTCCTTCAGTTTTACATATAAACAATGTATATCTGGTAGGCTTTGCCTCTAATAGTAATATATATATATATATATATATATATACACACACACATATATATTAATTACATATACATATATGTGTGTATGTGTGTGTGTGTGTATATATATATATATATATCTGTGCATGTGTGTATACAGAGGGTGCCAAAAAATGTATACACATTTTAAGAAGGAATAAGTATACTCTCATGAAACTATCACCACCATCAAAGCCACACCATCACCTCCCAAAGTTTCCTCCTGCCCACCTTAATTATTATTATTATTATTGTTGTTGTTGTTATTGTTGTTGTATGTGTATGTGTATGTGTATGTGTGTGGTAAGAATCTTAACATTACATCCACCCTCTTAGCAAAGCTTAAGTACAATACAGTAGTGTTCGTTACAGGAACTATGCTGTATAGTAGGTCTCTGGAATTTCTTTAACTTGCCAAACTGAAACTTTGTACCCTCTGACCCATCCTATTCCCTCTCATCCCAGCTCCTGGCAACCTCCATTCTACTCTGTGCTGCTATGAGTGACAATTTTAGATTCTACACATAAGCGAGACTTTACAATATTTTTCTCTCTATGTCTGGCTTATTTCACTGAACATAATATCATCAGGCCCATCCATGTTGTCCCAAGTGGCAGATTTCCTCCTTTTTTAAAGCGGGATGATATCCCATTATATGTATATGCCACATTTTCTCTATCCATTCATGCAGCAATGCACATTTAAGTTGTTTCTGCATCCCAGCTGTTGTGAATAATGCTGCAATGAACTTGGGAGTACAGGTGTCACTTTGAGATCTTGATTTTAATTCCTCTGGCTAAATACCCAGAAGTGGAATTGCTAGATCAGTTGGTAGTTCTATTTTTATTTTTTGAGGAACCTCCATAATGCATGGTTGTACCAATTTAGTTTCTCACAGCGCACCAGAGTTCCCTTTTCTCTTTAGCCTTGCTGACACTTCATATCTTTTGGTTTTCTTTCTTTCTTTTTCCTTTTTTCCTTCTTCCTTTTTTTACTAATGGTCATCCTGATAGGGAATCTTAACCACAGTAGACTTCAATTTCCCCATCCCTCCCTTGGTGTTGTTTCTGTCATATGTTTTTAATTCTTCGTATATTAAAACCCACACGCGCATTGTTTATTTTTCTTTTAAAAATATTTACCTTATTGAGTTTTAAAACATAAATAATAAGGTGTTTCATATTTATCCCCAAATTACTATTTTCAATGTATTTCCTTTGAATACATATACAGATTTACAAGGGATATAACTTTACTTTTGCCTGAAGGACTTCCTTTTATACTTCTCATAAGGCAAGTTTTCTGGTCATCAATTTATTCAGTTTTGTGAGTCTGAAATTTTATCTTGTCATCATTCTAGAAGTATATTTTCAGTGTGTTATGCAGGGTGTCAGGCGGGGTCTCTTCTGGGGTCTCTAGTCCCACTCCCCACATAAGACCACAGGACATAGTGAGGCCAAAAAGGAACACCCACGGAGCCATAGGTAGGGGAGTCATACCACTATAGTCTTGCTGGCAGCTGGGTTGCAGACACAGGAAGCAGCAGCCACACTATCCGCAACCTGCCATCCACTTCTCTCTGCCAACAAACCTCACTTGCTAGATGCAATCCTCCTGTCTGCAATCCGCAATCCACACGCCGCTGCTTGCTAGCTCAGCCACCATCTTCTTGCTAGCCCCCATTTTTCCTGCTAGCGTAGCCATAGCAGTTATATTAGTGGCCAATGACTCACAGGTTACAGCTGATGGCAAACTAGCCACAGCTGATGGCCATTTGATCACAGTTGATGGTCATTTACTACCTGAGTGAGCACCTTTCCACTTGAGGACGAGAGCCTGAAACTGCACTCCTGGCTCTGTCCCCACACACTGGTTATAGAATTTGTTTGAAAGATATTTTTATTTTAGTAGTAGAAAATTTTGTTACTCTCTTCTGGCTTGCATAATTTGCAAAATTAAGTCAGCTGTCATTCATATTTTTGCTACTCTCTTAATGATATTTCTTTTTTCCTCTGACTACTTTTTAATGTTCCGTATGACAGCAAGTGATGTGATTATAACGTGTTTTATTTGGGTTTTTCATGTTGAACTTATTATTTGTTGAGCTTCTAGATCTGTGATTTAGTTTTCCTAATTAGTTGAATAATCTTCAGCCATTTATTTATTCAAATATTTTTCCTGCCTTCTTCTCCTCACCTTCACTACAATTACATACGTGTTAAAACAGAAGTTGTTCCGTGGCTCACTGAAGCCCTGTTTTTCGTGTTTGTTGTTGTTTGTGTCCATGTTAAAATTGGATAGTTTGATTGCTGTATTTCCCAGTTCCCTAATCTTTTCTTCTTCAGTAATCCTCCAAGACTTTCAAATTTTTCTAAACATGCTATTGATTACACTCAGTGTACTTTTCATCTCAGACATTGTCGTTTTCAAAAGGTCCATGCTTTCCTCTACTTAAACACATAAAATACAGTTACAATAAGTATTTTAGTATCTTGATTTACTAATTCTATCATTTGTGCCACTTCTCAGTCTGTTTATATTGACTGATTTTTCTCTTCATTGTGAGTCCTATTTTCCTTCTTGTTTCCATGTCTGGTAAGTTTTTATTAGATGTCATAGATTGTGATTTTACTTTTGTGAAATGCTACGTCCTTTTTAAGATTTTCCTTTATATTATTGACCTATGTTCTGGGTCACAATGAAGTTTCTTGTAAACATTTTTGCACTTTTAGAGGCTTGCTTTCAAGCTCTGTTCGACAATCCAAGGCAGAGCACCCTTACATTACAGTCAAATTTAACCAATGACTAATGCATTCTAACAATAACATGTGGATGACAAGCTTTTTCCACTTTGGCTGAGGTAACATGGTCTATTCTCAGCCCCATTTGAGCCCCAGGCATTGTAAAACCTGCTTTTTTTTTTTTTTTTTATGTTCTGTCCACAGCCTCATGAGGATTACTCCTCACATTTGGGTTAACCAACACTCGATGGAAGATTAAGGGCAACTCTCTGTAGATAACCAGAATCTTTTCTCTGTGAACTAAAATGCATCAAAATTTATTTTTATTTTAAGAGAACCTTTGAAAATTCTTGAAGTACCTGTTGCTGCTTAAGCTTGGGTAAATGTCTGTAGTTCTGGACATTGATTGACAATTTAAATGGATCCTTCAGGTGAAAACAAATCATCAAAGAAAAATCACATTGATTTAAATCATAGGTTCGCTTATAAAACATTTAAAATATTGCTACAAACTTTTTTGATTCACTAACAAGTTATCTTTGAAATTTGCATGCATATGCTTTTTGTAAATGTTTAAAATACAGAAAATGTCCCTTGTGGAGGACACATTCAGCCAGAATTAATGGCTCTGAGCAGAAATCTTTACAAGCACAAATGCCCACAGTGATCCCTGTAATGTTTTCTTCCACCTTTTGGTTGTGTAGGAAGCTCAGAATCAATATTTCTGCTTGGGGAAAGATACATATTTTTAGGACTTTTATTTATTATTTGAGCTATTTTACGACATTTTCTTGCAGCAATTCGTCTGGAAAAACACATTGATATTCTTTTCTTCTAGAAATACATAAAGCTTACTTTCTTATTTGTAGTTATTGTCCCTCCCTCTTTGAGATTTCAACTGAATTTACATTTGCCTCTACAATAGATTTGAGTTGGAGACCCAAGTCAACACTGAGCCACAGTGAATATGCTCTTTATATAATCCCCTCCCTTTTCCCCTAATATTTCATTGTAATATTAAAGTTGTCTCCTTTATGCAGTTTCATCTCTCTCAATTTATCTCCTTTTGTTCTATATATATCTCTAAATATTTTTGCCAGTTTTATTGAGGTATAATTGACATACATCACTGTTTTCGTTTAAAGTGTACATCATAATGGTTTGTCTTACATATGTTTTGAAGTGATTACCATAATAAATTTAGTTAGCACCCATTATCTCATAAAAAGAGAAAACTAACAAAATAAAAACAGAAAAAAGAAAAGAAAGAAAGAAAGGAAAAGTGTTTTTCTTTGTGATGAGAACTATTGGGAGGATCTACTCTCTTAAGCTATACGTCCTAATTTAAATTGTTGGTCAAAATCTGTATGCTTTGTATAAGTTTATCAAAAAGTAAGCTCCTAAAATCCAGGACTATAATCTTAATTTTCTTTGTATCACTAGTATCACAATGCTTTAGCATAAAATGATCAGTACATGTTCGACAAAGTATTGAATGAGATTATGTTTTATCATATTAACTTTATCAGGACTCAAAATTGAGTTGTATTGATTAGTTTTATTCTCGTTCTTCTGGTTGACGTTTGTAAGTACATGAGAGAATTTAGAGGATAAATTCTTATCAGTTACATTAACAGTATCTTTGTGTGCTCTAAACTATGTTTACCTATATGTTGTTTATTAAAGTATAATTTTTCACATAAACGTTTTTCAACATTGAGCTTACAAAATTTCTTTAAGGTACCTAAATATACTTTCACACAAACACACTGAGATGTATTTAACTCAAATTTGAAAGTGATTACTCACTAAAGAAGTAAGGTGACAGAGGGTCTTACATGTAAAAATCACCGGACTAAAAGTCAGTGTTTCCTGATCTGAGTCCAATTGTGTCCTTAGGCCAATCACATGACTTCCTTGGACCTCTTTCCGCTTCTGGTAAAATTAGAGGACTTAGCACCTAGGGCATTCCTGGTATCTAGTTACTGGGAAAGTTATACAGAATTAGTGGCAATATTCCAAATACCAACATACGCTCTACTCTGAGTTTAAAATTACAAACGAGTTATAAAACCATAGTTTGCGACATCATATGGCATATGTCATGGGAAAGAGGGGGAGCATAATAGGAAAGAAGAATAAAAAAGAGTAATAAACTTATCAGCAAAGCAAATATTTGAATTTACTATGTCCATTACTAGTTTTATATTAAGTCTTTAAATAGAAATGGGTAGGTTAGTATACAAATTACCCAATGATGTACCACAATTCTCTGTTTAATCATAATAGTAGCACAGTGTCAGTTGTAATTTTACTCTCAACCACGTTATAAAATTAAAATATCTTTTATTTATGCTTTTCTTTTAAAGCCAGTGATTCATCTGGAAAGGTGAGACATATTTATTCACAGAACTCATCACAATCGAGTTTTCAAATACTTCTTTATTTCAACAGACATATTGTTATGGGGAAGCTATTACCTTGTAAGCATTTTCTGAGAAAAAACTAGAGCATATAATCTTGTATTGCCTAAAGATATTTTTCTCTCAGTATTTATTTTATCTTCAGAATCAGCGTGTCAAAATGCCAACCTTGGGAAGTCATTTATCCATTTTAAATTCCATTATTTTCATCTGGAAAATAAATTGGTTAATATGAAG
The DNA here is from genome assembly GCF_004115265.2 of Rhinolophus ferrumequinum. Classification (NCBI taxonomy): domain Eukaryota; kingdom Metazoa; phylum Chordata; class Mammalia; order Chiroptera; family Rhinolophidae; genus Rhinolophus; species Rhinolophus ferrumequinum. The sequence continues at coordinate 28,097,950 of NC_046288.1, forward strand.
AAACTCTGAGTTTCTCCTATTAAGTATGGTATATATACCTAAATTAGGATTCTAATGATATTTGTGATACTATGTTTCTAGCCTGTATTTGTTAGATGGTGTTAATTATTTAAATTGGCTATAATAAATAAGGGAGCATAATGCAAGAAGTTATTTCTCAGTTTCACTTTTTTCCCATGACATATGACTCAGATATCAATAACAGTTGGTGTGGCATAACAATATATTAGGACTTCAAAGATCTTTTCTTAGAAATTGACATAATAAATAGATGAATAATGACTACACTAAACAAAAGATGCAAAACTTTTTCCAGAAATAGTACAATAAACCATCAGAAGCAATTGGCCTTTAAGAAATAAATTCCAAAGAATATATATGTTAGTGCTCAACCTTTTTAGATATCAGCAAAATACAAATTAAAATCACTACGAGATACCATTATACACATCCTAAAATGGCCAAAGCCAATATGACTAAAAAACTAAGTGTTGGTTAGGAGGTAGAGCAACAGGAACTGTCATATATTATTTGAGGTAGTGCCAAATGATCCCAAGTGGTACCTTAGAAAACAGTTTAGCAGTTTATGAAAATATAAAATGGGTAACTACCATATGACCCAGAGATATCATTCCTGTCTTATCCAAGAGAAATAAAAGCAGAAGTTTTTAAAAAATTCTTGGACAAATAATATTATAAGCATGTTAATTCATGATAATATCAAACTAGAAACAGCTAAGACATTCTTCAACAGGAGATGCATAAACTATATAGAGTCTTACAATAGATTACTCAGGCATAATTGCAACAACGTGGATAAATCTCAAAAACATTTTGACATGTATAAAAAGCTAGATACCACAGAGTATATGCCCTATGATTACATAAATATAATGTTCTAAACCAGGAAAAACTAATTATTGATTAACTCAGATAAGTGATAATTTCTGAGAGGGCTGATCAACTGTAAAATGGCAGTAAGAAACTTTCTGGAGTGATGAAAATGTTACATATCTCAACCGTGGTAACTGATTGACCACTACACGTAAAATATGTGCATGTCACCATGCATGAATCATACCTTAATTTTTCAAAAGCTCTTAGTTAATGAAAATAAAAAGTTAACAATAGAACTGAAGTTTCGTTCTCCCTACTCAATTTCATTTCCATCCATAGCTTCTCAGAAGTCACTACAATTCTGAACGTGGAGTGTATGCTTCCCAGGTGTTACATTATACTTCTATTACACACACCTATAGCTATTGCAATGGATAGTAGAAGTTTAGTTTAAAAGTATTTTTTTCTATGTATTAAAGTAACATTTTGATTTTATTTATTTGCTTATTTATGTATTTATTTATTTTCTCTTTTATTAAATGTATTGGGGTGACATTGGTTAGTAAAATTATATCAGTTTCAAGTGTACAGTTCTATAATAAGTCATCTCTATATTGCGTTGTGTGGTCACCACCCAGAGTGAGTTCTCCTTCCATGACCATATATTTGACCCCCTTTACCTTCTTCTACCATTCCCCTCCCCTCTTACCCTCTGGTAATCACTAAACTGTTGTCTGTGTCTATGAGTTTTTGCTTGTTTGTTTGTCTTGTTCATTTGTTGCTTCAATTGTATACATTTTGACTTTAAATTTAGAGGTAACTGTGCATGTTCTCATTTTGGGTAAGATTGTATTCATTGCTTTTTAAAGCGTAGCAAGATAATATTGAGTTAAACCTTCTTTATAGAAAGAAAAATGATACTCATCAATCATCCTTCACAGCTCACACTAATGTTTTGGGGTTTTTTGTTGTTGTTTTTTTTTTTTAACTACCAGAGACCATTTCCCCTCAGTCTCAGAAATTAATGAAGGTTTCCAAGTTATTTCCAATAAGTCAACAATCACTAATTTATTATTAACGTTCTTAACAATAATTGACTTTTGTTGAATTATTTCTAGCTCTTATGAACCTGTGTTCAAGTTTTGTTTCCATTTTTAGAGGGCTGTTGGCCTTTTGTTTGGTTGCTTATGACCTAACTCTCAGTTCCCTCAACTTTGCACAAACTCCGCCAAATGTTATTTTCTTCCTGTATTATCTGCTTCTTATGCCTAAGGACATTTCTGTATGTAAGTGTCTTGATGAGTATTAAATTTATTACAACAGGTATATGCATCAAACTGTCGAAATAATACAGGACTTCCTATATTATAGGACTTTCTTTCTCTCTGTTTATTTACTACTGAACTTCTCTACTCCAGGCCTTTGATTTCTAATTGGTGGTAAGAGATTCCTTTTCTTTCCATTCTCATATTAGCTGTATATCAATAGCATCAGAAAAGGCTGAAATTATGCTGATGGAGGACACTGATAAGGGCTTTGTCTTTAGTCCTTTAAATTCTTCATCAATCCCATTAGGTACATAATTATCATTGTACCTTGTTTACTCTGTATTCCAACTTAAGTTTTTAATTGGCATCTGAAACTCAACTTTTAAAAAACGAATCTCCTATTTTTTCCTGCCAAACCAGCTCCTCTCTCAATCTCTGCCATTTCAGTAAACGGTAACTACATTATTCCAGGTGATCATACCAAAAATCTGGAATAATTATTGACCTATTTGTTTCTCTCACACTTCACATCTAATCTACTGAAATCTTAAAATTTCATGAAAGTACAGATTTTTATTTTGTTCATGTCTTCTTCCAGATGCTTAGAATAATTCCTGTCACATTCTAGGTACTCAAAAAGTATTCACTGAATAAGGAATCTTAACTACATTTTCAATTCAGCATCTGTCCAAATATATTGTTCATAGCATATATAAAATGTTAAAGTACATTAAAAATTGGGGAAATCTTTTCATAGATTGTTCAAATTTCAACTGGATGTTCATGAATATATGGGCACTTGCAAAACAGAGAATGTGCTGGAAGGGCATTGCCAGTCAGGAGGAATGTGGGACATTTCACAGTGTGCTCTGGAAATATTGTGAATGAGGCATAAGACATGTCAAGAAATGGAGCCAGAAATGTCTCCTGGTGAGATTTTTGAATGACGTTGCATTCTATGTTGAATATATTGAATATTACCTTAGACAGCATAAGACATCATGGAACTGTTTGATTCAGTAAAATCACTTGTTGCATATATTTTAGAAAGAAAATATTTGTGATAAAGCTGTGAAAATACATTTTAGAGATAACAGATCAGAGGTTGAGATCTGTTAGTAAATTATCTTAGCAATGGAATATAAACTGGTGCAGAAGCAATGGATTAAAGATATTAGGAGGAAGCTCAGGGTTGTCTGGTTTCCATGTCCTTATACATTAAAATCAATAAGTAAAAGCTGAAACTGTTGCTGTTGAAGGAAAGTAGTCCTGATTTTTAAGGGAAATTGAAGTGTTTACTAAATATTGACCAAGTGTCAGGCCAATGTAAGGAGCAGATATGAAGCAATGAAAAGCCAGATTTCTTCTTCTGAGGGAAAAGTTATTTAAATAGTTCCATTAAAAGGCAGCAATATCGTCTGTTGGAAAGGAAATCAAGTAGTGACTTGTTGGATTCCAGAGTGGGATTTACTAGCTAATTACTTCTCCAGTTTTGTGGCTTGGCAAGATTTACCTGATCTATAATGTTTACTGAAGGACTTTGGAGCCTCAAGGTGTCACTGTTTCTGGAAGCACATACCAATTATCCCCAACTTCTGACTGAGAACAGCTAAGAGACTCACATGAGGATTACCTGAAGGCCAATTATAGTTACTGAGACACACACAGGGATCACAGTGGGTGGCAGAGGAAACTCTGGGCTTTTGGCAGCTCAGAAATCTCACACTCTCCGCACACCCCATGGAAGAAGTGACCTAAGACCCAGGAGACCTGCACACAGGGAAGGAGCCCACCTCCCAGTGGCTGTCTGTGTCTTAAGGTTCTCAGCACGCATTTGTGCAGATGAGAGCAAAAATGCACTGAATTTGTGAAAACTACCAACCACACTCCATAGCCCCACTCATCTAGAACTGCATTGCCAGAGTGGCTGGCTTTGCCTCCTCAAGACGCAGAGTTTTTGTACAGTAGAGGACAACGTGGAGATAGCTTGGTGGGCTTCATCCAAGACTGGCACTGTCTTTTTGGTTGTTTGTTTGTATATACATATAAAAGAAAAGAAGAGAGAGAGAGAAAGGAATATATATATATATATATTTCTTCTTTCTTTCCATTTTTCTGTATTGATTTTTTTGGGGGGGATTGGTGTTGCTATTTTTTGTTTTGTTTCTTCTTTTTGTTTGTATTTCTGATATTTTTGTTTGTATGGAGTGTTCGTTGTCAGTTGTTTATACAGGTGAATGTATTTGGGTTTTTTCTTGTTGTTGTTGTTGTGCTTGGTGATTTGTTTTGTTCTGAAATCACTGTGCAAAGGGCCCAGCCCAAGAATCACAAGAATCAGCACACCCAGAGGCCAACTCTAGACCAAACCAGAGCATTATCGAGTTTGACCTACAAGTGACACACACAAAGGGAATTCTCTATAGGCACATAGGGGCCAAGCCTCATTTGAGGGGTCAATCCTCACACAGCAGCTCGTACACTGTGGGCATAGCCAGTTCTCGCAGCTAGTCAGCATGGGAGTCAATCCCATCTACTGACAATCCAAAAGTCACTATAGCACAACTTTAACAGGAGAATACACATAACACAAGGGACACCTCTGGAACACACACACAGGAAAATACGGAGACTGTACAATTCAAATATAAAGGACATATACTACATGAGATTACCCTGCAAAGACTGAGAGACCTATGGGATCTACCTAATACATTAAAGCAAACACAGAGAATCAGCCAAAATGAGGAAACAAAGAAATATGTCTGAAATAAAAGAACAAAAAGAAGCCTCCAGAATTGGAACTAAATGAAATAGAGGTAACCAAACTATCAGATACAGAGTTTAGAATACTGATGATAAGAATGTTTAAGGAGCTTAGTGAGGACATAAAGAAGGATAGAGAAATAAAAAATAAGAAAGAAAAAAAGTTAGAACTAAAGAATACAATAGCTGAAATAAAGAACATACTTGAAGGAATTACCAGCAGGTTAGATGAAGCATAGGATCAAATCAGCAGTTTAGAAGACAAGATAGCAGAGATCACCCAAGGGGAACAACAACAACAACAAAAAAACACAAAAAAACAAACAAAACAAAACAAAAAGAATAAAAACCAATGAAAATAGTTTAAGAGACCTGTGGGAATAACATCAAGCATGACAACATGGGCATCATAAGAATACCAGAAGGAGAAGAGAGGGAACAAGGGATCAAGAACATATTTGAAGTAATAATGACTGAAAATGTCCCTAAACTGGTGAAGGAAATTGGCATACAAGCCAAGGAAATACAGAGAGTTCCAACCAAGATGAACCTAAACAGGCCCACACCAAGACACATTATAGTTAAAATGGCAAAGGTTAAAGACAAAGAGAGAATCCTAAAAACAAGACACAGACAGCAAGTTACTTACAAGGGTGCTCCCATAAGACTGTCAGATGACTATTCTATAGGAACTTTGCAGGTCAGAAGGGAGTGGCAGGAGGTTTCAAAGTGATGAAAAACAAAGGCCTACAACCTAGATTGCTTTATCCAGCAAGGCTATCATTTAAAATTGAAGGAGAAATGAAAGCTTCCCAGAAAAGAATAAGCTAAAGGAATTCATTACCACCTAGCCAGCATTGCAGAAAATGTTAAAAGGACTTCTTTAAGCAGAGAAAGATGAAAAAAAATCTAACTAATGAAGAGAAGAAATACAAATAACAAAATGGCAATAACTATGTACCTATCAATAATCACTTTAAATGTAAATGGATTAAATGCTCCAATCAAAAGACTTAGGGTGGTTGAGTGGATAATAAAACAAGACCATTGTATATGCTGTATACAAGAGACTCACCTCAGATCAAAAGACACACACAGGCTGAAAGTGAAGGGATGGAGTAAGATACTTCATGCAAATGGAAATGACAAAAAAGCTGGAGTTGCAATACTTATATCTGAGAAAATAAACTTTAAAATGAAGAATATAATAAAAGACAAAGAAGGGCACTACATAATAATAAAGGGGCCTATCCAACAAGAGACATAACCATAGTAAACATTTATGCACCCAACACAGAAGCACCTAAATGTATAAAACAGATATTGACTGACATAAAGACAGAGATCAACAGCAGCACTCTCATAGTAGGGAACTTCAACACACCTCTAACAACAAGGGACAGGTCTTCCAAACAGAAAATCAATAAGGAAACAACAACCTTAAATGACACATTAGACTAGTTGGATGTAATCGATCTTTTTAGAGCATTTCACCCCAAAGCTGCAGAATATACATTCTCCTTGAGCGCACAGGACCATTTTCCAAGATAGACCACATGTTAGGCCGCAAAACAAGTCTCAATATGTTGAAGAAAATTGAAATCATTATCAAGCGTCTTCTCTGACCACAGTTCTATGAAATCAGAAATGAATTACAAGAAAAACACTAGAAAACACAAATACATGGAGGCTGAATAAAATGTTACTAAATAATGAGTGGTCAACAATCAGATCAAGGAAGAAATCAAAAAATACCTCGACACAAAGGAAAATGTAAATACAATGAAACAAAATCTATGGGATGCAGCGAAAACAGTCCTAAGAGGGAAAATCATAGCTTTGCAGGCCTACCTAAAGAAACAAGAAAAATTTCAAATCAACAGTTTATCTACACAACTAAGAAAATTGGAAAAATAACAGCAAAATAAGCCCGAAGGGAGTACAAGGAGGGAGATAATAAAGATCAGAGCAGAAATAAATGAAATAGATACCAAAACATAATAATTACATTAATAATAATAATAATAATAATAATAACACAAAAGATCAATGAAACAAAGAGTTGGTTACTTGAGAAGATAAAAAAGTCGACAAACCTTTAGCCAGATTCATCAAGAGAGAGAGAGAGAGAGAGAGAGAAAGAGAGGACCCAAATTAATAAAATCAGAAATGAAAGAGGAGAAATGACAACAAACACTATAGAAATCACCTATTCTCCTAAACTATTCCAAAAAATCCAGAAGGAAGGAAGGCTCCCAAACTCTTCTTATGAGGCCACTATCACCCTGATTCCAAAACCAGACAAAGACATTACAAAAACAGAAAACTACAGGCTGATATCCCTAATAAACATAGATGCAAAAATCCTTAACAAACTATTAGTAAAGAGAATTCAGCAATACATTAGGAAGATCATACACTACATCAAGTGGGATTCATTCCTGGTATGCAAGTTTGGTTCAATATCCACAAATCAATTAATGTGATATACTGCATTAACAAAATAAAATATAAAAATATATGGTCATAGTAATAGATGCAGAAAAAGCCTTTGACAAAATCCAGCAGCCATTTATGACAAAAAACTCTTAAGAAAATGGGAATAGAGGAATCATATCTCAACATAATAAAGGCCATATATGATAAACCCACAGCTAACATTATAGCCAATGGGGAAAAGCTAAAACCCTTCCCCTTAAGTCAAAATAAGGGAAGAAGGTTGCCCACTTTCTCCACTTTCATTCAACGTACTTCTGGAAGTTCTAGCTATCGCAATCAGATGAGAAAAAGAAATAAAAGGCATGCAAATTGACAAGGAGGAAGTACAACTGTGATTATATGCAGATGACATGATATTATATAGAGAGAACCCCAAAGACGCCACCAAAAAACTACTAGAACTGATAAATAAATTTAGTAAAGTAGCAGGATACAAAATTAATATTCAGAAATCAGCTGCATTTGTTTACACCTATAATAAACTATCAGAAAGAGACACTATGAAAACAGTCCCATTTACAATTGCTTCAAAAACTATAAAATACTTAGGAATAAATTTAACCAAAGAAGTAAAAGACCTATACTCAGAAAATTATAAGACACTGAAAAGAGAAATTAAAGGAGATACAAATAAATGAAAACAAATATCATGCTCATGGATAGGAAAAATTAATATAGTTAAAATATCCATACTGCCTAAGGCAATATACAGATTGAACGCAATTCCTAGGGAACTACCAAGGACATTTTTCACAGAAATAGGACATATAATCCTAAAATTTATATGGAACCATAAAACACCTCGAATAGCCAAGCAATCCTAAGAAATAAGAACAAAGTGGGAGGTATCACGATACCGGACATCAAAACATACTACAAGTCTATAGTAATCAAAACATCATGGTACTGGCATAAAAACAGACACATAGATCAATGCAACAAAATAGAGAGCCCACAAGTAAATCCATGCATATATGGTCATTTAATTTATGATAATGGAAGCAAGAATTTTCATTGGGGTAAAGACAGCCTATTCAATAAATGGTGCTGGGAAACCTGGACAGACACATGCAAAAAAATGAAGGTGAACCACCTCCTTACACAATATACAAGAATAAATTCAAAATGGATTCAAGACTTAAACGTAAGATCTGAAACCATAAAACTCCTAGAAGAAAATATAGGAAGTAAATTTGCAGATATTACTCTTTGTAATATGTTTACTCATGTATCCCCTTCAGCAAGGGAAGTAAAAGAAAAACTAAACATATGGGATTACATCAAACTAAAAATTTTTTCACTGCAAAGGAAACCATCAATAAAACAAAGAGGCGTCCTACTGAATGGGAGAAGATATTTGTCAGTGATACATCTGATAAGGGGTTACTATCCAAAATTTATAAAAAACTCATACAAACTCAACACCAAAAAAACAAAAACCCAGTTAAAAAATGGGCAGAGGATATGAAGAGACATTTTTCTAAAGAGGACATAGAGAGGGCAAACAGACATATGAAAAAAATACTCAACCTCACTAATCATTAGGAAAAATGCAAAGAAAACCATAACGAGATACCACCTCACTCAGAATAGTTATCATTATATATCAACAAACAACAAGTGCTGGTGAGGCTGTGGAGAAAAGGGATCCCTCGTGCACACCTGGCGGGATTGTAGTTTGGTGCAGCCACTATGGAAATCAGTATGGAGATATCTCAAAAATCTGGAAATGGAACTACCTTATGACCCAGTAATTCCACTCTTAGGTATTTATGCAAAGAAATCCAAAACATTATGCACCTGTATGTTCGAAAAAAATTATGCACCCCTATGTTTATTGCAGTGCTATTCACAATAGCCGTGATATGGAACCAATTGAAATGCCCGTCGGTGGATGACTGGATTAAGAAACTGTGGTACATTTATACAGTGGAATATTACTCAGCCATAAAGAAGAAAGAAATGTTACCATTTGCAACGATATGGATGGACCTAGAGAACATTATGCTAAGTAAAATAAGTCAGAAGGAGAAAGACAAATACCACATGATCTCACTTATATGTGGAATCTAAAGAATAGAATAAATGAACAAACTAACCAGAAACAGTCTCAGAGACATAGAGGAAAAAGTGAGGGTTGCTATATCAGAGAGGGTTGGGGATGAGAGAGAAGGTGAAGGCATTAGAAAGCACAATCGGTAACCACAAGATTGCCAAAGAGATACGAAAGATGGTTTGGGAAATATAATCAATAATGTTGTAAAGATTTTGTAGGATATCTGATGAAAACTTATCTTCTTAGGGAGACTACTTCATGGACGGTGTAGAGCCTGATCACTGCACTGTACACCTAAAGCTGAAGCTAAATAATAATGAATGTCAACTATAATTTTATACATATATGCATATATATACATACATATACACACACAGAATGTGGAGTACAGCATAAGGAATAGAGTCAGTGGAACTATAACAGCTATATACGATGTCAGAGGGATAGTAGATTGGGGGGTTATCACTTTGTGAGGGGTATAAATGTCTGTTATATTGTGTTACACACCTGAAACTAATAAAAATAAATAAATAAACAGTTCCATAAAAAAGAAAAAAGAACAATAAGATGGTTTCTAGGGAACAGCAAGGGAAACACAAAAATTAGAAACAGATTGTTTTTTAATTTTTTTTAAATATATATATTTTTAACAGTTTTATGACACATAATCCCATGGGAGAAAGAGCTTTAAACTGTCAAATACCACATGTAATATAATTGGTCTTCTTTAGTGTTAAGATGGTAGTCATATGTGTGGTAAATTTTGCAAACATTTTACACAAAATTATTAGAAATTTTAACATCTTGATGGTTAAACGCTAATGCTTCAGCTAATCAGAAGACTTAGTTTTTCAAAATGATTCATTTTGCAATAATTGCACCTAGAAACTAGCACATTCTCCAAGTCACAAATTGGCAATACTTGCACAAAATCCAGCAGTGCTTGGGTTCTGTCAACAGACACAATCTTTTTAAACACTTTTCATTTGTTGACAATCAATATACAAAAATATTAAGAATAAATAATGAAACAGCTTATCCTAAAAAAATGGAAGATGTGACAACAAAGGGCATATATATTACAGATCAAAATTAACTGGTGTGAGTATTAATCTTTCCCTTCAGACCAGGCTTGTACTTTCAGGAAGGCCACAGTCCCCCTGATACTTTATTTTCCTTAAAACTGGACCTACTTTAGCCACTCATATTAACCTACTTTAAGCACCATACCATTTCATTTTGTGACTGCTGAAGAAGCAGGTGCCATATAGATACCAAGTCACTTTACATAAATTAGTCATTACAATTTTATAAATTGGATGAAATATGACTTATTTTTCACAGATTCAGAAACTACTGAGAGAAGTTACAAAAGTAAATGCTTATGAAAGTTACTGGTAGTTAGTAGGAGATCTGGGTTTCCCATTCTATCACATACACTTACATATGATAACCATATTTTTAGTGTTGGCAGATTGTAAGCACTGAATATGGGAAATATATTTTTTCACACATTAATGACATTTTAATTAACATATCCAAAATGTTATTTTAGATATTTATTCAAGATTTTTAGACTAGAAATGACATTAAGATACCTCTACGAAAAAACTAAAACTTATCCTGAATCACACAACTAGTACTTGGCAAAGGTGAGCTACACAGATATGGACTACAGAAAATCACTACATATTATAACATCTTCATTTCCTGGTACCATGCTGTAAATCAACCTGAGGGGATACACTCCTTGGAATATGAGGTACAAACATTGGATGGAAAAACAATTTCTAATCATCATGACTTCTTAGAATTAAAATCATTTTTTACGTATATTAAACCACAGAATTACCATATCGTGGAGAAACAAGGTTTAAATAGTGCTGTGATAACCTGTCTCTGATCTCCTACTGCCTGGACATCTTGCCTTTCATTTAGGAAAGGAGGTAATATTTGTATTTATCCTTTGTTATTCTATGTGTTTTGTAATATTGTAAAAGCTAGTAACATTTCTCTAAAAATATTCTTAAAGAAGCTAATGTCAGTGCACCTTAAGACACCTTGAGAAGTTGTTTTATAACTAACATAAGCTACTGATTTACTTCCTTTTCAAGTGCTTCTGGATACAATTAACATATAGACATTGGCAACTGTCTATTATACTGCTGTATCTGATAATGAAGTGCCAAAATCTTATTTTAAGGGCAAGGTCATCATAATGAGGTTTGTGGAAATCCAGGACACCCCATATTTGATTTTTGGCCTTCTGGATCACTTTCTTCATCTGCTAATTAGGCACATTAACCTAATATAGTTGTTCTGGAGACTAGAGATAATACTTATAACATACCCAGCACAATGTCTGGCACAGAGCAGGTGCTTAGTAATGGCAACTATTTCTATGTTTCTCATTTATCAACATGCTAAAAGCATTTCTTTAACTCTCAGTTAACATTTGCTCATGTTCCAATTTCTTTTATCCATGGAAAATAAAATGTCTAAGTAAAACTGAGGGAAAACAATATATATAATACATTTATTTCAGATTTTAAAAGGTAATAATATGCTTACAATTTTATTTTAAAACATTGTTATTATGAAATGCTTCTAAAATGAATATCATATACATCATCATCATAAGAGTAAACAAATATATCTGAGATTTTTAGTAGGAATGAGAAATTAATAACAAAATGAGGCAATGCAAATTTTAGAGAATACTGCCTGTGTGTACACATTCACTAAAGGTGCATGGGTTTGGGTCACCATAAATATTACTGTTTGAGGAAAATAAAATCTTGCCCTTTAGAAATAAATAATTTAACATTTCTAAATCTATAGAGTAAAACACTGTTATGTATCAAAACGGCATTTGAATAACTTTATTTCACTTTTCAGTTCTTTGTTTAACTACAGGAAAGATTGAGTTGACATGTGGTTTAAAAATCACATGGACTTTCACATGGTCACAGTATTAGACATTGAGCAGGAAAGGCTCTGAGAAATGGAGTCTCCTTAGTCAAGTGTCTATTTTGCTAGATATAGGAAATGAGGTGCGGTGATACTCAGTGACTTATTCAAGCTTCAGCAGCCAGTCCCAGATCAAGCTGGGACTAATAGGCCTCCTTGTTTGTGTCCAACACAGTAATATTTCCACCTGCTACTTCTCCTTCTGAGGGAGCCACACTGCATGTTTTGGCACCTGAAATCTGATTTAAAAATCAGTTCCTGTTGCATATTGTATTTCTGATAGACATTTTCTGCAATATTTAAGAAGAGTTGTAAATCATATGGCCTATTAGATTATACTTCTTTTCTTTAATCACTGTATCTTCATGTCTGGAATAGTACCTGACATGGGGTAGCAAAAAGTCACTGAATTAGTAAGTTAATAAATAAATTAACCATTTACACAGAGGGCTAATAATCCTACTAACTTGCTGTACCAGAAAGAAACTTCTACTTTTTAGAAACCAAGAACTTACACTATGTTCTGTTAATAAAATTTCTCCAAATAAAGAACTTGTCATATTCATATCCATGTGTTACTCAATGACTCTGATTTTATCAGTCTTCATTTCCCTTTCTCAATTATCTGGAACAAAGATGAACGACTACATAAATAAGGAGACATATGTGATTATAAAGATAGTAAAACTATTACTAATTTGCTACATATCTATTTTACAGGACTAAGTAAACATGAAATTCTTCGTTTTCACCTGCCTTTTGGCTGTTGCTCTTGCAAAGCATGTAAGTATAGTGAGATGTTTATGAGTATCTATTCTGATATAAAAATAAGAAGAGTGAATCATTTTATGTAGATGATAGCAGGGATAGGCAGCAAGGAATAGAGACTAAGTATGTGATCCTTAAAATCTATAATCAAAAGTAGAATTGGCCTTGCCTTATGTAACTTATCAAGGTGGACAAACTTGTTTTTTTCTAAACTATTTTCCTTGCAGATTTGGGAGATTTTAGTTATAGGTTAAAAGGCATACACTTCTTTCCATATCCGTTTGAATTTACTGGGGAACTATTTTCACTCTGAGAACCACTTTCTAAAAGTAAGAAATATATAACCATATATAACCCATATATATACCATCTATAGCCATATATAAGCCATAACAAGAGTATCTTTGAAACTGCAGGGAAGCCACAGATAAAATATAGATCCCAAAACCATCTCTCAAGCAAGTGTCAGAATTTCACCATTAGAATTTCACCATTCTTTATTACATATAGTTCAGATTCTTTGTTGAAAAATAAGCATTACCAATTTCATTTGTCTAGATATTTCTGTCATCAATGGACCAGGTCTTGGACATTTAAACTCAATGTTTCTGCTCTGCTTCCTTCCTTAAAATTCTTTAGGTTTTACCTCCTCCTACTGGAACTAAAGAGACTATCACTTTTAACACCAACAGAAATTAAAAATACCAACAATTTTTTCTTTGCATATTTAATGAACCTTTCCTGTAAAATTATTTACGCTCATTTCTTTTCTTTTTTTTTTTAATTAAAGTTTATTGGGGTGACAATTGTTAGTAAAGTTACATAGATTTCAGGTGTACAATTCTGTATTACATCATCTATAAATCCCATTGTGTGTTCACCACCCAGAGTCAGTTCTCCTTCCATCACCATATATTTGATCCCCTTTACCCTCATCTACCACCTCCTTCCCCCCCGCTCTCTAGTAGTCACTAAACTATTGTCTGTGTCTATGAATTTTAATCATGATAGGATTAATATTTAAAAACCAAGAGCCCAACCACTTCCTAAAAGTAAGAAATAATATTAAACCATAATAAGGATTTATTTGAAGTATAGAATGATTTGCTTATTAACATTATAGGAAACATTCAACTAAACCCTAAATATTTCCAGAAACAGATTTCTAAATGTCTCTTGCCAACAAAACTACAACAACAAAAATCCCAAGTAAGAGAGCTTGGCAATTTAAATAAACCACAAAACTGAAAATTGCATTTCTTTTGTTTTTTTATATAGAAAATGGAGGATAGCTCTTCCAGTGAGGTAAGACACTTTAACAGAAACATAAAATTCTTTCACTTACTAAAACCATAATATGCCCAGAACTATTCAATCTTTACAGTTGTTTTGGTTTTTGTGTTTTTTTTAAGTAATAAATCTAGAGCTATAAGGTCTGAGAAAATTGAAGTGCAGCCATGAAACAATACATATGGAATAGTGAAAAACAAAAATTTACTCATATAAATTACCAAAATTAGATTTGTGCATTTTTTAATATAAAGGTCTTTCAATATTAATATTAGATCAGAAGTCATGATGAACATTCTATATTTTGTGAGTACAATAATAAGAATCCATTCTATGTTTCTGCTAAGGGTTTCTACTTTTCTAAATTCACATTAAATGTTAATTTCCAAATGACTTTTTGGCTATGGGTGCATAACAGATCCCTAAAGACATCTTCAATATCTTTTAAGGATTTTCTTGTTTTCCTGTGATGTATTTCATTTCTTTAAAAAAAATCTCAAAAGAAAAAAAAAAAGAAGGTAATTGGAAATTGTACAGAGGAAATAGAAAATCTTTTCTTCTCGGCAGATAATGTTCAGGAAAGCTTTTGATTCAGTTATTCATAACCCAAAGCACAGTGTGGAAGGAGTTTATTATCTGGAATATAAAAGTTAATTATATAAAGAAAGTGATACTTCGGTCAACTTTGCTCTGTAATTCAGGCAAAGGCTAAATATACTATCTACACAATATTGGTTGTAATGTTTCTAGATTGATACTTTATTACTAGTATGAATTTAATTTAGGTAACTGAGTTACACTGTTTTTCTTTTTTCTAAGGAATCTGCCAACATCTCACAGGAAGTAAGTCCTAACTTCTTAAAATACATATATTTTAACTTTTGTTTTATTTAATCAAGGTTAGAAAATAAATTTATTTCTTTTGTAGAAATTTAAGCAGGAAACAAAAGTGGTCATTCGTCCCAGTAAGGTAAATTTTAATTATTTTATCCTGTTAATCTTAGATATTTTTTCTATGAAACATGGGCCATTTTCTCATTCACACAAAATAAACATTTTTAAGTATGATTGTGAAAATGGTGATGTTTTCATTGCTTTATCAAAATGCTATAGACAAACATGAAAGGGATCCTAGGAAAAGATTTGTGAGCTATTTGCAAGCCACATTGTTAAAGCAGAAATCTTTGAAAGAATGTAAGAGAATTTCTTGTTAATGGTCCTTCACCTTTACTTTTCTTCCCTAATTCTGAACAAGAGGTCACAAAATTGTATTTTTTGCTATTACTTCATGCCCAAGGATACTCTACTACATTTCAGTAAATGCTATACTCCTGTTAGTTTTGTGTTTTCTTTTAGCAGGGCATTTGTTCCACATCCTGTGAGGTATATATTGGTTTCACATCTATAGTACAATGTGCAGTAAAAATATTACATTAGATTGAACCAAATTGAAATTAAACTGGATTTGGTAAACATATTCCAAGTCAATAAAATTTGAAAACAAAGATTATTTTTTTATAATGAGACAAAAATTAGTTGATTTGTTTATAATACAAACAATATATATTTCCTTTGAAAAAACATGTTAATTGGCCTAGTGATACATTTTTCCAATACACAATACAATAATGACTATTAAAATGAACAAAAAGCTTATCACATGTTGCCTAAATTAATTTTGTGTATTCACTCACTCATTCAATTGGCAAAAAATTATTAAATAAAAGCCATGCCCAGAACACCACCTCAGTATCTAGGGATACAATAATAAACATAATAAAAACAACAATAAATACCAATGGTTATACATTTATCACCAAATGGAAGTTATAATACATATAAAACTCACACAATAAAGATGAATTCCATTCTAATGCTCCTGTTTATGGAAGAGGGATTTATTTCCCTTTGTATTTAGGAGAAAATGTTTTATAAATAATGCTGTGGAGGTAATAAATCTAATTCTTTTTCTTTACTCTTTAAGGATATCACAAGGAACATACATGAAATGGTGAGAGATTTTTATTAATTTCAACAATTTTGGATTCATATTACCAACATGTAACATTATAATATTAATGGCATATGGGAATATCTGTAAATTTCCGTTTATAATAACCTGAAAAAAAGATTTATAAGCTTTAAAATGATAATTTCCCCCTGTCCACTTTAGCAATATCCACCTAAATCGGCCCACATTCTCTTAAGACACTTTTATTTAATTATAAAAGACCATTTTGATCTCTTCACTTGTTTTGCAAAGGTAATCACAAATAGCCAAGAATCCTGGTTGTATTGCTTGTATTTCAATCATATTAATTTCTCATACTAATGATCACGTAGGTAATCTGAGACATATCCCAAGTAATGACTAGCATTAAAAAAAAAAATTGCTGAGGATCTTTTCTGGTTGCTAGATTTTCATTATATTTATTATTATTTTTCAAGGAACGTACTAGCAGCTCATCTAGCGAGGTAAGAGAACTTTTCTTTTAACATTAAGTAGAAAGTTCATGAAGAACTAACAGACATCCAGCAAAGTGTGACTTAATTTGTTGTTAATGTCACAAAAGGATAAGCAATGAGGAAATCATTTACTTAAATTTAATGTTGTTTTGAGGAAATTGAAAGTGACTATCTACACCACGGAGTATATTGTTGCTCCTTCACAGAGATATTAGATATCTGACTCCAGAGGAAAGTACATTTTAAATCAAGCCAGTGTCAAACTAAGAGCCTACCATTGTATAAATGTACCACAGTTTCTTAATCCAGTCATCTCCCGATGGCCATTTCAGTTGTTTCCATGTATTGGCTATTGTGAATACCTCTACAATGTTTTGTATACCTGAAACTAATTAAAAAAAAAAAAAATGGAAAAGGAAAAAAAAGAGACAGACTTCGACATAGTTTTGTCCTGAAAAAACTCTCAATATTGCTGAGATCAGTGGTGCTACCCCCCACCCAGCAGCTTCAGCATCACCTGGGCACTTTGATGCACTTTTAAATTTGAGAACCTCTTGTTTAAGCGGAGTGAGTGAGGGAATGGATTAAAATGTGCAGGTATTGATACTAGAAACCCCTGCTGTAGTAGAACTATCCAAGCAGTAGGCATTATGGGAAAAGTTATCCAGGAGAGGAGGAAGCACAGCTGTGGCCCTGAACCTGGTGGCCTGAGAAACAGCCTGAAGTCTTCCAAGGTAATGTCTAGAAGCATTCTTTGTTCTTTCTCTAGGCTGCAAGTCTGTCTCAAAAGGAGAAGCACGTATGCATAACAATTGTGTCCCCTACAAGGAATATGCAAGATTTAGTTTCCAAGCACCTCACCAGGCCTACTTTGTACTTTTTTTTGTCAGCTGCTTACACTCTGTAGGCATTTGATATCGCATGAATAATGTAGAATTGATGAAAACTTTCAAAACATATTTTCAATCACATGTTATTACTCAGACACAGAGTGAGGGCTCTGATGATAAATATTTCAATTTGTTGAATTCCTCATAAATGATATAACTTCCCAGTAGTAGTGGCTTGGGCCCTAAATATTCCATTAATAGTACAACTCTAAGACTAATTCATGAAAGTTAATTCTCCTTTTCTTCCTCTAAGGAATCTGCTGAAGTTCCCACAAAGGTAAGTAATTTTCATTCAAAAAAAATAAAATTAATATCACTTAACCACTGTTTTCCTTTTGTGTGTTTTTATAGCAAGTGCCTTTGTTTTCTTAACGCAGAGTTAAGCTCACTGAGGAAAAAACAAACAAACAAAAACTACTTAAAATAACTGGTAAATTTCTAATACTAATTATAATTTCAAGTAAACCATAGATAGATAGATAGATAGATAGATAGATAGATAGATAGATAGATAGATAGATAGATGATAGATAGATAGATCTACTATGTATATCTATATATCTAGATATATATAAAACAGGCACCGTGCAAGGTGCTGTATATTTTAACAGATATGATCCTACCTGGTACTAATGCTCAGAGAGAAATCTGATCAGGGTCTTGATTCTAGTGCTCAGGATCAAGGAAATTAAAGTTCAGTTCTATCTGACTCCAAATACCAGACTTCTTACTCACATGGAAATGACAGACACCTACCTTTTAATTCAAGACATTGTCCTTTTCCTTTCTTATGTATATTTTTGTTTTTTTTCACATAGATATTGTTCTGGAGGCCTTAACTGTCAGTAATTTCTGCAATTACTGACAGTTAAGTCAGTTAAAAAATAAATTTAATTCTGCAATTTATTATAAATGTAGGAAGAAATAGTTACAGTAAAATTTTTATGCCTCAACTATTCTTTTAAGTAAATTTGCCACCATTTATAAATTATCTAATTAAATAAACTTCCAAATAATTTGGTTCTGCCAAAATCTGCTCTCACCATTGGAAGAGATTCAATATTAGATTAAATTTGATAATTTTCTGTCTCTCTAGAACAAAATCAACCAATTTTATCAGAAGTTGAAGTTTCTCCAATATCTCCAAGCTCTTTATCAACCTCAGATTGTTACAAACCCATTGGATCTGATTAAGACAAGTGCCTACTCCTTTTTCCCCACTGTGGTAAGTACTGCTGTTTTGTTTGTTGTTGTTTTGTTTTTTATTTATGTTTTTTTGGGGAAGTTGGTTTTGGTGACGGAAGGACTCAGGATAAAGGTAGGTAAAATAACTAGAGATGAAATGCCCCAACAAGTTCTAACTTAGAAAATACAGTAGAACAATTGTAAATGTAACTTGTGATTCAGAAATTAAATTGCAAACATATAGTCCAAAAAGAGTAACAAATAACAATAGCAACAATAGAAACAAATAAGTAATTTCATTTAAATGTAACATACAAGTACATGTAGTAAATGTTTGCTCATATATCATTTTCTTGGTTCCTCAAATAATTTACTAATGTAGGAGGGGGTTGAAATTATTAGTGATCTCTATGTAATTAGTAATTACATAGTAATGTAAGAAAGTGTAAGAAAATGAAGTAACTTGCCTAAGTTCTAAGTACTACTCTCTTCCATTTTATTTCAGAAAACAGTTGTGTCTTAAGAAAATTGTTCTGATATGAGTAATATGGGGAACAAATAACAAAAGTTCTCTGAATTTTTTTCTTTTTCTTTTTAGTACAGAAGAGAGAACAGCTCTCTACCAGTGAGATAAGGCAATTTAATACAACTTAAATAGTAACTAGCAAGATATACATTTATTATACACTGTATGATACAATTTTTAATCTAGTTTTTAAGAAATAAATGTAGATTTATATAATATGGCAACACTGAAACTTAAGACCTCTAATTTGAGAAGGGCAAAACAAAAATGTATGCATCCAAGGACACAAGGATTAGATTTGTGCTAGTAAATTTGGTAAATTTTTACCAAAAATTTTAATACTTAAAAAAAAACAATGTTTAAACACTGATACTGCTATCACACCAGGAGCCATGATGTGCATCTTAAATTTTGTAAACAGAGTGGGAGGAAAGTAGTGTATCATTCTGGTATAAATTCTCCAGTTCACTCAGATCCATACAAAATGCTATTGTCCAAATGTCTTGTTGTATATCACGAATGACTAAAGACATTTTCATATCACCCAAGAAATAGTTTCATTCCTACTTATTTTAATCTTTGAGAGTGAATAAAAGTCCAAAAAAGAAAAGAATAATATATTTTAAATAAATTTATAATGTGTCATTTTAATTTTTTTTTTTTTTAAGGAATCTGCCAGCTTCTCTCAGGAAGTAATGCAAACCACTTATACTAATTATATTTAAGAAATAAATTTTTATTTTGTTATGTCTATATAATAAATATTATTTATTTTGTAGAAATATAAGCAGGAAAAAAGATGTGGTTATGCATAATAGCCAGATAAAAATTATTTATTTAAGAGTTGTGTCATTCATCATTCATTTAAGAAATATATATTTAGCAACTACTACAGGATCCTAGATCTCGGGGATACAAAAGGCATTAAAAGAAGCAATAAAAATACATTTAATTTTATTCTTCTTTTTAAAAGTATGTATATATGCATATATATGTGTATATATATATATGCGTATATATATATATGTATATCAAGAGGAAATTATGAATATATGATACAGTGAGAATAAAGTCCTTAACTTTTCTTTTATTTCTTTAAGGAAAACCCAAAGACTGCTGATATGGTAAGGTATTGTTTCTATATGAATCTATATTTAATTCATAATTTTGAAGAATAATATTAAAATATTAGGCTATCTGGAATGTTCTTATTTTAACGAAATAGGACGATATTTTTATTACTTAAAAATACAATTTCTCTCTACCTCTTAACATTGATTCCTCAAATGTCCTGAGTTCTTTCAATTAAGACCTTCCATGTAAGCAAGACTCTTCTGCATAACCTAAGTTTTATATCGTTTCCGCCCTTTCTTTCTTTTGGAAAAAAAAATCAGATTTTTACTATTTCATGAACTGGAAACTTTACTGCCATTTTTCTTTTTTCATTTGTTATACTATTATGTTTATTGTAATATGATAAAAATCTTTAATTCCACAAATATTAAGAATATATTGCTAAGGATTTAATTTCCGTGGTCCCCAAATTTTGATTATTATTATTATTATTATTATTTTGTATTTCTCAAGAAATCCAGCAGTCCATCTAATGAGAAATTATATTTTGAAAATAAAATGGCCAACTAATTTATTGAGAAATACTGTGCTTTCCTGCTATTGTTTAACTATCTTTGGTAAATAAGATATTGCTAATTTTTTAACAGAGCCATATCAAAATGTCCAATGGAAATAAAGAAAAACACTTGTAACAAATATACACAGACTCAAAGTCATTTTAGAGGTCTGAAATAAGCTATCTACATAGGCAAGAGTAGCTGTTTCATCCCATGCTTTTTGATAATATGCAGCTGGATTCTGGTTCATTGGAAAAATGTATTTTTAAAAGAAGCCAATGCCAAATCAGGATCCTGTCACTTGCCTTTACCACAGTCTTACCCTGATTCTCTCTCATTGGTTAGGGGGTTGAATACTGGATTGGGTTATGAGTGTGTAAATCACAGGTACAAGAACACCTGCTGTGTTAGAAAGAGCCAGGTGGGTGAGCACAATGGGAAAATGTCCTGGGAACAGGATGAAGCATAGATTGTAGCTCAACATCTTCTTCTGTGAGTTAGGAATCAGTTTATCTTCTCTAAACTGTAGGCTCAAGGCCACTGATAAAAACAATGGTCTTGCAGAAAGGACTTGCAGGCTTGCTGCATACCTCAGCAGGCCCAATTAGTCTTTCTTCTTTCTATCAATCTATTTTTGGCATCTGCCTATACTCCATGAGAATTTGACAGTATGTGAACAATGCAGATAAATGGAAAATTTGAAATACAACGTAGTTTCAGTTAAGTACCATTATCTTGGCACAGAGAATACTCTGATAATGAATATAAACATATTTAATTCACAATATGTTACTAAAAAGTAGCATTTTCTTACTTGGTGGCAGTGGCTTGGACCTTAATCATTAAAATAATTAGCTCTAGTTCTCTACTCTAATGATATGGATAAAATTACTGGTGTGCCATCCAAGTAAATCTGATTCTCATTTTTTTTCTCTAAGGAATCAACTGAAGTTTTCACTCAGGTAAATTGTTTTAATTGAAACAAAATTAATTTAATATCCTCTCATAGTATTTTCTTTTGTATTGATCACAGTTTATTTTTGTTATTAGCAGAAAACTAAGCTGACTGAAGAAAGAAAGAATCACCTAAAGCTTCTGGTAAGTTTTTCATACAAACATTTATAACACAACCAGACTCTGCTTAGACATGGTGAACTATAATCCTCTCAACAACAAAATGTAACTTTTTATAAATCCTAATTTCTATAAAAGTCTTCTTTATACTTAGTCAAAACTGCTCCAAAAACATTCTCCCATTGTACCAGTTGTATCATAGTCGTGTATCCACCCAATCGTTTCCTGATTATTTTAAAAACCCATTGACTTTCCATTTTGTAAAAAAGGAAATTATCCTGAAAGTAGATTCCACTGTGTTTAAAATTCCAACTTTAATCTCTATAATATCTATAGCCAGGTACATATAGATGGTTCAAAATAGAGCATGGAAGAGGGGAATATTTATTGACCATAAAATAAGTGACAAGTACTATGCAAAATGATTTCTCTCTATTAATTCAGTTACTACAAGATAAGTTACACTCAGAGAAATTAACAGTTGGCTCACTGTCATATTCTACCAAATCAAATCACACATTCTATTTAACTCTAAGGACCTAAGTTTTTTCACTAGACATGGAAAAGAAACCACAATCTGAGACACTTATTTTAGTAAATTAAAAAATTTTCTTCTTGCCTTCTTGCTCTTTTTCTTTTCCTTTTCTTATCTTTTCCTTTTTATTTTTTGTTGTTGTTATTGTTTTTTAATGTAAGCATTTTGGCCTTGGGGTCTGAATTAATCAAAAAAATTTTCTGAATTTTACAGTTTATTCTGTGAATGTAAATACAGAATTAACTTTGTACGAATAAACTTTCCTTTGGTGAGGTCTGTTTGGTGCAATTTAGAATTTATCCAAATAAATAAAGTTTCAGCTTATTTGGTATGTCCAAGTGTGCTCTGATACATGGGACATTGGGATAATTGCTTATAATTTATTTCTAGAACAAAATCTCCCAATATTATCAGAAGTTCCCTGTGCCCCAATATTTGAAGACTGTTCATCAACATCAGACAACCGTGAAGCCATGGAATCACATTAAGACAAATGCCTACCAAATTATTCCCACTCTGGTGAGTTCTCTCTTCCTATTTTCAATTTAAAAAAGATAGTTATCTTTTGTAGCAAAAGTAAACCAACAAATGAAATAGAGGAATAAAATTCCAACAAGTTCTCAAACAAGATGAAACAAAATCAAATTAAAATTTCTAGACTAGAAATTAAATTATAAATCATATAGTGCAGATGCAATAAACAAAATTAATTATAATGATAAACTGCATTTACATTGGATTTAAATTTCTTATGTGTTTTTTGTATATCAGTTGATTCCTATAGCAATTCTTAGAGGTAGGTCAAAAAACACAATATTATTTCCATTTTATAAAAGTATCTGAAATTCTAAAAAGTAGTTAGACCAAGCTCTAGGTAAAATTTCTTCTTTATTAAATTTTTTAAAATGTGACCTTTTTTTAATGTGAGAGAGCAGAAAATTGAACCCAGAGAACTGTCGACTTAATATAAACAATATAAAATTTGGAATCAGAAGATCTGAAATACACAAACTTTTGATTTTGGGCAAGTCACCTCATTTCTCAGGATATTTTAAAAATATGATTCAGTTTCTTACGTGTACATGTTGCATTTAAAGATATCTTCCCCATTAAGAGATAATAAGAATTTGGTATGTGTAGTTTGAATATGAGCTAAAGAAAGTTCTAAATATTTCCATGGAGATGTAAATATTCTTTGTTTGTTATTATAAACATTTAGCTAAACTATATCATTTATTTCTCTTTTAAAGAGGTACATTTAGGATTCTTGAATTAAATGCTTCTATTTGATTTTGGTAAGTGCCTAAAATTTAAACAATAATTTAAATAAGATATTTATGTGAAGCATGTGACCTTATATTAAGTAATGTAGTTTCAACTGTAATGAAATCATATTTTGACCTGTGAAATATTTTAAATTCTGCTTCTATGTTATTTATTCACAAATGCAAGGAGTCTGTAACTTTCATGTGTTCTATAAATATTTTGAAAATAAATTATAAGAAATTTTTTCTATAACTGATTATACATGCAGCCAGAAGCAATGGCTTTGGGTGGAAATTGTCACAAGCATAATGTTCACAGAGGTGTTTACCTGTCACCTTTGAACTGAGACAAAAAATTCAGGCTTAGCATTTCAATTTTGGCAAAGATATCTACAGTAATATATCGAGAGAATTTCCTACACAGCCAAGCTATTTTTAAACAGATTTCTGCTGCATTTTCTCTGGCAAATCATAATTTTTAAAAAATACACAAGACCTCCTTTTCTAGTTGTCCTAGTTTCTCTCTTTGACATTTTAATCATTGTTATAAAGCCATGCCAGAGATCCAAGGAAAGAATGCACCTCAGTGTTGCTTTTTGTCACTTTTTTTTGTTTATATTGTTTTTGCAGTGTATAGGTTATCTCCTATCTTGGAATTCTCACTCAATTTGTCTTCTTGTTCTTTGTATATGTCCTGCAACAGGACAAAGTAGATTTTTGAGAAGTGAGTAATAACAGTAGTAATAATAATTTATTGAGGCCTTATAATGTGTCAGTCACAATTCCAAGTCTCTTGACTAAATGAACTAATTTCATGCTCAGCAAAAAACCTATGAGGTAGTTACTATTACAAGCCAATTTGAGACAAGGAAACTGAGGTCCATGGATTTAAATAAATTGTTCATGATCACCCTGCCAAAGGGGAAGAGCTAAGACCACTACTGAAACCACACTGCATCCAAAGTTCAGCCAGTAGATTTTTTAAGAGGATTTTTTTTTTAACCTTAGGTACATTGTCAGAAACTTGATTTGCTTTGTCATGTCGTTTTGGCTCTCCTAATGATGAAAAAGTCAGACAACTTCACACAGTAATCTTATGTGAAAAAAATAATAACATTACTGTGGATAAATGCTGAAAATACAGTTCTTTTTTATAAATAGCAACGTTCCCTTTGCTATCACTATTTATATGTTTATTCCACATTTTTAAAAAGCTGATCATGTGTCTCATAATATGAGAGATGTGAAAGAGGCAGAAATAAGATACGGAGCTTGTCCTCATTAAGCTTTGTTCTAGACAAGGACACAGAAATGGCAATACCATGTGCTAAATGCTAAGAAAGAGGAATGAGAAGGGTATGGTAGATCAAAAAGGTCAAGCAAGTAATGCATCACAGTTAAGTCCTAAACAAAGTCCTTACAGATAATTAGAAATAGACTAATCGAAGCAATGACAGAGAAAATTAGAATAGGCAAAAGGTATTTAATTGACAGAAAAGTTACAAAAGAACCAGAGAAACCAAAAAGTGTAGAATAGATTTTGAAGAATTAAATAGTTTTTAGGTGATTTCTTAAAATTTCAGCCCAAAGCCGTTTTGCATAATAAAATTATTTTACTAAAGTCTAGATAAAAATCTAGATTTCAATTAGATAAAAAGGTTTAAAATGTAGAAAGCAGTCATATTTTATGTCAAATAAACTTTTTGGAAAATAAGAATAACTAAATGTTCCTTCAAAATTGACTGAAACATTTACCACTTAATAAATAAATAAATATTACTTTTTTATGCAAGATTGAAGAACCTGGCTATTAATTTTCACTCATTCATAAATTGTTCAAAATAGTCATGAAAATCCTATCTGCCAAGTATCATGTTGGGCACTAGAAAATATTAAATGAGAATAGTTTAAAACTATTCTGCCAGACTTAGCTGGATGAGTGTATGTTTTGTATACAAACACACATTATTTCTGAAATGCAACAGTCCTCCTTATCTGTGGGATATATGATCCAAGACTCCCAGTGGATGCCTAAAACCACAGATAGCACCAAACCCTATATACATATTTTTTTCCTATACATACATATGATTAAGTTTAATTTATAAATTAGGCACAGTAAGAGATTAACTACAATAGTTAATAATAAAATAGAACAATTGTACAGTATACTGCAATAAATGTTATATGAATGGGATCTCTCTCTCTCTCTCTCTCTCTCTCTCTCTCTCTCTCTCTCTCTCTCTCTCTCTCTCTCTCTCTCTCTCTCTATCTATCTTATTGTACTTACCCTTCTTCTTCTTGTGATGATGTGAGATAATATAGTGCCTATATGATGAGTTGAAGTGAGGTGAATGACATATGGATTGTAGGCACCGTAGTGTTGACTACTATAAAGATTACTACAACACAAGCACTGTGACCACGAAAGTAGATCTGATCACTAAGAAGGCTAATAAGTGACTTATAGGCAGGTAGTTCATGGAGTGTGGACACACTGGACAAAGGGATGATTCACATCCTTGGTGTGCATAGGACAGAGTGAGAAGGCATGAGATTTCATCACACTACTCAGAATGGCATGCAATTTAAAACTTATGAATTGTTTATTTCTGGAATTTTTCATTTAATATTTTCTAACCACAGTTGATCATAGGTAACTGGAACCACACAAAGCAAAACCATGCATAAGAGGGGGACTACTGTAAATTCTAATAGATAATATGGTATTGTCTTTTTTCCTTTTAGGTTTGACATGAAAATCTATCTTCTACAGTTTCTTATCTATCATATTACTTCATACTACCAGCATGTTTGGACAAGCCTATTAATAAGGCTTACATACTCAGCCAGTGGAAGACTACAGAATATTTTCAGAACTGTTTATGCTATTCCTGTTAGTTCAGGTTGAATATACTGTGTCTGTATTGTGGTTTCATACAAGCTGGGATTATTTAAGATGTTTTCATCACTCTTTTTTACTCAGAGAACCACATTTCTTTTCCTCAAAAAATAAAATTTCCAATGCATTCTTTGGTGTGTAATCATCATTTCCATTGTTCAGACTGGCCCATTAGGCTACCCCCTGATAATATAAATGGTACTTCAGCAAATACATTTTAAACAGCTTGGCTACCACCAAGATAACTGTACACTTTTTGGATACTTCAATTTTACTTCTCATGGTGGATAATGCTGAACACTACAAATTATATTCTCCAACCAAAGCCAGGTTCACAGTACTATTCAATTATCATTCTACCAACTCTCTGATTTATTCACGTTCATAACTCGCCACAGCCTAATCTCAAACTTTCACCAGAACCCTCAATTCACCTCTCTCATTTCATGTTGTCACAGTACACTAGGGTGTCAGCCATTGAGAATGCAGGGGAGGAAGAAACTTTCCTTTATCCTCAAGGTAATTTCAGCTGATCTAGTAATCAAATAGACATCAGACAAATTAAAATTTAATTATACATATAGGTATGGGAACCACACATACATGAGAGAGTCAGAGACAGGAAGGGAAATTGGGGTATATAAAACATTCTGAGCTAGGAATGAGGTAAGTCACCTTGGGACTTCAGAGGTTAATTGCTGGGAGACCACATGTTCAGTACTTATTCGTTTGCCATACCATATAGGTAGGTAAAAAGTCATTTCTGGTTTTAACTCTTATCATGGGCCAGCCTCCTAATTTAAATTTTTCTAGATAATTAAGGAAGGGAGAAGATGTTTCCCTTGAGCCAACAAGGTCTTTAGCTCAAAATAATCTACATACCACTGAGGAACATCTTGGGGTAGTGTGTTCTGAACACCTACAAGAACCCAAATCTTTCAAGAACCTTATTGATGGCATCAACAGATGAAGAAACAGCAAAGGCAAATAGTGGGTGCGTGCATGGGTTATAAGGGAAACTCTAAGAGGGTGAACTTGCACAGAGAAGCTAGATGGGGAAAGTTAAATACAAGTGGATCAGGGAGAAAGGGATAAAGATGAAGTTTTTTGAGCTTACAAATTGGTTGTGGTGGGAAGACATTGGAGAGGTTGTCATAGGGGATTGACATTATATGATAAATTCCTATGACTTGTGAAAAGGCTTGAAAATTGGAGACTTTTTCTTTGACTTCATAGAATACTCTATTCCTTTAAACTTTCCATTGTATTCCATTCTATTGATTCCTCTTAGCCTCACTTTCTTTCTCATTCAGGGTGAACATTAAAGGGATTTTATTTTTTTAATTATTTTTTAAATTTTTCAGTCACAGTTGATATGCAATATTATATTAGTTTCAGGTGTACAACATTAGACATTTATATAACTCACAAAATGATCACCCCAATAAATACAGTACCCATCTGACAACATACATAGTTATTACAATATTATTAACTATATTCCCTATGCTATACTTTACATCCCCATGACTATTTTGTAACTATCAATTTGTATTTCTTAGTCCCTTTCCCATTTTCACTCATCCCCAAAGCTCCTTACAATCTGGCAACCATTAAAATGCTCTATGAGTTTGTTTCTGTCTTGATTGTTCATTTATTTTTTAGTTTCCACATGTAAGTGCAATAATATAGTATTTGTCTTTCTCTTTCTGACTTATTTCACTTAGCATAATACCCTCTAGGTCCATTCATGTCGTTGCAGATGGCATGATTTCATTCTTTTTTATATCACTAATATTCTATTGAATATATGTACTACTTCTTATTTATCCATTCATCTACGATGGACACTTAGGTTACTTTCATATTTTGGCTATTGTAAAAACACTATAATGAACATGTGGATACATTGTCTTTTTGAATTAGTATTTTGGATTTCATTGGATGAATATCCAGAAATGTAATTACTGGGCCTTCTTTGTCTCTTGTGACAGCCTTTGTTTTAAAGGCTATTCTGTCTGGTATAAGTATTGTTAGCTCAGCTTTTTCTTTTTATTTCCATTTTAAGGAAAAATCTTTTTCTAGTCCTTTATTTTCAGTCTCTGTGTGTATTTCCATATGAAGTGAGTCTCTTGTAGGCATCATATGTAAGCATCTTTTTTCCTTATCCATTCAGCAACCCTATGTCTTTTGATTGGAGCATTTAATCCATACACATTTAAAGTAATTGTTGATAGATATATAGTTATTGCCATTTTATTATTCATATTTTTATTCTTGTTTCTTCTTCTTCTCCTTCTCCTTCTTCACCTTCTTCTCCTTCTTCTCCTTCTTCTCCTTCTTCTTCTTGTTCTTTTTCTTCAAGAAGTTCTTTTAACATCTTTTGTAATACTAGTTTGGAGGTGATGAACTTCTTTAGCTTTTTCTTGTCTGGGAAGCTCTTTATCTGTTCTTCAATCTAAATGATAGCATTGCTGGGTAAAGTAATCTTGGTTGTAGGTCCTTGCTTTGCATCATTTTGAATATTTTGTGCCAATCCCTAAAGGCTTGAAAATTTCTGTCAAGAAATCAGCTGACATTCTTATGGGACCTCCCTTGTAGGTTACTAACTGCTCTTCGCTTGATGCTTTTAAGATTATCTCTTTATCTTTAACCCTTGGCATTTTAATATGATGTGTCTTAGTGTGGGCCTCTTTGGGTTCATCGTGTTCAGGATTCTATGTGCTTCCTGGGCTTGTATGTCTATTTTCTTGGCCAGGGTAGGAAAGTTTTCCGTCATTATTTCTTCACATTGGTTTCAATTTTTTGCTCTCCCTCTTCTTGTTCTGGTATCCCTATGATGTGACTATTGGTCTTCTCGACATTGTCCCAGAGGCCCCTTAAACTACTCCCATTTTTGTGGATTCTTTTTCCTTTTTGCTGTTCTGATTGGGTGTTTTCTGCTACTTTATCTTCCAAATCACTGATTTGATCCTCTTCATCATCTAATCTACTGTTGATTCCCTCTAATGTATTCTTCATTTCAGTTATTGAATTCCTCATTTCTGACTGGTTCTTTTTTATGCTTTTTATCTCCATTTGTATGTTTCCTACTTCTTTTTTGAAGTTCTCAATGAGATCATTCCCATTACGAGTATTTGGAACTCTGCATCTGGTAGATTGCTTGTCTCCAGTTTGTTTAGTGCTTTGTCTGGAGCTTTGTTCTTTTCTTTCATTTGAAACATGTTTCTTTGTCTCCTCATTTTGGCTGCTTCCCCATGTTTGTTTCTATGTATTAGGTAGGTCTTCTATGTCTCCCAGTCTTAACAGAGTGGCCTTATGTAGAAGGTGTGTTATGGGGCTCAGTGGTGCAGTCTCCCTGGTCACCTGAACCAAATACTTTAGGTGTGTGCCTTGTTGGTTGTTGTAGTTGAGTCTTGATTGCTGTTGTCACATCAATGGGATCAATTCATCCTCAGGCTGACTAGTTGTGAGAACTGGCCATGACTACAGTAGAGGAGCTATTGTGCAGGTGCTACACAATCCTACAGAGCAGGATTTGCTTTAGAAAAGCTCTAGTGGCTGTCAAGTCTGCCCCTTTGGTGTGTCATTTGTAGAGGTGGTTGTGTGGTGCTCTGGTGTGTTCTGAATCTGGCCACCAAGTGTGTTGGTTCTGGTGCCTCTTGGGAGGTGCTCTGTTGCAGGCCAAGTTTAGCCACTGTGTGTACCCAGCCTGAGCCACTTGGTATGAGCTGCACTTGTGGTTGCCACTTGTGTTTGACTTAGAGGTGCAGGGAGAGGCTAAGCTGCAAACTGAGCCTGACTACCACTAGTACTGGGCTTAGGGCTGGTTGACAAGAGGTACAGGGTACACCAAGGTTAGATGCTGCTTGTTTCAGGTTTGTGAACTTTTGAGAGGTTTTAGGAAAATTTGCAGAATGAGTCAAAAGAGGCCTTTTATATGGAAAAGCCACTTGCACCAACTTGAGTGGGCTAACACTTTGGGTGGGGTGGAGTCTCAGGGAATCACCAGGGCAGGGTGAATGAAGTTAACCAAGTTGGTAGAGACTCAGATATGGTGCCTGCCTGGGTATGCACGCTGTCGGGGGGGAGGGCTCAACAACAACAACAAAAAATAGCTTTTGCTAGTCCTTCTTTCTGGCAGAAAGCCATCCCTCCAAGCCTTGCTTCAAAGCCAGACAACCCAGCTCTTCCCTACATATATCTGACATCCTTTGAGCTGCTGCCCCAGAGCTGGAGCTCAGAGCAAGTGAGTGAGTCTGTAAGCAAGTAAGTCTATGTGTGGGCCCTTTAGAGAACTACCTGAGACTCCAGCAGCCCTCCATCTCACTCAGCCACAGTCTTTACTGGTTTTCACAGCCAGAAGTTATGGGGATTTCTATTCCTGGCACTGGGCCCCTGGGATGGGGAACCTGGTGTAGAGCTGGGACTCCTTGCTCCTTGGGGGGACTTCCACAAACAAGATATTCCCCCTAATTTTTAACCACTACACATGGATGTGGGACCAGCTTATTTTGCATCTTCGCCCCTCCTACCAGTGTCAAGGTGGCTTCTTCTGTATATCTTTAGTTATAGGACTGCTGTTCAGCTAGATCTCAGGAGATTGTCAATCATGGTTGTCTGTAGTTTAGTACTTGGGAGGTAGTCTTGGGAAGAGGCAAACACAGTATTTTCCTACATTGCCATCTTGACCAAAAGTCAAGGGTTTTTCAAAAGGAAGTAGATTTGGCATATATTTTGAAAGGGTGGAACAGGTAGAAGCTAAGAATTTTTCTTCATCTTCATAGAACACTCTATCCCTTAACATTCTTATCAGTGGTTTTCCCTTCTCTCTGACCCCTATTAGTCTCACTTCCTTTCTTACACAGCCCAGACTTCATCCTTGATTATTTTAAATATTATCTTGATAGTTCATATTACTCTTCATTCCCTCTTTACTTAGTCCTACCTGAAAAACACCCAACCATGAACTCAATTTCTGCCACTTCTTCCAAACAGGTGAATCCTAAAGTAAGTGTGTTTTCTAAACTTTGCCACTGAAGTCTGCTTATCAAACTTTGTTTTGTTGGCATTAGAGTTAGTTGCTTTCCTCAACTATCCTTAAGCTTCCATCAGAAAACAATTTTCCACTAGAAAACAATTTTTTTTCTATGTCATATATAATATTGAGTCCATCTGCCTAGTATGACATTTCAATAATGTGATAAATCAGAATATAACTTTGTTTCCTTTAAGTCTCCAAGGATATGATGACCTTCCTCTAGTTAAAAGCTAATAGCTGTCTTGGTGCTTTTTAAATTTTCCTCTGTAAGCTGTCACTTTTAATGATGTTCACTATGGCATGATGATGACAATAATATCTAAAACTGATTTAACAGCAATGTGCAGGGTAATTTATATGTCTTAGTAACCTCCAACTATTAATATTACCATTATATTACTAATAACTTAATATTATACTTTGCAGATGAGAAATGATAGTAGAAAATGAATAAGTTGCCCCCAGGCATACCATTTTATTTGAACCTATTGATTATGACTTCCTGGTAATTTTTATAATTCTCTTTCTTCATCTATTTCTTCTAGGTATTTTGAATAGACTTCTCTTCTTTCTCCTCCATAAACACTGATTTTTCTCTAGGGCTCTGATTCCACCACTTCTTTTCTAAGTCTACATATTTTTCCTATATGATCTTGTCCACTTTAGCCATTTTTTAATTGCCACATACAATCAGCTGATTAAAATCAGTTCCTAATTCTCTAGACTCGGATTTAAATTGTTGTCCCCAAAATTTAGACAGATATTCCCATTGAATCCTCATTATCTATGAATATTTAAATGTAAGCATTATGAAGAACAATGCGTTTTCCTTGAATCTGTGTGTTCACTTGAATCTACAGTAGCCAAAACATTATCTGGTATTTAGATGAATTCACAGGTTACTCCGTATATTTCAGACCTAATATTTTATTATAGTAAATTAAACTGGAGCATAGGATTCATCATAACTTCTTTTTGTAATCAGTAAATAATCTTCAAGGATTTTTCAAAGATCTCCAGATTCAAGTTTATCTCATTGGTATTGATAAATGGCTAAAGATTTTCCTGAAATTGGATGAGATTTTTAAACTTAAAGTAGGAAAACACATTATAAAAATCTGGCTATGTGTTGCACACTTATGGGAACAATATTTTGTAGCACATCTTTATTGAGTATTTCTCTTTTAAATTAAACACCTTGACATTTCCAAGAGCAAAGCTGTAAAAGGAAAAAATGTATCCAATTTCCATTACTATAAAATAGTAGGACTTGTTCTGGTCCATCAGTATCTAAAACCACCTACTGTTTGTAGAGTGTGACATTGTAATAACAAAGGAAGGCTACTCTTATGTTTATTGCTCATGTCCATTTTTTCCCAGCTACCTAACATAATCCATAGATTTTCTATCCTGTTAAATCACAAAATAATAGCCTTAATAATACCAGTTTTTAGTGTAACAGTCTAAAACAGGGGGTTAATTACATTTTCATGCAGCTTTTTGACTTCTTCATTCACAAAAACATAATATCTTGGAGATTTAAATTCCAAAGGCCTTATTTTAATTTTATTCCCAGATTATTTTTTATCTACTGGTTTGCATTTCGCATATTCTCAAGGACCTATAATACTACTTTATAACCATTGTTTGAATGACTAAGTGAAGATAGAAAGAAGGAAAAAAGAAAGGAAGGAAGGAAGGAAACACATTTTTAAGTTCTCTGATTCTTTCATGGGCTGTTTAATCTACTGATGAGCCAATCAAATGCATTATTTTTCTCTGTTAGTGAACTTTTGATTTCTAGCATTTCTATTAGATTCCAACTTATAGTTTCCATTTCTGTGCTCGAATTACCTATTTGATCTTTCATGTCTACTTTACCATTAGAGCTTCAATATATTAATGAAAATTATTTAGTTTCCCGTTTGAGAGTTCCAACATCTGTGTAACAACTGACTTTGGTTCTGATGATTGCTTTTTTTATCTTCAGATATTTTTTTCTTGTTTTTCTGTATGCTTTGTAATTCATTTATTTATTTATTATTATTATTGTTTTTACTAAATACCAGACATGTTATAGTTCAGTAGATAATGAGGTAAATATTTTTATGCTTGTATATGAGCACATTTTCCCTTCTCGTAGATCTATAGTGTGGGTGGTTTTGTTAATTGTTTCCACTGAGAGAAAATTATATGCTTGGAAGAGAGGGTTCTCCCACTCTGAACAAAAACTACACCTACTATTATGATCCAAGAGGTTATCAAGCTAAATCACATTACTCTGATTATGACTTGGGCATATGACTTGCCAGCTAGTACTATGTCTTATCATGATTTCTCATTTGTTATTACATATAATTCAAGATATTTGGTTATCAATAATAAATTCACAGGGCAGAATGGCTCTTTTAGTTTTTAATATTTTTCATAGTAGGCAATTCATGTTTACAACACTAATATAGAAAAAGACATCGCACTGTTATTTTAAAAATATTTCTGTTATTCCATTATATTCCATGTTTAACATAAAATGCAAGATTCCTTCATCACACTTTCTAACATATGCCAAAATTCAATCAAGTAATAAATATTTGCAAAGTGTATGTCAGAGTAAGTTTAATGTAATTTCTAAATTTGTCTCTTAGTGTCATATTATGGGAACTTCCTTATTTTTGTTTCTCTGAAATAAGGAAAGTAACCTACAGTCAAACCAGTCAAATTGATGGTTTTATTCTTTCAGATTTGATGCTGATTTATTTAAATAGAAAAGAAGGAACATTAAGGACTTCTTATAAATATCCCTAGAGGAAAGAGAGTGACGCACATTGTCCAGATCAAGACCAGTATCTACAGCCACTAGTTTTCATCTTGAAAACGAGGTACTATTTTTTCCATATAAACATGCTCCCAAAACATTCTCTACTGGGTTTCAGTTAGATAAACTTTAAGAGAGTGCCTATAAATGCAAGGCATATTTATCTTCTCTCATGGTTTGAAGAAGATGGTAACTCAAGGTGTCATATAAATCTAATCCACCACACACCTGAATTCTCACTTCAAGTTTATGTGAGAGGAGATTTATCAAAGGAATTTGTTTTACTTTAGATTCAGACTGGACTCTAGAATTCACATGTACTCTAGAAGGATGGATTTATTCTACTCAGGAATTCTCATGCTCTTCTAAAGAACTGAACAATGGAGTCAAGTAAATCTCTCTCACTTAAAAGATATTTGAAGAAAAACATGAGGGGGAAAATAGGAAAAATTATTATGTAAATGGGACACACAAGTTTTGTTCCTTCTAGACCATTCTAAAGTACTAAATGACAAGTGATATATTAGAAAAATACATTAGGACAGAGACTGGAGAAAAGATTTTTAAATGTTGATAAATCTGGGATTTTTCCATTTCTGAAGTGATTTTTTTAAGGACTCTAAAACTACAATTTCATTATTCTTAGTTAGCTGTTAATTATTCTGATAGTAATAAACATTTTATTTTATATTCTTTATGAACAAGAAATACTTATTCATCTTTAATAGAATTGCTAAAGCATTAGAGCTTCATTAAATTAATAGTTGTCATACAAACAAAAAAGTCAAATATGAGTAAAATATGCTTATCATATTAACTATAATATAATAATTTAAGCTGGTAATACTTGAACAACTTTAAAAAACAATTTTAAAGCATACCAAACAACATTGATAAACAGGAAAATCTTAGCTGAAAATCTTGGCATGAGAAAGGTGTCTGCAAAAATGGTCCCAAAGTTGCTCACCGATGAACAAAAGCAAAGGAGAGTTGAAGGTTGCCAAGACCTTTTGGAAAGGCAAGACAGTGTTTTGGGCCATGTTATCACTGGTAGTGAAACATGGGTATACCAATATGACCCTGAAACAAAGTGTCAAAGTACACAATGGAAGTCAGCCAATTCTACAGGACCAAAGAATTTGGTGGTAGGTCCTGACTCTTTATCACTTTGAATATTTCATGCCAATCACTCTGGTCTGCAGAGTTTCTGTTGGGATATCAGCTAACAGTCTTATGGGGGGTCCCTTATAGGTAACTAACTGCTTTTCTCTTGCTGTTTTTAAGATTCTCTCTTTGTCTTTAACCTTTGGCATTTTAATTATGATGTGTCTTGGTGTGGGCCTCTTTTGGTTCATCTTGTTTGGAACTCTCTGAGCTTCCTTGGCTTGTATATCTATTTCCTTTGCTAGGTTAGGGAAGTTTTCTGTCATTATTTCTTCAAATAGGTTTTCAATTCCTTGCTCCTTCTCTTCTCCTTCTGATTCCCTTCTAAAGCAAATATTGGTGTGCTTGATGTGGTCCGAGAGGCCCCTTAAACTCTCCTTAATGTTTTGTATTCTTTTTTTCTTTTTGCTGTTCCAGTTGTGTGTTTTCTACTACCTTATCTTCTAAATTGCTGATTTGATCGTCTGCTTCATCTAATTTACTGTTGATTTCCTGTAATATATTCTCCTTTATTTCTGACTGGTTCTTTTTCATGTTTTCTATCTCCATTTTTATGTTTCCTATCGATTTGTTAAAGTTCTCCCTGAGATCATTGAGCATCCTTATAACCAGTGTTTGGAACTCTGTGTCTAGTAGATTGCTTGTCTCCATTTTGTTTAGTTTTGTTTTTGTTTTTTTTTTGTTTTTTGGAGCTTTGTCTGTTCTTTTATTTGGGACATGTTTCTTTGTCTCCCATTTTGGGTGCCTCCCTGTGTTTGTTTCTATGCATTTGATAGGGCTGCTATGCCTCCTGTTCTTAGTAGAGTGGCCTTATGTAAGAAATATCCTGTGGGACCCAGTGGTGCAGTCTCCTTGGTCACCAGAGTTAGGTGTTACAGGTGTGTCTTTTGTGTGGGTTGTGTGTGCCCTCCTGCTGTAATTGAGCCTTGATTGTTGTCTGCACACCAATGGGAGGATTGACTCTCAGGCTGAATGTTGTGAGGACTGTCCTACAGTGGAAGAATTGTGGTCCAGGGGCTGACCCTATGGATCAGGATTTGTTTTAGCAGGGGTCTTGTGCCTTCCCAGTTTGTTCTTTGGGTGTGTCATCCTTGTATATGGTCAGATGATGCTCTGGCTTGATCTGAAGATGGACACAAGGCATGCCATCCCAGCACCTCCTAGGAGGGGACCCACTGAAGGCTAGGTTCAGCAGCAGCCTGTACCTTACTGGGAGTCACATGGCATGAGCCACAAAGCAATACTCAAATAGTTGAGCAATACTCAAATGGGCTTGGAGGTGCCTCGAGAGGCCAAGCCTGGAACAGAGACGAGCTGTTGCTAGTGCTGGGCTTAGGGCTAATTAGCCAAAGATACATGCCACACTGAAGCACGATCCTGATTATCTGGATTTTGTGAACCTTTGAGAGATTTTAGGAAAGTCTGCACCACAAGCTAAAACAAGCCGTTTGTACAGAAAAGCCCCTGGA
Organism: Rhinolophus ferrumequinum; assembly: GCF_004115265.2. Classification (NCBI taxonomy): domain Eukaryota; kingdom Metazoa; phylum Chordata; class Mammalia; order Chiroptera; family Rhinolophidae; genus Rhinolophus; species Rhinolophus ferrumequinum. The sequence continues at coordinate 28,135,364 of NC_046288.1, forward strand.
AGCATTTTGGCTGGGTTGGCAAGTTTGATGGGGCAGGTCTCAGAGAATCACCAGGGTGGGAAGAATGGTGTTAGGTAGGTTGATGGAGACTCATATATGAAGCCTGCCTGCTTCTGCATGACAGTAAGGGAAGGACTCAAAATGAAACAATGGATTCTGCCAGTAGTTTCTCTCTGGGAAAAACCTGTCCCACCAGCCCTCACTCTGAAGCCAAGTAATACAGTTCCTCCCCATATGTCTCTAATGCCCTATGAGCTGCTGCGCCAGCACTGGCGCCCAGAGCCAGTGAGTCTGTCAGTGAGTAAGTCCTTCACAGGCCCTTTAAGAGGAAAACCTGGGACTCAAGCTACACTTGTCTCACTCAACCAAAATTTCTGCTGGTTTTCACAGCCAGAAGTTATAGGGACTTCTCTCTGCGGCCCTGGAACCCTGGGCTAGGCAGTCTACTGAGGAGTTGGTACTCCTTGCCCCTCCAGGGGTTACCTTCACAGCTGAGATATCCCTCCTATTTTTATTGGTCACATGCACATGTGGGACCAGTCTGTTTCATATCTCTGCCTCTCCCACTGGTCTTGAGGTGGCTTCTCTGTATACCTTAGTTGTAGAGCTTCAGTTGAGCTAAACATCAGTCAATTCTCGGTGATGGTTGTTCTGTCGTTTAATTGTAATTTTGATGTGGTCATGAGAGGAGGTACACATTGTTTACCTACTCCAGCATCTTGCATGGAAAAATCTCAAAAGTAATGATTGTAGAGAGAAGATCAACACCTCTGTTAACACTATATTGCTAACATTTAGGTCATAAATGCTCTACAATGAGATAAAGAGTGTTTTAAAAATAATTGGACTGTATTAAGGAGCAAAATATTATCTTCTTTAGGCATAAATTCATGATATTTTTGTTTCACTAATTATCCATTTTTATTTTCTTTTTACAAAAATGTCAAAATAAAGCAGAAGGAAATTATACACTATAAACAATTTTAGGATTATTAATTTGATTTGTTAATTTGTTCCTTTTTTGTTTGTTTATCTGATTCATTCTAAAAAGATATCAGGCAACTTGCAACATAAGTAAAACAGAATTTTAAAAGAATATGTAAATATTTTGATGAGAAAAAATAAGACTAGAGGAAATAAAATAATGCCAGAGATGACATAAGCATCCATAAATCAGGTGCCATCATGCCCTATAGAGTTTTAAAAATGGCAAGATACTTACAATGAAATTCCTGGTAGGAAAATAACAAAAACAAATACAAAACCAAGAAATAAAAAATATCAGTGTACCTAAGTCATGAAAATATACCAATAGCTCAAGAAAAGCCTAACTACTGGAGCCTGTCACAATTTTCCCAGTGCTGCTTATAAGGAAACAGAATGAAACACACACAGGTCTTTGTCCCATATATCTTAAAAATTTAAAAACAATAGTAAACCTGTTAGTTTTTTTCTTAAATCATCTCTGAATAAAAATAAGTTGTATAATACCACAGAAAAGTATAGCAAAAAAAGATCGTTTTATATGTGGTCAAAATCATGTTGACAGATAAGTAGGTGATCCAAAGTGAAAAAATATTTTTTATGGATGAACTTCCAGGGCTTCCTCCATGAATATAATTTTCCAGCCTAGATTTTGTTAAGAATTAGGCAGTAAAGCATTAAGTCTCATCCAAAAACTTGAAAATTCTTCATATTATTAGGATATAGTTAGCATACAAGTAGTTCTCTCTCACGTCACAAAAATATAGACTATGGAAGATAAAATGAAATTATGAAAATTATTTTTAAAAATCAGCCATCATCTTTTTAAAATAACCCATAAAATACTTTAGCTATGTTGAACATTTGAATGTTGCATTTTGCAATAGATCATGAACATGATATTATAATTAATAAAATACTTATTGGGCATTTGTACTGATTCACATTTTGAGATACGAAATAATGTTTTAATAAAGGTCTTGGATATACGTTTTTTTGTTAAGATTGGAGATAATTTATGTTTTTGAAGAGGGGAGAAGCCATAAATATTAATAGTCAAAATGTTAACTAGATATTGGTTTTATATTCTCTAAAGAAAATTGAACCTAGTCAAGACACACTCCCAGATGTATGGCTGCTCCACTACCTCTCAGAAATAGAGGAAAAAATTGGCGACCAAGAGCCTAAAGGAGCCATAGGACATGATGGCAAAAGCTTTAAGACTAGAAATGTTTTTCTGGTAGGTGATGCCAATCTCCCACTGAATCTATATATTTAAAAAATTTCAATATAGCATCTATAGAATGCCTAATTTTAAGCAATTTTATTTCCTGCTAAGCCCTCCAAGACAAATTAATTGCAAAATGTGTCCCTAGGAAACGAAATGAGTTGATTTCCACCTAAAAAAGTTTACTTAGAAGCCAATTAATTGTTGAACGACAACTGCCAAAAAAAGGTAATTTTGGCTGTAGTGTTATTCTTGTTAGGCCATGCTGACAGTAGTTAAATAGTGAGACCAAACTTTCTGTCAAGAATCTTACTAGTCAGACTAATAAAGCCATGGGTTCTTTTGTCTCTCTCTAGAAGAAGAGAAAAAACTAAAACATACTGCATATTTTCAGAAACAACCAATTTATAATATTAATATTTATAGGGTCAATCAAAATGAAACTTCTACTTTGGGCCTGCATTGTGTGTGTTGTTTTTACAAAGAAGGTGAGTAAATGAAGTTTGTAAATGGTAGCAATAGTATAACTATCAAATAACTGTTGACAGGGATTCATGTTAATAAGTTATTACAGTATTGATAATGATGCAGAACAGAGACATGTTAATGGGCATGAGGTGTATTGTGCCAATCTTTTCAAAAGAAATTTTAAAAATCAAAATAATAAAATTGTGTTATCTGAAAATAGATAAGCAGCAAGGAAAAGAGATGAGTTTAGAAATGCAGTGAGCTGGAGGACGATAAAATTATAGAGAACCAGAATACCATGTAGATAATCCTAACAGAGTTTATGTCTTCAAATTGTCAAAAACTGGGCTGGACTTGGTCTGGTAGTGAAGTCCCATTGCTGGCGTATTTATGTAATTACAAGGATTAGTTGATGGAGAAAAAATAAATGTATACAATGACCTTCAATGTACTGTAAATAAATGAGACTCTAATGTAAGAAATAGCTGAGGGAAAATTCTTAATTCTAGCCAATGGGTAGGCTAAATATTCTCTTTTGTAAAAACAAGAAAATTATGACACCTATCTCATAGAATGGTTTTGAAAATTAAATAAGATAATTATGCAAAATGATTAACATAGTGCTTAACCAAATGTTACTTGATATTACAATTATTACAATTATTATCATCCTGTGAAAATTTCAAGATATTATTCTATCTCCTAAAATCATCTGAATTAAATTCTAATTTTTTAAAAATAGTAAATGATGAGTTTCCTACACCATATTTATTCTTATCTTAAGCATAATCTGTAGTGAATTCATAAAATATTTTAAAGCTTACCTGGAGAAGAAGTGAATATATGGTTCTTCTACATCTGTAAAGAGGTGGCAACAGACTAGTTACATACACACATATACATACACATGCGTGTGAGAGCACACACATACACATACACACACACACACAGAGAATGCAAACACAACCTGAGAAGTGTGAAAGAGAACTGCAAAATCGAATATATGAGTAAGAGCTGAATGATCTTTCTGATGGTAAGATTTTGGTATACTTAGACTATTACAAACCAAAATCCAACATATAACTTCCTGAGGCAATTGTTTAGGTCAAAACATATAATGGTAATAATGACAATAATAATAATTATTATAATAAATAATTTATACTAGTGACTCATATTCCAAAAAATTAAATATACTAATAGGACTATACAAATTCTTCAGTAATACGTAAGTCTGTGTACAGGCTTTTTAAATAAAAAAAATAGTAAAATATTGTTTTTGTTTGTTTTAGAAGCATTTACACTTCCTTGGTGAGGTAAAACTTTTTATTATTTACATATAAATATCTTTGTCTTTAGTTTAAAGTATATTTTACATTTTAAAACTCTGATTCCATTACAAAGCAATTTTGTGACTACTATTGATGTTAAAATATGAGTGCTATTAATCTCTTCTTATTTGATAGAAAAAAATCTTTATGAATTATTAATATATTTGCATTGAACATATCTACCCTAAAGTCTTTACTTCTATTCTATGAGTAGGAGCATTAATTAAGTGTACTCCCTTTGTAGGGTGACACGATTTTTGCTATCCTAGCTTTCCTCCTCATGCTTCTAAAATTTTATGACAATGTACTAAGTTTACTTGAACAAACTAAGTGATGAATCCAGGAAAGGTTTGCCTGTATGAAAGATTAGAGCAGAAGAAAGTTTGATCTAGGAAATACTAGCAGGAGGAGTGTTTTCCAAAGAGTTAGCTGACTTCTTCTGTGTAAGACATACCCACAAAGTATCCCTATATAGGAGACTCATCTCTGGATAATCCTTATGCCATATCAAACAATGATTTCACTCCTCCTGTCTTTCCTTCAGAGAATAATTTCCCCAAGTACCCTGTAAATCCTGACACTAATCCAAGAACATCTGTGCATCCCTGGATTCTTAGTGCTCCCGGAGCCCTCTTCAACCACATTCTTAGTTTTTCCGTACCTCCTGCCCCTCCTCGGGATTCCTCCCCCATCCCTGTCTCAAGCAGACTTGCAAGTTCTTATGCCTCATATGATGCCGTTGCAGCTGAACCATACGTAGCTGAGCCACCTACTTCACCCACTCCTCCTGTCCTAGAGGTTGCAGTTGGGCCTGCTGTGAATGAGCATGATGAAGCAGAGCCGGATGTACCCACACATACTGCAGCCACACATTCTGCCCAGAACCTCAGTCTTCTACTTCTCTTCACCCGGTGGGTTGCCTAAATCTTATTCCTGTAATGCATGAGATTTGTAGGAGAGAGAAAGAAATACAATCTCTCCACAATCACAATATCAGCTTAAACATTTTGAATAGCCTTATTGACATAATGATTGACATACAGCAAACTACATGTACTGAAAATGTACACTTTGGTAACTTTTGACATATGGATACACCAATGGAAAAAAAATCATTCGGATAATGAATAGATCCATCATAATGAAAAGTTTCCTCATTTTCTTTTGTAATTGCAGCTATCCTTTTCCTATCTCTGCTCTATTTTCTGTCATTACAGACTGATTCGAATTTTCTAGACTTTCATATAAGCATAATCATACTATAGTATAATCTTTTGTCTGGCTTTTTTCACTCAACATAATCGTTCTGAGATTTATTCATGTTGTTATGTTCCATCCTTTTTTTTTGGCAGAGTAGTATTTCATTATATGAATATATCATAATTTTTCACCAATTCATCTGTGGATGAACATTTTAATTTCCAAACTGAATGTCATTTATTTCCATTTAATTATTTATTTGTTGCATACTGTACTGGCTTAAACCTCCAGTTCAATGCTAAATAAAAGAGATTAGACCAATGTTCCTGTCTTATTTCCCTCCAGGCAGTAAGCTAGGACAACCACAGGGTTCATTTTATTTGCTTCCTATCTCGTAAGGGTCACTGTCCTCAAAGTCTAATGTTCAGATCTTGAAAAACTGTTGCTTCTCATAATTTTGATACATTTTAAAAATATGTTTCAGGCAAGAGGGTAAATCCAGTTTCTGTTACTCATCTTGACCTAAAGTATACTTCTCTAAACTTTTTAAAAACAATCGTTTTTTTTTTTTTTTTTTGAAAAATATTTAAGAAGCACATAGTCCCTAAGTTTTGGTAGATGTGGCCCAAGTAATTGAGCAATTTTATACAAGGAAAAGTGTGATTCCAAACTATATGTAAGACACATTGAACACTAGACACCGGCTGAAAAGAAACAGGAGCTTATATCCATCAGTGAATAAATTCTGCAATATAATGCCACTAATGGGATACTCCTAGAAATTGTTTCCTAGAAGGAGGTGCAAACTTTTCTTCTTTTCTTTTGTTCCTAATAGGGATCCAGATCAAGTTACTTGGTTGTTTAGAACTATTCCAGAGAAGCAGAGAGCTAGGCTTACTCTACAATGCTCCACACATTAACATGTTCATTCTGTAGGATTCTTTGACACAAAGCATTTTCCACCTACCAGTATATATGTGTAATGTATGGCTCACATAGGGGTAGAGGGAAATGTTTAAAAAAGTATGGATAAAAAGAAATAGAACTTAATGAGAAGGCGTCTTGAAAACACTGCTAAATTCTTTGCGCTTTATCCTGTAGCCAAAGTTATCCATTAAGGACCTTCATTGAAAGAAGTGATTTGACCAGTTCTCTGTTTCCAAAGCTAAATCTGGTGACAATATATTCTAAATATGGGTCAGAAAGAGATCACCAGGATACAACTTCTTAAAGAATAAAGATTATTCAGAAAAGATAGGCCCCATACTATGAAATGCTGTACATTTTATTGTGTATAGATTTTTTTTTTAGGTAAAGAAATGAAATTTTCTAGAGAAGAGAGTACTGTGCATTTGTTTCTGTAAGACATATATGATAACAAAATTTTAAAATCACATTAAAGAGACTAATCTGACTCATCATCTGAAACTACCTTTGAGTATATTTTTACAACATGGAAACAAGAAAGTGGGGTGCAGAGAGGTCCTGGTAATCTATGTCCTAGAAGCTCTGAAATTACGAACTCATGTCCTGTGTAAGAAACTCAGGCAACTTTTGGACAACTAGAAAGTTCTTCCTAAAATTCATCCAATTTGATTATAACAAGTATTTTAAAATAACATTGGTCCATATAGGGAAGAAGCTTCCAAACGAGAGGAGGACTTTGAATTGTGAATGAGAGAACCATTGCTAAAGTTCTCACAGATCATCCTCTATGCTCTCCATTCTGCCACCATCCTTACCCCCCACCCAGAACCACTGTTTTAGTAACAAATAAACTATTTAGATCTGGCATCTCCTAGTGCCCACCTTCTCCCCCACAACTTTGGCCCCTTCCCTCATTATACACTGTTTTGGGAACAAAGGCACTGCTCAGAAAGCTCCACTGGATTAACTCCATTTTAGTCATCTAGGCAAAAAAAACAAAAAGGTTAACTTCATTCCAAGTTCTCATTCCTTCCCAAAGCTGCTCCAATTTTACTGTCATAAATATTCACTGGACGGGAAAACGGCAAGACTTTATTTGGCTATCAGCCAAATCAGAATTTCTACTGAGGTAACATCAGTAACTAAAGTAGAACTGAAAACCAAATGTGATGACAGTTAGGTTAGTATTCTTATTGATGCCTCTTAACAGAAGCTGTTGCCAAGGAAATTAAAAGAAAAGGCTTTAATTTTTAGTTAAACCCAAATATTGCTATATATTTTTGGTTTTCCCTTATTTTATTATTATATAAAAGGATATTGGTTAGTGAACTAGTTCAAGATATTAGATAAATTTAATAAATTCACATTTTTAGCAAGTATTTGTATTTAGTTTCTTACTATGTTAATTAATTCACAACAGGTAAAGGACAGAGTGCTACTTTTCTAGAAATGTCTCTTAAGGCAGAGAAGGAATTCTACTTCAAATCATTCATATCAGGAGGACTATCTGAATCAATACCCCCACACAATAAAACATCTTGTTTAATATTGCTATAGATACATGAATGCAAATCAATCATAACATTGAATTAACGTTGCATTTTAAAAGAGTTCATTGTTACAAGACTGCATAATGTCTACAAGAAGAGAAAAGAAAACCAGTTTAATTCTCTTAAACATGTACTCCAATTATGGCATGGATTTGTAGATAAGCATTTAATATAGTCCTTTAACACTACAATTATAAAGCAACAAAAGCTATTTTGCTGTAAGTACAAGTAATTTGGTAACTTTACTATACATAACTGATATGTTATTTTCCTTTTTTAGATACTGATGCAGAAGTCAGTGAAATCTACAAAAAAAAAGTTTACTTTTTTTCCAAAGACTTTCATTCTGTTATATTAAAAATATCAGTCTCACCATATAGTTTGGTTTGTGATGTTTTTTTCATTGAACTTAATGTATACAGAAACAATGCCTATGATGTAATTTTTCTAGTTTAAAAATTTTAAAGTCTGCCTTCTGAATATGTAAATAAGATTTGTGAGAGATTTAAACATATAATGACGACATGTGCCTTTCTTTTGAATGAGCACTGTCAAAAAAAAAACAAAAAACAAACAAACAAAAAAAACAAGAACACTTCACAACACAAGCAGAATTTTTTTAAATCATTTGTTTCCAAATTATTTCTCCTGAAAGTGAACAGAAGGTATTTGAAGGGGAAACAACAATCATTCCATGGCTTTCTCCCTATTCCCCTTACCCCAAAATGTTTCATCTACTTTTTAAAACATTTATTAATGTTGGGTATCAACTTACCCAACACTTACTAAGAGCCTAAGAAGTATTAGCCTATTAAGCCCTTATAATTACCATATAAGTAGGTACTAATAGTACCCCTACTTTAAACATTAGGAAACAAAGTAAAAAGAAGACAAATGATTTGCCAAAGATTACACAGCTTAGAAAAGTGTCAGAGGCAGGATGAGAAAGCATACCAAGAAAACATGGAGTTAGAACTTAATTAGAAATTAGAAGATAACACAAACTAACATGAAGTTAAGCATGATTGTTGTATTAGTTTCTTTTAGCTGTTGCAAGAAATTACCATAAAGTTGGTGGCTTAAACCAACAAAAATTCATTCTCACACAGTTCTGGAGGTCCAAAGTCAATTTTACTGTGCTGAAATCCATGTGTCAGCAGGGTCACGGTCCCTTGATGGGATTTTGGGGATCTTTGACTCTTCCAACATCTATCTGTGACTACCAGCATTTCTTAACTGTGGCTGTATCATTCCAGTCTTCAAGGAATGCATCATAAACTCATCTACCCTGTTCTTTACACTGCTTTCTTCCTTGTGTTAAAATCTTCCTCCCTCTCCCACCATGAGGATACATGTGTGATTACATTCAGGGTTCACCCAGATAATTCAGTATAATTCTCCCTATTTTAAAATCCTTAACTTATTTACAGTTTCTAGAGATTAGAACAGAGACAGCTCTTGGGGGTGGGGGTTAGGAGTGGGCATTTTATATCTAATCACAGTGGCAATAGATAGAATTCAGAATGCAGTTAGGTATTGGGTTGATGAAAGAACTCCTTAATTAAATCACCTTACATAAACATGGGAAGATGGATGATATCTGTTTGAGCAATGAATGAATGCTATGGCAAACTCATAGCTTCATATATTCAAATATATGCATCCCCTTAAGTTAATTCTTAGTGAAGTCTGTTTGATCCTGAAAATCGGGGGAAAGAAAATATAAAGGGCTGAGATCCTGCAAAGAGTTGTTCCTACACGAAGTAGGAAGGAAAGGAACTTAATGAAGAAGTAGGTGGATATTTTTAAAATTTATCTGGGACTGCTCATAAGAAGTACAAGGAGAGCTAAAGGTAGAGGGACACTGGAGTCACATCCCACTGCTGGTGGAAAAGTGGAGGCAGAAAGTTATCTATCTGCTGCTGGTGCAGGGACACGGGCTACTAATGGCCTGAACAATTCAAAAGCTGAGAAAAAGGCTTGGAAATGTTGATTCCTTGGGGCCCAAAGGACAGGAACTCTGACATCATTAAAATTTTGACTTCAGGAAATGGTTGAGAGTGATTCTCCATCTCCTGACATAAATTCCATACTCAATGTAGGACTGCACATTTAGTAACACAAAAAGCAACAAACAGCATGTAATTAAGATTTTTAAGAAGATGGGAAAAACACCAAAAGGATAAATACAACCTTGAATAAAAGTTCAATAATAGCAATGTCCCAAGATTCAAAAATTTTGCAACCTCAGTATCACTCCCTAAAAAGGCTTTATACATACGTCAAATTTCCCTATCAAATGAGATATATGGTCCTACAGATGACAACCATCTGAGAAATTTCTGATGCTAGTATTCATATTTACAGTAATAAAAAATTACTGGTGCAAACTAGTTACCGTAGAGGTAGCAACATTAATCTTTCCTGTTTTCTCTTATTTCTTTATCCTCCAATACTAAGTTTACTAAGTTTTGATGAGCAAAATCAATGACAGGGATCAACCCTATATGCAGTCCTGGGAATTCTCTTGGAAACATACTCTGAGAATGAGAATTTATGGCCTAGGTTGCAGTTGCTGAATCCAAGACCCAACTCCATCCAGCATGGGTAATAAAATGGTCAGACTCAACTGAATAAGAAAATGAGGTCGTTTCCTTTTGACTTTAAAAATAGAACTTTACAAGGAAAAAGTAATTTAATTTTTTGAGAATTTAATAATTGGGAGGAATTTGTAGTACTTAATTTCACAATTTTTATCATGGATCGTAAGATAACCTTAATTAGTGGATTTGAGAAATACCCAGTTTTCCCTATTCCTGAGCCTTCTGGAACAAAAACTAAATTGCTCACCTTTCATGATATAAAGACACAAACATTTGCTTGTTCTCTTACCCTTTCCCATAAAGGAAATTACCACACAAAACTTGGAGTCATCCTTTTCCTGTCCCTTCCACTCATAAACCACAGCCAAGCTGTCAGTATATACTGTCAGATCTACCTATTGGATAAATGCAGAATCTAACAAATCTCACCCTTTCCACTGCTACTATCTGGCCAAAGCCATTATCATTTCTGACATGGATTACTGAACAAGCCTCCTAACTGATGACTCTGCAAACACCCTTGGACATCCATTATCTCTTTCAATGCTAAGATCATGTCATTTCCCTAATTCTAAAGAATTTCATGACTTCCAGTATCAGAATAAATGCATAACCTTTACCCCTGATAACAGGACCACCCGTTACCTCTAGGATTTCATATATTTGTTTACCTTAGGTACTCTCTCAAGTACTAATTAAAAGCTGATTGCTGCAACATAGAACCCTAAAATCTTAGCAGCTTAACATAATAAACAATTATTTCTCAACTATACCACAGCCCAGTTCGAGTCATATGGTTCTGCTGGGGGCCTTTCTTTCGATTAGTGAATCAAAAATCTGAGATCCTTTCACTATGTTGCTTTACAATCTCAAAACACTTTGCTTCAATCTAAGCTGATAAAGGGAAGAGGGGAGGTAAAAGATCTCAAAGAAAGTTCTATGGCCAGGACTGAAAGAAGCTTTATCACCCCTGCCCATCTTCCATTATTTAATAAGCAGTCATGTAGTCCCAATAATAATAAGGATATCTGGGAAAAACTAGATTAGTGAATATTAGCCTATATCTCCATGCCTCACCTTGCTAGTTAATATACATTCATTTTACTCTTCCATCCAAGCATAGAACAGTGTCATTTTCTTGCCAAGTAAGACAAAATTCAGTATTCTAATTCTCTACTACACTGTAATCTGATTCCTCCTCTTCCTGGAAAGTGAGTTGAAAAGCCAAGTTATCTGCCCCATAAACATACCAATGGGCAATGAAAAAACCGAGACAGGATAAGAAAAATAAACACTCCATTTACACACTCATCACTGTCCACAAAAATTCTAAAATCTCACAGAACAAAAATTGTAAAGACTCGAGGTGGAAAAAGTTACTTGATTTTTCTCTCTGGAAATACGTACTGGCTCTACTGTTATCTGCAGACATACCTAAAGTGGATTTTCAATCCTTTGTGGCTTTCATAGCCTGCCTTCTGCTATGGAAGACTCAAAGCTCAAGAATTATTTATTTTAAGTTTCAAACAGCCAAAGGATTTTTTTAGTCTGGGCTCAAGGTTTTCAATGGCCTTCTAGTTCAATAAAAAATCTTGTAGAAATCCAGTCAATTACATGTGTCAGTAACTGTATGGAATATCCTTTCCTAAATAATTTTCTCTCACCCAGTGCTTCTCTCTCTTAATTTTCTGATGACTTCAATAAAGTTTTCAGGGAAAATAAATGAAAATCACACAATTAAACTGACCTTCTCCCCAAGTTTATTCAACTAAAACATTTATTTGTCTTTTGTTGCTCAAAGACTTTTAAATCCTGTTACCTATTTTTTGGGGTGTGTAAGAAGTCAGCTTTCCAACCTTGAAAAGTCCCAACATTCTATATTCCCTCTATTCACTTTTATGTCTGCTTGTAAACCAGCCAGTTCTTTTTTTAATTCATTTTGTTTGTTGTAATACTTCAACTTATGTAGCCAGCAACAACTAACACATATTAATAAGTTTGCATTTTTCAATTGCTTCCTAAGAGTTGCTAGCTTACTTGACATTAGATATGTCTTCTGCCACCTGTGTTACCTCAACGATTAAATCAGGTGAAATAATAAAAATCAGGTGATAGATCAACCAATCTGGTCTCATTGTTCATTAGAAAAAAGTTCTTATTGGATTTTAAATCTTTATTTAACTGCTCTATTCATTTCTCAAATTGTTTAAAATCCATCAGGGATCAGTAATAACAACTGTACTTTATTAAAAACCAGCATCAATTATTTTGCATTTTTTCTTTATAAAACCTCTAGTTAAAAAGTCCTTAGGCACTGTTAAGAAACTAAATAAACTCTTCTGATGTTATAGCCACTTTCCCACTCCTAGAACCAAGTAAGTCTAGATCCTTTAAATAATGATGACTGAACAAATCCTATGTATTCCTATTTGGTTGATTTAAAACACACACACACGCGCGCGCACACACACACACAGACAGTCACACACACACACACCACCACCACCACCACCACCACCACCACCACCACCACCACCACCACAAAAAGAGAGGAAGAAAGAAGAGAGCAGCATAACCCTTAATAATTAACATTCTTCTTTGCTCTGTAGCTAATGGAAGTCTAGACCCTCTTCCTTCATGCAGATAAACCAGGAAATAAAAGTCCTTGCTTTGTTTCCAAACATTTGTTGGGAGACATTTCCATTAGGAAATGCAAGATGAAGGTGTGAAATGATTGTGACAGGTTAAAATTTACTGAGCTCTAAAAGCAAGAGTTATGAGAAAACAACCTGGAACTTGAAGGCATTACAAATTATACCATGTGAAGAATAGATGCAGAAAGTAGGAGACTTAATCTGTAAAAGAAAAGTATTGCTAAGGGAACATGATTGCTGGTTGCACATATCTGAAAGATCTCTACATCTTCATGGGAAGATGCATTACATTTTTCATGTAACAAATCCTTACCAGGACATGTTGACTCAATATGTGGGAAGAGTTTAACAATTAGGACAGTCTTAAAATAAAATGGCTTGGCTTAGAAGAAGTTCTTCATCCTTGGCATGACTCAAGTACAATCAAAGGTAATGTCGAGAGAAGAATCAGGCTCTGATCAAATAGTTGGACTAAATTAATGATAACCAGATGGATGTTTAAAAAATGAGATATTTGCCAGTAAACAATAGACAACAATGCTTCATACTCTATTTTATACATAGTGGTTCTTGTCAATAGTTCACTGAAAAATAAAATGAATAATCATCCAAAAGTAAAGTTTGAAAAAATACCTATATAGATATCATTTGATACCTATAAACTTCCAGATAGTATTGGCAGTATTTTTGAGATAATTGTAGTGTCATGAAGGAACTCGATCACTGTCTCATCAGCTGTAACTTTTTTCTTTTGTACACTCAAGTGGATCCATTATATCCTAAATGTCCCCACCACATCATTCAATTATCCATATCTTTACTCATATCCATACCGCTCTTAATAAACATAGGAGTAAATTTTGGAGATTAGTTGAATTGTATGATAGCTTTAAAACATTTCTGTTTTTCAGAAGGAGTATGATGGCACTTTGTGTAAAAGATTTCCAGTTAAAGAAAGTTAGATGTAGCTTGCATGACCTGGCCTGTTGCTAGCTTCCAATGCTTACATCAAACTTAAGAAGATCTACTATGAGTCCCAATTTCTCATACACTTGCTATGATGTGCAAAATCCCATTATTAGAACTTCATTTGTGTTAAGACATTTGTTGGGTACCGGTCTCAACTTATCATTGACCATAATGTTGTGGCTGAACTGGCCTTTGTGATTCTTAGTATGGTGGCAAGAGGCCCTCCGCCATAACCATAATGAAACTTTGAAAAAAAGAGGTTTATCATGTAGAAGTCCTGGAAATTACATGGCACAGCAGGGGTCACACAGCAAGGTCCCTGGGGGAAAGGAAGGGGGAGTGAGGGAGAGAGAGAGAAAGAGAGAGATAAAGAGAAAGAGAAAGAGAGAGAGAGAGAGAGAGAGAGAGAGAGAGAGAGAGAGAGAGAGACCGACCTAGGGTTCTGCTTTTATTAGGGTCCAGGGTGGGGGCCTAGGGTTTCATGGGCTCAGTATTATTAAATTTTGAAAATAAGAATAGGAATTTAAAGTGCAAGAAGAGAAAAAAACAAGCAGCTCAATTGGTCAGTTATGAAATCTCTAAAACAAAGGAATTGGGGGGTGGTTGCCTGCCTTTTTATGTAGTCATGTGGCTGGTAATGTGTTTGTTTGAGATAGCCATCTTTGAAATGGATGCCTTGGCAATCAAAGTATAAGTCAGGCATTTATATTATTACAAAAAAAGAGAGAAAACCCAATTATCAGGGATTATGTTACAATATTTCTCTATAGATTTCCTGTTAAAGGCCAACTAGCCCTTAAGAGATAACACATTATCCCATTGCCAGCCATTAGTACCTTCTCAGGTTCACTTGAGCTCAACAAACTACTGAACATTTGCTTGAGTCCAGGCATGCTGTTAGAAAATTGGGAAACAAAGATGAATCCACTGCCATAACTGCCGCCAAGGAATACCTGTGTAATTTGTTAACAAGTTTATTTATTTTTATTGCTTAGAATCAGAAATAATAGAGAGTATTACTTAATAGGCTGGGTTGTCCTTAGACAGTACTACTTAATAGGCGGAGTTCTAGACACAGAAAGATTGAATCCTAGGTCTTAGTCCTGGCTGGAACAACTATTAGCTTCATGACATTAGGCATTTAACTCAACCTCTCTAAGACAGACTTTCACATTCTGCAAAACAGACATAATAATATCAATCTATGGAAAGACACAATATATACAAAGCACTTGCTACTCATGTACGTAAGCTACTCTTACTGTTGCCCAGTTGCTTTATATTTAAATCATCCAGTAGCAGAGCCTGACACACAGAAGTTACATTAAAAATGTTTGGTAAATGAACAAATATTTAATAAAAATAGGTTACTTGCATTCAACAGTATATAGCTGCCAAGTATCACAAAGTATTCTCCCTAATATCAAGAATAGGCATTTTGATAGCTGTTAAATATTAGCCAATCTCACCATCAACCCTGCATGTGTGAACAACTTAAATACCTTTTTAAAAAAAACTGTTTTAAGTCCCACAGAAAATTTTAATGTAATTGATGGGTTGGGTCTGCATAGCAGCATTTTGCATATTCCCTAGATGATTCTAAAGGGCACACAGGGTTGGGTGCACTGACCTTTATATCATGGAAAAACAAGACATGAAACATTTATTTAATTACTGCCTAGAAAAACAATTTCATTCATTTATGCACATAAAGTTATATCCTCCAAATTCTATGAAAGACCATTTACTCAAAAATAAGCATGTACATTTTTTGAAAGTTTTAAAAAAAGGAGCCTATCTATGGCCAAATGTTGATAAATTGAAAAGGATTACAGGCATTTTAAAGGACACTCTGAAAAAATGATCTACATTTCAGTAGCCTGAGAATATAGATTATACACAGTATATAATGAGGAATTGAACAGGGCCCATTGTGCAAGCATTAAGAATTTTTTGATCGGGAAAGGATGCAATTAAAGTATTATTTTTGTAATAATAATATAGAGACAATGTGTGTTCTGTATTAGAAAGAGAAAAGCCTGAAACAAGGAACTGGTTAGAAAGTCTTGGTTACTAACAATACAAATTAAAAAAAAAAAAAAAAAACCGTGGGGAAAAAAGACATTTAGAAAAAAATTAAATAAGATTTCATGACTAATTAGATAAGACAGACCAAGAGTGGAAAAGAAGAAAAGAGGAATTCAGTGTTTCTAGATCTTTTTTACCAAACGAAAGTGGAAAGAAAATAGGCAAATTATAAGAAGACAACCAATTATTGTTTGTTATGTGGAGTTTTGGTTTCTTTTATTAAGAGGGAAAAAATAAATAAAGAAGACAATTTGGTTATGTCAGTTTTGAAATGCTAAATGTGACAGAAGACCATCCAATTAGAAATGTCAGGTAGACAAAGAAGCAGAACAAAACATTATGTGAGTATTGAAAACTGGAGATAAAGCTATGACAGATTTTCAAGTATATATTGAGCATTCCTCCTGGGCTCGATCATTTTACAGTTGACAGTTGAATTCCTGGAAGTAAAGTCTAGAAAAGTTGAAAAACAATAACAAAAATATCTGTTTTGAATGTCATTTTACATAATAAGACAATCAAAAGTTTTACTTAATCAACTATTCATCAGATGATGATTGAACATATGCTACCCATCAAATATATAATATACAGAGACTAAAAAGGTATCACCTCTAAGAGTTTATTGCGTAGTTTTAGACAGTAGGAAATCATAACATAAGCTGATATACAAAAAAATGGCAGGACTATATGTGCTAGTATTATAGCTATAGAAATGTTTAGGGCAGATTGGAGAGAGAAAATAAACTCATAGTAGAAGTGACACAATGGTGGGGGAGGAACTACAGTAAAATTAGGTGAAAGTCTTCCTGTAGGTATCTGAATGGTGCCTGATAGCAAAGCACAGAGGAAAGACTGTGAGTGGTAGGTCATAATTGTGGCTAAAATCATCATTATGGAAAGGAGTTGACTCACTCTGACAAACGCAACAGAAAAGCAGAATGATGCACATGAAGGGATTCAAATATAATATCTGCAAATCCATCTCTTTTCAATTGATTTGAGTTCTCATAGGTACAAAGGAATTTTCACATTAAAAGTTCTTTGTATTATCTAATTTCAATTTCTGCAGCCTCACTCTAAGCTTTATTTCTATCACAAATTCCTCCTGAAGAAACAAAACAAAGCCTCCAATGGCTACTCTAGAAAAATCTTAAAACCAGCTTTCAGACTTGAAGCCCTGAAAGTCTGAAAGAGAGTGATATGGGGAAGAGGTACAAACCACCACTTAAACTTTGTGTGATATAATTTTAAATATTTATGGTACTCAGTAGTCCTATTTTATGAAGACCAAATGATCTCAGTCCTTCATACAAGCTCTGACAATTAAGTTCACGAACTTGTTGCAACGTCGTTGCTAACCTTTTTTGATATCAGAGGGATTAGTCATTATGAATTTGTACCAACAGGATGGTTAACAAAGTTTACTACTTGGAAATGATGAAAAGGCTACGTGACAAAGTTAGACAACCTGAACTTTTAGCCAACAATTCATGGCTCTTGCATCACGACAATGCACCAGCTCACACGGCACTGTTTGTGAGGGAGTTTTGAGCCAGTAAAGAAATAACTGTATTGGAACTCCCTCCCTACTCACCTGATCTGACCCCCAATGACTTCTTTCTTTACCCGAAGGTAAAGGAAATATTGAAAGGAAGACGTTTTGATGATATTCAGGACATCAAGGGTAATACGAAGACAGCTCTGATGGCCATTCCAGAAAAAGAGTTCCAAAATTGCTTTGAAGGATTGACTAGGTGCTGGCGTCGGTGCATAGCTTCCCAAGGGGAGTACTTCAAAGGTGACCACAGTGATATTCAGCAATGAGGTATGTAGCATTTTTGTAGGATGAGTTCACGAACTTAATTGTC